>NC_141168.1:60902500-63371250 GCF_055505025.1 Bos grunniens | reverse complement strand
CAAAACTGCTCTTGAGGTATGGGAGTCAGATACAGATTCTGTATTCAAGGTCGTCTTGCTATAGCAGAGGTTTAAGAATTATTAATCCTAGATTATTGCTATATCTTCAGATGATATTTGATATAGAAGATATCAAGCTGTCAGATATGTGGCCAGTGCCTAGTACATCCAGAAATGGAAAAAGAAAAAAAAAAAGAAAAAAAAAAACTTGTTTGCTTTAGCATACTATTTTAGAGAATGAACTTGGAAATTTTAATTTGAGACAGAATGGTACCAGAAAAATAATACCTTGAGCCCTTTTATAGTTCAACACTATTATTTTTACTGTGGCAACAAACATCCCCCAAATTTTAGTAGTTTATATAACATTTTTATTTCTTGCTCATTGGTTTGCAGACTGATTATAGTCACTCTGGGCTAAGGGTTTGGATCAGTCTGCTTCCTGTATCTCTCACTGTGGGCCCTCTGCTGAAGGAACAGTGACAGTCTGGGGTGTGTTCTTCTCGTGGGTGATAGCGGGACCCAGAGTGAATGAAGATGCTCAGAACATCTGAGAGCCTCCGTTCAGAATGTCTACTCTTCTGTCTACATTCCCTTGGTCGAAGCAAGTCACCCAGAAAAACCCAAAGCAAATAGATGGAAGTGTATTCCACCCATAGGGAAGTCATGGCAAGGTGAGGCGGGAAGGATGAATTGTGAATAGGTAGATATATCTACCACAGCCACTAGGATGCCAAAGATACATGCTAGATTTCAGAGGTAATATAAAAAGTTGTATTAACCTTTGAGTCTACCTAGAATAACCCTAATCTTTGTAGTCCAAGTCTGACAAAATTGTAATAGGTTGAAATTCTAAGTCACTGAATTCTGGAATGGATTGAAATAGCCCAGGGCCAATTGGATCTTTAAAGTGACTTCTTAAAAAGGTCACTCTGCAACTTATATACATGTTACTTAAGAAAATCCAAGAATTGAGAGTTTGAATTTCATTAAAAGTACATATAATGCCAATCTTTTGGAGTTTATTGAATAAATACTGTTATAGCAACCCTGGAAATTTGCTTTGAGTGACAAATTTTGCACTAGAGCTCTTTTTATGTCTTAAAAAAAATTCTGTTGGCTTGAGGTTTAATAGGAGAAACTCATTTTCAGGATTCTCTCTTATAAGAAATAATTCTTTACTTTTAAAATACTACTCAGTAGTTCTTTTTTGAGGTTAGGTTTTCCAGTATTAGTTTACAGTATGACTAGAAGGATAGGGGAGGTCCATCATGAGGAGTCACAGCTAGTTAAAGGTAAGTCATCAACACAAATAAGGTACATGATGTAATTCAATGGAAAATAGGATTCAGTTTATGAAATAGTTGATCCTTTCTGTTTTATCAAGTTATATAGGCATGTCTCTTTTACTGGATGAGATGTACCTTTAGCCATGCTCTGCACACACAGACATTGTTGGTTAATGATTATTCATACTGACCTCTTGCCCCCTCATGCCCATGAATCACTTCTACTGGCTGCTGAAAGGTTACCATGAAAGTAGATGCACTTTTTTTTTTTTTTCCCAAGAAGCACCACATTACTCAACATTAATTTAACTCAGGAAGCAAAGGCTGATATTGCATACAGTTGAAACTACAGAGGGAATTTATGTTGGTGAGATGCAATTATTCAAATTAGAAGTTCAATCGCTTACAAAGGCTTTTAGAATAAAAAGGTGCCCTAGGAATAGTTTAATGACCTCACGCCAACGTTTTAGAATTTATTTGCGTAAGAATGCCTGAAGCAGGGTCACCGGTTCTCATAAAAGGTGTATGTCTTCTACATGCAAAATTAAGATGTAAGACTTAAAACAACAACTGAAAGAAACCATTTTGTGTCACTGTCCTGTTTTTGTTGCGGTTGCCACATAATTTTTATATAGTATGCTGTTTTCCTTCTTTCATAACCAGAGGGGAAAATGTTTGAAAACAGTACACAATACTATCTCTTTAGCTCAGACTTCGAGACTTCACTTGCACTTTTCACTTTCATGCATTGGAGAAGGACACGGCAACCCATCCCAGTGTTCTTGCCTGGAGAATCCCAGGGACGGGGGAGCCTGGTGGGCTGCCGTCTGTGGGTTTGCACAGAGTTGGACACGACTGAAGCGACTTAGCAGCAGCAGCAGCAGCTTAGACTTCAGAGAAAGATTTATGCAGAATAGATTAGAAAATTAGAAAATTTGAGGGGAAATAGAGTCTAATCAGCATTGAGATCTTTATTTATCAATACCACACATTCATTGGTCAAAAATTGTCGATTTTCAGCTACCTGAGAATAATGATCCTGAAAAAACTGGCTTGTAATAAACCTCTTAGACTTCTGCCTGGCTTTTTGCACTCATTGTCTGTTGCCTTCTGAGTTTAAAATTAAAAGTTCCATCAAAAAAATAAGCAAAGAGACTGATGCTCTTTCTCTCTTTTTGTCACATTATTTATTTTATTTTATTAAAAAAATTTAAACCTATAGTGAGCTTAATATACAATGGTTGTGGTAGTTGTAATTATTCTTTGATATTCTGAGACACTAGATATAAACAGACTCTCAAGAAAAGAGATGTATCATAATTTACCTGCCACGGTTTAAGGTAGAGTTAGGGAGTTTTTGTTACCTGCTGAATTTGCACTTCCAAGGTGCTGGGAATTGCCTGGCACACATTTCCTGTGAAGCTGACTGCTCTGTGCTCTTACTACTTGCTCTTGGTGGGCTAGGGCTGACTTTGGGAAGCCAGGAGTTAATATTTGGAAGCCTTTATTGGCTTACATGTGTGCATTCTTCCCAAACTACTTTTGGCTCAAAAATCTCACCTGAGGTTTTTACACCTTAGGATGTTATACATTTTTATATAGTTCTGCAACCTGTCATTAATAGAGAATTCAAATAGATCAGTTTGCATTTATAGCAACAAACATATGTGGTACTAAAACCATGAATGAGTGATGACTTTAAAATGTTCCTTTGGAGATTTTCTTCATGTCCCATGATAGAATAACAGGGTGCTTCTGTTCAATATAGCCAGGGTTAGATCTGTTATTTAAACACTGACTTCGTAGCACTCTCTCTTTTTTTTAATGTTGGAGTATTTTTAGACTTATAGAAATGTTGTAAGAGTAGAACAGATAACTCCCATATGTTCTCTGCTCGGATTCCCCAGCTTTCAATATTTTGCCACATTTATTTTATTCTCTTCCTCTTTCTCTTTCCTTCCCTCTGCACCCCCCCATTTATAACATATGATAGATAATATATAACATATAATATATGCACCTATGTTTCTATGTGTATATACTCACATGCGTATGTGTTAAGTTGCTTCAGTCGTGTCCAACTCTTTGCGACCCTTTGGATTGTAGCCTGCCAGGCTCCTCTGTCCATGGGATTCTCGAGGCAACAATACTGGAGTAGGTTGCCATGCCCTCCTCCATGGATCTTTCAGACCCAGGAATTGAACCCATGTCTCTTATGTCTCCTGCACTGGCAGGCTGGTTCTTTACCATTCACATGTATACATGTATGAGGAAGTTCAGTTCAGTCGCTCAGTCATGTCTGACCCCATGGACTGCAGCACACCCGGCTTCTCTGTCCGTCACCAACTCTTGGAGCTTTCTCAAACTCATCTCCATCAAATCTGTGATGCCATCCAACTATCTCATCCTCTGTCGTCCCCTTTTCCTTGTGCTTTCAATCTTTCCTGGTTTTAAGGTCTTTTCCAATGAGTCAGTTGGAATGTATGAATAAATATACCCACAAACATTGCTATTGAACCAGTGGAGAGTAGATTGTGTACAGTACTTCTGTATTCTCTGCTGAGTGTATTCATGATGTTTGCTAATTGGCATATTACTGCTTTTCTTTTATATGTTTTTAAATTAAAAAATGATTAAAATTTGAAATTTAATATTTTATTCAGATTCATATGCATAGAACATTTGATACATTGATATTTTCATTCAAGTTCTAAATTTTACATTTCAAAAATGGAGGCCAGACATTGGAGATGATTTACATAAAGTGGCATAGCCATTAAGTTTGAGAAATGATTTGAACCAACTTTGTTAATCCTTTCCATTTTACTAAATAATAACCCACGAAAGTTGTGCTTTATCGCTGTGCTACAAGTGCCTCCTGATAGTATTCCTGCTCATGGAGATATGTTCCATTTTGATTTTTATTTATTGAATGATGTTTTTAGTAAGTTATTTAATTTGGGGATGGTTTTATAATATATTTGGCATTTTAAAAAGATAGAAATTACATTTATAAGTGGGAGATGAAAGATTTTAAAATTTTGAAACTCAGGTTGATAAAAGATACCCTATTTTAAACTGAAGGCTATAGACTTTCTAAGAAGGAATTAGACAAAATTAGGCAGAGTAGACATATTGAAAGTATTTCCCATGCAGAACTCATTAAAAAGTATAAATAAAACATTAAGAATCTTTAAAAATGCATAGTGACCTTGCTGGAAGGTAAGGGAAATGATCACAGACCACAGATAAGAGTAAATGCATTTCCAGAGTAGTAAGTATGCATTAAAATAAGCAGCTTTCCTATGGACATTTGTCAATACCTGGTAACTTAGAGTTTTGGTTTTAATGGCCACAAGGAGGTCAGAAGACAAGGTCCTGGGTTTATACAAGGTAGTTGGAACAGGAATTCTGAATAAATTCAGGATCATGAAAGAGATACATTGTTAGGGAATGAATAAACTAAAACCAGAATCTGTTCTGAGGGAAAAGTTGTCTAGGTTCTGAGTACAGAGGAAAAGCCCTAATGTGGGATTAAGATTTGAATTCACATTCACTATAACTGAAAAACCATAAACAAAGATATTAATTTATAGTGGCGAGGGGTTTAGAGTTGTCTCAGGCACCTGGCAGGAGCTATCTCCAGTCCTCCTGGGCACATGCAAAGTTTGATGAGCATGATCTCACAGTGAAAACTATCATACAATGGAGTGAGTGCTACTAGAGTTAGTAACAACCTTTAGTAGAATCAGATCTTAAAGACTTTGGATATTAGGACTATCATTTGTTAAACGTAGCATGTTCGAAGAAATAAAAAGGAAAGTGAAAATAATGTGAAAGCAACAAAAGCTTATTTAAAATGGTCAAGCAAAGTACCATTTTTTAATCACTTGTGCTTTAATATATTTTATAAGATGTAGAAATGGAATTGTGATTAGGTTAAAAATCCTTATCTTCTATACTATGAATCTTCTAAATTTGCAATGAAATATATATATAATAAAATATATGTTATTATATATAATATATTATATATACCATATTATATATATATATATATAAAACAGAGAGTTACTTTAATATGGAGGAGGAAAAGTGGAATGGGGTTACAGATGAAACAACATTGGCCAAGTGTTCATAATGTTGAATCTAGATGGTGGATAACAGGGTAGCTCATTGTTTTAGGAGAAGGCAATGGCAACCCACTCCAGTACTCTTGCCTGGAAAAGCCCATGGGCGGAGGAGCCTGGTAGGCTTCAGTCTATGGGGTCGCTAAGAGTCGGACACGACTGAGTGACTTTAGTTTCACTTTTCACTTTCATGCATTGGAGAAGGAAATGGCAACCCACTCCAGTGTTCTTGTCTGAAGAATCATTATTTTATTTTGTTTCCTTTTTTTAAAAAAGGGTTTGTACCCATTTTGAGTGATTTAATGATTTTTAATAAATTTATGGAGGTATACAGTCATCACTTTTTAGAACATTTCCAAGATCCCTCATACCTGTTTGAAGTTAATTCTTGGTTCCATCTTGCATTAGGCAGCCACTGATCTGCTTTATAGATTTTCCTTTTCTGGATATTTTTTGTAAATAGAAGCAAGCAGTATGTAATCTTTTTGTCTGGCTTCTTTTACTTACCACAACGTGTTTTGAGGTTTATCTCTGTTGTGAGTACATGCTAAGTCTCTTCAGTCATTTCCGACTATTTGTGACCCACCAGGCTTCTCTGTCCATGAGATTCTCCAGGAAAGAATACTAGAGTGGGTTGCCATGCCCTCTTCCAGGGTATCTTCCCCACACAAGGACTGAACCTGTGTCTCCTACATCTCTTGCATTGGCAGCAGATTCTTTATCACTGAGCCAGCCACCTGGGAAGCCCTATCTCTGTTGTATCATATATCAATCGTTTGTAAAGTTTTATTGCTGAGTAGTATTGAATTGTATGGATATACCACATTTTGTTTATCTGTTCACCAGTCAATGAACATTTAGATTATTTTTACATTTTCATTATTGTGAATAACGCTTCTGTAGACATTTGTGTACAGGTCTTATAAATAGGTTCCCCAAGTGGCGTTAGTGGTAAAGAACCCACTTGACAATGCAGGAGACGTAAGAGATGCAAGTTCCACCCTTGGGTCCAGAAGATCCCCTGGAGGAGGGCATGGCAACTCACTCCAGTATTCTTCCCAGGAGAATCCCATAGACAGAGGAGCCTGGCAGCCTGGCAGGCTACAGTCCATAGGGTCTCACTGAGTTGTACACGACTGAAGCAACTTAGCAGACATGCACACTCTGTAAACATGTTTTCATTTCTGGTGTTTGGCCAGGTTTTCCTTTGGTGTTTGGCTGGATAGGACCGGTATTATAAAAATATTTTTTGTTCCCCTTGGCCATCCTTTTCCAGTCTTTTGGCTAGAAAGTGGGCTCTTCTTCAGCTTTTTTGTCCTGCCTGTTGGTATTTCCTGGTTGCAGGTTTCTCTGGCACCTCATCTAGGATGCACAGAAAGCAAAAGGTACACCCAGGGAACTCACCACCATGTCATTCCTTATGTCCTCAGGTCCCCAGGCTCCAGTATATCTTTACACCTTTCAGAATCTTCTTGTATTTGTTAATTATGTCTGGAATGTTTTAGTTGTGAGAGAGGACCAGTGATGAATGGAGGTACACCATTTTGGTCCTAGACTGTGTTTTTCATTTTTACTAGTAGCCAAATGTGAATGAGTTCTGGCCTGTGAAAAAAGACCAGAAAAGTGAGGTGCCATTTCCAGGCCTGATGCTCTATCTTCTGTCTGTTGGCTAGACAGAGGACCCGGTTGAGGACTCAGATGACAAGCAAGATGGTGAATCTACCATATAGAAAGAACCTGAGTTTCTCGTTGACCGGGTATAGTAAATCCACTTACCGTTGTGTCATACACTGAGCTTTGGAGATTCTTTTCATAGTTAGCCTAGTTTGGTTATACAATAAAACTTAATACCATACCTTTTCCTCTCTGCTTTTTCTTGTTTTATACTTCCTTTAAAGCTAAACTCAAATTCTGTTGTTTTCATACAACTTTCCTTAATCCCATCATTCACTTATTTGAAATCCTACAGCCCTGTAAATTTAACTTATGATTATACTTTTTTTTTGTATATTGTTCTCTAGTCATCTTAACCACATGTTAATACTATAAGCTTCTAAAAGATAGGGACCATATTCCTCTCACCTACCTGTTCAGGGGGATGCTGAATAACTGCATATTAAATTTGCTCTTTGAAGCATTGAAGTGCCTGAATAATTAAACCCTACAGCAATAATGATAAAACGAAATTATCATCATTAAATTTTTCTTCCTTTGAATTTGAGGGTGTTTCTGCACTTTTCACCTGAAAAACTTTTAGCTCCTTGATGACTCCATCATATTCTTTATAGCAGAAATTTTCAAACCTTTTTACCTATGACTCATATCATAGATTTTCTTTGTACACACAGACACACGACTGAAACAAAAGTTTCATGTAATAGTACTTAAACTGTAATTGCCATCATTATGTGCAATGCCCTCTGATATTTTCTATTTTGGTTGCAACCCATTAAATTGATTCTATGACTCATTCGTTGCTCATGACCTGTAATATGAAAAATGCTGTTTTACTGCAAGAGGGAGGATTGAAAAGGTGAAGCTGCTCAAACTGAACTATTAGCTAAGGGCATGGAACACGTTAGCCCTTGATTCTGAAATTTTAAAGGTGGGCTTGTCATAAGAACTTCAAGCAGTAAATGTAACACACAAAGGATAAGGAGGCCCATGATCTGAGAAAGCCCTTTTAGTAGTTAGTGTTGTCCTTGGGCCTTTTAAATTACACTACTTGGGTACCTGAGCCCAGTTTCAGATCTACGGAATTAGAATCACTGTTGGGACCTTGGAATCTGCATTGTGAAAAGCTCTGTAAATACTTAAGTTTGAGAACTGTTGTTCTTTTTTCCCATAGAGTCCCAGCTCTTGGGTATGACAAATTGTTGGGCGATTTGCCAAAATGAGAACTACTTTTGCTTGAAAAATCCTGATTGCCTTAGTTTGTCAAGCTTTTGAATTCTAACTCTTAGTAATTTTTTAATATTTTTGTTTGTTTGTTGAGTTATTCACCATATACTTGGGCTAGTTTTAGCTTATTTTTGTTTCTAACCTCATACCAATTGTTAAATACATTTATAATATTTTCATTTTTGATTTTTCAAATTAGTTTCTAAACTTTGTTTTTATTTCTTCTTCCTAATTTTACTTTTATATTATCTTCCTATTTTATTAAATCTTTAAAAACGTGTGACCTGCATTTTCTAGTTATCTATTGTGAAGTTAAGGTGCTCAGTCGTGTCCGACTCTTTGCGACCCCATAGACTGTAGCCTACCATAGACTGTAGCCTACCATAGACTGTAGCCTACTATAGAGTGTAGCCTACAGGCTTCTCCACCCGTGGGATTTTCCAGGCCAGAATACTGGAGTAGGTTGCCATTTCCTTTTCCAGGAGATCTTACCAACCTGGGGATCAAACCTGGATCTCCCACATTGCAGGCAGACACTTTACCCTCTGAGCCACCAGGGAAGTCCATAGTTATCTATTAATGATAGTTAACTATTAACTATCAATAATAATTAACTATTAATGATAGTTATTAATTTTTAAAATTTAGTTTATTTGTTTTACCAGCTGTGTTGTTCAGTTGTGTCTGAAAGCGTGTGTCGCTAAGTTATGTCTGACTCTTTGTGACCAGCACGCCAGGCTTCCCTGTCCTTCACTATCTCCTGGAGTTTGCTCAAACTCATGTTCATTGATTCAGTGATGACATCCAACTATTTCAATCTCTGTTGCCCCTTCTCTTCTTGCCCTTAATCTTTCCCGGCATCATGGTCTTTTCCAGTGAGTCAGCCCTTCGCATCAGGTGGCCAAAGTACTGGAGCTTCAGCTTCAGCACCAGTCCTTCCAATGAATAGTCAGGGTTGATTTCCTTTAGGATTGACTGATTTGAGCTCCTTGCCATCCAAAGGACTCTCAAGAGTCTTCTCCAGCACCATAATTTGAAAGCGTCAATTTTTGGATGGGAGATTTGTAGAGTTTTACAGTAATTGCCCCTTGATTAATCAAACCTCCCTCATTGATTTATATAGTTGCCCCCACCCCCCACCCCCACTCATTGACTCTGGCATTGTGCCTTGCTAGCATCAGCGGATGTTATCCAAGTGGAAACTTGGTAAGCACTTGTGAACTGGGAACATGCAAGACACTCAGGCTATGCTGCTGGAGGGGACATTGGAGGACCAAAGAGACATTTTGGCCAGCAAGCCCCAGGTAGGTGTTTGACATGTGACTAGGGCCATATTGGGCTTTCCAGTTCCATTTGAACCCTAGATGGATATGGCCACCTGAGTGACCACAGGAGAGAGCAGCAGAGGATCTGCCCCACTGACTAGAGCCCAAATTGCAGCATCACAATCAAATAAATGGTTGTTCTTTAAGACACAGTTTTGGAATGATTTGTTAGGAAGCATTAGGTAGCTGAAACAAAAACTGGTGTTATTAGTGAGATGCTGACATAACAAGATCCTAAAATGTGTCTCATTGGTTTTGGGACTGGGTGGCAGTGGGGGGCTAGAAAAATGGTGGTGGGATTGTTGGCAGAGGCTGGAAAAATGACAAACAACTGTCAGTGAAGCTTGAAAGGTGGTGAGGAAACTGCTTTTGGAGATTGGAGTGGTGGCGCCTCATTTTTATGGTACTGAAACAATTTTAAAAGCTATTACCTGCAGGAACTTAGAATACAGAAGATCTATGTACTGAATTTGTGGATCTGGCTGCAGATCCAGGCAGAACATTGAAATTGTCAGTTGGGTTCTGATAGCTCTGAGTAAGGTATGGGGAGAGAGAACTGAACTTAAAGCAGAAATTAGAGGAAATACAGGGTGCCCAGGAATTTCTGTGTTGGAAAATAAAACTGTCTTTAGTTGTCTCTGGCAGGCAAAAGATTCTCATAGTGAGAAGTGGTCTGGAGTAAATATCAAGTATTCTTTATTAAGACCTTAGAAAAATTTAAGGTAGATCCTTTTAGCTAGATGAAAAGCATGATAAGATCATAAGAATGTTAAGGGTTTTGTGCCCTAGCAACCCAACACTTCAAAATTAGAGAAAGGTCTAGTTTGAAAAAGAGTTATGGTTATAGTTTAAGGGGGAATAGAGTGAATCTCAGTTAAATGAATAGAAAGTCTATAAAGTTTTAAAGGGTTGGAATTGGTTTATACTAAAAGGAGAAGGCATAGGCACCCCACTCCAGTACTCTTGCCTGGAAAATCCCATGGATGGAGGAGCCTGGTAGGCTGCAGTCCATGGGGCTGCGAAGAGTCAGACACGACTGAGCGACTTCACTTTCACTTTTCACTTTCATGCATTGGAGAAGGAAATGGCAACCCACTCCAGTGTTCTTGCCTGGAGAATCCCAGGGACGGCGGAGTCTGGTGGGCTGCCGTCTATGGGGTCGCACAGAGTTGGACACGACTGAAGCGACTTAGCAGCAGCAGCAGCAAAAGGGAAGGTCAGTTTAAAAAAAGGCCTCTGGGCCTCATTTCCTAAGAATAGAAGCATTTCTGTTTAAAAAGAACCCCAAAGCCTAGGTCGTGCTAGTGATAAAGAACCTGCCTGCCAGTGTAGTAGATGGAAGAACGCAGGTTCAATCCCTGGGTTGGGAAGATTCCCCTGGAGAAGGGCATGGCAACCCACTCCAGTATTCTTGTCTGGAGATTCCCAAGGACAGAGGAACCTGGCAGGCTACAGTCCATAGAGTTTGCTGAGTTGGACATGACTGAAGCGACTGAGCATGCACGCAAAGCCCAGAGGGAAAGCTAAGAGCCCTGAAGTTATAGACTAGGAAACCATTCCAGAGAACAGAAGTGGGCCCTAACAAAAAGAACATTCCTGTCCCTGAGGTAGGAGGCTCTCAAAACACTTGCTGCTGGATTTTAGACCTGCTGTGGAGAAATGACTTCTGTGTTTCTCCTCTTCCCTTTTAAAATTTATTGCAGTTATACTGTCCCTCTCTTTCCATTGTATTTTGGCTATTTGAGGGACAGACAGTTTCTCTTTTTGCTTTATAAACCTCTGATTCAAGATGAGCTGCATTCAACTTATACCCTAGGATTCTCATCCATATTTAGAACTGGTGCGTATTATGAGGTAATACACTTTGATCCTTTTGCAGAAATCAGAGGAGACTTTGGGAATCCTGGAAAGGGTCCCACGTGTCTGCATGTGGGAGGGATGTGATTCATTGGGGCCAGAGGGCAAGACTTCGATAGAGTGTTACATTAACATCACCTCCCCTGTCCCCAACCCCCATAAGTCATGCCTTTTGGTTCTCAAGCTCTTTTGTAGACCGCTACCCTGACTCTTGACTTGGCCATAGGACTCCCTTTGGCTAGAGAAATGATAGTAGACATTATTCAACAGAGGCTTGTTAGAAGTTTACACAGTGGGGCTTGTCCTCTGACATCACTGCTGTCTCTATGACTGCAGTTGCCTGAATAATCTCAGGTCAAACTAGCTGACTAACCTCTCAGTTAGTCATTTGGTGGTGCTGGTTTGGTTGCTCAGTTGTGCCTGACTCTTGTGACCCCATGGACTGTAGCCCACCAGGGTCTTCTGTTTATGGGATTTCCCAGGCAAGAGTACTGGAGTGGGTTACCATTTCGTTGCCTGGGTCAGGGATTGAACTTGAGCCTCCTACATTGGCAGTTGGATTCTTTATGGCTGAGCCACCAGGGAAGCCAGATTAGTCATTTTGCATAGCCTAAATGCAGAACCAAGAATAAATAACTGAGTATTGTTTTGGAGTAGTTTGTTTTATAGCCGCAGGTAAGGATTGTTTGCTTTTGTCCCTTTCCTCTGCCACAATGCTTTTTGATTCCTTTCAATAGGTTCTTTGTTTTCTAATCCCTTCCATTTTGTTTTTGATCCCTTCCATTCTAATAGCTTTGATTTATATAATTCAGAAGTCCCATGGGCCAAAATTTCTACCAATACCCAATCATGCTCCTAGAATGGAGTCTTCCCCTCCCCCCGCCCCCCCTCCACCATATGGTTCAATATCAGGTTCAGCAATGAAGAGCTAAAGGATCTAAAATCCATAGTCTTATCTTCACAGATTTGTTCACTGATATTGTAAAGTGAAGTGACTAGATTGCTTTGCACTGTACCTGTTTGGGAGGTTGGACTTTTCAGTTACGTATGCCTGGGGAAATAATTCCAGCACCCTTCTAAAATCTTTTTTATCTGTTGAGCCAACTTCTTGATGTTGCTACATACCTTACCATGAATTTCTTTTTAGGTCAGGAGGATGCATCAGAGGGAAACGTGATTTCTTCTGGGCAATGGGGAAGGACATAGCAGTGAATAAGAAAGCCTTATTCAGTTTCATGAGGATGTTGAAGATTCATTGGTGTATAGATGTATCTTGGTGTCAGTACATAGACATATCTATGTAGCTGACTTGGATTACGTATAGTAATCTGTCTTCTTGTTAATATGTAGACATGTTTATTATCTCAATTTAATATTTCATTAATTATATATCATCTATTTCATAATTAAAACTATTCATTTGAATAGCTATCTCAATATCTGTTTTTATTAGCAGGGAACACCATACACATATTTAATAGTAGTGTTTTGTAGTAACTGAATTATTGCATTGAACTGGAAAGTTTGCAGAATGTACCCTTGCAGTCTAGTTACAGTGATCTAAATAAAGGGGATGCTTAAACACCAAAGAATTTGTTAAGAAGACAGAAAACTTCAAAAGTATTTGTAATAAAAGGGTATAAGAATCAAATGCTCTTTTTTCCTTTAAAAAAGTTAATTGCTTCATTTTTCCTTTAAAAGCATTACATTTTGATTGAAGAAAACTTGGAAAACATAAAAAAATAGACAAAATAAAAATAATCTATACCACCTTCAAAAATTAGTTACTCTAAGATGTTATTGTACGAAACTCACAGTTAAGAAATACTGAATGATCTATGTGTTACAGACATTATAGTATTGTATTCACTTTAAATAAAGTAGTTTAAATGCCTGCAAATACTATGATGAAGGAACTATTACTGATCCATTTTACAGATGAAGAAAGAGGAGCAAAGAGATTAATCTGTTGAAGATTACATAGATTTAAACCCAGACTTTTGACTTAAAAGTTTGCATTTCTAAACCATTATAAATTTCTCCTATCCTTTTCTGCGATTTGCCTTCCTCCCTCCTTGCCTCCCTCCTTTTCTTTTCTCCCTTCCCTTTCTAAACTTGATCTGCTGCTGCTACTGCTGCTAAGTCGCTTCAGTCGTGTCCGACTCTGTGATCCCATAGACAGCAGCCCACCAGGCTCCGCCGTCCCTGGGATTCTCCAGGCAAGGATACTGGAGTGGGTTGCCATTTCCTTCTCCAATGCATGAAAGTGAAAAGTGAAAGTGAGTTGCTCAGTCGTGTCCGACTTTTAGCAACCCCATGGACTGCAGCCTACCAGGCTCCTCCGTCCATGGGGTTTTCCAGGCAAGAGTACTGGAGTGGGGTGCCATTGCCTTCTCCCATTTTATTTTTTTTCCATTTATCACATTTTCACCTAATTTATTTTACCAAACATAGTCAAATATCCTTAAATATTTCCCTGCAATGTGATTTTTAATACATTCTAGTATCTAGTGTAGACTGGTAGTCTACAGTCCGTGAGGTCACAAAGAGTTGGACACGACTGAGCGACTTCACTTTCACTTTTGGTAACCATATACCACATGGTTTAACCATTACTATTTTAATCAGTTTTCTGTTATTTGTATTAGGTTGGCTTAAGTATTAAGCTATTATAAATAATGCAAGATAAGCATCCTTGTACATGTTTTTGATTATTTCCTGAGGATAACTTTCTAAATATAACATTTTCAGGCCTAAGGATAAGACCACTTTAAAGACTTAGATATATTTTGACAAATCACCTTTTGAATAGTTAATAAAGATTTTTATTTGTGCAAGCAATATACGGGAGTGCCTGGAGTGTCTGTAAAACTTTGATGTATCACTCTCTGTATATACAAAGTATAAGTTAAGTCTAGGAGAATGAAAAATTAGCAACTCACTCTACTTCTAAGTTAAAATGGTATGTATCCATTTAAAAATTTATTAATACAGCTTTAAAGGCTTGCTTTTTGAAGAAAGTTGAGAAATTTAGTATCTACAGAAATGCAAGTTATTTTTATGTGAATAAAATTTCATGCAGAAATATCAAAAGGGCGAGGAAAATATTCACCTCAATTTAAAGTTAATATTTTTTTAAAAGCTCTTAAATCTCTGAATAAAATGTGATTAGATTCATATCTGGGCTTTCAAGGATATGGAATCCCATTGCCTAACATAATGCTTGGCAGAATTGGAATTCAGGAGTTTTTCAGTGATGAAGGAATGAACAAGTGAAAGAAAGCACAAATAAATTTTTATAGCTTCACTTCCTTAACGAAGGCATCCTTTGTTGTCTTTTAATTTGGACATATAAAAATATATCTCTGTTCTAGATAATGTGAAACCTGTACAAATTCTACACATGTGAGCAGAGAGAGGCTGCCAGGATTGTCTGGCCAAGGTGCGGAAACTGGTCTAGGCCAGAGCTCTGAAATAACTCCACGAAGAGGGCTTTCTCTCTGGGACTTACTGATTATCGCCAAATGCTCCTGTGGGCAACCTCTGGACATGGAGCAGGTGTGAGGAGCCCATTATTCTATACTTACTAATAAAGTGTCAGCTGTAACTAGGACTTAATAAGTATAAATTTCCTGAGATGCTTTATGATTTGAATTTCTTCCTGGTAGCACTCAGGTGTAACTGAGTATGTATATGTGACTCTAGGTTTTAATCACCTTGCCAGGTTAAGGGCTCTGAGGTCAAAAGTTTGAATAATTTTTAAATTAGATGGATGGTCATTGTAGGGGGTCAAGTATTAAAGGCTATGGGTAATAAGTACCTTTTACCTGGAAAAAATGCCCCTTTTCTAACTTAAAGCTTCATGCAGACTTGGGTACAGCATAGTCCATTTTATTATGCACACCTAGTAAGACAAATATGGTAACTCTAGAAGCCATGCAAACAGTTTGCTTCAGTTCAGTTGCTCAGTGTATCCGACTCTTCATGACCCGGTGGACCACAGCACGCCAGGCCTCCATGTCCATCACCAACTTCCGGAGTTTACCCAAACTCATGTCCATTGAGTCGGTGATGCCATCCAGCCCTCTCATCCTATGTTCTCCCCTTTTCCTCCTGCCTTCAGTCTTAACCAGCATCAGGGTCTTTTCAAATGAGTCAGCTCTTCACATCAGGTGGCCAAAGTATTGGAGTTTCAGCTTCAGCATCAGTCCTTCCAATGAACACGCAGGAGTGATCTCCTTTAGGATGGACTGGTTGGATCTCCTTGCAGTCCAAGGGACTCTCAAGAGTCTTCTCCAACACCACACTTTAAAAGCATCAATTCTTCAGTGCTCAGCCTTCTTTATAGTCCAACTCTCACATCCATACATGACCACTGGAAAAACCATAGCCTTGACTAAATGGACCTTTGTTGGCAAAGTAGTGTCTCTGCTTTCTAATATGCTGTATAGGTTGGTCATAATTTTCCTTCCAAGGAGTAAGCTTCTTTTAATTTCATGGCCACAGTCACCATCTGCAGTGATTTTGAAGCCCCCCTAAAATAAAGTCAGCCACTGTTTCCAGTTTCCCCATCTATTTGCCATGAAGTGATAGGACCAGATGTTATGATTTTAGTTTTCTGAATGTTGAGCTTTAAGCCAACTTTTTCACTCTCCTCTTTCACTTTCATCTTTAGTTCTTCTTCACTTTCTGCCATAAGGGTGGTGTCATCTGCATATCTGAGGTTATTGATATTTCTCCCGGCAATCTTGATTCCAGCTTGTGCTTCTTCCAGCCCAGTGTTTCTCATGATGTACTCTGCATATAAGTTAAAAAAGCAGATTGACAATATACAGCCTTGACCTACTCCTTTTCTTATTTGGAACCAGTCTGTTGTTCCATGTCCAGTTGTAACTATTGCTTCCTGACCTGCATACAGATTTCTCAAGAGGCAGGTCGAGTGGTATAGTATTCCCATCTCTTTCAGACTTTTCCACAGTTCATTGTGATTCACACAGTCAAAGGCTTTGGCATAGTCAATAAAACAGAAATAGATGTTTTTCTGGAACTCTTGCTTTTTTGATGATCCAGCGGATGTTGGCAATTTGATCTCTGGCTCCTCTGCCTTTTCTAAAACCAGCTTGAACATCTGGAAGTTCACAGTTCATGTATTGTTGAAGCCTGGCTTGGGGAATTTTGAGCATTACTTTACTAGTGTGTGAGATGAGTGCAACTGTGTGGTAGTTTGAGCATTCTTTGGCATTGCCTTTCTTGGGAGTGGAATGAAAACTGACCTTTTCCAGTCCTGTGGCCACTGCTGAGTTTTTCAAATTTGCTGGCATATTGAGCGCAGCACTTTCACAGCATCATCTTTCAGGATTTGAAATAGCTCAACTGGAATTCCATCACCTCCACTAGCTTTGTTTGTAGTGATGCTTCCTAAAGCTCACTTGACTTCACACTCCAGGTTGTATGACTATGTGAGTGATCACACCATCATGATTATCTGGGTCATGAAGATCTTTTTTGTACAGTTCTTTTGTGTATTTTTGCCACCTCTTAATATCTTCTGCTTCTTGTTTGGTCTATACCATTTCTGTCCTTTATTGAGCCCATCTTTGCATGAAATGTTCCCTTGGTATCTCTGATTTTCTTGAAGAGATCTCTAGTCTTTCCCATTCTGTTGTTTTCCTTTATTTCTTTGCATTGATCACTGAGGAAGGCTTTCTTATCTCTCCTTACTATTTTTTGGAACTCTGCATTCAAATGGGTATATCTTTCCTTCTCTCCTTTGCTTTTCGCTTCTCTTCTTTTCACAGCTATTTGTAAAGCCTCCTCAGACAGCCATTTTGCTTTTTTGCATTTCTTTTTCTTGGGGATTGTTTTGATCCCTGTCTCCTATACAATGACATGAACCTCTGTCCATAGTTCATCAGACACTCTGTCAGATCTAGTCCCTTAAATGTATTTCTCACTTCTACTGTATAATGCAAACTATAAGACACCTGAATAGACCATCTTATGCATGTTCTTTCAAAAATATGGCATCTAATAATAATAATAATAATTCTATGATCAGAATATACATTTATCTTAACTGTACTTCATTGCTTCCTGGCTAGTGCTACAATGTTGAAAGTTTACAGCAGAGTACTATATCAGTTTCTTCTCTTACGTTAATAGTCCTCCACCCCCACCCCCAACCCCAATAATTTCTCTAAAATAATGGTTCTTCAAAAGAAGTCTGAGGGTCACTGTTGGTTCTTCATGGCTGCAACTGGGGACTATGTCATTGAAAAGCACAAGTGAAAACTGCTTAGTTGTGTCTGACTCTTTGCAACCCCATCACTATACAGTCCATGAAATTCTCCAGGCCAGAATACTGGAGTGGGTAGCCATTCCCTCCTCCAGGGAATCCTCCCAACCCTGAACTGGGATCTCCTGAATTGCAGGCAGATTTTTTTTTTTTTACCAACTGAACTACCAGGGAAGTCAGAAAAACACAAAATTCTATTTAAACATTTTAGATTGTATATATGGGCAGAGTGGGTGGTGCTCTTTATAGAGGTCTGAAAAGGTTGACAGTACAGCTCCCAAAGAAGTGGGGTTAAAACTGGGCTTTGTTGGTAGATTATCATTAGTGAATTGTGGCTGTGGACTTTTTTTTTTTTAATTAAAAAGTGAAAGAGAAAATAAATAAATTAGAAATTTATAGAAAAAATTGAAACTGTAATAATATCATGTACTGATGGATGGCTGTGGCTAAATCTTACAAGGTGAGAAATCTATCATGTCTCTGTTTAATTCTCTAGGGGAGTTTTATTTTCCTAAATCAAGACATAAATTTTCTCCCAACTGTCATATGATTTGAACTTAGGCACAAGCTGAGAATTTAGGATACCTTGACAATAATATTTGCTTGTAGGAGGAATAAAAATCCTTCCACATCGTCTTTGATCAGAGAGAACATTAAAGCTCAACTTCTGTGTTTTATTTGTTTCTAAAGCAGGTTTGATACCTGCTGTTTTCAAGCTTTAGCATAATTTACTAACATCTGTTGAAATCTGCTGACTTATATGGTTTTTCTTAGAGTGAATGATATAGTACTTAGGTCAGAGCAAAACATGTAACCTTTTTTTCATGTAACTTAAAATTTTTCCAAAAGAAAAAAGAAAGGAAAAGAAAATTATATTTCATCAACCAGAGCTAAGAACTTAGATTTTTTAATGTGTACCTTTATTTATATATGTATGTATGTTTTAAAAATGAAACTTGAAAACATAATGAGCATAATGTGTATGAAGAAGATATTTTTCAGTAGTTATGCACATTGATGTTTTTTCTGGGTTAATTCCTAGAGACAGGACAATTGAAATCTAAAAAAGTAGGCTTACTTTATTTGCTTAGATGAAATGAAACACTGCACAAAGAATTTAGTAGTGGGGATGTGTGAAAGAAAGTTAGTCGCATATGTCCAACTCTGCGATTCTTGGACTGCAGCCTGTCCCACTGCTCTGTCCATAGAATTCTCCAGGCAAGAGTACTGGAGTGGGTTGCCATTTCCTTCTCCAGGGGATCTTCCTGATTTGGGGATCAAACTCAGGGCTCCCACATTGCAGGCGGATTCTTTGCCAGCTGAGTCACAAGGGAAGCCTGGGAGGTGTGTGGTGGTAGTAAAAATTTCAGCCTGAAGACGTCCAGATTAGTTCAGGCATAGCTCAGAGATATTAAAAGTTTGGTTTCAGACCACCTCAACTCGTATGATGTTTTTTGTTTGTTTCCCATTGCATATAACAGTTACGTTTACATTGTATTGTAGTCTATTAAGTGCAATAGCATTATGTCTAAAAATAAAGTATTTGTTGTTGTTGTTGTTCAGTTGCTAAGTGTTTGACTCTTTGCGACCCCATGGACTATAGCCTGCTAGGCTTCTCTGTCCGTGGGATTTCCCAGGCAGGTATACAGGAGTGGGTTGCTATTTTCTTCTCCAGAGCATCTTCTCGACTGAAGGATCAAACCCACATCTCTTTCATTGGCAAGCAGATTCTTTATCGATGAACATTACTTAATTAAAAAATACTTTATTACTTAGTTTCTAAGCCTTTAGCTATTCATACTCTTTCTGCTGGCACTGTTTATAATAGCCAGGACATGGAAGCAACCTAGATGTCCATCAGCAGATGAATGGATAAGAAAGCTGTGGTACATATACACAATGGAGTATTACTCAGCCATTAAAAAGAATACATTTGAATCAGTTCTAATGAGGTGGATGAAACTGGAGCCTATTATACAGAGTGAAGTAAGCCAGAAAGAAAAACACCAATACAGTATACTAATGCATATATATGGAATTTAGAAAGATGGTAATGATAACCCTGTATGCGAGATAGCAAAAGAGACACTGATGTATAGAACAGTCTTTTGGACTCTGTGGGAGAGGGAGAGGGTGAGATGATTTGAGAGAATGGCATTGAAATACGTATAACATCATATATGAAACGAGTCACCAGTCCAGGTTCGATGCACGATACTGGATACTTGGGGCTGGTGCACTGGGATGACCCAGAGGGATGGTATGGGGAGGGAGGAGAGAAGAGGGTTCAGGATAGGAAACACATGTATACCTGTGGCAGATTCATTTTGATATATGGCAAAACCAATACAATATTGCAAAGTTAAATAAAATTAAATTAAAAAAAAATCTTTCTGCTGGTGTCAAGTTGTGTCTCATTGTTGCTGACTGCTGACTTATCGGGGGTCATTGCTGTAAGTTGAGATGGCTGTAGAAATTTCTTAAAATGAGACAAAAATGAAGTTTGCTGCATCGATTGACTCTTCCTTTCATGAAGAGTGTCTCTATAGCTTGGGCTGTTATTAGATAGCAATAGAACTTCTGCAGGATTGGAATCAGTCCTCTCAAAACCTGCCAAAGCTTTATTAACAGAGGTTGTGTAGTATTCTGAGTCCTTGTCATTTCAGCAGTCTTCTCATCATCTTCACCAGAAGTAGATTCCATCTCAAGAAACCACTTTCTTTGCTCAGTAAGAAGCAACTCCTCATCCTTTGGTGTTTCATGAGATTGTAGCAATTCAGTCACATCTTTAGGCTCTACGTCTAATTCTAGTTCCTTTGCTTTTTCTACCATGTCTGTAATGACTTATTCCCCTGAAGTCGAATGCCTCAAAGTCATCCATGAGGGCTGGAATCACCTTTTCCCAAACTTCTGTTTATGTTGGTATTTTGACCTCTTCCTATGAATTACAAATGTTTTTAATGGCATCTAGAATGGTGCACCCTATAAAGTGTGTGAAAACCTATAAAGTAGGTTTTCAGTTGACTTTGCCCTGATCCATCCAAGAAATCACTGACTATGGTGGCTAAGGCTGACAGCTAAGGCTATAGAGTTACAAAAATATGTGTGTGTGTGTTTGGGTGTGTGTGTGTTTTTAAAGTACCGAGGATCTTTATTCTTAGGTCTGAAAATGTATTTCTTAAATAATGAGACTTGAAAGTTGAAGTTACTCTTTGATCTATGGACTGCAGAATGGATGCTGTATTAACAGGCATGAAAACATTAGTCTTATTGTATAATACATCCATCAGAGGGCTTCCTTGGTGGCTCAGTAGTAAAGAATATGCCTGCCAATGCAGGGGACTCGGGTTTGATCTCTGGGCTACAGAAGATCCCTTTGGGAAGGATATGGTAACCCACTCCAGTATTCTTGCCTGGAAAATTCCATGGACAGAGGAGCCTGGAGGGCTACAGTCAATGGGGTTGCAAGAGTTAGACATGACTGAGTGACTAAGCAACAACATAGCCATCAGAGCTTTTTGAGAACCAGGTGCATTGTCAATGAGCAGTACTGTTTTGAAAGGAAATTTTTTTTTTTTTTTTCCTGAGCAATATGTCTCCACAGACCTTAAAATATTCAGGAAACCATGTTGTAAACAGATGTGCTGTAATTCAGACCTTTTTGTTCCATTTAAAGAGCACAGGCAGAGTAGATTTAGCATAATTCTTAAAGGCCCTATGATTTTCAGAATGGTAAGTAAGCACTGCTTCAACTTAGTCTCCAGCTGCATTAGCCCCTGATTAGCCTGTCCTTTAAAAGTTTTGAAGCCAGACATTGACTTCTCTCTAGCTATGAAAGTTCTGGATGCCATCTTTTTCTAGTATAAGGCTATTTCATCTACATTGAAAATATGTTGTTTAGTGTAGCCACCATCATGAATTATCTTAGCTAGATCTTCTAGATAAATTGCTGCAGCTTCTACATCAACACTTGATACGTTCCCTTGTACTCTGATGTTAGGGAGATGGCTTCTTTCCTTTAACCTCATGAAACAACTCTGCCAGCTTCAGACTTCCCTTCTGCAGTTTCTTCACCTCTCTTGGTCTTCATAAAACTGAAGAAATTTAGGGCCTTTGCTGTGGATTAGGCTTTGGCTAAAGGGAATGCCATGACTAGTTTGATCTTCTAGACTTAAAACTTCCTCGATATCAGCAATAAGGGTATTTCACTTTCTTAGTATTTGTATGTTCACTGGTGTAGCACATTTAATTTCTGCTGGTAACGTTTCTTTTGCATTCACAATTGGCTGACTTAGGGTAACTGGCTTAAGAGGCCTAGCTTTCAGCTTTTCTTGGCTTTCCACATGCTTTTCTCATGAAGCTTAATCATTTCTAGCTTTTGTGTGCAATTCTTTCTTTCACTTGAACACAGAGGTGATTGTAAGGTTATTCATGAGCCTGATTTCAATATTGTTCTGTCTCAGGGAATAGGGAGGCCAGAGTAGGGCAGTGGCTAGTTGGTAGAACAGTCAAACCACAAACAACATTTATCAGTTAAATTTGCTGTCTTACATGGGTGCAGTTTGTGGTGCCTCCAAACAACTATAATAACATGAAAGATTACTGACCACAGATCACCACAGTAAGTATCATAAAAATGAAAAAGGTTGAAATGTTGCCAGGATTACCAAAATGTGACACAGAGACACGAAGTGAGCATATATTGTTGGAAAAATAGCACTGGTAGACTCTTGATCCAGGACTGACACAAACCTTCAATTTGTGAAAACACAGTATCTGTGAAGCATAATAAAGTGAAGAGCAATAAGAAGAGATATGCCAGTATTTAAAAGGAAAAACATTCTAGGCAATAAGCAAAGGCTTGATCTTGTCTTGAATCTTACAGAAAGGATATTGTACTTGATTTTGTTTCCCTTTGTCCTATTGTTGCTATAGTTATCATTATCATCGTACTTGTTGACTGGTATCATGAACTGTTAATTTCCTATACTTCTCTTTTAACTCTCATAACAACCCTATGAGCTGGGTGGCACTGCAACCATAGATGTGGAAATGAGGTTTGCAAAAGGTTAAGTAATCTGTGTCAGATAATCTGGCTAGTGGGTTTCCCAGGTGGGTGAAGAATCCACCTGCCAGTGCAAGGGGTGAAGGAGATGTGGGTTTGATCCCTGGGTTGGGAAGGTCCCCTGGAGTAGGAAATGGCATCACACTCCAGTATTCTAGCCTGGAAAATTCCATGGACAAAGGAGCCTGGTGAGCTACAGTCCAAAGAACTGAACATGACTGAGTGACTGAGCATGCACGTGCCCACACACACACACACACACACACAACCAGTCTGGCTAGTAAGGAAGTAGAGACCAGATTTGAACATAGTTTTCTTTCTTTAGAGTAAGGGCTATCCAAAAGATTTGTCTAAGTTGTTTTTTTCTTTTCTTTTTTTTTTTTTCCAGTTATAGATATACATGTATCTATTCTTTTTCAAATTCTTTTCCCATTTAGGTTATTACAGAATATGGAGCAGCATTCCCTGTGCTGTATAGTAGGTCCTCGTTGGTTATCTGTTTTAAATATAGCAATGTGTACATGTCCAAAAGACTTATCTAAGTTGTTTTAAATATAGCAGTGTGTACATGTCCAAAAGACTTATCTAAGTTGTTTTAAATATAGCAGTGTGTACATGTCCAAAAGACTTATCTAAGTTGTTTTAAATACAGCAGTGTGTACATGTCCAAAAGACTTATCTAAGTTGTTTGTTTTTTAATCCTAGTGCTCTACAACAAAAGCTTAGGAACTGATTGTGTGAGAATGCAAGAAAAGAAAATTCTTTTCTTCATTTAAGAAAAGAAAGTCAGGGCTGCTTTTGGGTTTGTTTTGTCAGGAATCCCAATGACTAGTGACGTTTTCCCTCTTACTACTGGAAATCTCCACTGCTGGTAGGAACATCTTGATGCAATCACACATTTTGAGATACAGGTAGAAACTCCTACGTAGGAAAGGGTATGGCGAAATGTAATGGTTCTACATTGTTGGTGGGAATATAAATGGGTGCTGGCCTTATGGAAACCATTATGGAGGTTCCTTAAAAAGTGAAAAATACAATTACTATATGATCTAGCACCCCCACTCCTGGGCAGCTATTTGGAGAAAACTCTAATTTGAAAAGGTACATGCACGCCAGTGTTTACAATAGCACTATTTACAATAGCCAAGACATGGAAGCAACTTAAGTGCCCATCAAAAGATGACTGGATAAAGAGTGAAATAATAACATTTGGAGCGACATGGATGGACCTAGAGATTATCATATTAAATGAAGTCAGTCAGAAGGAGAATATGATGTCACTTATATGTGGACTCTAAAATATGATACAAATGAACTTATGTACAAAACAGAAAGAGGTCCACAGACGTAGAAAACAAACTTATGATTACCAAAGGGGAGGGCAGGAAGGGATAAATTAGGAGTTTGGAATTAGCAGATATACACTACTATATATAAAATAGATAAATAACAAGGTCCTATTATATAGCACAGTATTCTATTAATATAAAAAAACCAGAATGAATATATTCTGTTACATGTATATGGAAAATAATATTAAAAAAATATACAACTGGATCATTTTGCTGTATACCAGAAACTAACACAACATTGTAAATCAACTATAATTAAATAAAAAAAACCTCCTAAATTAAATATTCTCTGCTATTTCTTACTTCAGGAAACTTTGTTATTTTCTGTTGGTTGTAATTTTGATGTAGTCTCTGGGAATCTAGGATTTAAAGTATTAAAAACATGACAAGAAAATATAGACTTTCTGGTTACATCAAGTTCCCAAAGTTTATGACTTTTAATTTAGATTTCATACATATAACTTCTTTGGTTTAAAAGGACTGCTTGTTCTGTCTGAAGCAAACTGCCATTCCCACAGTGGGTAAAAACAAGATGTAAAATTTCTAAGAAATAATATGGTTTTACTAATTTTTCTAAAATTGCAACATCCAAATGAAGTTTCTTTCATTTCTTATATAATATTTTCATTTTGAAGTTAGAGCATTGTTTTTCTTCTGAAAAGTTGTTTTAGAAAACTCAAGAAGTAAAATTTTTTTCTTTTTATAAAGAAATTTAATTGAAGTACAAACAACTATGGGATTTTATAGTGTTGTAGGAACAGTTTCCCAATTAAAGAAAGTTTTTCTTTATGCATAATGTTATTCATATTCATAAGTATTGTTTATATTTATAAATGAACTGTAAAGAAAAAAGTTTTTGATGTTCTGATTAGCATTATTTCATTATGGATACTGTCCAACTTTATTTCTAAGGCTTAAATTACCTACTTGCTGCTGCTGCTAAGTCGCTTCAGTTGTGTCCTACTCTGTGCAACCCCACAGACGGCAGTCCACCAGGCTCCCCCGTCCCTGGGATTCTCAGAGCAAGAACACTGGAGTGGGTTGCCATTTCCTTCTGCAATGAGTGAAAGTGAAAAGTGAAAGTGAAGTCGCTCAGTTGCGTCCTACTCTTAGCGACCCCATGGACTGCTTGGCCCAACACAAAAGGTTTCTTACTATGCTTACTCATCCAGAGTGTGTTTTCTTTGAAAGAGAGGTATACATTGTTAACATAATGTACATTCGGTGGGAAACATCTTAGTTAAGTATGTTTTCAAATTCTTTTAATCTTTTAAACTTAAAAGTATAGACATACTATTTTCCAGCCACTGTTCTGGGGTTGGGCATATACAAAAATGAATGAAATATGGTTCTTGTAATTGAGAAACTTACAGTTAATTGAATGAAAGATTCATTTGTATAGGCAGATACCTATAATAAGGTTTTAAGGGCTATCCCTGAAGTTTACCTGAATTGTTAAGGGAGCACAGATTGGGAGATGATTAAGTTAGCCTTGTGCAGAAGAGCAAAGGTAAAAGAAACTATTGTTTCTTTTATAAAATCAAACAAGGTCTTCCAGGTGTTGACTGATGATTCTAATATTTTACTGCTTGGAATTTGACATGCTTGCTTTGGGGATGTTCCTTTCCCCTGCATAAATCTGTAGTTTACAAGGCATTACCTTTAGGTTCTAACAATTAACATTAGAAAAGTTGGTGGATGATTGATTCTGTAAGGGAAAGATGAATGAAGGTGTCAAAATTTGAGTCTCTAGAGATTATTCTGTCCCTAACTGTGGAGCACCAGCATGTAATTTGGTAATTTCCTCAAGGAAACTTCAGGTTCTGTTTTAAGGCTTCACAGAGAAGTCATCATCAACTGAGCTGGGTTTGGAAAGATAAATAAAACTTTTCCATGTAGGGAAAAGGCATTCTGGGAAGAGGGAAAGTCTGAGGATAGATGACTCAGAGAGAGTTAGAAGTTCAGAATAACTCAAGATTTTCTGGAGTAGGGGATTGGGTGAATTGTGACACTGTTTACTAAGGAAGGTAATATAGAAGTAGACTTTGGGTCTAAGATGGAAAAAGGGCTCTGTATTGGGTATATTAATTTGGAAAGTCTTTGGAAATTTCATTAGTTTATTAAAAAAAATTCTTTCCATTAAAATGTATTAATATCCTTACTTGCCCAGGTATCAAAAACACAGACTTGAGAACTAATCTCTTCTTAAAATGCTTTTATACTCTTGGAAAGAGAGACAATCAGATAATTATAAAAATGCTTAAAAGCGCTATAATTGGGCATCTTTGGTGGTCCAGTGGCAAAGACTCTGAGTTCCCAGTGTAGGGTCTCAGGTTTGATCCCTGCTTGGGGAACTAGATCCCATCTACTGGGGAATTAGATCCCATCTACTGGGGAACTAGATCCATATAACTCTTGGGAACCAAGAGTTCCCAAGCCACAGCTAAAGATCTTGCATGCTTCAACTAAAAGGATCCCACATGCCATAAACAAGACCTGATGCAGCTAAATAAATTAATATTAAAAAACGCTCTATGACAGTAAGAGTGTCAGGTTTTGATGAGGAACTTGGGGACATTTGTTTATCTAATGGAGACTGAAGATGGGAATGAGGAGGAGAGGTGAGGAGTGATGTGAAAGAATTCCTGGGAGATTGCCTCACACAATTCAAGTGTTTTTTTTGAAGTACAGTTAAATGGTGGGAAGGGGAAAGAGGGAAACATTTCAGTCAAAAATTTTGCTTATATGATGCCTTGGGAACTATGGATGGAGAACTATGGATGGAGGTTCATAACACTGTAAAGGAGGCAGTGACCAAAACCACCCCAAAGAAAAAGAAATGCAAGAAGGCAAAGTGGTTGTCTGAGGAGACCTTAAAAATAGCTGAGAAAAGAAGAGAAGCCAAAGACAAAGGAGACAAGGAAAGATACACTCAACTGAATGCAGAGTTCCAGAGAATAGCAAGGAGATATAAGAAAACCTTAAGTGAACAATGCAGAGACATTGAGGAAAACAATAGAATGAGAAAAACTGGAGATCTCTTCAAGAAAATTGGAGATACCAAGGGAACAAAGATGGGCACAATAAAGGACAGAAATCACAGGAAATCTAACAAGCAGAAGATACTAAGAAGAGGTAGCAAGAATACACAGAAGAAATATATGAAAAAGGTCTTAATGACCTGGATAACCATGATGGTGTAGTCACTGTAACACTCGTCTAGAGCCAGAATGCAAAGTCAAGTGGGTGTTAGGAAGCATTACTATGAACAAAACTGGTGGAGGTGATGGAATTCCAGTGAATTATTTCAAATCCTAAAAGGTGATACTATTAAAGCACTGCACTCAGTATGTCATCAAATTTGTAAAAATCAACAGTGGTCACAGGACTGGAAAAACTCAGTTTTCATTCCAATTCCAAAGAAAGACAATGCCAAAGAATGTTTAAACTACCATGCAATTGTACTTATTTACATGCTAGCAAGGTAATGCTCAAAATCCTTCAAGCTAGGCTTCAACAGTATGTGAACCAAGAACTTCCAGATGTACGAACTGGATTTAGAAATGGCAGAGAAACAGAGACCAAATTGCCAAAATCATTGGATTATAGAAAAAGGAAAGGAATTAAAAAAAAAAATCTACTTCTGCTTCATTGACTACGTGAAAGCCTTTGACTGTGTGGATCACTACAGACTGGGAAATTCATAAAAAGATGGGAATACCAGACCACCTTACCTGTCTCCTGAGAAACCTGTATGCAGGTCAAGAGGCAACAGTTAGAACCTTACATGGAACAGGGGACTGGTTCAAAATTGAGAAAGAAGTAGTACATCAGGGCCGTATATTGTCACTCTGCTTATTTAACTTATATTCAGAGTACATGATGCAAAAGGCCAGGCTGGGTGAATCACAAGCTGGAATCAAGATTGTCAGGAGAAATATCAACAGCCTCAGATATGCAGATGATACCACTCTAATGGTAGAAAGTGAAGAGGAACTAAAGATCCTCTTGATGAAGGTGAAAGAGGAGAGTAAAAAAAGCTGGTCTACAATGCAACATTCAAAAAACTAAGAGCATGGCATCTGGGTCGCAAAGAATCGGACACGACTGAGTGACTGAACTGAAGTGTTGTGCTAGAGAAGACTCTTGAGAGTCCCTTGGGCAGCAAGGAGATCAAACCAGTCAATCCTAAGGAAAATCAATCCTGAATGTTCATTGAAAGGACTCATGCTGAAGCTGAGGCTCCAATACTTTGGCCACTTGATGCAAAGAGCTGACTCACTGTAGAGGACCTTGATCTGGGAAAGATTGAAGGCAGGAAGAGAAGGTGGTGACAGAGGATAAGATGGTTGGATGGCATCACTGACTCTATGGACATGAGTTTGAGCAAACTCTTGGAGATAGTGAAGGACAGGGAAGCCTGGTGTGCTGCAGTCAGTGGGATCGCAAAGAGTTGGACGTGACTTAACAACTGAACAAGAACAACATGATGTCTTGGAGTGTGAGGAAGTAACTTGTGCACAGAGTACTGCTTGTGATTGAGTGTCACTTGCAGGAACAATATAAGGGATTGGTAGGGTCCTTTATGCCATGTGTGTGTTGATTTTTATGTTGAAGACAGTCTTGTTGGTAGTCAGGGAAGCTTATTATAAAGGATTTTAAGTAGGGGAATGGCTTGATGAGATTTGATGCTGAACAACCAGTTAGAATCATGTTCTAGAATCTCAGAAATGCAGTTGAGGGTAGAGTATAAATTTAACTAAGGGACATAATAATGAGTAAAAAGTACATCTTGCTTGGTTGTGAGGCAGGTAAATAAATATGACATACTGCATTCTGAATGTTGTAGTATGAAGTGGTATGGATTGCATATGGAAGAGGAGCAAGTCATTTGGGACTGCACATTTAAGAGTCATAGGTCTATGGGTGGTATTTGCACCTAGAATATTCATGTGATTTTCTGAGAAAATAATTTAAAACAGAGATGAAAGACCTGAAGGTAGACTTCTAGACAAAAGCAGCCTTCATAGGATAACAGTTAAAGAAGAATCATCTAAATCTATGATGTTAGCACTGTGGGTTATAATTGATTATTAGGTTGCAAAATCAATAATGACTTAGCGACTAAACCACCACCATCAAAATCAATAATAGTGAATAGGAAATTAATATGATTGATTATAGACAGGATTTTAAAAACATGGATTAGGAGAGAATAGAAATTACGATATTAGGGTATGTGGTAAAGGTGATTATTGTTTTGTGATGTTTTGTTCAGATATGTGCATTTGTACTTTGGATACAGTAAAAATGTCTTTATTATGAGTTGTAATCACAAACTTTTGAAAAACAACAAAAGAGACTAAGGAAGAACAGTTGGAAATAATTAAATCACTTTTGTTCTTCACTTCTCTGATGGCAAGGAAAAGAAATGGACCCAGTGAAAGTGCAGTGGGAAGTAGATTTTTCTTTTCATTGTACAGTTGCTTTCCCCCAAGCCACCTTTACCGCATCAGTTATGTAAGGGGGAAAAATACAAAGAAATAAGGGGAAAGGGCTTGCAAGGTAATGAACTGAAGGATATAGAAGGAGAGGAAGAAAGAGAAAGTATGAATGAGAAATATGGATGAGAGAATAAACCACATACGGAAGCCTGGCTTTTCGCCTAACCTGACTGAGTGACTCCAGAAGCTCTGTTCCCGAGCACCACAGCCCAGCAACGCCCCTTGGATTTGTCCTGCCGCTGCAGCTGTTTCTTATTAGGGATAAAGCTGGATGAAGAACCTGGGGTAAGGGTACAAAACTACCTCTAATTAAAATTGTGATTTAGTTATATCACTAATAAAAGTTATTGAGAGCTTAACTAGGGGTCAAGAGCTATTCTAAGCACTTTAAATGCATGATCTCACCAAGTAAGTAAATATTGGTTAAGCCCTTAGAACAATGTCTGGCACATGGTAAGCACTTGCTGAGTATTGGATATTATTATTATTTAATTACTAATTAGAGAAAAGTTACTAAATATCATCATTTTACTAGTAAGGAAATTGAAGTATAACAAAGTTAAGTAACTTTCTCAAAATCTTATAGCTGGAAAGAAATAGAATCATTCACTTTTGAGTTGGAGGTGAGAGACTGATAGTATAGGTGCATAGCTACCCACTCGGATATTCGTGCCTGGAAAATCCCACGGACAGAGGAGTCTGGTGGACCACAGTCCATGGGGTTACAAAAGAGACATGACTTGGCCACGAAACAGCAGTGAAGGCTTATATGGTGATTGGTGCTTGAAGGATGATGATAGAAGAGAGAATAGACAAAATGGGTCTTAAGTGAAAGACATTATGAAAAAAAAATCCCTTTAGCTTGGTGACTGGTTGGACACGAAGTAAAAAGGTAAGTAAGATTTAAAGTTGGTTGTCTGGGGAAGTAGTGAGTAGGATGTAAGAAAAGGGAGAAAACTTTTATGCTAGGAAATGATGACAAATTCCATTTAATAGTATTGAATTTTATGTCAGATAGTCAAGTGAGGATTAACAGGGAATTCAAAACTAAAGTTAGAGAGGTGTAGGCATTATCACATAAAGGAGTTGCAGAAGCTATAAGAGTGTTTGAGATCCCCAAGGATAACCAATAAGTTTTTGGTCACAAAAAATCTGGGGAGTCAAAAATAAAGTCATTATAATAGCATCCACACAACATTTCTATGCCTTTGTTCACACCTGCTTTTTAGAAAACCTACAAGTAATTCCAGGAATCTTTAAAAAATAGTATGTCACTACTAGGGCTTGCCTGGTAGCTCAGTCTGCAAAGAATCCTCCTGCAATGCAAGAATTTGATGCCTGTGTTGAGAAGATCCCCTGGAGAAGGAAATGGCAACCCATTCCAATATTCTTGCCTGGGAAATCCCATAGATAGAGACTGGCAGGTTATAGTCCACATGGGTCACAAGAGCCAGACACGACTGAGTGATTAAAACATCACCATGGCACTACTGCTCCAGGGATAGCCTGTTGTTGGGCATGTACTGTTTTCCTCGCTGCTGCCCTGGTTTCTGTGGCTCTGTCTGTTCTTGCTGCCAACCCACCATCTGCGAATGGGGGGAGCCTCCGTTGTGGTTTAGTACCTTCCCCACCACCACAGCAATTGCTCTTTTAGACCAATGACGTTCTCAGAGACCCTGGAGAGTCAGTGTGAAAAAGCTCTCCTACTTTTTCTTATTCTACTATCAAGTTTCAGACTTGATATCCATTGACTTTTTCAGCAGTTCTGTCCAGGTGATAGATGTATTGGCTTTATGGTTCCTTAATCAGTTTCTTATGCCTAGATGATTCCTGACCGTCAGATGAACTCTTACAGAAAATGTTTCTCCGTGTCTGCCCCATTGGTCCTTAGGCATATCTAGACTTGTCTAAATCCAAGGCGAAGGCTGCTTACTAGGCTTAAACTGAAAGCCAGGACCCTTCCTGCAAGCTCTCTGTAGAAAAGAGAGATCAAAGTGGGAAATTCCCATATTTTCCAAGATTATTTCATCACTTGCTACTCTGGTCTCTTTACTGTTTCTATGGTATTTTCCTGGTTGATGTGAGATTATTTCTTCTCTCCAAATGGAGCAATCACATGTACTTACTATGGAATTAGGTCCTATCTGAATATTCTATAGGGAGGCTTGATTTCACTTTTTTCTTTTATTTCTTACAATTTTCCATGCCTCTTTAAGGGAGTTTAGTAAAGAGTTGACTGTCTAGCACATTTTCCTTTGAAATGAGTATTGGTAATTTTTTTTTTTTCTGGTTACCTGTGAAGAATCCCGATGAGCCTTTTTGAAAACTCATCATTTGCAGTTATTTTAGAACAGCAATTTATTGAAAGCTACTATATTAGAAATGTTTTATTGCACTGCACTACAGCTATGAAGTGCAAGGAACCATGAAGATTGAAAATTACAAATGACAGATGTGTCTCTTTCTTCTTATTTTTTAGCCTTCTTTGAATCCTGGGGGGAGCCAGTCATCTGATGTGGTGCTTTTGAACCATTGGAAAGTGAGGAATTTTGAAGTTCAACGTGGTGACATTGTGTCATTAGTGTAAGTAAATCAGAAACATACTATATTCCTATATAAGACGATTTATAATTATCTGATTTAGCTAGTAATTCCGTTTATACCATATTGTCAATTACTAAATTAATAGGTTCATTTAAAATGTAATACATTTTTCAAAATCTATTTTGAACTGTAACAATACTATGAAAGAAGATTTTTTTCTATGATACTTAAAATTTATCACTTGATTGACATACTTGGTTTTGGCAAAATGTTTTTGATGAAATATTGATTAGAAATTATTATATTGATGATCTAGAGTACATGTATCTGGTATTTTGAGTTATTTTGAAATATTGCATTTTGGAAGCAACTTGTATGTTACTCTCATGCTTTATTAGCTGTGTAGCTACAAAATATTTCTAGACCATTGTAAGTGTGACATGAAATTCAGTGGCATTTATATATATGTATCAGTGATTTAACTGAAAAAAGGAAGTTTGGAAGATGGTAGACTGGAGGCTTTTGTTTGGGACCAAAAGGTGGCACTGTTTCTCTGTTAAAGTATTACGACTGGTCAGGAACAAGAATTTCATTCTAATCTTAGTGTAGAGAAGGAATGTCAAAATGTACATGACTGCACAATGATATTCCTATGTTTGAATGATTTAGATTTGAGATTTGTTTGTTTATTTTAGAAGTAAATTTACACTGAGAAGACTGCAACAGAACTTGCCTAATTTCTACTCTTTTCAGCTACTTATACAAATGTTTTGACATGATTCCCTGTTATGCCAGTTAGTGCATTGGGGAAGCAATTAATGTAGTAGTTACTGTTATTTGTTTTAATGATAGTAAAATCCTACTGTTTGGCGAAGACTTGGAACTTATAAGTATGATTCTTGAATTAGAATAATTGTTTATTGTTGGGTGATAATTTATAATTGGTAAAAGCAAAACGTTATCTACTTGCTCTTACTTATCTTTGGTTACTGCTTTGTGGAAATAGATATTTTCTAAATGTGTCTCAGTCAAGCCTGTTCTACTAAGATTTATTTGAAAACATATTAACTAAACCTGGTCAGTAACTAATGAAATAAATTTGAGTGGAGTTTTGTATGGCAGACATCCAAGGATGGGGATTAATGCTTCTCATATTCTTGAGTGCTTTCTTTAATATTAACCTACTCTTCAGAGTATCCTTTTACTTTGTCATTCAGGGAACTGCTTCTGCAACCTCCTTAACAACCTTCCCATGCTGGGTTAGCCTGTCGTGTGCTCATTATTCTTTTGCTTTTGGTTTGACAAGGTTACATCCTCACTTAGCCCGTGATGGAGAGGATACCCACCCAAGTGAAAGAGGTCACCTTATAAGCAGACGATTGTGCGGTGTATTTTTTCTGTGAGAAACATGCTGACTATCTTTAACCAAATGAATTTGAATAGGTAATTGGGGAGGAAAAAAGGCTCCTTAAAATCCAAGTTTGCATGGATCCAAAACTGTACCCTAGCATATCCTAGACTATATTAAAAAAGAAGAGAATGTTATCCTTTTATGTAAATATTAAAGTGATTGATATTTATTATATAAATTAATTTCAAAAACAGTATATTCAAATTGAGGTTGATATACTAAATTATAGCTACCTCAGTTGAACTATATTTTAAATGAGTTAACTATGTGATGTATCTCTGTCAGGTATGAATAACACAAATTTTCTTTCATAATGCTTGTTGTTAGTAGGAGCTATTTACATATAAAAATACTTAGTGATTGGTATCATATTATTTAACAACAAATAATCATCAAGCAGTAACTGTTGCTTTCTTTTGGTGAACAACCAGACTTATACTTGTTTAGTATGATGCAATACTAATAAAAGACACTGTTTAAAGTATCTTTTTAGTTTCATGAGCAAAAATGCTTTCTGGACACATGTCCTTACATTAGAATATCCTGTCAATATAAGAAATGTGTGACTAATACAGAAACACATGACTAAATTTTGAATTTATGGCTAAATATAAAATACAAAGATAACAAATTGATGTTAATTATGCATTTTATTGATACATAAGTAATCTTTGGTAACAAAGTAGTGTGACAGCTTATATTTTAAATCATTCCTGGACAGAATTTTATGTATTCAGAGTATGTGGAAATGCAGCACTTCTACTATAATATTATATATGCCTTTCTGGAAAACTTTGTGGTTTGCAAATTCATTCTTAAATTACTAGGGCTTATGCATCTTCATAACCAGAACACCAATGAAAATAACAATAATTCCAATAGCACTGTTTAAAAGACATCTGAAGTTTCTAATAAATAAACACTGCAGTAAATGTTGGATTTACTTAAAACAATAAAGGTGAAGATAGCTTGATGGAAGAAGATATAAGGAAGGTTTGAGGCTATCTATGTTTTCAAGGGCCAGTGTTATTATTATCAGAATTTGCAAGAAGAGAAAAGATTGCAGGCTTCGTACAAAATGTACAAATGTACAAAATATCTCTGATCCCAGAGATAGATGTTCAGTTCATTGTTTTGTGTTGTTTTATTTGTTGTAAGTTTTTTTTTTTAAACAAAGATCCGGGTTAAACTTGCAGTAAGTTTCCTAGGAAAAAAGTTGAATGTATAATACTGATTCCTTCTTAGCTTGCTGCCTTTAGTGTACTCAGCCTTCAACTGCTATTAATGAGACATTGATGGTTTTGGGAGAAAATCAGATGTGAACCAGTGAAGCTTCTGCTTTATACCGACTTCTTTCTCCATTCTTTCTCACCAGCTGCCTATGAACTAATTCATGTTACAGTAAGACAGTATGTAGCAAAGCAGACTGTCCCATCTACTTCATTCAGTTTATTGACCAACACTATTCCCTAATGCAAGGAAGGTCTGGGTGGGGGAAAGGTACATATTGGAATATGCTTCTTTGCATCCCTTCCTTCTCTTTTCCTGTCACTTTCTTTCTGTAAAAGACCGTAGCAGTGCAGCAACTGTTTAAGCACGTTATTCAGTAATGTTAAATAGAAGGGTGTTTTGTTTAATAACATCACACAAAACATTATTTGCTGTCATTGAGTCCTCAGTGTTACTGAGTGTATGCAGGAGACATCATACTCTCTTGGTGGATTTGCAGACTAATAGTGGGGATTAAGGTGGATTTTCTATACCTCGGAATTGACTTTTCATTAACCTGTGTGATGGCCTTACTGCCATAGACTTAACATAAGTAGCACTATTTTATAATGATATATCAATTAACAGAACCATTGGGACAGAATTTCCTTCATAATAAAGTTTCAAATAATCACATTTAAGAGTGTTTTAACTTTTCATTTTGAGATATTATCGACTTAAAGGTTGTAAAAATAGTACAGGGAGTTCTCACATATCCTCATTTATTTTTTAAAATTTTATTAGTATAAAATTGACAAAATTGTAAGATATTTAAAGTGTATACTGGGATGAATTGATATATGTACACATTGTGAAAGAATTTCCCTCATCAAGTTAATTAACTCGCCCATCGCCTATTTACATTTTGTGTGTGGGAGGCGGGGAGGGGGTTGGGCATAAGCTAGAGAGAGAACATTTAAGTTCTACTGTTGGCGAATTTCAGTTATATAACACAGCTTATTAACTGTCATCACCATGTTATACATTAGCTTCTCAAACCTTATTCTTCTTATACCCTCCAAATATTAACATCATACACAACCATCGCATAATTATGGAGACTGGGAAATTGACACTGATACAATACTGTTAACTAATCTACAGACCTTATTTAAATTTCATTAGTGTTCCCACTAATGTCCTCTTTCTAGACCAAACTCCTACCCAGGATCCTATATTTTGTTTTTATTTTTCTTGTCTCTCTAGTCTCTTCTAATCTGTGACAGTTCCTTGGTCACTCTTCATCTTTTTTAAGCTTGACAGTTTTAAGGGTCCTGGCCAGATATTTTGGAGAATGATCCCTTTGAATGTTTGAGGGTCAGTCTGTCTCCAGTGAGGAGGTGGTGCTGTTGATGGCAGTTGTTGGGGAGGCTGCAGCAGTGGTAACAGTTGGGAAGGTGGATAAGACTAGGTCAGAGGAGATGGAAATTGTCAGGCATGGAGCTTTTCAGGTTCTTGGAACCACATATTTGTGTCCTGACTAAGAGATCCCATGGCTTCTATAAGTCCACACAGACAATTCTTTAGATGCTAGGAAGCAAGGAGGGAGGCCTGTGCAGGTGGGGAAGGCTACAATTTGTAGTAGGGTTGAAGGGAAGGAACTAAGGCTAGGTGACAGATTATACTACACTGAGCCAGCATTCACTTCTACAGTAGAAGGCAAGGGTGAGTGAATTCTCCTTTAATGAACACTCCTGTATGTCAGGCATTACACTAAGTGCTTTGGGTTGTCATTTTATTTCTCCTAACAGTAACAGGAAATAGTTATTATTATTTTTGTGGGTAGTGGACATTATTTATTTATTTTTTAATGTACTTTTTATTTAGGTAACTTTGGTTTAGAACATTATATATATATATTTTTTTTTTTGATGTGTTCATTTACTTTAATAACACTACATTTACCATGTTATCACCATGGAATGTAAATTCAGGTTAGACGAGAATTCACAAGTACAACAAAGCATTCTGTGATATACCAAAGTTTGTATAATGTCTGACCAAACCAGCTTGCTCATCAATGACTTCCACTATAGGGATTTTGTTTAGTTGATGATACTTTTGGAGAAAACAAACATACCGCACACATTTAAAAAGTGTTTTTCATTTACCTTTGCATTAGCACTTAAAATACATGTTTCAAAATAATTTAAAATTATTCTAATATAACAGCAGCAAAATATAATTCTGCAATTACTAAAGAGCTAAAAGGGACCCACAAGTTCATGTTTATAACTATGATTCTAAAATAAATACTACTTGAAAGTGGCTCTGTTACCAGCTTTTTAGTGTTGGTTTAAAAACACACACAGACTTCCAGGGAGGTTTGTAATGTTGTATTCCATGCACTGTTCTGAAAGGGTTCCTCAAGACCCAACCAGCCCTTAAAACAGTACTCAGTCCACAAGGCCGTCAGAAAGTTAAATTAACTGGGGTAAATAGGATTCCTACTTTACATCAAAAGCATATGATATTCTGCAGCAACTGGGAGCATTTTCAGGATTGGCATGTTGTCTTCTTTAGAACTAATTTCAACAGAAGAGTTTAAGAAGGTGGACAGGTACCACTATCAAGTGTATTTAAAAGTGACATGTTTCTTTTGTGCTGGTCTGACTCCCCTGAATGACCTAGCTAGTGAACTAGTCACCAGTAACTTGGTCACCAGGCAAATCAAGCCTGCAAGAAAGGAGGCCAATTTTCAAATTACCATGTTCTTGTCTGACCCAAACAATTTATTTTCAGCATAAACATATAACCTCAATATGAGATGTCTAACTAAAGCAAGCACCACCAAGACGACCAAGACAGCATCTCCTCTTCTAAGGTTTAGGTTTCCCCCAGAATTCTTGATACAGGGAATAGCCCATACCAAGAGTCATTGCTCCCTCAACAAAGCCTTGGGCTGCCACACGCATGTGGATCAGGTGAACAGACATTTTAGTAGGTCCCCTGCTCTTCAATCTATATAATCCATATGCAACAATTGCTGCAAAACCTGCCATTCCAATGGGGACAAATGGTGCCTCTCTAGCTTTTCGGATAAGTTTAGATCCCTGATCTTCATCGTATGAAGAAAGAGAAATATCTGTGTCGCTTGACATAGTGATTGAAGAATCTTCAGACAACTTCAAGACGTTTCAGGTTCCTACCGGATTCTCCATTATATGTTTCATATGTAAACATTATATTTCTACTTCTGTATACACTAAATCTTGCAGACATAGTTAAAGTGATAAAACTAAGATTTAGCAAGTAAATGGCAGAGCCAGAATGTGAATACAGGTCCATTTGAACCTGTATTTTAATACAGGTCCAATTAAACCTGTATTGCTTGATATAGTACACATATGTGGCTATTGAGCAGTTAAATGTGGCTTTTGTTGTTATTCATTTGCCCAGTAGTGTCCCACTCTGCGACCCCATGGACTGCGACACACCAGGCCTCTCTCTCCCTCACCATCTCCCAAAGTTTGCCCAAGTTCATGTCTGACACCCTCTTCTCCTTCTGTCCTCAATCTTTCCCAGCATCAGGAACTTTTCCAATGGGTCAGCATTAGATGACCAAAATACTGGAGTTTCAGTTTCAGCATCAGACCTTCCAATAAATATTCAGGGTTGATTTCCCTTAAGATTGACGGTTTGATCTCCTTGCAGTCCAAGGGACTCTCAGGAGTCTTCTCCAGCACCACAGTTCAAAGGCATCAATTCTTGGGCACTCTGGCTTCTTTACTACTGCTACTGTGTGCTTGTTATGTAACGTGGCTACTGCTGCTTGTTAAAATGATAGTATTTTGTATACCAAGTGCTTGTGTGCTCAGTCATGTCCAAGTCTTTGCAACCCCATGGACTGCAGCCCCCAGGCTCCTCTGTCCATGGATTTTTCCAGGCAAGAATATTGGTTGTCATTCTTCTCCAGGGGATATTTCCAACTCAGAGTTTGAACCAGAGTCTCTTGTATCACCTGCATTGGCAGGTGGGTTCTTTAGCACTGAACCACTGGGAAAGACATATTTTGGATATATTCAGTCAAATAAAATATTTTATTAAAATTAATTTCAGCTGTTTCTTTTTCCTTTTTTTAAATGTAGCTAGTAGAAAATTTGAAATCACCTATGTGACACACATTACATTTTAAGTGGACAAATGCTCTGTCTAAATCTTCTTCCACTGTACCTGCTGCTTTCCTGGAGTGTGTCTAAGGTGTCTCATCTAAGGGTGAACTAAGATGAGATCCTAAAGTCTGAAGTGGAGAAATACTAATGTAGTTTCTATGAAATACAGTACACTCCCAAAGAGAGGTAAACACTGTGTTGGTGAGTGTTGGGATGATCAGGTTCAGAGACAAAGGAAAAAAGACATGTAATTTACAAAGAGAGAAAAGTACCCATTATAGTTTATTATTTTTTTTTTCTTGTCGGACTGAAGTCTCTTTATTTTTTTAAAAAAATATTTATTTATTGAAGTATAGTTGATTTACAACATTAGTTTCCAGTATACCACAATGATCAGTTATATATATATATATTTTTCAGATTGTTTTCCACTATAGGCTATTATAAGATACTGAATATAGTTCCTTGTGCTATACAGTACATTTATTTTTGCTTATCTATTTTATATATAGCAGTTTGTGTCTGTTGATCCTAAGTTCCTAGTTTATTCTTTTTTACCTCTTTTCCCCCCTTTGGTAACTGTAAGTTTGTTTTCTGTGTCTGTAAGTCTGTTTCTGTTTTGTGTATGGGTTCATTTGTATTATTTTTAGATTCCACATGAAAGTGATATCATATATTTGTCTTTCTCTGACTTACTTCACTTCATATGATATTTTCTAGGTCCATTTACGTTGCTGCAAATGGCAATATTTCATGCTTTTTTATGGTTAAGTAAAATTCCATTGTATGTATATACCACACATTTTATATTAATATATATCTCACCAGTCATCTTTTGATGGGCATTTCGATTGCTTCCATGTCTTGGTTATTGTAAATAGTACTGCTGTGAACTTTGGGATGCATGTGTCTTTTTGAATTAGAATTTTTATCTTTTCTGGATGTATGTCCAGGAGTGGGATTGCTGTCTTATCAGTTCAGTTCAGTCACTCAGTTGTGTCCGACTCTTTGCGACCCCATGAATTGCAGCACGCCATGTCTCCCTGTCCATCACCAACTCCTGGAGTTTACGCAAATCCATGTCCATGGAGTTGGTGATGCCATCCAACCATTTCATCCTCTGTCGTCCCCTTCTCTTCCTGCCCTCAATCTTTCCCAGCATCAGGGTCTTTTCCAATGAGTCAACTGTTTGCATGAGGTGGCCAAGGTATTGGAGTTTCAGCTTCAGCATCAGTCCTTCCAATGAGCACCCAGGACTGATCTCCTTTAGAATGGACTGGTTGGATCTCCTTGCAGTCCAAGGGACTCTCAAGAGTCTTCTCCAACACCACAGTTCAAAACCATCAATTCTTCGGCGCTCAGCTTTCTTCACAGTCCAACTCTCACATCCGTACATGACCACTGGAAAAACCATAGCCTTGACTAGATGGACATTTGTTGGCAAAGTAAAGTCTCTGCTTTTCAATATGGTATCTAGGTTGGTCATAACTTTCCTTCCAAAGAGTAAGCGTCTTTTAATTTCATGGCTGCAGTCACCATCTGCAGTGATTTTGGAGCCCAGAAAAAGAAAGTCAGCCATCATTTCCACTGTTTCCCCATCTATCTGCCATGAAGTGATGGGACCAGATGCCATGATCTTCGTTGTATCATATGGTAGCTCTATTTTTAGTTTCTTAAGTAACCTCCATATTGTTTTCCATAGTGGGTTCATCAGTTTACATTCCCACCAACAGTATAGGAGGGTTCCCTTTTCTCCACACCCTCCCCAGCATTTATTGTTTGTAGAATTTTTGTTGATAGCCATTCTGATCACTGTGATATAATATCCCATTGTATGTTTGATTTATATTTTACTAATAATTGGACTTCCCTGGTGGCTCAGATGGTAAAGCATCTGCCTACAATGTGGGAGACCCAAGTTCGATCCCTGGGTCAGGAGGGTCCCCTGGAGAAGGAAATAGCAACCCACTCCAGTACTCTTGCCTGGAAAATCCCATGGACAGAGGAGCCTGGTAGGCTACATACAGTCCATGGGGTTGCAAAGAGTCGGACATGACTGAGCGACTTCACTTTCACTTTCACTTCACTTTTCACTTATCACACTTTATTATATCAGTGTGATATAATATCCCATTGTAGGTTTGATTTATATTTTACTAATAATTATAATTGAGCATCTCTTTTACGTGCTTCACAACAATTTTAATATTTATTGATTGTTTATCATTTTCCAGTCCCAATACTGAATTCTATATTCATTTTTATTTAATCTTCATTAAAATAAACCCTAGTAAAGTAGGTATGTGTTTAGTCCCATTTATAGGTGAGAACACTGAGGTACAAAGAGGTCAAGTAACTTGTTTAAGATCATATAGCTGACAGGTAAATGGAAGAATGAAGGTTTGAAGGGCTTCCCATCAAATCCAGTGTTCTTGACTGTCAAACTGTAAAGCCTCTGTATATAGAGGTGATGGTTTAGTTGAGGATCCTTACTCATTCTTAGCAAAGAAGTCACACAAGCCCTTGCATCTCTACATCAATTGGATTATCCCATGAAATTTCTGATACACTTGTTTCTGAAATGTAGTCTCTTCATTAATAGCAATAATACTTTATTATAAATATAGAATCTGCATACAATTTTGACAGCTGGTTTGCAATATGCTAAGCTAATTGCCACTTTCTGTGATGGCTACATCTGTAGCAGTAAATATGCAAAGAGTTATGAAGATGTGAGCCAGGGAAATAGATGAAATAGAAAAGAGCCTTTGCGGAAAAAAAGAAAGGTGCTAGTTCCTTTGTGTCTTGAGTGCTTGTAAATCTTTAAAGGTCCCTTGACCCACCATTGGAAATTAACTGCAGTCTGCTAAAACACGAAATTCATGTTTTGTAACAAATGCCCAGGGCAATGATAATACTGAATAATGACTTATAATTGTATGAAAAGCCATTTAATCTGTTGAGCTGGGAGAATATAATCGTGAATACTTATCTAGTCTTTCCATTGTACTTATTCCTGATTTTTTTGGTTGAGAGCCTTTTTTTTTTGTTTGTAGTTAATATTGTACATTTCAGGAACACAAATCTAGAAAGAACATGACTTTAAGAGAAAGGTTCTATAGATAGGAGGAAGTGCCTAGGCTTTTGTTCATTGTTTTTAATTAACTGGTATTCAAAATGCTGGAGAGTGAAGTCTTGGGCTGTAATTTATTTTGATGAGAGATTTAGATTTTGGCACTTTCAATTACCCATAATAATCTGTATCCATTACTATGTGTATTTACAAATGATACTTAAAAAATGAGATAGTGTAAGTTTTATTTGCTATTATTTGATCTAGATTAAATTGATTTTATAAATACTATTTAGAGGCATGTAGATAGAAAGTTGGTAACCTTAAGGTGCTCCTTAAAAGCAATTTCCTTTCTTGAGCAGGATAAATTGCCTTCACAATTTTTATACATTTAATTATGCAATAAAACATTTTCTTAGTTCAGAGACAAATTATAGCTTAGAGATGTTTCAGTGATCATAAATTTCAATTTTGAATTATTGAGATTTTATGGTAATGTAACTATAGGAGCTATCCATAGCCTCTGCTCAACCCTTTTCATAAATCTTATATTCTCTGAGAGATGACTAGAAGTTGTCAAAGAACGAAGTTATATAGGCAGCAGTCCATGAAATAGTGGTACTTATGTTTGTAACTTTTTATTTTTATTGTGGAAAAAAACCAGTCTCTGAGGACACTGTTACCCTACTTAAAAAAAAAAAAAAAAAAAGTGCAGGACAGCATTTACAGAAAAGACACTCCTAAATGCTTGTTGTTTGTTATATTTAAGGTGTCAGGTTGAACTGTGAAGGAGAAGCATTTTGAATATAAGCTTTAAATAATAATTCTAACAAAGGAACAACTTAAAAATTTAAGAAGTAAATAGTTGAGCTTTCAAGCAGAAAATATAATACACAAAAAATTAGCTATCCCATATGTATGTCAACCCATCTTTAATACTTTTGGAATCAATAAGATATGTATGCACACATAAACGGAGACCACTGAGATCAATCAGTATCTGATTTCTTCAAATATGATAGGCTAGTTTGTTTCAAACTAAGGCCCATATTGAGAAAATGAGAAAACACCGTTAAAAAGAATATCTAAAGGCATTATAGTACTACCAAGGAGGAAAGATCCCAGAGTGGAGCAACACACTGAGGTGAGCCCTGTATTTAGTGCCACTTCTCATCTTGGGTTTTTGTCACTTTATAAACAGCTCATGCCATGAGGCTGAGAAGTGAAGCAGTGGAGGCTAAGATGGGAGGTACTAGGCATAATTTTTGGCAGTTTCACAGGGGTAAGAAGTCACGAAGTAGAATTCAGGCATATGCAGGACCCTGGTGAAGCGTTTTCAACTTTTAATTGGAATCCCCTAAAGGCCATGTCCTAGGAGTTAGGGAGAACTAGAAATAGACTCTAAGTTACAAAAATTACAATGCAGCCTTTGATAAACTCAATCTTGATTTTAAGGTAATATGCCTTCACTTTAACTATCTGTTATTGCCGGAAGCAGGAGACATCATGCAGAGTCTCTATAAGTTTTACACACAGTACCTCACATTTTATAAAAAATTACCATGCGTATCACAAACCAGGTCCAAGATTTTAAAAATATAAAACAGGAAACAGTAGAAACACTCTCATGGTGTTCTAGTTTTTGGAGTTATTGGACATGATGTATAAAATAATTATAATCAATATATTAAAAATTGATGAAAAGATAGAGTTTATTAGAGAATGAGAATATAGAAGAAGAATTGAAAGGGATTCTAGAGACAAAAACTAGTGTAACTGAAGAGCTAGATCAGTTTAATGCAAATTAGAGACAACTAGGGGGAGGATTGGGAGAAGGCAATGGCACCCCACTCCAGTACTCTTGCCTGGAAAATCCATGGATGGAGGAGCCTGGTGGGCTGCAGTCCATGGGGTCGCTAGGAGTCAGACATGACTGAGTGACTTCGCCTTCACTTTTCTCTTTTCATGCATTGGAGAAGGAAATGGCAACCCACTCCAGTGTTCTTGCCTAGAGAATCCCAGGGATGGGGGAGCCTGGTGGGCTGTCGTCTCTGGGGTCTCACAGAGTCGGACACGACTGAAGCGACTTAGCAGCAGCAGCAGGGGGAGGATTATGAACTGGGTGATAGGTCAGTTAGGAAATATCTAGGCCATGGGTGATTGGTTCACTGGTAGGCACTGCATATAAACAGGGCCAATCTGAGTCATTCTTGGAAATGGATGGATAAATATTAAGGGTGAAAATTTACATTTTTGTTAGAGTTGTTAAGTTTGAACAATATGATCTGTTTAAAAAAAAAGTCACATTTCTTTAAGGTTACATCAATAAAATAGGTGCTAGCTATAGTAGGCAGAATTTTGGTCCTCAAGTTTCCATGCCTAATACCTAGGACAGAGAATATGTTGAGATATTGTGCCCATGGATACGTTACCTTGTATTGGCAAAGGGACTTTGTGGTTGTAATTAAGGTTGACCTTCAGTTGACCTTAAAGGGAGGAGGCTAGCCTAGGTTATCGAGGTGAGCCCAATCCATGTTGTCTCAGGAATCCTTAAGAGCAGAAGCTAGCCTAGATTATTCAGGTGGGTCCAATGTAGTCACATGAGTCTTTAAAAGCAGGCAGAGGCGGAAGTGAGGAAAGTGCAGTGGAACAAGTCAGAGAGAGCCAGAGAATGGGAACTCTTCCATGCACTTTTGCTGGCTTTGACGATTCAAGGACCATGAGAAGAAGAAAACAGGCTACCTCTAGGAACTAAGAATGAACTCTTGCCAAAGGCCAGTCATACACAGAATTGAATTTTGCCAACAAGCTAATGAGCCTGGAAATGGACTCTACCCCAGTCTCTAGAGAAGGACCCAGAGTTGCCTACAGCTTGATTTGGGCCTTTGGAGACTCCAAGTGGAGTACCCAGCTGAATTTGCCAGACTGCAGTCCTGGAGGACATGAGCTTTTTAAATTTTAAATGGCTGTTATTTTAACTTTAAATCCCTTCATTTTTTTTAATTTGTTAGAGTGGCAATATAAAATTGTGTTTAGCAATGGAAAGATGCAAATAGTTCTAATACTACCCTTAGAATGTATAAAGAGATGAACTTTTATAGAAGACTCTTACTAAGTATTTGAAAAATTTTATTAACCACTTGCCTAAGTAATTAAAAATTATTTTCTTTTATGTAAAACAAACCTGTAAGCCTTAACCTGCAAGTTGCTTTGTACAAGAATGTAAGAGTGGTGATGGTTTAGTTGCTAAGTCATATCTGACTCTTGTGAACCCAGGGACTGTAGCCCACCAGGCATCTCTGTCTTCTATCCAAGGAATTTTCCAGGCAAGAGTACTGAAGTGGGTTACCTTCTCCTTCTCTAGGGGATCTTCCTGACCCAGGGATTGAGCCATGGTCTCCTGCATTGCAGGCAAATTCTTTACCAACTGAGCCACTAGGGAAGCCCCAGATATAAGAATAGGCTTCAGAAAATATTGCTCCTTTTAGCTGTTTTCAGTCACTAAGTGGCTGAGTGACCTGGGAGAGGTTTTCTTAACTACTCTGTAGATACATTAAACAGACAGTTTATAACAGATAAGGGGACTTTGAACACCAGGGCTTTTTTTGTCTAAGAAATCAGATGAATATATGCTTATTAAGATCGTCTTCAGTTGAAATGATTGAAAATCGAAAAATCTAAAGTTGGCAGGCAGGTATTTTACAAGAGGATGAGCACAAAATTTTTTTTTTGTTTAAAATTATTCAGAATACGAAAGCTATAGACATCTTCTATTTCTTTCTCTGTTGTCCTTTATCGTGGGTGTTGAGTTTTTGGCTCCACTGGTTAATCTAGTTCTGGTTGCTTCCATCTCTTTTGTCGACTTCATACGCACTTTGCACCAGTCAATACTCTGTGCACCTGTTCTTAGAAAAAAAAAAAAATGATCCTAGATCCCATATTCCATTTCATAGCTTAAGTCCTGTAAAAGTGGAAGAAATCTCAGAACTTCAATATCACCTTATTTGATCTAAGGTCAATAGCTACCTTCCTGTTTTTTTTTTTTTTTTTTTCCTTTTACAAAAACAAACAAGCAAAAGCACTGTTTTTGATGAGAGGAGGTGGCATTGCTGGGAAATGTGTCTGTGGCTGATAAGAAAGGGAGAGGGCTTAAAGTGACAGCCACCAAACTTTATCAGTGTTTTGGAGTTCAGGAAAACATTCTTTCCAAGAACAGAAATACCTTTTTTTTTTTGGCAATTGTTTATTTCCATTAGAGAGAAGCCTCAATGACTCATTATTATGAAAGGTTACTCCTTGCATAATCTAGTGACCGGTTTACTCACGTTTAGAGGTCACATTGATATTTACTGAAGGCACAAGTATCTGTTTCATTTTATTAAAAACTGTATGGAAACTGCTGACAGAGGCTGACTCAGTTTGGTTTGGCTATGAATATGATAATTGTAATATGGCTCTCTGTGCTTTTAGAGGTCATAAGTTACATTGCAAAGACTTGTGTATTTGGATTGCTGCAAAGTTACTGTAGAGTGTTAACAACACAATAGGAAACATTTAAGTGTTAGTTGTATGTCTCATGTAAATTGTACTATACAATTAAGTATGAATCATCAAAATGTTCCAGGTTATTAAGAATTCATTATTCTACTAGAGGATCTTTAAAGAGCAGTAAGAACTTGAAGAAATAATAGGAAAGCTTTGGTAACAATGACAGTGTGTTAATCGAGTTGAAAGAAGGTAAAGAATGTATTAACAGAATGGATACAAATTTGGCAAAAAAAAGAAAAAGATATGTAATAAATCAACAGGAGAAATCAGTTAATAAAGAGGCCAATTATCAGTGAAGGAGGGGGGTGTATTTAATGATTCTAAATGAAAGGTTAAACTGCTTCTGTGAATTTCTGTTTAACAAAAAGGAAGAAAAGCAATATGGATAATTAGACAGTAATAAGATCATACCAAAAAAATCAGAAAACTGCCTTAGGTGTTAGGGGAACATTGGCTAATGAACTTCATCTGCTGCAGTTATCTTCAAATATTCACTTTTGGTCTAGGAATGGAGAGGGTGGGGATTTTGGTTATTTTCAGGGAGGAAATAGCACATTTAGCACTTTAATTTTATTGTGGATTTTTAAAATGGTAGCAAATAATGAAATGGATAAAGGATTTCTCATGAGAAGCATATGTAACATCTGTCACTTGTTAAAATACTGTAATTTTCACTATATATATTACTGGTTATTTACACTTGGATTCTGCTTTACTCATCTGTTTCATAGTAGAAACAACTTTAGAGACTATCAACCTACTTGACTCATTCACAGAAATTCAGTATAGAATATTATAATTCTTGGAAGAAAAAATCTTTCTTTACACAATATTTAGAATTTTTACTTAGGTGTTTTTAATAAGACCATAACTGAGATACACTTCTAATTAACCTAATAACATATGTATAATTATATATACACACATATATATATAAATAAATTAAACTTTTAAAGACAGTAGATTCCTGGCCATTTTTAAAGCTTCTTATGCTTCTGAATTAAGGGAAGATCTTGGTGGTAATTTTTGGAGTCAATATAAGGACTAATTTTATATGACCTCTGTACTAATGATCAGAGGTAATAGTAACCAAGATAATTAAGTTCATAGATGATTCCAAATTTAAAGATGGTATGAATATAGAAATTGGGCTAATCTCAGCTCCTATGATGCTATGTTGAGGAAAATGTCGTTTGATTTATACAGAACTATATAATTATAATCTGTCTTTGTCACTGATAGTCTTACAATTAGTTTGGGTTTTCTTTTATTAGATATTCTATCAAACGCTTTTCTGTGTTGGTTTTCAACATTAATATACAGTGAAAAAGTCTGCTTTTCAAAATGTTAGCAGTTTCCCAATAGGTTAATAGCTCAAATAGGTAATAACCCAAGGGGCAGTTAATGATTACCTAGTCAAAAAAGATTTGGACCAGATACCAAGAGACCTGAGTTCTAGGCTTCCTCTGGCACTGTGGGACTGCATGTCAATTAACTTGTCAATTAACTACTGTGGAAAGGTTTTCCTTTTTAATAAAATGAAGGGATCACACCCGATAATTTCTAAGGTATCTTTTAACTTGATAGTTCTTTTCTGTATGATTATTTTATTTTCACATGTAGGTTAAATTTATTTTATGATGGGAGGCATATAGCAACTCCTACTGGATTTTACATAGTGTTTTCCTATATTTAAATTATTGACAATTAATTCATTTGGCAATTAATTTTTCAGTGTTTACTCTGGGCCCAGAACTAGCCATTTTTACAGCTGTAAAGAAAATAGACAAGAAAAGCATCTTCCCTCATGTAATTTATGATTTCACTAGATAGATGTGTTTTGAATGAGCTCAAATTGAAAAGAGACATTTTTGAAAATTGTTGAAAATGTAGTAGGTGGGCCTATCAGAAGGGGAAACTTAATATTCAGTATTACTCAGGAGTTGTGGTGAGCATGGTACAATGCTTTGTTCTGGTTCCAGAGTCAGAGTACCCATATCTTCCTATCCCAAGATTCAGCAACTTTATGTTGGTTGCTTGAAATTAGCCATGGTGGGAGTATTTATATCATCAAAATTGGTAAACACTTCACATGAGGGCTTACAGGTTTTAAAATTATCTGGTTTAATAGCATATCACTTGTGGAAAATGTTGTCAGGTGGTGCAACAGAAATGGCAGACATAGTTCCTATCTATATGTATCTTATGATTAAAGTAGCCACAGCAGAGATACCAGGTGTATGTGAGTTTATAGAACCATAGAAACTGCTATTGATAGGATACTGAAAGTAATGAGTTAGTGAAGGGAGAAGCACTGAAAGAAAAGTAGGTGTGAATTTGAAATCTGATTTTAAAGATGGGGTGGTTAATGCTTGACCAGAGAAGCAAAAGAGTTTCGGAGATGGCATGTGTAACAATTTTGAGGCATGGAGAGGAGGTGGCATGTGTAAGAATTTTGAGGCAAGAGTGAATAGCTGTGTGGGAGAAGTGGTTAAGTAGGTTTGTTGAACAAGGTGTCAAAGCTTCACCTCATAGGAATATAACAATGTCTGAATCATGTGTTAAGCTGTATCAGAAGTCCTAAATATGGCCAGGTTTTCACTAGCTCTGTAGTTAAAAAGGGAAGACCATTCTTGAATTTTTTGACTTTATCTTAGTGATGCTTTGAGAGTTAAGGAAATAAAAATCCTCCACAGTAGAATATAGACTCTTTACCAAACTGAAGGCCTGTAATATGTTGCTTGCAGTAAAAATTTTATTGAATATTGATACTGAGTGTATCACAGATACTTATGCACTTTCCTCACCATGAATTGCAAGTTTCTCTTCCTGTGCAGTGGGTTGGCATGTATAACGCTGTGACGGGCTCTGCACGCACTGAAGGAGCAGTGAGCCTCTGTAGCACCATGCCGGGTTACGGTTGCAGGAGTAGATGACAGTGGACACCTAGCATCTGCTCTGTGTAGTAAGCTGAAAGAGGCCAGTACAAGCAGGGCAAACTGGAAAAGTCTTTAAAAATGTGCTGAAGCTCTGCTTTAAATGTGGTATCTGGAGCCGATGGACAGCCTGCCATACAGGAATCTGGAATCTTTGAAATAGGTGAGCACACTAATTCCAGTTATGTGAAGAGGGGTCACAAACAGCAAGCAAAGAAATGCAAACATGTGGATCAAAATGGAAAATGCCCCTTTGGAAAACGCAATTGGTATGTGCATGCCTGAAGACATTAGCTAGATTTGTATCAGCCTTTTATCAGCCTGGTGCATTGAGAGAGCAGCACATAGACAAGAGGTGGAAGCTGGCATTCTTTATTTCTCTCAATCATGTCATTTTGGAATACCAATAGTAGCTTTCTTTGTTAAAATAAATACAGGGTGTGTATATACAAAATGAAATAAACATGCTGCCTAATCAAATAATCTTCATTTTTCAGCACTGCATTTTGGAGCAGTAACTCTACAATGAAAATAGCTATCATCATTTTGGCAGTCATAGCTTATTAAACTATTTCACAAAATTTAGTACTATGTACTGTTGAAAGCAGTAAGTTTATTTTTTCAGTTTCTTATGGAAAATTAGCTCTAAAAGAACAGGTCATTAACAATACGATTACACCCATTTTTAAATGGGAAATATAAACAGATTTATAGGAGCTTGGAATATTGAAGAAATTATAACTAGAGATTTTTGGTTGGTTATAATTATTGGTGAAACTGGCTAACCTGTAACATAGAGATTGAATGAACTTTTAAGGTTTCATTGGACAAAGTTGGACTTTAAATTCTGTAAGAATTTGAAATATAGTGTATTATATACTGTAGCTATGCTTTGAACATAGTAATTTTTAACTTCTCATGAGTATTGCACTAAAAACTTAGTTTAGTTTATTGAGTTACCATTCATGAATGGCAGACAATAATACAGGAATTGAGAAGTAAATTATTTGAGCTTTTTCAATTTTTTTCTTAAACCTATTTTTTAAGAGACATATACTTGAATGGATGATACTGTCTTTAAAACTAATGTGGAATTGTGTTGAAATAAATTCGGAGTGCATATATGCCCCAAATAAAAGCAAAACCTAGCATGGGTATCTTAAAAGATTAGTTCCAATATGGATTGAGTGGTGAACATAGGATGCTGTTTTTACTGAGGTCATGATTTTAATGTTTCGAGGTTGTGTTTTTTGCTGTAAGTGATTTTATTAGATGTGGCATAGAATGGGATATATATTACAGCCAAGCTGCTATTACCTTTTTTAAAATTCAGACTTTTAAAATTTTCACTGACATTTCAAGAGGTGGAATAATAGAAGTAATACTCATGTGTGGGTTCTAGTTTGAGTTCTGCTTCTGACTAGCCAGAGAACCTGAGTAAGCCACCTCATCAGCTAGGACCTAAGTTTCTTAAGTTACATTGTCATGACATTGTCCTGGGTGACCATATCATAAACTTTTATCCTAAAGTGAAATAGAAGGGCTGGTTTCAACAGAAACTTTTTGATTCCTACTCTTATTCCAATTCCAGTATTCATTCTCTAGATCAGGGATATCTAATAAAAATACAATGTGAGCTATATATGTAATTTTAAATTGTCTACTTGGCACATTGCCAAACTAAAAAGAGGTGAAATTAATTTTAATAATTATTTAGCTCAGTGTAGTATCCTAAATATTATTTCCACATGTAATTAATATTAAACTATTAATGAGATATTTTACCATGTTTGAGATGCTAAGTTATAAATCTGGTGTGGCTTTCCAAGAGTGCATCTCAACTCGGGACTAACTCCTTTTCCAGTGTTCGGTAGCTTCATGGAAGCTCATGGCTACTCTACTGGACTGTGCAGCTGAGATTATTGGATCTTTATATCACTGCCCATCAATCCAGTTTAGGAACATTAGAATCACCTTCAATTCCTCTTGTTTTCTCCCCTTTTCTGTTCCGTAGTGACAGAGCTTAGAGCTGAATCGGCACATTTTCTCTTTATTTTCAAACATCCAGAAAACAGTGGCCTGAGTTCTCTTGAGTTCCTTAACTTACTTCCTTAGTTTAGTGAAATCAGACTTCTATATTCAGTACTGGACAGAAACTCCTTGAAAAAGTTCCCGTACCTTCTTGGTGCTAAATACAGTGGCCACAGTATGAATGTTTCCTGATACCATAGCTAACTCAGGCATTGTAAATACTTTCTCCTTGAAACTTCCCTGTCCCTTGTCATATACGGCACTCCTCTGTCTTGGTTATTCCCTGAGTTCTGTGTTTTGCTGATTCTTCTCTTGGATCTATTTTCTGTTTCCTTTGCCCAGTGTCCTTGACTTCTTGCCTAAGAATCAAGCCTATACTTTTAGCTATGTATTGGATATATCTGTACGATGATACTCTGTGAATTATTCCAACCCAACCTAGTATTTGCTCCATACCAAACTTTTCTTCCCCTGGTTATTATTTTGATTCTTTTTTTTTAAAATTAATTAATTAATTTATTTTAACTTTATTTTATTTTTAAACTTTACATAGTTGTATTAGTTTTGCCAAATATCAAAATGAATCCGCCACAGGTATACATGTGTTCCCCATCCTGAACCCTCCTCCCTCCTCCCTCCCCATACCATCCCTCTGGGTCATCCCAGTGCACTAGCCCCAAGCATCCAGTATTCTGCATCGAACCTGGACTGGCATCTCGTTTCATACATGATATTTTACATGTTTCAATGCTATTCTCCCAAATCTTCCCACCCTCTCCCTCTGCAACAGAGTCCATAAGACTGTTCTATACATCAGTGTCTCTTTTGCTGTCTCATACACAGGGTTATTGGTACCATCTTTCTAAATTCCATACATATGCGTTAGTATACTGTATTGGTGTTTTTCCTTCTGGCTTACTTCACTCTTTAAAATGAAGCAACTGACAAACAACTAATCTCAAAAATATACAAGCAACTCCTACAGCTCAACTCCAGAAAAATTAATGACCCAATCAAAAAATGGGCCAAAGAACTAAATAGACATTTCTCCAAAGAAGACATACAGAGGGCTAACAAACACATGAAAAGATGCTCAACATCACTCATTATCAGAGAAATGCAAATCAAAACCACTATGAGGTACCATTTCACACCAGTCAGAATGGCTGCGATCCAAAAGTCTACAAGCAATAAATGCTGGAGAGGGTGTGGAGAAAAGGGAACCCTCTTACACTGTTGGTGGGAATGCAAACTAGTACAGCCACTATGGAGAACAGTGTGGAGATCCCTTAAAAAACTGGAAATAGAACTGCCTTATGATCCAGCAATCCCACTGCTGGGCATACACACTGAGGAAACCAGAAGGGAAAGAGACACGTGTACCCCAATGTTCATTGCAGCACTGTTTATAATAGTCAGGACATGGAAGCAACCTAGATGTCCATCAGCAGATGAATGGATAAGAAAGCAGTGGTACATATACACAATGGAGTATTACTCAGCCATTAAAAAGAATACATTTGAATCAGTTCTAATGAGGTGGATGAAACTGGAGCCTATTATACAGAGTGAAGTAAGCCAGAAGGAAAAACACCAATACAGTATGTTATTTTGATTCTTGACCTCGCCATATTTGGTTACAAGTCAAAGTTAGAGACTTTACTATAATCTTCAGCTTCTTCCTTTTTTAATTTATTTTTTATTATCTACATACAATTAGATACTCAATATTTTTGGGTTTACCTATGAAGTGCATACTGAATATTTTTATTTTCTCTTTTTTTGCAGTGTTTTACTTCATGTCCCTCCCACCCGTGGTAAAATCCCACATGGTGTCTCTCTTACTTTGTTTCCTCTAATACATTTTTGATATTGCTTCCAAAGTTCCGAGCACAGTTGGATCGTACCCTTTTCCTGTCAAAACTTCTACCAGGTCCATTTGTTCTCTTGTGTGGCATGTAAGTCCTAGACTACTATTCTATCTTTAACCCTAGACATACTCTTCAGTATTTTCCTTTCCTCTGAAACTCTTTTAAGACCTAAATTTATCTTAAAGATGGAATTTTATATTAGTGGAAGAAACTAGGCATCAAGTGTGGATAGTATGGCTTGACAGCACTTGGACACTCATAATAAATGGGAAAATACATGGTCTGCTTATGTGATACTCAAAGCTAGGTTAACAATCAGATTTCTTTGCTTCCCTGTAAAAGAAGGCCTGTATAGCGATTTCAGTTTCTGAGCAGCAAGAATTAATAACATCTTGGCGGCAATGAATGATGTATGTTTTATTTACAGATATACTTTCTGTACTTGGAAACTAATATAGAGAAATACCTTAGTTAAGCTGTTCAGCTTGGCTGACTTTTATAGGAAAACAATAGATCCCCTGAGGTAATACTAATGTAAGTAGAAAGTAGCTATGGCAGTTAGTAGATCTAGTTGCATTGAGAAAGAATGACTTGTTACCTGTTTCTTAATATTATTACAATTAGTTGTCTCCTAGCCTCTTTAGTCTCCTAGCATATTTCATTTGGATGAGATGTTCATTCTTTATAATGCAATGTATTATTTCATCCAGCCCAATCTTATTACTAACCTCATGTGCCTTAGGTGGCATGGGGCTTCCCTTAGGCAGCATAGTCATTGATGTTGGGAGGAAGAAGATAAATATTAATTGGAGGGTGTTAGATCTGGGAAACCTTAAAAAAAATACTAAATATGCTGAGGAAGTCATTTTTGCTGCTATTTTATGGAAGTTTGTGTAAAATCTAATTGCTTGATTTGAAAGAAAACTGCAGGTCATAAACAGTGATGAATAAATTGTCAACAGGAATGTTTCTGCATATAGTAAAAATGTTTTGCCCTTGTCTTAAAAGGAAAGCAAGATAATAGCCAATAATCATATTTAAAATGGTAGTGATACCTTCTCATCTCTATAATTCCAAGCAAGTTCAGACATGAACTCAAGATTCAGCATATATTGTTTTAATGTAAACATGGGTCATCGGTGAAAACTTATTTTCTAAAATCACCAGTATAATGGTAAAGTGAATATGAGCAGTGAGAGTTGTAAGTAGGAGGAGAAAAAAGTCCCAAACTGTAACTGCCACAGAATACTTCCTTTAAAGTAAAATTAATCTTTTTTTTTTTTTTTTAAAAACAACAGTTACTACCATTTATTTGGCACATACAATCTTCTAGATACTCTGCTAAATACCTTTTAAACATTATCCCTCTTTTTTCTTAAACAGTATCATGAAGCAGATATTGTTATTTTTCTGTTTACAGATAATTAAGTTGAGGCTTAGAGAAATAATTTGCTTGATTCCATCCATTTACCTAGTATGTGACAGAACCAGATTTGACTCAAATTTATTTAACTCCAAAGTTTAAGCTCTTCATGCCATTTTTTCTGTTAATTTTTAAGGAGAAAGAAATGCTTCCCCACATCCCAGACTGTGTTCCAGGTTCCCTGTGAAGGATTACTAAGCATGTTTTTGTTCTTTAGTCGCTGAGTTGTGTTCAACTCTCCAGCGACCCCCCTGGCTCATCTGTCCATGGGATTCTCCAGGCAAGAATAATGGAGTTGGTAGCCATTCTCTTCTCCAGTGGATTTTCTGACCCAGGGATTGAACCCTTGTCTCCTACTATTGTGGAAATTTAGACCCTACATTATTTTCTTACCACCATCACATGTTATTCCTAGTCCAGAGTCTGGGGTATAACAACAAGAATGGCCCCTTGTACTCATTTTGGGCTTTATATATTCACTGTTTCATTTGAACATCACAAGGAGCCCTTGAAACTATACTATGCTTGTTTTACTCGTGAGAATGCCAAGGCTAAGGGAAGTCAAAGAACTGGCCCACATTCCCAGGTAATAATTAAGAGAGTTATTCAGAATGTTATAAAAATGATCTTTTATGGAACTGTATGTAGTTCTGGACTGATTATATACAATTGGAAGTTTTAGAACTGAAAGTGTTTGAGCATTTGCTGTGTGTCAGGAATTGTCCTATTATGATTGTCCTAAATACTTTGTACATATCATCTCATTTAATCTTTCCAATATCATGGAAGGTAAGAACTATTATTTTACAGTGAGGAACCTCTGGCATATGGCGACTTTAACATGCCCAAGGTCATTAAGTGTGGGAGTGAGGACCCTGACCAGGGCTTTCTCACCTCAGATCTGTGCTCTTGGCCACTGGGCCTTTCTACTAACTAGTCACAAGGTCAGCCAGTCAGTCTGGTTTTATAACAATGAACTCTATAGCTACCAGTCAACTCAAAGCTAGTACTCTGATTTCTAAGTTGAGCTTCTTTGGGGATGTTGATAAAATATTTTGATGTGTTAATAAATAAGCGCTTATATAAAAACACAAATTGTTGCTGTTTTTCAGTCGCTCAGTTGTGTCTCTTTGCAACCCCATGGACTGCAGTATGCCAAGGTTCCCTGTCCTTCACCATCTCCCAGAGTTTGCTCAAACTCATGTCCATTGAGTTGATGATGCCATCCAACCATCTCATTCTCTGTCACCCCCTTCTCCTCCTGCCCTCAATCTTTCCCAGCATCAGGGTCTTTTCAAATGAATCGGCTGTTTGCACCAGGTGGCCAAAGTATTGGAGCTTTTGCTTCAGTATCGGTCCTTCCAATGAATATTCAGGGTCGATTTCCTTTTGGGTTGACTGGTTTGATCTCCTTACTGTCCCAGGGACTTTTGAGAGTCTTCCCCAACACCACAGGTGGAAAGCATCAATTCTTCAGTGCTCAGCCTTCTTTATGGTCCAACCCTCACATCTGTACGTGACTACTGGAAAAACCATAGTTTTGACTTTACATTATGTCTTTTTTTTTTTTTGAGTGACATCTCCACAATCATCAAACCAAGTGTAAACATCTTGAGATGAAAATCTCTGTTAAAGGCTGTCTCTCTGGCTGAAGGAGGATTTTGATAACTGTTGTTTAAAAGACTGAATAGAGCTTGGGGTAGTGGGTGGAGCGTGATGTCTCACATGTAGCCTGGAGTAGCCCAGGTTGGGGATTGATGAACATCATGGGCTTGTCTGACAGCGTGTGAAGTCATCAAAAGTGAATTGTAAGGAAATAAAACTGACAATTGAAGGTATGCAGTAGTGGTCAGAGAGCCAGGTGTGGCAGGAGCAACAGGTCTTATTGACCTTCTGAGTTTGGTAGGTAGTTTGGATGGTAAAAGTTTAAGAGTTGTCTGTGCTTTTATATATTTCTAGTATACCTTTGAATGGGTAGTTGGGGTCCACATAAAATGATGAGGCTAGATGGACTTAAAAGCATAGATCAAGTGAAAAACATCAAATTAAGTAATTTGATGTCTGTCTCATATAGCAACCCTATGACTTATATACTATTACTTTAATGTCCATTTTATTAATATACAGCAAGGTTAAGTAACTTGCTCAGTTTACACAGTCTGGTAAGTTGTGGAGGCAAGAGTCGAAGGGAAGCAGTCTGCCTCCACAATCCATGCTCTTGAGCTCTCTCGTATATTCTCCAGATGGAGATGGAAGAGAGAGGGCAAAGAATAACAAATGCATATATGATATAGAGTGATACCTTTACTACCACTTATTTCAAATATCGACTGGAGGCATCCATGCCTGAGGTTACACTCTTGTTTAGAGGTTTGATAAACCATGTAGATCATCTGAAGTAAAAAGTGGCTTATCCCTATGTACTACACAGAGTCTTGGTGAGAAACAGATGGTACATGAATGAGGTTGATGAAGAGAGGCTAATGAATGGGGCTGTTCACAAAGGGGTAGGCAATAGGACAGGATTCAGTGAGAAAGAAATAGTGAAGTACCCAGGGACTAGTGGCAGTGGGAAGTCATGACCTTGTGCTGGAGGGTGAGGAAGAGTGAATGGACTTTACTGGTGAGAGTTCGAGGCATGGGAGAGGGGCCAGTGGGCAGGAATCAGGGCCCTGAGTGACTGCATGTAGTAACTACCAAAACAGCAGCCTGGTGGGAGACTGGCGGTGGCAATAGATCTCCCACCTTCTCTCTTCCATTAGCTTGTGATCTCCTCCAGGTGCCTCCTATTTGCTGAACCCAGTTGGAAGCTAGAAGGCAAGGAAGCTTGGGTGATGTAGTTCACAGACTTGGGGTGCTGCTGCCTAGTCACTTCAGTCGTGTGCGACTCTGTGCAACCCCATAGACGGCAGCCCACCAGGCTCCCCCGTCCCTGGGATTCTCCAGGCAAGAACACTGGAGTGGGTTGCCATTTCCTTCTCCCGTGCATGAAAGTGAAGTCCCTCAGTCATGTCTGACTCTCAGTGACCCCATGGACTGCAGCCTACTAGGCTCCTCCATCCATGGGATTTTCCAGGCAAGAGTACTGGAGTGGGGTGCCATTGCCTTCTCCGAGACTTGGGGTAGAGGTCAGAAAAGATCAGGGAATGGATCTAGAGGGCAACAGGGATTAACCAGTGTGCCATATGACCCATAAGGGTTGAATTGTGTGTACTCACCCCCTCCCCCACTCCAAAACCTCATATATTGACTTTTTAAACCTCAGTTTCTCAGAATATGGCCCTTTTTGGAAATAGGTAATCATATAAACTGAGCTTATAAGGGTGATCCCTAATCCAATATGACTGGTGTCTTTATAAAATGGGGAAATTTGAACGAACATACATAAAAGATGACGTTGACACAGGGAGAAAATGGCTGTTTACAAGCCAAGGATTACTTGCATCTACTAGAAACTAGGCAAGATGCCTGGAGCAGATCTCTTCCTAGCCACTTTAGAGAGAATACGGCTGAGCACACCCCTTCATTCACACTTCTGACCTCCATGTCTGTGACACAATACATTGCCATTGCTCTCAGCCATTTAGTTCTTGGTACTTTGTGATAGCAGATCCAGGAAGCTGATATACCATATATGGTGATGAAGTTTCTCATTGACCAACTGTTTTTAAAATTTTACTTTAAGTTTATATAGAATCATAGAGCCATATAGAGTTTGGAAATGAGAACTAGTGTAAAACACTGATTTTTGGAGATGAGAGCCTTTCCCAGGGTCACAGACTTTAATGGCGGAGTCAGAGCTAGAGCCATACAGGTAAAACATGTATTTAGACACTGCATTGCTCAACTTTTAGGTAAGAAAAGCCTTATCACTATAAGTTTTCAGATTTTTATATGTTAATAATTTGGGGGCATTAATTAATTGCTGGTATGTTCCTAGTTTGTACTTGAACCAGGATTTTCTTGTTATATGAGGTAGCCTAAAAACCATATGATAAATATTCCTATAGGTAAATAACTTAATTTTATTCTGCTTAAGATCACGTTTGCATGATAAACAACAGAGCATCAAAAAAGCAATTGCCAGTGTCCAGACGGAGCCTGGTGTGCTGCCGTCTATGGGGTCGCACAGAGTCGGACATGACTGAAGTGACTTAGCAGCAGCAGCAGAATAAAGTGAAAACTCAGCATCGTATCTCAGTAGAAAAAAATTTCAGTAGGTTGGAGAGATGTGCCAAAGTCAATGTATAAATAAAGATTTCAAAGTTAAAGAATACTTCACAATAAACCTTAAGCTATATGTTGGAAGTAAAAATGATTACAGTCCTCAAGGGAAGCAATTTCACAATGTGCAGAAAGAGTCTTAACTTTCATCTTTGCTAGTATTATATAATGTTTGTGTGTGTATATATATATAAATATATATATTTTTCTCCCTCAGGACATTACCTGCTTTTTATTTTTGTTTGAACATACTGTTCTGGAAAATTTTAAATATATACAATCTTATTTCATCTGTAACTCCCATCCATTTTGCTACTCTGTATAATTTTGTTACAAATCCCAGACATTGCATTGCCCTTTAATTTTGATTATTGTTTTTGATAAATAGTTCAATTTTGAGGATTATATTCCAAGGAAAGAATTTGAAATAATTGAAAACCTTTTTACCCAATATGTTCCTTACAGAATTATTTATAATGGCAAAAGAAATTGAAAGCAACTATCGAGCACTAAGGCAAAATATAATTTGTAAAATGTCCATTTGATGGAATGCTGTATTAAACTGAAGCCTGTAAACAGTTGTAGGCAACATGAGTAAAAGCTTATGTTTAAATAATGAGAATTTAAAAGATGTATAGAATAAAATAAGCAAACAAAAGCTTGGCTTGGAGAAATCATGAGAAAGCAATCAACCAAAATATGAAATAATGATTTACTTGAATCACAGTATTGTGAGTTGTTTTTCCTTTTGTCTGCTGTTCAATATGTTCCATATCATGCATAGGTTTATGATGGGAAGAATGCAATAAACTTGAATTGTGATTAAAAACAAGAAACACGGTATTTGACTTTTGATAATCATACTACTTGGCTCTAATCATTTATGGTAATTGTGGGACCTACTTACAAGAATACCAACTAAGAAATAATAGGGTTTTCCTGGATTGCAAAATGTACAACTGAATGCTCTCTTTCCCTCCTTTTCTTAGTTACCTTTTCTACCTTTACCACTTAAAAAAAAAAAAAAAATAATAAGGCAAACATTTATTTAAAAATCTCCCACAAATACCGTTACCTATGAAATACAAAGAAAAACAATTATAAATACCCCATTCTTCTCTCTAATTTTTGAAATGTTGATTGGCATTAAACTTGGTTTTCATTTCTGATTGGGCTTCCTTTAAAGTTCTTATTGGTCTTGAAATTTCCACTAAAATTCGTAATCCCAATGTTTAGCTGTATTTGTAAGAAGTATTCCTTAAGAATCTGCCTGCAATGCAGGAGACATAGGAGTTCAGTTCAGTTCAGTTCAGTCGCTCAGTCATGTCCGACTCTTTGCGACCCCATGAATCACAGCATGCCAGGCCTCCCTGTCCTTCACCAGCTCCTGGAGTTCACTCAGACTCAGGTCCATCGAGTCAGTGATGCCATCCAGCCATCTCATCCTCTGTCGTCCCCTTCTCCTCCTGCCCCCAATCCCTCCCAGCATCAGAGTCTTTTCCAATGAGTCAACTCTTCGCATGAGGTGGCCAAAGTATTGGAGTTTCAGCTTTAGCATCATTCCCTCCAAAGAAATCCCAGGGCTGATCTCCTTCAGGATGGACTGGTTGGATCTCCTTGCAGTCCAAGGGACTCTCAAGAGTCTTCTCCAACGCCACAGTTCAAAAGCATCAATTCTTCGGCACTCAGCTTTCTTCACAGTCCAACTCTCACATCCATACATGACCATAGCCTTGACTAGACATAGGAGAGGTGGGTTCTATTCCTGGGTTGGGAAGATCCCCTGAAGGAGGAAATGGCAACCCACTCCAGTATTCTTGCCTGGAAAATCCCATGGACAGAGGAACCTGGTGGGCTACTGTCTATGGGGCTGCAGAGAGTCAGACATGACAGAGTATGTGGCAAGCAATTAAAATGTCTTTAAAAACTAAATTTCTGCATGCACATCTTTATATGTTTATTCTATTTGCTTTATTCTTTGCAATTCAGATATATTGAGTTAGAATTATGTTTTGTATCCGAGGTTCTGCCCACTTTCTCTCCTTTATCACCCTGTCCTTATGCTAGGCTACCATTTCAGCCCATACAGCTGAATTGTAGTATGAAGAATTTTGTCTTGTTTCTAGATACCTTTTTGGAGCTGGTAGAGCTGCAGTAAAGCTATCTTAGAGCTGTACTATGAAGCATTTTATTTTTCTTTCTGAAATCTATCAAAATTTGACCTGAATTCTCTAAATTCAAATATTCTCTAATTTTTGAAGTCAGCTTGATTTCAATGATCCTTTAGTTTTTAGCAATTTCCTTTATTGCTCCACATTTTATCTTGGAAGAGGGGACTGCACACCTTCAATCTTCCTGTCAAAGGGCCTCCTTGCATTGAGCTCCCTGTTAGGAAGTTCCCTGTGACTTTCTGCTCAACAAAGAAGACATGTTTTAAGGAAGAAAACTGCATTTTACTATATGAAAATAATAATGATTCATCATAATAAAGTAATGAAACTTTTGCCTGTCATTTTCAGTGCCATGATAGAGGGAAAAATCTGACAAATGGCTCTTAAAACTTTTGTCTAGAAGTATCCCAGGTCACTTTTGCTCATATTTTATTAGTCAAAACAAATGACATGATCACTGTTAAAAGTAAATGGAAAAGTATAGTGAGTATATAAAATAATGTTAAGTATTTGAGAGTATTTTCATAGGTATGGTTGGTTGGTTAATTTATTTAACTAAACCTGAATCCTTTTTGTTGTACATTGTTGTATTATCATGCCTGCAATATATACAAAACAGTATATAGCTCTTCTGGAGCCAATATTCTTGTGATAGCACTATTTAGAAAATCAGCTTGTCAATATTAGTTAAGAATCTTCATTATGAATATATCTTCTGGCCCCATAATTCCACTTCTGAATTGCAACAGTAAAGCAATATTCTTAAATATAAAACTATGGGAAATGATAAACTATATAATTTAATTTATAATACTGAAAAGTTAGCAACAAATATCCAGTAGGGAAATAGCTATAATAAATTTGCTCATGGAATATTATGAATTTATGAGTTTCTACTGAAAGCAGTCGTTTCCTTTGTAGTGGTGACTTAGTCACATTATAGCATCTCTGATGAAATAAAGCAGGTAACATAGTTGTATCTGAGCTTGGGGGCTAGCAAGATTGTGAGGATTTTAAGTTTTTAGGATTACATAGACGAATTAGATGTCTCCAAGTATGATTAAAAAGAGTCAGACACGACTGAGAGACTTCACTCAAGTATGATTAAATGGATAGGAAGGTAAGGAGGATGGAGAGAAAGTTTTGAGTTCTGATAGGATGTCAAGTCATTCAAGTAGATAGATCCTGTAGGCAACTGGAAATACGGGATTAGAGATTGGTTGGAGATGAGGGTTAAAAATGTTCTTTGGGGATTCATCAATCTAGAAATGTTAGTTAAACTTGGAAGTAGATGAACTTCAAAGAAGTGAATTAAGAGGAAGAAGAATGCAGGCAGAAAATCAAAGAGGAGTGGTTGTGGAAGAAAGAATGAAAAGAATCCTGGAAAAAGTGATGAAAAGTTGAGAGGGACAGGAGAGCTAGAAAATTTACAGTTTGGGGAAATTTTTGAGGAAAGAATTTTTTGAGGGAAATAGAACTGAGAGGCAAAGGAGAAAGAGATTGGGGGAGTAATTTTATTGGTTATTTAAAGTAGTTTTTTTTTTTTTTTTTGAACAGGCTGGTACAATGCTAGGTAACTTATTAAAATTGAAGCATATGATAAATATTGATGTTAATAATACCATTCCATAAAAACGGACAAGTTTTTTGGTCCATTTTAAAACTACTTTAAAAAAAATAATAAAACTACTTTTAGTAAGAGGCTTAAGTGATAAGTGGAAATAATTTAAGTCTTAATAGAAATTTGCTCATACAAAGAACATGTACTTATACAAGGAAAATTCATATAAAGTTACATGCTAACCAAGTAGTCAAAAACACCAACCTTACTCACTTACTGTAAAGAAATTTGTATCTCTGAGACTGAAGCAGATTAAAAGGTCTGAAGATGCAAAAGAGAAAAAGAAAAGATGGGAAATTTTACAAGTTATTTAGAAAAAAATATCTGGGTAAGAATGGTTGTTTTCAACTCAGTGATTTATATACTATATCTTGAAGCAACTAGAGGACATGGTGACCAATTTTCATGTCACAGAATATTTTCTTTGTTTGCTTTAAGGGACAAATTTGTGAAATTTGAAGACTTTACAGTAACTTTGTGGGTAGAACTAGGACATTTGCAATGAGAAAAGTGTAGTTTTGCCATGTCCAAAAAAATACTGTAAGCTAGTAAACTATAACAGCTACTGTATATCCAGAAGCGCTGCCGATGCAGTTGGATCTGTATAGATCTCTTTGATCCTCCAACTTTCTAGTTTTAAATGAGTACTGCGTCCTTAGGTGGTATGTTTGGAATATATTTAAAATTTTGCCGAAGGAGTCCATGTTCTCCTCCCACAGTAGAGCATAACAGTTAGGTTTTTATAGTTTCCCCCTTTCCTTTCAACACTACTGTTGTTGTTGTTCAGTCACTAAATCATGTCTGACTCTATGATTCCATGGACTGCAGCATGCCACGCTTCCCTATCCTTCCCCATCTCCCAGAGTTGGCTCAGATTCATGTCCACCAAGTCAGTGATACTGTCTAATTATTCCATCTTTTGCCACCCTCTTCTCCTTTTGCCTTCAATCTTTCCCAGCATGAGTATTGGAGTTTCAGCATCAGTTCTTCCAAGGAATATTCAGAATTAATTTTCTTTAGGATTGACTGGTTTGATTTTCTTGCAGTCCAAGGGACTCTCAAGAGTCTTCTCCAGCACCACAATTCGATAGCATCAGTTCTTTGGCGCTCAGCCTTCTTTATGGTCCAACTGTCACATCAGTACATAACTACTGGAAAAACCATAGCTTTGACTATATGGACCTTTGTTGGCAAAGTGATGTTTTTACTTTTCAATATGCTGTCTAGGTTTGTCATAGCTTTCCTTCCAAGGAGCAAGTGTCTTTTAAAATTTCATGGCTACAGGCACCATCCATAGTGATTTTGGAGCCCAAGAAAGTAAAATCTGTCACTGCTTCCACTTTTCTTCCACTATTTGCCATGAAATGATGGGACCAGATGCCATGATCTTAGTTTTTTGAATGTTGAGTTTTAAGCCAGCTTTTACACTCTCCTCTTTCACCTTGATCAAGAGTTCCTTTTCACCTTCTGCCATTAGAGTGGTATCACATTATGGAAGACTAAACATTAAGATGTAAAAATTAGCAGGATCTGATTAGTATCATCAAAAAGATTTAGAATATTAGGTTCTTTAATTAGGGTAAGACTTAGATCATTTACATTTTACCTCACTTTAGCAAATGAAGAATTTGAGGCACAGGAAAATTAAGTGATCTAGTCCTACTAGAACCTGGCTTTACCTGTCAGGTTATTAGGTATTTCCTATAATTTCTGCTGTACCTATTATAATATTAGTGCTAAAATGCTCCTGTAACCAGGTAGAGAATTTCTTCATGAATAATAATAAAATCATTGATGTGGTTTCACTCAGTAACTGAGCAAGTCAGATCTGGAGAGCAAGTAACATTTGTTAAGTGAGAAAAGAGAGAGGGAGGGACAGCTCCTAGGCAAGGGACATTGAGCCTGTGATAGTGACATCAAGATAGTAAAAAACATTCAGGGCTTGGTGTCAGAGGGACTGGGGTTCAGTTTTGATGGTGCCACTTACAGTAATTGTGTGACTTTGGGCAAAGTCCTAAAATCTCAAGTTTCTTCATGTATGAGATAGGAGTCATGATTAATCTACTTCATAGATTAATTGTGAGAATCAATTAATCAAGCTATAGAGAGAAAGATTCAAAGTCATTTACCAAATTTATGACTACTACTACCTTCCAGACAGTACTGCAGATCCCAGTAATAAAGAGACAATTATATTCTTTTTGTAAAACACTATGAAAGTCCAGAAATTAAGTAAAATTTACCAGGAAATCTGATATAATTGATAAGTATTTAGAACAATAGGTTTGTAATTTGGAAGAAGTACCTGACTCTTAAGAACAGGACTTTGTCTTCTTTTATCCTCAGGGAGTGGAGAAGGCAATGGCACCCCACTCCAGTACTCTTGCCTGGAAAATCCCATGGATGGAGGAGCCTAGTAGGCTGCAGTCCATGGGGTCGCTAAGAGTCGGACACGACTGAGCGACTTCACTTTCACTTTTCACTTTCATGCATTGGAGAAGGAAATGGCAACCCACTCCAGTGTTCTTGCCTGGAGAATCCCAGGGACGGGGGAGCCTGGTGGGCTGCTGTCTATGGGGTCGCACAGAGTCAGCAGCAGCAGCAGCATCCTCAAGGAGATTACAACTAGTTAGAGAGATGATCCATTAAGCAAAAAGCCCATGTTTATGGAGGTCATCGTTATAGTAAATCACTTTTGCAAACTGTTAATTCTAGATCGAAGATGGAAAAGGAATGTCAGCAGTATATAAAAAAGGAGGAGGAAGAGTATTTGCTTAGAAAGCATGGGGTAATATTTTTTTTCATTGTTTTACTTTAAACCACCCCTTTTATTCTGTAACATTTTTCTTGTCCTCCTACTAGAGATCTAAGCACTATAATTACTCTTTGAGTCAGCAAGAGACTGAATATCTGTGTTTCAGTAAAAGATCCCATCTTTTATTTTTACTTCTAAAGGATAATTTGAATTCACTAAGATTTTTGGCCTCAATTTTAAGATTCATACATGGCTGGCAATCTTTATGGAGTATTCTAGCTTTTAATATTTAAGCAAATTATGACCATCTGGAGAAGGAAATGGCAACCTACTCAAGTACTCATACCTGGAAAATCCCATGGACCGAGGAGCCTGGTAGGCTACAGTCCATGGGATGCCAGGGGCTGGCGTGAGGACCTCCACCCGTGGCAAAGGTCATGAGGAAGGAGGCTCGACATACGCAAAGGCGGGATCGAGCCTCAGGAGTCCCCCTGGAAATTCTCGAGCATCTACCCCCATAACCAGAGCCTGCCTACTTTACTACTTTGTGCTCTCACCTACACCTCTGACTTTACGGGGGGCTGTCCCCCACCACCTCTTTCGGAGAAGGAGTTAACTTAGAGCTCCAGTTAATAATAATTCCTGGGTGTGACAGGATTGTTCCAAACTTACAAACAAACTCCTCTGAAGGTTCTCTAGCCTGCCTGACAGGCTTGTCCAGCCACATGTGATTGCTCACAGTCTCCCAACCGTGAGAGGCACGAGATGCTTTAAACCATCTAAAAACAGGTTCTTTAGAGAAGTTAGAAAACTATTAATATAGTATAGTGGGCTGATTAGAAATTGTATTGGTGAAGGGTTTTTCATTTGTTGAGCCAATGTTTACTGCTAAGTCTCCACATCCCCTGCCCTTATACACATTAATGAATATATAGAAGAAATAAGTATTAACCTTTGATATTAATCACATTGGACCTTAGGCTAAGTAAATTCTTTCCTTAATTAAAACCCACTACACCCTCACCCTATAGGAATGTAACTTTATCTGGTACCTTTGGAAGGTGGTGTCTGTTCAAAAATAATCACCCCTGGAGAAATAAGTGTTCTGGTTGACTGATCGCTGTCACAAGGAGAGGGTCATAAATTGTCAGCAGGCCCCCCTGGCCAGAAGATGATGTAACACCCCTAAGACCTCTGTATACATTTGTATGAAGCACCTGATTTTAATAAAAGTCAGGACTGCTGTCCCTGCGTGACTTTTGTAGAACTTCTCAGTGTATAAAAATAGACCCTGGAAAATAAAGAATGGGATCAGTTCCTCGAAAGACTGGTCTCCCCATGTTGTTCTCTCTCTCAAACTCTGGCTGAGTTTCCATCTGGAGTGCGGAGCCCACCATGCTTACTAATTATGCCTGGGCTTCTAAGATCCGACCGGGGAGGCCTCAGTGTCTCCTCTCCTTCGGGAGAACGGAAGGACTCCTGCGGCCTACGTAAGTGGTGCAAACTTCTTGTCTTAAAATTTTATTGGTTTCCCGTGTAAACCAAGCTACTCAGCCTCTTTTCTCCACTGAATTTTCCTGCTGAGCTATCCTCATTCTATTACTCTTTATATCTCTAATTAATATCTAATTAAAGCCAGTGTATTCACCAACACCGTCTCCCCTTCAAACTCCCTGGATCAGCCGGGGCTGGACCTCGGCAGGGTTGCAAAGAGTCAGACACGACTGAGCGACTTCACTTCTCTTCACTTCATGACCATCTAGTGATCGGGTTTCCAACTGTAAGCTATTTGTCATTTATGATTGTGCTATGTATGTCTATATTTATAAGTATTTTGTGATCTCTAAAATGTACATTTTTGTCCGTATTTCAGTACATCTTTAAATTGATACCTTCTTAAATTCCTTGTTGGCCAGGTGGTGATTTTGATGGAGTTTTCATTGTCTGTGCATGTATGAATGTCATCATAGTGTCAATGTTTTAATTGAGTTATGTGTATTTTAGGTACCACTATTTCCCAGTAGAGTAGGAAATGGCAACCCACTCCAGTTTTCTTGCCTGGAAAATCCCATGGACAGAGGAGCCTGGTGGGGTACAGTCCATGGGGTTGCAAAGAGGCGACACAACTGAGCACACATACACACACATATTTCCCAAATCTTAAGATTTGGCCTTGAAAAGGTAAATCACACGTACACAAAGGCATAGAAGCAGAGCAGTGAAACATATGACAGAGACAAAACTAACAAATCTTCAGTGATAAGCATTGTGTCATCATGGATTGCTTTTTTTCTTTCTTGGTGGTATGTAAATAATAAAGGTACATCATATAATCCAGTGTTTTGGGTTCACTGAAGCATTGGGTTCACTATATTATTTTAGCTTGAGTAATTTAAATGAGATGACTAACATTCTGGAGGAAATGTTAAGGTGTGTTTATGGAAAGTGAATGTCATTTCAAAAGTCATACTTTTGCTTACAGACGCTCTTAAAGGTTACTTTTAAAAAAAAATCAAGAGTATTATTCAAATGTAAAATGAATGTGTCAAAGATTTTATTTAGCTCATTAATTAATGAGTGAACCAATAAGATAATACAACTTGTTCACAGGAGAGTTAAAAGAGCACGTGTATAACCTCTACCTTCCATCCTGTGGCTTGTGATCCTTAGTGATTCCCCCTATTCCACACTGGGCACAATTTACATTTCTATGGAAAAAAGTCATTTGTATTAATATGTATTTTATAACTTAGAGTTGTGAAGCAGCTGAAAGACATTAAAGGGCTTAAGAAAAGTGAAAGTTGCTCAGTCATGTCTGACTCTTTGTGACTGTATGAACTGTAGCCTGCTAGGCTCCTAGGCAGAATACTGGAGTGGGTAGCCGTTCCTTCTCCTGGGGATCTTCTCAATGGACCGAACCCAGGTCTCCCACATTGCAGGCTGTTTCTTTACCATCTGAGCCACCAGGGAAGCCCAGAGGTCTTAAAAACCCTGATGTAACTGGATAATCTAGATGGGTACACTGACAGGATACCCATTAATACTTTTTTGCATATTTAAAAATCTTTCAGATTTTCTGAGAAATTGTAGTGTTTGGAAGATTTCCCAACTGGCCTTTTACTGAATTTCATAGAAAGGATTGCATTTAGGTCATGCTAGGACGGAGGAGCCTGGTTGGCTGCAGTCCATGGAGTCGGTAGTGTCTTCACTTTCACTTTTCATTTTCAGGCGCATTTTTTTCATCTGCTAATATGTTGATAATACACATTTTTGAGACATAACCCTTTACCTAAAAAAAATTTGGCATTCAATTTGGGCTGAATTTCCCAAACCATAGGGAGGTACTCATTAATTTAGCAAACATTTGAGTGCCTTCTGTGTACTAATCATTTGTAAATTGCATGTTATTTTACTCATTGGAAAAGACTCTGATGCTGGGAGGGATTAGGGGCAGGAGGAGAAGGGGACAACAGAGGATGAGATGGCTGGATGGCATCACTGACTCGATGGACGTGAGTCTCAGTGAACTCCGGGAGTTGGTGATGGACAAGGAGGCCTGGCGCAAAGAGTCGGACACGACAGAGCGACTGATCTGATCTGATGTTATTTTAAGGAGTTTTTTCCTTTCCACAACTGAAAGAACAGGAATGATTGGGCTTAACTTTGTGGAAGTGATTTAGGTTAGTTAGTTTGAGACTTTGGTAAGAGATAGCTGGTAGCCAGTCAGTTAATACCTGCACTGCTCAAAATCACCCTGTGCATTAGTGGCAGCTCCCCTCCAGTCTTTTTTCTTGTCCCTCACTGATTCAAGGACAGATTGTAGAGTTCATATTAATAGTAACGGTCATCTCTTTGTTTCATCTGGTCCTGTAGGTGACATTAACCTCTGTATGTACTTAATTTAAGGCTAAAGTTGACATCAAATAAAGCTACAACTTAATTTGAATACTTTTACAGTAATACATGTTACAACATCCATTTGTAAGTTAAATAGATTCTATGAATGTCTATGAATCTTTTACTAAGGAACTTTTTTTTTCTTGATCTTAAACAACAGACATTTTCTCACACTTCTAGAGGCTAGAAGTCTGAGATCCAAGTGTTAGCAAATGTTGGTTTCTTTTGAGGGCTCTCTCCTTGCCTTGTAGATGGTTGACCTCTTGTGTCTTCACATGATCTCTCCTCTGTGCACAAGACTCTTTTCAGATTTCCTCTTCTTATAAGGATACTGGTCATATTAGATTTGGGTCCTCCATAGGTATTTAATTTAATCATTACTATCCTTTTTTATGTTAATTGGTGTTCTTGGAGGTTGTTGAGGGACTTTGTTGATCAAGGAAAACTCAGGGGAGTAAATCTGTTGTAAAGGTGGGGAGGAGGCATAAAGTAAACAAGCATCCTTTAGGATTAGATGCTTCCATTTCTTAAGGCCATAAAATGAAATCAGCAAAGAAGTACCCTTAAAGCTTTAATAAAAGCTGATCTGTACAGAGAACACTTCCAATTGTTATAATGACAATAGAGTGAGAAAAGTCAAATGCAAATTAAGTAACCAGAATGTATTTAGTTAGTGCAATCTCAGATGGGGGATTTGGTATAGATAGAGCCTCAGGCAAAGTGATAGTCTCTTCCTTTTTTTTTTTTTTTTGAGTGCCTATTATGTTTCAGGCACTGCTCTAGGTACTTGGGATAGGTCAGTGAACAAAAGGATTAGAGATCCTCCCTGTGAATAACATGAATGGTCTAGTATCTCCTAGAAGTATCTCTCTAACTCAGTTCTACTGCCAATTATTCTATTAGTGATTAAAATTGTTTTAAGTCTGTATGGAAAGACACTATTAGTTTTATATTTCCGATGACCTATACATTTTATCTTATGTTCTGCTTAAGCCTTCCTTTTAATAAAGTATTTATTGATTTCTTATGCTATGTGTGCTATGTCCAGAAGAAATGAAGGATTTATTTCTTGACTAAGTAGCATTTGGGCATTTTGTCTTGCTAATAGGGTGTTTGAATCACTGATTAAGCTCTATTAATTTGTGGCCTTTGTGCAGTTGGTCTGTTTGATAAGATTTCATCCTTTAATACTATATCCTCCTTTTTTTCCTACTTTGTTTTTTTGTCCCTCCCTTTTCTTCAGTTAATCCTGTTTTCCAACCTTTACCCTTTCAGCATTCCACAGAAAGGATCTTCTAATTTGAGCTTTAAAAAGTATTTGAAAATGCTCATATCTTGAGTGCACTTGAATTCCTATTCTGTATTTGTACTTTAAATTATTCTCAGTCTTCAAATTGTGCTTCTTTTTATTCACCATAACCTTGTATGGTGTTGTTCCTCTGAAGCCTACAACAGTTTAAGTGTGTGTGTGTGTGTGTGTGTGTATGTTTGTGCTTATACACATTTGCCAGTGGATTAGCTGAGCTACAATAGAAATGTGTGTGTGTGTCTATTAATAGATATATAAACATGCAGATTGTGTTAAAACATAAGAGAAAGTGATAGCTTACAGTGAACCATGTCAGATTCGTGATCTCTAAAGACTTAGCTTCGGGACCAGAGACCAGGCTTGATCACTTAAAGGTTTCTGTGTAGCAGCATTTTATTAAAGTATAAAAAGGGACAAGAGGGCTGGAGGGCTGCAGTCTGTGGGGTCCCAAACAGTGGGACATGACTGTGACTAAGCACAAAAAGGGACAGAGAAAGCTTCTGACAGAGACATCAGAAGGGGTGTCCTACTCTCTAGTCTTATCAAGGCCTTATATACTTTAATGGAGAAGGAAATAGTAACCCACTCCAGCACTCTTGCCTGGAAAATCCTATGGATGGAGGAGCCTGGTAGGCTACAGTCCATGGTGTTGCAAAGAGTTGCAGATCCACTCCCACTATATACATCTTAAGTTAGCAAGATAGAAAGGTCTCACCCAGACCCACTCCCATATAAGATAATCAGATTAGTCAGAAGGTTCCTCTTAAGATGGAGAAACTTTTCCTTGAGCAAGATACTTGTTATATAATTGTTAGTATAGAGCTTACTGAAGAATATACCCTTGAGCAAGATGAGTTGTTTTGTTGTGTAATCATTAGCTCTGGGCTTAAAGAAAGTTAGTCTTAAAGATTGTTGTCATAACAACTCAGAGTTTAAGAAAAAATGTCTTATGTGACTAAGACAAAGCAATGTAGAAAAACAAATTCATGAGTCTGATAATAGGGCAACAGAGAAGTAAATAACAAGCTTATTTCTTCCAAAGGATAAGGGAACTGTTTTTTTTTTTAAATAAAACTACTGCATTTAAAAATTACTTTCATGTTAACTAAGGCCATACATTTAATGTTGTATGATTTATAGAGAAGTAATTTGAAATTCTGTTTAAACATTTTTGTTTTTCAAAATTGGATACTGTCAAGATATATATACAATATTCTTTACAGTTAAATTTTCACACATTATAATGCATGTAAATTATATGTGTGATATAATGGATGGAAAATCAAATTACTCCCCTTCTACCACATCCCCATTTCTTTCCATTGTACCTCTGTAGAAAGAGTTGAAAATACAGTAAGTTTTAGAATGTTTACAGTGATCCACATATTTAAAAAATGGAGGGAAAATGGGTAGTAGCTGAACACATTTGAATTCAACAGAATAGCTTTTGAGATTTTATAATTTCAGCCTTTTCAATGCTTTGTCAGAGCATTTGAAAAAGTAGACTGTAAAATCCCACTTAGATATTTTGAGGAGAATTCTGTTGTGTGAAGCTTGGACTTGGAATGTAAAGCAGCACTCTAAGATGTCTGCATACTGAGAACTGTTCAGAGGGGCCTTGATACACATTTGAATTCTGTGCACTTAGGTGAGCCAAGACACTTCCGGTTTCCTGGGGATTAAGTTGATGCCATTAAGAGCGTCATGCTTTTGTTCTTTACCAGTCCTCTCGGGTTTCCTCTTGTGACTGTGGTCATAATACTGTTTTGAAGGTAGCCTAGTGCTTGGATAGACTCACAAAATAACTCACTCTGTTGTATTTGAAGAAAGGGCTGTGTCATGGGGCACAGGAATTTTTTGTTTAATACATTGTGTGGTATTATGTGACTTACCTTTTCTAGGCTTCATTTTCTCACTTTTAAAAGGAAGAGGATTCATGAGATAATCTTGAAGTCTCCATCTTAAAAAAACCCCCGAAACTATGTTATTATATGTATGTATTTTAATTGACTGATTTAAAAGTTTTGTTGGATATTCTGGGGAAAAAAAAAAGTGGAGTGAACAACCCTCAGTATTTCTAAAGCAGTTGTGTAATTGAGACATTCTAGATTTTGTGTTGTGTTCCCCTTTGATATTCTTGTCAACATAGAGGCTTTTGTTCTGTTGTATTTAAATGGTAATTATAACTAGGACCAAGCCAGCTCAGTTTGGTTTTTGGATTCAAAGGACTTGCTTGGGTAGCAGCAGTTAATTATACGGGAAACTTTAAGGTTAAAAACACTTTTCTTCCTATGATTTACAAGGAACCTCCTCGCATGTAACTTTAGAAAATTTTGTTAATATTTACATTCAGCATTGCAGTGTTTTTTGCCTCATTAATTGCATCTAGTCCTACTTTATCTGTACCAGATTTTTTTGGTTGGTAGCTGGCAATCTTTTGAGGTAGCTCCACATACATTTCAATGAACACCTGGGCCTTCTCATTAGCACAGGCCTTTACTGAAAGCTAGAGACATCCTTGTGTCCCTCTTTAATCTGACACCTGGTTTCAGGGTTATTTCGTCCAATATCCTGGCTTTGATGAAAGTTTATATTGGGAGCAGAGGGTCATTAAAGGGGTAAAATCCAGCATTTGGAAAGTCTAGAAAATCAGTCAACTGCAAATGATGAAGTTCTCAAATGTATGTCTCTAAAGCTACTTCCAGTGGTTGAAACCAATTTTGAAAATGTGAAAACTTGAAATAGTTTCTGATAAAACTTCCTGTAGAAAAAGTGCAGTCAGACTATCTTGGGACTGATTTGTGGAACATGGTAGGTGGCTCCCAGAAGGGAATCTCTACTCTCCAGTAAACACATATCTGTGCATCTTTGGACGTTCGTGTGATGACCGGCTCAGATCACAGTACCTGCAGAGCTCTCATGCATTTTCACCCTGCCTTGTGTTCTAGGTAGCTGTGTACTTGACTTTCTCTGACATAATGTGCAGACACAAGTTTGTTCTCTCCAGGTCATCAAGTCTGGGAGTGCAGTTCTGAGGAGGTTTGAGAATAATTGAGGCAGACAGAGCGCCTGAGATGAGGACCCTGGGTGGTAGAGTAGAGATTGGAAGGATGATTGGGAAGAACCATTTCTGAAAAACAGAGATGAGCTGTGGAGTATCTAGGTGGAATAGTTACGTAAGGAAATAAGCTCCAGAGGGAAGCAATTCTAGAAGAGGAGTAGATACTGGGGTGCATGTTTTGAGATGAGTCTGTCCTGGGTCAGTGCATTGCCAGGCTGCTTCTAATAGCTGGACCCCACCTTGATTTGAATCTGTGTCCATTGCTTCTTTGTTGCCAAATCATGCTGTCATATGAATGTGAAGCTCCTCTGGGGGCAGATAGTGTTTTCTAGTCATATGTTATCCTATTGTTGCCTAGCACATAGTAGACACATTTAAAAAAAAAATATTGAATTTAGTTTATATTTTCCAAGTGGGTTATAAGGGTTGTAATTTATATTTTATGTGTGTGGGGAGATGAAAAAGTTATTATTTAGTAGCTGATGGTCTTACTGATTAGCATGTCTTCTAGGAAGATGAGTGACCAAGCCTACACATTCTTTTCACATTGGCCTTTGTATGCTTTCTTTTGGCTATCAGCTTCATCCAGATTGTAAACAGCAACCCAGAAGACAAAGGTTTTATACTCCATTATCATTTCTTCTAGCCAAACAGTTTTGTGTGAATAGAACAGTCTAGTAAAGGAGAGGTTGTTTACCTTTAATTAGGTTTCCTAGGAAATAGTTCTAGCCTTTACCTTTGATTAAAATTGGAGTTTTTGTTTTCCAGATTATTTCCAGACATTATTATAAAAAGAACCATGTTTGGAAGCAGTAAGGGACTCTCAAATAAAATAATGATTTAAGATTACTTAGTCTTAGTAGTTCTGTAACTGGTTATATGATTTTTAATGTTAAAAATCCCTTCTGTGTTTACAGTTTAAATGGATTAGATTATGGTGTGTGTGTGTGTGTGTGTGTGTATGTATATATGTATGCATGTATAAGCAGTATTCTTTAAAACTACCTGGAGGTCATTTTAAAATTGAGATGTACCCAGTAGTAAGAAACTGAGTATTTTTGATTGAGAGATACTTTAAAAAATGTAGTGCTCTCATCACTCATTATGGATGAACCTTTAATAGGTGAAGGCATTGGTTCACCAATCTTGTGGATTGGTTTCTGCCTCAGGAATATTTTGCTTTTATAAATTTCATGGCCTAACAAACAAATTCATACATGCTAATGTGAAATAATATATTAAAGAAAATTTAGGAGTTAAACTTTGAGGAACAGGTTTTTTCTGGTATGCACGCTGAGAGTGTTGCATCATGAAAGACAATGACATTGTTAAGATTGTGGTGCTTTATGACATGTATATAATCGTTTATAAGCAAGTCATATTCAGTTTTATAGGTTGTGCATTGCTTAACTATAGAGATGTATATAGAGCTTACAAGTCTGTATTCTGCAACTCTGGGGGTGAATAGATGGAAAATACTATTTTATTCTCGAGGTCTATATTTTTGTATGCCAGGAGATCCAACCAGTCCATCCTAAAGGAGATCAGTCCTGTATTCATTGGAAGGACTGATGCTGAAGCTGAAACTCCAATACTTTGGCCACCTGATGCAAAGAGCTTGACTCATTTGAAAAGACCCTGATGGTAGGACAGATTGAGAGCAGGAAGAGAAGGGGACGACAGGGGATGAGATGGTTGGATGGCATCACTGACTCAATGGACATGGGTTTGGGTAAAGGGAGCTGGTGATGAACAGGGAGGCCTGGTGTGCTGCAGTCCATGAGGTCACAAAGAGTCAGACATGACTGAGCGACTGAATTGAACTGAACTGCGATAGTAAACTAGTAGATACTTCTGTTGAGTACATCAGATAAAAATAAGGGCTATACAAAAAAGTGTGATGTGATAGTGGCCTGATAGCTACTTTAGATTAGGTGGTCAGAAAGAAATAATATAATGAGAAAACAATGCAAAAACCTTTAAGTGGCACAGTTAAAATTATTTTATATACATCTTTTAAGATTGTCATTTTTGTATTTCTGTTGCTAAGGATACTGAGTCTGACACAGTTGTTTGTTTCACTCTGGATTTTTTCAAACTGTTTTAGCAGTGGATGTATTTTTTAAAATATTTATTTTGGCTGGTTTTCATAAATAAAGAATAACTATATAATGTCAAATTCTTTGAGTTTAACTCACTGACAAGATTCCAAGTATAAAACAGAGTTTAAAAAAATTTGAGTAACTTTGTTTTTATATAATAAGAAATTTTTTTTTTAAGTGTTCAGTGATATGTATATCTAAACTTGAAAAGAAAAGACTCGGAAGATAACTTAGTCTTCAGTTAAAAATGAATCTTTATTTAACTTTTCTAATGTCTATGAAATGTTATGAGCAGTTTAGCTTTTGTGTTCTTAACATTGTTTGCTTAAAAATGTTCATTTTTTAGGAAATACTATATTTTTTTCCAGCCTACTTTCTATCTCTTTTTTGTTTTTCACAAAGTGTTTCCATGTTGCTACTTGGATATTATGTCAGTTATTTTAAATAGCTTCAAAATAGAAGATAAAGTAGGTATGTGGTAATTTATATACTCATTCTTTTTTTTATAATTTTAAAAATTATTACTGGAATTTCACTGTTATAAGTATTTCTGTGATAGACATTTTGTGGCTTACAGATTTTTTTCTGCATGTTGGGTATCTTAAGGGATGTTATCCAAATGTGAATTTCTAAGTATTAATTTCTTTGTTGCCAAAAGAGTGTAATTCATGTCAACATATGGCAAAACCCACTACAATATTATAAAGTAATTAGCCTCCAATTAACATAAATAAATTAAAAAAAATTTTAAAAAGTAAACATTTTTTTACATATAATTTAAGGACGTTTTCATTTTATGGTTGTAAGAAATTATGATTAGCCATTCTAGGAAGGTTTTAACTAGAAAAAACAAAGCAAAAACATTTGAAAGAGAAACTATACTTTGTAGAACAAAGTTTAGAACTAAAGTATTTGGTATAGTTTTGATAAAGTCTGATGGAGGCAAGGATTTACTCAAGTGGGTATTCAAAGCTTGCCACCAGCTATATTTTTCAAAAAGCAATGTTAAAGTTTAACTGATTAATTTATCTTCTCATGTTTTAATTTCTGTCTTTGGGATCCTCTGAAAACTTTCTAATTAACAAAAAAAGATAAAAGTAGATAGTTCTTCAGCTAATCCTCAACTGTGCAGGTCATTTGTTTCTCTTACACTCTTCAGTTCAGTTCTACCATGCTTTTATGGATCTCCTGTCCTCTTTATTTGTTTGATGACATTTTATGGACTTACCACCCAGCGATCAGACTTAAAAAATCTTTGAAGATTAAACAGACTAGAGAGAACCTTGGTTGTTTGCAGCCTGAGCATTGTTTCTCTGGCCACTTCTGGGTGGATGGGTGTTGGGATTCTATGGTCTTTGCCAATAATGGGTTTACAGATTAATAAAACTAATAAGTTAAATGCTCTATGAGAACTGGAGATACGGTAGCCAAACAGCTTGCTTGTGAGTGTATAGCACTTTCTCATCGACCAGTGAAATCTTGAAGGTCTTAAGTGCATTACTGATGGATGTTACCTTGTCATGAATTGCATTTCTTCTTTTACTTATCTGGGTTTTATTATCTAACAGAAGCACTATAAATTCTGGCCATATACCATAGGAGTGCTACACTTGTAGAAACTATTACTGAGATCGAGCATTTTTTGTCCTCAACATAAAATAGGGCACAGTAATAATTAAATTTAATAGTGTGTATTGTTTGTTCACTTCCTGGAGTAAAAAAGAAAAATATTCATGAGCTGGTAAATATTCTTAGTTTTTGCATACAGCATCCAGGAAAATACTTTGTTACCCTCCTTAGATTCTTTAAAACAAAGTCCAGGGGTTAAGATTCCACACTTCCAGTGCAGGGGCACAGGTTTGAAGTGTGGTCCAGAAACTAAGATCCCGCATGCTATGCAACACCATGTGGCCAAAAGAAAGTTCATTATATCTGGCTTGCTTAAGTAAGGCTTTTGGTTTGAGGATGGAGTATCTGCTAAATTAAGAAAATTGGGTGTAAAGTACAAGAATTTTATCTTCAATTACTTATCTGTTCTATAAGCTAGTAGCAACAGATACTCTCTAGAATTATAGATCTGTTATAAACCCAGATTAAGAAAAAAATTAAGGTAAAAGGCAAGCTTGATATCTAACTTTCCCTAAAAAATTAAACAAGGTAAAAGGCAAGCTTGATATCTAACTTTCCCTAAAAACATGTATATTTACATGCTTTAAAAACTTCTGCCTGTGGTTTAGTTGCTAAGTTGTGTCCGACTCTTGCGACCCCATGGACTGTAGCCCGCTGGGCTCCTCTGTCCTTGGGATTTCCTAGGCAAGATTAGCGGAGTGGGTTGCTATTTCCTTCTCCATGGGATCTTCCTGACCCAGGAATCGAACCCAGGTCTCCTACATTGAAGGCAGGTTCTTTACCAACTGAACCATCAGGGAAGCCTAAAAACTTCTTCCTACCAGGAATGAAAGGAAGAACAATATTTTGGTGTGTGTTATTTTTACATAAAATAGCAGTAGTTTTCAGATATATGTCATTTAGGTTATTCAGGAAGCATATTGCAGATACTGTGAAAATATTAAATGTTTTTTCATTGTATTAATTTCCAATATCCTGACCTTATTATATATTCTCAAAATTTACCTTTTTTTTACCCAATTAAAATGTTCTAATTTGGACCTCAAACAGGGCTTTTTACATATGAGATAAAGCCAGACAGGAAGTAGAGTGACTTAAGTGTATAGTGTGTTGTCTTTTGTTTGCTTTGTATACATGTGGCAGTAGCTACTTAAAGCCAGATGTATTATGACCATTCATGTTTAGGAATTCTCATCCATCCATCTAGTTTTATATTATTTATTTATTTTTTCTAGGCCCCAGGCTTCTTTGTTTAAGAACAAAGTGATGAGTGATGTGGGAATTAAAGTCAAGAGCATCACTGAACTTCACCTTCCCTCCAACCAGTTTCCCCAAACTCCCTGCCCCCACAGCCATTGTGTTCCCAATTCCTTTCTTAGTGAATGAAAAACTTAATCCCAAAGCCCTGGTACAAACCCCAGAGTTCTCTCCCTAGCTCTCCCCTTCCTCTGCCCCCCATTCCTGGGGTGAGCAGGCACCTCAGTTTGAATGCATGGGAGAGCCCAGAGCGGTGACAGACACCAAGGGAAAGGCCTCACCCTCAGGGAATGGGACCGAAGAGTACCGCGTAGTGAAGTGAGGGCCCCCGTAGCCTGGGGTACCAAAATGGGGCCCTGTCATCCATCTAGTTTTAGAGCTAAACCCCTAAGCCTTCTGATGTAATTCTGGTCCCGCGTGCTTTCCATGTTTCCCTCTCCTGCTGTGAATTTGATTCTTCAGTCTGCATTTCTCAAAGTGTGAGCTGACATGTCCAGTAAAGAAACTTATGAAATTGTTTGCCACCATGATAAATGTTTGTAAAAAGCTGGAAAAGATCCCTGAGAAGGTATCATTTCCCTAAAGTTCTGTTGCTATTGAAAGGCAAAATTTAGTGGAAGAAGTTTCAATTTAAGAAACACTGTTTCATCTGGGTTGGAGTTAAGTTAGATGAGACTTTAAATTCTTAATTCTTCTTGACTATTGTGAAAGGCTTGATAAATATGAAATCAGGAATTAAAAAAAAAATTATTTTTGTTTTTGGCTGACTTTCAGTGGCTTTATTTTCTATTGGGTAGACAGTATCCTGCTGCTGTCAATTCAGGACCCATGCCTGCACCATCTGTGAACACCAGACCTGCCTGGTCTGTGCAGGGAAACTTTGCTTGTTCAGGCTGCCTTGCCAGCCTCTTCACTCAGGTCTTGCTGCTTTGGTGACAGATGAAAGACTCTGATGAAGTAGACTTTTAAGAAAGAGTGGGTTAATATGTTTCTGGAGACAGAAGAAGGGGCCTTTGGTATATACTCTAATAACTAGAGAGATGGTTCTGTGTGTGTGTATGTGTGTTCAGGCCACACTGTGGAGAATTTTCCCTGCATAGAGAACTCAGTACTGACACCTGAGAGCTTTTGTGTCCTAACTTCAGTTTCATTAAAAGTAAGTTCCGAGAACATTAAAAATGAGTTTTTACCCATTTAGGCTTTTAATTTCATATTTTAAAAAGTGCTTTTTATGTTAAACAATACTATTTCCCACCTTTTAGGGTAGCTAACAACTCTAGTTAATGAGAGCCCTGAGTTTGAGTCTTTGTTTGCTTGAAATTCTTAGTATGGCTCCCCAGCTTAAAGAAGACTACCTAGTATTGCCCTACCATTTAATTAAACAAGCAAAACAATCTAAACTTGTGGCCCTTAGTCTTCTTCTAGGTCACTATTCCTTTTAGAAGCTCTTAATCTAATTCAGAAATACATGCATGAATGGATGTCTACACACATTCACCTCTCCACCTCAGTTCACGTGTATACTCATATCAGCATGCATCCCCATCCATCCTAGTTCCTGGAGATTCATAAATCCCCTCTTGAAGTACATTGACAACCTCCAGTTTAAGAACTTACACAAGTTTTAAGTGAAAGGAAGAAAGCAAGATGTTGTTCCCACCACTCCCACCCCACCTCACCCCACCCCACCCCACCCCACACCTTGGGTAAAAGGCAGCTTATTTATTTAATCACCTGTCATTCTTCAGCATCTGTTCATTCACCCACCCATCTATCCATGTTTTATCAGGTGCTTTTTTTGTTGTTGTTGGAACACTTTATTTTCTGCTTTTCCTTTCTTTTCTTTCTTCTTAAATCAGGAACTAGACTGCTTTCTAAATACAGAAAATGGAAGGATGATTCATGGCAACTACGAAGCTGTTCAAGTGGAGAATATACACATATTTGTTTTTGTATAATGCTACAATTTTAAGCATTTATAACTTTGGGAAAGTTGTACAGATAGTCATTTTAGCTTGGCTTGGTATACTGTCATCTCTTTTTTCTCCTTTGGCAAGTATTCCTTTGAACCTTTTGTTCTGCTCTAGTTTTAAAATACATTGTTAGTAAAGCAGAATAGGATTTTCTTGGGTAAAAATAAAATCACTAGGCATCTGACCATTACTTCAGAAAGGTACTCTGTCAGAGTAGTTTTTAAAATGTTTTAAATGAAGATTTTACTCCTTTTACCAAAAGTTTCTTTTTGAAGTTATTTGTTTATTTCACATATGAATCATTTTGTGAAGGTATTTTTAGGACTGTAGGGATTCACCTCAGTAATTTTACACATGAAAAATTTTCGTATTAAATTGTTTTCCTCCTAGTCCTTACTACTTTAAAAAATTACTGTTGAAACCTTATTTCTTTTTGATGTTTATTTTCAGTATTCATTTTTCTACTGCCCATGTCTTTCTCACCTAGATAAGAAATTAAGCATCTATTTTTTTTTTTTATGTAGACAAGGAAGGCAAACTAACTTATTTGCTAAATAAGGTCCTCATTGCCCTATCATTTTCATTAAGACTGAAATATAAGATCAGGGAAGAAAGAGTCACTCTCAGCGTACTGCACATGAGAAAAAGCAGTGTGTTCACATGTGTACAACCTGCTGCAGAGTCTTAGCTAATGAGGAGTGCAGGCAGAGTGGATCCTCATAGCCAACACTTGTGTCAAGAGCATATCATGAAAGATGAAAAAATACAAGTCAGCTTTGATAGCATTTAGGTTTTAAGTAAATATAATATTCTAGCAAAAAAGATTCATTCCTATATCTTAAATTAAACATATTTCATGAGAAGAAAATGTCAATGTTATGGACTTATCTAATACAACTAAGCCTTAGGTTCTGTCTTTGCTCTTAGGGTATGAAGGAAAATTTAACTGTTTTGAAATATTTGATATGTTGGGGTAGATTTGTAATTTAATGGTAAATATTAAGATTATTTTTTTCCTAGTGGAAATAAAGCATGGAGATTAATAAGCTCATCAATAGAAAAGATCTTTTTCTGTCTCCAAGTGACAATGTAGTTTTTTTTATTAAATAGTGTGAGTCATTATTATATGTACTAAAGGATGAAATCAGGCTTTCTGTTTCATTTTTTTCATCCTAGATATCTCTTTTCTTTAGACTCTCTGAATATTCTGCCTCTCCTTTAATAATGCAGTGTTCAGTCTTAAGAACTCTCCATATTACTTTTCCTACCTAACTTTTTCCCTAAGAACAAAAATATCTCATTCAGCCTGGGGATCATTTGAAGGAACCTATAGAAAATGGTTTGAAACAAATTATAAAGCATCTTGAGTCTGAACTTCTGGCCCAACTCAGTCACTCAGTATTTTTTTAGAGGATTATTTGAGGTGAAGGTCCAGTGATATTTCTATTCTCGGCCACTAACGGATAAATGATAAAAGAATTTTAAGGTCTTTGCTAGTGAACTCTGTAAAGAGTGCCAGTCTTGGGTGAGCAGTGAAGTAAGGAGTTTGGATCTGAAAGGGAGCAAATGAAAAACTATTATGACTCTGAAGTGGTCAGTAATGCAGTAAAACTGAGAATTGGGACTTTGTAGCTAAACCTAAAAGATATAATGAATTCTGGTTTACATTTACTCTAGTTCATGACCCAGATTAAAAAGTGCCTGTGGAATTGCATGAGTATGTATGGATAAACATTTTTTTATTATTAATTGCTATTTACTGAGCAGTAAGCACTAACTGCATTTATTTCTAAACAAAATATCATTTAATTCTCCTTAAACATGTGAGTATTTTAGTGATACCTACATTTTGTAGATATGATACATTGAAGTAAACCCACATATGCTAGAATTTTGTTAGAGTTGGTTAGAGAGGCAGAGTGCTCTTTAAAGGTAATGTGACTATCCATTTGCCTTAAAAAAGGTTTAAAATATTTAAAATACCTAAGTAGATTATATACAATCTAGACAGTACTTTGATGTTTGTCCTTTGTGCATTTTATAGTGGGCCAAGTTGCTGTGTGAGATAGTTACATTTTCATTTGCTGCCTGGTCTAGGAAACCTTTCTGATTTCAGAATATATATTCTTGGAATTTTAAGACTTTAGAGCAAGTGTTTCATGTAGTGAGTTCCAGGTAAAATTTGTAATGGAAAAAAAAATCCCTATGAAGTAGTAAAATCAGATGTGATATACTTTCAGTTAGGTTTCCCAAGTGGCTCAGTGAAAGAATCTGCCTGCCAAGCAGGAAATTTGATCCCTGGGTCAGGAAAATCCCCTGGAAAAGGAGATGGCTACCCACTCCAGTATTCTTGTCTGAGAAATCCCATGGACACAGGAGCCTGGCGGGCTACAGTCCATGAGGTCATAAAAAAGAGTGAGACCTGACTTAGCGACTAAACAGCAACATACTTTCAATTATTTAAAATTCATTATTTGCAGCTTGGGTTGAATGGTAACAAGAGATGCCTAGATTCTATTGGAGACTGAAAAGATTGAAGAGTTTTTCAATAGAAGTATATTAGATAGTAAAAGAAGAGTCTTTTATATATATATATATTTATTTTAAATATCTTGATATATTTAAGAAGCAACTACCATAAATGTGTTACTTTTTGCTATAAAATAGTTTTTGTATTATATGCTTATGTACACATTTTCCTATAGTTTAGAATCAACTTCCTCTATCTGGAAAAATTTCGCTTATCCTTCATGGTCCAGAAAATGTCCTTCCAGCCATATTCCTGAAACAGTAAAAATGATGATGTATTACAGTTAAGTTGTCTTCCTTCTTTAGGACTTGGCGACATCTAGTACATAGAAGGTGATTGACAAGTATTTGCAGAATGAATGAAAGAATGGGTGAATACGTTATACTTTTAATTAATTTAACAAAATTTTTAGCCAGGTTTAGCTATTCAGATCAATTTATATAAATATATGAAGCATTCAAGTAAATGAGCAACTACCATCATAGTTCATTGTCTTTGGGAACACTTGCTGATTCCTCTTTCTTTACCCAGTGAGTTTTGGACCAATTTTTTCACGGTACTTGTCCTGATTGTTTTCATAGTGTTCAAATCTGTATTTTTGTATGTAGAGGGAAATAATTTTCTCAACACTAATCGCTAATAAATATTGAATTGTCATGAAGGAGTTCTTGTTTAATAAACAGACGTGTAAAAACAAACAAAAAAAATAAAGTAAAAAGGGTTATGAATAATGACATTCTGAATTTGAAAACATTTTATTATGGAAGTTTTTATACATAAGGAAGTTGAAAGAAATTTGGTGAATACCAGTTTACCTACCACTCATTTTAGCAATTGTTGTTGTCATTGTTTAGTTGCTCAGTTGTGTCTGACTCCAGGGACTGCAGCCCGCCAAGGTTCTATGTCCCCAAGCATACTGGGGTGGGTTGCCGTTTCCTTCCAGAGGATCTTCCTGACCCTGGGATCAAACCTGTGTCTCGTGCAATGCAGGTGGATTCTTTACTGCTGATCCACTGTGGGGGGGCAAACATTTGTCAATTATCTGTCAAGTATCAATTTGTCAAGTATCTGGTCCATTTGTTTGTCCCTTTATTCATCCCTCTATTCCATCTATCTTATGATACATTTAAAGGTAAATGCTTTAGCATGCATATCATCATCTAGAATTCAGTAATAGTTTCCATTTTTTTTTCTTCTTGAGGTAAATTGAAGTACGATGGACATGCGTAGTCTTAAGTGAACGTTTGCTAATTTTGACAGATGCTTGTGCCTGTTAACACAAACTTCTATCAAGATAACATTACCATCACCTCAGAAAGTTCCCTCATGTCCATTCCCAGTCAGCTTTTACCATCACACCTCATGGCAAACAATTTTTCTGATTTTTTTTTTCTGTTCCTTGGTAAGTTTTGCCAAAACATGACATCTTTAAGGAGTCAACGTATGTAAATGTTTAACTGGAAAACATAGGAAGGCGACAGATTGTTGTGTGAAATGATCTTAAGAATGACAGCTGTAAAACCTGAGAGGGCAGCTGATGCAGGAAAGCTAAAACGACTTCATGAGATGACTTATGACACGAATTTAGGGCAATGCCAGAAGGACACACAGGTAGCGGCCATTAAATCTTGTAATTGCTTATAATGGTATTGGACCATATAAACCTGAAAGTCACTTGACAGATTTTTGCCTGGTTGTCAGCAAGAGTGACATAATTCTATGACCCAAATAAACGCATATCTTTACAAAGGTTGTAAAGTTGAAATATGGCATTTGTTTCAAGTATTTTGCTTTTGTGATTGAGCTAGCTAAAAATACTGGGCTTTTAAAATAATCTATTATAAAACATTGATGTAAATACAAAGTTTTAATTGTATAATGGAGAAAAATATTTTGGAATGTATAAAATCACTTTGTATTAAGAGTCTTTGTATTTAAAAATACAGTTTTAATAGTGTAGTTATACATCATATAGGGTTGTGCAGGTATAATGAATTAATCATGTACTTTGTATCCATCACTAATATGTTTAAATTCTGAACTTTAGCCAATAGAAAAAGAAATCACCATTAAAATCTATAAAATAGTAGAACATAGTTTGGGAACCGATCTTCAATTTATCACTATTTCTAGTCTCTAACCTCTCTTTTGCATAAAGGCTGAATATTAGCTGATGGTTTGTTAGAATGTACACCACCCAACCCCCACCCCACCTACCTTTTCTCTCTTCCTTATTTCTCTCCTTCCCTTTCTCCTTCCCTTCCTGCTACTTAAAAATGTATTTATTGTGCACTGACTATATAACATTGTATAAGATTCTGGAGATACTGTGAGTAGAAAGTATCTTAATGTAAATCAGATTCTAAAACTAGTACTTAGATTTGTAAACATTAAATTCTAATGAGTCAGAGCTCACTTTAAAAGCAATCATGCCTCTTAAAGTTTTTCAATAGTTTTTGTAGAAAATGAAACATGGTGGTATACGTGATCTAAGTTGATTGGGTATTTGTGGTGGGGACATAATTCTTTTCTTTTCACAACTGAAACACTGGACCTGGTTTATCATTGACACCTGCCCTACCCATCAACTCTTCATGCTCAGTGTAGTCATCTGTATATTTAGCGCTCTCTTACTTTAATAAAGATTCACTTGTGTCTCTGCTTCTACAGGTAGTTTTTTATTTGTTTTAAAAGAACTGTTCTTGGTCACAGAAGTCAGGAATTTCTTCTGTGATCTCTCAATTTGCATAGTATTACAGAACAAAGTTCATGGAGCTAGAAGTCAGGAAACTGATTTTCTCCATTTTATTAGCTATGACCTGGGACAACTTAGGTGCTTAGTTGCTGTTACTTACAATGAAGTACTTTCCAATTTAGGCTGTATCTCAGAGAAGAAAAAATATGTGTATATAAAAATTGAAGTGTAATTACTTTAGAACTATTTTTATTGTAGGAAAATATGCATAACATAGAATGTATTATTTTAACCATTTTCAGTACCTTAAATGTATTCTCCTTGTTGTACCACCGTCACCCACATCCATCTCCAGAATTTTTCATCTTTTCCACACTGAAAGTCTGTACTTGTTAAATAGTAACTCAGTGACTCCTCATACTTCCCTCCCTGCGGCCTCTCAGTTCAGTTCCGTTCCATTCAGTTGCTCAGTCGTGTCCAACTCTTTGCGACCCCATGGACTACAGCATGCCAGGCCTCCCTGTCCATCACCAACTCCCAGAGTTTACTCAAAGTCATGTCCACTGAGTCGGTGATGCCATCCAACCATCTCAACCTCTGTCGTCCCCTTCTCCTCCTGCATTCCATCTTTCCCAGCATCAGAGTCCTTTCAAATGAGTCAGGTCTTTGCATCAGGTGGCCAAAGTACTGGAGTTTCGCTTCAAACATCAGTCTTTCCAATGAACACCCAGGACTGATCTCCCCTAGGATGGACTGGTTGGATCTCCTTGCCATCCAAGGGGCTCTCAAGAGTCTTCTCCAACACCACAGTTCAAAGGCATCAATTCTTTGGTGCTCAGCCTTCTTTGTAGTCCAACTCTCACATCCATACATGACTACTGGAAAAACCATAGCCTTGGCTATATGGACCTTTGATGGCAAAAGAATGTCTCTGCTTTTTAGTATGCTGTCTAGGTTTGTTATAACTTTCCTCCCAAGGAGTAAGCATCTTTTAATTTCATGGCTGCAGTCACCATCTGCAGTGATTTTGGAGCCCCCCAAAATAGTCTGACACTGTTTCCCCGTCTATTTGCTATAAAGTGATAGGACTGGATGCCATGATCTTTGTTTTCTGAATGTTGAGCTTTAAGCCAACTTTTTCACTCTCCTCTTCACTTTCATCAAGAGGCTCTTTAGTTCTTCTTCACTTTCTGCCATAAGGGTGGTGTCATCTGCATATCTGAGGTTATTGATATTTCTCCCGGCAATCTTGATTCCAGCTTGCGCTTCATCCAGCCCAACGTTTCTCATGATGTACTCTGCATTTAAGTTAAATAAACAGGGTGACAATATACAACCTTGATGTATTGCTTTTCCTATCTGGAACCAGTCTGCTGTTCCATGTCCAGTTCTAACTGTTGCTTCCTGACCTGCATACAGACTTCTCAGGAGGCAGGTCAGGTGGTCTGGTATTCCCATCTCTTTCAGAATTTTCCACAGTTTATTGTGATCCACACAGTCAAAGGCTCTGGCATAGTCAATAAAGCAGAAATAGATGTTTTTCTGGAACTCTCTTGCTTTTTCCATGATCCAGCAGATGTTGGCAATGTCTTGTTCCTCTGCCTTTTCTAAAACCAGCTTGAACATCTGGAAGTTCATGGTTCATGTATTGTTGAAGCCTGGCTTGGAGAATTTTGAGCATTACTTTACTAGCGTGTGAGATGAGTGCAATTGTGCGGTAGTTTGATCATTCTTTGGCATTGCCTCTCTTAGGGATTGGAATGAAAACTGACCTTTTCCAGTCGTATGGCCACTGCTGAGTTTTCCAAATTTCCCGCCTCTGGACACCACCATCTTTTGTCTTTAGGATTACAGAAGATTTTTTTGTTGTTGTTGTTAAGAGGGCTAACTTTTCTCTTTCCTCCCATTCCTCTTAGTTTAAGAAGTGTTCTAATGTTTTAACATATTCTCTAATTTTTATTCTACAGCCGTGGAGACAGCAACAAAAACACTTTGAAATAAATGTGCCCAGGCAATTGTATAAATGTAATGCATTTAAACTAGCCATTTATTTGATATTAGGCATTTCATTTGATTTCCACCTATGGCTATGGCTTTGAGAAGTTTGATTTACAATTTATTTGATGTGATTTCAGGTTGTGAATCTTTGCAATGCAATAATTAGAACTTAGGTTATTTGAAGTATGGCTTAATGAAGTGTAAAGGGTAGGAAATGAAAGATAAATAACATGTAACCTAGGGAATATTTGCATAAATGGCATTTAGCTGTTGGGCATTTTTTAATTTATACTGCAAGTGCTTTTTCATAATATATAAAGGTGGTTTTACTAATGTTGGTACAATTTAGAACATTTTGTAAAGGTAATTAGATGATTGAAATTTTTGTTTTTTATTTTCAATGATTTGATATTTTCAGGCCAGCATTTGGTTCAATATATTGAGTACTAAAAGAAAAGTCCTAGTCATTTGAATAGCCATAACTCTAATTGTATGAAGAATTTCACTGGTATAAGCAGTACAAAGTTTAAAGGAACTCAATGTAACCTAGTTACCAGAAATGATGTTTGTTGAATGCCAGTGAGATATAATGATGTTTCTGTTTTTGCTTTTTTTTGGTATTGACGGTTGAAGAGATACCAGAAAAGGTCCAGAGTGGATGGGACACACGTTTTTCAAATTGACCTTTTTAAATCCTGGGATTCAGTGACAGTGATGTAACTGAGTTATTAAATGCTGTGACTCCTGGAATGAAGAAACAAAAATGTAGATATTGCTAATTGGTAAATACTTAGATCAAGACAAAATTTCCTAGTTTCAGAGGCATGAAGGCTTTGTTGCGGATCTGAAATTTAAACATTTTTTGAGAAAAAAATGCAAAATTGCAACTACAGATTAATGTATACAAGTTTAATACTTACAATGAGAAAAGAAAATGGATGACATGTTTTTAAAAAGATGGCCAAATTTTTGAATTCCTGATCATACTTTAAAACTACTAAAATTTAAAAATTGACACCTATAGGATATGTAGTCTTTGATTGTCTCTTCCTGTGGTATGCTTATGCTACATGTTTGTGCTGTACAAAGAGAGTTTGAGAAATTCTATTTCAAGAGTCCTACAAAAATGAAAAAGGAAATGTGTGCTGCATTTATAATTACATAAGAGTTATCAAATATATTCCTAATAAAAGAAAATGCTTGATTTACTAGGCATTGGCTAAAGACTGAATTATCTGCTTATACTATTTCCTATATCATGATTGGAAGAATTTACCCCAGACTGTCTTTTAGCTGTGTATATTTCAGACTTCCTCCCCGACTTACCACCTACCTGTAGTTCTAGTTTCCATGGGACACATCATATGTCTCCTTGACCTCTGTCTCTAAACTTTCATTTCATGACTCCAGGTAGTTGGTGCAATGGGTAAAAAAGGGGTATTACTAGAAGGTAGTCCTACAGTGGAATAATTAATTACACATGGAAATGAGTGAGAACCACATACATACATCCTACTAAACCCAAATTGAATGTGTCACCAATTCTCTCTCCTCTTTGTTGGAACCTCAAAGTGCCTGCTATGACTCACACCATTTGACATGAGAAAATAACCCTGAAGCCTAAGCTTCATGAAGCAAATTTATGGTAAAATCACCTCTGTGGATTCTGTAGTGCTGTGTCTATGGTGAAGGAAATCTGCCATCCAATATGGTTGCCACTAGTCATATGTGCCTGTTGAATACTTGAAATATGATTAGTGCCCCAGAGAAATGAATCTTTAATTTTATACTTTAAAGTTAAGGAGATATTTGTGACTAATGTACTGTGTTGGATAGTATAGGTCTAGCATCTTTATTATTATTTTATGTAAAATTAGTGCTCATGTAACCCTGTTAAAGATACTATGTATTGATGTATCATATTCAGCTTTACTTGGTTTATTTAGATATAAACTCTCCATTGTAACCTGAATTCTTGATTACATGATACTGCCTATTGAGCAAAGTAGGGAATTCTCATAATTATAAACAAGATTTATATTTGAAAATCTATTTAAATTTAAGCTGAAAGAAGTGTTTCTTCTGATGGGGATATTGTCTTGCTGGAAAATTATCTTGAATCAGAAGTATTAAAATATTATGGGCTGAAATGTGTTTTCAAAGTAGTGGTTAAAGCCTTTTTGTATGAAGCATTTTATATTTTTCTTTAGAAACTTAATAGAACATTTCCAAAGACAGAGGGCAAGTGTAATATTTGGTTGATGTGTTTAATATTATTTTTGGCTGATTAGTTTACTAATTCAAGTGCTCCAAACAAGATTCCAAGATTTGGGCTAGATCTTATTTTGCTATGACTTGGCATTTGACAGTAATTAATGAATATTTAAATTGGTCAAAGAAAAGGGGAAACATGAATATTGCTTAGTAGAATTCTAGGAACCACGTCTATGGCTTATCATTACATACAATTTTCTGAAACTTTGCAAATTTTATTCATTATATGCCTCATGTAGAATGGAACATTTTCATAGTTATTAATGCAGTGTACAGGTGACCTTTCAAGATTTGTGTATAAAATTTCAGTGTGTATTTAAGTGGAATAATTAATAATTTTCTATTCATGTGCTGGTGAATTTTATTTGAACAGCTGAGTGTTGATAGAAATTGGGAATAGATGTTTTCTGTACATCTGCATGTAATAATTGTAATTAATATTTAGATTTACTGGATTGACTTTTTTAATTGAGGTAAAATTTAAATAATATAAAATTAACTGCTTTGAAGTATATAATCATTGACATTCACAATGTTGTTTTACCTCTGTTTAGTTTCAAAACATTTTCAACATCACTGAAGAAATCTCCCATATTCAAAATGGATGCAGGTATTCCAAATATTTCATAAAAATGAAATAATACAGCACATGGACTTTTGTTTCTTGACTTCTTTTACATTTTAATATAATTTTTTCAAGACTTATCTTTGTATTAGTGCTTTATTTCTTTTTAAGTTTGAATATTATATTGTAAAGTTTCCCTTGTGACTCAGTGGTAGAGAATCTGCCTGCCAGTGAAGGAAGTGCATGTTCAGTCCTGGGTTTGGAAAGATCCCCTTGAGAAGGAAATGGCAACCCACTCTAGATTTCTTGCCCGGAGAATCTCTTGGACACAAGAGCCTGGTGGGCTACAGTCCATAGGTTTGCAAAAGATTTAAGCGTGACTTTCAAGGCTATGGTTTTTCCAGTGGTCATGTATGGATGTGAGAGTTGGACTGTGAAGGAAGCTGAGTGCCGAAGAATTGATGCTTTTGAACTGTGGTGTTGGAGAAGACTCTTGAGAATCCCTCGAACTGCAAGGAGATCCAACCAGTCCATTCTGAAGGAGATCAGCCCTGGGATTCCTTTGGAGGGAATGATGCTAAAGTTGAAACTCCAGTACTTTGGCCACTTCATGTGAAGAGTTGACTCATTGGAAAAGACTCTGATGCTGGGAGGGATTGGGGGCAGGAGGAGAAGGGGACGACAGCGGATGAGATGGCTGGATGGCATCATCGACTCGATGGACGTGAGTCTGAGTGAACTCCGGGAGTTGGTGATGGACAGGGAAGCCTGGCGTGCTGCGATTCATGGGGTCGCAAAGAGTCGGACACGACTGAGCGACTGAACAGAACTGAGTGACTAAACAACAAACAACAGCAATATTCTCTTGTATAAATATACCACATTTTGTTTTTCCATTCATCAATTAGACTGTTTTAAAAAATTTAAAATTGAAATAGAGTTGATTCATAATGCTATGTAGAATAGCTTTTAAATAAAATTGAAACTAGGAACTCCAGTAATTTTTCTTAATCAGTTCTAAGCCTTAATTGACCATGAACCTTCTTGTTTATAGTTAGTCAGTATTCTTCAGGTTTAGCTTATTGAAATATGACCAGTGTTTCATTTTTTACCCTCAATCACATTCCCCTTCACTGATTTTTTAATGCTGTTTGTGCTAAACATTTTCTATAAACCTCTCTTAACATTATTTTTAAATGTTAATGAGATAGTCTGATATAGTCTAAATTTATTCCAAATCATAGAATGATAAAGCTGAAAGAAAAATAAAATTTGATCTATGAGACTAATATTTTAAACTATAATTTGATAAGAAAATAAACAGTAAAATGAAATATCCTTTTTATCCATTGAGGAAAGTCATTTGTAGGGCAGGAATAGAGATGCAGATGGAGAGAACAGATGTGTAGACATGGAGTAGGGGGTTAGGGAGGTGGGATGAATTGAGAGATTGGCATTGACATGTATACACTACCATGTCTAAAACAGACAGCTAGTGGGAACCTGCTATATATCACAGGGAGCTCAGTTTCGTTCTCTGTGGTACCTAGACTGTGTGTGGTGGGGTTTGAGAGGGAGGTTCAAGAGGGAGAGGATATATGTATACATATAACTGATTCACTTCGTTGTATAGCAGAAACTAACACAGTAACACAATATTGTAAAGTGGCTATACTCCAGTTTTTTTAAAGGAAAGTCAAAAGAAATCTCCAGATATTAGATTTTTAATATTCCCTTTCCTATCAGTGAATATAGATGTCTTTAAAAAATGGTGAGCTTCACCATATTGAATCTGTGATATAAGATGTATTGCATCATGTTGTAAGGGCTCTTTGTTTTTAATCTCTTGTTCCACTAGGCTGGGCCTCACTTTTCTAAAGACTGGTACATAGAAAGACATGAACATTGCTCATAGTAAATCTCCCTTCGGAAACTCAGGACTCACGATATGTGTTATTTGCAGATTTTTTAAACTTTTGTTTTCTCTTGGTATTTTTTAGAGGAGCACAACCTGTCTATGTTTTTAAAAAATTATCACTTGGTAACCATTTGCAAAATTCTCAGTAGCATCTTAAAAAGTTGCTTCCTGATGGATTTATTCTTGCATTCTTTCTTGGTTTTGTACTTTTTTTTTTTTAAACAGGCTGTGGTTGTGTCATATATGCTCATTGTAATTTGGCTTTTCAAAATGTCAAATGCCAGCCATATGCAAAATAAGGTAATTTACATTTTTATGACTGTGAAATTTAGCTCATTTTTCAGAATAAACAGAAACCTCAAATGACTTCTTTTAGTCTAATTTGTTGACTTTGGTGATTTGTCAGTGTGTGAGCAACAGACTGTGTTAGTTTCCATCCCCGAGTAACAAGCTACCACAAACATAGTGGCTTAGAACAACATGAGCAGCGGATCTTACAGTTTCTGTGGATCGAGAGTTCAGGTTCAGAATAGTTGGATTCTGTGCTTAGGATCTCACAGGCTGAGTTCAAGGTCTTGGCTGGGCTGAGGGCTCTTGGGGTCTTCTTGCATATTTGTCTTATTGTTGGAATAATTCATTTTCTTGGGGTTGTCTGATTGAGGCCCTAATTTTTTTTTTTGGCTAGCTGTTGACTGGAGACTGCTCTTCGTCTCTAGAGGCCCTCTTAGGGTTTTGCTACAGGCCCCTCTTATGAGGCCCTTTCTTAAAGGCAGCAGGAGAATCCCTCCTAGGCTCTGAGGCTCTTCCTTCAGGAAAGGCCAAGTCTCTTCTGAGAGCTCCCCTGCTTAGCCCAGAATAATCTTCCTTTGACAGACTTAAAGTCAGCTGGTTTTTAACCTTAATTATAGCTGTAAAATCCTCTTACCTCTGTCATAGAATATCATCTAATACAGAGAATGAACCCTATCATATTTATAGTCCTGTGGTACTCAAGAGGAAGAAAGTACAGAGACTCTACCCCAGGGAGCAGGCATCCTCTAAGATGGAGGCCATCTTGGAATACTGTCGACTACACAGAAGTTAGGTGATAGTTTTAAATTGTACCTGTATATATTTTTAAAAACAACAGGCAGTACTTTCAAAAGCAACTTTAGGGTTACATAAAAATAGAGCGTAAAGTACAGAGCTTCCATACACCCCTTTCCCTCTACACAGTTTACTGGGTTTTTGTTACTGTTGTTGCATTAATGCAGTATACTTGTTAAAACTGAGCCAATACTGATACTATATTATTAACTCAAGTCTATAGTTTATGTTAAGGTTTACACTTCATATTGTTCTATGGGTTTTGACAGATGCATAATATCATGTATGTACCATTACAGTATCGAACAAAATGATATCACCTCCCTAAAGAATCCCCTGTGCTCCATCTATTCATCCTTCCCTCCTCTCTCCCCTCGAACCTTTGGCAACTTCTGGTCTTTTTACTATCTCTAATAGTACTGCTTTGCCAGAATATTATGTAGGTGGGATCATAAAACGTATAGCCTTTCCAGACTGGTTTCTTTCAATTAATAATAGGCATTTAAAGTTCTTCCATGTGTTTCTGTGACTTGATAGCTTATTTGTTTTTATTGATGAAAAATACAGCATTGTATGGTTGTACCACAGTTTGCTTAATCTGGTAGGCTGCTCTCTGGATCTTATTTGCGTATTGCTAGGAAATGGCCTGTAGAGGTGTCAGTAGGTGTCACTAGGAAGCCTTCTTTGGAATAGAAGGAAGGGGTTTCTCTTTCTGGTTCCAACTCACTTTGCTCTCTTGCTCCTCCTGTGTGTGCTGGAAGTGAGCCAACCCCTAAGGGGTGGACAGAATCCACTGAGAAGATGCTTATGGGGGTGCTACTGAAACTTTGGGAGACTGCTGTTTGTTGCATCTGTGAGACTTGCTGGGGAGACTACTTGGGGGATGGTGAAACTCGTTAGGGTGGGCTCATAGGGGTGCTGATTAAAGCTTCTGGAGGGGTTATTGTCCCTGGGTGCCCCAGGAACAAGAAGAAAATAAAGCATACTGTAACCAGAAAGAGAAGACCTCTGTTCTAGCAATGTTCCTGTAGCACCCTGTGCTAATAAAACTTAAGGTTATGGATACTGGCAAAGAAGAAAAGATACAGGGTACAGCTTTAGTATCATACAGGACAGTGAAGGGCAGAAGGAAAATTTGGAGTTGACAGGAAAGAAGTTGATAACTAACACACTTTCTGTTTCTACTTTGCTGAGAGTTTTTTAAAAATCAGGAATGAGTACTGAAAGAAGATCCCCTGGAGAAGGAAGTGACAACTCACTCCAGTATTCTTGCTGGAAAATCCTATAGACAGAGGAGCCTGAATGGCTATAGTCCATGGGGTCACAAAAAAATTGGACATGACCTAGTGCCTAAACAATGACAACAACATTGAATGTTATCACATGCTCTTCTGCAGCTATCAAGATAGTCATATGGTCTTATCTTTTAATCTGTTAAAATGGTGAATTACTGTAATTGGATTTTTGAATGTGAAACCGATCTTGCATTCCTACCTAAGCCATACTTGATTATGATGTAATTCCTTTATATATATATATATAAAGGAATATATATATATATATATATATAAATAGTTGATCCTTGAAAATGCATGAGTTAAGAAGGACACTGACCCTCTGAATAATTCAAAATTCAAGTATAATTTATAGTTGGTCTTCTGTATCTTTGGTTCCTCTGTATCCCTAGTTCTGCATCCTTGTATTCAGTCAACTCAGATTTTATAGTACTGTTGTATTTATTCCTGAAAAACAATCTGGGTAAGTGGGTCTCAATAGTTCAAACTGGCAAGTTGTTCAGCAATCAGTTGTATTGCTGGATTGGATTTGGTAATACTTTGTTACATACAGGTCTTTATATCCATAAGATGGGTTGTCTATGATTTTCTTTTTCTGTAATGCCATTTGGTTTTGGAGGGTTTGGTAGCTTCATAAAATAAGTTGGGAAGTATTCCTTCTTCTCTCTTTTTGTGAACAAGTTTGTATAGGATTTGTCTCAGTTCTTCCTTAAATTTTTGATAGAATTTACCAGTGAAGTCTCTGGTCCTGGAATCTTCTTTGTGAGAATACATTTAGTTACAAATTCAATTTTTGAGATTGATGATGAGCTTCTTTTTGAATCACTTGTACTTTGCATCTGTCAAGCAGTTTATTCATTTAAGTTATCAAGGATATTGATAGAAAATTATTCTTAATGTTCCCTTATTGTTTTAGTGTTAGAAGCATCCGTAGAGTGTCTTTGTTTTTATTTCTTGTACTTGTTAATCTTATCTTCCCTCTTTTATTCCCTTAGTCATTCTAGCTAGAGGTTTATCACTTAAGTTCTTTTTTTCTTTAAAGCATCTTTAGTAAACTATATTCAAGTGAAAATGTAATATTCAAGGTTAGATATTAGCTATGGTGCTGTGTATTATTGTGTGTGTGTTATGAATAATGAATGAAAAGAATTTTGGAAAAAGTAATAAATTATACTTGAATGTTAAATACTGTTTTTCCAAATTCAATTTTGTATTAGGGTGTAGCTGATTAACAGTGTTGTGGTAGTTTCAGGTGAATCAATAAAAGTGAGGTTTTCATTAAACTCTGACATTTTATCAGGAACTATAATACTTCCTTTTTTTCTATCTTATATACTTCTAATTCACCTTTCCATACCTGAGAGATTCACTGAATCATAGTATGAAAGCATTTGCATTAAAAAAAAATGCATCTTTGATTTGTCTCTTTTCAATGTCTTTGCTTATTTGCTCTTAAAAACTATTTTCTCTCTTCTATTTACTTCTTTTTTTTAAGTTGCTTTGCCGTCTTTAATTTTTTACGGTAGAAATTTGACTTTTAAAGCCACACATTTTCCTCTAAACCAGTGATCTCAAAGTTCTGTTGCAAATGAAAATGATCTAAGAATTTTTAAATATACTAATGGCTGTTTCCCAACCCAAGACACTGTGATTTAATTGTGGAAGTAGACATGGGCTACAATGGGATATTTAAAAATTCTTGATTCTGATGTGCAGCACATTCTGTGAAGCATTGCTCTGAGCTTCTCAATTTAGCTTCCCCACAAAATTTGATAGATTGTGTTTTCATTTTAATTCATTTCAAGATATTTAAAAATTTCCCTTGTGATTTCTCTCTTTTCTCCATTGGTAATTTAGAAGCACATTGTTTGATTCTCAAATATTTCAGGGTTTCTGTTCTTTTTCTCTCTTTTTTCTTGATTTCCTGTGATCAAAGAAAATATTCTGAGTGATTTTAACATTATAAAATTTATTGGACTTTTTAAATTCAAGCCTGCCATGTGATGAATCTTGGTTTATGTTTCATGTGCACTGGAAAATTAATATGTATTTTGCCATTGTTGGCTGGAGTATTCTGTAACTATTAGATTGGGTGTATTGATGGTGTTAGTCAAGTATCCTATGTACCTATGTATGTTTTGGTCTTTTTGTTCTATAAATTACTGTGAGAAGTGTGCTAATCTCCAAGTGTTGCTGTAAGTTTATTTCATCATTCATTTCTATTAATTGTTGCTTCATGTGTCCTGATAACTCTCTGTTATTAGGCACATACACATTAAGGATTGTTAAGTATTCTTGATGAATTGACTCTTATCATAATAAAATGCCCATATTTATCTTTGGTAATATTACTTATTCTGAAATCTATGTTGCTATTAATGTAAGTACTCAAGCTTTTTTATGATTAGTGTGTGCATGATAAATCTTTAAAAAATTTACTTTTAACATATTTTTATAATTAATCTGGATTTAACTTAGCCTATATTTGGTCTTATTTTACTTACAATCCAAACAATCTGAGCCTTTCAAATTGAATATATACTAGCCTCACTCAGCTAGACTTATGCAAGAGAAATAAGTCTACAGAAAATGATTTGAATAGGTATTTTCCCAATTTTCCTGAGTGTGGGACTAAACACATCTCAATCTAGGTGGTCAGGGGAGAAGTTAATTTACTGCATACAATAAATGCCTTAGATACTAGAGCTTGATTCTTTTGGGGAGCCCTGCTAGAGAGGCTAGGTTGAATTTCCATGTAATATAATTACTTAAATCTGTCATCTTTTTGTTCCTTTGTTTTTTCTTTCTTTTTTTCTTTTTGGTGGCTGTTTGTAATTTCTTCTATTTCTGTGGCCTTTTTGGATAACTGAGTATATTTTATGTGCTATTTTATCTCTACTGTTGTTATATGTTGGTACTGTGCTTTGTACCAACCAATCAGTGGTTGCTTTGGAGTTTACAGGATGTGTTTATATATATTAGGGCTTCACAGGTGACACTAGTGGTAAAGAATTCTCCTGCAGTGCTGGAGATACAGATTCAATCCCTGGGTTGCAAAGATTCCCTGAAAGAGGAAATGTCAATCCACTCCAGTTTTCTTCCCTAGGAAATCCCATGGACTGAGCAGCTTGGTGGACTACAGTCCATGGGGTTGCAAAAGAATTGGACATGACTTAGTGACTAAACAACAACAATTTATATATATCAGTACACAAGTACTCCTTGGAAGGAAAAAAAAAAATCATCAACCTATACAGCATATTAAAAAGCAGAGACATTACTTTGTCAACAAAGGTCCATCTAGTCAAGGCTATGGTTTTTCCAGTGGTCATGTATGGATGTGAGAGTTGGACTATAAAGAAAGCTGAGCGCCAAAGAATTGATGCTTTTAAACTGTGGTGTTGGAGAAGACTCTTGAGAGTCCTTTGGACTACAAGGAGATCCAACCAGTCCATCCTAAAGGAGATCAGTCCTGGGTGTTCATTGGTAGGACTGATTTTGAAGCTGAAACTCCAATATTTTGGCCACCTGATGTGAAGAGCTGACTCATTTGAAAAGACCCTGATGCTGGGAAAGATTGAGGGCAGGAGAAGGGGACAACAAGAGGATGAGATGGTTGGATGGCTTCACTGACTCAATGAACATGGGTTTGGGTGAACTCTGGGAGTTGGTGGTGGACAGGGAGACCTGGCGTGCTGTGGTTCATGGGGTCTCAGAGTCGGACATGACTGAGCGAATGAACTGAACTGAACTGACCTTATGTAGAATATGTATTAGTAACACTTTATAGTATACCTTCAAATAATTATATGACTTTACACTTATAATTATCTTACAATTGTATACTTCCAGTAGCCCCTTCCGTCTTTTGTGCTATTGTGGTGATACATTTTACATCTACATGTGTTTGAATTTCACAATACATTATTTTTACTGTACACAAGTATCTATTATGGATATTAAAAATTTATAATAAACATAACTTTTTCTTATATTCTTCACACTATTTTCTATTCATTTATGTAGATGCAAGTTTCTATCTTGGTATTATTTTTCTTTTAACTTGAAGAACTTCATTGTTTCCTCTTAATGCTGATGACAACATCTCTGCCTTTATGTTGTGTTTATTTTTGAGAGACACTTGGGCTGGACATAGAATTTTAGTTTCATTTTTATTTATTTTTTTTGAACTTCTAAAAAATGGTATTACATTTCCTCTGGCTTGCATAATCCTGATGAGACATCTGCTAGATTTTTATCTTTGTTCCTATATATATATAATGTACTTTAATATTTTCCTTGCTGCTTTTAAGATTTTCTATTACTGGCTTAGAGCAATTTGGTTATAACATGTCTTGTGTGTGTGTGTTTTCTTTATGACTATTATGCCTGGACTTTGTTGAATGTCTTAGGTTTGTAGGTAGATTTTTCTTTTAAAATTAAATTTAGAACATTTTTGGACATTGTTTTCTTTTCCTTCCCCTATTAGGACTCTAATTACACAAATATTAGATAATTGATATTGTCTCACATGTTATTGATGCTATATTTACTTCTTTGCCTTTTTTCCCGTCTATACTTTGGTTAAGGCAATTTATATTGCTATGTTTACAATTTCCTGATTTTTTTTTTCTTCTGTGCTTAATCTGTTGATAATCCCATCCAGTGAAATATTTATGTCAAGTACTATATATATATATATATTTTTATCTTTAGACATTTAATCTGGTATTTTTTGATATCTTCATTTTCTTTTCTCATTGTATTCATATTTTCCTTCAAGACTTAATTTCATCAAAGCTATTTTTAAATTCCTTTTATGATAACGTAATCTGTCTTAATTCTGGACCTATTTTTATTGATCAATGTTTCTCTGGTTATAGGTAACATTTTTCCTGCCTCTTTTTTGCCAGTTTCTTTTTCTTTTTTCTTTTTTTTTCAATTAGGCAATGAGCATTAGGATTTATTGGACTCTAGGATTTATTTGCCAAAAGGTTCATTCAGGAAAGGAAAAATCCAAACGAACCTTTTGGCCAACCCAGTACATTTTTTAGCTGAATTTTACTATTTCCTTTAAATAGGATTTAACCTTTATTTATATATATATATATATATAAATAACCTTTATTAAGGACTTCCCTGGTGGCTCAGATGGTAAATCTGCCTACAATGCAGGAGACCCAGGTACGATACCTGGGTTAGGAAGATCCCCTGGAGAAGGAAATGGCAACCCACTCCAGTACTCTTGCCTGGAGAATCCCATGGATGGAGGAGCCTGGTGGGCTACAGTCCATGGGGTTGCAAAGAGTGGGACACAACTGAGCAACTTCACTTTCACTTTCTACCTTTATTTATCCTATTCAGAACACATGGATACTCAGAGACTGTCTGGATTCCTATGCCAATTACTTCAGCTTTTTTCCTACATAGCTTTCCCCACCTTTTTTTTTCTCCCCCATCCCAACCAGTACTCTGCCCCAGACAGTAACTTTTGTTTCTTACATGGTCTGTGAAGTTTCTTTTTTTGGATTTCCCTTCCCTCTACCTGGAGAAGGAAATGGCAATCCACTCCAATATTCCTGCCTGGTAAATCCCATGGACAGAGGAGCCTTGTGGGCCACAGTCAGTCCATGAGGTCGCAAAGTGTCGTACACAATTTAGCGACTAAACAACAATCTCTATACCACAGATTGGACATTGCCTTTAGAATGAAATATGGGAAGTCTTAGCACCTGATTTGTTTCCCTTCTCTTAATTCACAGGGCTTATTGCCTTTTGTTCAATATCTGAAATAGCTTTATATATTTTACTCATTTTGTAATTACATAGAGAATTGGGAGAGCAACCTTATAGCAGTCCAGCAAAGTTACTTTTTCCACTGAAATGTATTGTGTTAAATGTAGTTGTTCTATACCTGAATATAGAATCTAGTTACTTTCAGAAGCAAGCTTTATATTGTAGTACATTATTTTCAGAGTTTTCAAAGAATTGTTTTATAAAGACCAAAAGATCATTTAATGGAAGTTATACCAATATCTTAGAATAATATCCACAGAGATTTTTTTCATAGAGGATAATACCCTTTAGGTTATCCATTCCCTTTTTGGTGCACATCAGTTATTTAACTCATTACATTGACAATATCTACAGGTTCTTTTAAAATTGAATTGGGACTCAGAATGAATACATGCTGTTGTAGTGGTTCTTACCATAGTGCGTATTGAGTTATGAGAATCACTCATGGTTATTTGTTACCTAGGAGGACTACTAAATGTGCATGATTATGTAAATCTGCAAATTTTTAGGTCTAGGCTGATATCCGTATTGAATCATAAATTTATTATTGATGCATTGCTTTCTAGGCAGACATGTTTACATTTTAAGAGAATTAAGGATTAGAATTACTTTCTGTTATGGAATGGTTTCTTCAACTTTGAATGGTTTAAATATTTACATTACTGATTTGTATAGTCAATACATAAAAATAGTTGATTAATTATTAGTTTGCAATTAAGTTACAAATTAATTGCAAAGTTTTTTAATAAAAATAGTAGATGAAACATTTAGGGAAAAATATTTCCACATAAAAGCAATTTAACTGACAGAAGCAGTCAGTGCTAAAAAATGTTTATTTTCAGTTATAAATGGCGTTTTTTAAAGCATCATTTTATTCTAGCCTTCATCGATATATCATTTAGGCAGAAAGTGCTGATGTCGATTTTTGTCTTAGGTTGGAAAGGTATTGAAGGTGAATTTAGTTTTATTTGCACATTCTCTTTCTTCCACTGTCTGGGTATTGTGTTTTATTAGACTGTTTAAAATAAATTGTTTTGAAATATATGGGCGTGGTGGTCATTTACACAAGGTGCTTTAGTTTTAAAAAAATATTAACTACTTACCAGATAGTTCATTTATCAGCTTTCTTGTCTAAATCTATACCTAAATTTAAGACTATTTTTCTGGTAGATGCACAAAAAGTTATTGTCCCCAAGTTTTCCATTCAAATTGGTTTACTGCCATGTGAAATTTATAACTAAATTTTTTTTATATGAAAAAGACAAAATACATTGTCATCTCATCTTATCTCATCATACATTTCAGTTATAGGAACAGTGATATGCCTTCATTTTTGTGACATGTTGTGCTAGACAAATTTTTATTCTAGAGTGTATGTGGCTCATTGTATGTTTGTGTATGTTTATGCTTGACTCTAAGAGAATCAAGTTGTATTTACATAAACTGTAGTGATATTTCTGTATCTGTATGAACATATTGGTCAGTAGACAAGATCATAGATGTTTTTTGTATTTGTTTACAGTAATTCTCTCACTGAATATGCACCAGTTACTGACCAAACTGTCCTGTAATAACATACTTATTGCTGGTTTCAATGGCTAATAGAGATAATTAGATATGTTGCAAGGTGGTCACTTGGACCATCTTAAGTATGCTTTTTATGGTAAACTTGCCATGTTTATACACACATGGTGTCTATTGTGATGTCTTCTGATTTTGCTGGTAATTCAGCTAAAGGCTATTAGTATTTCAAGGTAGAATGATGTATTTTTATGCGTAGGAGCCAATTAATATATTCTTAATATATTTTTTACTACTATATGAGCATGTTACTTAAATTTCCCTGAGCCTCAGTTATCTCACCTCTGAAATGAAGATGGGATTATGGTAAAAATTAAATGAGTTAATGCATGTGAAACTCAGACTAATTCTTGACCCCTAGCAAATTCAGTGAGTATCAGCTATCACTGTCATTATATTACTTTAGTTAATTCAAGAATCAGTCAGCAATCTTTTTTGTCCTTTTCCTTTGCATCTCATAAAATTCACCCATGCTAAGACTGAAAAGCACTGATATTTTGAGAATTGTGTAGTCATCACCTCAATGCAATTTTTGAGCATTTCTGTGAACTCCCAAATATTTCTTGTGCATGTTTGCAGACACTCCTCCTTCCTACCCCAGCTCCAGGTAACCAACAACCTGCTTTCTCCCTTTAATGGACATTTCATTTAAATGGGATCATAAATTGTTCTTTTGTGTCTGGCTCCTTCTACTAAACATAATGTTTGTGAAGCTCATCCGTATTCTAGCAGATACCAGTATTTCATTCACTTTTATTGCTGAAGAGTATTCCTCGTGTGGATGTAGTCTGTGTTTAAAATTTATTCACCATTTGATGGACCTTTGGTTTATTTGCATTTTTTACGTATTATAGAGTGCTGCTATAAATATTCTTTACTAGTCTTTTCATATACGTATATTTCTGTTTCTTTTGGTAGATTCCTAGGTGTGTGATTGCTGGATTGTTTGATAAATTTGTGTTGGACCTTTAAAGAAACTTTTAACTGTTTTCCAAAGCAGCTGTAGTACCATTTTACATTTCCACCAGCAATGTATGAGTTTCTAGTTTCTCCACATCCTTGTCAACACTTGTTATTCTTTGCCTTTTAAATTATAGGTATACTGTCACTGTGTAGAGCAGTATTACATTTCCATCGTTTCCCTAAAGCATGTTCTTATGTGTCTTATCCAAAATCATGCCCTCTCTCTGGGAGAACTCTGAGCCCACATATTGGTGCATTATAACATGCAAAGAACTCAGGTTCTTGGCTCAGTTGGGAAATTCTGAAGTGCCATTCCCACTCAAGGTTCCATTGACTGACGTCTCTGTTATAACCTTATTGCAATTCAACTTCTCTGTCTACCTGTCCTGTTTCCTTCACTCCCTTCCAGATGTCGTTCCTGAAAGTGCTCCCCTAAATGCATGCACATCTGAGTCTTGCACTGTTTCCCAGGGAATCTGACTACAGCTGGGTTGTAGAGTTGACAGGAGTCAATAACTCAGAGTGACTGAGGAAGGTGGCCTCTAGCTTAACATAATATTTGAACAGAGACCTGAATAAAGTGAAGACACATGGCAACTTGGTATCTAGAGGGAAGAATTTTCAAGAAAGAACAATAAGTGCAAAGAAACTGGGCAGGACGATACTTGAGAATAAGGAGGTCTGTATGGAGAAACCAAAGGAGCCAGATCCTGAAGGGCTGTGATGGTCATGCCCTGTGTGGCCTTTGAAGAATTTTCAGCAGTGGGGTTCCATGATCACTCCAGATGCTTTGTGATAATATAATGTAAGGGGCAGAGGGCAGCAACAGGGAGCCAGTCAGGAGTTATTGCAGTGGTCCAGGTGAGAAATGGTTGTGACTTGAGTTGGAGTGATAGCATTACAGTGGGCAAGAAGTGGCCAGATTTTGAGTATATTTTGATAATATAATTTTTTGATGGTTGGGATAAGGATATGAGAGAAATGTAAGAGAAAGAAAAGAATTAAAGATGTATCTGAAGACTTTGGCCTGAACAATTAGATGAATTCTGATGGACGTATTGAGACATGAAAAGCTTAAGAGCAGGTTGGGGTGGGTAGAAATCAAGTTACCAGTTTTAGACATATCAAATTTGCATGCCTACTAGAAATATGAGAGTAGATGGGCCCCAAAAGTTGGATGGCAATTCTGGGTCCAGACTGAAGATAGAATTTGGAGAGCTCTCAGAGTATTGATAAAAAGCTGTGGATCTGAGTGAGTTCTTCTAGGCAGGGGTTGACAAACCTTTTCTGAAAAGTCAGAAGCACCAAGTTGTCTTTGTCACAACCATTAAACTTTGCCCTTCTATTGGCATTTTCTGTAATGATAATTAAGTGGGTGTGGCTATGTTCTAATAAATTTTTATTTATAAAAATTAGTGTCAGTTGCAGTTGGCTTGCAGGTAGGTAATAGTTTGCTGATCTCTGAGTTGGATAGTGAATAGAGAATGAGAAGAGATCTTAGCTCTTCCCTTAGCTGGGCCCTGGGGCTAGTATAATACATAGATCCAGGGAGATTGGAAGGAAGACAGTGATGTAGAAGGAAAGCTCAAAGAATGTGTTTAGGTTACAATTTATGTTTATCTTAACTTACATTTGTAATTGGGCAAATAATGTAAAAACATAAATATGAAATAGTCTAATATTTTTTGGTCTTAGATATACTATTTCTTTAATATAGTTTATTAATCATGTTCTAGAACATATGAAGTGGTATCATGTAAAATGCTCAGAATTCTTTAGATATTTGGGTGTGAGGTTCTAATCACATTAGAATTAATGTAAGTTGGTGCATTATTCCAAGTACATTTTTAAAAAATACTCTAATATGTGGCATTATTAAGATGATATAGTTGAAACTTCCTTTTCCTGAATTTTCAGCCATGCTTTTTGTTGGGGAGAGCTGTCTATTCAGAAATAGTGAAATTAGAGGAAGAGATTTTGAAAATAACAGATAAATCCTTTAAATTTGAGCGTCTTTAATTTTTTAAGACCTTTGGAGTCTTGAAGAATGTTGTTGCACATTTCCTGATAAGTAACTAAAGAATAAATTGTGTAAGCAGGTGAGAAATCATCAAACTATAGTTGGTAAAAGGCATCACAGATGTGTGGTGGCTTAGCTTAGAAATATGACTGAGACATTATAAGAAATCTTGGTTAAACTTGCATTTAATTTGTAAGATTGGAGTTCTCACAAGCTATTCCTGGTGAAATTTTAATTTTTCTGACACTGTTATAAGCAGCAGCTGCAGCTGCAAGGTGAAGTAGGAATTAAAGAACTGCTTAGACATATCTTTTTTGGAACTTTGACACCATAAGTGATTCTGAAATTTTTGCATTTCCTACTGATAGACATTATGTGTAGAAAACTCACATTATTATAGGTCACTGAATAAATTTTAGAAATACCAATTGACATGATTCCTTCAGGGAATTGTGGTCTGCTTTTTGATGTTATTGTTTTTGTCAAATATGAAAGTGTGGAATGAATTTATTTTTAGTGTGTGGGGAATTTAAGGAAGAGGTGAGTTTTCTCTCCAAATTTAATTTTTTTTTTTTTTTAAATGGACCAGAAGTGAAGTTTATATAGATTTTCTTTCTACCTCTCTTCACTGAGAAAGTTAAGTGCTTCAGTTTTCTATGAACTGTTTTATGTAGTTGATTATTTCTAAATGGTGGGGGCGGGGGGAGTTCCAAAAAGCACTAAAAACACAGTTGTGCTCAAAAGTCATTTTTTACTTGCAGGTGAATGTGGTCGTAATTGGTATTCCTTGTGTGCCTGTTATATTTGATAGCACTTATATGCTGTCAAATGTAATGTGTTACAGATGAGATCATTAAGAAAAATTTTCATTGTCATTACAATAGTGGTTGGGCAAGCCCTCTTTTGCTAAAAGGCTCTCAGTAAATCCTAATACTCCTAAGGCTCTCTGTATTTTCTACAGCTCTTGGTATTTCAAACTGTGGTAACCAGTTTTAATTGTGTCACAATGAACCTGACTTTTTTGTATACTAGTCATCTTTAGATAAATTTATGTCCTTTATTCCAAAATGTTTTAGAAAAAACAGTTGACTAGTGTGAATTTATGTGGTATTTTATGATAAAGTTCTGTGAGCTAGGGCAAAAATAGGATGGGTAGGTCATGCTTCCATGGTAAAAACTCCTTGTGTGTTACACTGTCATTTGGTATTAATTAGTGTATGTGTTTGGAGTTGTTTCAGATATGGCCCTTACCATAATAAGTTGGTTAAAAGAACACACACCCTTCAAGAGGCTTCAAAATAACTAATTTTTCCCAAATATTACTTTACATTTTACTACGATGGTCATTTCACATTCTGAGTTCAAGCTACTTTTTAAATCACAGGATCCGGACTTTAACAATATTATATGAAAAGGAAGGGGAGAAAATAATAGCAAATGAAGCAACCGACAAACAACTAATCTCAAAAATATACAAGCAACTCCTACAGCTCAACTCCAGAAAAATAAACGACCCAATCAAAAAATGGGCCAAAGAACTAAATAGACATTTCTCCAAAAAAGACATACAGATGGCTAACAAACACATGAAAAGATGCTCAACGTCACTCATTATCAGAGAAATGCAAATCAAAACCACTATGAGGTACCATTTCACACCAGTCAGAATGGCTGCGATCCAAAAGTCTACAAATAATAAATGCTGGAGAGGGTGTGGAGAAAAGGGAACCCTCTTACACTGTTGGTGGGAATGCAAACTAGTACAGCCACTATGGAGAACAGTGTGGAGACTCCTTAAAAAACTGGAAATAGAACTGCCTTATGATCCAGCAACCCCACTGCTGGGCATACACACTGAGGAAACCAGAAGGGAAAGAGACACGTGTACCCCAATGTTCATCGCAGCACTGTTTATAATAGCCAGGACATGGAAGCAACCTAGATGTCCATCAGCAGATGAATGGATAAGAAAGCTGTGGTACATATACACAATTGAGTATTACTCAGCCATTAAAAAGAATACATTTGAATCAGTTCTAATGAGGTGGATGAAACTGGAGCCTATTATACAGAGTGAAGTAAGCCAGAAGGAAAAACATAAATACAGTATACTAACGCACATATATGGAATTTAGAAAGATGGTAACAATAACCCGGTGTACGAGACAGCAAAAGAGACACTGATGTATAGAACAGTCTTATGGACTCTGTGGAAGAGGGAGAGGGTGGGAAGATTTGGGAGAATGGCAATGAAACATGTAAAATATCATGTAGGAAACGAGTTGCCAGTCCAGGTTCGATGCATGATGCTGGATGCTTGGGGCTGGTGCACTGGGACGGCCCAGAGGGATGGTATGGGGAGGGAGGAGGGAGGAGGGTTCGGGATGGGGAACACATGTATACCTGTGGCGGATTCATTTTGATATTTGGCAAAACTAATACAATTATGTAAAGTTTAAAAATAAAATAAAATTGGAAGAAAAAAAAAAAAAAAAGAAAAGGAAGGGATCTTTGCTCATATCCTTTCAGGACACATTACAGGATTCTTTGCAACCTGAAGAATACAGAATTTTAGCTTTCAGACTTGACTCTCAAACTGTTTGTGGTTTGGAACAGTTATTTAATGTTTTGTGGGTTTTCTGTTTATTTTTTTTTTATGTGTGAAGAAATTTGTTAGACTAGATTTATTTTTTTTTCATCCTTTTAAAATGGCCATACATTTTGAATGTTTACTATCCAATAAGTGGTATATTAAATATCCTAGGAATTCAATTCAGTCACTCAGTCGTGTCCAACTCTTTGTGACCCCCATGGACTGCAGCACTCCAGGCTTCCCTGTCCTTCACCACCTCCTGGAGCTTATTCAAACTCATGTCCATCAAGTCAATAAAGGCATCCACCCATCTCATCCTCTGACTCCCCCTTTTCCTCCTGCCTTCAATCTTTCCCAGCATCAGGGTCTTTTCCAATGAGTCAGTTCTTCACATCAGGTGGCCAAAGTATTGGAGCTTCAGCTTCAGCATCAGTCCTTCCAATGAATATTCAGGACTAATTTCCTTTAGGATGGACTGGTTGGATCTCCTTGCAGTCCAAGGGACTCTCAAGAGTCTTCTCCAATACCACAGTTCAAATCCTAGGAAGTACAAAATAAATAAATGACAAACCACCTGACTTAAAAAATGTTAACCTAGTTGGTATGAAAACAGCAGATAATAATTTAAAACTGAATAAGATTTGTTACCAAAATGAATGATACATGATAAGGAAGAAAGTAAGTAGGGATTTGGATGATCCAAGAGGACTTTCTGGAAGAAATGCTTCTTGAGTTGAGCTAGAAAAAGTTTGGATAGGAGGGAGAGGATTTACTGTGTTAAGATGGCTATGGAAAAACAGATGTCAGTAGACATAAATGAAGATGATGTGCTTGTGGAACCAAGAGGGCATTGAGGCTGGAACAGACATTTCCTGTTGGGAAGATAATAGGAAACAGATTGGATATTCAGAGAGATGGAAGGTTTTTAATGTCTCCTTGTGAAATTTCAGTTTGATTTGTAATAAATGGAAGTTTAAGATTTGATTAAATAATGTGAACAAAGCAGCATATTAAAGAAAAGGGTGACTTCATTTCATTATGTGAATAATCTATATGTGTGTGTGTTAGTCGCTGTCGTGCCAAATTCTTTGTGACTCTATGGACTGTAGCCCACCAGGCTCCTCTGTCCATGGAATTCTCCAGGCAAGAATACTGGAGTGGGTTGCCTATCCCTTCTCCAGGTGATCTTCCTGACCCAGGAATCGAACCAGGGTCTCTTGCATTGCACTTACCTATATATCCTTTAAATGCTAAAATTGTTTTATGCAGCTACAGGATTCACTTTTCTTTAAAGAACCATTTTATTCTGCCTTGTGTAATTGTTAGTTGAGCATGCATCTCTCTGTTTTACCAGAGTATACACTTGGGACAGAAAACTGGTTTTAATTGCTTTTGGTCCCCCATATCCCTCAGCACAGGTAAATAATCAGAAAATATTTAACATACGCTGCTATTCTTAGTAATTATACATATTCACTATTGTATAACAATGGAAGTTGGCATTTTATTTTGCTGACTTAATTTTAACTCATGTTATACCTTGGTGGGTTACATTTGGAACATAGGCTAAATTTTATTGCATCTCAAGATAATCTCAACACGTCATCAAATCCTTAGAAAATAAAAGCAAATCTGTTCAGTCCAAAATGAAATTATTGCATAAATTTATGTAAATATTTAAGAAAAACTAGAATAGAGCAAACGGAGAAGGCAATGGCACCCCACTCCAGCACTCTTGCCTGGAAAATGCCATGAACGGAGGAGCCTGGTGGGCCGCAGTCCATGGGGTCGCTAAGAGTTGGAGAAGACTCAGCGACTTCACTTTCACTTTTCATTTTCATGCATTGGAGAAGGAAATGGCAACCCACTCCAGTGTTCTTGCATGGAAAATCCCAGGGACGGGGGAGCCTCATGGGCTGCCGTCTATGGGGTCACATAGAGTTGGACACGACTGAAGCGACTTAGCAGCAGCAGCAGATTAGAGCAAAAAAAAGCAGAAAATACAAAAAACCAAGCCAGTTTTTTTTTGCTATTTGGGACAATGTGGATGGACCTTGAGGACATTTGTTAATTGAAGTAAATTGGACAGAGAAATACAAATAGTGTATGATGTCACTTATATGTGAAATCTCAAAAGAAAAAAACACAAAAAATACTGAACAGGTATAGATACAGAGAACAGATAGGTGGTTGCCAAAGGCTGGGTGTAGGGGGTAGGTGAAGCTCGTGAAGGTAATCAAAAGGTACAAATTTGGACTTAAGTGTAAATCCCGGAGGTGTAATGTCTGCCATGGTGACTATACTTAATAGTACTATGTACTATTTTGAAAGTTGCTAGGAGAGATCTTTGGAGAAGGAAATGGCAACCCACTCCAGTGTTCTTGCCTGGAGAATCCCAGGGACGGGGAAGCCTGGTGGGCCGCCGTCTATGGGGTCGCACAGAGTCGGACACGACTGAAGCGACTTAGCAGCATCAGGAGAGATCTTAAAAGTTCTTATAACTTGAAAAAATATTTTAACCATGGGTGAGTAACTAGACTTATGGCAATTATTTCACAATAGATACAAATATTGAATTATTATGTTGTGCAGCTGAAACTAATATAATGTTAGGTGTCAATTACATCACGATAAAAACATAACCAACTTCCCCCACAAACAAAATTTTCCTCATCAGAATACATTTGAAAACTTATCAGTATAATCTTTCTTTTTTTGGTGCAACTCTAAAAAAAATATAAGTGTTACTTGTATTGATGATTATTATAGAAATGAGATTTGTAAAATTCTGTTATTGTTCAGTCGCTCAGTTGTGTCTGACTCTTTGCGACCCATGAACTGCATCACATCAGGCTTCCCTGCCTTCACTATCTCCTGGAGTTTGCTCAAACTCATGTCCATTGAGTTAGTGATGCCATCCAACCATCTCATCCTCTTTTGTCCTCTTCTCCTCTTGCTGTCAATCTTTCCCAGCATCAGTGTCTTTTCCAATAAGTCAGCTCTTTGCATCAGGTGGCCAAAGTATTGGAGCTTCAGCTTCAACATCAGTCCTTCCAATGAATATTCAGAATTGATTTCCTTTAGGATTGACTGGTTTGAAGGATACTAATAATCTTCACTTTGAAGACATTATATTTCAGTAGATATGCAGTCATGCCTCATGCAGTATGCTTTTCAAAGATATAAGCAGATAGGCTGAGACCTCCTCCCTACCCTCGATGTCTGACTATTCCATGCCACTAGTATCTTCCCACTGAGCCAGGCAGTTTACTTGAATATAAACTGAGCATGAGGAAGGTACATTAAATTGTATTGTCATTCAGACTACATATGTAGTTAGTTGATCATATAGAAAAGACTTATAGAGAACAGGGTAGGAACATTTTAAATGGACAGTGGGGTGAAGTAGAGAAGGTGAAGGGTGGAAAGTGGGCACAAGAGAATATCACCAGGTTGGAAATGCAGCAGCAGGGAGTATAAAACTAGATTCTGGAAGGAGAAGTAATGTCATCATGGAATCTTGAAATTGTTGGAGAAGACTCTTGAGAGTCCATTGGACTGCAAGGAGATCTAACCAGTCCACCTAAAGGAGATCAGTTCTGAGTGTTCATTGGAAGGACTGATGCTGAATCTGAAACTCCAATACTTTGGCCACCTCATGCGACGAGTTGACTCATTGGAAAAGACCCTGATGCTGGGAGGGATTGGGGGCAGGAGGAGAAGGGGACGACAGAGGATGAGATGGCTGGATGGCATCACCGACTCGATGGACGTAAGTCTGAGTGAACTCCGGGAGTTGGTGATGGACAGGGAGGCCTGGCGTGCTGCAGTTCATGGGGTCGCAAAGAGTCGGACACTACTGAGTGACTGATCTGATCTGAAGAGCCAAAGGAAATGACGACCCACTCCAGTGTTCTTGCCTGGAGAATCCCAGGGACAGTGGAGCCTGGTGGGCTGCCATCTATGGGGTCACGCAGAGTATACAGTAAAAACAAGTAGAAATAATAATAATATATATTAGGAAAGCAAAATTGGGCTACAATTAGAAAATTTAACCGACTGCTCTCTAGTTGAATTAGAAAAACATTTCAGCTAACTGTGTATGGAGACAGAAAAAAATGACAAAGTGTAGCAGAGTGATGTGGTAGGAAAATAACATATCATTTGAAATTATAACTTGGTACTTTTAGTTTCCCTGGCGGCTCTGACGGTGAAGAATCTGCCCGCAATGCAGGAGACCTGAGTTCTGTCCTTGGGTTGGGTAGATCCCCTGGAGAAAGGAATAGCTACCCACTCCAGTATTCTGGCCCGGAAAATTCGCAAAAGAATCACAAAGAGTTGGACACAACTGAGCGACTTTCACTTTTAGTTAAAAAAAAAGAGAAAAGATTAGATCCATTTTCAAAGACTCCTAACTGCGGAATTGTCTTCTAGTCTGTTATCCAGTGAGATTTCTTATAGTCCATTATACAAATAGTCTTTTGATTTGGTAGCTAGTGAAAGGATCTTATTGGATCTCAAAGGATATTAAAAGCCTTTGATATGAAAAGATGCTAATCTATTGGATTTGGATACTCTGAGCCAGGTCATTTAGCATAACCTTTTGAAACTGCATCATATTTTTTACTGGACTCACATGTACATGGGGACAAATGAGAAGTATATAAAATTAGGACAGAAACAAACAAAATGCATTCAGAGAAAAAGTTGAATAAGGAGAATGCATCAGATCTCTAACTTAATCTGTGTTTATTTTTGAATTTTCTGTTCTTTCATGTTTAGAAACATGATGAGCACAGCAAATAAAATTTGAGTACTTTTCCTGTATTCCATATCCAATTCTAAGTGTTTTACATTGGTTATTTCTGGTGGCCAACCAGAGGCTGCTGAGAGAGGAACTTAAATTTTATCAAATCTGAGATGCATCCTTATTTTTATATACCACCAAGAAAGAAAAAGGTACTTAAACTATGCTGTGATTGACTGTAAAATAAATGCTGATTCCAGAGATGACAGAATATTTTAAAAATTGTATCCTAATAAATGCAATACATTGGTTGGCAGATGAGAGAGTGAACTAGCAGGCTGATCAATTACTGTTCCCTCTCTTAAAGATTAATTTTTAACAAGGTTATCATCACTGAGAGAAAATTTTGAAAATGTGACAAGATGGCAATGAAAAAAAAATTGTGTTTCTGTTCAGAATGAAGTTTAGTTGTCTATACTGTATCTCTTGGCTGTCTTTAGGCCTGTTCTTTTTGGGAAAAAGATACATGTATAGAACCCATTTATGTGAGCATAGAATCAGAGAAAAAGAATTCTTCAAGTAGGGGTACATTTTTATGTAGGCAGAGACTAAGCTTTAATTTCCACTCATATTAGACATTAGACTGAAAAGTTGTACTGTTGGCAGTTGGGAATGGCTGTGGGAGGATTTTCAAAGTAAAACAGTCAATGGACATTAAGCAATAGATATATTCTTCCCAGAGGAATGGTGTTTCTAGAGACATTGAACCTGTAAGCAATTATTCCCTATATAAAATGTCAGGAGTGAAATTAAACAGCTCCTCCTAGCATGCAGAGTATACACACAGCAGATAGTCTGAGCAGAGCAGATGACAGATTAAGTCTAATCAAAAGTGCATAATCTAAATCTTGGCTGTTACCTGGTACAGACGGGCAAGGAAGAGGGAAGGAAAGGATAAATGGGAGAAGTTTCTCCTAAGAGACAATGTGAGTGAGTATGTGAGTGAGTGACAGTCGCTCAGTTGTGTCTGATTCTTTGCGACCCCATGGACTATACAGTCTATGGAATTCTCCAGGCCAAAATACTGGAATAGGTAGCCTTTTCCTTCTCCAGAGGATCTTACCAACCCAGGGATAGAACCCAGGTCTCCCACATTGCAGGCAGATTCTTTACCAGCTGAGCCACAAAGGAAGCCCAAGAGGTAGTGTGAGAGGAGCAGTTAAAGAGGCTAGGTCACAGAGAGCTATTATTTGTTGTCGATAGAAAAAGGAAGAAAGAGTTAACTTATTATGGTCCTAGAGAGAGAGATTTGATTTCTGTTTCCACCTTCTGGCACAGAGCTCCTAAAACACTTGACATTTTCTGAGTGGTAGAAGTGGTGTGAACATCTTTTGTTCTAGTAACAAGTCTTGATGGATCCCTAGATAGCTTTGGATAGGGCTGGTCACCAAAACAGCACCTGCCTTGACTGGAAACTTATAACTTTGAGCCCCACCCAACACCCTCTGGCTAGTGGAGAGAGACTGGAGATTGAGTAGATCACCAAGACCAGTGATTTAATGAGTCTTGTCTATGTAATGAAACCTCCATAAAATGCCCTAGATGACAGGGTTCAGGGAGTTTCAGAATTGGTTGAATGTACCCATGTGCTAGGAGGGGAGCAGACCCCAACTTCCAGGGGATGTATATTCTCATGTTTGGGATCTTTTGGGATCTCATCCTATGTACCTCTTCATTTGGCTCTTCGTTTGTGTCCGTTGTAACAAGCTGGTAATAGTATATAAGTGTCTTTGAGAGTTGAGTGAGCCATTCTGGTGAATTGTTGACTCCTGCAGGGAGAGTCAGTTGTGGGAACCCCTTGCCAAGTTGGACAGAAATGTGGATAAGCTGGGGACTTGATACTTTTGACTGACATTTATAGTGAAAGCATGTTGTGGGGAGTCTGAAGCTAACCCAGGGAACTCAGTGTCACAATTGACTGGATTATAGGACACCCAGAGGTATTAGAATTCGTTGGTGTCAGGAGGAGAAACACTTGTCTGATGTCAGAAGTGGTGTAGAGTAAAAACAGCTCAAACATAATAGGAGAAGCACTGAGTTTAAGGCCAAAATGTTCAAGAAGGGAGGTAAGGATGTAATAGATTGACGGGCAATGAGGTGAGTGGTAGTTCAGGAAGTGGGCTGGAACAGAGTAAAAAGTAGTCAGACTAGGTACTTTGGGATCTCAAGCTACAAATGCTGGGCCCATGGTATAAAACTATTTATGATAACTCTTGAGCATTTCCAGTGGGCAGGAAACACTGACCACTAAAATGTGGCTGAAAGAATAAAAAGAGCTTTCAGTGGTCCTGGTACCCTTTTTCCTAGTTAGCCAATATAAGCAAGAGTACTTAACAGGTTGGATATATGTCTCACTAAGTAATGTGCCTGTGGATCCAAGAATAAGTTCTTGTCTGAATTCCATCTTGTGTAGCAGGTGTCCAAAGAGAAAATACAATTTTCAGATGTGATATACTGGACACAAAGAAAGTCTAGTTGGTAATGAAGGATCTGTATATGCAAAACAAGGCCAGACTGTGAAGCAAGCAGGGAAAGAACACTTGCTGAGCCTTCGCTGGAAACCAGGAGACATTAGCCTGAGATGCAGGCAATGCTTATGGCAGATCAGGGATGAGGAGATGATGCTCAATGTCATCCTTAAGAACAGATGGCAGTAATCCCATCTAATGAGTGGAGTCAAATGAAAGAGAGGTGTGGTAGTATTGATAAATATTAAAGAATCTTCTCCAGGCTTCCTTGAACTTATACTCTTATCTCTATTTGCCAGTTTCTGTTGTAAGGCTGAAACTCTTTCCTTTAAAAACTGTGGAATTTTGCATAATCATTCTTGTGTAAGGCACAGACACAATGTGTTATCTGCAATAAATTAGTTTGGTTTATTAAAAAAGAAAATTTAAGACACAAAGCATTCTGAGTGTGGAATCCTTTTAGATTTGAATAATTTTTTTCTAATTACCTAGTCTAGGCTTCTTCATACCCATTATGTTTATATTAATTTGTGTGTGTGTGTGTGTGTGCACACGTGCACTAAGTCACTTCAGTCATGTCCAACCTTTTGCTAACCTATGGACTAGCCCACAAGGTTCCTCTGTCCATGGAATTCTCTAGGCAAGAATACTGGATTAGGTTGCCATGCCTGTCTCCAGGAGATTTTCTTGACCTGGGGATCGAACCCATGTCTCTTATGTCTCCTGCATTGGAAGGCAAATTCTTTACCACTAGCACCACCTGGGAAGCCCCAATATTTTTAGTGATTCATCTTTATTACATTTTAGTGACGCAAAGTACTTGTTTTTCTTAGTTACAATAATTCTTGCCTTTTTGCACTTTGATTTCATCAGCTTATGAGCAATTTGCATAGCAACAAGAACAACTGATAATAAGTGTGGGAACAAAACAATCAAAGTTGTACCCTTTGAGTGTACAACTCAGAGGGTTGGGAGGGAGAAAAGTGGTATGTGGTAAAGATTGGCTGCCCAAGGGCTCCAGCCTGCATGTTTCAAAGGGATAAATGGAGAGGCTGGCTAACTGAGAGTCTGGCAAGAGATCTGCTACTGTATTTGTGATGCTCAGAAATGCTGCAGTTCCTCTATTCCTATGCTTTACTAAAGATTCTGTAGGTGATTGAGAATCTTTCATTTACATATTACCTACAACCATACTTGTAATTATTAGTAAAAATGAACATAATGGGATATGTTAGTAATTGGAACTGAAATTATAGTACATAATAGAGTCTCAAATAAAAAGTATCAAATTTCTAAGTAAAATTTTTTGTGATAGTTGAATGTATCCTGGTAGTAATGGTAGGGAGTGATAATATACACTGATGATCGAGATGTATTTTTTAAACTTAGCCTTTAATTAGAGTTTCACTCTTCCTAGTTCTGTGTATATGAATTTGTCTATTTTCTTTGTTTCAAATGTGATACTAAAAATACACACACAGAAATTGAAATTTAGTTCCATCGCAGTCCTGTAATCTTCTCTTATTTTGTTCTGTAGCTAAGTCAGAATTCACATTTACTAGATTATTGTCTATTGCCATGGAAATCATTTTGTTATATTTCAATTTCACTACAGGAACAGCCACAGGAGCTAATGGACCGTAAGAGGGAAATTTGTTGTTTAAACAATGATTATCTTTTATATTTGGCTAACATGAAAAGGGGAAAGTACAATTCTTCTGTCACACAGCATGAGAAGGTAAATGGATGGGAGTTGAGGGCAGAATTCACCTTAAGAAAATCACAACTGTCTTATGAATCAGAAATAATGTTGCCCACTCAGAAGACAAAATTATAAAATGTGCCCATATCAAGCTGTGTTTTTACAAACAGTATAGGAGGGCCTTGTTGTAGGTTAAATTCCCAAGAAGTAATCATTTTGAGATGGAATGGGGGTGAGATGGAATGGGGGTGCATGGAGTATATCAGGGATCAACTACTGTGAAAGGAAGGGGAAGAAGATACAGGACTGGGCCGAGAAAGAGATGAAACTTGTATGCAAGAGGGAGAGAGTCCCAGCCAGGCCAGTGGAGGGGGCTGTGGAGGTGATATTGACCTTGGCATTGTTTTGGGTCACCCTTGCTCTGTGGAAGGATATGGAATGCCCAAGGAAGGGCTGCCCACTCTCTGTCTGCAGCTGAGGACGTGATCGCGTCTGCTGACCTGAAGACCCTCTACTGATCATACTCCTTATCAGTTCATCCTTGAAGCAGAATCTGGGTGACACATTTCTTTGTCTATATAGGTCATCTTATTTCATGAATATCAGGGATTTTCTGCAGTTTTATCCTTAAAGTATTTGTATTGCCCAGAAAATATATCACCTTTAATCAGCAAAGTCTTGCATAAGAATTACTGTTCACATTTTTTAGACTTAGAGTTGACAAAGGCCATTTTAATGTCCTTATTGTGTTTGAGGGCTTTTAGTATTATGTAAGCTCTCTTCTATCTATAGCCACAGCATACGATTTTTTAAAAAAATTCACAGCAGATTGTGACCCTTCATAGAAAGGTAAGGCTTTTTTAATAGTATATAAACATTTATGACCAAATGTTTCTTTTTTGAACTTTTAGTTTTACAATGATTTCAAACTTACAGAAACATTCCAAGAATAGGACAAAGAACTCTCATATGTTCTTCACTTCTATTCCCCTAGTATTAACATTTATTACAATTGTCTTATCATATTCCCTCTCTTTTCTCTATCCCTTTACTCTCACACCTTATTTTGAAGATTTTTTTTTTTTTGACTTGACAGTAAAAGTTGCAACATGATGCTCTAGTAATCCCTTAGTAATTCAGAAAGTATTTCCTAAAAGCAAGGACATTCTCCCACATAACCTTCATGTAACCATCAAAATAGGAAATTCATATTGATATAATATTACCATCTAACCCTTGGATCTCATTTGTAATTCATTAGTCACCCAGCGATGTTCTTTATAGGTGCGGCATCCAGGACCATGTCTTGTATCTATCATCCTGTGCTTTGGTCTCCTTCAACTGGAACTCTTCCTAAGTCTTTCTTTGTCTTTTATCTTTGAAGAATACCACCAAATTCTGCTTCTCTATTCATGACCTAGAGCCAGACATCCTGGAATGTGAAGTCAAGTGGGCCTTAGAAAGCATTACTACCAACAAAGCTAGTGGAGGTGATAGAATTCCAGTTGAGCTATTCCAAATCCTGAAAGATGATGCTGTGAAAGTGCTGCACTCAATATGCCAGCAAATTTGAAAAACTCAGCAGTGGCCACAGGACTGGAAAAGGTCAGTTTTCATTCCAATCCCAAAGAAAGGCAATGCCAAAGAATGCTCAAACTACCGCTCAATTGCACTCATCTCACACGCTAGTAAAGTAATGCTCAAAATTCTCCAAGCCAGACTTCAGCAATATGTGAACCGTGAACTTCCTGATGTTCAAGCTGGTTTTAGAAAAGGCAGAGGAACCAGAGATCAAATTTCCAACATCTGCTGGATCATGGAAAAAGCAAGAGAGTTCCAGAAAAACATCTATTTCTGCTTTATTGACTATGCCAAAGCCTTTGACTGTGTGGATCACAATCAATTGTGGAAAATTCTGAAAGAGATGGGAATACCAGACCACCTGAAAGAAGAAACTCCTTGGAAGAAAAGTTATGACCAACCTAGATGGCATATTGAAAAGCAGAGACATTACTTTGCCAACAAAGGTCCGTCTAGTCAAGGCTATGGTTTTTCCAGTGGTCATGTATGGATGTGAGAGTTGGACTGTGAAGAAGGCTGAGCACCGAAGAATTGATGCTTTTGCACTGTGGTGTTGGAGAAGACTCTTGAGAGTCCCTTGGACTGCAAGGAGATCCAACCAGTCCATTCTGAAGGAGATCAGCCCTGGGTGTTCTTTGGAAGGAGTGATGCTGAAGCTGAAGCTCCAGTACTTTGGCCACCTCATGTGAAGAGTTGACTCATTGGAAAAGACTCTGATGCTAGGAGGTATTGGGGGCAGGAGGAGAAGAGGACGACAGAGGATGAGATGGCTGGATGGCATCACCGACTCGATGGAAATGAGTTTGAGTGAACTCTGGGAGTTGGTGATGAACAGGGAGGCCTGGCGTGCTGCGATTCATGGGGTCGCAAAGAGTCAGACATGTCTGAGCGACTGAACTGAACTGAACTGAACACATACCTATATGTACTTTTTCCAGATTCTTTTACATTATGGGGTTATTATAGGATGTGGAGTCTAGTTCCCTGTGCAATACAGTAAGTCCTTATTTTTTTTTAATTTTTAAATTATTTAATTTTTAAAATTATTATTCTAAAGTATGAATGACAGGGTTTTAGTGCTTAGCTTGCCGTTGTGGATGATAATGATAGCAGTGGGATTTGCGCTAGTGGTTTCTGATATAAAAGATAGTTTCTGAATAAGAAACCATCTGTATTGCAGAGGCAGATCTTTCTTTGGTTTCTTTTGGATTTATTTCTTGTCAGCTCAATAAGAAGCAGCTATTAGGAAAAATGTTTGAGCCTTGTTTATTGGTTTGCAATAATGAGAACAGTTACTGAGTCCTAATAATTTTGTGCTTTTATTTTCAAGTAAGAAAGCATTCTTGTTTTGTAATGATACCAAGGGAAGGTAGTTTAAAAGCTAGTTTTAAAGGATCTGGAGCTTTGAGAGGTTATAATTTAGAGTGGAGGCATGGTGGTCAGAGGAAATGAGCCAAAGTTAAAAGCCTTTTCTGTGCCATTGCATCTGTAACCATCCTCAAAGTACTGTGCACTTTATGTCACAAAAAAGCCTCAGATCCTGTGGGTAAATGTTATCTGTAGGAACCTCATCTCTTGTAAAAACAGTTCTTTTATTCTTACAGTGTTTGAACAAAAATATAAATAATAGTGTTTTCTTTTTGCAGGACAATATATGGATATAGGGATTCTTCTAGTTTTGAATAGGTATGTTGTAATATAAAAAGAAAAATCAAAATTAAAATTAATAGATGGTAAGACAGAAACTGAAGGTGTTCTCTTGGTTAAATCTTTTTCTTTTTGTCTCTTTTGTGAAGCAAGGATACTAGTTTTTATTTTTCTTGAGACTGTTTTTATGCCTGATTTTCTTTTGGAGGATAAAATATAATTACTTGTCAGCTAAAAGTTGGTGGGATCGATGTTTTTGCAAGTGGCTTTAGAGGTAGGTCTTGGTTGTGTTTAACCTGTAAGGAACATAGGGAGCATGCAGGATGCGGGCATGTTGATGGACAGTCAGTATGATTGTAGAGGAAAGATAAGTGAGTGAAGGCTCAGTTCATTCTTTCACTTTAAACATATTTGCATTTTCTTATGAGTCTCCATTCTCCTGACCTCATCTAGTGTAATTTTACTTGCTTCTTATCCCAGTCCCTTCTTTTTGTTTCTGCCTGTCTCTCTGATACAGAGTCATTCACACACATATAACATACCTTCATGCTTGAATCTAAATAATTGACATGCATAAAAATATTCCCAAATGAAGGTCACATAAGACCTGTGTGTTTTTGTGTAAATGTGTGTACACACACACATATTATTTTTAAGTAGTTAATCACTCTGAGTACTTGGTTTATTATAAATATCCAGCTCAGTTTATTAAGTAAATAAATAAGAGCCTAAAATCAGAAGTTATTTTTAAGAACTGGAACAAATTGGTCAAAGGAAAGGACAGTCTCGTGGAGATGTCATTCACGCCACAAAGATTTATTTGTTGTAGAGGTGATTACTTCCAGTCACTTAGTAATTGTGTGCAAAAATTGTTAGGTTATCTTCTCCTTTACCTCATCTTTCTGAATGATATTTTACTTGTGATTGGTAGGGAGTGATTAACTGGACCAGACAAATAGTTCCCTGGGAAAGGTAAACCTTGCCTTGGGTGAAGACATGATATGGGACCATGTATTTGTACTTTTCCCTGGCAGTTCAGAGGGTAAAAGGTCTGCCTTCAGTGCAGGACACCCTGGTTCGATACCTGGGTTGGGAAGATCCCCTGGAGAAGGGGATGGAAACCTACTCGAGTATTCTTGTCTAGAGAAATCTTGGATAGACCGTGGGGTTGCAAAGAGTTGGACATGACTGAGCAACTGACACACTGCTGTGAATAAACTCTTCTTATTGCAGCCCATTTCCTGTCTTGTGACAGCTGAGTAACTCAGAGTAGAGTCAAATGACTTGCATGATAGGAACCATAACAAAGCACTTAGGACATCAGCCTTTAAAAACAGCAACGAAAGATCAAACATTCTCTAGTTACAATTTTAACATTTTACAGTTTGGAGTGGTTTGCTACTCCTGTCAATGAAAATGCCTACATGGCATCTTTTTGGTTGCCAAAAAGGGTCCTCTGTGGTTGAGGACCCTGGTGGGCGGGGGATAGTGCTCTGTGTCTTGTTGGGGGTTTGGGAACTGCTTTCCTAATGTGCCCTGAATGTCAAGAACAGGGCTCTTTCTCCTGCTATTTTCCTCATCAGCATCTTCCTCTCCTAGAGACAATTGATTTAGTTTAAAGAGTATAAGCAGTAGAAATCCAAGATTTGGTTACAGTTTACACTGGGACACCACCCACTCAGTTCTCTTCCTCCCCTTTCAGGTCTCTGCTCAAGGTCATTTTGTCACTGAGGACTTCCTCCGCCACCAGAAACCCAACCTTCCGCCTCTCCTGCCTGATTTTTCCATTAGTGCTTCATTCACATTGAGTCATGACTGATTTCTGCTCTCTGTGGATCTTCCTTTGAGCCTGATGATTTAAGAATTTCCATAGCTCTGGGCCAAATGGAGCTATGATCCGCTGAGACAAAACATTGCTCCTTTAGCTCTTCCTGGTTGGGCAGTCATATTAGTTCAGATTGCTTATCTATGATACAAAATCCTTCCAATCTCTCCATTTCTTCCAAAAAAAAAGAAAAGGAGTTGAGGGGATAGTGCTGATCAAGTGCTACTGGGCCGAGTAGGAGCCCCTCAAAGTGCTGTGGGAGTTCACAGGCGATGAGTGTGCCTTATAGCAGGGACCAACCTTGACAATGTGCTCAAGGCCAGAGATGCACAGCTGATTTAGTAGGGGAGCTATATTTAAATAACTAATTAAAATAAAGTGCTTAATGGAGATATAAATAAGGTACATGAGAGGATAGATGAGGCGGTGATGCTTAAATCTAACTGGGCAGGCTGGGAGGATTTCCTTGAGAAGATGACACATTGAAAATTCATGAATTTGAACATGTGGTAGTAGAAGCGGGGAGGACTTCAGGAGGGTCAGACTGAGGTCAAGACACATGAAAAAAGAGAAAAAAAACTTGGTGCAAATTTTCCTTTGCCTGTTGCTGAGGGCTTTTGGATAAAGGGATTTCAAGGTGAGATTTTGATGTTTTTGTCTTTCACTTTTAGCCCTTCTGTGGGGTTCTGGACTGAACAATGACTTGTTTCCCCACCAGCAGGGAAATGAAGTGCTGCTTCCTAGCTGGATGAATGCTTGGTAACCTTCCATGTCTGGCTTTTCCAGTGAGGGATTTGAAGGCTAAACTGTGTTTTCTGTTCCAGGGAGCCTCAGTCACACTTACCTCCCCAGTTGTAGGTGGAGAATTGGAGCAGAGAGGAGACGAAGGCCAGATCAGATTTTTTTAAAAATTACACAAAGTGATCAGGCAGAGTAGTCATAGAGGTCCAGATTCAGCCCAGGCATGCATGTGCACCTCTTCAACACCAGAAATGGGAAGAGTAGAGGAAGAGGGAACCTGAGTTCCTGTCTTGAAGGAACAGTAACTCCACCCAGAAGGCTTAAAGTGTGACTCAGTGTGGCAGCTGTGATTTTTCCCCAGGAAGGAGCTGCTGAAGTGTTAGGCAGAGAGGATGGAACTTGTTCTTAACTCTCTACTCCACATGTACATGGCAGGGAACCCTAGAGGGGCAGAAGGGTTCCTTGTCCCTCCAATCCTCATGGAGCTTAACGACAATCATTTCCCAGAGGTTTCTTGTCCTAGAACCTATTAAGTTAATGGCTGTGGAGTAGACTGAAGTTGAGTTGGCTTGTGATAACTCTGTGCCCTTGACTTTAGAACATATTCTTTACAGAAGTATGCTCAGATACTCGGGCCTGTGGAGCTATATTTGTAGTTACCATTGACCAGAGGAGCCCAGTGAGTCCTTTATAACATGAAAGAAAGTGAAAGTGAAAGTCGCTCAGTCACATTTGACTCTTTGGAACCCCATGGAACATCGCCTGCCAGGATCTTCTGTCCGTAGAATTCTCCAGGCAAGAATGCAGGAGTGGGTAGCTGTTCCCTTCTCCAGGCGATAATCTCAACCCAGGGATTGAAACCAGGTCTCCTGCACTGCAGGCAAGAGAGAGAGAGAGCGAGAGCAAGAGAAAGAGAATGACTCAGGTTCAAAAGAGTTGTTCACATGTGTTCAAAGACAATATTTAACCACCCAAATCAACTAGCTACAACAGCTTGTACAGTGTTTCAGTACTGGCTGACTGTGACACAAGCATCTGGGTGAAAATATGCTTCTCTTATTGGCTTGTATCTGAACAAGGAGCTCAGATTTGTTCTCTGTTTCTGGCACTATTGAAAGTGGTTAGCAGGGAGAGCAGTTGATGACTTTCTCTTAGAATCACTCTCAGATACTTAAAAGAAACAGTTTCTTGTACTTTTTTGTAAAGAGATCTGAACTTAAGTTTGTTCTGAGGTTAGCAATTTACGCATGGTATTTTAAAAGATAGAATGATACAATCCCAGAGTATATCAGAGATAAGCCAGATGGCTTGTTTCTAGACTAGTGTTACTGGTGATTAAAGAGCTGATTTTTCTCTCACATGCTCAAGAGCGTGGATGTATTTATTGTCAACATATTCAATAGCTAGACAAGTTAAATTGGTCCAGGAAAACCTAATTGGGTATTTTCCATCTTGCATAACTCTAGTGCTCCTATTTAAGATAGCCTGGGGAATAGCTGTTAGTGAAGGTATTGATTATAAGTCTGCTGCTTTTTAATACCTGTGCATTAGCTCCACTTACATTTCAAGGGGCTAAAATTTTAAACAAAAGTAAAAATCTAAGCAGTTTGAGCTAGTTCTGTCACTTGCACTTAGGTGAATAGTTTTGCTTTGATTACTTTCTAAGAGTTGCTGTCAGCCTGGGTGAAGAGGACCATATTACTGGATCACTCTTATTTTGACAAAAGATCATTATCTGGCTGGAACATGTCCTAGGAGCCAATAAATATATAATAGGCTATTTCAGATTCTTTGAAGATAATAAGCATAATCTCATTTTGACTATAGACTGTGTTTCTTAATAAATGTTTAAAAACTCTCCTGGCAGAGCCTTGATATGACAACTGATAAATATACCACTGGATAAATGATAACAAAAAAAAAAAAACACACGAATTACAGTTGATGTGCCTTCAAATTATTTAGGTTCAGTAATAAAAAACCATTTTTTCCTTGACAAATATATTAGCCATGAGTGAATTCTTTCATGTTACTTCATGTTGAGAAATATACACAGAAGTTTTTGCTGGGGAGTTACTTTTACTGACTGCTGGTAATTCACTTTTGATTTTTATTCAGGTAGTTTGTAATGATAAATTATTTATATAAAACAGTTGCTCCTTGAAATATATGTGAATTTTATTTTTTGCTTAAACTTACTGCGTATTTATGAATCTTGTTGTTAATGTTAGGAAAAAATCTAATCAAGATCCTGGCTTAGAAAGTTGCTCATGATTGCTTTTTCATCTAAAAATTCAATCTGAACTGACTTATTACTTGTCTTAATCTTAAAATGAGTTCCTGTTTATTTGATGAGCAGAGAGTTTGCAATTACCTGTTAAATAATTTTGTTATTTAGAGTTTGATATGTGCCATTTTGATGTGTCTGGAGTTTTCTGTTCTTGAAGCTGAAAAGTGTTGCGATATATATTCATTAGTATCACCATTATTCAAGAAAGTGACTGCACTTTATTTGCTGTTCAGCATGGTGGGCTGCAGTCCATAGGGTCCCTGAGGGCTGGACGCTTCTGAGGGACTTCACTTTCACTTTTCACTTTCATGCATTGGAGAAGGAAATGGCAACCCACTCCAGTGTTCTTGCCTGGAGAATCCCAGGGATGGGGGAGCCTAGTGGGCTGCTGTCTATGGGGTCGCATAGAGTTGGACATGACTGAAGCGACTTAGCAGCAGCAGCAGCATGGTGTCTTACCACTATATTCATATGATTAGGGAATTGCTTTTTGGCTCATGAGGTATCAATAGGGTATTTCTGAGGTGCAGTAATCTAACATGAGGTTGTCTTAAAGTGCAGTATATGCAATTCTTATTTCACCATGTAAGCATTATGGCCTATCTTGCAATTAAAAAAAATGACTTGTATTTAAATACCTGTAATAATGATATTCCTGAAAAAATGGATATATAATTACATAGTCTCATTACATATAATTTATATACTCTCCTTACATAAGTTCTTTGACTAGAATATAAATTTGCCTTTACTTATCAGTTTACAAGGGAAACTGACATTGTACATGGTCTTTCTTATCTCTGATACGACTTCTTTACTGTAAGGTTTATGAGATACTTTATTTTTAATTTCAGTTTTCTCTGACTATGTACAGATGTCACATATCTTGTTCTTCAATTAATAAACAGCTTGTATTCTACTATCTCATTAGCCTTTTAGTAAATGGGATTCAAAATGGTGTCATTAGCCTTTTGATAAATATCATTTCAATTAGATATGCATAAATATAGAAAGATTTACTGTGTAACAAATGCAGTAATTACAATGTGTTCTGTACTATTTTGTATTTTTATGGAACTGTGTACCTATTTCTCATGGACAATAATTACACCATTAAGAGTCTATACTAACCTGTTTTCTGTGTAAAGATCACAAGTCTATTGAGTATGTAGCTTGAATTAGTTTGATTTTGCCTTTATCATAATACTGAAGAAATTGATATTGTAACTTCTCATGTGCCAAGAAGTAAAGAACTCAGGTTTAGTAATTTTTTTTGGCTGATTCAGAAAAGTAATTTGTTGCTTGCAGGATTTTTGTAAATAGAAATGTTTTAATGTAACTTGCTGCTAAGTCACTTCAGTTGTGTCTGACTCTGTGCGACCCCATAGACGGCAGCCCACCAGGCTCCGTCATCCCTGGGATTCTCCAGGCAAGAACACTGGAGTAGGTTGCCATTTCCTTCTCTAATGCATGAAGTGAAAAGTGAAAGAAGTCACTCCGTCGTGTCCAACTCTTTGCGACCCCATGGACTGCAGCCTACCAGGCTCCTCCATCCATGGGATTTTCCAGGCAAGAGTACTGGAGTGGGTGGCCATTGCCTTCTCCATAATGTAACTTAATATTATAAAAATTCTTCAGTTCAATATTTCAGCTGGTTGTTAAAATCATTACGATATTACAGAAGTATTGGTTAAGAAAGGAACTCTTGTGATAGAAAGATTTGACTTTGAATCTCAGATTTGCCAGTTAAAGTGATCATAATGCCCTTGGGTGATTATAATAACAATACCTGCCTCCTAGGATTGATTGAAGACATAAATGAGATAATAAGAGTTAGTAAGTACTAAAAAATGTAGATGATTTTTATAATCATAATTGTCAGAGTCATGGACGTTTTTGTCCTAAACATATTTAATTTTGCTGGAAATTTTATCAATCTTTGTGTATATGACAATTACAAAATATTGATTAATGGTTGAGTATACCAAACTAAACTATTTTTCTGGACACCCTGAAGGACTGAAAAACATTACATAGTTGATATTTAGTAAAATTGAATTGAATTTGCATAACTTCAACTGGTACAAGATGACTGTTGTGCAGTTTTGCTTATTTGCTGATACATAATTGTTTTGTAATTGTTATATATTCTGTGTCAAACTAGATTGTAAACAAAAATTGATTAGAAATTTTTTTTCACCTTCCTCTCATCTAAAAGTATGAAAAAAAATTTTTTCCCCAACCACCAAATATATTCAGTAAATGTTTATTGGATTTTAGCCAGATATACTTTTGATGGATGTTTCCTATTCCCCTTGATGCTAAAAGAAAAATGGATAAATAAGATAATGAACTGTTTGTAAAAGAATGACAAAATCAATTATCATGTAATCATGCTATACATACTATTACACTGTTAAGACATGTTTATATAGGTGGACACGTAATGGTATAGCCATAGAAAAAGTTGTGAGGATCTATAGTCAGTTGTTTATGAAATTACTTCTAGACAAGGGAATGGAAGAGTGTAGGTGCTAGTGCTGGTGCTAATTTGTTTCAGTCATCTCCAACTCTTTGTGACTTATGGACCGTAGCCTGCCAGGCTCCTCTGTCATGGGATTTTCCAAGCCAGAATACTGGGGTGGGTTGCCATGCCCTGCTCCAAGGGATCTTCCCAACCCAGGGATTGAACCCGAGTCTCTTACATCTCCTGCATTGGCAGGTGGGTTCTTTACCACCAGCACCACTGGAAGAATGTAGAGTATATACCAAATAGTGTGTTGTGATTACAAGCAACCTAAAATGAAAGATTATTTAAGCATAGAAACCTGGGGGGTTTGTTGGATAAAGTGTGAGTACATCACAGAATTGGAAATAGAGTTGAATAAGTAAGCCTCAGGAAGTATGCCTTCCCTCGTGGCTCAGACGGTAAAGCGTCTGTCTACAATGTGGGAGACCTGGGTTCAATCCTTGGGCTGGGAAGATCCCCTGGAGAAGGAAATGGCAATCCACTCCAGGACTATTGCCTGGAAAATCCCATGGACAGAGGAGCCTGGTAGGCTACAGCCCATGGGGTCGCAAAGAGTCGGACACGACTGAGCGACTTCACTTACCCCTGGAGAAGGAAATGGCAACCCACTCCAGTACTCTTGCCTGGAGAATTCTATGGACAGAGGTGGGCTACAGTCCACGGGATTGCAAAGAGTAGGACATGACTGTGTGACTAACTTTTAGGAAGTATAGAAATAGAAACAACTCCAGAGTTAAGTGACAGAAATTTGTGAGCAGCTACTGTGGCTAGAGTGGCATTTGGGGACTTCCTGCAGTTGACAGCCCACTAGAATGACAGGAAATGGGGGTGGTGGCAGTTCTCTAAAGGAAATGGTGCTGGGCATGGAGGTCATCATGGTGGGGTGTTTTCCTTATTATTTTAGATAAATCTTTTTAAAAAGTAGCTCAAGATTTAATCTGTATACCATATGATTCACCCACTTGAAATTTATAATTCAGTAACTTAGTATGTGAATTTGTGCGTTCATCTACACAATCAATATTGTATTATCCATGAAAGAATCCCTACTACCCTCATCCATAATCAATACGCCACCCCCACCTCTGCCCTTAGAAACCAGTAATATACTGTCTATAGATTTTTCTATTCTGAACATTTTCAGTTCAGTTCAGTTGCTCAGTCGTGTTCGACTCTGCGACTCCATGGACTGCAGCATGCCAGGCCTCCCTTCCAACGTGAACTCCTGAAGTTTACTCAAACTCATGTCCATTGAGTCAGTGATGCCATCCAACCATCTGTCATCCCCTTCTCCTCCCGCCTTCAATCTTTCCCAACATTGGTCTCTTCAAATGAGTCAGTTCTTCGCATCAGGTAGCCGAAGTATTGGAGTTTCAGTTTAAGCATCAGTTCTTCCAATAAATATTCAGGACTGATCTCCTTTAGGATGGACTGGTTGGATCTCCTTGCAGTCCCAGGGACTCTCAAGAGTCTGCTCCAATACCACAGTGCAAAAGCATCAATTCTTCTGCACTCAGCTTTATTTATAGTCCAACTCTCACATCCATACATGACCACTGGAAAAACCATAGCCTTGACTTAGATGGACCTTTGTTGGCAAAGCAATGTCTCTGCTTTTTAATATGCTGTCTAGGTTGGTCATAACTTTTCTTCCAAGGAGTAAGTGTCTTTTGATTTCATGGCTGCAGTCACCATCTGCAGTGATGTTGGAGCGCCCCCCCCGCCCCCCGCCACCACCCCCGGCCAAATAAAGTCTGTCGCTGTTTCCACTGTTTCCCCATCCATTTGCCATGAAGTGATGGGCCCAGATGCCATGATCTTAGTTTTCTGAATGTTGAGCTTTAAGCCAACTTTTTCATTCTCCTCCTTCACTTTCATCAAGAGGCTCTTTAGTTCTTCTTCACTTTCTGCCATAAGGGTAGTGTCATCTGCATATCTGAGGTTATTGACATTTCTCCCGGCAATCTTGATTCCAGTTTGTGCTTCATCCAGCCCAGCATTTCTCACAATGTACTCTGCATATAAGTTAAATAAGCAGGGTGACAATCTACAGCCTTGACATACTCCTTTCCCAATTTGGACCAGTCTGTTGTTCCATGTCCAGTTCTAACTGTTGCTTCCTGACCTGCATATAGGTTTCTCAAGAGGCAGGTCAGGTGGTCTGGTATTCCCATCTCTTTCAGAATTTTCCACAGTTTGTTGTGATTCACATAGTCCCAACATTTTATATCAATAGAATTAAAGCAACATATTGTCCTTTGTGATTCACTTCCTTTGCTTATCATAATGTTTTCAAGGTTCATTAGGTTGTAGCATGTGTCAATACTTCTATTTACGGCTGAATAATATTCCATCATATGGATAATTCCACATCCTGTTTATCTACTCATCAGTTGATAGACATTTGAACTGTTTCCACCTTGTGATTCTTATGAAAAACATTGCTGTAAACATTTGTGTAGAAGTTTTTGTTTGAATACTTATTTTCAGTTGACTTGTGTCTATAACTAGGAGTGAAATTACTAGATCATATGATAATTCTTACATTTTCGCTTTTGAGGAACTGCTGTTTTTCAAATTGCACCCTTATTACCATGAAGGAGGGAGACTCAAATTTCTCCAAGTTCTAACATGTTAAATGTCTTGGTGTAGAACTATCCTAGAGGGTGTGATGTGCCATCTCATTGTTATTTTGATTTGCATTGCTTTGATTACTAATGATGTTTGTATTTTTTTATTTGCTTATTGGCTGTGTGTGTGGGTGTGTGTGTAGGACACGCTTAGTCATGTCCAACTCTTTGCGACCCTATAGACTATACCCCTCCAAGCTCTTCTATCCATGGGATTTTCCAAGCAAGAATACCAGAGTGGGTTGTCATTTCCTTCTCCAGGGGATCTTCCTGACCAAGGAATGGAACCTGCATCTCTTGCATCTCCAGGTGGCTCAGTGGTTTTACTTGTCTTCCTAATCTTGTAGAAACAAAGATTAAATATCAAAAGGACCTTATAGTCCATCAGCTGTTGCTTTTGACCAAATTATAAATATGTCCACAGGTTTGCTAAGGTCTGGTTTTTTAGTTTGGATTGTATGTTGTTTTCTACCTACATCAGAACCAGCTGTTTGTTAGAAATGCACATTTCCAGGCTTAACCCCCAGTTTCATGCATAAGTCAGTTGAATACCAGGCCCAAAAGACAAAATTTTAAGCAAGTAGATGGAGAGCTACTTTTTTGGTGGTAGACATCTCACTATCTCACAAGGCCATTATTTTGTTGGATGTTCCTTCATTTGTTTCCTGGTAGCTTTTATCATTTGGCCTGTCTCGACTCTTTGCAGCAACACTCAACAATCCTGTTCCTTTGTGATGGTTGGCAAATATGGTCTTGTTGTGCATGAAGATAGGACATTAGTCTTGCAGTTTGACCCTGTAAGTTCTGCTGAGTTAATCATTGAGTTAAGAATGTCTTGCTCAGCACCACCTGAGTAGATGGGAGATAGAACCTCCTATGTATGACCTTTGTTATAAAAGAGGCAAAACTCTGATAGGAATTTTAAATGTTAACCAGAAATACTGAAGTCTTCTTAATAGATCATGACATTGTATTTGAATGTATCTGATGTAAAAGCTTCATAATTTCTTAGATAACAAAAGTCTAGTCTTGGTGATAATGGTAATTTTTTTGTTGTTCAGTTGCTTAGTCATGTCTGACTATTTTGTGGATCTGGGAACTGTAGCCCACCAGGCTCCTTTGTCCATGGCATGCCCAGGCTAGAATTCTGGAGTGGTTTGCCATTTCCTTCTCCAGGGGATCCCCTGACCCAGAGATCGAATCTGTGTCTCCTGCATTGGCAGTCGGATTCTTTACCACTGAGCCATCAGGGAAGTCCAGTGACAATTTTACCTGATTTCATGTAAAAAGTTTTCTGAATAGTGTGATAGCTTCAGCTAATATCAAGTGTAGCATCCAGTGTCTTAGCACAGGCGATAACCCCTACACTTTTCTCACTTGAGTTGTCAAGCTGGGAGAGAATGTTGTTAAAGGGTCAGACTCATGTGTTCAGGCCCTATTAGCTTTTGATTTATGACCAAAGCCATCTCACTTACGTCCTTACTTTGTTTGACTCTCAGGATTGGACTGTCCTTTGGTTTTAATTTGATAAGAAGTGTATGAATGACATTCTTGCCTTTAATACTGTGAAAAAATGCAAGGAGCCTGATGATAAGTTGTGCATCAGATGAGTTATGATTGTTAGATATAAGGGCAATAATAATGTGGAGTTAGCATAGACTTGGTAAAGCTCATCTTGTGAAGTTGTTAAGTCCCGTCACTTTTTTCTAGTGTTGGGTTTTTTTTTCCTCCTGGGAACTGGCTTCTTATCACCAAGTTTTAATGCTTTTATTTAGTCATTCCCGTAGAATGCATTTGTTTCCTTTCCATTTTTTTAACAAGTATCATTAGCCTCATTTAGGACCTTATCCACCAAAGAATGATCAATACTGGGAAAGGTTAAAAAGGTCAGATGTGAATTTATTACATGAATGTTCGTTTGATTTACACAGATGCATTATCAACTGGTTACCAATTTGCATTATTCAATATTCATTTATAGGCATTTATGATGCTGTCAAATTCTAGCGTGTGAGCAATTTTAAAAGATCTGCTTTGTGCTTAGTTAAAGGAGAAGGCAATGGCACCCCACTTCAGTACTCTTGTCTGGAGAATCCCATGGATGGAGGAGCCTGGAAGGCTGCAGTCCATGGGGTCGCTGAGGGCTGGACACGACTGAACAACTTCACTTTCACTTTTCACTTTCATGCATCAGAGAAGGAAATTGCAACCCTCTCCAGTGTTCTTGCCTGGAGAATCCCAGGGATGGGAGAACCTGGTGGGCTGCTGTCTATGGGTTCACACAGAGTTGGACACGACTGAAGCGACTTAGCAGTAGCAGCAGCAAAGCTTTAAATAGTTTGAAGTAACTACGGTAAGGGTTTAGTTTTGTTCAGGAACAAGGTCTTTATTGAGACTTACGTAGGAATAGTCAGAGCAAGCCAAGAATTAGAAAGAGGTATTAAGGTTTTTTTCCTCATGATTAAAAGAGCAGGGGACAAAAAAAAAAAAAGCATTTTGTAACTTCGATTTGATTCGAAGCAGTGTTTTTCAAAGTATAAGCCATTCTTGTGGTATGTGAGTGCCTTTTACTTTAAAAATGGGTTCATTTGAATTTGATGTGTTTTCCCAAGATCTCCATTCATGCTTAGGAGGTAAGTGATTGATGAGCTACTACTCAGCAGAGGAGAAATTAATTTGGCATAGAATAAGTGGAATCAGCTCTTAGCTTTCTTGGGGGCAGGGTAAGGATTTATTCTACCCTCATCACCTCATTCTTGAAGGCATTTTCCTTTAGTTCATAATCTTCACTAACCAGTTTGTCTCCTGGAGGAACATATAAGCATCTTGATGCTACTGCTGCTAAGTCGCTTCAGTCATGTCCGACTCTGTGCGACCCCATAGGTGGCAGCCCACCAGGCTTCCCCGTCCCTGGGATTCTCCAGGCAAGAACACTGGAGTGGGTTGCCATTTCCTTCTCCAACGCATGAAAGTGAAAAGAGAAAGTGAAGTCGCTCAGTCATGTCCAACTCTTTGCGACCCCATGGACTGCAGCCTACCAGGGTCCTCCGTCCATGGGATTTTCCAGGCAATGCTTATAACCAAAGTTGTCAAGAAAAATGGACAAATATCAGTGTACTTTTTCATGTGGCCACATGTGGAACACCAAGGGACCAGGGAAGTGATCCTAGCCTCGTTGTTCGTTGTCGGCCTTGCCTTATTTGACAGCGTTGAAAGCCAGTTTTCTCTCCTTTAGTATTTTCCTCAGTTTTAACAGTTTTACGACCTGGCATTTTCCAAGTATATTTATAAATGTCTCATCTAGTTCTCATAACACTGCTCCTGGGCAGGTGGTACAAACCTTTCTGCAGCATACCATACCCCCACCCTCCATCCAAATAACTTTTCTGACCATCTGATTTGTTTTTCCTTTTCATAGAAAATCTATTGTTTTCCTTTCCCTGATATATAATTTCAGTTACTATTAAGAAATGCTTATTTAACAACTGTTCTGTCAGCAGCTTTTGATCTCTTTTCCTCTGTAGTTAGTGGTTTTTTTTTTTTTTTTTTTAATTTTTCCATTCATACCACTTTTAAGTGTTTTGGGGGAAGTCACTTAATTCTCCAAAATGAGAAACCTGTATACTTTTGTAGGCCCCTTCCCTCATTAAGTAACAAAACAGATGGAAATCAACTCTTGATTTTTCACTTTTGTCCTGACTAGGTGTTCACCTTAAGTGTGTAGATATATGACCTTTTTGTGAAAATATTTTCGTGATCTCACCACATTTGAATAGGAAAATGAAAATGATTAGGAATTCTGACTGCTCATAATTATTGTTGATTTGTTTGTAGTCATGTAAAACTCATGTTTCTTGCCATCCTCACTCATACATCTTGGATAGACTTGTAGCGAAGAAGAGATACGTTACATACAGCTTCAGCTTCCTTATCTGTCTGCTACTCTGTCCCCACCCTCGCCATTTTCTTTATGAAACAGAATTAGCTTGTATTAAAAAAAAAAAACAACCTTATCAGAAGAGATGATGATGTCAGTGATCATTTGAAAGCTGGTAGACGGTCTGTTTATGCCTTTATTCAATTTTAAAATAATAAACTGTATTTTTTAGAGCAGTTTTAGGTTTACAAAAAATTGATCAGGAGGAACAGAATTCCCATATACCTTTCATCAGTGCTCACTTTGCAGTTTCTCCTATTACTAACAACCTGAATTAGTGTGGAACATTTGTTGTAATTGGTGAGCAAATATTGATGCATTATTATCAACTGTATTTGCAAGTCATCATGGAAAGATTACTGGAAATCATGGAAAGTAATCATTCAGATAAAGGATGAGGAGTCCCTGGTGACCTTGGGGTGGCCTCACTACCCTTGGAGCCTTTTGGGAATAGAGATGACCTGAGAATCGGAGACATCTTTGGGAGCTCATGAAAAGAGGGAATAAAGGACATAAGAAGATTAGTTTTGATGATCTCAGAGATGATAAATTTGCCAAAAATGTGAATGCTGCTTAGGAGGAGGAAGGTTCTCAGTTTTCCTTCCTGTCCATGGCTGTGTACACCCTGGAAGGACTACTCCTGTCTAGAATTGCTGGGCCTCCCACCGATTTGTGCTGTGGAGGCCCAGGAGAAGGGAAGTCATGTCTTATCCCAAGTATGAAAGCCCCAAGGATCTTTAACAGATAAGTGAGAAGACTAGACCTGGGACAGGTATATGTGAGTCATGATCAGTGCCTTTGACCAGGTCTGCAAACTCCCATTCCCGTGGCTCTTGGAAGCCTTCTTTGGTATCTGCTTCCCTGTAAGCCAAGCATGTCACCTTACAGATGTGTTTTTTCTTGTCTGCCATCAGAAAGAGAAAAGAGATGGGTGTCCTTTTCTTTTATATTCCTCTGTTACTTTATTAAAATAATCTTATAAAGCAAATGACAGTAATAGTTGTTCCCATTGTTTAGTTTTATAGTGGCTTTTAATTTTTATGCATGAGGCCAGGACAGAGCCCTCTGGCTAGGAGTTGTGCAGTGCTGGCTGCCCCTCACTGGTCAAAGTGGAACACTGAAGCAGGGGGACAGCCAGGCTGGCTGCTCTCACCCAGTGTGTGGCCGTTTGTTCATGTACTCTGAGCTGCACAATTTGGAGACTGTCAGTTGGGGCTGAGTAGCTGAAATCTAAGACATGCCACTTTGCAGTGCATATTTGATGCTGACAGGCTCATCTTTAAAAATAGTGATTTTACAGTTTGTTTTCTCTGTTTATATGTTATGTTTTTGTTTTTCTTTAAAGAATAGTTTCCCAGGCTGAGTTTGTTTTTTCAAAAACACCCACTTCGTCACAGTTTTTTTTGAATTTTAAATTTCAAGTATATATACTTGTTTCCTGTCTCTGTAAAGAAGTGGCCTTACTTTGTGAACATGACTGGTTCAGTCTCTGAACATACAGTCTCTGTGGTGAGACTCTATCTTTACGTAGTGAATAGTCCGTTGAAGGTGCCTAGCAGTCACGCTGTGTCTTTCTTAGAAACTTCAAAGTACCTACTGTGCCATAATCTTCTGAAGGGTGCCTTATGCATATAAGGCCAAGTTGTCTGCCTCACCATTGTTGTTCAGTTGCTAAGTCACGTCTGACTCTTTGTGACCTCATGAAGCACAACACACCAGGCTTCCCTGTCCTACAGTATCTCCCAGAGTATGCCCAAACTCATGTCCATTGAGTCAGTGATGGCATCCAACCATCTCATCCTCTGTCTCCCCCTTCTGTTCCTGCCCTCAATCTTTTCCAACATCTGGGTCTTTTCCAGTGAGTCTGCTCTTCACATCAGGTAGCCAAAGTATTAGATCTTCAGCTTCAGCATTGGTCCTTCCAGTGGTTATTCAGGGTTGATTTCCTTTAGCATTGACTGGTTTGATCTTGCTGTCCATGGGACTCTCAAGTCTTCTCCAGCACCACAGCTCAAAAGCATCAATTCTTTGGCACTCAGCCTTCTTTATGGTCCAGTTCTTATATCCGTACATGACTACTGGAAAAACCATATCTTTGACTATACAGACCTTTGTTGGCAAAGTGATGTCTGCTTTTTAATGCGCTGTCTAGATTTGTCATAGCTTTTCTTCCAAGAAGCAAGTGTCTTTCAATTTCATGGCTGCACTTACTGTCTGCAGTGATTTTGAAGCCCAGGAAAATAAAATTTGTTGCTGTTTCCTCTTTTTCCCCATTTATTTGCCATGAGGTGATGTGTCTTACCCTGTGACCCCATTATCCTGACCACTGACTATAGGACGGCAGGCAGAGGGCACATCATGGAAGGGGCTGTGCATGAGAACTCTGTTCCAGGGTGTACTGTCCACACCCCCTATAGGATCGTTTCTCCTTATAGGAGGGATGCAGTTATTAGAATGATATAGAAGTACTCAGATTTTCTAAGAGAAAGTAGGCTGCAGAATCCAGGAGGCTAGAGCAGCCATAAAGACAACATTGCCATGAGATAATGGGAAGAGGCATACTAAAGGACTAGTAGTTTGCTAAAGGCAAGAAGCAGACCCAGAAGAGGAGTCCAAACTGAGTTGCCCTGTGACTCCTCACTGTGTATTCTGAGGGCAGGTCAATTCAGGTCTTATCTCATCTTGTATCCTTTCAGCCATCCACACCCTCCACCTACCTCACCATCCAAATTCCCTGTCTTCTGACAAAATCTTGAGTTTCTGGAACTGCCTGACAATTCCTGAATTTTAAAATTACTTACCTAAGAATAAGTCAGTTTTTGAAAACTGATAATATGATTCTTAAATAAAGACCTTGTGTAACGACATAGATGGTCTAAAAGCCAGAAATACCAGATAGAGAAGTGAAATATCTGAAAAAGTTATATTGTAGATTTTTATGTTTGCTTGCCATATACAGATTTTATTTATCTTTAAATAAAACTTACCTGGTTATATCATAGTTCTTAAGAAACTATGTAATAGTTTAAATGAGGAAGAAAAGATGGCTGTATACTAAATTGGTTAGGGAGCTCATTAACATACTGTCTTTTTTTGTCAGGTTGCTAAGGCTTACTGATTGAATGTGAATTTAGAGAAACTATCATCTTGATGGCAGTGTTACTAACTATACTTCATCTTCATTTCAATTTCTCTTTTTGTGTTAATGTTTGTGTTTTTTCTTTTGTTTACCAGTGTTAACTGTTTTAAATACACATGTCATACTTACAGGGAAATGATTGTGAGCAAGGAGACAACAAAGCAAATAAATTATATAAAGATAACTCAATATCTATTGAATTATAAGTTATTCAATAGATATTTTCTGTGATTGTCATGTGATTTTGGACTATTACATTCACTGGCATCTTCCATGTGCTAGAACACTGACATATTGTGGGTACTTAGTTGTCCTGCAATGAACAATGAGATACACGTGTCTTTTTCAATTTTGGTTTCCTCAGGGTATATGCCTAGGAGTGGGATTTCTGAGTAATATGGTGGTTTTGGAGAAGGAAATGGCAACCTACTCCAGTACTCTTGCCTGGAAAATGCCATGGGTGGAGGAGCCTGGTAGGCTACTGTCCATGGGGTTGCGAAGAGTTGGACACGACTGAGCGACTTCACTTTCACTTTTCATATTCATGCATTAGAGAAGGAACTGGCAACCCACTGCAGTGTTCTTGGCTGGAGAATCCCAGGGACAGAGGAGCCTCGTTGGCTGCCATCTATGGGGTCGCACAGAATCAGACATGACTGAAGCGACTTAGCAGCAGTGGCAGCAGCATACACCCATAAAGAAAGTCAAAACAGCTCAACAAAAGTAAAGTACAATAGATTGACCTGGTGAACAAAGGAAATAAAAAATTGTATTTACCAGTTAAGAACAAAACTAACTAAAGCACAAACTGGAAAACAAAATTAAGGCAAGGTGCCAAGTGGGAAATAAAGCAATGAAAACACAACTAACAAATATGTTGGGGAGAAAGGAAAGAAATAAAAGAATAGATAAGCAAAGTTAGAGATAGATGAAGATTTATATACATTAAAGGTTAACTGCAATGCAAAAGAACAGTAGGAAAGTCAAACAAAGGAATAAATGTAGAAAAAATATAATAGGTTTTAAAAATTAAAATTATTAATAAAAAGAAAAAAAAAGAGGGAAGAGGAAAGAAAAAAATAAGATAACACTAACAAATATGTTGAGGGTAAAGGAAAGAAAGAAAGAATAGATATGCAAAGATAAATAGAGGTAGGTAAAGAAAATTTATATACATTAAAGATTAACTGCAAGGGGTAAAGAACAGTAGGAAAAGCAAACAAAAGTTAAATGTAGAAAAAATAATAATAGGTTAAAAATTTTTTTAATTAAAGAGAGAAAAAAAAACAAACTCTACAGAACCGCAAAAGCCCAATATAGAGGCAGAGGTTTATATCAACAATAAAAAATATGACTGAAAAAAATAAATGCTCAAAAGCTTAATTAGATTTCATAGTGCCAATATAGTCAACAACTACAACAGAAGGAAGAAAAAAGGTAAAAGAAATCCAAGAGAATCTACAGAACAAGTCAAAACGTAAGAATAATAAATGTTTTTCTTGAATCATTGCTCTCAGAGTCCTTTCCGTTACTGGGAGTCACAGTCCACCTCACCTCCCTCGGATGCCCTCCAGCAATGTGCTGATCTCTGGACCTGCTGTGGGGGCTGCTCTGATTCTAATCTGGTCCTACTCCTGTGTGTTCTTGCCTCCAATGTCCACAGCTATCAGAACTAGTGCATTTTCTTTTGTGGGAGCTCTCAATGTCCTTTTATATATTCCATAGCCACAGAGTCTGCCTAGTAGATAGTGTGGATTTAATCTGCAGCTTTTACTGCTGGTGGGAAGGTTTTGGATCTTCTTCCGTAGCCACACTGCCCCTGGGTTCCAATTGTGGTTTTATTTCCTTCTCTGTCTGCCTGTGGGTGGTCCACTGGGCTTTGCTCCTAAGGCTGCCTGGAGGACTTGGGTCTGCCCCAGTGAGGGCCAGTTGTGGAGGTCATGCAGCTGCTTGTGTTGCAGGGATTCTGGCAGCACCAGGTACTCAGCGGGGTTGTCAGCTAGGGTAGCAGAAAATATAGTGCTGAAGAAGAGTATGGTAACCAGTATGGCCCAGTACTCTGCAGTATTCTTGCCTGGAGAACGCCCCTGACAGAGAAGCCTGTCAAGCAACAGTCTACAGGGTCGCAAAGAGCTGGACATGACCGAAGCGACCCTGTGTGCCTAGATGCAAGACTTTTTTTGCCTGTAGCTGCTCTGCCCCAGTGAGAGTTGAGCATGAAGGTGGCATAGCTGCTTGGTTTGCGGGGACTCTGGAGGTACCAAGTGTACAGGGACATGGACTGCCTCCACCATGGGAGCTTTGGCCCTATCAGTCTTTTTTTCAAGCTTCTTGTGGTGATCAGAGGCCTCTTTGGCTGGTCTTTCTCCGTAGCTCCGCCTGTTCAGGTATTTAGAGGGCTCCCTTGCCTGGAGTTATTCTCTGTTGTTTGGTGTGTCAGGCACATAGAGGGGCCCCCTGGCTGGGGTCCTACTCTGTAGATTGGCACATCAGGCACTTAAAATGGCACCCTTACTGGGATCCTATTCTGTAGTTAAGTACGTCAGGCATTTGATGGGCCAGCCTCTCTATTGTTCAGCTGCTGGTGCTGGCATGTGGGGCGAGAGAGGCTATGCTGATGGCTCCACCCCCTACATATGACTCAGCAGTATCATCTTGCTTCCATGGTTGCTGGGCTTTCCTCCATAGATGTTTCCCACTACAATCTCCTCGCTCAGATCCCCACCATCTGTCTCTCCATAGTCAAGAGCAGCCCTCGCCCTGGGATTGCTCCACAATCCCTAAACTCCAGCTCCCAGTCGCTGTGCCTTCCAGGGCATCTGTGGCCTGTCTGGAGTATGTATGGCTGCCTCAAGGACTATCTGATTCTCATTCTGTTTAGGCTGCCACAAATCAGCTGTTTTACTCTCAGCTTTAAATGTTTCTCCTCTGACTCAGACAATTGCCCTGATGTAGTGATCGGACCCCTGCTTCAGTTCCCCCATCCGACTAGGGCGAGTTCAGTCCTACTAACACTCCTGTTTTCCCCCCTGGTTCCTTCATCCTGCTGAGTTTTTCATGGATCCATATATTCTTTTCCGCTGGTCAGGTACTCTTGTCTACTCTCAGCTGGTTTTCAGCATTCACTTCTGTGTCTGATGGTGTATTTCTGATGTATCCATGGAGAGAGATATACTCCACGACCACCTACTCTTCCACCATCTTGTTCCCTTCCAACAGATGTTTTAAATTGATTTCATACCCTGAAACTTAAAGAATTTGTTAATTCTCAGTTGTTATTTGTGTGTGTATAGTCTTCAGGATTTTGTACATTTGAAATAGTGTCATCTGCAAGTTGTGAGAGTTTCACGTCTTTCTTTCCAGTTTGGATGCCTTTGTTTCTTTTTCTGGCCTAATTGCTCTGACTGGGACTTCTAACTGTGTGGAATAAGTGATGAGAGTGGACATCCTTTTCTTTTTCTTGATCTTAGAGGAAAAGCTTTCATTTTTTTCACTGTTGAGTTTGATGTTATCTGTAGGCTTGTCATATATATATATATATATAGCTTTTAGAATGTTGAGGTATGTTCCCATGTGGTGCTATTGGTAAAGACCCTGCCTGCCAATGCAACAGACATGAGACATGGGTTCGACCCCTGGGTCAGGAAGATCCCGTGGAGAAGGGCATGGCAACCCACATCCATGATCCTTGCCTGGAGAATCCCAAGACAGAGAAGCCTGGTAGACTACAGTCCATAGGGTTGCACAGAGTCAGACACGACCGAAGCGACTTAGTGTGTGTGTGTATGCGCATGTGTGTGCACACACACACACATTCCCTTTATGGTCACTTTGTTGAGAGCTTTTTTAAAATCATAAATGTTGAATTTTGTGAAATTTTGTAATTTTTGTAATTTTGTAAATTACAAAAAATTTTGTGATTTTTCTGAATATATTGAGATGGCCATATGACTATTACCCTTCATTTTGTTAATGTGGTTTAGAGACTGAATGATGTGCTTATGTTGAACCATCCTTGCATTCCTGAAAGAATTCTCAATCATAATGTGTGACTCTTTGAATGTTGTTGAATTCAGTTTGCTAATATTTTGTTGAGGATTTTTATATCTATGTTCATCTGTGTTATTTTTTAGTGGTGTTCTTGTGTTAGGTTTTCTTTTTTGGTGGTGTCCTTGTCTAGTTTTGGTATTAGTATAATGCTGGTCTCCTAAAATGAGTTTGGAAGTGTTCCCTCCTCTTAAATTTTGTGAAGAGTTTGATAAGGACAGGTATTAAATCTTCTTTGAATATTTGGAATTCAAAGACATGATTTTGAATTCATGGTGCTATCTGGTTTTAGCAGTAAGAAGGGAGAAGAGGTTTTTGATTACTGTTTCAATCTCTTTACTAGTAATTGGTCTATTCAGATTTGCTATTTCTTCATGATTCAGTCTGGGAAGATTGTATGTTTCTAGTAATTTGTCTACTTCTTCTAGGTTCAACTTTTGGCATACAATTTATAAAGTTTCTTAAGTGCCTATGTATTTCTGTGGTATCAGTTGTAACTTCTCTTTTATTTCTAATTCTGTTAATTTGAGCCCCTTCTCTTTTTGTCTTGGTGAGGCTAGATAAAGGTTTGCCAATTTTATTTACCTTTTCAAATACCTATCTCAGTTTCATTTATATTTTCTGTTGTCTTTGTAGTCTCCATTTCATTTACTTCTTCTACCAAGTTTGGAGAAGGAAATGGCAAACCACTCCAGTATTCTTGCCTGGAGAACCCGCATTGACAGAGGAGCCTGGTGGCCTACAGTCGATAGGGTAGCAAAGAGTCGGACATGACTGAAGCAACTTAGCAGCAAGCTTGGACTTTGTTTGTTCCTCATATTCTTATAGTAGTTTTGAACTATTAAAATAACTTAAAGAGCTTTATTGTACCTTTATTCTGCTTTGTAATATGCTACTTTACACGTGTGAGAATAAGTAACATATATGTAGTTACAAAACATAGTAATAAGAAAACAGTCATGCATCTGTCATGGAAGATATTACACTTCACGTCCACCTATCTGATTCCCCTGTCTGATTCTTCTGCCTCTCATGTTGTTTGGACTATGTGTTTATCATTCTTCTGCTTTTGTTTTTTAAGAAAGCTTTTGATTTGGAAATCATTTTAAATTACACAAAGTCGCAAGGGTAGTACAGAGAACTTCTGAATACGTCTGTGTTTAACGATATTTATGTATACACTGTACACACACATACAGAGTGGGCATTTACATTCATGTTTTTCTTCAGAATCTTTTGAGAATAAGTTGGAGATATCATTGCCTTCCTTTACTGTTAATTATTTCAATGTCATTTCCTAAGAATGAGGTATATTTTAATATTACCAAAATAGCATAATATTAGTTTTTATCTAACTTACTATATTTGAATTTTGTTAGTGCACCTGATAATGTACTTTGTAAATATTTGTTTTTTTCTCTTGTACAAGATCCAGTATAGGGACACATACTGCATTTGGTTGTCATGTCTCTTTATAGTCTGAAACAATTCTTAGTGCTTTTTTCTCTCTTTATATCATTGACATATTTGAAAAATACAGAGTTCTATCTGTTTTGTTATTTTTTTTTTTTTAATAGAATGATCCCCATTTAAGTCTGATGTTTTCTCACAATTTAGTTTCAGGTTTCACATTCTCAGACAGAATATTACAAAAGTGATATTTCCTTTCCAGATGTTATGTCTGGGAGCACTCAGTGTTCGTTCAGGGTATTGTCCAATTTCTCCCCTTGTTGCTGGTGAGTAGGTTTTGGGGACATATTCTGAGGCCATACATATATCCTGTTCCTAATAAAAAAACTTCTCCTCTTGACTTGGCCTCTATTGATAATTCTTGCCTGAACCCAGTGTTACTGTTGAGGTTGTAAAATGATAACATCCAGTGCCAGCAGCAATCCACATCAGTCAGCTCTCAGCATTCTGTCAGCCTTTTGAAAGGTTCTGTCAACCTTTCTTTCCCATTTCTATCTTTATGTTTTCCCTGTTTCTCCCCCAGTGATCTATAATCTTGAGTCCCTGTGACACATCTTCTCACTCTTTGAGTATTTCTTTACTTTCTGGTGTAACAAGATGCTCCAGGCTCCTCCTTGTGTACCTTTGCTGCGCATCCCTGGAATCAGCTCTTTCTCCAAGGAGCTATGGTTCTTGAGTGAGAAACGGAATGTGGAATCTGGGTGCTAGGTTTATTGTCTTTCTAAGTTGATTAATTGTGGTTTTTAAATCAGTTGGAGATTCTTCTTTTGTCTTTAAGCCAAGTGGTTATTTATTGAGTTTCTCTGACTTAAGATACATCCTTCAAAATCTATGACATTTTCATTCTCTTTGTGTTTTTTATAGTCCTTCATGTATTTGAGACACTTTTCCTCATGAGTGTCAGGATTGGCCGCCATGTTGTAGGACATCCAATAGCTGCTAGTGTGTGATGAAATGAACTGGATCAGTATTGATACCTGTCTTAGGCAGGTATTGAAAAGGATGAACGTGAGGTGTTTTCAACAAATGAAATACTCATTATAGCAGATTGTGTTTTAGAAGCTGAATAGTTTCACATAATAACTTAATTCTCTACATCCATCTTGAAGTACAGGGAACTAAAGAAATAAAGAATTGTGTAAATGTCACTCCAGGATATTAATATTATACTAAATTACATATTTAAAGTTCAGCAGTACAAAGGTTAGGACCTTCTCATTTGAAGTTTATCTGTTTCTTGAGCAATTTCTTGTTGTTTTAGCATTGTAATGAGTAGGATTTGATATATTGGATATGACTTTTAATAGAAATAAATGCTATGTATACAATATTTATAGTTTATATAAATATATACATTTTTTAAAGTTTATCTAAATATATACATAGATACATGTATATTTACACATTTCATCCTAATTTGATACTCCTATCTAATATGATCTTGCAATTATTGTTTAATCAATACAAAAAGTTGGGAATTCCCTGGCATTGATGTGGTAAGTATGACTCAGTGCTTTCGTTGCTGGGGCTGGGGTCAATCTGTGGTTGAGGAGGTACGAAACCATGCGATATTGCCAAAAAAAGAAAAAAAAAAAGAAACTGTAACTAAGACAAATTATGTGGTTTTGTTGAAGACACATAGCCGTGTTCTGTATATATATGTTCAAACCCTTCTGAGTTGATAAAAAAGAATTGAGGTATATTATTTTTTTAAAATTGTTATGTATTGGTTTTTAGTCTATCAGATGCCATAAAAATACTGGAGCGTAAGAGTGGAGAAAAACAAATATGCTAATTGCAACAGCTATTACAGTGCTATGATTAAGAATTAAATTTCATTTTATTCATTTTGACTCTATCTTCACCACCTGTTTCATGCCATTAATTTTATTAGTCCTTGGAGGAGGTTATTGTCTATTTAGGGAGACAGATTATTTGAATATAAAAAGTGATGTGAGAGTACAAAACAAATAAACTTTACCCATTGTGTGTGTGTGTGTGTGTGTGGGCACACAGGCAGGCTTCCTGGAGGAGCAGGTGCCTGAGTCGGGCCTTAAAGGACGGTTAAGAATTAACCAGAGAATCAATAGGGCAAGGGTATTCCAGCCAGGGATAGCACTGTGCACAGTTACCACATGGTGTGTGCAGGGAGCTCAAATAGTATGGTAGGTGATGGACAGTGGTTGCATGATGAGGCTAGAGAGGGAAATAGGGGCCAAATAATTGTGTCCACTTTTTTTTTTTTGAGTTGGGGACAATTGAGGGGTTTTTAAGTAAGAAAGTGCCCTGTTAGATTTGTTATATCCCTCTACTCCTTCTGCTGTGGAGAGCATAGATTGAAGGAGGTAAGGACACTCTTGAAGTCGAAGATAATGAGGCAGAAATGCGTTGCCAACATTTAGTTCGAGGCTTATGGTCTTAGAAAATAAACTGATGGTGCTAGTAAGGTGACAAAAATAGAAACATGAGGATCACCTAATTCTCAAGATGAGAAAGAAGTGGAGATTATTTTTTCAAAAGAAAAAGTTTCTATATATTGGAATTTTCAAAGAAGCATTTTCCCCTTCGTATGTCAGTGTTTATGTGCTTATCTGTATGTAAATCAGAGTGGATTTTGTTAAATCAAATTCTGATTTAGTGGGCTTCTGATGGGGCCCCCCAATTTGCGTTTCTAACAGGATCGCAGATGATACTTCAGCTGCTGTTCTGAGGACCATCCTTGGAGTAGCAAGGATTTAGATCTTATGTAGTGTTGTGATGATTGTGCCACTGACAGTACTTTTATAATAAATACAGAGGTGATCTTCTTGTGATTATGAATTGGCTTTGGGTTGCCTTGGAGAGAGGCAAGAAAGAACAAGAGGGAGTGGGGAGAATGGGGAAAAGGGAGTTAGTTTGAGATACTAAGATGAATGAAAGGATAATGTGTCCTTTCGACTTGAGGTCTTCAGATTTGGTACAGGTTCATTTTGCAAGGGACACATAGTTGATTTTGAAGAAATCCATTTCTGAGTCCTAGATCTCCATAGTCTTGCCTAAAACTGGTTCACCTGGGACAGTGTTTCTCCAGCATATTTTCTTTTATTAACTGCCTTCTCACAATTGCTCTTTCATATAACAGGAAGAAATGTGGATAGGCCTCACACATGCCTTTATTACTTTGCTGCATTTTTCCAAAGTGGAAAGTATCCCCTGCATCAAGCAGAGGATCAGTCAGAAGTATCGGTACGGAGAAAATTAATGACTTAAAAACTCTAGGTAGCAGATTCTTTGGCAGCTCAGATGGTTTCCATTTTTTGTTGTTGTTTTTAAGAAACTTGTAGAAAGATGTAATTGAGTTATCAGCTGATAACTTAACTATTCTTAAAAATATTTGTATGATTATGTGTTTTTGAAGAATTAATATTGCTAAAATAAAAATGCTAACTTTTCTAGCTATTTAAGTGAAAAAGGTTTTTTCCATTCTTTCATAAAGAGAAAATGGAAAGAAAACTGATATGTAAGCTTGTTTCATACTAGCAGTATTTAATATCCAGAGGCCTATAAACAATTTTAGAAAAAAAAAACCGTCCCATCTATTTCATTAAGAAATGCATTTCTAATATATATCTTCAGTTTTACCTCAACAGTTTTAGGAAATAAAGTTAATAGATACCCTGTGCCTGATTCATGTTGATATATGGCAGAAACCAACAAAATACTGTAAAGCCATTATTCTCCAATTAAAAATAAATTTAAATAAAATTAATAGATATATAAGATTTTAAGATATTTTTATTATAGATAATATATTTTAATATAAGTATGATAGGGTGATCAATATAAACATTCAGAAATAAAATGCATTACTTAAGGGTAAAATTTAGTGAGGAAGTGAGTATAAATGAAAGTGAAAGTCACTCAGTCGTGTACGACTCTGCGACCCCATGAACTATGCAATCAATGGAATTCTCTAGGCCAGAATACTGGAGTGGGTAGCCATTCCCTTCTCCAGGAATCTTCCAAACCCAGGGATCAAACCCAGGTCTCCCGCATTGCAGGTGGATTCTTTACCAGCTGAATCGCCAGAGAAGCCCAAGAATACTGAAGTGTGTAGCCTATCCCTTCTCCAGGGGGATGTTTTTGACCCAGGAATTGAACTGGGGTCTCCTGCATTGCAGGCTGATTCCCTACCAGCTGAGCTACTAGGGAGTATAAAAGAGTTCAAGCAAATAAGTTAAACATGTAAAATTTCATATTATTAAATATTGTATTTTACAAATGGATGATGGTATATATCAAATAGCTGTGGAATTTAGATTTCTTTGGTACTCTTAAGAGTGATATGACGGTTCTGTTTAAAAATCAGAGTATTTTTAACATACTTGCAATTACATTCTTTGCCACTGTTCAAACTTGTAGTGAAACATTTTGAATGTCAACTGGAAAAGTGTACTTACTGCAAAATTTTAGAGAATTCTTTTGGGAACATACGAGGGACAAAATGAGGACTACCGCTTTGGAGCACGTTTCTCACACTAACTTTCCTTAATAAGACTTTGTAAAATTTAGATAGCAAAGTAATTGATCGTATTCACTGAGAGCACATTAGGCTAGGCTAAGTCACTTCAGTCGTGTCCGACTCTGTGCGATCCCATAGATGGCAGCCCACCAGGCTCCCCCGTCCCTGGGATTCTCCAAGCAAGAACACTGGAGTGGGTTGCCATTTCCTTCTCCAATGCATGAAAGTAAAAAGTTAAAGTGAAGTCTCTCAGTCGTGTCTGACTCTTAGCGACCCCATGGACTGCAGCCCACCAGGCTCCTCTGCCCATGGATTTTCCAGGCAAGAGTACTGGAGTGGGGTGCCATTGCCTTCTCTGGAGAGCACATTAGATTGTTAGTAATGAAGGGTAGATTTCTAGGCTTTGGATGCCTGGTGAACAGGTGGTGAGAAAGTTGATCTTCTGCTGGCAAAGATGAGTGTCCTGGATGGCTCTCTCAGATAAACACTTGTTCAGTGAAAGGTAGGCGTATGACTAGACTACACAAACATTTTCCTGAGAAAGAAATCTTTGGATCACAGCATACATTTGAACACGTAAGCATTCAAATGCTTTTGTAGAGACTCTATAAAATGGATAGTTTAGGAGAAATTTTGTGATGGCTTCAGCACTACTTAATTATGCTGCAACTGCTACTGCAGAATGTGTAACTCTGAACAGTGAGTTAGCTATGAAATACACTCAGATAATTGAATTAATGTATATAATTATATAGAAATCACTGGGTAATTTAACATTCAAGAATGCTTGCAAAATGCAGTGATTTTAGTTTTGATACGCTTACTGTTGAGTTTGTCATGTTGATATAAGTGAGAATGATAAGGACCAGATGTCCACACAACTAATAAGTTGTGAAACTGGTATTTAAACTCATGTATTCAATACCATGTTTTTTTCTACTACAGGAATTAGAAAGACTGCCTAGTATTTTATACATACAGAAGGCTGGTTAAATTTAATACAGTGTATCATTTCTATAAAAATTTCTGGCAGTGTTATAGGATTTTGCTAATTGGTTTACAGTTAAAAAAAAAAGTCTTAAATTGAGGGCCCCAAAGAGCTTTTGTTTACATGGGTTAGATTTGTCAGTATTTAGCATATTGGAAATTAAAATTGGGAAAATTAAAAACATTAAAAATAGTAAACCTATCATATGTTAATATAAATATTTCTATGAAACATAATTTTTTCCTTAAACAAACACACTTAGAAGAGTGGAACTTTTTTACATCTTTGTAAATCTCTTTAATGTGTAGCTTAACACACACAGCTGGGTTCCCATATCTACTCTTGCCTTCAATCTGACATAATGTGTTGTTTTGTTTGAAGTGTATTTAGAAAATCTACCCTTGCACAGATACATACTTGGAAAACAGAGACCTCGTGGAACCTGTGACAGGTTCTTAAGGACCACCTGAGGTCTTTGAACCACACTATTAGAAGTGCAGCTTTAAAATATTGTCATAAGCATTATATTACACCTTCATAATTTGTATGCACATAATAAGAGTACAGCTTTTGCATATACATTATTTTGATGTTGTCTCCATTTGATTTTAGCTTCATGTACTATGAAAATCTTTTCCCTTGTAGATGTGTAATTAAATTTATGACAAAATTATAATCTTAACCTAAAAACATTTAACTAAAATTATGGGGTATATTACAATATAAGTTTCTATAGGATAGCAATTTTGAACAAGTGTTTATCTCAATCAGAAAAATCAATAGAAAAGAAATTCAAATATATGATTTAATTAATGTGGTTGTAATGATACCAAAGATTTCTAAACCTAAGAAAATATATATCCTATAAATCCTTTAAAATAATCTAGATCTCCATGCATCTGTCCATCTTTTTCCATTCCTTCCAGCTTTCCCTCCCTGTTTTCTCTTCATTTCCAACTTCCTCTTCAAAATTCATTCAATAAATATTTGTTGGACTTTTTATACTTTAGGGTAAGTACTAGTTTATGTATCAAAGAGGTGAAAATGTGCAGTGGTTCAGAAATTTATTTGTTGCTAAATCCAAGGAGCATGTTTCTGTTTGGGATGCTGCTGCTGCTGCTAAGTCGCTTCAGTCGTGTCCAACTCTGTTCGACCCCATAGACAGCAGCCCACCAGGCTCCCCCATCCCTGGGATTCTCGCTAGAGCTGGCTGGTCAGCTGGGGAACTGTAGTTTGTTCCGTATTTAGCAACTGTCTCACAACTGCTGGCTCTAGGACCACATGGTCTCAGCTATGATTCACACTGGTTAAATGTATGGCTGGCCCTGGCTCTTGACACTCCTGAAAATAAGAGCTAGACATTAGGATTTATCCTGCAGAAAAATCAAACTTCTCTCCGACTGATTCTGCAAGTAAAAGTAGCAGAAACCACAGTAGTCAGTTTGGGCTCTGCCTTGCTGTGTTCTGACTCTGACTTCAAGTCCTGTTGGTGCATCTGCTTGGCAAGAGCTGGATTATGTGCCAAAGTCTAGCTGTCAGGGAGTATAGGAAGTGAGCTCTAGCTTTCTAGCTTAGCTTTCTTGTTTGGCATTCATTAAAGAATGCAGCTACATTTGGAGTTGAGGGACCCAGTGGAGTGGATTGCCATTTCCTTCTCCAGGGATCTTCCCAATCCTGGGATTGAACCTGGGTCTCTTGCATCTGCTGCATTGGCAGGCAGATTCTTTACAGCTAGTGCCACCTGGGAAGCCTGTAAGAAGAAAAGACTAAAAGAAATAGAAGAAAAAGACATAGAAGATCAGCTGTTATCCTTATGGGAATTCCCTTGTGTGTTACTTGTTGTTTTTCCCTTGCTGCTTTTAATATTTGTTCTTTGTGTTTGATCTTTGTTAATTTGATTAATATGTGTCTTGGGGTGTTTCGCCTTGGGTTTATCCTGTTTGGGATATCCTTCCCATAAGGATAACAGCTGATCTTTCAATAGAAACTCTTCAAGCCAGGAGGGAATGGCAAGACATACTTAAAATGATGAAAGAAAATAACCTACAGCCCAGATTATTGTACCCAGCAAGGATCTCATTCAAGCATGAAGGAGAAATCAAAAGCTTTTCAGACAAGCAAAAGCTGAGAGAATTCTGCACCACCAAACCAGCTCTCCAACAAATACTAAAGGATATTCTCTAGACAGGAAACACAAAAATGGTGTATAAACTCGAACCCAAAACAATAAAGTAAATGGCAACGGGATCATACTTATTAGTAATTACCTTAAACATAAATGGGTTGAATGCCCCAACCAAAAGACAAAGACTGGCTGAATGGATACAAAAACAAGACCCCTACATATGTTGTCTACAAGAGACCCACCTCAAAACAGGGGACACATACAGACTGAAAGTGAAGGGCTGGAAAAAGATTTTCCATGCAAATTGGGACCAAAAGAAAGCAGGAGTCACAATACTCGTATCAGATAAATTAGACTTTAAAACAAAGGCTGTGAAAAGAGACAAAGAAGGTCACTACATAATGATCAAAGGATCAATCCAAGAAGAAGATATAACAATTATATATCCACCCAACATGGGAGCACCGCAGTATGTAAGACAAATCCTAACAAGTATGAAAGGAGAAATTAACAATAACACAATAATAGTGGGAGACTTTAATACCCCACTCACACTTATGGATAGATCAACTAAACAGAAAATTAACAAGGAAAAAAAAAAAAAAAACATGTATCTATAAAGCTCACTAAAGCAAAGCACAGTAAAATGAGGTATGGCAATAAAAGGCGTTAAATTTATCAAATAAAAAAAAATAATAAAGTGCTGAAAAATTAAAGCTGTCAATTCTGTAATAGATATTCATTGAAAGTATCTTTTGAAATGGGGGTGAAAACACCTTCAGAGAAATGAAAGCTAAGGAAGCATGCACGAGCTATAAAAAATGATAAAGTCCTTTATGAATGATGATAATATCAAAACAAAACTGGGAAATACAGGAAGGAGTAAAGAGCACTACGAACAGTCAATACATGGATAAACATTAGAAACTATTCTCTTTTCTTAATTTCTTCATGGTAAACTATCAACATTATATTGTGAAATTTTTCAGAAAAAAAAAGACTATGGTATGACATAGTTCTGTCTTAGATATTATGCAAGTGGGATGAATACTGAAAATAACTAAAGTACCTCATGGTACATATTTTCAAAAAAAAAAAAAAAAAGAAGACCGTGGTGAGAATTTTTCTCTCTCTCTCTGACAGGGGGAGAGGTGAGACAGTAGAGGGGAGAAGTACTTTGTGGGATTAAGGAATATAAATAGTATAAATAACATATGATATATGCACTATTATTATACCCATTTCATAAAAAAAATAAATAAATAAAATAAAATGAGAAATGAAAAAAAAAAAGACATAGAAGAAAAAACTAAAATGAAATGTTTTAAAACATTGACAACAAACATGTCAGGATTATTAAAATCACTGTTCTGTCCTTATGCATGTTAATCTTCCACACTTTAAAAGAATTTTGCCCTTTCTTCCCTGGTTTTACTGTATCTACCCTTGTTGCTCTAAGGCCATAAGACTAACTGTTAGAATTGGTCATTTCCAGTGGCTACAAGAAGACTACTTCTAGTCTGAAAACTTTTCACTGATCTTCTGGGGATAGGGGCACATAGTGAACTGACTGAACAAGCCTTTCAGTGCAACTAACTACTGTACGAGCTGAAATGAGTCAGTCTAGATCATTCTCACTTTGCTATCTAGTGTGGATGCTTTGGGTTTCTCACTCCTAACTGAGCTTGGGCATTGATGGTAACCAAAGTGTATCATGTCATGGAGGAAACCAAGATGATTTTATGCTTTGTGGTTTTTCCTTGAGCAGGTCAGAATTTCTTTTATCTCTTTTGCTCTGCCAATGTTGAAGACTCTATATGGCAGATAATGGGAAAAGATACTTTGATTAATGCTTGGGAGTTGCCTAAATAACTGGTGTAGTAAAACATCTGTCCTCAACTCTGAGTGGTATCTTGGTCTTTGAGGGACAAGAGAATAGAGGTTGATGAGGTCATGCCTTATGGTGTAGTTTGTGCTGTGCATGCTCAGTCGGCTCAGTTATGTCCAACTCTGTGGCCCTGTGGACTATATATAGCCCACCAGGCTCCTCTGTCCCTGGGATTCTCCAGGCAAGAATGCTGGAGTGGATTGCTGTGCCCTCCTCCGGGGGATCTTCCTGATCCAGGGACTGAACCCACATCTGTTGCATCTCCTGCTTTGGCAAGCTGGTTCTTTACCACTAGCACCGCCTGGGAAGCCCATGGTGTCAGTTAGGGAAGATGAAATGGTAGTAGATGAAATGGCGGAAAGGAAATCACATTCAAACTAGCTGGGTCTTCAAATCAAATGATTCTTTCTAGAGTTGGAGGCCCTAGAGGGTGTAGCAACAACAAGCCAAATGGTTCTGTGTGTGTGTATGTGAGTGTGCTCATCATTCAGTCAGACTCTTTGTGACCCCATGGACTGTAGCCCTCCATGTTCCTCTCTCTATGACATTTCCCAGGCAAGAATACTGGAATGGGTTGCCATTTCCCTCTTTAAAATGGTCTGTACTCTGAATCAAAAAGTAACTGGTTGATAGGCCAGGGAAAAAGGGTATTCAGAGCTGAGGCAGGATGTCTAAAGGGTCTGGGCTGCCCTAGGGTGAAAAGCTTAGGGTTTTTATGGCTTGCGGGAACTAGTGAGTGTGGGGGTGGGAAGTGTGTGGTGTGCAATGGTAAAGCAGTAATTCCAACACTGACTGGTGCCTTTGCTTATCTTCAGTTTCCTAGTTCCTGAGAAGATGAGTATGTCCAACATGGTTAAAGATTGTTGTTCAGTCACTAAGTTGTCCAAGTCTTTGCAACCGCATGGACTGCAGCACGCTGGACTCCTGTCCTTCACTATCTCCTGGAGTTCGCTCAGATTCATGTGCTTTGAGTCAGTGATGCTGTCTAACCATCTTATCCTCTGCTGCCTGCTTCTCCTTTTGCCTTCAGTCTTTCCCAGCATCAGGGTCTTTTCCATCAGATAGAAATGGACAACAGCATTTATGTATATCTTTTCTATAAATTCTTCATGATAACTTGTGTTGTAGAAGATTGAGTCTTTTTTTTTTTAACACGTTGCTCATCTCATTAGGAGAATCAGTTTGATGGATTTAATTACATTAATTGTTTAATAAAAATATTTAGACACAATAGCTAGAGCTAGTGAATGTTCCCAGTATAAGATAAAAAACCAAATGCAACATTTAGACAAAGCAAGTTAATTTCATTGACACGATTCTGAGTTGTAAAAGCACAGACCAGCATCCGAAGGGAATGCATTTCGGATTTTTAATGTGGCAATTAAACATAGTTAGGGGGGCTATGTAAATTAGCATGTTTTAAATTTCATTTATGGTCATCTTAATCTGATATGGCTGACTTAATTTCATAGTCATTTGAGGATAGTTAATTCTACTTTATAGTTGCTTACCAGAAAATTATGCTTCATGCTGTGTAGTGAGGTTTTGTAAAAGAATCTAAAGAAAATTGTTACTGTTGGGGAAAAAAAAAGAATTATTTGTTTAAGTACCATCTAGCGTTGCTGCCTCAAAGGGATTGTTTTTGCATAGTATTTAAAAAAGATTTTAAATGTGTTTTATATCTTGTCAGTTTTTGAGTGGAAAAACATAGATGTGCGCTTAGCAAAAAACTTAAGTACCACTTTGGGGCCAGTCTGGGTCCACATCTTCCTGAAGTATTAGTGATAAATCTCATGGCATAGATGAGCTTACGGAGATGAGTTTACAGTTTAGGAAGTACTGTACCAGTTGAGAGTAATCTTCTGGTTTGTACATACGTGCTTTCTAAGTCTTTCAAATAAGTTATCTGTTAAAATGTCAAATCTTTCTTTTTTTTTTTTAAAGTCAAGATTTTTAACCCCAGCTAAGGAGAAGGAAATGGCAACCCACTCCAGTATTCTTGCCTGGAGAATCCCATGGACGGAGGAGCTTGGTGGGCTACAGTCCATGGGTCGCAAAGGGTTGGACACGACTGAGTGACTTCACTTTCACTTTCACTTAAGCTGAAACTCTAATACTTTGGCCACCTCATGCGAAGAGTTGACTCATTGGAAAAGACCCTGATGCTGGGAGGGATTGGGGGCAGGAGGAGAAGGGGATGACAGAGGATAAGATGGCTGGATGGCATCACTGACTTGATGGACATGAGTTTGGGTGAACTCTGGGAGTTGGTGATGGACAGGGAGGTCTGGTGTGCTGCAGTTCATGGTGTTGCAAAGAGTCGGACACGACTGAGTGACTGAACTGAACTGAATATAGAAAGATAATTTACTCATAAATAGTACCACATGAAAGAGGCCTGTAAATTTTCAATTCTGTGTTTAAAAAGTGAGAGTTCTGGATCTGATATCAAATATCAACATAAAGATGTTGCATGAATCAATTATCATAAAAAGGACTCTGAGTCTATTTAGTTTATAGCTGATTATACTTTGTTTAATACATGGCTTTGTATATTTGTGTAGTGTGTTTATGTGTCCAACTTTCTAAATTCTATGTTCAACCCCATGTGGCTTAATTATTGTCTTTGTGGGTTTATTTTTCAGATAATCACTGTATATTCATGGAAACAAATATTTTAAGACTTGTAAGGTTTTCTAACAGAATTCAGTATTTTCAGATGATCTAAAGACCTATTCCTAGAAAAATAACATAAAGTACTATTAATTAAGCTTAAATACAAATCTTTTAAATATAAAGGAACATTAAAACAGATTACACTGTGAAGATGTTAGTCACTCAGTTGTGTCTGACTTTGCGACCCCATGGACTGTGGCCCTCTAGGCTCCTCTGTCCATGCTCCAGGTAAAGATACTGGAGTGGGTAGCCATTCGCTTTTCCAAGGGATCTTCCCGACCCAGTAATACACTTTGAAAAACTGGGATTCTCAAAATGTATTTGAGGGAATGGTGATGGATCCCTGAAATCCTTTTGTGGGGAGGGGTCTATGAGGTCAAAACAATTAGTATAATAATAGTAAGAATTTATTTGCCTTTAAAAAAAAAAACTCATTCTCACATCAATATACAGGGCAATTTTGCTGAAACTATGAGAGACATCAGAACATTAAGAGATATGAGAATCCAGTTGTCTCCTGAGATTCACAAAAATGTAAAACAATGTCACTCTTTAAAACTGTTTTTGGGAAAACACTGATAATTTTAAACAAAACATGTTATTTGTGTTAACATGTAATGAATGGTATTATTTTCAAATGAATTAACAAAAGTTCCAGGTTATCAAATTTAGTTTCTAATATGTTATAACTTCATGGATACAAACCATATAAAGGAATGGCTTTGGAAGAACTTCTTAAAATGTTGTTGTTTATTGTTTAGTCACTAAGTCATGTCTGACTCTTTTGAGACCCCATGGACTGTAGCCGCCAGGCTTCTCTGCCCATGGGATTTAAAAATGTTAAGGGTTCCTAAATACAAAATGTTTGAGAATTATTGACTTAGACTAATTAGAGCTAGCACCTGATTTGGAGGCTGGAAAGTAAAAGTAGAGATTGGAACTTGCCTGGTACCTGAATAACATCGAGTATGTTTATCAAATTTTGAGTCTCACTTTCCTTAGCTATAAAATCGGAATAATATTTAATGTGTAAGATTAGAGACAATATATAGGTACATTGTTCACTCTAATACTCTGTCTATATTAAGTGCCTAACACTTTTTGAATAGGTGGCTGATTCAAGGGATAGTCATATTACAGATATCATTGGGGATATTTATGTGTAAACAGCCTATAGTTTTCTTTTCTCTTATTCTATCTTGAAACTCATTCAAGAATAAGAGTAAGAAAAAGATTGAGAAGAGTGTTAATTTTCTTCCTCAAGGTAAAATAAACACATTTATTGATACATATATGAGTCTTTCTTACCCTAGCAGTTTTGAGTCACTCATTCATCAAGTGTTAAGTTTCCCTATGCCATGTATTTTTAATTCTTTATTCTACATTTTCTTCTCTAACTGCATGCCCAGATTTTTTTCACCTCTGTACTGTGCATATGGTTTTTTTTGTCTTGTTTTTAAACACTTCTCCCACAGCCTGCCAAGCATTACAATTCATGTAGGCATTGTCATGACTAAGGTGTTCGTGCTCGTGATTGCAAACAACTAGCTGATTGATTGCATTTATACCTTTTACTCTTGGTGATATGGACATATTTGTTGTCTTAATGACAGACAGCCTGATAAAAAAATGCTTCTTTAAAAAAGTGACACAGGAAAAGAAATATTCCCAGTCAAGTGCCATGTTTAAATAAGTGAATGTCATTTCACTGAAAAGCTGCAGCCTAATCAGATTCAGGTTTATATTAATAAATCATATGAACTATTTTGAGGTACTCTGTAGCAGCTGTCTTGAAATACACAAGTCAAAACCTACCTAAAGGGTGGTTCATTGGATGTGTGCTACAACATGGATGAAGCTGAATGGGCAGTGTGTCTGCATTTACTCACTTCAAAAGGACAGGTTACAGCTTAATGTCATTATGAAATAATTAGACCAAATGCTAAAGTATAGTGAATGAATGACTTTATTTTTGCAGTCTTATGTTACTCTAGCCACTCATTTAGCAATCTTTATCTGTGGTACCTGTTTAATATCTATATATGTCAAAAGTAACAGGTTTTTTTTTTGTTGTTGTTAGAAATGGAAGCAGAATTTGTTGACAAAATGATCTTGGTGATTGATGAATTGCTCCCATTGTTAGTTTTCTTCTTGTATTGGGGGTTATCTACAATGCAGTAGAAGACAAATAGATGCCACACTTATTCATTTTAACTTAATGGGTTGGTATAGAATACAAGATAGCATTTTCCCCCAGCATACATGCACTAGTGAATTGAGTAAAAAATGTATTAAGCAAGCTTTTTAGTTTTATATCAAAATCAATACCAGACTGTTGTTGAAAATTTTAAGATTATGATTTCCTCATCAATTTATGTTGTACTTTAATCTCTTACAGTGTGATAGTTGGCCATCTAATCTAACAATATTTAATGTAATGATTTGAAAATGCAGTCAATTTTTCACGCATCTCATCATCCTGAACAATTACAGTGTTCATCATTCTGTTGTAAGTCACTGTTACCTATGTGAGGAAATTAGTCTTGTGTGGAGACTCAAAATTAAAAATAGATCAAAGGTCTAAAAGGTGAAAATCTTCATATTGACTGTGATTAAACTGTTACATGTTTTGGATTATTTTTGGAAAAGTGTTAAATTCTGTTTCCATTTACTATAAAATATTCTGCAGAGAGAAAGTAGAAGAGTAGTGTTCATGGTAAAGTGAAGCTGAAATCTCTCCTTCTAATCAACTAGCCACTTCATATAGAATCTTCATTGTATGATTACTTATGGAAAATAATGGTAAAATTCAGATAATAAGTAATCTTGATCCTCCTAATTGTGGGAGGAATATTGTCTTTTAGTAACGTATTGAACATCTGCTATGTACTTCTAGACACTGGGAATACTCTTGTCCTCAAAGAGTTCATTACCTAATAATTTATAATAATAACAGTGCATGACTTCCCAGATGGTGCTAGTGGTAAGGAAGCTGACTGCCAATGCAGGAGATGTAAGAAACAGGTTCGATTCCTGGGTTGGGAAAATCCCCCGGAGGAGGGTATGGCAGCCAACTCCACTATTCTTGTCTGGAGAAGCCCATGGACAGAGGAGCCTGGTAAGCTACAGTACATAGCATCATAAAGAGTCAGACATGCCTCAAGCAACCTAGCGTGCACAGTAAGTACAAAATAGTAGTAGGCCCAACAATATATATATGCCAATTTACTGATATGGAATATATTTTATTACTTTAACAATTGATATCAGGATTTCCTGTTACTAAGGAAATATCTTTGAGTAAATAACATCTTCAGTTCACATGGAGTAGATGAGAACTATGACATTGGAGGGCAATTAGGTGCACAAGCTTTTCTGCATTAGGGAAGAAGGAGCATTCATTTTGATTTGGACAGGGAGTGCATTCTGTGTGACAGGCGGAGAGAAGACAGAGAGGCCCAGGACTGGATTTGGGAATGTGTCTGGCCTTGTCTGGGGAAAGACCCACATATTTCCCTGGCCTGCCTCTCCCTCTGTTTCCCGGAGTGGCAGTTTGGCGCTTCTCTCTCCTTAAGTCAAGGTCCCCCCTCTAGTCCCGTCACCAGCACCATGTGGCCACCCTTCTAGGTACGTTGTTAGTTAAAGCTTGTTGTAGAGGGTTATCTGTTAATGTTTTATCACCTGTGTAAGACTCATATGGTGCTATGAAAGACAAGACAAATTTATTTGCTTTACTAAAGTTAAGGGAGAAAAAAAGCTGATCTTTAACTTTAGCAATTTAAAAAGGAAGACACCTTGTTGTAAATTAACTGGCTGCATTTGTGGACTTCCTGCTCAAAACTCTTTACAAACTATTTTGTTCTCTCATGTAATTTCTATCCCACTTGCCTGTACAACTCCTGGAGGGTGGGAATAACATTTCCTGCGGCTTGGTTACCATCCCAATACCTCACATAGCTTCTGCCCAATATAGGTGCTCATTCATATTTTTAACCTAACATTATTCTCAATATTAGCAGTTAATCTTTTTTTTCCCCTTAAATATTAGAGAAAACTAGAATGGAGATAGTCATTCTCTGTTCTGATTCTGGTAATTAGGGCTCTAGGAGGCTCCTCTGTTTTGATAATGTGGTTGTAGCTCAAAAATCACTCTTTTCCTTATGGTGCACTACTAAAATTGCATGAAACTGAATCTGGGCATGAGGGGGGAAAGCCTCTGATGTGTTCAGCATGGAAGACCAAGCTTATAAACTATTAACTAGTACACACCCAAATCAGTCTACTTTGGAAGAAAATAGTTGAAAGGATTTTTGATGAAGAAAAGATTTCTTTGCTAGTTTAAATTCATTCTAGGCAGGTCCTTAGGAATTTATGCTATGTATACATAAAAAGGACAGAAAAATAAATATTCCTTTCTTTCACATATCACAACCCATAGAAGGCAAGTCAGCTGGTAAGTAGATGGCAGCAGCTCAGTTTCTACAAGGAGGACACCTATGGCCAATGATGCATAGTTTAATGCTAATTTCATAGTTTCTAAAGACTATCCCAGAATTCTAGTTCTGTTAATGATACTAATGATGTTATTCGGGCATATGGAAAAAAAAATGTATGGACATAATGGCCTTATTTGTAGGCAGATTCACATGAACTATTTGCTATTATTAGAAAAAGATTTTATAAATATTCTGTATTTTATTTATGAAAAAATCTGCTTTGGCTTCTAACATGGAGAAGTGTGGGACTGCAGTATAATTAGATGAATCAACAACTGGCTCCCTTTCTTTACATAATAAGAGCATCTGCTATGTTTTAAAGAATGATTGGGAATTTAGCATTGAAGGAAACATGATCTAGTTTGAAAGTAAACATGCAACTATTTTATCATAATAAATGCTTTAATAGGATTTTTAGATCAAATGTTGTATGAGAGAAAAGTTCTATTTATGAGAAGAAAGTAGTGGGGGGATATCACAGGCAACAAATGGGCTCAGAAAGGTAAGTTTATTATAGGAATGCTTTTCCCTTGTCATTCTCACTCCATTCCCTTCAAATATTATTCTAAATCTTTGCAGCCATGCTCAAATTCAACTTCCTATTCCCCCACCACCCTCTGCTCCCATGGAATTGACCTCAGATTATTATAAAATATGAAACTGGAAAAAAAACTTCCTCAGCTTCTTACTATAAACATATCTACCTCTGTTTCTATACATTAAAAATATTTGAAGTACAGTTGATTTACAATATTAGTTTCAGATGTACAGCATAATGATTCAATATTTTTATAGGTTAGGTTCCATTTATAATTTTTAAATAAAATATTGGCTATATTCCCTGTGCTATATAATACATTCTTGTAGCATTTTTAAGGGTAGAGGATTAAGACATACAAACTACTACCTTGCCACTTCTGCCTTACCTCTCGCTACCACTGGTTTGTTCTCTGTATTTGTGAGTCTATTTCTGTTTTGTTATTCATTCACTTGTTTTATTTTTTAGATTCCACATACAAGTGGTAGCGTAGAGTATTTGTCTTTCTCTGCCTTATTTCAGTAAGCATAATACCCTTCAGGTTCATCAATGGTGTTGGCGGGATTTCTTGTTTTTTCAATGGCTGAGTGATATTCTGTGGTATATGTATATACCACTTCTTCTTTATCCATTCGTCTGTTGATGGACACTTACGTTGCTTCCGTACCTTGGCTGTTATAAAAAATGCTGCTGTGAACATTGTAGTGCATGTATGTTTTTAAACTAATGCTTCCATTTTCTTCAGATATATGCCCAGAAGTGGAATTGCTGGTTAATACAGTATTCCTATTTTTAGATTTTTTGAGGAATCTCCATAATGCTTTCCATCGTGCTTCACCAGTTTACATTCCCACCAACAGTATAAGAGGAATCCCTTTTCTCCAGCCTCACAAACATTTATTTGTGTCCTTTTTCATGATGCCCATCCTGACAGCTTTCCTGGTGGCTCAAATGGTAAAGAATGTGCCTGCAATTAGGAATTCCGATCCCTGGTTTGGGAAGATCCTTTTGAGAAGGGAGTGGCTACCCACTCCAGTATTCTTGCCTGGAGAATTCCATGCACACAGAAGCTTGACAGACTATATAGTACATGGGGTTGCAAAGAGTTGGACAGGACTGAGTGACCAACACTTTTCACTTTCATTCTGACAGATGTGAGATGATATTTCATTATGATTTTGATTTGCATTTCTCTGATTAGTGACATTGAGCATTTTTTCCATGGACTTATTGGCTATCTGCATTTTCTCTTTGGAAAAATGTCTATTCAGTTCTTCTGCCCTTTTTCTAATCAAAAATTTTTTTTATGTTGAATTGTATGAGCTATTTATTTTGAATATTAATCTGTTACTGGTTATATATTTTGCAAATTTTTCTCCTATCCTATAGGTTGTCTTCATGTTTTGAACTCATATACCTTGTTCCAACTCCCTGTGACGTTATCTAGTTTAGACTTTTGTGCAGAGTTCGTTTGGACTGTTGGGAGAGTTACTTTACTGCTCTCAGCCTCCAGTATGGCTTTCTTTCTATCCATCCACACATATCAATCATTAGGGTTGAATGTAAAGTTACTTTAGTAAGTGTATAATTCTGTCACTTATAATATCCGGTGGCCTTGTAACTATGGTAAGTTCAGACTTCTTCCTGAGATATTGGACAACTCCATCCTCAACTTTGCCTGGTTTAGCCCCCCCGCCCCCTTTTTTTTTCAATTACTTGGAGAAGAGTTGTTAAACTGAACAACTCTTCAAGTTGTTCAAGGTGGCTCAAGTCAGTTTATATAGAAAATAACATAATTAGGATTTAACAGATGATCAGAAACTTCTCTTACCCCCTTTTCCCCTCTCTTCTGCTCACATCTTGCCAGAAGCTTATAAGTAGTCTCGGACAGGAGTCAGGCTTTGCAGCCAACCATGTATTCAATTCCTGTACTTGTCTCTAACTATACAGCCTCTGGAGAAGGCAATGGCACCCCCACTCCAGTACTCTTGCCTGGAAATCCATGGATGGAGGAGCCTGGTAGGCTGTAGTCCATGGGGTCGCTAAGAGTCGGACATGACTGAGCAACTTCACTTTCACTTTTTACTTTCACGCATTGGAGAAGGAAATGGCAAGCCACTCCAGTATTCTTGCCTGGAGAATCCCAGGGACGGGGAAGCCTGGTGGGCTGCCATCTGTGGGGTTGCACAGAGTCGGACACGACTGAAGCGACTTAGCAATACAGCCTCTAGCAGGCATTTCTATCTCTGTAGTCCTCAATATCTTCATTCTAAGATGGTACTTATAGTTCTTCCCTTATTAGGAGTTGATGGCATAAGACATGCAAAACACTTAGTATATATTTTGGCTTTTAATGTTAGGTTAGTGCACTTGGCTTTGATTGTTGAGATACAGTGATAGGAACATACTGAGAAGATAGTGGTTAGATCATTAAATTGACTCAACACCATGCCCTACAATCAAGGTGACAGTTGAATAAGCTACTGCAGTTTAATCTGAAGATAAGGAAAATGAGCATATGCACTGAGCTGTTCAAAAGTTCATTCAGGTTTTTCCATAAGATGTTGCAGATGGACTTTGGCCCACCCAATAATAGCTTTCTCCAAATGTTTGTAGGGATGTAGAAGACAATTTTGATTTATTCTGTTGGCCCTAGGGATTATAGATTATTTATACCAAATGGGTATAAATAGTTGAGGTGGATTTTCAGTTAATATAAAGAATTCTATAACAGAGCTGCCTTAAAAAAAAATCTACCCAATATAGCAGGTGTTCCAGTGGAGGCCAGGGTTGTCAAATGGGACATTAGTGCTTTGACTAGACATTCAAACCTGTTGACTATTACCCAGAACTGCCACCAGGTAATCCCCCCTGGTGCCACTCATCTCTGTTGTTCAGTGAGTCAATTCAGTTTTTGCACAACATACTATTTTTCAGCATATCCCATCAGGGCCATTTACAGATCATAGTTTCTGTGGTAACCAATCCCCATAATAAGTTGCAGTCATCAAATAATCAAACACCATGTATCACTTTTCCTTCTGTAGTTGCTTGCTGGCTTTTATATTCCCCTGAAGTGTTAAATCTGGCCTTTAGGAATCAACATCCTGTAAACCCCAGGAGATGGTCTAATGTCGTCTGTGACATGGGGCTTATTGCACACAGCTGCTTATTGCTGAGTGGTGGGAGCAAATTATACCTCAGGTGAAAAATGTAAAATGAACCTGAGTGCATCCAGCTCTCACGAAGCACAGTGGAAACATTTTCCTTAGAGTAGATCTACTTGGCATTTTTATCCTACCTCACATTAGTAATATTACACATTCAACAATATTAGATTGGCCTAGGAGTTATAAAAGAATTGGTTGACTCATAAAATTTGGATTACATTCTAGGTCATCCTGTATGAAATTTCCAATTTTCATGCTGAATATTTCTGTACAGGGAAAATTCTAGGGAAAAAACCATACGTGAAATGTGAAATAATCAGGGTTTATTTTTGCTCCTCTGTCTATCCCCATCAGTATTATTCCTGTTTATAGTCACGTGTTTCTGGGACTCAAATGTTGTTTTACCTCATTTTTTCTTTTTTTCCTCCAAAGCCTTATCACAAGGTGGCTTCCTAATGCCACCACCCTTAAGTGGCACTTCATTTTCAGAACTTTCTGGATTTGTTTCTCTTATCAAAACTGTCAAGCACTTTATTTTCCATTTCCCCATGGGCATATCTCATCCTTTCTGAGATAATAGCCATCTACTTAAATTGACTCAATTACATCAATCCTTGCCTTATCTCAGGTAACTTATACAATAACAGTAGTAGTCAGAACAGAGGGTATTTATCCAGCTTAACTGATGGATGTCAGACTGAAGGTGAATTTTAGAGAAAACAGGGGACCTGTGCTCACATCAAAATAGACTGCGTATGTTCTGCCCGTGTACAGCTTCCTTTCTTTTCTTTTTTCCTTAAAACATCTAAAGGAAATAGTCAGTTGCTGTGTACCAAGGCATGCCTCTGTCCGTGAGAATGTGCTGAATACAAAGAAGGAAAGCATGATAATAGAGAATAACAGGAATGCGAGCTGAGGGAACAACTTAGATACCATGTTCAGGGAAAATGTCTCTGAAGAGAAATAACATTGAAGCTGAAGGAAGTAAACAACACATGAAGGGAACAGTGTGCTAGGCAGAGAGAACAGCATATGCAAAGGCTCTGAGGCAGGACAAAGCTTGATGTGATGCAAGATGTGGAAGGTGGCCAGTATGTCTGGAATTTTGTTTGGGCATAGTTGGATGAGATGAATTTGGAGATATTGTTAAGGGCTATGTTATTTAATAGGGCAGTGGGACATTATTGAGGGAGATTAAGTAGAGCAACAATTAAATTTATAGCTTGATAAAGGTTTTCTGACTGCTCTGTGACAAATAACTTGGATGGTGGCAAGAATGGGAAAATATACCTGAAAGTCCAATAGAAAAGCTGGATTATCTGTCAGGAAAGAAAAAAAGAAATAGGGAGCAGTGGATAGATTGCAATATCTCTTTTTAGGTAGGTACAGACTTTTGGATTGGATTAGGTATGATAGAAGGAGAGAGAGGAAACAAGGATGATGGCAGATTTTCTGGTTTTATCAGTGAATGGATAGTTATACCACAGGATGAAATGGTGAATGTTCCCCAGTTTACAGTAGCAGGAGATAAAGCTTGAAGAGGTAAAGTAATTTGGTCATGGTCACCTACTTTTCTAGTCTACTTTTTCAAATTTAAGCAAATGCCCCCAACTAGGAAGTTATTTGGGTGGGAAATATATTCTTATTCTGGGTAGTGTTCCAGGAACCCAGTACCAATATTGTATCAACATTTATATTTATATCATTCATTTATATCATTCATTTATATCATTCATTCATGCAACAGATAATGAATTTTCTAAGTGTCATTGGGCACAGAGCAGTGACAGAGCAATGGTCCCTGTCTTGCTGATGGTGAGGAAGGTGGGCAACTAAGTCCTGTAACCCACCATGAGATGGCTGTAGAGGTGAAGCACTGGATATGTGGGGAGCCAAGAAGGTCTTCTCCATGAAGATCTTTCCTTCTTGCAAGTGAATATTGAAGACCGAGTAGAAGTTAGGATGAAAGATCAGGAAATAGTGTTCTAGGCAGAAGTGACAGCTCATGTTTAGAGATGAGAATCCAAAAAGTTCAGAGAACCTGAAATTAGAGCCATGTGTTTGAAAGACTAAGTCCAGATGGAGTGGGGAGAAGTAAGGCCACACAAGTAACCAGGGCATGACACCCAAAGAGTCCTTGGAAGGAACTTATATGTGATCCTGTGGTAGAAGGGAAAGCATTTATGACTTTTAGAAGGGGCATGACTTGAAAAAACTATCATTTTAGGAAGACCATTGTAACTGTAGTATGGAGAATGGATTAGAAAGGCTACAGCTACACAATAAATATTTGTTGGTAATATTCTATAAATGTCTAGTGTGTATAATAGGCAGTTGCAAGGGTTTTCAGTGTGGTTGGGTATAACTGATGAAAGATAATTTGCAGCCACTAGGGAGTGGCAGAAACAGAGCAGCCTCAATGAGTTTCATTGCTGTTTTATTCTGTTATTTGAATTTTTAGGCGATTTGACTTTAGTATACCCATACATAAGTATTTTTTTTTTTTTTTAGTTTGCTTGTGTTTTACACTTTTGTCCTAGAAGGTTATTAAAATAGATTTTAAGAAATAATGTTGCTTTTTTAGAAATTTATATATATATATATATTTCTATTTAAGAATGGTGTATTTACTGATACAAACATTCTTATTAACCTAGCTAGAATTATAGTAAAAATTGACATATTAAAAATACTTAGATATAATGCTCAGTAAAAAAAGAATATAAAATTTCATTTTTGTTATACCATATATGTATAATTATAATATTTTAAGATATATGATAGGGTACTTTAAATATCAATTTATTATGAATGTAATTTTGTGTATGCCTTTTATTGTTTACATGCAATAAACATTTAAACATATGTCATATTTTAATATATTTTCAAAGCTCCTAACTGATAATTTCTATTCTTTGAATTAAATCATAGAGAAGTCTTGTAGGTCAAATCCCTCCCAAATACAAATTCTTGCTTCTTTACAATACAATATCAAGTTTCTCTTTTAACACTGCCTTTTAAAATATTTTGGTTGTTTAAAGTTCCTTCTTAATTATTGACCTAATCTCTTTCTTTGAAAAATCTGCCTCTTTGGTTTCAGTTCTTTTCTCTGTGATTTTAAGGAAATGCTTAAACATTTCATATGTTATCAAGACTTACTCATGAGGATTTATGCTGGAGTGTTAACCCTGGGAGAAGATTACCTCACAGCATAGTGAAATAGTTATTGAAAGCGAGGTTCCCTTCTGTGTTTGCGTGTTCAGATTTGTTTATACTGGATTAAAAATTTCATTTGGTGTGTGTATATCTATACTTTTCCAATTCAGGAGAGCCTGATGGACTACAGTCCATGGGTTCACAAAGAGTAGGACATGAAGGAGGACTAAGAACTCATACTTTCCAATTACTAATTGCAGTTTATGTCTTCCTTCTGCCCTTCTCATGTTTGCTGCATATTTTCTAATTTCTTTCCACTAGAGTAAAAGCGACAAGTTTCTACAACAGTGTCTTATATATATTGGGTGAGCCAAAAAGTTCATTTGGGTTTTCCCATACATCTCTATAAAAACCTGAACAACCGTTTTGGTCAACCCAACAGTAAGCTCACATAAATATTTGTTAAATAAATAAAAATGATTTAACATTTTTCAAAAAAAATCTCCAGAAGATCTGAGATGTGTTTGACTATTAGAATAATCACTGAGGGGTTAAATTATATTAAAAATCACATGATTAATTAGTAGAAAGTCATGACTAGAAGCTGTTGACTCTGATAACTATTGCTAGAATGAATTCATTACTCCAGGATGCAGTCTTAGGAAAATTCTAAAGTATGATTAATGTTTGAAGTGATGATCTTAAGTAGAAGTATTAATATAACAGGTAAGGAGAAATGAGTATGCATTGTAAGAGTACTGCCTGGTGAACTTTTGCCAGGTGGTTGCCAGGTAACCACCACACAGATGAATGCAGAGAACATCATCTTCCTCAGGCTCCCTCTGGTCACTGTCTCACCCAAATGATTATTAGCTCCATAGATTAGTTTTGCCTGTTTTAAAAGGTATATGTAAATTGAATTATGTAATACATACTCTTTTGTATCTGACTTCTTTCACTCAACAATATGTCGATGACTTCATCCCCACTATGTGTAGAGAAAGTTCATTTTTAGTGCTATGAAGTGTTTCTCTGTAAGATTACTGGACAATTTATATTTCAGCTCTACTGTTAATAGACATTTGGGTTGTTACTGATTTTTTGGAAACTGTAGATACAGCTTAAATTTTCTCATATATATATATATATATATATGAATGTCTCTTGGCTTTTGATTTAAGAATAGAATTGCTTGGGACATAGGGTATATGTATGTCTAGCTGTCAAAGATGTAGCTAAAGATTATTCTAAAGTGTTGTATTATATTTTATGTATTAGAATATGGTGAACATTAGGGATGTGTTTTGATAAAATAAGAATCATAGTGGCAGAAAATACTCAGTTTTAAAATTTAAGAAATGTAAATAGTGTGTAATTTAAAAAAATAAAATAATATTTTTTATACTCTTTTGTTCCAGCTTTTTAATTTGATACAGAGAGAACTTGGTAAATATAATATTTTGCAATAGTAACCTTAATGTACAAAGAGGTCTGTAACAGGACATTAAAAAATTTAATTTTTTAAATTTAATAGGGCACATATTAAATTAACAGAGATGTACTTGATCCCTAGTACTAATAATTTTTCCTGTGCATTTTATAAAAAGTGAATCTTGGAATTAAAATCAGAAAAAGACAAATTTGCAGGTTTCAGTTCATTTGACGTCCAATAAATTTTTCTTTCTGTTTCTTTCCCTTTACTAGAGTTTCTTGGTTATGTTTAACATGAGCTGTATACAGTATTCTGTATACAGAGTGGTAGGATCAGTGATCAATGTATGCTCTTTGGCAATTATAATTGCTTTTTAATCCCAAATTAGTACTCTGGAGTGTATACGCAGGTCTTACCAAACATTTTAAAACATAGGCATCCTTATCTTAATATGATTATTGAATACTATTTCAGGTTCACTTACATTAAGTGTAGAGTTAGGAAAGTATTTTAATGTATTGCAAATGCTAATGACTCAGTTTTCACCAAATTCCTTTACTATGCAAGTGTAGGCTCCAGAAGAAAAAACTGAAGTTTTTAAATGACATAGAAGGATGAAAATATCACTAAGTTTAGTATCTTTGGTTCATTTTTTGTTATACTGAATGGCTTTTATCTTGCTGAGAGCAGTGGTGTAATATTGTTACCCCTCTTTACTTGTGGTTCTTTCAATCATCATTTGATTGGATTAAACCCTTTACTGAGTCTTAGTTTCATTATTAAGTCAGAGTTTGGGACTTAGCTGGCTCCTCCTTAAGCTGATTTCTGGGTACAGGCTCTATATATTTATATAGGGTATTAGATATATATTTAATAAAAGTGTTGCTTAGAGAGGCCTCTCTGGTTTTCTCTCTTCTTTATAAGTGAAAGGAAATATTTCAGGGAGAGAATAACTGTCTTCTCCCTTCCAGATCTTCATAACTGGTGCTAAATAAGCTAGGGAAGAGAGAGATCTGCTGAATCATGGCATTGAACTTGGTGTTTCAAGCACTGTAATTTCTGATGAATGGTGTCTCCGGAGGCTTCTGTAAAATGATGCATCCTGACATCCAGTGACCTTTTAAACTAATATTTCTATTATGTAATTCAGTTGCTTCTGTTTCCTGGAGGTAATAGCATTAGTTTGTACTGAGGTAGATAATGATTTTGTTAGCAATTTCCTTTGTGGTAAGTGTTTTTGCTGTAATTTAGTTTGAAGGAAGAATTGTTTGTACAAATAAAATCTAGAGGAACTCACCTACTAGTAGTACACTGTGATCAAGAAGAAGGTGGTCCATCACTTCTGGGACAATATTCTTGACACTCTGGGTAAATACAGTCACATTGGCTCAATTTCAGGGGAAGATTGTTGCCAACTACTAATTTTTAAAAATCGTATAACACGCACAATGCTAATGACAAAGTATTGGGGCTGTGGAATCAGACCTATTGCTAACTCTCTCATTGATGGGTAAGCAGTGTTACAAACTTGAATTTCTTTATTTATAAAACAAGAGTAATAATACTTCACAAGAGTGCACAGTAACTGTTAAGTGAAGTGATAACAAGAAGCATACCTTGTAATACCTGACATGCATTGACGTTTAATATATATTATTGATAACAGTTTTTCTTTGCTTCATGGGTGCTGTAAGGACTTAAATGAGTCTAAGTTATCAAAGATGATTTAAGATGTGCTTACTCACCTTTTACTGTTTTGTTTTTATTATATTTTGATTCATGTTATATCTATTAACTTTTTACCAGTAATTGACTATTTGGAATACCTGCTCCCCTTTGGTATGCCTGATGACAATTTACTGTAGGTAGAATGAAGAGGATGGGCTGGACAGTTGAACTCTTATTCTCATATTTTTATTTAAAATGTTTACAGTGATAGCAAAACAAAGATGTGGTTAAAAGGAAGAGCATGTGTTTTCTTGCACAGTTTGCTTCTGTTCTTAGTCATGCATAACTTCCACGCATCTCTCCTACTCTAAGATGTCACTGTGGCCCACAGGTCATCATCTCTGCCGCTGTGCATTTGATTGCAAAGCCTTCTCCTCTACCTTAGTTGAGGGCTTGCCTCCTCCATGAGGTGCTTTTACTGTGCTTCTGCTCTTGACTTCTTCCGTTTTCTCACCTTGCTCTATCTCACCTACTTGCCACTTGGTTTTGCCATTTCTCTGATCACAACTAGGTCACACTAGGTTTGACTAATTTGAAATCAGATTTGCCATTTCTCTGATCGTAACTAGGTCATACTAGGTATGACTAATTTAAGATGAGATTGGTGCTTTCTGTTGAATAGTTGATTCATTTCCATTCATCTGTTTATCTGTCCATCTATCTACCCATCTATGTGAATAGTTTATTTAAGACCTTCATTTAAATAGTGCAGAGTATGTGCTAGGACATATGGAAAACAGGAATAAATTAATAATAGAGGATGATTAGACTAATTACTTCTATTGTTCATGCATTCATGCTCAGTGGCTAAGTCCTTTCCAACTCTTTGTGACCCCTTAGCCTGCCAGGCTCCTCTGGCTATGGGATTTTCCAGGCAAGAATACTGGAGTAGGTATTAGCTATTCCTAAATAGTTGTTTTGTATCTTTAAATAACATCAAAAGATTGACAAATCAATGTTTATTTATATTTCTAAGTTAAAATGAACTATTTAATATCTTATATTTCTCTTCATGATCCCTTGCTTAGAAAGAACCTGTTTCACTTGACTGACAATTGCTGATCCTTGTTGCATTATTTAGCACTTTAATCCTAATATATGAATCTTAATAAAGAAAGTACTGCAAAATTTCTGAAGCCTGAATATCCAAACTTAAATAATACTGGTGTGGGTAACCTTTCTCTTCTCCAGGGGATCTTCCCAACCCAGGGATCGAGCCCAGGTCTCCAGCATTGCAGGTGGATTCTTTACCAGCTGAGCCACAAAGGAAGCAATAAGCATGTAGTCTTGCTTTTAAATAACTTCACGAAAATTTAAAAATGGAGTTGAAGCAAGATTGGAACAATGAAAATTAAACATTTATGATACTTGCTGATCTGTTTTTGGCACCATTCTCAGTTATTTGGTCTAACTCATCAGATCTAATATCTGCAGGGCCACTTTACCATATTCACTGTAAATGACATAAAAACATGAAGAAGTCTACTTTTGAGAAAGACAGCTATATCAGTTGCACAAACATGAATTTGCTTTATACGTTAATAAAATTAAGTTAATGTGTGGATCTGTTAAATTTTTAAAATAAATATCCTTTTTTTCCCCATAGGGTAAGTGATAAAATAACTTTCACTGGACTGGAGTGAGAAATTATGTAGTCAGACAGGTGGAACCAAATAAGAATGTGTGGATATTAAAAAAAAAAAAAACTAATTAGAAATTGTAGAAATGAAAAATGTCACTAAAAGTAAAATACCATTATAGATAGGATAAACTTTTTAGACAATTTACTGTTAGAATTTTTGAACTGGAAGATACTATTGTGGAATCAAAGATAGATTACAAAGATAGGAAAGCACAAAGGAAAGTGTAAAAACACTGAGACTAGAGAATATGTTGAAAAGTGCCATTATAACTAAAAGTATCTGAAATATTCTAATCACACATGATATCTTTAATTTACTGTGGTCTTTTAAAAAAATAACTTAGGAAATTATGCAAGTATGCATGCAACCATTCTTGACATAAAAATTCAAACATCAGGTAAGAATATATTGAATTAAAAAGTACAAGTAGCTCTTTCCTCTTTTTACTCACATACAATTCCTTTCCCATAGGAAACCATTATCCATTTGCTGCGTATTATTCCAGACCTTTATTCCTTTATTTATATGAAAATTTACAAGTGTGATTGTTTAGAATAAGAGAAAGTTAGTTATGGAAATTAAATGGTATGTAGATCTTTAATTTTGGTGGGCATTGGCTGTGTTGCCCTCTAGTAAAGTTATTTAATTTTACATTCTCACCAACATTTTAAGAGAATGATTCTTTTTCCATATTCTCACTAATAACAGATATTACAAAAATCTTCAATTTGTAATTTCATGGCAAGAGTATCTTGATTTTATTTATATTTCTTAAATTATTTGTGATGTTGGACATTTTTAAAATTTGTTTTTGTTTTAGTTGATATTGATATCTCTGCCTGTTTTTATTTGAGTTGTTCTATATAGTAAATATTCATCTTTATCTGTTACATCTGCTCTAAATGTTTTCTTCCTGTCCATTTGCCATTTAGTTTGGTGTTTTCTACTCTATAGACATTTTGCCTTTTCTTGCTGTCATTGGGTTTTTAGAACTCCCCAGGGTTATATCACAATTTAGATACTTATTTATCCTTAAAATTGTTCTTATATAAGAATGTGTATCATTTTATCAAATGTTTTAAATATTTAAGATATCCATTAAAAAGAGAAGGTAAGGGAAGCTAAAATGCTGCTCCAGTTTTCTACTTTTTCTGTAAGAAGGCCATTCTTGTCTCCCTTACTTCTTGTACAAGTGTTAAAAGCTTAAATTCCAGAACAGCATTAGTAACTGTGAATCTCTGCTGAACTCATAGGAGTTGGTTGATAACCTGCTCCTGCCATAGGGTGAAAGGCCAAGGAAAGCTGCTTGTCAAGAGGTCTGTATGGGATGATTAAAATACAAGAGGGATGTGACAGAAGAGGTGTGTCTCAAAATTTGGTTTCTGTAGGAACCTGACCTATTTTACCTGAAACTGACCTACTTTTTTCTTCTGTTTTTCTGTATATTAAGATATGATGAAAAAGAGGGAATGGAATAAAAAAATGAAGCAAAACAGAGTAAATAAATGAAGTATGAAAAATCAGACTTGTCTAGTAGTCTGGTATCTCTGACACTAGGCCATATATTAATACTTCCAGGGAGTTCAATTCCCAGGAACTCTTTTGCTTTATCAGGACCAAATAGAAAGAACAGTGAGAACCTGCAACATAGCTGGGCAATGTCTTTCTTTAGTTTTACATGTATGAATCACCATGTTATATAAAATTTTATTTCGAACACCTTTATGAGCTGATATTTTAATACATATATATCACATGAATCTTTAAAAGTAGAAAGCCTTTTCTGACTGAGTCAGAGGTGGAACAGAAAAAGAGAGAGATGGAGAGTGTTAGAGACTTGGGCTGCCATTTCTGGCTCTGAAGATAATTCATTTGTTTTTGTACTTTCCGTTTCATTGAAAGGGATGTTTAAGGCCATGAGTTTTCCTCTGACCAGTCCTGTAAAAATATCTGATATGTAGGGTTTTCATTATCATTTTTAAAAGACAGTTTTTTGTTTGTATTTGCCCTTTTATCCAAAAATGGCTTAAAAAGTTTTTTTTTAAATGTCCAGTTAGGAGAGGTCTTCCACAAATCTGCTTAGATGATTTCTAGTTTTGTTTCACTGAAAGAAGAGTGGTATTTATATGTATTTTATAGAACTTGCTGATACTTTCCTTGTGACCTAACACATGATTCATTTTGTGATGTTTCATGTAGAGAAAGGTTTATTTTCCATTTTCCAGATGTAAAATTTAATATACATAGAATCTTTATTACTAATTATATTTTCAGGGTTAAAAATCTTTTCAATTTTTAGTTTACCTCATCTATCAGCAATATGTTAAAAGTCTCCTACTGGTTTTGCTCTAGCTATGCCTTTGGTATCTCTGAGTTCTTTATTTTTGTTTAAGTAGTCACATTTGTAATTTTGCCTTTATTCTCAACTTAAAATTTTAACTTTCTCATGTCTGGTTTGTCAACTTTTAGTGGAATACCTACCTGTTTGCTATGCAACAAGCTTATTCTACTTTATTCTTTCCCTTTCCTTTTACCCCATTGTTTTATCAGCATTCTTTCTACTTTGTGAGAACATTATTATGTAATATATTATGTGTATATTATGTAGTGTATTATTTCCTGTGTTTGACCTGTCTTTGTGTCTTATGTCTACAAATAAATATGTAAATACACACTGTTAACTTTTGACTTAACTTCCCCAGTAATTGCTTAGTTGGGTGAAGTTCATCTTCTAGTAGATTTCTCAAGGCCTTATAGACATGGAATTCCTTGATCTATTACATGTTTAAAACATTTTTTTCTGTAGGTTTCATACTCAAAGGTAGATTAGCTGGATGTAAATCTTTAGGGTCAACTTTATTTCCTGGGGTTTTGTGAAAATGCTATCAGAATTTTGCTTTGAGTTTTGTATTTGATAAACTTTGCTAGTTTGATTCTCTTTTCTTTTCTTTGTACATTATTATAGGTAATTTATTTATTTTTTTTTGGCCTGGATACCCTGAGAATTTTTTCCTTTTAATATTTACTAGTTTTACTAGGAGTTGATCATTGAAAGTCTTTTTTTCCTTGATGCCAGGTGGTCCTTTTCAGTGTATAGATTCAGGTCTTTCATAATGAATACCTTATTTAAGTAGTATTTCAAATATTATTTTTATTCCATTCTCTATTCCATTAAAATATTCTTTAGAAATTTGATTTCTATGTAAATTGAATTTCCTTTTGCCTGTCTTCTGTTTCAGCCACTTTGTTTGTGACCCTTTGTATTTTTGTGTCAATTTCATTTTATTCACTTAGTTGTTTCTCTGTTATTTTTGTACTATCTCTTGTTATATTTTCTTTGAAATCTTTTTGTTTAGTATTTTGTAATTTAGTGTCCACTGTGGTATGATTATCTATTTTTTCTGAGTTCAATCAATTTTTATTTCTTTTTCTGATCATGCATTTTCTCTTAGTTTTAAATTTATTTTTCATCAACCTAATGTCAGTTTGAGGATATTTAACCTTTGAGTGTTACATTACAGTTTACCTTGTTTTGAAAAATTTTGGGGGTGGGGTAGAATTTTCATCAGATGAATTGTTTGGGTTATCAGTCTCAATTTTATTTTTATAGGAGTTTTTTGTTGTTGTCTGTTTGTTTTTTCAGTGTGTTAGGGTGGTTATGATGTTCCTAATTGAAGTGCACTCTATTCTATCACTGCAGGCAAAGTATTGCTTCTTTCCTGGATGGCATGGCTTAGGAATAGTCATGTGTCCTTTGATTTTTTAATTTTCTTTTGTCTTATGGGATCTAAATATTTCCTTTTGTTTCTTTATTTCTCTGTGTATAGTTTCCAAAGAAGCTCTCTTCTCTCTCCAACATGAAAGCTTGCTGAGATTTCTTGTTATCTCCAATGTATCTTTTCCAGTCCCTTCTCTATGTCAGTGCTCATATCAAACTGTTGACTTTTCACAATTTTTACATATCGGATTGGCTTTCTAGAAGTGGTTGTAAATCATGTTCAGATCTGCCATTAGTCCCCTCTTCTTTCTCTATAAATTCTCTTGAACTACTCTTGGTCTCTGTGAGACAAGAGCTCCAGTGAGAGCATGCTCTAATTTAATGTTTACATTTATACTTACGGGTAATTTAAAGTTGACAAATTTCTGTTTTCCAGCTATGCTGAGTCATGAGTTTCTGTAATCTAATTTGTTCCTCCTGATTTTTGGTTTTTGTTTGCTTTTTCTAGGGTATGTTGAGACTTTGAAATTTACGCCACTCCCTTTGTTTTGGCTACCCAGAATCTTCTGTATCCGTTGATTTCAGACAACATCCTATAGCAACTTAGAATTTTAAAATTTTGCTTTGTATGAAATTCAAGTGTTGAATATATGACAGTTTTCCAAAAGAAGAGAAGATATTTTAAATAATTAAGTTTATATATGATAAGTTTTATCAGGCATGTAGTCTGAGCAGGTTAGAAAAAAGTGTCTTCCAAGGTTTTACCAAGGTCTTATTAATATAAAAATCAATGGCTTTTTATCTCTCTGTTATTAATGTTTAGAGTCCCTAAAGTGTTTTGTGAGACTAAATAATAAACCAATGATTTTCTTTTGAAGTGTGATGCATCATTCACTGCTGCTTCTTTTTGCTAAAATTATCTGAGACAACTATGTATGTTTAGCAAGTCCAAGGACATGTTGAGATTTCATGTGGAATAGTTACGTGGGAATATGCTGAAGCAATTAACTCTGCTGTTTAATGACAAGTAATTATCCACATCACTTCCCAAGCTATACATCTCTCTCTTGCCCTTCAGCATTATGAACATCTCACCCATTGGTGTGCACATTTATTCTGCACAGTATCCATCTGTTACCTACTTTAAGACGTAACACACCCCTAATTAATATAGCTAAATCTTGCTTCACTGGGGCTTGTAAATCTGAAGCATTACTTATTCTGATGGCCAATTTTTTTGTATTATTTAGACTTTGTAATACTTTAAGAATCTGTGGCCTCTGAAATAAATTTTCTGCCAATAACGAAGCAAGAAAGGACAATACTTTTTCTACTGGGGAAAACTGAATTATCTTATAAATGCATTTCTAATTATCATTGGTGGGCTTTTCATTTTTAGCTGGCATGGTTTTCATTATATCATGTCATATAGTTTAAAATTTTCTGATATTACATCAAGTTTTGAAGTATCTTTAATATTCCTTTGTAACCTGCAGCTGGATTGAAAAGAACCCCAGTTGTATTGACAATTTTCAAACTAACTTTTAAGAGCTTATAGGAGAATATTCTGAGAGAGCTTCCATTGGTGCTCTTTTTAAAACTAATACACGTTTTCTGAGTAAGATTGGATCACTGTACTTTCATTAGTTCTACTATGACTGAGAAGTCATGAAGTGGCTACCACAGTTATCTTTTATATTCTCTAGCTCAGCAATGAAAAGATGGGAAAAATATGAGCAGTGCTTGTGCGTCATAGTGCTTTATTCCTATATTTATTTTCATATAGTATATATTACTATATTTACCTCTCCTCTCCAAACAGGTGATCATATATGCAGTTAAATCCCTCTTCACACTGAGATCAGGAGGTTTTTCATATATATGAGACCTGGAGAGTTCAGAATTTTTCATATTACACACTCTTTGTGTTTCTGCTTCCATTTCAGACATCAGGCAATTTGTGGTTCTCTCCTTCTATCTCTGCATTTATCTTGTGTAGACCAGAGGATTTTATGATAGCATTTAAGATATCAAAATACTGTAGGACTGCTTTCTAGCTTCCAACTTAACTCTGAAAATAGTTTAAGATTTTACTCTTTTATTCAGAAACAGTACATTGATAAGCTAAATTTTTCCATGTGTTTAGCTTTTGTTTATTCACCTGTTGGAATATGAGATTTGAAATACATAATTTTAGATCATGTCCATAATAAGTTTTGTATGGGATAGGAAATACATTGCAGAAAGGTAAATTTTAAGCTGTAATGTTATAGTGTACCCAAATGCTTACCTGATTAGTCAGCTGATTAAGGAAGGTTAAAGAACTGCAAATCAACAATCACCTTTAAAAATTTTCCTAAGTCGTTTTCCTTGCTAAGACAATTATCTGTAGATGTCTACTTATGATTTAATATTATTTTGACTTTGGTATTTAGAGTTTTTTGTTGTTGTTTAGTTGCTAAGTCGTGTCTGACTCTTTGGGACACCGTGGACATCAGCACGCCAGGCTTCCATGTCCTCTCCATCTCCCAGAGCTTGCTCAAACTCATGTCCATTGAATTGGTGATGCCATCCAACCATTTTGTCCTCTGTCATTCCCTTCTCCTTCTGCCTTCAATCTTTCCCAGAATCAGGGCCTTTTCTAATGAGTCAGTTCTTTGCATCAGGTGGCCAAAGTATTGGAGCTTCAGCTTCAGCATCAGTCCTTCCAGTGAATATTCAGGATTGCTTTCCTTCAGGATTGACTGGTTTGATCTTCTTGCAGTCCAAGAGACTCTCAAGAATCTTCTCCAACACCACAGTTCAAAAGCATCAGTTTTTCAGCACTCAGCCTTCTTCATGGTCCAACTCTCACGTCCATACATGACTACTGGAAAAACCATAGCTTTGACTAAATGGACCTTTATTGACAAAAGAACGTCTCTGCTTTTTAATACGCTGTCTAGGTTCATCATAGCTTTTCTTCCAAGGGGCAAGTGTCTTTTAATTTCATGGCTGCATTCACCATCTGTAGTGATTTTGGAGCCCAAGAAAAAAGTCTGTCACTGTTTCCATTGTTTCCCATCTATTTGCCGTGAAGTGATGGGACTGGATGCCATGATCATGTTATTTAGAGTTAATATTAATTAATTTAAACATTTATACTGGTCCTCTCCCCACATACACAAGGTAATGATTTTTATCATTTTCACCACTCTAATTGTTATTAATATTACTCTTCCTAATTAATCTTGATTTTCAATAGAGCAATTTGGGATTAGACATTTGAAGACCAATACTTAACATATTCATACTTACAGAAAGAGTAAAGCCATTCTCCTATATAAAACTATGACTACCTCTTCATGTTTAAGAAAATTAACAGTAATTTGTGATGTCATTTTGCTATCCAGTACACAATTTCCCCCCTAAATTTCTTTGATAGTTTCCCCCCGACCCCGCCCCAGTACTGAGACCAGTGAAAGTTTACAAGGTTGTTATATCTTATACATCTTTGTAAATCTAGTTTCTTCTGTTTGATGTATGATAAAGAAAATGACTCTCTTGTAGTGAATATTCTTTCTCTTTAAAAAAAAAAGTAAGTTGGAAGTGTTTGCCACAAAATCATAGTGACATATAATGCTGAAGCCCTTGATTAGCTTCCTGTATTGATGGAAGTGGAATCTAGCTTGGAGAGATGGTGTCATTTGGCTTCTTTATTTCTGTTTCCCTTTACACTTTGTCCTTTGACTTCTGCTATTTCATATTCATTAAACAGGGATATTACTGGAAATTAAATATGGCTATGAGAATTTATTTGGCAGTAGAGAAGACAATGGAAAACGGAACCATCTTGGAACCTTTCCTTCTGGAGGGAGATTACATATTACAGTTTTGGAACTATTGTAACTTTGTCTAAAATAAAGAGCTATTTTATTACTTGCCTTTGGTCTCCATTAAAATATTTTCTGTGGTTTTGAAAAATTTTAAAAACTTTCATTAAATTTAACAGTTGTTGGATAAGCACTCTTTTTTATAGTCTCACTATTATATATTAATTAATATTCTTAATTGAGGGGTGATGATGGACCATGAAAGCTGCTCAGTCATGTCTGACTCTGCGACCCCATGGACTGTACAGTCCATGGAATTCTCCTGACCAGAATACTGGAGTGGGTAGCCAGTACATTCGCCAGGGGATTTTCCTAACCCAGGGATCGAACCCAGGTCTCCGGCATTTCAGGCAAATTCTTTACCAGTTGAGCCACAAGGGAAGCCCGATGATGGACTAATTCCTTTAAAAATATCTAATACGTGAAAAACACTTTAGGTATAATTTTCTTCATATTTGTATAAACCTGAATGAAAGAAGTGAGGAGATAAGACATTTACTCTGATTTGCTTTGGGAGATTTTATGAAATATAATTTAAAAAAACAGTATTGTACATAATTTAAGCACAGCATGTCACACTGTATGTGACTTCAAGCAATAATAAATTATAAATAGCAGTTGTTGCTCACAATTCAGTTATAGGCAAAACTACATTATAGCTTAAATTCAAATTCCAGTAGATTATTACTACAGTAAAATTTTACAAGGAGTTCAACCTTTATAATAAAGAAATGCAAATGAATCAACTGTGATATGCTATTTTGACCTACCACATTGACAGTGCTGAACAGTGATATCTGGTATGAGCAGGGGTTCAAGGGACTAGAAATTATATCCTTGTAGTGGGGATGTAAGATTATTCAGTCTTTTTAGAAGGGATTAGATAATATGCATTAAGATTAACAGCCTTTGATCCAGTAATTCCACCTCAAGGAATTTTTTCTAAGGAAGTAATCAGAGAGCTAATTACATGAAGTGTTTTATTACAGAAGGATTCCTAATACTAAAATATTAAAACAAAAACATAAACACCAAAAAAATCATAGAATGGTTAAAAATATTTTGGTAGGTACAAATGCTTAACAGTGTGTATTTATTTAAAATGATGTTGGGATTTATTCACTAGTAAAATAAATTGTGGTAAATTGGAAGAAAAGTTATGACTAACCTAGTTAGCATATTAAAAAGCAGAGACATGACTTTGCCAACAAAGGTCCATCTAGTCAAGGCTATGGTTTTTCCAGTGGTCATGTATGGATGTGAGAGTTGGACTGTGAAGAAAGCTGAGTGCCGAAGAATTGATGCTTTTGAACTGTGGTGTTGGAGAAGACTCTTGAGAGTCCATTGGACTGCAAGGAGATCCATCCAGTCCATTCTAAATGAAATCAGTCCTGGGTGTTCATTGGAAGGACTGATGCTGAAGCTGAAACTCCAATACTTTGGCCACCTCATGCAAAGAGTTGACTCATTGGAAAAGATTCTGATGCTGGGAGGGATTGGGGGCAGGAGGAGAAGGGGACGACAGAGGATGAGATGGCTGGATGGCATTACCGACTCAATGGACATGAGTTTGAGTGAACTCCAGAAGTTGCTGATGGACAGGGAGGCCTGGCGTGTTGCAATTCATGGGGTCGCAAAGAGTCGGACACGACTGAGCGACTGAACTGAAATGAACTGATACCTCCAGTTCCATTCTTCTTTCTCAAGATCGCTTTGGCTATTCGAGGTTTTTTGTATTTCCATACAAATTGTGAAATTATTTGTTCTAGCTCTGTGAAGAATACTGTTGGTAGCTTGATAGGGATTGCATTGAATCTATAGATTGCTTTGGGTAGTATACTCATTTTCACTATATTGATTCTTCCAATCCATGAACATGGTATATTTCTCCATCTATTAGTGTCCTCTTTGATTTCTTTCACCAGTGTTTTATAGTTTTCTATATATAGGTCTTTAGTTTCTTTAGGTAGATATATTCCTAAGTATTTTATTCTTTCCGTTGCAATGGTGAATGGAATTGTTTCCTGAATTTCTCTTTCTGTTTTCTCATTATTAGTGTATAGGAATGCAAGGGATTTCTGTGTGTTGATTTTATATCCTGCAACTTTACTATAGTCATTGATTAGTTCTAGTAATTTTCTGGTGGAGTCTTTAGGGTTTTCTATGTAGAGGATCATGTCATCTGCAAATAGTGAGAGTTTTACTTCTTCTTTTCCAATTTGGATTCCTTTTATTTCTTTTTCTGCTCTGATTGCTGTGGCCAAAACTTCCAAAACTATGTTGAATAGTAATGGTGAAAGTGGGCACCCTTGTCTTGTTCCTGATTTTAGAGGAAATGCTTTCAATTTTTCACCATTGAGGATAATGTTTGCTGTGGGTTTGTCATATATAGCTTTTATTATGTTGAGGTATGTTCCTTCTATTCCTGCTTTCTGGAGAGTTTTTATCATAAATGGGTGTTGAATTTTGTCAAAGGCTTTCTCTGCATCTATTGAGATAATCATATGGTTTTTATTTTTCCATTTGTTAATGTGGTGTATTACATTGATTGATTTGCGGATATTGAAGAATACTTGCATCCCTGGGATAAAGCCCACTTGGTCATGGTGTATGATCTTTTTAATGTGTTGCTGGATTCTGGTTGCTAGAATTTTGTTAAGGATTTTTGCATCTATGTTCATCAGTGATATTGGCCTGTAGTTTTCTTTTTTTGTGGGATCTTTGTCAGGTTTTGGTATTATGGTAATGGTGGCCTCATAGAATGAGTTTGGAAGTTTACCTTCCTCTGCAATTTTCTGGAAGAGTTTGAGCAGGATAGGTGTTAGCTCTTCTCTAAATTTTTGGTAGAATTCAGCTGTGAAGCCCCAATGTTCATCGCAGCACTGTTTATAATAGCCAGGACATGGAAGCAACCTAGATGTCCATCAGCAGATAAATGGATAAGAAAGCTGTGGTACATATACACAATGGAGTATTACTCAGCCATTAAAAAGAATACATTTGAATCAGTTCTAATGAGGTGGATGAAACTGGAGCCTATTATACAGAGTGAAGTAAGCCAGAAGGAAAAACACCAATACCGTATACTAACGCATATATATGGAATTTAGAAAGATGATAACAACAACCCTGTGTACGAGACAGCAAAAGTGATGCTGATGTATGGAACAGTCTTATGGACTCTGTGGGAGAGGGAGAGAGTGGGAAGATTTGGGAGAATGGCATTGAAACATGTAAAATATCATGTATGAAACGAGATGCCAGTCCAGGTTCAATGCACGATACTGGATGCTTGGGGCTAGTGCACTGGGACGACCCAGAGGGAGGGTATGGGGAGGGAGGAGGGAGGAGGGAGGAGGGTTCAGGATGGGGAGCACATGCATACCTGTGATGGATTCATTTTGATATTTGGCAAAACTAATACAATTATGTAAAGTTTAAAAATAAAATAAAATTGAAATGAACTGATAATAATATTAAATGAAAAAGTAGAATATGAATTATAGTTGTTTTGCTTTCTTTGATATTTTTATTTTTTTTAAAGTGTATCTATTTCCATACAAGACTACAAAAGTGAAGTATACCAAAATGTTAAGAATTAATATTTATAATTTTAAGATAATAGATTTTTTAATGGTCCTATTTTACATTCCTGAGTCTAAAGTAACTGGTGTTCCTTTAAAAATAAATAAATATTTATTAAAAAAAACCTTAGTTAGCTCAAGTAATATATCTATAAATATGCATGTAAATTATTTTATGACGAAAATCTCAGATTACTATTTTTTCCTTTTGACTAAGCTATTGTTGAATTTTGTGCTAATAAAATAATATTCTCCAAATATTGCATTCTTTATGGATAGCATTTGCAAAACTCATATTTAGAGAACACAATTATGTCAGTGAATTGAAATTAATGAAATGACATCCCACATAGGCACCATAATTTGCATATTAATTTCAATTAATGCTTTCATTTATATGACAGGATTATTCTAGACTCATTTGATTTAAAAAGAAAAAAGATGGTGAAGCAACCAAATGCTGAGCAGTTGTTCCAGTAGATTCACAGTATTCCAAAAATATCTTTAATATGTTATTTTTTGGTACTTCAACTTCAGCTTATTTACCTTTTATTGCTTTTCTAAAAGTACAAGTACATTTTGTTAGTAAACAGGTCATTGTTGATGCTGAGTATTCTTTTTAATAGTAAACATACACCCTGGCCCCCTCTCCCTCTTGCCACTCCAAATACACATAACACTCTGTCAACCACTGATCTTGTCTCTATCTTTGAGGTTGTTTTCATTTTCTGTTTAGCTTTTTAGATTCTACATATAAGTAATAACATACAGTATTTGCATTACTCTAATTTATTTCACTTAGCATAATCCCATCAAGGTCCATCTATGTTTGTCATAAATGGCAGGATTTCATTCTTTTTTATGGCTGAATGGTATTCTGCTTGTATATGTATTAATACCACATCTTTATCCATGTTGGAGAAGGAAACTGCAACCCACTCCAGTACTCTTGCCTAGAAAATCCCATGGACAGAGGGGCTTGGTACAGGCTACTGTCCATGGGGTCGCAAAGAGTCAGGCTCGACTGAGCAACTTCACTTTCACTTTTATCCATGTATCCACTGACGGACAATTAGATTATCTTTATAAATGTTTTGTAAATGATGTGGCAGTAAACATGGGGTACATATATCTTTTTGAATTAGTGCTTTCATTTTATTTGGATAAATCCCCAGAAGTAGAAATGCTGGGTCATCTAGAAGTTCTCTTACTAATATTTTGAGAAATTTTCACACTGGTTTTCATAGTGGCTGCAGTAAGTTACATTCCACTAACAGCACACAAGGGTTCCCTTTAATTCACATCTTCAACACATTATTTCCTGTCCCTTTGATAGTAGCCACTTTACGATGGTGTGAGGTGCTATGTTAAAGGTGGTTTCGTTGTGCATTTCCCTGATGACTAGTGACGTTGAGCACCTTTTCATGAACTTGTTGGCCAGCTGTGTGGCTTTTTTGGGGAAAAAAAGTTTAATCACACCCTCTGCCACTTTTTTTCCTATTGTGTAGTATGACTTTTCTATGTATTTTGGGTATTAACTCCTTGTCAGATATATGATTTGCAGATACTTTCTCCCAGTTCAGTAGGTTGCTTTCATTTTGTTGATAGAAATTTCCTTTGCTGCACAGAATCCTTTTTGTGTGGTATCCCAGTTGTCTGTTTATGCTTTTATTGATTTTGGTTTTGGAGTCAGATTAAAATAATCATCAAGACTGCTGTCATGAAGCTTACCACCTAAGCTTACCACCTATGCTTTCTTCTAGAAGTTTTGTGGTTTCAGGTCCTACATTCAAGTCATTAAGCCATGTTGAGTTGATTTTTTTTATATGGTATAAGATGGTGGTCTAGTTTCATTCTTTTGCAAGTGGCTGTCCAGTTTACCCAATACCATTTATTGTGACTGTCCTTTTCCCATTGAATATTCTTGCATCTTGTCATAAATTACTTGATCTTACATGTGTGGGTTTATTTCTGGGCTCTCTATTTTTTGTTTTCTTTCTTTTTTTAAAATCCATGTGTCTGTTAACAAGAATCAGCTGCTTGATAAGTTTTATAGTTTTTCTATTTTTTAAAATTAATTTATCTTTTGTTGAAGGATAATTGCTTTACAGAACTTTGTTGTTTTCTGTCAGACCTCAAAATAAATCAGCCATAGGTATACATATATCCCCTCCCTTTTGGACCTCCCTCCCATCTCCGTCCCCATCCCACCCCTCTAGGCTGATATAGAGCCCCTGTTTGAGTTTCTTGAGCCATACAGCAAATTCCCGTTGGCTATCTATTTTACATACGATAATGTAAGTTTCCATGTTACTCTTTCCATACATCTCACCCTCTCCTCTGCTCTCCTGATGCCCGTGAGTCTATTTTCTATGTCTGTTTCTCCATTGCTGCCCTGTACATAAATTCTTTGGTACCATCTTTCTAGATTCCATACATATGCATAGAATATGATATTTATCTTTCTCTTTCTGACTTATTTTGCTCTGTAAATTAGGTTCTAGGTTCATCCATCTCATTAGAACTGACTCAAATGTGTTTGTTTTTATGGCTGAGTAATATTCCATTGTGTATATGTACCACAACTTCTTCATTCATTCATCTTTCCATGGACATCTAGGGTACCTCCATGTTCTAGTTATTGTAAATAGTCCTGCAATGGACAATGGGATACATGTGTCTTCTTCAATTTTGGTTTCCTCATGGTATATGCCTAGGAGTGGGATTGCTGGGTCATATGGTGGTTTTATTCCTAGTTTTTTTTAAGGCATCTCCATACAATCTTCCATAGTGGCTGTATCAATTTGCATTCCCACCAACAGTGCAAGAGTGTTCCCTTTTCCCCATACCCTCTCCAGCATTTTTTGTTTGTAGACTTTTTGATGAGGGCCATTCTAACTGGCGTGAGGTGATATCTCATTGTAGTTTTGATTTGCATTTCTCCAGTAATGAGCTATGTTGAGCATCTTTTCTTGTGTTTGTTAGCCATCTGTACATCTTCTTTGAAGGAATGTCTGTTTAGGTCTTTTCCCACTTTTTGATTGGGCTGTTTGTCTTTCTGATATTGAGTTGTATGAGCTGCTTATATATTTGGAAATTAATCCTTTGTCAGTTGTTTCATTTGCTATTATTTTCTCCCATTCTGAGGCTTGTGCTTTCACCTTGCTTATGGTTTCCTTTGCTGTGCAAAAGCTTTTACGTTTAATCAGGTCCCACTTGTTTACTTTTGTTTTGATTTCCGTTACTCTAGGAGGTGGGTCATAGAAGATCTTGCTTTGATTTATGTCATCGAGTGTTCTGCCTATGTTTTCCTCTAAGAGTTTTATAGTTTCTGGTCTTACATTTAACTCTTTAATCCATTTTGAATTTATCTTTGTGTATGGTGTTAGGAAATGTTCTAATTTCATTGTTTTAGATGTAGATGTCCAGTTTTCCCAGCACCATTTATTGAAGAGGCTCTCTTTGCTCCATTGTATATTCCTGCCTCCTTGTCAAATGTAAAGTACCCATAGGTGCATGGGTTTATCTCTGGGCTTTCTATCTTGTTTCATTGGTCTATATTTCTGTTTTTGTGCCAGTACCATACTGTCTTGATGACTATGGCTTTATAGTATAATCTGAAGTCAGGAAGGTTGATTCCTCCAGCTCCATTCTTTTTTCAAAAGACTGCTTTGGCTATTTGGGGTCTTTTGTGTTTCCATATGCATTGTGAAATTTTTTTGTTCTAGTTCTGTGAAAAATGTCATTGCTAATTTGATTGGGATCACATTGAATCTGTAGATTGTGTTTGGTGGTATAGTCATTTTCACAGTATTGATTCTTCCTACCCAAGAACATGGAATATCTCTCCATCTGTTTATGTCATCTTTGATTTTTTCATTAGTGTCTTATAATTTTCTGTGTACAGTTCTTTTGTCTCCTTAGTAAGTTTATTCCTAGATATTTAATTCTTTTTGTGGCAATTGTTTAGTCAGAGAAGATGCTTGATATGATTTCAATTTTCTTAAATTTACTGAGGTTTGACTTGTGACTAAGATGTGGTCTATTCTGGAGAATGTTCCATATGCACTTGAGAAGAAAGTGTATTCTTTCTTTGGATGGAATGTCCTGAAGATATCAATAAATTCATCTCATCTAATGTATCATTTAAGACTTGTGTTTCCTTATTAATTTTTTGTTTTGGTGATCTGTCCATTGGTGTGAGTGGGGTGTTAAAATCTCCTACTATAATTTTGTTACTGTCAGTTTCTCCTTTTTTGTCTGTGAGTGTTTGTCTTATGTATTGAGATTTTCCTATGTTGGGAGCATAGATATTTACAATTGTTATGTCTTCCTCTTGGATTGATCCTTTGATCATTATGTAGTACTCTTCCTTATCTCTTGTAATATTCTTTCAGTTCTATTTTGTGTGATATGAGGATTGCTACTCCAGCTTTCTTTTGCTTCCATTTGCATGGAATATATTTTCCCATCCCTGCACTTTCAGTCTATATGTGTCTTTAGGTCAGAAATGGGTTTCTTGTAGTCTTTATATATATGGGTCTTGTTTTTGTATCCATTCAGCCAGTCTTTTGGTTGGAGCATTTAATCTATTTACATTTAAAGTAGTTATTGATATATATGTTCCTATGCCATTATCTTGTTTGAGATTGATTTTGTAGATCTTTTTTCTTCTATTGTATTTCTTGACTATATAAGTCCCTTTAACATTTGTTGTAAAGCTGCTTTGGTGGTACTTAATTCTCTTAACTTTTGCTTGTCTGAAAAGGTTTTTATGTCTCCATCAATTTTGAATGAGATCTTAGCCAGGTACAGTAATCTTGGTTGTAGATTTTTCCCTTTCAGTACTTAAATATATTGTGTCATTCCCTTCTGGCCTGCAGAGTTTTTGCTGAAAGATCAGCTGTTAGGCATATGGGGTTTCCCTTCTGTGTTACTTGTTGCTTTTCCCTTGCTGCTTTTAATAGTCTTTCTTTGTGTTTAGTCTTTGTGAGTTTGATTAGTATGTGTCTTGGCATGTTTCTCCTTCGGTTTATCCTGTATGGGACTCTTTGCACCTCTTAAACTTGATTGACTATTTCCTTTTCCATGTTGGGGAAATTTTCAACTATAATCTCTTCAAAAAATTTCTCATACCCTTTCTTTTTCTCTTCTTCTTCTGGGACCTGTATAATTCGAATGTTGGTGGGTTTGATATTGTCCCAGAGGTCTCTGAGACTATCCTCAGTTCTTTTCATTGTTTTTACTTTATTCTGCCCTTCGGAAGGTATTTCCATCATTTTATCTTCCAGCTCACTGATTCATTTTTCTGCTTCAGATATTCTGCTACTGATTGCCTCTAGAGTATTTTTAATTTCAGTAATTGTGTTCTTTGTCTCTGCATGTTTATTCTTTAAGTCTTCTAGGTCTTTGTTAATTGATTCTTTCATTTTTTCCATTTTGTTTTCAAGGTTTTTCGTCATTTTTACTATCATTATTCTGAATTCTTTTTCAGGTAGTTTGCCTATTTCCTCTTTATTTATTTGGACTTCTGTGTTTCTGGTTTGTTCCTTCATTTGTGTAGTATTTCTCAGTGTTTTCATTACTTTTTAAAAAATGTATTATGTTCGATGTCTCCTTTTCCCAGGCTTCAAGGTTGAATTCTTTCTTCCTTTTGGTTTCTGCCCTCCTAAGGTTGGTCCAGTGGTTTGTGTAAGCTTCCTATATGGTGAGATTTGTGCTGGGTTTTTTAATGTTTGTTTTTCCTTTGATGGGCAAGGCTGAGTGAGGGGGTAATCCTGTCTGCTGATGATTGGGTTTGTATTTTTGTTTTGTTTGTTGTTTAGATGAGGGTTGGGTGATGCCTGGTCTTGTATTCAAGTCATTTCCTTTGTGTGAGTTCTCACTATTTTGATACTCCCTAGGGTTAGTTCTCTGGTAGTCTAGGGTCTTGGAGTCAGTGCTTCCACTACAAAGGCTCAGGGTTTGAGCTATGTTTAGGAATGACGATTCTACAAGTGGTTTGTTATGGCATTAAGCAAGATTAAAACAAATACCCAAAAATGAGAAACCAAAGGTAAATCCCAGACAAATGACAGGTACAAAATCAGGCAAATAATAATTAAAATAATGGAATATACACATATACATATACACCCATCAGCAAAATCAAAATAGTCCAACAAAAATAAAGTACAGTAGATTGACCTAGTGAACAAAAGAAATAAAAAATTATATTTATCAGTTAAGAACAAAACTAACTAAAGCACAAACTGGAAAACAATACTAAAGCAAGGTGCCAAGTGGGGAATAAAGCAATGAAAACAAAACTAACAACTATATTGAGAAGAAAGGAAAGAAAGAAAAGATAAAGAATAGATATGCAAAGTTAAATAGAGGTAGATGAAGAAGATTTATGTACATTAAAGATTCACTGTAAGGGGAAAGAAACAGTAGGAAAAACAAACAATGGAATAAATATAGAAAAAATAATAATAGGTTTAAAAAATTAAAATTAAAAAGAAAAGGAAGAAGAAAAAAAGGAAAACTCCACAGAACTGCAAAAGCACAATGTTGAGGCAGAGGTTTATAACAACAATATAAAGTGTGACTGAATATACACATATACACACATAAGCAAAATCAAAACAGTGCAACAAAAATAACGTATAATAGATTGACCCAGCAAACAAAGGAAACCAAAAATTATATCTACCAGTTAAGAACAAAACTAACTAAAGCATAAACTGGAAAACAAAACCAAAGCAAGATGCCAAGTGGAGAATAAAACAATGAAAATAAGACTAACAAATACGTTGAGAGGAAAGGAAGAAAAGAAAGGATATGCAAAGTTAAATAGAGGTAGATAAAGAAGATTTATATACATTACAGATTAAAAATCACAAAAACTTCTTCATTTCCCAGTGCATAGGAAGGTTATGTTTATATTATACTGTTAGTCTGTTAAGTGTCCAATAGCCTTATGAATAAAGCTAATATACATACCTTAATTAAAAATGTAATTCTATTGGAAAAAGTGGCACCAATAGACTTCTTGAAAAGAGTTTCCACAAACCTTCAGTTTGTTGAAAACATAATATCTAGGAAGTCAAATAAAGCAAAAGGATTATGTGCTTAGTCACTCAGTTGTGTCTGACTCTGTGGCCCCATGGACTGTAGCCCCCCAGGTTCCTCTGTCCATAGGGATTCTCCAGGCAAGAATACTGGAGTGGGTTGCCATGCTCTTCTCCAGGGTGTCTTCCCAATCCAGGGATCAAACCCAGGTCTCCAGCATTGCAGGCACATTCTTTACCATCTGAGCAACCAGTGAAGCCCATAATAAAGCAAAGTGTAATAAAATAAGGTTTATAAAGTTAAAATAGCCTCTATTGGGATCAGTTCAGTCCAGTCACTCAGTCATGTCCGACTCTTTGTGACCCCATGGACTGAAGCATACCATGCTTCCCTGTCCATCACCAATTCCTGGAATTTGCTCAAACTCGTGTCCACTGAGTCACTGATGCCATCCAACCATCTCATCCTCTATTGTCCCCTTCTCCTCCTGCCTTCAATCTTTCTCAGCATCAGGGTCTTTTCCAGTGAGTCAGTTCTTCGCATAAGGTGGCCAAATATTGGAGTTTCAGCTTCAGCATCAGTCCTTCCAATGAATATTCAGGACTGATTTCCTTTAGGATGGACTGGTTGGATCTCCTTGCAGTCCTTGGGCCTCTCAAGAGTCTTCTCCAACACCACAGTTCAAAAGCATCAATTCTTTGGTGCTCAGCTTTCTTTATAATCCAACTCTCACATCCATACATGACTACTGGAAAAACCATAGCTTTAATTTTTGGATTCAGTTCCTATTACCAACCAGAGTTTGAGTTCCTTCTTCATTTTTGGCACCTGGAGATTTCTCTCCTTTGGTTTCAAATCTGACTATATCCCAGAATTATTTTGTTATCTCCTTCTGCCTTAGCATTTCATTCATTTGGAGGAAAAAGTGACTGATTTCTGTCTGCATAATCCATTATAAAATTATGCTAAAGTTATGCTTGTATTTTCTTCAGGTTTGAATATCTTTACAATGTAAACTAAAACCCTGCATCTATTGGGTCTGGGGGTTAATTTGAGTTCAGTGAATATTTATTTTGAATCTTTTATCTTGTCATGTACTATCCTAGTGGGTCAGGCATAAAGGAATTTCTGTGACACTTTTTTATTTATTAGTAACTGCTTGGTAGATATCAAGTCCCAGAGTCATAGTGTCCATGTTCAGGTCTAATTATGCGGGAAGAACTACAAATTGGAAGCCTTTATCTTACATTCCTACAAGGATGTTTCTGAGCATTGTTTTCTGTTGCAGAAATTATAAGGTTCAAAAATGGAGGCAAGTACTATAAGTACAGTGAATGAAGAATGCGACATATTATGCTTTCAGTTTAACACAGGCATTTTAGGATTAGGGATTTATATCATCATAACTGAAGGTATTTTAAGGTAAGTTACTTAGTCACAAAGGCAAAGATGAAAGTAAAGTCTTAGAAATGTTTTACGGAAATTTGAAAAGGCATGATGAATTTTTCTGTACTAATTACTGTATATTTCTACACCTGTTAATTAAATAAACTGTTACTGTTTTCCTATTATTCTTGTAGTTTAAAGAGTGAGTCTAAGAGGATACTTAAAACCACATTCAGGTGTTTATATTAAAGGATTTCTGAAATTAAAGATTTAGGGCAGAGTTACATAGTTACCCTGAGCTTTAGATTTAGGACTACAGTATTCATTTGCAGAATTTTTGAGGATATCACAGGATATGTCACAAACACCTGAGAAGTTCAGTCTGAAAGACAAATCATTTAGGAAAAAAAAATTTTTTTTGTAAGTTTTTTTTTTCCCCCAGTCAAGAATATTTGCATTGAAGACATTGACTACATTATCTCAAATCAGAGATCTGAGCAGTTGTGAGCTTCCAAGAAGCACTCAGAATGGATGGAAAACATTTTTTATAATTACTGTCATTTTTTTTAATCAGTGTGCAGTGATTAAATCATGTAATGAAGCAGGATTTTGATTAAAATCCCTTTCTTTCAATAGAGGTTTTGATCTGTTGACACCGAGCCAGTTGGGTGCTGACTTAAACTCTCACAATTTGAACAGGTGCTTATTTGGTATGATGGGAGACAAACAAGGATAAGGCAGACCTATAGGCCAGCATCCTTCCGTAGCTTCTCCATCAGAAAACTTTGGTGGAATCAGTAGGAATGTCATGCAATTTCTGGCAAACTCTTAGTTGTTATTTTCTTCTTCGGGTGGAGTAGCGTAGCCTAGTCCATGTACATTTGGTAGCCATTTTTTTTTCTTGAAGGAAGCGCAGATTTGCCTATCCTCCCATCCCTATGTTTATTTATGTATTTTTTTATTCAGTAAATATTGAGAGTATCATGTGTTCCAAACATACATGGATAAGGTCATTTCTCCTTTTTAGCCTGGGTAGGGGACGGGAGGAAAAAATGTGAACAATACAATATAGTGTGATAATTGTAATTTCAGGGTCCTTACATAGATGGGTCAAATGTGAGAGGTCTGAGAACATTTCCTGGAGGGCTACAAACTGAATGAAACTAGGGAATGAGCAATGTGGGACCTGCTGCTGAGAGGGTATGGATTGTTCTCGATATATTATCAGTCGAAGTACTTCAAATATTTTAGTATTGTGCCATATGAAAAGCGGCAGTGGTAAGAGAGGAGGCTTGAGAATAAAGAGATCATAAACGACCTTGTGAGCTGTGCTAATGGGTTTGAACTTGATCTGAAGGTGATGGGGAACTGCTTAAAAGTTTTAGAAAGATTACTCTGGCCATGTTTTAGGACATGAATTTTTGGCTCGTAAAACCAGAGGTAGAGAAGCCAGTTAGGAAACTGATTAAATAACCTGAGTTAGAAACACTTAAGTAAACACTAAGACAGTCAGTTGGAGGCAAGTGAAGAGACAATAGAGCTACCAAAAATTCTGACTGTGGGATGAAGGAGAGGCAGAGATGACTCCTAAGTTTCTGATTTGGTTGAGAAGGTGGATGTGTAAAGGTGATGACATTGTCTGAGGTGAATGAATGACAGGGCAGTGTGAGGGCCTGGGCCTGTTTGGATTCATAGTGTAGAATTAGCTTCTGTCCTGAAATGACTGCCTGAGCAGATGTTCTCCACTTTGCAGCAGTGCGCAGGCCAGGTGTGATTGCACTGTTGGTGAAGCCTCAGTAGTCTTACGCCTGAGGATCAATAGCGTGTCCTCTCTTTCTGAGTAGATGTCTTCTCAGGCTGGAGGATGCTGTGGTGATGAAGGTACTTTTTGAAAGAGACCTTTTACTAAATAAGCAGTAATGAATAGCTTATGAAAGAGTTTCATTAAGTTAAAAATATAAATGAAATAAAAAATAGAAGCAATTTTCTTATAGAGTCATTGTTACTGCCTATAAAATGCTGTACCTTAAAGCTCAACATTCAGAAAATGAAGATCATGGCATCCGGTCCCACCACTTCATGGGAAATAGATGGGGAAACAGTGGAAACAGTGTCAGACTTTATTTTTCTGGGCTCCAAAATCACTGCAGATGGTGACTGCAGCCATGAAATTAAAAGATGCTTACTCCTTGGAAGGAAAGTTATGACCAACCTAGATAGCATATTCAAAAGCAGAGACATTACTTTGCCAACAAAGGTTCGTCTAGTCAAGGCTATGGTTTTTCCTGTGGTCATGTATGGATGTGAGAGTTGGACTGTGAAGAAGGCTGAGCGCCAAAGAATTGATGCTTTTGAACTGTGGTGTTGGAGAAGACTCTTGAGAGTCCCTTGGACTGCAAGGAGATCCAACCAGTCCATTCTGAAGGAGATCAGCCTTTGGGTGTTCTTTGGAAGGAATGATGCTAAAGCTGAAACTGCAGTACTTTGGCTACCTCATGTGAAGAGTTGACGCAGAAGGAGAAGGGGATGACAGAGGATGAGATGGCTGGATGGCATCACTGACATCCATCACTCGATGGAGGTGAGTCTGAGTGAACTCTGGGAGTTGGTGATGGACAGGGAGGCCTGGCATGCTGCTATTCATGGGGTCGCAAAGAGTCGGACACGACTGAGCAACTGAACTGAACTGAAGTATTAGTCATTAGTTACTCCCCAGTAGGCCTTGTGCATTGCCTGAAAGAGGGCCCTGAAGTATATCTTCAGCTGGCATTCTGACCTTTCTTTGCTCTGTGTCCTTTTTTATGCTATATGCTGTTTTAGCTTTTTAGGCAACCTTAGGTTTTAAATGATCAGCACTGGAACTGAAACTCTTGCTTAAAATAGTACCTATCCCTGTAGAATATAGTCACCCTTGAAACAGATTATGGGACCATTCTTGAGGGCTGATCATTCGGACAATATATAACTGTGAAAGATGATGAGAATTTTAATGGTTCACTGATAACTCTCCTCTGACTTGCTTCCTAACCTCCTATGCCAATCCAGTCTGTCTCACAAGGCAGAATGAGTCCTGTTTGAATCTGCTTTTCTGTAAATTTTTACTGTTTTGGAAATGACAATGTATCACATTTGGAACATGTTGTTACTTAGTCACTAAGTTGTGTCCAGCTCTTTTGCTACCCCTTGGACTGTAGCCGGGATTTCCCCGGCAAGAATACTGGAGTGGGTTGCCATTTCTTCTGCAGGGGATCTTCCCAACCCAGGGATGGACCCTGCATCTCCTGCTTGGCAGGCAGATTCTTTACCACTGAGCCACTAGGAGAGTCCTTTGAACATGTTGGAGAAGTCTGTAATATGTAGCACATTAGTATAGAAGGATATTCTACTTCTTGTCTAGAGATGGCGTTTAGCACTTATGAGGACTTAAACTATGGTCTTCATGCCATAAAACATCGGGGTCATGGCTTGATATTGCTGAACAGTTCTCTGGATGCTGTGAGGGTGAAAAAAGAATGCTCTCAGCACCCTGTTGAGTGTGACACGATTACAAATGATTCCTCACAAAGTCCTGAAAGTGTCAGGATGCCCTCAGCCTTGCTCTCCCGCAGACAGATTTGGTAGCTTCTACTCAGACTCTCAAAGTCTAATGGAGTCTCTTACCTTAAGGCACATGGTGATGTTTTTATTACTATAATGGCATGGGAGAGGGATATTTTCTTCTTTAGTTACCACAATGTGTGGGCAAAATTTAAAATAATGATACAAAGAAATAGTTGCTATAGATGGCTAACTTCTGGCTGACTAGCCAACTAATCTTACAGTTATTCAGTAGTCTGCATAACACTGAATCTTGTGAAAAACAGAGAATATATTTGGTCTGTAGTAGGTTTGAAAGAATTATTTCCACACTTGAAATGTAAATAATAGTTTCATAGTTCTAGTTTAGTAACTAAAATATTTTAAAAGAATCTATTAATTAATGGCAACCCACTCCAGTATTCTTGCCTGGGAAATCCCATGAACAGAGGAACCTGGCAGGCTACATTCAGTCCATGGGGTCACAAAGAGTTGGACATGACTTAGCAGCTAAACAACAATGGCAATGTTAACTAAGAGAAATCTTAACTGTGTTATAGGTATAGTCAGTCCTCCATATCCATGGGTCCATTTGTGAATACAGAGAACTAATTGTGCTGCATCATGTTATCTATGGAGTTCCTAGAACCAGTATCTGTGGATTATTGTCTCTAAGTGCTATCTTCAAGTTTGCCACATATCAGAACTAGGAAACTGATCTTTGGTTGGATCTGAGCCATACCAGTGTCCTACAATGAATATTTTGGTTGAGGTTTAGTCCTGTTGAAGGCTGCTGTTGTTCATGTCTGATCTAAGGCTTCTTGGCAATAACTTTTGTAATGAAATGTTTTCATTAAGAGTGTGTTCACAGATCTCCCTTTCTCTGCTTCCTTCAGAGATCTATCTATAGCTGCTATCTGTTACTACCAGATTTCAACCCTTGTTTCCCTTGTACTCAATTTGAAATTTTATTTGTGTACTCAAACTCTCTGTTGGCCTTTGTAAGGAACCCAAGTACCCTCTCAGCTTTCACATCTGTATTAACCAGGCAGCCTGGGGTAAGGCTGCCATCTGCTTTGTGGGCAGAATCCATCTGCTTTTCAATTCCACTGACACTCAGGCCCCTTAAAGGTCCTCTCCTGGCACCTGTGGCCCTCTTTCACATTTTAACTTTTTAGCTTCTGGCCAATATTGGAAAGCACAACTGCAGAATCACATGCTAACATGGTTTCTATTTCTCTAGTCTTCTGTAGCTTGGAAAAGTATAGCGGTATAAGGATTGCATTAAAAATACCATTTATATTCTATAAATAGTTAATATGGTGCTCATCAAAGGGCAGGTTGGAAAAAATGAATATTTTTATAGTGTAACTGCCTACTTGATAATCTTTTTTAAAAAAAGAAACAGAATGTATGGAACTTACAACAAATTGTATTCAGCCTTTCTTGACATTTTTAGTTTTATTTAACTCTGAGTAGTTTAGGAAGTAATGAAATGTTAAATTCACAAACATAAAAAATCTTATTTTTAATAGGCTTAAAGAATTGTAAGAGACTGAATTTTCCTTAGTTTGACAAAAAAAAAAAAAAGCTTTTACTAACCTTGTGAAATCAGTGATTGACAGGCTGTTCCCAGCAGCCTGATAATGGTCTTTTTAGGCCATGGTAATTAGACTTGAGAGAGTGAAGATGAATTGTTGATTTCTATGATTTTTTTTTAATTTCCAAATTAAAGAGTTACATAAAATCTCATACACTCTTTACTAAGAATGTTTGCTTTTAATTTTGAGGCCTTTGAATATTTTATTACTAGTTTATTCCTTTGCTTTATTACTTTTAGGTCTTCAAAATGCTAAATATTTAGGGTCTCTCTGAGTGATAAACCCCAATTTCCAGGGAGTTGTGTAACATTCTTCGCATATTTAATGTTGGATCTTAACATGTAAATCTTATGTTCAGCCAAATCACATTGAACTTGGCTGAATCTTTCTTTGTACAATAGTTCTAAATATCAATAATGATGCACTGATAATTAGTCATCATTTAGATCAGGGTGGCTTTAGATATTATTAAATTTTATATCATATGTATCTTTTAGATAACATTCAGGAGTGGCTAAAGAATTTAAGGTCTGAGGCTTGAATAAGAATTTGGGTCTTCCATGTCCAATTAAGCCCTTGAGTCAGTTTTCACGCCTGGATGAGGAGGCAACAATTCTTATGTCACCAAGTTGGGAGAATTGACAGAGATGGTATATGTGAGGTCCTTTACAAATGTGCCTTTATAATTGCTTATAAATACACTCAATTCTTACTTGAGCATACAAATATATGAGATAATACTATCAGATATACTCATGCATTTCTTAATTTTCCCTTTCTTCCATCATCTATTGAAAACACTTGCTTATTTTTTCTTCTTTATAAAGAATTTTGTTAAGTTGAAGTCCCTAGTAGCTGGAGTATTCTAAGCTGTACCTGTTCAGAATGGAGTCTTAAAGAATCATAAGAACTACTATAGTGGTTTTATTTGTTGCTAAAATTTTTGAAGAATTTTTTCTTTTACCTCTATTGTTGTATTTGTCCCTATATGATGCATTTAGATCACAACAAAGAATTTTATTTTGTTGGCTCTTAATGCAATGAAATATGTATACTGTTTTTAGATTCTTGCTCCTACTGACTTTTTCCCATGTCGTCTTCATCTATCAGTCTTTCAGTTAGGGTGGCTGGCCTGTGCTTTGAGTACATTCAACACTTACCTGACTTTGTTGCTTATGGCTTTGCTTCCCTGGTGGCTCAGATGGTAAAATTGTCTGCTTGCAATGCTGGAGACCTGGGTTCAATCCCTGGGTTGGGAAGATCCCCTGGAGAAGGAAACGGCAACCCACTAGAGTATTCTTGCCTGGAAAATTCCATGGATGCAGGAACCTCATGGGCTACAGTCCATGGGGTCCCAAAGAGTTGGACACAACTGAGCAACTTTGCTTTCACTTTGGCTTTTACTTTCTTTCCACCTGTGTACAATTCCTTTCCACTCTTGAGGTACTTTCCTATCAATGAGGCATGGGGCATGGCGTAAGTCTTAGCTCCTCCACGACGTCTTTGAAGACTACTCTAGCCAGAGTGGTTATTCTGTTTCTTACGGTCCTAGGGAAGGAGTGATTAGCTCTAGCACTCATGTTTTCATTAGTTGGCTAGTAAGGAAGGCTTTTTTTCCCCCTTTTTCTAAGAGTCTAAGAAACCTTTTCATGTGTGTCATTTGCTTAAACTGACCTAGTGTCATTGATTACTGAAGTACTAGTTGGCGGTAAGGAGGTATTACCATGATGTTTAAATCGTGTGCCTGGTGTGCGTGTGTGCTCAGTCGTGTCCAACCCTTTGCAGGAGAGACCTGGTGAACTGGAGCTCACCAGGCTTCTCTGTCCATGGGATTCTCTAGGCAAGAATACTGGAGTGGGTTGCCAGCCCTCCCCAGAGGATCTTCCTGATCTAGGAATCAAAACCATGTCTCCTGCATTGGCAGGTGCTTTCTTTACCGCTGAGCTACCAGGGAAGCCGCTGGATTAGATTAAACAGAGCTTAACTCTGAAGCCGGGGTTGGATTTATTTGGGGGAGTAAACTGCGTTATGTACTAATCTGACAACATTCCCCGCCCACCAAAAATGTCTATGTAAATTTTTAAGAAACCTAAGAGCCTCGGAAATACTTTAAAAATCAAAGTCTTTTTTTTTTTTTTTTTAAGGAATGCATTATGTCCAGAATCCCACTGAAAAAAAATTTAAATTAATCTTTGATACTTGAAATGAAAAGCAATAATTATTTACGAGTGATAAACCTGAAAAGGACTAGTTAGAGATCAGATTGTCCTAGGCAATGCAGAGGAGTAGGCATATGTTGTCTTTGACCTTTCCCTATTTTATCTTTCAGTATGTGTCCTTTTTCACTACTTCTTTCCACTTCTCTTCTTTAAGCATTTATTGAATGTTTATTGTGTGTCTGTCCTGTGCTTTGTGCAATGAAGAATGAATTATAATTGTTTCTGCCATCAAGGACTCTCATAGGCTAGTGGAGAAGTCAGATAAATTTTTGGTCAAGTATTGTAAGTACTGTAATACAAATAGAACAAGATGCTAAGGAAATACTTGTGTTCTGTGTTCCTGTCACTTGTCAAGGCTAGTTCTCTATTTCTTACCCTGTTGCTTGGACTTCCCTCTGCCTAACTGCCCAAATTTTCCATAGCAAGAAGTTAACATAAGGTTTCATGCAGAACTATCAATTGTGATTGGAGAGGGCCACTTTCCTGGTTGGCAGAATAAAACAGGCTGTGATAGTGTCACAAATGATTGCCTTTTATTATGATATAAAAAAGTCAGTGCTGCGCTGAGGGATGGCGACCTTTCAAGCAATAACAATTGATTCCTAATTTTTCTGTGGGTGGGATTTGCCACTGTACTTAAAAATCCTTTTGGTTTGCTTTGGGCAACTTCTAGTTTGTCTAGTGATTATGTATGAAAGAATATGGCAAAATTTAAATGATAACCTGAGCAACATTTTGAAGACTTAGATTTGCTGTTAGAGGATTGTGACAAAATAGGTAAATAAAAGATAGAATATACATCACAGCCTAATTCACATTCTTTTTACTAGTTACTCATTACATTTACATTCTACCTGTCTCCATCTTTTGTTTGGAAGAGTCTATAGGGTGATTTTATTAATCTCAACAGAGAAATAGAAGTATTTAAGTGGTCAGTGAAAATACATTAATAGTTTTGAAATGAGCATAACTGACAGATTGATTAGAAACTGGGGAACTTACAAAAGGAAAGATGAGAAGAGCTGAGCTTTTTTTAGGCTACGCATATGTAGGACAAGTGGGGATTAATTCAGTTTATTGAACCTTTAGTTCTGTTTTCTTTCACTTGAACAGCTAACTACTCTTCCATCCCCTCAGTGTTATCTTCTCTCATCAGTCCTCCACTCCTCTGGCAGTTATCTTTCTAGAATGCAAATCAGATCTGACAATCAGTTCAGTTCCATTCAATTCAGTCACTCAGTCATGTCCAACTCTTTGCGACCCCATGGACTGCAGCACGCAAGGCCTCCCTGTCTATCATCAACTCCCGGAGTTTACTCAAATTCATGTCCATTGAGTCGGTGATGCCATCCAACCATCTCATCCTCTGTCATCCCCTTCTCCTCCCAACTTCAGTCTTTCCCAACATCAGGGTCTTTGCAAATGAGTCAGTTCTTCGCATCAGGTGGCCAAAGTTCTGGAGTTTCAGCTTCAGCATCAGTCCTTCCAATGAATATTCAGGACTGATTTTCTTTAGGATGGACTGGTTTTATCTCCTTGTAGTACAAGGGACTCTCAAGAGTCTTCTCTAACACCATAGTTCAAAAGCATCCATTTTTTGGTGCTCAACTTTCTTTATAGTCCAACTCTCACATACATGACTACTGGAAAAACCATAGCTTTGTCTAGATGGACCTTTGTTGGCAAAGTAACGTGTCTGCTTTTTAATATGCTGTCTAGGTTGGCCACAACTTTTCTTCCAAGGAGCAAATCTCTTTTAATTTCATGGCTGCAGTCACCATCTGCAGTGATTTTGGAGCCCCCCAAAATAAAGTCTGCCATTGTTTTCCCATCTATTTGCTATGAAGTGATGGGACCAGATGTCATGATCTTAGTTTTCTGAATGTTTAGTTTTAAGCCAACTTTTTCACTCTTCTCTTTCACTTTCATCAGGAGGCTCTTTAGTTCTTTTTCACATTCTGCCATAGGAGTGGTGTCATCTGCATATCTGAGGTTATTGATATTTCTCCCAGCAATCTTGATTCCAGCTTGTGCTTCTTCCAGCCCAGCGTTTCTCATGATGTACTCTGCATAGAAGTTAAATAAGCAGGGTGACAACATACAGCCTTGACATATCAGACAGATCTGACAATACTACTGTCTAAATCCATAAAACACCATCTGATCAGCTGTAGGAGCTACAGACTCATACTTTGCTCACTGCAACCAGTTCAGCCTTTTTTTCTAGCATACCCCCTTCAACTCCCTCAACTCCTCACTGATATTGCAACCACATAAAATTCTGCCACGTTCCAGGCCTGCTTTGTCTTGTCTGTCTACCTCTGTACACACTGTCTTTCTGACCTGGAATACCCCATTCTTGCTGTATTCTGCCCCAATTCTAATTTTCTTGCAAGAGTCGCTTCTTTCCTGAAGCCTTCCTAGACTCATCCGTTAGTCATGTTTCTCTTCTTTATCCCTGGTACAAATTGGCTAGTTCATATTATATAGTATTTTGTTTCTTTCCCCAGAGTAAAAACTCCTGTCATTGATTTTGCGTATTTAGCACAATGTCAAGTGCAATAAACACAGTAAATACTTGTTGAATATTAGGAAAGGTAAGATAGAATGAAACCAGCATTTTGAATACCTCTTTGCTACTTGTTTTTCTGTACAATTCACCATTCAGATTACTTTTTATATGGTTAATGAAGGATAAAAATGGTCATACTTTAACCATTGCTGTTTGGTTTCCTGCCAGCTAGGGCTATCATCTCTCAACTCCATCCTTGCCCTTTGCTACTCCATTGCAGAGATACAAAACGTGCACACCATGAATGCCAGACCCCATCGCTAAAGCAGGTTCTCTGTCAGGTACAGTCAGAGGAAGGCAGTGGTGAAAAACGGGAGGGTGAGAGGAGAGAAGCAACTGTTCATTTCCTTTTACTGGATGGGGTACTTCAACATGCAGCTTCTGTGGAGTAATATGGGTTCCACTGAACAAGAACAGAACAGTCCCAGAGGCCACTGTGGCAGTGTTTCCAGGAGTTGAGCAATGATCTCAGGCTTGTGGTCTCAGCCCAGGGTAGTAGTGCCCTGTCTTTGATAGGCACCCCAGTTTTTGTTGTGTGCCTTTGGTTATGCCCCCCTTTCCCACTTTTTTCTTCTAACTTGTTCAACATCTATATAATCAATTCCCTGCTCTATGTTTGAAATACCTAGAATACTTCCATCCTAGTGAATAATAATCAAAAGTGGTCTCAGAAAAGAGATTTCAAAGATGAAAATTTACTTAACTGATTGGGGTTAAACATAGTAGGGTCTTACTCTCAATGGAGAAGTGCCCTGGCATGCCCTGTTAGTTACTCAGATTATCAGCCTTCTTACTGAAAGTATTTTCTAAAATCAAAGCTTTGGGAAATTAAATGGAAGGTTTAATTGACTATTATGGTGGGAAAAAGTCTCCTAGGATTCTCAGGGGAGTTGGTTGCTTTTGACTGCATAGAAAAATTTTAGAAAGGAAATGATGAGTTGAGGGCTTTAAACTCTCAATTCAGGTATGGTGAGTGAAACAGAGCTCCATGTCGGTCCACTAAGATTGTCTTCCTCATGGTTGCAATTCTTCTGCAGCTGAAAGTAAGACCCCAAATTTGACTCTGAGATTTGTAGTATTACACATTAAGTTGAATTCACAGCCTCCCAAGCTTAGTGATGTAAGATAAGAATTGATTAAGTAGACATGGGATCATGAGAATTGACATGAATATACTTAGATAAACTCTGATGAATCTGAGAGTTTTAAACCTTGCAGTTTCACCCATCCTTTATTGTGGAGCCAGCCTCTCCTGTATCTCTGATGGGATTAATTTTTCGCAGCTTGAAGACTGTATAATGGCCTCTATTTTGCTAGGAAAAAAATTGAGGGAGAAGAATGGATGTATCCTGTGTGACCCACAAGTACTTCCTTTGTTGAGACACTGGGAAATGTGTCATTGAAGGGAGCACTCAAGCCCTGGAAAAATTATGGAATTTTCCCCTATGCTCTCATAGCCTTGGAATGTTATGTGCCACTATTGAAATGGAAAGAAATGAAAGTGTTAGTAGTCTCCAGTAGTGTCCAACTCTTTGCACCCTCCATGAACTGTAGCCTGCCAGGCTCCCCTGTCCATGGAATTCTCCAGGTAAGAGTACTGAGTGGGTTGCCATTCCCTTCTCCAGGGAATCTTTCTGAGCCAGCGATTGAATCCAGATCTCCTGCATTGCAGGCAGATTCTTTACTGTCTGAGTTACCAGGGAAGCCCACTGAAATGAGCTCTCATTTAAATGGAATCATGGAATCCTTTAGAGACAGAGCCTGGGTGTCTAGGTATAATTGTCAGAGGAAAAGTGGGTACAGTTACTGTAATGGGCAGAAAAGCCACAGTGACGATCAGAATTTTGTGACCCCAGGATTGTTATCATTAAGGTGGCTAAACCCTTAAAGTACACATTTAGGGCATAGAAACTGTTGGGTCACATGACCAGAAACCTGAATTCATTCACCATCATGGAGCATCATGGTCTCTTAAATTTCTAAACCTAAGCCAGTTCACAAGTCCACAATCCTTAAATAAGGTGGGAGAGTTAGATCCCTCTGAGAATAAGCTATTGCTATTGCTGTAAATATATACTGAAGATCTTCCCTCAGGTTATTCCCAGCAGGATCTCAGTTATTTACCAGACTGATTGAACATTATGGAAAGGGATGTCCTCAGCTCTCTTAAGAATTAGTAGACATAACCCTTACTTGAAGCTAATCTTTTGAGGGAAACAAAACACTACCATTGTTCTTGGAAAAATGAGACATTGGAAAAATGGTGAATGGATGATGAATTGATTTCCCTGCTTCCCTCTCCAGATTGAGTTTATCTCACTGGAGTTCCAGGGAGTCTGTGTATCCACCTTGTGGTCATTGTCCTATTTGTTCAGTGTTTGCCCTGCAGAACGCTATATTGTCTCTGACCCATAGAATGAGGGATATTATGGGAGGAGGCCAGGTGAAAGTCCTGGAAATGTTCTCCCGTCTAGCAGAGTAATCAAAAAGTACTGTGTCGCAGGAATTGTAGAGATTAGAGCCATCATGAAATGTGTGAGAAATTCAAAAATAGAGATTTTTTTAAATCACATCCTCATTTTACTCAGCTTCTTGGCTTGTGCAAAAGGAGAATGGGCCTTGGAAGTTGTTTTATTGTAAATTTAATCCGGTTGTGCTTCCAACTCCACTACCATTACAGATGTGATCTTTTTTGGAGAACTAGTCATTCTAATGTCTAGTCCTCAGTATACAGCAATTGATTTTGTAAATCCTTCCCCTCCTTATATCAATCAACCAGGATTACAGGAAGCTGTTTACATTCATCTGGCATAGAAAGCACTATACTGTCAGGGTTATAAACAATCTGCTATCATAATCTAGTATACCTTGAAGTTATTTTTAAAATGAGTAAGTAAGGCAAAAAATTCATACTTTTCCCATTATTACTGTAAACTTTTAAACCAAAGATCATTTCATAGAACCAATGAGGGGTGGAAGAGGAAGGTGTTTGTTAATGCTTAAAGCAGTATTTATTTGATGGGCTTCAGCTAGAATGATTGTTTTCTTGGGATTAAAAAGTAAAGCAAAACTAAACAAAACCAAAAACTTACACAAAGTATAATTTTAATGTGCAGAATATCTTGCCTTCTTACCCTTTTTTCTTACTTGTTAGATTAAAAATCAGAGGTGGTTAACAGTTGTTTTTTTTTTTTTTTTTTTTTTTTGAGACATAGTAGACTCCTTTGCAATCTGAAGTCTGTGGATGTCACAATGTTTTCAAATCCAATAGATTGCATAGGATTATGCAAGTCAATTAAGTTGAAATATGCTATGCTATGCTAAGTCACTTCAGTCATGTCTGACTCTGTGTGACCCCATAGACGGCAGCCCACCAGGCTCCCCCATCCCTGGGATTCTCCAGGCAAGAACACTGGAGTGGGTTGCCATTTCCTTCTCCAATGCATGAAAGTGAGAAGTGAAAGTGAAGCTGCTCAGTTGTGCTGACTCTTAGAGACCCCATGGACTGCAGCCTAACAGGCTCCTCCATCCATGGGATTTTCCAGGCAAGAGTACTGGAGTGAGATGCCATTGCCTTCTCTATATTCAACAAAATATTTTAAAATCTCCAGTATAGTAATATATCTATAGTAATGATAAATAAAAATTGGTATTATTAATAAATATTTCAGTTTTGGAATTAGTGATGAGTATAACAGTATTTCATCTGTGATTTCTATTGATCACAGTTAGTCTAATACTATCGTCATTTTTTGTCTGCCATCTTAACAGAGGGAAATTTAAACATTTAGTTGGATGTAAGTGAAAATAAACGTATGATTTCTTTTCCATCCAAATACACAGACCCTCCTCCCCCATCCTCTGTTGAACTTTTTGGTGGATGAGGGAGGGCTACATGAATCTTACTTAAGGAACTTCTGCTCTGAATAGGTTTATATGACACAATGGCTCTGAAAAAAATGAATATTTGTTATCTTTTGAATGTATTTGCTTAGTCACATATTTTACTACAATGTTTCATTTACTTTATAGAGAAATAAAATTCTCTAACATAATGGAAAGAAGAGACTAAAATGAGTCTATGTGAATAAGTATAACTTTTTGGTCAATGAATTACCACATAGTGGATTAACACCTCTAATAAATTAGATGGTGCCTCATGGACCTTTTGAAGTAAAATTATTTTAAACTTATGCTCTGTTTTCCTCTATGTTATCAACTGGTTCAAGCTCATGTACTTGCAATGCTCGCTAGACTGACTGCATAGTATGTAAAATTTTTGTTTCTGAAAGATTGAGTTTCTTCAGTAATCTGCACTAATTGACTGGTGTGAAATCCTTACTAGAGTATTTACAGAAGTATTATTTGTTGTATACTGTTGGCTCACACAAATAAAACTGCAAAAAATGAAAACAATTGCATTTTGCTCATTATAGTTACAAAATAATTTCTGCATCTTTTCCTTCTTTCTCCTCATTTTCAGACCCAAATTATGACAGTTTAACTAGCATTTGAAAAATTATTACGTTTATTGGATTATTTGCAGGTGGGGCTCTGGACTTTGGTCTACAAATCAGTGGTTAATTTAATGATGCACTGGTTTATATTTAGCAAAATGAAGCATAACAAGCTCAGCTGAAAAAATGATTCTTGTTTTAACCAGTGATCTTCACACAGCTGTTTAAATACCATATTGTACTTGTTTTTTTCCTCTTTCCTTATTTAGGATGGCACATGGTACTTGCGTAATCTTTGCTTATTTTAAGCCAGCATAAAAGAATGGCTCTTGGCAAATTGGAGGCAATTTGCAAAACTAAGGGATATTCTTATGAATTCAGGCCAAGTTAAATTATTATTGAATACATCTTTTTCCCCAAAATCTCTCCTGAGACTCTTTTTCATTATAATGTTATATTTCAAAGTTTATGACAGAGGAATATTTTTTTCAATTGTTCCACGTAATTTTCTTTCTTTTGTATGATGATACCATTAAAATAAGATTGGCCAGGAAGAGTCCAATGTTTTAAAATTGTAATGGTGCCCTTTTTGTGTTATCAATTTTATGTTTTTCTGTCTAGAAAAACTGTGGCTCTTTGTATACAGATATAAATGATGACTCAAAATGTAGCTTAACATAGCATAAAGTAGATGGAATTATAAAAGAATTTTCTATGACTGTTTTCTTTTTCTTTTTCTTTTTTTCACTACTGGCTCATCCTCACTGCTTGTTGGATCCAGCCCCCAACTACTACACCACCACTAAAAATCAGTTCCTTTCCTTTGACATCTGTATGATATATACCAAATGAAGCTTTCTCATAAGATTTCCTTATTTTGTTTGCCCTTGTTTTTTATGTAACTTCCTTTTTCATGAAATGTTTCATATTTTCCAGTGGTTCCATTTTATCACAGTATCTTGTGAAGCGGGACACTGTGCCATGTCTACATCTTATATCTGCCTTTTTATGTGAAACCCTTTGCTGCATATTTATGGACTTAAACATATGATCTTGTAGATAGTGATCACAACTGAGGTTGGAAAGACAAAGAATAGAGATACAGAACATAGTTACAACTTAGAAGGCTGTGTTGATGTGTAATTGTTCTACTTAGTAAAACAACTCAGTCCGCATTTCTGTTTCTTAGCATGTGTGGTATTGCTTAAAATGTTCAAGTATATTCTGTATATTTCTTCTGGAGTCTCTGGATATCAGATCTGATTTTGATTGGTTGTACTCTTTTTTATTTGCCGGAAAGTAAAGAATCTGCCTACAGTGCAGGAGACCCAGGTTCCATCCCTGGGTTGGGACAATCCCCTGGAGAAGGGAATGGCTACACACTTCAGTATTTTTGCCTGGAGAATTCCATGGGCAGAGGAGCTTGGCAGACTACAGTCTGTGGTTTGCAAAGAGTCAGACACAAATGAGCAGCTAATGTTTTCACTCTTCACTTGTCTTATTACTAGATTTAGATCTAACAGCTAGAAACACTGTCCCAAGAACTGATATACCAATAAAAGTTTGTACTGCTATGGGCTTTTAAAGGAAGTTAGAAATGCAATGAGAACATGTAGGAAATAGCTATAAAAAATGAATTTGTCAAAGAGTAAAGGTAAGCTGTGTAAATTATGAGAGTGGGTAAAACTTGAGACTTGTGACTTGATAGTTATTTTTTAATTAATAAACAATATTATATGTATAGTTATATTTTATGGTAATGTTCATACCGAGTTAAACTTTATATATTATATATAGTGTGTATAATTTGAGAAGATGAATATTACTCTGGGACCTTCTATATTTTGACCTTCTGTGAGGTAGATAATCAAAGCTTTTCTTAAGTGTTTTTTCTTTTTTTTAAACAAAATATGGCATATATGAACATGTTTTGGGTAAAATTAAGGATTAAAATACTAAAGTGAATTTAGAAAGAATGGAACCAAAAATCAAAACTCAGTTACCAAAAACAAAAGTAAATGCTGATGAAATCAGAATAAAACACCAAATAGTAACACATATGATATATCTCTCAGCCAAATAAACAAATGTTTAAAAATATTAAAATCTTTAAATTGTGAGATTTATCAATAAAATACTTTTTAGGGTTAAACATTATAATGTATTAAGTTTTTGTAACATAGTTTAAGATGATGGGTATATGCTATTTCTTTTCCTTTTTTGAGTTTTCCATCTTATTCACATGTGAAAAATGGACTAAAATGATAAACTAAGAACTAAGTGAAAAATGTTTTAAAAAAATACTTCTTACAGTTAATCAGTTCTTTAAATACCAGAAAAGCTCTTTTAATAATGAGTGATCAATTCCATAAACATATGTTTTGAAAGTATAATGCTAGTGTATTCTGATAATTCATACAGTTTTTCTTTTCATCTTGCTGAGGGTAGCAGGCTCATAATCCTGTTAACTTCATTTTCACTAATTCAGCCTGAGGGATAAAAGTTAGACATCAGCAAATTGGTGGGGGTAAATTGGTCCAGAGCTTTGATCATTACTCCCTGAAATAAAAGATAGGAGCGGTCAACATCCAATGTGACTATTGTTTAGCACAGGGGTTCCCCAGCCTCCAGGCTCTAATGCCTGATAATCTTGAGGTGGAGCTGATGCAATAATAATAGAAATAATGTACACAATAAAATATACTCAAATCATCCCAAATTGCTCCCTTCCCTGAGTCCATGGAAAATTGTGTTCTGTGAAATCAGAGACTGCTGATTAAGAGCATGGTCCAAAAAAATAGCCAGCTGATTGTGAGTTCCACTTAACCATGAAAGACTTATAACAAAAGAGTGATAAACTGTGCTTTGCTTGCCTTTTTCTTCTATTTGCTTTCATGAGATTGTAGATTCTGATCTTAGCCACCTTACAACTAAATTAGTAACAGACTTTGGCAGTTAATTGTGCTTTGTCCAGTTCCCCCAAATTCACATCAAAATCACTTCAAACAACTGAGAATGCATGCATGCTAAGTCGCTTCAGTCAAGTCTGACTCTGTGTGACCCTATTAACTACAGTCTTCCAGGCTCCTCTGTCCATTGGATTCTGCAGGCAAGAGTACTGGAGTGGGTTGCCATTGCCATCCTTCAGGGGGTCTTTCTGACCCAGGGATCGAACCCATGTCTCTTATGTCTTCTGCATTGGCAGGTAAGTTCTTTACCACTAGCGCCACCTTGTGGCCTAACTGAGAATAATTGGCTCTTTTTAATCAAGATCGAGGAACAGCAAACTTGCTAGGTATCAGCTATCATTTCATTCAATAAGCATTTCTCGGTAGTCTATTATGTGATAGATATTCTGGTAGGAACACAGAGATGAATAACCCTTGGGTTTTCATTGTCTGTGTACATAGACAATGGGGAACATGCATGCATGCATGCAAACATACATGCACAAACGTGTATTGTGTACAGGGTACAGTCCTGGGTTTTGAAGGATGTGTAGGAATTCAGCATGTAGAAGAGAGGGAAAGGGGGCCATGTGCCATCATGTGAATTGGTGGGAGAGATGTTAAATGAATTTTAAGTAGAAGATTAATACCAATTTGTGATCTGATAGATTCTCTGAAGATGGAGTCATATGGAGTATGGAGTCATATGGAGTCTCTGAAGATGGAGTAACTGAAATTGCATCTGAAAATTTTAGATCAATTATTATAACTACATTTCAGTCCCTTTGCTAGTTTGGGTACAAAGATGAGTGAAGTATATTTTTTGCCTTCTCCCAACTCTCATGTTGAATTGGGAAAGATAGATAAGGCAAAAGAAACCACAGCTCAGTGTGGTAAGTGCTGCAGTACTGTCAGAAACAAAGTTCTGTGGGGCAATTCTAGGTCATTTACCTTTTCTTTTTGTAAATTTGCTTCTCTCAATGGGTATTTTAAATGTCTTTTCATCACTGAAAATCAACATTGTTGAAGTAAAATTATATAAAATCCAATGCACCCTTTTAAAAAAAGAGGTGAAAAATATGTAAGAACATTTTTCCTGGCGAAGAATGGGTGATGTAATGTTATTCTTTGTAAGGAAAAGATTTGAATTTGGTAAGGCCCAAATTTGGCTTCCTCTGCTTAGATTTTTTATAACATTGAAAGTAGGCCTGTATTTCAGAAACAGGCCTTTTGCTTAGAAGGAAGTTTGGGGGCACCGAATTGAAGGATACTCTGTAGCAAGAATAGCAATCTCTGTAATTTTGACTGAGAGGAATAAAAGAAAAAGTTCTATTTTTTATGCTAGTTTTAAAACAGTAAAGGGAAAAATATTTTTAAAACCTGTGTCAATTATGAAAAGGCATTAGTTCTAGGAGTATCAAAGGAATCAACAATAGAACACTTTCAGGTTTTCCAAATCATTAGTTAGGCTGAAGAGTAAATGTGGTATTTGTCCATATATGCCATCCCTGTAATTGAGTTACACTCCAGAGATCGGCTTTGCCACATTATTTTATCAGAAGAGCCCATCATTATAGCACCTGTAGCCTCTTCTCTGAATTAAAGAAGGAAAAACTCCATCCCAGTATCATCAATATGATTCCCTATAGAAAAATGAGAAGATTTTAAATCCTTCTGAAAATGTGTTCATGCTAATGCCAGTCAAGTCAGACCTGTGCTAGAATTTTTAAATGATTGTTTCTTATTCAAATTATAGACATGCACTTTGGAAAATTTTGGAATGTTAAATAAAATGAAGAAGAAAAAGAGTCATTACACGCATTTTGATCTAAGTCAGTTTCATTAATTAAACAAGAATATCAATCTGTGAAAATTGTCATACTCCTTTATTATACTTGATGATATTTAGCGATCTATATGCCTGAAATTTCTGATACTTGTAGAAGGTATCTACTATTCTCTTTCCTATCTTAGTCTTTCTTTCACCACTTTTCCCTAGAAGCTGCTTCATAAATTCTCAAGTACCTTTGGTATAAAACACTGCAGGTAGACGCCAATGGAATGGAGACCTCATCCAGGGTAGTGGCAGTCTCAGGAGGCTGTTGTTTCAAGGACTTAGTTCTCAGCTTTTTCCTGAAAGTTGATGCTTCAGTGTCTGCAAGTTCGTCAGTCTTTATGAGCTATACCCACCGAATAAATTAATAAATATGCATTTAATAATTTTACAATTAATTTGTCACTCTAACCCTAAGGAAGTGAGTATTTTAAAGACCTGAAATTCCTTTATACTGTTCTAAGTTGCTGCCAAAATACCAATTCTTTTCCAATAACCTGTCCCTCTTCTTTATTTAATCATACTCTGATTTTTTTTTCCATAACCAAATTTCCACTCCCCTTTTCACCCACCTTGCCACCCTCTGGAGACTCCATTTCATAGCACAACCAAAGAAAACAACCTCCCACAGTAGAACGATTTTTTTTTTTCTGTATTCTTGTAGTTGTCATGGAGCTCTTCTCTTCTACTTCCTTTCACAGCCAACATCTGCAATATGGAGCCACCTTCCTCAATAGAAGAGTCTCTCTTAGTCATACTTTCAAACTCTTATTTCTGGGGCTTTCCTTTTATGGATGTCATGTAGATCATTGTTCTTAGATTACTTTTTTTTTTTTTTAAAGGAAAAATAGGAAGGGTCATGTTTAAGCTTTTTTATATGGTCCTTCTCTCATGCTTTTTAAAGTTACATGTGCATTATTTTGATTTTGGATATTGATGGCCAGATAGTTTGTTCTGTTTCCTGATCTTTTTTTCTGAAAATATACATATATCCTATATTTATTATAATGTAAAATATTGAATACAGTATACATTTAAAATTTATACATCTATGCACACACATATGTGTGTGTGTGTATATATATATGCGTGTGTGTATGTATATAAAGGTATATGTATTTTGGCTCACAATATGCAAATGACTGAACATTACCCTTTGATTCTTCCCAGTTTATTCTCAGGGCCTTAATTTCATTCTCATTTGTGGCACAATATGTCCTCTGTCCATGGAGTTCTCCAGGCAAGGCTACTGGAGTGGGTTGTCATTCTCTTCTCCAGAGTGTTTTTCTCTTTCTCCACCCTACCACCCGAGTATATTTTTGCTTTGGAAAAAGCTATCTCCATAAATACTGTGGCATTTATTTTCTGTAATAGCTTAGCTGCACGTTTTATTTGGTCATTGATTTCTCATCATATGACAGAAATGGCAAGGCTAGCATTTCAGGAGAGCTCCTCTCCTGTTAACAATATCTTCATCCTCTCATTAGTTTAATTCATGATAATATCCAGACAAGCTTTGACCATTAAATCCTTTTAGGCAGCAGAGCTTCCCAAAGGCCATTCTTTGTTTTTGAATAATAAGTTTCTTCAATTCATTTTAATGTATGAAGTTAATACTGTATGGGAATTCATTTTCTTCCTGATGCAATAAACTTTCCATTAATGTCTGAGGTTAACTTTTAAGTTTTTGTTTTTTTTTTTCTTCCTTACATAGCTGCTGATTAGAGTATCCAACAGAATGTTTTATTCTCTTCTGACTAAATCTCTTTTGGGGGAGATTGTGGTTTTTATAGCTGTTCCCTCAACCCTGTTCCTTCTCTCACACCTTTTTCTTTTATTGCATAGATAATGATGAGGCTTCGTCAAAAGCCATTTGTGAAGAACCCTTGGGAAGGTGCTGAGATTGCTTTATTGTGTGTATTTCTTTTTTTAAAAAAATTCTCAAATTTGAGAAGCCCATATCTTTGGGAAGCTTAATATTCAAAAACTGTCTACCCAGATGTGAAAGATTGCCTCTGTTATGCCGTTATTATTTCTGACAAAGGGATCAGGTATAGTTGTAAAGAACAGGAGATTCAAACGTAAGTTATTTCTTCCCCAAATTAGAAAGGAGTGTCATAGAATAAAATACAGGATATCCTAACTTTGCATAGTCACAATCATAGAATTGAAATCCCCAAGCACTTTCTAGAGATAAGGAAAGACATTGCAGAAATAAATAATAGATATTGGCTGCTTCCAAACAGTGAGTGTGTGCAAGTACATAGAGATTTGCTTTACAAGGCTGAGCTTTTTAATTTTTTCAGCCAAAGATTCTTTGCTGTGAATCTGTCATTTCTGTTGAAGGAATGATTGAGGACATAGTCATACTTGAAGCTGATAATATTTACAGAAGTAATTTATAAGTAGTAAATGTTTTAATTTTTCAGATTTCTATAGTTTGCTTAAGGGAAAAAAAGCAGTACTTTGAGGATGCTTAGTAAGGAGCAGAGCAAGGCAATCAAAGCAGAAAATGTTTACTTAGAAATGCATTTGGGCTTTTTAAAGTTTATGTCTGGTCTCAAATTTTGAAACTGGTTTCAAAAGTTGAATTGTTTCAGATTTCCAATTGATGTTTATATAGGGGCATCTTTAGAAGACAGTATAGTCAGCTCTCTTAAGGTTGTTAAGATCCAATTAAGTTTGAGGGGGAAATTTAGTGAATGCTTTATCTGGGGTTTAGGTCACTGGAGTCGAGTGAAAAGCTAGAAATGTGGCAGCCCTGTAATTATCTCACAAGTGAGTCACACTGAAGAACTTCTCTTAAAATTTTTTCTGTGTCATACCCTTTCCTGAGATAGCAATATTTTCCCTTGGAACTAGAACTAGAAGTAATCAAATAAAAGGTGCTAAGTAATAAAGATTTTGGCAATTGTCATAATCTCTATCAGAGAAGCCAAACAGGAAAAAAACAACAACAACAGTCTTTTAATTCACCTCTTTTTTTAGTATGATGACTAAGCACATAAACCGCCTGAGCTGAATCCTTGCACTGCCGTTTCAAACCAAGGGTAACCTCGGTTAGATAGTCAGTGTGTCTGTGCCTTAGTTTTCTCACTTATAAAATGAGGACAATAATAAAACCTTTTAGGATGTTGTCAGAACTGAATGAACATATGTACATATGGCTTTTTAAGGGAGATGATAAGTTAAGAACTGATGACAAAAAAAAATATTATGAAAATTTGGGGAAGAGCATTCTGGTAAAGTTTCTAAGATGTACTCAGAAAACAAGAGCAGACTGATGGTGGAAATGAATAGCAGCCTGGGCATGAGCAGTATAAGGTACAAAGTGAAAAGCTGTATGGGATCTGGTTTTGTAGGGTTCTGTGAGTCTGGATAAGGACTTAGGATATCATTTTTCTGTGCAACAGGGAGCTCTTGGAAACTTGGTTTTTAAGTACACGACTGGCATGACCTATTTTTTTTATAACTATTTTCATTAAGGCTTACTATAATCAGAACAGTGACACATAACTAAGTGGTACTGAATATGGACCCAAGAAAAAGACCTGCAGAGAATTTTGACAAGTTGAACTTAACAAAAGGGCAAAAGCAATTCAATGGGGGAAGGATAACCATTTCAGCAAATGGTGATGGAGCAACTGGGCATTCACAGATAAAATAATGAAATTGACGTGAAACTCTTAATGTAAATAAAATTAACTCCAAAAGAATCATTTGCACTTAAATGCAAAACATAAAAGTAAAAGAGTTTTAGAAAAAATGAATTAACAGGATGAGATTTTTAGGATCTAGGGCTAGGTAAATAGACTATATTACCAAAAGCACAATCCACAGAAGGAAAAGTCAATAAATTTGATCTCATTTGTTCTGTGAAAGACCTGCGTAAGAGAATGAAAAGATAAGTTACAGACTAGGAGAAAATATTTACAAGAGACTTACCTGACAAAAAAACTAGTGTCTAAAATATGTAAATAACTCGAAATGTAGCTTATAAAGCACGCAGTCCAATTAGGAAATGGGCAAAAAACTTGAAGAAACATTTCATCACAGAGCAAATAAATACTTGAAAAGAGGTGCTTGTCTCTAATGGCATCATTTTCTATTAGGGAAAAGTAAATTATTGATAAAACCACAGTAAGTTAATGCTGCACACCTGTCACAATGACTGAAGTACAAAAGAACACCAAATACCAACGAGGATGTGAGGGAACTGCCTCCCTCACATGTTGCTGGGGAGGATATAAACTGTTACAGCCACTCTGAAAACAGTGCAGTGTTTCTTATGACTGTAACAGCAGTTACTGTATGACCCAGAAAAAGCACTCTTAGACATTTATCCCAGGGAAAATGACAACTTATGTTCATACAGAAACCGGTACATGAGTGTCCCAGCCCAAACTGGAGATAGTCCAGGTGTCCCTCAAAGGTGAAGTGTTACATGGTGACACACGTGTACCATGGAATCCTATTCAGCACCAAAAATGAATGATACATGAGACACCTGGGCTGAGTCTTGAGGCAGTTATTCTGAGTGAAAGAAACCAATCCCCAAAGGTCACATATCGAATGATTCCATTTATAGAACAGTCTTAAAAATACAGTTTAGGACGTGGAGAACATTTATGGTTGCCAGGGGTCAGTACCAGGGGTTAGGGGTAGGAAGAGGAAGGAGGAGATTATGCCTATGAATGGATAACAGGAGGGATCCATGTAGCGGTGGAATCCTGCTATATCTTGTCTGTATCACTGTGAGCTTCTTGGCTATGAATTTGAGCTACAGTTTTTTTTTTTTTTAATTTAAAAAAAATTTATGTATTTTTTATTTTTATTTTTTTTTTAAATTTTATTTTTAAACTTTACATAATTGTATTAGTTTTGCCAAATATCAAAATGAATCCGCCACAGGTATACATGTGTTCTCCATCCTGAACCCTCTTCCCTCCTCCCTCCCCATACCATCCCTCTGGGTCGTCCCAGTGCACTAGCCCCAAGCATCCAGTATCGTGCATCGAACCTGGACTGGCATCTCGTTTCATACATGATATTTTACATGTTTCAATGCCATTCTCCCAAATCTTCCCACCCTCTCCCTCTCCCATAGAGTCCATAAGACTGTTCTATACATCACTGTCTCTTTTGCTGTCTCGTACACCAGGTTATTGTTACCATCTTTCTAAATTCCATATATATGCGTTAGTATACTGTATTGGTATTTTTCCTTCTGGCTTACTTCACTCTGTATAATAGGCTCCAGTTTCATCCACCTCATTAGAACTGATTCAAATGTATTCTTTTTAATGGCTGAGTAATACTCCATTGTATATATGTACCATAGCTTTGTTATCCATTCATCTGCTGATGGACATCTAGGTTGCTTCCATGTCCTGGCTATTATAAACAGTGCTGCGATGAACATTGGGGTACACGTGTCTCTTTCCCTTCTGGTTTCCTCGGTGTGTATGCCCAGCAGTGGGATTGCTGGATCATAAGGCAGTTCTATTTCCAGTTTTTTAAGGAATCTCCACACTGTTCTCCATAGTGGCTGTACTAGTTTGCATTCCCACCAACAGTGTAAGAGGGTTCCCTTTTCTCCACACCCTCTCCAGCATTTATTATTTGTAGACTTTTGGATCGCAGCCATTCTGACTGGTGTGAAATGATACCTCATAGTGGTTTTGATTTGCATTTCTCTGATAATGAGTGATGTTGAGCATCTTTCCATGTGTTTGTTAGCCCTCTGTATGTCTTCTTTGGAGAAATGTCTATTTAGTTCTTTGGCCCATTTTTTGATTGGGTCATTTATTTTTCTGGAGTTGAGTTGTAGGAGTTGCTTGTATATTTTTGAGATTAGCTGTTTGTCAGTTGCTTCATTTGCTATTATTTTCTCCCATTCTGAAGGCTGTCTTTTCACCTTGCTAATAAGTGCTTCCCTAGTGGCTCAGACAGTTAAGTGTCTACCTGCAATGCAGGAGACTTGCGTTCGACCCCTGGAAAAGGAAATGACAACCCACTCCATCATCCTTGCCTGGAGAATTCCATGGACAGAGGAGCCTGGAGGGCTGTAGTCCACTGAGTCACAAAGAGGCAAACACCACTGAGCGACTAATACTTTTACTTTCACTTCTGCAAGATATTACCACGGAGAGAAACTGGACAGAGGGTACATGGCATCTGTCTGTATTATTTCTTACAACTGCATATGAATCTACAGTTGTTTTAAAATAAGTTTAATTAAAGAAAAACCCCATTATTTCAGCTGATCACTAGAGAATGTATGGCTCATTATTCTGATTTAACTGCTCAGAAACAAGATATTTGTTATTATGATTTAACTGCTCTTCTGATTTAACTGCTCAGAAACAGGATATTTGTCTTGTACTTTTAGGAAGGCTTTCAGGTGATGCTGTATGCAAACAGGATGCTGGAGCTCTGCACAGCTGTACATTAATCCCCCTGGGCTTTGCATGCAGGCTGTTACTCATGCCTTCTTTAGGTTGTGATACCTACAATTTGACTTTATATGTCTAGGACCTGATCTTGGGGGACCTGTGTCACTCCCTCAGCTGAGACCACCATCTAAGAATACTTAAGATGCACATATATATGTATCTACACATATCTTACTATTTTACTCTTCAAAGTACACTTTACTGTTTTTTCCAGGGTCCATTCAGCTTTTATTTCAGACACCTGAACACCTGTTGAGGTCCTTTCATAGCTTGTAGTTACTGTAATTTTGTCAGCAAGGATGCCGGAACTGCTTATTCATACCTGCAGATTGCTCTTCATCCTTTTGTTGCCACTTCTCTTGAATATGGGCCCTGGCTGGCAGTAAAATCCTGTGTGTAAACACAACTCAGGCAAGTCTTTTTGCATGGTAGTTGTAGGAATCTATTTAAAAACAATAACAGCATCTGATTCAAATTTGGACTTCCTCTTTTGAGTGCCTGCTGCTTATGATCAGAAACCACAGTAAACTTACTTTATAAGTTTTATGCTTTTTCATGAGAACCACTTTATTTTGTCTTTTTACAGTAATAGAAGCATACATTTCATTTTTCTTTGCTTCAGCTACGCTTTTAAAGAATATTCTGGTGAAACCCCACTGTTAGTAGTTTCTATTTGCTCCTGGACTTGCCAGACTATTGATTTTATATTGGCCACTTAATTCTCTGTTGCATTCTGAAGATTATTATTTGATGTGGAGTTCAGAATGCTTAGCACTTAGTAGGTATACAGTGATTGTTATTAAATAAGATTGACAACTACTTAAGGGTTACTGCTGTGTATCAGCACTTCAGCACTGTAGACAGTTGTCTGCATATAGCTTTCAATTTTGTGGTGAGATACATAAATATAGAAAATGATCAGTGGGACAGAGCTGAGAACCTGCAAATAGACCCACACCAATATGTCCAACTAATTTTTTTTAATAGACTTTATTTTCCAGTACAGGTTTAGATTCACAACAAAATTGAGCAGAAAGAAGAGAGAATACCGACACGTTTTCTCCTTCCCTCCCTGGCCCCCAAAGCCTCCCCTGCTGTTAACATCCCCTACCAGAGTGGTACATGTTACAGTCAGTGAAGCCACCCTGACACATTGTTATCACACAAGTCCAGAGTTTACCTTACAGTTTGGTGTTGGGGTTTTAGATTCTATGGATTTTGACAAATGTATGATGATGTTTCTACCACTACAGTATCATACAGAACAGTTTCTCTGCCCTACAATCTCTTTGCTATGCTTGTTCATTTCTCTCTCCCCACAACTACTCACAAATACTTACCATTTTACATCTTCATATTTAAACCTTTTCCAAAATGTTATACAGGTGGTATCATAAAATATGTAGCTTTTCAAATTGGTTTCTTTCACTTACTAATATGCTTATGAGTTTCCTCCATATCTTTTCATGGCTTGATAGTTCATATTCCATTGTATGGATGTACAGATTATTTCCACACTTACCTATTGAAAGATACCTTGCTTGTTTCCAAGCTTTGGCGATTATGAATAAAGATGCTCTAAAACTTGTTAGAACATTTCACTTGTTGAACATGATGGAAACTCTTTCAAACTTACTTGGCACTTGGGTGTGTATGTGTGTGTTTGTATTGAATTGTACACTAGCCTGATGCCTTCTATTTCTTCTTTGTCTCTCATCTTCTTGATAAAGTCTCACTGTCATTATTAGCGACCTGATGTTTATGGCTCTGGTAATTCAGGACAAACAATGGAAATCTGTAAACTGTTCCTTTAATCAAGTATGGTCCAAATAATTTTCCCTTTTGATTGTACTTGTTCCCCTTTTTTCCTTTAAGTGTATAGAATTTGTTTGCTCATGGCAATTCTTGTTATTGCTCAGTGCATAGCTTCTATTTTATTTTAATTACTTTTTTCTATTGCCTGCATTCCTGACATTCCACTGTAAGTATCCATGTATTTAGTGGTTGTCCTTATAATTTGCTCTCCTTCAGCTTATTTTGATATATATGTATCCTTGAAAAAGGATTATGCTGTTTTTGTTTCATTGTATTTACTTACTGTTAACAAACACATAGCACTTTTAATATTTCAGATACCATTTTAATCTTTTTCAAACACGAATTTATTTAATGTTTACAATAACCCTGTAAGTTAGATATTTCTATCCCTGTTGTCACAAAAGGCTAAGTAATACCCCACGGGTACATACCGCACATGTGTGGGGTCAGGGCTTCAGCTCGGCTCATCCAGCTCTGGAGTTCACACCTTTAGCCGCTGCAGCGACCCACCCCTCTCGGCATACAAGGTGCTCTGCTGTAAACCTCACTTGGTTCTTTCCATGTTGCCATTTATACTTCAAATTCATGACCTTTAATTGCTACTTGATGTTCTGTTATGAGCATATACTACATTTTAAACATCAAGTTTTTTGAGGTAATATACACTGTGTGATAAGTTCACTTAAAATACATAGTTAACTGAGTTTAAACACATGAATATATCCCTGTAACCAACACCACAATCAATACATACATTTCCTTCACCCCCAGAGATACCCTGCACCCCTTCCCACTCAGTCCTACCCATGGCCCAAGAAAACGTTTATCTTTGTGTCACAACACATGCATTTTTCCTGTATTGCATTTTTATAGATGGAGTCCTATTATACATGCAGTTTGCTTTTGGCTTTTGTTGTTATTCAGCATATTTTGAGATTCATTCTTACTGTTGCTTGAGTTGGCAGTTCACTTTTTTATCATGGTGTAGTTTTATATTGAATAGATATACCATTATTTGTGTATCTGTTCATCTGTTGATGGACATTCAGGTTTATTCCAGTTTTTGGCAAGAATGAGTAAAGCTGGCACGGAACTGTATGCATACCTCTTTGTAGTAATATATGTTTTCATTTCTCTTAGGCAAATACCTAGGAATGAACTTTCTGGGTCTTGTGATAGGTATATATTTAACATTATAAAAAATTGTTAAAATGTTTTACAAAGGTTTTGTGTCATTTTGCACTTTTGCTAGTAATGAGTAAGAATTCAGCTTCCTTTACATTCTTGACAACTCTTGGTATTATCAGCCTTTTTCAGCCTTTTATTTTGAAATAGTTATAGAGTTATAATTGCAAAAATAACACAGGAGGTCCTTTGTATGCCAGCTTTACATAAACTACTTTCTGTGTAATTTCTATGTATTTCTATGGGATTTTTTATATGTTAGATTCATGTAGTTACCACTGCACTCAAGGTACAGAACTATCTCATTACTGCTAAGATTTTTCACACTAGTCTGTTAGAGGCACACATATCCCCTTTTCCTCCCTTCCTCCATCTCTTCTCACTCCCTTTGTGAAATCATGCAGAAAAAAACTAACCTATTATCCATCCCTATAGATTTTCATGAATGCTATATAACTGTAAATGTAATAATAGAGGCTTCTCAGGTGGCTCTCGTGGAAAGGAATCTGCCTGCCAATGCAGGAGATATAAAAGAAGCAGGTTCAATCCCTGGGTTGGGAAGATCCCCTGGAGTAGGAAATGGCAATCCACTCCAGTATTCTTGCCTGGAGCATCCCATGGACAGAGGAGTCTGGTGGGCTATAATCCATAGGGTCACAAAGAGTCAGACACAACTGCAATGACTTAGCATGCAATAATATACTTACAGTCCCATCAGATTAGCTGGTTCTACTCAACACAATTCCTTTAATATCTACCTATGGTATTGACTTGTATGTATCAATAGTTATTTTCGTTTTCATTACTGAGTGATACAGATATAATGATTTACCTGTTGAAAGACATTTGAATTGTTGCCACTTTTTGGCTTTGGCAAAAAAAAAAAAAAAAAAAAATCGCTATGAACTAATGTGTATGTGCTTTATGTGGACATAAGTTTTCATTTCTCTAGGATAAATGCCCAGTAGTATATGTTAAGTTGTTGCTTTTGTTATTTTTTTAAGAAACTACCAGACTATATTTCAGAGTGGTTGTACCATTTTACAGTCCTACCAGCACCAGGAAGGTATGATTTGTCCAGTTTCTCCACATCCTTGCCAACATTTGCTATTGACATTATTGTTTATTTTAGCCACTGTAATCATTAAGTAATACTACATCATTTAGTTTTTAATTTACATTTCCTTAATGGCTAGTGGTATTGAACATTTTTTTCATGTACTTAACTTGCCATCTGTATATCCTCTCTGGTGAAATGTACAGTTTTACCAGTTTTTAATTTTAAGCCATTCTAGTGGAGTGTATTGGCATCTCATTGTGGTTGTAATTTTTGTTTTCCTGATAAATTATAATGTTGAGCATCATTTCATATGTGTATTGGTCATCTTATGTCTTGTTTAGTGAAGTGTCTCTTTAGATTTGTTTTGCTGTTTTTTAAGTTGGCTTATCTGTTTTAGAGTTACAAGAATTCTTTATTTCTGGATACCAGTGCTTTGTCAGATACATGTGTTGCAAATATTTTCTATCATTGTGTGGCTCACCTTTTTCATTTTTAAAATTTCTTTTGAGAAGTAGAAGTTTTAAATTTTGATTTGTCCATTTTTTCTTATTGTTAGTGTTTTTTTACATCCTTTCTAACAAATCTTTGCTTACTCAAAGGTCATGAACGTTTTCTCCTGGGAATTTTATAGTTGTAGGTTTTACATTTAGGTCTAAGTCCTGTTTGGCAGTTAATTTTTGTTCATGTGCCATATTTGTATTATTCTATCCCCTATTATTTGTTGCTTAGGCTTACTAGCATAAAAAAACATTGACAACACACTGTCTTATATGGCTCCTTGTGACTATGTATAAAAGTATCTCTGAATGGTAAAGTGTATATATATGTGAATCAAATACATACACACACGCGCGCACACATATGTGTGCACAAGTTTATCTTCCCATCAGCATGGTGGGAGAGTCCCTGTTTTCTTTATTTTGACTTGTGAATAGCTACAAGATTTTTCCTTCACTTGTTTCTGAACTCAGATTTCATATTATGTGCTTCTCAGCATGCTTCCTGATGACAATCTGTGACTATGTTCTAATTCACTTATTCTAGTCTTTTGTTGAGGGAAAGGGTGAACCGGTACTCTTTCCTGGCCTAGGTTGTGTCCGAATTATGACTACACAGGTTGAGAGTGAAGGCCTTAGGTTCTGTACCATTATTAGTTCAGTGCATAGGTGTTGTGATAGATTTTTTGCCAACTTGACCACTCTTTCATCTCCTTTTTGGTTCTCACCTTTTGTCCTTATTTTTCATGATCTTGAATTGGTGACCTCAGGTATATGAGATATTAATATATATAATTAAGTGCCAAATTGTGTGAAAATAATTTTTGATGTAGTTATGAAGGCTCTAGAGTTTAAGGTGAAAATATTTATGAGCAGATGGTGATGTGAGCAATAACTTCAGTACCTCAACATGGGTCATATCTTAAAAGTCTCTTATGTAAAGGAGAAAGCCATCATGTTAAAAATATGCTGGGAAAAGCTGTAATATGCACCTGGAAACTTTATGTATTATAAGAAAAACCTGTATTGAACAGATGTTTCGAGTCTTAAGGATGCCAGTATAAACCAGTTAAATTTACATAATTATTTTATGGGCTAAAATATTAGTTGTTTTCTCACTGATGGAAAAGTTCATTTACTGCTACACAACACTTAGCTGGAGTAAGAAATACCTGGACTAACATTTAACCTGAAATACTGACTGAGAAAATTACATGTAAAAGTGAAAGATTTCTTTTTTTAGTTTTCTCAGCCAAGTTCTTTCAGTACTAATATTAGTTTTGAATTATATTTATAGAAACTGTCACTTGCATTAAATGTTGCTTGCATCTGGTGAGTGTTATTTCACAGTATCAGCAATTTAGTTGGAATCTGTCCTTGCCAGTTTTGGTGTCAAAACTGGAAAATATTGAGAAATCTTTGAGTACCTTTGACAAGGTCTTGATATTTCTTTCCTGTGAATGAAGCATATATTTTTTTTCCCTCCTACTGCTCTGGTAGTTTTGTGTTTAAATTATGTAAATATTGGGAAAAAAGGGAAAAATCACAGCATAGATATTATTTGCTTATATAAATAGCTTTATGTGTGAGTTCAAACTGTTCTGCCTTGTTTAAAAAAATGTCTATCACTGAACATATTTTTCCACACCATGTTTGATAGACAAATTTTAGTTTGTTTCTAAAGCCATATATGATGCCTTCTGGGTTGCTTGGGACAGTTCAGGTTTATGCCTGTGTTCCAGATGTAATTATTGATAGCATGTTCTATCACATCCTATTAAATGACATGCTGGTCATGACCTACTAATTTGATTTCATGACCAGAACTGTATTGGGTTGAGATTTGTATCTGGATTCAGATATTCTCCAGTATTAGCTTTAGCTATGTCATCCTGACTCACCTCCTTTAAACTTCCATTTCTGCATCCATCTCTGGTAAGGATGTTGTGAGGATTAAAAAGATAATTTCTATAAAGCACTTCCTATCATGTCTGGTGAATGGAAGAACTTACTGTGTGCTAGTTATTCTCATTACTTATACCATAAACATGGTTTTCCTCTTCTAAAATTATATTACACAGAATATAATTGATTAAAAGTTTTTTCCACATTATTGTGATACCTTTCAAAATTAGAGATAAAACTGTATTCTTGTCAATCAGCAGTTTTAAAGCATATCCAGAAATGCCTGGAGAGACAGTAGTTAAGTTGTTATACGACACCTATAAGAGAGAAAAATCTTTGGCTTTTCAGCTGAGTTGAGTTCCCCACGAAGAAGCCAAATGTAAGGGATGTCATTACTGAAAATGCATTATTTTGATGTTTCTTGCCCTATCCTGCTTACTATTCACTTATATTTTTAAAAACATTGAAACACTTTCATCTTGTTTTGCATTTAAAATAACATGTAGCCTCTTGATGTTGAAGCATTGATGCCCTTTTGAAATATTAGAATCAAAAATTATTTTGGTAAAGTCAAAGCATCAATATTTTGATAATCACTAAATCAATGTAATCGACTTTATTTATAAAATGAGATGTTAAATTTGTATCTGCACAGCCTTTGAGGTAATACTCAATAATGACTGAGGTAAGTAGTCTGATTCAGATGTTTGGCTCCTCAGTTAATTTTGCCGTGTCAGATTACTGTTTTCTGAATTTCCCTATGTTTCTAACCTATGCATTGTTGTCTGCATTCTACGTCTCATTACTGTTGTCCTGCCTGAAAAGCAGGACATGGTGAGGTGTATTTGGAGAGTTAAGCCCTTTGACTTGTTAGTTTGATTAGCCTTGCATCCTCCACATTGAGTTTCATTCTGAGGAGGAATGAGTCCTCTTGACTTTGGCCATTGTGCTGTGAAAGTAGCTCACAAGGATTTGGATGGTTGTTTAACAAAGGTAAAAAATACATATCAGTGTTAAGGCAAAGTACTTCTTATTCTATCATATAATTTTTCTTTTTTTTCCTGGCCATGAGACATGTGAGATCTTAGTTCCCTGACCAGGGATTGAGCCTACGCCCTTTGCACTGGAAGCATGGATTATTATTATTTTTTTTTAATTGGAGGCTAATTACTTTACAGTAATGTGGTGGTTTTTGCCAAACATTCACATGAATGTACATGTGTACATGTGTTCCCCATCCTGAACCTCCCTCCCCATCCCATCCCTCAGGGTCATCCCAGTGCACCAGCCCTGAGCACCCTGTCTCATGCACCGAACCTGGACTGGCAATCTATTTCACATATGGTAATATACATGTTTCAATGCTGTTCTCTCAAATCATCCCACCCTTGCCTTCTCCCACAGAGTCCAAAAGTCTGTTCTTTACATCTGTGTCTCTTTTGCTGTCTTGCATATAGAGTCATTGTTACCATCTTTCTAAATTCCATATATATGCATTAATATACTGTATTGGTATTTTTCTTTCTGACTTATTTCACTCTGTGTAATAGGCTCCAGTTTCATCTACCTCATTAGAACTGATTCAAATGCATTCTTTTTAGCAGCTGAGTAATATTCCATTGTGTATATGTACCATAGCTTTCTTAGCCATTCGTCTGCTGATGGACATCTAGGTTGCTTCCATGTCCTGGCTATTGTAAACAGTGCTGCAGTGAACATTGGGGTACACGGGTAAGCATGGATTCTTAACCACTGGGCTGCCAGGGAAGTTCTCCTCTGCTATATTCTTTCCATTATTAACTCAAGTCACTTCTCATGATAGCCTGAAAAGTAGGCATTTCTATCCTCAGAGTAGTTCAATATTTGCCGAACCGTCCCAAAACTAGTGAATGACAGCCTTGAAATTTAAACTCATTAGTGTCTTCGTCACATTAGTTCAGACTCCTGAGAAGTTTGTGGAAGCGATTTCTGAATAATTCTTCCAGATCACAGTCCTTACCCTTGTGTTTTTCACTTTTATCAATGACACGTTATATGTCAGTATCACCAAACCAGGCTAGGATTCTGAAAAACAGAAAAAGGTTTACAATTCAAAAAAGAAAAGAACCCGTGGCAAATTGGAAGAACTAGTAACTGTAAACAGAGGATAGCTAAGCAGAGATGCATGCAGGGGAATTCACATAGGGAGGAAAACAAGAATGAAGAATTAAGAGGCTGCCCGGCAGTTCTCTTTTTCTCCTGCAGCTCTGGTCATGACTTTATTATATAGACTTTGGAGAGAATCCAGAGGAATCCAACAGAAATTATTAGAAGGTTTGAGAAATCTATGAGGTAAGTCTCAGAAACTGGGTTTATTTAGCCTAGAGAAGGGAGGTCTGCATAGGGACTTAATTACAGTCTTCAAGTTCAGTGAAATCATAGACATAGAGGCCTTGAGTATTTCCCAGAAGAATTGTCTTTTGACAGGCACTTTCATATATGATTGTTTTCTTGGTTTTCACCGTGCATGAGAGGATATTATATGAGTGATGATGAGCAGCTGTTCTTTGTTCACTGCAGGGAGACAAGCAAGAAAGAGCTTAAATCACCAGAGGAGTGATTTAGGGAGAACTCTGAGAACTTTTCAACTATCCTGGAAGCTGGTGGAGATTCCTTCAGTAAAGACTTTATTTTTTCAAGAGTTGTAATTTTGTGTGTACACTGCCAAAATTTAGGGAATAGATTTTAGACTGAAAGGAGGAAAAAATGTTGCATTGGCCTTTTTTCTTGGTTTAAAGGTAAACACACTTTTTTTTTTTTTTTTAGATACTTTCTCTATGAGCTCTATAAAAGCATAAGGGCACCTGTCAAAAACAAGGCTGGATGATAGACATCTTCATGTTACAATTTTAAGCTTTAGTTCAGTTTGGTAGGCCCGCTTAAGCACCCTCTGATTGGGGCTAAGGCCCAGGGAGGTCCTGATCTTTGAGAACAAGGTGTTTAGATGCTATGAGCTGCTGTGACACTGGTCACCTGCACGGATCTCCTCATTTCTGACTGAAATGCTGTTTTCTCACTGAAAACAGAATGCAGAATACCATCTGTGCCTTTTCATTGCCTCTTTATAACTGGAGGAACATTCTTTCCTCTATTGTCTAGTCTCATCTAGGTTTTAGTGGAGGGTTGGTTTCTAATTAAAGTGACATCATAACTTTCATTATAAAGTTATGAAATGCAGGTAAATATTAATATAGGATCTCTGTTTGGATTTCCTTTCTTTCCTCCTTTCTCCCATGAATAGTGACTGAAATCCTGCTACGTACTAGGTACTGTTCTAGGCATTGGGGATACAAACCAGTCAAGACTATCTGCCTTGGAGAGGTGGATAAAAAATCACATCTATAGTGTGATAAATGGTGACACATGTCGTTATATAGGACCCAAAGTTCAATTTGAAACAGATTTGTCAGGAAGACCTCACATACCTAGGCACCACGGATGTTTCTGTTGCCTATTCTGGGTCTGCCTCCTTCTTGCCCATGGTTGCCAGGACAGGAAGCAGTAGCTAGGCACCTCACTTCTGTAGAACTGCTGACCTCTGATAGAAACAGAGCCTGAAAGATTTAAGTCATTTACTTGTTTTTTAAAAAAGAAGTCCATCATGTTTTAATAAACACTAATTATGTTTAAAAATAACCTCTGAAGACATTTAAAACATCCTGATGGCCATGAATATGGCCCAAATTTAGCAGTCATAAAGCAGTCTTTTTCTTTTTTCTCTGTCAGTATATTTAGAGAAATATGTCCCCTCACTTTATATCTCATTTTATGTTGTGTTTTGCAATTGTGATTTTTGCAAAGGTCATCTGGCAATGGAGTGTGAAAGGATTCAACAGCCATACTCAGAAAGCCCACATGATCACTGATGTTCAATAGCATAACCTTTATCTTACAAGCAAAGCCTTTTAAGACAAAAATAAGAATGATGTGGAATTACTGCTATAAGCATGGGAAGTAATTGAAGTATATCCTTGGCTTTTTTGTGTAGTGGTAAGTTGGGGAAGGGACGGTATTAAGAGATAAGGTATAGGTTAGAATTTGGCGATAATCACTGGTTTAAATTAATAATTTTCAGTGGATATATTTAAATAGGATGTGATTCAACTCAAAACTTTACTTTTGAGGTGTTGGATGTTAGGAGATATTTAACTGTGCTAATCCCCTGCCAGAGGAGCCTGGCAGGCTACAGTCCATGGGGTTGCAAAGAGTCGGAGACGACTGAGCGAATAATACTACTACAACTAACTGTGCTAATAGTTCTTATGTTCTTTAATATAATTCCCATCCAAATGGCCTTTAAAGTGAGCTAAAACCTGTAGCTGTGTCAACCTCAGGATTCTTCTGTGGGTACGGAACACTTAAATTTAGAGTCTTAGCACTCAAGGATAAGAGAGATGGATATATTTTCTATTTCATTCTCAAGCTCTGAAATAGTTAGCTTTTTTTCTTAAAATTTCCAGAATTGGTCTTCTGGTTTGTATATCCCTTCAAAGGGATATGTCAAAATCTCTGAAAGAATAACATGTTGTAGTTTCATGTCCAGGTTCAGTTCAAACCCATCATCACTGCCCAAACCACCCCACAACATTCAAGGCTATTTAGAATTTGTCAGAAACTTGTCTTTCCAGGCTTTTCCCTACCTTTAAACAAATCGCCTAAGTCCAGGTAAACAGAAATTGCCTGTTTCAGAATACTGTCTTTCTTTTGACAAAGTGTAGTGTCCCCACAATGACACATCTTTACTCTTGCTTACATGGGAAGTGATGTCGCCTTTGAAACGCCCATCACTCTTTGTTTAATGTAGATATCTCACTGTGTCAGAAACAACAGTAATGAGGAAAACAATAGGAAAAAAAATCCAAAATAAATGACAGGTAAAACTTCAAGTGACTCTTGGAAATGTAAAATGGGCAGTTTTCAGTATGTTTATCTATGGAATGAATTTGATTTCGTGCTTATGAAAACCTAGATTCTGTTTTGTTGAAATTTGGTTAGTTTATGTTTCTCAGCTTCACAGATGACAGTCAAATGTTACAGACTTGTTAGATGCCGAGCCTTCTTGCTTTCTCCTAACTATCTCTTATAGGAGGTGACCCAGGGAATTTGCCTGGTCTGTGAAACTGCTTGAGGACCCTTTCAAAGGGCAGGCTCCTTTACCTCACCCTGGTCAGCTCCACGTTTTTGGTGTGATTGGGCACACGGTCTATACGCTTTTTAAAAGAATGATCCTTTTTCCTCCTAACTCTGGACTCAAATGTGAAAAATGGCAGCTTTTAAATTCATTTCAACTTTGAAGCAAGCAGCCTTTGCAGTTTTCATGTTCAATGCCTTGAGGGAAATATCTTCTTAACAATGCAGCTTTTGTTTATTAAAATTGTTTTGGTGGGGGAGGCTTGATTTTGGGGAACAGAAGACTCTTAAGTTACATTTATGTCTGTGATTTGAGTGTCCTTCTCTCTCTTCCACCCAGTCATGGTGCCTGTTCAGAATAGTTACTGTGCTTAGTACCACAGTCAAAACCAGGATTTGTAGATGTTCTCCTGACAGCTTAGTAGATACTTTGGAGCAGTTAAAACTGGAATATGTTAGGAATTGCATTTTATATCTTAATACAGTTCTGCATAAGTAGGCTATACGCCCCTTCTCAGTTTACTTCCCACCTGGAAACTAAAGAAGTCAGGTTCTTTCTTATGCTGGCATTGTAAATTACCACAAACAAGAATTCAGGTGCTTGATGATAGTGGTCTTTATATTTTTTAACTTAAAAAATATTTTATTGGGGTATAATTGTTTTACAGTGATGTTAGTTTGTGCTGAATAACGCAGTGAATCAGCTATGTGTATAGCGCAGGGAACTCAGCTTGGTACTCTGTGATGACTTAGAGGGTTGGGGGGGGGTGGGAGGGAGTTTCAAGAGGTGGTAGTCTTTAAGCAAAATTGTTTCTAACATCTAATTACTGTCAAGTTTAAGAATGGTGTCATAGCACTTTCTCTAATATGGATGCAGATGCCCCTTAATGTTTTATTGGTTTGTAGCGGACCATCCTGTAGAGCGTGTTCTATCACGCATCTCCCGAGAGTACATATTGCAGCCAGTTTATCTTGAAAGATAACTTGAAGCATTCCTCAACATGAATTATTTTTATAGATGGTATCTTAACAAGTCTTTGAAAGTGATTGGGAATGCCTCCTTTGGAAACTGGTTGTCCTAAAGCATTGGGGCCAGGTTCTAAGTTTCTGGAACCTCACACCCCTGTTGATGAGTATGACTGGTGACTGTTTTCTGAGAAAAATAGTCTTCCTCTGTTTATCATTGGGATAATATCCACAGGCAGCTGTTAGGTTCTCATGAAATGATGCAATCCTGCCTGTTAGCTGATGAGCAAGTTCAATATGCCCTTAATTGATTCCCATTTCTTTTTGGAGACAATTTCAAGCTCTGTGCTTCTTTGTTCTTATCAGAACTCAGTCCTGATAAATAGTATTTGTGGAATATTACTGAGGAATATGTAATTTATCCATTCTCTTAGAAATTAGATCTTTTCCTTAATTCAAGCCAGGCCACTGGAGAGCTACCTTTTGCCTCCCTAGAAAATTGCTTATACTGAGTTGTACTGTGATGCTTTGTCATTGGCCAGATTGAGAGTCATTATTAATAAGCATCCTCAGGAAAGTCATTATTGGATTCATCACAGTGCAGTGGGTAAGGAGAAGGTCCATTCAACGCACAACATTTGCTTTATGAACACTCATGAAGAAAGTTCTCGAAATTCTCAGTGTTAGGAGAGACTGAACTTCCCTTCAGCAACTGTTGCTGAGACTCCTCTAACTAATGATATTGTTGCCCTCCTCTAACTAAGCTTCTGTTAAACTTTTTGTGTGAACTACACTGACTTTCTCAGGTAGCACTAGTGGTAAAGAAACCACCTGCCAATACAGGAGACATAAGAGACTTGGGTTCAATTCCTGCATTGGGAAGATCCCCTGGAGGTGGGCATGGCAACCCACTCCCGTATTCTTGCCTGGAGAATCCCATGGACAGAGAAGCCTGGCGGGCTACAGTCTATAGAGTTGCAAAGAGTCAGACACAACTGAGGTGACCTAGCATACATGCATACACTGACTTTATCTTTTTAAAAAATTAGTATTACTTTGCCCTTATTCCAGTAACCTGTCTTTTTGGTGTTATAGTATATTTCTGTAAGTAGTAAAAAATGCTTTTGAAGTGAGATTGGGAATGAATGAAAAAAAAATTACACATATGTGTGCTTTGATAGTACTTTGTTCCTTGATTTTGTTTTGTAGTGACCTACTCCCTTACCTAGGGCTTCCCATGTGGTATTAGGGGTGAAGAACCCTCCTGCAATGCAGGAGATATAAGGGACCTGTGTTCAATCCCTGGGTCGGGAAGATCCCCTTGAGAAGGGCATGGAAACCTACTCTAGTATTCTTGCCTGGAGAATCCCGTGGATAGAGGAGCCTGGAGGACTATAGTCCACAGGGTCGTAAAGAGTCTGACAAGACTGAAGCAACTTAGCACACACACACACTTCCTTACCTGATCTGCTTACCAAATGTGACATCTTTCTGGGTAAACATTTCTTGATTATGCAGTATTAAGAACAGTTCTTTGCATTAAGGGCTCTCCATGCATATTTTGCATTAAATAAATATGAATTTATTGAAGCTAAATGCTGTTGAGTATACCAATATGAGTAAAATATGGCCCCTACTCTTAGGAAATTTATTTACATTTTAGAGAGAGAAAATGAAGATTGTGTTAAGAGTTGTCACATGCTATAGGCATCTTGGAGAGGAAAAAATGAATTCGGATGGTGTTAGTCTAGGGATGACATTGAGTGGTCTGGAAGGATGACTGGCATTCCACCGGGGGAGACTACCTTGGGCAAGTCCATTCTTAGCACTGAAAATTGAATTTGTATGAGAAATTTATGTAATTCTTCTATGATCCAAAATTATGTTCTTTTCGCCTCAAGCTTCAAGGATTCTCCTTTAAGCTAGTGTTCTGAAATGTGGAGAATTTACTGATTCTTACTGGTATTATGATTTTTGTAGACTTCAGTCTACTCTAGTTCCAGACTTTAGACCCTTAATCTTTGTGGTTTGTCTTGATACATTAACCTTTTCCTTTCATTTTCTGATCATTTGAAAAGCTTTCTCTGTACCTTCTCAAGTTAATTAGATCTTTCTCAAGAAAACATTTCTTAAACCGTGGTTTTGTATGTGATGATTTCTGCTGCTTTTGTAATTTTGTTTGTATTTTTACTTTTCTCACAATGCATCTTATTTAGAAGATCCTATGGTTTGGGGATTGTTCTGTAGGTCAAGTATTAAAGGCCATTGGTGGTCTCTGTCCTGATGGCCTTTCCAGCATGTTTCCCTTCATTTGCTCCTCATAACATGTCATAATGTTAGCTTCTGCCTCTCCCTGGAAGGCGCTTGTTGCCTCATGCTGTCTAAGCCAATTCCTTTCCATCAGTCATGATGCTTGTTCACCTGTGAACCCCCTCTCCTGACCCCTCAACATAGTCACTTCATCCCTGCAGCTTATCACTGTAGACACACAACTCCTCCAGTTCTCAGATTGCAGATAATAATTTACATTTCTACTTTGTTAGACTTGAGCTCATAGAAGGCCAGGGCTGCATTTTACTTGACTTTCTTTAACGCTTGGTAGACTGAATTTCCCTGCATTTGCCTGCCTAGCCGTAATCTTATAGTGTATGAAAAACCTCTTGAACTTTCATTGCCTCATAGAGCTTATTGTCTTGGCTGAGCTAGAAATTTCCCTCTGCACTTCTTTAAAAACATGTTAAGCAATCACTGTATTAGAAAACATCTCTGAGGAGCACTAGTTTAATATTACTTTTATCAGAAAAGTTTCCATTCATTACAACCTTTTTTTTTCTTATCCTTAAAATAGTGGTGATTAATAGAGCATTAGGTAAATACTGTTAAATGAATTATTGTATTATTTTTTGAAATTTCTTGTGTTAAAAAAAAAAACAACTACAAGGCTGTTTAATCATATTGATTTTGGAAGACAGCAGCTATATTCTGCTCACCCTCAGTAATGTTAGCCAAAGCCCTGACCTATTTGTACACTCCCCAATACTTCTAATCTCATGTTAACCTGATTTTAAAATCTTTTTAGTGTAAAACTTGATCTGATGTTTCTCTGTCTATGGACACCCCCTTGGGATATTCAAGTAGGTTGGTCAGATGTCATGTTTCCGTATGGAAAGTGAAAGGTACTCAGTTGTGTCTGACTGTTTCCCATCAGGAAGTTAGTATTTTTCTTCCATGGTTTATGTATATGTTCCAACAACACAGGAGAAGACTCTACACATGGACATCACCAGATGGTCAAAACCGAAATCAGATTGATTATATTCTTTGCAGCCAAAAATGGAGAAGCTCTATACAGTCAGCAAAAACAAGACTGGGAGCTGTCTGTGGCTCAGATCATGAGCTCCTTATTGCCAATTTCAGACTTAAATTGAAGAAAGTAGGGAAAACCACTAGACCATTCAGGTATGACCTAAATCAAATCCCTTATGATTATACAGTGGAAGTGAGAAATAGATTTAAGGGACTAGATCTGATAGATAGAGTGGCTGATGAACTATGGACTGAGGTTTGTGACATTGTACAGGAGACAGGGATCAAGACCATCCCCATGGAAAAGAAATGCAAAAAAGCAAAATGGCTGTCTGGGGAGGCTTTGCAAATAGCTGTGAAAAGAAGAGAAGCGAAACAAAAATGAGAAAAGGAAAGATATAAGCATCTGAATGCAGAGTTCCAAAGAATAGCAAGAAGAGATAAGAAAGCCTTCCTCAGCAATCAATGAAAAGAAATAGAGGAAAACAACAGAATGGGAAAGGCTAGAGATCTCTTCAAGAAAACTAGAGATACCAAGAGAACATTTCATGCAAAGATGGGCTTGATAAAGGACAGAAATGGTATGGACCTAACAGAAGCAGAAGATATTAAGAACAGGTGGCAAGAATACACAGAGCTGTACAAAAAAGATCTTCACGACCAAGATAATCATGATGGTATGATCACTCACCTAGAGCCAGACATCCTGGAGTGTGAAGTCAAGTGGGCCTTAGAAAGCATCACTACGAATGAAGCTAGAGGAGGTGATGGAATTCTAGTTGAGCTGTTTCACATCCTGAAAGATGATGCTGTGAAAGTGCTGCACTCAATATGCCAGCAAATTTGGAAAACTCAGCAGTGGCCACAGGACTGGAAAAGGTCAGTTTTCATTCCAATCCCAAGAAAGGCAATGCCAAAGAAAGCTCAAACTACCGCACAGTTGCACTCATCTCACACACTAGTAAAGTGATGCTCAAAATTCTCCAAGACAGGCTTCAGCAATATGTGAACCGTGAACTTCCTGATGTTCAAGCTAGTTTTAGAAAAGGCAGAGGAACCAGAGATCAAATTGCCAACATCCACTGGATCATTGAAAAAGCAAGAGAGTTCCAGAAAAACATCTATTTCTGCTTTATTGACTATGCCAAAGCCTTTGTCTGGATCACAATAAACTGTGGAAAATTCTGAAAGAGATGAGAATACCATACCACCTGACCTGCCTCTTGAGAAACCTATATGTAGGTCAGGCAGCAACAGTTAGAACTGGACATGGAACAACAGACTGGTTCCAAATAGGAAAAGGAGAACGTTGAGGCTGTATATTGTCACCCTGCTTATTTAACTTCTATGCAGAGTACATCATGAGAAACGCTGGACTGGAAGAAGCACAAGCTGGAATCAAGATTGCTGGGAGAAATATCAATAACCTCAGATATGCAGATGACACCACCCTTATGGCAGAAAGTGAAGAGGAACTAACGAGCCTCTTGATGAAAGTGAAAGAGTAGAGTGAAAAAGTTGGCCTAAAGCTCAGCATTCAGAAAACAAAGATCATGGCATCTGGTCCCATGACTTCATGGGAAATAGATGGGGAAACAGTGGAAACAGTGTCAGACTTCATTTTTGGGGGCTCCAAAATCACTGCAGATGGTGACTGCAGCCATGAAATTAAAAGACACTTACTCCTTGGAAGAAAAGTTATGACCAACCTACATAGCATATTGCAAAGCAGAGATATTACTTTGCCAACAAAGGTCCGTCTAGTCAAGGCTTTGGTTTTTCCAGTAGTCATGTATGGATGCAAGAGTTGGATTGTGAAGAAAGCTGAGTGCCGAAGAATTGATGCTTTTGAACTGTGGTGTTGGAGAAGACTCTTGAGAGTCCCTTGGACTGCAAGGAGATCCAACCAGTCCATTCTGAAGGAGATCAGCCCTGGGATTTCTTTGGAAGGAATGATGCTAAGGATGAAACTCCAGTACTTTGGCCACCTCATGCGAAGAGTTGACTCATTGGAAAAGACTCTGATGCTGGGAGGGATTGGGGACAGGAGGAGAAGGGGACGAGGGAGGATGAGATGGCTGGATGGCATCACTGACTCGATGGATGTGAGTGTGAATGAACTCCGGGAGTTGGTGATGGACAGGGAGACCTGGCGTGCTGCGATTCATGGGGTTGCAAAGAGTCGGACACGACTGAGCGACTCAACCGAACTGAGGTATCTGGGTGAGAATCACATACTAACAGGAAAAATGTTTTATAATTATTTTTGTATTTTTCTTATGTATTTGTTCACTGTAAGCTGGGTGCAAATTCATTTAATATCTGGTTCTGTCTTTTGCCTTCAGTTATTTTGCAGATCAGAAGAAATTCTTAGTAAAGCTGTAGGAATTTACAGCAAGCTAGAAAGCAAGACTGTTTGCAAATTCTTTAATTCCTACATCTGGTTTCCATAAATAGTTCTTTGGTTTAATTCTCCCTGATAGTTACATATCGAGTACTCTCCTGATATTTTCACAAGGTAGGCAATGACTCAGAGCCCTATGATGGGATTATTTTATGATGTCTTCCCTATACACTGTATAACGAAGCAAATTATTTTAGTATTGTGATTACAGTATTTTCTTGCAAACATTTTGATTTTTTGAAAAATGTCAAGAAAACTCTGAATCTATATTGCTTTATCCAGTTAATTTTGGTTGATAGGAAGTAAGCCTGGCCAGTAGGAATTATGTTAAGCTGAACTGTGGTTTGTGTGCTTTCTAATTCCTTGCTGCTCAAAGTGTATTCAGTGAACCAGGAGCATCTGTATACCTAAGATATTCAGAAATGTGCAATATTTGGTCCCTCTTTAGACCTACTTAACCATAATCTGCATTTTAACAAAATTCCAAAGTGGTTTCCATGCACAGGAGAGTTTGAGAAAAGTTCCTCTAGTGCACACGCATACACATCACACAGATTTCAAAGGTACTGAAATCTAGGTTCTTGTTACTCTTAGTGGTCTGCATACCATCACATCAGTGTCATCTGGGAGCTTGTGCTGTATTTCCATCTGGACATTCCAGTCCAATCCCTGACCAGCTGAATAGGAATTTACATTTTAACAAGATCCCCTGGTGATTTCTATGAATGTTAAAATCTGAAGAGCATTGATTTAGATTGCATCATCTTCCTGAAGCTAACTTAACTTGAATTCTAGTTTTAGAATAAATGCACAGTATTATTCTTTTTTCAAAATGCCTCTTTAGTAGCCTTTGCTGGAATATGGCCAATTCTATTAGTATGCCTATTGTCTCTGCATACAAAGCTCTTCTGAGCTTCCTTACACCTTCTGACATTTGCCCTTGACTTCTCTCCAAACCCTTCAGTGGATGACTCTCCTACTCCCACTTATCTCGTGAAAATAGAAGAGAAGTATGCCACATTTTCCCCCTGCCCATTATGATTTCCAGAACATTGTTATGAAAAATGAATTAATGGTTTCTTTTATGATAACACTTCTTTGTGTATATTTCTTTATCCATTCTTATTTTCCCCAGTCTCATTCCTGATGTTTGTTCTGTTTCTGGGCTTTCCCCCTCTTTCCTCAACGGCAGCTCCTTTCTCTTTTTACTTTCTCTCAAGGCTACTTTTTGCTACTTTTCTTGTCTGTGGCATTTTCAGCTTCACTGACCTTTATTTCCTCTTCCCTCTGGCTCGCCTTAAGTCATCATCATCGCTTCCACTTTCCCACTTGTACCTCCCCAAACCTTTCCACTTTCAAGGATCTTGAATTTCCCTTACAGTTTCTTTTCTGTAAGCTGCAGCCTTCTTTGCTACTGTCTTACTCCTCTTCTCTTCATCACATCTTGAGTTCCTTAGCCTGACCACTGCAGTGAGCAATTGTAGTGGAGCTTTCATGCGAATCTTTGAAAAGTTCTTTCTTTTTGACTTTTGCATCCTTGAATATAAAAATAAATAAAGACTGCCTCCTGCTGCCTGCTTTATCCGCTTTTGTTTTCAGGCTATTAAGCTTCGCTTGAGAGAACTGTGAAACCAAGATGATTGAGTCATATTAAATTTTGAGCTTTATAACCTCAGCTGGATGGCTTCTGCCCCACTATCTTCTTATGTATTTCCCGTGGTCCCCAATCCTGTGTATATCTTTTTAGTTTCTTGGGCAAGGTGGGAGATACTCTTTCCCTAGTGAATGATGGTAAGGCTTTATGCTTTGAGATTAAATTTGCTCGTAGGCTCCTAAATTGCTGTGCTTTTATATCATTACAATTTTTTTTCTAGAACAGTTAAAATAAATTTAATATATTTGGCACATTGCTCTGTTGCAGATTTTATTATGGTCTTTAGATGCAGATGGCTTTTACCTTCTTGTGGATATAAACAACAGTAACAAAGATCTGGTATCTTAATTGATCTTATTCCCTGTTAAGCTCTGTTGCTTTAAAATTGCTACACATAAGAAAGTCAAGTGGGTATTAAGTCGTCTTTCCTAGTAGCTTTAAAGGGTAAAGAAACACAATTCAGGTCTAATTTGTTCAATTATACTGAATAGCCAACAAGGCTAACTAAATTAAAAAAATAAAAGAAACAATCGTCAGTTTATGGGCAAAAATAGCTCTAGGAATTTTGCACTCTTTGTGCAGTTAAAAAAAAAAAAAAGAAGTAACTATTTTATTAAGTTGCTGCAGTGTCCCCAGCACTGTGCCAGTAATTGTGGTGGAGCCAGAGGAAGTACAGGGTGTTTTGTTATTGTTGTTTAGTGGTTAAGTTGTGTCCAACTCTTTTGCAACCCCATGGGCTGTAACCCTCAGGCTCCTCTGTCTATGTGATTTCCCAGGCAAGAATATTGGAGTGGGTTGCCATTTCCTACTCCAGGGAATCTTCCTGACCCAGGGATCAAATCCACATCACCTGCCTGGCACGTGGATTCTTTACCACTGAGCCAGCAGGGAAGCCCTATACAGGGTATTTTACCTGATGACAAAAACTTATGTTTTATATTGAAGAGAAAATGGTGATATACACGTGAACACTGTGATACAGAATGTAATGAAAGTTTGAAAGTTTAGTCACTCAGTCATGTCCGACTCTTTGCGGCCCCATAGACTGTATAGCCCACCAGGCTCCTCTGCCCATGGGATTTTCCAGGCAAGAATACTGGAATGGGTTGCCATTTCCTTCTCCAGAGGCTCTTCCTGACCCAGGGGTTGAACTCTGGTCTCCCACATTGTAGGCAGATGCTTTACCATCTGAGCCACCAGGGAAGTCCTATAGAATGTTGTAGAAAACTCAAATCTGATCATGTGACTTTTCTTCTTACAAAAAGGTTAATGATGTCCTATTACCCAAAATAAAATTCAGAGACTTCCCTGGCTGTCCAAGGGTTAAGATTCTGCCTTCCAATGCAGGACATGTTGATGCAATCCCACACTGGGGAGTTAGGATCTCACATGCCTCAGTCAAAAAACCAAAACATAGAAAAACAGAAGCAATATTATAACAAAGTCAATAAAGACTTTAAAATTGGCCCACATCAAAAAGAAAGAAAGAAATAGAAAATCCTTAAAAAAACCAAAGCCAAATAATGTTGATATTCCATAGAATAGTGTACTTGATCATCAGCCACCTGGCCCTAACCTCCCTTGTAAGCCTCATCTTTCTCTACTGCATTTGTCCTGTGAGGTGCCCTACCCTCCATTCACATTGATCTGCCTCTTCATTCCAGAATATAGCATGCACTTCAGTACCTCCCTGCTTTTGGTAAGCTGCTTCTGTTTCCTTTGTTTTGCGTTCTCATCTTTCGAGACCCACCGTAAAAGCTGCTGCTTTTGCTCTGTGGAGATGTCTTGCATTTTCCCGTGGAGATTTAGTGTCTACTCTCTGTGTGCTCTTTTAGCTCCTTGCTAACTCCCATTCTGTTGTTTATCACATTATTTTTCTGATTGCCTTTTTGATTTCTTCTTTGGCCCTTTGGTTATTTAGGAGTATCTTAGTCAGTTTGGTTTGCTCTGGCAGAATACCATAAACTGAGTGGTTATCAATAACAGAAATCTGCAGTGGTTCTGAATTTGGAAATCTGAGATCAGAATGCCAGCATGGTGAGGTCCTGGTGAGGACTCTTATCCTGCCTTGAAAATGACCATCTTCTCCTTGTAGTCTGGGAGTAAGCTCTCTGTGTCACTTCTTGTAAGGGCACTAATCCCATTCATGAGTGTTCCAACCTCTTTTGTTTTTAATTTTTTATTAGAGGATAATTGCCTTACAGTGTTGTCCTGGTTTCTTCTGTAAAGCAAAGTGAATCAGCTATATGTTCACGCATATCCCCCATTGTCTAAATTTCCTTCCCATTTAGGTCACTGCAGAGCACTGAGTAGAGTTTTTTATACTGTACAGTAGGTTCTCATAAGTTATTCTAATCATCTCTTGAAGACCACACATTCTAATACCATCACATAGAAGGTTATGGTTTCAACATATGAATTTGGAGGAACATAAACATTCAGTTCAAAGAAGTGTGTTGTTTAATTTCTATATATTTCAGAGTTTCCCACAATTTCCCATTTATTGATTTTTAAAGTTCATTCCATGGTGTTTCTAGAACATATGTTGTATTATTTCTATTCTTTTAAATTTACTGAGGTTTATTTTATGGCCTACCATATGATCTGTCCTGGAGAATGTTCCATGTGCACCTGAAAAAAAATGCATATTTAGTTGTGTGGAGTGTTCTGTACATATCTGTTAGTTGGTTAGTTGGTTTTAAGCATTGTTCTAGTCTTCTATTGTTGATCTGCTATTTGTTCTATCCATTATGTAGAGTATTGAAGTCTCCAACTATTATTGTTGAATTGTCTATTTTTCTGTTGATTTCTATTAGTTTTTGCTTCATATATTTTAGCAGGCTATTGTCAGATGTGTTTAAAATCGCTATATCTCCCTGATGGATTAATTATTTTATCATTTTAAAATGTCCCTCTTTATCTCTGAACTAGTACTAAGGAGAGAGGGTAAAGGTTTGGTTCAAATTCCACAGACTCCTGTTTTCTTACAGAATTTCCATAGACTTTCTTGAATAGATACTGTTTTTATTTACTGTTTAGCTTCAGAACCATTTCCTGAAAGTCTTTATGTTTTGGTTTTTTTAAATACTTTTTACTACTTTTGCTGGAGACCAGATCAGCAGAACTTTTCATGCTGCTAGGCAAGAAGTTGATCCATATGCCTTTTTCTATAATTTTTGTGTGTGTGTGTGTTTAACAGATGATAAGTTTTACAAGCCTCATGATGCAGTGATTTATTCATGTTTATTTGCCCAGTACCTACCACAATGATTCTGAAATATTGCAGGTTAGTGATTCTTAAACATTTTCTACTTTGGACAGTTTTGAATGCTGAAACTTTTGGTGGTGCATTTGGAAGTGTTAAAATGGTCAAAATAACATTAAATGACTTAGCGAAAATGAAGCTTTTATTAGCAGTTTAACAGCCTCCATGTAGTGCCCATAAAAAGAAAAAAAAATCAAGGTGTCATCAGGGTTAGTTCTTGCCAGGGGGAGAATATGTTCCTTGCCCTCCTCCTAGTTTTCTGGTGGTTGTTGGCAATCAATGGAGTTCTTTGACCTCTAGAAGGAGCTCTGATCTCTGCCTCCATCTTTACATGGTCTTCGCCTTTGTGTTCCTGTTTGTATCCCCTTTTCTTCTAAGGATTTGTCTTTGAATTTAGGACCAGTTTTAATTCAAGATGCTCTTATCTCAGGATAGCTTAATTGCAAAGACCCTTTCTGCAAACACAGTCGCACTTACGGTTTCTTGGAGTTGGGACATGGACAACCCGTTGTGGGAAGTTGATCACCATTCAGCTCACTGCAGCTGCCTAGGACCACTCGGAGGACCAGCTTTGTGCCCCTTGTGATGTTTAGTAACTCCTAGATACATGCCAAAGCCTGGTTTAAGTCTTTCTGTGTTGCTTAAATATAAAATAGTTCTGACTCTATGTGATTTGCTCTCCTCTTCAAGTAAAATCAATTACAAAAATATATTTGACTATCGATATAAAAACAGCACAACAGACTTGCTCCTTATAGACAACTTATGTACCTTGCCCTTATTGATTATTCAGGGAGTTCAAATCCCCTCCTTTATGTTCTGTTTCTTAATAATCAGGACAAATATTTTATTCTCATGGAGACTTGTTTCAGTGACCCCAGAAACTGTTGGAAATGAATTTTTCTACTTCTGTTAAGAAGAACGAAACATCTTAAATGTTGGACTGGAGGTAGAGTTTGAAGTCTAATTTCTGGGGGCAAGTTATGCATAGGTTCCAAGGAAATAGTTTTGGTCACACACACAAAAACTAAATTGTTGGTACATATGAGACGGGTAGAGTAAATTCAATGCATATAAGCTAGAAAATGATAAAAGTGTTATGAATAAGAGACCATATTTTATTTGGTTTTCATTCTTCATGTTCAAATTCATAGCTTAAAGATGAAAAAGCATTCAGTTTGAGATTTAATACAAATACATACAAATCATGCATTATTACAGAGCTTCACACCTGATGTGCATAAGTCATATGCTTCTGTATATGCCTATAGCGATAAGTGGGATAATGTTTACTGAAGCATTCACAGTGCTTATCTCTGAGTTAGTGGGATTTCCAGCGATTTTTGATTTTTGAAATCATCAGTTGTGATGGAATTTTTAAATTTACAATATAGCAATGTACAATATAGCATTTTATCAATTCAAATACAGGGTTTATGGTGAGGGAGACAGAGAGTGGCTGTAGCCTCCAGGCCAGTGACCTCTATCTGCAGGAGTAGGTTTATATGTTTGCCCATGTTCCATGCAAAGAACACGATTTTTTTCACATGTGCTAGGGTAGAAAGGACAGAGAAGTAGTGCATAATGTATGTTGAAGGCTGAATTGTGTTGCCTTGTAAATCACTCATGCACACACACACACACTCGGACACACCCACCCACCAGTCTCATTAAGGTCTATCTAATTTGTTAGAAGTAGACTCTTCATTATTAAAATTTCAATATAATTGCTTGTCTCCCTTGCCAGTCTCCCCCATGTGTTTGTGGAGTGTGGGATTAGTTATGGAAAGTAGTTCAAGTTAAACATGCAAAGGGAGGAAGGACAAGAATTCTGGTCCAAAGACATTAAGAATTCATTCCATAACCTGACCATCCTTTTTAACAAGGTGATTCCCTTCAGAGATATTAGAGTTTGTTGGTAGACCTGCTTATGTCAGAGCGCTTTACCATTATTACAGAGGAAGAGGCATTTGGGCCGCGTCCAGATCTCATTAGAGGGTGCCCCTCTGTTAGTGGGCATTGTGGGTCTATTGACCTGCAGGCACTGACTTGTGGTCTCCATGTCCCTCTTAGCAGATCCTCTCAGAGCCTCTATGGGATTCTTATAAATATGTGCAGAGCAGTTGCATTTTTTCTGAACATGAAGGCATTCAAGTATACTGGAAGCTTGCCAAGTTTGATTTTGACACATGTCAAGATTAGAACGTGTAAATGGAATGGCATTGTGCCTTGGTACTACTGCTATGGGGTCTGAGGCTGAGAGTTGTCCAGGGGATAGGGCTGTAAATACTGATGCGTGAGTGCTTTACATACTGATGGAAATGTTGGTATCTGTTCCTGTCTGTGCTCTGTTAATTCTCTAAACCACTGTAGTGTTACTCTTCAACTGTTGGGAATAGCAAAAACAGCCAGTCTCTCTGTATTCCCTGCTCCTGGGACATGTGCCTATTTGCTTAAAGACTGGTCTTTGATTTCAGGGTTGCAAAACAGTTGTTCAGAAAACAAGCATAGCAGTCTACTTCAGAAAATCCTTCTCTTTTGAGATATAACTGGATTGGTGATTCGTGTCTGTTTGTTAATTGCAATAAAGCTGCTACTGTAATTTAGAATGCTTGTTAAGAACAGTCCAACGGTCCTCTAAGGGACAATAGATAACCTGCAATGTGTCTGGCTTACGGAGCTGGTAATTATTTTACTATAAATGAATCTAACAATAGCCTATCCGAAAACCACAAGAGGCACAGGCTTTGAGGGCAGAGTATTAAAATCAAGGCTCTTCTTTATTGACTACATTCATCAGCCCAAATAACTGGCAATAAGGTTTTAAGAGAGGCTCAAATAAAGAAAGTGAAATAATTAAGACTCTTTTCAGTTACTGTAAAAAAAATTCTTAGTATGAGTGCATCTTATTTAAGAATCAGTCTAACCTTCCTTTTAATGGAAGTTTTAAGATTTCATATTATATAATAATGACTTCATTGCTTTTTAAAAGGCTATCCTACCCAATTAGGAACTTGTCAATTTTTCCTGTAGGAATTGCTAGGCTATTCACACTAATTTTCCATCTTAGAGCTACCTACCATGTTGTATTTTGGCTGTAATTATTTTTTTCTTTGGGGAAAGTTGGTATAGGTAAAAACCAGGCACAAGTAATAATTTTGGGTGGCATTGGTAGAGTATGTACTCTGGTATTCTTGCCTGGAGATTCTCATGCAGAGGAGCCTTTTGGGCCACAGTCCGTAGGGTCACAACGAGTTAGGTACAACTGAGTGACCGAGCATGCACATAAAGGAAAAGCCAGAGAAAGCACATTTTCTTTCCATGAAAAGACTTGCAAAACTGGGTATTGGTTGAGGAAACTCTAGACAAGATAGTAATTTTCATCAATTTCCAGCAATATCTATAGTATACAAGCAAAAATGAGTTGGTTATATTAATAAATCTAACTGATGACACAGGTGTATTTATCCTTCTGGCATTGGGTTCACACCTACTTTGAGCTCTGCCCTTCTCGGTACTCCACTCATGCTCCCACTGAGCCTAATTGTCAGCTCTCGGACTACTTAGTGCACCTCCAAGGGTTTGGTGTGATTTTCCCTCAGCTTTGACTGCTCCTAACTTCACCTTCCAAATGAGCAAAGCTTGGGAACCCTTTGGACCCAACTCCCTCAGGAAGCACCCCCTAATCAGGCAGAATGAGTGTCTTCTGAGAAGTCCCACAACCAGATACCTGCACCTCCTGTATCCTCAAGGCAGAAGCTCAAATTGTTCATGAGGACCCTGCTCCCACAGCAAGTACCTATTTTTCTGTCCTCCAGCATGTCCTGTATTTAGAGCTTGTTACTCTGGAGTCCATTTAGTTTTCCAGATCCTCTCCATATGAGTTCCAACTCTTCTCATGCCTTTTTTCTCCATTTCTCCTGCTGCTTTGCTGGCATAGCTCCTCCTTGTCCATCTGAGATGGCTGCAGTGACCCCTTTGTGCCTATCCCTGGTCTTGTACTCTCGAACCTCTTCTGCACACTTTCTTCTAAAAATATATATCAAAGGGCATATCTGACTGTGCCAGTCTCCTCCATGAGACTTCACACTGGTGTCATTTGTTGAGAACAAAGTCTAACCTCCTTAGTATGTCAAGTCGAATATGGCCACCCATGATCTGACCTCCGTCCATCTCTCCCACCCAAATTCCCACTACTTGTGGCTCCATACCTCATTTTCCAGCCATGCTGAGCCATTTTTATTTCACCCTGAGGCCTTTGATATTTTATACTTATGAACTTTGCTCAAGGCGCTCCTTCTTTTTGTAATGTTCTTCAAAACATAGTTAATTTCTGATTATCCATCAAGACTCCATCATCTCCTCTTTCAGCAAGAGGAGATCAGTTAACTAACCTCTGGGCTCTTGCAGCATCTCAGTACATATTTCTATGTAATAATCTTAGTGATCTCTTTATGCAACCTCTAAATGACAGGGCAATGTGATTTCTTAATTATTATTATATCCTCAACATTTAGCATTGTATTTGTCACACACTAAGTTCTCAGTAAGTGTTTAAATGAATGTATGAAAGAACAGAGATTAACAACACTCCACAGGCCATATGAAAGACAAGAGAATGAATCTTAGTGAAATCAAGACATGAGTCTTATGACAAAGATTCTGTTGATAGCTTCCAACATAAGAGATGGCTCTGAAAAGATAAGGGCTAGCAGTGTAGCTCTCGTGGAAGACCTGTATTGATTCTGCTTAAGAGTCCATTTGGGGCAGGCAGATGCTTAGTGAAGAAAAGGTGACTGTTCAAGATTCAGACAGGTGGCTATTGTTGGGGATACTCTTAAAGGGATGGCCTGATTTTCTCTTTTATTGGGGGCTCAGAAGTATGCTGGATTTTGAGGCAGAAAAGTACTTACTGAGGATCAGGCTGAAGCACAGTCTTGCAGAATTGGCAGGGAGTTGCAAAATGAAGGAAACAGTCACAGCAACCGTATGGAAGCTTGTCTTTTGCAAAACTGGGCTAGAATACGTAGGCAGTGCAAGAGGATTACTAAGCAAATAAGATGCTGTCTTGGAGGCTTTATTTTCTTTCTGCCAGTGGCAAGGCTTGGTCTAGATTGTGAGGTATGTGGACTAAAAGGAGGGCTAAGTGAGACCTGTTGAAAAAGTTGGAGCTGTTCTGTGAGAACAAACCATGGCCAGGCATCACGGCAAGCTTGGCCAGCCACTTTCAACTTTTTCTCACTCCTCATCTCTATTCAAATAACAAAATTTTTGCAATTGCATGTTTATCAACCAATCTGTGCTTACTTTGGGGCTTGTTACTGCTTGTTAATAAGCAGTAAACAGGGCTTGGGATTAAAATGGTGAACAAGACATAATGTTTCCTTGTGGAGATAACCAGTGAGGTCAATTTACAAGGAACAAGCAATTTCAAATGTGATTGATCATACTGAAGGGACAGTGCACAGAGACTTGGGAGAATGTGGTTGTTTAATTTATTCTCATGAATCAAGGAATGAAGGATTTGCTAGAAAAAGTTAGGTAGAAGATGTATAGAGGTGCCATCATAAGCAGAAGCCCTGAGATAGGATAGAGAGAGACGTGACACCAGCATGGTGAAGTGGGACTACGCTCGATAAGCCTGGAGAGAGAGAGTAGAAACCTTATTTAGAGGCTGTAAGAAACTATAGGAAGGACTTTAGACCTTGTTTCTAAAGGTCTAGAAGTCACTGGAATGTTTTAACATCACCATGCTTATGTTTTAAAATGGTGGCTCTGGCTGCACTATGGGGAAGAAAGGGAGCAAAGGTAGAAGTGGAGTGTCTGGATAGAAGTCTGCTACTTGTTCCAAGCGTGAGATGATGCTGAGCCTGATCATGGTGGTATTGGGGATGAAGTAAAGTGTATCGATTGGAAAGATGTGCAGGAATAGATGAGACAGTTTTGGCCTTTTGGTAGATGTGGCCAGAGAAAGAATAGTTAATAATGACTTCTAAGCTTTGCAGTTGAACAACCTGATATATAGTAGTAGCATTTCCCCCCCCCGCCCCCGAGATAGGTTTTCGGTAGCAATTCAGTGTAGGGATGGTGCATTCAGGATCCCTTAAGACATCATATGGGTAATGAGCCTGATAACGAGATTGGATGACTCCTGGAAGGCATCTGTGTGGATGCAGTTACCTGGCCAGTGGTTTTCAAAGTGTGACCCCCTAGCCCAGAACCGTTAATATCACTGGGGAACTTAGACATGCAGATGTTCAGGCCCCAGCACTGACTGTGTCAGAAACTTTGAGTGTAGGGCCCAACAACCTGTACTAATAAGCTTTTCACCTGATTCCGATGTACATGGAAGCTTAAGAACCACTACCTAAGGTAATGAAAGGTAGACTGAGCGGGGGAAAAGTGGGTCTACGTAGGGCTTATGTGTATTTGTTATTTTACTCCCAAAACAGTTTAGTTTATGATGAACTTTATGTTATTCAAATGTTATACGTTTTTTCATTCTATCATCTGGGCGTGTCAGTGGAGAATGCAGCAGTTTTAACAGGATCTATGTGGTCCTGGTGGAGAAGGTAATGGCAACCCACTCCAGTGTTCTTGCCTAGAGAATCCCAGGGACAGGGAGCTGTGGGCTGCCGTCTATGGGGTCGCACAGAGTCAGACACGACTGAAGTGACTTAGCAGCAGCAGCAGCATATGGTCCTGGAATTTTACTTTACATTAGAGTTTTGAGCTTTTTCATGTAAGGTAAGAGGTAAGTGCTCTTTTTTAGAGATGCCTTTTTTGTATGCATAACCTGAAATTCAATTGTCCTTTTTGGAGGACTGAGGAAAAACTGCTTTTAGTAAGTGAATAAGGGATAAATACTTGTGTTTTCATTAGATAGAGGTTTCTTCAAGGCAAACTTACAGTATGTAAATTGTTGAAATAGGTATTATGTAGGAGTTACTTAGATTAAACCTTGGAAACTACTTTCCAAAGGGTAGATGCTACTTGGTGAGTCTTTTAAAGTTGCTTTTGACAGCTAATTTGCTCACATAATAGCGTAAGGTTTCTCCTCTTGTGCTTCATATTTTTCAAAAGAGAATTTTTTTTTTCCATTATAATGAACTCTGATAAATATATGAGATAATTGATGGACTACATCTGCATAAAAAGAATTCAACTTGCTAAATACAATACTCATGACAAACGGAATGCATTTAGACTCCTCAGTTCTGGGATTGCATTCTGTCACTATGCTCAAGAATAATATGGAACATCATGAAAAAATGGAAAGCGGATCAGTAGAAGAGATTTCTTTAAGGTGGCACTGAAGTTTATCATAATGGGAGGCAGGTAATGATAACTTCCAAGTGATGGAATCTATGCTATAGTACATTTGCTTGACACATTTTCTTTGAATGAAAAAGTTTCTTTTTTATTTTTTAATGTAAAAGATAAGCTGGCTTCCTTCTATCCCCATTTGATGGGCAGCTACATAGTAGGTGCTAGAAAAGGCAAACTGGTGGTTTTTCAGTTGAGTGAGGAAGATACATACACATACACACATAATCACAGATGGTAGGAGCAGGAATCACACAGATTCAAAGCAAATACCAATGAAGAAAGGTATTCTAGAATCAGAATACAGGGACATGGAAGATGGATGGAGGTATTAAAGACCATAGCACATTCAGGGCAGTGCAGGTGTCCAAGATCGCATGATCAGAGCATTAGATGCTTGAGTTGCAGTCCAGTGATGCTAGAGAAATAGCTCAGTACCTGCTGGCAAATACCTTCCTGTGCAATGCTAAGAATTCTGACCTTGATCTTGAAGCTTTGGGTTTCTATGTAAGGATTTTAACGTAGGAAGTCATAAACTCAAATTTGCATTTTAGAAAGATCATTGCATAATATTATGTTAGTGTATCAGGAGGGACCAACCTGAGATAGGCACGGATGGCTCCTAGGTTTTTGCTTCAAACCATAGGATTGACTGTCTGTGTATTGGCCCATTTCTTTATTTTTCAAACAAAGTTTGCTGCTTGTACAGGTTACAGACTTGAGGACAGACCCAGGGAAAATCACAGAGAAGCATTGGATCACACAGATAGAAGAAAAACACAACACGTTTTTAGATATGGGATTGTGACTCAGAAGTGAAACGAGGGGAGAGTTTGAAATAGGAAGAGGAAGCCCACAGTGTCAAATATTAATGGTGGGATAAGGACTAAAATTTTTCTAAAGGAAGTGTCACCAGTCAGTTTGAAAAGTGCAGTTTTGAGAGGCTTCTTGGGGGGCAGGCAGAAGTGGAATTGTTGAGAGCTGAAGATTAATTAAAAGCTAAAGAATTAGAGTTGGGGGTGTATAGTTGAGCAGAAAAGGAGGAAAGGACATAGGTAGGAAACAGTATTATGTGAGAGGAGTGGTTTTCAGTTGCAGGAGGTTTATGTGTTAGGTTAAAGTGCAGGAGAGGGAGGGTGAGAGATTAAAGTGTTAGAGGAGAGCAGGGAACACTGATAGATGACATACTTGAGGGAAGTAGATTGGATGGGATCCAGCACCAAGGTGGTGGGTCAGTGATAGAGGAGAACAGATGTGCTTGCTCTCAGAGAAGGTGTAAGTAGCCAAGCTATAGAGCCAGGTAAACTTCTAAGTGGACTTGGATTATACTCTTTAGGAAAGCATTTCTGTGTGGTGGGTTGGTATTCTGTAAGTCTTCTTTTAGAAGAGATAATGGAGGGTTAGCTGGATTTAAACACATTAGTCCATATTTTGATAAAATAATTCCTTCTTTCCTGATGTCAACACTGGTTATTGTTTTTTTTAAACTGTAGTACATACTATGAGAAATTAAAATTCATATTTAACATCCTCTTCCACATAGAGAAGAAAATATTATATTCACCATAGGATATTTACAACAATCATTTTCATTCTTCAACTATAAGAGGAAATAAGTGACTCTTTGGAGAGGCCAAAGTTTATATCAAACATTTATAGTTTTTGTATTAATATTTGTTATTCAGTTTTACAATTGGCATAATTGTGTGTTTTTCAAGGTAATATGTACTTGATTTGGCTTAAACATCTTGTCGTTTATTCAGTCTTCTCCTATGAATGAATTTATTGTACACAGATAACATTTCTTCATGTTTATGTTCTTTTTTTGGTGGATGAGACAATGTAATAATACAAAAACTTAAAGACTGATATTTGTTTTGACAAGGAAATGAATCATGTAAAGGTTGCCTTATACGGGCAAATGCTGCTTTTTGACATAAATATTACATGAAAACCTCCTTTGTCTTCACAAACTCTGCTCTGCCATGTAATCAAATCATGCCTGGGCGTGTGATCGTAGACACTAACGACTTTGCAGATAAACGTAGCATAGTCCTTATGCCAGGGTTCCGAGGCTGAGGTACTGTCTTCCTCCGAGGTCCTGGCTTTTGTGCCTTACGTGGTCACTGGGTTACTCTACCTACTTCAGAAATAATAAAGAATAGGCGTGATTTGCAGGTACTTCAAAGTTACCAAGGATCAGCAAAAGTACCCTACGGATATAGTTATCATTTTCTGTTTGTTGTTTGTTTTTGTCTTTTCTTTTCATTTTTCTTTTTTTGTGAGGTTGAATTTTTGAAATCAGCAAATTACCATTGTATTTTCCCATTGCTACATCACAAAGCAAAAGCCTATTACTGGAAGCCTGCCCTGGGCAAAACTGTGAGATAGGTGAAGTTTGTCTTAGACATCTGCTTCCTCCCTTTTCTCACTCTGCCAGCTCCCAAACCTCTAAGGCTCTGGAGTTCCTCCTGCCTAGGGGGATTCACACAGCGTTAGTGATTGATTGCATCCTAATATCTCCGTCTTCCAAGGATATCGGCTTTTAGGAGACTATCTGGGGAGAATAATATATAACAGAAAGGAGTAAACCTCTAATGGCAAAATACAAAACATCATTGTTGAGGGGGCTGATGAGTCAGAAACTGTGGGGCAGAGACCTTCTAAGTATAAAGCAAGTGTATAAATGACTGCTTCCTCTGCTCTTTTTGTAAAGCTGGGGTTATTAATGATTGTGTGTGTATGCTAAATCTCCTCAGTTATGTCCGACTCTGTGCGACCCCATGGACTATAGCCAGCTAGGCTCCTCTCTCCATGGGATTCTCCAGAATCCTTTGAATTATCATACTTGACTGTGGTAATATACAGGCATGAATGGGCTGGCATTACCCTACTCTTCTTTGAAGAAGATACTCTGTAGTGATAGAAAGAGTAAATTGAGACTATTTTTATACCATGGCTCATGAACTCATAGACATGAGGGAATGATCCTTGTTTAGCATTTCAATTTGTGGTCTATCTTGGAATCATATTTTAATTAACTCCGCCAACACCTTAGTGGGTGATAAGTAATATTATCCCTGGAGAATGGTATATAGAAAAAATGTAGTCTAATCTGAAAGCTTGAGAGTGGAAAAAAAGATTGCCCTTATCAAGTCTGTTAAAGATCGGGTTAGAGAGATCACTCAAGGTTAAGAGTCTCCCGCTAAGAAGTTGCCCAGTAAATCAGTGAGAGAACTGCAAGGAGAACATCTGAGCTTCTGGCCTCTTAGGGCACAGAGTCACTGTTTACTTTAAGGCCACATTTATAATCACAGTTAGTGACCTCAGGAGACCAGTGCTCCCAGCAGTGAAGCAGATGGCACATTTCTTCTGTTACCCTACAGCTCATGAGCCATGATGCTAACCAAGTGATATAGGAATGTTAAGTAACAACAAATTAGGCTCTGTTAAAATCATGACATTGAATATATCTCTATAGCTTCCTGTTTCCAAAGACTTTACAGTTATATTTATAACTCTTTCAAACCACTTGAAATTCCTCTCATTGAAAATCACTACGCTTCTTTTCAGTGCTTAAAGAAACAGCTATCTGGTGGGACCATACATATTTAGATGGTAAATTTGTATTTAGGAGGAAGAAAGGTTATCCAGCTCCACAACTGGATGAGGTCTTATTAAAACGTATAGAAATATAGCATATTAACACTAAAAGAGATCTTGGAGGTTGGGAGGAAATTAATTTGTAATTGGGCTCCTTGGACCAAACTCATTATGAAAACCACTCAGATAACAGGGCGTTAAATCAGTTAAGGGTGGTCTTTGGAGAAACAAGTTTTCTGGAACACTGGGAAGCTAGGGCAGAGACATAGATCAAGGACACCTGGGCCCTGCTCTGCTTTCACCTTGTGGAAGAGGCTGTGACCTTGCCCGCACTGAGCTTGATCCAAGAACTAGGAAAAATGCCGTTTGCAAACATCCTTTAAATGGAAACATGTCTATAGCAGCATAAGTTCTTTCTGGGTAAATGATTTTGACCATATGTATAAAAGGGCAGTGACATGATTAGAATTTGGCTGTTTCACAGTTTTGCCAGGAAGGTCCTATATCCCAGGCTAAATAAATTGGGACTCAGTTTAATCCTGCAGTAGACATATAAGTTTAATTAAGCCTCAATTTTACAGATGAGGGAAACACAGTTTATAGGAAAAAAATGACTTGCCTAAATTGACAGATCACCTTAGTGCCAGAGAGGAGACAACCCAGGTCTCTTGACCCTGCTATAATCATCTATAACTTCATGACTCAGAAAAGAAAACCCTGACCCCATTAAAACCATTAATTTTCTGATAATGACACCATCATACTTCAGTCATTTTGGTCTTTTTTTCACGTATTCATTAATTTAACAAATACTTAGTAAATCCCTGCAGTGGTAGCGTGAGTAAAACAGATCCAAGCCCTTGCTCTCAGGAATCTTACTTTATAGTTGAGGAAGATGGACCATAAACTAAATGAGTAAGATACGATTTAAAGTATGTTTTAAATTAGTTTATGTTAAATGGTGGTTAAGTGCCATGAAAAAAAGATAAAATGGAAAAGAGTGGAGTTGTGTGTGTGAGTGTCCTGATGTCATTCTAAATAGAATGGTCAGGGAGGACCTTGCTGACTCTGTAATCAGTCATTTCCCCAGTCATCGTATATCATCTGCTCCTTCATGCCTACAACATCTGCATTTCTCTTCCCATTCCCCGGAAGAGCAACAGAACACTCCCTCTATTGTTACTTGACCACATATTATCTCTTTGTCTCATAAGCTAAGGCATCCATTATCCTGCATCCAGCCTCAAGAAACCAGACCAGAATTCTGTCACCCTCTCCTGCCTCTGAAGCTTCCCCGATTCCTCCTTCAAGACAGCCTCATCACCAGGAGACTCACTCTTTGTGATATGATCACCTCTCCTGACCCATCTTCCCTTCTGTTTGGACAGGCTGCTTTCTTCCTCTGTTCTGTTTTTGCTCACTGAATGCTCTTCTACCAGTTGAAACTCTGACGATCTTTTACAGTCCGTCCCAAATGTTGTCCCTTTCCAGAGAGTTTCTGATCTCCCCACACCCCCACCCCCAAAAAAGTTCCCGTTCACTCTTTTAGTGAAATACTTGGCCTCTTAAATCAGCTCTTCATTAGCACAGTTCTTGGTACACTGTAACTGCTCCATAAGGGTTTGTTGAATCAAGTTGAATGATACTTATCAGATTCCATTGGGAATCAGAAATCCCAACAAAAGTTGAAGTTTCAATTTGGATTAAAAATACTGCTCATGGAAATGTAGCCAAGATGTAGGAGGAAAAAAAAAAAACAAAAACCACTTAATAGAATATATTTCAAACAGAAAAAGCCTTTCAGTAATGTAGTCTGTTCTATGTTCAGGGACAGTTGCAGAGAGAATGAATTCACGTGAATTTATGTGGGAAGCTGGCTGTCAGCTGAACCATGTGAAAATGAATCTGCCTTAAACTGTTTTCTGCTAAAATAAGCAACATTTTAGAAATGTTGTCTATCTCTTTAGGTTAGTGCTAAATTATCCCACAGCTCTCTGAAGCTCATCAACTTAATAATTGTTTCCAATGATCTGTAAACGAGCTTGCTTAAAATAATTAACCTTTTTACTTATTTGTATAAAAGACTTGGATAACAAAAGATTGGAAGTTGATGGGGTCAATTCAGGATATCTGGGTCCTCAACCCATTGGTTCCTATCCTGAGTATCAGGCTGCACAGCTGTGGGTACCAATGACTTGCCTCTGGGAGATTTATCATTTTCTCCCCAGTCTACATTTGCCATGACCTAAGAGCTGCTGCTTCACTAGCAGATGGAGTATGGGGAGTAGACGGATGCTTCTATACACAGTGTCCCCAGCCTTAGGATGGAGGGGCAACCTCCCTGGAGGTCACATGAATTTTGCTTGGGTATCAACCTTACTGTCTAATCTTCTGTATAAACTTGGCCCACTTCTTGTCTGTCAGTTTTGGTTTCTGGTTTGTAATTAATCCATGGCTAATGCTAGTATCCAGCCCTAAAGTTCCCATTCATAACTGAATTCCTTTGGGGCAGAAACCTAAAGAAAATTCCTGCTTAGAGAATTAGTTTCTTCTGGGCAAATTTTTCAGATGTGTACTTGCCAAGAGGGTACATATAAAAGAAAACAAATGAAATCTTCATCTGCTGTCTTCAGCAGAAATTATCTGGAAGCATCTTTTATACCTAAGAGTCTTCCCTGGTGGCTCAGACTGCAAAGCGTCTGCCTGCAATGCAGGAGACCGGGGTTCGATCCCTGGGTTGGAAAGGAGAAGGAAACGGCAACCCACTCCAGTACTCTTACCTGGACAGTCCCACAGATGGAGGAGCCTGGTAGGCTACAGTTCATGGGGTCGCAAAGAGTCAGACGCGACTGAGTGACTTCACTTTCACTTTCACTTTATACCTAAAGGATTAGACTCTATGGGGTGAGCTAATAGACCCAAATCTGGATCTCTTCTCTTAGAGCACTTTTAATCCTGCATAATTTTGATGACAGACTCACTCACTGCCCTTCATTTAGCACCATTCTTCCTAAAATGAGATTTCTTTAATAGTGATTTCCATGTTGCCAAATACAGTGAACAAATCTTAATCCTCATTTTTCTGGACTATCAGGTAAGGTAACTTTCTTCACATGGCTTCCAGGGAAGCCATATTCTTCTGGTGTCTCCCTTTTTCCCTAGTCACTTCTTAGTTCTTTCTCTTGTTCTTCTTGCTCTTTCTGATCTCTGATGACTGTAGTCCCCCAGTGCTCAGTGCTTGGATCTCTTCTCTAACAACAAAGTCTCCTGGTGATTTCATTCAGGCCAATGGTTTAAATACCATCTATATGCTGATGAATCCCAAATTTACATCTCTATTCCAGATTTACACCAGCTTCCCTGGTGGCTCGGAAGGTAAAGCGGCTGCCTGCAATGCAGGAGACCCAGGTTCAATCCCTGGGTTGGGAAGATCCCCTGGAGAAGGAAATGGCAACCCACTCCAGTACTCTTGCCTGGAGAATCCCATGGACGAAGGAGACTGGTAGGCTACAGTCTGTGGGGTCTCAAAGAGTCAGACATGACTGTGGGACTTCACTTTGACTTTTGATTCTAGATTTATCTCCTAAACTGCAGATTCAATTATCTAGTGGGCCCTTTGTCATCTCCATTTAGATGCCTGATTAGATAAAGTCCAAAATATTCAAAGCAGAACTCCTGATTATCCCTATGGAATCTGCTTCTCCCATAGTCTTCCTCTTCTCAGTAAATGGCCATTTTATCCTTCCAGGGTCTTAGGCTAGAAAATTTGGGGTTTATGCTTTATTCTTCTCTTCTTATACTCCTCATCTAATCTGTCAGCAAATCTTGTGGGTTGTTTCTTCAAGATATATCCAGAAAATAAGTATTTTTCACTACCTCTACCTCTCCAAGTCATCATCTTTTACCTACTTCTTATACCAACCTCCTAACTGGTGTTCCATTTTCTACCTTTGGGACCCTTTTCTTTTCTCACAATACCAGTCACAATTACTGTGCCATTTTTTTTCACTCCCAACTCTTCTTTGGTTTCCTATCTCTCTCTCAGTAACTGGGAAAGGTCTTATAATGGCTTACATGGTACTGTACTTTCAGCCTCTCATTTACCACTCTGAACTCACCATTTTATGACTCCCTTCCCAATCATAATGTTCAGCACACTGGCCTCCTTGCTATTACTCTCTGACCAAACAAATAGGACTAGACTGTCAAATCACAGAAACGTGAATCAGAAATCTTACCCACTCAGTTCAGTTCAGTTGCTCAAGTTGTGTCTGATTCTTTGTGACTCCCATGAACTGCAGCTTGCCAGGCTTCCCTGTTCATCACCAACTCCCGAAGCTTACTCAAACTCATGACCATCGAACCAGTGATGCCATCCAACCATCTCATCCTCTGTTATCCCCTTCTCCTCCCGTCTTCAATCTTTCCCAGCATCAGGGTCTTTTCAAATGAGTTGGTTCTTCACGTCAGATGGCCAAAGTATTGGAGTTTCAGCATCAGCATTAGTATTTCCAATGAATATTCAGTACTGACTCACTTTTGGTGGGACTGGTTGGATCTCCTTGCAATCCAAGGGATTCTCATGAGTTTTCTCCAACACCACAGTTCAAAAGCATCAATTCTTTGGTGCTCAGCTTTCTTTATAGTCCAACTCTCACATCCATACATGACTACTGGATATAGGCAATCAAAAGAATTAGACAAACTAGAGAGATGTCCAGGTTGGTGAAGGCACCTCTCAAGGTCCTTCCCACATTGGAGCTGATCCTCTGGTTTAGAATAGATAAGATTATCTCAGACAGAGGAATGTTTAAATTATAAGACATCTCCTTTTTATCTTCTAGAGTTATATCTGTATATGATAGAGACAAGATACATATCCAATAAGCTGTTATTCAAGGAGACATCCTTCACACATCTAAGGTTCTATTCACTAGATAATCCTGAGCTAGATACATCTTGCTATAGGCATTTCAGAGATTGTCTCTTCTTCCTGGATAAACACCATTCATCTACTACTCAGAAGTCTAATAGCAAAAGATTTAAGACTTAACTGCTTTCCTTGTTATCTTCTTCCATCCCTTCCCATTCCACCTCCCCACTTTTTCCTCCCACTTAGGCAAGCACAGTCCTGTTATTGTTGGTTGCACTTGATCTTATGTCTTCCTGAAGTGCTCTAGACTCAGACTTCTCACAGGCTACTCTTAACTTCCTTCAGCTCTTCTACACTGACCTTTCTTGATGAGATTTCAACCGCATTCCCAGATACAGTCTTTTCCCAGCCTTTGCCCTTCTCTACTTATTCCTGTTTGAAATAGTATTATTTCACTAGTCATCTTTTTTATAGATACTTTGTGTCACTAGAAAAGAAGTCCCACGGGGGCTGAGATTTATGCTTATGGCTGTACCCCTAATTCCTAGGACAGTACGTGGCAGTGGTGGGCTCTCTGTGCTTGTCGCGTGGATTACTGTTTCTCCTTCCCTACACCACTAAGATGGCTGAAGATCTCATCTCTTCTCATGTTGACTGTTGTGGTCATCTCCTAACAGACTTCTGGCATACTGTTCCCAATGTTCTCTTCTAAAACTTGAAGCTGCTCTGTGAGAATATCTCATTCCTGCTTAAAATCCTTCAGTGGCTCCTCACAGTTTTCAGGAGAAATTCCATCTTTCTTAGCATGACACCTGAGGCTTGATTAACTCTCCAACCGCATTGCAGTCTTCCTCTCACTTATACTTACGGGCTTTCCTTCTCATTTTGCCCCTAGATGTTCATACCTGAAATGCCTGTCTGAATCATCTGAATAACTGGTTCCTGATTATTTAGCCTAAGGCTCTTTCCTGTAATGTTTCACCTTATTCCCTTTAGTCTGGGTTAAATGTTCTTCTCCAATAGCAACCATGCCTGTCTTTGCTGCAGCATTTTTGCATTATATAATAATTGGCCTTAAATGTATATGTCTTATTCACTAGACTTCAAGCTTCTTGAGTTCCATTCATTTTATCTCTCTAAGACATTTGGTAATTTGATTCATAATAGACCCTCAAAATGTGTTGACTATATGAAACTCTAAACCAAAGGGCAAAAGGGACATTTAGATAGGGAGTAGCTTAAAAAAAAAAAAAAAAAAGAGTTCTAATTTGATTACACAAGACACAGAAGACTATCTCCTTAATCAGGTCTTGTAGAATATACAAGGTAGTAATCATAGAGAGTAGCAACTAAGTACGTACCCTTCCTCGGGTCAGGTCTAGGAGGGAAATGACATTGCTGAGAGTTGGATAATGAACAGGGAATATTATGCTGTGCATTTACTTCTAAGTTCTAAATTTTGAGAAGGGCCTTTTGAGCAGGAGACTTGCTCATCTTTACCCCATCCTTAAAGGCCCTGGAGAAGTCAGCCACTATTAAATCCTTGTGATTTTATAGAATAGGTCAAGTTAAAGAAGTTAATGGAAATCTTTTGACCCACGAAATTATTATATTACACTACAAGTCAAGTGTTAACTAGAGAGGGCACATTTTCTACCGAGACTCACAACTCTTGGCCTCTTAGAATTTTTATTCTTGATTCCAAATATCAAATTTGTCATTTCTACCACATGCTTTATCATCTCCATGTGTGTTTACACTGAAATCAAAGATTAATAAGTGATAATTTTTAAATTGCAATTTTTATCTACTGATTCACTAATTTAGGCTGGTAACTAGAGAGGGCACATTTTCTACCAAGACTCACAACTCTTGGCCTCTTAGAATTTTTATTCTTGATTCCAAATATCAAATTTGTCATTTCCACCACATGCTTTATCATCTCCATGTGTGTTTACACTGAAATCAAAGATTAATAAGTGATAATTTTTAAATTGCAATTTTTATCTACTGATTCACTAATTTAGGCTGGTATGGCTTTTATTCGGAGAAGGCAATGACACCCCACTCCAGTACTCTTGCCTGGAAATTCCCATGGATGGAGGAGCCTGGTAGGCTGCAGTCCATGGGGTTGCAAAGAGTCAGACACGACTGAGCAACTTCACTTTCACTTTTCACTTTCATGCATTGGAGAAGGAAATGGCAACCCACTCCAGTGTTCTTGCCTGGAGAATCCCAGGGATGGGGGAGCCTGATGGGCTGCTGTCTACGGGGTTGCACAGAGTCGAACACGACTGAAGTGACTTAGCAGCATGGCTTTTATTAAACTTGTTACATGGCAAACTTTATCAATTGGGTAAATAGAAAATTTCTATATATAATTTACAGCTTCCTGGGTGGCTCAGCAGTAAAGAATATGCCTGTAATGCAAGAGCTGCAGAAGAAATGTGCTCGATCCCTGGGTCAGGAAGATCCCCTGGAGGAGGTTATAGCAACCCACTCCAGTATTCTTGCCTGGAGCATCCTATGGACAGAGAAGCCTGGTGGGCTATAGTCTATAGGGTTGCAAAGAGTCAGACACGACTGAAGCGACTTAGCATACACACGTATATAATTTATATTCCTGTAATTTGTAATACCTGTTGCAATTGCTTAGTTCTTTAGAGAAAACAATCCCTTTCTCATATATTTCACATAAAAACAACTAATTTTTATAACTATTTTTCAACAGTGCAATGCATTATGATTAAAATGTCTTGGGAAATAGGTTTATAAGGTATAGAAAATATTGTCATGAAAAGATTCTTGTTAATATAAATCTTCACTTGACTTATAGGTGTTCCCCTAAAATATAAAATCTGTTTTGCTTTAATTTAATATGGTCTTTTTAGACCAAGTCCAAAACAGTCTACCTTAATACTAGATTCTGCTGTGTAGTGAACTGGCCATAGGACTAGTAGAGTTTGATCTCAATATTCCTGAATTCAGGTTACAGTTTAGAAAATTAATGTTTTGGTTCCTCAGTTATTTGCTAGTAACTCTAAGTACTGTAAAATGAAATTTTAACATGTTAACTTAAAAATATGCTCTTATTTTCATAAAACCAGTATTTTTGAAGACATTGCTATAAATATGAGCCATTGCATAGAAGATACAAGATACACAAACATGAGAGGGTGCTTAGTGATTAATTGAAGACTTCCTGCTGTTTTGTGAACATTTGTTAACACATATTTGTGAGTATTTTACCCTTGATCTTCTTATTTTGAATCAATTCACCTTTTTTCTTCTCAAGTATTTACCTTGTAGTTCTTTGTGATCAACCCACATATGAAGGATGACAAGTGAACTGATCTTTAATTCATTTCTCCAAATATCTGCTTCATTCAAATTGTGATAGAAAGAAGCACATAAGAACAAATCTTAGTTATCATTATTTTATTGATGTTTATTTAGTAGTCTTCATGCCAAAGTGGTGGGGTTTAATACTGATACATTATTATACTAGGAAAAATTGTTTTAAAAAAACATGCTTTATTTATTTTTTTAAATATAAATTTATTTATTTTAATTGGAGGCTAATTACTTTACAATATTGTATTGGTTTTGCCATACATTAACATGAATCCGCCACTGGTGTACACGTGTTCCCCATCCTGAACCTCCCTCCCACCTCCCTCCACATACCATCCCTCTGGGTCATCCCATTGCACCAGCCCTGAGCATCCTGTATCATGCATTGAACCTGGACTGATGATTCATTTCACATATGATATTATACATGTTTCAGTGCCGTTCTTGCAAATCATCCCACCCTTGCCCTCTCCCACAGAGTCCATAAGACTGTTCTATACATCTGTGTCTCTTTTGCTGTCTCGCATACAGGGTTATCGTTACCATCTTTCTAAATTCCATATGTATGTGTTAGTATACTGTATTGGTGTTTTTCTTTCTGGCTTACTTCACTCTCTATAATAGGCTCCAGTTTCATCCACCTCATTAGAACTGATTCAAATGTATTCTTTTGAATGGCTGAGTAATACTCCATTGTGTATATGTACCACTGCTTTCTTATCCATTCATCTGCCAATGGACATTTAGGTTGCTTCCATGTCCTGGCTATTATAAACAGTGCTGCGATGAACACTGGGGTACACGTGTCTCTTTCCCTTCTGGTTTCCTCAGTGTGTATGCCCAGCAGTGGGATTGCTGGATCATAAGGCAGTTCTATTTCCAGTTTTTTAAGGAATCTCCACACTGTTCTCCATAGTGGCTGTACTAGTTTGCATTCCCACCAACAGTGTAAGAAGGTTCCCTTTTCTCCACACCCTCTCCAGCATTTATTATTTGTAGACTTTTGGATCGCAGCCATTCTGACTGGCATGAAATGGTACCTCATAGTGGTTTTGATTTGCATTTCTCTGATAATGAGTGATGTTGAGCATGTTTTCATGTGTTTGTTAGCCGTCTGTATGTCTTTGGAGAAATGTCTATTTAGATCTTTGACCCATTTTTTGATTGAGTCATTTATTTTTCTGGAATTGAGCTGCAGGAGTTGCTTATATATTTTTGAGATTAATTCTTTGTCAGTTGCTTCATTTGCTATTATTTTCTCCCATTCTGAAGGCTGTCTTTTCACCTTGCTTATAGTTTCCTTTGTTGTGCAGAAGCTTTTAAGTTTAATTAGGTCCCATTTGTTTATTTTTGCTTTTATTTCCAATATTTTGGGAGGTGGGTCATAGAGGATCCTGCTGTGATTTATGTCTGAGAGTGTTTTGCGTATGTTCTCCTCTAGGAGTTTTATAGTTTCTAGTCTTACATTTAGATCTTTAATCCATTTTGAGTTTATTTTTGTGTATGGTGTTAGAAAGTGTTCTAGTTTGATTCTTTTACAAGTGGTTGACCAGATTTCCCAGCACCACTTGGTAAAGAGATTGTCTTTTCCCCATTGTTTATTCTTGCTGCCTTTGTCAAAGATAGATGTCCATAGGTGCGTGGATTTATCTCTGGGCTTTCTATTTTGTTCCATTGATCTATATTTCTGTCTTTGTGCCAGTACCATACTGTCTTGATGACTGTGGCTTTGTAGTAGAGCCTGAAGTCAGGCAGGTTGGTTCCTCCAGTTCCTTTCTTCTTTCTCAAGATTGCTTTGGCTATTCGAGGTTTTTTGTATTTCCATACAAATTGTGAAATTATTTGTTCTAGCTCTGTGAAAAATTCCGTTGGTAGCTTGATAGGGATTGCATTGAATCTATAGATTGCTTTGGGTAGTATACTCATTTTCATTATATTGATTCTTCCAATCCACAAATATGGTATATTTCTCCCTCTGTTGGTGTCCTCTTTGATTTCTTTCACCAGTGTTTTATAATTTTCTATGTATAGGTCTTTAGTTTCTACGTACAGAAACTACGTACAGAAAGTATTTTATTCTTTTTGTTGCAATGTGGATGGAATTGTTTCCATAATTTCTCTTTCTATTTTCTCATTATTAGTGTATATGAATGCAAGGGATTTCTGTGTGTTGATTTTATATCCTGCAACTTTACTATATTCATTGATTAGCTCTAGTGGTTTTCTGGTGCAGTCTTTAGGGTTTTCTATGTAGAGGATCATGTCATCTGCAAACAGTAAGAGTTTTACTTCTTCTTTTCCAATTTGGATTCCTTTTATTTCTTTTTCTGCTCTGATTGCTGTGGCCAAAACCACCAAAACTATGTTGAATAGTAGTGGGGAAAGTGAGCACTCTTGTCTTGTTCCTGACTTTAGGGGAAATGTTTTCAATTTTTCACCATTGAGGATAATGTTTGCTGTGGGTTTGTCATATATAGCTTTTATTATGTTGAGGTATATTCCTTCTATTCCTGCTTTCTGGAGAGTTTTTATCATAAATGGATGTTGAATTTTGTCAAAGGTTTTTTTCTGCATCTATTGAGATAATCATATGGCTTTTATTTTTCAATTTGTTAATGTGGTGTATTACATTGTGATTTGCAGATTTGAGGAATTCTTGCATCCCTGGGAAAAAGCCCACTCAGTCATGATGTATGATCTTTTTAATGTGTTGTTGGATTCTGATTGCTAGAATTTTATTAAGGATTTTTGCATCTATGTTCATGAGTGATATTGGCCTATAGTTTTATTTTTTTGTGGCATCTTTGTCCGGTTTTGGTATTAGGGTGATGGAGGCCTCATAGAATGAGTTTGGAAGTTTACCTTCCTCTGCAATTTTCTGGAAGAGTTTGAGTAGGATAGATGTTAGCTCTTCTCTAAATTTTTGGTAGAATTCAGCTGTGAAGCCATCTGGACCTGGGCTTTTGTTTGCTGGAAGATTTCTGGTTACAGTTTCAATATCCTTGCTTGTGATCGGTCTGTTAAGATTTTCTATTTCTTCCTGGTCGAGTTTTGGAAAGTTGTACTTTTCTAAGAATTTGTCCATTTCTTCCACGTTGTCCATTTTATTGGCATATAATTGCTGATAGTACTCTCTTATGATCCTTTGTATTTCTGTGCTGTCTGTTGTGATCTCTCTGTTTTCATTTCTAATTTTATTGATTTGATTTTTGTCCCTTTGTTTCTTGATGAGTCTGGCTAATGGTTTGTCAATTTTATTTATCCTCTCAAATAACCAGCTTTTGGCTTTGTTGATTTTTTTCTATGGTCTCTTTTGTTTCTTTTGCATTTATTTCTGCCCTAATTTTAAGATTTCTTTCCTTCTACTAACCCTGGGGTTCTTAATTTTTTCCTTTTCTAGTTGCTTTAGGTGTAGAGTTAGGTAATTTATTTGACTTTTTTCTTGTTTCTTGAGGTGTGCCTTTATTGCTATGAACCTTCCCCTTAGCAATGCTTTTACAGTGTCCCACAGGTTTTGGGTTGTGTTTTCATTTTCATTCATTTCTATGCATATTTTGATTTTTTTAAAATTTCTTCTGTGATTTATTGGTTATTCAGCAGCGTGTTGTTCAGGCTCCATATATTGGAATTTTTAATAGTTTTTCTCCTGTAATTGAGATCTAATCTTGCTGCATTGTGGTCAGAAAAGATGCTTGGAATCATTTCAATTTTTTTGAATTTACCAAGGCTAGATTTATGGCCCAGGATGTGATCTATCCTGGAGAAGGTTCTGTGTGCGCTTGAGAAAAAGGTGAAATTCATTGTTTTGGGGTGGAATATCCTATGCTGCTGCTGCTGCTGCTGCTAAGTCACTTCAGGCGTGTCCAACTCTGTGCAACCCCATAGACAGCAGCCCACCAGGCTCCCCTGTCCCTTGCCTGGGATTCTCCAGGCAAGAACTTTGGAGTTGGATGCCATTGCCTTCTCGATATCAATTAGGTCTAACTGGTCGATTGTATCATTTAAAGTTTGTATTTCCTTGTTAATTTTCTGTTTAGATGATCTATCCATAGGTGTGAGTGGGGTATTAAAGTCTCCCACTATTATTGTGTTATTATTAATTTCCCCTTTCATACTTGTTAGCATTTGTCTTACATATTGCGGTGCTCCTATGTTGGGTGCATATATATTTATAATTGTTATATTTTCTTCTTGGATTGATCCTTTGATCATTATGTAGTGACCATCTTTGTCTCTTTTCATAGCCTTTGTTTTAAAGTCTATTTTATCTGATATGAGTATTGCTACTCCTGTATTTATTTAATAATAATTTATTTATTATCTGATATGAATATTGCTCTATTTCCATGAAATATCTTTTTCCAGTCCTTCACTTTCCGTCTGTATGTGTTCCCTGTTTTGAGGTGGGTCTCTTGTAGACAACATATATAGGGGTCTTGTTTTTGTATCCATTCAGCCAGTCTTTGTCTTTTGGTTGTGGCATTCAACCCATTTACGTTTAAGGTAATTATTGATGAGTATGATCCTGTTGCCATTTACTTTATTGTTTTGGATTCAAGTATATACACCCTTTTTGTGTTTCCTGTCTAGAGAAGATCCTTTAGCATTTGTTGGAGAGCTGGTTTGGTGGTGCTGAATTCTCTGAGCTTTTGCTTGTCTGTAAAGTTTTGATTTTTCCTTCATATTTGAATGAGATCCTTGCTGTGTACAGTAATCTGGGCTGTAGGTTATTTTCTTTCATCACTTTAAGTATGTCCTGCCATTCCCTCCTGGCCTGAAGAGTTTCTATTGAAAGATCAGCTGTTATCCATATGGGAATCCCCTTGTGTTTTATTTGTTGTTTTGATGCTTTTAATATTTGTTCTTTGTGTTTGATCTTTGTTAATTTGATTAATATGTGTCTTGGGGTGTTTTGCCTTGAGTTTATCTTATTTGGGACTCTGGGTTTCTTGGACTTGGGTGATTATTTCCTTCCCCATTTTAGGGAAGTTTTCAACTATTATGTCCTCAAGTATTGGTCTTTCTTTTTGTTTTCCTCTGGGACTCCTATGATTTGAATGTTGGGGCATTTAACATTGTCCCAGAGGTCTCTGAGATTGTCCTCATTTCTTTTAATTCATTTTTCTTTTTTCCTCTCTGATTAATTTCTTTCTACCATTCTATCTTCTACCTCACTAATCCTGTCTTCTGCCTCCGTTATTCTACTATTTGTTGCCTCCAGAGTGTTTTTGATCCCATTTATTGCATTATTCATTATATATTGACTCTTTTTTATTTCTTCTAGGTCCTTGTTAAACCTTTCCTGGATCTTCTCAATCGTTGTCTCCAGGCTATTTATCTGTGATTCCATTTTGATTTGAAGATTTTGGATCATTTTCACTATCATTATTCAGAATTATTTATCAGGTAGATTCCCTATCTCTTCCTCTTTTGTTTGGTTTGATGGGCATTTATCCTGTTCCTTTACCTGTTGGGTATTCCTCTATCTCATCATCTTGTTTATATTCCTGTGTTTGAGGTACCCTTTCTGTATTCTGGCAGTTTGTGGAGTTCTTTTTATTGTGGAGTTTCCTTACTGTGGGTGGGGTTTTATGGGTGGCTTGTCAAGGTTTCCTGGTTAGGAAAGCTTGTGTCAGTGTTCTGGTGGGTGGAGCTGGGTTTCTTCTCTCTGGAGTGCAATGAAGTGTCCAGTAATGAGTTATGAGATGTCAGTGGGTTTGGAGTGACTTTGGGCAGCCTGTATATTGAAGCTAAGGGCTGTGTTCCTGTGTTGCTGGAGAATTTGCATGGTATGTCTTACCCTGGAACTTCTTGGCCCTTGGGTGGTGCTTGGTTTCAGTGTAGGTATGGAGGTGTTTGATGAGCTCCTGTCGATTAATGTTCCCTGGAGTCAGGAGTTCTCTGGTGTTCTCAGGATTTGGACTTAAGCCTCCTGCTTCTGGTTTTCAGTCTTATTCTTACAGTAGCCTCAAGACTTCTCCATCTGTTCAGCCCTGTTGATAAAACATCTAGGTTAAAGATGAAATGTTCTCCACAGTGAGAGACACCCAGAGAGGTTCACAGAGTTACATGGAGAAGAGAAGAGGGGGGAGGGAGATAGAGGTGACCAGGATGAGATGAGGTGGAATCAAAAGAGGAGAGAGCAAGCTAGCCAGTAATCACTTCCTTATGTGTGCTCTACAGTCTGGACCGCTCAGAGATGTTCATGGAGTTATACAGAGAAGAGAAGAGGAAGGAAGGAGACAGAGGTGGCCAGGAGGATAAAGGGGGGGATCAAAAGGAGAGAGACAGATCCAGCCAGTAATCATTTCCCTAAGTGTTCTCCACCATCCGGAACACACAAAGAGATTCACAGAGTTGGGTAGAGAAGAGAAGGGGGAGGGAGGAGATAGAGGCAACTGGGTGGAGAAAAAGGAGAGTCCAAAGAAGGAGAGAGCAGTCAAGCCAGTAATCTCACTCCCAAGTAAAAATGGGTACCGAAGATTGGGTTCTTAAAGGTAAAAAATTGATAACAAATACCAAAAAGCAAAAATTAAAAATCTAGAGTAGAGGTTGGATTCTCAAAAATACAATATTAAAGAAAAGAACAAAGTCACAAAAATTATAAAATATATATGTATATATGAAGTTTGGTTTTAAAAAATAGGGTCCTTTTTTTTGCAAAATAGGTTATAAAACTGAAAATTAAAAGAGTAATAGAGGACTAAAAAAATTAAAGAATGATAGTAAAAATAGTAAAAATATATCTAGGACTTTCTCTGGTTTGTTATGGGCAGTGTGGGGTCAGTTCATTTTCAGATAGTTCCTTGATCCAGCTTATATTTCTCAAGATCTATAGGCCTCTTCCTATGTCTGATCAGATCAGATCAGTCACTGAGTCGTGTCTGACCCTTTGTGACCCCATGAATCGCAGCACGCCAGGCCTCCCTGTCCATCACTAACTCCCAGAGTTCACTCAGACTCATGTCCATCGAGTCAGTGATGCCATCCAGCCATCTCATCCTCTGTTGTCCCCTTCTCCTCCTGCCCCCAATCCCTCGCACCATCAGAGTCTTTTCCAATGAGTCAACGCTTCGCATGAGGTGGCCAAAGTACTGGAGTTTCAGCCTTAGCATCATTCCTTCCAAAGAAATCCCAGGCCTGATCTCCTTTAGAATGGACTGGTTGGATCTCCTTGCAGTCCAAGGGACTCTCAAGAGTCTTCTCCAACACCACAGTTCAAAAGCATCAATTCTTCCACGCTCAGCCTTCTTCACAGTCCAACTCTCACATCCATACATGACCACAGGAAAAACCATAGCCTTGACTAGACGAACCTTTGTTGGCAAAATAATGTCTCTGCTTTTGAATATGCTATCTAGGTTGGTCATAACTTTCCTTCCAAGGAGTAAGCGTCTTTTAATTTCATGGCTGCAGTCACCATCTGCAGTGATTTTGGAGCCCAGAAAAATAAAGTCTGACACTGTTTCCACAGTTTCTCCATCTATTTCCCATGAAGTGATGGGACTGGATGCCATGATCTTCGTTTTCTAAATGTTGAGCTTTAAGCCAACCTTTTCACTCTCCACTTTCACCTTCATCAAGAGGCTTTTGAGTTCCTCTTCACTTTCTGCCATAACAGTGGTGTCATCTGCATATCTGAGGTTATTGATATTTCTCCCGGCAATCTTGATTCCAGCTTGTGTTTTTTCCAGTCCAGCGTTTCTCATGATGTACCCTGTATATAAGTTAAATAAACAAGGTGACAATATACAGCCTTGACGTACTCCTTTTTCTATTTAGAACCAGTCTGTTGTTCCATGTCCAGTTCTAACTGTTGCTTCCTGACCTGCATACAAATTTCTCAAGAGGCAGGTCAGGTGGTCTGGTATTCCCATCTCTTTCAGAATTTTCCACAGTTTATTGTGATCCACACAGTCAAAGGCTTTGGCATAGTCAATAAAGCAGAAATAGATGTTTTTCTGGAACTCTCTTGCTTTTTCCGTGATCCAGCGGATGTCGGCAATTTGATCTCTGGTTCTTCTGCCTATTCTAAAACCAGCTTGAACATCAGGAAGTTCACGGTTCACATATTGCTGAAGCCTGGCTTGGAGAATTTTGAGCTTTACTTTACTAGCGTGTGAGATGAGTGCAATTGTGCGGTAGGTTGAGCATTCTTTGGCATTATGTAGTTGGTACTAATTACAGGGTTTTAATCTATTATACCTGTCACTTCCAAGGTGGTTCCCTCTGTTTTAGCTTCTTCTGTTTGCTGGTCTGTTCAGTGTCTAATTTCTGCCCTGAAACAAGGGGGCGGTAGTGGACACTTTTTTAGGCTCACTTGTTCAGTCGTGCTGTGGGGAGGGAGGGACGCTGCAAACAAATAACCCTGGCGTGTGCTCGTAGTATCTCGGCCACACTGGGTTTGCCCTCGCTTTCCCTGTCTACACTGCTTAGGCTCTAGGTTGCTCTTCTGGGAACTGTCTGAGGCTGGCCCTGGGCTGCATTTACCTCCCAGGTCTAAGACGCTCAGGTTCAGGCACTCAGGTAGTCCTCAGAGGCGCAGAGTCGGTTGGGCCTGCGTTTTGTGCCCTTCCCAGGTCTGAGCAGCTCAGGTGACCAGGTGTTTGGCCAGTGCGGTCGCTGCAACTTATTGCCTCCCTCGTCCCTGCCGCTTGGTTTTCTGGGTGTACAACCGGCACACCTTCTCAGGAGGATGTTTACCGTCCAGAATCCCAAGAAGTGGGTTAGCAAAGAAGCCTGCTTGCAGTTTGATAGATAATACCTCTCTCGGGCCACGATTGCCCCCTTCAGGCTCTGGCTGCCCTTGCCTGCCTGTCACTGAAGGAGGAGAGGCTGGTCTGCAGCTGGCTCAGTCCTTTGTTCTGTGAGTGGGCCTGGCGGTGTTTTAGGTTAGGGCTTTTCGTGTCGTATCTATCCCACATTCTGGTTTGCTAGCCCAAGTTAGTTCCCTCAGATTGCCCTTGGGGCATTCAGGCCTGGTCCTTACTCTAAGCAATGCAGCCCGCACCGCCCTGCCCAGCCCCCACTTGCTAGTGGCGGGTGCAGGCTTCTGTGCTGCTTCTCCACTAGGAGAGTTACCACTGGGCTCCTAATCTGTGAGTTTTAATTATTTACTTATTTTTCCTCCCGATTATGTTGCCATCTGTGGTTCCAAGACTCGCCACAGACTTGGCAGTGAGAGTGTTCCCTGGTGTTTGGAAGTGAAAGTGAAGTTGCGCAGTCACGTCCGACTCTTTGCGACCCCATGGACTTGTAGTCTACCAGGCTCCTCAGTCCATTGGATTTTCCGGGCAAGAGTACTGGAGTGGGTTGCCTTCTCCTTCTCCCGCATTGTAGGAGACCCAGGTTCAATCCCTGGGTTGGGAACTTCTCTCTTTTTTTAAGACTCCCTTCCCGGGACAGAGCTCCGTCCCCACCTCTTTTGTCTCTCTTTTTGTCTTTCATATTTTTTCCTACCTCCTTTAGAAGACAATGGGCTAAAAAAAAAAAAAAAAAAGAAGACCATGGGCTGCTTTTCTGGGTGCCTGATGTCCTCTGCCAGCATTCAGAAGTTGTTTTGTGGAATTTACTCAGCGTTCAAATGTTCTTTTGATGAATTTGTGGGGGAGAAAGTGGTCACCCTGTCCTATTCCTCCACCATCTTAGGACCGCCTCCCCATGCTTTGTTTAATTATTGGTTCAAATGGCCTTTGGAAAAATGTGTTTTAGAGATGTATAGGGGCGTATATTTTGTACCAGAGTAATCATTCACTGTGTTATTTAAGCAAGTAGGTTACTTTAAATAAGCTCATAATGAGTTTTTAATTTATAGAGAAATGAATCAGTAGGGCAAAGAGAGGTGCAAAGTCTTAGAAGAATTTGCCTTGTATAATAATTGAAGAATCACTTGAGTAAAATCCCCACTGAACTAGCTTTTGTTGGACGAAAGAATGCAATTATATTAAAAATGAATACTTCAGTGTAATATGAAACCGATGCTGCCTGAATTATTATGTGCCAAATTAGGTTGCTATAAACAATAACAAAATGGGTGACTGTGCAAATGAAAGCACTGAGTTATTTAAACTTGCTGTAGCATGTTTAATGAGATGCAGTGAAAGCAGAAAATGTTTAATTTAGTAACGGGTGACCTGAATCAATCTGTCCTACAGAATGACAGGCTTTGGATTAATTTTCAGTTAAAACAAAATAACCGAATAACCACCCTTATTAATATATAATATAGACTATTGCACATTATTCTCTTTTAGTAAGAGAAATGGCATCTTTCAGGAGGAATTATAAGTTCTACATGAAACGCTGCTAACCAAATTAAGTCTTGTTTTTTTTCCTTAGAGAATCTGGCAATGCTTTGTGTTTCTGGTTGGATTATATTAAGACCATAATCTAATAAACCCCTTGAAGGAAAAACTTGTGGTATTTTTCTGGAATATAATTGTGTAAGTCTAGTCTATTTTTATTAATTATAGACAGTATAAGGTGATTAAATTAAAATGATAGACTCCTTTCATATTTAGACAGATCTGTGGAGTTGATGGTCTACTCAGGTATTTCTATGTTAAATACCTGAAATAGCTTCTTGCCCTATGTTTTCCTTCTTTTAGAGGCATCAGAATTCAGGAATTTTGAAAACTTCTTTCTCAGTGGGTGTGAATTCAGTGTACCATGATATGTTTGGGCAATACAGGGCAGAGAGTTAAATTCTTGAAGGGCTGCTTTGCATCACTTGAGGGACACTCAGTTTTATGAGTTTCCTGTGATATGGAAAAACACTTCATATTATTACTCAAATTAAAAAACTTTTCACTCTAGGCAGACTCTATAAACAATGGACATAAAGTGAGCATCTATGTGATAATGAGAAGCTGCAAGTATCTTTAAAAAATGAAACCGTTTATTTGTGAAAGTGAAATGTATTTTACTGTCTTAATCCTCCTTTAATGGGAGGTTTCCTTGATATATTTTACTCATTTGGAGTTGGTTTCCAAACTGAATTAGAAGAAATAACGTATAGTATCTTACACAATGAGCCAAAATGTGTCCCAAGGGTCATACTTGTAACCACTTTAGTGTTAGGCATTTTATGATATTTCTGAGCCTAAATTCCACACAATTGTGTAAGTATGGTATTTTTATATAATACTGAATATTAGAGTCAAACATTATTTTGCAAATTCAAAAATTATTACAGTTCACATGTGCAGCAGTTGGAGATGTGGGGCCTTAAATCTGTTTGGTTCAAAGGCAAAATGAAGTTTTACAAATGCTGTTTTATTACTCTGTAACTTTGGTAAATAACTGTTTTTGTATTTAAGAACTTAATTAGCATAATACTTTAAATCAAAAAGCAGAGTAGAAGCTATATTTTTTTATGAGCTTGCTAGAATATTATCTAAATCAAGTGACTAACTCTTTTGTTTAAGGTAAAAACAATCTTGTTTTTCCAAAGAAACAGCACAGTAGTGTTTAATCTCTGTGTGTAAATCACTGTGCTTTAGTTTCTTTTTGGAGAGAAAATTTTTCATGGTTTTATTCTTCTCAGTGATGAGGCTTTACACTGTTAGAACTATTGAATATCTCTAAAAATACAAGACAAAAAAAAAGGCAAAAGCTTTTCTTGTCTCCAGAAACATACCTTGGTAATTGTGGCTTTGAATAATAGAATGCAGATAAAGCTAGTATGTGGGAGTTATTTTCTAGTTAGAAACAGCATATAGATAACCTTTTCTTGAAAAGAATTTTAATGTTTAGTTAGAACATTCGGTTCGAACAATGATTACTACAGGATGCTCTCTGTACTTTGATTGTCCTAGAAATGCTCATGTGAACCAGAGCCTGAGCTTTGAAATTAGTAGACCTCTTTTCAAATCCTTGCTTGTCTCTCTGTGGCTCCTTTATTTTTTAGATCCTGGACCTTAGGGCTTACCCTTCTTGAGGCTGATTTTTTTCTTCACTTGAAAATTTGTGTTCATAATTCATAACCCACAGAGTTTTATTAAGGCAAAGTGGCATATATGTGAACGTTTTTGTCAATTATATACTATGATATTATTATATATTATTAGACGGTACTCTATAAAGATATAATGAATCATTTTAAGTGGAGAATTTCTTTGTATAGTGATCTCCACCTTCCTTTCTCTCTCACCATTCCTTTGTTCCCCTAATATTATACTCTGAAATTTTCAAACACTGTGTTTAAAATTGTGGCTGTTAATATTGTACTTGTAATATGTTTGAGAAAACATTCTAACCTCATGGAAAATATGATATTTAATTTGTAGTTGAATTATCTTTTTTTTTAATTTTGATACTTGCAGTACTTTTGAAAGAGAAATTAGTCTCAGTATCCGCACCCATGTAGATCACTATGGGACAAAAGCTTTAAAAATGTATTGATAATAAGCTTTTAAGTTAAGTTTCTTCCATGTCTTTTCATGGCTTGAAGTACATTTCTTTTTGGTGCTGAAAAATATTCTATTGTCTGGATGGACCACAGTATACTTATTCATTCACCTACTGAAGAATGTCTTGGTTGATGCCAGGTTTTGGCAATTGTGAATAAAGTTCATGAGGCTTTTGTGTGTACAAAGGTTTTTATTACTTTGGGTGAATTCCAAGGTACTTGATTGCAACATTTGCAATCAACTATAATTATAAGCAAAACAAGCTTTGAATCCCAGTTTTAAGGGAAATATGAATTCCTAACAAAGAATCCCATTGTTCACATTAGTAGTCCTATTTAGAAAAATCCAGTTACTATTATATTTTGGGTTTTTAAAAAGTGTGTGGAAATGGAAAAAAGATGTACTTGTGGTGGTGTTTATAATAGTAGGGGCTCTTAGAGTACAGGTGGAATTGCTTATAGATCTAGAAGTTTGATCAGTCCAGAATTACTTAATGTATTAGTTTGGAATATAGATTTAAAATGGGCTTCCCAGGTGGCACTAGTGGTAAAGAACCCAATCTGCCAGTGAAGGAGACTTAAGAGACGTGGGTTCATTCCCTGGTTTGGGAAGATCTCCTGGAGAAGAGCATGGCAACCCCCTCCAGTACTCTTGTCTGGAGAATCCCATGGACAGAGGAGCCTACCAGGCTCCACATCCATAGAATTGCAAAGAGTTGGACACGACTGAAGTGACATAGCACACAAGCACATAGATTAAAAATAGAAAGTGATTATATCTGAGTATGGGATCATTAAAATTTTTGGCATCGTATTACTCGAATTTCATTGGAGAGTTGTGTATAAGCTTGGTATGTGAAATCCGCATTGATAAGAACTGAAGGTTGTTTTCTAGAAACAAAATTTACAGACTAGATAAGCATTTGTAAGTAACTTGATCTTTTTTTTTTTTTGGTATATAAAATGTTAATACTTTGAGCTCGTCAATTATACTATAAACTAGTATTAGGTATGCTGGCAGTCCATTGGGAGGATTAAAATAGTACTGTGAGTACAGTACTAGGGAGTGAAATGTCCTATTTCAGAGGAGTTTTTCATCCATGAAATAGGATCCTGTGTTCATTTCTGTTTACCAGATCAGAGATTGATAGGTGAATTTAAAAAATGTTGCATATTGGCTACGGTCTGTATTTGTAAGCTTTCCTCTTTGCAGATTTGCATATATTCAAAGGCTTTTAAGATCATTCAGGAATACATAGGACCATCAACTTTGAGATGAGAAAATTCAAACCAAACTAAGGCAGATTTCTGCCCAAATGAGAACACAACAGGTTGCCTTACTTTTCTCTGCCATTAATAGCCACCAAAGCAAATTTTTATCACTCAGAAATTTCTTCCAATGAAGCTATTTGGGGAAATATGTTAGCTCAAATCTGAGATAACTTGTTACCTGTACTCTGTGTCTTAATAAATTTCTTCTAAACAGTCTTGCAATCTGTGGAGTTAGATAATTTCTGAAAATATTTTTGTATGGTACTTTAACGTTTTGAGAAACATTTATTTAGTTGCCATTAAAAATTAATGTATTTTGCCTGTGAATCTTGATTTCTGGTTTTCTTTAAATAAATGTTAAGTCAGGGCATGCTGCACCTAAAACTCTGTCAGGTAGTGGTTTGGGAGGCTGAGTTATCATAGACCTTCTGAGTTCACTACGGGCCCCTTTGGGCCTGTTCACTTGCTTATATTGATATTACTTGCCTGGCTTTTTGAAAGCATTTGATTTTTGTGAGCTTTTAGATAAAGTTGGATGTAGCAGGTTTTGAGAGCTTTAATACAAATTGATACAGACTTTGTGATTCTTGGTAAATTTGACCCAGTTAGTTTGTATGATTTTGCTGAAACACAATCTTTAGATCATCCTGACAAAAGCTCTTGGAGGGATTCCATCCATATATCATTGATGTTGCTTGCCATGACCTTGGCCTTGCCTTTCTCTAAAGGGCTTTATTTTCTGGCAGTCCCCACAGCCAAACAGAATCACATCTGACTTCTTACCTCTGAGCCTTGCATGTTCTCCTGTCTGGAGCACTCTCCCACCCTCATTTATCTGGCTTCACATTGTCCTTCTCCTCCATGGACAGCCTTCCTCATCTCCCTCTTAGCTTGCTCGCCATGCCTGGCTGAGGGCACTTTAAGATCCGGTAGCTACCATCTTTGTTTCCCTTTACATCAACTCTCTGCAGGTGAATATTCATTAAATAAATGATTCTGAAGTTTTTCTGGTGTCATTTATGTGTCATAATTCCCTCATATCTTTGAACTTTAGGTAGTTTATGTTTGGGGAAATGTTTCATTTTAGTGAAGAAGTGACAGATCTCCCCCAACCATGCCCTACCACATACCCCCTTCTCCTCCCCTTAAGCCCCTTCCTTGCTTCCCATAAATACTCTAGGCAAGACCTTTTATTGCAAAGAATTTTATTGGATTATAATGTCTTTTATCTTCCATATTCTCTTTCTTACCATATTTTCTACTTAAAGTTGAAATTATTTGTATAAATTAGAGGAAGCATAGGTGATAGTAGTAAAAGCTTTGCAAGGTTTTGATGCTTACCATATTTTTACTTTTAAAAAAACATTTTTATACAAATTCTAAATATTCATTCTTGTAAATAATGACATTGTCAATCTTGGAAACTAGTAACTTTTTAAACATATTTTCAGCAAGACTAAGATTTTAGAATAATGCTCAATAGAAAACACCATTTTCTAATGCTTAAGACTTAAAAAACATCATGAATCAGAAACAATATCAAAAGATATCTCTGAATAATTATCTGCATATTGTGCCAGTGTTACTAATCTTATATAGATACTTCATGGATTCTTAAAAATAGGATTTTAATTTAAATGCTTAAAATGTCCAATTTAGCGTTGGCTTCAAGCCTAATGCAACATTGGAGCCTCATATGATTCTTCAGAGGCTGGTCAGTCTTATTCTCTCCTGCCTTACATCCCAAATTATTCCCTACCCCCTTTCCCTTTTCCCATGGCAAGGTCCACTAACTTTTATCTTCTCAAATTGTGTGACAACCATTTAAAATACCCCTGTGACAACATTTAGGATGCTTGCTCATCAGTCATACTACTTCATATCTCTGTAATCTGTTTGTCAAATCTGAGTTTATCCTTGACTGAGAATTTTTTCACTGGCATATTTCTAATAGCCCATAAACACTCATAAACACGGTGCACACATGCACAGACCTGCACACTCTTTGACTTCATTTGCTTTGTTGGTTGATGATACCTACCTGTTGCATGATATGTAATGATTCCTACCACCAGATGAATAAACCATTGCTTCAGTTGAACTCATTCCTGATAGAGAGAATCCTGTATGTGAGTGTGGAATAGAAAGGAAGATCATTCTTCATACTCTTGAATGACCTACTTCAAGAAGTGACGGTTTGTGAGATCCTGAGATAGGCTCTCCTCTCCTTTTGTTAAAGCAAATTCTGTTTCTCTTTTCTGTTCTTGTGACAGCTTTTTACAGATATGAGATGTTTTTTAGGAGAGAGTGTACTAGGTGGGCCTTTGGAACAGAGCTTGTTTTAGGGAACACAACTCACGAAGAAAGCAGTTGATAGAGTGGCATTATGTTTTTATATGGAAGATGGAAGTTCAATAGAAATAGTACTATCCTCTTAGATGGTTTTTTATCTTTAGAAGCAGGTTGTCAATTTTTAATAAGAAGCAGATGTATGGAGTTGAGTTTTTACTTCTCTAACATTGAAAGTTTTAATTCTGTAATAGATACAAGCTCCCTGTCATATAGAATTGTAGCCCAATACACTGAGGACTTTAAGAACTGTTGAAATAACTACTGAATGCAAGAATATCAACCTTGACAGCTTGGAAATTTGCTAGTGCAGAGTACACTCCTGACAGGGTGCTTCAGTTATGTTACAGGTTTTAATTCTGTAAGAGGTTTAGATTGAGGATTACTAGTGATGGTGAACACTTACAGCATGTTAAGTATTTCGTAATTCAGCATATTAATAAATATATATTTCATAATAAAAGAATAAATATTTCTAGAATGATTGAATGGCAAGTAAACAATGTGACGTCGTTTAAAAAATGCTGTTTTTCTGAAGCAAACTGCTATGTACTTGAGGTAAAAAGAATATGGCAGGTTTTTTGGGGTTTTTTTTTGGTAACACTCTTTTTCACTTTTAGACACTTGAGTCACAAGGAAAAGTGCACAAAAAGAGATTTGTTATAGGACAAAAAATATCATATGGTCTTCTTTTTCTTCCCTAGTAAAATACACCTTACTAAATGTAACAAAATAAGAAATGATTATAGAAAACAGGATGATGGGTTATTTCTAAATAATTGAGTCATTGTGGAAGATAACAGTATGTCAGAGTCCAAACTTAATTAGCTGAGGAACATGCACATTATTTCTGTTTGCTTTTTGGAGAAATTCTAACCTATCTCTGTTCTTAGCTGCTCGTATTTGCTATTCTTCTATCTAGTAGTCATGGTCTAGCTGTGCTCTTGTCTTTGGTTGAGCTGAAAGAACATTTAGAGTGGTCATCTGACATGTCTGGCAATTTGGTGATGCAGGAGGCCTTCAGAAGGAAGAGCAATTAAAAAAAAATGAAAAGCCCCCAGCTAGCTTATTTGCATGACACGAGTGACTCACTCAGTGATACACAAAGAACACGGGTGGTTTAGGTTAATGAATTGTTCTTTGAGTCCTGTTAGATTTTTTCCCACTGCTTCAGTAACTGCTTTCCCCACTGGTCCTTTATCTGGGTCCCCGGATTGTGAAATATTGTCATCATGCATTTCTCTTTTGTTTTCTTTTATGCTCCAGAGTTGGAACTGTGAAAGGCAGCTTCATTTATTGTTTAGTTGAATCAGAATGACTGCAGTTCCACAAACAAATTGGACTTCAGTTAGGGGTGCTTTGTCATAAATAATCTTGGAAGAGATTGGATTCTTTCTTTGCTGATATATTTTAGCCATGTGTTAAAATCAGCATCCCAAAGAGATTGATTTATTGCTAGTCTGAGTGATAGCTGAGCAGCACATGCCCGTCCTCATCCTGCTCTCTTTTGCTGTCTCTTTCCCTAAAGTATATTCAGCAATAATTTATGGTAAGGGAAACAAATATTCTATTTTCTCAATTATCCTTTTTAATTTAGCCTTCACTTCAAAACAAAATAGTTCTACAATGCACAACCCTCTCAGTAAACACTTCTTCATTATCTGGAAAGAAATCTGTTTCACAGATTGATTAAGTGCATTTTTCATAGTAGAGTCAGGGGGATCATATTTTCCAAATAGAATGTTAGGACATTTTAAAATTTCACAAATTTGTTTTCCCTGCAGGCTTCAAATACCTAAACAATAATTGTGAATACCTATTTTCATTGACTGTAAAATTTTTTTTTGTCCATTTATTTTGTTTCAAGTTATTCGATGCTAGAAATCATCTGGAGACATAGAAAATCTAGTGGTTTCCTCCTTGGTGGAAAAGATGTATATATACGTATATATGTATGTGTATGCATAAACATATTTATATGTGTGTGTATAAATGTAATTTGTACTTTTGTATGAAGATATTAAAAGTGAAAAACAGTATTCATTTGACTAGACATTGGTCCTTAACTATAAATGCCATAATAAGTAACACTTTGCTTTTTTGATTCATAAATGCTGTGGTCAGTTATACTCTGTCAGTAACAATCATTTCTTGTAAGTCGGATAATGGCATTAATTGGCATTAATATTTTTAATTGTTTTATTCATGCTTGATGCTTTACATGTGTTATTTAACTTGAAGCAAATATCATCTCCTTTCTTTCAGATGAGAAATTTAACATTTAGAACTGTTAAATGACTTACCCTCAAATCACACAGCTAGTAAGTTGTAGACACAGAATTTACATCTGTGTTTGTCTAGCTCCAAAGCTTGCATATTTCATCTTTGCATTCAACTTACTGTCTTCTGTAGAGATAAAGTTTTGATGAAGCTGATCGTATTTTCTATTTGATACATGATACAAAACAATGATGAGTGTGTTTAAGGTGATCTTTTTTTTTTTTTTGCAAAGATCTACTTATACATTGGAATTATTTTCCACAAGTGAGGCATACCCATGGTAACTTAGAGTATATTTACAGATATTTCAGATGAATATACTCTTATTGGTCATATTTAAAAGCGTATATCATTGTCTTAGAAAATAAGATGCAAATATTAAATGTCTGTATAATTCAAACATAAAAACATAAGGTATTGTTATATTAAGGGGTTTCGAGCAAGAGTGTGTGGATAAAACTGTAGGATTGACTTGCCCCAGATGTGCTCAGGGATTAGTTTTACCACGTGTGTTTTCGGTGCTTGATGGTTTACATTTTAAAAGCATTGAGTATTTATAAGACCTAAGGTCTGAGTAGGTCTTATATCTAATACATAGTTCACTGTGGCAGAGATTTAGGAGTGGGGATTGGGGTAGGTGATGATGTTTAATTTTTCTGACATCAGATTAACATGCTTGAAAGAGAAATTTAGCAAAGCTAATTGGAGTGACTACCAATACTATAAATTAGGTCCATAGCTTAGACCTATGAGTACTAGCCTTTATAACAGACTTGACAGCAACATAAATCTGTTAAAAAAAAAAAAAATGGAACTATTCCTGACATGAAATAATGGGATTGTCATATAGACGACACATTGTGCAGTTTTTCCTTTTAATTACTGTTTGAGAACAAAATCAGGTTTTGCAGCTGGTCCTTCTTCATTTCCATTTGCCTTGACTAAATCTCACACCTAGGAGTTTGAAGCATGACAGACAACAGGTGTGAATCTGTACTAATAATTGGCTGTAGTTCCTGTCCTTCCTTTAAAAATTGGCTATGTTGTAAACATCTGTAATACTAATCAAGACAGCCTTTTCCCCTATGTGTTTAATGTTTTCCAAACCATGGTTAGATGCTACGTCTGAATCAAATCACAAACTCAAGTCAGGTTATTAAATTACTCTTGCTAGGAGAATAGATTTTAAAGGAATGATGAGTTTCAGTCAGTTAAGTGCAGCTGGCAAGCAGCCATTCATTATGGCATAGTGTGACATTGATTTTTGACTAGAAGAAAAGGAAACAGCAGTAACTCTGTATTCTTAAGGAAACATTCTATATTATCGATGTACTTTGTTTCCTTAAAAGCCACTACCAAAGCTTTATTCAAATTGAATTTTGATTGTACTAATAAGGAAACCTATTCATTGTTGAAGTCAAAACATTCATTATTATGAAAATAAGATGCTAATCCCAGACTATTACCTTAGCAACTATTTCTATCCCTCTTCCTTAAGGACACAAGATACAGCGTGCTTTATTATAGACAAGAGCTTTTTTTTTTTTTTTTTTAGCAAAAATTACAAAATACTCATAATTACCTTTAGTAGGAACACGTGGGCTGACTCATTGTGCAGATTAAATAGACTATTGAAACAAAATCAGATGATTTGGCTCATTTTTTTTCTCCTACATTTTCTCCAGTGATTACTGCTCTCATCTACTTGCCAAATTGATGGGACTTGGCAGTAAAAAATAAGCAGTTGAAAATGTGGGAGATTAAGTTTTCTGAATTTCAGAGAGGGTCATCAGAGGGAAAGAGTACGAAAAGAGTTGGTCTTCCTGGGTTGACAAGATGCATCATAAGTTGTCTGTTCTCAGTTACAGTCACCTAGACCTAATTTTAGAAACCTCACCTTAAGAGAGAGTTATTTTTATTTTCCAGATTTTGATAAATATGGTGGATTCCACAAAGAAGTTGTTTGTAATTCTTGCATGACTTGTCTTTGTCTTGTCATTAAATGTCAGAACCTTAGATTCAAATTGTATTAAAAGTATGTGAAAATTAATGGCGGAAAGTGGTACAGTGTCTCATTTGCATAAATTAGGTCATGTGGAAAGTAGGGTCTAGGATACTGAATGTTGGCTTTGAGATCTGATCATACTGAAAGCTATTCACAATAAAGTCTATTTGCGTAAGGCAAATAAGTGAGGGAGGTGGTTTCAGGACAGCAGGTAGTATTTACTCACAGCTGTAGCTTGAATAGCAAACTGGTTATAGAATAGTGTTGATTGTAATGGAGATTTGAGCCAGTCATTGTCGTTCCAATTGGCAGAGACCTGGAATGAGTCCAGATTTTCATATGAGAAAGATGTTCTAAGGCGGAGGCACTGGAAGGGCCGCTGCTACTTTGGGCTTAGTGACAAGGCTGATTCATCTTCTTCAGCTCGATCGGGAGGGGGTGCATCCTGATCTTCTCTACTCCTCCTCCACTCTAATAATGGAAGCTACAACAACTGCAGTTACAGCAAGTACTTTGCACACATTCCAACTTAATTTTCAGAATAATTCTGAAAGATAGTTGTTGCTCTTATTTTTACAGTTGTGAAAATTAAGATTCAGAGAATATACGGAACTTAATCACGGTCATTCAGCTCATATGTGGCACGATTTGCACTCACACTAGGTCCATCTGATCGCAAGCCCTTGATTTTTTGACGCACCATACACTATTACAAATTACCAAAAAGAAAATTTTTTTTTCCTCCATAACATGTCTATATTGATTCAACTCTCTGTTTAGCTTTTATCATTTTCTCACAGAAATATTTTACCTTTTAAGAGATCCTTATCAGTCAAACCCTTCTTTTAGGTTATATGGGGTGGGGGCTGAAAAGACAGGCAACTGCTAGAATTCTGTGTCTAGACTGACCCTGGACTCAGTGCTGCCCTGTCTTATCTGTCTCTGCAAACAAGAATGTGATACCTTCATGCCTCTCCAATCTCCCTGGCTTTTATATTAATTATTGAGTGTTTGCTATATATAAGACTGATATGTAGTATTAATAAATCATGAAAGAAGAAGAAAAAGAAAGGAAGGAAAAAAGAAATTTGTTGGTTTGGGGGGAAAAAAAAACCAAACTGCTGTATTTAAAATTGCTTCCTCAGGTGGCTCAGTGGTAAAATACCTGCCTGCCAAGCAGGAGACACACGTTTGATGATCCCTGGGTCAGGAATATCCCCTGGAGAAGAAAATGGCATTTCACTCCAATATTCTTGCCTGGGAAATTCCATGGGCAGTGGAGTCTGATGGGCTACAGTCCATGGTGTCACGACTTAGCAAGTGAACAACAATATTTAAAATGGATAATCAACAAAGACCTACTAATAGCACAAGGAACTCTGTTCAGTGTTATGTGGCAGCCTGGATGGCAGAAGAGTTCAGGGGAGAATGCATACATGTATCTGTATGGCTAAGTCCCTTTGCTCTCCACCTGAGACTATAACAATATTGTTAATTGGCTATATTTCAATATAAAATAAAAAGTTTAAAATTATGTTTAAAAATTCATTGGTTTTTGGAAATTGAGCATTTCAGAGAAATGCTGGGGTTACCTGAGAACCTGCCTTTCCAGTCTGTTTCTGCTATGCTGGTATTACTTTCCCCTGAGCTGAGGTCTCCCCAGGTGACAGCTCCTGAGTTCATATATAGCTAAGTGATTTTTCTCTTCTTTTTTTAAAGCCCCCCAAATGAGCCAGTATGGTGAATTAACTAGGAAAGAATGTATGCATTTCTGTGAGATTTGTAAGTTATTTTTATTGGTGTTTGTGAATCCTTCAATTTGAAGATACTTTGTTCCTGACATTCTAAATTCTTTCCGGGTCCACAGAAACAAATATGCTGGCAAAAATTCTATATCCTAACTTTTCTCTAAATTTTGTAAGAATATTGAAGTGTTGTATATAAATTCACTTTTTTTCTGTCTACACTTAAAACTGTGAGAACAGTTGTAGGAATATTAGGCATTTATTCGTTCGTTTCACATTTATTATTTATTTTGTATCGTGTGTGATATTAAATTTTCAGGAGTGAGGAAATGATTTTGTTTAGTCGAGGATTTTATTTTTTTTAGTTTTTCTCCCTGTTTTCCATTTTGAATTGTTTTAAAATTCAAATTGACTTCCTAGAGGGCACTCTGAAATCTGGCAGTATTCCCTATTGAAAAATCACCATGCTTGACAGTTGTATCCTATGATACTGAGTGAGAAATTCTCAGAGAAGTATCTCACTTATTTTCAAAGTGTCTCCACTTAAATAACTTTTAAATGAACATTGTAATGCATATTTATTTGTGGTTCTCTGACTTTATTTTACTCATCTACTCAGTCATCTTTGATTCATTTGTTTTCACTTAATAAATATTTACTAAGCCCCTAAAATATGTGTTGCTCTTGAAACATAAAATTGACGTGAATATTTCCCTTATGACTCTTATATTGTGTTAGGGAAGCCAGATTAAACAAAGAAGCACAGTAAGTGACAGTTTTTACATGCATGCATGTTCAGTCATGTCCAACTCTTTGTGACCCGTGGACTGCAGCCAGTGAGGCTCCTCTGTCCATGGGATTGTCCAGGCAAGAATACTGGAGTAGGCTGACATTTCCTACTCCGGGAAAGATGACAACTGGCGTGAAGAAAAGAACAGTTCACGACGAGAGAGGCAGCAAGCAGGGAGGGCTTGCTTAATATTCCCCTACATGGGGAATATTAAGAAAACTGAGCAGAGACCTGATGGATGCTTAAGAGTTATTTAGCTTCATAGAGATTTAGAAGAAAGCCTATGTAAATTCAGTTAGCCGCCTGTATTCACAGATTTTTATATCTGGGGATAAGGAAGGACTACTGTACTGTCATTTTATATACAGGTACTGGACTTGAGATTTGCAGATTTTATTAACCATGAAGATTCTAGAAGCAATCTGCAGCTGATACTGTGGAGCACTGTATCCTAAGGTATGTATGGGTGTGAGAGTTGGACTATAAAGAAAGCTGAGCGCCAAAGGATTGATGCTTTGAAACTGTGGTGTTGGAGAAGACTCTTGAGAGTCCCTTGGACTGCAAGGAGATCCAACCAGTCCATCCTAAAGGAGATCAGTCCTGGGCGTTCATTGGAAAGACTGATGTTGAAGCTGAAACTCCAATACTTTGGCCACTTCATGGGAAGAGCTGACTCATTGGAAAAGACCCTGATGCTGGGAGGGATTGGGGGCAGGAGGAGAAGGGGACGACAGAGGATGAGATGGTTGGATAGCATCACTGACTCAATGGACATCGGTTTGAGTAAATTCTGGGAGTTGGTGATGGACAGGGAGGCCTGGCATGCTGCAGTCCATGGAGTTGCAAAGAGTCGGACATGACTGAGTGACTGAACTGAACTAAACTGTACCCTAAGGAGGAAAAGAACTGGACTTTTTGGAAGAACCAAAGACCTACGTGACAGTTAAGAGTAAAGGTTAAATTTACAAAATATAAGCTTTGCCATTTGATTTTCATCTGTAAGTATGAAGTTTACTAAGCTTTTATGCAGAAAAGCTTAAAAAAGCTTGGGCTTCCCAGAAGGTGCTAGTGTAGGTTTGCCATTTCAGGTTAGTCATAAGAGACCCCAGTCGGATCCCTGGATCTGTAAGTTCCTCTGGAGGAGGCATGGCAACCCACTCCAGTATTCTTATCTGGAGAATCCTATGGACAGAGGAGCCTGCTGGGCTATAGTCCATGGGGTTGCAAGAGTCAGACATGACTGAGCGACTAACACTTTCACTTTTAAACATCAGAATAATTTACCTTAACCATTTGAAAAATGGAGACAGGTTAGTATTAGGTTAGTTATCAGTTTTTAAATACTTGGAAAGATAGACCAAGTACTTTTATTGTTGTAAGAGTTGTGAACAATTTTTGGTTTTGTTTTATAAGTATTTTTGCTTTTTTTGTGTATGTATACACATACACTGCTTATTTAGCTGCTTTTCTTTTAAAAAGATATTTCTTATATTATTTACTAAAGTGTTTAGGAAGATATTAAAATTTTTATTTACCTACCATATTATCGTCATAAAGGCAGGGTGGAGATAATTTCCACTTTTGATTTATTGAGTTATCATATTGCAAACGAAGAAGGCGATGGCACCCCACTCCAGTACTCTTGCCTGGAAAATCCTATGGATGGAGGAGCCTGGTGGGCTGCAGTCCATGGGGTTGCGAAGAGTTGGATACGACTGAGCGACTTTACTTTTACTTTTCACTCTCATGCATTGGAGAAGGAAATGGCAACCCATTCCAGTGTTCTTGCCTGGAGAATCCCAGGGACCGGGGAGCCTGATGGGCTGCCGTCTATGGGGTCGCACAGAGTCGGACACGACTGAAGCGACTTAGCAGCATCAGAAGTAGCATATTGCAAAATGAAAACCCAAAGTCTTCTTCCAAATTACTGTTTTAAACTGCTAAAGTAAAACAAAAGAACAAAAGACACATTAACCTCTGCCTTTGTAGGTGTGCGTAAATGTGATTCTTTCAGGGATAGTGTGATCCTTGAACAGAGTAAACTAAATATTTTAATCAAAGAGCTTCTGGAAGTGAGTGTATATTGTAACTTGTTTATTGTGTTTTGTATGTCATTACCCCAAATTATTAACTGCCTTTTTGTGATATTTATTATTATTATAAAAGATTCCAGTTGCATTCATTTGTTAAACTAACTCCTCTTAAGTTCTGCTTTGTGGTCCCAAGTGTGGTCTTGAGAATGAATGTTTTTGTCCCTCAAGGTTACTTGAAATTCTTTGTTGCTTGGGTTTAAATTTTTAAATTTAAATATATTCAGTATTTTGTTTATTCCTTCCAAGGACTTCTCTTGTGGCTCAGCTGGTAAAGAATCCATCTGAAATGCTGAATTGCGGGAGATCTGGTTCAACCCCTGGGTTGGGAACATCCCCTGGAGAAGGGAATAGCTACCCACTCCAGTATTCTGGCCTGGAGAATTCCATAAACTGTACGGTCCATGGGTTCGCAAAGAGTCGGACACGACTGAGCAACTTTCACTTTCACTTTATTCCTTCCAAACTCCAGTATATTACTAGGTGACTAATCTGATAAACTGGTGAAGGAGAATACATTTGCTAATTAATGTTTAATGTCTTGTATCTTAATTAACACTGCTTTAAAACCAAAGGAATAACAAATGCAATAGAGTATTATTATGAATTGAACTTAAGATCTCTAGAATATATACATATTTCATAACTTTTTCTTAATTCTTATTTCTTAAGTACTGTTTTACACTAGACATATTATCGTAAAAATGGCATTTTTGCCACTCTGCTATTCTATCTGATTGCTATGCCAGATTTCTTATCTGAACTCCAGGCTTCATTTAATTATCTGTCTGACATCTCCACTTGTCTATCTCAAGGGCACCTCAGACTCAGCATGCTCTAGACTGAACCAGCTTCTCTGCCAGTGTTTACTTAGTGAAGAACAGCCACAACACATCCAGTTGTATAAGAGCCATGTCTCAAACTTATCCTTGAAACCTTTTGCTGCCTCATTCCTCATGTTGCTTCTACCACAGAGTCCTATTGGTCTTATGTTCATCCACTGCCGTCCATTTCCTGTGACAGCATCTGAGTCCTGGAAGACTACAAGCGTTGATTAACCAGGGTCTCTGCATCTACTCAGCTTCATATAACCTTCTGCCCCACTTCATCCAAAGTGATCTTTTGAAAATTCAATTTTACTCCCATGTGAATAGCCCTCATTATCTTCGTTGATTTTAAGATGGAGACCGTAGTTATTAATGTTGCCTAAATGTCCCCACAAGGTCTGTTACCTGCCTCCTCTCCACCCTTGCCTCCCATTTTCACGTACCATTTTAAATAAAATAATGCATGCAAAACCCCTGTATTCTGTAAAACAAGCAAACAAAAGAAAAAGAAAACAAATAAACTGAACAAATATGAATCTGCGCTCCAAATGAAAAATCACTACATCTCCCTGTGGGTGCCTCTTCACTATCTTTATTATCATTATGTCTGCCTGCTGAGATGTAGACACTATCCTGAAGGTTCTCTTTTTATATACTTTTGCTTAAAAAAAAAAATAGTATGATCAGAGTGAGAGTGATTTTCCTTAGAGATTTCCCTTACCAGAGTACACTAAAACTGTCTTGTTACTGGGTCTGCTTGTATGACCACTGAAGGTGTCCTCAAGAGTTGGTTCCTATGTAACCTGGGGTAAAAGTCTTTTTTTCAGGTTCCTCTGCTTACTTGACTGTTGATATTCCATTTTCATTGTTTATTTTTGCTCCTTGGTGACCTCTTCTTTTTTCCTTCTCCCAATCCCTGCCCATGATAGGGATTCTGTGCATTTTGTTGCTTTTGTCAGATCTCACCTGCTTTCTGTTGAGGTCCAGCCATTCTTTACTCTCAACCCAAGCATTTCTTTAAATAAAGCCTTCTTTGTCCCCTATCTTCAGTTACCCCAAGCCCAGGTTCGTGTAATTTGTTACAGATATTGCTAGCTCTGCATTTCTTTTCTTTGGATCATACCTTATTTTGTAATTGCATACTTAGTAACTTGTTTTATTACTATTTGTCTGTCTTTCTCTTAACCATTAACTGAACTGAGAAAGAGATATGATATAGCATTATAGTATCTTCAGGTCTCAACCCAGAGCTTGGCATCTGAGTATTTGGTGAAAAAAATGTGTGGAAATCAATGGGTATATGTAACACTACTTCAGCCTGAAGTTTTCTATGAAACAGAGCTAGCATTGTCCCATATCCATTTTCTTTGAAGATAAACAAGAAGTTTAAGGTTTCTTGAAATTATACAACACTTTTATGAATATATTAACAGTATTATCAAAACTGCTTTTAAAATAAGTACTTCATCTTATTGACCTTCCTTCTGAATTTTTTTTTTTTTCATTCTCTTTATTCCTCAAATCCCTGTGTGGTTTAGAGTATAGAGGAACTTGCTAATGTTTAAGTTCATATCAGACCTCAGTAGATGCTTGTAAAGTGAAGAAGTGAATTATTTACAAACAGGAAAGTATCCTTCATGTGTATTAAATTGGTTGTAGAATGATTCATTGATGAGGATTACTGAGCACCAGGTACTACTCCATTTTCATCATCAAAACAGATGCCTTCAGCACTCCTTTCTCTTTTCTTTGCCATTGTAAATAAAGGTCTTGGTGCCCCATTTAGCTTTTTTTTTTTTTGCTTTCTATTTGGTGAAGTCCAAAGATATCGTTTGTGGTTATGGTTAGAAATTTATTGAAACATGAAAATCCCTGTTGTTCCATAGAAGTCAAAATAAACTATATGCTAGCCCAACCCACACTGTCTAGGGTGCTTCTTGAAATTACATCTAGAAAAAGTGTAACACAGAGATTTCTACCAAAGTATGCATAATCTTCAGTTCTGTACACTTGGGCTTTTTCTGAGCATTTTTCCAATGTAGCATTTCCTTCTCATTTAGACATAGTAAATGAAAAAATATGTCTAATTGAACCTTATCAAACGTTTGTCTTTAAAATGCAAAAGCCTAGTACACCCTAATGGCATGGAGTGTTTAATATATACAATAATTCTTTGTCGCTTTTAGTCAAACACATTGAAAATTCCTCACTAAATCTAATTTTATCCCTTGTTGAGGTCATTCTCCATGATAAGTTAGGCACTTAAATGACACATATTAACCTAGAAAGATGGAATATGGCTGGGAGGGGAATGGGGAAGTGGTGTGGGAGCATTTGGAATATGTGTACCTTGTTCTGCAGAATCTTCTCTATAAGAAGGGAGGGAGGATTTCAACTCTTAAGAAAAAGTAGTTTTCTTGATCACCTGATGATAATTTTCATACCCAGAGCTGATTAAATCATAATTGGTACATATGTATCACTATCCTAACCCATAGATAACATGCTTTTAATAATTTCAGTATTTCGAATACAAACTACTAGGTATAAGATAAATAGATATAAAATGAATAATATTGTAAGTCAACTGTCTTCTACAATATAAAAAGGGAAAGGATTTTTACAAAATAATGTTTCAGTATTTCCTTGGAAACAAGTTGAGGACTGTTTAAATCAATCACTTTTAAAGGAATTAAACATGTAATTATTAAGAATTGATTTTGTTTCCATTGAAGTATATCTGTCATCAGTTTGGAGAGAAATTTTTTTTGTGATAAATGTGATTAAGTAGAAGAACTGAAGCACTGTTGGTGTGTTGGTAAATTGTTAGTATTTCAGATATATGACACATCAGGGCTTTGTGCGATGTTGTGTGTGTGTATGTGCTCAGTAATACCTGACTCTCTGTGACCCCATAGACTGTAGCCTGCCAGCTCCTCTGTCCATGGAATTTGCAAGGCAAGAATAGTGGAATGGGTTGCCATTTCCTTCTCCATGGGATCTTCCCAACCCAGGTATTGAACCCACTTCTCTTAGGTCTCCTGCATTGGCAGGTGGGTTCTTTTCTGTCTGAGCCAGTGGGGAAGCCCACAGGTTATATTAATAATAGGTCATTAAAAGAAAAGCCAGTATTGCTAGTGCTCGTTGATTTACCTGTGCTGTACGTTAATGCATACTCTTATGTCTTGGTCATTTATGAAAGGCATAAACTATTTTACCTTTTGCCTTCCATATATTTATTGTTATTTTTTACAATATAATAAAATGCCTCTTTCCTAAAATGGCTGAGGTCCTTTGTTAAATTTCTTTTTAAAAATTGATTTCAGTAAGAGCAGAGGCTATATTTAATTGTAGTCTTCCTTTTGTAAATAAATAGAAAATGTTTATGCATTTTGGACAAAATCTTAGTGGCAGGAATGCTGTCTTTGCTCAAGTTAAGAAGTCTCATACAAAACTTCTGAACTTGCCCAATATATGGTCATTTCTGGGGATGAATACAGCTGTAAACGTCAACTTGTTCCCCAGTCCTCTGCACTTCCAACACATACTTGAGAGATGACCTGAGGGACTGTGTTGGTCTTGGTCATTTTAGTCCCCACAATCAGGAAGCTACCCTGATATTTGTGCTTGGAGCTCCATGATGCCTGGCATTTCGAAGATATTTCTAGATCAAGACCTTTTTGCCTTTTTTTTTTTTTCCCTCACCATAAAAGGTAAGTTCTTTTTGTGGAGTTTGATTTTTTTTTTTAATGATAATGATACAAATTGATTGAAATACATTAATGCAGCTAACTGCATTATGTACTCTGATGCTAGACCCATGCTGTATCCTGGCACATGTCCCAAATGCTCCTGTCCTCACCTTGACAGCTTTTTAGTTCTGTGACTTTATTTATATGCTGGCATCATGCAGCTGGTACTTAGTCTTAAATTCAGGAGAAGAGAATTATTTTGTGTTCAAGAAACTTTAAAAACATAAAGTTCAAAGGTGAAGCTATTTCAATAACAGATCATCTCTTAATGAGAGGATTCTTGGTTAGCCCAACTAAAGTCCATCCTGATGCTATTTCTGAGAGATTTCTGTGTCCTAGGGCTGTGTTTCCATAGAAGCGGTTTAGAAATCACTTTATGCTTGTCATGTTAGGCTCTCTAACAAAAACAACTAATAAAACAGATTAATAGTAGAAGGAAATTTTCAAATATCATTCCAAACTATCGTTTCATTTGAACTGTTATAAATAATAATCTGGGTTAATTTTAAAATGGGCTACCTACCATGTGATTTTTTTTTTTCTCTCATATGTCCTACAATTCTGCCTATAAGAGTGCTTTATTGATAACATTTAAGCATAAAAATCATAGAAAAAGCAAGAGAGTTCCAGCAAAACATCTACTTCTGCTTTTTTGACTATACCAAAGCCTTTATTGACTACATTAAATTCTTTGACTGTGTGGATCACAACAAACTATGGAAAATTCTGAAAGAGATGGGAATACCAGACCACCTTATCTGCCTCCTGACAAATCTGTATGCAGATCAAGAAGCAACAGTTACATCTGGACATGGAACAGTAGACTGGTTCCAAATTGGGAAAGGAGTATGTTCAGGCTGTATATTGTCACCCTGCATATTTAACTTAGATGCAGAATACATCATTCGAAATGTTGGGCTGGACAAAGTACAAACTGGGTTGCCGGGAGAAATACCAATAACCTCAGATATGCAGATGACACCACCCTTATGGCAGAAAGCGAAGAAGAGGAACTAAAGAGCCTCTTGATGAAAGTGAAAGAGGAGAGTGAAAAAGTTGACTTAAAACTCAACATTCAGAAAACTAAGATCATGGCATCCGGTCCCATCACTTCATGGCAAATAGATGGGGAAACAATGGAAACAGTGACAGACTTCATTTTTGAGGGCTCCAAAATCATTGAAGATGGAGATTGCAGCCATAAAATTAAAAGATGCTTGCTCCTTGGAAGAAAAGCTATGACCAACCTAGACAGCATATTAAAAAGCAGAGACATTAGTTTGACAACCAAGGTCTGTCTAGTCAAACCTATGGTTTTTCCAGTAGTTGTATATGAATGTGAGAGTTGGACTGTAAAGAAAGCTGAGCGCCAAAGAATTGATGATTTTGAACTGTGGTGCTGGAGAAGACTCTCTGAGAATCCCTTGGACTGCAAGGAGATCCAACCATCAATCCTAAAGGAAATCAGTCCTGAATATTCATTGGAAGGACTGATGCTGAAGCTGAAGTTCCAATACTGTGGCCACCTGATGCGAAGAACTGACTCATTTGAAGAGACCAATGCTGGGAAAGATTGAAGTGGGAGGAGAAGGGGACGACAGAAGATGAGATGGTTGGATGACAGCACCGACTCGATGGACATGAGTTTGGGTAAGCTTCGGGAGATGGTGATGGACAGGGAAGCCTGGCGTGCTGCAGTCCAGGGGGTCACAAAGAGTCAGACACGACTGAGTGACTGAACTGAACTGAAACATAAAGAGATATAAGATGACAAACATGCATAGTCATGATCAGATGTGTGTTATATGCTTGAAGTATTAAAAGTGATGTATTCCTGACTTAAGCACAGTTATCAGAACAGTCTTATTGAAGGTCTCTACCCAGTTTTTGTCTCTTTAGATATTGACTTTATAGACACATACATGCCTGGAACTCTTTTCTCCCACTGTCCTTTGAGACTGGCAAAGGAAATTGTTGGTAGATAACAGTTTTGTTCAGAACAGGTTTCTATGATGTGTGTTTTCTCTTGGGTGCTTAAAAAAAAAAAAAAGAAAGAAAGAAACTGGCTCTTAAGGTAAGCCTAAAACAGAATAGGTGGAAAATGTGTAATATATCCTACCCACTTTCTTCTTTGCGTATTGATTTTTAGGGAATTGTGTGTTGCCCAGAGTCGAAGTTTGTGGTCTCTTTATGTAATGATTTAGGGAGCAATTGAAATGTAGATAAAAGGGAAGAGGATAAAAACACATGTTAATGGAATAATGCAGAAGAGTGTGAGAAAATGCATATTGGTCTAGATGGAATACTGCCGAGAAGGAAATGGCAGTGTGGGTACTTACACTGTGAAACTGGCTGTACCGTCTAGAGTACTGCTCTCTGTGCTGTCAGCGCCAGAGAGATGTCTGGAACCTTTGAATGTTGCCTGCTCACCTCACCTCTCCCTGGTCAGTCCCTCCCCTGCCTTTTTTTCCATGTCAGTATTTTCTGGGTGCTCATTCACCTTCTTATCCATTACCTTCCTTTTTATCCTGATCCTTCGCATTTCATTAGGGAAATCAGTTCAGGAGTCAACTTCTCACTGGACATTGGTATTGTTTTCAGTCATTTCCTCTTCACTGATTATTATCTTGACCTACATTTTGCTCATATGGTTCTATGTACTTCGATTCCTTCTGTCCCATCACAGGACTGTTCTAGTATTTCCTTTTCCTTGTAGCCTGTTTTCTAAAAGAATGTTTTAATGTCGAGGACTCAGAAATGTTGCATGTGAAAAAAATGAACCAAAGACCATAACCAGAATTTTGTTGTTGTTGTTGTTGGCAGAATTATACTTTCTCCTTTCCTAATTCATTCACTTTATATTTAGCTAGAATTATGTTGATAGAAAATGAAGTTGTACACTAACCTTTTTATTACTGTGGTAATCAAGTTGATTATCATATACCAGGAATTCAAAGAGCAGCATTGATCAAATAAGTAAATGGCTTTTAACTAGCTGTTTGATGTTGGATTCTCTAGAAGCTACACTAGAATCTACACCAGAATCTACTAGGATCCACACTAGAATTCTCTAGAATGCTACACTGAGGATTTATTTACAAATAATAAAGTGAGAGAAGAGTTAGGAAGTAATAAATGGGAAAGGGCAGGACAGGGAAAGGAAAGAAGAGATGTGATTTCAGGCAAAGTCTCTCTAATTGCAACTGAAGTTTAAAATTTTGTGGGAGTTTCTGTAGTATGAGTTATGCTACTGTTTCAACCCAACTTAAATGAACTGGACATTTATACTTCTATAGTTGTCAAACACTGACAAAAGACCACAGGACTAGAGGATAAGGGAGGGTGGATGCTTGCCACAATTGGACAAAAGGGGTCTAGTTAACCTTAGGACAGAACATCATCTTTGAGTGCTCTTTTTTGAAGCAAAATTACACTGAAGTGTGAGAGGTGCAATATGTACTGTAATGTGCACAAGTCTTGTTGAAGAATCATGTGATAGAATTGGATAATTTCTTCTCTTTCCACTCCGTCACTCAACTCCATTCTAAATCTACATCATTTTCTATGTTTTGGTTTTAGCCCACTTCATTGATTGGAGAAGTGAGTCAGGAGTATTTTCATAAGACATGGACATTCTTATTTAGTTCTGCACTGAAATTCAACAAGTGATACTTTCTTAAGGATTATTCATAAACATTTTAATGAACTTTTTGTACCTGGTTTTAAAATCCATTGATCTATCATGTACTTTGAACAGTTACTTTACCCAAGCATAATACTGTAATGTCATTTATTGGTCATTTAGAAAATATTCATTCACTGAGTTCTGTAGATTTTCCAGATGTTGATGCACTTCATTACACAGCATAAACAAATCCCATTTTTTAATATCACCACCAATCTAATCAGAAAATATAGCACTGGGAAGCTGTTAACGCTCTCAGAGGCTATTAGAAATTTTTCAAACTTCTAACTTCTGCTTGAAAGCCTTAATGTTATTACTGACAATGAATATTCTCAGTTGTTTTCCTTGAAGCAACAGTATTACCTCTCTGTTGATCACTCAGTTGTGTCCAGCTGTTTGCAATCCCACAGACTGTAGCCCACTAGGCTCCTCTGTCCATTGAATTCTCCAGGCAAGAATACTGGAGTAGGTAGCCATGCCCTTGTCCAGGTGATCTTCCTAACCCAGGGATCGAACCTGGGTCTCCCTCATTTCAGGCAGATTCTTTACCAAAAATGTCTGCCCAAAACCCAAGTCTGAAAAATTGTAGTCTGTCAGGCAGTTGTTCCTTCAAGTGAAAATGATGCTATATGAAAAATGGCTAGTTCAGTTGACAGTTAAAGCACACACACGCACATAAGTGTACTGTTCCTTAAAACGCCTCTTACCGTTCAGTATGCAGCAATTGCTTTCTGTTTACTGCCATTTTATCATACAGAATAAAAAAAAATTTGGGTCAAGGGTTTATATATAATATAATTAAGTTTTTTTTTAATTGCTTCATCAGGGACATTCTTAGACAAACATTTGTTATAAAACTTGCTAGTATGTGACAGTGAAGAGTATAAAGATGACTAATACTGTTTGATATCCTGGCCGTGATTTGTGATAAGGCACCAGCGATTTCTCCATCAGTGCTTTTTCACTATCGGTGCAAGTTTCCACACAGCAAAGAAGGCAAATGGCATCGTAGTGTTATTATGAAAATAATTTTGCCATCGTGAATTCCAGGAAGGTTCTGAGGGACCCTAGGTATCCACTGAATATACTTTATAAACCACCGCTTTGAAGAAAGCAAACATTCTTGGCACTTTCCATCTTGCCACCCCCTTTCAGCTCGTGCAATCACCAATTAATTCAGTCTCTAAATAATTTTGGAAGGAAGTACTTCAGTCACCTTCCTTCATCTTCCTTGTATAATCCTACTCTGAACAGAGCTCCATTATGATATCTTTATGATATAACAGTTATTTATATTTTCTTGGAGATTTTCTTGCAGCAGATCTACTCACTCACATACAAACCATAGCTTCCAGAAACTACCAAATTAATATTCCTTGTCTGTTTCTGAGAATTTTATTGTATTCATTTTGTGAGGATATTTTTTGACTCTGAAAGGATCAGAATAATGACAGTCACACTTTGTGGTTTTTGAATGCTTTATCGTTCACAAAGCACTTCTGCATGTGTCATCTCTTTCAGGCCTCACACCAATACTGTGAGGTTGGCAGGACATTGTCATTATCTCTGTGTGAGTAATCCCAGGTTGAGAGAGGGGATGTGGGTTGCTTAAGGCCATAAGGAATGAGTGGCAGAACAAAACTGAGATGCTCTATTTTCAATCTCCAGTTTCCTCCACTGTAGAGCCCTGTTTCTTTTCTTGTAATAATTTAAAGTACATTTCATACTTTTTCCCCTGGTCTATGCAGCACATTTCTGTTAGCATTTCATATCATACGATGCCTGCACAGGCTGTTAACTTTGATAAAAATACTGTGCAGCTAAAGAAATGACCACGACCCGTAGGCTCTGTGATCTCAATGAAGGCCTGATGCTGCTCAGAATTCTGTTGTAACCATGAAGGGTAATACCTTTTTAGCCGTAATAAGTATCATCCAATCCAGGTATGAATTTTCCAGCTTCAAGGAGAACTGTAGAAAACAACTTAAGTAAACTCTACAGCCAATGTGAGGCAAAACAATAAGAGAACAAAGATTTGCTGAGTAGTTAAACATATTAGAAAATAAAGTTGACTGACTAGTCTATAATCATATGATGGGATTTGTAATACAAAAGGCTGAAGTACTGTGAATTAATGAAAAAGTGTTTTGATGAGTTTACAGTGGCAAAGAGTGTTTGCATATTATAGAAATTAATTAAACATTAGTTTATTATATTTTATTGTGGCCAAAGGTTCTCCTTCATGTCCAAGAAGATTGAACTGAGCTTCTCTGCATTTACTTTGTTTAATTAGAACTTTTAAAATGTTTAAACAAAATTTGTTAGGTAATATTTTTGAAACACTGAAAATGATAGACAATGATAATATGTATCCATATAGTCACTATCTAAATTTCTCATAGTTTAGCATTTTGGTTTGCTTCTTCTCTTACAGAAATAAAATACTGTGAGGCAATTGAAGCTTGGTGTGTAGCCTTCCTAGTTTACACTGGTCACTCCCCAAGGTTAATTATTATGTAGAATTTACTATTCAGTTTTCATCATGCTTGTTTTTATATATAGGTACATATATTTGCACTGATAAATCTCTAGTACTTTTTATGTTTTAATACTTTACAAAATTTGGTATCATTGTATATCATTTGACAACAGTTTTTCACATCAACATTGCTTTTAGGATTATCCGTCTTAACATATGTAGCTCTGATTGAAGTATTCAATGCACAGTGTTTATTAATGACTATGCTGTAATTCATGACTCCCTGGTGCCACAGATGGTAAAGAATCTGCTTGCAATGCATAAGACTGGTTCAATTCCTGGGTGGGGAATATCTCCTGGAGGAGTGATGGCAACCCCCTCCAGTATTCTTGTTGGGAAATCCTATGGACAGAGGAGCCTGGCAGGCTATAGTCCTTGGGATCGCATGGAGTCAGACATGACTGAGCAACTAACACTTTTGCTTTCATGTTTACATTCTATTTTTGATGACAATTTGACTGCTTCCAATTCTTGCTATAAGAAACAAAGTCACAAGAAACATTCTTACATATATTTCCTTGTGCACATGGTTAAGAGTTTCTTTAAGATATATAGTAGAATTGCCTTATAGTCTGCTCAATATGCTTCTTCAGCTTTGTTAAGTCCTACTGCCAAATTATTTTCTTTCTTTTTTTTTAAATTGTAAAGATCAGATTTTACTTTTTATTTTGAAACACTTTTTACTTATAGAAAAGTTGTATGGTAGTACAAAGAATGCTCAGAAACCATTTACACAGATTTAAGAAATTAATTTTTTTGCCCAGATCTTAACACTTTGTCTTTCTATTTTGTGTGTGTGTGTTCGTGTGTGTATAAAGTATTGTTTTTCTCACCAGAACCATTTGAGAATTAGGTTGCTTTGATCATATCTCTTCACCCTTTAATACTTAAGCATGTCTTTCCTAGAACTGAGAACGTTGTCTTACATAACTACAGTACAGCTTTCAACTTTAACACTGAAAATACTCATGTCCTTATTGTAGTGTTGTCAGTTGTCCCAATAATATCCTTATAGAAGTTTTTATTTCCCCTAGTCAAGGATGACATCGTGTTAACCCGTCACATCTCTTCAGGCTTTTTAAATATGGATGATTCTTTAGCCTTTGTTTTTGGGACATTGATATATGTAAAGAACAGAGGAAGTTAAGTGTTTCTCAGTTTGTGTTTATCTAGTGTTTTCTCTGGAGAAGGCAGTGGCACCCCACTCCAATACTCTTGCATGGAAAATCCCATGGATGGAGGATCCTGGTAGGCTGCAGTCCATGGGGTCGCTAAGAGTCAGACACGACTGAGCGACTTCACTTTCACTTTTCACTTTCATGCATTGGAGAAGGAAATGGCAACCCACTCCAGTGTTCTTGCCTGGAGAATCCCAGGGATGGGGGAGCCTGGTGGGCTGCCGTCTCTGGGGTCGCACAGAGTCGGACACGACTGAAGCAATTTAGCTGCAGCAGCAGTATTTTCTCATGATTAGATTAAGATTATATGCACCTTTGGCTGAGAAAAAACTAATATTTTAGTGATCTATCCTTCTCAAGGATTATTTATTAGCATTGATAGCGTTAATCATTTTGGAATGCATTTACATATTTTAATTGACTAAAATTCTTAACTGTGTTATATATATATATCCAGTCGTATCCAACTCTTCACAACCTCACGGACTGTAGCATGCTAGGCCTACCTGTTCCTCACCATCTCCTGAAGTTTGCCCAAGTTCACATCCATTGCATCAGTGATACCATCCAGCTATCTAAGCCTCTGTTGCCCTCTTCTCCTTCTGCCCTCAATCTTTCCTAGCATAAGAGTCTTTTCCAATGAGTCAGCTGTTTGCATCAGGTGTCCAAAATGTTGGAACTTCAGCATCAGTCCTTTCAATGAATATTCAGGGTTGATTCCCTTTAAGATTGGCTGGTTTGATCTCCTTGCTGTCCAAGAGACTCTAAAAAGTCTTCTCCAGCACCAGTTTGAAGGCATCAATTTTTCGGCACTCTGCCGTCTTTATGGTCCAGCTCTCACAGCAATATTTTACTACTGGGAAGACCATAGCTTTGACTGTATGGACCTTTGTTGGCAAAGTGATGTCTCTGCTTTTCAACACACTGTCTAGGTTTGTCATAGCTTTCCTGCCAACAAGCAATCATCTTCTAATTTCATGTCTGCAGTCACCATCCACAGTGATTTTAGAGCCTAAGGAGAGGAAATCTGTCACTACTTCCACTTTTCCCCCTTCTATTTACCAAGAAGTGATGGGGCTGGATGCCATGATCTTAGTTTTTTTATTATTTAGTCTTTAGCCAGCTTTTTCATTCTTCTCTTTCACCCTCATCAAGAGGTTCTTTAGTTCCTCTTTGCTTTCTGCCATTAGAGTGTTATCATCCACATATCTGAGGTTGTTGATGTTTCTCCCACCAATCTTGATTCCAGCTTGTAACTCATCCAGTCCAGCATTTGCTACTTTCCCATCTATGAATAGCACTTTATGACAGGCTGAACTAAACAAATATACAGTGTTATGCAACTGCTAATATAGTCACCTTTGTGGTAATGTTTGATAGTCTCAAGCCTGTGAAGCACATTATCATGTAAACGTTTTAAATATAAAGCTTTAATCAGAATAGGAAAACCGCTTTAAAACAATGTTGAGTTGCATATAAATTATTCTTCTATACTTTAATTTTTAATAAAAATTAAAGGCATGGTTGACATTATTTTATTATTTGGTTCAAGAGTCATTCAATTTCTCTTCCATATTTACTTTTCTCCTTTGGAAATTAATAAGTAAAGGGAAATACTTCGAGATGTTTTAAATATCCTGTTTATAATAAAACCTTTTCCCTTAGATTTAGCATCCATTGATGGTGCTTGCCTAAATCAGGTTTTACTACTGTAGTTGGAAAACTGTGATTTTATAACTTCATTATTCCTTTGTTCTTTCAATATATAGTGACTTAGATATTTAGTTGAACTTGAAGAAATACTTGTGAGCATAAATTCATAGTCTAAATATTAGATTCAGGATTTATTTTGTTAAATTTCTTTTCTTATTAGCCAGGAAAAGAAATTCCTGTTGGTTGGCTTTTGATAAGAGAAGTTAAAATGGTATTCCTGTGGCCTAAATCAATCGAGAACTAGTCTGAAATCACTTATTGATTAGTTTATACCTCATTCACTTCTATTAAGGATTAGAGAAAGCTTTTCAAATTAAACACAATAAAACAGGACAAAAAAGTTAAAAATCATGATTAACTTGGTGGTACCATTTCATCTTGATAGTTGAATATTGCATTCAGGTCCTAGAAAATCAGCAGCTAAACCAGAGAGACAACCATGTTGAATTAGACATGATTTCTTTGTTTCATAGGACAAAGAATCCTATAAGTGCTTAATAAAATATATTTAAGTAAGAATAGAAGCTCACTTAATTCAAATAGCTTATAACTTAATTGCATGACATCAAGAGGGCTAATTTTGTGCTAAGTCAACTCTTTTTATTGAAAATTTATGCACTGGTAAAAACAATAGCTCCAACCAGTGCAGACTTACTTAGAACTTTATTTACAATTTAGGGTCACAGGTCTCAATTTCCAGAGATTGTGGTTCATTAGGTCTTAGGAAGAGCCTGGGAACATCACAGGTGATCTTTGAATCACACTTTGAGAAAGAGTATCTCAAACAAAAACACAAAATTTGTAATTTTATTGTGATCAAGTCAGTATTGCAGACTTTATAAAGTGAAAGTATTAGTCACGTCAAACTCTTTGCAACCCCATGGATTATAGCCTGCCAGCCTCCTCAGTTCATGGAATTCTCCAGGCAAGAATACAGGAGTAGGTAGCCATTCCCTTTTCCAGGGAATCTTCCCGACCTAGGGATCAAGCCTAGAGTTTATAAAGAGGCTTGTAAAATTCTTCCAGTAATCTCATATTTAAAGTATAATAACTTTTAGAAATTCTTGTTAAAAGTAACAGGGTAGTTAATAAACAGCTAAATATTAATAACTGAACTGAACTATTAGAACATAGATTATAGTTGATTTAGTAAGTCAGGGGTCTAGTCTTTTCCATTCCAGCCCAATACCCATGCTTATTAGTATTTTTATAACCTCCTTAGTTTTTCATTAGTTTATTAACTTAATTAGTTTCAGTGGCTCAGCATAGATGACTTTTTAACTTGTGTACATATTCCAAGTTGTAAAAATGTTGTTATTTCAACTTTTAAAAAGAAGCTTATTTTTTAAAAAATTCATTATTTTGTATTAGAAGAGACAGGCCACCAGTTTCTAAGATTTATTATTCTTTTGCAATAACTTGCTTTAGCCAAGGGCCCAGATTTCAAGAACTGTTCATAGGAAAGTAATTTCCAGTGGTGTCATTGCTAACTAAGTAAATGACTTTGACATACATAGCTCTGGCCTACAACTGGCCAGCCTGAAATAATTAATCAGAAACAACAACTATTTTAGTAACACTGAATTCCATCCTTACAGTTTATGAAGTAGGTTAATTGGAGATCTTCTGTCAGTAGAGACTTTCACAATGGCTGTTGGGTTAATAAAAATATCTTAAATCTAACTGAATGTGTAAGCCTTGGATGGGTCTGTGATTTCTCTTAAGACTGTATGGGAGACATTTTATTTGTTGCCTGGGATTTGTTGCTGCAGTTCTCTTGAACACTATAGGAGAAGCAACTGATAAAAGTTCTGAAACTATACTGAAACTTTGCCTCTTTGTTTTATTAAATGTAGCAAATATAACATTCAGTAGCACTGCTACATGCATCCTTGATTTGCAGCTCTTTCAAACAGAAGATGCTTATTTTCACAAGAAATGTGAAACAAGGATTGAATAGCTTCAAAGTGTATGTACAGAAATTGGTAGGACCCGTAAAACATTGGTTTACCATGCCTTGTTCATGACTTGTGCAAGGCAACGTTAGGACAGACACAGTGACTTAATTCCCAACTTGGAACATGTGTTTATACTTTGCTGTTTATTTATAAGATCATAGATGCTAGGCGAAACTATTTTCACATAGGGAAAGGATGACTAAGAGAGAACATTCTTATTATTGTGCTTATGATTCAAATTTCCTGTCCACCACAGTCCTTTGAATTTTGCTGCTTATTAAAGTACAGAGGCAAGAGCATTTCTGTAGCTCATTATTTTGTAAGGGAAAGTGAGAAAAATGAAAAATACTGTTGAATTTCAGCATTGTAAGACCCTTGCCCCAAGAGAAGTCTTGAAGACCTTCAATTCAGAGTAGAGATCTAAACTTGTCAAAAATATTACATTTACTTCTATTATTTTATTATTATGTAGAAATACATGATTTTTAGAGTATGGGGGAATGTTGACAGTTATATCATCTCTAATTTTTTTGTGCCTTATATTAGAATTTTGTTCAAGTGCTTATTTTTCAGTTTGATGATTTTTGAGGTGAAGGGTTTCCTGAAGTTCAGTTCAGTTCAGTCGCTCAGTTGTGTCCGACTCTTTGAGACCCCATGAATCGCAGCACGCCAGGCCTCCCTGTCCATCACCAACTCCCAGAGTTCACCCAAACTCATGTCCATTGAGTTGGTGATGCCATCCAGCCGTCTCATCCTCTGTCGTCCTCTTCTCCTCTTGCCCCCAATCCCTCCCAGCATCAGAGTCTTTTCCAGTGAGTCAACTCTTCGCATGAAGTGGCCAAAATACTGGAGTTTCAGCTTTAGCATCAGTCCTTCCAATGAATACCCAGAACTAACCTCCTTTAGAATGGACTGGTTACTATAATTAAATTCTAATCATATGTAGCTGGCTTTGTTGTTGTTTTCTAAATGGAAAAAGTAAAGGAAGTGGAATAAGTATGTGCATGTTAAGTCAATTCAGTCGTGAACTACCCTGTGCGACCCTACGGACTGCAGCTTGCAAGGCTCTTCTGCCCATGGGATTCTCCAGGTGAGAGTACTGAAGTGGGTTGCCATTTTCTTCTCCAGGGGATGTTCCCCACCCAAGGATCCAACCCACATCTCTTAAGTCTGCCTACATTGATAGGCAGGTTCTTTGCCACTAGTGCCACCTGGGAAGTGCAAAGGAAGTAGAATAATTCAGTCAATGTTTTCATTCTGATCAGCAGACCTTGGTTAGTTGTCTACTCAGTATCCATTTCACTTTGCTGCTTTCCCTTCTGTACTCCTACTTTCTTTGTGCAGCTGCTCTGCTTTCCAAAGCATCCTGACAGATGTTTCAGGAAAAGCTGAGCCTTATGCCAGCTCCAGGAGTGGGATTGCTTTGTCTCAAGTGAATGCCCTCTTTCATACCTCTAGCAGAGTCATATGAAGAGGGTCAGGTGAATTCCTAAACTCACTGATGCTAAATGCAGTGCTGCTGATGCCTTTTGGGAAAAATCTTCTTAATCCTCACCTGGAGACCTTCCAGAACTGATTCTCTGATTCTGTTTCTCCCCTGCTGGGATACTGGCTGCTTCCTGAAGCCAAAGGAGAACTAGCTTAGTGATAAACATTCATAGTGGATTAAAGAGCAGAGAAAAACATTCCCAATTAGGAACCTTGTAACTCCCCTGTGAGTGCAATGCACATTTGTGTGTGTGTGTGTGTGTGTGAGAGAGAGAGAGAGAGAGAGAAAAGGAGAGAAAGAATGAGAGAGACAGGTATCAATAGATGAGGAACATCCTGGATAAGAATGTACAACTGCATTTTTCCCCCAGAAATTTACAGGGAAAATTAAAATGTGCCATTTGTGGTTCTACTTTAAAGTCCTGTATAAACCACATCATCTGCATGCCTTTGATAAAATGTCCTTTTTTCTGTTCCCCTCCCCCTCAAAGATGCTTATTTTTATTCACTGAAAAACTTCAGAACGCTCTTGTGGATGACTGGATATAAAGTCATAAAGCCAAGCCTTCTGAAGTGGAAAGGTTTATTGCCTAAAATGATGTTCTTTTGATGATACAGTTAGTTTTCTAATATTTGCATATTTTGGTGCCTCAAATGGTAGAATTGGACTTCTCGTCTTTTGCCCAAAATATGTTTAAACCTGAGAAACCATTTATTTGCAAATTTCAGTTTATTAGAAATCATATCCTTAAAATTAAATTTCAATGCAAATGTAAAATATGGGATGCATGAAGCATTCCTTTTTTTCTTACAGAAGAAAGAAAATACAGCTACAGGTAGTCCTTCACATGTTTTCCTGTTTTTCCGTCTTGATAGGCATTTTAAAACAATGTTCTTAAAAAAGAGAATAGCTTTAAGAATATCTGCTTGGGGCCTCCTGGAAGGTGAGATGGCAAAACTGGTAGTGTGTGATGCCGCACTCCTGTGACAGAGAAGATAATCGCAGCAAGGTCTCCAGAGTGATTTCGAGGGGAACTGGAATTTTCCAAGAGAAAGTGAAGTTAAATTTGTGAAGAAAAGACAGTTGGGGGGAAATGTTATTTTAGATACATATTCTGGTTGTACATAAAGAGTTTGAATTTCAAGAGGACTATAAAAAAGAAATTATAATAATCAAGACAGGAAATTATTAAGGGCTTGGGAGAAAATTTCAGCCAAGAGGGAGTGTGGAAGATTAAGTATAAATTCTCCCAGCCTGGCTGACAAGCTGATGAGCACTTTTATAGATGAGGAATGCAACAGTAACAAAAGAATGATTCCAACAGTGTTATGTGAGAGTCGGGGCTTGGTTTGTGTTAGAAAGAATGAAAGTAGAATTTGAGCAGAGAAGTTTCTGAAAGAAGGAGAAAAATAATGGTTTGCCAAAGTTTATTCTGAGATTTTCCTCAAGATGGACACCCTTGTCTTTCATAGTTGCCTTTTGGTGGGTGGTCTGAGGGTTTCTGTATCTGACATTTCTTTTACTGTTGAGAGAAATAAGGTGAAAATTCAGAGAGGAGAGAATATATATGGTTTTTGAAGTTAAACTAAATGAGTATCTTCCTTATTTTGCCTGTTGTGTGTAGTAAATTTTATTTGATGATGCAAAATTGGCTATATTCAAATAGAATGGAATATCTTCCTAAATCTCGTTTGGGAGAAATGTGTCACTCATTGCTAGCCATGTTAGCTGTGCCAAGGCTGAAAAAACACTATATTTTAGGTCTGAACATGGAGAATAACATGAAAGTTTGTTATTTAGCAGCTTTTTTCAGTCTGAGCGAGATGCTTAATGACTTGAAGCAGAGGGTATGGTTGGATGTATGGATGGAAGGCTCTCTAAGGAACAGAATGGCTCCTGTATGTGATCTAGAAAGTGTCTGCAATGCAGAAGAAATAGTACTTTTTTTTTTTTTTTTCTGTACACATGCAATGTCTCTGTGTGGAGGCAACCACAGACTCTCTTAACCAATGGTAAACTGTGAAGAATGGTGGAGACTGTGATAGACTGATCTGGACGCCAGATTATAGGTTTTAACTCAGCTCAAAGTGATTGTTGACATGTGGGAATGCAATTTTGCCAGAATTTGCAGTTTTTGTTTTGTTCTGATTTTTAGAAGCCTGAAATTTTCATTTTTCAGTGAAATTTCACACACACACACGCATATGTAGTTAATTAAAAAGCGATTTTGCTACACTTATGTGTGAGTTGAACAAAACAAGTCTTTGAGCCAGATCTGCCCTATTGCTACAGTTTAGGTTTTCTTCTTTCTGGTTTTCTTAGATGTTTATTGAAATAATGATAATTTGCATAGCTTTATACTAGACTTTCTTTCAATATTCTAAGAAATTCCTATTAGGCGATTTTTTTACTTGCTGCTGCTAAGTCGCTTCAGTCGTGTCTGACTCTGTGTGACCCCATAGACGCCAGCCCATAAGGCTCCACCGTCCCTGGGATTCTCCAAGCAAGAACACTGGATCGGGTTGCCATTTCCTTCTCCAACGCATGAAAGTGAAAAGTGAAAGTGAAAGTGAAGTCGCTCAGTCGTGTTCGACTCTTAGCGACCCCATGGACTGCACCTACCAGGCTCCTCCGTCCATGGGATTTTCCAGGCAAGAGGACTGGAATGGGGTGCCATTGCCTTCTCTTTTTACTTAGGTGATGTTTAAAATTTTACTTAAATTGAAAATAAGGTTCCTAACAGTACACATGTTATTGGAGTGTGGGAAGGATTATAAAAGAAAAGATAATCAGTTTCTTTAATTTTGTTGTTATTACCATAAACTGTTATCAATATTTCTTATAGAATTTTTTAAATAATCAAGAAAAGGTATCTTTGAAAGACACTATGGACACTCAGGGGTAAAAGATGAATATTTATTAAAAAGTCTCTTCAAATAAAACCCTCACTGCAGTATTAAATTGATATATATATTTTTAAAAGATGTCTCTATTTTCAGGGTTACCAAAGCTAAGTAATGATAGTATATTTTCTGTTGGAAAAATATAGATAATACAACCCTTCATTATTTGTGTGATTCCGTTCTGTTTTTCCCACAATAACAGAATTCTGGCTATATGATAACCTTTTGGTTTACATAAAACTCTGGAAGTACAGGAAACTGTAGTAGTTTGAATCAAATTACCCTTATGGGTGATTGGCTTCAGAATGGGCATCTGTTTCAAAGATAGTAGGTCACTGGTCCTGTGTACAACCTGACTGAAAAATACATGTGGATTTGACATATCAAGAGAAAGAGTTAACATTTGAAACAAAGCTGAATGTCATGGAGTAGCAGATGGCCATGAGGGATCATAGAAAGTCCAAAATTTATAATGAAACATGCTGTGGATAAGATGAGGATGCAGACATTATGAGAGACATGAAAACATGCAAAAGTGAGGACTGGAGTGTTCTAGAAGCATCCAAGACAAGATTTCTGCTCCAGGGAGCAGCCAGATGAGGAATAGCTGGACAACATTAATGCAGAGAACCAGGATGAAGATCCATGAATGCTCAAGGCTGAGAGCTCTAAGCTGCCTCCCACCCTTCACCCCCTGATCTATTTTTCACCTTCTGTCAAGCCTCTCTTGGTTCTTCAGTCACAAGGTTTTTTCTTGTCTCTAGGTGTTTGCCCATATTGGCCCTTCCTCTTGAATTAATCCAATTTCCCTTCTCCTTTCCCCTTTACTGTCTCCCACTCCCTCTGTGGTTCAGCAAGTCTCATGCAAGATTGCTTTTCCTCCAAGAAATCTTTGACTGACTCCTTTTCTCCTCACCCCCAGAACCATGGAATTTTAAAAAAACCTTCCTGGAACTGATTCTCTATTTTTTGCCCCCACCCTTCTTACGCCCTCTTAGTTTGTCCCTCTTTATACCCTGTCAACCATGTTTACAGCCTCAAGCCCTCCCTTTTCTCTATCCCATCTGACCCAGTGTTGAATCCTTATTATTTCATTTGGATCATGGGATTTAGCCTCAAAGTAGCTTTCTAATGCAGTTCTCCCAATCCAGCATTTCAAATCATTTTTCATAAAGTAAAGGAGAAAATCATATCATGCTGCTCAAAAAATTACCACTAAATCTCTAATTAATACTTGAGAAGTGAAAAAGTCAAAGTCTGTTGCTCAGTCATGTCTGACTCTCTGCTAGCCCACGGACTGCTGCCCGCCAGTGTCTTCTGTCCATGGGATTTCCCAGGCGAGAATACTAGAGTGGGGTGCCATTTACTTCTCCAGAGAATCTTTCTAACCCAGGGACCAAACCCACATCTCCTGTTTGGCAGGTGAATTCTTTACCACTGAGCCATCAGTGAAGCCTTATTAATACTTGGAAGCCTAATTAATACTTTTCCTGATGCTGGGAAAGATTGAAGGCAAAAGGAGAATGGGGCAACAGAGGAAGAGAAGATTAGATAGCATTACTGACTAAATGGACATGAATTTGTGCAAACTCTGGAAGACAGTGGAGCCTGGCATGTCCATGAGGTCGCAAAGGGTTGAACATGACATAGCAAATAAACAACAACCAACGTGAGGTTCCAGTCTCCTGTCCTACTTCTGACCGACACTCACCTGTGACGATTCTGAGGGCACCAAATTCAGCCATTGACTACTTCCACCCTTTTCCTTCTCAGCACCCCTATTCATTCCATTCCCATCTCCTGGCTTCCTCCTCCCTCTACCCCCATATATTTTTAAACTGTTTTTAAGGTGGTACTTCTTCCATTCTGCCATGATTTGCTTGCTTGTTTGTTTTTCCATCACACGTATAGTCTCTCATTCAAGAGGAAGCAGAATAGAACTTTATCTATTCTTAAGCACCGTGATTTGAGGACTGGTCCCAGAGCCAAACTGCTAAGTTTCTGTCTCTACTTCTTATTTTGTGGCCTTAGAGATGTTGCATAATCTCTCTTTGCCTGTGTTCTTATCTGTAAAAGGGAAATCATGAGTGTTTCTGTTACAGACTTCTTGACCAGACTGAATGAATGAATACATGGAAAACATATAGGAGAGTATCTAGCACATACCAAATGCTTAATATATGTTGTCATAGATTGTCAATGTATGAAACATTTTGTTGTAATGCGAGTGACTTTTTCATAAGTTAGCAAGTATACAAAAAGAAAAGTAATAAAGAAACTCATCATCAACAATAGAAATTATTTAATTGAGTAAAGATTTAGTGAATTGGTAAATTAAGGCATTTTCTACTTCATTTTGGGCTTGGGTGTTAAGGTAATAAACATAGTTAACACCTCTGGAGTTTTAAGAATTTCATTAAAGAAAGCTCAATGTGAAGATGGCTACTTTTTTCTTAACACTGAATTTTCAAGCTCTTTAGAGTAAAGGTAAGATCTGTGCTTATTATTTTTTTTTTTTTTCCATTTGAGCTTTTGATGTCTTTTCTGTCTTATATTACTTCCATTAATGAGAATGCCTTCCAGATCATGGTTTAGCCTGTCGATTTAATTGCCTTTCTCAGGAATAACTGGCTGTTTCATAATAATTGCCTGAATGACTAGATTAGAAGTGAAGCTGAGTACAAGTTGAAGAATTCAGTTTCAAAATGTGATTTCCAGTTGACCCTTGAGAAATGTGCTGTACAGAATGTGAGACACTGATCAGTTTGAGTTTGTATAGTTAAGTATTTTTTGAAGATATGCCTTTGGTGAGGGAATACAGGGCCTCTCTAACAATCTGCAATTTCCCTATGCGTTTGGAACAGTGGGAGTGGCCTACAGTAGGGATGATGGATTCCCTAACAGATACTGCATTTCTTTTCTCTTCTCTAGTGAAGCTAATGTGAGTCTTCCTCCTGCCCTCCACCTCACCTCACCCTCTTTCCCATAGCCCCTCTACCACCAAGGTTCTCAAAAACTGGGGGATGACATTTAGATGGTACCGACTGATTTGTTCCTGGTTGGCCATTGTATTTGTCTGTCTGGAGGTTTTGGATTGCAAATGACAGAAATACACATCAATCTAGCTTTAGTAAAGAATTAAAAGGAACAGATCAAGGGGCATGGAGAATGGTTCAATGATGCCTGATACTGGAGGTCCAGGGGTGAAACTGACCTCAGAAATCAAGGTACTCAAATGATGCTGTGACATTGTTCTCCCTCATTGTTCCATCTTTCTCAGCTATGCCTCTCTGTATTTCTTTTTTTAACCACACACATTGTTTTAGTTAAATTCTCCAGAAGACAGTTGTTCTCTCTCATTGAATCCTGGGGAACGGCTCTAATTGACTTTGCTTTGCTCCTCTGGCCAACCATTGGCTTAAACACTGTGGATAAAGGTTCAAAGATCTGTGTAATTGGCTAGGCCTTTGGCAGAATTCAAGTAAGAGGGATTGAGAACCCTACCAGAGCATGTGAATTGGGAGAATGGGAAGTCCACCCCAAGGACAGAGCAGAAAATGGGAATGAAACCGGGCAGCACGTGTCCCATGATATTTACACATCTGACATTGGAGGGTCTTTTACTTTTGCCACCATTACTCTCCTTTCTTTACCTGAACCCTCAGTTGGGCAATAGTCATATTTTTCTGTAGTTGACTTTTACCATCATTTTATTTAACCATTGAATTTAATAAAGCACCTGTATTTTGTGATGGCAGGAATAATATATAACTAGGGAACAAAAGTTGCTTGCTTTTTAAAGGAAAATCTGTGATATATTCTTCTGTACAGTGGAATTAACTTTCTAGATAAGGGTTCCCAGACCTGACTCATTGTTACAGTTGCCTGGAAATTTAGAGACAGAGAGAGAAATATCTGGTTCAGTACAGCAAGATGAAGAACAGGGGTATGAATGGTTGAGATGATTTAGTGATTATCCCAGTTCTTTTGATGATGAGAAAAAGCAAGAGCAACATTAAGCAGGATTTCAGTCTTCTACTCTGAATTTTTGGACCTTCTATTTGCTCAATCTTCTTATTTCCATGTCTGCTGGCAGATGAGCAGGGCTTTCCCACTTCTGTTTTATTGTACGACTACCTACCTGTTTGCATTCTGAACTTTTCCTTTCCCGCTTCCAAACTTCCCTGTCTGGTGTTCTTGTCCCTCTCAGTAATTCATTTGAGGGAAATTCTGTCAATATTCCCGGGGATCAAAAAAACAAAAAACAAAAAACCCTTACTCCAAGAGCATGAGTTTCTAAAATGTAAAACGTAAAGTTCCATTGCAGGCTGATTTTCTTTCACCATATTAACTAGTGACAACTCTTATATAACAATTGTAGCCCATTTAGAGAAGAACTGGACAGCAGAAAAGTTAGTCCAGAGATGCTGTGATGTGTCTAGTTAAATCTTGCTCTTTGGAATGTGTCTTCTTGAGAAATCATTCTCAGAATCTCACAAAGGCAATATTCAACTCTTTCTACTCTAAGTTTTTACCCTCTACTTGCCATTAGCAGACCACCTTGACTCTTTCAATTGTCTCAAAAGCAGCTAAGCTTTTTGGTACATCTTTCACCATTCTTTTTCTTCCTAAAAATGTCCTTGGAACTTTTTTTTAGCTTATTCCTTTCACCTTTTTCTATTATCTTGTTTAAGAAATGGCTTTCCCCTTATTCCTGTATCTTCCATTGCTTCCTTTTCTCTGACTCAGCCAATATGCAGAATTTCTACCCTTTATTTCAGTACTTCATATCTTACCCTTATCACCCACTGTCAGATTTCTTTAAGGGAAGGGAGGTAGCTGTGGAAATTGATTTCTCTTCCACCCTCTCGTTCTGGTCATGTGGCTTCTAGATTCACCTCTCCACCAAAATGTTTGCTTTTGAAGTCACAGATGGTCCGGTTCAATGGCCTTTCCTTGCTGCTTTTCTTCTATGAGCTCTCTGTGATATCTACTTTGTTGCCCAGCATTTTCTAATTCAGCTCTCTTTGGCTTCAGGCTCTCTGGGTCCACTTCCTTTCTCTTTTCACCACCCTATTTGCTCATCTTTCTGCTTGGACTCTGTTTTGGATTTCCTATGTATTTGATGTCCTAGATTCTCTTCCAAGTTTGTTTTTTTTTTTTTTTCAATCCCCCCTCCAATTTCTTCTTTTTTTTATCTTATCCCTTTTTAAAAATTGATTCTATACTAATGGTCTGCTGAACTTTTGCTAAATGTTTATTTTCCCATTCTTAGTCTTTCTTACAAGTTCTATTTTTAGCTGCTTATATCTAATATAACTTCCTTACTTTTGGTATTGCTCAGCTTCTTAAACTGCACTTATTCCACCTCATTGATGCCTCACCAGACATCTTCTATTTCATTTTACCTAATGTATGATCTCCCAGACACAGGGCAATACTTTGGAATCACTATCATATCTTGGATTCCCTTTAATATTTATTTATTTTTTCTAATTATGTCATTTCTGAAATATGTTCCAAATAACTTAAAGTTAAATGTTACTATGTGTAATAAACACCAAACCAGGCATGATAAACACAGTATAAATTGTGTGTGTGTGTGTGTGTGTATGAGGCATAGTAACACAATGAAAATTCATGAAAATATTATCCAGTCCAAGATCCAGATCATTCTATGTTCCAAACTTTTCTTTTCTAATTTCATTTAAGATTTGTGTTTCAAAAATCCTCCAATTGTTCCCTTGTTATGTAATATGCTTTAAAACTATATTTCTTTGCCAAGCTTGTGATCATGTGCCCTTGATCAAAAGCCTTCTCAAGCTGCCCATTACTTTCAGAGGAGAATAGAAAAATGGACTGACCCTAATACTCAACACCTCTTTGATCTGGTACAACCTGTGATCCAGTCCTGTTTCCCTCTATTTCCGTTGAATCACTTGATGCTTCCTTCCTTTTCTCATTTCTTTCTTTTCATGAACAAGCCATTGCTTTCATCTTTGCACATCTTTGCTCCTATAATTCCATACTGAAGTATTCCCTGGAATGTTCTCTGTCTTATCTCCTTGGATTAAAATCCAACTGTTTTTGTAGGGCCTATCTGAAGTGCCTTCATATTTATGCAGACCAATCATACATGGCTTTTTTCCTCTGGAGCACTCTCAGTCTCTGGTATTGCTATGAAGTATTTATAGTTTTCTTATATTTCTTCCTATCCTTCATGTATTACATGAGGTCTTGTATAAAGAATGCACTGAACAAATATTTTTAAATGAATTGTTGAAGAGCATGAGCTGAATATTTGTTTCTTTGTATAAAAAAGTATATAAATTCTGCCCAAGTAAAACTTCTTATTCTGCTTCTCTTTCCCTTTTCATCCAAGGTTTGTCCATGGAAGGCCAGAGGCCCTATCCATAGTTAAACAGTTGGAGGACTAATCATAAGATTCTCAAGTTCTGATATTTCCCATTTTGATTAGTATTACAGTTCTCATTCTAAGAAAAACATTATTCTTAGTAAATCTGAAGATTTCATAAATGAGTTTCTCCCTTCAATACTCACAATGCTGTAATAGTACGAGGGCAGTTTTTGTTTTCAACTTTTCCTTAAATGGCAATACCAGGATTAAGAGTATTTTACCAGCTGGTGAACCTAGATGAGGAGGCACACTTTAAAATGAGTGATGGTTAAATATATCAGGCATAGAAAAAGAGAACTATTTCTTGCCTATACAGTAAGAAAACACCTTAAGAGGGTTACAGATAAGTTCCCAGATAGTCCTTAGAGTCTGCCTGGTTGAAGAGGCTTCCATCTAGAAATAGCGAAATAGATTAGATGAATTTTATGTTTTTGCAGCTTTCCAGTTTATATGTGAAAAAAACAAACCCAGTGTGAAAATTTCAAACTGACAAAGTAGAGATAACCACATAATTATGTTGGAAGTGTTCCCTATCTATAAAGAAGAACTCTACTTTTAAAGACAGATACGCCACCGAAATCTCTAGTAATCTTCATGTCAGGAGTCCCTTCCTATGAAAATGCTGAGGCTGAGGTAATTTTAATTAAAATGAGGCAGGGAGTCAAGAACAGACAGAATAAAGTCTCAGTCAAAAGGTATTACTTGGAAGGGAGGAAAAGTAGACTGGCTTGATTGTTCACTTTGGAATCTGAAAGGACAGGGAGACCATGAAGCCTCCCTCTTCAGATTGGAGCTGGGTTGATAGTCAGGTAGTATGGGCTTCCAGGGGGACACAGTGGTAAAGAATCCACCTGCCAACTCAGGCAACATAGGAGATGAGGGTTCCGTCCCTGGGTCAGGAAGATCCCCTGGAGGAGGAAATGACAACCCACTCTAGCATTGCACCATCAGTTCAGTTCAGTTCAGTTCAGTTGCTCAGTTGTGTCTGGCTCTTCGTGACCCCATGGACTGCAGCACGCCAGACCTCCCTGTCCATTGTCAACACTCAGAGTTTGCTCAAACTCATGTCCATTGATTTGGTGATACCATCCAACCATCTCATCCTCTGTTGTCCCCTTCTCCTGCCTTCAATCCTTCCCAGAGTCAGGGTCTTTTCAAATGAGTCACTTCTTCATATCAGGTAGCCAAACGGTTGAAGTTTCAGCTTCAGCATCAGTCCTTCCAACGAATATTCAGGACTGATCTCCTTTAGGATGGACTGGTTGGATCTCCTTGGGACTCTCAAGAGTCTTCTCCAACACCACAGTTCAAAAGCATCAATTCTTTGGCGCTGAGCTTTCTTCACAGTCCAACTCTCACATCCATACATGACTACTGGAAAAACCATAGCCTTGACTAGACAGACCTTTGTTGGTAGAGTAATGTCTCTGAAGTCTAGGTTGGTCATAGCTTTTCTTCCAAGGGGCAAGTGTCTTTTAATTTCATGGCTGCAGTCACCATCTGCAGTGATTTTGGAGCCCCCAAAAATAGTCTGTCACTGTTTCCCCATCTATTTGCCATGAAGTGATGGGACCAGATGCCATGATTTTAGTTTTCTGAATGTTGAGTTTTAAGCCAACTTTTTAACTCTCCTCTTTCATCAAGAGGCTCTTTAGTTCTTCTTCTTCTTCTTTGCTTTCTGCCATAAGGGTGGTGTCATCTGCACAACTAAGCTGCATTGGACCATACTTTGTGTTACTATTTGAGGGCATCTTACCCTAATAAAGGTGGTAATTGTTTGTCTAGATCAGCAAACCTTGTTGATTGAATATAGTTGAACATTTGGCATTTGGGCTAAGGCATTCCTTTAGGCTTTATTGAAATTGAGTAAATTTAAAATGACTATTAGTTGTACCACTTTTAATAGCTGAAATTACATACTAATTTTGGAATTTAAAGGTAATTAATGATTGTTTATTTTCCAAAAATAACTTGTAAATTTCTTAAGAAATAAATTGTGCTCCTTACATTCTCATCACTGTATTTTCTTAAATGCTGTTAGTTTTAAATTATAAACATGGAGGCAGCACCTATGGCAGTAAGTTAGTGAATGTTTAAGGCATCTGGGCATACAGTGCCTCAAAGGATAATTAGATGATTATAATGGTACTTGCTTTGAGATGGCTAATTAAAAAAACCTACTGCTCCCAAGTCTAGTTTTTTGAGTAATGATCACATATTAGCAACTATGAAACTTCATAGTTCATAGCCAACCTCACTGAAGAAAAAATAAATAAATAAGTTGGCAGTATTTTCTACAAAGAACTAAAGAATGACTCTAGACCAATCTTTCCATTTTTTACTCTGTATTCTGTGCCCAGCCTCTCATACGTATCAACATTAAACCTCCTGCGCTAGGCATCATTCATCTAATTTCCCTCTGTTTGTTTTCATTTGTTTATAACTCTTCCTTTGGCACTAGGGAGGTAATTTTCTCCCTCTTTTCCACCTTTTGTGAACCTCTGAAAGAAAGCTTTTGTAATTAGACTTCACAGCGTTAAGAAACATTTTATAACCTGCCAATAAAAATGTCCATTCTTTGGACCAATGTATAATTAAATAAGTATCACTGTGGTAATTCAGCTACAAAATAAAATCATTTTAAAGGGGTTATTAATTGAGAACTTGCTTTTATTTTGGAATTCTAATCAGTAATGAGCTATGTTATGGAAAAAATCTTGCTTTCACCATTTCCATTACTTGGACTATTAAAAATACTAAATAAAACTGTGTCAATAAATTTTTTACTTTATTTTTCTGAATGATTAATCACCTGAGAGAATCTTGTTAAAGTATCAACAAATTAGATGTGGTCAAAATGAATGTTTTGCTGTGAGTCTTTAAAAGCAAAGCTGAGTGATACAAGCAATGTATAATATGTTGTAATGGACTCTGTTGGAGGCCGTTACTTCTTGATTGAAGGCTTAAAAAAAAGTGGGAAATTGAATTTTGGAGGCTAATCAGAGTTTGTTCCGTAGGAGTCCTTTGAGCTGAGAGCAGTAGGAGGAAGATGAGTGTGTAAAGTGAAGGGTACTGTAATGATGAGGTGTGCTAAAGGTTGATTAACCAGTTTGGGAAAGAGTAAATTTTGAGAACAAAGTGAAAGGCTGATGTAGTAAAAATCAATCTTTGAAAACTGAAAAGCTCAGGAGTTCCCTGGTGATCTAGTGGTTAGGATTTGGTACTTTCACTGCTGTGGCCGGGGTTCAATCCCTGGTGGGGGAACTGAGATCCTTCAAGCTGTGAGGTATGGCCAAAAATAAAAGAAAGAAAAAGAAAACAAACAAAAAAACAAAACAGAAAAGTTCTACCTTTTGCTAGAAATTAATTGATTGGTTGCATATTTTAAAAGCTTTATTTGAAGCCTGGGAATGGTTAAGGGTGAGCAATGAGTTACATCTCAACATGATTATCACTGACATTGAACTTTTACTTTGTTCTAGGGGCTGCAGTTTAAGTGCTTTAGTCTATCAACTCAATTCTTCCTACACCCTTGTCAAATAGGTCAGACTTCCTCAAGGAAACTGAGGCACAGTGTTGTTTTATTAGTGATTTAGCTGAGGTGTTTAACCCAGGCAGCCCAATTCTAAAGCCTGGATGTTTGGCTACCACTGTATATCCTTTCCAGGGTAAATTTTATTGATAGTGATGTTTTAAGAACATTTCAGCCTGGGCTGTATCCTAATGATGGTTTTTTTAATGGCTATTACAACATGGATGGATGGGGCTTCCCTGCTGGCTCAGTGGTAAAGAATCTGCCTGTCAGGGCAGGAGACACAGATTTGATCCCTGTGGCATAAAGATCCCCTGGTAAAGGAACTGGCAGCCTACTCCAGTTTTCTTGCCTGGAGAATCCCATGGACAGAGAAGCCTGGTGGGCTACAATCCATGGGGTCGCAAAGAACTGGACACGACTGAGGGACTAAACAACAACATGGTTGGATAGGAACTTTGTAGAAAGTTTGACGTTATATCCTAATAAGGAAAGTTTCTATCCCACCCCATGGCAAAGCTTAGCTCAGAGAACAGATTTTTCTGGATAATCTTTAAAACATTTTTATGTGAAAATTATAGTTATTCAGAAATGATTAAAGAACTAGATTGTTGATCTTTTATGTACTTACTTGAAATGTTCACTTAATTATGCACATCTGGCCTGTAAGATTAATACCTCAGGAAAGATGTCTCCTTACTGTTTGCTTATTTGTTCTGTTTTGTTTTATTGGTCTCTTGTGAGATGAAAATAAACTTCTAAGGCTGTGCTCTTACTTAAAAAGTATCTTAAGATCAGAGTTGCTGATTGTGTTACTATACAGCAAAAAGAACATGAACATGACCCTATGTTGACTATAGTTTAAGAAACTGATTTAGGGGATTGAACAGAAAGACTGGAAAATTGGCAAGCAAATCTGGGCTTATGTAGCTTAGAGCTGCGGCACTAAGGGGGACTTACTTGTATGTAATATTAAAAGGGGATATTAAAAGATACATGTTCTTGTTTGTTTCCTCAGGATGAATACAGAAGAAATAGGCTTAAATTAAATCAAGTGGAGCCCAGTGTTCTAAGATAAGATATAAGGAGAAACCTCCCGGTTTTACTGGTAGTGAGATCTCAAGGAGTTTATAGATTTTTAAAAAAATTACGATGGTGTAAGAATAAGATAGTATAAGAGGTGATTTTAAAGTGGTCTGGTATACCATTAGGAAAACCAATTTAGCGTCATCGGGCTGTCTTTCGAAATTTAACACTGTGTATTGTAGCTTGCTTTAATTGTACGCTCTTGACTTGGGAGCTGTCTAGGCAGTTCTCTACTTAGAGTGATTGCGCTTCTAGACAGCGCAGAAAGGCTTCCAGCCAGTTTTGCCCATGTTGTTATGGAATGGCACTTAATGCAAGCAGGGCACAAATGAACTCACCCCAGTAGTCTGGTTCCTGATGAGAATCAGATAAGGCCCCCTCATCGACTGCCTCAGCGTGTTCCCCTGGGCTCCCGGGCGGAACTCTGTTACAGGATTAAACCCAGCTCCACAGCAGCAGCAGCAGCTGAGAGAGCAGAGAGGGGGGTGAAATAGCAGGGTCCCCACACACTTCCTGATGTGATCATTTTTTTTTTAAGTGTAAAACCTTGCATTTTTGTTATTTTCTGTAACTTAAGGTTATTTATTGTGTTTTTACTAAAATGGTTAGTGTATACATTTCACTCATGAAATCAAATCAAAGAGAGAAGATGGAAGGAGGGAGAAGACTGTGTTTGGCTAGCAGGAGAGACCTTTTTGACCTACAGTGTCCTGTGACATTCAGGGGGACTGATTTCCCAGAGCAGTTGGTAAATTGGCTCTGTGACAGTTCCCATGGGGAAGTTCTAAAAGCGGCAATGACAATGCCCTTGAAACAAATATATAGCCTGTCTAGGAAAATCCTTTGAAAGGCTGCTCTCATTTGATGCGTGAGATCTTGATGTCTTACATGTATGTATTGTATTTGATGTATTTATGAGAAGAACTCAGTCTCAGAGCTCTATAGTCACACCTCACATCCCAATCTATCCTCCTATTTTTTTTTTTTTTTGGGGGGCTAGGATAGAAAGACTGGGTTGTGTCAATTTTGTGCCTTTAGTATATTTGCCATTATTCGAATCACAGCTTTAAAGGTTTATTGTGTTGGTTTGTTTTTATATTGTGAAGGAATCATATGACAGAGATCTAAAGCAAGGACAATTTGATGCAGTTGAGCATTGATTCGTGCATAAAGTTCTTTCATGTAAGCAAAGGGCAAGTTGTGAGTTCAAGTGCTGCTGTCCTGACACTCTTGGACACTAGCTATTTGGCCAGGGAAATTTACTTGGAAAAATGAGAGTGGTACAACAAACTTTTAAGTAGGTTTTTTTAAAAAAATAAAAACAAGCATCAGGGACTACTGTTTCACTCAGAATCTCCTCTAAAGCCTCTGTCCTTACAAACTCATAGTCCTTAATAGTTTATATTATGGTTATTTGTTTTTATTGCCCTTTTTATGTCAACAAGGACTCCTTCAAAGGTAAGAACCTTGCTTTCATCTCTCTCTCTTTTTTTCTTTGACTTTTCCTGCCTTGCATTTTGTCTGGTAGAGAGAGGTGCTCAGAATACTTGTGTTTGATTAACATCTGACTCTCTCTGCAAGAATCTTTCTAAATGGTGTCTTTTTTTTTTTTTTTGTCTCTTTTACTTTTTCCTTCTATTTGTTTCTATAAAAATAGATCAAGTGCACTTTTAGAAGGTTGTTGTAGCTTGGTGGAAACTTAGAATGGAAAAATAAATGGAATTAAATCTAGATTATTACTTTTTTCTTTTTATGTACTTTAAAATTTAGTTTTGTATTGTGGTGAAAATAAGTAACATAGAGATTATTTTTAGGTTAATTTAAAGAAGTCTCAGAACTATAGTGTGTGAAATAGAGAATAAAACATGTTCTATGTTTCCAGATTCCTTTAGCATTAGGCCTTTGGTAAGAGTTATAATTTCTTACTGTAATTTTATTTCTGTGTGAAAATAACATCAATTTATATAGTTCTTCTGTGTTTCCAGATTCCTTTAGCATTAAGCCTTTGACAAGGATTATAGTCTCATATTCGGAGAGGGCAATGGCACCCCACTCCAGTACTCTTGCCTGGAAAATCCCATGGATGGAGGAGCCTGGTGGACTGCAGTCCATGGGGTCTTGAAGAGTCAGATACGACTGAGCGACTTTACTTTCACTTTTGACTTTCATGCATTGGAGAAGGAAATGGCAGCCCACTCCAGTGTTCTTGCCTGGAGAATCCCAGGAACAGGGGAGCCTGTTGGGCTGCCGTCTATGGGGTCACACAGAGTCGGACACGACTGACGTGACTTAGCAGCAGCAGCAGCAGTAGCAGCAGCAGCAGCAGCAGCAGCAGCATAGTCTCATAATTTTATTTCTATGAGAAAATAACATCAATTTGTATAATTCTGATCTAAAGTTTGTTTTCATTTTCTCTAGAAGGATTCTAGTAGTTGAATCTGAAAGACCTGGGGTTTGAATTCTAGTTCTTACTCTGTGATCTTGGGGAGGGCAGTTAACTTCTCTGAGCCTCAGTTTCTCCAAGTTTAAAATAGGGGTAGCAAAACACAGCTCACATGCTGCTGTGAAGACTAAATGCTTTATTATATTAAAGTATTCAGCACAGTACCTGAATGTAGGTAGCTTCCAAGAAGTTTGTGTGTGTGCGTGTGTTAATAATTTGTTATTTTGTAACCTAAATAGTGAAGTATAGTATTATAGAATTTTTATGGGAAAAAGAGCTTATCCATCATTGCAATATTAATTGATATAGCTTCTTAATGTTTGTATGTTAATACTCATATATCAGTCAGCATCACTGAATACTTTGTATGCATGGAAAATTGTCCTGAATATTATATTTTAATCAGATTAAAAAATATGTATTATAATGACAGAGGTGAGTATATGCTCTGGGACTTATTAAAGACTAAAATGAAATTTTCGTTTTATGCTTTGCAGTTCCTATTGCAATTCATTTAAGTAGAAGAGAGCTGAAACTGCATTTTAAAGGAGATGCCTCTCATAAGACATTTGCATCACTGAGCCTTGTGGACTTTTGAAAGTATTTTCAAAAGTGCTCACAGCAGAATTTGTCTGAGTCATTGAAAAATTCTTGGACAGGACATAATTTCTCATCCACTAGAGAAATGATATTATTTTAGAATAATATTTTAAAATGCAGATCCTGTAAAGCATGATAGATGGCTATTCTAAAGTGAGATTTATTTCCTTTCTGGGTGTAGATTGGAGTGGTTAGACTTGAAGAGCATGACTGATCAGTGAATCTGATCTATTCAGTTCTATAGTATGCGGATCCTCCGTATTATTAAATCAACCATTTAAAACTCATTTCTAATCAAATTCTTACAAGCATAGCACATGTAATGTGGTTTCAGAGACAGAAATCATTTCCAAGAGAACTTTTAGATTTTAGTGGTTTTTCAAACAATTGGGAGATATGTTTTAGGCTTTACATTGCCCTGCCACTGATTATACTTCGTGATATCCTGAAAATTTTTATACTAAAAATGTTTAGTTTTTATGGTTCTTTGTGTCAAACCCATGTTGCTTCTTACAAACAATGAAAAAGAGCAAGCCAGAGATAAATTATTTTACCTCATGTTTGACAGAAGTAGAACAAGTAGCACTCTGAATCTAATTTCTTGGGTTTCTTTGGTCTTCCAGCTTTAATATAAAGAAAAACACTAATGTTTAATAATGTAATCCTAGCCTATTCTTTTGCAAACATCATTAATTTTCTTCTCTAAAAATATATGCCTTACCTTCATTGACCACCTTATTGAAAATAACACCGTCCCTAATATTCCCTATCCCTCTGTACATCTTTACTTTTCTACATAACACTCTTGCTGTCTGACTTACTATGTATTTTTCATGTTATTATCTGTCTTCTTTATTATAAATGGCTTTCCTGATGGCTCAGGTGGTAAAGAATCTGCCTGCAAGGTGGGAGAACTGGGTTTGATCCCTGGGTCAGGAAGATTTCCTGGAGAAGGGAATGGCTACCCACTCTAGTATTCTTGCCTGGAGAATTCCACAGACAGAGGAACCTGGTGGGCTACAGTCCATTGGTTGCAAAGAGTCAGACACAACTGAGTGACTAACATTTATTATAAAAACTCTGCAAGAGCAGGGCCATGTATCTATTTTATTTACTGATGCATCCCAGTGCCAAGAACAGCACCTGACACATAGGATGCTGGCAATAAATATGTATTGCATGAATGAAGTCAAACAGAAGAAAAATTATGCCTTGTTTATTTACATGATTGAAAAGTTCTTTTACAGAAGCATTTATTTCAATAATCTTAAATGAAATATACCTTTAACATTAGCCATTTCTTTTTCCTGATATCTGGCTGAATATGTAGTCCTAGTTTGGGAGGTTTTAACTTTTACTCTTGATTTTCCAGATAGCAAAGGGCCTTTTTGTAGAAAGCTAGGTTGCTTCCCCATGACTATCAGTGTTTACAATTTAGGGCAGGAGACCACCTCTCAAGTCTTTGGTACTTGCCTGGTCTCTCAAAATGGTGGGCATCGGGCACTTACAGATTTCTTGAATTGTTTGCTTACTTGTTTGCTTATTTCTACCCACCACTTTCCAAAATGCATTTCAGGAGGCCAACTGTCTGTGAATCCACGAGTTCCATACACACTCATCTCTGTTTCTATCCTACTAATCAATCAGTGTTGGGTCAGCTAGAGTTCATAGAATAAAATCGCTTTTTATCTCTTTACCCTGTTCTTAAAGCGAAGTAGTCCATTTCCCCAAACTCGCTTCTTGCTCGGATAATGTTTTCCTTTGATGCTATTTTTTTTTTTTTTTTTAGCCATATTTCAACTAGTGTCTGTGAAGAGTCAGTTCTACATATCCTCTTTACTGTCGATCGTTAGAGTGCAGCCACCTAGAACAAAGAAGTGACAATTGAATCGCTGACTGGATCACGAGTGAAACTCACTGTGAGGATACTCATCTTTGCCCTTTTGGATATATTTGGAGTAGATCAGCTTAAATGATGGGCCTCCATGGGAGAATGGAAGACACTTCTCTAACAATGAATTCTACGGGATGGGAAACTCTGAGTGTGTGACAGATGAAGTTATTTTTAATTCTTGAAACTTGTCATCAGAGAATTATCAGACAGGTGGACTTTGGGGCCAGCACTTCAGTTAATAGCTCCCATTTTCAGACAAATTTAAGTTCCCTTAATGGATTTTAATTACACTGACTTTTTCTGCCAAGAGTGGGGATCATGGAAGTTAATAACCTGGTGTTAAAGTAAATAGAAATCCTTTATTTGACTGATTGTTTCTCAGTGACAATTCTGCTTTCTCTTTAAGAGTGATATATTTATCACATGTGAAACAGGTTTAGTCAAGTAAAGAAGCTACTTCTAGAAAGATGTACTTTCAGATTAGTGTCTAGTTTTTCATGTAGTTTGAGTAGTGTAAATCTCCAGAAATTGCATGGAGATTGCATTCCTGAAATTGAGGCAATTGCCTGTGGATTTGACATGATAAATGTTGGTTGGGGACAACACATTGATTTTCATTATGTAGTTGTAGGACTTAGGCATGCTCTGCATATTCCTTTAATGAACTGTTGCTGTTTAAAAGATGTCTGTGGGCCCTCCAAGCAGCTGTATGTGATGCTAGATTTTTTTATATGAATTTCTTAGAAGAGTAGATAAGAACTGTTCTAAGCACCTAAATAAGCTGTGGGCTTCCCTGGTGGCTCAGTTGTAAAGAATCCACCTGCTAATGCAGGAGACATGAGTTCGATCCCTGACCTAAGAAGATCCCCTGCAGAAGGAAATGACAGCCCACTCTAGTATTCTTGCCTAGAGAATTCCATGGACAGAGAAGCTTGGCAGGCTACAGTCCAAGGGGTTGCAAAGAGTCGGCCTTAACTTAGTGACTGAACAACAAACAACAACAACCTGAAGAAGCTAAGGTGGCAATCAATATTGCATTATTAGGATTTAATTTTGCTCTTATGAAAGAAAATATATAGAAAGAATTGTTTTTTCCCCTCCCTCTATAATACTATCTTTTTTGAGATTAGTTGTTGACTAAAGTAAATATAAATTAAAGTATTAATTGGTGCAAGGGTATTAACATTGAATAGCAATCATGCAACATAGGGTTCTTCCTGTTGATTGCAATGACTTTGTGTCTTTTATCTATTTAGTGAACTCCTAGTGATCTTTCAAGTTCCAGGTGGCACATCACCTCCATGAGGTCTTTTTCTCTCTGTTAAGCATAGTTGGTAGCTCTTTCTCAGTGGTCCTTTTACTGCGCTGAATTATCTATTATGAATATGTGATGTCAGTTGCTCAGTTGTGTCCGACTGAAATGCTTCACTGGCTGAGTCACCAGGGAAGCCCCGTTATAAATATAGATATCTGTTATATCTACTATAGCCATATCACAATGTATTATAATTACTTATGTCTTTTTTTCCCAGAAGGTAGTTTTCCTGGACAGAGATGATGCCTTAGTCACTATCTTAATGTCAGTTCCTTAATTAAGACCCCATATATAGTAGGTTCTTTTGCTGGGAAAGTAACAAACAAAATTTCTTGCCTCTACCTAGAGTTTATTTGTAACAATCCCTGCTTTGGGGCCTGAATTAGAATTCGGTGGTGTAAATAAAGCCACTATGTCTGAAAATCTTATATGGATTTTCTAGATACCATAAAGAGACTGATTAAAGATCCTCCAAGTTAAATTAAACAGAGTTACACTCTCCACTGCATCGTAAGTCAATTTAAAAGGATTTTATACTTTATTCAGAAAAGGCAATATCATGAGTCCTGTTTTATTAATACCTAAATATGTTATATACTTTGAAGTATTCATTGGTTGGTTTTGAAAGGTTCTGTATGATGGAAAGGATATTGAAGGAATCAGACTAGAAAGGTATTTTAATCTTCTGTACTTTTCCCTGTAATTTTGTAAGGTTGCATCCCATACATGTCAGTAAAAATAACTCTATCCCTTTATTAAAACTTCAGTGTCTTCATTTATATTTAGAGTGGTAGCAACATAAAATTGAAAACCTGAGAGTTGTGAAGGATATAAAGTCATGTTTTAATAGGGAAACTAAATTGCTCCTTCAAAGAGCCTATAAAACTGAAAAGCATTCATTATAAATGTAATAAAGACTTACGAGTCCCATTTTATTAAAACTACACCCAGTTTCCTGTAGGGGCTGGATCATTTAGAGGTAAACCAGTGACACTTTATGTCTAGCAACAAACTTTCCGTGAGATAAGATATCTACTGAAATGAGGTTGGTGGTTTTAACATGATCCCTAATGGATATCCATTCATGTTAAAAGATTAGAACTTTTGCTGTATCTGAGTTTGTAGCTTCTGATAATAATGCACCCAGACCAGATTAATGACCAGTAAATTTCTTACTACTCTAAGTTTCTTGAAGAAACAGAACAATTGTGAAAGATAAAGCTTATGCCTCTACTAATTGCTGTGTTATATCATCCTATCATACTGTAAAATTCTTACTCAAGTCAAATTATGTAGATTAACAGTGTCACAGGATAATGACTTTCCACTGGTTACCTTTGGCCTCTCTTTTTCCTTTCAGGTACAATAATGTTTTTAATGTGGTACAGGAGAATCATTCTCTTTTAGACTTTAGCTGCTTTTCAAAGATTTTCGGTTACATTTTCCACAGTTCATTCTATTTTGCATATTCTATACACGTATTTCGATATTACTTTAATGGACTGTGGTTGTGTTGAAAGTGAAAGTGTTAATCACTCAGTCATGTCTGACTCTTTGCAACCCCATGTATTGTAGCCCACCAGGCTCCTATGTCCATTGAATTCTCAGGGCAAGAATCCTGCAGTGGGTTGTCATTGCCTTCATCAGGGAATCTTCTCAACCCAGGTATCTAACTGGGGTCTTCTGTATAGCAGGCAGATTCTTTACTGTCTGAACCACCAGAGAAGCATGGTTATGTTAGGGGCAGTGTTTTTAAAATGCAAAAGGAAAACCCAATGAAGTGATAGCCAGGTGGTCCAGTTACTCTTAGTTTTAGAATCGACTACTTTTAAAGAGAGATACTTAAATGTTTAAATGAGACAATTGAAGTGTTTAAGTTAATATGCATAGGTTGTATTGATTTATTCAGAAAATAAGACAAAGTTTCTGGTAGATGGTGACAAATTAAAAGTGGATTTATTCTAATTCCTTTCTTAACACACATCCAACATATAAATAATTATATGATTCTGAGAGCAGATCTGGAGCCTTGTTTAGAAAAATTGTCATGTCAGGCCAAAACTTTGGCCAGTTTATGCCGAGCAGAGAGAACATTTTCTTTAAAAAAAAAAAAAAAAATATGAGCAGAAGGGAATCCTTGTTTATTCTCTGATTAGTAATTGCATTCTGGTGTTCTGGAGAATAAGAGTACTTGCCCCAAAGTGTATTGGAATCCCTAAATATTCTTCAACTTAGCTCCCCTAACAAAAATCTTTATTATTCTGTTTACTGTCATCTGATTTCTAAATTCAGTGTTCTTTCCTTTTTGTTGATTGCCATTGTTACCATAAAGCAGATAGTTGTCTCTAAATCCCTTCCAACATGTGAAAATGCCAAAGTTTGAGAAATCTTTTAATTTGAAAGTAATGATTTGGTAGCAGAAATTTTCAAGGGAGCAAAATAATTTTAAAGTTTTGAAACTTAAATTTCAGCCTTAGGTTAATTTATCACTTGATAGAATGTAACGGTACTAAGTAAGCAGGTTGAAGGCTATAATATAGTGTACTAGTTTTTTTTTTTTTAACATGATTATTTTTCACATCCTTCCAGTTGATACTTTTAAATTTTCTTGGAATTGGGGTTTATATTTAACCAGTATCTTCTTTCATTTTTAACTGATGACATATTTCACTTTGGTATATTGAACCCCAATTCCATAATTACTTCTACTTTTTTGTCCTTTTTAAAGATGTATGGAGACTTTTTCATCAGATGATAAAGTATATTCTCAGATTTATTTCCCAAAAATGCTTAGTTAATTTACAGAGTAATTGATTGGTTTGTTGAAACGTCATGATGGCTGCTGTATTTCCTCAACCTTTTCAGTGTTCTTCAGGTCATGTTAAAAAAAAATCTCATTTCAGGGAAACAACTGTGTCCACATGAGAGTGGTAGTTTGGTTGCTAAGTCATGTCCTACTCTTGGGACCCCATGGAATGCAGCCCATCAGGCTCCTCTGTCCATGGGATTCTCCAGGCAAGAATACTGGAGTGGGTTGCCATTTCCTTCTCCAGAGGATCTTCATGACCCAGAAATCAAACCTGGGACTCCTGCATTGCATGCAGATTCTTTACCCAACTGAGCTACAAGGGAAGCTCTTATTTTAAGCCCTTATTTATGAATTCTAGAGACTGCATGGAAATTTAAAGTAGTTTTGTTAGTGATAGTGAGAAAGTGGAAGCAGCTCAAGTCTACCTCAATAGGCACAAAATAAACTGTGAAATAAGTATTCAGTGAAATACTACACAGCTATGAAAACCAATCTGCTAGCTTTGTATATACTGTTACAGAGATATATAACATACATAAGTCAAAATGAATAAAATGTAGAATGCAAATAGTATGAGTATATTTGTGTAACACTAAAGATGTACAGATACATAAATAAACATATATACAGAGAAAATTTTTAAATGATTTCTGCTATTAACCATAGTTACTTTTGGGGAAAGAAACTAGGGAAAATGAGGATTTACATTTTCATATTAATTTCCTATTTTTCTGCACTGCTTTGATTTTTCTCTTTTGTCTTTTTTTTGGTCTCTGTTTCTATGGCTTAAAAAAATAATGAACATGTATTATTTTTAAAACAGAAAAACTTTAGAAAAACAGTGCCCATTTACTTAGTAAACAAAGAATAGGAGATTATTCTTTGGGTGTCCTCCATAACCTTTTTTAAATGAAAATTGATTATCTTCTAATTTACAATGATTTTTAAGAAAGCTTTAGGAAAAATACCACATTGGTTTTCATTTAAAACATCTAGTGTTGAGTAGTTCATTTTATTGAGAAATTCCCCCCCTAATTTGCTGTTACTGTTTGATTCTGAGATTGAAGAGCAGGCTACGCCTCTACTTGTAAGGTGTCACGTGAAAGGTCACTTTTGTTGTTCAGTCGCTAAGTTGTGTCCAACCCTTTTGTGACCCCGTGAACTGTAGCCGGCCAGGCTCCTCTGTCCGTGGGATTTCCCAGGCAAGAACAGTGGGGCAAGGATACTCCTTATCCAGGGGGTCTTCCCAACCCAGGGGTCAAACTCACATCTCCTGTGTCTTCTGTATTGGGAGGTGGATTCTTTGCCACCGTACCACCTGGGAAGCCCTTGAAAAGTTACTACCCTAAAGCATTTTGTTCTTTAGAATGAGCAATGTAATCTTTTATTATATTCTCGAAGATTAATTATCTTATTTAGTTCTCATTAGGCCAGTATTGAGCTCGGTTTTAAAAAGTAGGTTTGATTGAACATTGCAGCATTCCATTCATATTGCCAAAGTAGATTTGGAGAGAATTCAGACAGACTCTTCTGTGTGTTAATTTTAATTTATTTCACATTTTTCTGATAATTTCTAAACACTATGTGCATAAATGTTCTGGAAAGAATATGAATTTTGAAATCTTGTGTATTTGTAAAAAGTCCTCATGGATAGTGAAAATTAAAGTAAGTGAGAAAACATACGTAAGAATCCTGAAGAAAAACTTGACCACATAACGGAACTTCAATGAAAAATGTTTGTATGTCTCTGCTTTTTAGAAACAAAATTCCTTCTTAATAAAAATAGTATACTGTATGAAAGGTAGTGTGGCAATCAGTAAAGTAATGCATTTGAAATTTTACACTGAATTTTGACACTTTACTTTTAATATAATGATTTCTGCTAGTGTTGCCTCTTAAATTCTTCCAGCCTGTCTCATTTTTATTCCTTGCAACTTTATGCTTTGGTGAAATTAGTTTTCAGAAGCAATTGATAGTGTCCGTTCAGTTTGTAATGAGATCATAGAAACTCACATCACTTGATACAGAACTGATAAGTTTAAAATAAAAAAGTTCCTAACTTCTTACTGTATGTTCCAAAGATATTAATAGGATTTAGATTTCTACTGTCCTTATTACTTTAAATTAGAGAAATTCTATTAATTCAGCAGATTAATAAAAATCTTTATAATTCTATAAGTATAAATGAAACCCAAAAATATCACTTGATATATCTTTCATAGAATTTACAGTGTAAGTTACATGTGATGGCTATTAATCTTTAAAGATAGACATTGTAAATATTACTAACATACCAAACTCAGCAGTTTTGTATTTTTAATTTATTATTTTTTTAATTAATTTATTTTTTATTGAAGGATAATTGTTTTACAGAATTTTGCTGTTTAAATAATTCATGAAAATGCATTATTTGAAGCTTATTATATGTAGAAAAGTATATAGTTCGGCATCTGAAAATAATTAGTAAAAATTGTTTTATTGCAAGGGGGCAATTTACATGTATGGCAGGATAAACTGAAAATTTAGTGACTCCTTACTTAAATATAGTTATAAGAAGTTGATGCTGACTGAATCAATTTTGTTCTATATAAATAATTTTGTGATTTAAGGTTGGAAATAATGGTAGATCTCCTGCCTTTCAGAGTTGGTGATAATAATTTGTAAAATAAACTTTATAAAGGAAATACTATGTTTTAGGTATTACTCTTTTATTTAAAAATGAAGAAAAAAAGTGAAGTCTCAGTCATGTCAGACTCTTTGCAACCCCATGGACTGTAGCCTGCCAGGCTCCACTGTCCATGGTATTTCCCAGGTAAGAATATTGGAGTGGGTTGCCATTCCCTTCTCTAGGGGATCTTCCTGACTCAGGGATCGAACCCAGGTCTCCCTCATTGCAGGGAGATTCTTTACCATCTGAGCCACCAGGGAAGCCCTAACACATACTGAGTAATATTTTTATCAAGTCCATATGGTTTTATTGGATTGTGAGATAAGAACTATTCATTCCCAAACATTTACTGAGTGTGTGGTGTGTACTAGACATTGTGCAGGAGTGGGTGTAGGGATAAATAAGATGAGGCTCTTGCATTGATAGAGCTCATTGTTGTTCAAAGGGAGAGAACATTAAACACAAATAATTGTGATATCCAGTAACAAGTGTTTGGTAAACAGATGTAGAGAGAAATGGGAGGAATTGATTCTGTTGGGGATCTTGGATTCTTTTCAGAGGCTGTGCTTGAAGCATGATAAATAGGAATGTTAAAAGTGAAATTGGATAATGGTGATCATAAATAGACAGAAATTAGGTGAATGTTTACTTCAGTATTGAAAGAATACCCAATGCAGGAGAACAATACTCAGTTCATTAGATGCTAATTGAATAGCTTCAAGGGATAAGTCCCTATGTTAGCTACCAAGGGGCTAGAAAAGCTGCCAGGATCTGGTACCTGCTCTAAGGGAGCTCACTCTTCAGAGAATTCTAAAATCTGGGTGCTCAATCCCAGATTTAGGTAATCTGGGAATTTAGGAAATTTAGGAAATTCCTCATACCTCTTTCCTCTCAAAATATTTTTTCTCTCTACTTTCATCTTTAAATTGCTGTTCTCACTCACCATCTCTCTTTACCCATTTCCTATTAATGCTCCATCCACTGGCCAAACCATCCTACCATCTTACTGCAGGAGAGCTCGCTAAGACTGACATGGACTTCAGGTTGCCAAAGTCTCCTCATAGTATTGGTCACTGCCCCATCTACCTGGTCAGCCATCCCCTCTCTAAATTCCTCTCTTGCCTCATCAGCTACCACTCCTCTTTTCTTACCTCTGTGACTTCTTTTTGGTTAGTGGTTTCTTCTCTCTTTATCCTGCTTTAAAATGTGGCTTTTCACTTGAGCTCTGAATTTGATCTTCTCTTTTTACACTGTGCACTCTCTTGGGCTCTCATCCACTTTTCTTTGATTAAACTGCCCATATGACTCCCAAATCCGATCCAGATTCCTCCTGAGTTTTAGACTCATAGCCTCATCTGGGGGGATCAGGCACTCCCAACTTGGAATGTTCCAGCCTTTCACTGATTTGTATCTGTTATCCAGAACTGAGACTTCTCTCCTTCAAAACAAATAATACACACAATTTTATTATTATGAAATATTGCACATATTAAACTTTATTGGAAGAAGGAAGAAAGAAATTATGGTTGGTCACAATATTAGATTGTTCATTTTACAGAGTAAATACAAAGTTAGGACAGTAGTATAGCAGGAAACAAACAGTTCAACTTTCTAAAAGAATTTACCTAGGATATTTTAAAAAGTCATCAGAAGAAACCAAGAACTTTGAAGTTCCTTATACTTTCATCATGGTGTAGTGTTTTTACTTTTCCAGTGATACATAAGGGCATGAGATTTAATGCCCTTATTCGTGTTTTAATCTGTGTTTTAAAGGCTTAAGCTAATTTGATCATGGTTGAATGGTGTTATGAAAGTTCATTGCTGTATTCTGAATTTTTTGGCTTCTGGGTAAGTCTGAAAGAAAATTACTTCTTCCACTTAGATACATAGTTGATCAGCCACACTCTTGGTGTTACCAGACATGAGGTTGCTCTGTGTAAGCAGCTTCTATCTGCTCCAGTTGCCTTCTGACAGATCTTGATGAACACAGACTCCCATGTGGCCACTTCCCTCCTCTGCCTCTTGTTGACAACTCTCCTCACCTCCTCGTGCTGCACAGCTCCTGGTTGTAGAAAGAGAACCAAGTTGCCTTCTATTGCAGAATTTCACCTTAAACAGCATTCTCCTTAAATAGCACTGGAGAACTAGGGTGATATGATGAGGAAAGGGGTGTACAGAAAGAATGTGAAATGTGAGGTGCCCTTTTAAAAAAGGTTTTCTTGCTTAGCTTATAGCAAATCACCTGACTTGGCCTGACTTCATTTTCTAAAGGCTTTCTCTGGCCCCATGACACATTTAAGGGTAAGAGATGCTAGACTCTTCTTACTGTAAGAAGCTGCATTGTGCTACTAACCTAAAAATACTTCCAAGTCAGGAGGAAGGGATATGTAGTTACTTGCCTTTAGGGTGTTTGCTTTTTGCTTTTAAGAGTCCATGTCAAGTCAGTTCTAGTCAGGACACTGTTTAGAAGTAAAAGCATACAGATGGCCGGTGTGTGTGTGTGCATGTGTTTGTGTGTGTGTGTGTAAACAGCTGCATTTTACGGAGCTGGAGATGATAACTTTATTTCTGAAAGCATCCTGTTAGTAAATGTAACTGTGATGTAACAAATGCATTTTACGTGCAGTAATGGAATTTAAATTGCTCTAAGAGGCTAAGTAAAAGAGTTACTCTATTTTTGCCTTGGTTTTCTTACCTGCAGTTTGGGGGTGGAATATAGCAAAGAATATTTTTTTAAAAAGGAATATAATTCAAGATGCAAAATAATATACTGTAAATTATGTCAGTCACTGAACAATATTAAACTGGAAATTTGTAAGCCAGGCTAGCTCTGCAAAAAGTTGTGAGCAAAGCAGTATGCTTTTTTTGCTTCTTGCTCACTCTTATTGTCTCTTCAATGTTTTCTTCTCTCTCATTTTAAATATGCTGTGGTCAGTTCATTTCTATTCTTCAAAGCTTTCTCTAAGGAAAAAGGAGAAGCATCACTGATGTTTGCTATGTGTCAGACTTTGTACTAGAAGTTTTACATGTATTTTCATTAACTACGATAACAATCATGCTTGTGACACCAGCTCTCCTTCCTCGGCTTCAAATTTTAGTTAAACCGCCCAGTTAAGATTGTTATGAACTTTATTTGCATCACATGATGGTATATACAAATACCTATATATCTACCTGTTGATGTAGATTAATAATCTTGTTCTGTATAAAGAAGTAGGATGCTCGTAGTGGTAAAGAGTATAGCCTTTGAAGCCAGACTACTTGAGGAAACCAGAGCTTTGCACCTGCCCCAGGTCACATATCATTAGTGACATATCTACTAGAAGGATTTGGACCTATGAGTGATTGACTCCAACACTCACTCATTCTTTCAACTACTTTCAGTCACTGCTCTCCACCTTCTTTTTCTATTTATTCTAGTATTGCATGAAAGAGTGAAATATTTCCTGAAATCCTGCATTTTTGTTACATATGTCACATTTTTATGCAAAACAAAAATAATTTTCACTTTTGGTGAGTCTAAAAAGTACATGTGATGATAAATGAAGAAGCTCTGTAGTCTGAGTTTGGTAATACGGTGATGCTAGATTTAATATTACATTGGAGCCTGAAGGACTAGTAGAATCAGTGGAAACCTTGTTTTTTCTTAGATGTCACTGTTTACCTTGAGCATGAAAAATAGAGCAAGTAGTTAGAAAGCTCAGAGGAATAAAAAATAATAACCATCATGCTGCTCTGGAAATAAAAGGAAATGATAAAGCATACACCTACCAGCTCAGTGATCAGTGATTTTAGCTGTTGGCCAGACATTTCATTTAGTGTTAAAAAAAAATGGTGTGAGAAACTGCTTTAAACCGTGTATCTGCAGTTCTTAGGTCACTATTTATTTTTATATACTGACCCATTTTAATTTTCACTTCTAGTACCACTGAAATTATGTCATGAATCTATACATCAGCACCCCTCCCCGCCATGGATTGTCCTGTTAAAAAAAAAACCCTATTATACTTGAACAGATATATGAGGGCTAATCTGTGATAACAGTTGGCTTGAACAAGCATTTAGCCTGGAAAGGCATCCTTTCATCTTAAAAGGTATAGTGAGCCTTCTCTTCCCACCCCAAAGCCTGTCTACTTTCTATCACAGGGCTGAAATGGAGAAATCACCTTCAGTCATTTCAGTTCGATATCATATAACCTATAAAGAAGGGCAATTCTCTGAAACTTCACTGTATTAAAAATATCATCCTTATTTTCTTACCTTCATCTTTGCCCTAGTTTTTTTGCTGAAGGATTCCATCATTTCTTCAGTACTTGTAGGGTTTTGGAGAATGTGGACCAATGCATCTTTCTTCTTTTGATCACTTTCTGTTTGTGTGTTCTCAGGGAAAGCAAAGTTAAAGGATGGTTCATGAGTAGAGTGAGAAACATTAAAAGAAAGCTGTTGTGAAAATAACTCTGCCATATTTATTAAGGATTAGCATGGTTTTTCTGGTCATTAACGTTAAGCTAATTTTCTTTTTGGCAGGCCCTTGTAGTAGTTCTGTTTTTTTTCTTTTTTTTCTTTTTATTAAAAAGGTGGGTTCTGTGAAAGCACTGATGCCTTTCAATAGTTAAAATTGAACAGAGGATCCTCAGGTCTCTGGGGCCACAGAAGCAAAGTTTCTGCTCTTGATATAGGTTTCTCTACTGTTTTTATCCCCCTTGAGATAAGTCTTTGATTTAAGTGGCCACAATAGAATGTGAATTTTCTCATGTTTTTGTAAGCTATTTTTATAGATCTGGTCTTGAAGTTAGCTGTTTGGTATGAAGTTTGGCTTCAAAATAGGTTTAAAATTTGAAAGCCTTCCTATTGAATGAGTATAAGTTATTCTACAGGATTATTAACTAAATAACTAGCTAGTGTGGGTAATGCACTAAGTCCCCCCTCTTTGGGGGGATGTCAGAAATGGCAAGTTTATCAAGTGGCCACTCTCTGAACCCCTTCCCATCACTCACATGTGCCCAACTGTCTGTTTCACCAGGAGATTGACCCTTGCCTTCTCATTGGTGGCTCAGCAGTCAAGAATCTGCCCGCAATGCATGAGATGCAGGCTAAATCCCTGGGTCAGGAAGATCCCCTGGAGGAGGGTGTGGCAACCCACTCCAGTATTCTTGCCTGGAGAATCCCATGGACAGAGGAGCCTGGTGGGCTACACAGTCCATAGGGTCGCAAAGAGTCAGACACAACTGAAGTGACTTAGCTATACCTCCCTTGAGCTAATGGGTCTGGCAACTTCAGGCAAATCCCGCTGGTAGTTGAGGTGGGAGAGGGCAAGCAGAACTGCCCTTGTGTTCCCCAGAGGGACCCTCCCCACGGACCCTTCCTGTGGTAGCCTCTCCTTCTCTGACAAGTGTACATCTACCTGGTCTCTTTCATCTCTCACCCCCTTAAAAATATATATATTTTTTCCTTTTCAATGCAAAGTCATCAATGTAGAGGTAAACTGCATTCTGACTGTGTTGTATAGGGGAGAGGTGAAGGCCCCAGACTCTGCCTGAATTTGCTGCCCAGACCTGTAGTTACTGACGAAGTGATTTTGGACAGATGATTTAAGATCCCTGGGCTTTACTTGCTTCCTCTGTAAATAACACTCATGAGCCTTATCAAGAGAGCTGAATGAGTTAGTATGTATAAAGCCCTTAAAACAGTATCTACCATATGATAAGCTCTTTTTAAGTGTTTGCTATTATCATGATGATTTAAATGTAATCATGAAAGAAGACAAAGGCACTCTCTTCTATCCTGTCCTATTGACTATAGCATTCATTCAACTCATTCAACAAATATTTAAGGGCATACTATGTGCTAGGCATGGTATTATCTCATTTCCAGTAGGCTCCATTCTATGAGTGTGGCCTGAGCCCAATTATATTACAGCAGTCTGAATTTCTGTCCCAATACTGTATGTGAAATCTGAGAGTGCACATGGCGTTTATTCCTTTTTAACCTTTTTAAAAAGGTTAAGTGCCTAATTTGGGCTTGGGTAGCATTGGCTTGAATGTCTGAGATTTCTTGCTAAGTGGCAGGATCACACTCGGCTGATCCTAATAGGAAGAGCCTGGTGGGCCTAGAGCAGAGGTCCTCAGCTTTGGGGATCTAATGCCTGATGATTTGAGGTGGCACTGATGTAGCAATAATAGAAATAAAGTGCACCATAAATGTAACACATTTGAATCATCCTAAAAGCATCCCCCACTCTTGATGCATGGAAAAGTTGTCTTCCACGAAACCAGTCCCTGGCGCCAAGATGGCTGGGGACCGCCGCCCTATAGCCTCAGCCAGCGGAACTTCCCCTTGTTCGTGTGGTTGCTCTGCTGCCGGAGGCTCACTGAATTAAGCGGGTTAAGACTCCCTTTAACTAGAGAAGAAAGGACCTAGTTTCCTTGGGGCCCACCGGCTGTTGGAACAAACCTGCCTCCCTCTTTTCCAGAATGATCTTATGTCACATATCATATGTGTTCACTGGTCCCCACAACATTAATGTTTACTTACGTTTTACCCCCACTTTTGGGGTCTTTTCTTTTCCTATATAATAGTGCATACCTTTAGGGGGAAAATAGAGCCTACTACTAATTCTACTCCCAGAGATAAGTGAACTGATTTACTGGGGAGACAGGAAGATACAAAAACTGAAAATAAATAAATAAAATAAAAGGGTGTGGTTATAGACAGTTGTCAGAGATTTCCAAAAACACAAGTGGCTTCTTCCCAGTGTTGCTCAGTCTGACCCTGTCCTTGTCACACAGATCCCAGAGATTCTTGAAGAACTGTGTAGTGAGAACCATTCTGAGATTATATATTGCTATTGATTTCCTCATCAACCTACCTGATAAAAGCTGAGATATGGTCCTGGATGCTTAAAACGATAGAATGGAATGATATTAAGATATATTGTAGGCAGAAGAGAGGAGTGATGCAGGCCTGAGTAGACGTGAGGGGGTATCTCAAGGCTGTAACTCCAGTTGTGGTGACAGACCTGTGCCAGAAACTTATATATGGGCATCACTGCTGTGTGGGGTTGCCTTTAAAAAAGATAACTTGTACCCTTCCTTTGTATCATGGATACCTTTGGTGGGAATTTTCTATGACCTATAGACCCCTTAGAATAAATTTTTAAATGAATAAAATATATAGATTACAAGGGAAACCAGTTTTATATATATATATATATATATAAAACATCAAAATATATAAAGTTTGTGATGTACTATGTATGTGCTTCTTCATAATGTATTTTAATGTACTAAATGCTGTGATCCAGTTTTGGGTGTAAAAATGGTTATAATCTCAAGGTGATTTTAAAAGGAAAAAAAAATATGTCAAGGTATAGGAGACTGCTAATATGACTGTGGTGGTTGGTGTTTTCCTATGTTCACTGTAGAATAAAATGCTAAGTTACAGGGAGAGGTTAGCAAAAAAAGAAAAAAGAAAGAAATTCCTCCCAGGTTTATACATGTCTCTGAATTCAATGTATGGACCCCTGGGTTTGTGAGGCCTGGTTAGAGAACTGTTTAAAAGCAGCACTGAAGGCAGTACTGCCAAGGTGGGGAGTATAATGATAGATATGTGAAGACAGTGGAAGATTCTGTATGCTGATATGGTAAGGGGGACTTGTCCTCCATTTTAATTTTTTAATCAAAAATGTATGATTTTTAATAAATTTTTCTTCAAATTGTCAAGGCCCTTTTCATTTTCCATTTTAGTGCCTCTACCTACCTATAAAACTGATAGAACCTATGATCTTTTGGGGGTTCTCTGGAGAAAATCTGTCTGCAATGCAGGAGACCTGTGTTTGATCCCTGGGTCGGGAAGATTCCCTTGGAGAAGGGAACTGGTATCCACTCAAGGTATTCTTGCCTGGAGAATTCCATGTACAGAGAGGAGCCTGACAGGCTATAGTTCATGGGGTCTCAAAGAGTTGGAAATGACGAGAGGGTTTTTTTTTAATAATCTTTAACTTAATCATTGAGTATGTAATATTATAATAAAAGAATTTAGGATTATGTTTGTCTATTCTGTAATATAGATGTAAATAAATAAATATATAATTCTCATTACAATTTTTTAGATTAAAGCATATTCCCTTACATTTAAAACAGCTAGGCGAGCCCACTCATTTCTGATTGTACTATTCTTGCTATTTAATACAAAATGCTTAGAACCATTGAAAGAAATATTTGGATGAACAAAGTCATTAGACAGTAATGCAAAGGGATCTAGCAATCATTTGGCTTCCATTTCCTTGCTATTCTTTTCATTACATTATAGAAATGAAAATTTCCTAATCTTGTTCTGACCTCTAAGAATACACTTACAGTGGGTTTTTAGTTTTGCTAGTTGCTGTTTACTGGTTGCTAGTTGCTATTTAGCCGCACCTCTCAGCCTGCAGGATATCAGTTATTCAGCCAAGAATCAAACACTGGCCCTGGCAGTGAAAGCCCGGAATCCTAACCACTAGGCAACCAGGGAAATCCCTTGTTCACTTTTAATGTATTTTTGTGTTTCATTGCTAAATTCTTTTAGAAATAAATCTTTGGAGGTGATGTCCTAGAACCTCTAGATTTTTAAAATTTTGTTGTCGCTTTTAGATCTTCATTCCTCCTATCACCTGACATCCAGACTGACTTTTCCTGGTATATTTCTGGTTGCTAAATGCAGTGAACACAGTCAGACATAGTCAGGAGGAAAAGCCTGTGAGTTATGGGTGATTGCTTTTATGTATTAATGGTGCCTATGGAGGGTCTCATTAACACACACAGCATGGGGAATTTTTGCAGCTACCACACAGAGCTCAAAAAACCCAACTGCAAAGCAAACTTGATTGTTTATGTCTCAGTATTTTTATTTGGAGCTTTAAAGGACATTAACGAAACTTCTTGGGGCAGGTGGAATGCCATATGGCACAGGGACTGGACCACCGCCATAGCTTTTGAAATTTATTGAAGCTTCTCCTTGTAGTGGGAGTGATATGAGTCCTTGGACTGTTTCCATTCAGTGATGACATTCATGTACGGATCAGCAGTAAAGCTACTTGAAAGAAAGCAAACCAGTAACCATCTAGACAGAGACTTATTTTAATATATACTTATTAATAGGGCCTGAAAGAGAGTATCGTTAACACTGTCTTTATTGGATTCAACTGTTTTTTTCACATATTGTCTTATTTTACAGATTTTGTATAGATACTATTGTAGAGTAATTGGGGTGGGGATGGGGGTATAGATATACTGGTTTCCTATACACTAACTGAATACTCCTAAATTCAGATTTTATGTCATACACACACATGCCACCACCCCCCCCAACATGCATACATACATTCATATCTAGGGATAGTTTTGAATGGTGGCATAGTCATTAAGAGGCAGTGTCTGGGACCTTCTAGGGTTACACCCAAAGTCCCACTGCTGTTTGAGTTCTACAATTAGCACAGGAGGCTTCCTTCACCAGTGTGCTTATGGCAGTCTTGAGGCAGGGTGGAAAGAACGGCCTTTCCAGTCCTGCTTGTGACAAGTGCTCCTCATGGTCTCTGTACTGAGCCCAGATGCTCTATAGAAGGAGAGGGCTTTTAGAGAAGGAAAGGGAAGCTTTTGCAGTGCTTGAGAGAATGAATGGATTATATCCTTGTTTAACAGAATTAGGATAAATTGAGTATTTGTGATTGTCACTGACTTCAAATTATTAATACATATGTGCCTTGGAATACTATAGATAATTGACTTTATGCAATATAGTTTTCCTATAAATGGACGCTGTCATTTTATATGGAAGTTGGCACTGCAAATAACTTTAAGTAAAGATTAAAGAACATAGGACATTTACTTGTTGACTCCATTTTCACTATCCCCTCCCCCTGTTTCTGTTTGATTCTTAAGGCAGAAGTATAATGTCTCTCAGAAAGACCCCAGAGCACTCTGGTTCTTCATGGCTACTCCTGTTCTTGTAATAAAGAGTGAACAAAACAAATGACAAAAAAATCGTCTTTCATTGAATAGAAAATATAAAAACTCCCATTCATGAGCACTTTCAATTTTTATAAATAAGTTATACTGCTTATATTTTCCCTATTATTGTGACCGCAGTGCAAATTAGGTGCTATTATTTCCATCTTATAAATGCAGACAATGAGACCAAGAGAAATAAAGTCACTTCCTCAAATTCTCATGGGCATACCTATTAAGAAGCAGAGCTGGCTTTAAAAAAAACAAAAACAAAACCAGACAGTATCACTTGAACTCAAGAGTCCATGTTCTTTCCTTTATGTCTGAAATTCTATCTTTTATGTTAAATATTTCACAGGGATTTGCAATTTCCTGATTCAGGCACTTTGTTCTTTTGAGTTTAAAGACCCACCATGATCTCCAAATATGCCCCATAGAAGAAATTGCTCTTTTAACAACCACCACCACAAACTTAGACATGAGAGGTCATGCTAATGAGAAGCAAGATACAATATAGCTGTTAAGGAAAGTGCCAACACAACTTCTGGCTGCTCAGTCTGAGAATATAGCTTCTGCTTGTCCCAGTTAAACTCTGAATGCATATGTAGTCATTTCCCTTTATAACTCTCTGTGGACAGAGTTTGTAATATCAGATGTGAGATGATAGAAGTGGCTCCCAGTAAAGTAAAGCCTAGGAAGTATGGCCTAAAATATAAACTCCTTAAAAAAAAAAAAACCTGTTTCCTTACTGAGCTTGCCAGTTTCCATAATTAGTCAGAGGCAATTAAGTACTTTAATTAGTTTGATCTTTATGGAATTTCCAACATATTTTTGTTTTGTAATCAGAACTAAATTTGAGTATGTGACTAATATCCCTTATAAAGGCTTACAGTAACATGCATCAAAATGATTCACTTCCCTTCCAGGATGGTGATATTTTATCAGCGTAATTTTAACATGCATTTACAAAAGCATAGTGTTTATATACAGTATTACTTATTTGAAATTTAACATCATTCATTTTTCAGGCAGCATGGGGTTAAGCCGAACATAATGCGGTTAAGCAGAACATAAAATTTAGATGCAGCCACAATATAAACATTTAAGATGCACTTATAAATACTTAATGGCTTAGCATTTAATATACATGATAGTTTAAATTTTGGGTGTAGTAGTATAAAAGTTTATATAATCTAGCAAGGCATCAATTTAAGAGAGAACTGCCAATCTATGTAAGATTTAGCATTCAAGTCATGGTACAAATTGTAGTTAATTTGATTAATGAATTGTAACTTCTAAATTTAAATTTACAATATACATAAGGACTTGAGAGAATCCAAATTATTTGGAAACTAGCCTGAGTTATTTTTCTCGTGCTTGTCTTTGCCTCTAGGTCCATTGAATATAACTACTGGATCAAGGTTTTTTGTTTGTTTTTTTATATCCACCTAAATCTATTCTTAAAATCATGACTGCTTTCAACTCCCAACACACTCTCACTTCTACCCTCTACTCCCAGCTGTTTTCCCTGAGGAACACGATTGACTGTTTTGTTTTCTTATCCCCTTGAGTCATTTTCTTAACTTTTTCATCCCTGGGGGTACTTTATGCTCTATTTCTACTTCTCATTTTTCAGACTTAATATCTTCCTTTATTTTTCCTTTTCAGTTGATAAATCAACTGACAAACTCTATCCTGAATCCCTGATGACTGCTTTCTTGAGTTTCAAGGAATCTGAAGATTCTTTCAGTGGAATCTATCATAGAGTTTGGACGCAGAAGCAGCCTGCCCCCTCTGTGCCTGAATCGTGTTGAAACCACGGGGCAGGTCTGCGTTCCTCAGATCTATTGAGTCAGAGAAGTGGTAAACACCTGGAGGCAGGAGAAGGACAGAAAGAAGAATGGATTTAGTTCCATTCACTTAGTAAATGGGAATCTGTCCCAGAGTTCCTTTGAGTACGCTGAGTCCTGAAAGCCTAAAAGGGATGACACTTGAACAGAACTGACTATACTGAGGATGGCTCATGGAAGGAAAAAGTAAGATTCTGTATTTTATATATCAATTCTACACTCATTCCCTCTTCAGCCACTTAGAGGGAAGAGGTTTAAAAATCTTTTTTTTCTCTCCCTGCTTAGTTTATTGAAGTCCGAAATGACTGTGTATTGAAATGTTTATTCTTAAAGCTTTTGAATCCAAAGAATCGTATTCAATATGTAAGCAAGGTCAGAGCCTATCTAAAGTGACAGATTAGCTAGATACAAAATCTATAGCTATAGGTTTTAGCAGTAAGAGGTAATGAACAGCATGGAAGTGACAAGAAGAAGACCTTAGTATACTTCCTTCTTGAGTTAGCTTTTATCATACTATTGAGAAACGTTAAGGGTCAGTCTTTGTTATTGTTTTTGGCAGGCAACTAGATTAAATAATGCTGGTCATTTATTTACTATTACGTAAAACCTTCACATTTATCCCAGTATCCACTTTCAAAACCAGAAAGTTCAACACTGTGCCTTAAGGCAACCGAGCCTTCCCTTGTGGCTCTTACTGATCACCTGGGTTTGGCTTCACTGTGCTGCCAACTATTAGCTGTGTATGTGGGGCTGTAGCCTATGAGTTTAGCTGGAGACACCCATTAGAATGGATGTATTCGTTCTTCCATGTCTCCCTTCCAAACTATGACCTATTTCAGTGTTTCAGGATGCTCATATACATGATCCACTCCTTCATCTAATCCATGTATTGAGCACTTACGATATGTCAGTGAGTGTATAGAGGATTGCATGTATATAACAATGAACAAGACAGGCAAGATCCCTGTTCACAGAGCTTACATTCTAGTAATCAAACATATAAAGAATCAGCATGGCGATAAGCGTGACAGAAGTAGCAGAGTGTTCGTTAGAAGCTTGTTTACAGTATGTGGTTAGGGGAACTGTTATCCATTCCTACTTGAGAAAAGCACATGAAGATACTGCTTTACGTATTCTCCAGTAAATCACAGCAGGGGAAATTGGGCTCAGTGATCTTAAGACATTCTTATTGTGTGGATCTCAAACATACGTGCAAATTGTCTACTGGCAACGAAAATAGTATGGTAATAAGGAAATCAGGTAATGTGTGCTCCTAATTATATTTAAATAGGTCTACATGTAGTGATAATAATGGTGAACTAATATAGTCATAATTGTGTAATAGAAAGATAGTATAGAAATAATGGTATGGTATTTGGTGGTTGTAAAAACTAAATATCATTTTTTCAATAGCTTCAACTAAGCACTATAATATGTTTTTTTTTATGCTCAATTTAACTTTAAAGAATAGTATTTTTCTATCCTGGAACCATCATAAGACCCTAATAAACAGCATGTCAAAATTCTTCCTAGTTTATAAAATGAAGCATATATCTTATATATAGCATCCAGGATTAAAAAGTAGAGGTTTTGTTAATACTTGTGCATAGTTGAATTGAAAGTAATTAATACATTCATTTCAGCAAAATTTTATTTTTTGGTTCTGTGATTCATGGGAAAGATGCTTGCTGGTTCTTGGGAGTATGTAGATATCTGCTAACTAGCTGGAAACAGTAATATGAAAAGCATTTAGCATACTAAATCTTACACTGTGTTCCTCTCATGATATTAGATGCTTTCTTGTTCCATTTGATCCTCAGTAGGACCCCATTTTTACAGTGAAAGAAAGTGAAGATCCAGGCAAAAAAACTTAGGGAATGAGGAAGCTAGGATTCAACCTTCTGCCCTCTGATTCTAAGTACCTTGCAGGCTCTTCACACTCTCTGGGACATGAAACCTCCCACCCCATCTTTCTGTCATGTTTGCTATACACACGTGTACATAAAAGAAATCTCACAGATTCCTAACTTTCACTGAAAGTTTTATGGCTAAGACTAATCTAGGTAAATTGAATTTGTGGGTCATCTCCAAAGGTCCTTGTAACAATGATTTTAGTTACTTCCTGGACTAATGGATGTACAATTACTTCATAACAACATTGACTGATCTGCAGTTTCATATTCTCTATATTACTCTATTTGACAACTACACCTTTTAAAGTTGGAGATGTGGAAAGACAGAAAATAATAATTAACAGAAGGGCAAAGAAAAGAGGACAGATTTTCAAAAAATAATGCAGTTTGAAACTCAGTAATTTAAATTAGTTTTTTTTGTTGTAGTGACAAGTTACGTATTTCCCTGACCACATTCATCAATAAACTTGAGGGCTTGCTAGTCATCAAATGAAGTGCATATTCTAGAAGAAAAAAATTGTATGAATAAACGAGAAGATGTTAACGGGATCAGTTCAGTTTAGTTCAGTTGCTCAGTGGTGTCCACCTCTTTGTGACCCCATAGACTGCAGCACGCCAGGCTTCCCAACTCCTGGAGCTTGCTCAAACTCATGTCCATTGAGTCAGTGATGCCATCCAACCATCTCATCCTCTGTCATCCCCTTCTCCTCCCACCTTCAATCTTTCCCAGCATCAGGGTCTTTTCCAATGAGTTCTTCGCATCAGGTGGCCAAATTACTGCAGTTTCAGCTTCAACTTCAGTCCTTCAAATGAATATTCAGGACCAATTTACTTTAAGATTGACTGGTTTGATCTTTCAGTCCAAGGGACTCTCAAGAGTCTTCTCCAACACCACAGTTCAAAAGCATCAATTCGTTGGTGCTCAGTTTTCTTTATAGTCCAACTCTCACATCCACACATGACCACTGGAAAAACCATAGCTTTGACTAGATGGATATTTGTTGGTAATGCTTTTTAATGTGCTGTCTAGGTTGGCCATAGCTTTTCTTCCAAAAGCAAGCATCTTTTAATTTCATGGCTGCAGTCACCATCTGCAGTGATTTTGGAGCCCTCAAAAATAAAGTCTGTCACTGGTTACATTGTTTCCCCATCTATTTCCCATGAAGTGATGGGATGAGATGCCATGATCTTAGTTTTCTGAATGTTGAGTTTTAAACCAACGTTTTCACTCTCCTCTTTCACTTTCATCAAGAGGCTCTTAATTCTTCTTTGCTTTCTGCCATAAGGGTGGTGTCATCTGCGTATCTGAGGTTATTGATATTTCTCCTGGCAATCTTGATTCCAGCTTGTGCTTCATCCAGCCTGGCATTTCACATGGTGTACTCTGCATCTAAGTTAAATAAGTAGGGTGACAATACACAGCCTTGATATACTCCTTTCTTTATTTGGAACCAATCTCTTGTTCCATGTCCAGTTCTAACTGTTGCTTCTTGAACTGCATACAGATTTCTCAGGAGGCAGGTAAGGTGGTCTGGTATTCTCATCTCTTCAAGAGTTTTCCACAGTTTGTTGTGATCCACACAGTCAAAGGCTTTGGTACAGTCAATAAAGCAGAAGTAGATGTTTTTCTGGAACTCTCTTGCTTTTTTGATGATCCAGTGGATATTGCCAACTTGATCTCTGGTTTCTCTGCCTTTTCTAAATCCAGGTTGAACATGTGGAAGTTCTCGATTCATGTACCGTTGAGGCCTTGCTTAGATAATTTTGAGCATTACTTTGCTAGTGTGTGAGATGAATGAGATTGTGAAGTAGTTTGAACATCCTTAGCATTGCCTTTCTTTGGGATTGGAATGAAAACTGACCTTTTCAAGTCCTGTGGCCAGTCCTGCTTCATTTTCCAAATTTGCTGCCATATGAAGTGCAGCACTTTAACAGCTTCATCTTTTAGGGTTTGAAATAGCTTATCTGGAATTCCATCACCTCTCCTAGCTTTTTTTCATAGTGATGCTTTCTATGGCCCACTTTACTTCACATTCCAGGATGTCTGGCTCTAGGTGAGTGATCGCACCATCATGGTTATCTGGATCATTTTGATCTTTTTTTATATAGTTCTTCTGTGTAATCTTGCCACCTCTTTTTAATATCTTCTGCTTCTGTTAGGTCCATGCCATTTCTGTCCTTTATTGTGCCTATCTTTGCATGAAATGTTCCCTTGGTATCACTACTTTTCATGAAGAGAGCTCTGGTTTTTCCCATTCTGTTGTTTTCCTCTATTTCTTTGCATTGATCACCGAGGAAGGCTTTCTTATCTCTCCTTGCTCTCCTTTAGTTTCTAATTTTCATTGTTTTGATAATGCACTATGTTAAGCAATATGCCGTAACTGGAAGGGAGTCACTGGGAAACCATAGGCAATAGAAGTCCATGCAATGGACCATTTATTTTTCTGTATGCTTTAAATGATTTTACATTATTTTTAAGCAACATATTTTAATTTTCATGATTAGAAAAAGGGGGAAGTATAGTGATTTTTTTCTCTGTGACATTTATAAGTAGTTTTACAATATGCTATATACTTGACAAACGACATCCGTATGACAAGACTCAATTTTCTGATCCTTCTTCTCATATTAATGTATATATGTTACTTCAAAGATGAAAGATACATTTTGATTGTAATGGGGTAAATACATTTCTTCTGTTGACTTGTGTATATGTATATTTCTCAATATAAAGTAAAATACCCTGATTTAATAAAATAAAATGGTATGTTTCTTACACTTAAAATATTTCACCTCTTATTTAAATTATCTGGTGCATTTTTGCTTTTGAAGTTCTATACTGCAGATCCATTTTGCGTTTCTGCAGATTATTTCTGATCTTATGAATCATGTGATTCCTAATGGAGTACAAATTATAGATTCCTCTTTACAACAAACCTAGGTTGGTCTATATCAATTTCTTTCCTACCTACCCCATTGTATATCATTACTCAAAAGTGCATTTATAACTTAGGAATTAAAATAATACACAATCCAGATAAACATTAGTGAATTTACACTCTATGCCTCAGGGAAAGAAACTTCTGAAAGATTTGAAGTAACTGTTATGTCATACAGTTCAGATACCTCAAAAAATAAAACTCAAATGCATAAATTCTGAGAATAATGAATTGATGATCATTATGTGAGTAAAAGGTTACCATAAAGTGCTTGAATTTGCTACTTATTCCCCACCTCCTCTTTGTATGGGCTTCCCTGATAGCTCAGTTGGTAAAGAATCTGCCTGCAATGCAGGAGACCCCAGTTCGAGTCCTGGGTTGGGAAGATCTGCTGGAGAAGGGATGGGCTACCCACTCCAGTATTCTAGCCTGGAGAATTCCATGGACTGTATAAGTCAATGGGGTTGCAAAGAGTCAGACACGACTGACTGACTTTCACACCCCTTTGTACTGATCAATACTTCTTGAGGCTTATTTCTCATATAGAATTTTCTTTGGTATACAAGTTGTTAATGCCATTTTTTCCAACAAATTTAATTGAGCTAATTTATATACCATGCAGTATATTTACTGTATATAATTCAATGGTTTTTTTAGTCACAGATGGTTTTAACATCACTGCAGTGTGTGTTACAACACATGCATCACATCCAAAACAAAGCTAGGACCTGTTAGCTTTTGCCTTCTCCTCCTATCCCTCATCTCTCCCAGCCCAGCCCTAAACAACCACATATATATATATATATATATATATATATTTTCTATGTAGAATCCTCTGTTTCAGACATTTTATATGTATGGAGTCACATAAATGTGGCCTTCTGTGATTAGCTTACTTCACTTAGCAAAATGTCTTTAGGTTCATTCATGCCATAGTGTACGTCAAAATTTCCTTCCTTTATATGACTAATACATTATTATATGGATATTCCACATTTTGCTTATCCATTCACCTATTGACACACACTTGGGTTGTCTTCACTTTTTGACTACAGTGAATACTGCTGCTATGGAGAGTAGTGTATATGTTTTTGTGTGGATATATGTTCCCAGCTCTCTTGTGTATATACCTAGCTATGGTATATGGTATTGCTGGGTTATATGGTAACTGTCTATTGAATTATTTCTTCGCTTTTTATTCTTTATTGGAAAGTCCAGCTTACTTAGAGGAATTCTTTTAATGTTAATTTTGATATATGTCTACCTGTCCTGATTTTCATATTTCTCTCTGACCATTTATTGCACATGTATTGATTTCAAAACATCTTTCAGATTCGTTCCCGGTGATTTGAATTTCTGCATCTGTGCCAAGAAGGAATTGTATTTGTTGCCATATACACGGGGCTATGTTCTTTTTTTTTTCAATAATTGTTTTACCAGAGTCAATAGGAGGCTGGTTAATAGTTTTTCATACAGTAATAGAATTTTCTGAAGCAGAGAGAATGTAATCACAAAATGTAAAAATAAGCAAATAAGGGCCAAAAGATTCAGGCTGTATATTTTTAATAAGCACTGTGATCTTTGAAACCAGCAGTATATTTTTGCATTGGGTGAGGTAGTAGCTTCAAAAATAAAATGTATAATAAAAATATAGATTATGGCTCTAGGCAGTGTGTGTGTAAATACGCTTGAGTGTGTATGGTAATAGGCATTGAATCAAGATTCAGAAGAGTAGGTTTTCTCACTCATCAGTTATTCAGTTCAGTTCAGTTCAGTTGCTCAGTTGTGTTCGGCTCTTTGTGATCCCATGGACTGCAGCATGCCAGGCTTCCTTGTCCATCACCAACTCCTGGAGCTTGTTCAAACATTGTCCATCTTAAGTGATGCCATCCAACCATCTCAACCTCTGTGGTCCTCTTCTCCTCCAGCTTTAATCTTTCCCAGCATCAGGGTCTTTTCCAATGAATCAGTTCTTCGCATCAGATGGCCACAGTATTGGAAATTCAGCTTCAGCATCAGTCCTTCAAATGAATATTCAGGACTGATTTCCTTTAAGATTGACTTGTTTGATCTCCTTGCAGTCCAAGGGACTCTCAAGAGTCTTCTCCAACACCACAGTTCAAAAGCATCAATTCGCCAGTCCAGGTTCGATGCAGGATATGGGAAGCTTGGGGCTGGTGCACTGGGATGACCCAGAGGAATGGTATGGGGAAGGAGGTGGGAGGGGGGTTCAGGATGGGGAACACGTGTACATCCGTGGTGGATGCATGTTGATGTATGGCAAAACCAATACAATATTGTATAGTAAAATAATAATAATAAATTAAAAAAAATAAAAAATCTGTGTAACTTAAAAAAAAAAAAAAAGCATCAATTTGTCGGTGCTCAGCTTTCTTTATAGTCCAACTCGGACATCCATACCTGACTACTGGAAAAACCATAGCTTTGACTAGATGGACCTTTGTTGGCAAAGTAATGTCTCTGCTATTTAATATGCTGTCTAGATTGGTCATAACTTTTCTTCCAAGGAGCAAGCGTCTTTTAATTTAAGTCTGCAGTCACTATCTGAAGTGATTTTGGAGCCCCCAAAATTAAAGTCTGTGACTGTTTCCATTGTTTCCCCATCTATTTGCCATGAAGTGATGGGATAAGATGCCATGATCTTAGTTTTCTGAATGTTGAGTTTTAAGTCAACTTTTTCACTTTCCTCTTTCAAGTGATTTTGGAGCCCCCAAAATTAAAGTCTGTGACTGTTTCCATTGTTTCCCCATCTATTTGCCATGAAGTGATGGGATAAGATGCCATGATCTTAGTTTTCTGAATGTTGAGTTTTAAGTCAACTTTTTCACTTTCCTCTTTCACTTGCATCAAGAGGCTCTAGGTTCTTCTTTGCTTTCTGCCATAAGGGTGGTGTCATCTGCGTATCTGAGGTTATTGATCTTTCTCCTGGCAATCTTGATTCCAGTTTGCACTTCACCAGCCTGGCATTTCGCATGGTGTACTCTGCATCTAAGTTAAATAAGTAGGGTGACAATATACAGCCTTGATATATTCCTTTCCCTATTTGGAACCAGTCTCTTGTTCCATGTCCAGTTCTAACTGTTGCTTCTTGAACTGCATACAGATTTCTCAGGAGGCAGGTAAGGTGCTCTGGTATTTCCACCTCTTTAAGAATTTTCCACAGTTTGTTGTGATCTACACAGTCAAAGGCTTTAGTTATAAACATCATCTGTAGGAAGATGATGATGTTTGGCTATAAAACTGTAGGAAGTCATTAATCTGTGTCTGCCTTAGTTTCTTATTTTTTCTTATTCTTGATACCTGCCTCATCTCATTTTTTAACTGTGCAATGAGATTTACTATGTGAAAGGACTGGAAATTTTAGAGTTGTTAAATTGTGAAATAGTATTGTTATGAGCCTGTGTGTTTATAGCCAATTCACTGTTGATTTTAGTTCATTGTAATGAGTCTAAGGCTAGGATCCCAAGATTTATTAAACCTTACATGAATGTGTATCAGTCAGTCAGTTCAGTTGCCCAGTCATGTCTGACTCTTTGCCACCCCACAAACCGCAGCACACCAGGCCTCCCTGTCCATCACCAACTCCCGGAGTTACCCAAACTCATGTCCATTGAGTCAGTGATGCCATCTAACCATCTTATCCTATGTTGTCCCCTTCTCCTCCTGCCTTCAATCTTTCCCAGCATCAGCATCTTTTCAAATGAGTCAGCTCTTCGCATCATGTGGCCAAAATATTGGAGTTTCAGCTTCAGTCCTTCCAATGAACACCCAGGACTGATTTCCTTCAGAATGGACTGGTTGGGTCTCCTTGCAGTCCAAGGGACTGTCAAGAGTCTTCTCTAACACCAGAGTTCAAAAGCATCAATTCTTTGGTGCTAAGCTTTCTTTATAGTCCAACTTTCACATCCATACATAACTACTGGAAAAACCATAGCCTTGACTAGATGGACCTTAATGGGTGTGTAATTTTTCTGTATGATATTCAGATAGTAAAAATTGATGGATGCTCTTTCACACTAATGGGTGCACAGGGTTTTCTACTTTTTTGTTTTTGTGAGAAGTGTTGATGTTCAGAATTCATTTTAAGAGATGTTTAAGCTTATAAGTCAGCACTGTTACATTAATACCTTTAACTTTATTGTAAGTTAGACATTTTTAGAGTATTTTGAAATTATAGATTTGTTTCTTTCTTTTTGGAGATGAGAAGATCGTGAAGTGATAAAACAGAGAAAGGCTGGTTGGTTATTGCTTGTGGTTCTTTTAAAAGATAACATAATCTTAGAAACTCTTTTCATAATAATTGATCTCCATATTCTTTTTTAAAATTAATTTTTTTTATTGAAGGATAATTGCTTTATAGAATTTTGTTGTATTCTGTCAAACCTCAACATGAATCAGCCATAGGTATATATATTTCCCCTCCCTTTTCAACCTCCCTCCCATCTCCCTCCAATCCCACACCTCTAGGTTGATCCAGAGCCCCTGTTTGAGTTTCCTGAGCCATACAGCAAATTCCTGTTGGCTATCTATTGTGCATATGGTAATGTAAGTTTCCATCCAAGTTACTCTTTCCATATTTCTCACCCTCTTCTCCCTTCTCCCCGTGTCCATAAGTCTATTCTTTATGTCTGTTTCTCCATTGTAGCCTAAATAAATTCTTCCATACCATTTTTCTAGATTCCATTTATATGCATTAGAATATGATATTTATCTTTTTCTTTCTGACTTACTTCACTCTGTATAATAGGTTCTAGGTTTGTCCACCTCATTAAAACTGAGGTGGTTTTAATAAATTTATTAAATAAATAAAAATTTAATAAAAATGTGTTCCTTTTTATGGTTGAGTAATATTTCATCCTAAAGGAGGTCAGTCCTGGGTGTTCATTGGAAGGATTGATGTTGAGGCTGAAACTTCAACACTTTGGCCACCTGATGCGAAGAACTAACACATTTGAAAAGATCCTGATGCTGGGAAAGAGTGAGTGCAGGAGGGGAAGGGGACAATGGAGGATGAGATGGTTGGATGGCATCACTGACTCAATGAACATGGGTTTGGGTGGACTCCGGGAGTTGGTGATGGACAGGGAGGCCTGGTGTGCTGCCATTCATGGGGTCGCAAAGAGTCAGACACGACTGAGCGACTAACTAAACTGAATATTCCATTGTGTATATTTATTACAACTTCTTTATCCATTCATCTGTTGATGGACATCTAGGTTGCTTCCATGTTCTAGGTACTGTAAATAGTGCTTCAGTGAACAATAATCTCCATTTTCTTGATAGATAGGCTCTGTAATCAATAGATCTTAAATTCTTCTTACTCTCATTTAGTGTATGGATTACATTTCCGTCATGCCTTGTTCTTCTGATAGTGTGGCAAACATCCCAGGATGCACACTGTCTCTGCTGGTCCACTAGGGATTAAAAGTTACACTGTTAAACGCCAGAAATACACTCATACCTAGCTCTCTGATAGGGAACATACTAGTTCACTATTTACCAACATGAGAAAAAGAATGCATGTGTGGATCCCGACACCACTGTGGTCACCAGTGTTTCAAGCCATGCATAAAAATCACAGCCTCTGTGTAGAACAAATCTGTGTTCTACAGATAGATTTGCCATCTTCAGCATCTTTAGAAAGTTTACTAAGTAGCTCATAAGCAGTATGTAAGAGAATACATATGAATGGCCAAAGCCTGGACGAGTACTTCAATCCTTGAGGTGACCTTAGTTTACTTCTTGCAACAGCAATGTTTTCTCCCCTATGAGTATTTGTAGACAGTCGTCTATTGATTATTATAGATTATTCAAACTGTTCTATAGAAGTTGTTCATAGTAGACATGCCAACATGCCCCTGATAGTATGTATGTTGTAGCACTTGATCCACAGTGCTTCCATGGCAGGGAAGTCCAGTGTAGAAATAGTGTACAAGAATAGCTCATTTAATATTGTAACTAACCATATCATCTGTCTATTATTTTACAGATGAGGAAACTAAGGCAAAGAGTGTTGTATAACTTTTCAAACAGGTAGTAGCCGAGCTGCATGTTAAACTGTCTATAGTCCTAGCTTTTAATTACTATGTTATATTCCCTTCTGATCAGTTATCAAATCATTCATTAAGTCAAGTGATACTTCTCTTGAAAATATGAGTTACCCTACATGTCACCAATGGGGAAATTAGACCATGGGGTTTACCAGTCAACTTGTGAGTGTGTGTATTAAATACAGTGTCTGCTCATGTAGAAGCAACATAATGGCACCTTTTTAGTTTCTCAACTCAGAATTTGTTTGGAAAGTTGCTTGCAGTGGGTGTAAATGGTATTTTCACTATTCTTTCTATGATGGAGCAACTTGACCAATGAGACAGTTGGCTGAATCCTGCATTGGTAATACTAGATGGCAGGCACTATTCCAAACTTAGAAAACATAATGGAGATTTATACAATGTCAGAGCAACTTACAGCCTAGAGGTGAGCATTGCGGCCTTTGGCAAGTTAATCTGTTATGTGGACATCAGACTCTTGGTTTATAAAATGAAGGAATTATTTTGCCTATATTACATTTGGTAATTTATAATACTTTTTAAATATAACATGATTAAATACGATAAAAATTAAGTGAGCATACTTTTACCTGATGTAACCCTAATGAACCTCATTTAGATACTGGATTGTTTTTAATTTTTTTCTTTTTCAAATCAGTTATGTTTTTGTGTGTGTTAATAAGTTTTTATTCTTGTAGGAAAAATGGTGTAGAAAAATCTTTAAAAAGTCGTTAAAATTTTATCAGAAAATGGTACTTTTGACAGATAGACTTGTATTTTATCAAAAGAGAAGTTTTCAGGTGCCATTATCTAGTTTTATAAAATTCTGAAAAAGAAAATTCCATTATTAAAAATTCCCTTTCTTTGACTATGGCACTTTGGTGGTGATGTTAAAACTTTGTGAGAAAACTACTTCCAGGAGATTAGAATCTCCTAGGGCTTTTATGACTGGAGTTCTCAGTTATTCTCTGCTGGAATTCTTACTGACTTCACGTATTGTTCATTTGTCTGGAGCATATGGTGCTGTCACAGTCCCTCAGCTTACATTTCCCTCTTTGCCATATATTATCTCACAGTGGTTTTTCCAGCATTTTATTGTGCATTCTCTGCCATTTTGCCAACTTCAAGTTGATTTTAATTAATTTAATGGTATGTTGCCTTTAAAAATACCTTTAAAACATACACAACTCCACATTGAAGAAATGTTGACAGAGAATAAGAAATTGCCTCCTAGGGTATTTAAATTTAGAGATTAAATTTAATATGGATCTAATATCATTGCTAAAGAAAGCTGGAAGTTTAATTTTTTCTTTCTCCAGGGAACTTGAAGTTACATGGATTCTGCTTAGGAACTAGCGCCATGATGCTACTTGTATTTAGAAAGTCTCTTACATTTCATACTAAATAGCTAACAGATTTAGCAAATGACATACATGATTTGTTTATCTTCAAAACAGTCTAACAATGCTTGTGTTCGCAATATAGAAAAAATTATTCTAAGCATACATTACTTTCTTGATTGAGATTAATAATGGTTTCTATTAAACCAGAAAATAAATTAACAAATGTCTGTGCCCTTTTTCATCAAACCCATGATATTCACTCATTCTTTCCTTCAAGTTATGATTCCTTATTGTTTCCCATCCCTAACCTTACTTTATTTCTTGGCCTTTATCTTTTTAATTCTTGATTTAATATATTTTAAGTTACATTTCTACCTGCTTTTAGTGAAACTGCCTGGTAGTGTTGTTGTTGTTTGGGGATCAGAAGGATTATAATTGAAAAGAAAACAATGTTCATGTTACTTCTAGTGTAATGGGCATCTTAAGATTTATCTTAAGCAAACCTCACTTGATCAGAAAGTTGGTAAGTTTCCTTCTCCAATTTGGGCACCCCCAAATTTGTTTATTGTAAACTGTGTGACTGTAGTCTTGAAACACTCAGTGTTATGCAATATATTTTCCATAAATGGTTGATCATGTTTTTTTTTTGCATCAGAAGAATCTTGAACTTTGGGACTGAAGGCAAGAAAGGCTGAAATTATTTCTCTTCTACAGATTATCTCTGAATGGTTCTCTCTGCCTCTCTGGGATTTAAAGACAAATATTTAGATATTCATTGTGATATGTATAGAGTTAGAATTTTTTCCCTTGAAATCAGTGATTCCCAACATTGGCTTTATGTTACCCTAGTGAGTTTCTAATGATTGTGAGGTGGTGCAATATTGAAAGGGGCTTCCCTGGTGGCTCAGATGGTAGAGAATCTGCCTGCAGTGCGGGAGACCAGGGTTGCCTTGTGGGAAAGTTTAATACATGGTGATTTTAAATATAAATGTATGTTGTATGGTGCTCTCTCTCTTTCCCATTCCTTCGTCCCCTCCTTCCTTCCCTCCCTCCCTCTCTCTGTCTTCCTCTCTCCCTTAAGTGAATGTGTATGTGTCTGTCTATCTGTCTATCAGTTTGTCTTATAGGCATATATTTCTGTTAGAAAAGGGTTGTTTGCAGTGCTTGTGAAAAACAATTATGTATTCATTGCTAGATATTTAGAAAAGTTTTGGATTTTTATACTGGGGTAAAAATGTACCTATGAAATACAGTCAAACACATGATTGGAACTTTCCTCTCCCTTTTGAAACAACCAGAACTATTCTGAATAGCCTGATCATGCAGTAAAATCACTTCTTTTCCTATTTCATGCTCATGTGTCTGTAGCTTAATTTTTCTGTTTTAAGAATCTTTTCAAGTACAAGAAAACAATATAGGTGAAATGATACCTTTGGTGAATAGTAGCTAGGAGTATAATGATGGGAAATCTCAGATTCTGTTATTCATTGATTTGTTGATTGAATTATAGTTGATTTACTATATTGTATTAGTTTCAGGTATACAACATAGAGATTCAATATTTTTATAGTTATAGATTATACTGTTTAAAGATATTGTAAAATATTGGCTGTATTGCCTGTGATTTACAGTATATCGTTGTAGCTTATTTAATTTATACATAGTAGTTAGTACCTCTTAATGCCCTCATGTTATCTTACTCTTCCCCTACACCTCTTTACACTGGCAATCACAAGTTCTTCATTTCTGAGAGTCTGTTTCTGTTTTGTTATATTCACTGTGCTATGCTAAGTCACTTCAGTCGTTTCCGACTCTGTGCAACCCCATAGATGGCAGCCCACCAGGCTCCCCCGCCCCTGGGATTCTCCAGGCAAGAACACTGGAGTGGGCTGCCATTTCCTTCTCCAGTGCATAAAAGTGAAAAGTGAAAGTGAAGTCACTCAGTCGTGTCCGACTCTTAGCGACCCCATGGATTGCAGCCTAACAGGCTCCTCCGTCCATGGGATTTTCCAAGCAAGAGTACTGGAGTGGGGTGCCATTTCACTAGCTTATTGTATATTTTTTTAGATTTCACATATAAATGATGACATATAGTACTTGTCTTTCTCTAACTTATTTCACTAAGCATAATGCCCTCCAGATGGATCCACATTGTTGCAATTGGCAAGATTTCATTCTTCATTATGGCTGAGTAGTATTTCATTGTATTATGTGTGCATATATATGCATCATCTTTATTTTTTTGTCTGTTGATGAATACCTAGGTTGCTTCCATATCTTAACTATTGTAAATCTTGCTGCTATGAATGTTGAGGTGTGCCTATCTTTTCCAATTAAGTGTCTTCATTTTCTTTGGCTATATACTCAGCAGTGAAATAGCTAGAGCATATGGTGGTTTTATTTTCAGTTTTTTGAGGAACGTCCATACTGTTTTCCATAGTTCAGACCTTTTTATCTAGACATGCCAGTCAGTGAGTGGTTTTGTAGGACTGTTGTTGCTGGAGCTATCCTGTACATTCTCTCTACTTCTTACGTGTATTTCCAGTTAGATCAATTTCTTCTGAAAATGAGTGTCCTAGGCTCTAGTTCTTAAAATGCACTTGCCTAAACTCTAATATCATGGGCTTCTTTTCAGGCCTCAGCCTTCTTTCAAAAAATCATGTTTATGGCCTTTCTTTTCTTGCCAGTTGTTCTGGACTTTTGCCCCTGCCATGGTCATCTGGAGAAAGTGCAGAAACAAACAACTCTGTTCTTAAATTGGCTTTAAACTCTTTGCGAATCCATCTGTTTGCTGCATATCCAAATTCTCTGGTGTGGAAGATGTCTTGATTTCTGAGTTTAGTTGTGTTTTCTGTGGGCCTGGTGGACCCAAGTTAACAAAGAAAGAGACCTTATTTTATTTTTTAGGAGAGCATTCTTAGAATTATTTTTTCCTTCCTAATGCTCATCCATAATAAGTGCCAAAATACAGTGACTCAGTTTCAACAGTTTCACTGTTAATTCTTGGGTTGCTTTTTGAAACAAATCCTGAATGTATTCATATATAAAGAAGTAAAAAACAAAAACAAATTCTGCTGTTTAAGCCACCCGGTTTGTAGCACTTTGTTACAATAGCCCTAGAAGACTAATCAGACTTAATTCAGTAACAAGTGATCTAATATTCATTAAAAAAAAAAAAAAAAACCTGTAGTAACTTAATTTTTCCTATCAGGTATAGAATCTAGGTTATTTCCTCATGATAATTTATTTCCTATAGAAAGAATGAAGGGGAAGTTTCAACCATCATTTACAACCTGGCTTAGAAGGTAAATCTTTAAGGTAATCTTTAGATCTGTTTTTCAAATTAAGGAAGCACTTGTTAAGGCAGATCTATATAGCCTTATGGAAGATGTTTCAAAGGCAGGAGTACAAAAAAAAGTAAATTTAACATAGGTCAATAAGTGTGTCTATTGGCCCAGAAAGAAATATAAGCCAGCTAAGCATCAACACTCCTTTCTTCTTTAATGGTTTGCTGACCTTCCCTGGTGGCTCAGATGGTAACGAACTTGCCTGCAATGCAGGAGACCCGGGTTTGATCCCTGGGTTGGGAAGATCCCCTGGAGAAAGAAATGGCAACCCACTCCAGTATTCTTGCCTGGAAAATCCCATGGTCAGAGGGGGCTGGCAGATTACAGTCAATGGGGTCGTAAAGAGTTGGACCTACTCTCAACTTGCAAGACTGGCTTATATCCAGAACTCCTGTTCATAGATGCTGCTAGGTAGTTTGCTTAGCAACATACTTAATGGGACTTCAGGGAATTTGGTTTTCCAGCTAAATGAGTTTGGAATGCTCAAGTGAAAAACAACATTCAGTTGGAGGAAAAAAAGGAAAAAGAAAACGAAGAGCTTAAAGCCCACAAGTGAGAACCAATCACAGATAATTAGATCATGTATCATATGCAAATAACTTTTTCAAGATTTTTTTCTTGGCAAATCTATATTCCTAAATTTAGCACTCAGAATTCAATCTATTTTTGCAGAAAACATAGCCTACAGAAAGTCAGGTTTTAGATTTCACCATAAAGACATTTCTTAAATATTCTTAAATGAATTTACAAAGAACAAAACTTTATTTTTCATTAACAGTACCTTTTCCTGGCAGTGTTGAACTAAAAGGCAGGCATAGTAAGGGAGGGGAGTCATCCTTAGATGTGCCCTTGAGCTGTTAGAAATGATGTTAATATTTGTTCAAGTCTCTCCCTGTGTGTGTGTTAGGGGAGGGGTGGAGGTAGTGCAGTGCTCGGGGTAGACAAAATCATTTATGTCAAAAGTGCTGTTCTTATAGGCCAAAACTGAGGGCTAGTTGAGAAGAAGGCTCAGAGAATCCTGGTGAGGGTTTGGTAAAGGAGGAAGCATGCCAGCTCTGGGGCTTGGAGAGTACCCACTGTGGGTCCTAGAAAGAAAGAGAATAAGTCAAGATCTAGAATCTTCTGAGCTTCACAGACAAGACTACTATAAAAGAAAAAACAACTTAACATCAGATAATAAATTAAGCCCCATGGAGACTGTGTCCTCTTTAGCTGAGCACGTTTGGTGACATACTTTTACAAAGTTTTGTCTGTTGTACTCAGCTACATTTTTAAATGCCCCCTTTTCTCTTTTTAATTATTCCAAACTTACTTATCCTATACAATCTATGAAGAGCATGTGGTTACTTGAGTTCATTGCTTCTTGACGTGATTTTTGGGACACATTCTAATACAATTATAACTGAATCAAAATTTATTAAAATTTTCCCAATATTCTTCAAGTCTTGGACATTTGTAAAACCTCTTGTAACCATGTGCATATGCACATTTAGAGAGATGTTTAAGATGTAACAGTTTACAAAAAGTTCAGTCGCTCAGTCGTAGTCATCAGTTTGTTAGTAATTAACAAATGTAAAAATACTAGTGTGTGGTCATTGATTTCATTTGGTTTGTGATAACTGATTTTAGGGTGCTGATATAAACAGTTCAAGTATGCTGGCCCAGAGCATTCGGCAATCCTTCACACTGAAGTAAGACATCTAACAGTTGTTGAGCACATACTGATAAACTATAGAGAGTAATTCTATTTAAGGCAATATACTAATGTAAAATATACTAATGTAAAACTGGAAAAAAAAAATAAGGAAGATTGAGTGTTTTACTTGAAGTACACACCTTTTATTTTGTCAAGATGTCTCAAATATAGATCAGTGAAAGTATTTACAAGTAAAATGCATGAATTGCTTCTTTGCTACCAAAAGACAATAAACAATTTATTTGATAGAAGTAAAAAAAAAAAAAAAATCACACTTTTTAACTAATGAATGTCTGAGGTCTGTCCACCACTATGCTAAGCAAATTGGTGTGTATTATAAAGTTCATCCATACTGTTCACTTGTTTAGAATACTAATTGCTCAGATTGTTGAATTCTTGAGAGATATGTCCTGAAATACTTGTTCAATTTGAATATTACATGATAGAGCATTTCACAATATATCATTAACAGTTATTCCTGAAGTTTTCTTGGTAGGTACCTTTTCCATTTTCTGGTTTGTTAAAAATTCTTACTATGACTAGGTGTTGAGATGATTATGATTTTCTCTTTTAAATCTGTTGATGTGATGAATTAATGATATTTTTAGATCTTTCAATAGCAATTTTCTTAGGATTCCTAAAAGACAATAGTAGATATGTTTTTATGTGTTGTGTTTGCTTTTCAGTGTTTTACTCAGTATATCTATAACTTGACATGTGAGTGAGATGGACATATCATTTTCTCTTCTCTTGCCATTTTTTAGTTTTGTTGTCAAGATTATGTTGGTTTCATAAAGCTGGGAAACAAGTCACTCTCTCCTTTTTCCCCTCCCTTTTTCCCATTCTTTGAATAGTACATGATTGAAATGCTTTATTTACTGAAAGTCTGAAAACATTTACATCTAAAGATCTGATTCTGGTATACTTATTGTGGAAAGATTTTTTTTTTAAGCCAGTAGTTCCATTTCTTTAATAGTTCTAAATATATCTGGATTTTCATTATTATCTCTTCTTGAGATTGATTATACTTTTATAAAGATATTTAAATTTCATAGAAAATTTCCAATTTACTGGCATAAAAATTATTCATAGAGGGAACTCTATAGTTGTCCAGTGGTTAGGATTCATGCTTTCCCTGACATGGTCGAGGTTCAATCCTTAGTAGGGGAATAAAAATCCCATAAGCTGCATGGCATGGTCAAAAAACAAAAATTCATGGAATTCCTTTAATATACTTTAGTTTTGTTGGTTCTCTGATTATATTATTTTTCAATCCTAATATTTATTTGACCTCTTTCTCTTTATCAATTTAATTTTTGTACACCACAAATGTATCTGAGTTTTTTTCTTTTTTTTTTCCAAATAATTACCTTCAGGCTTACTGATACCTGTTCAATCTTTTTTTTTCCTATTTAATTTTTGTTATCTTCATTATTACTTTTCTTCAACTAACTTTAGTTTTATTTTTCATAAAGTCTTATATTTAGCCCATGAATTCATAGATTTGCTTTATTTTTTTAACTTTACAATATTGTATTGGTTTTTGCCATATATCAACATTAATTCGCCACAGGTATACACGTGTTCCCCATCCTGAACCCTCCTCTCTCCTCCCTCCCCGTACCATCCCTCTGGGTCATCCCAGCGCAACAGCCCCAAGCATCCAGTATCATGCATTGAACCTGGACTGACGACTCGTTTCATATATGATATTATACATGTTTCAATGCCATTCTCCCAAATCATCCCACCCTCTCCCTCTCCCACAGACTCCAAAAGACTGTTCTATACATCAGTGTCTCTTTTGCTGTCTCATACACAGGGTTATTGTTACCATCTTTCTAAATTCCATATGTATGCGTTAGTATACTGTATTGGTGTTTTTTCTTTCTGGCTTACTTCACTCTGTATAATAGGCTCCAGTTTCATCCACCTCATTAGAACTGATTCAAATGTATTCTTTTTAATGGCTGAGTAATACCCCATTGTGTGTATGTACCACAGCTTTCTTATCCATTCATCTGCTGATGGACATCTAGGTTGGTTCCATGTCGTGGCTATTATAAACAGTGCTGCGATGAACATTGGGGTACATGTGTCCCTTTCAATTCTGGTTTCCTCGGTGTGTATGCCCAGCAATGGGATTGCTGGATCATAAGGCAGTTCTATTTCCAGTTTTTTAAGGAATCTCCACACTGTTCTCCATAGTGGCTGTACTAGTTTGCATTCCCACCAACAGTGTATTAGGGTTCCCTTTTCTCCACACCCTCTCCAGCATTTATTGCTTGTAGACTTTTGGATCGCAGCCATTCTGACTGGCGTGAAATGGTACCTCATAGTGGTTTTGATTTGCATTTCTCTGATAATGAGTGATGTTGAGCATCTTTCCATGTGTTTGTTAGCCCTCTGTATGTCTTCTTTGGAGAAATGTCTATTTAGTTCTTTGGCCCATTTTTTGATTGGGTCATTTATTTTTCTGGAGTTGAGCTGTAGGAGTTGCTTGTATATTTTTGAGATTAGTTGTCAGTTGCTTCATTTGTTATTGTTTTCTCCCATTCTGAAGGCTGCCTTTTCACCTTGCTAATAGTTTCCTTTGTTGTGCAGAAGCTTTTAAGTTTAATTAGGTCCCATTTGTTTATTTTTGCTTTTATTTCCAATATTCTGGGAGGTGGTTCATAGGGAATCCTGCTGTGATGTATGTCGGAGAGTGTTTTGCCTATGTTCTCCTCTAGGAGTTTTATAGTTTCTGGTCTTACATTGAGATCTTTAATCCATTTTGAGTTTATTTTTGTGTATGATGTTAGAAAGTGTTCTAGTTTGATTCTTTTACAAGTGGTTGACCAGTTTTCCCAGCACCACTTGTTAAAGAGATTGTCTTTAATCCAATGTATATTCTTGCCTCTTTTGTCAAAGTTAAGGTGTCCATAGGTGCGTCGATTTACCTCTGGGCTTTCTATTTTATCCCATTGATCTGTATTTCTGTGACTTGCTTTTGATTTAATGAACAAGTTAAATGTCCTTATATTTTTGACAAAGAGTTCTCTTAATATATGATAATGAGCCAGTTGGTTTATATATTTTCACTGGTTTGCTTGGCTTATTTATAAGTAAAGTGTCTTACCATAGGACCCTTAAAAGTCTTATGATTTAAGTTTGAGTGTTAATAAAAGCTGCTTTTTTTGTAAATTTCAGAGGTAGAATATGGAAATTTCAGCAGACTACTCTGATATGTGTCAATCTCAACAAAAACACTGATCAGAGATTTATTAGTGAAATTTATCATTTTTCCTACATGTGACAATTCTATTGATTATTTTGTTTCTAACTTTTAAAAATGTTTGAATGAATGCAATAATATAACCATAATTATGATATAATTACATGAATATAAGTAAAATTTTCCTTTAGTTAATTTGCTGTTTTGTTTGGTGATATTTAATAATGATTTATCTTGTCTGTGCACATTTATGAGATGAGGAAGAACTTTGCATTCATCATTAGTGTGTTTCAACCAGACTTAGAATTTTGAAAACTAAGTGTGTAAAGACCCTTTACAAGTCATATTATTCAGTAAATGAAGAACCAAAAGCCTAAAGCTGCATTGTGCAATATGATAATACTAGCTATAAAGCATCTTAAATATAACTAGTCCAAATTAAGATGTTTCATGTTTAAAATATGCTTTGAGTTTTGAAAACTTAGTATGAACAAAGGAATATAAAACATTAATAAATTTTATACCAATTGCATGTTAACATGACCATTTTGTTTATATCAGATCAAATGAAATATATTATAAAAAATAATTTTGTTTATTTTTACTTTTTAATATAGTTATCAGAAAACTTAAAATTAATATGTGGATAATCTTAATTTCTATTAGACAGTGCTGGTCTAAGAGTTTACTTCTTTATGTAAACCTTCATGGTTAACTAGTAAGGAATTTAGAAACAAAATACAAGCCTATAGCAGTTCAACAATTTCTTCTTTTCCTTTTTGTTTATTGAGTTACTTTTTGCTGACTGGGAGTTTTATTAATTTGGAGAAGTTATAAAACATCACCAAAAAAGCTGTTGTTTCCTCAAATAAAGCACATGAATTAGATAAAAGTTATAAATTATAAACATTGCAAGCAGCAATATTAACAGAAAATACTCTTTCTTAGTAGAATGCTTCCAAAAATATTTTAAATTTCAAAATAATTGTACTTTTAAGTGACTGAGTTTAGAATGTTTAAAGTTACATTATTACACTGAGATTAACTCTAAAATATAGATACTATAATATCTATAATATAGATATTAAGCATATACTGATAAAAACAATCTCAATTTAATTTTGGTCATTTTTATTTCATAGATAGTATAAATTTATGTGGATCTATAAAATATCTCTTGGAGAAAGGATAAACTAACTTCTGATTTCACATTAGATTTTGTGTTATCCACAGGCTGAATAGTTTGAAATGAAGGCTTAGATTCTACTCTACATAAATTTTTCATTTTTCTTCTTTTGGATAATTCAAGAAATCTGGAATAAACAGTTCAATTTAGTATCTCCATTATCCAAGAGCACATACCTATGTGTGGATCTTTGAGAAAATGTATACCCAGTATGGCGCCTTACCTGTTTAGAAAAAATATCACAAGAATTGTATAGCATTGTGAATACAGCAGTGCCCTGAATAACTGGAAGCAGTGTGATTTGAAAAATCAACATTTTGGATAGAAGCTGAATTTGCATTTCTTAACAGTTTTTCATCCTAAAATTACACTTAGTGATTGTAAAAGCACGTCATTACCTCCAAGCTCAATTGCCACTACCTTCTGTATGAAGGGATAGTGTTTAGTCATAAGTGCTATAATGGATTATATTGTACAATTAAAAAATCTCACCTTTATGAATTGTGTATTGACTATCATTGGCATTGAGTTTATATTGAATGCAACATTGTGTGTGCGTGTGTATATGTACCTATATCTATCAGTCATCAGAACTCTTTGAAGAGCTGGAAAAACTGGAATGTGTTCTTATGGACAGAAAAGCAGCAGTACTTATAAATTCCTTTTAGAATTGTCTAATTATGTGCCAAAACACATGTTTTCTTCTTGAATAGTTAAAAAACTACAATAAGATGTTCATTTTGTAAATAGAATAGGGGACCAGAGAACACTCCGTCTAGAAAAGTGTCATACAAATTCTGACAAGTGGTGCTGCAACAATGTCTTTTAATGTTATCATCATGGAGGCTAGGTTTTCCCCCTGCTTGTCCTACTGTGCAACAGAATAAGTTAATACACATTTAATAACCAGTAGTTTCTAGACAATGTGCGTCCATTTTGCTTTTCCTTAGTTTTTGGAACTTAAAATTCTGTAATTGAATGTTCTCTCAAAAATGAAGTGCATTTGTAAAGTGTCACTTTATAAACTTATCTTTTCCTCCCTTTGGGATGTGTGTTCTATCATGTGGGGAAAATCAATTTTCATTAATGAATGCTTAAGATTATTCATAGTAGAGAATTTTAAAATAATTTTCTCCAGGAGATACAGATTGATTGGGCAGAACTCTAATACAAATGCTTCTGAGTAATTGTTTCAAATTGTAGCATTCTGCCAAAGTCCATTCCTTCAGCTGCAGCAGAGAATCCACCTATAAGACAGACTGTGTTCTGACCATTCCTAATTATTTCTAAGGATAGCAATTTTGTGGTTCTTATCCGTAAGGAGTTTTGACATTCAAAGTTCTATGGACTTTAAAATATACTGCAAATCTATTTTGTGTATTGAAGGGTAAATCTGCCAGAGGATAAAAGTCTTATATGCATACTACTTAGTGATGTGTGAGGGGGAGAAAACACGTGTTTCACTACTCATGATGAAAAATAAGTGGTTTCCATGCTTCTGTGATCTGTTTTATAAATTATTATGAAATATTAAACTACTTGTATGTGTGTGTGTGTGTGTGTGTGTTTTAGTGCTATTGGGCTGAATTAGTATAGGACAATGATTTGATACTTTATCCCATAATGTATCTGGGACCCAAGAGATCAAACCCTTTCAAGAGCAAGAAAACATTGTTTGTGAATAGAACATCTTGTATGTGCAAAGTATTTGTCATAATTTTGTCATTTAAACTTAAAACCATAATGTTTCATTGCAAATCTGCTTTTATTTTTAGTCTGAAACATTCTCCAGACTAAACTGATACAATTTTTCTAGACAGGAGGATAGCAATATCATTAAGACTAATATTAACTTCTAGAAATTTATTTTATGGAAATAAATATTGTACAAAGATTTAGTATACAATAGAATTTATATTTCACTTATTTCTAAGTGGTAATCAGTTGGAAACAATGTAACTTCCAGGAAAAATGTGATTGAATTAAAAAATATATGGGACTTCTAATCTAATGGATTGGTGGTGATGATTTCTTCGCTAAGTCATGTCCTACTCTTGCAACCCCATGGACTGTAGCCTGTCAGACTCCTCTGTCCATGGGATTTTCCAGGTAAGAATACCGGAGTGGGTTGCCATTTCCTTCTCCAGAGGATCTTCCACACCCAGGGATCCATCTCCTGCATTAGCAGGCAGATGTAATGGATTACTATGTGACTATTTACTAGTGTCCTTTTAAAGATTGTCTGATAGTTTTTTAAATGGTACAACTAAATGCTAAGTGAAATAAAATGATAACCATAAATGTATCTTGATTAGTATCAATTTTATATGAGAAAAAATTGCACCAAATATATCTTAATTATTCAGCCTTGATATTGGATATGTTATCCTGAAGCAATAGGAGTATGCGTAATATTTTTCTTGTTTTGACTTACTAGTGTTCTTGAAATTTTGTGCAGGTGGATTTTGAGTTACTTCTGTAATCAGAGTCAGTCACCATAAGTATTATTTCTAAAACCAAAAGCTGTAATAGGTTGTGCTGCCTCTACATTTCAGTTTCAGTCACCAGGTAACTGGGTGGCCTTAGCCTTTGGTGGTGAAAGTAAGATTCCAGTTCATATTGCTGTGAATTTCTTAAAGGTTAGAATCTTGAGCTGTAGGTCTCTGTTTCCTCCTTACTTTTCATAGAACACATTTATGCCATATTCTCTTGAGGAGTCATGCATTATTTCCCTACTCTATATCGTGTCCTGGGAGGACACAAAGATAAAGAAGACGGAACCCTTGGGCCCCAGACTTGTTTTATATAAAAGCAACAACAACAATAACAAGAATTGAAAGTGAATAGCCAACCTATATGCAGTTGTTTTCCAGATAAATGTATTATCACTACACCACAGAGAACTCTTACCATGTCTTTTTTTTTTCTCTTTGTAGATTATACAAAAGAAAATAGTGAGACATATAGTTAAACTTTATTGATGTGAAATAAGTTTGTTTCTAAGGTTAATTATTAGTGAAAAATCATCAAGGGGCAGGACCCAGGCAAGTCATTCACTCACTTAATTCTATGAAATATATAAAGAAATATGATGATTCCTTACTTGCATGTAAGTGAATTCAACTCCAAAGGTGGTGTCTCTTGCCTATAATTACACAGCAAATAGTAGTTATACAGGGCTAATAGCATCGAATCATCTGACTTTTTCTCTAAATATACTGCAATTAGTGCTCATATAGACTTAAAATTTTAAGAGTCCTTCTAGTTTAGATATTCTTCTCATTAAAAAAAAATTGTGAAGGAACTTCATTATCACCTGTGATGATGAGTTGATACTAATCTCTCCTTCCTGCCTAAAGGAACCAAAAAATAACAGGATAAATAACAAGAAGAGCTTGTTTGAAGGCATTGCAGTAAAACCAAGATATCCAATGTTGTGGAGAAAAGATCAGGGTAGATGTGTGAACACGGCCTTCTCAGCAATTTTCTTTTCCGCCCCTCCAGAACATTTGGAAAGTCTCAGAGAGCAGCCTGGAGGAATAGAAAACAGTGGCTCATGGGAACAAAGTTACTGGTATTAGGGATCAAACATTGAAGTAGAGGGTTCTGAGAAAGCCAGAACCTTCTGGTCCTAGAGAAAGAAGCAAAGACAGGGGAAAGCAACCTAGTGTTTAGTTTACAGTATCTTTTTGAAGTATTACTCACTTCTTAGTGCATGTATGGAGAGTGAGACTCCCAGACACCAAGCAGAATTCATGTAGCTTCATAGGACCTGAAAGTTAGATTTCAGGACCAGCTAGGAAAAGTCCTGATTAATTGTATCTCAAACTTTTTATTGGATCCTCTGAAAAGGCTTTTCCTTAGGAATCAAAGTAAGTCAGAAATATACTAACTTCAAAGGAATCCAAGGTAATGTTCAGTCTTTTATTTACTTGCCAGCAAAAATATCATATCTTATTTTTAGGGAGATACTATACTGTATAGTTTTTATGTTTACTGTCTAGCATTCTTTGAAAAATTGCAATTAATGCCCAGGGACTATGGCCAAATAAGGATAAAGCAATAGCAAAAGATGATCGTGACATTACAAAAGTCAAATACATACTTTAAAGTAGCTATCATTAACATGATAAGAAAATAGATGAAAATATTGACTATGTCATCAGAAAGTTGGACTCTAAAAAAAAAAATCAAATGCAAATTCTAACTAAAAAATATAAGTAAGAAATATCTACCTTGAGCACAAAGGGAAACAACTTTGGAAAATACAAACCAAATAAGATATAAATGACATGCTGAAAAGATTTAGTAATTATGTAGTTGAGTTCCAAAAAGAGAGGAAAGAAAAAATGTGACAAAAGACATATTTGAAGAGGTACTGGCTGTACATTTTTTCAAACTAATGAAAGATACCAAGGTCTGTGAATAGTGAATGTAATTAATTCCTAGACACAAAAAGTACATATTGTGTATTTCTATTTACATGAGACAAAGTTAGTTATCACAAATTTTGGAGTCTTCTATTTCTTGAAACAGATTCAGACCGTATTCACCCTGACTCTGGAGAAGAAGGTAGAACTATTGCCCATACATCTCTAAATATATCTCTTGCACCAACAGAATTTTAATGATGACTGATTTATAGTGATATTTGCGTCTGGACAGTCTCCTGAGCGAACGGTGAACTAACGCAGCTACTAAGCGCGGTGTTGGTTATCCCTAGTTCACAACAATTGGCATTCAGAGTGTGAGGCTCTGTATTCCAGCTGAAATCCCTTTCTGTAGATGCTGTTACCTCTGTTGGTCCACCGCCACCATTTTTCTTCTTTGTGAAATTAATTTGAAAGTCTGATTTAATAACCTGAGTGATAAGAAAGAGACTTTTTTTCTTCATGTTGAAATGTGGACTTTCTTGGTGTTTTTTTCCTTACTGTACTTAAAAAAAAAAATTCTGTTTGCTAATATGCTACGTATAAGTCTCACTGGACAAATCCTAAACAATGGATAATAATGCTAATGCCAAGCTTTCAACTGTGATTTATCTTTCTAACAGAACTTTAAAAATCTCAGTGAGAAAAAAGCAGTCAGCTATTCAGTCCAGGATAAATCAGGAAAGATAAAGCAGCAAGGTTTTAAAAATATCCGTTAAAGATATTGTAGAATAGTTTTAATTTCATTTTTCATATTATTTAGCCAACTGTTGAATATAATACTGTGGCACAACAGGGCATACGCATCTTTAATTTTAATAGACCAAGAAACAAGATTAAGTAATGAATGAATCATTGTACTGTGAAATTAGTGGGGATTCTTTTCTTTTTCATAAAAAGCAAAAAGCAATGATACATGAGAGCCTTGTTAGTATGAATCTGACTGAGAGAAAAATGTGATGAAATGAGACTATCTCCAGTGCAGTTTCTAGTCCAAAGAATTTGAATGAGTGTTAGGAATTATGAATTTGTTTCTGCTTCATCTAACTAGATTTGGTACAATGGGGTGTACAGTTAGGGAGAAAAGTCTCTGGTACTTAATAAGGCAATAATTCATGCTGAATGGATATGAGCAGTCATTCAATGAAAAATTGATTTTCATAGTGTCCTAGACTTGGTAACTTTTGGAGATTTGTATGCTTACTGTGCAAGTACCATAAAGAAAATATATAGTTCTTATTAAAAGGTGAATACATTTTTTCCCTGGATTTGATAGATATTTCTTAAAAGTTTGAGCAGGTTTCTTTGCAATTTTGGGTATTCTTACTATGTTTTAAGAAGAGTGTAGGTAAAGAGAAATAGCATGACTCTAGAGTCCACATTTTCTTAGTCATGAATGAGTTTATACATAAATTGGTTGATTGCCATCCTTAGTAAGAGAGACTAGGTGCAGTTTAGCTCATATTGCAAATCAAGACATCCTTTAGCAGTTCAAAAGGTTACAAGGTTCAGAGTACTCATCAGAATGACTATTTATTATGCTGGAAATAAGGCTGCAGCACTAATTCTACATGGTAGCATAGTGTTTATTGTTAGAGGATGTCACACTTCGTAACACAAATGATTTACCTTTAGTAGATATAATGCCTTGCATTGACATTTTAATGACAGAGAAGTCTGAGTACTTGCAAATTAATCTGCTCTAAAATTCCCAGATTCATCATGACTTTTAGACATAGCTACATTGCTTTGACAAGATATTTAAAAAAAAAGATTGAAAATCTAGTTGTCTGTCATAAGGCAGTACTCCCAAACACATAAAATGCTCTTTTTGAAGAGAGATGATTCTTTTCTCTTATTGTAATATTATATATTCTCTTTTGGTTTATGTAAAGACCTTCAGAATTCTTTACAATAAAACTGCAGGTTTCCGCATTTAAGTTACACACAGAATATTTCTTTGGAGCTTGGTATCCAACCATTCAAATTATTTTTAAAAATTGTTGTCATTATCCACTATTTACTTGATACCATGCTAAGCGTGGGATACTAAGAAGAGCAATCCAGTTCCAAACTTGTTAGCTCACAATCCAGGAGTGATGCATAATAATTTACAAAGAGAAATTGAACAGGTGGGACTAGAAGAAAGTAAATAGGGATAGATAATTTTTGTAATTAAACCCCAGAGAAGATGAAATCATGGTCTGTTAGTAGGGAGGAGTTGAGGTGTGAATAAAGAACGCAGAACATCCTGCTAGCATTTGCTATGTTCTCCTAGAAAGTTTTATGGGGCAGAGCTGAAACTAAGGAAGTGGTAATTCTCTTCATTAGCAAGGATGATGAAGAAATGACTCTGTGTAGCAATTTTCACTTTCACTTTCCCAAAATATTTTCTGCAGAAAAAGTTGCCAGCGTGGGAAACAAACCACACTAATGTGTGATGCCTGCAGCAATAGAATGAGTGTAGCATGCAATGGGTGGGACAAGCACCATGCTTTGCTCAATTGAGGAAAAATTAAGAGGCCAAGTGGTGTAAATGTAAATACACTGGGATGGTAACATTAAGTACTCAGTACTTAATACCTAACCTTTCAATCACTCCACTTGCTTCCTCTCTTCCTAGATTATTTGAAAACAAATCCCAGACATGAAATTATTTTATTTGTAAATATTTCCATCTGTATCTATAAAATATAAGGTCACCAAAACATAGCCATCATACCATTGTCACTTCTAAAATGTTGGTCGTAATTCCTTAATGTCAAAAATTGTGTTCAAGTTTCCATGATTGCCTCATAGATATTTGTTTAGGTTTTATTTATTTATTTTTTCATTTAGTTTGTTCAAATCAGAATCCTAAAAAGAAAAAAAATCCACATTTTGAATTTTGTTTATGTTCTTTACATAGATTTTAAAATCCATGGGTTGGTCAGTTTTTCTCTCTCTCTCTCTCTTTACAATTAACGTATTGAAGAAACCAAGTCAGTTGTCCTAGGTAAAGTTTCTCACATGTTGGATTTTGCTGATTAAATCCCTGTGTGGTTATTGAACCTAGTTCTCTGTGGCCTATATTTATACAAGCTAGTTATTAGGTCTTTCTAGACTGTTCTTGCCTGGAGAATCCCAGGGATGGGGGAGCCTGGTGGGCTGCCATCTATGGGGTTGCACAGAGTCGGACACGACTGAAGTGACTTAGCAGCAGCAGCAGCAGAAATTTTAAAGATCTAGAGAAATGTATGAAAAATTACCTGCATTATCCCATGTAAGTGTCAGTAAAACTAAGACCTTCCCTCTTGCAATTATTATTTAAGTCTAATAAATGCTGATTGAGGCTTTTCCATGCTGAGGTTCTCTGACACATGACCTAGGCATTCTGCAAATCAATAAAATTCAAGTTCTGTATTCAAGTGCTTATAATCATTCCCTGTTATACAGCAGCAAAGCTGGCCAGATTGCTCAAGACTCCCTGGGACTGTTTCCTCTGTAACATCCTGACCCTAACATAGGCAGACAGAGCAGCTTTCTGGTGGGAAATAGCTTTTCCTAAGACATGAAAGCCATCAGTGGTTATAATCTCTTCAGGCATCAGGAATGGATTGTGACTAATGAAATGGCACAGTTGGTCTTACAGATGCTGAGCAGAAGAACAGGTAATCTCACGTCATCTGCTAGGAGACCCAAGGAGAAAACTGAGCTCCAGAAAGATTAGTAGAGTGATTGAAATAGATAGTATGCTGTCTGCCGTAAAATGAATATATACATACACATGTCTATAGACACACTTTCATAAATATTTATATAGGTATTCTTGTTACTTCGAGTGCAAAATTATGAATAATATTTTGAGTATTTGATAGTAAAACAAAGCACAGGAAATTATGCAAACCTTGCTTCTTTTGACTTGTCTGTTTCCTGTTTGAAACATGCCAAGACACCCCGTGGCAGAGCAAGATAAAGCAAAAGTCTGTCAGATCTAGTCCTAAGGACTCAGTCGGAAGTATGGTCCAAGATGGCACTGTCAAGATGAATGGTTTGTTACATGATCTTAAAGGTAATAGCAGGTAATGTATTTTTAATGCCAGGAAATTCATTTGCCTGTGCTGAAAGGGTACAGCTACAGAGGGAAGGTTTGTCAGCCTGTCAGAACAAGGGCCGGTGGACTGACCACTCAGGGATGAGAACACATCATGTGTTCTGAACATGCTTGAGAAATTAAGGAATTACTTGAAGATGTGATGAGAGGCCTTATTAAAAAATGCGAAACAGAGAGCATGCATCTCATGGTTTATATCAGTGCCTTTGTCAGACTTGAATATTAGTGTCTATATTGAAAGAAAGTTAGTCACACAGTTATGTCTGAGTCTTTGTGATCCTATAGACTGTAGCCCACCAGGCCCCTCTGTCCTTGGAATTCTCCAGGCAAGAGTATTGGAGTGGGTTGCCGTTTCCTTCTCCAAGTGTCTATATTAGTCAACACTTAACTAATGTAGTCCATATTTAACTAGTATTTAATTTAATACTAAATTAGTCAGTTTTAAGTATTGACTAACATTTAACCCTGAAAAGAGTTCATTGTCTTGTCTTTTCCATGTCCTGGATGAGATTTTAAATTTTCTTGAAAGTTATCACTTGACAAGGGCAGGAGTGATAGGATTACAAAAGCAAAGTAGTTCTGAAAGTAAAATAAAAAGTGAATTAAAATACTGCTAAGGCTTGGCCTTCTGACATGACCCAGATTTACTGGTTAGCTGACAGTGTGTTCTTTCGTGGAGTATTAGAATAGCTAGGAGTTGTTTGGATGGTTTAGATAGAAGAGTAATTAGTTGTTTACAGCTTCTAGTCTCTTAGAGAAAAGTAACCTTGAGCATAAAGTGATCTGTTTTTTCTTAGAAACAATTGTAGACAACTCACATGTCTATTTGACAATTTATGAGTTTTGTTACAATAGTTATTTAAAATTTCATAAATAATAATTTATTATTTTAAATATATTTCTTGTTTTCTGCTGTTACCTGTCATGAAGAAAGTTTGAGTTTTCGCATGTATCTGCATCATCAGTGTTTTTATTACTAGAGCCACTCTCTAAGTCATTAACAGTTTCAGAGAACATCATCTTCCCTTCTGTGAAAGTTGAATTACGTGTGATGTTCTAACTGGAAATTATACCCCAAGCTATAAGAACCTATTTATAAAGCATGAGGAAATTGTTTTTGGTTCTTTTCCTTTCATTCTCCCTGTGTTTTGTATTTGTGATACAGATACAAATTTACAATATAACTACCTATTGTATTGCTTTTAACATACTGCTCAGAAGTTCTTATTACAGAAGCTGCATGGCTTGAGGTTAAAAGCACAGGCTCTGGAACCAGTCAGTCTAGATTCAGATTTCAGCCCCATCACTGACTACATCTGTGACCTTGGCCTAATTAACTTTGTTTTAGTTTTCCTATAGAGTTAATAATCGTCCAGCTGGCTAGAGTTGCTTTGAGAATTCATTGTTATTCCACATGAAACAGTTAAACCAACTGTATGTGTTTGATGACTAAGTGTAAGCATTTGATAATAAATAAACCAACATAAGCATTTAGTAATAATACCACTCTACACACTCTCTCACTCCCCCAACCCCCCCCAACAATATCCGCCGTTTCCAATTGTGAGGTTATTTTCGCAGATGTAATTTCTAGAATGAATAAAGTTAGAAGCCAATAAATCTGTCAGGTGACTTCTGCTAAGCTAAAAATACAGAATTATCTTCACATTTTCATGCTAAAATGTCTTCTTTAAGTGGTATTTTAGCCCCGGGAGAAAGTTATCATCTACTGAAATGTTTTTAAAAATAACTTTATTGAGATACAATTCCTATACTATAAATTTCAGCATTTTGAAATGTGTAATTCAGTGGGATTTAGTATATTCACAAACTTTGGCAGTTATCACTGCTCTGTAATTTCAAAACATTTTCATCACCCCAAGGAGAAACCCATACTCTTTAGCATTCATTCCTTTTTCCTTTCTCCCACAGCCCTAGCACAGACTAATCTACTTTTGTTTTTTGTTTTTCCTATGGATTTGCCTGTTCTAGTCACCTCATATAAATGGTATCTTATAATATTTGACCAACTATGACTGGCTTCTTTTACTCAGCATGCTTTTTCAAGGTCCCTAATATTGAAGTGTGTCAGAACTTCATTCTTTTTATTGCCAAATGAAATTCTATTGTATAGATATACTATATATTTTATTTATTCATCTGTTAGTTGGTAGAGATTTGGGTCACTTCTCCTTTTGCCTATTATGAACATGCTGCTGTGAACATTGGTGTCAGGTTTTCGTGTAGACATTATGTTTTCATCTCTCTGGGTATATACCTAGGAGTGAAATTGCTGGGTCGTAGTGTAACTGTGTTTAACCTTTTCAGAAACTACCAGATTGCTTACCAACTGGCAGTTTAAAATGCCACTAAATTCACTCTTCTTAGCAAGATTCATCCGTTTTTGTTCAGTAGGTGCTTCTCAGATTATTTCAAACCTTTGGTTAATTTGTAGATTTCTGAAAGAGTGTGTTTTAGCAATTGTGTTTCGATTGCTTTTATGGAAGAGAAGGTATTCAGACGTCCTTAATTTACTGGTCCATAAACGCTTCCCAGCATCTGCTAAAGTGGAAACAATGGGCCCAGGAATGGGTAAGACCTCCAATGTGACTTCAGTCCCTGAGAGTAAGGCAAGATCGAGACTGAGGTGTCTCTAGAACTCACAACAAGAGAGAAAAGAGAGGAGACAGAAACTGTGCCTAAGGGAAGCATGCACAGTAGCTACCTATAGGATTGAGCTCTTTTCATTGGGACAGATAAATATTACCAACACATTTTCTGATTTTTCCCATGCACATTGACATGATGCTTCCAGTTCTCTCAAAATGGTTTGTTATAGTAACCAGAATGGTACAGATCCACTCATTTTGAATTAAAAGGCTTTTATGTATTCAGTTAAAAATTTAAAAATTTCTAGTTACCTGAAAGATATTTTTAGCCATTAAACTCATTTGTGGGTGTCACGTGAAGCGCTCCTGTTCCTGCTGTGCTTGGCCTCTTCCACGCAGAGGTTGTTTCAGCCAGGTTAAATCCGAGTCACGGCACCATAGATGTCACTCAAGTGTATGTTCCTCGGTTCTTTGTCTCGTCACAACAAAGATTTGGAGCGATGGACATTAAAGCCCTCGGAGCGTCACAGCTCTTGGGTCTTGGACAAACTGTGCTACAGCTCTTAGGCAAATCAGTGTTACAGCTCTATTTTATTTATAAGATAGCAGGAGAATCCAAGACTCGAAGAGAAGAGAGTGGAGGAGTGCGTGGGGAGGGAGAAAGAGAGAGAGAGAGAGAGAACACGCATATGCACGCGGGAGAGAGAGTCCGAGAGAAAGCGCTTTGGCTCCTCCTTTTACATGTTTTTTCCTCCACCTGGGCCTGCCCTATGCAAATTGGGCTTAGCCAGGAGTGCTGTTTGTTCTGTTTGTTCTGCCTGAAGTCTTCACTCTGGTCCTCGGACCTTCCTTGTCTTTTAGCCACTGCCATTTTGGACTCCTTTTCCCTATTCTACCTACCTAACATGGGTATATCACATTGTAACCTCTCTTCGTTTTATTTTTCTATTCCTCTGCTTTTTTTATTTTTTATAAAAAAATATTTTTGACTGGTATTCCTTTAATATCTCCTAGTAACTCAACTATTCTGGCTCCCATGCTTTTCAATAACTACTCTGACTTGACTTGGAATGACTTTAGAGCCAGCATGTCCGGAGAGCAGCTGTCCATTGGCATTTGCTCTAATAGTACATTTTCCAAAGCCATCCTTTGGAATTAAGTTTTTATTTATTAATTTATTTTTAATTGCCTGTGAATTTTACACATTGTTTCTCCTGCTTCCCCAGATTTTGCTTCATAGATTTATGCTTTCTCATAAGAAGTGGCTCGTAATCCTTACAGTCCCTTAATATTGTTTTAATGTCTGTGATTACTAGACTTGGCATTTGCCTGATGCTCAGTTGACACCCTGAGAGTGAGTGGAAGAGTTCACCTAATGACTCATCTAGGAGACACACCAGTCCTCTGATATCTCCTTATTTGGCAAGTCCTAGTTTGAGTGGTCCCACTGATTCATATATCCATCCTGGGTGATTCCTTCCATGTGAACACTTAAGTCGATATTTGCCATCTGTGACTTGTTTATAATTAGATTCAGCCATCCAAAAAGTCAGTTCCATGCTGACTCAATACACTGTTTCATTTTGTGTTGCCCAAGAGACCTAGATCTGTTTTTTTCTTCATTTTACTTTTGATAAAACTTTTCCAAGAGGAGTTTATATTATTAAAATTTAATTATTTAAAAAAAGAAATAGATATTCTCAATTTAATGCTATGTGTTAAAAGAACATGCAATGGTGGATTGCTCTAGGTGGTGTCATTTATTCCCATGGCTTAATAATTGTTAATGTATTAGTAGTTTAAAGGTGTGACTTTAGCCCAGCTTTTTCTTTGAGCTCCCAGTATCTACACTTGACATTTCTGTTTGGATTCATTAAAAGCATCTCAGATGTAAACATGTGAAAAGCTGACTTTCAGTTCAAATCTCTTTTACTGCTTCCTTGGAGTAAATGATACTGCCATCCATACAGGTACAAGTCAGAGACCTAAGATTCATTTTTGACAGATTTCCTTCTTGGCCTTCATGATGCGATCTGTTAGAAAGAATTGTTGACTGTTTCTCATTGTGATCTCATTCTTTTGCTGGCACCTAACCCTGCATATGCCACTATGGTAGGCTTCTCTTTGTTCTCTTAGCTTTCACCCTCCCACTAATCATTTCTTCCTAACAGAGCCAGTGATTTCAAAATATTTACCATTGTTTTCTTTTAAATAGGTAATAAAAGTACAAAGATAAATTTCAAAAGGCACAGCAGGCTGTCCAGTGAAAAGTTAATCTCCTTCCTGCCTCGGTCCTCTAGAGCCTCTTGGTTCCTTTTTTCAGAGGCACTGCTAGTATTCCCTTCAGACATCATGTGCATATTTTAGCAAAACAACTTCTTTCTGAGTAAGACTTAAATCTGTAACTCTGCGTTTCCCATCTTGCTTGATACGCTTGCCTGAATTTATTTCCTTACCTGTGTTTTTCAGCACTTTCGTTAGTTCCCTTCCCTCCAACCACACTGTGCCTCATACTTTATTTCAGTTGTTGACCCTGCCTGGCTTTCTCTAAACTCTTTACACAGGCTGTGTAAATGAAGGTTCTCTTCATTTAGGAATATTCTACCCATTCAGCTGTAATATTCCAAGGTAAACTGCATTTTCCCGGGGGAATCCTCATGGCCTCCATAGTCCAGATCAGACCCCTCTGAAGCAGGATCTCATATTTAGCCTTCAGGGTACTGATTGCAGTTTGTGTTTATATAGGTAGTGATGGTTTGGTTAATTTTTTTTGCCTTTGCAAGATTCTAAGTCCCATGAAGGCTGTGTTTTGCTCATGTTGCTGTTCAGTATTAGTGCATGAATAGTCAAAAGCCCACTTGAAAGGACTCCGTTGCCTTTGGGAAACACCCCTCTCACCCCATTGTTTCTTGTCTACAGTTATTTACACACAGTTGGTCCTCCACAACTTCCACCCTCTGTGCATTTATTTACCTAAGTAACCCTCAAATAAGCAGCAGTAAGTATTTTGGATAGTAAGGAAGGGGAAGAGGAGTAAAAACCATGGTAGCACAAAGGAAAGTGATTCTAGGAGTAGACAAGTTGTAGTTAAGCTAGTTTACCAGTCAGTATTATGATCTACTTCTCTGTGGAAGGTGTGATTTTTCTCTTAGCAAACTGTCTAAATATATCCAGCTTCCATTTTGTGTGGTTTTTCACCTGTAAGATCCAAGAGGGCAAAATTGTCATTTGTCTTGCTCAATGCTTCCAGCGCAGCACAGTCATCCCTTGGTATAGGGTGTGGGGCGGGAGGGTAGTGGTGGTGGTTCCTGTTCCTCCCTACTACATGGATATAAAATTTGTGGACATCCAAGTCCCTTAGTTGGCTTCCTGATCCATGGGATGCAACCATGGATCTAAAACATAGTATATGTTCTGCACTTGGTTGAATATGCAGATGGAGAACCTGTGGATACGGATGTCAGACTATAGTTATTATTGTGTCTGGGAAATGGACACTAAATAAATATTTGCTAACTTGAAATTTAAATGTGACTGCATTGTGTATTGACTTTGAAATATTGTGTGGAAAGAAACAAATAATTATTCAGGGAGACTCTGGCACATTGTCTCTTAAGGCAGATAGTGGGGATGCATAGAGAAATGTTATTTGTGCTCCTAGTTTTGGGTCTGTTTTTATATAGTAAAAGTCATGGACTTAATCAAACTATGGTGGGTTTGCTTTGCAAGTAAAATTCTTACAATATGGAGGTTTTGTTAGTCCAACAACTAAGTCTCCTCATTTGACAAGGTTGCAGTGTACAGGTTGTGACACTGAAAATTAAATAATAATTTCTAAAAAAATTTTACAAAGCAAGTCAGAATAAAGAATGAATAAAATAAAGCTATTTTAAAGGTTTTGTTACATCACTAGTTTGTTCATAAGAGTAGTTTTGAATATACACTGGCTGGTTGCTCTCTAAGGTACGACGTGATTGCTACTGTTATCATTTAAAAATAGTGTCTTTTCCCACAGAGAATGGCAAGATAGATATCCTGAGTCTCATAAAGGCCCTGGGAAAGTCCTTGGGTGTGGTTTCAGTTTACTTTTTTGTCCTTCAGTCCTGAGAGTCATTTTCATTAAAGGTCTTATTCCTTCTCTTGATCTCAGAAGTATCTGTAAACAATGCTTTCATTTGAAATCATGGAACAGGAAATACACAAATAAAGAAATACATTTTAAAGAAATAAATACTTGTAAAATGACCCAAGGTAAGATTTTTAAATGTAGACAGGATAAAGCATTTCTATTTTCCTTTTAAAAAACGTAATTCAACAATTTTGGCCTTTTACAGGGAATGGCTTCTCAGTATTTTAAAGGTAACCCATGATATCATGGATGTATTCCTGAAGTTTTTGACCTAAGAGTCAATGCTGTATGGTCTTTAGTCATGGTAATCTACTCTACTTATTTAGCCTGGGAAGAGGTTGTGGGGATACATGAGGGATGTATCAGAAAAGTAAGTTGTTTCTCTATAATTTAAGAAGTTATTATATAGTACCCTAATTATATAATGTCACTTTTTTTTTAAAGTCAGTGCTTTTGCTTTTTTTCTCATTTGTATAATAAAAGAGCAGTTTATAATGGACATCTTTTTAATGACATTCTGATTTTATAAAATTATATTTGCAAACTTTTTACCATCTTCTTTGATGTCAAAATAAACATTCAAACAGAAACATTGATCGGAGCTCACATAAAAGTTAGGAAATACGATGTTTCAGCTACTTAATAATTAGAACTTGCTGCTGCTGCTAAGTCACTTCAGTTGTGTCCGACTCTGTGCGACCCCATAGACAGCAGCCCACCAGGCTTCCCCGTCCCTGGCATTCTCCAGGCAAGAACACTGGAGTGGGTTGCCATTTCCTTCTCCAATGCAGGAAAGTGAAAAGTGAAAGTGAAGTCGCTCAGTCGTGTCCGACTCTAGCGACCCCATGGACTGCAGCCTAGCAGGCTCCTCCGTCCATGGGATTTTCCAGGCAAAACTACTGGAGTGGGTTGCCACTGCCTTCTCCAAATTAGAACTTAGCAAATTCTAATTAAAACTTAAAATATACAACTTGCCAGTGTAGGCACTAATATAGGATGGGTTATGTTCTACTCTCTGTCCACAGCAACAAAAATGTCACAATCTAAAAATAAAATCAGAATGATAAATTTCAATGACAACAATAAAAGTTTGGGGGCCAGGAGAGTTGTTCATCTAATTGAGGGCACCGCCTTCTGCCGTCCTCAGGTATAGAATATTGTTCCATTTTAAATCATTGAGGGAGAAGGGCTTTATATTTTAAATTGCAAGCTAATAAATGCTCTTTTTCTCATTAACACGCATGACCTCTATGATTTATGCTCTCATGCATGCTGGCCCACTTTCTCAGTCTCTGTTAATGATGTTGAGAACCTTTGTTTAACATGAATTATTTTCCAACTGAACCCCTGTAAATTTGCAATAGACATTCATTGTAGTGATCTACTTGTATTGTTCAGGAAGGAAAAATATCAAAATGAACCCTGCTTGTTGCACATTTTCTGATTTCTTCAATATATGTAGAAAATCATTCCATTTATTGGAATTTCACAGACAGCTTTGTCATACTTGTGATATTAGAGATAATACATGAGTTTCTCACTTCAAATATTAAGATATTTGCTATTCAAATAGTAATTATTAGAGTTGGAAAGAGAATGACAGATGAAGAAAAACTGATAATTAAGTTTACAGGACTCTATATAATTTTATGTTCTTAATTTACAGTGAATTAAATATTCTCATATTATTTTGCCATCTTTGACACAGGTGGGTATGGAATTTGGATTTAACTTCAAATCCACGATGTTTGCAGTAAAGTCCTTGAAGCTTCCCAGGTGATGAATTGGTAAAGAATCCATTTGCCAACACAGGAGACATTTGTTTGATCTCTGGGTCAGGAAGATCCTCTGGAATAGAAAATGGCAACCTACTCCAGGACTCTTGACTTGAAAAATTTCCATGGAAAGTGGAGTCTGACGGTCAACAGTCCATGAGGTCACCAAGGGTTGGACATGACTGAGCAGACACGCATACAAAATCCTATTAATAGAAAATTAAAAATGCATTCCTAAATCTGCATAGTTCATTGACAGAGTTAATTTTTAGCTTTTTAAATTAAGGAAGAAGATAATTTATGGAATAGGGTTTAACAAAATACGTCCCTCAGGGCAGGCCAATACTCTAGCCTTTCCCCCCCATCATTTAACATGACTGTTGGAATATCATTTCACTATAATCACCACAAAGATGTTTCTGGTAGCTCTCATTTTGACCAACCTAAGAGGTGATATTGTTGGCAGCTAGCAAAATCACTTCATAATGAATAAAGTAGATTTTGTAAACTCATGGGATTATAGAATATTAAAGTCGGAAAGTGCTAGGGAGATTATTCAATTCAATCTCTTTCTAATATCTTGAGGAAACTAAGACTTAATAAGACATGGTGGTTTGTCAAGTACATTTTGCCAGGTTAGTTAAAAGCCAGACTAGAATTCTGTTTTTAAAATTCTTTTGTCTTTATCACCTTGCTTTTTCTCTTAACTCACTTCTAATAAGAATGTATTTATATCTTAAGATAAAAGAGAATGCACTGAAATTTATCAAATAGAGTACATGGAAGCTGTTGTATAGTGACTTAACTGTTTTTTGTCCTGGATTATGGATAAATAGGAAGGTCTTTGTTATTCATGAGCCCTTTGTACCATGTCTAAGTTTATGTTGATAAAGTGACTGATGATGGACCCCTTGATAGCATCAGGTTAGGGGCTGGTCAGCGGATAAGACCAATCACATGATGAGAATATTAAATTAAGGCTTTGTGCCATGTGATATTAGTCTGGCTTCCCTAAAGACTGAATTAAATCACATGACCCGGTGGAAACCCTGGACACTGTGGTCAGTGGAGCTTCCTGTTGGGTGAACGCACTGATGTGCTGGAAAGGTACATGGCCTGATTTCATGGGGAAAGAGCAGAGCAGCTCTGTGTTTGGGACCTTTTAGGACCTTAACCCATGTTTCTTTTTATTTGGATGGTCTGGTTTGTATTATCTTTATTATACAATTATATTAAGTATAGCACTTTTCTAAGTTCTTTTAATCACTCTAGAGAGTGACCAACCTGAGGGTGGTCATTAGAAGCTCTCATATTTGTGTCTATTTGGTCAGATATGCAGGTGACCTGGGAGCCCATTTCTGGCTGGCTTCTGAAATGACAGCAGTCTGGTGGAGCCCTGAAGTCCTTAACTTGTGGGGTCTGTGCTAATTTTACATGATTAGCATCAGAATTGAAATGTATTGCAAAGTGCCAGTTGGGGTTGGTGTCAGAATAGAACCATTGAAACATACATGCCATACCACTTACCAGGACTTCATGTAATCTATTTGTTGATAACTGAATTGGTGCAAAAAAACTGGTCAGGTGTGAGTCAAGTTGAATATGGATTGTGAGTAGTGACCTGCAATGTCTGTTCCTCTTCCTATGGATGGCAATTGTGCTTTCTCTAGTAAAGAACTTGTGTTCAGAACCATGAATTGGAAAACTTAAGAAATGTGCTAAGAATATATTTCCATGTTTGAGTAGATCTCCTCCAGTTTCTACCCTTTTTGTGACAAGATTAAATGATACTTTCTAAAAGCTTGCTACTCAGGGTATAGTTCTTAGGCCAAAACCATTGGTATCATCTGGGGGCTTGTAAAAAAGAAGATTTCAATGTAATCTATAGTTTAACAAGCTCCCGGGATGAGTCATAAGCACAGTAAAATTTGAGAAATGTTAATCTAAAATTTGGAGATAATGAGATTTTATATTAAACTAAAATCTAGACTATTCTCTTGAAAAAATGAAGATGAAAATTCTGGCTTTTTTTAAAAAATCTCTTATTTTTCTCAGTAATGTAAACCCTTTTGTAATCAGTAAATTCTTCCACACCTACTTATTGTAATGATACTCTATCTTTCATGGCTCTTGGCATTTGCTAACATCTGTTAATATCTCAGTATTGCATGCAGGCATTAAAAATCAATCTCTAGTTCCTTGTTAAATATGGTTGATTGATCACATGCATTTATCTTCTCTCCTTGAAATGTCACTAAAATATCAATAAGGAATAAAAAGAAAACATCAACCCACAATGATACAGAGAATGGAATGGATACTATATTAGGCAAGAGATGTTAGCAGATTTATTGTTCTGTATAGAATTTGAGAATGAAATGTTCTAGGTACATTGAAAATAAAGTAATTGAAAAAAAAAAAGAGACAGTAATTATCTGAAGGGAGTCCAAAACTGTATAGGAAACAGTATAATCATAGTCATAGTATACTATGTGCTTCAGCACTTAAAATTTATAATATGTGTATGCGTGAGTGCTAAGTTGCTTCAGTTGTGTTCAACTCTTTAGGACCGTACGGACCATAGCGTGCCAGGCTCCGCTGGCCATGGGATTCTCCAGGCAAGAATACTGGAGTGAGTTGTCATGCCCTCCTCCAGGGCATCCTCTCGATGCAGGGATTGGACCAGTGTCTCCTGCATCTCCTGCATTGGCACACAGGTTGTTTACCACTAACTCCGCTTGAAAAGTTCAGTATGTGATTTAGCAAAGTTGTTATAAAATTATATTTTGAGCAAACTTTTTGGGGATGTGGAGGTATATAAGGGAGCAAAATTCTCATTTTTTAAAATATTATTTCTAATCAGTTAATTATATCTAAGACTTTAACATTTAATATTAGTGGTATAGGTTTGGAATATAGTAGTACCACTAGAAAAAACAGTTGAGTTAATATTCTCTCTTTTGCTTCCTTTCAGTAAACATGTCAGAATTTATGGGTACTGGTACACAGCGTCAAGATTATTGGAGTAACAGTCAGAAGAGCTGAGTGCTAGTCCTATGCTGCCTCCGTTGCACTGTGTACATGTCAATAAAAAGGCATACTTTTTATACACCGTGATTCTTATTCCATTTTATCATTCAAGTTCTGTACTATGTGTCACAGATATATTCCTCTGTTGTAAGCAGAGTAGATAAGAGAAAATTTCTAGTTGTTCCTTCAACGATACTAAATTTTGCTTTGCTTTGTCACTCAGCCATTTACCCAAGTGTCTTTAAAATTACCCTTTCACGGGAAGAATAGACAATTTTTCTTCTCAAGCAGCCGAATAGTTTTAATAACTTGGAGAACAGCATGGAATCTTCATTAGCATGAAGAAGAGCAATAGTTCCTTTAATTTAGGCAGATGGAAATATTTTCAGTTCTCACATCCTGTAACATTTGTGAGAAGTTCAAATATTTCCAAAATTGCAAAATGCCATCTGGCCAAAATGCCATGCCCCTGTTAACTTATTTCAACCCTGACCAATTAATTATATATATTTTAGCTTTCTCATCATTTGTGTTCCAAGTTTCTGTTTGTCCAACAGCAAATCTATAATATTAAGTAAAGTGTAGTATCTTTGAAAGGCACGCAGCTGTGACTTTGAATTTTGTTTATATTTCAGAACCCTGTAGATCCCATGTACAAGCAGAAAACATCTAGTATTGACCCACTTGGGGCTGAGGAATATGTGATCCTTTCCAAAAGGTTCCTATTAGCCTTTGGTCATTGCCACTTAGTGTCATATCTGCCTTTGCCAAGCAATTTTCTAAAGGGCAGTCGAGAGCAGGTGATAACAGAGAAAAGCCAACATTTAATTAGGACAAACAAGCTAACACGTCAAGTGGACAGAGGGCTTTGTCCTTCCAGCGTTCCAAGTCTCAGCCTGTCTCTCTCTCTCCCTCCAGCTCTGCCTGTTTTTGGTGCCTTTTTTCTTACCTTGCCTTTTGGTCTCTTGTGTTTCACTTTTTCAGCATTGATGTGCTCTATTCTTGTTTCTCCTCCCTTTTTCTGCTTTTATTTTTTCTTTATTCCTGTTCATTGTACTTGCATGTGTGCGTGCTTAGTTATGTCTGACTCTTTGCAACCCCACGGACTGTAGCCTGCCAGGCTTCTCTGTCTATGGGACTTTCCAGGCATGGAAACTGGAGTGGGTTGCAATTTCCTATTCCAGGGCATCTTCCTGACCCAGGGATCAAACCCATGTCCTTTGAATCTCTTATATTGGCAGGTAGCTTGTTTACCTCTACACCACCTGGGAAGCCCATTGTACTAATAAAATCACAAAATAGGAATTTGAATTGTAATGGTACCTGGTGTTTAGTAGATGAGACAATAGGAAGCTGGAAGGTTACTGAAGAAATAAAATGAGAGCTTCAGTTTTTGAAGTAATAGTGTCAATAGCATAAGGCCATCTTGTCAGATAAAAGAATTATTTAGTTTTTCCTTTTGCTGGGGAATTGTGAGATGAAGCATTTTCAGCAGGTGAAATATATCTTAATAGGGGTTCTTTTTTCCTAGCTTAAAATAGGATACTTTAATTCAGAGGAAAAATTATTTTTGTATTGTAGAAAATGAAGATTTAAAGAGAGCAGGTACTATTTTATGTGTCTTCTGTTACAAAAGAACAAGTTTTCAGATAGGGGAGATGGTTATCTTGCGTATCAGGATCAGTTTAATTACTATTACCTTGGAATTTTCACCAAATATATCTGGCAGCTACTTAATTGCTGTAGTATTTCTTACCTGTCTTTCCTCCTGCATAGTTTTTCTCACCACAGATAATTTCCTAAACTCTTGCAGGGCAAGTATGTATCTGGTTCATCTTTGTATATCCTGAAGCTTTTAACATTTTAATTTCTTAGTAAATACCAATGAACAAAGAAATACCAACCTAGCCCAGTCTCTGGCCATTGTTATGGTTTATTACCTGTTTATAGAATCATTTAGGCTTCTTGCCTCTGGGTAATAGTGCTGCTGAGGTTCCCAGAGCACTAAAATTCTGTCTTAATTTAGCCTTTTATTAACTCAGTTCCAAAAAATTTTCTTCAGTGTATAATGTAAATAGGAAAAAGATGAAAATACCAGATTTATCCTTTTCATGAAATACTTGACATCAAATGAACATTGTATTCATTTTTCCCCCTCACAATAGCCAAATAGAAATTTACATAAAGTTTTCGATGGAGTTCCATTTTTAAAACCATATCAGCTAAAATGTATTTAGCAGAATGGTATGTTCTTCTATATTTGTGGTACTTGAATGCATCCTAACTTTCAAGATTTTTTTTCCCCCTAAAACATAGATGCAAGCAGTTCTCTTTTGCCTTAAAGGGTTTTACAAGTAAGTTATCTCTTATCTCTCATCTTTTTCTAGCTATGTTCCATTTTTCCTTCTGGACTATTTTAATTTACTGCAAGTCACTTTGCAGTGTTTTCCATCTATAAGTTACACCTAACTTGGAGCAAGTGATATCATTTGTTTGTTTATGGATGACTATTAAAATTTAAGATGGGTTAGCATTTATATAAAGAGCAATGAATTATATTGCCAAGTAATAAAAAGTACCTACCACAAATAAACAGAGAGGCTCACTATTTCCCTCTTTCTTTGGTCCTCTGGCACCAGCCGTTAATGTAGGGCATGAAGTATCAGTGCTGGAGAGATGCCAAGTCACTGGGTAAAGTGAGTGCCTTTGGGTATTTTCTTTATGAGACTGTCACCCTACTTGTGCTAGTGCTGAACAGACAAAAGCAAAGGAAAACCTTTAGCCAGAGGGATCCTGTTTCCTCCAACAGAACACAGGCATCAAGATTACTCTAGGCAATATGACATTATCCACATTCACCAAATACATTGAAAAGAATGAATGGAGTACATTTTTGTGTTTTAAAGTAGGTTTATACAAAGGTGCAGTGAATCCATCTGTTTTCCAACTGTATTTCAAAGTGAGATTTTTAAAAGTATAATTTCTTAACTCATTCATATTAAAGTTCTAACAAAATTTCAACACTGACTTCTGATCTTTGGGAAAGCTGTTGAAATACCTCTTGGTCTTAAGAAACTGAACTGTTTTTGACTCTGTGCTTTTATTATTCACAGCATTGAGGTGGTAATTTAATATCTTTACTCCTCAAATCAAATTTTTTTTTCCTATCATTTGCCTGTGTCTTGGCTTATCAAGCTTGATTACATTTGCCTTTTCTTACTTTGAGCAATGTGGTCTGAAAGTGAAATGGAAAAAAAAATTGATCTTCCTAAGTATATAAAGCTACGTGCCAGTGTTTTGTATAAGTTTTGTTTTGCATGATGGAAAATTGTAATTCTAGCTTAAGACCTTTTTCTTTTTTTGCCATGATTAGGAAATGGTGAAATGGATGATCAGCAACTGAATAAACAAAGATTTTAAAAATTCCTTACTTAAAACAGAAAAAAAATTTATTAAGGCATCTGAATGGCTCTTTCAGCATGATAATTAATATAAATTAAACATAGAATAAATCCTTCTTGAAAATTAATTGAACTTTATTTTGGTTTGCATATTTGTCATACTGTAGTAAAAGTTATCAAGAACCAAGATTAATTTTCACAGTGTTTTACCCATACCCTATTGCCATTCAAAGTTGAACCTACCCCCTATATATTTACAACTTTAAAATTTTGACAAGAGTTATTTAGTTCACATCCTAGATTTATCCATTTCCATCTGCTTGTAGTGGATTGAATTGTGTCCCTAGAAAAGATATATTTAAATCCTAACCCCAGTACCTGTAAATGTAAATAAGGTCTTTGCAGATGTAATCAGATTAGTCCAATGACTGATACTTCATAGGAGAAACTGGAAGATCTGGGTATAGACACAGAGGAGACGGCTGTGTGGTACTCTCTTATGGCAGTGCAAGGAAATGAATGTACCACTCCTCCTAGAATGGACCTCAGGAAAACACTGCCAGGGATAGCCAGGGAATCTACCAGCATGCATTCTTTTTTAGAAATCTATATGAAGGTTATCTGGTAATATACTGATTTAATTATTTTAAGATTTATTTTTTCCTGCCCTTTAAGAGTTTTTTAGTACAATATTATCAGACAGATACATTTTAGAAATATTAACTATATTCCTCTAGACTATTCTTTAATCCATGTAAAATTACAAACTTTGGTTCAGGTTTAAGCCCAACCTTTCCTTGGGCAAGTTATTAAACTTTTCTGAGCCTCAATGTATATGTAACCATAACCTGCTCTTCCCTCCTCCATCTCTTCGCATAGCAACCTTTCAATAGCTGCGTTGCCATCTTTTCCTCTCTTCTCCTTTTCCCTTATTATCTTGACTGAAGAAACAAAATTAAACTTTGAACTAATAACTATAAAAAGAGGAGCTAAATGTCAATTCCGTAATAATTCTTCATTTATGATTTATTTCTAACCATGGGTACTAGGAGGTGTTTAATGTTTTTCCAATTCAAATTATAACCAATTGGTAGCTATTTCAAAACGGAGAAGATGATGCTGTGAAAGTGCTGCACTCAATATGTCAGCAAATTTGGAAAACTCAGCAGTGGCCACAGGACTGGAAAAGGTCAGTTTTCATTCCAATCCCAAAGAAAGGCAATGCCAAAAAATCCTCAGACTACCGCACAATTGCACTCATCTCACACGCTAGTAAAGTAATGCTCAAAATTCTCCAAGCCAGGCTTCAGCAATACATGAACCATGAAATTCCAGATGTTCAAGCTGGTTTTAGAAAAGGCAGGGGAACCAGAGATCAATTGCCAACATACGCTGGATCATGGAAAAAGCAAGAGAGTTCCAGAAAAACATCTATTTCTGCTTTATTGACTATGCCAAAGCCTTTGACTGTGTGGATCACAATCAACTGTGGAAAATTCTGAAAGGGATGGGAATACCAGACCACCTGACCTGCCTCTTGAGAAACCTATATGCAGGTCAGGAAGAAACAGTTAGAACTGGACATGGAACAACAGATTGGTTCCAAATAGGAAAAGGAGTACGTCGAGGCTGTGTATTGTCACCCTGCTTATTTAACTTATATGCAGAGTACATCATGAGAGATGCTGGGCTGGAAGAAGCACAAGCTGCAATCAAGATTGCTGGGAGAAATATCAATAACCTCAGATATGCAGATGACATCACCCTTATGGCAGAAAATGAAGAGGAGCTAAAGAGCCTCTTGATGAAAGTGAAAGAGGAGACTGAAAAAGTCGGCTTAAAGCTCAACATTCAGAAAACAAAGATCATGGCATCTGGTCCTATAACTTCATGGGAAGTAGATGGGGAAACAGCGGAAACAGTGTCAGACTTTATTTTTTTGGTCTCCAAAATCACTGCAGATGGTGATTGCAGCCATGCAATTAGGAGACACTCCTTGGAAGGAAAGTTATGACCAACCTAGATAGCATATTCAAAAGCAGAGACATTACTTTGCCAACAAAGGTCCGTCTAGTCAAGGGTATGGTTTTTCCAGTGGTCATGTATGGATGTGAGACTTGAACTGTGAAGAAAGCTGACCGCTGAAGAATTGATGCTTTTGAACTGTGGTGTTGGAAAAGACTCTTGAGAGTCCCTTGGACTGCAAGGAGATCCAACCAGTCCATCCTAAAGGAGATCAGTCCTGGGTGTTCATTGGAAGGACTGATGCTAAAGCTGAAACTCCCATAGTTTGGCCACCTCATGTGAAGAGTTGACTGATTGGAAAAGACTCTGATGCTGGGAGGGATTGGAAGCAGGAGGAGAAGGGGACAACAGAGGATGAGATGACTGGATGGCATCACCAATTCATTGGACATGAGTTTGAGTGAACTCCAGAAGTTGGTGATGGACAGGGAGGCCTGGCATGCTGCGGTTCATGGGGTCACAAGGAGTCGGACATGACTGAGTGACTGAACTGAATTGAACTGAAAATCAGTTAATAATCATTCAGAAATTTTTTTTAATTAAAAAAAGAACTAGAATAGAAAATATACTGAGTTTGAATTGCACAGTTCAAATTCTTTTCATGAAACTTACATTTTGTTTATGTGTGTGTCATAATGTATTATATTTACTTTAATATGGAACACAGTTAAAAACAAGTTTAGAAGTCAATAGCTAAACAAAAACAACTTTACTTATTCTCATTTATAATTTCTTCCTCAGTATCCTCTTAACTCATGACTGGGTTAGATTGCTGTAAGTAAGTTAAGCGATGAAATAACAATGATCTGTCAGAATACCTTTCATTAGTTTTCTTTTGGCGATTGTCTTTTCTGTGGTGACTGAAAGTCTTGTAATTCTATCAGTTTCTCTAATGACCATGGCATCAAGGAGGTACACTTGCTCTGTTCATATTTTCAATTTCTTAGTTTGTGTCAGGCTTTACTTCTAAAAGTATGCTATCAATAAAATACTATTTCTAACTACAGAGATTCTTAATTTTCTGCTCTTAAGATTGAGAAATGCAGTATTCCTGCCTTATGAGTACACAAGGATGTCACAGTCTTCAGTGATATCCACCCTCCAAATGTGACTTCCTGAGTCCTAAGGGCACCCATGATGGAGAACAATACCTCTGATGAGGCGGCCACCCGGCTGCAGCCACTCCCCGTGGTGAGCACTGAGGGACACAGGAAGTGAAAAACACAAGATCCTGGCCCCAGACAGCTGAGATACATGTGAAAGGAATATATGAAAGGCATAATTTCAGTGAGCCTAGGCTTCTGCAGCTACCTATACATAGAAAAGTGCTAAATTCCTTAAGTTGGGATATCTGGTTTTCTTTAATTCACAAAACACTTTTGATACTCAGACTACTTGCCCTTTGCTACAAACTTCTATATAACTTGACTCCCTTCCCCCACCTCCTCAGAAAAGTTCTCTCAGGGTCACTTGAGGTGCTGTCTCCCAGGCTTAAAGTCCTAAAAATTCCAGTGAATAAAACAACTCTCAACTTTTAGGTTGTGACTGTTTTTAACTTGACATGATAATTGCTGATGTTAATTAAGTTATCATAATACTTACTTTTACTACCTCCTTTGTGACTCTTATCTAAGAGATGATATCAGTTTATATGATAAATTCCAAAGTTTACCGTTCATTCCAGTTCAGTCGCTCAGTCGTGTCCAACTCTGCGACCCCATGAATCGCAGCACGCCAGGCCTCCCTATCCATCACCAACTCCCGGAGTTTACCCAAACTCATGTCCATCGAGTCGGTGATGCAATCCAGCCATCTCCTCTTCTGTCATCTCCTTCTCCTCCTGCCCCCAAACCCTCCCAGCATCAGAATCTTTTCCAATGAGTCAACTCTTCACACGAGGAGGCCAAAGTATTGGAGTTTCAGCTTCATCATCAGTCCTTCCAATGAACACCCAGGACTGATCTCCTTTAGGATGGACTAGTTGGATCCCCTTGCAGTCCAAAGGACTCTCAAGAGTCTTCTCCAACACCACAGTTCAAAAAGCATCAATTCTTCGGCACTCAGCTTTCTTCACAGTCCAACTCTCAGATCCATACATGACCACTGGAAAAACCATAGCCTTGACTAGATGGACCTTTGTTGGCAAAGTAATGTCTCTGCTTTTGAATATGCTATCTAGGTTGGTCATAACTTTCCTTCCAAGGAGTAAGCGTCTTTTAATTTTATGGCTGCAGTGACCATCTGCGGTGATTTTGGAGCCCAGAAAAATAAAGTCTGACACTGTTTCCACTGTTTCCCCGTCTATTTGCCATGAAGTGATGGGACCGGATGCCATGATCTTCGTTTTCTGAATGTTGAGCTTTAAGCCAACTTTTTCAGTCTCCTTTTTCACTTTCATCAAGAGGTTTTTAATTCCTCTTCACTTTCTGCCATAAGGGTGGTGTCATCTGCATATCTGAGGTTATTGATATTTCTCCCAGCAATCTTGATTGCAGCTTGTGCTTCTTCCAGCCCAGCATTTCTCATGATGTACTCTACATAGACATTAAATAAACAGGGTGACAATACACAGCCTCAATGTACTCCTTTCCTATTTGGAACCAATCTGTTGTTCCATGTCCAGTTCTAACTGTTTCTTCCTGACCTGCATATAGGTTTCTCAAGAGGCAGGTCAGATGGTCTGGTATTCCCATCTCTTTCAGAATTTTCCACAGTTTATTGTGATCCACACAGTCAAAGGCTTTGGCATAGTCAATAAAGCAGAAATAGATGTTTTTCTGGAACTCTCTTGCTTTTTCGATGATCCAGTGGATGTTGGCAATTTGATCTCTGGTTCCTCTGCCTTTTCTAAAACCAGCTTGAACATCTGGAATTTCATGGTTCATGTATTGCTGAAGCCTGGCTTGGAGAATTTTGAGCATTACTTTACTAGCGTGTGAGATGAGTGCAGTTGTGTGGTAATTTGAGCATTCTTTGGCATTGCCTCTCTTTGGGATTGGAATGAAAACTGACCTTTTCCAGTCCTGTGGCCACCACTGAGTTTTCCAAATTTGGTGACATACTGAGTGCAGCACTTTCACAGCATCATCTTTCAGGATTTGAATACCAAGCTGACAATGTCAGTTTGCTCTTACATGGAGACTGAATCCCTCACACCACTGCCCAATGAAACTTACTAGTAAAGACTTGATAAGTCAAATTTTCTAAGCCTGAATGTCCCCACCTATATACAAAATTTGGCTGCTGATAATATCTTCCTCATAGGAATTCATTAGTTTATACCTCTGCTAAGGTTTAGCATTTACCAAATGCTGGTGATGGTGTTTTGGTGGTGTTGCTAACTACCAGACTTGGCTTCAGAAATGATGACCCTTATCTACACAGAATCAGCACTGTTCTCAATTGAGACGAATGCAGGAATTTAGTAATACTGCTCCCCAACTAAATGAAGATAGCTTAGAACATCTAGATGGTCATGTTCTGTTTCTGGTACTATATTTTAAGAGAGACTTTAATAACTTGTATCATCTCCATAATAGAGTGACCTGAATAGCTTTAAGGACATAGATTTCTTCAGTGTGGAGCAAAGAACACATAGGACATGATAGCATGATCAGCTTTGCAGGGCTGCCCTGTAATACATATATTAAATTCTTTCCTTTTTTGCTTCCTAAAATAAAACTGATAAAAAGTAGAAAGAAGGGAATTCTCAGTTGAACATGAGCATAAAAAACTTTTTACTCCTAAAGCTTGACAAAAATGTAATAGGCTGCTATATAGGGACTGATATAGGGAGGATGGTAACATCTGTCAATCATATCATTGGGAGATGTGGGGGCTGGGTGAGGAGATGATGGAATGAGCAGTGAAGTCATCTTTCATCCTGAGACTGGAGGTTGTTCATGGCACTTTTCCAGTCTGGGCACCTCTGCTGCTGCTAAGTCACTTCAGTCGTGTCCCGACTCTGTGCGACCCCATAGATGGCAGCCCACCGGGCTCTGCTGTCCCTGGTATTCTCCAGGCAAGAACACTGGAGTGGGTTGCCATTTCCTTCTCCAATGCATGAAAGTGAAAAGTAAAAGTGAAGTCGCTCAGTCGTGTCTGGGCACCTTTAGTCTGTACTAAAAGTCAAGATAGTAGAGTCAGAGATGCTATAAACTTCATGAAAAATAGAATGACAGGTTTTTGTAAGAGGGAGACATGAATATGTGGCTCTCTTTTCTGAATTTTTTGATTTTATATAATAACTAATAACTACATGATACTTTAGTAATAAAACATATTAAAGTAAATAATATAAAATTATGTAGTTTAAAATATTTTAAAGAATAATGTGACATTATAAGTTTGGAATTTCAAATCAAGGAGATATTTAGGAGAGGTTTAATATAAAAACTCCTTTCTGACACTGGATTATTTAAAGATCATAGGGTTGGCTTTTCCCACTATAGCAAAAATATTTATTTATAAGCCCATTGCCACTATGAAAGGCACCCACAGGTGTTTAACAGGTGTTTAACAGTTTGGATCAGGGGAAAGATGCAATGGGTTTGCAAGTTTGATAATAATTTTATTTAATATCTCCATTGCTAGGACCAATAATTTATCAAAGTAGGTTAGCATAATTTTTATAACATCAGAGTAGCTGTGGATGATATATTCAAATGCTAGAATATACATAATACATATAATTCATAATACACATGAAAATATCTTATGTCTTAAAAAGTACTTGACAAATATGTAATCAGAGGTTTATGATATCTTCATAAATATATTGTAACTTCAGTTCCAACATCTGGGGCTACTGATCTCATAAAGCTTCTAGTATTTCATACTTTCTGATTTCAGTGAAACTAAAACTTGACTTATTTTTTCCAGAATGAGATGAGAGTTTGTGCTGAGCCACATACATATTGTTACCCAGCACGAGTATTCCCACTGAAAAACAGTTGGCCTGAGTACTACAGGCTAGCACTGGGGCAGAGTTTACTCTTATCAACAAAACAGACATCACTCTGTCATTACACTTAATATCATTTTGTTTAAAGGCTATATGTCTCTTCTCTGTTAACCATACCAGAGTGAAATGAAACAGACACCTTTACCATGGTGAGTCGATGTCCTCGTCATAATTAGGAGCTCACTTCAGAGTGTTGTGGAAGTCTTTCTGGGCATACCCAGAAATACTTAACATACCATGGGAGGGTAGATGTGTTTTTACCCATTTTATTTTATATTTGGAATATTCCCCTCATTTTCAGGTTAAAAACTTCCAACAAAGTTTTCAAGCAAAAGATGTTTAAGGATTGAAAACTTAATAGTATTTGTATCACAGTTCCCCAAAACCTTTTTGAGAAAGTTTAATAGCAAAACTATTTCTGAAATTTTATGCTAATGCATATATTTTATATTTATTATGTCTATGTCTATTAATGTTTACCTCCTCTTAAATTTTAAGTACATCTTCAAGGTTGAACTTTAATTTATTGACATAATTCACTTTTATAGTAATATAGATGAGACTTGTATTAGACGATCTTCATAAAATTTTCTCCTTAAGAGTGCTCAGTTGTAGAATGAGTGTCCAATTCATGTAGGTCAGTATTTCTACCTACAGTGCTCTTTCTTACTTTAAGTTATTTTGAGTTCACAGTCTCAACTGGAAACATATAAGAGAGTAATTCCTTTTTATGTTATCTGAGGAAAGTGATATCTATGAGATCCAGTTAGAACTATGAATGATATGGTAGAAAACATAATCCATTGAATTGAGACCACTGTTATTTCCTGGTGTTCCTACATCTGTTTTTATTCTTATTAAACTCTATGTAACATATCTGTGAAATTTCTGAGAAATACAACTGACAGTGGAAATAGAACTGTATTGTTCTTAAATTCAAACAAATAAACCCTAATTTTACATTACATGGGTTTCTGTGTATAAAACTGTCTTTCATTTATTTGCTCTTTAGGGAAACAGTGGAGATCTGGAGTAACATTTTGACCCTTTGTTAATTTCAGAGGTGTATTTTTTTTTAAAATATCTGAAAATAGGATACCTTGCATCTAATGGACTATACTTACTCTGAACATGAATGCTGTGTGCCTGAGTGTGTGCTTGTGTCTTGAGAGAGACACTGTGTGTATATGTATGGTCTCAGATTAGGGATAACTGAGGAGTGGTACAGGGAATGTTCCTGTATCTCTGTTTCCTTTTCTCTTTTATTTCCCACATCTTCTCAGTATTCCCAACTATGGAGGACTAAGAAAGGCATTGAATGAGAAACTGTGGCTTTGTTATAGAGGGAGAGAGTAGTGAAACATGCAAAACTAACATTTGTAACTTTACAGATTAGTTCCGGTGTTTTAAATTTGGCCAAAGCTTTTTCCCCAGAATATTAGTTTCCATCATGTTTGGTACCAAATAAAGTTTAATTTCTTTTTTTTAACCCATATCTTCATCTATCTTTTTGAAGCTAGCTCCAGCTTTTTTTTCCTTCTTAGAACTTTCTCCCAGCTACTTAGCATGCTGTTGCTATTCAAAATCCTCAGCCTGTTGTGATCTTTACACTGTCCCTGGCCTGTTTCCAACATTCCTCCACTCTTTAATTGGGAGATTGTGTAAAGGCAGTTTTAGTTGTTAGAACCCTTTCTTGCCTTCTTTATAATAATTCATACCCAACGTATGTGTAAGATATCCCCATGCCTATCATAATGTTATTAACCTATATTGCAATTACCAGATTCATTTGTTGGTATCTACCTATAGGCTGCTGCTAAGTTGCTTCAATCGTGTATGACTCTGTGTGACCCCATGGATGGCAGTCCACTAGTCTCCTCTGTCCCTGGGATTCTCCAGGCAAGAATGTTGGAGTGGGTTGCCATTTCCTTCTCCAACCTATAGGCTATAAGTTTTATAATGTCAGGGAATTTGTCTATCATAGGCAATATTGCATCACTAGTAGCTAATACCATGTCTGGCACATAGCAGATCCTCAATAATGAAGAGTGCATGGGTAAGATTCATATATGAATGAAAACATGGGCCACACCTTCTCTGTATAGAAAGTTTGCTATTGTTATAGTAGCAAAGGAGTTCTTACATAAAATGATTCATTAAAAAAGAAAATCAAAATGGAGTATTATCTGTAAAATGAAAACGTGGTTCAGCATAATGACTGTGATATATGTGCAAGCACAATTAGTACTCATTGAATTTCTGAGATACTTCTCCACATATAAAATCTGCATCTGAATTTAATTCCATAGAAGCTCACTAATCTATACAGTGTTCACTTGTTTTAATGAATCACTTTATTTCTTCCACTGGGACATACAGAAGATCCACTTCATAAATGGACATACGAAGATTTTAATCTCATGGTTAAAATTGATAGTGTCAAGTTTTTGCTTAATATTTTTTGCTGCCCCATTTATCAACAAACAATCCATGTTACCTAATCTGTGTTAAGTAGTTTTTAATCCCCTAGAACAAATTCTTTATTAGAACTCCTCAGAACCAATTCATAAATCCTAATTCATATGTTAGAACTCCTCAGAACCAGAGGTTTGTAATAGACTACAAGTTGTCCAGCAAAACTAAACTGAACTCTGTCAGAGTCCATTTACTTACAACCCCTAAGCTGCTGATGTTTATGGCATCAATATACATGAAGATGGGATGTTGGCAGAAAGTTGAAAAGATTTACCCCTTATTCTATATGTACCTCCTTTCAGGGTCAGAATTATGTTCAGTTCAGTTCAGTCACTCAGTTGTATCTGACTTGTTGCAACCCCATGAATCGTAGCACTCCAGGCCTCCCTGTCCATCACCAACTCCTGGAGTTCACTCAAACTCACGTTCATCAAGTCGGTGATGCCATCCAGCCATCTCATCCTCTGTCATCCCCTTCTCCTCCTGCCCCCAATCCCTCCCAGCATCAGGGTCTCTTCCAATGAGTCAACTCTTTGCATGAGGTGGCCAAAGTACTGGAGTTTCAGCTTTAGCATCATTCCTTCCAAAAAGCCCAGGGCTGATCTCCTTCAGAATGGACTGGTTGGATCTCCTTGCAGTCCAAGGGACTCTCAAGAGTCTTCAACACCACAGTTCAAAAGCATCAATCCTTCGGCGCTCAGCTTTCTTCACAGTCCAACTCTCACATCCATACATGACCACTGGAAAAACCATAGCCTTGACTAGACAGACCTTTGTTGGCAAAGTAATGTCTCTGCTATCTAGGTTGGTCATAACTTTCCTTCCAAGGAGTAAGCGTCTTTTAATTTCATGGCTGCAGTCACCATCTGCAGTGATTTTGGAGCCCCAAAAAATAAGGTCAGCTACTGTTTCCACTGTTTCCCCATCTACTTCCCATGAAGTGATGGGACCGGATGCCATGATCTTTGTTTTCTGAATGTCGAGCTTTAAGCCAACTTTTTCACTTTCCTCTTTCAATTTCAAGAGGCTCTTTAGTTCTTCTCCACTTTCTGTCATAAGGGTGGTGTTGTCTGAGTTATCATGTATGACAAACCTAAGCTAGAGTCAGAAAGCAGATAACACAGGTAACTGACTATTCTGTGCTTTTCTGTAATGGGATAGAAAAAGAGGACTGTACATAGGATCATGAAATGGATGCATGGAAATAATTATAGGAAAGTCCTTTACCTTTCAGGCTTTGCAAGTGGCTCAGTGGTAAATATTCCGCCTGCCAAGCAGTAGATGCGAGTTTGATCCCAGGGTCGGGAAGATCCCCTGGAGAAGAAATTGGCAACACACTCTAGTATTCTTGTCTGGGAAATCCCATGGACGGGGAGCTTGGCAGGCTGTACTTCATGGGGTCACAAAAGAGTAGGACATGACTTAGCAACAAATAAGCAACAACAAAAGCCACAGAAGTATCTTTCAGCCAGTGAGAACTTAGTGAATATGCTGATTTTATAGTTTAATTTATAAGAATATATACAGGTCTTTGGGTTTTTGTTTGTGTATGTGTGGTTGATAAACCAGTGCTCACAGTCTATCTTTGGCAAGCAGTAACACAGTTGGCAAATTGGAGCCCTTTACACCAATTGCTCATGCAAAAACCGCGATAGGAATATGAACTGCTGCTAAGTCACTTCAGTCGTGTCCGACTCTGTGCGATCCCATAGACAGAAGCCCACCAGATTCCCACGTCCCTGGGATTCTCCAGGCAAGAACACTGGAGTGGGTTGCCATTTCTTTCTCCAATGCATGAAAGTGAAAAGTGAAAGGGAAGTTGCTCAGTCGTGTCCGACTCCTAGCGATCCCATGGACTGCAGCCCACCAGGCTCCTCCATCCATGGGATTTTCCAGTCAAGAGTACTGGAGTGGGGTGCCATTGCCTTCTCCAAGGAATATTAAAATGAATATATTTATGGAGATAGTTAGATGATAAGCACAATTAATGAATCTGGTGTACTATTGATATATAGTCCCTCCTCAAAATAACACCTTTGAGTTATTTTTGTGAGTTATGGCATGCCAGAAAAGTATCTGACTGTTACTCTTTCACATGATATCGCATCTTTTGTTTATTTTTTTCTGGTCTATATCATTATTATCTTGGGAAAGAAATTTACTTATCTGAGAATGATTTATAAAGCGGGAGTGTTAGCACTGAACCCACAAGTATTTCATGAAAATTGAATTAATGTAAATATGTGTGTGTGTGAGAGAGAGACAGAGACAGAGGAACATAAATATGGAGACACAGCAGGAGAGTGAGCCTGTACATCCGTCAGTATGCATGATACACAGAAAGATGGTAAATGTTCATTTTCCCCACACCACTTCCCCTTTAGATCCAGAGTGGATTTATTATGACCATAGCACATTTTTAGTCTGGTACATATTCACCATTCAGTAAGTGGTATTCCTTTCCAGTTTTTATCTTTCTACTCAAGGGACTATGAATGTATACCTGTTCAAATGCAATGATGTTATTAATGATATTTCCATTAGTTGCTATACATTATATCTGCCAGGAAAATATCTCAAGCATCACATTGTGATTTCAGGCCTGAGTCTGATCTGAGATGCACATAATCCGTTGTTTGAAAAACCTAACTTCCCTTACCCTGACACAGTTGTTTTTGATGTAACTGAATTTTTCAATGCAGCCTATTAAATCTCTATGAATGCATACATATAAGGATTTTGATAGAGAAAGAAATAGATGATTTTTGTTCTATGTTTAATCTTTTCTCTATTGAGTGAAGTTGAAAGTTGCTCAGTCGTGTCCAACTCTGTGACACCATGGACTATACAGTCCGTAGAATTCTCCAGGCCACAGTACTGGAGTGGGTAGCCTTTCCTTTCTCCAGGGGATTTTCCCAACCCAGGGATTGAACCCAGTTCTCCCGCATTGCAGGTGGATTCTTTTCTCTATTGAAGGGTTCTTTCTTTTATACTCACAGGTTTGGGTTGGTTAGAATCACATAATCATATAAATTAATATATTTTATATATAAATATGTTTTCTAAACTCTAATAAAATAAGGAATTTAATATGAAAATCATATCAGTATATGAATGTTGGTTTGTTTGGCAGCTACCTAAGAAACAGGGATGGGAATTCCAGAAACCTTAAAAAGTTATTTCTAGACATGATTTTTGTTTCTTTTCTTAAACATGTGACTCCTTCCTGTAATCATTATTTACCAGAGATATCTGTCTTTAATCCCAGTTTTGATAGTGAACTTCAGTGTTATATAGTATTCTTCTGAAGAACTCTTTTGGTGTCTTTGAACATCAGTCAGTTCAGTCACTCAGTCATGTCCGACTCTTTGCGATCCCATGGACTGCAGCATGTCAGGCTTTCCTGTCCATCGCCAACTCCTGCAACTTGCTCAAACTCACGTCCATCAAGTCGGTGATACCAAATACCTCAACCTCTGTCATCCCCTTCTCCTCTTGCCTTCAATCTTTCCCAGCATCAGGGTCTTTTCCAATGAGTCAGTTCTTCACATCAGGTGGCCAAAGTATTGGAGTTTCAGCTTCAGCATCAGTCCTTCCAATGAATATTCAGGATTGATTTACTTTAGGATGGACTGGTTGGATCTCCTTGCGGTCAAAGGGACTCTCAAGGCTTTTCCAACGCTACAGTTCAAAAGCATCAATTATTTGGTGCTCAGCTTACTTTATGGTCCAACTCTTACATCCATACATGACTACTAGAAAAACCATAATTTTGACTATATGGACCTTTGCTAAGTAATGTCTCTGCTTTTTAGTTGCTGTCTAGGTTGCTCATAGCTTTTCTTCCAAGGATCAAACATCTTTTAATTTCATGGCTGCAGTCACCATCTGCAGTGATTTTTGAGCCCAAGAAAATAAAGTCTGTCACTGTTTCTCTTGTTTCCCCATCTATTTTCCATGAAGTGATTGGATCAGTTGCCATGATCTTCATTTTTTGACTGTTCAGTTTTGAGCCAGCCTTTTCACTCTCATCAAGAGGCTCTTTAGTTTTTCACTTTCTGCCGTAAGGGTGGTATCATCTGCATATCTGAGTTATTGGTATTTCTCCCGACAATCTTGATTCCAGCTTGTGGTTCATCTGGCCAAGCATTTCACATGATGTACTCTGTGTATAAGGTAAATAAGCCCGGTGACAGTATACAACCTTGACGTACTCCTTTTCCAATTTGGTCCAGTCTGTTCCATGTCTGGTTCTAACCATTGCTTCTTGACCTGCAGGTAAGGTAAACTCTTTGATCATATTCCTGTAATAATGATACCTCTGTTGGTTTAAGAACTATTTGTCTTTATCAACCTTGAATCTGTTACCACAGATGACAGAGAGGTTATTTTATTACTGTCTGATTCTCTCTCTTCTAGGATTAGGAGTGTCAACTTATGTCCAAGGTTTACTCCATTATTTGTTCCAGAGGCTGGTAAACACTGTAAATGAATATCACAACCGAACGTTGAATCAATACCTTCAGACACCGAACCATATGTTTTAGTGAGAAGCTGTATTTTTCTTAAAATGATCACAGAATTCCATTAGTTTCTTGAAGATGTCTCAGAATTAGTAAAGATATACACACTGCTGTTGCTGCTGCTGCTAAGTCACTTCAGTCATGTCCGACTCTGTGCGATCCCATAGACGGAAGCCCACCAGGCTCCCCTGTCCCTGGGATTCTCCAGGCAAGAACACTGGAGTGGGTTGCCATTTCCTTCTCCAATGCAGGAAAGAGAAAAGTGAAAGGGAAGTCGCTCAGTCGTGTCCGACTCATAGCGACCCCATGGACTGCAGCCTACCAGGCTCTTCCATCCATGGGATTTTCCAGGCAAGAGTACTGGAAAGGGGGTGCCATTGCCTTCTCCAGATATACACACTAACCACTATGAAAACTTCAAATGCTGTAACAGTTCATCCTTCTGAAAGCCTTGCTGAGGTCAGCCACAATTCATATTTTTATGCTTTGTTATTCTGGACCATATTACACTAATATTGAAGTTATATGTGATAAATTTGTTCTTAAGTCATTACTTATTTAAATACCTCACTTTACTTTTAAGAGAAAGCTATATCAATGTATCTGTGATATACCTAACCCCTTATTTGATATTGACCATATGGCTTGTTTTGAAGATAAGCTAAGTGTTCTCTGATGTATGTGTAACTGAACTAGAGTAAGTAAATTCATGTCTATATGGGTTTGTCTATTTTCAGTAAGAATAAAAAGGAAATGTATCCTTTTCATGTGTTCAAAATTTTGTGTGTCTTCTCACTTGGGAATGCTGAATGCTTCTTAGTCAATTCAAGAGGACCTTTGCTATATCATTAATGGAATGTTTAGGCCAGATTTTGGTAATAATCTATATTTTAATAGACTATTCTTTAAAGTTTGTATTTTAATACTTATTGGAATTTAAAGTATTTTAATAATTTAATATTTTAATTGGAATTAAAATTTGTATATTAATTTTGGATACTTTAGTGGATATATGGACCATGGCAATAAAAATTAACTCAGATTTTTCCATTGTATTTCTGTGGATAAACAGTGTTTTATTTTTCCCTTGCCTCAGAGAAATAATATAAATTAATTTGGTGGTCAGCCTTAACAATAGATCAAGTTCTCACTTTTCAAATTAACACAGAAAAGTGGTCACTATTGTGTTGAAATTAGAGTCAGATTCTTTCTTTTTCCAGACTTCCATGATACTGATGATAGCATTTTGATTCTAGGCTGTTTTTGATTTTGATTCATGGCTATTTCTTTCCAGTATAATACTGCCGTGCTTCTAAGCAACAGCCTAATTAGCAATTCATCTGTCGGGGTAAAATAATATTATAATGATTAGACTGCAAAACTAAGGGTGAAAATACTAACATTTAAAGAGAAAATCATTTTAGTCTTTGTTTAGATTTATTCCCAAATGACCATTTGGGGTGTTTGATATTCTAAATTGCCTGTGATAATCATATTTTTTGGGAAAAAAAAACATTTTACTTATTTGTTAGAATTTGTTTTGGCAATTTACAGCGATACAGAAAGAGAATGAATCAAAGAACATGTAGCCACAATATAATTACTATTAGTAAATCCCCATCTCCTAGAAAGTCAGCATTGTGGTGAACCTAAAGATATTCTTGATAGTTACATATACAATGAGAATTCTTTTCAGCTACTTGTGATAGCTGTGAGAACATTTTTTAAAGGGGATATATAATTTTAGTTGTTTTGTTTGCTTCATTGGTTACTCACCTATCACTTCTAATTTTTCATGTAAAAGGCTAACCTATGAAAATGCTATTCATAGCTGTTGTAAGATTTTATAAGAGTGGATAGGGTAAGTTGGTCTTCCTCATAAAATACATAACCATTTTGGCAGTGGTAGATTTACCTTCTTGAATTTAACTTCCTCATATTTCTTGGGCAATCAATGTATGTTGAGAACAGGGGAAAGATAATTATCTATGTTTCTGTGCTTTGAAATAATTTATGGTAAGTAGACAGACATCTTGATGTTAACTAGTCTGAGGAGGGTGTTAGGCTAGTGTGTATGTGTATTAAGAGCAGTAATAGAATTAAGTTCCTATATCAACATGTGATAAATAAAACATTTTAGATCAAATGAAAAAAATTGATTTTCTGAATATTAGATTAAAATTTGAGCAAGGAAGTAGGATCATGATTTGCTTTGAGCATCTGTATTTATTCACCTGTAACAGAAATACTTCATTTCTGTGCTCACTGTAAGGTATCTATTCAGAGTATGTATTTACTGCAATTTCTCTAAGAAAAATGTAGCTTGAAATGGATTCTCAGCTTCCCCATATGTTTGTTATAGTTCTTCATGCAGATAGACATATACAAGGCACCTAAGCAAGTTCTTGCTGACCTATACAGTACCTGCATCCTATTAGGTCATATTTCAGCTCCTATGTTTTTGATAAATAGCCTGGCTCTTAAAAAGCTCTGTCCATGGTGCTGAAACCTCTTGTGATGTATGAGCATGCCTTGCTGATAAATTCTAATGTCAGCCTCTCTGTGATAGTGATTCATCAGGTTGTAAAATTTGTGTTTGGGAAACACACTGAATTAGCAAGTTTCATATTTTGTTTGTGGTAAAATTAACACAGTTTGTCCTTTTGTTTTAAAGAATTCATAACAATTACTTTAAAGCATTGCATTAACAGCTTGGATTTAATTAGATACTGTTAGTGCTATCACAAAAGCAAATGTCTAGTATTAACAAATACGTTGATATGACTTCAGTGCTAGAAATGATTACAGGCCAGTGACATATTGGTAAGAGGAAGGAAGCTTCTATAAGAACAATTAAGCAATTGATTATGAATAGTTAAAGTAGCAATTAACAAGGAAGCCTTGTAGAGATAAGAAATTTGCATGTAGAAAGTAAGGCTTATTCCTGTTGGTGATTTTTTTTTAATAGTTTCAGGATGTTTTATTTGTACATAGATACATTTTGGGGGTAGAACTATGGATTTTGTTTGTAAATATGACTAAAGCCTTAAAAAATCTTGGTAGTTTTTTCCAGGTGAAATTCTTGTATTTTTTGTATAAGATTCTAAATTACAAATATTAGTATTTCAATGATTCTCGATTTTTTAACCTGCATTCCTTTAGGTGCCTTAAATATAGTCATAGAGAACTGCATTTTTTCTCTTTTATTCTAAATTAGTCTCAGAATCTTTTCATTAGTAAAACAGTTCTCTTAAATTTCTCTTTAACTGTGGAACTTCTTCTACTATCAATTCTGTATATCTTAAGATTAAATTTAAAATTTTAGTCTCAGAAAATTATAGTCTCCTAAAATTCTGAAATCTATTGTTATCCTGGGATAAAGAATCATCCACTTTGATTATAACTATCTTTAAGTCCATACCAACTGGGTAAGTTGCTACACAATTATATAAACCTCCTTCTTTGGGGGTCATATAGAGTATATTGTTTTCTTGCTGTATTTGCAATATAGAAGAGTGTTAGGTTATTTGTTTGTTATTGCAGTGTCATTAACTGTCGTTAACTGTTTACAACCACAACAAGATTTGAAAATTACACATAGGTAAGTCCTACTGAGATTTGGTGATATTTTCTACAAAGCAAGCAGCCTAATATTGAGTTACTGCCAATTATTAAAATAAGACTTTCAGTTCCTTAAATATTGGGTTTATATTACATGAACCTAATAATTATATCTACTCCAAAAGCTTCTTGTTAAGAAAATCTTTAAGTGAATACATAATTTCCTAGAGGATTTGTTTTTGTCAATAAGGGGTTAAATACAATATTATTATTGCTGTTCAATATTGATAAAGTGCCTTCCAAGATCCATTTTTGTGCATTATAAATATATAGTTACACCCAGTAAAAGTGTCTTACTCTTAGCCTTCCAAATTTCATTATAGAAAAACACTTTTGGAAACACTGTCATTTAAATATCTGGTCAGATGGTATTTCCCAGAAATTATTCTTTATTTAGAAACAAAAACAAGACAAAAGCAACTGATTTTAATCCAAAATGTATTTTTCCTTATAAAAGAGGTCCACATACTCACTGTGTCTACTCTACAGAATTTGTCCATTTTATTACACCACCTGTCAATTCAAGTTTATCGGGTCACTGCAAAAACTCGTGGCTAATATGTGTAATACAACACAGGAGGAGGTATTGCTCAGTTCAACTATTCTTATATACTTAAAAAAAAATACAGAAATGTTTTTGTTCACTTTAACTGTAGTCCAGACAGAAAAGTTACATGAAAGTTCTAGAAAATGGATTTATTTTATTTGGTTGCCACAGTACCCTTTGAAGCCAGTTAATTAAAATGCCGAACTTGTACATATGTCCATTGGTCAGGAGCAGCACTGGTGAAGCTTAAACTTCTTTCTGCAAAGTAATATTTCTCTGCCTTTTTTTTTTTTAAGTATAACCACAGTCTTGAGTTTTTCCTTGAAGTAGATTTAGTTGGTTGTTTTTAGGACATGTTAGTTGGCACACCTATAACAGTTGCTTTTACTTCCAGTGCTGTACCTTTTTCTTTGCCTGTTTCCCAGAGGTTGATCAGAGGAGGATAAAGCTCACTGAATGCAAAGGTTGGTTTCTGTAAGTAATTCCTTACATAGTTATGTCCACCATCACAGTTGACTTCTTGAGAGAGGAAGCTGAAAAGACATATCACACCAATAATCCCCAGAGAGCCTCCAAGGCAAGCCATAAATGTTGTGGTGTTATTCTTTTCATACTCTTTTTGATCAGGGTCCAAACCTTTTGTGGTGACATTTATACATTGTTTTCTGCTTGTTTGGTAGATGGTGGGGATATCAATACAAATCTTATACTCAGTTGCTGGGTTCAGATGAGTAAGATTATACACCTTGACATCAGATGGTATTCGCGCACTTTGGGCAGCATGGGAATTCTCAGCCTTGACAAAGGCTGTCCACTTACTACTGGATTTGAGAATTTTAGAACTTGCTTTCCAAGACACCAGAACGGAATTGGCCTGAACATCTTTTATTTTAATATTCAAGGACCCACTGTTATCCTGGGGAAGAGACCCATCCACTTTGATCATAACAGACTTTAAGTCAGCACCCACCAGGTTAGTTGCTATGCAGGTATACAAACCCCCTTCTGCTGGGGTGATGCCGCTTATGTCAAGTGTGCCTTCAGAATGGACGTAGAACTTATTTGTTAGAGTATTAGGCAAGAGTTTTTTACCAGAAGGTGTTATCCAGTAGATTTCAGGCTGTGGCTCTGCAGTAGCTCTACAGTGTAAGGAAACATAACTCCCAGCTTCTAAATCCAGATTGGAAGGAAAACTCTCAGGAGCTATAAGAGGGAGACAGATTTCCATCATTTCCCTAAAATGCACCTGCCGCACATTCTGGCCTTGGAATTCGGGCGGGTCCACACAAAACAGTGACTCTGGCTCCATAAATCGAATGTTGGTTTTGTTCATATTAATCCAACGGATGACACAGTCACACCTGATAGGATTGCTGTGTATGCTGATTTCCTTGAGGTTTGGCAGAGATTCAACTGTACCCTGGTACAGGGCACTAAGGGCATTGCTGTTAAGCATAAGTGATTCCAGCTTGGGCAGCCGGAAGAATGCATTTGGGTGAATGTAAGACAACCTGGGGTTGTTAGTCGCTTCTATTTTTCTTAAATCTGGTAAGTTATCCACAGCAAGACTGTCGATGGAAATCAGCTCAGGCATATTGTTTATTCCCAACTCTTTTAAGTGTAGCATATTGCTAAAATCTCCCCTCCGTATTCTGTTAATGGGATTTTTATTTAGATCCAAAAATTTGAGGTTTACTGCTTTTTGAAGAGCAACATTGGGCACTTTAATAAGCCTGTTGTCATAAAAAGAGATGCTTTCTAAGTTTTCAAGTCCAACCAAGGCGTTATCTGGTATTTCTGTGAGGTTTATACCAGCTATAACCAGGCTGCGAAGATTGATAAGAGGTTTAAAGTTCATATCTTTGATTCTGATGATTGGATTTTCCCCAATCATCAGAATCTCCAGATTGGGAAGAGCCTCAAACCACTTACTGTTGATCATCTGCAATCTGTTTGAATTGAGATGAAGTCGAAGAAGATTATGTAGGCCAATAAAGGCTCCTGGTGAAATTGTAGAAAGCAAGTTGTGATTAATATAGAGTTCTTGTAAGTTGCTTAGTCCAGACAGACATTTTTCAGGCAGCTCAGTAAGTTTGTTTTCTTCTAGGTATACAGAAAGAAGCTGAGGCATCTTTTTTACATTAATGTTGGTGACTGAAGATAAATTGTTTTGAGATAAGTCCAGGCCAGTAAGGTTTACTGGAAAGTCTATGGAGTATTCAATTTTTGCAATATTGTTAGTCTGTAGTAGCAGAATCTGTGTGTCAGCAGGCAGTCTGGCTGGGAAATTTGAAAGACCTAAATCATTACAATCCACGGTAGATGCCTCCATATAGATGGATCGAGGTGTAAACCAGGGCCGGATTTCACACGTACATAACTGTGGGCAATCTGCTTTTTTATCTACAGCTTGTACTAGGGTAGTGATAGCTAGGCCAAGTAGCACATGAATTTGGAGTGGCAGGTCCTTCATCTTAGCTTTCTTCTTCAGAAATTTAATGGGCCCTTAAGGATTCCACGGTCACTGCTAGTAAGATCAGTAAGAGCTGATTGATAAAAAAAATAGTTGCTTTTGTCAAATGACGAATGCCAGAGAACGGCAAAGATTTTCTTCATGGAAATAAGTGCCGGTGCCACAGTTGCATTGTCCAGAAATGCCATGCATATTGGAGAAAAGGCTTCTGTCTCCTTTATGATAGGATATGGATGTAATTTTTGAAGATGGAGTATGTATAGATGGTCACAGGAAATTAGGCAATTCATTTATTTAGGAGTATAATATTCACATCCCGTGCTAGTTCAGTACTTGCAGGAATAGCAGCATGATGCTAACTATAATAAAATAGAAAAGAAAAAAGAAAGATAATTAGTCCAAAGGAAACAATACAATACCCATTAACTAATTATGATTCTTATATATAATAGTCTTACTTTACAGTTAATTCAATATGTTTTGATGACCTTATTCCCTGTTATTCCCTTATTCCCTGGGCCAATAGTAATTGGCCCAGAAATTGGACAGGCTGAGAAACTGTATCTTTAGAAAACTTAAATTACATTAAACATAAAGAATTTTTCTCTGTTTTTCCAATCTTTGGTTATTTTATTGCTTGTTATTACAAGCTATTATTTGTTGTTCTATTTGACAATTACGGTGGGGAGGGGAGAAAACCTTTCAGTGATGGCTTTTTTATTTTCTCTTAGAGAGGCAAAATTAAAAGGTTATAAATAAATGATAAATAAATAATGCTGTTCAGTTAAAAATCAAATGAATTAGTCTGTGATTCCTCAGGTTTCCAGGAGACGACATTTAGAAACAAAATTATAAAATGATGTAGAAATTGTGGTATTTAGCTGAATTTTCCATTTTCATTCATACTTCTTTCCAAAGTCTCCTTTGTATAAAGTGACTTGAATTTTGTAGTCTTTGGAAAAGATTGTCTAACTTGCTGTAGATGCACTTGTATATTGTTATGTTTAGCTGAAATTCAGATTAATGTTAGACTGTTTTATTATCCCCTGAAAATAACTTATATTCCATTAGTTACAACAATGAAAAAGTAACTTTATCACATCAGTAAAACAGACACTTAGCTGTACCTTCTTTTAAACGGTTATTGATGTCTTTGTTGTAATAATAAGCAACTGCAAAGCCAAGTTGCAATTTTGATATTTGCTATATTATAAAATACCTACAACTTTCAGATGTTCACTCCACCTGTTATACTGCTGGTGAGTTCTCCCTGCAAATGTACAGGACAGCTGGAGCACGGCTGCCCTGTTCATTCTGAGACTGGTGCCTACCAGGAGTGAGTGAGTGAGTGAAGTTGCTCAGTTGTGTCCGACTCTTTGCGACCCCATGAACTGTAGCCTACCAGGCTCCTCCATCCATGGGATTTTCCAGGCAAGAATACTGGAGTGGGTTGCCATTTCTTTCTCCAGGAGATCTTCCCGACCCAGGGATTGAACCCAGGTCTCCCGCATTGTAGGCAGACGCTTTATTGTCTGAGCCACTCTGCTGAATAATCAGTCTGTGAATACTTTTCTTTCATCTCTGCCCAGTGTTGACATTCATAATGGCATTGCTGACTGACTCTAACATTGGTGTTTCAATGACAGAGATAAATATATTTGGAGATATAGCTTCCACAGAGAGACAAAACTTTTTAATTGAATTTTAAAAATTCCTTGGTTTTAAAACTTGTGAAAAATTTACAGTTCTGTCACATCTTGTCCTCCTCTTATCCACTAAGACATCTGATAAAACTGGATCATGAAATTCAGATAACTACTAAGTTATCCTGAATTATCTTCTTTTTTTTTTAATTACTTCACTTATTTAATGATCAGAATTCTTTTTTTTTATAAAATACTCTTCAGATATTATTACTCTTAATCTGTTTTAAGTAGGCTGTAAGCCCCTTGAAAGAATTTAATGCAACTGCTTCTTCCTGAAGATGCCTCATAAATCCTTAGACATCCATGATCTGGGGTCCCTCCTCTTTTTCTCTGTTTCTTGTCATCTTCTGCCATTCTCCTGCATGCAGCCTTCTCTCTGCCTATAGAACTGTAGATGGCGCAACTTCTCTCTGCCTGGATTGCCTGTTTCTTTGTTTTAAGTTAATTCTTGCTGTTTTGTCAATCTTCAGTTCAAGCATCACCTCTCTAGGAAGCCTTCCATATAACTCCTCCCCCCAAGTTGTACTTAGCTTCCTGCTAGTACAGGGTGGTTCCAGGGCCCCAGCACACATCTCTGTCAGAATTTTTAGTTGATTTTCTCCCTCATCAGACACTCACTTCCTTTCATGCCTGAGATCTGCCTGATTTTGCAATCCCAGCTCCTGGGCATGATAATTAGAACACAGTAGATGCTCAAGAAAGGTTTTCAGTGAACTGATAAATGAATTACATTAATATATATATTCATCTTTCTATATACAATTTAAGCAGCTTGGTTTAATTTCCTAATTTCAAATCTAGCCAGTTTAATGCACATAAATCTACTATACAGAGTATGTGTTACCTTTATTGCTAAAATTCAAGGTTTAAATTTTAATGTAATACAAAAGAGCTAGATTTTAAAGAAAAGTCATCTAATATTATATCTTAGTTTATTCCTTAATTTTTTCAGTCAAAATTTAATGAACACCTATTATGTGCCATTTTGGGTTAATAGTTGGAGGATAAAAGGAGGACTTAGATATGATTTCTTCCCTTCATAAGTTTTCAGTCTTTCAAGGGTGACACAAGTAAATAGGGAGAGGTACCAGGATAGAATTTTAAATAGAAAGCTATTGCATCTCTATTTTCAAAATGAAGAAAAAGCCTAGGTACAAAGTATAAAAGATATTTCAGTGTGTTGCCACAAATGTTAATAACTCAGTTGCGAACTGAGCAATCATAATTTCGGCCAATTAATCAGTTAGATCCAGTTTCTCTAGCAAAGAGAAACCTATATTCTCCTTTATGTTAACTAGAGGATTAGAAATGTTCAAGGTAAGACATTCTTTTGGGGGGGATCTTAACCTAATGCCATTTTTTGTTTTTAAAATTTTTGTGTTTTCTTAAATTTATATTTACCTTTAATTAGAAACTCTTTTCTGACCTCATTTCATCATTTTGGCCTAGTCATATGCCCAAAACAACCAAATCTGAACTACATTTATTCTGTAAGCTTTTGAAAATAAGGAGAGTTCTAAAAGTAGTGAACACATTTGAGTTTTATTTTTCCAGGTCTGTAGGAAGAGATTGTCAGTATAGGGAGTACAATGGGAGATATGTAAATTGTGCCTTTTTTGTAATATTGATTTTTTTCTCATGTCTTTGGAAATGATGATGATACTTTCACTAATGGATTATTTGGCATGGATTGTTTGCAGGATAGTAAGGCAGTAATAACATCTTACATATTAGTGCTTTGCAGTTTTCAAAGACCTTTGATATCCATTGTTTATTTTATGTTAATAATGACCTTGAAACAGATTGCAGAGGGATTTTAACAGCTGTTTTTGTTTCTGTTTTTTTGTTTTTTTTTTTTGACAAGGGTATTGACAATCTATCTGCCTGGAATCACACAGCTAATAATTGATGAGGAGGAATTAGAACTCAGGCTTTATCTTTAGGCCTGCAGCTCTTTCTAGTAAGGCACGTTGCCTATACATGGAAACATGTGATAAAATCATATTGACAAAGGTAGTGCAGTGATTTATGTCTTAGGATGGGCTGGCATTACCTTTGTCTTCAGCTTTTCAAATTTGGAATATTAATATTATCAACCTACTAATAGTGAGCAGGGTGTGATCCACACTAACCAGACTCATAAGAGACAAGACCCAAATCCCAACACATTACAGTGAGAAATATGACTATCAAGAGTACAAATGTTAATATCTGAATCTGCCAGTCAATGCTTTTGCTTCATTTTAAAAATATACTTGGCAGTACAAATTATGAACCTGCAGTTTGTTTGTGAATATAGGTCGGAGCAGGGAATTTAGGTGAGATTTCTTATTATTGTCATCAGAAATGATAGTCTGAGATGCTTGCTTTAGTAAAGAGCATATATCATCACAGGAAACTGAACCTCCTGAGCCTCATGGCCTTTAGCATGGCCTCAGCCCCCAAAAGCTTATTGTGGGAAACTTTTTCCAGATTTATTCTTGGTCACTTCTCATCTGTGTCATGATAATTATTTGTTTACACTTCTTTTTCCCCTTACTTGCCATAAAATTATTAGACAAAAGATTATTGCTAGACATGAGATTATTAGACTATTTCCTTACTAGATATAAGATTATTAGGTTATTACTTTCTAAATTATGAGGTCATTATTATTATTGTTAGAAACTGTGTTCAGCTTCCTTTTGATTTGATTATATTAGTGTATTTGATTGATTGATTAGTACCTAGGCCAGTATATAGGTCATTAAACAAATGTTTGCTACATGATAATTCACAATTATCTTTGTATAACTTGTGTTGAATGATAGCATATGGACTAGTGATTAAAATGACTTTTTGTCCTTAAGTAACTTAAAACACCAAAAACAGTGGTTAAAATCCCTCTGTAATCTATTTCAAGGTCATCACCTGAAAGAATGCAGGAGACCCCAGTTCGATTCCTGGGTCGGGAAGATCCACTGAAGAAGAGATAGGCTACCCACTCCAGCATACTTAGGCTTCCCTTATGGCTCAGCTGGTAGAGAAGCTTCCCACGATGCAGGAGATCTGGGTTCGATCCCTGGGTTGGGAAGATCCCCTGAAGAAGGAAAAGGCTACCCACTCCAGTATTCTGGCCTGGAGAATTCTATGGACTCTGTAGTCCATGGGGTTGCAAAGAGTTGAACATGACAGAGCGGCTTTCACTTGCAACTTAACAATTAGCAACATAGAAAAAAATAAATAAAGAGGAAAAGATATGCCCCCAGATTTTTATAGAATTTTTTTCTTATTGTTTCACAGTTAGAAAGTAGAAATATCACAGTTATACTGCAAAGTTTCCATTGGGAAAACAGAACATGGTTCACTTTACTAGCACCAATTTAAAAACATAGCTGGTCTTTAGGTACACCTTAGCTTTATCAGTGAGAAAATGGTGTTTGTTGGTGGCAATTTTGAGACTTGGGCTAGATAGCAATTATATTGGTGATGTTGATTTTAGAAGGAGAATTTGTCATTTGTTCTTTATATGCATTGGTGTAAAAATTTTTTGTTTTAACTAACAAACTAGTTATGTCATTAAAAAATAAATGGACCAGCATCCCATCTTCACTTTTTGAGAATTTTAATGTATATGCCCTAAATCCTCTTACTTTTATCCTCCTTCTCCCTCATCTTTCCCTCCTCTGTTTTTCCTTTTTTAATATACTGGAGTAAAAAGAGAAACTCTCTGAAAATGTTTTTTAAACTTAGAAAACTTGTATTATACAATTATTGATATACTTACTTAATTTCCTATACTCCATCAATTTGCTTGGATTTTATTTTTTTCTCCTAAGGAATGGGAAAAGTATACTTGAAAATATCAGTATTTCAAGTTAGGTTTAAAGATTTTAGGACTGTTGCTTGGGAAGATGATCTGGAACCTTGTATTGGGACTGGGATATAATAAGCCTTCAAATAAATACTTTATGATGGATGAATGTATGAATGGATGGATGTTTATAAAGTACATAACATATAGATAAAACATTGTCCTTCTCTTCTTCAAAATAAAGTAAGCCATATGCAATGAAACTTAATAATTGTAGATACATCTTCATTAAATGATTTCCTGTTATTAGTGTACACATCATATATATGGTCATACTTAGGAGCTAATAACTGGTTGATACTTAACTATTGCTAATTTCAGTTGCTTTTTCATTTAAAGCTTCTTTCGTAAGGTCATGTTTATACTTCCTTTTAGTTTTAAAGGCAACAGAATCTTCCATATATTAAAGCAAAGGTAAGCTGTAATTGAATATTATACAATTTCAGAAGACATTGTTAGTGGAATGTCACCAGGAATGAAAACTGACATCTCAATGAAATGTATTATATCAAGGCTCTTTTAAATGATTTGAATGAATGACTCATACAAGTCTAAAGGCAAACCCTATTAGAGTTTACCATCTATCTACTTCTTCATTTATTCTTCCATTCAGTCTTTCAGTAAGTATTTGCTGAGAGCCTACTGCATCAGTCAATGTGCTTTCATTTCTAGTCATTGCATTTCATAAGATTTTTAACAATTGAAAGATTAAAAGTGACTTTTCTGTGACAAAGTGTAATTGGCAGTGTATGTAAGGCCTTTTTGGGGGTTGGCAAATTCAGAAGACTTTTAATTTTTCAATTTAAAAGGCATTTTAAGATGTAATTTTTCTCATAGTATCTTTATTTTTTTTCTGTTGGCTTCCCCATGTCAATTTTTGCCTGATATTTGGGAGAATAGCATTGAAACATGTATATTATCATATGTGAAATGGATCTCCAGTCCAGGTTCGATGCATGATACACAGTGCTCAGGGCTGGTGCACTAGGATGACCCAGAGGAATGGGATGGGGAGGGAGGTGGGAGGGGGCTTCAGGATGGGGAACACATGTACACCCGTGGTGGATTCATGTCAATGTATGGCAAAACCACTATGATATTGTAAAGTAATTAGCCTCCAATTGAAATTAATTTTTTTTTAAATCCAAAAAAAAGTGTTTTATATGTTTTAAATTAAATAATGTGTGCAAATTAGACTCTGACCAGCAGTGTAAAAGCTCCCAGTTTTGGCCATTAAAAGAAAGCAATGTTAAGAATTCTCATATCTTAAGGATATTTTTTAATATTTGTGGACACTCATAACTTTAGATTTCTTCAAAATAAAAATAGAAATAGTTTCTAGCTATAATTATATATGGAATTTTTGAGACCAAAAACTATTTTTTCCTTTGTAAAAAGATCTTAATTCTTTAGCTGCTTCTGTTTTTTTTTTTAATTTTTATTTTATTTATTTATTTATTTTTCCTTCTGTTTTTCTACGTTTCTGAAACATTGACCAGACACCTCCTTTTCGGCAGACACTGTCGTAGCCACTGCAAAGTCAACAATAGATAAGATAAATTGTCTGTTCACCAAGTTCTCAGTTATTAAAGGAGAAAAGAGCAGAGGCTGCTGCACTGTAGAGCTGACTTGTAACAGCAGTATGTGTACTGCTCTGCAGATGCACAGAGGAGGAATTCATAGGTCTCTCTACCCAGCACGAGTAACTTGGGTCTTCTGTATTCTTTTATAATGCTTATAAAAACTCAACTGAAGTAGTGGGGAAACACGTGGGTAGGGAGATTTAATATCCAGTATCTTTCGGGTGAATTTTTACAATCCTAAAGCTTAAGAACAAAGTGTGGCTTCTTCCCCATACCTCATTATGTGTATTATAAAGACTGCAGAGTCTGAAGAAGTGAAACATTTGGATGCTTAAGTTCAAAAATTGTTAAAGATAGGAGGTTGCCATGGCTACATCAAAGCCCAGTTTTTCCTTTTCTTCTATAGCAAATTGCTAGCTAAGTTCATTTGTGTAAAGAACTTAAATTCTTTTCTTCCATTATCTGACTTTACATTCCTTTGTTGTAAGACTCAGTCTTGCTTCAAATCTAATTGAACGTTCTGTATCCCAAAGGTATTGTTGGACTACATCAAATGCATCCCTATAAAAGGTTATTATTTTTTTTCCTTGAGAAATATATTTTCCAGTTTTTCAAAACATAATTGTTCTATGTCAACATTCAGGGAGTGGATAATGGTGACTATTTAGAGTAGTTTAATGAATGCCAACTTAAAATATTTAGATGTTAATAAAAAAATTGATAAATGTGAAGAAAATTTGCTTTGCATTATGAAATGTGGATCAAGTTTACTAGGTGATTGCGTGATTGAGGACAGGGCATCTTACTTTTCTATGCCCCAAGTTATTGATCATTAGAATTTAGAAATTGGTTGTATGATCATTAAGGTTTTTTTCATATTCTAAGCTTATATGATACTACTCTGAATATGAAATATATTTTTAAAAATATCTAAAAAATAGCTGTGGGTAAATAGTTTTAACCTTTGTATTTAATTGATCACTTGTTTATATTAGGATCACTGAATTTTGGTCATTATGGTTTTTTTTTAATGCTATCAGATTGATTACCTGCCATTATTTCTATTTCATTTTATATTTATATCTAGTCAGTAAATGAAGAGAGTTACTTTAGTCATCATATTGAGATACACTAACCACTGGGTAAGTAAATTGCCTGAATTAGGTCCCTTGATGGAATAAATGAAGCAAAAATGAGTTGCTAGTAACTATTAATATTGGTATACGAACAATATATGCCTTATGATTTTTTTTGCTAATCTGAAGGATATGGATTTTTAATAATATCAAAGTTTCAGCCACCTCAGTAAACTTAGCATCATATTAAATTAGTGTATTTTTGATGTCATACTAATTTTTAGCTAGAAATGGGCATAGAGATCTATTGATTCTCAACCTCATCTCAGTTATGAAACCCTTTGTTCAAATAACATCTAACCTAGACTCACAGTAGGTCAAACATAGGAAGGAAGATCTATTCTGATTAACATGCCAGGTGGATGGTGGAGGAGGGTCAGATTTGTGGAAATATTTAAATGCCACCCAGTCTGGTTTTACATCTGATCCTGAAGAGGCTCCAAAGACCATGGTTTTCTGAACCATCTATCACATCCTCTCTTAGAAGTAAGGTAATGAAGGTCCTCAGAGGTGAAATGACTCAGGCAAAGTGGTTCATTCTAGAAGGGTGTTGAAAATATGCAGAGACCTTAGTGGCTCAAGTGGTAAAGAATCCACTTGCAATGCGGGAGATGTGGGTTCAACCCCTGGGTTGGAAAGATCCCCTGGAGGAGGAAATGGCAACCCACTCCAGTTTTCTGGCCTGAGAATTCCCATGGACAGAGGAGCCTGGTGGGCTACAGTCCATGGGGTCCACAAGGTCTCAGAAGTCATGACTTAGCAACTAAGCAGTAACAACTATGTTCTTAGACATGATTGAGTGACTAACACTTTGACTTAGGCATTCTTTCTAATGCAAATTCCCCCACTGCCATCTCAGTCTAGGGACCTACCTCTTGAGAAACCTCAAGTGAGGTTTCTGTTCCTTGGCCTTGAAGTGAAGTGAAAGTCACTCAGTCGTGTTCGACTCTTTGTGACCCCATGGACTATACAATCCATGGAATTCTCCAGGCCAGAATACTGGAGTGGGTAGCCTTTCCCTTCTCCAGGGGATCTTCCCAACACAGGGATTGAACCCAGGTCTCCCACATTGCAGGTGGATTCTTTACCAACTGAGTCACAAGGGAAGCCCTTGGCCTTGACTGACTCTTAATTGGCCTTTGTCCTTTCAAGATGGGAAGAATATCTAAGTGTGTTATGATAGCACTGAGTCTCCAAGGTAATTAGGAGCTGCATAAGGGATGGGGCAAGGAAGAAGCATGTGCTCTGGAGAAGAGTGGGTGTGGTAGGAGCAGTTAGTAACAACACATCAATGGCAAACCTGTCCCATGTAGTGCTGGTCTTATGCCTTATGCAAATTGCCACAGGTATTCCTCATGTCATATCTTTTTGTAGACTCCGATATCATTCTTCATTTTCACATTAAGGCCGAAGTGGTTACATGACTCTTTGGAAAGTAAGTTTATTCCCCCTCAGATTCAAGTCCCTTTATCTTGCCTCTAATCCACTGCTAAATTAATTAAACACAGAGGCCATTAACTGATAGGACTCTTAATTTTGCAGTGGCCTTTGTAAACAAACCCAAATCTAAGCCTGTAAATGCCTCAAGGTTACAAAATCGAACTGCTAAGGACAGCAAGGCAAATAGCTAAGCAGATTTTAAGCTATAGCCAATCACCCCTTTCTTTGCTTCTACATTTTCTCTCTTAAAGCCTCTCTCTGAGTTCCTGCCAATGGGGCCTCCTAACCACTTCCAGTTTGACTCTATTCTATTCAAATTGATTTTTGCTCAAATAAAGTCTTAAAATCTCAATATTCCTCAGTTAATCTTATACTACCACTGAGCCCTCATCCATGGAATTCTCCAGGCAAGAATACTGGAGGGGTTAGCCGTTCCTTTCTCCAAGGGATGGATCTTCATGACCCAAAGATCAAACCTGGGTCTCCTATATTGCAGGCAGATTCCTTATCATCTGAGCCACCAGGGAAGACCAATGAACTCTACTTCGTCCCAAATGTTTACTAATATAGCACCACTCATCTTAGTAACTATTCAGAAATTTATTTCCTACAACTGGATGAGCACACTGACTTTTGTTGTTGTTTATTTCTCCTTCTTTGACAGAAAAGTTTTACTCAAAAAAAAAAAAAAGAAAGAAAAGTTTTACTCAGATGAAATATACAAGGCAGTTGAGTGGTACAGAAGGGGAACTAGAATAAGCAAAACTTATTTTCTAAGCCTAGTTTTGCTGTGTGGTTCAGATAAATCATATTACTCTCTGAGTCTTAGTTTCCCACAAAATGTGGATTTTGGACAACATTTTCATTATTATTTCCAAATTGATAATGTTCTGGAATATCCCATAAAGGTTTCTTATAGAGTCACTGTTATAAAGAAGTTCCCTTTTTAGAGCACAATTATTTTTGTTATTGTATAGGACTTATGCACTAAAATGCATATGATGAATCCCATATATTTAATTTATACTATCTTTGAGGATGATTTCCTTAGATTCTTATATTTTGAGAATCTCAAATCATCTATTTTCAAACTGGCTAAAATTCTCTTTTGAATTATGATAGGAATAGCTGTAGCTAAAAAGTAGGGAAAAAAAAAAAGAGAGATTTGATATCATTTTGTGTCCTTGTCATATCCTGGACCTTCTGTTTGACCAGAGAATATTAGCGCAACTCTTAAAGCAAGTCATGTACTATTTTCATACCTCATGAAACTAGGCTCAGCTGACTCCCTTAGATTTAAATGTAATCCTTGCAATGAATTTCTTTTAGAGAAACCAGGAACAACTTAAATAGCACAAGTCTTTTTTTTTCCCCCTAAATCTTAAAATATGCTTTGGGCAGATTTTGAGAGAGTCTTTGGACTTTTTATCTTGTGTCTTCTGCTGTTTTCAGAATTTGGGAATTGTGCTATGTGGGGAAATCCATAGGGATAAAGTAAAAAAAGGATCAAGATAGTTTTCTGTAAAAAATAATTCCAAACATGGCACCCCCAAACAGCAGATCTGTGGAAGCTTGTTATAGCATTGCCAGAATCAGGAAGGATAATTCATAGTGCATAAATTCCTTATTTGTAATATTCTTTTAGAGGGTGGGGAATGCCATCTGAGTCTCAGGAGGCTTTCATATTGGTGTAGTGATTTCTGTATACTTATAAATAATAGCTTGTTGTGATACTGTCATTTCTCATCTTGAAAAGGATTCTGATTTGTATTTATTTTTAATTATAGTTTTTGCTCATCTGAGTACTTCATTAATAGCATTATATGTGAGGTTGATTTTTGTATGTAATTAGCAAAACAAACTATATTTCTAAGCCAGAACTTGTTCTGTTTGTTTATGCTTCTATTTCTTCTATGAGAATAACTCCATGTTCAGTTCAGTCACTCAGTCATGTCCGACTCTTTGTGACCCCATGAATTGCAGCACACCAGGCCTCCCTGTCCAAAACCAACTCCCGGAGTTCACTCAAACTCACGTCCATCGAGTCGGTGATGCCATCCAGCCATCTCATCTTCTGTCGTCCCCTTCTCCTCCTGCCCCCAATCCCTCCCAGCATCAGAGTTTTTTCCAATGAGTTAACTCTTTGCATGAGGTGGCCAAAGTACTGGAGTTTCAGCTTTAGCATCATTCCTTCCAAAGAACACCCGGGACTGATCTCCTTCAGAGTGGACTGGTTGGATCTCCTTGCAGTCCAAGGGACTCTCAAGAGTCTTCCACAACACCACAGTTCAAAAGCATCAATTCTTCAGCGCTCAGCTTTCTTCACAGTCCAACTCTCACATCCATACTTGACTACTGGAAAAACCATAGCCTTGACTAGACAGACCTTTGTTGGCAAAGTAATGTCTCTGCTTTTGAATATGCTATCTAGGTTGGTCATAACTTTCCTTCCAAGGAGTAAGCGTCTTTTAATTTCATGGCTGCAATCACCATCTGCAGTGATTTTGGAGCCCAAAAAAAGATGTTCTTTTCCAAAAAGATGTCCTTTTCATTATAGGGGACTGGAATGCAAAAGTAGGAAGTCAAGAAACACCTCAAGTAACAGGCAAATTTGGCCTTGGAATGAAGCAGGGCAAAGCTAGAGTTTTGTCAAGAGAACGCACTGGTCTTAGCAAACACCCTCTTCCAACAAAAGAGAAGACTCTACACATGGATATCACCAGATGGTCAACACTGAAATCAGATTGATTATATTCTTTACAGCCAAAGATGGAGAAGCTCTATACAGGCAGCAAAAACAAGACTGGAAGCTGCCTGTGGCTCAGATCATGGACTCCTTATTGCCAAATTCAGACTTAAATTGAAGAAAGTAGGGAAAACCACTAGACCATTCAGATCAGATCAGATCAGTCGCTCAGTTGTGTCCGACTCTTTGCGGCCCCGTGAATTGCAGCATGCCAGGCCTCCCTGTCCATCACCAACTCCCAGAGTTCACCCAAACTCATGTCCATCGAGTTGGTGATGCCATCCAGCCGTCTCATCCTCTGTCGTCCTCTTCTCCTCTTGCCCCCAATCCCTCCCAGCATCAGAGTCTTTTCCAATGAGTCAACTCTTCGCATGAGGTGGCCAAAGTACTGGAGTTTCAGCTTTAGCATCATTCCTTCCAAAGAAATCCCAGGGCTGATCTCCTTCAGAATGGACTGGTTGGATCTCCTTGCAGTCCAAGGGTCTCTCAAGAGTCTTCTCCAACACCACAGTTCAAAAGCATCAGTTCTTCAGCACACAGCTTTTTTATAGTTCAAATCTCATATCCATACACGACCACTGGAAAAACCATAGCCTTGACTAGACAGACCTTTGTTGGCAAAGTAATGTCTCTGCTTTTGAATATTCTATCTAGGTTGGTCATAACTTTCCTTCCAAGGAGTAAGCGTCTTTTAATTTCATGGCTGCAGTGACCATCTGCAGTGATTTTGGAGCCCAGAAAAATAAAGTCTGACACTGTTTCCACTGTTTCCCCATCTATTTCCCATGAAGTGATGGGACCGGATGCCATGATCTTCATTTTCTGAATGTTGAGTTTTAAGCCAACTTTTTCACTCTCCACTTTCACCTTTATTCAGGTATGACCTAAATCAAATCCCTTATGATTATACAGTGGAAGTGAGAAATAGATTTAAGGGACTAGATTTGATAGATAGAGTGCCTGATGAACTGTGGACAGAGGTTCATGACATTGTACAGGAGACAGGGATCAAGACCATCCCCATGGAAAAGAAATGCAAAAAAGCAAAATGGCTGTCTTGGGAGGCCTTACAAATAGCTGTGAAAAGAAGAGAAGCAATAGGCAAAGGAGAAAAGGAAAGATATAAACATCTGAATGCAGAGTTCCAAAGAATAGCAAGAAGAGATAAGAAAGCCTTCCTCAGCGATCAATGCAAAGAAATATAGGAAAACAACAGAATGGGAAAGACTAGAGATCTCTTCAAGAAAATTAGAGATACCAAGGGAACATTTCATGCAAAGATGGGCTCAATAAAGGACAGAAATGGTATGGGCCTAATAGAAGCAGAAGATATTAAGAAGAGGTGGCAAGAATACACAGAAGAACTGTACAAAAAAGAGCTTCACGACCAAGATAATCACGATGGTGTGATCACTCACCTAGAGCCAGACATCCTGGAATGTGAAGTCAAGTGGGCCTTAGAAAGCATCACTCCATGTATTAGGGAACTCTATAACATAACAGTACTTCATTCAGTACTGTGTAATTACCAAAGGAATTTGATTGCCTAATTGGCTTCTTTAACTTCCTTTTTATCATTCCCTTGTTAATTTAGCATTTGTGTAGTCTCAAGTGTAGGTGTCTATGAGGAAAAGTGCTCATTTATGCATTATCCTTAACATTCACTCATCTTAGATTGAAGTATTAATATAAGCATCTTATTTTCCAAATATCGAAAACTAAATAATGGAAATTTTGCTTCAGGTTATAATTAAACTATAGATCTCTCTCTGGTTGATTAATAGTAGTTTAGCAGCAGGGTATTATGAAAGCAAGAAGATTTCCTAAATTGGGAGAAGACCTCACAACCTTTAGTGACTTGATTTCTATAATGAGAAGGTCCTCCATGCTCTACAATTAAATAATTTTTGTAATAATTTTAAATAAGGTCAAAACTGTTTGACTCTGTTTCCTGAAAAAAACATTACTAACAGGTACTGACAAAATTTGCATGAAGATTTCATGATATTTTCAGGTTTATATGAGGTTTATCCACATATTTACTTGTGTGTCAAACTATGGCATATAGATAGGGTGGGAATTTTTCTAGAATCAGAGGTAGTCCATAAAGGGATTCTTAGGACCTGAACAATTCATAGGAAATTTGGAGATTTTTTTTTTTTACTTTTATGTCAGGAACAACTTATATATGTGTAAACAATAATTGTTCTCTTTGCAAAATGTGTGTGTATAGGCACATGTGTGAGATCCTTTAGTTCAGAAAATTCCAAATGTGACTGACAAAACTTATGTACTAAGGTTTCCCATTTTGGTCCAATTTTTATTCTTATCAGTAGATGTTTTGGGTGATTGATTTAGTTAGGCATCAATTTATATTTGAAAATTTTCACATGGGTGGAGACGACAGATTGCCTAAATAAGCTTTCCTTTTTCCTTTGATGCTTTTGTTTTCTGAAAGCTTGTTCTTATTGTCCAGTTCCAGTTTATTTGAGAAGCTAGGGTGTGGGATGATTTGTAAATGATGCCATCCTTTTGTCTTCTGAGGCATTCCCAGCTACATTTAGAGACAGCCTCTCTAGCAAACTCCTCTGAGTGTATGACATGAGAAATACCTAGGTGGTGCATTGCAGTACAATGGTTTGGAAAAGGTTTCTTGTAGACATATTTTCAGTTTCCCTCCATTTCAGATAAAAATGTCTGGGATAATTTTCCAGGCAATTCAATTTTTAAATATTTTCTTCTTCATTAAAGCTAGTCATATACCCTAAACTAAGTCTTTGAAGTTTCCATTAGTGATTCATCTGAGGACTGTCCACCTCCCTGGTGTAGTTAAAAGAAATAGAATGATTCCAGCTTGAGTTGATTCTATGGACCAGGTGCATGCATGCTGCCTGGTGCTTTCTGATCACAAGCACTGCTCTCCCTAGGGTCTTATACATGGGAGGTCACGACAGGCATATATACCACCCCCCACACACAAAAATGTATTATATATTGATTGCCACAAGTACAAGTAAATGCTTTCTTACTGATCTCAGGAGGGTGTTTGAAGCAGAGATATGCCATAAAAGGATGACAGGTAAAAGATTTTCATCATGTTTGTGTTCTTTCATTAGCTTACTTTGGCAGAACAGAAAGTCATTGGTTTGTGAAGAAGATAAGGAAGGCTCTGAACAAGAGTCCAATGAGGTACTGTAGACAGAGAATGAAGAATAGTTCAGTGGCAATATTATTACAGAAAACTGAAAATTAAATTTCAGAAAGGGCTGTTCTTCTGACAAGAACTCAGAGTGCAGGGTCTCTGAGTAGTTCAGCTTCTGTTTTGCATATAATTATAAAAAAAAGTTTTCATTGTTTAAATACAGCATGAATATCAGTGTTTTGTGTTTTTGCTTTGAATTGTGAAAATAAAACAAGTTTTGAAAGGAATTGACACAAAATGGGCTTCTGTGGTCAAACAATTTCTTCAAATGCAGTGAACAAGGGGTTGAATCACAGCAGCACATTCCAGGTGCCATGAGTCGGTGCTTGTCTGCCACTGAGGTTAGTGATGAGTGATGCTCTGTTACTGCATCTGGGGGAGCGGGTAATACAGATAGGGTCTGTATTATTAGTTCCTTATAATGAACGTGGAATTGCTTGTCCATTTTCATTTGAAAAGTGTGTCTGATTTCCCTCATGCTCTCTGATTGTCCCCTCATACTCTTGTCAGACTGCTTAAGACAGCAGTGTTCTCTTTGAGCCCGGGGACTACAAGAAAGATGTTAAAATAGAACAATAATACAAAGTCAATTGAAAGCTTGAGAAAACTTTTCTGAATTATGCTTTCGAGTTTCAAAAGTATCCATCTAAACAAGGAACAGGGGTAGTTTTCATGCCTGTGTGCATCTTCGTGCATCTTTCAGTAAGAAGAAGCTTGTTACTGACATGTCATGGGCTCCTTCTCTAACACTTGTGTTGACAGATGATCACTGTGAGATGATCTGGTGGTACCTTGAGAAAATCTGAAGGGGCAGACAAGGCTAGTTCTCAACGCACCCAAAGTCAATGAGGCTTTATTATCTACCTCATGTGTGGAAATAAAAAGTGCCGTATGCACCTTAAAGCTTTGAATTTTCTTCCTGTCACTTATAGCCACTGATCTTTCCAGAGCCTCCCAATCGCTCTTTGTTTGGAATTAATTTTGTGGGACTACCTTCAGTAAACAATCTTGCAAAATTTGGTTGCCTAAAACCTCCTTGAATTCATTTAAAATTATTATTGACAAAGGGGACACAATTTGATTCATATTTTACCTGCTCATGTAATTCATCATCATTTATGATGAATTCTACTTGAATAGCTCAGATTTTAAAGCATCTGCCTGCAATGTGGGAGACCTGGGTTGGATCCCTGGGTTGGGAAGATCACCTGGAGAAGGAAATGGCAATCCACTCCAGTACTCTTGACTGGAAAATTCCATGGATGGAGGAGCCTGGTAGGCTAGAGCCCATGGGTTGCAGAGTTGGACACAACTGAGTGATTTCACTGTTTGCTATTTGAATATGTTTCTAGTAATATTCAACAACTGTACCATATAAAGACTAGACTACTTTTGGGTAGTGAACATTTGGAGGATATGAGATGCCCAAAAACAGTGACATAAAAAAAGAATTTGTGTTGCCTTTAAGTGGGGAGTAGAAAGGGTCAAAGTTAACGGAGGAAGTAAAAAAGAGCAAATGGCCATTTCTTTGAAAGGGAAAGTAGTACAACTTGTAATGCTTGCAAATTTTAACTTTATGTTAACAGGCAGCACAGGCTCTTGCTAACATGACTTCTTTTTACAACAATTACCTCGAGAAGAGTTTGGGCATTATGCCAACTTAGCATATTTTTTTTGAGGTTCCACTTTGGCTGGAGATCTTGTCATGGAAGTGATTCTAAATCTTAATTGAGAGAAAGGGTTCTTTCAAAACAAGGTTGTAAATTTTTATCCACTTTACACTTAAAAGCCTGGTATTCATCTCATATGTGGATTAGGTGAAAAACTAGGTAACAAATCTCATGTTTGGGAGAATTTTTTAGTAATAAACTCTCTACAGAAAATACAGGAATACATTTCAAACTATCATTTTAGGCTTAGAAAAGCAAATAGTTTTATATTATTTACAATAGCTTCACAGGGTAGAATTTAATGTTTTTATATATTTTTGATACCAGATTTGAGTTAGGAGAATGATTTCCCTTCACACATTTAGATGATTCAAAATCTTTTAAATTTGATCTGGGACATTGACTAAAATTTACTATTCCCTTGTGCTCAAACTCAGATAGTAAAAAGCCTGCCTGCAATGTGGGAGACCTGGGTTGGGAGGATCCCTTAGAGAAGGAAATGGCAACCCACTCCAGTATTCTTGCCTGAGAATTCCATGGACAGAGGAGCCTGATGGGCTATGGTCCATGGGGTGACAAAGAGTCAGACACAACTGAGCAACTAACACTTTGTATCCCCAACAATTATTTTGTGAAGTAAAGTTAATTTACCATTACTTTGTATTGCAGGAATATTTCACATTGTTAAGTCAAGAATTATTCAATATTAATTTGATGTTAAGGAGAAACTTTTTTTGAAGCTTAATGTTTTTTGTATTATTTGTATACTTACATTTTTCATATCATGCTTATATTTTAGATGTTTTCATAAGTATAGCCATGTAATAAAGTTTGCATTAAGCCAGTATGCAATTGGAATTTAAGATTTAAATTTCAAATAGGCTTATTTCTTTGTGTGTGAACTCTTAAAATTGTAATATATAATGCTATTTAGTAAGATATACCTTTTCCATTACTCCTGGTGTTGTATAGGTTTTCTTGGAAGGTATAGTTTTGTTTCAGTGAATAAAAGTTGTCCTCAGTGTATGAGAAGAATAATTAAACGGTGTCAGGATGATGAAAAATATGGAGTTAAAGATCATAAAATTTCCTAAAGGTCTTGGTCATCTCCATGAAGATTTTGTTTTCTATCATATAACAGTAGGAACAAATAACAAAAACAATGAAGTAGTAGGAGTCATAACATGCTAAATTCAGTTTCATATATATATATATATATATATATATATACACACACACCAGAATAATCCCATCAGCATGTGTTGTTACACCTGCTGAAGAGGTAATGAAATGAGGTTCAGAGAGACTTAGTGAGTTGGTCTAAGCGAAAGGGCTGGTTAAGTTACGGCTCCTGAGCTTGATCTCGGATCCCTGACTTCATCATCAGTCATCTTTCTGTTAGGCTGTGCTGTATAAAGCTTTGTGTTGTAGATACACACGTACTTGATTGGCCCCTTTGTTAGTTGTTACTGAAATACTTTCTAGTATACCAATGTCTTACTCACTTCCTCAGCATACACAAAGCTGAATATTCCTTTTTGTACAATAAAATTAAATGATATGTGTGTGTTAGTTACTTGGTTGTGTCCAACTCTTTGCAACCCTGTGGACTGTAGCCCACCAGGCTCCATCCATGGAATTCTCTAGGCAAGAATACTGGAGTGGGTTGTTATTCCCTTCTCCAGGGGATCTCCCCACTCCAGGGATTGAACCCAGGTACTCTGAATTGCAGGCAGATTCTTTACTGTCTGAGCCACCTTTTGTACAATAAAATTAAATGATAGTCCTTTTTTAAAACTTATGAAGGAAAAGTTAATGGCTCATTACATAGTTGGCAATGAACATTTTATATTGTACTGAAATTATTTTAGGCACTTTAGACATTTGTTCTTTGGCTTTTGATTGTCCCATTTGGTGATACCTTGTTTATAGACCACCTTAACAAAGTACTGCCTCAAATTATTTTCCCTGTTTGTTTTCTTTATATAGCATTCAAGAGTACTAGAAACTATTTACTTTTTGTTTACTGCCTGTTTCCCATCACCTCCAACTAGAAAGTTAGCTTTATTAAAGCAGTTCCTGTTTTGTTCAAGGCTATGTCTCTAATGTCTTGCTAGAACAGTGCCTAGCTAGTTAATAAATTACCAAAAGAATGAATGAATGAATGAATATCAGTTGATTTAAACTGTAAATTCCCAACATAGCATTATAAGACATATTTACTATATAAGATACTCATTTGTGACCTTAGTTTTGCTGATGAATGCTGGGTTCCTGACAACAGCTTCTATGAATGGAGTATTGAGTGATAACATAAAATTGGCAAACTGAAAATTAAATATGTATGTGTTTGTAATTTGGGTAACTATGGAAACTGTTCTCTGGTGGCTCAGATGGTAAAGAATCTGCCTGCAATGCAGGAGACTGGGGTTCGATCCCCGAGTAGGGGAGGTATCCTGGAGAAGGGAATGGCTACCTTCTCCAGTATTCATGCCTGGAGAATTCCATGGACAGAGGATCCTAGTGAGCTACAGTCCATGGGATGACAAAGAGTTGGACATGACTGAACAACTAACACTTTCAAGGAAACAGTAGCAAAAGTCACTTATAATTAGTAGCAGGTGTAAAAGTATAGTTAAATACAGATTGCTTCAATCTAATCAGTGCCTCTAATCCAGTTTTCACCCTCATAATAGTATGTTGAATAAATCTGTCTGGAGAGAATTAATGACGGTAGTGTTTTATGAACATACCTTTTCACTTAAGATATATTTTTTTCCAGTTTGTTTTTATAGGTCATGTCTATGTAGTAGTATAGTATAGTGAGGGTGTAAGGTAGATATATTATTTTCTGAAATTTTGTGGCATTTCTATGTGAAGAATGTAGAAAGCTATGTGAATTTGGTCATAATATGTTCTTAATATCTGGAGTTGTCACAGACTTTAAAAAATATAAAATGCTATAATGGCAATAAAAAGGATAATAATACACATTAAGATGGTCTTATACTAAACTGGTTTGAAAGGACTGGCACACCTTACTCATGGCCAACTGATAATGATCAAATGGGAAGTGGTCATTACATCAACAATCTGATAAGTTGGCATTTTTAATAAAGAATCTGAACTGGAATAATATTACTTACAGAAAATAATGTATTTCCCTAAATACTTTGGGGCATAAAAACACCCTTGTTGTAAAGATTCATATACACCCAGAGAAAAATGTTGATACAAACCATAACAATATCTGCTGTTAGTCAAGACTGGGCAATGATTGTCGGTACCAATTTTTCAGCAGAAGTACACAGAATCCATGCAGTGCATGTTAAAATGAGTAAATTTTACTTAAATGTCAGCAGTAGCAACCCAGTCCAGTACCCTTGCCTGGTAAATCCCATGGATGGAGGAGCCTGGTAGGCTACAGTCCTTGGGGTCACTAGGAGTCGGACACGACTGAGGGACTTCACTTTCACTTTTCACTTTCATGCATTGGAGAAGGAAATGGCAACCCACTCCAGTGTTCTTGCCTGGAGAATCCAGGGATGGGGGAGCCTGGTGGGCTTCTGTCTATGGGGTCGCACAGAGTTGGACACGACTGAAGCGACTTAGCAGCAGCAGCAGCAGCAGCCCTCTATTACTAGATTCTATAATATTATATATTTATATATATATATATACATATAACTCTATATTATAACTCAGAGCTTTGAAATGGACAGCGAGTGTTGCAAATAAATCTTTGAAAGTTCATTATTATCCAATAAAATTATTGCTCACTATATCTGAAATAACAAATCTATGGCTTTGACATTTAATCAGAGCATGAGCACATTTATTGAATCTCATATTTGAGATGATTATTTCAGTAGAGCCCCAATTAAAAGCATGTGGATTTTAAAAATTTCTTTCAAATAAAGTAAAATGCACAATGTTTGTTTTACTTGGACAGATTCGTTTTATTCTTTGCTTCATGTTCAGTTGCCTTTTCTTAAACATGCTTATTCTGAGTTTTTAATGAACAGAAATGGCTGTAATGTAAGTATACAAAGAACAAACCAAAAACTGCTTTGTGTGTAACAAAGGACCTAGAAGGTTGAAACTGCCCATATTCCCCTCTGACTGCTCAGTTGAATATAAACTGTTTACAATAGAATGTGAAAGGAAGTTTCTATCTGCTCTGGGGTTGGTATTATAATGTAAGGTGTTATAATATGTTTTATATGCCTACATAATTTAAATTATTAGACTTTAAATAAAGACTCCTTAATCCAAGTCCAAGAAGAAAGGAAGGAAGAGAAGGAGAGAAGGACAAAAGAGAGAAAGAAGGAAGGAAAGATGGGAGAGAATCTGGGTCTCTGCCACTCTTTTTCACTTTCTAGTGAGAGAAACTCTAAGTATTGTCTATTCATGAGCTTCTGCAACTCACACTGCAGCTTAACTGTCTGTTCTCTGATTTAATAGAAAATTTGATTGTTTTTCTAGGATTTACATCCAGAGTAATTGTTTTTGCATTCTAATATAGTAAGAAGTAGATTGAATAAATGCATAACATATTAGAAATGCTATTAAGCAAATGATTCTATGTGGTACTGTTGAATAAATGTTCTCCTTTTCTCTTATGAACAAAACACAAATTTCTCCAATTATTTTTAAATTGATTGTTCTTTATTGTTGCTGAAGGAAAGTGAAAAAAAATTGTGAGTTCACTTCATTTAATCTTCTGTATGAATAACTGGAGCAACAGAAGACATGTCTATACAGTCAGGAACTTTTGCCATGGTGGTGATAGCGGACATATCTGTTTTGTTTTGTTTATTTGCTTTTTAAATGGGCCATTTTTCTAAAAGAGCATTCTGAAAATCAGTGAACTTCCAGAAACTTGGATTGTTCTGAGGCTGATAATTGAGCTTTATTATTTAAAAAAAAAAAAAAAGTTGACTTTCCCAGTCTGAACAACATCAGGAGTTTAAAAAGTTACCAGACTTGCCAATGAATAAGGACAACAACTCGAGTTTTTATTTTCAAGACCTTAACGGATCTACAGATTTGTGTCCATGCTTTTAGATCTAAGTGGAAAAGTAAGTATGTAAGTAATGGATGAGTGTTCTCATTTTATTCATAGTAGAGATGTTAATATGCTTTCTCCAGCATGCACAGATGTGGGTAACGTGATGTGTTCTGGGGTCCTGCACAGCATCCTGTGAACAGGGCCTAATCTGTGTTCCTGAGGTTAAGAATATGCTTCTGAGAAAATTAATCATCTGTTTGCACCTTGTGTTTGTTTTCAGTCCAGAAAAATAAGCCTGTCCTTGCTGATGCTTTAAGTATTGAGCTCTCGTGTATTCCTTGGAGTATCATGCATAGATTTGATACATCAGTAGAGTCAAATTGGCTAAAAGAGCTGTCAATGATAAAAGCGGGGATGCTATAAAAGACAATGGCCTGATCACATTCCTGTGACTCAGGCAATCTGTATCCATCTCTTTTATATATCAGTGGATTTTTTTTCTTTCCCATTTGCATAAATTGGTAGTATATATAATAAAACTGCAAACAACAGAAAGCAAGCCCATTTTTTAAATTATGAAAGAAGAGAACTTCTGTCAGGAGATTTGCTCACTTGGGGTGCAAGGAACAATAAAAATTCATGTTGTATTTGTGTTTTAGAAGGTACTTTGAGGTTTTTTCTCTTTCTCTCTCTCTCTCTCTCTTCCTTCTCAACAAGCTAAATAGCACATGGCAGTTGCCACAGCAACCCATTTTTGTGATTTGCAGAATACGGGAGCAAACCAGATGTAAATTGTCAGTCAATAAATCTCTCTTCTCATAGAAGATGGTAACATATGAGGTCTTATTTGGTCAATTTATAAACTTTTGTGGTGTTTTGTTCTCATCTGTTCCTTTCCACTTGCTGTCAGAAATTAGCATTCTATTCTTTGGCTGCATAATTTCTGAGTTTCATATATAATGTTAACTGGAATACCTAGATGGCAGAATTATAGAAGGCTGCTGTTGAAAAATGAAGGTTATTTGACATCAGTTGTGCCATTTTTCAGCATATTGACCCATGAATTCTTTGGTTTATCTCATGGAGAGGAGTCAAATTAATTTTTATAGGGCATTTTCAAAGCTGTTGTGACTCTTACTTGGAAATCCATAATTTCAGTCTACAGAGATGGGCATGCTTTTGTCTCCATGAATCCTTTGCTGTGGAAACAATTGCTTTAGGCTGGAACTGTTGGAAGTCTAAAGGCCCTGCTTTTGCTCTCTGTATCCTGGCAAGTGGGCTCACATTTTGGGTCCAACTTATTTCAAATAGCTATTGTACTTCCTCTACCTTCCTTTTATCTTTTCTCCTTTCTTGTGTATAAGGCTCTTGCCTTTACTTTCTTCCTCAATATTCCAGAAGTCACGATCCCCTCATCCTGAGGACATTTTGCCTCTGCTTCCAATGGAATTAGAGCCTGAGTACTTGTGTGCATAGTTTTTAACTTGATAGTAATTTGATAGGTAGTGCAGCTTACAACTTATTAGGATACACTTGTATCTTTTCCCTTGCTGCCTGTTGGCAAGTCCTTCACCTTTTCTGTTCCTAATAATAATCTTCCTTTCTCCTACATTTAATAATCTTTAGCATTTGTTCCAAAGAGCCACAGCCTGAAAAGACTAGGTGGGGGAATTTATGATGAGACATTTCTAATGTTTAGCACTATTTTAAACAATTGCTGGCAACCAGATGGAGTAGTTTCACTTAAAATATCCCCTCCTTCCTTTTAAAACTGCTATCAGCAGCAATTGAAGTGATGGTGTTCCTTACTACACTGACAGCATAAGGATACATGAAGATGTATAAACTTAGAACATTAGCAGCAGATGTGAAAACATTTCTAGAACTAAAGATGGCATTTGGTAAATCTAAAGTAGATGGCAGCAGACATTGTTTTATTCTCTAGAATAATTTTGAATTGCGGCTTAAAGCACTGTACATTTATGGGAAAGCAGGACATAGGGGGAGAGAAAGACAATTGCATGACCACTGTCTCATCCTTACCTGGGGTTTCATCATTTCCCCTCTACGAAACTAGCTCAAGCTGTGACAAATGGAGGTGTATATGCGCATGCATGAAGGAAGGAAAGAAGGAATTCTTCAATAGCAGGAGACATTTTTCTAGCAAATTTGGCTTTCAGAGTGGTTGCTTGAATATAGGCTCAAACCCAGAGATACGAGTAGTGTTACACTTGGTAAGTGAGAGTGAAATTGCAGCCTTTCCTCCAAACCCATATTACAGGCATGTAACTACTTTTCCTACTTTGCCCCATGTTTAACCCCAATACTACTACTACTACTTCTTTTTATTTTGATATGGAACATTTTAAAGGTCCTTATTGAATTTGTTACAATATTGCTTCTGTTATATGTTTTGGTTTTTTGACCACAAGGCATGTTGGATCTTAGCTCCCCAAACGAAGATAAAACTCACACACCTTGCATTGGAAGATGAAATCTTAACCACTGGGCCTCCAGGGAAGTCCCTCCCCAATACTTCTCAAGTAGCCAGTGCAAATGCTTTCTCATATTCTCTTGTTCTCTGGCACTCTCAGCTATGTTCCTTAGAGGCAGCCTAGTGATTAAAGGATCAGACACGGACTCTAGTTCTTCTTCTTCCTCTGTCAGTGATTTCTCATCTATATAAATGGTGGTGGATAATAGTACCTATGGGCTTCCCTAATGGCTCAGTGGGTAAAGTCCACCTGCAATGCATGAGACAGAGAGGCACAGGTTTAATCCCTGGGTCAGGAAGATCCTCTGGAGGAGGGAATGGCAACACACTCCAGTAGTCCTGCTTGAAAAGTTCCATGGATGGAGGAGACAGGCAGGCTATAGTCCAAAGGGTCACAAAGAGTCAGACACAAACTGAGCAACTGAGCACAAACACAAGCACAATAGTACCTACCTCAGAGGGATGGTGTGAAAATAAAATAATGCATTAGAAGTTCTTAGTTAAAAAATGTTAATATTAACTGCTTGGGAAACACAGTAATTACTATTCAGTTCAGTCAGTTCAGTGGCTCAGTCGTGTCTGACCCTTGCGACCCCATGAACCGCAGCACACCAGGCCTCCCTGTCCATCACCAACTCCCGGAGTTCACTCACACTCACGTCCATCGACTCAGTGATGCCATCCAGCCATCTCATCCTCTGTCGTCCCCTTCTCCTCCTGCCCCCAATCCCTCCCAGTGTCAGGGTCTTTTCCAGTGAGTCAACTCTTCGCATGAAGTGGCCAAAGTATTGGAGTTTCAGCTTCAGCATCGGTCCTTCAAAAGAACACTCAGGACTGATCTCCTTTAGGATGCATTGGTTGGATCTCCTTGCAGTCTAAGGGACTCTCAAGAGTCTTCTCCAACACCACAGTTTAAAAGCATCAATTCTTTGGCGCTCATCTTTCTTCATAGTCCAACTCTCACAGCCATACATGACTTGGAAAAACCATAATCTTGACTAGAGGGACCTTTGTTGTCAAAGTAATGTCTCTGCTTTTTAATATGGTATATAAGTGGGTCATAACTTTCCTTCCAAGGAGTAAGCGTCTTTTAATTTCATGGCTGCAATCACCATCTGCAGTGATTTTGGAGCCCCAAAAAATAAAGTCTGACACTGTTTCCACTGTTTCCCCATCTATTTCCCATGAAGTGATTACTATTACGAAATTAATAAGTCATGCATGCATGCTAAATTGCTTCAGTCATATACTACTCTTTGTGACCTTATGGACTATAGCCTGCCAGGCTCCTCTGTCCATTGCGTTCTCCAGTCAAGAATACTGGGGTGGGTTGCTATGCCCTCCTCCAGGGAATCTTCTGGACTCAGGGTTGGAACCCAAGTCTCTCACGTCTCCTGCACTGGCTGGCGGGTTATTTACCACTAATGCTACCTGGGAAGTCCACTAATACTCAAAATAATGGTCAAATTAATTTAGAATTTGTTGTAACTTAAATTTAGTTTGGAGGTGGCGATGTTGGAATAGGAGAAGTAGCAGAGCAAAATAGAGCTACCTGAATGACATTAGGCTGATTTGCATTAGAGGTAATAGAATTTTACTTGCCTTGCAGTTTGTTTGTTTGCTTTTTATCCCTGTGAGAATAATTCTTAAAATTCAATATAGTATTTGTTACCTCAGTTCTATGGCATGTCTTAGAAGAAGAAAAATTATTAGAAACCAGGTACAAATAAACACAGCTAGACGCTGGTAAAAACTATTAACAGTTGACAGATGTTAAGAAAAAGTCCAGTGTTGGTGTGTGGGCAAGTATATACGTATGTGCCTGAATGCTTGTATTAAGTTGGCTTTGAAATTGATAGAGTACTAGAAGTACAGTGGTTAAATATAAATCTGCAAAAATGCTGGCATAACTTTTTTGAGATGATGGGATAGGACAGCGGTCATTTCTTAAGATATGGTTATACTTGGGGGGAAATAAATCTTAAAGAGATTGTTAGAATGTAACTTAAATGTCATTCATTAGTACTTATAAGGAGAAGGCAATGGCACCCCACTCCAGTACTCTTGCCTGGAAAATCCCATGGATGGAGGAGCCTGGTAGGCTGCAGTCCATGGGGTCGCACAGAGTCGGACTGAGTGACTTCACTTTCACTTTTCACTTTCATGCATTGGAAAAGAAAATGGCAACCCACTCCAGTGTTCTTGCCTGGAGAATCCCAGGGACAGAGGAGCCTACTGGGCTGCCGTCTATGGGGTCGCACAGAGTCGGACACGACTGAAGCGACTTAGCAGCAGCAGCAGCAGCAGCAGTACTTATAAGAAGGATTTTTCAAATGAGAGAAAATAAAAACTATATCTGAAGTCATTTTGATAAATGGACACTGTTCTTTAAAAGAAGTTTATGTTATCATTAGCAATTTAAACATTTTAATTTAGCAACTCAGGACTTTAAGTACTCATTAATCGATACCATGCATTCTTTTGGAAGAAAATCTATGATAGGATTTTTAGAAAAAGTTAAAATATAAGTTTAAAATGAGATTTGTAATTTCAAAGATTGTAATTATTTTGTACGTTACAAAGCTTCTTAGGTCCCAGCAAAGAGGATTAGGACAGAATGACCTAGAGGCTTTTAAATTTGGGATGGAATATCCAAAAGTTGTAGACATTTCCAATAAAATAACACAAAGAACTGTATCATTCTATTTCCATTTTGGATAATTATGAAATTGGTTTTTATGTGGTTGCCATTTTTTTAATTTGTGACTTTCCATTTAATAATTTCTCTCTCTCTCTTATTTGATTTAAAAATGAAACAAACAACTCTTCAGCTAAAACCACTTTAGAGCACAAATTCAAAATCCGGGTCCCAAGTAATTAACATGCTTGATGCAGAGCAGCAGCAACACATTAATGTCAGTAAAATGTCAATCTAAAGAGGCGTCTTGAGGAGTGACTCTATGATGGCATATTGGGCTTCTGCCAGACTCCAGCAGCAAAGAGTTGTACAAATACGGGCCCTTCCCAGGGAAGAAACTGCTGGGTTTCTCTACAAGGTTGAGTTTGGGAACTTTCGGTCATAATGGTGCTTAAGAAAAGGAATGATTTGATGGGAGCATATGGTCCAGTCTTTTTGAAGCTCTGCCATCACAGTCAGTGTGCTGTGAACTAACTGCTGGGCAGGATTGAATCACCTGGCTTCTGGTTCCAGTTATGTTTTGAAGCAGTGAGGTCACTTTGAGCAAGTGACTTAATATCTGTAAAATCTCTTTCAATTTCATGATTCTGTTATACCAGATCTGACTCCTTGTATTCTTCAATGGAATTTGAAGGCAAATGCAAAGAGAGTGTAGAATTGATTCATTAATGATGCCAGCGGTGGCTTCTGGGTACCCCTCAGTACCAAGAAATGACTATAGGTAGTGCTCCTCTTTAGACTGGAGACTCTTCTTACCACAGTCTCACAGGCATATTAACTAAGAATGTCTACTTAAACATCTCAGTCATATCCCTGTCAAGCAAACCCCTGTCTCATCTAGCTCTACCCTATGCTTGGTCTTTTCTTGGGAAAAATACAACACAATATACCTACTGCATGTATATTCTGTATACATTCAAGCAAGTAGTTGTTCATCAATAATAAGCAATTTTTCTAAACTAAAATAAAAATGGCAGAAAATGAACAATGAAAAAAGATTTGAATCTTTAACCACTTGTTCTGAAACTTTGAAAAATCATTAGGTGTCACTCCTAGAGATTCTAAGATTCTGTGTTAAACATAAACACTGTGAATTTGATGTCAACCATCACATTTACACCTTACTGAAATTTCCTTTAATGTTAAAAGTGAATCAAAATATAAAAATAAATGTATATGTTACATCTAGGCACTATGCTTCAAAATACTTTTGGAATATATGCCTTGTAAAATCTTAATAGAATGACACCTGTTAAGATGAGAACATTTAGATAGATATGGTTCTGGTTGTTGTATTATATACCAGCAAATAAATGCTGTACATAATTTCTTATGCATATCTCAAGGTTCTTTTCATTGACTTTGGATGCATTCTTAGTCATTGATTATATAGCCATGATGGGGCATGTCTAAGTGAATGACTAAATCATAAATTATTTTAGAATATCTTTCCTTTCAAAGATTCATAGAACTCTTTATCAAGTAAGTAGATAGAGTGGTACATTGATTTATAATTAAACATAATTATCTGAAAAGAAAAACCTCATGCTTAAGTGAAGTTAAGATGGGCATATACTACTACTACCTTCAGGGTTGGGTGGAAAGGAGAGTGGGGACAGGATGTGGTGGTTGAGGAGGAGTTACTATTCTAGATAGGAAAACATTCTTTGTGGGGCAGATTTGAATTTATAAGCATTTGTCATTTTTCCTGGGTGTACAGAATGTAGAAAAATTTAAAGAAGTTTCAAATAGTTCTCAAATCTGGTAAGCTATATTCATGGGGGCAGGATATGGTGGTTGAGGAGGAGTTACTATTCTAGATAGGAAAACATTTTTTGTGGATTAGATTTGAATTTATAAGTGTTTGTCATTTTTTCCTGGATGTACACAATGTATAAAAATATAAATAAGTTTCAAATAATTCTCAAATCTGGTGAGCTATATTGAAGGAGGAAGGAAAGAGTTGAAGTATTTTTCTGCATGGTCAGTTTGCAAGGTATTTATGACCTGGAAAACTTCCCTTGTTTTATTCCTTATATCCATTCCCTAAAAAATGGTAAAGATCTTAGATGTTCACAAGTCCTTTTGGAATTCAACTATAATCATTTTATTTCATTACACTTTTGAAATTGCACAAATTAATGGCAATAATCAAATAGAAAATCTACAAGTAATAATTTTCTTTTAGATTAGTTGTATTATAATAAGGGCTATTATATTGTTCATGAAATACTAATTGAGTCAGACATGTGCTAAAACTGAAGTTTGACTGATTATTATATGTTTTCTGAACTTTGCTGAGAAAATTACTACTATAGAAAGAAACTGTTGTTGAATGCTTCTGCATGAAAAGTAAAATGCTTCCCAAAGGAGAAATATATTATGCTTATTCTCATTTATATATGTTATGGGAGGCAAATAGCATGATTTTAAGAGTCAAACATTCAGGATTCAAATCAGGACCCTGGTACAATGGAAAATTGGGCAAATGCTTCCCCTTCCTAAGCCTCTGCTCCCTCATGGAGCTGAGATATTAGGTGAGATGAGGTATGTAAAAATCTTAATGTTGAATAACTGTTGGCCAGCATCCCCCCTTTCTCCTCTTCCTCCTCATCATTATGTATGAATGTAAGAAATAGCAGGAAAAAATTTTTTTTAATTTAATTTAAAATTCTAAAAATATTTTATTTCATACCTGTTAGGTTATTCATGATGCACAGATATTTTACCTTTTATCACCTCCAGCTTAAATTCATTTTTCAGTTGCCTAATGATAATTTTTTAAAAATAGTTGACTCTGACAAGAACAGACAGCTGAATGTGAGCTCTTTCAACATTATTCTTTATCATTGGGAGAATCCTCAGTAACATTTGGCCCTAATTTCACATTCAGCTTTTTCTGTGTAGGACAGCCAGATTGAAGGACTCCCCTGATAGTTCTTTGAGGAGGTCACTCAGCGAGAAACTCTGAAGTTTTGCAAAGAGCTGGGATAGAAGAGTTTTGCTGAAGTTTTAGGTTTGGCTCAGCATGCTCTGTTTGGAAAATGGATTACAGCTTGCATCAACTATCTTTACAGAGCTAGAAGCTTACTGATGATGAGGAGGACTGATTAATTTCATTGACAACTGATGGTCATACTAGCAGTGAAATAGAGTTCAGACTGTTTTGACCTTCTTTGTTTAAAGGAGAATGCGTGAAGAAAGGAAGGATCCACAGACTGGAACTGGACCCCAGAAGGCTTGTTATAAATAATGAAAATTGAGACTTACGGACTAAGCTTTGTATTTCTTCTTTGTGTCAGTTATTGTGCTGGGTGACCTCAGTTAAAGAAGCATGTTGAGTTCTACTTGATGGAAAAATGGTGAAGGAAGAAGACTGTAAGCCCATAAGGTGCCAGTTAAATAATCTGGCTGTGCACTGCAGCAATCATTTTAGTTGAGCAAGTGGATGATACTCAAATACAACTAAGTAAATCATCACTTTTTCCTCAGAAACAAATAAAAGAAGAAAATGTGAGTGAATGCTGCCAATAGATGATACCCTAGTATAAGAAGAATGCATTCTGTGAAATGCTAAATTGGGAGATTGTATTTGGATAGAGAATCTGAGATCTGGAAGGCAGTGTAGACCAGTTATATTTAGGTAATACCAACAAGGAAGCAGTGTTGCCTGGTGTACAAAGGCATGATCTTTACAGCCAAGCTGTCTGTCTTTAATTAAGTGAGGCAAGTTGCTTTTTCTTCACTAAATCTTATTCTCTCAGTTGTAAAGTGGGATTGATACTAATTACTATTAGAATAATTACTAATAATAGTTTGATATGATTATTGTGAGGGGTAAATGATAACATGCCCATGAAGTGTTTAGCATTGCTGGGCACAGAAAATGCCTGTGTGCAGCATAATAAATGAGTTCTGCTAATATCATGATCATTTCCTTAGCCAGTAACGATTATCAAAGAGACATAATGCAATTTTAACTCATAAGGTCTCTGCTAACAGTATTTTAGGTCATAAAACATGTAATTCTTCATTCCTTTGGCCATTTTGTCCTATAGCAGAAGACTGTGACAGACACAGTTTGTAGTATAAATGAAAAATGAGACTTCGGTATTTACATGGAATTTGCTTGCTCATTAAAAGTAAAGTAACTGATTAAGGAGATGGCACTTTGGCAAATGTCTCATTGATTTTCAAAAGTTTGCTGAAACTCACTTTATGACACTCTTTGAGCAGCTGTAGTGTCTGTGTAAAAAAATGTGTGGATGATCAACTACAATAAGTGGAACAGATATAACTTATATGTTTGGTAAGTGAATCAGCTCATCTATTCACACAAAGAATTGACTTGGATGAATAGTCTAAGCTCTATCTTATAATGGCATTTTATATGCTTTTCATTCAAATAATTATTAGGAAAATAGTGTCCAAGTTTTATAAGTGCTTAGAATATATTTCTTTTTCAGATATAGCGGTTGCATTGTTCTTTTCATTCCATGCTCTTGCATTTTCTCTTCAGTGATAACAGCATTGCCACCTACTTTCAGGTTCATTTTCACCTGCTCTTTTGTTTTACTCTCAATGCCTTAGGCATGCATAGTATAAGGCCATTAACCCCTTGGTCTTGGAAATCAAAATACCGTTTGTTTAGATGTAAATTACCTCCTACCACTACTGAAATTTCAGAAAAGTCCATTATGATCCCATATTCTGTCTATTTGGTGTTTCTGATTTTTTTATTTTTCTGACTGATTTTTCAACAAAATTAAATACGGAGCCCAGAGACATTGTTAGCAAATAGCAATAAGACTGGTATGTCTCAGGCATATGAATAAAGTGGTGAGAAAAACAGTCTAATGACATAAAGGCCAATATGAATTGTATCTCAGAAAATACATGTCTGTTAACATTTTTTGAGTTTTTATTTTGTTTTGAAACAAAAGTAAATTTCTGACAATGTAATTTAAATGCCTTGACCTTTCAATGTGATGAGACTGTAACATATCATGGACCAAATTTTATCAGTGGAATAAATTTGCTGGAACATTTGCCCTTGTTTCTTTATAGTAATTTTATTAATATAATTTCCTAACTTTAGAGAGCATTGTAATAAAGCTCATTCCAGTCCTCTCTACCACAATGCCTCTTTAAGTATTTCCTGGAATCAAAGTACTCAATATTACTTTTGCCACTGGTAAGTGTTGTGAGTCCAGAGACTTCCTGAAGGCCATTGCTTAGCCATGGCACATTAGCAGGCTCAATCCCAGGGGAATACATTCTCCCATTCCTGGAGTCATGGCTTTGTACAAGTCAGGAAACTGCCTCCTCTCTCACTCCTCAAGGAATTAAATCCCAGAGGTTTTAGGCCTCTGGGAAGAGAAAATATTTCTTGTTGATGCTAAGCCTTTAATTGATTCAGTGGGTCATTGGGGAGTCCATGGGCCTTTTCAGTGCAGACTTGGAAAAAAGTGGTGATGTTTACACTCCTTCCTAAACAGAGTAGCTATTATGTGTGGAATGCTTTACTTTCTGAAAGTAAAGCTTGGCAAGATAACCTTTGGAACATGTGTTTTAGGAATTTTCATTTATTCCAAGGATGACATTACTTATGAAAGATAAAAATCCCCCTCAGGGCCCTCAGAATAATCTGAATAAATTTACTGGCATTTTGAATTCTTAGTGTGCCATTTTCTCTCCAAGACTAACTAGAAAAGAGATGTCAAACAGGCTGCCTTTCTAATAGACGTTATCCATTGGTGGTGCTTCAAACGACTTTGAAGACTTTGCTCATAATTTTCCAACAATCTTGAACACGCCTGAAAAACTTACTCATCACATTTTATCCAATTTTTGATACCTTTGCCAACTATCTGTTTATCAGAGCGCTAATGCTGTCAGACAAACATATGGGTGAGTAGGTTGAAGACATGCAGTCTTTTCCTCCAAGAATAGAGGTTGGTTGTGTGTGTGTGTTTCTTTAATTTATCTTGGGCATTTTATTAGCTATGATTTAAATTAAGAAGTGCAGATTTTTAATTGGAATGATCTATCCACCCATACTGTGGTATGGTGCAAAGGGCACAAATCTTGAAAGGATTAGGCTAGAGTGTGATTTCAGAAAAAAGAGAATGGACATTTACTGATCAGCTCACAAAGAGCCAGGTACTGTGATTGGTGCTGTGCCATCTTTGGAGTCAGGATACCCACACCCTCCATGTGTTAGTTCCCTTACTGTGTGAGGTCTTTAACCTCACAGAGCTTCATTCTTCAGTCCTACAGGAAAAATGATCATCATCATTACTCGCCCAGCAGGTTGTTGGGAGGAAGAAACGTCACTTACTCTGTATACAGGATAGTTCTAGAGGAGTCACGATTACTGTTTTTTTTTTTTTTTTTTTAATTTATTCTCCTTTATTTCCCCAAAGTTTTAAAGTCAGTTCATTACTATTATCTTAGCAAAATTTGGAGAGCACACCGAGAAAGAAATTTGCTAAGAAGAAAAAAAATAGGGCTGTGAAATTAAGGCATTAGCTTATTGTCTACAGTGCTTCTCACCCTAACGATGGAAATGGAAAAGTAACGCAGAATGGGGGAGATGGCGAGATGAAGGTAGGTATAACTATTCTGAGCATCTCCTCTGTGAGGTGCAGAAGCAAAACATGAGAATGGACACTGCATATAAAGAGGACACCTGTAAGTGCCTTAAAATATTACAGTTAACCCAGTAAAAGAGGATTGGAGAGTCTCTTCAGAATTCCTGGGAACTCTGAATTATAGTAGAAGACCAATAGCTGAATAGGTGAAGGATAGCAGCATTATTATTAAGATGTTTTAAAACCAGGGCAAGGGTCTAATTTTTATGACTCATTACAGAATACAGTAGACTATATCCCAAAGGCAGATTATGAATTTGAAATATTGGTTGTGAGATACTTCAATCAAGTGAAGTTGCTCAGTCATGTCTGACTGCGACCCCATGCGCTTAGCCTGCCAGGCTCCTCTGTCCATGGAATTCTCTAGGCAAGAATACTGGAAGCCATTCCCTTCTCCAGGGGGTCTTCCCGATCCAGGGATCAAAGCCAGGTCTCCTGCATTGCAGGCAGATTCTTTACCATCTGAGCCACCAGGGAAGCCCGAGATAAATAGTTATTGCTTCTATTGTTGACTATCTGCTCTAACTTTAAGAGTACTTGATTATCTGGAGAAAAATCTACTTAAGGATTTTTTTTGGGGGTGGGTGGGTGCTCATATCTATCAGCCTTTACTTATACTTTTTAAAGAATATTATCTTTGGAAGAGGGTGTAGGCAGATCTTTAGCAGACTGTTGGAGGGATCACTGTAGGGCTTCTGCCCTAGACCTCCATAAAGAGCTGAGTGTCTTGGGGTAAAAATGTTAAACCTTTTGGGCCCCAGTTTCTTCACCAGTGAAATGAGCATATTAGAGCCTTTTCCGAAGGTTGTACTACTATTACATGAAAACCTCTTCCCCGTCTTCATTTCCCCACACCGAGGTTGTGTAATGTACTTTTATGAATGACACCTTAAAAAATAGCCCTCAGTTAAATACAAATATGACAATTATGCAAATATATAATAATAGATAGCCCAGTGGGCACTGCATTTCTTCACAAAGTTTGAGATGAGCATTTGGAATCTCTGCTCCCCAGTCTTAACAATTTCTAAACAGCGTCTGCCGAGATTTAGTTCTACTCTTCTCATCAACATAAAACATTTGTATTTCTCCCTGTTACTTCTTTATCCTCTGGCACCACCTACTTTCTTTATGTGAAGTTTGATTGCCTTTTAGTTTGTGGCTGAGGGAACAATTGCTGTCACAATCTCCTTGCTAGGTGTCCAACCAGACATCACTTCATCAGGAGAGAGGCAGGAAGGTGTTCACTGCGCTCTGCGCGGGACCTGTGTTCAGTTGCTACAGTGAGAAGCATGCCTACGTGCTGGTCGCGTAGCCAGCCTCAGAGAGTTTTATCTTTGGCAGTGTGGATAAGATGCTGATCTGTTGCCTCATGTGTGCCTGCTTTATTCAGTTGCATGGGACCAAGGAGTGACACCTGAGTGGGTAAACCTTCACATCCAGGTCTCCATGGTCCATTTAGGTGGCTGCAGATGTGTCCAGTGTTTATCCAGACAGGTCGGGGCAACAATATTTTAAATTATTCTTTGGGGGCATCTTCACTGAAGCTAGAAATGGGGACTCATTTTTTTAGCATGCAACTAGCTTCCTTTTAAATGATCTCCTTCAGATTCCCCAACAAATATCTCATCTATGACCATCTTCAAGGGCTGCTAATTAAGTAATACTATTTCATTTACATAAGTGTTAGTTTGTAACTCAGATTACAAACCTTTCTCTTCAACATAATTATTTTGTAGTAAACATCACAATGTCACTTTACAAAGGCATTTTGCACCAGGAAAAATTCAGAGTGGAGGAGAAGAAAGTAAAATATTAAACCATTTTATGACCAAAAAAAAAATAGAGTTGGTGTAAAAAAGAACAAAAATAATAAAGTATAATTAGTGAATTATAAGTTGATTATGGTTTTCATAGGTCCATAAATTGCTGGCTTAAAAAACTGATAACATGGTGTTTTAAGTCATTAACAGCAGTAACAACAACCAAAGGTAAAAATTCCACCTACTCATCAGCATTCTAACTCAGCGTGTTGCCTGTGACAAGCAACACTCTGAAAAGATGGTCCTTTGATGCTTGTCTTTCCAGAAAGCTATTATTTTTGGTATAGCTACATGATGTGGGGAGACTGTGGCTTAGTCTTCCAGGCATGCTGATATGTCCATCAATTGGCATTGGTAGATGCCAGTCAGATCACTAAACTCCCTGGCACACACTGAGTGACAACCCTGGGGGCCTGGAGTGATGGTATCTCTCAGACTCAAGTGGGCACATTATTGATCTCTGTAATCCACAAGATATGTATGTGAGCTTTACCAAGGTTAAAGAGTGAATCCACTGTTCTTAGGTGTCATTGATTGTAATTTTAAAAGAGGTTGGGTAGGATTTAAGAATGTATGTGTTTGGTATGGAAAGTTTCCCCAGAAAAGGTCTGAGAAAAACTGAAATCAATACTGCAATGCTACACTATACAGGAGTTTGAAATCTGGAGGTTGAATATCAGCTTCAGGCTTTTCTCTTGGCTAGGAACTTAGGAGGTCCCTCCAAAATATCAGATCTGTTCTGTGGCAGAAGGTACACTCCTAGTAAATAGCAGAAAAGCAAATGCTACACCTTTTCCTCTTTGTAATAAATCATTTTGTTTTTCTATAGATTGCGTGTGGCATTTGAGGCAGAGCAAGCAAGCCTGCTGATATTTCAAGCTAATCCTTCAGCATCTTTCATTTTTCACTCTAGGCAGGAAACCTCTTCTTAAACTTGTTCATTTTACAGAGGGAAAATCGAAGCCTATGGCATGTTGTCAGAGCTGCTTTACTGTCATCATTTACAAAGGTCACTGGAATTAATTGACTTCTTACATTACACATTGTAAAGTGACTCATTTTTGACACATTAATGGGAAAGTGGCAGGATCTAAGTGGCTGGTTATTGTCTTTTGCTTTCAGCTCATATTATAAACTAGAAAACCAATAATAACTCTGAAATCACAGTGGTAGAAAAAAATAACCTGCAGTTCAAAAGAAGCAGTCTCCATTAACTATTTGGTTAGCTGAACTAGAAGAAGGAAGGAGAGCGAGCTCCTAGAGATAAAATGTAAATACTTGGTTTCTTTTACTGTCTTTACAGGATCCTTTAAGGGGGGCAGTGAATGTTTCCATGAACATACTCATGTTCTAAGTAGCTGGCTTCCTTTTACATGCCTGGAAGTATAAAGTAACCCACACTGTATTCCATGAATCATCACCGCATGGACGCTCATAGTTTACTGAGAGTAATTCTGTCTCAAAGGCATTGCTTCTGAAACTAAAGAGAAATACAGGGTGTAAGCAGTATTTATTGTGAGAGGGCACAGTATGTTCTAGGTAGGTTTTGTGAATCCTTATTTCTTCCTTTTTTTTTTGTTTTGTTTTCACATTGTCCCCATTTCACTAAATGAAGAAGGTTCGACTCATTCTCATAGCTTGCTTTCACGAAAATTAGAGGCACGGAAACAAGGACATATTGTTAAAAATGAATAAATTAGAGGTGAATTAAGCCTGCTAGCTGAGTAAGAGCAAAGGGAATATAGCAGTTCGTTTGAACAAACAATCTTCTTAAATAGGAGATGTACTTTAAAGCCATCCTGCTGCGATCCTGTTAATTACCAAAGAAGATTAGAACTCTTCTGGTTCATGGGATCCTTTTACCTAGAGTGTGTCAGTTGCAGCTGCATTAGCAATCAGACATTTGCACTGTCCCTTCAGACCAGTGAGGGGATGTTATTAAAGGGAAGTCATTTACCCCAATCTGTAAGATGTAGCCTGGCAGAAATTCAATAACTGTTTGTGATATGCTCTTTTCGCCACTCTGCTTAGTGGTTTTACTCTTGACTTAACAGCAGCATTTGCCTTTATCTCCAACCACTAGGTGAAAAGGGAGAAAAATGCCCCATCTCTGAGGCTGGTTTCACAGCGCAGAATGATTTGTGATCTGCTTTTCATTGCAAATAATGTGAAGAAAAAGCAAAAATCCCCTAGCCCCTCTCTTCGTCTCCTTTTCTCCTCTGGTCTTCTCTCTTGCTGTCCCCTTTCTCTCTCTCTCTCTCTCTCTCTCTCTCTCTCTCCCCCCTTCTCTACTCCCCCCAACCCCCAGCACTGCTTTTTCTCTCCCACTCACATCCTCTGATGGGCGTTCAAGCTAGTAAAATTCATGCTGGAGAATCCCACAAACACAGCAAAGCATACACAGAGCCGGAGGGCTTTTGCATTTGAATTTCGTCTCAAAAGTGAAATGGAAAGAAAACTGCTCTCAGAATTCACACAAGAAGACAACATCAAAAGAGAATTTAAGTGTTTAAAAAAAAAAAAAAAGCATCAACTGAACAGGAAAGAGAGCATATTTAAATAGAAATGTATATTTCAAACTTACCCTGCAAAAGCGTCTCAGTGCTACACCCCCTTCCGTGTCCCTGCGTGCTGGATTCCTCAATTCCTTAGTTGCAATAATCACATGGTTGTGTTCTTGCCCGGGTGGAAATTGGTGCATATGTGTGTGTACCAAAGTATACACAAACGTGTACTATAGGTATTCACACGACCAAGCGAGCTTATCTCTGTATTCTAAAATATAAACGAAGGCGAGAGGTTACAGCGAGGATTCCTTCTTTTTCCCCCGAACTCTTTCTCTCAGTCAGCGGCAGGCTGAGCCTTTCAATCCAGTGAAGAGAGATCCTAGGAGCTGGCTTTATTTCTCCTGGTTTCCATGGTGGTTAGTGGTGCGTCGTTCACCCGATCAGTTGTCACACTGACATGGTGCTGCCTGCTCAGCGGTCATTAATAACTGAACACCCTCCACTCCCCAGAGAGGAGCCAATCGCTTCGGACTGCCAAGATGTAGCACTCGCAGCTGCTCGCGTCTGGTTGGCTGAAACAACCTGTCTGTTCTATGACACTGCTGCTTAGGATACAAATAAATGAAACAGACTTGCTTGTTTTCTTAGGTATCATTCCCTCCCTCCCTCCTTTCCTTCCTTCCTTTCTTCCTTCTTTCCTTCCTTTTTTTTTTTCAGAGAGAGGGATTTTTGACAAGTTTTCTCATTTTGGGGTTCTCAGTCGCTCAGACACTGTGTTTTCTCTCTGAAAACAGCAGGGCACATTACTAACAAGGATTTCCCAAATATTAAAAGCACCTGGGAGAGATGCAGAGCCTCCAATGACTCCTCTGAGAAGTTCACCAAAGGCAGTATAATTTAAGAACAGCTTGAAATTGTTTTGAGTGGCATTTGGTTTTCTGTAAGTCCTACTTAATTTAGGATACGCGTTTGCTGTTCAATAATCTTTATTTTTTTTAAGCAATGGCTTTTCTTACCTGGAATGACCAGTTTTTTGTTTTTGTTTTTGTTTTTTTAAGTAACACATATATTTGCTTCACTACCTTTCAGTACATTGGCATATTAAGGGGGTATATATTCTTCCAGTTAACATTCAGCCACTTCTCCTTATGTGATGAAGTTAATTTGCCAGCCACATATGAATGAGTACATGTGCCATGGTGTTTGTGTGTATGTGTGTTTAGAGTGTATGTTTTACTACTCTGGGAAAGCATTTCTCCTGAAATAAAATTAAATCCTCGAGAAAATGATTTCTGTTTGTTCTTAGACTTGCTAACTCTGAACTTATATTTACCAGAAAAATATACTCTGTACACATATGTAAAACACTAAATTATCTGAAATTTAGAAAAGAAACACAGCAAAGCATACTACTACTACTACTAAGTTGCTCCAGTCGTGTCCGACTCTGTGAGACCCCAGAGACGGCAGCCCACAAGGCTCCCCCGTCCCTGGGATTCTCCAGGCAAGAACACTAGAGTGGGTTGCCATTTCCTTCTCCAATGCACGAAAGTGAAAAGTGAAAGCATAACGGTGTTTATTTCTACAAGGACATCTATGAGCAAATAGACAGTTTTTCAAAATGCATGTGTTAAAACCTTAATTAGCATACTAGAGAAACATTTTGTTGAAAACAATGATACATGAGGATTAATTTAGCAACAGGTCAAAAACAGCATAGATTCATGACTCCAGCCCTAGTTTTGAGAGACTACCCTCTAGTGGAACACAAAGAAATGGCATTTACATGTTACTGGATTTACTGGGGGTGGGGATGGGGGCAAGCTTCACATCTAATGACTCCTTAAGTGTTTATTGAAATGACATAGACCAACAGTTTACATTTATTATAATTGTAATACCAACTTTGTTTCTAACTACTAAATATTTTCGCTCTGTGGTGTTCTTTAAAATGTTCCCAAATGTTTTAGTTTTTTTTTCCTTTTAAGAAACTGTATTCAAATAATTCTTAACCTTTTGAATAAAACTAAGTTCAAGAAAAAAGTAGCTTCTCCATTAACCTAATAGCACTTATTTCAGAATTTTACTGCAAGATTTTATTCTTTACAGTAGGCACTCTAGCACTTTCTCTGTAAATGTTAGGAATTTGTAGTCCAGTGTTGGGGATGTTGTGATACACTGTGTCTATACTTAATTTAATGTACTTGTGATAATAGTAACTCCCCCCAGTTTTATTCTCTCCAGCTCCAGTTTCTTGCCTATTCAAAATAATTTCACCACTGGCAGATTTTTATTTTTACCTATGGAAAACTTATATTAAAACTGTGTTAAATACTTGAAAAAGGAATTTGAGTTTTATACCATTGGTTCCTTAAGCATTTCATTTTGGTTGATTGGTGTTGACCATACAATCGACAAATCCAATAATCAAACCAAGTATAATGGCCTCCCATAATGAGAGTGAGTAGTGATAATCAAGCAGATAGATGATTAAACTACATTCATGGTTTATAAATAAAACCAACAATTGTAACTATTATAAATTTTAGTCTCTTTCAGATATCAAAAAAATCTAAGTTTTAATTTAGCAAGAGTGGAATATTTTAAATGCTACCTTATGCTCTATCATAGGAAGTTGTTTTAACTTCCTTTGATTACCTTTTTTGACATGTGGGAGATGAGATGGCTTTTCTTGCAGTTGCCCTTTTTGTGTAGGTACATGATAAGTTCAAAAGATTTCATGGGACATTAGAAATGAGATTTCAGTGTGAGAGAAAGTAACTGACTTTGGATGAAAAGATGAGGATTTTGTTTCTTGGCTGTAGTTTCCTTTTTGCTACAAGAACAACAGCTGCTGAGTAGAAGCACTGTATGTTTTAGATTTACTTTTCCATTGCATCAATCATTTATTAGTAATGAGAGGTCTCCAGAAAGACACATTAAATTATTTAATTATCATGTCTACGTAATACAGTACCATGTGAAGACTTTAAATTGTGACAGGATGAAGATTTTAGGGCTTTTAGCATGATTGTGAATGGTCATCAAATGAGAAACATAAAACTTTTAAGCTCAAATGCCTTGAGTCCTAAAGTTTAAGAGACTTAATATGTATACACATCTGGTTAGAGAGAGCAAGACTAGAACTTGCGAGGTCTTTCAGGATTTTTCTGTTACATCACCCTCTCAGTTCAGTTCAGTTCAGTTGCTCAGTCATGTCCGACTCTTTGCCACCCCATGGACTGCAGCACGCCAGTTGCTCCATCACCAACTCCTGGAGTTCACTCAAACTCATGTCCATTGAGTCAGTGATGCCATCCAGCCATCTCATCCTCAGTCCTCCCTTTCTCCTCCTGCTTTCAATCTTTCCCAGCATCAGAGTCTTTTCAAATGAGTCAGTTCTTCGCATCAGGTGGCCAAAGTATTGGAGTTTCAGCTTTAGCATCAGTTCTTCCAATGAACACTCAGGACTGATCTCCTTTAGGATGGACTGGTTGGATCTCCTTGCAGTCCAAGGGACTCTCAAGAGTCTTGTCCAACACCACAGTTCAAAAGCATCAATTCTTCCACGCTCAGCTTTCTTTATAGTCCAACTCTCACATCCATACATGACTACTGGAAAAACCATAGCCTTGACTAGATGGAACTTTGTTGACAAAGTAATGTCTCTGCTTTTTAATATGCTGTCTAGGTTGGTCATAACTTTTCTTCCAAGGAGTAAGAGTCTTTCAATTTCATGGCTGCAGTCACCATCTTGCAGTGAATTTGGAGCCCAAGCAAATAGGGTCTATCACTGTTTCCCCATCTATTTGCCATGAGGTGATGGGACCGGATGCCATGATCTTCGTTTTCTGAATGTTGAGTTTTAAGCCAACTTTTTCACTCTCCTCTTTCACTTTCATCAAGAGGCTATTTTGTTCTTCTTTGCTTTCTGCCATAAGAGTGGTGTCATCTGCATATCTGAGGTTATTGATATTTCTCCTGGCAATCTTGATTCCAGACCCTCTCATCTACTGAATGATTGATAGATTTTCTGCTTTTTCTTCTTTTCCTTATTCTTTTTTTCCCCCTTATTTTGTTTTTTTCCCCCTTTAGAATCCACTGCAAATACACTGTATTACTTGCATATGCATGTCAGCTACCTCAGAATAAATGTATACAGGGTTTCCTGAATGAGTACTTAGTTCTAATGAACATGTATTGAAATAATTTTAAACATAAATGAGTAATTGTAGCCCTTAAATTATGTTGACAGAGCTCTGCCTATATCATCAAATAAGAGAATATATGGGTACAATAAATATTTATTTGTTGATTTAATGGTTGAATTTAAGTTACTCGTTTGTCAAGGTTTATTGCTATTTCATGGACTCCTAGACAGGGTTTGCCTGTGAGCTTTCGTTAGAGAAGTAATTTATGTAGTGAATCAGCACAGCTTCTGGAGACAGACAACCTGGGTTGGAATGCTGACTTTGTCACTTTCTAGTTTTGTGACCTTGAGTACAAATGTAGCATCTCTGTGTCTCGGTTTCCTCCTAGGATTGTTTTGAGAATTAAAGTAGTTAATATATATAAAAGCTTAGAAAAGTATCTGAAACATAGTAAGTCTAAGTGGATGTTTGAAATCACCATTACTTGTCATTATTATCATTGTCATAGTCATCATTATTTGTTCCACTGTGTCCTTTGGGGTGCCCTTTCTACCTTCTATTCTAAGTCCCTGCCTTTCACTTATCAGAAGTAAGTTAGTTAGTTCAGTTCAAATGCTGCTTCCCCCATGGAATCTTCTCTGACCCTCTAACAAGATATGATCTCTCATTTGACCCATACTAGCATTCATTATCCCTCCTATGACATCACTTTAAAAAAATACATTATAATTGTTTCTGTAATTTTGCTTTATAGTTTATAAGATTCTCCAGGAGGGACGGTCTATATCTTATTCAACTTTAGTATCCATAACATGTAAAAATTGTTCTTTCATAGTATTTAAATTTTAAGAGTTACTTAATCTTCACAACATCTCAAGATATTTTTATCCTCATTTGACAGTGTAGAAACATTGGCTCAAAGAAGTTAGGTTACTTGCTCTAGTGTCCCAAAACTATTAAATAATGGAGCTAAAATTTGAACTCGGTTTGGTCTGCCTTAAGAGTCAAGGCTCTTTTTACTGCACAGGGCACTCAGTATTCATTTGCAAAATAAATGAATGCTTGATTGATGACTGAGTCAACCAATTAAATGTAGTTAGCAACAAGGGATGCTAAAAATAGAAATACTATTTTTAAAAGGGAATACATTTTATGCACTAGACAGAGGATGTTTTTATATAGTTACTGTTGTTGAGTGTTAATGACAGAATTTTGTATTGCTGGCACAATTTGAGAATTGGAGCACTGAAGAGATGAAGTGCCTGGTTGGAAAGATGAAGTGATGTGTTAAATACATGTGAATGGCCATTGATGAAGGGTGCTGACACTGAGCAGAGAAGATCTTCAGTGGCTTGTCCTTCCTCCTCTGATTCTATAGCAAATTTGCTTTTAAGTTGGAAATAAGATGAAACGTGAGGAACTTGCTCCTTCCTTTATTCTTTGCTTTCAGGGGATTGACTTTAACTTCTTCTCTAGACATGTGAAAAATATTGAGAGAATAAAATACACTTTTTAGAAACTATATAGCAGGGAAATAGGTAAGTAGCCTGATAGGTGGTTTTCAGGTTGCACAGAAATAACTGAAAAGGAATTTATCAAAAAAGAAAATATTCTAAACTGTTTGTAGTAGTTATCTTTGATGGGATAATGGTTGGATTTTGTTTTTGATAAAGTTCTGACCTGTATATGGCATCATTTTTAAATGCATGTTGATGTATGGCAAAACCAATACAATATTGTAAAGTAAAAAAAAAATAATAATAATCAAAATAATAAAAAAACTGAAGTATAGTTGATTTACAATATTGTGTTAGTTTCAGGTGTACAGCAAAGTGAAGTGGTTCAGTTACGTGTGTGTGTATGCTTTTTCAGATTATTTTCCATTATGTATTATTACAAGATATTGACTATAGTTCTCTGTGCTATACAGTGGGCCCTTGTAGTTTATTTTACTTATAGAAATGTATATCTGTGAATCCCAAATTCCTAATTTATCCCTCCTCACCCCTGCCTTTAATAACCATATATTTGTTTTCTATGTTGGTAGGTCTATTTCTGTTTTGTAAATATATTCATTTATATTATCTTTTTAAGATTCCACATTTACGTGATATCATACGATATTTGACTGTTTCACTAAGTTTAATGATCTCTTGCTCCATCCATCCATGTTGGTACAAACGACATTATTTCATTCTCTTATGGCTGAATATTTCATTATATATATATATAATGAAATATATATATATATATATATATATATATATATACACTGCATCTTCTTTATCCATTCATCTGTTGATGGGCATTTAGGATGTTTCCCTGTGTTGGCTCTTGTAAATAGCACTTCTGTTTACATTGTGGTGCATGTATCTTTTCATATTAGAGTTTTCATCTTTTCTGGATATATGCCTAGGACTGGCCTTGCTGGATCACATGGTAACTCTATTTTTAGCTTTTAAGGAATCTCCATACTGTCCTCCTTAATGGCTGCACCAATTTACATCCCTACCAACAGTGTTAGGAGATTTCTTTTTTTCCCACATGATAATGAGTGGTTTTATTAACTTCTTTGCTTCTCAGACTTTCTAAGTCAATGTTTAATTTTTCTTTGAAAAAAATATAGATATTTCTTTTAGGGTGAAATTTTACTTCTATATCTGAAGCTGCATTGTTTAGTGAAATATCTAACCTTCTTAACTTAGTATTCAATTCTACTTATGATATAGCAATTTAAATAGCAACACGATAACAATAATAATTCAGTTCAGTCACTCAGTTGTGTCTGACTCTTTGCGACCCCATGAACCACAGCACACCAGGCCTCCTTGTCCATCACCAACTCCCGGAGTCCACCCAAACCCATGTCCATTGAGTCAGTGATGCCATCCAACCATCTCATCCTCTGTTGTCCCCTTCTCCTCCTGCCCTCAATCTTTCTTAGCATCAGGGTTCTTTTCAAATGAATCAGCTCTTCACATCAGGTAGCCAAAGTATTGGAGTTTCAGCTTCAACATCAGTCCTTCAAATGAACACCCAGGACCGATCTCCTTTAGGATGGACTAGTTGGATCTCCTTAAAGTCCAAGGGACTCTCAAGAGTCTTCTCCAACACCACAGTTCAAAAGCATCAATTCTTCCGCACTCAGCTTTCTTTATAGTCCAACTCTCACATCCATACATGACCACTGGAAAAACCATAGTCTTGACTAGACGGACCTTTGTTGACAAGGTAATGTCTCTGTTTTTTAATATGCTGTCTAGGTTGGTCATTACTTTCCTTCCAAGGGGGAAGCATCTTTTAATTTCATGGCTGCAATCACCATCTGAAGTGATTTTGGAGCCCAGAAAAATAAAGTCAACCACTATGTCCACTGTTTCCCCATGTATTTGCCGTGAAGTGATGGGACCAGATGCCATGATCTTCATTTTCTGAATGTTGAGTTTTAAGCCAACTTGTTCACTATCTTCTTTCACTTTCATCAAGAGGCTTTTTAGTTCTTCTTCACTTTCTGCCATAAGGGTGGTGTCATCTGCATATTTGAGGTTATCGATATTTCTCCTGGCAACCTTGATTCCTAGTTGTGCTTCCGCCAGCCCAGTGTTTCTCATGATCTACTCTGCATATAAGTTAAATAAGCAGGGTGACAATATACAGCCTTGACGTCCTCCTTTTCCTATTTGGAACCAGTCTGTTGTTCCATGTCCAGTTCTAACTGTTGCTTCCTGACCTGCATATAGGTTTCTCAAGAGGCATGTCAGGCGGTCTGGTATTCCCATGTCTTTCAGACTTTTCCACAGTTTATTGTGATCCACATAATCAAAGGTTTTGGCATAGTCAATAAAGCAGAAATAGATGTTTTTCTGGAACTCTCTTGCTTTTTCAATGATCCAGCAGATGTTGAAAATTTGATCTCTGGTTCCTCTGCCTTTTCTAAAACCAGCTTGAACATCTGGCAGTTCATGGTTCACATATTGCTGAAGCCTGGCTTGGAGAATTTTAAGCCTCACTTTACTAGCATGTGAGATGAGTGCAATTGTGTGGTAGTCTGAGGATTCTTTGGCATTGCCTTTCTTTGGGATTAGAATGAAACCTGACGTTTTCCAGTCCTGTGGCCACTGCTGAGTTTTCCAAATTTGCTAACATATTGAGTGCAGCACTTTCACAGCATCATCTTTTAGGATTTCAAATAGCTCAACTGGAATTTCACCACCTCTGCTAACTTTATTTGTAGTGTTACTTCCTAAGGCCCACTTGACTTCACATTCCAGGATGTCTGGCTCTAGGTGAATGATCACACCATCGTTGATTATCTGGGTTGTGAAGATCTTTTTTGTACAGTTCTTCTGTGTATTCTTGCCACCTTTTCTTAATATCTTCTGCTTCTGTTAGGTCCATACCATTTCTGTCCTTTACTGAGCCCATCTTTGCATGAAATGTTCCCTTGGTATCTCTAATATTCTTGAAGAGATCTCTTGTCTTTCCCATTCTATTGTTTTCCTCTATTTCTTTTCATTGATCACTGGGGAAGGCTTTCTTATCTCTCCTTGCTATTCTTTGAAACTCTGCATTCAAATGGGTATCTTTCCTTTCCTCTGTTGCTTTTGGCTTCCCTTCTTTTCACAGCTATTTGTAAGCCTTCCTCAGCCATTTTGCTTTTTTGCATTTCTTTTTCTTGGGGATGGTCTTGATTCCTGTCTCCTGTACAATGTCACGAACCTCCATCCATAGTTCACCAGGTACTGTGTCTGTCAGATCTAGTCCCTTAAATCTATTTCTCACTTCTACTGTATAGTCATAAGGGATTTGATTTAGGTCATACCTGAATGGTCTAATGGTTTCCTCCACTTTCTTCAATTTCAGTCTGAATTTGTCAATAAGGAGTTCATGATCTGAGCCACAGTCAGCTCTCGGTCTTGTTTTTGCTGACTGTATAGAGCTTCTCCATCTTTGGCTGCAAAGAATATAATCAATCTGATTTCGGTGTTGTCCATCTGGTGATGTCCATGTACAGAGTCTTCTCTTGTGTTGTTGGAAGAGGGTGTTTGCTATGACCCGTGCATTCACTTGGCAGAACTCTACTAGGCTTTGCCCAGCTTTATTCCGTATTCCAAGGCCAAATTTGCCTGTTACTCCAGGTGTTTCTTGACTTCCTACTTTTGCATTCCAGTCCCCTCTAAGGAAAAGGACATCTTTTTTGGGTGTTGGTTCTAGAAGGTCTTCATAGAACTGTTCGAATTCAGCTTCTTCAGCGTTACCGGGCGGGGCATAGACTTGGTAGATGCCATTTATTGAGTTCTGTTCCGTGAGTGCTTCCCAGGTGCTGCAGTGGGAAAGAATCCACCTGCCAATGCAGGAGATGCAAGAGACATGGAAGATCTCTCTGTGTCTGGAAGATCCCCTAGAGGAGGAAATGGCAACACACTCCAGTATTCTTGTCTGGTAAGTCCCATGGACAGAGGAGCCTGGCAGGCTACAGCTGGTGGGGTTGCAAAGTCAGATATGACTGAGCACACACACAACATACACAGCAACTCTGCCATGTTGACTGTTAAGAGTTTTTCATGAATTGTCTCTTTCCGTCCTCCCTATTAGAATACCAGGTAGCTAATACTCCCATTTTACAAATCAGAAAACTGAGAGCTGAGTGTGCAAAATCTCACAGTAGTTGCTTATTAAGCAGCATCAGCAATTGAACCAAAGTCTGTCAGACTCTAAGGCTGACATTTGTGACTACTGTGATCACTAACTGTGATAAGTTTCCCATATTCCTGTCCAGTCATTGTCTCTCTTCCTTATTCACATCCTATCCCTCAGCTACATCAAGTGCCTCATCATTTCCTGAAAGTATTTTTTGTGTTGGATTCTTTGCAGTTTATTTATTCTTAATCAGTTCTATAGGGCTTCTGCTCAAAAACCCCATCTTTTAAGAACCTCCAATGGCACCCTACTCCAGTACTCTTGCCTGGAAAATCACATGGATGGAGGAGCCTGGAAGGCTGAAGTTCATGGGGTTGCTGAGGGTCGGACATGACTGAGCGCCTTCACTTTCACTTTTCACTTTCATGCATTGGAGAAGGAAATGGCAACCCACTCCAGTGTTCTTGCCTGGAGAATCCCAGGGACGGGGGAGGTTGGTGGGCTCCCATCTATGGGGTCGCACAGAGTCGGACACGACTGAAGCAACTTAGTAGCTTAGTAGTAGTAGTACCTCCATCTCAATGAGATAAGTATCTCCTTATTTTATCATAGCTTAAATTTAGTTTTTATTGTTATATTTCTCTTATTCTAATACATACTATCTTTTACAGTTTAATTTTTCCTAAACCTTGATAGTAAGCAACTTGAAGGTAGAAAATATGTCTTATTTGCTTCCTATATTCAATAGTGCATTTACATATTAAAAATCAATGTTTGATTAATTAAATTCAATTGAGTGACTGATGGAGTAATTGACTACTCTCTCCTTTGTGCTGATTTTGTTCTAAGCATTTGAGTAAAATCAGAGAATTTTTTAGTTAAACAAAGCCTGCCCCTCAGGGGTCAATTTTGTCAGATCAGTGACTTCAGTTACAGTTGAGGTTATTCATAAAAGAGCTCTTATTTATGGGAGAATAAAGTGCATGTCTTGGCCTGACTGCATTTTACTCTTTTTTGTTGGTGGTGGTGGTAGTGGTGGCTACTTCCTCTTTTGATCTTCTTTGATTACTTAGTACATATTAAACGCAGTTGGGGTCAAATAGCCACTAAGATTCATGCAAGTTCTAGGCAGAAATTAAACTCCAAGAACCAAATGGCAGGTAAGTTCATAAAAATTCTAGGCATAAATTAAGAACCAAGTTGGCATGAGATAATATTTTGTACAATATTCTTTGGTAAAGTCTGTTGGTATTTTCTTACCTTTACATGAGTTCTTTTGTAAAGGGGACTAATGAAAGGTGTAAGTTTATGTCTAAGCAAGAGGTCAAGACAGTGATTTCTGAGCAAGAGAAAATAAACTTTTTTGTCAGTAAAATATTTAGGCATAATGGCACCCCACTCCAGTACTCTTGCCTGGAAAATCCCATGGACGGAGGAGCCTGGTAGGCTGCAGTCCGTGGGGTCGCTAAGAGTCGGACACGATTGAGCGACTTCACTTTCACTGTTCACTTTCATGCATTGGAGAAGGAAATGGCAACCCACTCCAGCGTTCTTGCTTGGAGAATCCCAGGGACGGTGGAGCCTGATGGGCTTCTGTCTATGGGGTCGCACAGAATCGGACACGACTGAAGCAACTTAGCAGCAGCAGCAGATATATTGCATCATGGAAGTTAGAGTTGTTTGAATTTTCATGAATGTTTTATGTCTTTTTTGCTTGATGTCTACTAAATGGGAGAACAAAGATGACTGTTAACATCCTCATCTGGTTCTCTTCCTTCATTGATGGAGAGTCTAGGAGGCCCAGAGCTAAAGTTCGCTGTCTGATTGTTCAGTGGTTGTTCACAGAGTCCTTCCTTGTAGTGGAGGGAAAGTCTTTTCAAGGATGGAACCACTTACTACAACTAGCAACGATGCAGAAGACATGGGGAATTCTTGTTGTCATTATTTATACTGAAGCCAATGCTGAGTTCTCAGTTTTAGATGTTAAATTTTTTTTTGACTCTTTCTTACCCTACTGTATTCTACTAGGACTATTTGGGACAACGGGTTCTGCTCTAATGTTTGGTCTTTAGAATATTTTCAGAAATGAGTTAATAAAATGATCAGGTAAAGGTAGTTCTGAGCAGATAGTAGGCACTCAGTACTTATTTATTTTTGACAGTTACTGCTTCATTTCTTAAAACTGTATTTTTTTTTTCATTTTTGCATTATAAAATTTATTTATTTTAGTTTGCTATTTTTAATTGGAGGATAGTTGTTTTACAATGTTGTGTTGTTTTCTGCTGTACAGCAACATGAATCAACTATAGGTATACATATATCACCTCCTGTTGAGCCTCTTTCACACCCCCACGTCCTATCTCACCTCTCTAGATCACCACAGAGCACCAAGCTGAGTTCCCTGTGCTAAACAGATGCTTCCCACGAGCTATTTTACATATAGTAGTATATATATGGAGAAGGCAATGGCACCCCACTCCAGTACTCCTGCCTGGAAAATCCCATGGATGGAGGAGCCTGGTAGGCTGCAGTCCATGGAGTCGCTGAGGGTCGGACACGACTGAACGCCTTCACTTTCACTTTTCACTTTTCATGCATTGGAGAAGGAAATGGCAACCCACTCTAGTGTTCTTGCCTGGAGAATTTCAGGGACGGGGGAGCCTGGTGGGCTGCCATCTATGGGGTCACACAGAGTCGGACACGACTGAAGTGACTTAGCAGCAGTATATATATGTCAATGCTCTCTCAGTTCATCCCTCTCCTTCCTCTCTGTGTCCACAAGTCCATTCTATATGTCTCTATCTCTATTGCTGCCCTGCAAATAGGTTCATCAGCACCATTTTTCTAGATTGCATATATATGTGTTACTACATGATACTTTGTTTTTCTCTTTCTGACTTACTTCACTCTGTATAACAGGCTCTAGATCCATCGACCTCAGTACAACTGATTCAAATTCATTCCTTTTTATGGCTGAGCAATATTCCATTGCATATAAGTACCACAACTTCTTTATCTGTTCATTTGCTGATGGGCATCTATGTTGCTTCCATGTACTAGCTATCACTCTGTATGTTTTATTCAGGCCTGACTCTCTTTGGAGTCAGCCTGTTTATCACCTGGTTTCTGATTTAGGAGCTTGGAAAGGTAAAAGAAGTTCTGAGTAGCATAAGAATGCTAAAATCCAGTCAAATGCAGATGCATAAGTTTGCCAGCTTTGCCTCACAGAATTTGAGTTCTGCCTATCAATGGCATCTGTTGACCTCTGGTTATATATAGAGCATTCTTCAAGGAATCACAAGTAGGTCTCTGCCAGTCTTTTCTATTTTGAAATTGTAAATAGCTGTTCATACTAAATGCCAGGGAGACAAACACTATTTAAACTAGCTTAGGTTAAAACTAGCTTGGGTTTAGACCAGCTCAAGTGCAAAGGTGGGGCTATAGCAAGGGTGGTATAGCCTTAAACGCACTAACAATATGGGCAAGGGGGAAAACTGGATCTCAGAGACAGGTTGGTGGTAAACTCACATTTGCTTACAGACTCTTTTTCTGTCTTTTGTCTGCTTGTCATGGAGTATTGAGTTTATTCTCTTTTACTGCTGGCCAGTTTTCTTTACAATGTCTGAAAGTTTTCACACCAGCAGCTCTCACATTCTTCACCTCCCAATTTTACCTCTAGAGAGACTATCCCTTTCTCTTATTTCCAGTTTGAAAAATCTGGAGGGAAGCTCTACTTGGACCAAATGCTTATTCCTGGATAAAGCACTTCTCTGTCATTCCTGCTCAAATTAAAGGATAGGGGACAAGGAGCAGAACGCCGGGAAAAGAAAGATGTCCATTAGGTAAGCAATAAAGACTTAATAATATTAGGTATCATTTCTGGAGTGTGGTGTTCCTGATACTGATCTAAATAAGCACTTCCTTACAGCATCTCTTTGATACAGTAGGGTTGGTTTGTAAGCAGATGCTTTCTTCCTTTTACAGATAAAGGGGGAAGCAGATTATACCCCACTCCCTACAGTGGCATGGCTTGTGAATGATGACTCAGCCAGGGTTGGAATCCACATCAGTCTGATTCCCAGGCTTGAGTTTAGGACCACTCATTGGGCTGAGTGTCATGTGGTCATCCAGTGAAACTTTGAGCAGCGTCCACAGAGCACACACTTAATGTTTTTCTTCAGCACAGCGGTATTGGACAGCCAGTCAGTCTGAGCTTCTTGCCATCAGTAGCCACCATGCCAGTGGTTGAGGACCTGAAGACCACCGTGTATCCCGTCTTGAAGTATTAGGAGGCAGCCAGTGTGGGCCCAGAAGCCCCTGCTCGACCTGAACCCTGTCTTCCCTTCCTCTGAATCATGAATAACCTTTAACTGAGATCAGAGTTCTGTAACCTTTGCCATCTGTTGTCAAGTCACACTCTCAGATTCAGTCTTATTTCAGGCAAGCCTCTTCCCATTCTGCCCCTCATTCCACATGGTTTTCTCTTCAACAGACATCAGACATCAAGACACCCTCCTACATGGCAGCATCTAGCTGCTATATGCTTCATTCTACATAAATCCTCCCAGTTCTTGCTCCTTCTCTTATTTGTCATTTGTAAGCAGATTTCCCATCTTTTAAACTGTATTCTGGGCCTCTTCTATTTTCTCCTTTAGCTGAAATTGAATCTTATTTCAGGTCTTGATGATTTTTTGGCTCTCTCTCTTTTTGTTCCTAGACTCTCAATCAATTGCTCTTTCTCTTCCTTCCCCCTCATAACCATAAGTTCATTCTCTAAGTCTGAGTTTCTGTTTTTTAAATAAGTTCATTTGTATCATTGTTTTAAAGATTCTACAAATAAGCAATATCATATGATATTTGTCTTTCTCTGACTTACTTCACTAGTATGACAATCTTCAGATTGTTGCAAATGGCATTATTTCATTCCTTTTTATGGCAGAGTAATATTCCATTGTATATATATGTACCACATCTTCTTTATCCATTCATCTGTCAGTGGACATTTAGGTATCTTCCATGTCTTGGCTATTGTAAATACTGCTGCAGTGAACACTGAGGTGTATATAATCCATCTGAGGCTCTTTCTCTCTTAGTCATTCTCATCTCTCTCCCTTTCCTACCTGCTAAGAGTGGTCATCTGAACTACTCACCATTCAGTCATCTTGGCTTTCTTGCTGTAGTCTCCCACCATACCTGCTGAGTTGGAACTTCTGGACAAGACATGATTGTTCTCTGCTCTTATCTCCATGAGGTAAATTGGTCCTAGAGAAAATCACAGTAAGTGCAGAGTGTCATGTCTCATCTGGGTCTTCAGCATGTCCCTCACATCCTTATATTTCTCCTAAGTCAGCTCCTTATCTAGTTGTCTTCAGAGATGGCACCAAACTTGAACACTCTCTTTACATCCCTTGTTAGTCTCTGGGTATTCGTAGGGACATGCCCTTACTTTTAGCCCCATTGAATTCAGGCCTGTAGGTGTGGATTGTCTTTATTTCACAGCCTCCCAACCTACTAATGAATCTTTATCCACACTCATCATTGTCTTTCTTTTGTAGTCTTAATGGATGAGGCTTTTTTTCTCAGTATATCCCTCCCTTTTTTCCCTCAAACTCACCTACTTCTGTGTTCTCAGGAACTGGTCTCTAGAAGCCTCTGTCCCCATTCTCCCCGGTAGTTGACATGTTGTCATGAAATCCATAGACAAGCTTAATTTTTATTCATACTCAACAATAATGGTATTCCTCTTAATCTTTGACCCTATTCTATTATTCTTTATCTGTCCTCCTCATATAAATTTCTCAGGAGAGCTATCAACATCTGGTATTACCTCATCATCACTTTCTACTTACTTTTCCAGCTCATGTTTTTCTAGGTTCTATTCCAACCAGGCTACTGAAATTTGCCTTTGAAATCTCATCAGTGTCCTCCCAATTTGGTCCTTGTACATCAAAGCCTCCCAGTCATGCTCCTGCTACCTCCACATTCATTTTGCTATCATTGTTGACATATCTACCTTTTAAATATCTATCTTAGGTTTCTTCTTTTGCCTACTCTTCTTCATACACTCCCTTAGATAATGTAATCTCTTCTTTATATATTCATTATTCTCCAATATACATCACCACTGCTCTTGGAAATAAAATTATTTTTTTGTATCTTTTTAGATATGTTCCTCAGACTGTCCGACAAATATCTCTACTTGTATGAGCACAGGTGCCTCCTACTCTCTGTGTCTAAAATTGACCTTTAAGCTTGTCTCTATAAAGTGGCTTTTCTTCCTTTTTTAAAAAAAAATTATTTTAGTTGTAGTATTACCCAGTTGTAGCATTACCCAGTTACCTCACGGAGTCCAGGAATTTATTTTTCTTTTATCTTATGCCCTACATTCAACTCTTCACTGTTGTGCTGTGCACAGTTGCTCAGTCATGTCCGACTCTTTGCGACCCCATGGACTATAACCTGCCAGACTCCTCTGTCCATGGCATTTCCCAAGCAAAAATACTGGAGTGGGATGCCATTTTCTTCAGGGTATCTTCCTGACCCAGGAATTGAACCTGCATCTCTGCTTGGCAGGCAGATTCTTTACCACTGAGCCACCAAAGAAACCCATTGTTATGGGTTAGGGAAATACAAATGATTTTCCTTGAACTGTCCACAAAACACAGTGAAATAGATCGGAATTAGAAATGCATTGCTCTGCAAATGTGGAAATGACCTGCGCTCAAATGAAGTATATAATAATAGAAGAATAATCAATAGCATGTGTTGAGCATTAACTGCGTACCAGACACTGGAATGTGGTCTACTGTGCATGTTTAGTCTTATTCCTTCAGTACTGTGAGACGTTCACACACCTGCCCCTTTTCACAGATGAGGAAGCTTGAGTTTCACAGAGGTTGGTTAACTTCTGCCATCCTAGAAGCTGTGAGGAAATCAGGCTGCAATACAAGTTGAAATTCAAAGCCACAACTTTTAAAGCTGTGTTTTCTTCCCTCTAGATATCTTCTGAGTCTCTCATTCTCTTCTTCTGAGCATGTTCTATAGAACAGCTTTTGCTTCTTGTGTTTGCTTATTTATAACAAATTTGACACGACACACTCATAGGAGAATGCTGGCAGTAATTTAGCTGTGCCTCACTTTTCTCTCTTTGACTACGTTTCCATCTTTCTAACTGGATGTTTTTGTCATATTGTGACACTCTAAACAATTATCCTCAAAGGTAAGCATTATATCAACTCAGATAATTTAAAAAAAACATTTTTTTATGCTGGTTTTTACTCTAGGATAGTGTCTGTATTCACCTGCCTTTTTGAGTCAATATTTGAGGTGAATGACAGTTGTATTACTCTATTAGAGAAGCCACTTTTTATTCCCTAATTGTTGTGTTGTCCTAAAAAGTGTTAATATCATTCACTCAGTTGTGTCTGACTCATTGTAACCCCATGGACTGTAGCCCACCAGGCTCCTCTGTCCATGGAATTCTCCAGACAAGAATACTGGAGTGAGTGGTCATTCCCTTCTCCAGGGGATCTTCCTGACCCAGGGATTGAACTTAGGTCTCCTGCATTGCAGGCAGATTCTTTACTATCTGAAAATGGATAAGTAAATGATTAAATAGAAACACCTTCATAAAAGTTCAACACTGCTATCATAAAACTACTATTTTTTAAAAATATATTTGAGACTATCAAAAGGCCAAATTTATCCTTTTTCCTAACAACAGAATTTCAAAGCATGATCAAAGGTGATTGTTATGCAGAAAACTGGGAAATCAGAAGCAGCAGACTTTAGGCACAGACAGAAAAATAATAAGACAAGCTTAGGCTTTAGGTTAAGAAAATGTTTTAAAATACATTCAGATGAAAGGACAACATGTATCTGTTTGTGAAATCCCTTATCTTTCTTTCCATTTTGTAGATATGATGGAAAAAAAATGAGTAAATTAACCCGCAGCAGTTTGAGTACTTCTTACATCCTTCACCTTCTCTGAAGGGTATATTTTATTAGAAATGGAATGATTATTCAGTGTTTTGGCTGTGTTAGACTTTGGGGGTGCTCCCCAGATGTATGGTGCTCACTGAGAGCCTATGTTTGGACTGCAGGGAGGGGAGAATCCTGGCCAGAGGGGCTGTGCCGAACTCTTTCACATAGTTCCCATTACTAAGGAAACCACTCGTTTTGTCTGAACATGCTCTGAATAGATGTCTCATTTGAAGTCTAGTGCTCAAACCATGAAGATTGCATTATGGAGCTGAGAAAGAAATGAGGGGAACAAAAAATGCTTGAAAATGCCGCCAAGCATTCACAAAGCCTCATACTGTAATAACATTCCATGAGACAGAAGGTGCATTTATTTTTGCTGTATTCCAAGTTATTTTCGTGTCATAAAAGCAAATTCCTTTGCCTGCTCACGTAATCAAAATAAGCAAAGCAGATGTTCTTCTGACCTATTCTTAATCTCTGCTCTTGTTAGGATCTCACTCAGAAGTGTGACACTCGGCACAGGAAGGACAAAATATGGACTCTCATATTCATCTAGATTTGCTCCGTTGTGCCTTGGAACTAAATGGTGTAGCGCTATCTCTGTGCCAATAAACAAACACATGTTCAGCGTCAGACCTCAAAATTTGCAGCCTCCCATTTGCCACTGCTAAATGCAGAATGGCTACTGCAAACTAGTGCTTGGTGTTCTTTAATGAGCTTCCCATTCAGAGTCTGTGCGACAAAATACTGCTTCTAGAAGTCCTCCTGCTCCCTTCTCTAGCTTCTGGCAACTCATAGCAAAGAGACTAGCTCCAGCTGAAAAATCAGATGGTCTTCTTTCTTCTTTACCCTGGAAAGTAGGGTTTATGAGACTTTGATTGCAGTATAATCTTTACCATCCTACTCTCAATTCTTTGATAAAGGGTATTGATTTTCTTCAATGTATGTCAAGTGCTGTACAGGCATCCTCACCAGAGGTTGCCACCTTTAAACCCATAAAGTCAAGAGCCATCACTATAGGGAAAGAAAGAGTTAGTCTCTCAGTCATGCCGGACTCTTTGAGACCCCATGGACTGTAGCCCACCAGGCTCCTCTGTCCATGAGATTTGTCCAGGCAAGGATATTGCAGTGGGTTACCATTTCCTTCTCCAGGGGATCTTCCCGGCCCAGGGATGGAACCCGGATCTCCTGCACTAAGGCAGATTCTTTACTGACTGAGCTACCAGGAAGTCCATTATACAGGGAAGAGAGGCATTATTATCTTCATTTTCAGCTCCTTTAAGGCATTTAGCAAACAAGAGATATATCAATATATCAACTAATCCACAAATGTAGAAATTAACACGTATTTATAGATTCCTTGCCATTTTACTGTTTTGCTCATGCTCATAGCAGGAAGATAACATATCTGCATGACAGTCAGTGGCTGAATGAGGTATTGGACTTGGAGCGTCAAGTTTTAATTTTGCATTGTGGATACAGGCTGGTAAGGCTTCTCCTTGGAATACCAGTGTGACAAAGAGGTGCTCACAAGTCTAAGACCTAGAAATTGGCATGTACAGGTTTATTTGCTTACTAATCATGCAAAAAGCCAACAGCATTGTTAAAAGGTCTTTTTTTTTTTTTTTTAAGATCTTTTCTTTTTTCTCAGATCATGCATGTTTACTAAACATGTTTTAGAGTAGATGTCATTTGCAGATTTCCTGCCTGACCAAGTTTAAGAAATACCAATAAACTGAGTTATTTCTAGAATTCAGTTGCATGACAATACCACATAAAAGACCCTAGATTTGAAAGAAAGCTTATTCTTGTAAAAGTACATAAGTACTTATTCTATCAATAATCTCCTCGCTGATTCTGATCATGAGAATTCAGTTCATTTTGAAATGAACAGCCTGAAGCTGCCATTTGTTTCTGATCTGAGGTGACTATAGAGTTTTTACTCAGAGTGTATGTTTAGCACTTTAGCTGTTGTGGCTACTGACAAGAAAAATTCTAATACTCAGACTTATTAGAAGTTTGTTTTCAAGATGAATATACACTAGGTTCCTTATAGTTTATCCCCTCAAGGTTTGGCAGAGATCAGCAGGTAGGCATCTTCCTATTTTTGATATTCAGCATGAGGCCTGGTGTATAGTAAGCATCCAGTAGAGGAGACTGAACTGAGTTGTCTGATATGAGAAAAATACAGCAAACTCAGCATTTTAAAATGACTCTTAGCCTAGCCTAATTGAGTGTGAAGTGATGGAAACATTGAATGTTTAACTTGATTTAACATTGAGCTTCATAAAGTCTAATTTTTCCATGGCCCTTTAAACACCCATAGTCCTTTTTGAAATATGTTTTTCTGTGAATATAAGAGTTATAAAATTTCACTGGAAGTATTGAATCAGATCTGTCATACAGCCTTTGCTTTGTTTCAAGCCTACCTAGTTATATTTGTATTTCATTCTCTTAATGGGAGAATTCTCAAAACGTCTCCGGGTACTGCAAATCATCAGATATTCATTATAATTCTGTTTCTGCCTGCAACAATATATTTGCAGTCTGTTGTAACAATCATACATTTCAGTTAATACCAAGAATCATTTTATTTGGAGAAGAAAGTCCTTTTAGAAGACTTAAACTTGTTAGTAGACCAAAGAGATTTTAATTTGAACAAAAATAGAGAATTTACAATTATGTACTAGTTATTTTAACAATATCTATGATTTGGTAAAGTCAGAAGCTCATTTTGTAATTTTTTTTAGGGAAGTTATAGTCTTTACTATGCATCTTCAGCCATACATTTTGAATCATGAAGTATTTAAATATAATTTAGGAAGTTGTGTTAAGACCCAAGTCAAAACTTACCTTACCAGGACAGATAACATTGTGAGAGTGATTAAAATATAGTGAATTTAAATACAAGTAAATACCCATTCATACAATGTTGTTTTTTGAGTGAATTTAGAAAAAACTTAATGCCGTATTTAACTAAATGAAACTTGTATTGATTCCATACTCCTTTTAAATTATTTAACTGAATATATTCTTTGTTTAAGGTTGTTTATTAACAAAAGAACTCAGGTTTATTTTAGAAAATTTGGAAAATTTAGAAAGGATCAAGAAGAATGTAAAACCCTTTGCCATCAAAGAAGGTATATACTTTGGCATACTTTTGGTCATATTTTTGTTCTTATGTATTAGAAAAAATCCATTTTTAAAAATTATATAAAAATAGAATAACTTTTCTATAAAAATTATATAAAAATAAAATAATCTTTTTATTTTAAGCACATATATTAATATCATACAGAGGACCCATTTCCCGAATACTGCTGCTGCTGCTAAGTTGCTTCAGTCATGTCTTCCCTGAATAGTAGATATCTGTTAAAATTTTTTCATTGTTTTATATTGTAAATAATGCTGTGATAAACATCACCGGGGAGAAGGAAGTGGCAACCACTCTAGTATTGTTGCCTAGAGAATCCCATGGACAGGAGATCCTGGTATGCTGCAATCCATGGGATCACAGGAGTAGGACACAACTGAGCAACTGAGCACAGACACACACACACATCACAGGATAGGATTGCTGTCAGTGGCTTTTCAACTGCAGGTTTTAGTCATTTTAATACTCTTGATATGTATGATAGCTACCTTTTCTGAAACCACACACACAATGTGTGAGTCTCCTTCCGACCACGCCCTTGCTAGTATTCATTAATTTATTGACTCAAGAAATACATTTGAACACCAAGGGATTTGCTCTAGGTGCTGGGAATACAGAGGTGAAAAATAAAGTCACTGATTTTAGAAATTTTATTTGTTGGGGAAATTTAGGAAGTAGATGATAAACAGGCAATGACAAATATGCAAGTATATAACATGTTGATTCCAGAGACTGGTATACATATTTTTTTTTTTTTAAAGTTAAAGCCCAATAATAGCATGGTGAATAACAAAGAAGGACATTTAACATACATTCTTAAAGGTGATTCCCTCTGAGAAGGTGAAATTTGTTAAATGTTAAAAGGAAGGTCAGGCCCCAGTGTTTCAGGAAGAATAACAGTGCATGCAAAGGTCCTAAGACACAAATGTTAATGTGTCTTAGGGATGGAAAAAGCCCAGTGCACCTAAGTGTAGTGAAAAAAAAAAAAGGAAGTGTAGAACATGATGCCCAAATGGCACCCTGAAATGAGATCATTCATGGCCTTACAAACCATGTCAAGGAGTTGGATTTTGATTGTAATGGGCAGCCATTAAATGGTTTTATTAGAGGAGAGATATTACTGGATTTATCATTTTTATGCACTGCTTCAAAAACAACAAAGGTACTACACAGACACTTGAGTGAAATAGGAGTTAAGGGGTGAGACAGACACTAAGGCTTGACTTCCACGATAGCTGGGTAGTGGGGAGAGATGGTAGGATTCCAGAGATATTTGAAATACACATGAAAAAGACTGCTGACTAGTTGTGTGTAAAGGATATAGGAAAAAACGATTTACACAAGACTCCTACATTGTGGCGTCACTGTCTTGGTGGACAGGTGGTGATGATATTAAGGGAGATGTATGATTCTGCAGGAAGAACAGAGTGCCCCATCTCCAGAGTTCTGTTTGGCCTCTATAATGGAAAGAGAAGCATAATGTTACAAAATGCTTAAAATGCTTTCATATTTGGTTGACTATGTAAGGCAAAAAACAAAACCAAAAAACCTTTGCCCTCATCGAGTCTACTCATTCACTTCCCTGAAGGAAGATTAAAATTTTTCACAGAATGAATTCCAAAAAGAAGTCAGTACAATATTCATCTCTGTCTTTATATAAATAATTATGCAATAAGCAGAAGAAACAATTAGTACAAAGGCTCTAAGGTGTGGATTTCTAGATGGATATGACAAGGTAGGCTTTCATTTAGAGAGAAGATTTCCCTGATTCCATCTGAGCTCAGGTGTCTCAGCCCATGTCATTTTCCCCAAGTTGAAGAAAGACTATCCACTATTCCATATAATCAGAAGAAAGAAAAATAAGATGTCATGGAAGGAAAATTAAAGCTTTTTATTTGGCCTAGTCTGAAGATTTGTGAGAAGAAAAGAGGGGAGAGAGATGAGCATAAGGTGATTGGAGAGATGTCTTTCAACATGTCCTTCTAGAGATGGAGGAATGCATTAAGCAAATAGAATCATTCTTATATCTCCGATGAAGAACCACGTTTGCTCTCCTGTCACTCTTACGCTGACCCAGAACAATCTGGCCACACCATACAGTCAGCCAAAAGGTTTCGCTTTCCTGAGCCACAGGAGCTGGGTTGAGACACAGTGGACTGGTGGCTCGAGTCCATACAGCAGAGGCTGGGCTGGTACCTGAGCTCCACGCTGGATGGAAGACAAGCCAGTCATTCTGGAGTTTGCCACTAATGCAACCTGGGTTGAAGATGATTTGCCAGGCTCTGAGCAAAATGATGGAGACGAAAATCAAAATACCAAGCCAAACTAACCAACCACAATCTCACAAACATTGTAGTATTCATAGATTGAAGCTCAGAGTATCAGCAGAGTCAATCACTTAAGGGTCTGGTTAAAATGCAGCTCCTGATCCAGTACGGCTGGAGTGGAGACTGGGGCTGTGTATCTCAAACAAGCTCCCAGGGGACATCAGTGCTGCTGGTGCAAAGACCACATTTAGAGGAGCGAGGAGCTAGTACATAAGAAGGATTATCATGAAAGCCAATGGACCCCTCCCTCCAGTGTCATGAGGGCAGATATTTGAAGTGTTCTTTTTTCCCCCTGAGGCAAAATTAAATATTATCTGAAGGCTCTCTCAAACTATCAGACTAGGCCAAGTTTAAACAAGGTAGCATATTTTGTTCATTTGATATTCTTATAGCCAGTAGGTACAAGGCTTGGGAGAACAATTTCATTGGCTATAAATAAAAGCAAAGTATTCATTTGTTTTTTTTCGCTGTGTATTCCAGAATAGTGAGGTAGGCTAGGGTTATCTTTTAGCTAGATAATAATCTTCATCACAATTTTGTATGTGTGAACCTGGAGCCCAGAGGAGAGAGCAGAGTTGAAGAGGTAAATTTGGAAGTCATCCACATATCCTTAGATGAAACCTCCTGGGGAAAGAGTGTACAGAGACAAAGACATCCAGAGATCTGACCTGAGGCCCTCTATCATCTAATGTGAACCACAGGTGGAAAAGTTGCTAAGGGAAAAGGGACAACTGGCAAGAAGGAAGCCAGAAGAGCTCAGTGTTAGGGAAACCAAAGAAGAATGGAGTGGCTAGCTGTGTTAATGCTCGTGTGATTTTGAGGGTTATGAAAACAAAATATTGATCATGAGATTTGGCCCCTACAAGTAGAGATTTATGATGGTATATTAAGAATTTTTTTAAGAGTTTGAAAGTAAGCTGTTTAAAAATATAACTTCTAGAATATTCTGCTCCTATTAGAATCTAAATTCTAGAAAACACTGCCTTATAGCCATAGCCTCACTTCCTGACTTGCTGTGATATTTCATTCCATTCTGTTTGGTTTTTTATTTTGGTCCTTCCATTGAATTGTTATCGGTCACTTGTATTTGCCCCAGAAATCCCCCAGATTTCTTTTTTCTTACAGATTCTCTACGACTACATTTTCTCAAGCATTTCAGTATCTGTTTTTTTTTTTTTTTGTAGTGAAAAGTACTACAGAGCTACACTGAAATTTGTTATGTGCTTACTGTCTTGGTCAGAACCAGAAATGCAAGAAAAAACAACCATTCAAATGTTTCTGGAAGCAAAAAAACATTGTATTTTTAAGAAAACTTAAGACTCTGTCACCTTTTTCTTTTGTAATCAAGGCTCATTAGCAAGAAAATTAGAATGTTGATTCCCAGCAGTGTCTGTATGGATGAAATCTCCATGAGCCAACTTCCCTTTCCAAAGTGTGCTAAATATTGTTGAGAGAATTCTAGATAATTGGCAGAGGAACAAGCATTTAGACAGAACTGTGTCCCAAAATGAGAGAACTAAAGATATGCTTCATGGGACCATGTATTTTCCATGGGACTGGAACTAACTGGATTTTGCTCTGAACCTTGAGAAATAAAGCTCTTTTAGCTTTGTTAAAATAAACCCTGCTTTGAAAAATTATTGGACATGTGGTGTTTATGAAAAGCAAGTCAGTATTCTATAAATTTTCTTAGACATTTAAAGTAGTAATCAGCTGAGAGAAAGACTGAACTGTTTTATGAGGTATCATGGTAGATGGAGAGATGAAAGGTCAGGCAATGAAAAGACCAGGTTTCTTACTCTCTCTCTGACCTCAATTTACTGTATTAGTTTGGATAGGACATTCAACCTTTTTGGACCCTGTGCTTTATCTCCAAAATGAGAGAATTAAACCTGGTTTTCTCTGAGGTCCCTTTCAGCTCTGTTGTTTATTGAGACAATAGTTCAACAGTCAAAGTCATTAGGTAGAAACTAGGAAGTGTTTTCTGCACAAAAGTTTTTGCTATTTGAGTGGTTGGTTATCAGAGATTGGATATTGTCCAGGGTCCTAAGGACAGGCCAAAGCCAGGCTAGGAAATAATTATGTCCTTACACATAATAATGTATGCCAAATAACAGCATTTTTTTATTTTCCCTGTGCAGAAGCCAAAGGTTAATAATTAAAGAAGGTTGATGCACAGACCATTGGAAATAAGTATTATCTTCCTTAGTGGCAAATTTTGCAACATAGTTGGTAACACGATTATTAATAAGCATTTCAGGACGACCTATATTTCAGCAAACAACACTTAACAGAAGATATTAATACCTCTCAAGGGGATGGTGGAACCCCAGAATTTGAGCCTCCTAAAAGTGAACCTCAAATAGTAGTGGAAATGATGCCATGAGGAATAATCTTGCAGTGGCAAGTGGATAGACTTGATAAATAGGGTTTCTCATTTCTGTTTGCCATGCTTCTAAGACGAAAATGGCAATGAAGTGATAGTATGGCTGAGAACATAGTCTTTGATCAGAACAAATATATAGGCTTGAATGAAAACAAACTTACTTCAAAAACACAATTTAAAAAAATTCAAAAAAATTCAAACTTAGAAATTATAAGAATATTACAGTGAATTCCCACTCACAACAATTAATAGCATCTTTGTGTGTTTGCTTGATCTTTCTCTCTATATATACATATATATGTATATAGACAACACACATATTGTCATTTTTATTGCTATCATTATTGCTGACCTACATAAAAATTAATTGTAGATATGATGACCCTTTAGTGTTAAATTCTAAGAAATTTTATCTTATATAATCCTACAACAGCTGTCCAATTCAGGATTTTTGACAACAGAACAATACTATTATCAAATGTATAGTTTGTATTCAATTTTCATCAGTTGTTCTAATAGTGTTCTTGATAGCCATTTGCTTGTCTTAATTAAGAATCCAGTTGAGCATCACATGTTGCCTTTAGTTGTTATGTTGCATTGAACTGGTTTTCATGACACTGACATTTTTTGAATTTTGTATGATGTCCCTTAATTTTGGTTTTTCTAATTTTCTTCATGATTGGATTGAGGTTTTGCATTTGAAAGTAATACAACCTTAGCACATCATATCAGGAGGTAAACAATATCAGTCTGCTTCAGTTTTAATGATGTCAAGGATGATCCCTTAGCAAAGGCAGTGTCTGTTAGGTTTATCCACTGTAGTACTAACTTTTTTTGATATTAGGTAATATGTTTTCATTGTCAAATAATGTATTCATTGTCAACTCATGCAGTAGGTTTAGCATTCAGTGATGATTGTCACCTGAAAGTGAAAAGTGAAAGTGAAAGTCATTCATTCGTGTCCGACTCTTTGTGACTTCATGGACTACATAGGCCATGGAATTCTCCAGGCCAGAATACTAGGATACTGGAGTGGGTAGCTCTTCCCTTCTCCAGGGAATCTTCCCTACCCCGGGATCGAACCCAGGTCTTCGGCATTGCAGGCAGATTCTTTACCAGCTGAGCTACCAGGGAAGCCCAGTAGTAGCTCTGGTTGAATATGGGGGGTCCATAATATATTCATTAGTTGGCATCCTCATATAATGAATAGCTTTTTTTTCTTTCTTTTTGTTTAGTACAAGTAGGGACTAATGGATTCATCTTCCTCTGAGTGAGTCATAACCATCATTATTCATCGAGATTATTCCATTGTCCCAGACATGGCAGTGGGCAACATTTCCTTTTAAAATTCTTTCATTCATTTGTAATGACCCCATCATTTTTTATGGACACTTGACATCAGCAAAGTCTTGGGAAGTCTGCTATAAACTTAAAAAAAGAAGTGAAATTTATATAACATAAAATTAACCATTTTCAAGTGTAAGTGGCATTTAGTGCCTTCATGGTGGTGTACAGCTACCACCTCCATCAAATTCCAAAACATTTTCTGTACTCCAAAAGAAAACCCTATACCCATTAAGTAATCACTCCTTGTTCTCCCTTTACTCTAGCTCTCTGCAACCACCTGTCTACTTTCTATGAATTTACCTTTCTGGAAATAGTCTGAATATTTCATATAAAGGGAATTATACAATATGTGACCTTTTCGTGTTGGTTTCTCTCACTTAATATATTTTTTCTAGGCTCATTCTCATTGTAGGATGTATCAGCACTTCTTATGGTTATTCAACCATAAAATGTTATTCAACATTCCATTGTATGCATATCTACATTTTGTTTATTCATCCACTAATGGGCGTTTGGATTTTTTCTACCTTTTGGCTATTGTGAATAGTGCTGCTGTGAACATTCACATACAAGTATTTGTTTGAATACCTACTTTCAGTTTTGGAGGGTGTACACCTAGGAGCGGAATTGCAGGGTTACATGTCATTCACTATTTAACTTCTTAAGGAACCACCAAACTGTTTTTCACAGCTGCCATACTAGTTTGCATTTCCACTAACTGGGGGTTACAGTTTCTCTACATCTTTGCCAATGCTTATTTCCAGTTTTTAAATTCTCACCCTTCTAGTGGATGTGAAGTAATATCTGACAGTTTTGATTTGTATTTCTTTAAGCCCAATTATTTTAAGTATCTATGCTTTTTGACCAATTGTATATCTTCTCTGAAGAAATGTCTATTGATGTTCTTTGCCGATTTTTGAAATGAGTTGTTTGGTTTTTTGTTGTTAATTTGTAAGTGTTCTTTATATGGAAACTAAGAAGTACAAATGTTTTTAAACTCATGATTTTTTCTGATATGAAATTGAGAGAATTGAATTAAGAGTAGTTTAAGAAAAAGGTCAAATAGATAATCCTTTTTAATTACTTAACTGAAATTCAAATATATGTCTATTTATACAACTATGAAATGTAGGTTTATTCTATCTGGGGATTGGTTAAAATATTATATGATATGCCTGCTGTCCATGGCTCTTTCAGTGTAGCTATGATGGTGCAGCAGAGAATTTTGGGTTCCCCAGTGAATCAGGAGTCCAACTCATCAGGGAAAATCACTTTACATTCAGTATTTACCCAATGAGGCTCAATGTGGCAGACTTGTAAAGTCTAGTTTGCAAAAACAACTTACTCTGGCCAAGTTTTGATGACCCAATTTTCTTATCTTCTTGGTAAAAATTTTCCAATCACCAGTTCCTTTCTTATCAGATAATGTTTTTTATTTAACAACAACAGAACAGCAGATTTTTCTAGCTAGCATCTCCATGCATGATTACTTCCCTAAACTAGTATCCATCAACTGAATACCAATCACTATTTGTCATGACAGTTATCGGCAGTGCAGCCTTGGGACATACTGCTTTAAACTTTGGTGGAATGTTTTGCAGCATGTCAATTGCTGTCATTTTCAGATGCCAAGGCTGCCTTTTGAGGTGGAGCCTGCAACCCTTTACAGTTTTGTGGTGCTTATGATTTTTTTCCAATAGAATTCCTAACTTTCTTTATTCAAAGTTCCTCTGGACTTTACCCATTGGCAGGTGTTTTTCTCACTCTAGTTTTATATCTAGCTTTATATTTCTGACAGAAAATGTGACTCACTGTTGCTAGGAACTGTTTACCTTTCAACCTATAAATCTGTGTTGTGAAGTTCCAGATAATATTTATTACCTCATTTCTGTTATCTAGGAAACTGTCTTTGGAGAAGGGTAGGGATGGCAGAGATTCTGGTTGTGAAAGTTCCAGTATGACTGTATTAGAGACAGAAGCGTCACTTGTTTCATGATATATTTGCAAATAAAAAATAACGTTTGGGGGGACAGTGTCCTGTCTTTGGCCCTGGAAACTGGCTTGATTATCCATTCTGGACAGATCTGAAGAGAGTCCGGTGATTGTTTCTTTGAAATTTGTGTGGTCTTTCCACCTTAGCAATCTCTGCAGGAAGGAAACCAGTTCTAGGTGGCCCCATCTCCATTAGGCATCTGGACCCTACATGGCGATTGGTTGGGGATTAGTGAGAAGTACAGCAAAAGTCCCAGGAGAATCACTGTTTTGTATATATATACATTTAGAATCTACGTGCTACTTAACATTGGGGAATATAATCATCAGTGTTCATTATAATTATTAATCTGCAAATAGCAATTAAAACACTTTAAAAAATCTTTTCTACCTAAAAACACAGAATATTCTAGTTTTAAGAGACCTTAGATGTTCTTAATTATAATTTTCTAATTTTTTTGGATGAAAAGACTCAAGGCCAGTGTTATGGACTAGTTTATTATTATTCCTCATTATAACAAATGTTTGTCCTCAAAGGAAATCTAGCAGTCATCTAGGAAATAAAGAGCATGTCCACAATGACTCACCCCTCTGCAGACATTGCTAATAGATCCAAGCGCTCCTTCCCACAGAGCACAAAGCCTCTTGCTCACATGCCCAGCTATCATTACCAGTGAAAAGGTGTTGCTACAAGCTGAGGAATCTTTTTGCCTTCCCAAATCCAGTCCATTTCCTTCAGGTTAAAGAAGAGGCGATTAAAGAAAAATCATAGTGAGTTTCTTTGCTTAGATTGCAGAAATAAAACATTTGCTGAGCAGCCCCCTCTCGCTTCCTGGGATAGCATCCACTCTACTTTGCCAGAGCGTATCCACGCACCCAGCCTCTGTCATGGCTGTGTACCAGACTGAAAGCTGAGTAAAAAGCAGCTCTCTCAAGGAATTCCTCTTTTATTGTTATTGGCAGAGGTAGCTGGCTTCACTGCCTGATTAGCCCATTAATCCAGTGAACAAAAGAACAGAAGAGATTTGAGTTAGACTTTTGAGATGTCTTTTCTAAAATTAGAATGACCTCATGGTTTGTTCTGGGAAGTTTAAAATTTAGAGAATAATAATTAGGTATCTTTCGACATTGCTATTGTCTATATTAAATTTTAGTTGGAAAATAAAGGCATCTTTTTAATTGCTTTTGATAGCACTAAGAGGTTTTTCTTTCAATTGCCTAAAGTTGATATATATGCTGTTAAAAATTAAAAACAATATTAACTTGGAGAGATCATAATTTATTTTTTGATGTTTTTTCTTAATTTATTTGTTCTGTTTAAGAAAGTTTGCTCAATTTTAGAGCATATACATAGTGCATTCTGTCACTTTGCCCCCTAGAATTGGAAAGTAGTACTTTTTTACAAAATATGCATAAAATGACACATTTAAACGGCATATTGATTTCATGAAAATATGAAAATCTATCATTTTTTTTCTTGGTGCTTTTTGCATATTAATTTATACCAGCTTGGAAATGTGAGAAATTATTTCATACCAAATACATTTTTCTCTGCCAAAGTTTAGTGTGAAATGTTCCTTTTCCACAATGAAAAATGCTCCCCATCAGTCACAAACATTTCTTCAAAATTATTAGTGATACATGAAACAAATTAGGTCATCTGTCTTCTCACATACTGTCTCTTATTCTGTATTCTCTATGGTCTCTTTATGTATGTGTGTTGTGTATGTAGGTAGGTAAATCTGTGTATGTACACTGATATACATGTACACACACTTTCATACACTGTATGTTTCACTATGATTAATTGACTGGCTTAGTGTTTATATAATATTTATTTTTTGTATATTTATTTCTTTATTCTTCAAATGCCCTGGTGTCACACTGCTTTAATTCAGGGTTAATTGAGCACTCAGTCTTCTTTGAAACATTTTTACGTCTTCACACTGCTCCCCACCCGATCCTCAGTCTCTGGCTGAAATTCCCTTAGAAGCTGCATCTTTCTGGTTCCTTGCCTAGTCTCTTGCTTTCCCTTCTTTATCTCCTTTGTCAGCTTGTTTTCTGCCTGTCATCATGGAAAGAGCATATGCTCTGCTGTTAGACAAAACTAGGTTCCAGTCTCACTTATACCCTTAGTATGTGACTTTAAACAAGTGATTTTTTATTTATTTGATCCTCTCTTTCCTCATCTGTAAATTATTATAGTGCTTTCCTGTATGAGTGAGGCTCCTGATAAGAAAGAAAAGACCTCTTCAGTTTAGGAGAAATTAAGAAGGATTTATTTATAGGACTAATTGTGAAAGAATGTGGGATATTGAGGAGTAACTGGGGAGGATGTTCAGGAATCCATTGAAAGTGCTGTCACTCACCTTCACATCTGCATCTTCCTTCTCTATCCAAAGGGCAAAGGGGAGGGATGAGTTAACTGGATTCTAGAATGAAAAGCTGAATCATGTAGAACATGCTGTCTTAATAGAAGTGGGGACTTTCTATCAGAGAGGGACACAGCCGATCTGAGGCAGTCCTACTGGGAGAGAACCACGTGAATAAATGCCAGCTTCTCTCTCCTCCCTCTCTCTAGCCTTCATCTGGGCTCCTCACTGACTATACGTAACCTTCAGTTAAGAATTGAGCTCATCTGTGTAATACATACAGTTCAGCTCCCATGTCTGAGATCATGGTGGATGCAAGAGTGTAAGCCAACTACAGAGTTAGAGGGAACCACCCTCAATATTCCCCGCACTTCTGTCTCCAACTGCATTTGGTGAGGAGGCTACCTTCAGGTTCGATAGTCTGCTAGAAGGACTCACATAACTTACTGAAAGCTCTTAGACTTTCAGTTATGGTTTGTCATACGGAAAGGATACAAATTAAAATTGACCAGTGGAAAAAGCACATGGCGCACTGAAAAAGTACAAATGCAAAGCTTCTATTATCTTATCCTTGTGGAGTCATATTATGATGCATTATTTCCCTGGCATCCATGTGTGACAGTATAGCTGTAGTATTGCCTAACATGGAAGCTCACCTGAGCCTTGGCATTCTATATTTTATTGTGTCTATTACATAAAGAAGATTGATTGATTGCCCATGTGGTTTATCTTAGTCTCCCAGTTAACTGACACTCTGTGATGCAAAGCCCATACCCTAAATTACATTGTTGTTTTTCTCTGCCATGATGAACCCCTTCCCTAAGTTTTACAGTTAAAATATCCAGCATTATCTAAGGCTCACAGGCCATTGAAAGCAGTCTTAACTTTTCCAGGGTATAGAGATTACTTGCCCGATGTTCAAGGTGAAGGCCAGTGTTAGATTTTTACTACACAGTTGAAAGAATGGAGAGTGGATATAGAGGGGCAAAAGTTAGCAGTCAGGAACATTGCCTTTAAGAAGTACTTCAAAGATTAAATGAAATATCCAATTTAAATCACTTCCTGCAGTGCCTAGAATATTTTGTTGGCGTTATGCAATTGCTTGGTCATGTCCAATTCTTTGCAACCCCATAGACTGCAGCATGCCAGGCTTCCCTATCCTTCACCGTCTCCTGGAGTCCACTCAAACTTATGAACATTGAGTCAGTGATGCCATTCAACCATCTCATCTTCTGTTGTTCCCTTCTCCTCCTGCCTTCAATCTTTCCCTTTTCCAATGAGTTGGCTGTTGGCATCAGGTGGCCAAAGGTTAGAACTTCAGTTTCAGCATCAGTCCTTGCAATGAAGATTCAGGGCTGATTTCATTTAAGATTGACTGGTTTGATCTTCTTGCTGTCCAAATGACTCTCAATGTCTTCACCAGCACCAAAGTTAGAAAGCATCAAATCTTCAGTGTTCTACCTTTGTTACTGTCCAGCTCTCATATCTGTACATGACTACTGGAAAAACCATAGCTTTTGACTATACAGATCTTTATAGGCAAAGTAGTGTCTCTGCTTTTTAATACATTATCTAGGTTGGTCATAGCTTTCCTTCCAAGGAGCAAGCGTCTTTTAATTTCATGGCTGCAGTCACTGTCCACAGTGATTTTGGAATACAAGAAAATAAAGTCTATCACTGTTTCCATTGTTTCCGCATCTATTTTCTTGAAGTGATGGGACTAGATGCCATGGTCTTACTTTTTTGAATGTTGAGTTTTAAGCCAAGTTTTTCACTCTCTACATCACCTTCATCAAGAGGCTCATTTCCTTCTGCCATAAGGGTGGTGTCATCTGCATATTTGAGGTTATTGATATTTCTTTTGGCAATCTTGACTCCAGCTTGTGCTTCATCCAGCCCTGCATTTCACATGATGTACTCTGCATATGAGTTTGGGTAAACTCCGGGAGTTGGTGATGGACAGGGAGGCCTGGCGTGCTGCGATTCATGGGGTCGCAAAGAGTCAGACACGACTGAGTGACTGAACTGAACTGAACTCTGCATATCAGTTAAATAAACAGCTTTGTGATACTCCTTTGCCAATTTTGATCCAGTCCATTGTTCCACGTCCCGTTCTAACTGTTGCTTCTTGACTTGCATACAGGTTTCTCAGGAGGCAGGTAAGGTGGTCTGGTACTTTAGGATTGACTGGAATCCCATCTCTTTGGGAATTTCCCACAGTTTGTTGTGATCCACACAGTCAAAATCTTTAGCATAGTCAATGGAGCAGAAGTATATGTTTTTTCTGGAACTCACTAACTTTTTCTATGATCCAACAGATGTTGGCAATTTGATCTCTGGTTTCTCTGCCTTTTCTAAACCCAACTTGAACATCTGGAAGTTCTCAGTTCACATATTGTTAAGCCTAGCTTGAAGGATTTTGAGTATTACTTTGCTAGCATGTGAAATGAGTGCAATTGTGCAGTGGTTTGAACATTCTTTGGCATTGCCCTTTTTTGTGATTGGAATGAAAACTGACCTTTTCCAGTCCTGTGTTCACTGCTGAGTTTTCCAAATTTGCTGGCACATTTCCAAATTTAGTGCAACACTCTAACATCATCATCTTTGAGGATTTGAAATAGCTAAGCTAGAATTCTGTCACCTCCACTAGCTTTCTTTGCAGTGATGCTTCCTAAGGCCCACTTGACTTTATCTCCAGGTTATCTGTCTCTAGATTAGTGATCACACCATTGTGGTTGTTTGGGTCATTAAGATCTTATATGTATGGCTCTTCTGTGTATTCTTGACACCTCTTCATAATATCTTCTGCTTTTGTTAGGCCCATACCATTTCTGGCATTTATTGTGCCCATATTTGCATGAAGTGTTCGTTGTTATCTCTAATTTTCTTGAAAAAACTCTCTAGTCTTTCCCATTCTATTGCTTTCCATTTCTTTTTATTGTTAACTTAAAGACTTGCTTATATATTCTTGCTATTCTCTGGAACTCTGCATTCAGATGGCCTGCCACAGAGTCAGGGGCACTGACTATGACAGTCCTGGGAGGCCTGGTGTGCTGGCATAAGTCTTTTTGAAGGAGGTCAACATTACCGCTATTACTCCTACCATAGTTTGGCTTCAGGCTAAACTTGAACAAGCCTGCTATCCTCATCCATCAGAAGGCAGATAGAATGAAAACCACAGTCACGGAAACTAACCAAACTGATCACATGGACCACAATCTTGCATAAGTCAGTGAAACTATGAGCCATGCTGTGTGGGACCACCTGAGATGGATGGGTCATTGTGAAAAGTTCTGACAAAACATTGTCCACTGGAGAAGGGAATGGCAAGGCACTTCAGGATTCTTGCCTTTAGAAAATAATAGCAAATGAAGCAACTGACAGAGAACTAATCTCAAAAATATACAAGCAACTCCTGCAGCTCAATTCCAGAAAAATAAACGACCCAATCAAAAAATGGGCCAAAGAACTAAACAGACATTTCTCCAAAGAAGAATACAGATGGCTAACAAACACATGAAAAGATGCTCAACATCACCCATTATCAGAGAAATGCAAATCAAAACCACAATGAGGTACCATTTCACACCAGTCAGAATGGCTGCGATCCAAAAGTCTACAAGCAATAAATGCTGGAGAGGGTGTGGAGAAAAGGGAACTCTCTTACCCTGTTGGTGGGAATGCAAACTAGTACAGCCACTCTGGAGAACAGTGTGGAGATTCCTTTAAAAACTGGATATAGAACTGCCTATGACCCAGCAATCCCACTACTGGGCATACACACCGAGGAAACCAGAATTGAAAGAGACAACGTGTACCCCAATATTCATCGCAGCACTGTTTATAATAGCCAGGACATGGAAGCAACCTAGATGTCCATCAGCAGACGAATGGATAAGAAAGCTGTGGTACATATACACAATGGAGTATTACTCAGCCATTAAAAAGAATACATTTGAATCAGTTCTAATGAGGTGGATGAAACTGGAGCCTATTATACAGAGTGAAGTAAGCCAGAAAGAAAAACACCAATACAGTATACTAACACATATATATGGAATTTAGAGAGATGGTAACGATAACCCTGTATGCGAGACTACAAAAGAGACACAGATGTATACGAGATGGTAACGATAACCCTGTATGCGAGACTACAAAAGAGACACAGTCCTTTGGAGTCTGTGGGAGAGGGAGAGGGTGGGATGATTTGGGAGAATGGCATTGAAACATGTATAATATCATATATGAAATGAATTGCCAGTCCAGGTTTGATGCAGGATACAGGATGCTTAGGGCTGGTGCACTGGGATGACCCAGAGGGATGGTATGGGCAGAGAGGTGGGAGGGGAGTTCAGGATGGGGAACATGTGTATACCTGTGGTGGATTCATGTTGATGTATGGCAAAACCAATACAATATTGTAAAGTAATTAGCCTCCAATTAAAAAAAAAAAGAACTCCATGAAAAGTATGAAAAGGCAAAAAGATATGACATTGAAAGATGAACCCCCCAGGTTAGTAGATGTTCAATAAGCTACTGGAGAAGAGTGCAGAAACAATTCCAGAAGGAATAAAGAGGCTGAGTTGAAGTGGAAACAATGCCCAGTTGTGGATGTGTCTGGTGGTAAAAGTAAAGTTCGATGCTGTAAAAAAACAATAATGCATAGGAGCCTGGAATGCTAGGTCCATGAATCAAGGTAAATTGGAAGTGAACAAATACTTGAGATGTTTGATCAAACATAGGAGATGTCAAGAGTGAGCATCCACATTTTAGGAATCATGAACTAAAAGCATCACTATGAACAAGGCTAGTGGAGGTGATGGAATTCCAGTTGATGTGTTTCAAATCCTAAAAGATGATGCTGTAAAAGTGCTGTACTCAGTATGCCAGCAAATTTGGAAAACTCAGCAGTGAGTAGCCACACGACTGGAAAAGGTCAGTTTTCATTCGAATCCCAAAGAAATGCAATGCCAAAGAATGCTCAAGCTACCGCACAATTGCACTCATTCTCCAAGCAAGGCTTCAACAGTATGTGAACCATGAAATTCCAGGTGTTCTAGCTGGATTTAGAAAAGGCAGAGGAACCAGAGATCAAATTGCCAACATCCGTTGGATCATTGAAAAAGCGAGAGAGTTCCAGAAAAACATCTACTTTTGCTTTATTGACTATGCCAAAGCCTTTAACTGTGTGGATCAAAATGAACTGTGGAAAATTCTGAAAGAGATGGGAATACCAGACCACCTGACCTGCCTCTTGAGAAATCTGTATGCAGGTCAAGAAGCAACAGTTAGAACTGGACATGGAACAACAGACTGGTTCCAAATAGGGAAAGGAGTATGTTAAGGCTGTATATTGTCACCCTGCTTTTTTAACATCTATGCAGAACACATCATGAGAAATGCTGGGCTGGATGAAGCACAAGCTGGAATCAATATTGCCAGGAGAAATACCAATAACCTCAGATATGCAAATGACACTACCCTTATGACAGAAAGTGAAGAAGAACTAAAGAGCGTCTTGATGAAAGTGAAAGAGAAGAGTGAAAAAGTTGGCTTAAAACTCAACATTCAGAAAACTAAGATCATGGCATCCGATCCCATCACTTCATGGCAAATAGATGGGGAAGCAATGGAAACAGTGACAGACTTTATCTTTGGGCTCCAAAATTACTGCAGATAGTGACTGCACTCATGAAATTAAAAGGTGCTTGCTCCTTGGAAGAAAAGTTGTGACCAACCTAGACAGCACATTAAAAAGCAGAGACATTACTTTGCCAAAAAAGGTCCATCTAGTCATAGCTATGGTTTTTCCAGTAGTCATGTATGGATGTGAGAGTTGGACTGCAAAGAAAGCTGAGCACTGAAGAATTGATGCTTTTGAACTGTGGTATTGGAGACGACTCTTGAGAGTCCCTTGGACTGCAAGGAGATCCAAACAGTCCTTTCTATTATCTAAAGGAAATCCATCCTGAATATTCATTGGAAGGACTAATATTGAAGCTGAAACTCCAATACTTTGGCCACCTGATGCGAACTGACTCATTTGAAAAGACCCTGATTCTGGGAAAGATTGAAGGCGGGAGGAGAAGGAGATGAAAGAGGATGAGATTTTTGGATGGCATCAGTGACTCAATGTTCATGAGTTTGAGTAAACTCTGGGAGTTGGTGATGAACAGGGAGGCCTGGCGTGCTGCAGTCCATGTGGTCTCAAAGAGTTGGACACGACTGAACAACTGAACTGAACTGAACTAAAATGGACAGGAATGTGTGAATTTAATTCAGGTGACCATTACATCTACTACTGTGGGCAAGAATCCCCTAGAAGAAATGGAGTAGTCCTCATAGTCAGCTAAAGAGTCCGAAATGTAGAACTTGGGTGCAATCTCAAAGAATGACAGAATGATCTTCGTTCATTTCCAAGGCAAACTGTTCAATGTCACCGTAATCCATGACTATGTCCCAACCACTAATGCTGAAGAAGCTAAAGTTGACTGGTTCTGTGAAGACCTACAAGACCTTCTAGAACTAACATTAAAACAAAATTACCTTTTCATCATAGGGAACTGGAATGCAAAAGTAGGAAGTCAAAAAATACCTGGAATAACAGGCAAGTTTGGCCTTGGAGTACCAAGCAAAGCAAAGCAAAGGCTAGTAGAGTTTTGCCAAGAGAACACACTGGTCATAGCAAACAGCCTCTTCCAACAACACAAGAGACAATTCTACACAAGGACATCACCAGATGGTCAATAATGAAATCAGATTGATTATATTTTTTGTAGCTGAAGTTGGAGATGATCTATACATAGTCAGCAAAAACAAGACTGGGAGATGACTGTAGCTCAGATCATGAACTCCTTATTGTGAAATTCAGACTTAAATTGAAGAATGTAAGGAAAAGCACTTGACCATTTATGTAGGACCTAAATCAAATCCCTTATGATTATACAGTTTAAGTGAGAAATTGATTAAAGGGATTAGATCTGATAGAGTGCCCGAAGAACTATGGATGGAGGTACTTAGGTTGTCTTCCTAAGCAGTTTCTTTGATTCTTTTCTCCTTTTACTTCAAAAATAACTTATATTCCTATGACTTCTCATTTATTTATTAATGATATTTTTGATTCTCATTCATTTGTTTAGTCTTTTTTCATCATTGTTTTCATTAAGAATTTACCAGGTGCTTACTTTATTCTGGTACTAATGTGGTTCCTACCCACACAGAAGTTATGGCATGGGAAACAAAGAAAAATACCCAAACACACAAGACACACAGAGACACAGATACACATACCTACACCTTCTCCAGGAGATCTTCCTGACCCAGAGGTCAAACACGGGTCTCCTGCATTACATGCAGATTCTTTACTGTCTGAGCTACCAGGGATGCCCTTAATACACACACTGGTAAAAAATAGAATAGCTCTAAATTGCAAAAAGTACTCGAAAGAAAAGAAAAGGTATCGAGTCAGAGAATAACAGTGCAACCTCATTGAATCAGAAAGGAGAAAATCTTAAAGCTGAGATGCTAACACTGAAGAGGAGCCAATCCTAATATGATTTGCTTGTGGTCAAAGAACATTCCATATAGAAGGAATAGTGTTTCCTGAGGCAGGAAACAGCTTGATATGAAGAGTAAGTGAAAATATATATATATATATATATATATATATATATGTGTGTGTGTGTGTGTGTGTGTGTGTGGCTAGAATATATAGTGAAGTAAGAGCAATGAAGAAGAACATAGATTTTAGGCAAATTATTAAAAGGTCTTTATGCAAATAAATAAAATCATTCTGTTAGCACTTTATTATGTTGGATGCACTGTTAAGAATGGGTAGGTCTTGGAAACTAGGTAGTAACAGGGCAAACTGGAACCCAGAATAATTCTTAGAAGTCTATTTGGCAGCAAACGAGATGAGAGTGGCTTAAATATTGAGGTGGCAGTGAATATGGTGGGTCCCAAGCCTGTGGATTTGAGATATATTGGGAGTAGGTTTCATAGGATTTGCAGATGAGGATAGTGGGAGTCGGGGTAGGAATGGATCATGACTCCCAGCCACCCATACTCACCCCATCTCTTTGAGAAGTTGACCAGTTCCTGAGCTAGAAGGGGTTCTCCATGGATTCAGAGCTTCATCATTTCTAGTGTCTGTTGAGAAACCTACTTGGAATTCCAGCTATCCAAGGTCAACAGTCAGCATCACTTGGATAATGAATTTCAACCTCAGGCAGTTAGTCAAGGCCCTCTGTGATTTGATCCTGGCCTTACATGCTTTATTGATCAATTCTTCACTAGTATATATGCTTCACTAGGCAGTCTGATTAGTTGTGCTCTGAATGGCTTGCCTACTTCTCTCCAGTCTGTGAACCTGGCTTAGCTCAGACTATCTGCCATGTTTACCATTGAAATCTTATTTGCTTTTTCATATCCTGTATAAACTGCCCATATACCCAACCATCCCCGTGTAATTAAAGAACTAGACTAAACATGTTTATATAAACAGTCACAGGCATGTACTTTAGAAATGCAGCCAGATACATGAAAACAAACACCATTCTATTTTAAGTTTTTAATCTTGTATTAGGCATATAGACATTTAAATATTTTTATAAAAGGATATTGGATCCTGACTAGTCTAAATCCTGGAAACTTGATGCTGTAGGTTTCTTAAAAATTTATGAGAGTGAAATGCATCTAAGTGAAATACCTCAACTTTTAAAGTGAAAGTGAAAGTCACTCAATCATGGCCGACTCTTTGTGACCCTTTGGACTATACAGTCCATGGAATTCTCTGGGCCAGAATACTGGAGTGGGTAGCCTTTCCCTCCTCCAGGGGATCTTTCCAACCCAGGGATTGAACCCAGGTCTCCCATATTGCAGGCGGATTCTTTACCAACTGAGCTATGAGGGAAGCCAACTTTTAAGGCAGCATCTAAATCAGAACAAGAAAGCAGCCACTGAAAATATACTCAGTACTCATTTACCCAAGCATCTTAATTTAAAACAGTGATACATGTTGATGTATAGTAATAATAAAAATTTATTGAGTTGTTAATGTGTCACAAACATTGTCCTAGCACTTTACATGAATTAATTCATTTAATCACTTGAAGAAAACAATGAGATGGATGCTAAATGGTCTCCATTTGGTAGATTTAAGACTGAGGCTTAGAAAATTGAGATAACTTGCCCAAGAGTCTTAAAACCAATCCACTGTCCATCCTGGGACTCAAACCAGTTTGACTTCGGAGCACCTGCGATTAGCAGCCCCGCAACAGTGCCTCTATGTATAATCCCCATGCAATACAATGAATCTGAAACTGAAGGTTTTTTTCAGACATGCTGAGGGAGGAAAGTAGAATTCTTGAGTATTATTCATTTTGTAAATTTTTTATTATCGAATTTTCTGAAAGGTCAGAAAACTAATAGAGTACGTGGGTAATATAATATGACTCCTTATAGAAAAAGTCACAGGATGCAGGTTGAGGGCATGTTAAGCCTGGAGTAGTGGCAGTACCTGAAAATGCAGTTAAGATAAACAAATGAGTACTTCACAAAGTCTTTCTGGATTGTCAGTAATAGGCTAGGGCAAAAAGGTCATATCCATCTTGATAGCAATATTTATTTTTTAAAAATTTGCTTTTTTGGCTTCCTCGAGTTTCTTACATTGCTATTTACAAACATAAATCACTACAGACTTGGCACTTCACAGACTCTTTTTTCTAGACAGTGAAAGAAATGCTGGCAACATTTCTGTGAGCTCACTGACTAATAAGACAGCGCTGGCTACTTTCAAAGGACTTGGATTCTGGCAAGAGCAGCTCTTTTTTCACAATTAGGTATTTAATCTTAAAGTTATTACTGTATGCTATAAAGCCAAACATATATGTACACGTGTGTGTGTGTGTGTGTAGGTTGCTCAGTTGTGTCCAACTCTGCAACGCCATGGACTGTAGCCTGCCAGGCTCCTCTGGACTGGGCAAGAATACTGGAGTGGGTTGTCATTTCCTACTCCAGGGGATCTCCCCAACCCAGGGATCAAACCTGAATCTCTTGTGTCCCCTGCATTTGCAGGTGGATTCTTTACCCCCATGCCACCTGGGAATCCCATATATATACCTGCTCTAAATGAAAAAGCTTTATGATCTTGTGGCATGAAGATGGCTATAACTTTAGATACTTGAAGTCACCAATAGGAAAAGGGAAGAATTTTAAGTTTATCCTTGGAGAGAATTTGCCCCGTGATTTCCTGATAAAATTTTGAGCAATAATAGCTCAATGCCTGTTCCATGTAGTCAGCAGAATATATAAATGCCAAATATCTGCACCAAAGTGTGTAAAATCAATTCATTGAAACTTTAATCGAGTGCCCTCTGTGTTACAGCCATTATTTTATACCCTGAGAGAAGAGATGCCAAGGTAGAGCCTTCCCCTCATGAAGTGTCTAGTCTAGCAGAGGAAGTTCAGTTCAGTTCAGTCGCTCAGTTGTGTTCGACTCTGCGACCGTATGGACTACAGAACGCCAGGCCTCCCTGTCCATCACCAACTCCTGGAGTTTACTCAAACTCATGTCCATTGCGTCAGTGATGCCATCCAACCATTTCATCCTCTGCCATCCCCTTCTCCCCCTACCGTCAATCTTTCCCAGCATCAGGGTCTTTTCCAATGAGTCAACTCTTCTCATCAAGTAGCCAAAGTATTGGAGTCTCAGCTTCAATATCAGTCTTTCCAGTGAATATTCAGGACTGATTTCCTTTAGGATGGACTGGTTGGATCTCCTTGCAGTCCAAAGGACTCTCAAGAGTCATCTCCAATACCACAGTTCAAAAGCATCAATTCTTTAGTGCTCAGCTTTCTTTTTTGTCTAACTCTCACATCCATACATGACTACTAGAAAAACCATAGCCTTGACTAGACGGACCTTTATTGGCAAAGTGATGTCTCTGCTTTTTAATATGCTGTCTAGGTTGGTCAATACTTTCCATCCAAGGAGTAAGTGTCTTTTAATTTCATGGCTGCAGTCACCATCTGCAATGATTTTGGAGCCCCCAATATAAAGTCTGCCACTGTTTCTACTGTTTCTCCATCTATTTGCCATGAAGTGATGGGAGCAGATGCCATGATCTTTGTTTTCTGAATGTTGAACTTTATGCCAACTTTTTCACTCTCCTCTTTCACTTTTATTAAGAGGCTCTTTAGTTCTTCTTCACTTTCTGCCATAAGGGTGGTGTCATCTGCATATCTGAGATTATTGATATTTCTCCCAGCAATGAAGAAATAGGTCTGTAAATAAGTTTTTTACAGTGCTAACTAAAAGCTGAATATTATGGACTATTATAGTGGGATGTAGAGGGGATATGCTTAAATTTTCCCTAGAACAATTAGAAAAGGCCTAAGTTTTTCATAATCCTATGTTTAAATATATAAATTCAAATACTTTAAACAAGATAGTTAATTTCATTTTAGTTTATGGTTTTATTTTCTATTGCAAAGGTACTGCCTGTTTAATGATCACTGGTAAGCTGTGAGAAAAGGGCATAAAAAGGGAAGAAACATGGTGAGAAAGCATCTTTGTGAGAAAATATAATGAATTTTTAAAAAGAAAGGTTAAGGTTATGATTTCAGTTATTTGGATTTCAAGGGTTTAGTTTTTATAAAGCAGAAATTTTGTGGTAAGGCTTAATAAGTTTATGCTGGGTCATTTGTTGAAGATGGATATTTCCTTAAGACTCGTTAATTTCTCTGAAGGGTAAGGAGGATGACAATAATTGTGATACTTCCTGGATTTCTATGTGCTGATGTGTTTTGGGGGTTCTTAAAGCTTCACACTGAAGAAAAAATGGGTTAGAAGGTAGTGTGACCAACTGAAATAGATAGATTTACTTTTCTACCCTTAGTATTCTCATTTTCATAGATGCTGAGAACTTAATTTAAAAAAATATAAAGAATCATGTTGTCTTTAATTTTAATAAAATTTGTGATTCCTTCCTGAGTTTATTTTTATTGGGAACAGACTGTCCTACAAATACACAGAATTCTTCTTAGTCTAAGCTTGTTCTTTACAAGAACTGTTCTTTCATTTCTGAAATTTGAATTATTTCAAATAGCCTAGCCCATTTCAAAAATAAGTCTAAATGGATAGACCTAGAGATTATCATATTGAGTGAAGTAAATCAAACAGAATGACAAATATCATATGATATCACTTATATGTGAAATCTAAAAAATGATAAAATGAACTTATTTATAAAACAAATCAAGTCACAGACATACATAAAAAAAGAAACTTGTCTATATAAAATAGATAAACACAAGGGACCTACTGTATAGCACAGGGAACTATATTCAATGCCTTACAATAATCTACAATGAAAAAGAATAAAAAGTAAGTATATTTATAACTGAATCACTTTGCTGTTCATCTGAAACTAACACGATATTGTAGCTTAACTATATTTCAATTTTAAAATGTTCAAATTTTTTTTAGAAAAGAACGAAATCTTAAATGCACATTATAATTTTGTATAGTCATGGTATATTTTTTTATGGATACATATTTATTAGTTGTCTTTTACTTGAACTCAGAGTAACTGGAAGTTATCTTTGAGGTGACAGCATGCGTTAGAAAGAATGCGGCTTTTCTCTCTCTTTGGGGTGTCCATACTGACTTTTACATGGTTTTGTATTAATAGAAAAAAGGAGATATGTGTGTTTGTGGAAATTCAAGGCATGCTTGTTTTAGTTTCCCAAGTTCTGCCTTTTGCAGAGATTGAAATGTTACTTTGCACTTGTATATTGTGATGGTGAGAGAAGCTACTGAAGAACCTGTTGTGCAAACTTTAAAAGGATCTTTTGTTTAGAATACATGTAATTTAAACTAATACAATTATGTAAAGTTTAAAAATTAAAAAAAAAAAAAGAATACATGTAATTTACACACATGTCTGCTCTACAAAAGTGAGGACATTTCTCATGGATAAGAATGTTTTACAATTATCACATGTTTTATGTTAAAGAAGGAAGTTTTACAGAGATTATTTTCTTTCTATTGCTGAGTAATTAAAGGTGGCATTTCATCTGGCTTGAAAGGATCAAATAATGCTTAATGAACATTAAGTTGATGAGAGTTTTGACCTAAGGGTTAAGCCTAATATCTATGATCCCAAAAGATACTTTCATTAGATTTATGCATATTAGTGCCATCGACAAGTATTACTTCACTGAAAAGTCTTGACTTGTAGGTTACCCCTCATTCAGTTCCATTTAAAATGTATGCAGCTTCCTATGAATGGTAAATATTATTAAACCCTCTTTAAAATAACTGTCTATAGAATATTAATCAAAGGATCACTTTTTATTTGTCACATTATTTTTTAAATTCTTAAATTTTTCTTCACTGAGACTTCTTTTAGTGTTTAGCTATAATGAGTAAGAATTACAGTTGGAAAGGTTATTTTAAAATAAACTTTGTGTCCTTTTCTGCTCTGAGGATGGTTAACCCAAAGCATTATCAGTCCCTCTGATCTTCTGGGGAGGTGGAAGAGGTAGATGGCTAGTGCCTGTCTCATGGAAGCCATCAGTCTATACGAGGTGAAAGTACTATGCTAATGAGTTAGGTCTAGAAAGTGGGCTCTGGGAAATGCAGAGAAGGGGAAATAGGATTGGTGAGCAAACATTCTTAAGTTAGTTACTATCCCTTGAAGTCAAAATGTCATGTCCTTTTTGAGCTAAAAAAAGTATTATTTACAATTTGGAAAAATTATATATGTGAGCAAAAATGATATGATTCAAGGTAAGTATACCTAAATGTGAATATGGATTTCATGTTAAGTAGGTTAACTCTATTAAGCGGATTTGGAGTTCTGTTATAATTATTATAAAAGGACTTCATGTTAAACATTTTAAGTGACTAAAATTTATAACTATGGAACAATGCTGATGTGTCAACATTTTTAGAAATATTTAACCCTATGATTATCTTGCCAAGTAAATAGTTAAAATAGTATAGGAATATAAGAGCTTCCTTTTCTTCTGCTTTTGTATCTCATGCTTCATCTTGACTCCAGGCCTAGGAGGCAGAAAGAAGATAACACTGAGCAAAATTATGAATGCCATGGTTCAGATTTACATGGTTGGCAGAATGTCAACCATGTAAATCTGTCAGAATGTTTTATGTAATTGCATATACTGTAGATGATGAAGCCTGCATTAGTGTTATTTGCTTTATTTTTACTAGAAGATTTTTATTAATAACATTAATTATGTTAAATGATCTGCTATACTAAATAGGTCTGAATATACTCAAAGACACATTACTTTCTAAAATAAACAGCTCATTCTGAAATCCATCTTTAGATATAAAATTAGAAATGGATTTAAAATAACAGCTATTGATCGGTTAGATTTTAGTTGACCAACTATAAATCATGCTGAATATTTTAAAAAAGTTAAATGTCAGGAGTTATTATTAAATGTGCCAATTTCAGAAGCACCAGCCTAAGCATGTTATTCCCACACAAACATCAATCTATTAATATCTGATATTAACATGTGTAAGCCTCTAAAATTTACCCATATTAAAAAGCAGAGACATTACTTTGCCAACAAAGGTCCATCTAGTCAAGGCTATGGTTTTTCCAGTGGTCATGTATAGATGTGAGAGTTGGACTGGGAAGAAAGCTGAGTGATGAAGAACTGATGCTTTTGAACTGTGGTGTTGGAGAAGACTCTTGAGAGTCCCTTGGACTGCAAGGAAATCCAACCAGTCCATCCTAAAGGAGATCAGTCCTGGGTGTTCACTGGAAGGACTGATGCTGAAGCTGAATCTCCAATACTTTGGCCACCTCATGTGAAGAGTTGACTCATTGGAAAAGACTCTGATGCTGGCAGGGATCGGAGGCAGGAGGAGAAGGGGACGACAGAGGATGAGATGGCTGGATGGCATCACCGACTCGATGGACATGAGTTTGAGTGAATTCCGGGAGCTGGTGATGGACAGGGAGGCCTGGCGTGCTGCCATTCATGGGGTCGCAAAGAGTCAGACACGACTGAGCGACTGAACTGAACTGATGCCGAGATTATAGGAAGGAATGTCTAAATACCAGTATCTGCTGGTGACGCTGGTGCTTACAGGCTTGCAAGTCATCCATTCCCTCCCCTGAACTTCCTCATTCCTTTGCCCACTGTATCCTTTGGAGCCTAATGGATCATTTTTCAGTTGGACATTATTATACATTCCTGACCATGAAAAATAAGTGTGTGCAGAGGGGTACAGAATTGTGTTTCAGGATTCAGTCCAAGAAAGCGGTTGAGTGCTTCACTAAGCCAGGCAGGGGTCTGAATAGAATTGGAGCCAGCCCCCAGCAGACAGCCAGAAAGTACAGCTGAGAGAATAGATCCAGGCATAGCTTGGAAACAAGTTATACAGGGTTTCTGACAAGTATCTTAGCAACAGAAAAGCACTTCTGAAGAGGAAGTAAGGCCAGTGAGGTATTAATCGGAGCCCCTGCCTTCTGAGGTGTGGGCTTCTGGTCCTGGTCCTAGGACCACATGCAGAGACAGGCCAGCTCTTGACTGGAGAAAGGAAATGTGGGTGGGGGTGGTCATTGCTACTCCTGGTGGCTACTTTTGAGCCAGCTCAACTTTTTTTGTCAATTTATTGCCTTTTTTTTTTTTTTTTACTTTTTTTCAAATAGAGAACCTGTACATTGAGACTGTAATTTTACTAATAATTCTCTTCTATCCTTTACTGTGTTCTTCTTCAAGTTTATCATACTGAGATTTTTGAAGAATTAGTGAAGAAAGGAAAATGAATCAAGGTTTTCTCCCCCACTGTCGTGTTTTAGGTTCTGCTGCAGGAAATACTCTTTATTATAGAGGGAGGTGCAGGCCATTTCCTCTGGCCACACCACCTCTCCAGAAGGCAATTCCCACCATCATGTTCAACTTGAAAAGTCTCTTCTCACACACTCTGCCCCCAAAAGTATGTGTCTGAGGCAAACATCTGCGGGGATTCATGTGCTCTGTTCCTGAGACTTAGCTCATTGGTAAAGATAATTCTGCAAAAGAAACCATTTGACATTTCTTGGGTACATTTAAATTGCATGTTACAAAATCTGCAAATGGTTTACTTGGGCCATTTGGTGTGCCCTGATGCCAAGCATATATGCCAGCTGAAGTCCCTTTGATGGTTTCTTCAAAATGAAGTATTTTTAAATGTCTTTAAGATAGGGAAGCTCTTATCATGGTTAACGAGTAGCTGAAAGAGAGAAAAGGACACTTTAAAAGTCAAAACAACAGAGTGATTAGAAAATCTTATCTCTAGGGCATAAAATTTTTTTTTTTTAACTGAATTATCTATGTATAGTTGAATTTCTAAATGCCTATGTATTAAAATACTTCAAATAGAATTCTTTTTACTGCAGTCTTAAAAAATGGGTCCACTAAGAAGATGGTTTTGAAGATTTTAGCACTGATTTGCTTCTTTCCCTAGTGACCCACTTTTTTCTTTTCTTTTTATTACAGATTGCCACTTCACTGATTCTTCCCTTTGTAATGCTTCACATAAATCTAACTTCCCTTTGAAAATGATTTGCTTTCCTGAATTCCCTTACCTCACCACTATAAAGACCTTGATTAATTTGAATTAAAATACTCAATACAAAGTGATTAATTTGTTTAGCAATTACAGGTTTTAATATTCTGTAGTATGATATAGTTCACTGTTTCTAAGTTTTGCTGCTGACTTTATCTCAAAAGGAGATTTTAAAGTGTGAAAGCTTGAGTTCTTGTGACTGAGAGTTTTTATATTGACATCAGCAGCCTTATATTTGTAGCAAAAAATTTATTTAAGAACATCCTAAACATTTTAGAAATGTTTCCTGATGATCATAAGAATAGATGTGCCTCTTCAGAAGGCACAGATCCAAGGCTGATCTCAGGTTTCTTTGTCTTGTGTTCCATTCACTGGATGCATTTACTCAGAAAAGTTCCTGAAGGCTTTCTCAGGCTCCCCAGGGGATATATTCAGTGGTCTCAGAAACAAAATAACGTACTGACATAGGAGAAAAACAAAACATCATTTTAGTAAAAGTGCTGACAAAATAGAAATAAGCAGTGACATACTAGACGTTCTTTGCCTTTGTTTTGAGAGTCGAGGGATGCGTAAAAACACTGAGACCATGAAAAAACAAACAAAAAACACTACCCCATCCTCTACCTTTGTAGAATGCTGAAAATTTTTCTTTAATGCATCCTTTCCCCATAACTCTTAAGTCAGCTTTCTCATTTGTTAATTTCCTTTCCTGTCATCAGCTCACTTCCGCTTTCACCAAGGTTTTTCAGACAAGAGGCTTGATGACTAACACAGATTGAGTATATCCTGTGCTTTTCAAACTAACCTAACCTACTTCTTAGATCTGTTAGACATAACCCATGGATACACAGATGCATGTCTTTATGAGAGGGAAAAAAAAAAAAAAACTTTTGAAAGAATATGGTACATAGTAGACAGAAATGTGGCTGAACCTAAAAGGGGATATTTTCTAGGCTTGCATCAGTAGTTAGGCAGTAATTATGCTCAACATTGAGTCATTTGTAAAACTGAGACTTAAGCTACTAAAATCCACACACAGTAGATAATTCACAAGTCTGGCACAATCACTTCAAAAAGGGTGGCAATCTGCCAGGCAAAAAACAGAAAAAGAAATTCTCACTCTAAACCAGATTGTATAACATTAACACACCTACGGAAAGAATGTATCAGTAGAAAGGAGGTAAGAGAGTGGGCTAACATTTTTAGTACTTCTTGGTATTATAAGGATACTTCACACTGGTTGTTTTTTTATTTGACACAGCACTCCTTCGATTAGGTTTTAGTATCCCTGTTTTTGGGATTTTGGGTTTTGGTCTCAGAGGGCAAGTGAAAGTGAAAGTCACTTCAGTTCAGTTCAGTTCAGTCCAGTCGCTCAGTTGTGTCTGACTCTTTGAGACCCCATGAATCGCAGCACGCCAGGCCTCCCTGTCCATCACCAACTCCTGGAGTTCACTCAGACTCACGTCCATCGAGTCAGTGATGCCATCCAGCCATCTCATCCTCTGTCGTCCCCTTCTCCTCCTGCCCCCAATCCCTCCCAGCATCAGAGTCTTTTCCAATGAGTCAACTCTTCACATGAGGTGGCCAAAGTACTGGAGTTTCAGCTTTAGCATCATTCTTTCCAAAGAAATCCCAGGGCTGATCTCCTGCAGAATGGACTGGTTGGATCTCCTTGCAGTCCAAGGGACTCTCAAGAGTCTTCTCCAACACCACAGTTCAAAAGCATCAATTCTTCGACGCTCAGCCTTCTTCACAGTCCAACTCTCACATCCATACATGACCACAGGAAAAACCATAGCCTTGACTAGACGAACCTTTGTTGGCAAAGTAATGTCTCTACTTTTGAATAGGCTATCTAGGTTGGTCATAACTTTCCTTCCAAGGAGTAAGTCTTGTCCAACTCTTTGTGACCCCATGGACTATACAGTCCATGGAATTTTTCAGGCCAGCGTACTGAAGTGGGTAGCATTTCCCTTTTCCAGGGGAATCTTCCCAACCCAGGGATCAAACCCAGGTCTCCCGCATCGCAGGTGGATTCTTTACCAGCTGAGCCACAAGGGAAGCCCAGGAATACTGGAGTGGGTAGCCCATCCAATGGATCTTCCTGACCCAGGAATCGAACCAAGGCAGGTAGATTCTTTACCAACTTAGCTATCAGAGGGTAAAGAGTTTGCCTATAGTTCAGGAGACCCAGGTTCCATCCCTGGGTCAGGAAGATCCCCTGGAGAAGGGCATGACAACCCACTCCAGTATTCTTGCCCAGGAAATCCCATGGACAGAGGAGCCTGGTGGTCTACAGTTCATGGGGTTACAAAAAGTCAGACATGACTGAGAGACTAACCCTTTCACTTTTTTCTCATCCCTGTTTTACAGATGAGGGAACTGAGGTCACAGATGGTAATTTAATTTGCCCCAAAGTGTTAGAAAGGGAAGGTGACAGTAACTAATAGAAATATGATGAATTTGACTTCAAAATATGTAATTTTTTTTTTACTGTATGGCCCTAGCAGCATCAGTTTCTGTGTAGTAAAAGCTTTGGAGGAATTCAAAAAACGGTTTTTATGAATGGGCAACTCAAGATTATCCAACACGTGCTTATTGAATGCTTAGTATTCATTATTATTGATAGGTATTATTATTCATTTCTAGAAACAAAACTGTTGGAACACCATCATTTTACTCTCCTAGCATGATTTGAATGACAAAAGTCTTATGATTTGGGAATCCAGTCAATCGTCATACCTGGTTCAAGGGAAACTCAAAGCTCAAACATTTGACCAGGGAGAAATTTAGTAATATTATCTTTTTGCCAATTTTTCTAAATGTCCTATGGACATCTAATAACAAAGTATGAGATACAAACTTTTAAATATATTGTATAGTATAAGATTGATATAAATTAGTTAAATATAAATATATTTAAATTATTAAATATTATATTTAAATTATTAATGACATAATTCAAGATGCTTCTCTTCCTATTTTTTTCTGCACTTGATAAAATATTCTCAGAGAAATGTTTATGTCTCACTATGATTATATGTTTTTTTCTTTTCCATTCTAACTTTTACTTTATGTATCTTTGTTTCTTTGTTGTTAGTTGTCTAATGGTTTGTGATATCTACTTCTTTGTGAATTGTACTCATTATCATTAAAAATATCCATCTTTGTTCATTTTAAATAAATAAAAATCTATGTTTTTTAATTTTTTGAATATTAGAATAGAAAAAGTTTTAGATTTAAGTGAGAATAAGAAGACAGAGTTATTGGAGTTTTTTTTACTGTGGAGCAGGTGACCTTCAGCTTAAATAGAAGTCAGGGCAGTCCTCTGAGATTGCAGAGTTTGGGGACTGAATATCTTGAGCAAACCCAGGAGCTGGGAAGAGAATTCTGGTTAGCATTATCCCAATTCACTTTGTGCCTCATGATTTCCTCAATTAAGAAAGGAATCATTTATGATCTTTTAATAAGGGGCTAGTCACTTAGCTCCCACCATGAGATCACTGTCAATACCAAATCACTATTGTCCTAAGGGAAATAATCAGATAACTTGCAAAGTGAAATACACCTGCATTTCATTTTCCTGTTTCTTTGTCAGCTTCTCTGATACTGGCTGTCTTTTCCTTGGCTCCTTTACTTTCCCTTGGATGGACATTGACGTTTGAATCTCACTTGCAAATTGCTGAAGAAATGCCATTTAGGGACTAACAAAATATTCATCAGATGTGTGTCCTGATTTTCAGACTTAAATTTAAAACAGTTGGAATATACATAGTATATTCCAATAAAATGCTGAACAGGTCTGTATCATGTTACATTACCAACTGTCAGAAACATTTAGAATAACTCTATACTGAGGATGTTTTCCATCTCTTCTACTAAAATACAGTAAAAAGATTTCTCCATGGCTCTTGAAATGTTTCTTTTCTATCTTGTTTCCTTTGGTTGCTCTGTGCTCTTATCTTTAGCATAGCTAATTTTGGGGATAGTGGGTATCTGATAAGTTACCAGTTGAGTGATTAGATGGTTGGAAAGTTTCACCAAGATTTAAGCTCTTACCTAAGTGGCTCCCAAACTTGTCTTCACATTAGAATGCTCTGGGAAACCTCAAGAAGTGTTCATACCTGGGCCTCATTTCCCAAGGGCAATTTAATTATCTGGGAGTGTGACCTGGGTTTGGAATTTTTAAAAGATCCCGATAATTCCAATATGCACACAATTTGGGGATCACTGCTTTAGAATCTTCTAGGGTACTTTGGATAATACTTCTGTTTAAACTCCAATTCACACCGGTCAAATTGGATCATTTGAGATTGGGGCTTAGGTTAGAGTATGGACCAGATTGCCAGCCACTGTCTCAGGAAAACTTAAATTGGATATCTTTCTTAAAAATGAGGTTTTCATTAAAACCAATAACTAGTCATTTGGTCAATTATTAAGTAGTTTCCAAATAGTTGGGTCTATAACTAATTTATTAAGTATTCTAAATAAATATGCAATTGATTGAGAATGTGCATTATCCATCTTATCTCTAAGTACCTATAGAAAATAAGTATGGGTTGGCTCACTAATACTTATTCATAAAGACTGTTGACAAGTCATCACATGTGGATTTCCTGGCTGCCAGCTATCTTGTTTGTAGTCATTCTAACAGCCTCTCCTACTGGACTCACTCTTAATTCTTGAAGTGCCACTGACTTGTGGCTATAGAAGTTACTAGAGGTTTATAGATCCTCCTCCCCTCAAATCAGCTCAAGAAACATCTGCAACCAAACATATTGCAGTGAGCAACTACCTGTCCTTACTAAGGATTTTTTCAGCTACCTAGAGATTCAGTTCCGTTTGTTCATCCATTATGCAAGTGTCGTTAGCACTTCCTGTGTACCATGTATTGTGGTAGGTACTGGGAATATAATTTATGAATAAGACAAGCCCTTGGCCTCAAGGGACTATTCTATTTCATTATGATGAATGCTAAGATAGTGGTAAATACAGATGCTGATTATTTTTTTTTAATATGACCACTGGGAAAGTGCCTCAGCAGGCCATGAACACTTGTTCTTGTGCTCCCTTTCTGAAATTGGATTCAGCAGGTTACTTCACTGTCCTCAGGCAGAGATATGCATAACTCTACTGCATCTCTTTTCTTCTTTAAACTGATCAGTAGTCCCCTGAGGAGAGAGACTTAAATATAATCTCAACACTGGTAACATTGTTATCTATTAGCATGTCGGTTCACACACATTTTCTGTGTACATCTAAAATGACAGAGTATATTCTCTAAAAGGCTAGGCTCACTTTATGGTTCTCATTTAATTTATAATACTTTCTCTGGGGTAGTTATCTTCATTTCATTTTCTAGATAAGATTAGCATGAATCTACATAAAATATTGTAGCAGATGTGAAAGAATACGGGGTTACATTCTTTATAGGCCAGTGTTTTTTCTATTAAGTGATATAAACTTTGAAAAGTTGTTAATGTAAGACTTTGTCTGTGAAGAGCGTCCTTCATATGATATATGAAGAGATTCCAGACCATCCTGGGTAGGTCTTGGTAATGTTCCTTTGTGTTGTGCTGTGTTCTGCTTAGTTACTAAGTTGTGTCCGACTCTTTGTGACGCCACGGACTGTAGCACGCCAGGCTCCCCTGTCTTTCACCATCTCCCAGAGTTTGCTCAAACTCATGTCCATTGAGTCAGGAATGCCTTCCAACCCTCTGGTCCTCTGTCATCCCCTTCTCCTCCCGCCTTCAGTCTTTCCAGCATCAGGCTCTTTTCCAATGAGTCAGCTCTTCATTACCCCCAGATTATAAAAAGAGTCAGTTAATAGCTATCCCATCTAAAACTGTGTCAGATCTTTTTTTGCTATATAAACTATAAGCCTAGACATTTGAGGTTAATGATTTTATACTTTTACACTTTTTTCCTTAACAAAGGCCTTTGATTATCTGAACTATCCATGTTAATCTCAACTAAAATCTTTGATTCTAATATAGTCTTTTTACTATAAAATTTATATATTTTTGATACTCTATTACTTCAGCTTCTGGAAACATTTTACCAATTTTTTTTAAAATTTTATTTTATTTTTTAACTTTACAATATTGTATTGGTTTCTATCCAACTCCTTTCATTTCTCTTATTGCTAAAGTCAAGAGCAGATCTGATTTTGTACAGTATGCAACTAATACACTTTAGGGCCTTCTTTTAATAAAATACAAAGTTAGGAATGGAGTTCTCTGTTTTTTAAACAGGGAAAGAGGACCCAATACTTACTGAAGCCTTGAAGACTCAGGTCCTTTCCTTTTGAAATCTCTGTAGACAGTTCTCCAGAAATGCCTCATGGATATATTTTCCCACTCTGTCTAGGACACTCTTCAACTTCCAACAGCTTTCAGCATTATAGGTTAGGGGCCTGTGCAAATGGGGTGGGGGAGTGTTTACAGCTTAAGATTCATTTGTTTAAATTATGTCTGCCTCTGACATACACACTTTAGGTTGGCTCATTCTTGATTTATAATTTAGGTCATATTGAGTTCTATTTCCTTCAACATTTTATAGATAATATTTAGTATACTATAGTATAGCTAATATTTGGTCTTCTGTATTGGAGAAGGAAATGGCAGCCCACTCCAGTGTTCTTGCCTGGAGAATCCCAGGGATGGAGAAGCCTGGTAGGCTGCAGTCCATGAGGTCGCACAGAGTCGGACACGACTGAAGTGACTTAGCAGCAGCAGCAGCAGCAGTCTTCTGTAGCATTACTAATAAGAAATCTGCCGCAAATCTAATTGTCTTCTTCTATAGATAGTCATTTCTTTCTGGTAGCATTCTACAGTTACCCGTGTGGTAGATTTACAGGTTGATTTATTTTTTGTTTTCTTGCTGGGTCTTCAGTGTATAGTTTACCATATAACTTTTTCAGTTCTAAGAACTTCTTATCCACCTTCTTTCCTCTTGTTCTCTCTGTTTCTCACTTTATCTTGTACAGCTTCTATTGGATGTATGTTGGAGCCTCTCAGTCTCTCCTCCATGTCGCTTAAGTACTCTGTCATTATTTCTTATTGCATATTCTTTCTGGGATGCATTTTGAGTCCCTGCGCAATATTCTTTGGAATTTACTAATTACTAATTCTCTCCTTGACTACAGAAATTTTACACATTATTCCACCTATTTTTTATTTCAATAACTATATATTTTCATCCTCAAATTTCTAGCTGGTTCTCTTTCATATATACTTGGCAGTGTTTAATTTATACTTTTTCAAACTGTTTACATTTTATTTTATGTATTTTTTTCTCTTATCATTTCTTAGTTTTAAAACCATTCTTGTGTTCAAATCCTTTTAGACTATATTATTATTTTTCTAATGAATACTTATCCCAAACCTTATTTTATTTGCTTTCCTTATCATTATTTTAAAATGTATTTTGGAATTTTGACTGTGTTCTTATCTCATGTGGGAGATAAAACTAATCTGTATTCTTTTCCTATTGCTGCTCTAACAAGTTACAATAAACTTAATGGCTTAAACAACACAAGTGTATTATTTTATAGTTCTGTAGGTCAGAAATCTGACATGTTATACTCAACTGAAATCAGGGTGTCTGCAAGGCTGCATTCCTCTGGAGACTCTCAAGTAGAATTTGTTTCCTTGCATTTTCTAGTCTCTAGAGGCTGCCTTCATTTTTGGCTCATGGCTCCCATTCATCTAAGCCTGAGGAGTCTTTCTTACATCACATGGCTCTGATGCTTACTCTTCCTCTGCTTCTGCTTTTTGTCTTAAGTGCCTCAATGATTATTTAGGATGACTAGAGAATCCAGAATAGTGTCCCTGTTTTAAAGTCATCTGATTAGCAACTTTTACTTTATGTGCAACCTAAGAGGCGTTTAGTCAGTAATGTAACATTTTCCCAGGGCTTCCCTGGTGGCTCAGATGGTAAAGAATCTGCCTGCAATATAGGAGACCCGGGTTCAATTTCTTGGTTGGGAAGATCCCCTGGAGAAGGGAATGGCTACCCACTCCAGTATTCTTCCCTGGAGAATTCCATGGACAGAGGAGGCTACAGTCCATGGGGTTGCAAAGAGTAAGACACGACTGAGTGACTAAAATTTTCACTTTCTTTCATAACATTTTCTCAGGTTCCAGAGATTAAGACATGGATATCATGGAGGGCATTCTCCTGTCTGTTATACAATCCCCACTATTTTTGTTGTCTGTCCGGCCAGTCCTCTGCATCTTGCAGTCTAACTCATGTTCCTTGACTGCTTGGTGTTTCTTCTCATAGCAGCTAGTTAAGGACTTCTCTGGTGGCTCAGAACCAGTTACATTTAAGCTGTGCAGCTTATTATTTTTGGTGGTAGAGATGTTTTTATAGGTGGAAGGATTAAGAGGGTTGATTAGTGTTGAGATGTTTTTATTATTTTAAAAATTATTTTTATATTTTTAAATGCTATTTTAGATAGTAACAACAAAATAATTGACATGATTCTGAGCGAACTCTTGAAAATGATGAAGGACAGGGAAGCCTGACATGTGGAGTCTAGTTCAGTTCAGTTGCTCAGTCCTGTCCAACTCTTTCTGTCCGCATGGACTGCAGCACACCAGGCTTCCCTGTCCATCACCAAATCCTGGAGTTTGTTCAAGCTCAAGTCCATTGAATTGGTGATGCCATCTAACCAACTCATCCTCTGTTGTCCCCTTCTCCTCTTGCCTTCAATCATTCTCAGCATGGGTCTTTTCAAATGAGTCACTTCTTCCCATCAGGTGGCCAAAGTACTGGAATTTCAGCTTCAGCATCAGTCCTTCCAATGAATATTTAGGACTGATTTCCTTAAGGATGGACTGGTTGGATCTCCTTGCTGCCCAAGGGACTCTCAAGAGTCTTTTCCCACACCACAGTTCAAAAGCATCAATTCACTGTGCTCAGCTTTCTTTATAGTCCAACTCTCATGTCCATATGTGACTACTGGAAAATGCGTAGATGGACTTTTGTTGGCCAAGTAATGGCTCTGTTTTTAATATGCCGTCTAGGTTGGTCATAGCTTTTCTTCCAAGGAGCAAGCATCTTTTAATTTCATGGCTGCAGTCACCATCTGCAGTGAATTTGGAGCCCAAGAAAATAAAGTCTGTCACTGTTTCCATTGTTTCCCCGTCTATTTGCCATGAAATGATGTGACCAGATGCCGTGATTTGGGTTTTGTGAGCTTTAAGCCAGCTTTTTCACTATCCTCTTTCACTTTTGGGACTTCCCTGTTGGCTGAAATGGTAAAGGCGTCTGCCTACAATGTGGGAGACCTGGGTTCGATCCCTGGGTCAGGAAGATCCCCTGGAGAAGGAAATGGCAACCCACTCCAGTATCCTTGCCTGGAAAACCCCATGGACGGAGGAGCCTGGTGGACTACACTCCATGCAGTTGCAGAGTCGGACACAACTGAGCCACTTCACTTCACTTCTTTCACTTTCATCAAGAGGCTCTTTAGTGCTTCTTCACTTTCTGCCATAAGGGTGGTGTCATCTGCTTATCTGAGGTTATTGATATTTCTTCTGACAATCTTGATTCTATCTTGTGCTTCATCCAGTCCAGCAATTCTCATAATGTACTCTGCATATAAGTTAAATAAGCAGGGTGACAATATATGCCTTGACGTACTTGTTTCCCAATTTTGAACCAGTCTGTTGTTCCATGTACAGTTCTAACTGTTGCTTATTGACATGCATACAGATGTATCAGGAGAGAGGTCAGGTGGTCTGATATTCCTATCTCTTAAAGAATTTTCCACAGTTTGTTGTGATCCATACAGTCAAAGGCCTTGTCATAGTCAATAAAGCAGAAATAGATAGTTTTTTGGAGCTCTTTCACTTTTTCGATGATCTAAGGCATGTTGGCAATTTGATCTCTGGTTCCTATCCCTTTTCTAAATCCAGCTTGAACATCTGGAAGTTCACGGTCCACATACTGTTGAAGCCTGGCTTAAAAAATTTTGAGGATTACTTTGCTAGCATGTGAGATGAGTGCAATTGTGTGGTAGTTTGGGCATTCTTTGGCATTGCTTTTCTTTGGGTTTGGAATGAAAACTGACCTTTTCCAGTCCTGTGGCCACTGCTGAGTTTTCCAAATTTGCTGGCATATTGAGTGCAGCACTTTCACAGCGTCATCTTTTAGAATTTGAAATAGCTCAACTGGAATTCTATTACCTCCACTAGCTTTGTTCGTAGTGATGCTTCCTAAGGCCCACATGACTTCACATTCCAGAATCTCTGGCTCTAGGTGAGTGATCACACCATTGTGATTATCTGGGTTGTGAAGATCTTTTTTGTACAGTTTTATTTATTCTTGCCACCTCTTAATATCTTCTGCTTCTGTTAGTTCCATACCATTTCTGTACTTCATTGTGCCCATCTTTGTATGAGATGTTCCCTTGGTATCTCTGGTTTTCTTGAAGAGATATCTACTCTTTCCCATTCTATTGTTTCCCTCTATTTCTTTGTGCTGATCGCTAAGGAAGGCTTTCTTATCTCTCCTTGCTATTCTTTGGAACTCTGCATTCAAATGGGTATATGTTTCCTTTTCTCCTTTGCCTTTCGCTTCTCTTCTTTTCACAGTTATTTGTAAGGTCTCCTCAGACAACCATTTTGCCTTTTTTCATTTCTTTTTCTTGGGAATGGTCTTAATTCCTGCCTCCTGTACAATGTCATGAACCTCCATCCATAGTTTTTCAGGCACTCTGTCTATCAGATCTAATCCCTTGAATCTATTTGTCACTTCCACTGTATAGTCATAAGGGATTTGATTTAAGTCATAACTTAAATCTAGTGGTTTTCCCTACTTGCTTCAATTTAAGTCTGAATTTGGCAATAAGAAGTTCATGATCTGAGCGACAGTCGTCTCCCAGTCTTGTTTTTGCTGACTGTATAGAGCTTCTCTGCCTTTGGCTGCAAATAATATAATCAATCTGATTTTGGTATTGACCATCTGATAAGGTCCATGTGTAGAATCTTTTCTTGTGTTGTTGGAAGAGAGTGTTTGCTATGATCAGTGTGTTCTCTTGGCAAAGCTCTATTAACATTTGCCCTGCTTCATTCGGTACTCCAAGACCAATGTGCCTGTTACTCCAGGTATTTCTTGACTTCTTACTTTTGCATTCCAGTCCCCTATAATGAAAAGGACATCTTTTTTAGGTGTTAGTTCTAGAAGGTCTTGTAGGTTTTCATAGAACTATTCAACTTCAGCTTCTTCAGTATTACTGTTCGGGGCATAGACTTGGCTGATACTGAATGGTTTGCCTTGGAAATGAACAGAGATCATTCTGTCATTTTTGAGATTGCATCCAAGTACTGCATTTCAGACTGTTTTGTCAACTATGAGGGCTACTCCACTTTTTCTAAGGGATTCTTGCCCACAGTAGGAGATATAATGGTCATCTGAGTTAAATTCACCCATTCCAGTCCATTTTAGTTCACTCATTCCTAAAATGTCTGTGTTCACTCTTGCCAACCCCTGTTTGACCACTTCCAATTTGCCTTGTTTCATGGACCTAACATTACAGGTTTCTATGCAGTATTGCTTTTTACAGCATCGGACTTTATTTCCATCACTCATCACATCCACAACTGCGTGTTGTTTTTGCTTTGTCTCTGTCTCTTCATTCTTTCTGGAGTTATATCTGCACTGATGTCCAGTAGCAATTGGGCATCTACCAACCTGGGGAGTTCATCTTTCAGTGTCCTAACTTTTTGCCTTTTCATACTGTTCATGGGGCTCTCAAGGCAAGAATACTGAAGTGGTTTGCATTCCCTTCTCCAGGGGACCACATTTTGTCAGAACTCTCCACCGTGACCCGTCCATCTTGGGTAGCCCTACGTGGCATGGCTCATAGTTTCATTGAGTTAGACAAGGCTGTGGTCCATGTAATCAGATGGGTTAGTTTTCTGTGATTGCTGTTTTCATTCTGTCTGCCCTCTGATGGAGAAGGATAAGAGGTTCATGGAAGCTTCCTGATGAGAGAGACTGACTGAGAGGGAAACTAGGTCTTGTGCTCATGAGCAGAGCCATGCTTAGTAAATCTTTAATTCAATTTTCTGTTGATGGGCAGGGCCGTGTTCCTTCCCTGTTATTTGACCTGAGGCCAAACTATGGTTGAGGTAATGAAGATAATGGCAACCTCCTTCAAAAGGTTCCATGCATGCACTACTGCACACAGTGCCCCCAGCCCTGCAGCAGGCCATCTTCCGACCCACCCCTCCACTGGAGACTCCTGGACACTCATGGGCAAGTCTGGATCAGTCTCTTGTGGGGTCACTGATTCTGTCTCCTGGGTCCTGGTGCGCACAAGGTTTTGTTTGTGCCTTGCAAGAGTCTGTTTCCCAGTCCTGTGTAAGTTCTGGCAACTCTGTGGTGGGGTTATTGGTTACCTCCTCCAAAAGGGCTTATGCCACACCCAGGTCTACTGCACCCAGAGCTCCTGCCCCTCCAGCAGTCCACTGCTGACCTGTACCTCCACAGAAGACACTCAAACACAGTTCTGTCTCAGTCTCTGTGGGGTCTCTGGGTCCTGGTGCTCACTAGGCTTGTTTGAGCCCTCTGAGCGTCTCTGGCAAGTATGGGGTTTGATTCTAAATGCAATTTCGCCCCTCCTACCATCTTGCTGGGGCTTTTCCTTTGCCCTTGGACGTGCGGTGTCTTCTGAAAGTTGCTCCAGCACCATGCAGCCTGCACTCTAGCACCTACAGTCTTGTTGGGGCTTCTCTGCCATTGGATGTGGGGTATCTCCTTAAAGTTGCTCCAGCACTACACAGCTGCAGTCCATGGGGTTGCAAAGACTTAGCAAATGAACAACAACAATGACAACTTCTTTTTAAGTTTTTTTCTCATATTTATCTTTTGTTGCTTGTGTTCTTAACAGAGGCATGGCCTTAAAGTGTAAGTCACAATGTTATCTTGGCTGGAAAACTTCTTCAGATTACCTATTAAGAAACATATTTGTCAGTTCCTGGGTTCAATTAGTAATGAAAGTTAGATTCTCAAACACATTGCTTCTCCTTTCAGAATCTTGGTTGGGGGAAACAGAAGTTTATGGAGTATATGTGTTTTACTGTTCCTTTGAGATACTTGTCAGACCACAGGGAACTGAATATAGGAATTAAATACACTGTAGGTGCTCACCTCTACTCTACAGTTACCTTACTGAATTACATGCTATTGTATCGATCTTGGCCTCTGTTTTAGGGGAATACTGTTTGTTCTGGAGAAGTTTTTGATCCAAGTATCTGGAATTTTCACTGTCTTGAGCTCAGTTCCATATTATGGGGCTGACAGACTCTCTTCTGGCACAAAACATACATTTTATTTACAGGCAAAGAGACCAACAACAGTCAAGGAAATTAATAAGATGATTTCACTAAGAAATGTCATAAGGAAAATGAAACTAGGTTATATGATTGTATGGGTGTGAATGTGTGGTGTGCGTGCACATTTTTGGGGTTTCTAGTAAAGACTGTATTAAAGAGGTGATATTTCAAGTGAGTTCTGACAAAAAGTTGTTAGTCACATGGAGGTTACTAAATGTTCAAAGACTGAGCTTTCTGGGCAAGTGCAAAGGTTGTGAAGCAGAAATGGGTGTGGCATATACTGAAAAATAAAAAGTACTTGCTGGAGCATAGTGGGCCAAGGTGAGAGTCAAAGGAGAAGCATTCTAAGAGGGAGTCAAGATACAGATCACAAAGGTTGTGGAAAAGGGATGGAAGTCATTGAAAGAAAAATAGGAAGCCATGGATAGTTGTGTACAGAGAAGTGACCAGATTTGATCAGTGTTTTACTGATCAAATAAGTTGTAGAGAGACCAGAAAAGAAGTGTTTAGAATAATCTGGATAAGAGAAGGTATTATGTTCTCTTATCTGGATAAGAGAAGGTATTGGACTAGTGTGGTAGCACTGGAAATGAAGAAGAGTAAGCATTTGTTGAGGATATATTTTGGCAATAATACCAACAGGATTTACTAATGGAAAAATCTGGAGAGAGGAAAAGAAAAATCCGGGATGACTCTTGTTGGTTTGGCTGAGTAGGTTAACAAGCAAGCCAAATACTTGTGCTTGTAAGTTCCAGTCTTTTTAATCTGTGGTTGTTCAGCCATTGTGATTTCGATTTGCTAGTAAGAGGAAGTGAGCTCACGATCCTCCCGCTGTGCCATCTTTCTCTCTCCTTGCCCAAATAGTTGTGCTTATACAAAGAAGCAAGTTTTGCCTTATCTTATAGCAGTTGTGGTCTTTGTGTCTGGAAGCTAAGAATGAAGCTTTGTGAGTTCCTTTTAGTAGTTTCTTCTAGCAAAACTTCATTACTGAAATTTATATGAAAACTTCATTATTATCTCCTTGTTATATTCTACCTCATATTTCTCAATTTTTAATTATTTTTCTCATTATTCACATCTCTGTAAGCTGCCTTAAATCAGGACAGAGTATAAATAAATTATAAACAGAAATAAATCACAATCAGATAGCAACCTGAGTTTTCAATAGCCAACTGTCTACATATGTAACCTTAAAAATGATCATCATTTATTAGTGTATCTAATACACAATGCACACACATATACTTTAACTTGTTGATGGTATTAAAAAATATCAGTTCAGTTCAGTCACTCAGTCGTGTCCAACTCTTTGCAACCCCATGAACTGCAGCACCCCAGGCCTCCCTGTCCATAACCAACTGCCGGAGTCTACCCAAACCCATGTACATTGAGTCAGTGATGCCATCCAACCATCTCATCCTCTGTCATCCCCCTTTCCTCCTGCCCTCAATCTTTCCCAGCATCAGGGTCTTTTCCAATGAATCAGCTCTTCACATCAGGTGGCCATTCAGCTTCAACATCAGTCCTTCCAATGAACACCCAGGACTGATCTGCTTTAGGATGGACTAGTTGGAACTCCTTGAAGTCCAAGGGACTCTCAAGAGTCTTCTCCAACAGCACAGTTCAAAAGCATCAATTCTTTGGCACTCAGCTTTCTTTATAGTCCAACTCTCACATCCATACAGGACTACTAGAAAAACCATAGCCTTGACTAGACAGACCTTTGTGGACAAAGTAATGTCTCTGCTTTTTAATATGCTGTCTGCTGCTGCTGCTGCTAAGTCCCTTCAGTTGTGTCTGACTCTGTGCAACCCCATAGATAGCAGCCCACTAGGCTCCTCTGTCCCTGGGATTCTCCAGGCAAGAACACTGGAGTGGGTTGCCATTTCCTTCTCCAATGCATGAAAATGAAAAGTGAAAGTGAAGTCGCTCAGTCGTGCCCAACTCTTAGCGACCCCATGGACTGGAGCCTACCAGGCTCCTCCGTCCATGGGATTTTCCAGGCAAGAGTACTGGAGTGGAGTGCTGTTGCCTTCTCCAAATATGCTGTCTAGGTTGGTCATAACTTTCCTTCCAAGGTGTAAGCGTCTTTTAATTTCATGGCTGCAATCACCATCTGCAGTGATTTTGGAGCCCAGAAAGAAAAGTCAGCCACTGTTTCCACTCTTTCCCCATCTATTTGCCATGAAGTGATGAGACCAGATGCTATGATCTTAGTTTTCTGATTGTTGAGCTTTAAGCCAACTTTTTCACTCTCCTCTTTCACTTTCATCAAGAGGCTCTTTAGTTGTTGTTCACTTTCTGCCGTAAGGGTAGTGTCATCTGCATATCTGAGGTTATTGATATTTCTCCTGGCAATCTTGATTTCAGCTTGTGCTTTATGAAGGCCAGCATTTCTCATGATGTACTCTGCATATAAGTTAAATAAGATTTAATCAATTGTTAAGTTTTTGTTTGTTAGTCTTTCCTTTCTGCATCTGTTGTCTAAATTTATTGTTGTTCCTTTGCTCATCAACCCATTTTGAATAGTTAAGAAGTAAGACATTACTTGAGTGAAATGATTGATCTGGTTTGTTCTTAATACCCAAAATTACAATATTAGATTCTAAGTCTATAGATGTTGAAGACATTGTAGGTTTCGTTTTGTCCATTCTTTCTATTCTATGCTGTGTAAAGATGTGATGATAATGTTGCTTTTAATGATGATGGGAAGGAAACTTGCAAACAAATCAGAAGGCATCTGGGAAACAGTAGGCTCACTCTACTTAGAGTGGTTCAGAGAACACAGTTGCTTGATATAACATCTTTTGATTGATACTGAAAGGACAAGAATCAACTTGGTGAATGCCTCAGTGTTTTATTAGTTTTGTTAAAGGATCACTACCTCTTGGACTATGAACTTTCTTAGACATCTCTATCAAATCCCTTCACTGACAGAACAGCTGACAAATTATTAGTCATTCTTTCATATTTCAAGGTAGAGTAATGATCTCTATTTAATATTCCTGTCCACAACTTTTTTTTTGTCTCATACTTATTAATTAAAGAATTTCCTTCTATGTAACTTTCTTGTCTAGTACATTAACTAAAACTTCATTTTGTCTCTGCAGAGATGATATGAAGAAGGCCACAGATGTTCCTGTTTGTTTTAGACTAAAAACTATTATATCACACAATAATATTAGCATTTTCTGGGGTTAAAACACCACCTTTTTACTGTTCCATTTGTTCTCTTTTTTAAAAACCCAATTTTCCACCCATAACGTTTATAAAGAAACATTTTATAAACATTTGTAAAGAAAATCTCCAATTCGGCTAAGATGGAGAATATTAAAAGACTGAACTGGCAAGTTTTGAACTTGCACATCCTTTCCTGTTTATGTTTTTTCTATAAGGCATTTTGGAGTACTGTGTAAATAATCTGTTAAGATGTTAATGTTGAGGGGAGGAAGAACAAGAAGGTGAGACATTAAGTAACCATGAAATCTAGGTTTCTTGGCAGAGCTAATTATATCAATTAGTTTTATTATATTAATACTTTTTTTTGTCAATTTCTCATAGCTTTTAAAAAATCACCTTGTTGGATGTGTTTAATTCAAGAGACCTTAAAGAAACCATCTTTTAGTGATTAAAGGAGGATATAATAGAATGCCCTTGGCACTTGCTGAAGCTCCCAATAAGAATTGTAGGAATGGGTGAATGCAGATGGGTGAACATGGGTGGAATGAGGTGAATGGTACTGTGTTATGTGATTATTTTGGAAGCAAGTATAGTCATTAGAATCAGCTTTTGAAATAGGAATTTGACTTCTTTTGCCTCATTCACTTTTGACTTTTATTCAATGTGTGTATTTATTGAACTCCAGTTATATGCTAGGCACCCTGGTAGGTGCTGGGGAATAGTGAACAAGATATGGACCCCATTCAAAACTTGTATCCATCTTTCATTTCTTTATCATTTTTCCTAGGCTTAGAAAACCAGTGCTTGGAAGGAAACAAGGTTATCATGGATTTGAGGGAATAGAGGAAAGCTGAGATTTCTAAGCTTCTTTCATATCCTGAAGTCACAGTTTATATAGTAGCTATCTGATGTAACAGGGCAGACCATGCTTTTATGGTGACATGGTAATTACTAAGATCCTTATCAGAGGGTTAAAGAGATCATTCTCTTACCTGGCCTGCCCTAACCTCTCTGTTTGTTTTTGTTTACCCAGGGACCACATGACTCTTGCCAGCATCTAGCTTTTTGCTTGAGTTTATTGTTTTCCTGAGTGCCTCAAGTTTAGATAGTATCAACAGGTTGATCTTTACAGGATATAAAATATTTAAAGGTTATACATGGAAGCCATACTAAAAATCAAGACAGATGGCTCTACAAATACATAGTGTACATAGGGAAGAGTTTAAGAATCTTAAATTATTATAGCATGAATTCTTTTATTTAACAAATGACTTTATTTAGCCCTTGTTATATGACAAGCTGCATTCTAAGTTCATTTCAGTCTTAGAGCAGCCCTAAAAGGTAAATTATTATTATTACCTACTCTTTTACTGATTAGGAAACTGAGGCACAGAAGGATCAGTGGCTTGCTTAGGTTCATACACCTGATGGGCTTGGGATTCAAACTCAGGGATTCTGGCTCCAGAACCTATGCTTTTAGCATTAACACCAGTAGGTTGCTTCATCTCCTATAACTATGCATGGGATATCCACACGTCTGGAAATTCATATGAAAGACCTGGGATGACAACAGATCAGAGTTCACATGCATAGATATGGTGATTGAAGCCATGGAGTACATAAAATTCCATTAGGAGAAGACAGATAGAATAAAGAAGGGAGACTCTCAAATATATGACCCTAGGATCTAGCAACATTTAAGTTATTGGTGAAAAAAGAACAATCAGAAAGACTGACTGAGGATGAAGCAATTCAGGATGTTGGTATCTTGGAAGTCAAGGAAAGATAGAGTTTAAACAAGGTTGAACTTTGCCATGTACCCCTCATAGGTTGAAGGAATACAGGCTGAAAAAGATGCTATAGCTGGCAGTTAAGAGGTCATTGCTGCCTTTTCCTAGAGTTGGATGTTTCTAGTGAAGAAGATAGACACATCTTAAGAAAACATAGGTACATGCTTATATATTTTAATTTAAACACATTTTACCTTGTAGGCACTTAGATATTTCTTTTAAAAAAGAATATAAAAAATGTATGAGCCTCAGGAAAACAATAATTTAAGTTCCTTAGGTGGTACATGGTCATCATAGTTAGCTTCTAATCCTTAAGCAGGATTATCTTTTGGAAGATTTATTATACCAAAATACCAGCTGTGAATCATAATTCAAAACAACCAGAATTACGTGATGACATTATGCATTTGTAATTGAATGTGTGGTAAAGTGAGCGATTTGAATATTTCCCTTCAGTGCAATATTGAGTCAAATAATGGCATCAGTATTAATTTATGATATTTTCTGATGTGACTAAAACTTGATTTATCATACTGTGCTTTATTGCTGTAGTTAAAGTCTTGTACGTCTTTGTTACATGTCATTCTTGAGGAATATGTCCTGAAAATACAGGAAAAGCAATAACTCTTTTTAATAAAGGAAAGAGAGAGTTTTACATTAAAAGATAGTTCAGGATATATAATCCAATGTTAGGTAGATTAGATGAAATATTCTTTGCTCTAAGTGTTTAATGCAATACCTTTTATTTTAAACTTGGGAGAAAAGTCCCCTAAACTGGTCATTGACTTCAGTTAAGAATGAAAACTCAGGTTGTTTGAATTAAGTTTTCCATGCCACTCGTGTTACCGCTTTATGTATACGGACATTTCCTAGTTGGTGAAATATTGTTGATCATTTTTCTAACTCCTATAACTATGTAAGGAGTTTAGCTGGTTAATGGAAGTATCAAATTCTCTACAAATAAATCATTCTAGGGAATTTGCCTTAAATTCTCATTAGTGGAAATAACTGTCTAGTGTGGTGGCCATATCATTTTATGGGTTGCCATAGACATACAGAAGAAGGATGTTAGACTGTTGGTGTGGAATGGTAGCTGATAACATACATGGAAAAATAGAAAAGCATTCTTTAGGTGACATTTGCACATGATTAAGGGAGCAGCAGAGAGGCTGGAATTATTTCCTGACTCCCACATTTTTGTGACCTTTGGATCAATGCAGTAAAAACTGATAGTTTTTATTGCTATTTAAAAAAATCATTACCATGTTAATACTTGCTTAAACAGGCCAATAAATAAATAAATAGGGGATGCAGAGAGGAGAGCTCACTGACCTGAATGAACATGAATTTCTTTGAATTAGGCTCACTATACTTGATGCTAAATATAAAGTTTTACTCTGCAGGTAGCACCTACTTTCTAATAAGCATTGCCAAACATGGGATCTAAACATACCTTCCTTAAAGTGTCCAAGGTATAACATTTATGTTAATCACAAAGGTTAATAGACTTGCTTATGATATTTTAGAGAGTTATATTCTATTTTTATTGAAAAACAGTTGTTTCTATGATTCCCTAAATGGAACATCCCAATACTTTTTATCCCAGTTGACACTGGCAGTCCAGTGGTCAAGACTCCACACTTCACCACAAGGGACAAAGGCTTGATCCCCAGGTAGGGAACTAAGATCCTGAATGCCACATGGCATGGCCAAAAAAATTAAATAACTTTCAAAAATAATCATGAAAGATATGAGATCAAAGTTACATTCATATTACTAATGCAGACTCTCCTATTGTGTACATTGTAGTTATCAGGGTTTGGAACAGAAATTCCATTCAAAAGGAAATGACACCTGTTTCCCATATATTTTAAATTTGAGATGATAAGCAAAACAATTCTCTGAATTCTAAGGCTTAGAAATGTATTTCTGTTACCCTTTAATTTATATTAGATCACAAGTGAAAGCTTAGTTGTGGTTAGTGAGTTACCATTCCCAAGGTTGACCTTAACTATTGCCTATGGTTTGAGAAGTTTCCCAATATCCTTTTCCCCAGAGTTTTTAACTTGTCTTGTAAAGGCATGATCTATGGAAATGATCCCCTTTGATTTTTAACTGTGCTTTATTTCAACTTATTTCAGATAAAAAAAAATGACTCCAGGAAAGTATTAGAAATGGTTCCCTCTTCTGTACACACCCAAGAACCAGTATACCCTTTTTATTGTTCATTAGAGTTCCACTTACCTGAGTGATAGAAGCAGTGCAGTTGTATGCCCGTGCATTCCTTGTGCTGAATGAGCTAGAACTCGTTACCTCTCCGTTTTAGTTTAAATGCTGGTGCCTAGGTCATTGTGACTGCTTGGTGCACACCATTCAGGATCATAATTGAATTTGGTGAGCTTGCTAACCTTGGTTAGGGTCTTTGAACCTACCTTGTTTATTTCTAACAAGCAGATGGCTTTAGCAGGGGTTAAAAGAAGGTAGCATTCACTCCCTAATTTCCCCTACTTCCCTTTTATGGTTAGTTATTGATAAGGATTAAAGTCCCAAAACTAACTAAACCAAATTAGTTCTGTGTACCAACTCTCTATTGCTCTTTCAGATTACTATCCACTGATCCATTGCTCATTTTTTTATTTTTGCCTCCAAGGATATCTGAATAATCACACTTAGATTTTATAAGATAAGAATCTTAGGATCCTACTCCCTTTCTTTACTTTTAAAGTTTTGTAAGTCCTTTTGGATAGACATGAGCTAGTCTTTTAATTTAGGTTATAGTGTGACTACCTACTGCCAGTCATAAGAAAATATTTTAACTTCAAGTTAAGGTTGTTCATTGCAACACTTATTAGCTAGGGTGTGGTTGCTATTTTACCAGTTTGTTAATAATCTCATGCTGACCTATGGAAGAGAGTTTTCCTATGATAGACTTTTTTGGTCACAGATATTAGGTAGGGAGAGCACATCAACACAATCTTTTTACTTCTTAATAAAATACAGTGCATGTTAAACTGTCATCTGGAAATAGATACTTGGCTACCCCTCTGTATCTCTTTTTAAATTTTTCTTTTGTATTTTCTGCAAATGTTTAGTCTGTTTTCATTGCCTCCTTATTATTTTAAATTATCCATAATTAATTACCTTAAATTACTTTTGTAAAGTTTACTTTCTGTCTCATTCTGAAAAGGCCAAGATTCTATTATGTAAATCTTAATACATGAGAGAACCCCAAAAGCAAATACTTGAATAATAACTACTTGTTTTGAAGACACCTGAGTTTATTTATATTGTAAATATTATTTCACAGTTCAGTTAGTTACCTTGCTGGTAATAAAGACCCAGAAATTAAAATGACACCTTTTTCACAAAATTCAGCTGTCAGTTTCATTACCAGGAAGCAGCCTTGGTTGATATCCCTCCTCCTGATACAGAAAATGATATCCTACTAATGCATCTGAAGTGGCTTTTAACCCATCCAAGACACAGTTGTGAAATTAATGACTACTGTTTTTGGCCTCAGTTACATCTTGCAATTCTCCTGCTTCCTTTCCCCTGTTTCTTCTTTGACTTTATAATATTGGTTGCATTCCAGATCTTTTAGAAACCTCCATTTCAGAAAGACTGTGTTTACAGCAGCCTTGAAAACCTTTCAGTTCAGTTCAGTTCAGTCATTCATTCGTGTCCGACTCTTTGCGACCCCATGAATCACAGCACGCCAGGCCTCCCTGTCCGTCACTAACTCCCGGAGTTCACTCAGACTCACGTCCATCGAGTCGGTGATGCCATCCAGCCATCTCATCCTCTGTCATCCCCTTCTCCTCCTGCCCCCAATCCCTCCCAGCATCAAGGTCATTTCCAGTGAGTCAATTCTTCTCATGAGGTGGCCAAAGTATTGGAGTTTAAACTTCAGCCTCAGTCCTTCCAATGAATACCCAGGACTGATCTCCTTTAGGAAGGACTGGTTGGATCTCCTTGCAGTCCAAGGGACTCTCAAGAGTTTTAGACCTGTATAAATTTGAACACTTAATTCTTAAGGTTAATGTTCTAGACTATGGTAGTTTAAGGTCATTTTAGCCTTTTAGGTATACAAGCACCTATCAGCTTAATAGAAAAAATCATCTTATAAGAAATGTTATCTGTTCACTGCAGTCACTCGGTCGAGTCTGACTCTTACTGACCCCATGGACTGCAGCATGCCAGGCTTCCCTGTCCATCACCAACTCCCAGAGTTTGCTCAAACTCATGTTCATCGAGTCAATTATGCCATCCAACCATCGCATACTCTGTCATCTGGTTCTCCTCCCATCTTCAATCTTTCCCAGCATCACGGTCTTTTCCAGTGAGTCAGTTCTTCGCATCAGGTGGCCAAAGTATTGGAGCTTCAGCTTCAGCATCAGTCCTGCCAATGAATATTCAGGACTGATTTCCTTTAGGATGGACTGGTTGGATCTCTTTGCTGTCCAAGGGACTCTCAAGAGTCTTCTCCAACACCACAGTTCAAAAGCATCAATTCGTTGGTGCTCAGCTTTCTTTATAGTCCAACTCTCACATCCATACATGACTACTGGAAAAATCATAGCTTTGGACTAGATGGACCTTTGTCAGCAAAGTAATGTCTCTGATTTTTAATATGCTGTCTAGGTTGGTCATAGCTTTTCTTCCAAGGAGCAAGCGTCTTTTAATTTCATGGCTGCAGTCACCATCTGCAGTGGATTTGGGGCCCAAGAAAATAAAGTTACCACTGTTTCCATTGTTTCTCCATCTGTTTGCCATTAAGTGATGGGACCAGATGACATGATCTTATTTTTTTTTTTTTTTGTCCTTATAATGCACATAATAAGTAAAAATATTCTGATCAAGCGAAATTGTATTTTTCTATCCTAATCATGAATAATCATGAATCCTAAACATTAAAAAAACTAAGATCATGGCATCTGGTCCCATCATTTTATGGCAAATAGATGGGGAAACAGTGACAGACTTTCTTTTCTTGGGCTCCAAAATCACTGCAGATGGTGATCGCAGCCATGAAATTAAAAGATACTTGCTCCTTCAAAGAAAAGCCATGACCAACCTAGACAGCATATTAAAAAGCAGAGACATTACTTTGCCAACAAAGGTCCATCTAGTCAAAGCCATGGTTTTTCCAGTAGTCATGTGTGGTTGTGAGAGTTGGTCTCACATGATCCTATTTTTTTGAATGTTGAGTTTTAAGCCAACTTTTTCACTCTCCTCTTTCACTTTCATCACAACAAAATGTTAATTTTTTTCTTGTAAAAAGATTCATTTTTAGTCTGAGTGAGTTTATACAACAATGTTACTGAAAGTCAGGGATTTACTCAAATAGTTACAACTGCTTATTATTGGTTCTTGACATTTAGTTTCTATGCATATTTATTCTGTTGCAAAATACTGTATCACTTGAAACATTAATAAACAAAAATGTTTGTTTTTGTTTCAAAAACTATGGAAATGATATGGTTATCTGGTTTGTAGAATACCCTGAATACACCCTTTTATATGGGTGCATTATCCATAAAAATGTCCTTTTGCATGATAGAATTAAAAAGCTTTTTGATAAGCAGTAGGATTAATAAAAGATAAGTATAACATCACTAAAATTCTAGATTGCTTCTGGAGGTACTGATGGCTGTATTAATTCTTTATTTTTCTCTCCTTGGACATTTTTTGGGTAATGATTTAATTTCCAAATGAGCAAAGTGCTGTGGAGAGAAAGGAAGAATAAAAATCTTGTCCTAGAGGATCTTGATGCTTATAATGTAGTTAAGTGTCTAGAGATAAATTCTAAAGTGCCAAATGTCAAATTTATAATGCCATATAAATACATTAAAGATCTCTAAGGGATTTATTGAATCAGAATTTTAGCACTAAAAGGGATCTTAGCAATTCTCAAGTGAAAACACTTTGTTTTAGGAATGAGTAAGCTGGGGCCACCAAATGGAAGGTGACTTACCTAGGACTCAATGGCTGTCCTTGGTAGACGTGAGCTATAGACTTGGGTTCAAGGTCTCATTTTAACTAAGCAAGGCCATTTCTGAAAGCTCTAAGGGCTAACTACTAATTCACGTTGCTCCACTCTTTTGTTTAGAGTTGTATCTCTTCCTTGCTTTAGAAAATTTTATTTAGCTTTTTCATTCCAGTTTATTGAACACCAGCTGTTTATGTGAGAAGATGTGAACGGAGTAACTGATGATACCTTTTTATTCTTGTCCTGCCTTTCCATTTCTAGGCATCAACTAGAGTTATTGGTCTAAGTGGTGCCAAGGATACCAAAGAGAGAAACAGTAGTACATCTAGTAAAATGCCTATATTTGTATGCTTGGAGAAGCGGATACCTTCTGATGCCCTGATAGCTCAGTTGGTAAAGAATCCTCCTGCAATGCAGGAGACCCTGGTTGGATTCCTGGGTCAGGAAGATCCACTGGAGAAGGGATAGGCTACCCACTCCAGTATTCTTGGGCTTCCCTTGTGGCTCAGCTGGTAAAGAATCTGCCCGCAATGCGGGAGACCTGGGTTTGATCCCTGGGTTGGGAAGATCCCCTGGAGAAGGGAAAGGCTACCCACTCCAGTATTCTGGCCTGGAGAATTCCATGGACTGTATAGTCCATGGGGTGGCAAAGAGTAGGACACGACTGAGCGACTTTTACTTTCACTTTTGATGCAAATCCTCTCAAATGAATATTGGATTCCTTAATGTTCTGTAGTTTCCTTTAACATTCTATTATCGACTTTACTAATAAAATGGTGAAAATAAATACATATAACTATTGAGGATTTGTGATGGAAGTACAATTTATTTATCTGTGGAGTTTTCCTGTGTGTAGTTTGATAAGCTTTAATTAACAATCTATCCACTCTGTTTTAATTCAGTGATATTTACTCAGCTCCCACTAGGTATTAGGTACTATTGTGGGTGCTGGGGCATGTGGGTGCTACTGTGGCCATTAGCCTGTTATTACTCAAGGATACATATTGAAGTAGATAAATTTCTCATTGGATCAGATTTAAGTTTTTGCAGCCAAGGTAAAGCAAATACATAGTGTTATACAGCCTAAATTTATTCTAGCTGTTCTGCAGGAATTATTAGACATAAAGCACAAGATAATAAATTTTTATGATACAAAGTCTGAAGTATTGCTATTGTGCAGTACAGAATTTTGTCTATGACTCTGTTTTTTCTTCTTTCCTCCTTTCTACTTTTCTTCCTTTTTATTATAGAATCATTAGAAAAAATGTTAAATTAGATCTGTAAATTAAACAGGTTTTCTATTAGTTCTAGCCAGTGAAAAACAGACCATTATTTGGAACATTTGGTAATATCTAGAGAACATGTTGAGTAAACTCTAAAAATCTGCTATGATCAAAGTAGACTCAAAGTTTGGAATAATGTTTTGTAAGCTAATACCAAAACACATGAGAGTTCAATAAGCAGATATACAGAGGTTTCTGTGCTCATAAATTTTGTATCTGTCACTATAATTGCCTTCTTGATATATCTGGGATGACTGAGTCTTTACTGTTTGCCTGGAATTTTTCCAGGTTTAGGAGTCAGTCTCAAATCTCAGGAACCCCTTCAGTCTTGAGCAACCAGGAGAGTTGGTAACCCTAATTATATCTAAATCTGAAGATTTATTTTCTCCATTTCAGAGATGAAGTGATTAATGAACAAATATCATGTGTGAACCTATTTAGCTAAAGGGCACATATTAGCATATTACTATTTATCTGACTACAGTGATCGATAATTGGAAGATGAGGGAATAGGTGGATGGATGGATGGTTGGATCAGTAAATAATATAGGGAAATGACTATGTAATGTACCTTCTGAATGGTTAGGAAACATCATCTGTTAAAATCCTACTTGCATCTTAAGGGCCAACATAGCTCTCATCTTTTTGTCAAGATTTCTTTAAACCTTGCAAGTAAATCATTTTTCTCTCTGCCTACAAAATTCTGTTTATATCTTTATTACTTGACTTAACATAGTTGTATTATACTTTTAATATGCATGTTTGTGTGTTCAGTCGCTCATTTGTGTCCTACTCTTGTGACCCTATAGACTAACTCGCCAGGCTCCTCTCTCCCTGGGATTCTCCAGGCAAGAATACTGGAGTGGGTTGCCATGCCCTCCTCCAGGGGATCTTCCCGACCCAGAGATCAAACACACATCTCCTGCATTGTAGGCAGATTCTTTACCACTGAGCCACCTGGGAAGCCAGTATTTGTTGTATACATATCTGTATTCTTCACTGACTGAACTATGAATTCCTTGCAGAGCAAGAATTGTGCCTTAATACCTTTTTGTCCTTCACCTTCCATATACTGCCTGCGCCAAGCACAAACTGAGTATGTTATTGCCAAACTGAGCATTCATTTTTCCCTTCAATTTTAATAATCTTTATTTAAACATAATTTTCCTATAATAATATTCACCAGTTTTAAATGTACAGTTCAGTAAGTTATAGCAAAATCAAGATAAAACATTCCAATCACCCCAAAAAGTCCAACTGTGCCACAATGCAGTTACTCATTCTCTGTCACCCTGGCCTCTGGCAACTGCTGATATACTTCATAGTTTTCCCTTTTCTAGCTTTTTATATGAATTTCATGTGTTTGGCTTCTTTTTATATGTTTGGCTTTTTTGAATTAACATAGTACTTTCAGAAAATTATCTCATATTGGCTTCTATCAGGAATTTGTTTCATTTTATTGCTGGGTAGTATTGCATGACTGAGCGACTTCACTTTGTTTTCACTTTCATGCATTGGAGAAGGAAATGGCAACCCACTCCAGTGTTCTTGCCTGGAGAACAAGAGAATCCAGAGATGGGGGAGCCTGGTAGGCTGCCATCTATGGGGTTGCACAGAGTCGGACACGACTGAAGTGACTTAGCAGCAGCAGCAGCAGTATCGCATTATGTGGATACACCACATTTTATCTTTTATTTTGTTAATGGACACTTAGTTATTTCCAGTTTTAGGTTATTATAAATAACACTCCTGGTGGCTTTTCTGGTGTCTCAGATGGTAAAGAATCTACCTGCAATGCAGGAGACATGGGTCCAATCCCTGGGTTGGGAAGATCCCCTGGAGAAGGAAATGGCTACCCACTTCAGTATTCTGGCCTGGAAAATTCCATGGCAGGCTACAATCCATATCATCTTAAAGAGTCAGACATGACTGAGGTGAGTGACTTAAATAACACTGCTGTAAATATTCCCAAAGAAAGGCAGTGCCAAAGAATGCTCAAACTACTGCACAACTGCACTCATCTCACACGCTAGTAAAGTAATGCTCAAAATTCTCCAAGCCAGGCTTCAACAGTATGTGAACCGTGAACTTCCAGATGTTCAAGCTGGTTTTAGAAAAGGCAGAGGAACCAGAAATCAAATTGCCAACATCCACTGGATCATCGAAAAAGCAAGAGAGTTCCAGAAAAACACCCATTTCTGCTTTATTGACTATGCCAAAGCCTTTGACTGTCTGTATCACAATGAACTGTGGAAAAGTCTGAAAGATATGGGAATACCAGACCACCTGACCTGCCTCTTGAGAAACCTATATGCAGGTCAGGAAGCAACAGTTAGAACTGGACATGGAACAACAGACTGGTTCCAAATAGAAAAAGGAGTACGTCAAGGCTGTATGTTGTCACCCTGCTTATGTAACTTATATGCAGAGTACATCATGAGAAACGCTGGGCTGGAAGAAGCACAAGCTGGAATCAAGATGCCGGGAGAAATATAAATAACCTTAGATTTGCAGATGACACCACCCTTATGGCAGAAAGTGAACAACAACTAAAGAACCTCTTGATGAAGGTGAAAGAGGAGAGTGAAAAAGTTGGCTTAAAGCTCAACATTCAGAAAACTTAGATCATGGCATCCGGTCCCATCACTTCATGGCAGATAGATGGGGAAACAGTGGTTGACTTTATTTTTCTGGGCTCCAAAATCACTTCAGATGGTGATTGCAGCCATGAAATTAAAAGACGCTTACTCCTTGGAAGGAAAGTTATGACCAACCTAGACAGCATATTAAAAAGCAGAGACATTCCTTTGCCAACAAAGGTCTGTCTAGTCAAGGCTATGGTTTTTCCAGTAGTCATGTGTGGATATGAGATTTGAACTATAAAAAAGCTGTGTGCTGAAGAATTGATGCTTTTGAACTGTGGTGTTGGAGAAGACTCTTGAGAGTCCCTTGGACTGCAAGGAGATCCAATCAGTCCATCCTAAAGGAGATCAGTCCTGGGTATTCCCTGGAAGGACTAATGTTGAAGCTGAAACTCCAGTACTTTGGCCACCTGATGCAAAGAGCTGACTCATTTGAAAAGACCCTGATGCTGGGAAAGATTGAGGGCGGGAGGAGAAGGGGATGACAGAGGATGAGATGGTTGGATGGCATCATCACCGACTTGATGGGCATGGGTTTGGGTGATCTCCAGGAGTTGGTGATGGACAGGGAGGCCTGGCGTGCTTCGGTTCATGGGCTTGCAAAGAGTTGGACACAACCGAGTGACTGAATTGAACTGAGCTGAAAGTATTTGACCAAATTCAATACCCGTTCATAATGAGAACTATCAGCATACTATGAATAGACAAGAAATGCTGAAGTCTCAATTTCAAAGAGAGTCTATGAAAAAAAAAATCTACAGGTAACATCGTACTGCTTAGTGCTAAGAGATTAAGCACTTCTCTTTAAAGATTGGTACTATGTCCGCACTCTTCTGTTCAACATTGCACTGTCCACCTTCTGTTGAACTACGGGTCAACACTGCTCTGGAGCACCTGCTGCTGCTGCTGCTGCTGCTGCTATGTTGCTTCAGTCGTGTCCAACTCTGTGCGACCCCATAGACGGCAGCCCAGTAGGCTCCTCCGTCCCTGGGATTCTCCAGGCAAGAACACTGGAGTGGGTTGCCATTTCCTTCTCCAATGCATGAAAATGAAAAGTGAAAGTGAAGTCACTCAGTCAAGTCCAACTCTTCATGACACCATGGACTGCAGCCTACCAGGCTCCTCCGTCCATGGGATTTTCCATGCAAGAGTACTGCAGTGGGGTGCCATTGCCTTCTCTGCTGGAGCACCTAAAAGAGTCAGATTTAGAAATCTAAAATTAAAAAAAAAAAAAGAAATCTGAGGTAAAGATGTCTTAATTCACTCTTTTATTCAGTATATTTAAAGAGAAACTATATTGGCTGAGAATTTCACTAAACTTTGTGATAGGTTACACTCTCTTGGTAAATACTCATACTTTTCCCCTATCTTCTCCTAAAGAAGATCAACTTTGTCAGTCAACATTTCTTACTAATAAATATATACCAATGCTTACTTTGACAATGCACAAGAAATCTAATTAGGTAGATATATTATAGGAATTAATATGTAAAATAACAGTTTGGATTATGTAGATAACATGGCTGCTGTTTGCGAGAGAAGAGGTGTGTAGCTAGACCTAAGACTATGTATATACTTTTGTATAACTTCATGAAAACACGTAACTCTTAATCACTTTTCTAATGTAACATGAATTGCTATATCAAGACTGAACTGTTGATGAAAAGTAGTAGTAGTGTGGCATCATAAAGTAAAATGATTCTCATCTATCAAAATAACATCTTATGACTTCAAAGCATATTGGAGCCATGTCGAGAGAAATGTAGTTTAGTTTTGTTTCAGGCAGATTACATGTTAATAATTATTACTGCATTATTTTTTTTAATCTAAAATACTACCATATATCAGAGACCAGCTCATATTTCTGCTCCTTGAATTTCTTCCTGATCAACCTTATTGGAAATGATTTTTACCTCTAAATTTGCTTACAAGTTATAATCCCTACTGCTCCATGTATTAGAGTTTATATGGTATTGTCTTTTAACTTACATTACCATATATGTAATAATTTCAATTTGGTAGAGTTAAGTTTACAGGAGTTTTAGATTGACATATACATTTAAAGAAAGTATGGAGTTCCCTATAATCCTTACCCTCCATCCACAAACACAATTTCCCCTGTTATTAATATCTCATCATTGTTTAGTCACCAAGGCACGTCTGACTCTTTGCAACTTCATGGACTATAGCCCACCAAGCTCCACTGGGAATCCATCGGATTTCCCAGGCAAAAATATTGGAGTAGATTGTCATTTCCTTCTTCAGAGCATCTTATTAACATGGTACATTTGTTAAAATTGAGGAGTCAATATTGATACATTGTTATTAATTAAAGTCCATAGTTTAGATTTCACTCTGTGAGTGGTACATTCTGTAGGTTTTTGCAAATGTATAATGGCCTATATCCACCATGACAGTGTCCTACAGAAAAGTTTTGCTGCCCTGGAAATGCTCTGTGTTCCACCTATTATCCCTTCTTCCTTTCCCCTTGCTCCTAGTCCCTGGAACCACTGATATTTTAACTGCCTCCATTGTTTTGCTTTTTTCAGAATATTATATTATTGTAATCATACATTGTGTAACATCACAGATAGTATGTATTTAATATTCCTTCATGTATTTTCATAAGAAGATAGCTTATTTCTTTCTAACACCAATATTCCGTTTTCTAGACATATTGCAGTTTATTTATGCATTTGTCTACTGAAGGACATCTTTTTATTTGTTTATTGACCACACTGGGTCTTTGTTGCTGTGCATGGGCCTTCTCTAGTTTTGGTGAGTGGGGACCACTCTCTAGTAGGTGTGCAGGCTTCTCATAGCTGTGCCCACTCCGTGGTGGAGCACAAGCTCCAGGTGCGTGGATTTCAGTAGTTGTAGCACATGGGTTCAGTAGTTGTGGCTTGCAGACTATAGAGCACAGGCTCAGCAGGTGTGGCTGACGAGCCCAGTTGCTGCACAGTATGTGGGATCCTCCAAACCAAGGATTGAATTGGTGTCCCCTGCATTGCAAGGCGAATTCTTAACTACTGGACCACCAGGGAAGCACTGAAGAATGTCTTGATTGATTACAAGTTTGGCAACTATAAACAAAGCTGCTATAAACATCCTTTACAGGTTTTTGTGTAGGTGTAACTTTTTAACTTTTGAGAGTAAATACCAAAGAAAGCAATAGCTGAATTGTACTGAAAGAGTATGCTTAGACTGACTGGTTTGATCTCCATATAGTCCAAGGGACTCTCAAGAGTCTTCTCCAACACCACAGTTCAAAAGCATCGACTCTTTGGTGCTCAGCTTTCTTTATGGCCCAACTCACATCCATACATGACTACTGGAAAAACCATAGCTTTGACTATATGGACCTTGTTGGCAAAGTAATGTCTCTGCTTTTTACTATGTTGTCTAGGTTTGTTATAGAATTTCTTCCAAGGAGCAAGCATTTTTTAATCTAATGGCTGTAGTCACCATCTGCAATGATTTTGGAGCCCAAGAAAATAAAGTCTGTCACTGTTTCCACTGTTTCCCCATCTGTTTGCCATGAAGTGATGGGACTAGATGCCGTGATCTTAGTTTTTTGAATGTTGAGTTTTAAACTAGCTTTTTGACTCCCCTCTTTCACTCATCCTCTTAGTGTAGTTCCTCCTTGTTTTATGCGATCAGATCAGATCAGATCAGATCAGTCGCTCAGTCGTGTCCGACTCTGCAACCTCATGAATCGCAGCACGCCAGGCCTCCCTGTCCATCACCAACTCCCAGAGTTCACTGAGACTCACGTCTATCGAGTCAGTGATGCCATCCAGCCATCTCATCCTCTGTCGTCCCCTTCTCCTCTTGCCCCCAATCCCTCCCAGCATCAAAGTCTTTTCCAATGAGTCAACTCTTCGCATGAGGTGGCCAAAGTACTGGAGTTTCAGCTTTAGCATCATTCCTTCCAAAGAAATCCCAGGGCTGATCTCCTTCAGAGTGGACTGGTTGGATCTCCCTGCAGTCCAAGGGACTCTCAAGAGTCTTCTCCAACACCACAGTTCAAAGGCATCAATTCTTTGGTGCTCAGCCTTCTTCACAGTCCAACTCTCACATCCATACATGACCACAGGAAAAACCATAGCCTTGACTAGATGAACCTTTGTTGGCAAAGTAATGTCTCTGCTTTTAAATATGCTATCTAGGTTGGTCATAACTTTCCTTCCAAGGAGTAAGCTTCTTTTAATTTATTCAATAAGGGTGGTGTTATCTGCATATCTGAGGTTATGATATTTCTCCTGGCAATCTTGATTCCTGGCATTTTACATGATTTACTCTGCATATAAGTTAAATAATTGGGTGAGTTTGTAGATACCCTCAAAATGACTTGCTGTGATTTTCATTGGAATTGTGTTGAATCCATATATCACATCAGGAGCATCTTAACAATGTTGAGTCTTCCTATTCATTTACATGGAATAGCTGTCATTTAGATCATTTATATCTTCTTTTATGTCTTACATCTCGGTTTTACCATTTTCTTCATATAGGATCTTGTATGTATCTTATTAGATTTATGTTTCCCCTCAGTATTTCTTTCTTTTCTTTTTTTCTGAGCATGAGTCTTAATGACAGCAACTTAACGCAATTTCTTTGTTGTTGTTCAGTCACTAAGTCGTGTCGACTCCTTGTGACTCCATGGACTGATGCATGCCCGACCTCCCTGTCCCTCACTGTCTCCCAAGCCACTCTAGCATTCTTGCCAGGATAACCCCATAAACAATATAAAAGGCAATTTCTTTAGGAGCTGCAAAACTAAACCATTATTCCAAGTCATCATCTTTGACTTCTCCATGTTTGCTCTATAGATCATTCCAACTGTACAAAGCTCATGTGAAGAAAAGAAGCAAAGATGTTCCCTAGTAACAAAATGAATTGTATAGTCTACCAATATTCATTATATAATTATATGCTTTCACAAATAAATGGAAAAATTTGGAAAAAATAAGTTTGTCTAATGAAAGAAAAAAAATTTTAAATTAAGTCACAGAATTTTCAGCATACTTATGGTTTTCTTTTTTTTTTTTTAACTTCTTCACCTTTGATGATGAAATTGATGAATGCAGCTGATTTTTTTTTTTAAGTGATTGCCTCAACTCTAATTCCTTTTCGGTGATCAGATGCAATAGGCTCAATCTCAAGCTCTGCACCTGTTTTTCACACCATTTGGCTATTGAGGTAGAATCTCACCTGGCAGGATCCAGCCTTATTAATAGTAATGAGCTGGAATGAGCTAGATTCTATAAGAATCAGGAACTCGGGAGAAGAAGTGATTCTGGCAGATTAAGTTTTAAAATTCTGTGACTGTGATTCTGTCACTGTCCCATTAGAGTGACTGCCTTTTTGTTCTCTTTTCACCTTGCCTGAGAAACATGATCTGGAATCATTCCAGAAACCACTCTCAGGCGGTGAATATTTTTTAAAAGCTGTTCTCTTTGACTAACAAGGATTTTCTTAAAAATAAGGACCATCAGGTTCTCTCTTTCTTTCAGTTGTGTCAGAAATATGTTGCTGAATTGAAGTGGCTAAGGTTATAGCTGGTATGGAAAGCAGTGAGCAATAAATTGAAATGCCCAAATACCTTATTTTCCAAGTATAACAGTCATTTTATTTTTCCAACATGACAGGCTTATATATATATATATATATATAAACCATTTATATAATTGGATTCATGGCTAAAGGGTCATATGGTATTTAGCATTGCTAGTGGTCTCTAGATATGACAGGTTACTTTGGGATGTTTAGTTCTCTGCTGAGGTTGCTGCTGCTAAGTCACTTCAGTTGTGTCGGACTCTGTGCGACCCCATAGATGGCAGCCCACCAGGCTCCCCCGTCCCTGGGGTTCACCAGGCAAGAACACTGGAGTGGTTTGCCATTTCCTTCTCCAATGCGTGAAAGTGAAGTTGCTCAGTCGTGTCCGACTCTTCTCGACCCCATGGACTGCAGCCTACCAGCCTCCTCCGTCCATGGGATTTTCCAGGCAAGAGTACTGGAGTGGGCTGCCATTGCCTTCTCTGTCTGCTGAGGTTAGGTGATTTTAATTATAGTCTTTGGTTCTTGGGACAAACAGGTTTTACAAAGTTTACTCCTGCTGGCCAGAGCCACCTGAGGGAAAGACAGGTAGCTCTTTTTCTTTGGCTGCTTATTGGTAGCTTGTTTGAATCATGTTACTCGACCTCTCTGTATTTCATTTCTTCACATCTGAAATGAAGAGAGTACCTCCCCAGTGGACCTCACTGCTCAGAAGAACAATCAGCAAAATGTAGACTGTGTCTCCTGTCAGCTATTCCAGAGGAAGCTTGAGCTGAAACCACAGCTCTCCCTGATGTAATTCTCTTCTTGACCTTCCCTGAACTATGCCTAATGGAAGTCGTTAAACTCTGGTATTGCACCTACATTAGGCCACTGCTGTATGGAAATTGATTCAATGTCCATGAGTTCTTAATCTGTTGAAAACTCATGTAATAAGTGATTATTTTACAATAACATCTGATCAGCTCTAACTACTTCAAAAAATCGAAAAATCATATCTGCTTACTTTAAAATAATTCTGTATAGTTTCTTTAGTGTCTTTTAAATAGTGAATTTTCAGAAGTGTGATAGAAACTGCTTACTAGAATTTTATATGAAATACTTTAAAAAGTGATTTTAGCATGCCCCTTGAATATTAACCTGGAGAAGGAAATGGCAACCCACTCCAGTAATCATACCTGGAGAATGCCATGGACAGAGGAGCCTGGCAAGCTACAGTCCATGGAGTTGCAGAGTCAGGCATGACTGAGTAACTATCATTCACTGACTCACTTGAATACTAAAGAGCAATAGTTATTTTATGTCAAGATCAGATAATTTTAATTGATGGACAGTGTATCCTAATCCATTAGGTATATCTCAGGGTTTCTTAAGAGGAAGGTTCAGACTCCAGGGATGTTTGAAGAAAATCTGATTTTATAACTTAGTTTCTACAATATTACCCATAAGATTTTTCCCCCTATTCCAAATGCAATCATTTCAGATTGCAAATATATGTTGTTTATGTTTTTAATACATAGCTTTTCCTTGGCAACACATTGTGATATTAAGAGAAAATGAGAGAGAGCAACGAAAACCATGGAATACTAACAAAAAGCTTAGTATGTTAGCAGCATCTATTGCATATCAGAGAAACCAGTTATGAAATAATGAGGCCCGTATTGAAATACAGCAGAGTTATTTTTTTCCCAGAGAATCTCTTTTTGATGGTATATTTAATAAGCAGCTTCACAGGCAGTTGTACCATATTCATTACAAATAAATTGCACAGTTTTTCCATTGCATAAAAATCTCATCACTGCCTTTTGCTTTTGTCTTTGTTTAGAAAGAAGGTGATTATTAAGTATATTCAGCAGTAATGGCAGACATAGAAATTTCTCTATGCTGATTGCGAAATCTAATTTGTATAATTTATAAAGCGAGAGACGGAGAGAATGTGGTGGAGTACAAGGAAAAAACACACGCCAAACAATGTATTTTCAGTTTGTCACTGGCCCTGGTAATCAGTATGAGGGTGTTTGATGTGTAAGCTAATGGCAGAGCTGCAGAGTTTATGATTACTGGACTTGACACTGCAAATTCATTTTGCCAAACTTTGGCTAGTGTTACCAAAAAAATCTGATTTTTCATGCTGAATTTGATGACTTATTTGCAACACATGAATAAAGGTTAATTTTGCCCCTCATAATTTTTCAGATGTCTATATAAAGAAACAGCAGAGGTTGATCAACAATTGTTGTATTTTTATTATTTTTTAAAGATTTGTCTGCTCTGTGTTTTTGAGCTTCTTAAATGTTTAAGAACATGGAACTATGTAAGCTTTAAGAAATTAATTTTCTAAAACACTCAAGATTTATTTTGTCCCCATGTATTCAAATCTGTTAGCCAAATATCTGTTTCATTTTTGCCTTTGCCTTTTAAGAAATCATTCCTCCTAGTCTGTCTGTCCACCCTAAGAAGCTTTTGTGGTAATAATAATAATAACAACAACAATGACAACAATCTGCTTTAGTCTGTGAATTTAGATTTCATCGTAATCAAATTTCTGCCTCATGAAATTAAAGTTGGAATTTTTTGTCCTTTCTATACATATATCAGTGTTTGTGTCTGAATACTGTTGAACTCATAGATGAACAGTATTAGACTTCCCTGCACATGGTAGATACTCAATAATGTATGTGGTTTATCAACTGAAGATGAAATTTATCAGAGTCATCTTTTTTGCCGGTCCTTCAACTGTGTCTGTAGGTCAGTAGTGCTGTGCACTGACCAGAAGCTCTCACTGGACCAAGGGTTCCCACTAACCATCCTTGGCCATCTCAGTTACAGACAGCTCAGCGGCTCTTCTTGCTCTTGTTCTCTTTCTCTCTCTCCCTCTACCCTCCACGCCCACATATCCCCCATTAATAACAGGAGACATTTTAGCCATTTTAGCTTGTGACATTTTATCTGTGAAATTCAGTGAATTCAGTATTTTCAGGTATCTACACAAAATAAATCCTTGTGATCTCATTTGTAATATAAAAACCATCACCAATGTTATTTCAATGTACAAGTCATTAACAAAAGTAGACTCCTTTTCTCTGTATATCAATCTAGATCCACAAGTAAATTCAGAAAATGAGAACTCGGCACATATTGGCCACATCCAGACCTGTTTGTTTTCTGCCACACTGAGTTGTTTGTTTAAACCATCTATCAAATCCAGTTGTGAAAATGCAGTAGAAGTTGAAGTGGCTCTTTATAAGCAACAGGTCAATAAATAGAGTGGTTAATTCATGATGAATTAGCAATCCAGGGGTGAAGAACATGACAAGAACTAAAAATGTAAACTGAGTTATATAGAAAGATAAAAGCAACTTAAGTTGGACAAATGCATCTTGTTTCATTTGTGTCTCTTATAAGGCCTTAGCCAGCTCAAGAACTATCTCTGATATAGACAGAAAAAAAACTAAGAGAAAAAAATTTAAAAAACAGCATTATATAATCCCAAACTTCACAACTCTGTACAATATTCAATCACTTTTTTTTTCCCCTAGCAAAAAAAAAAAAAATCAAACCTAAAAGCATGGTAAATGAAACCTTGACTAAAAGTCTTAAGAGCAGTGTGGGAATAATTTCAATAATTTAAAAAGATGTTCCTGGTTGTAATAAAAATTGATTCCTTTTATTTACTTGAAGGCATGCTTGTTATAAACACCTTAAAATTAAATTGAAATGCACCTAATCCATGTTTTTCTGAACTACTTGATTCAGTATTTTCAAGTACATTTGTGTTGGAATTTCTGAGCTATTTATATGTAAATAGAAAGTCTTCTGTAATTGGCATAGGGAAAACCTGCCAGAAGCCCAGTAATCTAATCTAAGTTGCACTTTTTTTCCCCCTCTCTGTTATACATTCATAATGGCATTTGAGGGCAAACAGTTTGATCCTTATGTCAACCTCACTCTCCTTTGCAATAAGGGAAAGGATAGGGAAACTTTGTTTTAAGGATTAAATGGTGAAATTTTTCTGTGACACACCATCTTAGACAGAGCTGTCAGGTTTTATAGGGAGCAAAAAGATATCATTAACTTCTAACTACTTGGAATAGGAATTCAAATGATTTGCTTCAGGTAGTAGGATGAAAAAAAAGTAAAATTGCACAATTTTTCTGGCTGTAATAGACTTTGTTATATTGAATTTTATTTTAAAGAATGCGTTCTGCTTGAGACTTTGGTAACTGATACTGAAGCAGTTGTTCTGTTTATGCATTTTCCTTATTTGTGTTTATTTGGGGAAAACCTTAGCCAGAAGTCCTATCAGGTAGGGTTCCCTGGTGGCTCAGAAGGTAAAGAATCTGCCTGCAATGCAGGAGACCCAGGTTCGACCTCTGAGTCAGGAAGATGCCCTGGAGAAGGGAATGGCAACCCACTGCAGTATTCTTGCTTGGAGAATTCCATGGACAGAGGAGCCTGGTGGCCTACAGTCCACGGGGTCACAAAGAGTCGGGCACAACTGAGACTACCACACATACACAGATACTGTAGGAACTTGTTATATGCCTATTATCAACCATGAGACCAACTTTAAAATTAAAGGAGCCTAGGGTGGGGGGAGTCTGAATCCCAGCTGCATTCTGGAGCAAGCAATATTTTTTTTAAAAGGTTTCATACTAAATTAGTTAAAGTAAGGTTTATTATTCATGCTGCCATCTAGCCATCCATTCAGGTATCTATCCATTCATTCATTCTTTAGTAAATAGTAAATCATGCCCAGCTAGGCTTAAGAACTGGTCTGGATGCTGAGAGTACAATAGCAAACAGGAGACTCACATGGCTGTCATGAAGAGCAGCTTCTTGTAACTGGAACTGTAACTTAAAGTATTGGATTGACCAAAAAGTTCAGTCGGGTTTGACCAACCCAATATATCATTGAGTGAAAGTTACATTAAAAATTTAAGTATTTCCCATTTTCAAGAACTGCATGGTTCTGAGTATTTGTCTTTTCTAAATAGCTAATAGTTATCTTTTGAAGCACAACCTGTTTTAGGTTGATCTCTTTCTAATACATGACCCCTAAATGGAAAGTATTGGATTCAATTTTTATATATGTTTCTGGGATCATGTTTTGGTTATTATACTGGCCTAGAATTCAATATTTAAATAATGTACATGACTAGATTATTAGATTTGATTTTGAATTTTACTTCATTTTTGACCACCAGACTGATACTGTCTTCTTGCTAGTTATTATTTTCTGCTTCTGTAGCAGAAACCTTCTTCCCCTATTCTTCTTATTCTTTCTAATTCATGAATATGAACACAAGCTCCCTAGGGTTACTACAATTATTCCAATTATTTTCAGAATAAGAGATGCTTTATAAAGTAAAATGGCTTTTCCTATAAATAAAATGCATCTTCTTTGCTAAATTTGTATTTTCTGCCTACAGGTCTTCTTTGATTATACTGTTGACCCTTGAACAGTGCAGGGGTTAGCGGTGCCAACCCCTGCACAGTCAAAATTCCCAGTGTAACTTTCAACTCTCCCAAAACTTTACTATTACTAGCGTACTATTGACCCAAAACTTTGCCAATAACATAAACAATTGATTAACACAGCTTTTGTATGTCATATGTACTATATACTGTATTCTTACAATAAATTAAGCTAGAGAAAATGCTATTAAAAAGCATAAGAATGATAAAATACATTTACAGTACTATACCATATTTACAGATACCATAAGTTTATGTCATCTGTTTATAAGATGAACCATCTCTCTGTAAGTACCTACATCAGTAGTCCTATATGAAAAACACTGTAGATGTTATATGCATAACTAACTGCAGATGGGGATTGCAGCCATGAAATTAAAAGACGCTTACTCCTTGGAAGGAAAGTTATGACCAACCTAGATAGCATATTCAAAAGCAGAGACCTTACTTTGCCAACAAAGTTTTGTCTAGTCAAGGCTATGGTTTTTCCAGTGGTCGTGTATGGATGTGAGTTGGACTGTGAAGAAAGCTGAGCACCGAAGAATTGATGCTTCTGAAGTGTAGTGTTGGAGAAGACCCTTGAGGGTCCCTTGGACTGCAAGGAGATCCAACCAGTCCATTCTAAAGGAGATCAGCCCTGGGTGTTCTTTGGAAGGAATGATGTTAAAGCTGAAACTCCAGTACTTTGGCCACGTCATGCAAAGAGTTGACTCATTGGAAAACACTCTGATGCTGGGAGGGATTGGGGGCAGGAGGAGAAGGGGATGACAGAGGGTGAGATGGCTGGATGGCATCACTGACTCGATGGACGTGAGTTTGAGTGAACTCCGGGAGATGGTGATGGACAGGGAGGCCTGGTGTGCTGCAATTCATGGGGTCGCAAAGAGTCAGACACGACTGAGTGACTGAACTGAACTGAACCCTAGACATCAAAAAGGAAAAGATAATGTAAAAATAAATTTCTATTTATTTGTGGATATAATGATTCATGAGCTTCCCTGGTAGTTTAGTGGTAAAAAATCTGCCTGCCAATGCAGAAGACGCAAGAGATGTGGGTTCAATCTCTGGGTTGGAGAGATCCCCTGGAGAAGGAAATGGCAACATGCTCCAGCATTCTTGCCTGGGAAATCCCATGGACAGAAGAGTCTGGTGGGCCACAGTCCATGGGGTCACAAAGGAGTCAGACAGGACTTAGCAACTGTTTAGTTGTTCAACAAAATAATATAAAAATTCATACATTAGTATTGAAGACGGAGAAATATGATTGCTTTATGGTAGCCAGTGTACTAATTGTGGTTGCTTTATGGTAGCCTAGCCCATACACTAATGAATGAATCATAAAATGTTTGGAAACATTGTTACATTTTTTTAAATGACTGCTTACCTGTGATAATTGGTTGATACAGTTTCTCCAGTTATGAGAGATGCATATGTACAGTAATATAATTCCTTGATATAAAAGTTATAAGACAGTAAGAAAGCTAATATGTAAATTTTTTTATTAAATATCACTCATCTTAGTACTCTGTAAGAATATATCAGTATCGGTATTTACGTATATTTTTTTATGCCTTCAGGACATACCTAGATTTTTCTTAATTTTTTTTTTGTATTTCTAGGCTATGTGGTTCATCTACAATTTTTTTTTATTTGATGTGGATATCCAATCATTTTTGATATGTTTATTGAAAAATATCTGCATATAAATGGACCTGCACAGAGCCAACCTTTATTATTCAAGGATCAATTGTATTCTTGGTCCTATTCTTAATAGATGAGACACTATTTTAACTGTACTTTTACCATTTGAGAAAAATCAAGTCAAAACGACGGCAGTACCAACAATTCAATGTAAATCAGAGCACATATTTGTTAGTATTTGTGGCGAAACATTCTGAATTTTGTGGATAACAAATGTTACGTTCAACACTAACATTCTAGGTTATGCCATGGACAATAGCTGGTTTGATCTAGTAATTCTTATAGTAAAATACCTAGTATTGACATAAAACTTTGAGTTTTACCAAAGGAAACCTTTTTTCTCATTTAATCTTCACTTATCCATAGCATCATTAACCACATCTTACAGGCAATGAAACTGGATCATTTATACCACCTGTCTGCTGCATCTGAGTTTTTGACAAGTGGTTTGATGAAAATCACACAATCCCCACATGCTGTTACTGACAAATTTCAGAGTGCTACGCAAGATGGAGTGTGTGGTGGGAGTCAAAGGGTGATGGGGTGGAAGGAGCTAAAGGAATCTCGTAGATGAATCTGAAAGTGACAGCAATGAGATTTCGGAACTGTCTCTATTCTCATTTGGGAACTCTGATAATTTGGTAAGAATTACTTATAGGCAACTAAAATTGCAGTAGTTCTCTGCAATTGAAAATATCCTTGACTATTCACACATATCTCTAAATTAGTGATTCTTAACCTTTTTGGAGTCTCTTACCCTCTTGCAGATTTGATCAGAGTCATGGACTTTGAGCCCCTAGAACTGCATGTTTATTTCTGATGGTTTCATCCTCTAAAGTCCATACATTAACCACAGCACCCGTAAAAGTTGTGAAGTTTAAGAACCTATGATTTGAATAAAGTTCCAAATTTCTATTTGTTTGAAAGGGAGCATTTTGAGATATCATAGTCTACATGATTTTTTTTTTTTTTTTAGCTAAGGCTGTAAGGACTTGAATATCTAAGTATCAATTTAATAAGGAAATAATATCATTCTGTATGCATGGGTTTAGCTGATATAGAAAATGTGTGAACTTAAGAGTTCACTTTTAGGGAACTTTTACACTACTGCAGATGCTAAGTAAACAAGAACTTGCCTCCAGGGCACTTTAAAAGAGATGTGAAATTTCGTCAGGCCCAGCTTCACACACTACATCCTGTGTCCACAGCAGCAAATTCGCAGGGTCTTCGGTGACCATGTAGCCTTGTCAACAGCTTCACTGCTACATGTTGTGTCTCTCTCTTCTACGGAGGGCATGAGCAGTTGATACAGAGAAGCAAGTGTGATTTTGTGTTTTATCTGGTTCAGAGCCCAGAAGTGACTGGATCTACCTTGTGTGTTTGCTGTCTTTCTCGTATAACTTTGCAACATTTTCCCATAAAAAAAAAGGATGGTCAGCATTAAAAATGAACAAAATGTATTTTTGATCAGAGTTCCAGTATGCTTTTAAAGGCCATCTTGGGTCTGTTCCACGGAGCTTTGGGGAAGGGATCAGTTTATTTGGTGACCCAGAAATTGGATGTCATGATATGAATTGGTGACCCCTCTGCTTCTGTGTTGAGTCCTGGAGCTACAGGATATAGATCATCCTTGAGGAGGGGCAGGGTTTCTACTGACTTTAGATCTGTGTTTTCTTTTTTTTTTTTTGCTGCCCCAACACTCACTAGAGGCATGACACAGTCCCATCAACAGCAGCTAACACCTAATTTCTTAAGGGAACAGGGTATCTCAGAATGTCTAAAGAGAAGAGAGTGGAAAATGTTCCATCCCCTCCCAGTGCTCTGGAGAGCCTATTCAACTCCACACCCCCAGATTGGAAAAAGAAAGAAAAGTATAGAGATTGACTCATGACACTGAATCTCTCAGAACATAATGGCAACGTGAACCAAGCTTTAGGCTTGGGCGTTGTTTCCTTTGTTGGGTCAGTGGGGGTCTTCGTGCTAAAGATGCCACTTAAATCCTGAAACTATGATGCCAGAGAGCTCTAGGTTCTTCTACAACCAGTCTGTCTTTATCCCTGTCACCCTAGTCTCCTTGGATATGTTAAAGCTAAGGTCATGGCTCACCTGTACTGGTGTGGAAACTGAGATTTAGACAATGGCTGTATCTTCAGTCTGGAGTTTTCTGGGGGTGGACAGGGCCAGTTTTAGTTCATTTGGAAAGAGAATAGCACAGTGCTTAGTACAAGTCCTTCTACTTAAGAAATGCTCTTGGTGGATTAGGATGACTGAGGAATCAAATTGTGAAGAATAGTTCTTATTTATACCCTGCTTGGTTGCAGAAAGAATTTTCTGAGGCTTATGAAAATATTTGCTAAATAGAATACAAAAGGAAAAGAGAAGAGAGAGAAGACGAGGCAGAAATGATGGGTTGAATCATGGAAAGAGCTTTATCTCCCCCAAGGAAGTAGGTACCCTCTAGCCTCAAGCCACTATTCGATGGTGGTTTCCTGGTGTAAATAATGGTGTGTTGTAGACTCATCATCTGTAGTGAGCAGTATATCTCTCAGTAGTGTGATAACTTACTATGTAATTTATGCGTGATTTCAGTGTATTAGAGGTATTCATTATGTTGCAATTTCCCTCAATGTACTTGATGGTTTTGGAGATTACAGTCAAATGAGGAAATACTTCATCTCTTCTTATTATTTCAGATTGTCATGCTTCTTCAAAATGAACAGGAATTTAAGAAACACATGACACACTTTTTAAATTTCCTTTGAAAATAATTTGAATTATGTCAGTCACAAATTTTCAACTTGCTTCCTCCCTCCCTTCCCTTTAACTTATTTTAATAAACACCCCTTATGGAAATAGCTCAATAATAATGTCTTTAAAAGTTTTTATCACATCATTTTTAGTATACTGAAAAGAAAAATGAAGGCTTTCCTTTCCTCTGACCAAGTATACATGTATCTACTTTTAAATGTCTAGAATGTGTGGTGAAGGGTTTTCCTGGTGGCTCAGTAGTAAAGAATCTGCCTGCCAAGCAGGAGACACAGGTTTAATCACAGGGTTGGGAAGATCCCCTGGAGAAGGACATAGAAACCCACTCCAGTATTCTTGCCTGGGAAATCCTGTGGACAGAGGAGTCTGGCAAGGTATAGTCCATGGGGTCACAAAAAATCAGACACAACTTAGCAAAAATCAGTAACAATATGTGCTAAACTATGAGAATTTATACCAAATCAGTTCAGTTTAGTTCAGCTCAGTTGCTCAGTTGTGTCCGACTCTTTGCAGCCCCATGGACTGCAGTACTCCAGGTCTCCTGGTCCATCATCAACTCCCCGAGCCTATTCAAACTCATGTCCATTGTGTCAGTGATGCCATCTAACCATCTCATCCTCTGTCGTCCCCTACTCCTCCCATCTTCAATCATTCCCAGCATTAGGGTCTTTTCAAATGAGTTGGTTCTTCACATCAGGTGGCCAGAGTATTGGAGTTTCAGCTTCAGCATCAGTATTTCCAGTGAATATTCGGGACTGATTCACTTTAGGATGGACTGGTTGGATTCTCAAGAGTTTTATCCAACACCACAGTTCAAAAGCATCAATTCTTCGGCACTCAGCTTTCTTTATAGTCCCAACTCTCACATCCATACATGACTACTGGAAAAACCAAAGCTATGACTAGATGGACCTTTGTTGACAAAGTACTATCTCTGCTTTTTAATATGCTGTCTAGGTTGGTCATAGCTTTTCTTCCAAAGAGCAAGTGTCTTTTGATTTCATGGCTGCAGTCACCGTCTGCAGTGATTTTGGAGCCCGAAAAAGTAAAGTCTGCTACTGTTTCCACTGTTTCCCCATCTATTTGCCATGAAGTGATGGGACCAGATGCCATCATCTTAGTTTTCTGAATGTTGAGTTTTAAGCCAACTTTTCACTCTCCTCTTTCACTTTCATCAAGAGGCTCTTTAGTTCCTCTTCACTTTCTGCCATAAGGGTGGTGTCATCTGCATATCTGAGGTTACTGATATTTCTCCTGGCAATCTTGATTCCAGCTTGTGCTTCATCCAGTCCAGCATTTCTCATGATGTACTCTGCATATAAGTTACATAAGCAGGGTGACAATATATAACCTTGATGTAGTCCTTTCCTGATTTGGAACAGTCTGTTGTTCCATGTCCAGCTCGAACTGTTGCTTCCTGACCTGTATATAGGTTTCTCAGGAGGCAGGTCAGATGGTCTGGTATTTCCATCTCTTTCAGAATTTTCCACAGTTTGTTGTGATCCACATAGTCAAAGGCTTTGGCATAGTTAGTAAAGCAGAAGTAGATATTTTTTCTGGAACTCTCTTGCATTTTTGATGATCCAGTAAATGTTGGCAATTTTATCTCTGGTTCCTCTGCCCTTTCTCAAACCAGCTTGAACGTCTGGAAGTTCACGGTGCACTTACTGTTGAAGCCTCACTTGGAGAATTTTGAGCATTACTTTGCTAGTGTGTGAGATGAGTGCAATTGTGCTTTAGTTTGAACAATTCATTGACATTGCCTTTCTTAGGGATTGGAATGAAAACTGACCTTTTCCAGTCCTGTGGCCACTCACTGCTGAGGTTTCCATATTTGCTGGCATATTGAGTGCAACACTTTTACCTCATCATCTTTTAGGATTTGAAATAGCTCAAATTCCATCACCTCCACTAGCTTTGCTCATAGTGATGCTTCCTAAGGCCCACTTGACTTCGCATGTCTGACTCTAGGTGAGTGATCACTCCATCATGATTATCTGGGTCATGAAAATCTTTTTTGTATAAGTCTCTATGTATTCTTGCCACCTCTTCTTAATATCTTCTGCCTCTGTTAGGTCCTTACCACTTCTGTCCTTTATTGTGCCCATCTTTGCATGAAATGTTCCCTCAGTATCTCTAGTTTTCTTGAAGAGATCTATACCAAATACACAGGTAAGATACTCTCTTGGAAACCTATCAAAAGTACATGTTCTAATACTGTAGGGAAATAGAGATTTCCTTTTGATTTCAAAAAGTTGAACTCAATTTTTTTTTTTTAAAGTAATGCCTGCTCTGTGTAAGACAGCCTTATAGGTACAGTGAGAATTCAAAAATATAAGCAATATAAAAGATGCTTGTTACAAGTTTACTGTCCAGTAAGAGACTTATAAAATATGTAATACAAAGTATAGCAACTACAATTTAATACAAAATACACTGTAGTAGAATCTAAGTTCCCTGAATGCAGGAATTTGTGTCTGTTTTGTTCTCACTGGATCACCAGTGTCTACAAAGCTGCCTGGCACATGGCAAGCATGCAATAAATGTACACTGAATAAGTGAATGGAATATGCAAGGGACAGCCAAGGGCTTCCTAGACTGTGTGTTATTCCACTGATCAGGAAAAGCTTTGTGGGAAAGATGGCATTTTGGAGATGTGTGGCAGTGTTTCAGAAAAAGGTGAAAGTATGAATCAGGAAAGCAGAGGGAAGGAAGGTCATTGAGTTTCTTTTCAATTTATGTCCTTCCATGCAATATTTTTTTTTTCCCTGGGAATAATTAACAGTGTCAGCAGGCCAATTTCCAGTACCCAGTGGTAGCGTGTTCCTTCCAAAGGCATTAACTGCTGATTTACACTGGCTCTTGAAACGTTTTAACTCTCTAGGCAAGAATCTGACTTTCTTCCGTGTTCCCTTTCAACTCTGCCTTTTCCTTTCTAACATCATTTTCAAAGAAAGACTGAAGACCCTGAGTAAAAGGAGGTGAAATCCTTTTTCTTTCATTTTGACTTCTTAGTTCTTTGAAAAAGAGGGGGGAGGCCTTGCTGCCTGCCTCCCCCTCGACCCTCTTCCTGGTGCCTCCCTCCTGCCATTGCTCCCAGATGGGGGGTGACTCAGCAGCAGCTGCTTCCCTGCCAGGGGTGCCACCCCCTTTTCTGAACTCCTCTGCAGCCCTGCAGGAATACAGAACCTGGGCCCTGGAGACCATCATAGAGCAGGGAAATGAAGGCAGCAGGGAGGAGCTCTCCATTAAGAGTTGCTCCTTCCTCCTCTTTCCACAGTGTGCTGGCCCTTCTGTGCAGCCAGACGTTTCCTTTGTGTAGAGTTGATTTATTTACCTTCTATGCTCATTCAACACATTTATTGTTTATACTGGGTAATCAGAATACAAAGACAGTAGTCATCTCTTTGAAAGAGCGGAACTATCAGTGTGGTATCTAGGAACAAAATAACTAGTAATCGCAGTGGACAACAGCATTTAACTTGTCTACATCCCTGCTAGTCTGAGCATATTAAACTAACACAGTTGACAGTATTAATTGACCAAGCATGTTTATTAGAAAGATTGAGCCATGTATGTGTAAGTGTAATCCATGTAATTAAAAAATAAATTGATGCCACTGTGAAATGGATATTTATAAAGAACACTAATACTTGTGGGAAAATATGCCATTAAAAAAAACTTGATTAAAAGCATGGACTCTGAAGCCAAACTATGCAATTCAAATTTTAGTTTCTCCATTGGCTAGCTGTATAATAGCAGGCAAGTCATTGAGCTACTCTGAACCTTATTTTTTTTCTTTTTAATGTGAAATGGGAGCAATAGTACCTACCTTCTAGGACTGTTGGAATGGTTGTTTGATGATTAAATGAGTACATGCAAAGTACTTGGAGAAGGAAATGGCAAACCACTCCAGTATTCTTGCCTGGAGAATTCCATGGACAGAGGATGCTAGTGGGCTACAATCCATGGGGTCACAAAGAGTAGGACATGATTGAGAGACTTACACGCACACACACACACACACACAGTACTTAGAACTGTGGCTGGTGCATACCAAGTGCTATATGTTAGTCATTATTGAAAGTGTGTCTGCTTTTTAAGGTCTTAACAATGGAACAGCCTAAGGTTAAATACTTCTTTTCTTTAGAAACTTCCCTGTGTTTTGGTGCCCATCTTTTACACCCAGTTTCACCCTTTGTCAGTGAACAGTCTAGAGAGTCCAGTTTATGTTATCATGCACAATTTGCATTCAGTATCAGTGCTTGTTTCTGAGACCTGCTAACAACACTGTGTCCCATTAATACTGGGTCCCACGCTCTGCCTGGTACTTTTAATGAACATCCAAGCTGGCTCTGTAGCAATGAAAATTGTCTTGCTACCTCTCAGCATAATGTGCTTGTAGACAATTATTAGATTTTTCCTACTTCTGAGAAAGACCTTGAGCTCAAATAATAGTAGAATAATGATGCTGCCTCAGATTTGAAAAAACAGAAAAGCAAACAGTTTAAGAATAGCTGTAACTTGCATGTGATCAATATTCCGTATGAGTCTAAAGGCGTTAAAGATTCTTGTCTCTTTCATTTCACAAAATAACAGTTTGTCCCAAAGATATGGTTAAGTGGGTTTCTTGCTTTGGGAAAATAAGCCTTTGTTTAATTCAGAATTTTTTTCTGAAGTCAGGAACCTTTCTTTCTGTTCTGTGGTTGTTTTCTTTGACACTGTTTCTGTTGGGTCTGTTCTCCTGGTGGTTCCTGCAATGTCTCTCTACCTTCTAGGGGGCTGTCTAAAGCTGCCTGAGCCCTGCGTAGAGGACTACGCCGGGGTCTGAGTTGGAGCTCTTGGTGTAGAGAATATGAGCACAGCATCAAAGGTCAGAACCAAAGAGACCTTCACCTGTGGTAGGAATGATAAGGAAGGCATTGTATCAAACATAAAGCCCATTTGAAAGTAAACTGAATGCAGAGTAAAAAGAAAGGACAGTGTAAAATGAAGAGGACCTACGACAATTTCTGTAACCAGGATGGGGTGTTTGAGCCTCCTTTTTTTTTCTTTTTTGCTCACTGATGTGTGGTATTTGCAATTACAGGCACAAGACTGAGAAACACCTAACCTTCCTTCCAGCTGACCCATATAATTATTTCTGTTAAAAGCAAGAGATATTACATTAATCTGGTCTTTTGAGATTACTGGAAAATAAGTAACAGCAATAGAGTTATAATAAGCAAATATATTTAGAAAATAGAATTTGAAGTTCTATTAATTATCATCATTATGAAATGTCTATTGAGATGAAGTGATTGCTGTCATTTTAGTGAAATTTCTACTTTATTTTTTTCTGCTCAAAATGTTATTAAATTGTAAACATAATACATCCTCAAAACAGTTATCGTATTACTCTGGGAGATTTACAAATTATTGAACTTTTTTCAAATTTGAGAGGGGAATACAAATAATATTCTTATAACTAATCTTCTTCACAGTAAATCTTTATCTGAGTTTAACCTAGATGAAACACAAGGCTTTTAGTGCAAATTGAAGATGTAGTTTTAATTTTAGATGTTGAAATAAGATGTCAAAACGTCTTAGTCAAGCTGACTGATCCATACAGTTGTTTTTGCAATGTACAATCTCAGGCAAGAGGATTTCATATTTTTATCCTTGAAATTCTCTGGCATTATGGCTTTGTTTTCAACACAGCATTATTAATGCTACATTCTAGTTTGTTGTCTTAGGATTCCTAGGGAGTTGAATGCAGTGACTTAGAGAAAATAATTAATAAGGTATTTGAAAAACTACTTTATATCTCTTATCATTTGAAGGGGGTACAGAATGGTTTGGAATTACTGAATAGTCTATTTTTGGCAGGAAAAAGAGGCTGTATAAGAAGAAGACACATATGTCAATCACTAGACATCAAAAGTCTTTTTTAAACTTTACATTTCAACAGTTTTTAATATACTTAGAGCTGTGCAGCCATCACCATTGACCTCCTATCTCCCCTACCCCAGGCAGCTATTAATCTGGTTTCTGTTTCTATAGATTTGCCTATTTGGACAGTCCATATAAATAGAATCATACAATATGTGTGTTTTTTTTTAAGTGGTAAAAAGCACAAAATATAACACTGACAGGTTTAAAAAATCTCAGCCTTTTTAAAATGTACAGTTCAATGGCATTAGGTATGTTCGTACTATTGTGAAACAGATCTCCAGAACATTCTCACTTTGTAAATCTGAAATATGCCCATTACATAACAACTTCCTTTGGCCCTCCTCCCTTGGGCCCTGGTAACCGCTATTCTGCTTTCTGTTTCTTTGTATTTGACTACTTGAGATGTGTAGAACTATACAGTGTTTGTCTTTCTAAGACTGGTTTATTTCACTTGGCATAATGTCTTCAAGGTTCATCCATGTATTAGCCTGTGACAGAATTTCCTTCTATTTTAAGGCTGATAATATTCCATTGTTTGTACATACCACATTTTTTTTTTCCAGTCTCCTGTCAGTAAACATTTTGGTAGCTTCCACCTCTTGGCTAGTGTGAAAATAGCGCTATAAACATGAATGTACAAATGTCTCTTTGAGACCCTGCTTTCAATTATTTTGTGTAAATACCCAGAAGTGAAATTGCTGGATCATATAGTAGCTCTATCTTTAAGTTATTGAGGAACTTCTGTATCTTCCATAGCGACTGCATCATTTAACAGTGCCCCCAGTGCACAAGGATTCCAGTTTCTCTACATCCTCACCAACACCTGTTTTCTGTTTGTTTTTATTGTGCCTTCCTAATGGGTGTAAAATGATATCTCATTGTTCTTTTGATTTGCATTTCTTTAATGATTAGTGACTTTGAGCTTTTTATATATTTTTATAAACTTGTTGACCATTTTATATAATCTTTGGAGAGATGTCTGCTCAAATTCTTTGTCCATTTAAAATAGAATTATGTGATTTTTTTGTTGTAGTAATTCTTTTAAAATTGTGGACATTAGCCACTTATCAGATTTATGACTTGCAAACATTTTCTCCTGTTCTGTTTTCTTTTTCACTCTGTTGATTGTGCCCTTTGATGCATAAGCTTTTAAGTTTGATATAGTCCGATTTGTCAGTTTTTGCTCTGTTTCTTGTGCTATTAGTGTCCTATTCGAGAAGTTATTTCAAAAACCGTTTACACATTCATATATATATATATATATATATATATATACAGTCAACTTTTGATTATAAAAACTGAGGTCAGTAATTCAAAGATTAACCCGAGTCATTTATATTTACATTTAAAATGCAATTTTTGTTTATATCTGCTTATGAGTGTGCCTACAGTTCTGAAAGGTAATTGCAGCAAAATAATGAAGCTTTATCATGAATATATGACTCAAGAAAAGCTGGAAATATGTCTGATTTTCATGGCTTAACCCCCTGAGGAAATGATTTACATGTCCTTCTTTCAAGAATTTTCTTAGTAGGATGCAGAGCTACAAAGGAGTGAATGTGATTTGCTTTTTGCTTAAAAAAAATAGCTTTTTTTAAAAGCTATTTTATGCCTAATATGCTAAGATAATCTGCAATCTAAATTTGAATAAGAGATATGCATAATTAAGATTTAACTCTCTAATAATGCTCAAGTTACAGGGACTTAGGTTACTTTGCAAGTAAAATGGATTATTTCCCCCACTTGTCTGCAGGCGTGTATATGTGAGTATTATGTGGGAAGCGTTAATTTGGAGTGAGGCATAGCCTAATCTCAAAAATCTTTCTTTCTCCTCCTGTGTATATTTTTGTGTGTGAATGGCTTACTGTCTCCCGCTTAATTAAAACAAGTTCCTGGATACCATTCCTCAGTCTTTATCTCCCTCACACATCACGTCCCATCACCAGATGATTTCAGTTTTACCTCCAAAATTCTAAAACCACTTCCCTATCCCGGCTATCACTCTCCTTAGCAAAGATGCCATGTTCTGTCTTTAAGTACCATAGTAGCATTTTTCTTATTGTTCTACCTGCCTTGACTTGCCTACTTCAATTAGAAGTCATTGTCCTAAAATATACTTTGCTCGTGTCAACCTCATTCTTAAAATTCTTCCATGATTCTCAGTTGCTCTTGAATACTAATCCTCTTAGCATGTCTCACAAGCCTTCTGCAGTCTGGCACGTGTTCACCCCAGCAATCTCATCTACTGTCATTTACTTACACCTCTGATAGCCTTGATCTCAGGTTCTTCTAACTGCCTCTCTGCTAATCTGTATCTCCCAGTGAACTGTGTGCTTCCTGAGGTCAGAAATCTTGTCAGTCTAGCCCACTGCTGTAGCCCTTGTGCCCACCGAATGCGATGTATACTCCGTTAGGCATGTGATCAAAGTGTGTTGAATGAAAAAAAGCAGCAGTGCAGGTAAGCATAGGGAACGCTGTCCTCTTCCTAACTGCAAATTTTCTTACAGTGACTTAGTATATTTATTATTTTTTGTCATCCAAGGAGGCTTGAACAAGTTCTCTAAGCTTCCCTTTCCTTATCTGTAAGATAAAGGATAAAGCTTTGGCAGATAAATCTGTAATTAAAAGGTAGTGGACCAGGTCATTGCAAACTTAACACTGTGACCCCACATACACATAGCCACCTAACTTTACCTAAAATTCCAGAGTAGCTGCCACATATGTTATATGCATACATATGTGTATATATACATTGTATATATATAATAAAATATTTATAAAATTTATTCAGATCAGATCAGTCGCTCAGTCATGTCCAATTCTTTGTGACCCCATGAATCGCAGCACGCCAGGCCTCCCTGTCCTTCACCAACTCCCGAAGTTCACTCAGACTCACGTCCATTGAGTCAGTGATGCCATCCAGCCATCTCATCCTCTGTCGTCCCCTTCTCCTCCTGCTCCTAATCCTTCCCAGCATCAGGGTCTTTTCCAATGAGTCAACTCTTCGCATGAGGTGGCCAAAGTACTGGAGTTTCAGCTTTAGCATCATTCCTTCCAAAGAAATCCCAGGGCTGATCTCCTTCAGAATGGACTGGTTGGATCTCCTTGCAGTCCAAGGGACTCTCAAGAGTCTTCTCCAACACCACAGTTCAAAAGCATCAATTCTTTGGTGCTCAGCCTTCTTCACAGACCAACTCTCACATCCATACATGACCACAGGAAAAACCATAGCCTTGACTAGACAGACCTCTGTTGGCAAAGTAATGTCTCTGCTTTTAATATGCTATCTAGGTTGGTCATATCTTTCCTTCCAAGTAGTAAGCGTCTTTTAATTTCATGGCTGCAGTCACCATCTGTAGTGATTTTGGAGCCCAGAAAAATAAAGTCTGATACTGTTTTCCACTGTTTCCCCATCTATTTCCCATGAAGTGGTGGGGCCAGATGCCATGATCTTCGTTTTCTGAATGTTGAGCTTTAAGCCAACTTTTTCAGTCTCCACTTTCACTTTCATCAAGAGGCTTTTTAGTTCCTCTTCACTTTCTGCCATAAGGGTGATATCATCTGCATATCTGAGGTTATTGAGAATTCTCCCGGCAATCTTGATTCCAGTTTGTGTTTCTTCCAGTCCAGCGTTTCTCATGATGTACTCTGCATATAAGTTAAATAAACAGGGTGACAATATACAGCCTTGACGAACTCCTTTTCCTATTTGGAGCCAGTCTGTCGTTCCATGTCCAGTTCTAACTGTTGCTTCCTGACCTGCATACAAATTTCTCAAGAGGCAGATCAGGTGGTCTGGTATTCCCATCTCTTGAAGAATTTTCCACAGTCTATTGTGATCCACACAGTGAAAGGCTTTGGCATAGTCAATAAAGCAGAAATAGATGTTTTTCTGGAACTCTCTTGCTTTTTCTATGATCCAGTGGATGTTGGCAATTTGATCTCTGGTTCCTCTGCCTTTTCTAAAACCAGCTTGAACATCAGGAAGTTCACAGTTCACATATTGCTGAAGCCTGGCTTGGAGAATTTTGAGCATTACTTTAGTAGTGTGTGAGATGAGTGCAATTGTGGAGTAGTTTGAGCATTCTTTGGCATTGCCTTTCTTTGGGATTGGAATGAAAACTGACCTTTTCCAGTCCTGTGGCCACTGCTGAGTTTTCCAAATTTGCTGGCATGTTGAGTGCAGCACTTTCACAGCATCATCTTTCAGGATTTGGAATAGCTCAACTGGAATTCCATCACCTCCACTAGCTTTGTTCATAGTGATGCTTTCTAAGGCCCACTTGACTTCACATTCCAGGATGTCTGGCTCTAGGTGAGTGATCACACCATCGTGATTATCTGGGTCGTGAAGATCTTTTTTGTACAGTTCTTATGTGTATTCTTGCCATCTCTTCTTAATATCTTCTGCTTCTGTTAGGTCCATACCATTTCTGTCCTTTATCGATTTTGCATGAAATGTTCCTTTGGTATCTCTGATTTTCTTGAAGAGATCCCTAGTCTTTCCCATTCTGTTGTTTTCGTCTATTTCTTTGCACTGATCGCTGAAGAAGGCTTTCTTATCTCTTCTTGCTCTTCTTTGGAACTCTGCATTCAGATGTTTATATTTTTCCTTTTCTCCTTTGCTTTTCACTTCTCTTCTTTTCACAGCTATTTGTAAGGCCTCCCCAGACAGCCATTTTGCTTTTTTGCATTTCTTTTCTATGGGAATGGTTTTGATCCCTGTCTCCTGTACAATGTCACGAACCTCATTCCATAGTTCATCAGGCACTCTATCAGATCTAGGCTTTTAAACCTATTTCTGACTTCCACTGTATAATCATAAGGGATTTGATTTAGGTCATACATTTTATGTATATATATTAGTTCTAATCATATATTTACCTTCTTAATCACTATTTAGGCTTGTTTAAACTTTTTCACTTAATCACTTTTAAGCTTAATCCCTATTAAGGTTTGTTTAAACTTTTTTCAGTGTCAAATATGTCTTTTTCAACTTAGGCTTGATTTGTCTCAATGTTAGTATCATATAAATATTACTATAAGTGAATACCTTTCCTGTAAATTGAGAAACTATAAAATAGAGGAAATGGATGTATGCATGCCTCTATGAAATATGCATTTGCTTTTATTTTACTAGCTGCATTATTGAGGTACCATTACCTCTGTTGTGAGATATTTCTGAGGGTAATTGCCATATGGTATGAGGTACTGAAGTTTCCTAAAGGAAGCACATAATATACATTCAAAATAATAATGGAAATAATTGTATTGTTTACTCTGAAAACTCGTGTTTGTACATCTCATCAGAAGTGTTATGTGTTAGAATTAGCTAGATCAAATATTAACTGAAATAACCATAGACATTTCTTTTGTTCCTGTACCTTTGATCTGCATTGCATTCCATCTTCTTAATATAATCTTCTTTCCTTGCATGTCTTTTCCTGCTCTAACTCGCTCAGTACCTGTGTTACCAGCATAGGCAGGAGGCTTTAAGAATTGACATACTTGCTCTCTTGCTGTCCCACACATAAGTAGAAATGACTAGAAAAGCCATTTCCAGTTATAAACTTTCCAGTCTTCAGAGTTCCAGAGGGACATGTTCATGAAAGGAAGTAGTGATCATGAAATTTTTTTGCTCTGCTTCTCTCACCAGAGACACAGTGGTTCCAAGCTTTTGTCATACTCTTCCAAACGCCAGGCATACTTTCTTCCTGGTGAGAATTAATTTATAACCCACCAAAATCACACAAGCAATGAAGAGTTTCTTCTTTTGTTCATTTGCTTATTCATCCATTCATTCTTTATGGAGAATTTAATCACTTGACACTCTTTCTTAGCTGCTTCAGTCTTTAATACAACACGGTGCCAAAATTCATTCCTTGCCAAGCAGCAAAGTTGCAGACTCGCAGATCATGCCAAGGAAACATCTTGGCCAGAAGTGTAATTACTGAACCATTGGAAATGATCCTGGCCCACAAAAGAAGGATAAAGGACCCCCTAGATTCATCCTATATTACCTCCCGCTCCCAGGTTTCCTTTCAGAGGGATGATAGAACAAGCAAACTGTTTTTCATATGTGATCCATCCCTGAAGGAAAATGTTTCTTGAGCAAATGTCTTTATGAATATTTTCTTCTTTAATGATAGCACATATACCTATCTGTTTTGGGTGCATGTGGCTTCAGGAAAAATGCAAGAGCATTTTTCTCCAGGTGTACGGTTTGGTCAACAGTTAAAAGTGTCAAGACTGAATTACATATTAATGAACACTGCTCTCAGCAAATGGAAGTCCATTTAAAATTCAGTTTCACAATGTGATTAACCCAGCATGCTACTGACTCTCTTTACACAGATCACTGGACCCATGAATTTGCAAGTCCTCTTTGGTGGATATTTTTCTTTCTTCTGCAGTCACTGCCCATCTTCCCATCTCTACCCCTCATCAAAACCGCTCACTCCTGCAGCCCGTTCCTAGTTGTCACCGTCATCTACTGATCTGTGGAGCACTCTCTTGCCTTCTGTGCTGATGGGGCACCTGCCACATCTCATCCTAGGGACACATTCAATGCCTGCACCTACCTCTTGACTTTTTTTTTTTTGTAACTCTGACAGCCTTATTAAGTAATCAGCTTTGAAGCCGTATCTCCAATTTGTTTCAGTTGAAATTGACCTCCATTTGAAGTCTTGAGCCCTGAGTGTTCTTTGTTTGTTTGAAATATGGGCGGTGCTTACAACTCTGCTGTTATACTCACTGAACCCACCCTGTGCCCTACCTAGAATGAGCTTCACTTATCTGATTTTTCTCAGTGTACCTGGAGTTAAAGACCCAGCTGGCTCTGTGACCTTATCCATCAGATGCCCACAAACCACAGTCTTCTTCTGTGTCAAATTGTTGTCTGGCTGAAACCTGGAGGCTCCCTTCCAACTCTAAAATTTTTATAAACTTTATCAGGAGGAAGTCTTTCTGAGGTCAGCATGCTGAGTCAAGTTATAGATTCTTTATAGAATTATAAAGAATTCATTTTTTGATATTTTTAAGTATCCATGTTTGATCCCTTATATCTGTGAGCATGCACTCCTTGGTTGTTTATATTTTTCTAGTCTAAAGGTTATCTAAGTGAATAAACTGCCATGTGAATATAGAGGAAGAACTCACTAAAATGATTAAATATGATTTTTGGTGCTAGAAGGAAAAAGAACCAGTATAACAGGGAGAAAGCTCTGTCTCCATACAAATAATTGTTAAACTAAAATATCTGCTACGTTACTGAAGACATAAGACTCTATGATTTCTCTAAAACCTCTTATTTGGTGCTAATGAAAACATTTATATTTTGGATAGCAGGTCTTTGAAACTATGTGTCAGAAATGAGATATAACTAAGAAAAATAAGCCCAATGACATGGTAAGTATTCTAGAAAATCTTGTCTGCTCCAAGGCTCTCTTTACTCTGCCTATGAAATCTATGGGAAATGCTTAGAATATTTATCTAAGGAACCTGCAGATACGCTGATATAGTTAAAACCATAACTGTTCAATTAGGAGCCCATTGTAAATCAGCCCATGGCTAGGTTGTTTTAATAGTAGGGACACTGGCACAGGGAGTTCATTTCTTAATTTCCTGAGTAAATGAGGGCATACATTTAAAAATGAAAATGTTGCCTTGAAGCGGTGTTAACAGAACACAAATAAGGTTCAGAGCCTTTGTTTAATTTCTCTTCTTTGCTTTTACAGTGCTTTCAAAATCACAGCATTTGTTTTTCATCTACTCAGGATGTTCCGAGAAACCGAAATCCTTTTTCCAGAATGGAATATGAATATAAGTGAGAGTGGCTTTGTGAGTCTTTAGATTCAAAAGTCAACTTTTTCTTCTTATTCACTTTGGAGACAGACTGAACACAGACGCAAAATTAAATATGGTTAAAGTAAAATATAACAGGTAGCTTTTCAGTTCATCAAAATTTTGATGTTTCACATAGTAACAGCTTAAATTGGAAATATTTCATTTTCAAGATACTCTTTTTTAATCTGTGTCTCATGCCAGGGTTTATCATTACTGGCATTTTTTTAGTGCTTTCTGTGTGTGAGGTGGCTTTCCAGGTGCCACAGTGGTAAAGAATCCACCTGCCAATGCAGGAGATGCAAGACATGCAGCTTTGATCCCTGAATTGGGAAGATCCTGTGGAAAAGGAAATGGCAACCCACTCCAGTATTCTTACCCGGAAAAGTCCATGGACAGAGGAGCCTGAGAGGCTCCCATCCATGAAGTTGCAAGAGTCGGACATGACTGAGCGTGTACACACACACACACACACCCCCCTGCGTGAGGTCCTCTGTTGGGTGCCCTGAGCACCACAAAGTTGCTACCCTCATGGAGTTTAAAATCTTAGGAAAATTGTTTTGATCACAACTAAAATAATAATAAAAAAGACTGAGAAACATATATATGCTGTATATAATCTGAAGTTAAATTGATTTGCTATTATAGCGTTAATGAAATTCTTGCAATTACAGTTTTTTACCAAATAAATAGGACACCCGTTTTGGTGAAGTAAAAACCTGATTTGCAACAGTACAATCTTCTTATCTAGAACAATTTGATAAGGGCAGATAATCAAGGTTTTGTTTTGTTTTGTTTTTAGAGAGAATTACTCTGGCAGATTGTTATGGCAGGCACCTAGTAGATAAACAATAAATACTTACTGATCTTATTAAAAGAACAATCAGAAAAACACAGAAAATAATACTGAAGTAAACATTAGATTCTGTGTTATAGATCATACATGCCGAAGAAATTTCTATATGAGAGCAATCACTGTAAATGAGACTAGTCTGTAGGGGAGGGTTCTTCATAAATAATTCACTGCTACAGCGACCCAAAGTGGTACAAGATCAGTGCATATACCTGCTTTAAAAATATGCTATTTCACTTCTGAAAACTCTGACTCACGCTTTGTAACTCAAGACAGGCCAGTATTGGGTCTTTCCATTGTAACTTTGCTGGAGCTTCCTATGTGTTTATTTCCTACTCTCTACTCATTCAATGAATCGTTTTGAGTTCTGACTATGTGCCAGGCATCATTCTAGCCACTGAGGATACAGCAGTAAACTCACCTGGTCCAAGTCTCTGTCAACATGTAACCTACACTGTTTTGTGTTTATGTAGAGATGGAGGAAGAAACATAAACAGTAATGGCAATGCTTATGTGTGTCTACATATAGTTGTGTGGGTCTACAAGTGTTATGGAGAAAATTAAGGTGCAACAGGGATAGGTGCCCAGAAGCATGGAATGGGCATCTTTTATGTGACTGTTATGGAAGACTTTTTCTAATATGGTGACATTTGACCAGAGATTTGCAGCAAATGAGAGAGGGGATTGTGCAGACATCCTGGAGGAAGAGTGATCTAGACAAAGGGACTTGACTTAAAAAAAGATGCACAGTGTAAGATTTGCTGGTTAAATTTTATTTGGGGCAAAATGAGGACTGCAGCCCAGGAAATAACACCTCAGAGAGCTCTGAGAGACTGCTCCAGGGAGGCAGGGGGAAGGTCAGTGTATATGTGATTTTGGTGAAGGGGGAGTACATGTAATCAACGCTTATCTTACAAAAGATTTTCTACTAGTCACAAGGAGCTGATGTCACCTTGAAGGGATTCAGTGCTTTTCTAGATATGAGGAGATGCAAGGATTGGGCACATGAAATCGGTTCCTGAAAATATCAATGTAAGGACCTGTTTCACCAGTTTTCTTGGAGCACAAAGTGCTGTAGTTTCCACCCTGAACTCCCTTCAGGGTGTTTCAGAAGTCAACAGCTGCAGGGACACAGATTCAGTCCCCACAGAGGCAGGTGACAAAGGCCCTTGGCAAGCGCCAGTTTGTCACTGGCAGGACCATCAGGTGCCAAACCCCTGAGACAGGGGCAATCTTTTCTCTGCACAGAGAACAGCAACACTAGATCAGGTGAAGGTAGACGGAAGGTGACTTCAGGCAAGTGTCAGGGAGGGAGTCATAATGTGTAGGGCCTTAAAAACCATTGGTGGATGTCAGCAAAAGAATATACAGATCTGGCCTGATGAAAGATTCACACTGGTGTTACGCTGAGAATTGAGAACAGAGAGAGGCAAGAGAAAAAAATAGCAAAAAGGATCAGGAGGCTCTTATAGTAGTCTGGAAGGGCCAGTGGTAGGAGAGGTGGTGAAAAGTAGTTGGGTTCTGGATGTGTTTGGAAGAGAGAGCAAACAGAATTTGCTGATAAATTATATTTAGTGAGAGAGAAAGAGAAGAGCCAATGATGCCTTAAGATTTATAGTCTGGAAGGGTGGAGTTTTTAACTGCAGTTTGCAAGGCCAGAAGAGAAGACTGAGGAACAGGGTGGAAAGTGAGAAGTCAGGCTTCATTAAGAATACGTTAGGTTTTTGATATGTAGGATACATCCGAGCAGAGATAACAAGTGGACAGTTGGATGTATGAATTTGAATTCAGAGAAGTTGAGAATGACTGTATTTATATACATGCAGACACATGTATGTATGTACTGACAAAGTTGTGTATGTATATATTTAGACATATGTGTACATATATATCTGTTAATGGCATTTAAACACACAGCGCTGGATGGGGTTAACTGTGGAGTAAGTACAGCTGAAGAGAGATATGAGGCCTAAGTCCTGGGGAACTCTAACGTTTAGAGGTCATGGGGAGGAGGACATGTCAGCAAAGGAGACTGAAAAGGTACAGCTGATAAGACAAAAGGAGAAGTAAGAAACTATTGATCTTGAAAGAAACAAAAAAGCAGGAAAATATGCTTCCCCCAATATTGTATCTGTCAGATTTGTGTTTACTAAATATCTTGTGAATGAGTAAATGTTAAAGTAAATAGCTGTTGTAGGGAACTGTGCTTTTACTTTAGGGGATTCAGCTGTTTTTTAAAAATCACTTCTAATATTAAAAGTCTATGAGCATATGGAAAAAGAAAGCCCTTTACACAATGCAAAGACAAAATATATGATACAAATGTCATCATTTTTCCTTTGTTATGGCCTTATCCATCTTTGTAAATGTCATTGTACACTTTTTTTTTCTTTTCTCACTGAATCAATTGTCCTTATTATCTTTTCCATGTCATTATTTTTTTATTTGTTTTGGCATTCAAAGTCAAATCTATGTATCATCACTAGTGTAGATTTATTAGATGACAGCAACAATTAAGTCTTTCCTAAACCGTGTGTGAGCTGTAGCCAAAACTCAGCCTAAAACATGTGCATGGCATGCTCCCAGACTCAGACCTGGACGATCCCCTTGAGAGTCAGGAGAGGGAAAGTGTACGTACAGGGAGGAGAGCAGCTCAGTGGTCGCTGGTCACTTGACCAAGGGGTCTGTGACTTTAAGAACTTAAAAAAATCACTGCCCAAGCTGAAATTTGTTTCCATGATCTGCTTCATATTATGTTGTTCACTGAGTAGTGATCCATCTGTTAGTTTAGTTCACATGCATCCTAAAGCTAGAAAGGATTATTCTGAAGGGCAGTTTTTAGCATTTAGTGACTAGAAAAGAAGACCTTCTTTTCAAAGGTACAGTTGCATTCTCTTGAGTGGTTGTCTTATTATCAAATCTGAATAAAGGAATAAAGGAGTCCTTTAGTAACAGTTTAATTGCAGGAGACTAGGCTTTTTCAGAAAAGAAGCTGATCAGGCCATTCATAATTGTGGCTCTCCGTACAGGGACATTAGTAAGAGGTGAACTGTGTAGACTAAGTATCTGCCTATTTGAGGCAACTGTACTCTGATTGAATGTGATTAATTGTTTTGTACGTTGGTGATGTGTATGCTAGATTTAAATAGTTTCCCAGAACTTTATCATCTCATGATATGTATATGCTTGTTCTCTCTGGGTGATCTCAGTCTTAGCTTGGTGTATAGGTTGGAACATTAATTTTGAAAAGAACTACTTTCCAAAATAAAGAGCTCCTGTATGAAACAGTGTAAGTATTCTTGCTAATAAGAAACACTGTATCTAGTTTTCTTCTTTTTTAACCTATATGAGAGATAGCATAATGATGAAACAATTTTGACTCCAGGCAATATATATATGCCTGGAGAAGGCAATGGCAACCCACCCCAGTACTCTTGCCTGGAGAATCCCATGGGCTGAGGAGCCTGGTGGGCTGCAATCCATGGGGTTGTGAAGAGTCGGACACGACTGAGCGAATTCACTTTCGTTTTTCACTTTCATGCATTGGAGAAGGAAGTGGCAACCCACTCCAGTGTTCTTGCCTGGAGAATCCCAGGGACAGGGGAGCCTGGTGGGCTGCCGTCTATGGGGTTGCACAGAGTCGGACACGACTGATGCGACTCAGCAGCAGCAGCATATATATGCCAGCCATTCTGGGTGGACCAATAGCAGACGTACCGTAAGGTAGGTGGGATTCTAAATGTAACTACCTACCAAGAAAGCAACAGAATGAAGTGCTGAAGTGACAGCCACATAAATAAGAATATGGACACAAGTTCTTGGAATACTAAATTCATATATTACACCCCTTCTGATGATAAAAGTAATTTCTCTTAGGGTGGGCTCCCGAGCTATTCATGACTTAGTAGCTATACCATATATTGGATCTTATTGCAATTTGGGACAGTTTGAATTAGATTGAGCTACACCCATGGACAGAGGAGCCTGGTAGGCTGCAGTCCATGGGGTCTCGAGGAGTCGGACATGACTGAGCGACTTGCCTTTCACTTTTCACTTTCATGCATTGGAGAAGGAAATGGCAACCCACTCCAGTGTTCTTGCCTGGAGAATCCCAGGGACGGGGGAGCCTGGTGGGCTGCCGTCTCTGGGGTCGCACAGAGTGGGACACGACTGAAGCGACTTAGCAGCAGCAGCAGCAACACACTTATTAAATAGCTTTGTGTGATAAGTAAAGGTAGGTGTGTTTTTCGTTGTACATCTACCTTGAGATTTCAAAATCCAACTTTTATTTGTATTGCTAAATGCCTAGTTTTGTTAATGGAATTATTTCTAGAAAGTAAGGGAATAAACTGCTCATATAACATATACTGAAGGAATAACCATACCCAGATGTGAGAGGCGCTGAGTACATAACCAGAAAGCATATACTTCATGCAGAACCTGCAGATCTTTGCATCCCTTGAAAGAGTAAGCTGCCTGAGGACTCTCTGTATTTTTTCAGCTCTGATCAGATTTTATGGGTCATGGTATTGCTTTTATTCTTCGGATAATGATTTGTTTCTCAGAAGACCTTAAAATGCCCCTTTTGCAAGGAGGTAGAATTAGAAACTTGAGACTGTAGTGTAATAAGTGTTAATTTCCCAGGTGGCTCAGTGGTAAAGAAACTGCCTGCCAATTCAGGGGATGCAAGACAAATGGGTTTAATTCCTGGGTTGGGAAGATCTCCTCTAGAAGGAACTGGCAACCCACTCCAGTATTCTTGCCTTGGAAATCCCATGGATGGAGGAGCCTGGTGGGCTACAGTTCATGGGGTCACAAACAGTCAGACACGAGAGTGAATGAGCACAGCACCCCACAATATGATTGTTACCAGATCTTTACTCAGTGACAAGCACTGATCTAGGTATTTTATGAATCTTAAGGGAAATCAATCCTAAATAATTATTGGAAGGACTGATGCTGAAGCGCCAGTGTTTTGGTCATCTGATGTGAATAGCCAACTCATTGGAAAAGTCCCTAATGCTGGGAGAGATTGAGGGCCAAAGGAAAAGAGGGCATCAGAGGATGAGAGGGCTGGATGGCATCACCGACATAGTGTACATGAACTTGTGCAAACTTCAGGAGATGGTGAGGGACAGGGAGGCCTGGCATGCTGCAGTCCATGGGGTCACAAAGAATTGGACACAACTAGGCAATTGAACAACTAGTTGAGAATATATGAAGTAGCATCTCTCAATTTATTAAGTATATATTTTTCAGAATATACACTTATGTGACTAGCCCAAATATCTTTTTCTTATTTCACTAAATTTAATGTTTATTTGATATTTTATACTTTAATCTATGTTAGATTTAAAAAATTAAGAACAGTAACATTTTTATGGCAATAACAATTTTTTATTTGCATAGTACTTCATAGTTTACAAAAGCAAAATATTTTATTATAGCTTCTGGCTTTATCTAAGGGATATTTTGATTAAGTGGATGAATAGGTAATTAAGGAAAGGATTCCCTGATGGCTCAGTGGTAGAGAATCTGCCTGCCAGTGCAGGAGATGTGGATTCGATCCTTGGGTCTGAAAGATCCCCTGGAGAAGGAAATGGTAACTCATTCCAGTGTTCTTACCTGGGAAATCACATGGACAGAGGAGCCTACGGTCCATGGAGTCACAAAAAAAGAGTCAGACATGACCGAGCAATTAAACAAGAAGAAGATAAGTAGTTTTATACTTTATATATTGTATTATAAAGAATATATTATTTGCCTTTGTTTCATACAAGTATCTAAGATGGAGAGGAAAAAGTATCTGTTGTTGTTGTTAAGTTGCTCCATTGTGTCTAATTCTTTGCACCCCCATGGACTGAAGCAAGTCAGGCTTCCCTGTCCTTCACCATCTCCTGGAGCTTGCTCAAACACATGTCCATTGAATCAGTGATGCTATCCAACCATTTCATCCTTTGTAGTCCCCTTCTCCTCCTGCATTCAATCTTTCCCCACATGTCTTTTCTAATGTGTCAACTCTTTGCATCAGGTAACAATAATAAAAGCAAGGATGTGTGTGTGTGTGTGTGTGTGTGTGTATGTATGTGCACGCACACATGCTAAGTCACCTCAGTCGTGTCCGACTTTTTGTGACCCTATGGACTGTAGCCCACCAGTCTTCTCTGTCCATGGAATTCTCCAGGTATGAATACTGGAGTGGGTTGCCATTTCCTTCTCCAGAGATTTTTCCTGACCCGGGGATTGAACTTGCATCTCTTATGTCTTCTGCATTGGCAAGCAGGCTCTTTCCCACTAGTGCCACCTGGGAAGCCACCAACAATAAGGACACAGTAGTAGAAAATCCTCCTAAAGGTCACCGATGGTGTGAGGGTTCTAGATGCAGTGTCACTACGAGAGCATTCTGAATTCTCAGAGGAGAACATACATGGAAGGATTACCTGCATGGTGTCATTACCGCAGTCCTGGAATGTGCAGCTTGGAAAACTTGGAAAACTTTTACCTGCCTTTCCCAAGCTATTCGGCCTCCTGTGCCTTGACTCACCCTCACTAAACTCACAAGAGTTGATGAAAACAAAACAAAATAATCAGAGGGCAATGGTGTTGTTTCCTAAAGGATTCTTTCTTTCTAGTGACCCAAATTGCTGATTCTGCTGTCTGGGGTCATCTCCAGAGTCAGGATGCATGGGACCTGAAAAACTGTCTGGAATACTGTGTGCTGAACCTACAGTCAGAATAATAGAAATAATTTCAGCTAAGTCAGGAGTTTTTCCATTTTTTAAGACCCGTGTCCTTTGCTCAAACGTGTAACAGATGGAAGCAGAATGGAGTTTGTGTCTTCTCCTCCTGCTGCTGCTGCTAAGTCACTTCAGTCGTGTCCGACTCTGTGTGATCCCACAGACGGTAGCCACCAGGCTCCCCCGTCCCTGGGATTCTCCAGACAAGAACACTGGAGTGGGCTGCCATTTCCTTCTCCCATGCATGAAAGTGAAAAGTGAAAGGGAAGTCGCTCAGTCGTGTCCAACTCTTAGCAACCCCATGGACTGTAGCCTACCAGGCTCCTCCATCCATTGGATTTTCCAGGCAAAGTACCCCACCCCTTATCATTCCAGCTTCTGAAGGGGCTGCAAGAACTCAAGTCCTGAGATTTGAAACCACTCATCTGTGCTCTAGAGAACTTTTTCAAAGTATCTCTACTTTAAATCAGGCATGTATCTTTCATGAAATTGGCAGGTGGCCCAACTCCCCCAAATTTTTCATCCCTTTCCCTGACAACTTTGCTGGATAAGACTTTGGCCAATTTGATTGCTCCTTCAACTTTTTTTCTTGCTCTTTTTCCTGACCAGCCTCCTTGGTAGTTAACACATTCCTTCTCTGGATATTTATGCCTTTGATTGGATAATAAAGTGAAGTCGCTCCATCATGTCTGACTCTTTGTGACCCCATGGACTGTAGCTCACCAGGCTCTTTTGTCTGTGGAACTTTCCAGGCATGAATACTGTAGTGGGTTGCCATTTCCTTCTCCAGGGGATCTTCCCAACCCAAGCACTGAACCCGGGTCTCCTGCATTGCAGGCAGATGCTTTACCATCTGAGCCACCAGGGAATCTCCTTGATTGGATAATAGTAAGCTTTAATCCTCCCTCTTTGGGCCTGCAAAGAATTCTGTCACTTTAGAGTAACTTTTACCTATGTTAGTTCTTATCTATGCTCATTTTAGAAAGATTATTTTCCAAATTCTGCTTGTGCTTCACAGGGTCTCTTCATTCATCTTCATACTTCTCTGCTTAGGCCTCACTCTCATAGGATTAGGAAGTTCACTTAATGTTGTATGTACCATGGGCACTGCAGTTCTATTTTAGTTTGCTCTGTACCATTGTAATTCCTTACATTGTATTGGCACGTTGGAGGAATCAGGGTATGGTCAACTTTGTAGCCCTGGGCTGTAGTAAATTTTTTACCTCTAATTGCTTGCTTCTTTCTCATTAACATCAAAGTGGATTATATGTCTGTTTTCTTGATTATTGATTTTGGGAGTGGTGTTAGATGGAAATCTTTTGGTAAAGAAAGAGTGTAATCTGATTATAAATTGAGTATTATAGTTTGACTTTAGTTTACCCCTAAATGTTCATATTTATACTTGGCCTTACGTTCCAAGGTAATTTTCATTATGTTTTAGCAATGAAGGATTTTGCCAGAATATCAATTGAGAAATTCTCCTAAATGTTTCTTTAATTGAGCCATGTGAGGTATAATTAACTATCTACCAAATTTCATAATAGTTTTAATTCAAATAGTTATGATGAAACAAGATCTCCTTTTTGGCATAAAAACAACTGATTTTAACCTGTTCTCTCAAGTTTTCTTTACTATCTTTGAAACTAAACTGCAAAAGCTTTTAAGAAGGACACTATATTTAATAGTTATATTTAATAGTTTTATATTTTTATCATGGTTTCATACTTGATTGAATACAATCATATAAGGTATGAAAATTATGTAAGTTGAAGTTATGCTTCAATGGATTTTAATTACACTGGGACCCTCATAGAAGACTGGCTTAAAAGGATGTTTGAAATAATTAAACATTACATTATTTTATTTTATAGGAGCAAAGTAATCCTTTGTACAGTAGCAACTGACAGGTGTTTTGGCACCTGTGTTAGGGATTAAAAAAATTATGTCTTTGCATATCCTTTGTGACACTGGAATCCTTATGCTATAATTGGACATGCAGAAGTTTACTTGTGTCCTATTGATAATGCTCTGTTCATGTATTACCACCATCTTGTGACATGTTGATGAATTGGCCAATCAATATCACTGTCTATCTATAAGTAGTTCTTGTTCAGTGCTCTTACTATTAACTTTGGCTTTTCTAGCTTTTTTGTATATTTACAAAACAAACAAACATGTTTCAAAATATTAGTGAGAAGTCCCATATTTTCAGCCTGCCCCAGGGGCTCACCCATATGTTTTCTAAAGAGTGTTTGTTAATAACTAATGCATGGAACAACAGACTGGTTCTAAATAGGAAAAGGAGTACATCAAGGCTGTATATTGTCACCCTACTTATTTAATTTATATGCAGAGTACATCATGAGAAACACTGGGCTGGAAGAAGCAAAAGCTGGAATCAAGATTGCCGGGAGAAATATCAATAACCTCAGATATGCAGATGATAACACCCTTATGGCAGAAAGTGACACCCTTATGGCAGAAAGTGAAGAGGAGCTAAAGAGCCTCTTGATGAAAGTGAAAGAGGAGAGTGAAAAGGTTGGCTTAAAGCTCAACATTCAGAAAACTAAGATCATGGCATCTGGTCCCATCACTTCATGGGAAGTAGATGGGGAAACAGTGGAAGCAGTGTCAGACTTTATTTTTTGGGGCTCCAAAATCACTGCAGATGGTGACTGCAGCCATGAAATTAAAAGACTCTTACTCCTTGGAAGGAAAGTTATGACCAACCTAGATAACATATTAAAAAACAGAGACATTACTTTGCCAACAAAGGTCCGTCTAGTCAAGGCTATGGTTTTTTCCAGTGGTCATGTATAGATGTGAGAGTTGGGCTGTGAAGAAGGCTGAGAGCCGAAGAATTGATGCTTTTGAACTGTGGTGTTGGAGAAGACTGTTGAGAGTCCCTTGGACTGCAAGGAGATCCAACCAGTCCATCCTAAAGGAGATCAGTCCTGGGTGTTCATCGGAAGGACTAATGCTGAAACTGAAACTCCAATACTTTGGCCACCTGATGAGAAGAGCTGACTCATTGGAAAAGACTCTGATGCTGGGAGGGATTGGGGGCAGGAGGAGAAGGGGACGACAGAGGATGAGATGGCTGGATGGCATCACCAACTCGTTGGATGTGAGTCTGAGTGAACTCCAGGAGTTGGTGATGGACAGGGAGGCCTGGCGTGCTGCAATTCATGGGGTCTCAAAGAGTCAGACACGACTGAGCGACTGAACTGAACTGAACTGAACTAAATACATTGTAAGTGATATATAATAAAAGGTGTTTACAAAATGAAGTGCCCCTTCATCCAAATTCATTATCACCTAATTGCCTTTTCTGTTATATCATCTTCTGGTGATCCCTTGAATTTTGTTCTTCTAAAGGCAAGAGCTATTACCCCAGCTAAATTGAGACTACACATACATGACTATTAAGAACTTTTAGTTAGAAGTAGTAGACCAGGAGTGGGGGCTTGCCTTACATACCTAATGAAACATTTTATTTATTTATTTCATTTTTTAAATTTTAATTGGAGGCTAATCACTTTACAATATTGTAGCAATAAAGCTTTAACAGAGGAGAGGAACTCTAGGCTGAGTTCACAAGGTCTATAGAGGTTTTGATAAGAAGGGTGACTATAAATAGAAATTGACTTTCCATACTTCTCCCTAACTTCTGTTTTTAGAGAAAGTCATGTGGCAGGTATTCAGTTAACAACAACAAAACCGCTGATTCTTCTGTAAAGAAATTGAATGAATTGACTTGGGGAAGCTAAGGCTTCTAGATGGATATGAATGCCTCAGATTGAAAGGAGTAAAGTCTTCTTGTTAAGTCAAAGTAAAGTCTTCTTGTTATGTCAACTGCCATAACAAATCTGAAGACTGAAATCCAGCCATCTGAAATCTGTCAGGTGGTTCCCTGTCCTTTTAATCCCTTAACCTTCAGGGCGTCCCTGGTGGCTCAGTGGTAAATAGTCCGCCTGCATTGCAGGAGATGTAGGTTCAGTCCTTGGGTCAGAAAGTTCCCCTGGAAAGGAAATGGCAACAAACTCCAGTATTTTTGCCTGGGCAATCCCCTGGACAGGGGAGCCTGGCAGACTGCAATCTATGGTGTTGTGGAAGAGTTAGACATGACTTAGCCACTAAACAGCAAAACAAACTAGTTGGAAATTTTCACTCTTTGCCTTCAGCTCCTTCCCCTGATGCTTCCCTATGCCACACAAGCGTCCCAGTCAGAATTCCCACTCAAGGTAAAGACTTAGGAAAAAGTCCTTTTCAAACAACAGTGAATGAAACCTATATTAGCAACTCCACTTTCTGACCCAACAACATGAAAGTAAAAGATGAAAAAAAAAAAAAAAACAAGGAATAAAGTTGATTCTAGATGAACATATAATAATTCTGGGAGCATAAGTCTCTTATTTTTTTAATCTCGTATACTCAGAAAAGCTTGAGAGTATAATGTATCTAAAATAAGAATTAGGGATACTGTGATAAAGGACCTGTTCATTAGAGAACTAGAGAACATTCTTAAAGGATAAAAAAAAAAATTATTGTGGAAATTTTACATCAATAAAGTTAGGAAACAGTTTTGAGAAAATCATGGAGAAAATAGAGCAAGAGGACAAGTAGGTGAAAATATGAAAAATAAAGCAATAAGGCATAGCACCAATAAAGGGAATGCAATATAGGAATCTCAGATAAATAGAAAAAGCAAACAAAAAGAATTAGCAAGAAAATACTAGAAGACAATAACCCAGACCTGAAGAAGGAAACTTGTCATTTGATTGCTCCCATATAGTAATCCATACTATGATATTGAATTTTTGGAACACCAAAGATAAACAGGATATCATAAAAGTTTCAAGAGAAGAGAAAAAATCTTAAAAAACATAGATCAATCAGATTTGCTTCTGATTTCTCAGACCCGGCACCGGACATCAGAAGACAGAGTTACGAAGGAAAATCTCCTTTGCAACGTTCAGTGGTATTTGCCTTCCATTCTGTAAAGGCAGCCTGGAGACATGTTCAGATATCTAAGAACTGAAGACATTTCCTCTTGTCTGGAACACTCTTTGCTAAGCCTGGGTTAGCCCTCTTCATCCTTTATATCTTACTGGAAATTCACTTCTTTAGGGAAGCATTCCCTGATTTCCTAAACTAGGTCAGACCTCCTGTAATATCTCTCTGCAGTATTTTGATTTGTAATAGCACTTAACATACATGCAATTGTACACTTGTCTGTGTTATTACTTGATCTTAATTTTGCAGTAGAATATACTGAAGTTTGGAGATGATTTATAAGTTATACATGAAGTCCAGCAGTAAAGCTAGGATTTAACCCCAGGCCTCTCTGATACTGAAATCCATGCAATTAATGCTATGTTCTAAGGCATCCTGTGAGTATTACATCTGAAGGGATTTCTTACTTCTGCATGTTATGAATGTTGTAAAAGGATTTGTTAAAAGTGACCTAACCCATAGAAGTATATTTCTTTATTAGTCCAGTATTTTTGGTGGCTTATAGACAGCTAGAAAACACACACACACACAGAGCTTGTGATTCATTTGACTAAAGCTACATAGACTGGCAAAAGCTGGGGAAGAGATGTAGCACTGGTTTTCCTTTATCCAGGATCCCTAATGGGGTTCACAGCTGCCTGTGATGCTGCAAGACTATATAGTCTTGCCAGAACTGGAAAAACAGCTAATTCTTAGAAACCTGAACCGGAATGAACTGAAATACAAAATGTGCACCAGACATGTCCGCTTCAAGGACTGTTTGTGAAGGTTGGAATCTCCCTGTCACTGGACCAAATTCAGTAACCACAACTCACTTCCTTATCTCAGAGAAGAAACAGTAATTTCACTGTGTCCTTGATGACCTTTTGCCTCTTGCTGGTCAGCATCTGGGGGAAACAGTTTTCTTACAACTATTATTTAACATAAATCCAAATATGATCAGTAACTAGATAACTATAAATTTGTTTCAGTGGAGTTCAGGTATGAACCCAGGATTTTTCCTTTCTACAGCTGCTGCTGCTAAGTTGCTTCAGTCATGTACAACTCTGTGCAACCCCATAGACGGCAGCCCACCAGGCTCCCCTGTCCCTGGGATCCTCCAGGCAAGAACACTGGAGTGGGTTGCCATTTCCTTCTCCAATGTGTGAAAGTGAAAAATGAAAGTGAAGTCGCTCAGTCGTGTCCGACTCTTAGAGACCCCATGGACTGCAGCCTACTGGGTTCCTCCATCCATGGGATTTTCCAGGCAAGAGTACTGGAGTGGGTTGCCATTGCCTTCTCCGTCCTTTCTACAGAGAAGGTCTTAAATTTTAGCTTAGGGTCTAGCATCTGTTGTGATCTATTCTGAATCTCCCTTACGCTTTTGTGTTCTTTCAATTCCTTTAAGAAAGTGAAAGTCGCTCAGTTGTATTCAACTCTGCACATGGACTATACAGTCCATGGAATTCTCCAGGCCAGAATACTGGAGTGGGTAGCCGTTCCCTTCTCCAGGGGATCTTCCCAACTCAGGGACGGAACCCAGGTCTCCACATTACAGGCGGATTCTTTACCTGCTGAGCCACCAGGGAAGCCCAAGAATACTGGAGTGGGTAGCCTATCCCTTCTCTTCTCCGGTGGATCTTCCCGACCCAGGAATTGAACTGGGGTTTCCTGCATTGCAGGTGGATTCTTTCAATTGGATTGCTCCTCTTTAACAGACCCTAGAATGTTTTCACTCCATGTCAGCCTGCATTGGGACTGCAGCTTCTATTTCTCCTGACCCTTATCTCCAAGTTCTGAGTCTTTGTATGAGCCAGTGACACGCTCCTGTTAGTTTTCCTTCTCTCTATTGTGCTCTTCAGAATGTCTCCTTTTCTTCCTAATAGCAATGGTGTGATTGTTGCAGCTCTCTAATTTTCTATCTGCCTCAAATGTCTTGTAGCTGTGGGCCTTTTTCAAGGAAGATTTATTTTCTTATTAGGGCTCAAACTGAAAATATGTTCCTCTGTTTTTTGTACTATGTTCCTTTCTGTGTAATACCAATTAGACTTTTCTGTTGGCATTAGAAGCTGAGGACTATTACTGTTTGAATCTTTGCTCTACAATATCTCTGGAGCCACACATGTCATTGTTGTTCACAAGGAGAAGAGGTGTTGGAGAGATTGTGTCTATTTATTAGATAACCAGTTTTATCAGCTAGCAAATAACAGAATAAAATAACAAAGGCTTGTTTCTTTCACACATAAATATCCAAATTACAGAGACCTGGAAAAGAAGGATGGGAAGGCATGGTACTGCTCCAGGAGGTTGTTTAGGACCCAGAATCCTGGTCAGTCCCCAGCCCCTAAGGTGTTTCTGGCATTGGCGAGATTAAAGATGGAAAGGGAGAAAGAAGTGGAGCACCTGCTGCTTTCTTTTAGAGGCACAGTCTGAGAGCTGTGCATGTGGTTTCTCCTCATATCCCATTGGCCAAAATATAGTCACATGACCACACCTAGCAATAAAAGAGGCTATTAAATATAGTGTTTAGCTGAGGAGTACACTTTTCCTAGTGCTAAAAAGAAGAAGCTGAGAGTAGACATTCAGGACAGCTTATCTCATTTTTTATTTAGGCTTAATGTGGGGGTAGGTGGAAATATGCTATCTAGTTTGGTCATAACTTTTCTTCCAAGGAGTAAGTGTCTTTTAATTTCATGGCTGCAGTCACCATCTGCAGTGATTCTGAAGCCCCCCCAAAATAAAGTCTGACACTTTTTCCACTGTTTTCCCATCTATTTCCCATGAAGTGATGGGACCAGATGCCATGATCTTAGTTTTCTGAATGTTGAGCTTTAAGCCAACTTTTTCACTCTCCTCTTTCACTTTCATCAAGAGGCTTTTTAGTTCCTCTTCACTTTCTGCCATAAGGGTGGTATCATCTGCATATCTGAGGTTATTGAGATTTCTCCCAGCAATCTTGATTCCGGCTTGTGCTTCTTCCAGCCCAGCGTTTCTCAGGATGTACTCTGCATATAAGTTAAATAAGCAGGGTGACAATATGCAGCCTTGACATACTCCTTTTCCTATTTGGAACCAGTCTGTTGTTTCATGTCCAGTTCTAACTATTGCTTCCTGACCTGCATACAAATTTCTCAAGAGGCAGATCAGGTGGTCTGGTATTCCCATCTCTTTCAGAATTTTCCACAGTTTATTCAAAAGCAGAGACATTACTTTGCCAACAAAGGTCCGTCTAGTCAAGGCTATGGTTTTTCCAGTGGTCATGTATGGATGTGAGAGTTGGACTGTAAAGAAAGCTGAGAGCCAAAGAATTGATGCTTTTGAACTGTGGTGTTGGAGAAGACTTTTGAGAGTCCCTTGGACTGCAAGGAGATCCAACCAATCCATTCTAAAGGAGATCAGTCCTGGGTGTTCTTTGGAAGGAATGATGCTAACGCTGAAACTCCAATACTTTGGCCACCTCATGAGAAGAGCTGACACATTGGAAAAGACTCTGATGCTGTGAGGGATTGGGGGCAGGAGGAGAAGGGGACGACAGAGGATGAGATGGCTGGATGGCATCACTGACTCGTTGGACTTTAGTCTGAGTGAACTCCGGGAGTTGGTGATGGACAGGGAGGCCTGGCGTGCTGCAATTGATGGGGTCGCAAAGAGTCAGACACGACTGAGCGACTGAACTGAACTGAACTGAGGGGGAAATAACCCTGAGAGCCAGGTTAACTAGTAGGCTGAGTTCCTATGGCTTTGGCAAAGAAGGTGAGATCACAGGAAACTGTTTTGGACCTGAGCAAAGATCACTTGGGGTTGTCAGTAAAAGTCAGCTATGTGGTTTCTCTATGCAAAATGACCTGGAGAGAGGATAATAGTCAATATTTAAGAAAATGGCATTGAAGATGGAATGCATAGGGACAAATAGAGACTTAAAAAAAAAATTCCAGATAAGAACCAGCGAGAAGTAGCTCTGGAGTGTTTATAGTGAGAAGGACAGAGACAAGACCAACACCAGAGACATTGGCAAGGCAGGCTCCCCTGAAATGGGCAGAGAGGGAATGGAAAAGTTGAATCTGACTCCAGTGTCCAACACGATTCTCTAGAAAAAGAGTGTCTTCAGCCAAAGAAATAGAGAAGTCAGGAGGAGGGTTCCAGTTCTGTGGTTTTGTGGTTTGTTTTTTGTGGCAGTAGGGGAGAAGAGAGACAAGTATATTTGGGTTTTGACCATTTGAGTTTGAGGTATCAACGCAACACCTAGGCGGCTATGTTCACAAGAAAGTCAACCTACTGGATGGGAAGTAAGGAGAACTCTAGGACTTTGGGGAAAAGAGATTTTAGACCTTCCTCTCATTTTTATGGGCCTAGTAGTTGAACACATGAGAATACCAAGGCAAAGAGAGATAAGGTCAGCTTTGGGGGTATCCTCTTTCCTGGGGGGGTCTGACAGGAAGGGCTCAAAAAGGAACTTAAAAAAAAAAACCCTGAATTTTCATTAACATTGAAAAGATTTTCATGAAGGAGAGGCTCAGTTATCAGGGTAGAATTTTTAGAGCAAGGGCAAGGAAATGAACCCAATTGATTTTACTCACTGGGAAATCATTATAACTTTGAAGAGGCCAGTTTTAGTAGAATAATAGGAGCATGAGTCCGAGCCACACAATTAACTAATGTGCAGAGTTGGCCACGGAGAGGAAGGAGAGGAGGGTGCTGTGATAACATTTCCTTTTCCTCTTCATTGCAGCCATTCGCATGGCATGTGTCTGCCTATTACTGTGAGCTGTAAGGAGCTGGCATAGGTTGAAAGGCTGAAAGGCAGTAGGGTCTTAGGAAAGCCTGACCCTTTTCTTTGTTATGTGATATGATATAATATCAGTTCTTTCTCCATTAGTTGCTTTAGTTTCCTTATGATTTTGAAAATGTATACTTTTGTTTTTATAAAACAAGATAAGGTTGAGAACTCAGTCAGTACAAGTAGGTTATTATTTCCTACAGTATGTATTCCCTTTGATGCAATAAATTCTCACTAAAGAAATTATCTTTTTCCCTCCTAAGTAATTTGTCACTGGGGTCCAGCCAGTGGACCCCAGTGTTGTTGTCTTAACTCCCAGGATTGAATACAAGTGGCCTACAAGGACAACATTAATGTATTTACCAAGAAGTTGGCAATTTGAGTAAGCATTAATTATGGCATTATTTCTGAATATATTCTTAATTATAGTTATATTGATATTGGCTAAGAGTTTTGATACATTTGGATGAACTTTCCATATGAACAAATGCTTCAGTGATCTGATTAAACTTCCTAATGAATCTGTTGTATATTATAAAACTCTTGCCAAGACATTTCGGAAGTCAGTTAAGTTTTAAAAAGAAGCAATACATCTTTATTTGAATTTCAAATATGGCTGAGATTTTGTTTTGAAAATTAAGCTAGAATGTGATTATGATTTATCTTACTTTTGAGGGCTGATAACATAATTGATGCAGTATCATTATACTTTCTTCTTTGTTTAATATTTATAATGTATATACTTTATGCCTAATATACTTGAAATGAGTAGTAAATCTATAATTATTATACATGTTATTTAATAAGTTAGCTGTTAAATACGTAGTTGGGTATTTATGTTATGAAACCACTGGAAATATTTACTCAAATAAGTGTGTTGCCAAAAGCTTATGGCTATTGTAATTCTAATTAATATATATTTATCAAATGTTTACCATGTGTGATACATTGGGCCAGGGGACAGAGATAATGTAGAGATGCATACAGGATTTTCTTTGCCCCGAATAGACATATAATTGCTTGGGAAATAAATGTACATATAATATTATCATATAATTTATGTAGTGAACATATGTGAAATGCAATCAATCAAGGATTAAAAAAAGCAAAATTCAGGAACAGTGACAGTTTCATAAAAGAGCAGATAATTTAAGAAAAGGCTTGGCCAGTGGGATTTTGGTGGCAGAAATGGAAAGCGCTTTCTAGGCTGAATGAACAGCTTTCGCAAAAACAAAGAGGACAGCAGGATCTAAATTCGCAGCTGGATAGATAGGCTAGGTGCAAAAAGTAAGTATGAAGTGTGATAGGTAGGTGATTGTGGAAACCATGTTCAATTGAAGATGCTTGAGTTGACTCATTGGAAAAGTCTCTGATGCTCGGAGGGATTGGGGGCAGGAGGAGAAGGGGACAACAGAGGATGAGATGGCTGGATGTCATCACCAACTCGATGAACGTGAGTTTGAGTGAACTCCGGGAGTTGGTGATGGACAGGGAGGCCTGGCGTGCTGTGATTCATGGGGTTGCAAAGAGTTGGACACGACTGAACTGAACTGAACTGAACTAGTATTTCAATTCACAGATAATAGGAGCCATTGCAGTCGTGGTTATTATTGTTATTTTAAGAGCCAGGTACTTCATATGTAATTATCAGGGTCTGACAGTCTGTGTCTGAGGACAAAAACCAGACGAAGAGGGCCAGGGTGGCCTGTGGATCCAGGTTTCCATTCAGAAGAGGCCTAAGTGGATTATTTTGATGTTATCATGTAATGACATCCTGACAAGATTGCAGAAAGTTGGTCATCAAAAACCTTTAAGCTTTGCTTCTATTACTGAACCACACCACCTTTGATAAATTGTGAATATTCATTGTGATAATGAATCTTAATTTGTGAGTTATAGTGCACAGTTAATTTGCACAGTTATAGTGCATCACATTTTTAAATGTTGAACATGTTAATCTATTAAATATAAACACTTAGAATAAGTCATACTATATTCAATTATATTTTGTCCCTTCTCTATTTTTTTAATATACTGAGAGGCTCAAAAAAATGAAAGCATCCTGGTCTTTTCTCAACCTCTGAGAGGTTTTGTCAAGACCATAACATTTTCTTGTATGTACAAAACATTATCATTTATTAATCTTCTGTAGACTTTGCTTTGATCATCCTAAGTATTGTGGTTTGAAATACCAGTACTATGTAAACAGTTCATAGGATTTGTGCTAATCCAGTATAACTCATGAAATTTACTTTTAATTATGAAACACACATTTTCATCTTATTGCATGAAAATTAGATAACTTTCCAAGAGAGAAAAAAGAAAAGCTTTAAAATGTGCCATTAAGAAAAAGGTGCCACATATGAATATGAGTCTATTTTTATCCAGCAACACATCAGAGTATTCCATTAAGAGACCATATTGCCAAGGAAAGTAAGGTCAGATCTAATAGATCTAACTTTCTATATATCACATACCTGGAGAACCAACAAGGTTCTCAAGCAAGAAATGACGTCCCCAGGCTTGTTTTTTAAAAGCCATCTTTTGGTAGTTTGGTAGCTAAGAGCACATCAGCAGTGGAGTTAGGGGGCTTGGTAATGAGGTTTATGCGATATTGCAGGTACCAGATAATAAAGGCTTGGATTTAGAAAGTGACAAAGATAAGGAGACTTTCCAAGGTAAAAAATCCTGACCCAATGCCCATGATCTTTCTACTACTCCAGTTTACTTATGAAAGATAAGTATTGGTTCTATCCTTTTAGTACTTAACCATATAATTAGGATATAGCTAAAATAATTGAGATGAAATCTTTAGAGGAATGGTGCTACCTAGGAGTACAGAGTGTGGTAGAGGCAGGTGTAAAATTAGTTATTCTGTGATCTTAATGGGCCTAGTCATATTTCTTATTGACCTATTATACCTGAATATTTACACTTTTGCCTAGTGTTATTTGTGGGGGCAGTGGCCGTGAATTTTATAGTGTTTAGAAAGAAGTTCACAAATATACTTACTTAAAATGTAATTTAATCTCTTTACAATTATTGGAGATAATTATAAATTAATTTAAAATTGCAAAGTATTAAGGATATTGTCACCATATATATTGCTAAAATTCCGTAGTTGTGTGGCTATGTAGATATATATGTATATATTTGAATAATTGCTTTATAAGCTTTTGTTTTCTCTGTGTTGCTGTATGCAACAGAATGGTGCATGCATCAGAATCAATAAACAGAAAATAATGTATGAGTTTTTACTGAGCAAAGCTCTGGATGGAAAGTAATTGCTGGTCCATCGATCAACAGAGATAATTGGTGGCACAAAATAACATTGGCCTTTGTCTATCTAGGTTCATAATGAAAGCTCAGAAATGTTTGTTGTTGTTTGTTAAAATTATAAAGTAAAGATTGCAGCAATAGTTGAAGCTATTTTTTTCTCTACCAGCAATCATGTTCACAGTTTTTACCTCATGTCTTAAAATAATGTCCCCATCAGATATGTGGGGAAAGAGATCAAATACATGTTTTTTTATTTTGTCTTTACTTTTTACTATCAACAGCTTCAGAATTTTATAATTGATATATATTTAGTTACATTATTATATTTTTATTTGAAAATATTATTTATGATAAACATACTATGTATTCATTTTTTAAAAATAAGAAATTACAGATAAAAATTTAAAAATTAAATATCCATAATTTTAATACCCAAGGATAGTACTCAGAAATAATACCTTAACGACTGTCTTTCTAGGCTTTCTTCCCCACATGCTTATAACTGTATATATATATATATATATATATTTAGAAAAATTAGGTCAGATTGAACATACTGTATTTATACATCTTAATACTGTGAAAATCTTGCAAATTTTCAAACATTATGGCATTGTTCTGCAACATGATGTTTACTGACTACATGATATTCTATGAATCTGTTGTTGTTTATTTGCTGAGTTGTCTCCAACTCTTTGCAGCCCCATGGACAGTAGCCCATGAGGCTCCCCTGTCCATGGGATTCTCTAGGCAAGAATACTAAAGTTGGTTCCCATTTCCTTCTCCAGGGGATCTTCCCAACCCAGGGATCAAATCCAAGTCTCTGTGTCTCCTGCATTTCAGGCAGACTCTTTACCACTGAGCCACCAGGGAATCATAATTCATTTAATTGTTCTATTTTTGATGTTTGGATTAATTTTAACTTTTCCAAATAGCTTTTTGTGTCCTTTTTTGTTTGTTTGTTTATGATGGTGCAAACACTTCTAGCACTGGGCAATGGCATAGAACACATTTGTCTTTGTTTTCCTTGTGCTTTGTGACATTTCCCTACTGTGGAATCTCATTTTAACCTCTTTTTCCTTATATATATGTAGCAAAGGCTACTATGTGTTAACAAAAATGTATATTTTCCTCATCTTCTGTGCACCAGCTGGATCACATTTCACAACTTCTCCTGTAGTTATTGTGGTCATGTGACTCTACTTAGCCAAAGAAATATGAGGAGTGATGCACACCAAGTACAGATTTCTAGTTTAAAATATCCTCCTGCATGCACCTCTAATTTCTATTCCTTTTCCACTGGCTAGAATGGACCTTCCAAAGGTGACCTTGGAAGCCACGTGTTGACTGTGGAAAAGCTATTGACAGTACAACAGAGTTGAGGTGCGTGCACTCTGTGGCTCCTAACAACCGAAGCTTCAGATTGTTGACAGTTATCTGAGCCATAAGTGAACTTTACTTAGGTTTGAACCATGATGCATTTTGGGGATCACTCAATTTGTTAGAGCAGTTAGAGTACACTTAATAAGAGCCCTAATAACTTCTTTCTTAAGCCTCCAAAGACAGAATTGAGGCTCTGCTTTGCCCTACATAATCTGTTACTCTGCTTCTTAAGTATATCTTATTTTCATTTCTCCCACTTATTTTTCTGGCATTTTCTGTTAAACTAATCTAGAACCAAGCTGTTAGAGATAGATAATGGGCTAATATTCCATCTTTCCTAAGAGTATTTTTATTTTAGTGAAATATTCTGGGAGACTAGGGGACAGCTTTAATTGTCCCCTAGTTGTCAGGAACAACTGTAATTTTTAATTAATATCTTTGAATATAACACTTCTTAGTTGTCAGGAACAACTGTAATTTTTAATTAATATCTTAGTTGTCAGGAACAACTGTAATTTTTAATTAATATCTTTGAATGTAATGCTTCTTAACTAAATCATAAAGAAGTGTTATCCATACCATCTGTGAGATGTTAACTTGTCTTAGGCAAAAAAGAGACTCTATTCTGAAAGACATTTTGGACACCTGCATACTATATCCATCTGTTTGCAATGTGCAGTTCATGTTAGCATTTGACTCTGAGAAGCCTTGCAGTAAAGAAACTCAACTCTCTTCTCTAACCTAGTGTTCCAAAGCTTAATTTTCCATAGAACCCTTGCCTTAAAGTTGTACTGTTAATATTTTTAAATCCCTAAAGTTAGTGTTCCATAAAACAGAGTTTGGTGAGCAATATCCTAGGATATTAGAGTCAAATAAACCTTTGAAAAGACAAACAAGCAAATAGAAAGAACCATTTAAAATTTTGTAGTTTTAAAAAGATAGCTGTTCCAATTCAAATAAGAGTTGTCACTGTATATTGAAAAACAGGTTTATTGAGTGGAATACAGTGCATGGTAAACACCTGTCAACTCTGATTATCCTTTCCTCTGTCAAGACCTTAATAATAACGAGAAGACTTGTTCTGTGAGAACTCAAGTATTATTTTCTTTCTTGACATCTTTATAAATAGTATAGATTATTTAATGCAGTTAAGTTAGTTGTTCAAGGTGTCTCTTTCTTGACTTTTAACTTGTTACCTACCCAAACATTATAAGTAAACATAAAAATGACGGAGTGATCATGTAAAGAACATTTATGATACTTTTAATTTTTTATTTTCTCACTCCACTAGTTTGACACGTGTTTTTCATACTCTGCTGTTTGTCATTTCCATGAAGAATTTGTGAGTATTTCAGCATGGAAGTTAACTGGAGATCCCAATCATAACATTATGTAGTACTTTATTTCTCCTTTGAAAAGTAGATAATCTAAGAGGAAAAATAATTAAAATATGTGGAGTGTTATATAAAATCCTAGCTTGTTTTCCTGAAGGAAGTGTTATGTTACTGTGTGACTTAAAAAAGATTCATTAAAATGTCTTTCAATCTACCCTAGTCACAGTGTCACAGCACTGGATGGGGTGCTGAGGAGATTGTGTTTTACAAATAAACCACCGGGGCCAGGGAGAAGCTCTGAGATTTTACCAGGAATCAAAACTAAGTTTCTGTATTCTGAAGGTGCATTTGTTCCTCTTGGTTTATCTTTTCAAAATTCTCTTAACTGGGGCAGGCTTCATTCTGGGGAGAGTAGAGGACCATCTCTATGGCAGGATTTGCAAGACACATGGGAAATCTTAGCATTAGGACTGCTGCTGCTGCTGCTAAGTCACTTCAGTCGTGTCCGACTCTGTGCGACCCTATAGACAGCAGCCCACCAGGCTCCCCCGTTCCTGGGATTCTCCAGGCAAGAACACTGAAGTGGGTTGCCATTTCCTTCTCCAATGCATGAAAATGAAAAATGAAAGTGAAGTCGCTCAGTTGTGTCCAACTCCTAGCAGCCCCATGGACTGCAGCCTACCAGGCTCCTCCGTCCATGGGATTTGCCAAGCAAAAGTACTGGAGTGGGTTGCCATTGTCTTCTCCGAGCATTAGAACTAGATGGACTATTATTTTTAGAAAGGAAGATAGATCTTTTATTTGTGTCTTCATTACCTGGACAGTTAGGCTCTTGGGCTTCCTTGAAGTCTGGGGTCAAATGCTACTTCCTCTCAATACTTACTTTTGTTTTTTGTTTCATATACAATAACTGTCAATAATTACAATTTAATGGTGGAGCTGACCAATTTATTTATAGTTCTTAAAAAAATTACTTGTGTGGAATTTATCAGATGTTTTCACTTCAAGGAGGATTTATTTGTTGATAATTGCATGAGTATAAATAGAATCAAAATTATGCATTTTGTGATATTTCATCATAATAAGAATGATTTTAAAAATAGGGACTTAAATTGAAAGGGGAGGATGTTAAGAGGTTATAGTTAATTTTAAGACATTAGGATCTTTAACCTGTGGCTTTCTGTTGTGATTATGGGGTCATAGTTAATGGTTCAATCACATGACTTTTCAAATTAGATGAGCAAAATTGTTTGACTTAAGGAAACTCATCAACTACCATTTCCATAAGAGATTTGAGTTGCAAAATCCTATCTAAAAAAATACCTTTATCTAGATGATGTTGCAGCTAGATTATTTAATTATTATAATTAAGAAAACTTTATAAGAACAAATAAATGCAGTTGGGATGTACTGCTCATATCTTTTCAAATATCCGTTAGTTCTCACAAAGCATACTTGCACAATAACAGCAGAGTCTTTTTAGGTAATTCACGGACCGTGTTGTGTTAGTTCCTTCAATGGTGCCAGGCAATTTGCTTCATTTCTGACCTAAGGGAACCACCTCCAGGGATCAGAGAGTTACTAGGTCTTCATGTCTATTCAGTCCTAGGATTCTCTACTGAGACTGCCTACAGAGGTGCAAATTTTGATGTTCTATGTATATTTTTCCTCCTATATGAGCACTTATGCAATAAGAACTCAACTAAAACTACTTGACTTTGAGTAACTAGTAATCTAGCCAGGGTCAAAATGTTGCCCTAAATAGGGAGTTCCAAATCAATGGCTCCTTCATGGAGTGTGTACTTGGATACATGACCTGATTCAGTTTTATTCCTTTGCCTCAATGACGCAGCAGGGTCTAGCCTTTGGAAGGCAGCAGCTCGAATATATCTGTTATTTTTGATACCTTGAGAGTAAAACACAGGGAAAATCACTATGTTGTCTAGGGTCTTTTAATGGAAATTGAAATCAGACGCAGGTATTAATAGATGTGAGCTTCCCAGGTGGCACTAGTGGTAAAGAACCCGCCTACCAATACAGGAGACGCAAATTCGATCCTTGGGTCGGGAAGATTCTCTGGAGGAGGGCATGGCATTTGATTCCAGTATTCTTGCCTGGAGAATCCCATGGAGAGAGGAGCCTGGCAGGCTACAGTTCACAGTATCGCAGAGTCAGACACAACTAAAGTGACTTAGCATGCATGCACGTACACATTAATAGATATGACCATTTTATACATGAGCAATCGTCACTGGAATATTTTCAAAAGTCTTTGAAAAAGATCTTGCAGTGTATGTTTCACCTTAAATATCCTACTATCAGTTTTTAAATTAATCCCTTTATATTTAGTTTCCCCATTCTTTTTCTTCCCCAAGAAATGATAGAATAGAGGTTAAGAGAAGGTAGTTATTATTCCAAACATTGAATAGATTTGTTTCAGCTCTCCTAACTGAGAAGGTGGCAGGTGTTGATTTTGTATAATGCTTGTCTCCACAGAACAAAAATAAGGAAGGCAGCAGAAGTGGAAGAAGACCAGATGCAGGGAAAGAAAAGTTGCTAAAAATTTAAATAAGATATCCTCAAATTTTATTTTAAACATTTTTTTTATTTCCCAGGAGACTAGCTTTAATTGTTTATTTTGTCAGTCCTGATCTTAATTGTAAGTTTAGCAAGGTTTTCCTAAATACTGCATAAAGCACGACCAGTTGTTTTGATTTGCCAAATATAGACCTAACTGTAGGGAAGAATTGGTAATTACCCACATAATTTTAGCAGTGTGACTGCTCCCAAACCCAATAATTCAATTCTCTCAAAGTTCTAATTTGGGCTAGTGTCTCACTGAAGACCAGTATTGATAGAATTAATCAGATAATCATGGATAACTGTTAATTTGTGTTAGTCCCACTTGAAACTTCTCATTCTGTTGGGAGTTAGGATCTGGAAAATCTTGTCATTGTAAAGTATTAAATTTTGAAAAGAACAGATTACAAAACAGTATGCAGTATATAGTTCTATTTTTAAAAAGTAAGTATGTGTGGAATTATAAAAAATGGAAAAATGTAAATACCAATATTTTACTAGCAGTTATTTCTGGGTGATGAGTAAAAGGATATTTTCAGAAAAAAAAATTTAAAAATAATTGGAAACTAAAAGTAATAGAAAAGTCTTTAGAGCAATTTGTATTGATAGCCAGACAACATTGTACCTTCCACCCCAGACAAAATTAGCATATGCTATATGGATTCATGAGGATATATTGTACATATATGTGTTCTGGAAAAGCTGTATGTATCTTTAACGTTATATTTACATTTTAAAGTTATCTGTTTTTAAAGTCACGAATTATAAAATGTTTTAGCAAAATTGTAGATTTTTCTAAGAGAGGGATTAGTGTTTTTTAGATATAAACCATAGAAAGATTTATCAAAGAATTTTAGAAATCAAAGCATCAGAAAAATAACTGGAGGGTTCTACAGGAACTTTATATCAATCATTAATCTATACATATTGTGATTCAATGATTTTATCTTTCATTATAGAAATATGGAATGCTTAGTATAAATGATAATCTTAAGTAGGATTTTGTCTTTTTCAACAATTAACAGCTTGATCTGTTTATTTCATACCAGTGTTCATAGTGAATATACATTTTAGAAAGAATGAAAATAATTTTAGACTGTCACCATTAATTTCTCTTTGGTGTTACTTTACAGGTTTTTATATTGACCTCTTAAAAATGAAAATAATAATGGTTACCATGAGAAATTATAACAAAATGTTCTGATTAATAAATGAAGAGTCTCATACACATAGTCCTAGTCTCAGTTCTAGCAATCTGATTTGTGCTCTTTGGAAAATATTTGTCTATGACATACTTTCTTATTGTAAAATGTAGGTACTCATTTAGACAAGGTATGTAGGTACTGCATATAGACAAGTTCGGTTCTGAGAGTGGTTTCATAAGTTCAGTTTGTTCCTAAATTCAACAAAATTCACTTGAGAGTGAAAGTTAGTTGCTCACTCATGTCTGACTTTGTAACCCCATGGACTGTAGCCTTCTAGGCTCCTCTGTCCGCGGAATTCTCAGGCAACAATACTGGAGTGAGTAGCCTTTCCCTTCTCCAGGGGATCTTCCCAATCCAGGGATTGAAACCAGGTCTCCTGCAGTGCAGGAGGATTCTTTGTTGCCTTGAGCCACCAGGGAAGCGCTAGGTACCCAACTAGTACAATCGGCTGTATAATACTGTACTGTAATAGGTTTATAATATCTTTTCACACAAATCATACATAAAAAATGAAAACATTTTAAATCTTACAATATAATACCTTGAAAAGTACAGTAGTACCAGCTGTATCACCTCTGCACTTATACTTGCTTCTGGACATCCTGGGCTTGAAATGAAGACACTGCATTTCTATGGTGTACTGAACTCTATACTGTACAGTGCTTTACAGTAAGGTACACAAAAGCACAGAAGTACACTTGTAGAGGATGCACTCACATGACAGTGTACACCAGACAGGTGAACTAACTTATGTGATTGGACACGTGAAGACATGTTTGCCTCTTGGCAGTTTGTATGTAGGGAACTTACTGTGTTTCTCTTTAAAAGTATTACCATACTTAAGTCAATTTTGACATTTTAAAATACTCAGGATAAAAGCCTAGAAAACCTACCAATAAATGGCCTGGTCCATTATCCTAGAAAGGGATCAGTAAACATGAGACTAAAATGTAGGCAAATACCTGTCATGTGTCAACTTTCTGGTGGCTTATTCTGAATCTCTGAGGCCTTAGATTTCTCTATTTGTACCTGTTTTAAGGATGCTTTGTGAACCATTTGATGAATTTCCTCAACATTTTTAATACAGTATCACTGTTTTTGTTACCTGGTTTTTCACTGAAGGATAATTAATTAAAAATACAATAGACAGAACAATTAGATTCCCTTCACTTTCTCCACAGAATTGGTTGATGGAAATTTTGCATTTCACTGGAGCAATTAAATTGCCCAGTAAGAATACATTTAGCTACAAATTTAACAGCTCATGAACTAATGAAAAAAAAAAATCAACAAATTATTGGTCCTAAAAATAGCTTAATCTCTCTATACCATCTTCAGTTATTAACAGGTTTTATGAAGAGGTTCTAAGAAGGAAGGGAGGTAGAGAGAGAGAGGAAGGCGGGAGTGTAGAAAGAAGAGAGGCGGGAGAGAGCTGGGAATCTGTAGAGAGAGAAGCCATTTGACATTTATTTGGAAGTAGAGTGGAGATTTCTCCTTGGTGGCCAGTCTTTGCATGTAACAGACCAGAGCACACGCCTCATAGAGTGTTACATAGTGATCTCTGTGGTGAGAAGTGCATTTTGTGGTCTCAGTTTCAGAGATTATAACTTCTTCCCTAAAGTAGGAATTGAACCCTTGGCATCGGTCAATACAACTTACTATTTCCCAAGGTTCATTCTATAAAAAGCAGATGCTCAGAAGCATTTGTTTAGAAATTCATTTGCTCTCTGAAGCAAGATTTGGGGGTCAGTGGTGCCAATTGTCATGCCCCATACCACAAAAGATGCTATGAGCAGTAAATGAGTTGCTCAAGATGCTACTGCTTACATATGGGCTTGAATCCTAAAAATACCATGAGTGCCATGAATTGTTATAAGGTCTGTTTTATAAACTAGTGTCATTCAGAGTGCCTGGTACCTAATTGTCATTTGGCAAATATTTGTTGAATGATCTAATGATTGTAAAAAATAAATTATCTGTATCTAATACCATAACCTCTCTGTTACACCATAGTGTCTGATCATTGTTTACACTGAATGAGGTTTTTGTACTCTAAGGAACCCTGGAAAAGGAACATTTTGCTCTTTCTTACTTGAGTTACATTGTTCCATACTAGTTGTAGATCCAATTCCAGGTTGGAGTTAAATATGGAATTATTAGAATGTTTTTTTTTTTTTTCCTAGTGGGAAATGGGGTTTTCCCACCAGTTTAGAATTTTGTACATGCTCTGAAATCACTATTCTGTGTCCTGTTCATTTTGGAAGCACTTTGTGACTATTCTTTGTGACTATTCTTTGTGGCTTATGTCTTATTGGATATCTGAGGATCCAATATGCTGAATTTCATAGACTTTGTATGTGAGGGTTTCCAGTTGTGTCTGTCAAAGGTGGGCTAGGACCACCACCAACAGCATCATCTAGATGCTTTTTAAAATCCTAAGATTCAACCCTAGACTTTAAAGTTTCAGAACTACTAATCCGTAGACTAAGATCTATAGACTATAGAGAATCAATCATTTTCATGTCAATATAAATTCTCTTGGAAAGAATTGAGGAATTATGAGTCTTTTTTCCCAAAATTTCAGTTGCCATTTTATTAGATCATAAAAAATATGCCAAGATATCGCTATTAGGTTGATAAATCATTTTGCACATTCATGAGCAAAGACTCATGTTAGTCATGAAAATGACAATTAGGAAATGGAATATAGATACATGAGATAGCATGGATAAACCTGAAGACATTACGCCAATTAAAATAAGCCAGACACAAAGAATATGACATGATTTCACTTTTGTGGGCTAATAGCAACATCTTGGTATGTTTCTTATGAACTACTCACTATGGAGTAGTACTTTTCTGTTCTTTTTTTAAGCCCTGGTAACTGACTTTGGGCTGTATTCAATGAGAAGGTTAAGACAATCACTACTATCACATCTTCCCTTCAACTGGAGGAGACTAAAAACAAGTAAATAGCAATTGGGAACTTCTAAAATGTTTCATGGTATTAATATTAAAGGAATTCAAGACAAGTGAGAATATTCTTGATAGATTCCAGACTAGCTTTTGTCTTTATGGCTAGTTTTTCACATTTAAAACTTAAATGGTATCAGTTCTACTATATCCATACATTGCAAAAAACCATTTTCATATTTATTTTGAAGCTGTTTTCTTGTTCTAGTTTAGTGTTTTAGAATTTAATTATGAGATTACACAACTGAACTTAATGTAACCTGAAGAGTATATAGGAAAAACTAACCGTATGCAGGAGAAACCAATACACTGTTAATCAACAGACTTTCAGTTTACACTGAGAGCATTCCATTTTTGTGTTTGGTAAAAACTCTAATGAAACCAGTGTTTCACTGTAACTGTGACCATAAAACCTGTTGCAGTACTAGTGTGTCTCCTCACCTATGTCCAGGAAACAACTTTGCCACCAAGCTGCCCTTCAAAACAAAGGGGTTCTCCTGGAAGAGGATGAGCCACTGGGTTACTGTGTCACTTCTGCTGACTCCAGCATAAGACATGTAGGCACTGTGGTCCTGAAAATTAGCTTTCTGGGTCAAAATGGTTTATTTGTTAGCAGTTAAGAAATTCTGCGTGCATTCACTAAAGCTAAGGTTAAGGTGATAAAGCAACTGAGCCTTTTAGCACTTAAAGAAAGGTGGAGGTGAAGTGAAATAACCATTCAAAACAGCAAATAATTAATTGACTCTCTTTGTTAACAGGCAGGAGGTCAAGTACACAGGGCCACAGCAATCACACTGCCTGCATCCTAAACAGCTGCGGCTTTGTCTTAAAATGATTAGGCTGGATTGTTGGGAACTCATTTAAAATGAGATTTTAATTTAGAACGGGAGTGGTAGAGTTAGAAAGATACTATCAGTTTCAACAATATGATCATTTACCTTACTTTTTAATCTTCTTTTTAGTCATGTAGAGTTGTGACCTTTGAGTTCCATTTCCTTGATTTTTATTTTATTAAATCATGTTACATATTTGTTTTAAATTTGTAACTACCAGTTTTACTCTAGGATATTGATTATGTGATTAGATCAGTGTAATTATGAACAGTTAGACTTTTATGTATTAAAAGTTAATAAAAAGAAAATATGACTTTTCCAGAAACACTTGAATTAGCTACGTCTCCATCATAGGACTCCGCTGAGTATTGTCTTGAAGTCTTTAAAGCCTGAGATGATAAGGACTTAGGGAACCATGATTGTAAAAGATGAGATGTTTAGGAAGTTTTCCTCCTTTGTATCACACAAGACAGTGTAACAGGAAATAACTGCTTTTTTTTTTTATGTATTAATATGTTTTTTTTTTATTTTATTTTATTTTTAAACTTTACATAATTGTATTAGTTTTGCCAAATATCAAAATGAATCCACCACAGGTATACATGTGTTCCCCATCCTGAACCCTCCTCCCTCCTCCCTCCCCATACCATCCCTCTGGGTCGTCCCAGTGCACTAGCCCCAAGCATCCAGTATTGTGCATCAAACCTGGACTGGCATCTCATTTCATACATGATATTTTACATGTTTCAATGCCATTCTCCAAAATCTTCCCACCCTCTCCCTCTCCCACAGAGTCCATAAGACTGTTCTATACATCAGTGTCTCTTTTGCTATCTTGTACACAGGGTTATTGTTACCATCTTTCTAAATTCCATATATATGCGTTAGTATACTGTATTGGTGTTTTTCCTTCTGGCTTACTTCACTCTGTATAATAGGCTCCAGTTTCAATCCACCTCATTAGAACTGATTCAAATGTATTCTTTTTAATGGCTGAGTAATACTCCATTGTGTATATGTACCATAGCTTTCTTATCCATTCATCTGCTGATGGACATCTAGGTTGCTTCCATGTCCTGGCTATTATAAACAGTGCTGCGATGAACATTGGGGTACACATGTCTCTTTCCCTTCTGGTTTCCTCAGTGTGTATGCCCAGCAGTGGGATTGCTGGATCATAAGGCAGATAACTGCTTTTGAAACAGAAGGCCAGAAGAAATGTACATAGTGTTTACTTGAAAAAAAATTATCTGAGGAGGATAGTGTCCAAACTATACGGAAGGTAGTGTTGAAGAAAATCTTTGGGAAGAAGAATTGAAGACCTGGAACACTGCTTGGATGATGTGATTAAAGAATTTAGAGGGAGGCATTTGCGTGCCAGTGAACAGCCTACAGGGATAGGCAATGGGTGGGAAAAGCAAGCAAACAGATGGCAATGGCAAGAAAGAGCTGATAAAATGTGGGAGAGATATGGTAGTATGTATCAGCAAGGCTTTGGGGCTCTACATTTTTCAAGGAAGCTGAATCAGAAGATTTTTGTGAGAAGTATTTTTGTGATTTTGTTATATCTTTTCAAGAATGACATTTTATTTCAGGGAGTAGGCTTACATTAGTTAAAAGTCCAAAGCAAAGTTTAATAATGTGTAAGTGAAAACATCTCTTCATGTGGTCAATCCAAAATATGATGCCATTGCCTTTAAACTCTCTCTAAAGTAGATTAGCCCCCTGAAAACATGCTATTTACTGGACATCTTTCTTAATCACTGATGTTTGGGCTCTTGTGTCTTGGCAAAGGTCCCATGCTACAGTGAAATGAGACTCATAAATTTCTACCATTCAGATGAAGAATGGTGGGTGGTGAGCATATGTTTCTGAGAATCTGCTTTTATTTAAATCAAAAGCCTCCTTCATGCATTTTAACCTATAGTCATGTAAGACCAGTTGGAGATGATTTCCCTTCATTCTGTTTGGCCTTGTTTTACTTCATTGTAGAGGTATTTGAGAATTATGAAGGTTTTACCTGTGTCTGGAAGATAGTCATTAAGCATCAGCTGTGGGAACCATATGGAAATCAGGTTCCCCTGTGAGTTTCTTGGATACACGAAGAGGAGAGTTTGCTTCCATTTTGATTTAATAATCTTTCACTGCTGTTCTGGTTTTGAGGAAAGCTGTTGATCGTGTTTGAGCTGCAGAGTGGTTCCAGAGCCTGTGAAATGTACAGCTCACGAAGAGCATCAACATGACAGCTGGAGAGATTAGAGTCCATTCTGTGTGTGTACAGAATTAGAGGACCAGTGCTCACAGAAGCAGGCGAGCCTTCTCACATTAATCAATGTCTTTTAACCCAGAATCAAAGTGGCTTCCTGTAAGGAAAAACACATGTGGGTAGACACTGTTTATTCCATTTTAAGTGGGTTCCCAGTATTTGCAATAAAACTTTATGGACTAGAAAAAAATGTCTGCTATATATTTATACTAAAGAATGATAGAAAAGGGTAAATCATCTGGCAAATTGTAGCCTCAACATACTCAGTTTTTATTTAAAAAGACATACCTGAACACATTTTATAGTTATTGCTGACTATATACGGCCAACTAAAAATAGCAAGACAATGCATCACAGGTTGAGATATAGTTGTAATTTTTGAAAAGGAATTCCTTTGGTGTTCTATATCTAAAACACTTGCAAGTAGGTAAATTTTGACCTCTGAATTTTCTTACAAAGAATAAAACTTTCCCAGGATAACCTAATAGGGGAAAGGACAATCATGACATTGTAATAACAGCATAACTGTCTTATTCTGAGGCTCTGATAAAGTTTTAGAAATCAAACTGAGCAGCTGTAAGGGTCTTTTGTCTTAAATGGTGTCTTTGGTGGATCTACTGGCCCTGCACGCTCTTCCTCCTTACCTGGCTATGTTTCTCTAGCCACTGCTCTGTACCTCTTTGGCTTGGTTTACCCTAAGAAGGTAGTTTCTTTTAGTTCTTAGAAATATTCTCCCCTCTTTTCCTTCTATGGTCCCCCAGATTCCCTTATAGTCTCTCACAATTCTTTTAACTCCTAATAAAATTACTATTCTCACCCTGCCTCCTTTTTCCAAAGATATTTATTCTTGGCCACTAAAAATCCATATAAAACTTAAGCCCTTCTAGCTCTGATCCCTTTCTATAACTCTATGTACTCCATCCATCAGAGAGGAAGGTAATACTAGGAAATGTAGAAACAAACAGGAATTAGACATTTGATTTAATGGTAGAAGGTTTTTGTTTTTTTTTTTAGTTTAAAATTTTATAAATAAGCTATCATTGTAATAAGTTACTGCAGTATAAATAGCAGGAAATAAAATACTTTGAAGAAGTTTCTGATAATATAGCAGCGAGTGAAAGTTGGTCAATGGTGTCCGACTCTTTGGAACCCCATAGACTGTGTAGGATTCTCCAGGCCAGAATTCTGGAGTCGGTAACCTTTCCCTTCTCCACAGGATCTTCCCAACCCAGGGATCAAACCCACATCTCCCGCATTATAGGCAGATTCTTTACCAGCTGAGCCACCAGGGAAGCCCAAGAATACTGGAATGGGTAGCCTATCCCTTCTTCAGCGGATCTTCCCGACCCAGGAATCGAACTGGGGTCTCCTGCATTGCAGGCGGATTCTTGTCAGAGCTGTGTTAGTGACTGTCAAGCTGAGAACACCAATGACAATGCTGCTTTCAGAGGTGACCAGTTGTAGTTGGATTTTGTTAAATCTCAAACCTCATGCATATTTTTTTTCCTGAAGTCAGTTTGTAAATACTATTCAGTGAACTCTGAGGGGCATAAAGTTGCTCCTTTCAAAGGAGCCAATTGTGTGTGGTTATTGGAGCCACAGAATTCTTCTGTAAAACAATGGTACTGTATTTTAAAAATTAGTAAGTCCAACAGGGTTAGGACAGAAATGAGCCAGAAAGCTTTATATTGTACTTATATTCTAACTTCTACAATGTCAATATCCTCCATGAGAGGCAAATATTTTAGGGAAATTAAGATAGTTTCCATGATCCTGTGGAATATCACCTCTTCTCACACATACACCTAACTCAGTTTTACTGGGAAAGTTTGAATCTTCACACATATACCTAACTCAGTTTTACTAGGAAAATTTGAATCCAAGGCACAGTAGGTACATTAATAATGCATGTCACCACAGTAACTAGAGATGGTAATGCACAGATATATGCAGTAGAATAAATACAATGGAATGCATGCAAATATTCAGGCCATAAAATCCAGGTATGCAAAATATATACGTTTATTTTGCCATTTCTGGATTTAGGTTTTTTATTGCTAGCAAAACCTATTCTTTTCAAATTGAGGTAAACGTAAGAACCTTCTGAGGCGATTCAAGGCAAATTAAGTCTGTTTATAATTCTGCATCTTGTCAGAGTAGCATCTCTGCTTTGGGGATATTGTGATAGCCTCAGGGGAGGAACAGCTGGACCTCAGTGCCTGCTGGTATCTATTGAGACCTATGTTGACCTGTCTGGGTCTCAGTTGTCAACCCCTCACCGCTGACAGCTTCCACTCTCATGCTGGCATCCATTGAAATGCCCCCATTCCCGTCCACCTCTTTTTATTTACTGCCTAACCCTGAAAATTATTCCATGGTAGCCAGAATCATGAGACAATAGGTCTGGAAGGTGGTATATCAGTTTACACATCACATTTTTATCTGGACACAGAAAGTTACACCGAAGACATTCTGGCTGTGTTGTTTGAAGTACACACCTCAGATGGGCATGTATGAATTCTACGGCTTCTGTCCATCGCAAGCACCTAGTGGGCCCAATTAGGCAAACTTCAAGAGCTCAATTCACCATAGATAAAATAAGCATTTTTTGTATTTCTAAGAATGAAAATTCTGTCTCTCTCTTTTTCTTTTTTTTTCAGATATTTGGTCGTTCATCCTTGTTAGAAATGAATTCTGGGTAAAAAAGGGGTTGGGTGCTAAATGTTGGCTCCAGTTAAAAATGGTCGAGACTGTCTTGTTCCTCTCTGTTCACTTGGGCTTCCCAGGTGGTTCAGTGGTAAAGAATCCACCTGCAATGCAGAAGACATGGATGGGTTCAATGCCTGGGTCGAGAACACCCCTTGGAGGAGGGCATGGCAACCCATTCCAGTATTCTTGCTTGGAGAATCCCATGGACAGAGAAGGCTGGAAGGCTATAGTCCATAGGGTTGCAAAGAATCGGACATGACTACACACACACTATTCTCTTTTACCAGGATTTCCCCTGTCCTGAACTTAGCATGTCATTCCTTACAATATGACCAACACTGACAAACTGGTGAGTGAGCTCAGTTAGAAACAGGATAACCCTTGAGTCATGTTTCCAGTAGTCTTCTCCAGCTGATTGCTGATACCACTATTATCTTGTATGACTGCCCATGTAAATATCCTCATTTCAGCTTTTACATACTAATACACTTGTCCCCTGGTATCCACAGGGGACTTCAGATACCAAAATTTACAGATGTTCAAGTCCCTCATATAAAAGGTATATAACTTATGCACATCCTCCTGTATTCTTTAAAACATCTCTAGATTATTTCTAATATCTAATACAATGCAAATGCCATGTAGTTGCTATACTGTATTATTTAGATACTAATGACAAGGAAACATCTGTATATATTCAGTACAATCACAACCACCATAGGTCTAACTACATCAGCAACAAATAAAATTTTTCTTTCTTTGAATACTTACAGATTGCTTTCATTTAATGACTTGAAAGAGAAATACATAGAATAAAACAGGACATTTAAAATACAAGTATGTATATAAAATGTAATTATAAACAGAGAAAATATAAATTCACTTCTCTCTCAGATACACACACTGTGTTGTTTTTCAGTCTCTAAGTTGTGTCTGACTCTATGAGACCAAATGAACCATAGCACCCCAGGCTTCCCAGTCTTTTACTATTTCCTGGTGTTTGCTTAAACTCATGTCCATTGTGTCAATGATGCCATCTAACCATCTCATTTTCTGTTGCCCCCTTCTCCTCCTGCCCTCAGTCTTTTCCACATCAGGGTCTTTTAACCCTCACCGAAACCCTGATTCTTCTCTCTTGATAACCCTCATAAGATGATGATGGTGGTGATGGTGAGGACAATGGTGATTGTTTTATGATGTTACAGTGCTCATGGGGTGAGAAGATGAGATGTCTGACACTGTAGTGGTAAGTGGTGAGATATCAGGCAGAATCTTCTGGCAGAACATTAGAAGGGTCAACTGGGTTTCCCTTACAGCTGTTGAGACTTTGGTGGAGGCTCAATGATGGTAATGTCAGAGTCTATGAAGGCTGAAGGCCGGGGCTCTTCAAGCTTGAAAGTCAAGGCTTCACAATCGCAGGTCAGTGATAATATTTGGGGGAAAAAAATTGTTATAGAAAACTGTTTCTTCATCAAATAGATCTTGCGGGGGTTCTAGGTGTGCTGTTATCTGTCAGGTGACGCAGAGGCTTCATTCCATCAAAGGATCATATTGAAGTTCATATCCTTTAACACATGAAACTATTAAAAAATTGCTGCAGATTTTTCAAGTGTCCAAACTGATGGTTCTAAGTCTAAAACTGCTCTAAGTCTTCTGCATCTCTGTCATCATTGTCTGTAGAGGATTTCAATAGACCTTCAAGTTCTCTGTTGGTAAGGGTTTCTCTGTGCTTCAACATTGTCCTTGATCATGTTTGAGAAGCTTTCCCCACCAAATTCCTTGGAACATTCCTGACTTTTGCATCAGTAGTGGGGACACCCCTGAAATCATAGACAGCCTCATTCCATCATGGCTTCCAACATACACTCCTGTCTTGGGCTTTGGGGAATCTGTGGTCTCTGTAATTGTGAAGCTCTTCCATAAATCCACAAGTCCTTCAGAATGTGAGGCAAGTTGCCTTAGTACACTTGATGCCTTGATCTAATGGCTGCAGCATAGACATAGTATTAAGGGGGCAGGGACATTGCATCCGCATAATTGTCTGTGAAGCAGAAAGATAGGGGATGGCTGGGGACATCGCCAGTAATGAGGAGGCCCTTGAATGACAGCCTTGTCTTTTTGAGAATTTTTTTCACTCAGAAATGAAGCTCTGGTGGGACTATTCCAAGAACAAGATGGCCATCACCCATGCCTCCTTGTCGTATTGCTAGAACACAGGCAGACGATTTTTGGTTTTCATCACATTTCATCACAAATGAAGCCTTGCTCTGGAAGATAGTCTTTCTCTTGCACAAGTTTCTCGAGGTTTTCTGGGAACACTAATGCTGCCTTGGCATCAGCCAATGCTAATTCTCCTGTGATCTTTATGTAGCTCACCAGTCATCGCTTACCAGCCTTCCACTCCTTCCTCTCGCACTCCTCAGCTCCCTCACAGTGATCCCTCACAGAGCACAGCAGCACTCCTGCAAATGAGGTGCTTTTCACTCAAAAGTTTGCCATCAGCCAGGATATGCTCCTGTGACGTCTCCTCTAGCCCCACACTTAATGCTTTCTCAGTCTTGGCAAGAATTTAACACCAACTGGAGACACTGGTGTTGCCACTGTAGGAACAGCACTAACACTTCCACAAACTGTAGCTTCTTTCTGCTTCATTGTGCAAATGCTTGATTCCTTCTTGCCTACCTTTCCACCCACTTTGGCAAGCAGCATGCCATGTTTTCAAAAGATCTCAGACTTTCATTTTCTCTTCTAAAGAGAGCACTTTATGCTCTCTCTTAACCTTTGAGGGATGCTGTGACCACTTAATTGCTTTTTAAGAGCCGTTTTCTTCATAGAAACAAAGAGTATATACAGCATAAGCCGCCCATGTACAAGATGCGAGGTGAACAATGTTCATACAACTAGGCACTGAACAGAGACTGAGCATCTGTGGGAAGGCAGGAGGCTATAGCAGCCTTCATATTACACCATGCAGTGGATTTAGCATAGTGTTCAATGCATGGCAAATTCCAGTTTTGCCTTCTGGAACTTTCCGGAATTTTTTTCCCCCAAATATTTTCAATCTGTGGTTGCTTGAATTCATGGATGCAGAACTCAGGGATGCAGAGAACTTACTGTATTAATTTTGCATTTCAGTTGGTCTGCTTTTTCTGTGTCATATTGACGCATATGGATATGGGTCGGTATGGAAAATACCAGTAGCTTTCACTTTCATGTTTTGTGGTGTCTATATTCCCCTTCAAACCTACCACGCATATATGGTACTATTTCCTTACTTGTTTAAAGCTTAAAGCATAAGCCCAGTTAGCTTAATCACAATGTTAGGGTTATGATACTAGGTAGATAGCTTTAACTCATTTGGAGATCAGTTAATTTTGTTTTATTCTATGGCCTTAAGTGGCACTGTACTAAAAAGTCATACTCAATGAGATAGTATGGCTAGAAGGGCAAAACCTGTCTTGACTATAGCAAAAGACCACACAGATACTCCTGAGTGCATATTCTACTTTAGGGACAGAGTGGTAGTATTTCTATATGAACATCTGCACTTTGAAAATCTATACTGAAAGAAGAGTCAATATTTATATTGATGTTAGCTATTCATCGCCTCCACTTCCACAGATATCTCAACTTGAAGCATATTCAATGTGTGGAAACCCAAATTTATAACAAAATAAATAAGGGGATGTATTTTTCAGCCCAGAAGTTTCTTTATAGTTCAGAGGAGTTTCTTTAAATAGTATGATTCCATATTGTATGGTAGAATACACACACATACACACATATGTGTATTACATATGTGCTATATATTTTATGTATATACTATATATATTCATTTACATACAATTCTAGACAGTGAAGTATATTTGCAGTTCTGTTCACCACCTGAAGACGCAGTGTTTTATGTTTTGAAATGCCTGAATTAATAAACATTGGTAGAAATTAACTCATTATGATTACACTGTATTTCTTAGAGTTTTCACAATTAAGGACATTTGTTTTTTTCAGAATCAAAACAGTCAGTTACAAAACTATTTCAGCTTTTTCGATTACAGAAGTTAGTCATAATACACATTTAATTGATTTTACATAATCAAGGCTGATTTACTATTAAGAACAGTTGTCACTATTTGCTTATTAAATGTCTTCTAATTGTAGTAAGTGACAGCCAGACAACTTTTAAATATAACCAAGAAAATGTTTATCAATAACAACAGTTTAATTGTTTAAAGTTCACGCTTTTGTTGTTTCATAAGTACTTTTAGAATGTATTTACTTGTGTAAGAAATTGTTAGTCATAAATCTGAAACATAAACTTCTTGTTCCTGCTGCTACCTTCTTGGATCATTCGAACTCTGACTGAAATCTCTGGGGGTCTCTCAGTTCGGCTCAGTCCTGTCTAACTTTGCGACCCCATGGGCTGCAGCACACCAGGCTTCCCTGTCCATCACCAACTCCTGGAGATTGCTCAAACTCATGTCCATTGAGTCAGTGATGCCATCCAGCCATCTCATCCTCTGTCGTCCCCTTCTCCTGTCTTCAATCTTTCCCAGCATCAGGGTCTTTTCCAATGAGTCAGTTCTTCTCATCAGGTGGCTAAAGTATTGGAGTTTCAGCTTCAGCATTAGTGCTTCCAATGAATATTCAGGACTGATTTCCTTTAGGATTGACTGGTTGGATCTCCTTGCAGTCCAAGGGACTCTCAAGAGTCTTCTCCAACACCATAGTTCAAAAGCATCAACTCTTTGGTGCTCAGCTTTCTTTATGGTCCAACTCTCACATCCATACATGACCACTGGAAAAACCATAGTTTTGACTAGATGGACCTGTGTCAGCAAGGTGATGTCTCTGTTTTTTATTATGCTGTCTAGGTTGGTCATAGCTTGTCTTCCAAGGAGCAAGTGTCTTTTGATTTCATGGCTGCAGTCAACATCTGCAGTGATTTTGGAGCCCAAGAAAATAAAGTTTGTCACTGTTTTCATTGTTTCCCCATCTATTTGCCATGAAGTGATGGGACCAGATGCCATGATCTTAGTGTTTTGAATGTTGAGTTTTAAGCCAGCTTTTTCACTCTCCTCTTTCACTTTCATCAAGAGGCTTTTCAGTTCCTCTTTGCTTTCTGCCATAAGGATGGTGTCATCTGCATATCTGAGGTTATTAATATTTCTCCCTGCAATCTTTCTTTCTCTCCCTGCAATCTTGATCCCAGTTTGTGCTTCATCCAGCCCAGCATTTTGCATGATGTACTTGCATTTAAGTTAAATAAACAGGGTTACGATATACAGCCTAGATGTACTCCTTTCCTAATTTGGAACCAGTTCACTGTTCCATGTCTGGTTCTAACTGTTGCTTCTTGACCTGCATACAGATTTTATCAGGAGTCTCTGAAGGAGTCTATTCCGACTGCTCCGGAGCCTGTTTTGGGTGGGGTTTACTTGGAGAGAATAAGCCATTTCTTCCATTCCCACCCAGGAAACAAGCCTGCCCAGGAGCACTGGCCTTAGTGCTCTGAAATTCTACTCACTTCTCACCAGGTTTTTCTATATATAGAACAACCCTCTGCACCTTCCTGATGATCCTTTCCAAGGTTTTCCCTTTTCCTTAAGATATATTTCCTATGCAAGACCATATGGTATTATAGCAGACAAATTTGAAGCATTTACCTGGGTTCTTGCCACCTCTTCTTTACTTCACTTTTCTAATAATGAGGCCCTTGGATTGGAGCATTTTAAGAAGTATCTGGACAAGAGTAATTATTAGGGATTGCATTTATACATACACACACACACACACACACACACACACACACTTTGTGAAACTCTATCTGTAGTCATAGACTTCACACTTGTGAAGATTTCAAGAATAAACCCAAAGAGCAATAAAAAGATCTTGATAGTTTCTTTTGTTTAAATATTAAAGACTTACATAATACAAAGAGAAGTCTGCAAGCGGCAAAAATGTAGCTGAAATGCTGACCTAAGTAAAAACTTTTAGAGTACTAATTAATAAAATTGCATTGAATTTAGAAAACGAATCATTATAACAGGGGCTGAATGCACAAAGTTCACGCTACTACTGATAGTGAAGCAAGCATACAGAATCCAACATGGAAATTATTCATTTTTATCAGATAATACCCATTTAATTTAAAACTGACCTGTGACTTTCCAATATGAATACAATTATATTTAGTTTCGTGTTTCTTTAGTTAATTGTGTAATAAAATGTGACCAAACCTTTAAAATGCCATTCTTACCCTCTAATGCAACTGACTGAAATCAGTGGAGCATTTATGAAATAAATAAATCAATCCATGTAACTCTTAAAAATAGAGGATCCTAATGATTTTCTTGTGCTCAGTTAACTGACCTCCTTTAGAAATTTATTTTAGAAAGGGATGGCACTAAGATCTACTGAGAACCTAATTCATGTTAGGGCTTCCCTGATGGCTCAGATGGTAAAGTGTCTGCCTGCAATGCGGGAGACCCAGGTTCAATCCCTGGGTTGGGAAGATCCCCTGGAAAAGGAAATGGCAACCCACTCCCCCACACCAGTACTCTTGCCTGGAAAATTCCATGCACTGAGGAGCCTGGTAGGCTACAGTCCATGGGGTCGCAAAGAGTCACACACGACTGAGTGACTTGAATTTCTTTCTTTTCATTTTAATTCATGTTAGACTCTCTGATGGAGATTTCATACATATTTTCTCAGTTGTGATATGATGATAGAGGTAGAAGAAATTGTCAGGATTTCTAGAGGTTCTCAAACTCACATGTCTTCAGACCCTTAAACCCACATGAAACAAACTGTTGGCACTGTGGCAAATCCTCAAGATCTGCTTCTCAGATCCAGTGGACTCCCTTTCATGCCAGAATGTGGGTTTTAGGGTGCTAGATCTTTGTATTTGTCTAAGAGGAACAAGAAATGTGAGATCTCTTGTTTGCTTGGCCAGCTCCAGATTTAAAAGTACAGAAATAAATGATGTATGGACCAAACGAAAGATGTCTACAAGCTAGGTTTGATTGTCTGGCTTCTGGTTTGATCTGGCCTTATCTCTTTGAATATGAGACCCACATTGGTTATGTAGCTTGCCTACAGTCAGCTGCTGTCTGTACCAGAGGTAGACCATGACCATGATCATGGACTCCATTTCTACTGCCCGCCAGTCCATGCTTTTGTATGACACAAAAGCAGAAGTTCTTAGGCCATGGAAAATGAGTGAGATTGAATATTGCCAGGAAAAGACTAGGTACATTCATAGGCCTTTTCCAGCTGTAACCTATGAAAATCATGTCAAACTCCGGCAACATTTTCTAAAATTACAAAAATAGAGATGATGTAGAGGGGAACTGTTTTGGACATTTGTTTTTTTCGTTAATCAAAACACCTTTCCCTTTTGGTGCCATTGTTCAGAAGAGTTGTTCAAAAGGTCCTGATACCGCAGGTCCAAAGGAAAACAGCTAATTGAGAAAATGCCGCCTCTTGAAACGAGTATAGCGGTGGAAACAGAAGAGATAGCAAGGATTAAGTATCATATCGCATCAGAGCTTAAAGACCTATGCTTAATGATAAAAATTGCTCTTGTCGGAGCACTTGAAAAGTGTGAGGGAGCTGAGAGAACAGAAATGTTCAAGTCTGATGGGGCACAAAATCGAATTACTGAAGTGAATGCAAAACGAGAAATTTTCACAGCATGCAGGGAAAAAAAAAAAAAAAAAACAGAAAAAGGAATCAAGAGAAGAAGGAAGACCTCGATGACCTGTCCAGGTGATAAAATCTACGCATGATAGGAATACCTGAAACAGAGGACAAAGCAAATGAAGCTCAAATTGTAATTAAGGAACTAACTGAAGAAAAATGTTCAGAGTTAACAAACTAGATCTACAAGTAGAAAAGGCTCACAGGGTGCCATTGGAAGGATAAAGAAAAAAAATCCACAAGTATCCCAGAGAAGACAAGCCACTTATAAAAGGATGAAAGTTAGCCTGACCTCAAAATTTTCCCTTGCAACTGTAAATGCCAGAAAACAATATCTACAGTTTTTGCTCAGAGGCTCGGTCTTATCCTGCTCTTTACGACCCCATGGACTGTCAGGCTCCTCTGACCGTGGGATTCTCCCAGCAGGAATAGTGGAGTGGGGTGCCATTTTCTCCTCCAGAGGATCTTCCCCACCCAAAGATGGAACAGTTGTCTCTTTTGCCTCATTCATTGGTGGCAGGTGGATTCTTTACCATGTGGGAAGCCCATCTATGGTTTTAAGGGAAAATAGTTTTGAACCAATTAGATGTCCTGACAAGTTATTTCTGTACCAAGGCAATGGGAAGCATTCACAGATATGCAGAGGCTGAGAAAGTATATCTTTTAAGTACTGCCATTGAAAACTTTGTTAAGTGATGTACTGCATCCAACAAAAAACATGGATTAAAATAAGAGTAAGGAGGCAACGGTATAAAAGAATTGGTGGTAAGGTTTAGTTAAACGGCCTTAAGGTTACAGTGTTATATAGAATTATAAAACTAAATGCAAACATAAATATGTAAACTGGGTCTAAAATTTCAGCTTATGTCTTTATAAGCTTAAAAGGCATGCTAAATGTTCAATATGTAAAACAAAAAAAATACTGCTTTATTTTTAGCGTGTAAAGATATGCATGTTCTTAAGTTAAACATGTAAAATAAAAGGACTTTGTCACTGTGGACAGAACCTGTAGAATAAAGGCATATCAAATGTTAACCTAACAAAATGGGAAAACCAGTAGTACAGTTTTATTTCCTCTAGTTTTAATTATAGGAGTGGGAAAGTAGCAAATTTGTCTGTAATGCTAATACTAGTAGTGTACAAGGAAACTGTAAATTATTGATTGGGGTGGTAGTGGATTGAAACCTTATTTAAAGTACATCTTGCCTGTGGAAAATCAGTACCTACAGCTTTATGTAGTAGATCACTGTAGGTAAATTTGACAATAAATGCTGCAAATAGAGAGGACATATTCAAATTGTAGGGGCAGTGGTGAAAGACAGCAAGGAAGCATTAAAATTGGCATAAAATAGATTGATACAGGTACTGCTGAGTTACCACACTCAAACTGGTTAAATATTCCTATTTTAAAAGATTGAAATTGGGTCAAAAATCGATCTATAATCCTGGATACCCACATTAGTAGAAAACTGTAAAAGAGTTTAAAGATAATGAAAACAATGAGTCATAAGGGAGCAATATTTTTATTAGACAACTCAAGCTATAACATATTTATAAAATATACTGTACAGTTAAGATGCTTTATGTGGTAGATAACATGGCATTCATTGTAAAATAAATGTTCAATATCTTCCTAAAAAAAATAAAAAAATAAAATTACAAAAATAAAAGATGTTATCATTTGCTATGATTTTTTTAATGTAACTTTTTATTGTTGTGTGGACTTTTAATTCTCATTTTGATGATTAAAACAGCAATACTTTTTATCATTATGATGATGTAAAGTTAGATAATTTAATGCATGGCCATCTGGAGAAGGAAATGGCAACCCACTCCAGTATTCTTGCCTGGGAAATCCCGACAGAGAAGCCTGGTAGGCTGCAGTCCATGGGGTCGCAAAGAGTCAAGACATGACTTAGCAGTGAAACAATAACACATTCTTTTAGACAGTTAAAAAAAAAAGCCTATGAAATATAAGCCATCCCCAGGATATTAGTTTTTAGTTTTTATCTCATTAATGAAGAGTTAAAATTCAGATCTTTCTGTGGCATATACCATGGTAACTTCTAATCCTGAAGTTAATTCTAAAATAATCTGGGGCAATCTTGATGCTTTTAAATATGAAAATCTACACAACCCACCCAGAAAGGTATAAGAATTTTACTATTAATGGGAGAAGGGTGAGCATGCTTAGAGATCTGACATCAGGATGAGCCCTGGGTTTGGGAATAGAGAGGGTAGGTACACTTGCTAATCTCCCTATTCTCGAGAACACACGGGGGCTCTCCTGAGTATTCCGGAGTACCTTCCCAGTGTTCCAAACAGGATTCAAATTACAACCTTTTGGAAACATGAAAAACATGAAATCAGCGACAGAGATTATGAGACCGAAGACATGGCTCTGTTGGCTTGTCACAGGGTAAAAATGACAACACTTCTCTTAAGATAGGTAATGAAGCTCAAGAATGTTAAGTGTCACAGAAATCTTATTATGACTATGCTAACCCTTTACCTTTTCCCTTTACCATTCTCATTAGAGATAAATTCTGCCACATCAAACTAATCTACTGAGACCTACATGGTAGAGAGACCATTCTAGGCATCTTGTCCAAACCTCTGGAGAAACTTGCCTAATTAAATCTTCAGCATAGAGCAGAATGCTTAAAATCCAGGCTCCAGAAAGAAATACTATAAAACTGTGTTTATTATGAAAATATTAAATTTCAAATTTAAATGCAAATTTTATTGGTCAGTACACATCATGCCCCTAAAGTAAGGCGTAAGCCTTCACTTGTTATCCTTCACACTTCTAGAAGATAGGCAAGTGGCCAAGAAAATGCAGACAAAAGGAAGTTCACAATGTAAATCTGTAATAACTCTCATAACATGTCTACTTACATCCCTGTAATGCATTCAGCAGCCTAATGATTAAAATATAGATATTGAGCAGTAATGGGATTAATGTTCATAATATGATTAGATTCATGAGACTAATATTACATTAAAATTTATAGATATGTTTGAAGTGGTAATTTATAAAATTTTAATTATATAGGTAGCTTACTTTGTATATTCTGTTTTGCCTCATGATCTTAATATATAGATTATTTTAAAATATAAAATACTTTGCACATATCTCAGAAACTTAAAATTTGTCAGCATAAGTAATGTTTTATGCTGTTAAAGGTTGCTTTTTGTATTAACATTGCATCAGTATTAGATGGGGGACTTGGAATTAGTTCAGTTCTCACCCCTGTCTTAGAGCATTTCTTCTCAGGTAGTGTCATGTGATACAAACATTTGTCCTCTTCTAATGGATTTTCCAGTACTCTGAACCAAAAATCTGGACATGTGTTTTATCACACACAGAACTATGCTTGCCACTTTGGTTTTATATCCTTCCTAAATTTTCCCAGTACAGTTGCATGCACATTTTCTTTTTTATAATTACTGATGCAAAGTCATGGTACACATACATTTTTCTTTTTTTTTTATTTTTTTAAATTTTTTAATTTAATTTTATTTTATTTTTAAACTTTACATAATTGTATTAGTTTTGCCAAATATCAAAATGAATCCATCACAGGTATACATGTGCTCGCATGTTTAATCTATATATTCTGTTGATATTTACACATCATTAAAAATTCTTTTATAACATCTTTAATGTTTGAATGATATTTTATTATATGATGAACTATAACAATCTTGTTGATTTTTTTCTCTTTAAAAACAGACAGAATCTATGTAGCTAAAATTTTGTATATATACACAACTATTTCATAAGAATAAATTTCTAAAAGTGTGATATGTTAAAGAGAGTATAAAATCTTGACATGTTTACAGAAAGGTATGTTACATGATCATATACTTTAGGACATGTACCCGTGTCCCTAAACACTCAATAACAAATTGCATTAATGGTATTATTACTATTCCTTTGTTGAAAAAAACAGGAAAACAGTGTCCTGTTGTTTTAATGTACAATTCTTTAATGATCACTGAGGCTGAAAATTTTTTTATACATTTCTGGTTAAACAGAGAGACATGGGGGCAAATTTTCCTAAATGTCAATAAGTAACTTTGCACAGAAAATATAAATTCCATCATCTTGAATGGGCCAGATCCCTCACTCTAGCTATACATGAATGACATTAAATTTGTAGATTTACTCCATTTCATGAAGGGGACAGATCACTCAAAAACTCTGATCAAATTTCCATTTTAAAATAAAGAATGTTAATAATCAATCTAGTGAAAAGTTGTGTCAGTAAGTATGACATCTAAGCCACAAGTGGTTCAGATGATTTTCTTTTCTCTGCAATATATCGTGTGAAATAGACACCTTATTAAAGCTGCATGTTTCCCTTAATGAGGTATTAAATTCTGAATGTATTTAATCTTTTTAGTATTTTTGCATTTAGCTTCCTTTTTAAAGGTAATTCAATTCAAAATGTGACTTGAATTGGAATTATTTTTTTATCTATCACTGATTTTCAAATCCATATTAAATGATCATTTATGTGATGTGTGAGATGTTTTTTGAAATAGGTCTTTTAAGATCAAAAGAATTAAAATGTTACTGCCAGGAAATTGGACATATTAAGATTGCGATAACCATTGCTCTATAACAAAGTGCCCCAACCTCCCGCGGCTGAAAACACTCATTAGCTCATACATTTTCTAGGAATCAGGAAGCCAGAAGCATCTTCAGAGGGTGGTGTGGCTCAGGGTCTCTCATGAGGGTGCGGTGAAGCTGTTGGCTACAGCTGTACTTTCTGAAGACTTGACTGAGGCTAAAGGATCTACTTTTAAAAAAATGTATTTGATATACAATATTGTGTTCGTTTCTGGAGTATTACATAGTGATTCAACATTTACATACATTGGGAAATGATCACAATAAGTCTAGTAACCATCTGTCCCCATACAAAAGTATGATGATATTATTGACCATATTCCTTGTGCTATATATTAGATCCTCGTGGTTTATATATTTTGATACTGGCAATCTGTACCCCTATATCCCCTTCATCTATTTCAACCAATCTGTCGCCACGCCTGTCTCTCCCTACAACCACTGTTTTATTCTCTGTATCTATGAGTCTGTTGAAGGATTTGCTTCTAAGCTCACTCACAGGAAGGTTGCTGAGGACAGACATGGCTTCTCCCAGAGTGAGGGATCCCAGAGACAAAGTGAGCAGGGAGGAGGAAAGAGAAGGGGAGGGGAGTATTTATTAAATAGTATTACCTTGTAACATTTACCATAGCTATTAATCATAGGTTAAAATAAATGATGTCCACATTAAGCATATCAGAATGTATCAGTTTCCTTTAACTGTTAATAGCCTTACCTTAGCACTCTATATTACATAATCTTTACATGGCTAAACCTAAGTGTACTTTCAAATAATTTCCTCCTTTTGTGCCTTAGCTTTCCTAAAACTCAGACCCCGGATTCTCCCTCCATCTGCCTCTCCCTCCAGGAGTGTCCGATATTATATCAAAAAGATGGTAGTTTCTTGGAGGAAGGAAAACCCAGAGCTTACAGGAACCTCAAACACTGTCCCCTCTGCATTTTGATAGAATAATGCTAGTATCAATGACAAGATTCCAGCAAAGCTGGGCTCTGCCCCTCCACAACTACTCCTTTAGCACAAGAAACAGAGCAGCTTTAACTAAGAAATGTGGCAAGGAACCAAGGGGTTAAGAATAGCCCCAAACTTCAAGTCCTTGAGGAAGTGATATCCTCTCTCCTGGGTGGGCTTGGTCCAAGTGCTTTGTTAGAAATAAACCAACATGGAAAAAACAGCAAAAAAGACTCCAAATTCTTTGTTTTTTCAAAATAATTCAGCTTCGGTGTTTTCTTTTTAAAATCAAACTCCTTTGTTTATTTTAAATAAAATGAAACAAGTATGTTATTTAAGAAATGCCTCATTACTTTCTTATGTAATTAGTTGCTTTATATACATTGCCTCATTTAATTTAATAGTAGTATCTTAATTTGTAATTCTCCCAAGATCCTCTTTGCACAACCCTGTATCCATTTTAAGGATAAGGAAATCCACATCTGAAGAAGAAAATTAGCCCATCAAAATGAAAACTTCAAAAAGGGACTCAAAGCTGAAGCTTAATTTTATGACTCAGGTTTATTTTTTTAGAGTAGAATATATTAGTGTTGGAAGTATTTAAAAAGTTAAGATGATGTTTACATAAATAGAATATTAGATCATCCTTAAGACAGACTAAAACTAAAAGTATAAATACTACCATTTGGAGGTAATATCTGAAATGATTTGTTTCATGACTCCTCTTTCCTTCAGGTACTTTGATAATTCCTTCTCACTGAAGACTTAAGTAGGACTGATGTCATGTCATGGTTGCAAAGGGTCCTGTAATGACTTTAATATAGCTTATTTTTTTGTAATATTTATTTCCATTTTCTTAAAACAACAGACATAACTGATTATATAACTTTATTTTTCTAGGTCCCCTAAAAACCCAGAACAGAAGATCATTAAGAGAGTGATTGCTCTTGAAGGAGATATTGTAAAGTAAGTACTTAAGCTATGGTTTTTGAGTTCAGGTTATAAATGTCTAGATTTTTGTTGAGTTTTAAATCACATTACACGGAATGTATATCTCAGTCTAGAGAGGTGTATTTGATGGCTTCAAAGCTTTGGAGACTTTCTAAATGAACTACTACCTCTTTAGTGAGTATCATCAATCATTTGATAGGATATGGAGAAGGAAATGGCAACCCACTCCAGTGTTCTTGCCTGGAGAATCCCAGGGACGGGGGAGCCTGGTGGGCTGCCGTCTGTAGGGTCGCACAGAGTCGGACACGACTGAAGTGACTTAGCAGTATCAGCAACAGGTCCATAAGCTGACTGATGGTACTCTTATCCTTTACTGGGAGACACATTTGAAATAGATATTAATTAAGGTGAAATTAACCACATTTTGTCAAATGACCATTAAATAACTGAATTTCATATATTTAAATTAGCATCATTTTTCAGATTATTATATCAAGTTTCAATTTAGAAAAATTCAATAATACTTTATTATTTTAGAAGCAAATACAGAAACAAAAGGGGAGATTTTATTGTAAAAAGGATGGAGAAAGATGTAAATGAATGTGAAACGGAAACTTCTGAATCAGTAACAAAAACAGTAGCTTTAGAAAATAACATTGGGACTTCACTGGCAATCCAAAGGTTAAGAGTCCATGCTTCTATACAGAGGGCACAGGTTTGACCCTGGTCAGGGAACTAAGATCCCATAGAACACTTGGCCAAAATAAAAGAAAATAACATTGTAACAATCAGGTGTTTTGACAATATGTAATAATGTTTTATTTATTCTGCTTGCTGATAAATCTAGAATAATGCTTGAGATTCAACAAGTAAATACTGATGTAGTGTGCAATGTCTCATGCTGATTGCTTACTTTATTATATGTTACAGCCAAGACTATACAATGTGGGATTCACTATGCTTTGAAACTATATTTAGAAAGTTTTTTGATCCTGTTTTCCCAAAAAGCTTGATCCTAGACTATTTGATTAATGACAGTACAGTTTAAGCAATCTCATTAAAATGATCTAGAGTAAAATCTCGACCAGCAGTTCTCAAATGATGACCCAAAGGGCACCGGGAGTTTCCAAGACCCTTTGTGAGGGTCTCTAAGATGAAAACTACTTTCCCGATAATACTAAGATATTATTTGTTTTTTCACTGTCATTTCTCTTGAATGTACAGTGGAGTTTTCCAGAGGTTATATAATGTATGATATTGCAGCAGACTGAAGGCAGAAGTAGAAACAGAAAGGGCTATCTTCTATTAAGCCAGATACTAAACAGATTGGTAAACATGTTTGGAAAAAAAAAAGGCCTCCCTTCTCACTATTTTTTCTCTTGTTTTGAAAAACAGTTGTGCTTTCCATTCAACTTGTTCTTTTTGTTAACATACAGGCTTATTATTGTTATTTTATATTGAATAACTAATAAGATATCTAAAAATTCTCCACTATAATTTCTAATGTGATAAATATTGACAGCTAGTATCCACATAAACAAAGGTTCTTCCAGGCCTCAGTTATCAGTAGAGCTATTGGGGTATGATGTGTTTGGTCTCTCTTCATGAGTATTTGCTTGGTCTTTTTTCCTTCCAAAATCCTTGTTGTTCAGTCACCCAGTCATATCCTTATTGAAGTATATTTTATATGCTGTGCAATTTACCCACTTTATAAATATGTTGTGCAGTGATTTTTAATATAAATCTATACAGTTGTGCAACCCTCACCACCATCTAGATTTGAAGCTTCCTATTACCTTCAAACACTCCCTTCCCAGATTTGTCCTAAACTCTGGTTCCCACAAATCCCCGCTGCTAATGCCACACAACCATGGATCTGCTTTTTATGGGTTAGCCTTTTCTAGAAATTTTACTTACATTTTAATATATGTCGTCCTTTGTCTCTGGTTACTTTCACTTAGCACAGATTTTTTTTTTTTTTTTGGTTTCTCCATTTGTGCATCTGTAGTTTATTCCTTCATATTATTGATTATGTTTGATTACATGAGCATACAACTCTATGAGTATATGCAAATCAGTGAGTTCCACTTTTTAAATGGGTAAATTATATGAATTACACCTCAATAAAGCTATTTTAAAAACAAAACAAAAAAATTGATCAACAAAGCAGGGAAACTTTCATCTATGTAAAGTAATCTAACAGGATAAATTCAAGGAGAACACAACTTTAATTCTGATGTAATATTATTGGTCACTAGATAACTAGTCCACAATGTGAGATTGCAAAGCTTGGTTGGACATTAAAAAACAAACGAGCAGGAAAAAAAAAAAAAAAAACCCAAAAAATGTGCACTCAAAATCCCTACAACAGACCTTTCTGAAAAAAAGGCAGGATTGTTACTTTCCTCAGTAAATATAAATATTCTGTTCACAGAGGAGAGGAGGAGCTGAAATGGCAACCCACTCCAGTGTTCTTGCCTTGAGAATCCCAGGGACGGGGGAGCCTGGTGGGCTGCTGTCTATGGGGTCACACAGAGTCGGACACGACTGAAGCGACTTAGCAGTAGCAGCAGCAGTAGGTTTACAGCTTCTTTCCCCATGGCTGCCACCCACATGTTGAACCTCTAGCTTGTTCCATTCTGCAAACTGACGCTTGAGACATACGTCCCTTTCTGCCCTCTTCGCTATTCTTCTATCATGCAGGAATGAATGATATAAAAGCATGAAAGTAACAAGGCTCAAGACTTTTCTACTCTGTAGCCTCTAAAAACTGCTTAATACTTGATTAAAAGAGAGCTAGTTCTGTATTTGGTGTTTTAAAAGAAAAATTTAACTTTTATTCATCTGAAACTTCCATATCCTAGATATCCTAGCCTTCTTGTACTTTTAATTAGTAATTGAATATATTCCTATAATCATTTTCTAACAATGTTGAAAAACATCAAGGGATAGTTAGGGAATGAAATACTGTTTATTACTGTGCTTACTCCCTTTCTCTGTTATGCATTTTGAAGTGTATGAGAACATATAAAAAGTTAATATGCTATCTGTCTACCACTCATAGCATATTAAAAATTTTATATGTTCTCATATGCTTAAAATGGTAACGAAGAAAAGTATTCTTGCCTGGAAAATTCCATGGGCAGAGGGGCTAGTGAGTTACAGTCCATGGGGTCACAAAGAGTCGGACACGACTGAGCATGCATGTATACACGCTACCACTGGAAATCATTTGTCCTTAGTGTCCTAACTTGTAGTAGGCAAGGTGCTTCTGTCTGTGCTGCTGCTGCTGCTGCTAAGTCACTTCAGTCGTGTCCAACTCTGTGCGACCCCATAGATGGCAGCCCACCAGGCTCCCCTGTCCCTGGGATTCTCCAGGCAAGAAAGAATACTGGAACAGGTTGCCATTTCCTTCTCCAATGCCTGAAAGTGAAAAGTGAAAGTGAAGTCGCTCAGTCGTGTCCAGCTCTTAGCGACCCCATGGACTATAGCCTACCACACTTCTCTATCCATGGGATTCTCCAAGCAAGAATACTGGAATAGGTTGCCATTTCCAGACCTAGAATTTCCACTCTTACTTTTACCCTGGGTAATACCAGATTATCTAGTAGGCAAGCTAAGCACTAATGTAGGTTTCCAGAAAAAAAAAAATTTTTTTAGAAAAAAAGAAGTATTATTTCACTAAATGACCAAAGGGGGAAAAAATAATACTTATCAGGACTTGGCTATACTTACTGTGCATTCTATGCTATTTTTATTTTGAATTACACATAATTAGAGGCTATAAAGGGAACCATCATCTTTTCAAAGGTTAAGCCCTTGAAAAGCTTGATCAAGTCCTCAATTTAATGTTCTGTTAGTTAAACTCCTTCAGATTACAGTTAAGTTAAATGTTAGTCACTCAGTCGTGTCCATCTCTTTGCGACCCCATGGACTGTGGCATGCCAGACCCCTCTCTCCATGGAATTCTCCAGGCAAGAATACTGGAGTGGGTAGCTATTCCCCTCTCCAGGGAATCTTCCCAACCCAGAAATGGAACCCAGCTCTCCTTCACTGCAGGCAGATCCTTTACCATCTGAATCAATAGGGAAGCCCAAAAGTGTTAGTTTCTTAAAGTGAGTTGTGTCTAAAGGTGGGTTGTCTCACTTTTTGAGATCCCACAGACTGCAGTCCACCAGGCTCCTCTGTCCATGGAATTTTCCAGACAAGAGTACTGGAGTGCATTGCTGTTCCCTTCTCCAGGGATCGAACCTGAGTAGAATCCAGTTTAAAGAGCACTCGTTTGAAAGTTACCTGGTGGGGGCAGGGTGACAGAGCCCAGGAGCAGCACTTCTGGTTTCTGTACACCTGTGCCCTGTCTGCTGGCACAGCACGCCTGCTGCCTTGTCTATGTTCCCACTGGTATTGCTCCATTGTCAACTTCTGACTTCCCTGGGTGTGGGCCATGCTTAAACCACCTGAGAGAAGTCTGAGTTTGCCCCTTTGATCTAGAATTCATCCTCCCTACAGGCCACTGGTCAACTAATTGGTCAGCTGCCTTTGGAGTAGGTGCCCTTGCCTGGTTTAGTCAGCTGTGTCTAGGCAGGTAATTTACCTGGTTCTCATGCTGCAGCTATGAGGAACCTCTTGGAATGAGCTTGTATAGCAGATACACTGAAGCCTCCCACATTCTGGCAGTGAGATTAGGAGTCACTTTCCTTGGCATTGCCCTTCACAATCTCATTTTTGATTAGACTATACCTGCTCTCCATGGTATTTGCTCTGACCATACTCTCTAGGGAAGATTTTTTTGTTTTGTTTTTATTGCAGAAGTAACACAAGTTTGAAAAATGTAAAGTACTCTCATGAACATCCTTGCACACATGCCTTCATATGCTTGTGTGTTTATTCTCGTGGAATAGATACCTATAAGTGGGAAAAGTCAACAAATGCTTTGCTGTTGCTGCTGTTGTTACTTTTAGTTTTAATATATACAGCCAAATCATTTACACTCTTACCAACACTGCATGAAATACCCTTTCAGAAGAAATTGACTTAAATATCATGTCCAGAAACCAAAACACTGCATCATAAAATCTGAAAATAGTTCTAGATGATCAAGTTACATTTCACATAAGCAGTTCACTGACAGTATAGTCCTTACAACTGTTCATGGAATGAACACTAGTGTAGACACTAGAGAGACGTAGTTGAGCAAAGGAGACAGTCTCTTCCTTCATGGAGCTTTACATTCTAGTGGATGGAAGCTAATAATAAACAGACAAACATATCGCATAATACAGTATCACAAGTTAGAAGTGCTATGGAAAAAAATACAGTAGGAAACGAAGTATAGAGTGATGGTGGGAGTCTGGTTGCTAGTTTAGGTAAAGTGTTTACTGTAAAACTCTCTCAGGAAAAGGGATTTGAGCAGATATCTAAATTAAGGGAGAAGAGGAGGAAGAGAGCCATTTTAGTGTCTGGGGAAGGACAGTTCAGACTAAAGGAATAAATAACAAATGCACATCTGAGATGGATGCATGTTAGATGAGTTTACAAGATGTCAGCATGTTGAATTTTCATGCAGGAAGAAAATAGATATAGGAGATTAGATTTTAGAGACTTGCAGAACCTTGTGGGTCATAGTAAGGACTTTGGTTTTTATTCTAGGAGCATGGCAAGCCAGTGGAGAGCTTTGAGCCGTGGAGCGGTATGATGTGATTGGTGTTTTTAGAGGATCACTCTGCCTGCTGTGAGGAGAATAGGCTAAAGGGAGGCAGTCTGACCCAAATAACCAGTCAAAGTACTTTTCTCTTGAGAAAATCACATCTAGCTTCTTCTAACAGTAGTTAGGTAACCTTATTTATGACATGAATGATGACTACTTTGATTTGTTATTTCAGAGTGATTCATAGAAGTAGTCACATTATCTGTAATCACTGTCATTATGATTATATTGACAAATGATAAGTAGAGTTGAAGTATTTGTTCAAAAAATTCAGACAACTGTTGCTAAGACTGTAAAAGAGGAGACTTTCAGGGGTCCAAATGTTCTATCTTGATGTCAACATTGATTAAAATCACAAAGCAATTGCTTGATTCTCTGGATAGCTTAGCTAGGAATGTTAGCTTTTGTCATAAAGTTAACCCAAATGAGGATGCTTATCTATAACATTAACAGTCAAAAGCTAATGAAAGTAATATCAATACTCATTAGCTCCACCAAAATATTTTTCATAGTTATTTGTTTTTCTCTTATTAATTTGTTATGACTCACAGAGAAGCCCTGTTTTAGAAAAGCATAAAATGAGTACAAAGTACTAAATTACGGCAAGTCAATAGGAATCCACCACAATTGACAGTTCTAAAGCATCAGTATTTTTTATTGGGACATTAGTTTCTGTTTTACAGATGTTGTCAGCCCGGTCAGAAATGAAATCTAGCATTCTTGGTCCTCGTCCTTGGTCAAATACACTTTACAGACATTTGGAATCTGGGCTTCCGTGTGGTCTGCAACCTCAGTGAACTCAATGAATAGTCTTTGTAGCCCCTAGTGAAGAGGGAAATCAAATACTTTATCACCTAAGCTGGGACACTTTTTAGAGCAAAAGGGGATGATGTTAATTATTTCATTGGAGTAATCAGCATAAACAGTACTGCCCAAATTGCAACAAGTCGTCACCCTACCAGAAAATATAATCTACTTTCTAATTCATGTCACAGAAATGGATTCTATTTAGTCTGTAGCCTTCCTTGTTCAGAAGAGTTCCAAGAAGTGTTCATATAAAACAATCACTTTGTGGCCCCAGGGATGTATTAGATCTGGTGGAATCAATGGTGTTGTGTTCACAGCAGTGTTTTTCCTGTTGTGAAGTACAGCGTAAGACTTTCTCTCACAAGTATTGATACTGCAGTGTAGTCTGAGGTAGACAATTGTGAGACTTCTCTCACTGTAAAATATTTAAATAATAATTCCCCTTCAAGTCTGGAGACTTTTACTTTGTAAAATGTCAAAACACCCTAATGTATTAAAAATAACTTTCTGGTATTAGCAAAAAAAAAAAAAAATCCATTGAATCACTGGAATTTAAACATTGTAAAGCTTGTTGATCTTAAATGTGCTATTGAAGATAGGAAAATCAGTATTAACCTATCACAGATGGTTGGAACATATTATATTCCAGCAAATGATGAAGCTTTATATGAAGAAAAAGAGAACTAAATTGAATTTTCCCCAGTAAAGTTAAAAATGATGTTTGTTTAATAACTTCTTTTTATGGTTGGTGTAATATTCTGAATAATAGGAACCTAATGTGTCTATTGGGCTTCCCTGGTGGCTCAGACAGTAAAGAATCCACCTGCAATGCAGGAGACCTGGATTTGGTCCCTGGGCCAGGAAGATTCCCCTGGAGAAGGAAATGGCAACACACTCCAGTATTCCTACTTGGGAAATCCCACGGCCAGAGGAAGCCTGGCGGGCTACAGTCCATGGGGTCACAAAGAGTCAGACACAACTGAGTGACTAAGCACAAATGCATATGATGTGTCTATATGGCTCTCTTTGAAGACCATACAATGGTTTATGGCATTTTTGGTAGATTAGGAATTCATGTCCTAAAAGGAAGGATAGAATGAAAAAGGAACTTGTAAAGAAGCCTGTGTCCAGAACCCTGATAAAGATTAGTGAAGGCATTGTTTTCTATGAGTATGGAAAACAACAGTTTATTTTATAATTTTCAAATGGGAATGAGATAGATGGTTGCTGCTGAGGACAGCAGCATGTTTACACACTGGGCCCTAGCTGTTGGGAAATTGAACAGAAAGTTTTCAGAAAGCTCTAAGGCCCTTTAGCTTGGTTTAATTTGAACACTAACTTTTCCAAAGCAAAATAGCATGGCACATCTATGCTTAGTACTTAGAGTCTAACCAGTGCTGTTAGTTAATAGCTAAGAGTTTGAATAATGAAAATATGTGTTTCAGAGTCTGCCCAAGAGTTCAGTTACCACTAAATTAGAGGCATTTGTGAAAAATCATCAGCTTCCCTCCAATGTGAACCTGGGAAGTTATTAATATATTCTGGACATTTTTACCTTCTTCTTGCTAGAGAATTTTAAGTCTTCTTTATTAAAGAATTAGGGATTGATAGGTAACTCATACCATTTTGGAAATATTTATTTCTTTTATATAGTTGTAGATGATTATTTGTCACACTACTGCTATATCCGTGAATAAAAATGGAATTGCTAATAAAAACTCTATGCCTTAGCAATAGGTATTTCTTTCTAAACATCAGAGAGATAGTTACCTTAAGTTTCTATGTAGAAATGTTGACCTTGTTTTTTTTTTTTTTTTTTAAGTTCAGATTACTTCTGTGATCAATTTAGAATTGTAGGGAGATTTATATTATTATTTGTTGTTGTTCAGTCGCTAAGTATTATTATGGTATTACTAACATACCATAATATTATTTTTGTGGTATTCTCTCCACTCCCCATCAGTGATTCTCTGGTTTCGTTTTCTATCTTAGAAAATGTTCTATCTCTTGAATAGGAATCTTCTTTAGACATGAAACTGTTCCATATTTGTTCATTCATGCATAGTCGTTCATTTATTCATCCTCTGTGGTGTAGAGGTTATGAATACAGACTCTGAATTCAGTCTTCCTTGATTCACATCCCAGCTTTACCTCTTAATGTTTTACTTTGCCAAATTACTTAATTCTCTAAACTTAATTTTTTCATCTGTCTTTAAAATAGAAATTATAATAATACATACTCCATAGAGTTTTCTTAAGGATTATATTCAGTAGTGAATATAATGTGGTTAGCACAATGCTTGGCACATAAGTATGTGTTCAGTAAATATCGGATATCATTAGTAGGTATCATGATTTAATCATTTATTGAGTGCATGGGGTATTTACAGTGTTCTAGACACTGCAGGATTCTGAGGTTATAAAAAGTCATAGGTAGTCTTTGCCTTCTAAACTTATAGTTTTGTCTGAAAACAACAAAATCAGCAAAAAGACAAAACAATGTAATGAAAGAATTGCCACCAGGGAGATGTGGCAAGGCCCCTGGAATATTGGAGGGAAGGCATCTGGTTGACCTGAGGAGCTGGGCTGTGTTAGAGACAACTTTCAGGTTGAAGATTGAGATGAACAGGACATTTCCAGCCTCTTCCTTAATTGTGAAAGTAATACAGGGTTAGTACAAAAAATTCAAACAATACTGGGCATATGAAGTAAAAAGAAAAGGCCCCTTTTTGCTTATTAGCCTTACAGAGGTTTATCTGGTATATATCCTTCTAATCTGTATTACACAGTATGAGAATGAAATAATTTGAAAAATATTTATCTTATAGCAGAAGTTTCTCCCTAAATACTCCATAAGGAAAAATATATACTTGAGATAGCTCTGTAAGTATATGTTTCCTAATGTGTATATACTCAGGTACATTTATGTTCTACTAGTATACTCATATGTCTACACTGTGTAGGTATTTGTAAACATGGCAATTCCAGAATTGCTTATTTAATAAGGCCTAAGTAATAAGTAATAGTCCCAGGAGTAATGTACAGTAGCTGTGATTTATGATCTAGAGAAAACCATTTATAGAAAATTAAAGGCAAGAACATGAAAATAAATATTAACTAATATTCTTATTATTTAATACTCTTCAAATTAAACTCACCATATCTAAAAGGAAATATTAGCACCATCATGTCCTCTACAGGAAGTCCATGGACTGAAATAACTGTGGTATTTCAGGTAGGAAACCCATTGGCTTAGCTTGTGGTAAGTTGTTTCAGTCATGTCTGGCTCTTTGCAACTCTATGGACTGTAGCCCTCCAGGCTCCTCTGTCCATGGGATTCTCTAGGCAAGAATCCTGGAGAGGGTTACCATGCCCTCCTCCAGGGGATCGAACCCAAGTCTCTTACCTCTCCTGCACTGGCAGCAGATTCTTTACCACTAGTGCCACCTGGGAAGCGCCAGGAAGCCTAGCAGGATGCTGTGATGTGGCTCCATCCCAGTCCACATCTCCTTGCTTCTCTCTCAAAGACAGTAGTCAGTTTCTAACTATGCTTTTCACTAAGCTCCTGTTCTCTCTACTTGAGCTGGCTTTGGGACTTTGCTCCTCATTTCTGCCATTAGCCTCATCCAGTTACCTAGTACAGGTAGGTTATGTGAAGTGCTCTTCTGAAATCTGATTCTTCCTAACAGGAAGTGTATCACATTTAAAGCTGGCTGGAGTATCAGCGATCAGTGTATTAGCCTTCTTTGCTGCTAGCTTAATTACATTTCTTAGGAGTATTACTTTCTGAAGTTGTGGACTCCCAGTTAAAATAGAGATAAATGCTAACTTTTGTACACTTCTTTGAACGAAATATTGATTTTTTTTCCTTTGCTCACAATAATATAAGTCTGTCAAATATTTTGAAAAGACATATAAGTATAATTATCTCAGTAGGAAACTAAAAAGATTGTCTTAAAATACCTTTTTAACTAAGCTTAAGGAGCATGCCAGGAAGATTCAAGAATATTTCGACCTGAATAATTACTTAATAATTATGGAATGGGTAGCTCTTCTATTTTTGTGAGATTTCAGCTAACCTTGTTTAAACTTAACTTTGACCATGGTTTCTCTTTTAAAATGTTTGCAGGAAGAATTTCATGTAGGAAGCAGATGTGTTTGATATGTTGATTTAATTAGTTGTGGATGCTCTAAAGTTTTTATTAATTTTTTTCATCTCAAAGTGTCTTTAAAATGCCTAAAAACCATAGAGGTCGCATGATAAAGTGGAAAGAATGTTACACTCGAACTAAAATGATAAGAGATCCAATGACAGCTCTGTTTTCTTCCAAGCTGTGTAACCTTGGGAAAGTTATTGACTTCTCTGAGTTTTGATTTTTCAAAAAAACCTATTTCCAGGGTTATTGTGAAGACCAAATGAGGTAAATTAGTATATATACTAATCCTCTCTTATGAGTTTTAACATGCTATCAAAATGTAATGTGATTTAACTTTCTACATGAAATAATAGATATAATTTGATTAGCGCAGAGCTAAACCAATACTTAGAAGAATGTCTTGCCCATTTTAGATTTATCATTTTTTTTATCTTTGTTGAAATAATTTGATTGTGCTGCTAGACTAAGATATAGCACCATATTTTGTGAATCCAAGAGTTGGAAGAAAAATCACTTTTAAAACTTTCCATTCACATACTCCCAGGTTGGCTATATGACTGAAAGACTTCATCTTATACCTTATCTTTAGGATCTTGACCTGCTTTTTTTTTTGTACACTGTTACCTGTTGGCAAGATATTTCATAATTTTGATATTTGTTTCTTATTGTACTATAGTAGGGATCAGTATACTTTCTCTGTCAAAGGCCCATAATAGTTTTGGCTTTGCAAGCCACACTGTCTCTGTCAAAAGTACTCAACACTGATATTGTACCAAGAAAACAACTCTCAATGATCCACAAAATGAATGCTGTAATAAAAATCTATTCACAAACACAGATGTTGGCCTAGATTTGGCCCATAGGTCATAGTTCGCCAATCCTTGGTCTGTGTTGCCTACTTTTATTCTCATAACTTAGAAATCAATAAAAATTACAAAACTTACTTCTAGTCTTGGCCAATACTTTAAATAGAAGAGAAGAATTAGCCTAAAATCCATGGGTTCTTTGGTTATATGTTAGTTGAATCAAAGGACAGTAGGAGAGAAAATACTGAGCTGCTCCTCCGAGATCTTTGCTGAATTGCTAGAAGTCGCATGAGTGCACCTGGACAATGAAGATATTTGTCTTGATCTGGATGGGGAAAAGTTATTATACTATAAGAACCCTGCAAACCATCTTTACTGGGGAGCAGTCACAATGCTCATAAAAGAGTAGTATAAATTTTATTGCCCAAATAGTTTCTTTTAATACAAAAGGAACAGCCCTGCACTTGGAAAAATTCAGTATCCAAATATTACCCTCATCCTATTTTTGTCTCCTCTTAGAAGCCCAGCATAGAAGTCCAGCTATCTTTCGGCTTTTATTTTAGCTCAGTCTGCCTATGCTGAATTAAACTGAGAGTCCAGAGAGGAAGGAGCTGATATAACCTAGAGGTTCTGTTCCTTTAAGTAATTTTATTCCTCAATTTATTTCACTGTATAATAAAAATATTCAAATGTTATCTAAGTCATTATGATAGGCACTTATGTATATAATAGCATCTTAGATACAAGCAGTAATTATTCCCATACTGCACTGGGACGACCCAGAGGGATGGTATGGGGAGGGAGGAGGGAGAAGGGTTCAGGATGGGGACACATGTATACCTGTGGTGGATTCATTTTGATATTTGGCAAAACTAATACAATTATGTAAAGTTTAAAAATAAAATAAAATAAATGTTGATTTTGAAATTAAAGTCTACACAGTTTTATACAACTTGAAAATATTTGTTAACATAAATATTAATTGTAAATTGCTTGTTATAAAAGGAATCTTCTGTTTTTTTTTTTTTTTTTTCCCTCCTGGAAAGTGATCCTACATAAGAATCTGAATGGTTCAGGCTAGCAGAACTAATAAGATTTTGAAATTGATCATCCTTGTTATGATTCAAATGAGAATCAGAGTGAAAATAATTAAAAATTTCTTCATTATTAAGGGACTGACAATTGTTATTTTCTTTCAGAAGAGGAAATTGTATGATGAAAGTTTTAGGTTTGGTTTATGATGAATAGCAAGTCATTAACTTCAGGCTTCCACAACTGGTCACCTGGGAACCCAAGAGATTTTCTACTTTGTTTATTACAGAAATAAATTCTACACCCTGACTATTGTGTGATTCCTGATTTTAATATGCAGCCTGGAGCAGGCAGTGATAAACAGTGAGTCTCACACTGCTGAACCTCCAGGTGTATTGATAATTCCAAGGAACATTTCTGGAGTCCAAATTTCAATTTTACAAAATACATCAAAAAGTAAATGACTATTTAATCTTTTACTCTAACATGAAGAGGAGCAAGTAATACATACTGGGATGGAGTTTAGTAGGATGGAAAGCCAAACTGAAAGATTTTCTATTTGAGATGAAACCATAATAAGCAGTAAGGTTTACAAAAGCATGGAATAAGATAATAGAAGTGGGAGCAAATGAGCGGATTAGAATTTGGTATATATATGGGAAACTAAGGTGACCTTTAATGGATTTCTGGGAAATCTTTGGGGGATTATGTAAATCAAGCCTGAATTCTAAATCTAATACAACTATCATTAAAATCAAGAGTATGCTTACTGCATGATGGGAATTGAAATGACTCCTAACTTTATAATGTTTCTGAACTCTAGTATTCTCATAGGACTTTCAAAAAATAATGCTTTTTCTTATTAAAACTTGCAACACCCTTAGTAATAATGTAGAGGAGGGCAAGGAGGATATGATAACAAAATTTGTATGAAAGTTTCACTTTTCACATTCTCACACTAACGAGGTACGAAAATTTCACTATGCCTTGAGTCAGCAGTATTAACATAATTTTAGTCTTTACTACCAAAAAAGGTGAAAAAATGTTATTGCTGTTCTCATTTGTATTATTATTGCTAATTAGGATATAATTTTATGTAATTATTAACCTTTAATTTCTTTTTCTAAGAGCTGTCTTTACCAGAATTGTTCATTTCACAAAGGTATTAAGTGTTTTCTTCTCAGTTTGAATATTTTATGTATGTTAGCTCCTTGTCATATTTAGATCAAATATTTCATTTGCCATTTAGTTTAATTCATTCTCATAGATAATTTAAGGACGTAAGTCTTTTTAAGTCATTTCGTCTTATTTTTGACAATTATAAGTCCCAAAATAGAACTTTAGAAATTGAATTCTCTGAAATAATTTTACACATTTGTCTACTGTGAGTAGTTGGTGCAAAAATGCTAATCTATGAGTTTAACAAATACAGAGAAATGAGAGTTCACTCTAAAGTTTACAAAATGTTTCTTCAATATTTTAAGGTTTTAAAAATCTAGAAACATGGTTTTGTAGAAGAGGTGGTGGTAGTGGTAAAGAACCACCTACTAATGCAGGAGACGTAAGAGATGCAGGTTCAATCCCTGAGTCAGGAACGTCCCCTGGAGAAGGGCTCAGCAATCCACTTCAGTATTCTTGCCTGGAGAATCCCAGGTACAGGGGAACCTTGTGGGCTACAGTCCATTGAGTCACAAAGAGTCAGACATGCCTGAAGCATCTTAGCACAGCTCATAGCACATACACATGTCACACTACCGCACAATGCTCTCACTTCACACGCTAGCAAGGTAATGCTCAAAATCCTTCAGGCTAGGCTTCAACAGGATGTGAACTGAGAACTTTCTGATGTACAGGCTGGGTTTAGAAAAGGCAGAGGAAACAGAGATCAAATTGCTAACATCCATTGGATCATAGTAAAAAGCAAGGGAATTCCAGAAAAAAAAAAAAATCTACTGCTGCTTCATTGTCTACACTAAAGCCTTTAACTCTGTAGACTACAACAAACTCTGGAAAATTCTTAAAGAGATGGAAATACTATATCACTTTGCTTGCCTCCTGAGAGAACCTGAGAAACCTGTATTCAGATCAAGAAGCCACAGACCCAGACATAGAACAATGGACTAGCTCAAAATTGGGAAAGGAATACGTCAAGGCTGTATATTGTCACCCTGCTTATTTAACTTATATGCAGAGTACATCATGAGAAACACTGGGCTGGATGAAGCACAAGCTGGAATCAAGATTGCAGGGAGAAATATCAATAAACTCAGATATGCAGATGACACCACTCTTATGACAGAAAGTGAAGAAGCACTAAAGAGCCTCTTGATGAAAGTGAAAGATGAGAGTGAAAAGGTTGGCTTAAAGCTCAACATTCAGACTAAGATCATGGCATCTGGTCCCATTAGTTCATGGGAAATAGATGGGGAAACAGTGGCTGACTTTATTTTTTGGGGCTCCAAGATCACTGTGGATGGTGATTGAAGCCATGAAATTAAGAGATGCTTACTCTTTGGAAGGAAGGTTATGACCAGCCTAGACAGCATATTAAAAAGCAGAGATTTGACTTTGCCAACAAAGGTCCTTCTAGTCAAGGCTATGGTTTTTCCAGTAGTCATGTATGGATGTGAGAGTTAGACTATAAAGAAAGCTGAGTGCCAAAGAATTGATGCTTTTGAACTGTGGTGTTGGAGAAGACCCTTGAGAGTCCCTTGGACTGCAAGGAGATCCAGCCTGTCCATCCTAAGGGAGATCAGTCCTGGGTGTTCATTGGAAGGACTGATGTTGAAGCAGAAACTCCAATACTTTGGCCACATCATGTGAAGGGCTGACTCATTTGAAGAGACCCTGATTCTGGGAAAGATTGAGGGCAGGAGGAGAAGGGGACTACAGAGGAAGAGATGGTTGGATGGCATCACCGACTCAATGGACATCAGTTTGGCTAATCTCCGGGAGTTGGTGATGGACAGGGAGGCCTGGCATGCTGCGGTTCATGGAGTTGCAAAGAGTCAGACAGAACTGAATGACTGAACTGAACTGAACTGACTGGCAGAAAGCGAAGAGGAACTAAAGAGCTTCTTGATGAAGGTGAAAGAAGAGAGTGAAAAAGCTGACTTAAAATTCAGCATTCAGAAAACTAAGATCATGGCATCTGGTCCCATCATTTCATGGCAAATAGATGGGAAAAAAATAGAAAGAAAAGCTATGGCAAACCTAGACAACATATTAAAAAGCAGAGACATCACTTTGCCAATAAAAATCCTAGTAGTCGAGGCTATAGTTTTTCCAGTAGTCATGTACAGATGTCAGAGTTGACCCATCAAAATGGCTGAGCACCAAAGAATTAATGCTTTCTAACTGTAGTGCTAGAGAAGTCTCTTCAGAGTCCCTTGGACAACATGGAAATCAACATTGGAAGGACTGATGCTGAAGCTCCAGCTCCAATATTTTGGCCACCTGATGTGAAGAGCCAACTCACTGGAAAATACCCTGATTCTGCGAAAGAGATTGAGAGCAGGAGGAGAAGGGGGTGACAGGATGAGATAATTGGAGGGCATCACTGACTCAGTCAACATGAATTTGAGCGAACTCTGAGAGATGGTGAAGGCCAGGGAAGCCTGACGTGTTGCAGTCCATGGGGTTGCAAAGAGTTGGACATGACTTAGTGACTGAACAACAACATACATATATCTAGGTACATTCTATAGGTAACACGGTTACCATATGGAGAATGGCAATTTTCTAATAGAATGTTTCTCAAAGAGTGCTCTCCAGATGATAACATCAGTGTCAGGTTTTAGGAACTCACTCCCCCTTTATTTGTAATGCTTTCTGTAGGATTTCAACCTTTATGAAGATGAAAATGACTTAAATACATTTGAGGATTCTTGGACTAAATAAGACCAAATGATTTTTGGCATATATTCTAGCTCTTAAATTCTATACTAGATAATTTTTGTAGGAAAGAAGGATTCAGTCCATACCTAACTTTTGTAGACTTATTAGCACTGGAAGAATCTTTCCCCCTCCCAGGGTGGAGGGGTGGATCCCAGTGCCCATCATTCCCTACAGCTGTTGCTTTATGCTGAGGCATCTGAGACATTGACCTTGGATGTGCTCAAAAGGGAAAAGCACAGGAGACAAGCAAGGGAGAACCTTCTTTGATTGTGTCTAAAGGATGGGTTACTAGGCCTTTGTCCCCCCACCCATGCCAGATAACTGCACCTGTATCCTGATTACCTTATTTTAGCCTTGCCTATTCACCCCCCACAGAGAAGGCAATGGCACCCCACTCCAGTACTGTTGCCTGGAAAATCCCATGGATGGAGGAGCCTGGTAGGCTGCAGTCCATGGGGTCGCTAAGAGTCGGACACGACTGAGCGACTTCACTTTCACTTTCCGCTTTCATGCATTGGAGAAGGAAATGGCAACCCACTCCAGTGTTCTTGCCTGGAGAATCCCACGGACGGAGAAGCCTGGTAGGCTGCAGTCCATGGGGTCGCACAGAGTCGGACACGACTGAAGCAACTTAGCAGCAGCAGCATTCACCCCCCCACACTTCCACCGGGATGATTTTATTAAAATGTTAGTCTTGTGAAGAGCCAACTCATTTTTGGAAAAGACCCTGATGCTGGGAAAGATTGAAAGGAGGAGGAGAAGGGGATGACAGAAGATGAGATGGTTGGATGGCATCACTGACTCAATGGACATGAGTTTGAGCAAACTCCGGGAGATGGTGAAGGACAGGGAAGCCAGGCGGGGTGCAGTCCATGGCGTTGCAAAGAGTCAGACACAACTTAGCAACAGAACAACAAAGTCTTGCTATGACTCCCACACTCAGGAGCACAGCTTGACTGCCCCCTCATGACCTGATGATCTGTTAGTGTCTCTCCAGCTGCATTCTCTCCAGTATGTTCTAACCACCCTGGTAGTTTGAGGTTTCTTGGCAATTAGACACCTTTTCACAGACCATTGCCTTTGCAGAAAGCACCCTGCCTTTGGTCTTGTTCCCTTTGTTTTATTTTTGTCTGGGTAACTTCTACTCCACTTCTAGGAATTCATCTGGAGGTGGACTTGCACTTGAGTGGAAAGGAGTGTGTCCAAGGCATCATTGTTTATAACAGCAAAGGACCATAGCCTTCCACATGCACATCAGTAGAGTTAAGGTTGTGATGGTACAGTCATGAAATGAAACACTCTGGAACAGTTAAGAGGAAGAGGATGGCTCTATAAGCATACACACACACACACACACACACACACACACACACTGTGTGCTAAAGCTGTACTATTCCAAACTTTTAAAAATTGCGATACTTCTCTTCATATGCTCACATAATCTCCTGTGCTCAGCAGACCCTTCTCCATCCTCGATCCATTTAGTGAAATCCTGTACCCTTTCTCTGACAGAAATGACTGTCCTCTTCTTTCTTGCCATAGTACTTTATTGATCCGACATGTGTAAAATTCATCTAATTGTATTACAGCCATTTGAACATGTTTCTTTCTGCCTGTGAACTCCCTGAAGTCAAGGGCAACATGTCATTCCTGGAGCCCAGCATCTAGCAGAGTCCAGTCTTACGAAATCGAGTGCCTTAAGACACATTCTCAATAAGGATTTGTCATACGTAATGACTACAGAAGGCTCTGTGCAATATTTATAAAACTTCAGTCCTGCATCTTGCTCTGTGAAATGATTCTATTTATTCTGGAAATTTTTCAGCTCAGTCCAATTAGCATCAATCCCAACCCTTTATCTTTAAAAATGCAAGCTCTCTAAATTGCTGAACATTAGTTTTTCATGTTGCTGAAGGTTAAGGAAAGCAAATGGTGAGGAACATGAATCCCAGCCATCTGTTTTCCTTTACTCTCTCCAGCAGCATCAGTGCCGCAGGGGCCTGTCCCTGCCTAGCAAGGGGTATGAGGATGTGCCTGTTCATTATTGAAAAGGCTTACACAGGCCCTGTGTCAGTCATCTTATGCTGACTTACCCAGTGATAACAAAACTACCTCCAAATCTCAACAGTTTATTGTAATAGAAGTTTTTTTTTTTTTTTTTTTCCTCACTCGGTTTGCCATTGGCTGTGTGAAGCTCTGATCCATATTTCCTTCCCTTAGGGACACAGGCTGACAGGGTATTTAGAGTCACAGGGGAGATGGAAAAGAAAGCATGGTGCAACCATAGGATGGACCTGAAGGTTTCTGTTAGGAAGAGGCACATATCATTTCCACCCACGTGTCATTAGCCAAAATGAGTCACAGGGCCACGCCTGTTCTTAGCAGGGCTGTGTATACAGCCATTCCTCGGGAGTGGGCAACATATATTCTTCACCATAACAGACTCTACTAAAGCCACCTTTAGAGTTCTCTTGTAAATGAATTCTCTTTGCTCTGATTCAATTCATGTGAATTGAATATGCATCACAAATAGAGCATAATAGCAGGGTCTACAGTTAAGTCAGGTGGCTCAGATGGTAAAGAATCTGCCTGCCGGTGCAGGAGACGCAGATTCGATCCCTGGATCAGGAAAATCCCTTGGAGGAGGAAATGGCAACCCACTCAGGTATTTTTGCCTGGGAAATCCTGTGGACAGAGGAGCCTGGAGGGCTACAGTCCACGGAGTCGCAAAGAGTCAGACACAACTAAGCGATTGAACACAAGGTTAAGTCAGACTCTTTTTAAGCATCTTTTAGAAGGGCCTGACAATACTTGTGATGCTTCCCTAGACTGCGGTCAGGTCCATATGTTGGTAAGAGCACTTGAGGGAAAGAAAGCTGATAGTGTGAAACTGTAGGCATTTGCTACTGATAGCTGAACAGATTTTTGTATAATTATTATTTTTTAATCTCACATGTTAAGGTGTACTGCTCAAAGGTTCATCATGTCTATTTGTCCTTTAATTCTGCTCATTTCAGAAATTTATGTTATACACACACCTATATAATTATTTCATAAACACGTGCATGTGTAGTGATAAAGGGATAACAATTCAAAATAGCTGGTGTCACCTTATTAGTCAGACTTCTTGGGTATTGGATGTGTAGAGTCATACAATATACATTGCAGAAATTTTGCAAAATCCAGTAAATATTCCATTTCATAGTATGTTTTATCTCCTGCTTATTTATTTAATTTTCTCTGTTGTTTTGTGTAGCTCTCATTTCATTTTTGAAGAAAGAGATCTACTGTGGGCCTTGCATTTTCTGGCTTGCAAATTACTCTCTCAGTGAATACAGCCTACTCACTGAATACATGGTGCTTATACCCTAAGCTGTCAGTGTTTTTCTCTTGGTAGATGATTACACATCCATTGCTTTTTAAATATATATTCAAGAGGATCATATTTTAGGAAAGGATTAAGTATTTCAAAGGAGAAAAATCATTATTCTGTTTCCAAAGCATACACAGCTGTTAAACTTTAATTAAACACGTTTGTAGGAGAGGGGACTGGAGACCAAGTTCATAAAACCAGACAGATATGCTTTGTAAATGAAGAAGAAAACTAATTAAGCCAAGCATGGCAGCTTAATATTAATTTTTAGAACACCACCAATGTATTTGTTGTAAATCTTGAAACTGCTTATATTTCCTAATGAGTTATTCTACAATTTCAGTGCAGCATTTGGATGTCAAGGCTTCCCAGTCAGTTGGAAAATTATAAGCTCTTCCCACATTATCTTAATATTTATTGCAAGAAACCTAACTCTTGAATGAAATGTAATTCATCAATGAAAATAAATGGTGGATTTATACTTCGGAAATAGAATTTGTCATGTGAGCCACAAAAATAATCCGGAGCAAGCCATCGGTTTTTTAAAAAAAAATATTTGATCACCAACAGATTCTGTGCCCCCAAGCAAGACTAATACAGCAGTAGTGGTGTTTTTTTAACTTATTCTTAAGTCTTTTTACCAAGACATGATTTTTTTTAAAACTACTAAAGGGTAGCTGTACCATTTTAACAGAAGATTTGAACTCAACAGTTCACTCAGAAATCTGTGGAGGAGGAGGAACAACAGCAACAAAAAACCCTAATGAATTAGAATGTGTTGACAACTCTGTTGGACGCTAAGAAACCTGCAGATGCATTCAATTATTGAATTGAGTTTATGATTTTCCTTTGTGTTCTGTTATGCATAGACTTTATGAAGGAACACTTTAAGATATAGATTTTACCTTCTCAATGAAAAAGGCATACAGGAGAAACTTTCAAAGCGTAGAGGTGTTTAAATTAAGCCCACTGGGAAGGAATGCAGTAAGTAAAATCAGATTGGGATTTATTTCAGTTATTTACAAGTTGAAACCCATTGTTTCTCATTGAACACTAAGTGTCCTATTTTATTCTCTAAATAGAATTATGACCAATAAATTAAGTTTTAACTGTATACTTAAATGCATTAATGTAATCGTAAGAGTTTCACACCATTACTTAATCATAACTGAAAAGATTTCTTTTGTTCGTGTTGAGCAAAAGGATTAGAGGCACTGTTCATTCAGAAAACCACCAAAGAATAAGAAGATATTTGAGACCATCTATAGTTTTTCCAGAGAGTCACAATAGCTGCAAATAAATGAAGATTTAAAAACAAACTACACTGAGCAACATACATTGTGTGGTATGTTGTCTTGTGGTGCTTCAGTTTGATATGGTATTATCCACAATACTGTCATCAGTAGAATCTCTGAAGATGGGATGTTTCTCCCAGTAGGTTTCTTGATAAAATGAAATATTTAACTTGCGTTGAAGATGTGACATGTGCAAACCACTCTTCTGAGAGATGCAGTCAACCTAAAAAGATGCTGTTACTCTAGGTTCTGATTTCCATTTTAAAGAAAGTATTATCACTGTGCTGAATGAAACTCTCCTTAATAGCGGTTTCCTCTGTCATGCCAGATGAATGGAAACAGTGATGATTGGTCCCCTGAGTATTTTTTTTTCATATTTGCTTCCTTCATGAGGCACACTGTCAGCATATTATGTGGTCATGATTAAAACCCCACTTATAGGCATGTTAGTCAGAAAGACTTATGTTCTTCTGTCTTTTCCCTGAGTCATCTAGTAGTCTAAATTCTATCTTGTGGTTTTTCTTTCTCTTTCAGGACACCAGAAACATTTCCTGATAGTTGAGTTCCTCCAGGTTTCTATAGGCCACCTGCTGAGTGGGTCAATGCAGCTAAAGATGTTGTCATCTTTGTGCGTGTACATGTATGCTCAGTCAAGTCTGACCCTTTTTGAACCCTATGGCCTTTAGCCTGCCAGACTAAAGTCTGCCCATGGAATTTTCCAGGCAAGAATACTCGAGTGGGTTGCTATTTCCTTCTCCACGGGATCTTCCTGATCCCGGAACTGAACCTGCATCTCTTGTGTCTCTTGCATTGGCAGGCAGATTGTCATCTTTGCTTAATAAATTACTAAAATAGAGTGATATACATTTGCATAACTGGACCAAAGAATTTCTGAGACCAAGTTCAGTTCACTCATGTCATAGATGAGGAAATGGAGACTTGAAAATTTTGTGACTTTCCCATGTTTATGTAGCTATTAGTTAAAGAATTAATGTAGTTAGGTCATTCAACACCCTAACCCTTAGTCTAGCTGGATCAAATCATACTCATTGCAAATCTTAAACTTCACCACAGTTGTCATTTGATCTGTTGGGCTGATGAGCAGTTGAATCTCTGAAAACCCTTGTGTTTCTGTTATACTGTAGTTATGTGAATTTTTTCTTTGGCTGGGCTCTGCCAGATCTCAGTTGCAGCACATGGGATTTAGTTCCCTGACCAGGGATTGAAACTGGACCCTGTGCATTGGGAGTGCAGAGCCTTAGCTACTGGACTGCCAGGGAAGTCTCTGTTCTTTCTAATGAATAAGCACCAAGTGTGCATATGTAAAATCTTATTTTTCTCTTTGCCTATATTATTACACAATATTTATGTATTTATAACATTTTTGATGATTACCCCACTGTGATATTTATGAAGTTAGATTGCCTTTACTTCCAAATAATACTATGGGCCAATGGTGTGTTTATGTTGTAGTTTTACTATTTTGTCCTATTGAGTTTATAATGTTAAGTTCTGTTTCACCTTTCAACAGAATTCATCAGAGGATTCCCCTCTGTCTGGTGTCAGTGTCAAAACTCTCAATGGCCTCTTCTGTGTAAAATCTCTTTTGTTGCACTTAGCTTTTGAGATGACAGCTTTCCTGACAGCCCACTATATCGTTCTCAGTTGATGCAATGAGTATAGTGAAATTCCCACACTTTATTTAAAGTCAATCACTGAGATATACTTTAATGACTATTTATCTGGCTATTTACTGTGGGCATGCTTTTCGAGGGGGAGATAGACTTGTCTCCCCTTATGTGGGAATGGAGAAGTCGTACCTTTCTAGAGCTGAGAGTTCAAGGAGGGGAGGTTTACTCACACTTCATAGTGTTATGAACATTACTTTCTGGGTAACCCAGGAAATCATGAGGCCTTCAGGGACCCTAGGCCAGCCTTTGTCCCACAGCAGAAGGATCCCCAGTACATTATAGTTTGACCCCTCTGTACTTGTACTAGGTTTATGATTTTGGAACCAACTAACTCCAGTTTCTGCAGTTTTGCATTAGATCAGTGGTTTTTAAAACCTGTCCAAGCACAGAAGTTCTAGGGACACGTTTTAGAACCAAGATTCCTAGAAGTCATTTCAGACCAACTGAATTGGAAACACTCAGAAATAGAGTCCAAGAATCTGTAATTCTTAAGAACTTACTTACCTGGGACACTTAAAAAAAAAAAATGCTGGATTCTATGTCAAAGCATTTAGATACAAATTGATAGAGGTGATGCCCCAGGATCCAGCATTTTAAAAACTTCCCAGGGGATTCTCACGTGTACCCAGGGTGGGGAAAAAAAAAAAAAAACCCTCTAAGCTTTCTTCCTTCTCTAAGCATTTCTTTTGCTTAGAGGATCTAGCAGTATAAGCTTTGCTCTTCGGGAGCAAATAAAAGAATCCCTGTCATTTGTATGTTCCTGAGTGAAGTGGTTTGGTTAACCTCCGTGCCAGTTGCAAGATCTGTATCATCGGAAGCTTAAATTTAGTGGTATATTTAGACTTCCTGATAGCTTTAAGGAAAGTGATTCACATATAAAATCATCTAACATTTAGGTCTCCATTCTGCTGTATCACTCTCTGTTACCTCATCTTCTAGTGGGAACTGAGTATTGCATTTTAAAGATATTTTTCATCTTAGGTGACCATTAGAAAAACAAATAATTTTTTTCAACCAGAATTCTATCAGCATTTACTTTATTCAAATGTGTAAGTCATAATTAGTGTGTGTGTGTGTATGTGTATATATATATATATATATATATATATGAATTCGTTTTAGAGGGGCTATTTGGATTTCCTGTTGTTTCATTTAAAGTAAGGAGTTTATTCTATGCATCTTTTCAGTAAAATACATATATCCTGTCATATTTTTTTCTCAGTCAGTCTGGCTCAAAAAAGTGTTGTCATAGAGCACTTATTCTCTGTCCCTTGACCAAGTTGCTTTTTTGATGAAATGTCTACCTATCCAACCAGACTGAATTTCTCCACCATGAGGCATTTTGGATCCATTGCTTAATGTGGTACCCCACCTGCTAGCACCTATGAATAGTCTATAAAGGTGTGTTGAACCATGTATTGATAACCCAAACTGCATTTTGAGAGAGTAGATCCTGTTGCATTGTTTTGCCATCGACCTAACAGATGAAAACATGGACATTGGGAGATGAGAAGCCAGGACGAGTTGAACTGATACCATTCAAGGAGATAGGTGTGGAGCAGGCTTTCAAGGGAGACCACAGGAGCAGGAAAAGGAACAGGAAATGGTGGGGGTGGGGGATGGTGAGATAAAGAAGACCATTCAGATGGCAGGAGGCTACTCCCTAAGGTTCCCAAGTTTTTCAATAGAGCTTTTTAAAATTCAGATGCTTGGTGTTTGTGGATTTCTTATAGAAACCAGCCAGGGCTTTGTATGCATCCTTGTTGGTAAAACTGACACTTAGACAACAATCACTGAAGGAGGAGCCAGAGGCCCAGTTATTCTGAGAGCATCAAAGTTCTTTCCTGTCGAGACATGGGCCAAAGTATAAAATGGCTTTGTACTGGGCTTCCCTGGTGACTCAGTGGTAAAGACTCTTCCTGCCAAAACATGAGTTCGATCCCTGGTCCAGGAAGATCCCACATGCCTCAGAGGAACTAAGCCCGTGTGCCACAACGATTGTCTGTGCTCTAGGGCTGGGTAGCTGCAATTGCTGAGCCCAAATCCTGCAACTGCTGAAGCCTGAATGCCTAGAGCCCGTGCTCCATGACAAGAGAAGCCACCGCAATGAGAAGCCCACACACTGCAACTAAAGAGTAGCCCCCACCCTGTCCCCTGCAACTCGAGAAAGCCCACATAGCAACTAAACCCCAGCACAGCCAAAAGTAAAATAAAAAATAAATATGAATTTGTACATCCACAAATGAGAGACTGGTGATAGGAGCAAAACTGACTTTGCAAAGTGTAAGGAGTCTGAAAGTGAACCTTTTCTTCCCACTCCCATTCTTACCTTCAGTTGTATGTGGCTGAACCAAATGATACTGCCATTTTGTAGGTAAGATGGTCCGGTATGAGCAGTTGTCTGAAATCAGGGTTAGAATGAATAGCATCAATCAACAGAGACTCTTGCCATTAAATCTCAGGGCTATAACTCACTCCTGGAATTTAGGGTACTCTGAAACTGTCCTCAGATATGTAAACTCAGCTGCACTCCTCTGCTGTATGAGTCTCTTCACCCCATCCTGCAGACTGGGTGCATGTGAGCACAGGGGCCCACTCAGCTCAATACTGCTATTCAGACTGGATATGCCATTATCAATATGTCATTACTTTCTGTCTTTTCCTTTTCTATTTGTTTTTATCATTAATTAGGAACAGAAATCTTAGGAGGGAGAATCTGTACTTTCTCTTTATTGAAAAAGAGCCTCTGGAGCCAGGGCCGACCTTACATCTAGTCAAAGCCCAAGGGCCTACCCCATAGAGAAAGATTTGAGGGAAGACTGAAAATATCTCCTGAACCAATAATCATAGAGCCTGGAATTTTAGCATCAAAGATGAAAAGCATAGAGCAAGACTGAAAGCTTTTTAAAAATCTTCAAGATCCTGTGTTAAAAGGGCACATTCTTTTTACAAAAGCATCATATAATTTCTCCCTTCTGATATCACAAGAAGGCTTAATTCTGTGAATTTTTCCCTTTGTGTCTACCACTGTCAAAGAAAAGTACCTGGGAGTAGAGAGAGAAATAGGTGGGGTGAGGGGTGGCTTTAAATGAGGTGGAAATTATGCAAAGACAAGCCTCGTGGACCTAACTCTACCTTCTCTTGGGTCATCTGCCTGGGGTGCGTCTAGCTATTTCATCTCTGCTCCGCACAGTGTGGGCCAGAGAACCCAGTGTTTGATCAGGGCCTCGTCACCCGCCTCCGGTCTGCGGGTATCTGGCTGTGCCGTTCAAGTGTACTGCAGCTCTGTCTCCTCCACCCCGCCCTCCCTCCAAGTCTGTTTCTTTAGGGAGCACACCATGAAAACGAGGGAGCAGCACTTTCAAGTGTGTTGAATACATAACTGTACGTGATAAAGTTAATAGAGCTGTCGTTTCCACACACTTCTTATTTGTGATTATGTTTCAAGTAAGCACAGTAACAGCAATCTTAAAAACCCCGTGGCAAAAGTGGAGAGTTAGAGCTCTTCCCTGATGTAATATTCTGAAATAACATTTTTGCAGATTCCCTTTATTACCAAGGGCATGTGTCGTAATACATCATTTTAGAAAATGCTGTTACATTCTCCAGAAAGGCAACATGAAATTTTTTACACTATTTCAATTATCTCTTTCATCCTCACATTATAATTCTGAGGTAAAATTCCCATAGGGAGGACCACAGTACTCAAAAATGTGTATAAGAAAAATGTAGGTGACATATCCTCCCTTTTTTGCTACAGTAGACATACCAAATATTTTCTCTGCTATCATCAGTGAGTGTAAAAATGTATTTAGCCCACGTAAAAAGTAAATTCTTAAGCAGCAGTTTCAGAGAGGGCTTAAACACAGAAGACTTTTCCTGTGTGTGTATGTGTGTGTGTGTGGGCGTGGGTGTGTGTGCGTGGGTGTGTTATTATTCTGGAAATAGTTATTGAGTCTTGCTATGTAACTGGTGTTCTAAGCAATGTGTCTCTACTCTCATAAGTCTGTATGAACTGTGGTGTAAGTGTTAACAAACCAATCTTGGGTCCGCTCACCCAGGTGCAGTTAAGTCAATCTACCGTTCTTTATCACGTTTGTTCTTCTCCTTCATCACATTCACATTTGCTCTTCTCCTTCTGATGATATAACAATCCTTTGATGACACGAGTCTTGTCAACAAAGTGTTTTCAGGTACCAGCTGCCTGAGGATGGGCCAATTCCAGGAGCTGGGGGAAAAAGATAATAGCAAAAAGTTTGCTCTCTTCCAAGGGCAGGTCACAGTGGAAGGATAATGACCTTGGTAGAAGGTAGGGCTGCTCTGGTGGCTCAGGCGGTAGAATCTGTCTGTGATGCAGGAGACCCAGGTTTGATCTCTGGGTCAGGAAGATCCCCTGAAGAAGGAAACGGCAACCCACTCCAGTATTCTTGCCTGGGAAATCCCATGGACAGAGGAGCCCGGGAGGCTACAGTCCGTGAGCTCGCAAAGAGTTGGACAGGACTGAGCAACTAACACTTTCGCTTTCAGAAGAAGGTAAAAGAAGCAGGACACAGTGAAGGAATCTCATTGGTACAGGAGTTGGTCACCATCTTTCCAAGTAATTGTACCACAGAGGAAAAGGAGGTAAAGATTTTAGCATGATAATGAAATTTTATTGTTCTGCAGTGTTGAAACACCTATTTACTATGTATTGACTTAATGGGGTTTCTGATTTACACTGCTCAGTCCTAAGTAGAATGAAATGATAAAACACAATATACTCATTAACTACAGATCTGATGACTTCTCCTGAGCTAAGACTAAATCTCCCATGAAGATTCTGATAAATGTGTCTCTTGACAAACTAGTATTTAATAGCAGTTATCTTCTACCATCTACCACCTCTTTTTGTGGTCATATTCTTATTATTGAGAACTAGAAGAAATCCATAGTTCAATCATTCTATGACATTTATCTTTGTGCGTGGCACCTTCTCTGTCACTTCTTGATCAGTGAAGAATCAGATAGTAAGTGACTAATCCCTGATTTGTTAATGCAAAACCTTTTTCATTGAATTGTTTTGAGACAGTCATGGGTAGCTATTTAGCTCTGCAGATTCTTGCAAGTCATGAGCCTGCTTAGGCAAAAGATGTTGAGGAACTTGTTGAATTATGCAAAGTTAGGTTCAAAAAGTCAATCTTGATTTACAGCTGTTGCATGAACAATTCAGTGCAGGCTCAGTGAAGCACATCATCTATCTACACGTAATACTCTGTACTTGTATAGAAACAGCCTGAACACAAAGAGACTTCATTCTATATGATTAATGTACAGGTGCTTTGTAAACTGGGAAGCACTCTACTGATACAAAATATAATTTATAGGCAGCATTTCTGTAACCATGGGTGAACCTATCTCAAGGAAAATGGGGAGTTCCTATTGATGTCCAAGATTAAAGGGGACCTTACCTTCTCAAAGGCTTCCCTGGTGGCTCAGATGGTAAAGCATCTGTCTGCAAGGCAGGAGACCTAAGTTTGATCCCTGTGCTGGGAAGATCCCCTGAATAAGGAAATGGCAACCCACTCCAGTACTCTTGCCTGGAAAATTCCATGGACGGAGGAGCCTGGTAGGCTACAGTCCATGGGTTGCAAAAGAGTCAGAATGACTGAACGACTTCACTACCTTCTCAAAGGGACCTTACTTTCTCTCCTCCAGGGGGAGTCTATTTCTCAGTCATCTCATACAGTGGCTTTGTCTTTTGCATACATTTTGGAGCACAGTCCAGCCAGTAGTAATAAATAGATAGGCGAGACAGAGGTACACATTTAAAAAGTTGTCCAGACCACATATTACTTTCTTAAATGGAGGTAAACGTCTTAGTGTTACTTAATCCTATACACTGTTTCACCAGTTTCCATGTTTTGTGGATTTTGGTAATGAGAGCAATTTCAGTTGCCATTAAATCCTGTGGGCATTCAGTACCAACCATGGTAGAGTTACAGGAAAGTCAAAGGTACAATCATTAAGAATTTCCAGGATGTTTCTCTTTTTTCACATTGATTCTCAATAGGCAAATAGTTTTGTTCAATCAGGGGACTCTGCAGAGATGGGACTATAAATACACCTCAGCAGTGTTTTTGTTTCTTTTTTTTTTCTGGCTTTTAGTTGACAAGCAGCCTAACCACATCTGCCTCCATGTGAAGGGAATCTTCTGTCATTTCTTTTTTGGGCAAAATTATAGAGATCTCAAGAAGGTGTCCAAAATTATAAATTATAATATTGAAAAGGAGTAGAAAATTGCCTCCAGGGAGAGTTTATGACTAGGTCATCTCATGCAGTGGCTTTGCCTTTTGCATATGTTTTAGAGCAGGACTCCAGCGAGTAGCATTAAGTAGATAGGAGAGACAGAGGTACACATTTAAAAGGCTGTCCAGACCACATATGCAGGTAAGGGTAAGGGCAGGTAAGGACAACTGAGGGAGGCAGAATCCTAGTGACAAGAATGTGATCTACATGGAGATGGTTGCAGCCAGGTGGCAGGTACAGAAGAGTCACCTAAAGCAACTGGAAGGATCCCATTTGTCAGGTGATGGCTTCTACTCTGCACTCTGCCCTGGTTACCTCTGGCTCCGGAACTGGGAGAGGCTGAGCTGCCTTCAAGGAATGTGATTTCTGAGGTTGAGAAGACCTGAGAAAGGCCAGGTACACTAGGTTTAGAGAGTAACTGCTGAGAGAGATATCATGTTAAAACCCAGTGAAATATCAGAAATACTCAGTAACAAGGCATATGCTGGGAATGTTAATTATGCCATGAAAGTGCCTTTCTCTACCTTCTGAGTGTACCTCTTTTTGTTGCATGTCTGTTTGACTATCTCCTGTGTGTCTCTGTGAGGATCTCTTTCTCTCTCCCCACCATTCTTTTTTAACATCTCTTTTTTCTTTCTGTGTTTTTCTCTGTCAACTCCTGATATTTTTCTCTTTTTTATTCTCTCTTAACAGACAATACAAAGCTGAAATGTGTCTATATCAAATGTGTGTATACACATATATAGTTTTTAATTGTATTTTAGATAAGTTTTATTTCATGGTCTTAAATTGAAAAACAGAAGAGTTTAATACTTCCCTAATTTTAGGAAATATTAAATGAAATGAAATGTTTGCTTCTGTCTTGGGTTGATGCTCTCCAAAACTGTTGATCTGCTTTAGAGGTTTGGTTTGGTTTTTGCTAGAGACAAGAAGTGGATGCTTTTCATTCTGTCTGTTTCACTACTTCTGATAGGTTATGATAAATATCAGTGTATCATTTTAGTCAATCTTATTTATTTCTGGCCTGGTTCCAAAAGGATTTGAGGTAGTATATAAAATATAAGCACAGTGCCAGAGAGAAAATAGAGCAGAAGAAAGGGAAAATTAGAGTGGAGATATGAGATCCTGCAGAGTTGTCCAAGATGGCTCATTGATTGGGTTGAGTTTCCTATAGGTCAAAACTAAGAATTAAGCAAGATCTCTGTTCCAATTACAAAATTAATAGATAAAAAAGCCCCCCACCCCCAAACTTAGAGGCTTGAGTATATAGTTTTCTATTGCTGTCATGGATAGAGGAGCCTGGTGGGCTACAGTCCATGGGGTCACAAAGAGTCAGACACGACTGAATGACTTTCACTCCACTTCATTTCATTGCTGAAGTTATAAATTATAACAAACAATGACTTAACACAAATTTATTGTTTTAAAGTTCTGGATATAAGAAGTCTCACATAGATCTTACCAAGTTAAAATCAAGTCAGATCCTGTTTCTTTATGCAGAGTTCTGGGAGAGAGTCTGTTTCTTTGCCTTTTCCAGTTTCTATAGGTTACCCTGTTCCTTGGCTTATAGTTTCTTATCTTCATCTTCAAAGGAGTGATGTTGCATTTCACTGATCATACTTCTGTACTCTCCCTCTGACTCTCTTCTGCCTCTCCCCTCCTCTTTTAAAGACCTTGTAATTACACTGACCATTGGATAATCCAGAATATTCTCCCTATCTTGAGGGCAGCTAATTCCAAGCAAACTTAAAACCATCTGCAACCTTAATTCCTGCTTTCTATATAACCTACCATACCTGTAGACTCAAGGGGGCAGGATATGGCAATCTTTGGGCAATGGAGGGCACATTTCCATGCCTATCACTCGAGAATAACAACATTTATTTTGCTCATGCATCTGCAGTGTGGACAGTTTAATGGAGGCGGGGTCACTTCATTTATGTACTACCTGGCATTAGCCAGTTTATGTGGAAAGTTGGGGCTGGAATCGTCTCTGTGTTTTCTCACTCAAATGCTTGGCACTTGATGCTGGAAAGACTCAAAGAGCAGAGGGTGGGATAGTTGCCATGCCTTGAGCATCTCTATCTGTCCATATGATCCCTCCATGTGGCTTCTGCAGCATAGAGGCCCAGGTAGCTGAACTTCTGTATGTTGACTAAGGTCTCCAAGGCCTGGGGGTGGGAGAAGAGGAGACAAGAAGGGAAGGAGGTGAGGAAGGAAGGAGCAAGGAAGAGAGAGAAGGAGAAAGAAAATGGTAGAAGCTGTGTTGCCTTTCCTATCCCAGCCTCCTAAATCATGCAGCATCACTTGAATCACTTTCTGTTGACTAAAACTGAGACACCGAAGCAAGGCCAAATTCAAGAGATGGGAATTAGATTGAAGGAATGTCAAAGAATTTTCACACATGTTTTAAAACTACCACAGCCCCTTAAAATATTTACAGTGTCCCCTGAACAGCTTTTCTGGGGGATAACAAGTAAATATTTTTTTTCATGGGTCTCATAAAAGGACACTATGTGTGATGTAAAAATTGATGGCCTCACAAATGTCTGCACGCACCAAAAAATGATGATAAAATTCATAGAGAAATTTATTATAGCATTTCTGGGTGCTAGTACCAAAGTACATTTTTGGGGAAAAAAATTCTACAAGTTTCTAAAGCCTTTATTCCAAAGTCTCTAATGGACTAAAAAGAATCCAATCAAAAACTTAAAGACTATAGAAAAATTAATGGACTATCCTTCAGCTGATCTTCTATGAATATTATATTTTATGATAAAACATTTAAACGACTTAGGCAGAAAAGAGATCATGAATATATTTCTTGCCAAGAACCAGAAGTAAAAATAATCTTTGTGGCCAGTTCACGGCAGGTTTTTAGATTTTTAAGTTAGTTTGGTGTTGAGTTCTTAGATGAAATCAATAAATTGTGCTCCTCCTCATGTAATCACTAATTTCAGACAGAAATCAACACAGACCATTTTTAATGTCTGGAAGATAAATACATATCAACTTGAAGATGGTTATTTTCAAATTTCAGTGGAACAGCCTTTTAGCAGATGTCCATTCGCTACTCTTGAGCTCCCATCCTTGCACATAAAATGGTTATAGTAATTGGCTTTTGATCATTAATATTTCTTTGCAGATGTTTGAATCTGATGTGAAATATATTTTTTTAATTTAGAGTAAGATTTATGAATAAAATGAGTAAGATAAAGTGTGGAAGTTAATCAACTTAGTTCTTAGATGATCTGTTCTTAATTCACATTTTTCTAAGAAGGCAGTAAAAATTTTTGTGGATGATTTTTGTCTCCTTTATATTGTCTTCATTAATATATATATTTTTTCTCTCAAGAATTGAGAACAGGGTCACTCACTCACTTATACATTTAGCAGTTAGTATACACAGGAGCGGTCTACTCTTTTCTCTGCAATTAAGTAATATAGGACACAGACTGTGAAATGAATGAGTGAATAAAAGGTAATTACATGGCATGCTTAATAGAAAGCCAAGTTCACCAGCTTTTTAATGTTCTTTCATTTAAGTATCCATACTCAATTATTGTGTTTTTTTCCCCTACTGCTACCTAGTAAAACAGGAAATTACAAAGAACTTCTGAATGCTGTCAAATAACCTAACCTATTTCTATCTCAGACATAATGTCACTAGATCTACATGGAAATTGAATATAGCATCTATGCTAAAAATCTATAGCAAACTGGAGCTATGGGAGTATTTGAAGGCTGGACCCTTTGGGGTTTTTCATTTTTAAAGATACCTTCTCATATACTCTTTATGTCTAGAAAGACTGTTGTCCTTGTGTGAAGCTATGCCCTGAAGTGAGAGTTGCTGATCAAGGCCAAATATAAAATATTATGTATAACTCCTTATTTTCTGTTCATTCAACCTACTAAAAACAGCGTGGTTTACATGCTTGAATAGCTCTGTACAGAAAAGAAAACCTGATCTTTTTTTACTCTTGATTGTTTACCCCAGGAATACACTTTTTAACAAGAACTTTTCCCTGCCAAGCCCTATTCTTTGCCTTCATTATGATGTATAGCCATAAATGGGCAGATAAGAGTTAAATTTTTTCAACTGTTCCTTTTGCTTTCTTTCTCTTAAGAAGACAATCTTTTGTCGAATGATATATGAAAGACTCTGGGGCAGTGTAGGGGCAGAAGAATAGAAAAAGAGCATTTCTCCAAATTGGTTAATTGACTGTATAGCAGTTCTACTATGAAGTAATAATTATAGCATAGAGATGGGATCAAAAGTGAAACATCCGACAACTATCTTCATATTTTTCTCAAACTTGAGAATCCTGTTCTCCAGGTGAGGATCTTATGATCTCCTGTTTATTTACATTGTTAAAGTATTTGATATTTAGAATAAAATCAATCTGTTTGGTTTCCCACAGTGACAGAAACATAAATGTGATACCTACAGCCAGAGGGCCCTGTGACACAAGGCGGATGGTGCCCTTAAACATCTTCTGCAGGCCTCCTTTGGCAAAGATTCTGCCAAATTGGAACCTCCAGAGGCCTTCTAACATCCCTGAGATCTTTTTCCCTGAGATTGGATATTGATTCTAAATTATTTGGGGAAAAATAAAAATACATAAATCCTGATCCCTACCTACGCGATTTTATCTGCCTGAGGAACTACAGATGTTGTCACCAGAAGCCTCTTCTCAATTTTGCTTAAAGTAGATTGTAGAAGCACTGGGGAGAAAGAGAAACAGTTCTGTTCCTGTCTTCATCAGCCTAAACCTGGCTTCGGGCTGATAAAGGCTGACTGTTCAAATAAAGCATTGTTCCATGTGAGATCACAAAGTGAGGGAAGAAAAGTTTTAGTTAGAAGGCAGAATTTAAAATAATCCTGTGAACTGTTACTTTGTCACACACAAGACTCACTTAGGTAAACTTGCCACCAAGTGACAAGGTGAGCTGGGTGCTCCCTTAAAGCCACAGAGAAGGGTAGGTTTTACCTCCTTTGTACATGCATACATAGGGGACTATTCCTGGGCATGCGTCGACCTGAATTTCTATTGTCCATCAGCAGAAATAAGGCTACAGTGTGAAATACTCCCCAGTACTTTGGGATATTGCACTCGCATTAACCTTAATTCTGGGAAATCAGTTTCAGTCTACCTCAAAGGATAGCTTAAATAAAGACTGTAACACTACAAGCGATAAGAAATAGTGTTCTAACTTAAAAGTGAGATCTTTTGAGTCATAATTTAGATCAAATTAACAATGTATTAGCAGTATATTTCAGTTATGAGTCCCAAATTGACTGTGGCCAAAATATTTGCATGAAGTTGACTTGATAGACTTAATGAAAAAGTAATGCTTAAATATATAGTGGGCTTGGTGAATTATTATTAAATGTCCCAGTGTTACAGAACTAAATTTGGGTTTACTCACCCATGCGCAGTAAAGCCAATCTACTGACCTGGGTTGTGGTGAAGGAAAGTGCAGCATTTATTATAAGGTCCTATACAAGAAGTCTGGAGGAAGGTACAGCAACCCACTCCAGTATTCTTGCCTGGAGAATCCCATGGACAGAGGAGCCTGGCAGGCTTCAGTCCATAGGGTCACACAGAGTCAGACACAACTGAAGTGACTTAGCACATACGCACACATACAAGAAATCCTGAGCAGCTAGTGCACAAATGACCTGAACTCCCTGTGGGTTTCAGCGGAGCATTTTTAAAGGTCAAGTAAGGGAGGGAAGACCCAGGCTGTGTGACCAGCTTGTGCACACTTCCCTGCTTTGTTGATGGTGAGGTAACAGGGTGGTGTCATAGTGGGTAACATTATCAGTCCTTAAGCTGCAATAGGCCTGGGGACTATGTGCTCACTCATCAAGCAGTTAACATCTTCCATTTGGTAGAGGTTTTAGCATCCATAAAACAGCTCAGGAAATGTGCATCAGATACTGCCACCTAGATACTTTGGAGAAGGAATATAGCAGAGGACAGGGCGGCGGGGGGTGGGGGGGGGGCGGCGAGAGTCTGTCCCAGGAAGGCCCTATAGGGTCCTGTTTGGTTGCACTAGTAATAAAAATATAGAATTTTCTTTAAAAGTGAAATGATAGTAAAGCCTACTTTCAGATAAAAGCTATATTTAAGGGTTGATATTTTATGAACTCACTTTCTATTTTCTCCTGAAAGTTTACCTTCTATTTATTTCCTTTTCTTTTTTCATGATAATAATGATACCAAATGCGTATGTAGTTTGTCTTCATATAGAAAAGTAATTTGCTGAGTAAGTGACCCTATCAAATACTTTCTTTTATTGTCAAAATAATACTTGTTTTTTACTTTCTTTGGGTGGGGGTGGGTTGTGAGACGTTTGGATCCTCAGTCCCTGAACAGGGATAGAACCCAGGCTCCTACATTAGAAGGCTGGAATTTTAACCACCGGACCACCAAGAAAGTCCTTTAAAATGGTACTTTATAACAGGAACTTATCTTTTTCTTGTATTTATGCTTAGGGAATAAACATTTCTCTCCAAACACAACATTGTAAAGCAACTATACTCCAGTAAAAATGTTTTTTTTTTAAATTCTCTAGTAGTACAAGAATTACTTATGTTTGAGAATAAAATTAGTCAGTTCAGTTGCTCAGTCATGTCCAACTCTTTGCGACCCCGTGGACCGCAGCACTCCAGGCTTCCCAGTCCTTCACCATCTCCTGGAGCTTACTCATACTCATGTCCATCAAGTCGGTGATGCCATCCAACCATCTCATCCTCTGTCATCCCCTTCTCCTCCTGCTTTCAATCTTTCCCAGCATCAGGGTCTTTTCCAATGAGTCAGTTCTTCACATCAGGTGGCCCAAGTTTTGGAGTTTCAACATCAGTCCTTACAATGAATATTTAAGACTGATTTCCTTAGGATTGACTGGTTTGATCTCCTTGCTGTCCAAGGGACTCTCAAGAGTCTTCTTCAAACCACAGTTCAAAAACATCAATCCTGTGGCACTCAGCTTTCTTTATGGTCCAACTCTCACATCCATATGTGACTACTGAAAAAACCATAGCTTTGACTAGACAGACCTTTGTCAGCAAAGTCTACTTTTTAATATGCCGTCTAGGTTTCTCAGAATGTTTCTTTCAAGGAGCAAGCATCTTTTAATTTCACGGCTGCAGTCACCATCTGCAGTGATTTTGGAGCCCAAGAAAATAAAGTCTGTCACTGTTTCCATTGTTTCCCCATCTATTTGCCATGAAGTGATGTGACTGTATGCCATGATCTTAGTTTTTCTGAATGTTGAGTTTTAAGCCAGTTTTTTCACTCTCTTCTTTCACTTTCATCAAGAGGCTCTTCAGTTCCTCTTCACTTTCTGCCATAAGGGTGGTATCATCCAAATATCTGAAGTTATTGATATTTCTCCTGGCAATCTTGATTCCAGCTTATGCTTCATCCAGTCCAGCATTTTGCATGATGTACTCTGCATATAAATTAAATAAGGATGACCATATACAGCCTTGATATACCCCTTTCCCAGTTTGGAACCAGTCCATTTTTCCATGTCCTATTTTAACTATATTGCTTCTCGACTGTCATACAGGTTTCTCAGGAGGCAGGTAAGCGCGGGGTCTGGTATTCCTATCTCTTGAAGAATTTCCACAGTTTGTTGTGGAAATTCCACACAGTCAATGAAGCAGAAGTAGATGTTTTTCTGGAATTTTCTTGCTTTTTCTATGATCCAGTGGATGTTGGCAATTTCATTGCTGGTTCATCTGCCTTTTCTAAGTCCAGCTTGAACATCTGGAAATTCTCAGTTCACATACTACTGAAGCCAAGCTTGGAGAATTTTGAGCATTACTCTGCTAGCATGTGAGATGAGTGCAACTGTTCAGTATTTTAAACTTTCTTTGGCATTACCTTTCTTTGGGATTGGAATGAAAACTGGTCTTTTCCAGTCTGATGGCCTCTGCTGAGTTTTCCAGATTTGCTGCCATATTGAGTGCAGCACTTTAACAGCACTTTAACATAATCTTTTCAGATTTGAAACAGTTCAGCTGGAATTCCATCATCTCCCCTAGGTTTGTTCATAGTGATGTTTCCTAAGCCCTGCTTGACCTTACAGTCCTGGATGTCTAGCTCTAGGTGAGGATCTGGGTCATTAAGATCTATTATAAAGAATAATGATATTCATTGTTTCTTCATCAGGAAAAGTTGAATCATGATCAATAAATGATTCACTGTTTATGTATTTTTGTCCTTGCTGCTGTTGCTAGTTAGTCACTTCAGTCATATCTAGTTCTTTGCAACCCCATGGACTGTAGTCAGCCAGGCTCCTCTATCTCTGGGATTTCCCAGGCAAGAATAATGCAGTGGGTAACCATTTCCTTCTCCAACTTTTTGTCTTTATTGTTGTCCAATAACTAAAATTCAAGAGAGGATTATACTGGTGGGGCATTGCGTTTATGCCTGAGGGCCTAGCCATAGCAACTGCCCCAGGCTTTCCTCTTCTCAAGTGACGATTTGGAATGGTGAAACTCTTTGATACAACTAATCTAATTATTGACTGTGCCATGCAGTGGGCCAAACCAGAAAATCAATCCAAATTACCAGCTTCCAGCTTCTCCCTTGTTACACATTAAATGAAAGCCTTGACTATCAATCTGATGAGAAATACATTCGATCCAGAATTTAATGAGAAATCACATGTCTTGCTCATACTATACATCTGAAGTACCAGGGCCACCTTATATTCTCTCAATCGGTCATAGAAGTTTTCCTAACTCTAAATCCTGCTTGAAGTGTATACAACAGGGCACAGTTTCAGATCACAGTTTTTTTTGTTTTTAAGATTTCTGTGGTCCCCTCAGCCTAACCCAAGCAATAGAGTAAGTGAAAAGGAGAAAAATGACATTTTATAGCTTCGAACATTAATTATAAGTTTTGAGTCATTTAATTTTTAAAATCTTCTCTTAAGGATATGAATATGTCAGATGGATTTAAACAGTACACATAAATTATATAAAAAACCTTATAAATTTGATATCAAATTATAGGAAGCTCTAAGTTGATTGGGAGTTTTATATCATATATATATATATATGTATATTTTTAGTGTGTGTATTTAAATATAATTTATAACTTTGGTATCCTACCAAGGTCTTTTGGACCAAATACAGTAGACAAGTGACAAAACATTTTAGAATTTTTATATGCAACTGTCTGTGGAAGGAGCAACGTTGCGTTTAAGCCTGAAGTTTGCATACTTTTGTACAATTCGTAAACATCAGCACATACATTCTCTCCCAAGCTTTGGACCTCCCAACACACTTCTTAAGTAAGTAACAATTATTTCCACAATTTTATAAATACTTCTATTTCCAGAGCAGAGTGGAATTCTTATTTTCATAGCACCTGGGCACTGTGAATGTTGTATGGGAGTGGTGGAAAATACTAACGGACTCAAGTTTATTCTTATTTAACCGAAGGAAATAGTGTAGCTGTTAATGTTTTTTTTTTTTTTCTACCTAATGAACCAAAGCTATAATAAGGCTTCAGGTTTCAGCAGAACTGCAAGTGCCTTGCAGTACCCTTAGAAATGACACTGCAAGAAAAGATAATTTCTGACTAGTGCCGAGGACTCGAGAATTACTAAAAGGCGACTCCCCAACCAGTTTTACTGAAGTAGTCTGCTGTTAACTTCTAGGAGAGATGGAGTATCCTCCTCGTGCCAGAGCAATTTATACTTCCAGTTTTCATATATGTGTCAAAATAATGTTCCTGGTGGTGCGCCATGGGTAGTTAAGCACATTTGTTATTCCAAGATCCAAGCTTTCACATTATGGAATACATGAAAATATAATGTGATCTCAGCTAGTGCTGCCAGTCTGAGAAGGGGAACAGAAAAAGAAACAAGCAGAGACTGTCATCCCAGGCCTTTCTCTCCCTGGCCTGGTCTTCTAGAATTCTTATGTGCATTTTACATTGCAATTCCTCAAAGGGAGAATAATTTAAAGCAGAGTTCATCGGTTAATTGGATGAAGAGCTAATACAGAGTTAAAAGAGGAATGTACATAGGTGCTGGTAGCAAATCACCTCTTGCTTTGACATTAGACAGTGGAGATGCTGGTGCTGTTAACAGATGTGGATCTCAGTGGGACTGCCTGCAGCTACCCCTCTCCCACTAGGACAGGGCCCTTCTAGATGCTCCTCTCTTGTGAAACCTCACCAGACAGCACTGAGCCTTCCACCCGCAGTGTAGCGAGCTACCTTTAGTTTTAAATCACAGGGGAGAGTGGAGACTGAAATTGTGAAAAATATGTTTTTGTGCATCTATTTATTATGTGTCAGAGTACAGCCAAGGTTGTATAATAAGTAATGCATAAAATAACATTGGGCAGAGCTTAAACAATTATACTGATATTTCAAGCATAAAACAAAAATAGTCTTTTTTATTGATTCCTTAGTTTTGGCTGTGCTGGGTCTTTGTTGCTGCATGCCGGCTTTCTCCAGTTACAGCAAGTGGGAGCTACTCTGCAGTGTGTGGGCTTCTTCCTGCAGTGTCTCCTCTTGTTGTGGAGCACAGGCTCTAGGCGTGCGAGCTTCAGTAGCTGCAGCACCTGGGCTCAGGCGTTGCAGCTTCCTGGCTGTGGTTGTGGCACAAAGGTTCAGTTGCTCCAAGGCATGTGGGATCTTCTTGCGTCAGGAATCAAATCTGTGTCCTCTGCATCAACAGGCAGATTCTTATCCAGCGTGCCATAAGGCAAGTCCAAAACAAAAATATTCTTAATCGTGAATGTCTCATTTAAGAAGCTGGCAATTCTAATTCCTCTTCTTTTTTCTTTCTCAAATAACTAGTCACTCATTAAATTATTAAAAAAAGAAAAGTCAAGCTGTAAGAGGGAAAAAAGACAACTGTGGAAGAACCTTTGCAATCTGAATCAATTTCGCAGTTAGTTAACAGTATTAAAGCAATTATGTTGGTGATTATACCTTGGTTATGCAAGCTGTTAAATTAGGAAATTTGAGGTGAGAGGTATGTGGGCACTCTACTATTTTTCTAACTCAAAGTCTATAATTAGATGAAAATACTTTGTTTAACAAAAACTCAGACCATTTACTGGGGGAAAGGTGTGGCATGAGTAAGAACTATGATAATTAGTGGGATAGATCCCACAGTGGTGATTTATTTTTTAAAATCTACAAGTACAATGAGAGTGAGGAGCTTAGGAAAGCATTTTAAATATAAAAACACTATTTCAAAAGTATAGGAATGCATAGGATCAATTCCCAGCATTCCAACTTTCAAATGTACCTGTTAGCTGGCAACTACTTCAATGATACAGGGTAAATTATGAGATACTTCATCTGAAAGGAGCAAAGAACCAAATTACTTCTAAAATCTTTAAAAGAATAGCTCTTCCGTGGCCTTTCTACCTCAAAGACATATATGAAAAGTTTCTGAACTCTCTAGAACAAAGAGACCTGTGGTCTGTGGACCCTTGGGCTTCACATATCACCACCACTTAGCACAGCCATAACTGGGGGACCATTCTCCAGATCAGAACCTAATTATTGTGTATCTTCACTAATACCTTAGTCTATAAGTATTTGTAGAATTTTTTTTCCAAAGGATCAGTGAATTTGTGGGAAGAATATATATTGTAAAGCATTTTTTTTTTTTTTTTTTTTGTAAGAGCACCTTTGGTTCAGGGACCTCCCTGGAGTTCAAGGGAAGAATAGCCTAGAGATAAACATTTCACTGAAGCCCTTGCTCTCCTGAGGATGCTGAAGGCACCCCTGCACTGCTCCATAGAATTAGATGTCACTGATCCTGAAAGCAAGTGGTGCTGCGATGAGAAAAGCCTTAAGTAGGGTCAGCTCAGTTTATTAATATTTGCTGATTCTGTTCTTTCTCAGTTCCATTTTGATTCCTAATAGTAAAATCCTGGTTACTTGAAAGTTTAGGTGGGTTGAATGTACCATGGGCATAATTTTCTACCCCAGCCAGTTTCTGTATCTAATAGTTCATTTCAGTGAGTCAACCAAAGATTAATGCTCAGTAACCAGTTTACCATTTTAATTACTATATTGAAAGTAGCAAAATAAAAGTTATATTTGCAAGTAAATATACTGAAAAAGCAAAGTCATGCAAAAGTCACCATATGGAAATACATCACTCTCAGAAGGCCCTGAATTGGTTTCAGCTTTATCAAAACATCTTCTTCATGGTTGGTGTGTTTAGTATGCACCGTGGCTGCTGCTCTTTGAAGGTTATTAAGTTTGACCTAGATTTTATTGGTGTTCACTCTAATCTACTTAGTTATCTTTGGGGGTTTGCATGTGTCTCTGGGAAAGATGAAGCACTGGCTTCGATTGGCGTATTGAGTAGTTGTAAAGATTTGATAAAATGCTAATTGATAATAATTTAAAAATGAATCACTGTTTTGACAAAAATTTATTTTATTGTTCTTTTGTAAATTATTTGAGAAATTATTTTTAATGCAAAGAGGAGTGCTTAATAAGGAAGACTCCTGAGAAGAAGAATATAATAATAAGAATCCCATTTGTGTTGGTATTTTTGTAGCTCACCCAGTTTAGATAGAAGGATTATGGTGAAAGCCACTAAAATGCTATACTTGTAGGTTCAGGAATAGCTATTAGAGATCATAAATATTCCCTTCTAAGTATAAATGTAAATCACTTAAGACAGAAATTTTCAGTTTTCTTAACTAACATCCAGAGACTAGATTTAAAAGTTCCTTGATAATAATTTCACAATGTATATTTTGAGACCCCTAGTTTAATACTTGGAGAAGGAAATGGCAACCCACTCCAGTGTTCTTGCCTGGAGAATCCCAGGGACAGAGGAGCCTGGTGGGCTGCCGTCTATGGGGTCACACAGAGTCGGACACGACTGAAGTGACTTAGCAGCAGCAGCAGTTTAATACATTCTTAAACTTTTAAGAATTACCGCTAAAGGAAGGGAGAGAGATGCTTGAAGGAGAGACTTATACACTGAACCTTGAGATATTTGGTTATCGTTGTCCACTCTTGTCCTGTGCCACTCTTGTCCTGTTGCCCGTGGATGCTTCCAAGTGGAACCAAAGGTGGGGAGTAGGACATATTGTAGGAAAGGGTTGACTCTTATTTAAATAATTACAGTCAGCAAACTCCAGTAGTCACCTAATACTTTCTTGAGCTGTCTCCTTGTTTTCTAAGTCTGATATGATTTTACTTCTATTCTCAAAATTGTATTCTTTGCTCATAAATTTATAATTTTATTAATTTGTGTTTCAGTTGGGATTTTACCATTTTTCTTTCACTAGACAATTGCTGTTTTTTTAATTATTTTAATACATAATAGATTAAGAGGGTTCAGAAATATTTTTTTAATGTAATAGAATGAAAGATACTCTCCCACCCTGCCTTTCATCTCCCACTTCCTCCCCTCCTTCCAGAGACTTTATTAATGCACGTGCAGATAAGGAAGTATTCATGTACCTTATACTGTTCCTTCTTCTTTAGTATCTTTAGTGGAGGATGATAGACTGAAATCAGACTGACTTGAGTCTGAATTGTAGTTGTCAGTTTCTTCCTCTATGATGAGTTAATAATAACATCAACCTCAAAGCTGGAGAAGGAAGTGGCAGCCACTCCAGTATTCTTGCCTGGAGAATCCCATGGACAGAGGAACCTGGTAGGCTATGGCCCATAGGGTCGCAAAAAGTTGGACATGACTGAAGTGACTTAGCACAATCCTCACAGGGTTGTTAAGAAGGTCAAATGATTAAAAAAAAAAAACAAACTGTAAAAAAAAAATTATCACTATTTCTGACATGCAGCTAATACTCAGCAAGCATGATTATCCTTAGTCATAATCTTGAATGAACGGAGAGGCATGAAAAGAAAAAATGTTGTATTAGTTCCCTAGGGCTGCCAGAACAAATTACCATAAACTTGGTGGCGTAAAACAGCGGGAATGGCATCTCACAATTTTGGAGTCAAATCTGAAATCAAGGTGTTTAGAGCACTGTGCTCTCTTTAGAGACCCAAAAGGACATTCTATGTTTGCCTCCACCAGCCTCTGCTAGAGTGCTGTGCTAAGAGTTGCTACTTCCTCCTCCAGGGAATCTTCCTGACCCAGGAGTCAGACCCACATCTCTTTTGTCTCCTGCGCTGGCAGGCAGGTTCTTTACCACTAGTGCCACCTGGAAAGCTGGTTGTCAGCATTCCTGGGCTTGTGGCTTTATTACTCTTGTCTCTCCCACTGCCTTGGCATGGTTTTCTCTCTCCTGTATGTGTTGTTTTTCTTGTGTCTCTTATCAGGACTTATCTAGATTTAGGTGGCACCCCACTCCAGTACTCTTGCCTGGAGAATCCCGTGGACAGAGGAGCCTGGTGGGCTGCAGTCCATGGGGTTGCTAAGAGTCAGACCTGACTGAGTGACTTCACTTTCACTTTTCACTTTCATGCATTGGAGAAGGAAATGGCAACCCACTCCAGTGTTCTTGCCTGGAGAATCCCAGGGACGGGGGAGCCTGGTGGGCTGCCGTCTCTGGGGTGGCACAGAGTCGGACACGACTGAAGCGACTTAGCAGCAGATAATGGAGATCCCTAACTTGTGTGCATCTGTAAAGACCCTTTTCCAAATAAGGCTCCATTCACAGGTTCTAGGGATTAGAATGTGGACATATCTTTTGAGGGCACATCAATCACATACTACAAATATCTTTTAACATTTATTTTGTGATGTTTATTAATACAAAGTGTGTTCTCAAGGACTATTAATGTCTTGTAAATTATAAGGCAAATATGGAAGTATCAATTGGCATTTGTTTTTTGTCAGTATTATGTCAATATAATATCAAGCTACAATCAAGATTGCTGGGAGAAATATCAACAACATCAGATATGCAAATAATACCACATTAACAGCAGGATAGTAAAGAGGAATTAAAGAGCCTCTTGATTATGGTAAAAGAGGAGAGTGGAAAAAGCTGGCTTGAAACTCAACATTAAAAAAGGCAAAGATCATGGCATCTGGTCCCATCACTTCATGGTAAATAAATGGAGAAAAGTGAAAGCAATGAAACATTTTATTTTCCTGGACAGCAAAATCACTGAGGATGGTGACTGTAGACCTGAAATTAAAAGATGCTTGGTCCTGGAAGGAAAGTGATGACAAACCTATACATTGTATTAAAAGGCAGAGACATCATTTTGTAGACAAAGATACATATATGTATAGTCAAAGCTATGGTTTTTCTAGGAGTCGTGTACTTGGACAACAAGGAGATCAAGCCAGTGAATCTTAAAGGAAATCAACCCTGAATACTCATTGAAAGTACTGATGCTGAAGATGAAGCTCCAATACTTTGGCCACCTGATGTGAAGAACTGACCCACTGGAAAAGACCCTGATGCTGGGAAAGATTGAGGGCAAAAGGAGAAGGAGGTGGCAGAGGATGAGATGGTTAGATAGCATCACTGACTCAATGGATATGAATTTGAGTAAACTCTAGGAGATAATGGAAGCTTCCCAGGTGACTCAGACAGTAAAGAATCTGCATGCAATGTGGGAGACTGGGTTTCGATCCCTGGATCAGGAAGATCCTTTGGAGTAGGAAGTGGCAACCCACTCCAGTATTCTTGCTTTGAGAATTCCACGGACAGAGTAACCTGGTGGACTACAATCCATGGGGTCACAAAGAGTTGGGCATGACTTAGTGACTGAACAACAGTTATATCAATATTATACCTAGTTAAAATTTATTGATAACCTATAAAATATAAAATTATTAAATTTATGGTAATAAAACAGGCCCTAACAAAAATATGAATTCCTTTTTGCTAGTACCATTATTTGGTTTCCCTGCCACCGTCTAAGTCTTTAGGTATATTTGTGTGGGGAAAAGGGAAGGAAATAGACATTTAAAAAGAAATTGATGGGTTTTAATCCCACTTGACAACCAAAACTTGAATTGGCTTGTCACATATTCAAAAAGTCACTTTTACTCTCTGTTGTAAATTTCTTGTCCCAATGGTGACCACCTCCTTTATATACTAGTAGAATGGCTTATTAATTCTTATTAATGGCGCAAAAGAGATGGAAGTCATCGAGGCACCAGACGTACTTTTTCTGTCTTTTGGAACACAAAGAGTAGCGAAAATGTTAATTTTTTTGTTTGAAATCCATATCACTTTGCTTCAAAAAATAACCATTTCTAAGGGAAAAATTCTTTATTGCACTCAGTTCAGTTCAGTTGCTCAGTCATGTCCGACTCTTTGCAACCCCATGGACTGTAGCACTCCAGGCCTCCCTGTCCAGTGCCAACTTCTGGAGTTTACTCAAACTTATGTCCACTGAGTCGGTGATGCCATCCAACCATCCCATCCTCTGTTGTCCCCTTCTCCTCCTGCCCCCAATCGCTCCCAGCATCAGTGTCTTTTCCAACGAGTCAACTCTTCACATGAGGTGGCCAAAGTATTGGACTTTCAGCTTCAGCATCAGTTCTTCCAGTGAACACTCAGGACTAATTTCCTTTAGGATGGACTGGTTGGATCTCCTTGCAGTCCAAGGGACTCTCAAGAGTTTTCTCCAACACTGCAGTTCAAAAGCATCAGTTCTCCAGTGCTCAGCTTTCTTTGTAGTCCAACTCTCACATCCATACATGACTACTGGAAAAACCATCGCCTTGAGTAAATTGACTTTTGCATTATAAGCATTCAAACAGAGTTACTTATGCTATAAAAATTTCAGTTCATCTACCAGTATCATTATAGTGACTGCTGCTGCTAAGTCGCTTCAGTTTTTTCCGACTCTGTGCGACCCCATAGATGGCAGCCCACCAGGCTCCGCTGTTCCTGGGATTCTCCAGGCAAGAACACTGGAGTGGGTTTCCATTTCCTTCTCCAATGCATGAAAGTGAAAGTGAAGTCTCTCAGTCGTGTCCTACTCTTCACAACCCCATGGACTGCAGCCTATCAGGCTCCTCCGTCCAGGGGATTTTTCAGGCAAGAGTACTGGAGTGGGTTGCCATTGCCTTCTCCGCATAGTGATTGCAGTATTCTTTAATTCGTGTATTACCAAATTGTATGACAAATGCACTGATATCCTATTCTAATTATAATATTTTTTATATTTGATTAACTTATAGTAACTCCATACATCCGTAAAGTTAGTAGTATGCTGGAGGCATTGTATCATTGTATATAATGTTATCCTTTCAATAAACATTTTATTAATTGTCAGAATTAAAAAATATTGGCCATCACAAGCAGTTAACCTCATACTAGCTAAAAATGTCTTACTAGTTTTTTAAATTCACTACTCAGCCCATAAGATAGGAATGGTTTAAAAGATGATATAGTTTTCACTAGTAAATAGTTTCCAGTGTATTATTAAACTTTTCACCCTTAAAGCTTGTCTAAATCTTATTCTAAGTTATGCTTTTATGTAACAGAGTATTTTCACTGATGGAAACTTGTTTTGTGGATTTTTGAGGAAGGTGTAACTCAGCTCTATTTGGAATTTGCTAGCCAGCAAGATATGTAGTTTGTTCTGGGCCCACCACTGCTCATTGAATCTTAGTGTCAGAGTTTAAACTGAAAGGCAGTGTAAATGCATAGCCTCTCACCTGTTGCCCAATACCCAGAGTTTATTCATCTACCAGGATCTTTCTAAGCAGGAGTGAGACATCTGCTCCAATTTCCTTCTGACTATGAAGAAAACTAGACATAGCCTAGCAATCTAAATCAGACTTGAGATATTCCTTGGTGACAGAACATGAAAAGCTACAACTTCCAAACTCTCCTGCTCCTAGAGTTAAAAATATGTAAGAAGTTTTCTCCCTAAAATAAGGTCCCACTATCCTACTCCCATGAGGTGAACAATCTTAACATTTAAATGTATTTCCATCTATAATTTTTAATTCTCATAGAAACACATATGTATGTATCTGGATATGTATTTCTTTAATCCAGAACTTTGGTTTTCTGTAACTCCATATTTTCAATCTGAGATGCATCATAAACTTTATATTATCACAAATCTAACTCATTTGTAATCTATACACAGCATTTGTCAGTTTAAATGCATTATAATTTCTAAGCCATTTATTTATTGTTGAACACTTATATTGTTTGTTATTTTTTGCTCTTACAAATAATTTTTCAATGATCATGTTCATACCTGTGTCCTTATGCAGTAGAATTTTGCAGTAATCATGTTCATACATGTGTTTTCTGCCAGATAGACTTTCAAATTTATTAGGTCAAAAATTCACACGTGTTAAAATCTGATAGGTGCAGCCAAATAATGTGTTTTTTTAAAAAGTGGAGAAATAAATGATTCAGCCTTCTTTCATTTTCAGTTTACTTGAGAGTATTTTCTTTGATTTGTTTGTGTATTTGTTTCTTCTTTTGCATTTTAACTGGATTTCAGGAAAGGCTAGACCTACATTTGCAGTGTGGGTACCTAACCAATATTTGTAACACTGTAGTGATCCGTACTATACAAAGCCACCTTCTTCTAGGAACATTTTGTGCCTTCCAGGATAAATTTCTCATTTCATTTACTGTGATTTCAGTAGAGGAAATTATTTTGATACATATTTACTATTCCATTAAGTGCCTGAAAATAAGCACATGAATTTTCCAGGAAGCTCTGAATAGAAATTGAAGAATTAGACAGGTTAAAGTAGATAGCAATAACAGTTGTCACTTTATTCCTTAATAAATATGGGTAGAGCTAGAGAAAATATTTTATTTGTATTGCCAGAAGACAAAATAGGGATATTGCTGTCAAGATGGGGAAGTAAAAACATATGCAGTTCTGTTCAATAGCATCCATTTCATACCTGACCCCCAGAAGATTTTTCAAAACTGTCCTTTCCACATCTTTTAGCCACTTTGGTTTATTAAGAGTACTTAGTATTTACAAGTATGAATCCCTTTATTTGTACAGTTTCTAATATAGTGTTTCAATCAGTAACAAGTCATTTATTCTTTATTCCTTTGTTTTCATGTTCATGAAGATAGAATAATTCCTACATAAAGTAGGAATTGCTAAAATCAAGGTTTTGAGTGCTTAAAAACCTTTAGGGGGAAAGGCAATTTTAGCATAAATTAATGCCATTTGATTTACATTTTGTAATGTATTTTTAATTTTACTTGTAAGACTGGACTTGAATTCATTCATCTTTATGACTTCTTTTAGATTTAAATTTCTTGCTATGCAAGATAGTTTAGGTAAATGATGGTTAGAAAGCCTGCAGTTCTTGTTTGAGTCATTTCCTCTGTGGCTTTGTATATATTATCATTTTAATTTCTAGTTGGTCATAAAAACCCACATTTATGACTTGTCTTAAATGGTAAAACATATTCAGAAATGCTGTTTGAATTGTGTATGTGAAATTCTTGATGGTTTAACGGAATGGGGTCCTGAACAGATGTTTGGTTCTCTTCCACTGCTTGATTCTGAAAAGCTCTACTATCCACATCTCTGTTGAAAGAAATTTGTACAAACACAAATATACGTATATTTTGTGTATGTGTATATAGACACATTTATGCATATGCATATATGTGATTATACATGCTCACAAACACATAAACACCCTTTAACATTTATCTAAGGGTAATTTAAAATATTCTTCCCTAAATAGCTTTGATTTTCACACATCCTGCAATCCTCTCACTAGGTATCTTCTATGAAATCTCATTAAACTGAACATGCAATCAGAATATAGATATAAAGGCTTCCTCTAAATCAAAAGTATCTCCTGCAATGATTAGTGTAATAATATGTGTCCCACATCCCAGCATTATGCATTGTCAACCAAAAGTAATGAATGAAAAGTGAGGGTTATCAGGCCCTACATGTGTCAATGGGACCTCCCCACTTGATGAAATCACTCATCACCTGAAACTCAAATTTCATAGATGAGATTAATCAATTTCCCCCCAAATATGACCTAATTTTCTGCTTGCTGCAATAGTCTTATCACCTCAAAGTTCAAGCAGTGGAGTCACCTTTAATTCCCTCCTTTTGACTCAATGATTTAATCTGTGATAAAAATTTCAGTCTTTTGATACATCCTTTCTACAACTACATCAGACTTTTCAACACTTGTTTTAGTGAACATCCTCCTTACTGGTTTATTGTGTATCTTCCTAGCACCTATTTCCGTGTTTGGTGGCATTATAGGAATTAAATAAACACATGGTGAATGAGTAGATAAACACTACAAGGTTCATTGTAGGAATTTATTAAAATACATTTCTCAGAAAGTTACCCCCTGTGGATCTCAGATAACAACAGAGAAAAAGACCAAACTCCTCACTGTCATCTTTGGGGTTCATTAAGATCTTGCTCTCCTTATTTTATTGTTATCTCTATTCTCCCTATAAATGCTCTGTTGCACTCATGGTAGTTTTTATATTTTCCCTAGTTTTTATATTTTACCTAGTATCTCATGCTTTATCCCAAGCCTGACATGCCTCTTTCCTTTATTCCATGTTTTCATGCCTGAATTGCTTACTCTAGAATGCTCCAGCCTGTCCAGTCTTTCTCTCACCTCAACAATTAACTCAAGTATTCATACTTACAAGTTCTCTCAGCTTTGGCCCATACTAGTATTTCCTCATTCTCATTGATTGAATGTATCATGTTTATTAACACGGCTACTTTTCTTGAAGGTAAGGCTTCTTCTTCCAACTTATGAGAGTGAGAACCCATCCTTTCCTTTCCTTGGAGAATATAGCTATAGTTGATTGAATAGAGCAAGTGGTAGATACGGTTTGTAAGCCCTGGGTGCCTGCAGGTGAAGGATGGAGAAGAATGAAATGCTTGGATGAATGGAGTGGGAGTTTGTTTTCGGAGGACAGAGATGTGCTAAAAGAGGGCCTGGAGGTGGGATTAGTTCATGCTAGACCCAGAGAGTATTTTCTAAAAGAGAAGAAAGTTCACTCAAAAAAGGCTAGAGAGACGAATGTTTCTTTCTTCAAGATTTTACCTTAACAGACTCTCATGTGGTGTGTCCTGGTTAGTAGAAATAATTTCATGGCGTTGTTCTCTGGGTGTCAGTGCACTAGAAATCTCTGCTGGTGCCTTTAGGTGAAAGTCCTGTGACCTCATTACACCCTATCTTGCTGCACAGTCCTGTCTCCACAGGTACTTCTTTTAGGGCCATCAGTTACTGCATGTCTATGAAACATGAACTCATTTCCTTGTGATTAAGCATGCAATTATTTCATCTACCATGAATAAACTATTTATTTGGGTACCTAATCAACTGAATAAACAAAATCATTGTACTGTAATTCTTAATTCTCCCGGTAGAATGCAGCACAATTTGGTCCACACACATCACTCTTCTATCATTTTCTTCAGTTTTGCCACTCCATTGGCCTTCCTGCTCCTCTGGCCTTCTCTCCAGCTCCCAGATGTCCTGGATTTCCTTTGGATGTAGGACTTCTACATATGCTTTCAATCTGTGTGAAACTTTCTCTTCACTGCCCCCTTTATTGTCCCAGACTAGGTCAGATTCCTCTATTATTTGTGTCTACAAGTTCCTTTCTTTCATAATTCTTAGCATAGCTATGATATTACATTTTTTTAAATGGAAGTATTGTTGATTTACAAGTTTGTGTGAGTTTTAGGTGTACAGCATAGTAATTCTTTTTCAGATTCTTTTCCAACATAGGTCATTACACGAGATTGAATATCTTTCCCTGTGTTATACAGCAGGTCCTGGCTGTTTATCTATACTATATGTAGCAGTAGCCGCACCCCCATTAGCTTTGGAAACCATAAGTTTGTTTGCTATGTCTGTGAGTCAATTTCTGTCTTGTAATTTCATTTGTACCATTTTTTTAAGATTCTGCATATAAGTAATATGGGCTTCCCAGGTATCTCTAGTGAGAAAGAAACTGCTTGACAATACAGGAGACATAGAGATTCAGATTCAATCCTTGGGTTGGGAAGATGCCCTGCATGAGGCCATGGAAATCTATTCCAGTAATATTTCCTGGAGAATCCCATGGAAAGAGGAGCCTGGTGGACTACAGTCCATAGGGTTGGAAAGAGTCAGACATGACTGAAGCGACTTAATGTATGTAAGTAATACTTTTGTCTTTCTCTGTCTGACTTAACTTCACTTAGCATGATAATCTCTAAGTCCATCCATGTAGCTGCAAATGCCATTGTTTCATTATTTTTGATGTCTTAGTAATATTCCACTATACACACTCACACCACACCATATCTTCTTTATCTATTCATCTGTCGAGGTTGCTTCTATGTCTTGGTTATTGTAAATAGTGTTGCTATTGACAATGAGGTGTATGTATCTTCTCTGATTAGAGTTTTCTCTGGATATATGCTTAGGAGTGGGATTGCTGGATCATATGGTAACTCTGTTTTTAGTTTTTTAAAGGAACCTCAATTCTGTTCTCCATAGTGGTTGTACCAATTTACATTCCCAACAATAGTGTTGGAGGATTCCCTTTTTTCCACATCCTCTCCAGTATTTATTATTTGTAGACTTTTTGATGATGGTCTTTCTGAGTGGTATAAGGTGATTCCTCATTGTGGCTTTGATTTGCATTTCTCTATTAATTAACAATGTTGAGCATCTTTTTGTGTGTCTGTTGGCCAGCTATATATTTTTGAAGAAATATCTATGTCTTTTCTCATTTTTTGATATTTTTCTATATTGAGCTATATCAGCTGTTTGTATATTTTGGAAATTAAACCCTTGTCAGTTGTACTTGATATTACATTTTAAATGATTACTTGACTAATATTTATCTTCCCACTAGACTTGAAGTTCCTTGAAAAAAATAGAGTGTATTTGCCTTTGTCATTTTTATCCCAGTGCATGGCGCCTACAAGGTACTCAATAAATGTTTATTAAATTAAGTGAACTGAGGACTTAATTTTCACCTGTAAATCTAGTTATTTTACTACTCCATAAACCTAGATTTATTGTGTAAATTGTTATCCTATTATCTAAACCCTCTAAAACATGAAGGAACTTGAATACATATGAAAAGGCTTCTAATCCTAAACAGATGAAAACAGGGTTTCTGTAGTTACATGGTTATCTATTTTAGACAAATATTAATTTTTGTCCTTTACATAATAAAGAGGACATGGTGGCAGTTCTTTGGAGTATATTTCTCCCTCTGTGTGGATTTTGGGAAACACAAATACATTTTAAGAATAAATATTTGCCCAATTCCAGGGAAGATTATACACTGAAAAAATCTGAAACATCCTCAAAGGCTTTCATGTTTCAATAGAGGGAGCATAATGATTTTACTACTTGACTTTGTTGTATAGAGTTTTCTCAGCAGAATAAACACTGAATCAGTTACCCAGCAAGTTCATATTAAAAGAAAGATGTTCAAAGAATTATTCCACAAGACTTCTCATGTTTGGATCTTAAAAGACTGCCTGCCTGGTTTAGTGCTGCTGAACTATAAATAGTTTTGAAGGGGACAGAGAAGTTTGATGGCTTAATAAGAAAGGGGTCAGTTAATTCTGGTCACTGAGGTTGCTAGATGCAGAAAGACTGTTCATGAAGATAAGGCTTTTGCCCCTTTTGTAGCTGATTTTGTGAATTTCTTAGAAATACCTGCTTTGACTTCCTTACTACGTCTCTGAGTTCACCCCTAAACCAAAATAGATGTAGTATTTGAGTGCAGCTGCATGGAAAAAGGCATCCATGATAAATGTCTTCAGCTCCACCCTCTTGCTCCTGAGCTGTGTCCAGTCAAGCAGCAGGCACTCCCAGTTCTGCCACATGAGTAAGTCCTGACTCCTCCGTGTCCTCTCTCTGTCCATCCTGGGACTGTGTCAGCTCAGCACCCGTAATTGACCAAGCATTTTCTCCTGGTTTGACACCTACCTCACTCCTTAATCCCTCGCTCTCTTACTGTTGGTATGGTTCCTTCTAAAGTGCAAACCTGGTCACTCTTTCATTTAAAACATTTAAATGGCTTGTAACAATAGCAAATTAATACAGAAATTTTTATTACATGCCAGGTCATATTCAAAGTACTTTACATATATTCAGTCATGATTATGCCCTGGAACAGCATATCTAGAAACTTACCAGTCATCACTTTGGTATGTAATAATAAAACTGATGTTAATTGAGCCCCTATATTTTAAACACATAATTACAATATTAACTCATGTAATCCTAACAATATCCCAAGAATAAGGACTCTGAAAATTGTGGGACCTTAATGATTATATAAGGGTAGTATAGTACAAGGAGCTTGTCCAAAGATACATGGCTAATGAACAGAGAGCATTCACACTGTAATCCATGTTCTGAAGCACTGCACCACGATGGTTCCTAATAAGCTCCCTAGGTCTAGAGCCTAGCTCACAGCGCTCACCTGGCTCTTTTTTCCAACCTCCATTTTCTTTGACGTTGCATTCTCCTGTCTGGCTGATCTGCCACACTGAACTAAGCAGGTGCTCTCTTAAATGAAGTATCACCTGAACAAGCTTGATTCACTCAAGCTCTCTATTCCTTCTGTAAAAGTTGTCTGAGCCCTGTGACCCAGGATACTCACCACTAAAAGGTTACACTCTACAATCCTATGTACTTTGTTCCCATCAGCTAAACTGTATGCCTAAAAAATAACCATCAGTTGTGGTTATTAACATGCATGTTTATGCTAGCTATACCTATTATCATAAGCATCTAATTTAATTAAATGTTACACAAATTGATGAAATGTGAACAAGAAAGGAAAAAAAAAACCAGTCAAATGTTTTGAAAGACTAACTTATAATGAGTTTTCTTTTTTAAATGGTTGTCAAACGTGGTGAGACAACTGTGAAAGCCTGGGGAAAATTTGTAAATGTCTAGAAAGATTCTGTATTCAGATTTTGTCACAAATAATCTTTACGTTTTCACTCCAACATAAAGAAGCTAAAACTGGGAATTTAAACAGTGTAGCATGAGTGTGGTTTGTAAAACACTTCTGAGAATTTCAATTTGTGGACTTATACCCAAAGAGAATGACATCTCAAATGACGGTGAATTAATTGGGCATTATATTTTGTATAGTACAATGATATGATTAATAAAATGAATATATGATATATTGGTATTATCTGTGCCTTGCCAACTTAAAAAGAATTACCTGAAAAGTTGTCAGTCAGGACTGTTGGATGAGAGGGTTTCTAATCTCTTTGAAATATGGTACCATATGTACCATCATATCCAAGCACCAACCAAAGCACAGAACTCAGAGTTCTTCTAATATTAACCTATGAGGCACTTTCTGATCTCTCATTTTCTGTCTTTGAACATGCTTTCCTTTTGCTTGAAATGCCTTTTCCTAATCTTCTTTGCTACCTTTGATTTGTCTCTTCATTTTAGGTATTACTTGCTCTGCGGTATCTTTACAGATCTCCCCAAACTGGCTATATTCTCCTCTAAATGTCTATTAGAAACAACTACCTGAAAAAAAATTGTAATTAAAATTTTAGAGGAAATGATGAATGCATTCATCCTTATTGCATTTGTTTCTTTTGTGAGAAAGAAGTATTAGGATAGTTTAAAAAAATATAATTATAAGGATAAGAAATAAATTTACTAATATTTCTAATCCTAATATCCTATCCAGAATCTACAGGACAATCACCGGCTTGCCCATGACTAGAATTCGTGTGATAAGGGAATCCTGTAAAATACTGATTTGAGAATAATCAGCTACAAAAACTGGTTGTTTGTTTGCTTTTTTTTTTTTTTAAGATATGATTAGGTCAATAATTTGTGGGAGGGAAAACTGTTAGTAGTTCAAGGCAGGTTACTAAATATGACCCATAACTGAGACAGTAAATAGCAAAGTAGGGTTTGGGTGGCTGTAGAGGTTTCCCTGGTAAGCATATTTTATCTAATCAAAGTGGTATTTTGTAATTTTGAAGAGAATATAATTACAAGCATTTATTATCTAAGTGGAATGATTTTTGATAAGGGTGACACAGAGTTGTTTTTATTAGGTTGAGACAGATATCCAATCAGAACATACAGTGCTCTGTGTGTGTGTGTGCGCGCACACGTGCTAAGTTGCTTCAGTTCAGTTCAGTCACTCAGTCGTGTCCGACTCTTTGCAACCCCACGGACAGCAGCATGCCAGGTCTCCCTGTCTATCACCAAATCCCAGAGTTTACTCAAACTCATGTCCATTGAGTCAGTGATGCCACCCAACCACCTCATCCTCTGTCATCCCCTTCTCCCACCTTCAATCTTTCCCAGCATCAGGGTCTTTTCAAATGAGTCAGCTCTTTGCATCAGGTGGCCAAAGTAATGGAGTTTCAGCTTCAGTATCAGTCCTTCCAATGAACACGCAGGACTGATGTCCTTTAGGATGGACTGGTTGGATCTCCTTGCAGTCCAAGGGACTCTTAAGAGTCTTCTTCAAAACCACCGTTCAAAAGCATCAATTCTTCGGCACTCTGCTTTCTTTACAGTCTAACTCTCGCATCCATACATGACTACTGGAAAAACCATGACTACTGGAAAAACATCTAGCCTTGGCTAGATGGACCTTTGTTGGCAAAGTAATATCTCTGCTTTTGAATATGCTATCTAGGTTGGTCATAACTTTCCTTCCAAGGAGTAAGCGTCTTTTAATTTCATGGCTACAGTCACCATCTGCAGTGATTTTGGAGCCCCCCAAAATAAAGTCTACCACTGTTTCTCCATCTATTTTCCATGAAGTGATGGGACCAGATGCCATGATCTCAGTTTTCTGAATGTTGAGCTTTAAGCCAACTTTTTCACTCTCCTCTTTCACTTTCATCAAGAGGCTCTTGAGTTCCTCTTCACTTTCTGCCATAAGGGTGGTGTCATCTGCATATCTGAGGTTATTGATATTTCTCCCTGCAATCTTGATTCCAGTTTGTGCTTCATCCAGCCCAGCGTTTCTCATGATGTACTCTGCATAGAAGTTGAATAAGCAGGGTGGCAATATACAGCCTTGACGTACTCCTATTCCTATTTGGAACCAGTCTGTTGTTCCATGTCCAGTTCTAACTGTTGCTTCCTGACCTGCATACAGGTTTCTCAAGAGGCAGGTCAGGTAGTCTGGTATTCCCATCTCTTTCAGAATTTTCCACAGTTTATTGTGATCCACACAGTCAAAGGCTTTGGCATAGTCAATAAAGCAGAAATAGATGTTTTTCTGGAACTCTCTTGCTTTTTCCATGATCCAGTGGATGTTGGCAATTTAATCTCTGATTCCTCTGCCTTTTCTAAAACCAGCTGGAACATCTGGAAGTTCACGGCTCACGTATTGCTGAAGCCTGGCTTGGAGAATTTTGAGCATTACTTTACTAGCATGTGATATGAGTACAATTGTGCGGCATTGCCTTTCTTTGGGATTGGAACGAAAACTGACCTTTTCCAGTCCTGTGGCCACTGCTGAGTTTTCCAAATTTGCTGGTTTATTGAGTGCAGCACTTTCACAGCATCATCTTTCAGGATTTGAAATAGCTCAACTGGAATTCCATCACCTCCACTATCTTTGTTTGTATAATGCTTCCTAAGGCCCACTTGACTTCATATTCCAGGATGTCTGTCTCTAGGTGAGTGATCACACCATTGTGATTATCTGGGTCGTGAAAATCTTTTTTGTACAGTTCTTCTGTGTATTCTTGCCACCTCTTAAGTCACTTCAGTCGTGTCCAACTCTATGCAGCCCTATGGACTATAGCTTGCCAGGCTCCTCTGTCCATGGGATTCTCTAGGCAAGAATCCTAGAGTGGGTTGCCATTCTCTTCTCCAGATACAGAGATTGTGTCAATTATGTGGTTCTGATGCTTAAGAGAGAACACTTCCTTTTTTTTGGACTCACTTTCACTGGCAAAAAGCCATTTAACCTAAAAGGTGCAAAAATTGAAAAGCTGCTGTTCTCAGATATTTTGCTTCCCTGATGCCTTTCTATTGAAAGTCCCCAAATCAGGGGGATGAGTTGAATGCAGTTAGCTCTCAGAACCATCAACCATCAAGTGAAGTGGTCTCACTACATATGCACTGATTTTTTGTCCCTATAATCAATGGAAGCTTGGTGTATGTAGGTAGCAATGGCTCCTCTCTGGAGATTAGTTGAATGTATCTGGAGGGATGGTTTTCATTGGCATCTGACCATTCAGGTAGTCCTGTGTGAATAATTCCATATGATCTTCCAACTTTTTTGATCAACACCCTTCAGATATTCCTCTTTGCCCAGAAAACATATATATATACATTATATATATATATAACGTATATATACGTTATATATATGATATATATGGATATATATGTATATTATATATATATATGATATATATGGATATATATGTATATCATATATATGTGATATATATGTTATATATATATGTATATCATATATATGTGATATATATGTTATATATATATATGTATATCATATATATATGATATATATGTTATATATATATATGATATTTAGGCTTAGATATGATTAGAATGATATTTAGGTTTCTATATGGTTTCTACATATATATACATGCATATATATGTATATTATATATATATATGATATATATGTTTTATATATATATATATGATATTTAGGCTTAGATATGATTAGAATGATGTTTAGGTTTCTATATGGTCAGTCCATACTCACATTACATTTGCTACTTAAACTTACATTTGCTGGCTTCTATTAAACTATCAATACACTCCAGCCAAACCAAAGAATTCAGAGTTTTTCTAACATGAACACTTGATACACTTTATCATCTACCTACCCTTTGTCACATGTTGTACCACTCATCATCATATTTGTATTTTTTCTAATTTCCCAGATCTGCATTAATCTGGTCAGAATTAATCCTTTTCTTAAAGGAGTGTGGAATAAGTAATTAAGTATGCAGCTTTCTGTGTCTGTATTCAAAGTCTTTATTATTTTCTTTGCTTAACAAAGCCTAAATTACTATCATTTAGTACACTACTTGTTACTACTACAATAAACACTCAACAATTATCATGATTACATCTCGAATCCAGCATTTATCAGAATCTGCTTGTGTTGTGGTTTCTATGTACTTACTTCATCTCTTGTACTATATTATACTATAAGGTTTTTGAGGTCTGAGGCTTTGCGGTACTTAACTTTTAATCCCCTGAAATAATGTACATTTTAGGTGCTTACTTTAATAAATGTAAATTGAGTTGAATTGATAGTAATCTCACTATTCATGTTAAAATTTATCATGAACTATGGTGTATGTTTCAACTAGTAGCCTCCTTAAATAATGATCTTGTACTTGATACTGATAACCTCGTTCAATTAAAAATTTCTAAAAATGTAATTTGTACATAAAATGTCCAATAATCTCAGTAAAATACCCACAAGGAAGACTGTAGTAGAAGCCCTGAAATTTGGTTTTCATCCTTTTGATTTTTAAAGGTCAACTAAAATAAACAATTAATGATAAATTGTGTCATTGTTGACAAAGTAATCTCTCCAGGCCTTGAATTTCTTACTTGTAAAATGACTGTGTTACCTGAAGATTTCTAAAAACCTCTTTGGTTAAAGACATTATATGAAACTGTTATAGAAATAAGAGACACAACAACCTCCAAATGTTTATAGTAATCTAAAGAGGACTACTAGACTTCTCTGGTGATCCAGTGGTTAAGACTCCATGCTTCCAGTGCAGGGTTTTCAGGTTCATTTCCTGGTCATGGAAGCTCCACATGCTGCATGGTGCAGCAATAAATAAATAAATAGGACTACTATCAGAATGCATACTTATTCATCCATTTAGCCAACATATTGAGCAACTGTTGAAAATATAGACGGGCACTGTTTTAGAAATCAGAAAGACAGTGTTGAACAAAACAGCTCAAGTCTCTGGCATTGTGGAATTTCATCAAGTCAGGAAGATAGACAAAAATTAAGTCAACTGTGAGATAGACTATAAAGCTAAGGAGCAGATAAGTGCCGTGAAGAAAAGTATGCTAAGGGGTAGAGGCTGGCAGGAGGAGCTATTTTAGATAGAGAGGACGTTTAAGCAGGGACATTAGAACACATACAGCATTCTATTTAGAGAACAGCAAGTACAGAAAAAGGCCAGAGTCAAGAGGGCTTTTGGTTTATGGGAGGAACATGGATGAGGCTCGTGGAACTGAAGTCCAGTAAGCCAGAGAAGATGAGGACGGAGGTGTCATGAGGGGCCACATCACGCAGAGAAGTGATTCCTGGAAGGGGTGACTTTGCCCCTGAGGTACATTTGGCAATGCCTGGTGACATTTTTGGTTGTCACAGCTGTGAAAGGGATGTGACTGGCCTCTAGTGGGTGGAAGCCAGGAATACTACTAAACATCCCAAATTGCATAGGACAGCCCCCCATGGCTAAGAATTATCTTGTTCATAATATCTATAGTTCCAAGACCCGGAATCTCAGATGTAAGATCTCGTAGGTTACAGTAAGATATTTGCATTTTATTCTAAGTGTGAGAGGAAGCCACTGGACATTTTTCAACAGGGCAGACATATGCCATTATTGGACTTAGGTAGAGAATGACTATAGATGGAGGCAGGTAGAGACATGAAAACCAATGTGGAGGTAACGGGGAGTCCAGGAAGTAGATGCTGGTAACGGGGAGTCCAGGAAGTAGATGCTGGTGGGTGGACCAGCGTGGGAGCTGAGGAGGAAGGAAGCAGTTGTTGGACCCCCCACGTATAAATAACAACGATTTTTTTTTTCTTTTTAACGAGTTTTTCCACCTGGTTTCAAAGTCTCACAAGGTGATTTATATCATTTAAAAATTAATTTTAGGACAGCAATTGGCCGACATGGCAAAACATCAAGAGGATGTGTCTATGGAGGGAGAATTTACACTTCAATTTGTATCTTCACAAGAATATGAGAAATTACATCTTCTTAAGATATACTTTACCCACTTGAATTCAGTTTCTTACAGGTCAGTCTTCACCATATGGACTCAGTGGATCCAGAAGTCAATTTTATGCTGCTTAATATTATTCTGGGTTATATTAGAAGTTTAATAAGACCTCATTAAAAGTGATTTCCTATTCTTTCTACCTGAATTGAACATTCTCTGTATTTTCTCCTCCATAATGGAAAAGTCAGACATACACTCCAGAGCACATTTCCTGGAAGCTGATAAAATTGCTTGCTACTTATTTGAAATTTACATTGTTGGTAGCAAATATCCAAACATAATTATGAAGCAAAGTAGTCTAGGAAGCCTTAAGTGAACTTTATGTTTACAGCAAACCACTTCGCCTACAGGTACTTGATCCATAGCTTCATCCATGTTTTGTAGCCCAGAAAATTCCCATGTCAGGGCCCAGACACCATGTAATAGTCGTATGACTAGGGCAGGAAAAACATCATCCTTTGTCACCTACAAACAATCCTCTCACTTTTTTATATAACACTGGCATTCTAAGCATTATAATGTGGATTTATAATACAATTTCTTGTAGGCTGAAGCAATTTGGACTTAAATTAACAAGTTGCTTGTTTGGTACTTTACAATACCTGTTTTATTCATATTTATATTTTATAAAGACAAATCTATTGCTGTCAAATGTGTAATCTAGTATGGTAATTCTTTTAAGAAGTCATTATATTCTCTCTCTGTAGTAGTTTGTTTGAATGAAACTATTAAATAGAGACATATTAAGGAATATTTGGTTGGAAAATGATTGATGATTAAACTAATCCCTGTTGACTTTGATTAGTTAGTTCTTCTATTTTGCAATATTGATCATGTATAAAGAAGAATCTCAATTTGAATTTAACTAAAGTCCAGTTGGTCCTTGTAATGTAGTTATGTATCAAAATGTTATTATTAGGTAATTAAAACTTAAAAAGAAACACTGATTAAAAAATAAATGAAAAGTTATTTCAAAAGATACTGCATCAGGCTACATTTTGAAGATCAAATAACTGTTGTAAGCAATAAATAATGAGTAGAGTTAACAGAGAAACCCATTCTCAAAACATAAACTTGCAGGCTTCCATGAAGATCAGAGGAAAAGGAAAACGAATTGGTCAGTTCACATGCCTCGATTAAAGAGTTGTTTTTGTATCCCAGAAGGCCTAAAAATGGCTTAAAAACATTAAATCATCAACTCTGAACAGAAATACAGAGGCAGAAGTTTTCCAGAGCTTTCTACCCCAAAGAGGATAGTAAGTTTGAATCTAATGACTATGTAGAATTGTGGCTAAGTTTTTTCACTAAAATGAACTTAGGAAAAACAACTGATTTTGCATCTGGAGGATCTCTTTTGATTCTTTATGAATTTTCTGCCAGAAGTCCCAGAGCAGCCTCAGCCCATCAGTAGGTATCCCCTCTCTTGTATCTTTCTCTCTTAATTTTAATCACAGATGGGGAGCAATTTCTCAGGAAGTAGAAAATATATTCTTTTGTTGTTGCTCTCATTTGGTTGGATTTTTTGTTGTTTCAGTTTTTCTTTATTTTTGTGTTTTACTTTTGCCTGTGAGGGATGGTAGAATATGCCACTCCAAAATATGCCATCTTGGCAAAAGGATTATTTTGAGTTTAAAAGACTTGAAAAATAGCAAATCCTGTTCCCTTTTTCTTAAAAGCAGGAGATGGACTTCTCACGTGAATGATGACTTTGCTATAATAGGAGCAAAGTAGCATTCTTAATATCAAGGACAAGAAACTGAAACCCAGAGATTTCTATAAAAATGGACCTTCTAAAATAAGTCATCTTCCTTTAGCCTCTGCACATAATTCAGTTACTTCTCCATAATTGCCTCTCTTTGTTTATCCAACTATAAAAAACATGTAGGTAGGTTCTGCCTTTCTTTGGGTTTTCATTGCTTATGAGGGTTCCTATGTACCATAAAACTTACATAAATTGTATCCAGTTAGTTGTCCCTTAGTATCAGAGGGGAATTGGTTCCAGGACCCCCTCAAATACCCAAACCCAGGGATGCTCAAGTCAGTTTACTTCACAGGCCTTGCTGAACAGTCTAAGAGGGCAGAGATGAAAATTTGCCTTCCCTAACCTTCAGTATCTGTGGATGAATCTAAAATTTTTGACTTCTAAATACAAAGACATTTCATAACCACAACTTGAGTAGAAATGACTTATCTTACTGGAACTAACATTTGACAGATCTTTTGCTTGGTATGGTGAATGGCTACTTAAAGACCCTTAGGTATAGCAAAATAAAAGATATTTCTGTAAACTGGTATTCCCTTTGTCCCTGCCGCCCTGCAATATTTATCTGCTGATGCATTCAGCCTAAAAGGAAAGACCCCAAGTGGGAGGACCTCTGGAAATATTACACCCAATTAACATTTCTGGCTTTTAAAAATTAGTGTCTGTTTTACTCCTTATTGTTATTTTCTGTCTAGTTTCCCTGCTATGAAACAATGCTATTTAGCTCATCTCTAAATGTTTATGTTTTGCATATATACATACACATATACATATATTTGCATTTTGTCTATTTTAGTTATTTTTTATATGAATCTACTTAAAGTCTTCAGGAAGGCATAAATATGGTAATATCATAATGCTTTATTTAGAAATGCCCTTTGATTGCTTTGTACATGTGCTGTTTTGTCTTCACGCTTCCTTCTTCCTCCTTTGTATTGTTTTGCCCACCCGCCTCTCAGATCTACAGCCTCTTCTGAATATGGTTTGCTTTATTCTGACAAAATACTTCCTATATTCACATTTACATATATGGTGACATTTTGTCATCATTTTTTCACAAAAGTAAAAATAGCACATGTGCTTTTCTACTTTTATCATTCAACAGTCCTTTTGGAAAAATCTTTCAAGTCAATGAATAGCTTTATTTTTGTTCTTTTTCTGGGTTGAATAGCATTCTGTGACATGGGGTCTGGCATCATTTCTTAAATCATTCCTCTGTTTGTAGTTATTATCTCTGCTTCTAATTTTTTTTTTTTTGCCATCATGAGCAATGTTGTAATAACCATTATTGTACCTGTGTCCTTATACAAGCATTTTTATGGCATTGAATCCCAGTACTGAAATTGCTAGGTCATAAGACAAATGAAGTTTTAGAATTTTATAAGTGTTGCCAGATTACTTTCCAAAAAGATTATAAATCTTCATATTGTTGCCAGTAAAAGAGTATGCTTTTCCTATACCTCTGCCATCCACAGATGTTAAAGCTGTTTTTTAATTTTTCAGCTGTTGATTGTAAAGTATTATCTTGTGTTTACTCTAATTTGTATTTTCCTGACTGCTAGTGAATTTTTCATGTGTCTCATCTGTAACTTGCCTATTTATATCTTGTACCCATTTTCTGTTGGATTGTTTTACCTTTTTTTTTTTTTAGTGTGAGTGACTTTGTGAGAGCTCCTTTGTATGTCATTTGTGCAGTGTTTCCTTTCAAAGTAGTGTTAATCTGTTGACTTTAAACCTTATAATACAAAAAGTTTTTAATTCTCAAGTGTTCAGGTATTTGTATATTTTATTTTGTAATTTTGGCTTTAGTCTTGCTTTAAAATGCTTTCCTCAATTCTAACATACATATAGCGTTCAAATTCTTTTTTAAAATGATTTAAAATACTTGTTTATTAATTATACAATTAATTGTATAAATTGAAAAAAAAAAAAAAAGCACAAACTGAAAGTTGAGAATTATGTTTTATTCGAAGATTTTCTGAAGACCCAAGTCTGGGAGGCAGCCTCTCAGGTAATGCTGAGCCACTGCTCCCAGGAGGTAAGGGAGGAGTCAGTGCACAGGGGTTTCACAACAAAACCCAGACACTCAGGACATCAAAAGATTATTGTTAATTAAAGAAAGCCAGACATCTCAAGTTAATGACTTTAGTGCTTTTCGGTTTATAGGAAGGTTACCAGAGTCTGTGAGGGCTCATTGAAATCACTTCTTTGATTTATACTTTAACTGTTTAGGGCCAGTATCCTGCCTTTTCATACTGAACCCTCTCAGGGCACACAGTCAGGACCGGGGAAGGGGCTGCCTTAGTGGCTGATGGCTTGAAATCCTTTGTTTACTGATGTGGCAGATGATGTTCTTCATCCACAGTGGCAAAATTATTCCTTGGCTTAAATTTGGTGGTTTACGGATGCTGATAATTTATATTCATCATGCGATTCATAGATGTTGATACTTAATTTCAACAGAATTATAGGTATAATGGGTATAATGTATGAAAAGTGTCACCTTTTCCTGAAAAACTACTCAGTAATCCTAGCTGACTTGGATATCTCTTACCCAGCTCCTTATTTTGCCCTCTCTGCCCCTATAACATTGACTTACCACTTTGAGTTGAAATTGTATGTTTTAAAAAGTTGTCTATTTACCTGGCTAAGCTACAAATTGTTCCAGGGAAGGACTGTGTCATATTTATGTTTACATCTCTAGTGCATAACAGTTTCTTTAAATCACTGGAGGGTGTGTGTGTGTTAGTCCCCAAGTCGTGTTTGACTCTTTGCTATCCCATAGACTGTAGCCCACCAGGCTCCTCTATCCATGGAATTCTCCAGGCAAAGAATACTGGAGTGGGTTGCCATTCCCTTCTCCAGATACCACTGGGTACTTAATAAATATTTGTGGAATTAATTTGATTTAGAAAAGCTTTTTTGTTTGCCTAGCTGCATTAATTACTATATCATAAGAACAGGTAAGCTTATTTCTTAATTCTGATAATAAAGGTGACCATTTATTGGAGTTTATTCTGCCAGATACTATTCTAAAAACATTACATGCATTATCTCATCTCTCATCATGCCTCTGTGAAGCAGATAGTATTATCCTCTGTTACAACAGGTGAACTCAAGGCCATGCAAGGAGAAAGTGGCACACCTGGAGTTCAACCTAAAGTCTGTCTAGTTGGGGAGCCCACATTAATTTGCCCTCTGCCACACTGCTTTCCAGCTTCAAAATTATCTATTGTTCCTATTCTAAAGAGATACTTTTCAAGAAGACCCCTTGTTTTATGATCTCCTTAGCTCTAAGGCATATATATTTTGTTTTACTGGTAATTAATCCAAAGGGTCATTCATTTTGTTTGTAGGGAAAAAATAGTAACCATTTCTTTTAACACTAAAAAGTTAAAGTTATAAAACTGAGATTAGAGCAACAGAAGAAAAATTGTTCATAGTTTCTCTAATATCTAGGTGTTATTGGACCTTGCATTAAAAAAGCACTGAAATGTGTCCCTCACCCCTTTAAAACTAGCATATGGGAAAAACCTTTGAAACTAAATGATGAATGAAGTGGACACCCAGGAAATTATTTCAAAAGAGAACTTTGTAAACAAGTGCAGCAATACCATTTATAATACATATTGATTTTTCTGAAAAATAAAATTATGCATTACAAGTTCACTGTTCTATTTAAATTGGTTTGCTAGGAAGCCATGCATGGAATAACAATATAAGTCATTATTTTTATTATGTGATAAGATCCGCTGATTATGGTATTTACACCTTTGACATTTCATATAATTGATGATCATTTTAGCAAAAAAATTAGTTTTAAATATATGTGCATTAGATACATCATTTTCTTTATGGATTTATCATTTATATATTCAGGGTGCCTATATAAGGTTTATAATTATGCTATAATTCAATAATATATTTACCTTAAAATTTTTGACTCAATATGATCTAAGTTAGGGCATACTATAATAACATAGAATATTTAAGAGAAAAATCAATAATATGCTTTTAGAATAAAATAATTTAAATACATTTCATTTTTCTATATAATTATAACAACTGAATGTCTTAATGAGAAAGTGATTTATAAAATATCTCCCTTATTTTATAGTGGCATATCTTCAGAAAATAATGTAGTAAGAAAAAAGAAATCCATTTTTTTTTGTCTGTAAGTGAATGAGATTTGAAATCCACACTACTTTCTTTACCTTTTAGTTTTTATCTGTTCTTCACATCTTGATTCAAAGAGACACAATGCTTTTTCTGACTATTTGAGGCTAAAACAACACCATACTTTGAATACCTATGCAGTTAGCAACATTTGACGTTCCTTCACTTATATATTCCTCCACTCACCAATTATTTTCTGGCAGAAGCTTCCAACTTGTGAAATTTTGTTGTGGTAGTTTAGACTGTATATGTGTATACGTGTATTTATATATATTTATTTATAGACTGCTTTATGGCTTATGACTTCCCAGGTGGCTCAGACGGTACAATGCGGGAGACCAGGGTCCAATCCCTGCGTCGGGAAGATCTCCTGGAGAAGGAAATGGCAACCCACTCCAGTACTCTTGCCTGGAAAATCCCATGGATGGAGGAACCTGGCGGGCTACAGTCCATGGGGTCACAAAGAGTAGGAAACGACTGAGCAACTTCACTTTCACTTTGTTGCTTATGTTTTGAATCATAGTATAAGTTACAGTCTTGGTAGAAGGGACAGGATCTTATTCTTCTTCATGCCCTGGCCTACACCTTTATGCTGTTCATAACCTTATCCTCACAAACTAACCATAATACACAAAATAACATAGCATAAAATCTTACCCCATTGCTGGATCAATTGACATGGCCTCAGTATGGGTTAAATACATGCCTGATAGACCATGGGTGGAATCTGATTGTTGATATTTTTTTCCAGTTCTCACTAACAGTTGCATTGATTTTTATGTACACAGTATTCTCAGAGCGCATGTTTAACAGGAGAAAACATTCTATATATTAAGGAAATTGTCACAGTTCATTTCTGTCACACACTCCTATAATTCAAATTTAGAAAAAATATATCCAGAATATTCATCACTCAAAAAATTCTTAGCTGTAGTAGGCGCATTCGTATTAAATTTATAAAATTAATTCTGTAACTTTATTGTGAAGATGTACAAATCTAATTTCTAATTTAAATGAGTTAAATAGACTTTCTCTGATTACCTAGCAACAGGCTATAGTTTATTTGGAAAATGACATTTCATTTTTTTCAGCAAAATATGTTAAGACATATTCTTTGAAATCTCAAGTACTTATGATCCATGCAATGGAAAGGAAATTATGGAATCTGGTTTTCATTGCCTGCATTTGCCCTGCCACTAACTAATTAGGTGATTTCACCTACATGCTTTTTGTATCCATTTTGTCTGTGCAAAAAGGAGTTATGTTAGATCACTGCTAGGGTCTTTCCAACTGTGATCCTAAAAGACATAATCCTTATAGTTAGCTATATGTGAGTGGACTTCCTAGAAATTTTATCACTTAATTTGCTTAAATTCAGCCTCTATTAATTACGTATATTTCATTTCCAATTCAAGTCAAGCTCCACAGAAAGGAGCATTGAGTCTCCATATTTCAGCATTTAATTGCTAAACAACATAATGATTGGCAACATGTATACTGATAAGGGAGAATTGAATAGCAAAAAGCTTGTCTCATTTTGGTAACAGAATTATTTGTAGTTTTTAGAATAGTGCCCCAACTGTTTAGGAACAAAATTTAAATTTATTCATTAAAGACTTCTAGGCTCACTTTCCCTGCTTAAAATCCTTCTATAGGGTAAAATAGACATCAGTAGTATTCCATGATCAGGTTCTATTGCAACTTGTCTTATCTCAGAAATGTTTGCATTTTGTCTGATATTAATTATAGTATATTATTATATTGTCAACTTCTCTATGTATCTATGTCCTTTTGCTTTGTGTATCTCTCTTATAAGCAGCACATAACTAGAATTTTTCCTTAGTTGTGCAGTTCTTTTTTTTTTTTCCAGACAGCTAGATTAGTTCATTTACTTTTATTATGACCACTGGTATATTTATATGCCATCTGATTTTTGTGCTTTCTATTGATCTTACTTTCCCCATTTTTCTCATCTTCTCCTGCATTCTTTTGCCTTAATGGATATTTTTAAATACTATTTCTTATTTGACTTGGAAGTTATACACTACATTATTACTCTTAAAACTTTAAAAATATGTAGTTAACAAAGTCTAAAGGTAATAAATATGCCTACTCTTTCTTGAGTTGAGTATTAGTCACTTAGTCATGTCTGATTCTTTGGGACCCCATGCACTGTAGTCTGCCAGGCTCCTACGTCCATGGGATTTCCCAGGCAAGAATACTGGAGTGCCATTGCCATTCCTTCTTCAGGGGATCTTTCTGACCCAGGAATTGAACCTGGGTCTCCCACATTGCATGCAGACTCTTTACTGTCTGAACCACCGGGGAAAATTTATTTACAAACATGTTTCTCCTTTTCTACATGTTATTAGTATAAGTGTTCATGTAATAGAGAAGGAGGCAGGGGATGAGTGACCTCTGTGGTCTCTTCTAATAAAAGCACTAATCCCATCATAAGGAGCCTAGCCTTAAGACCTCATTTAAACATAATAAACCTCCCCATAGCCCCCATCTCCAAATATCATCACACCGGAAGGTAGAGTTCAGTATATGAATTCTGAGGGCACGTAAGTCAGTCCAAAGCACAAGATAATTTAATAAAGAAAAGATAATGTTTTCAAAGAACAGTGCCAGAAAATTGGGATTTCCACATGCGAAAAGAAAAGTAAGATGAAATAAAGAAAAATAAATTTGAACTTTCTTACCATAGTTTTTGTAAGTACTAAAACTATAAAACAGGGGAATAAAAAGGAGAGAATCTTTGTGATTTTGGTTTAGGCAAAGATTTCTTAAAAGTATAAAAGGCAAATACCATGAAAGAAAAGAATTGGCTAAGTGAACTTCATCAATATTTACTATATTTTTTCTTTGAAGAAGAACACTGTTAAGAAAATGAAAAAAAAAAAAAAAGCCAAGTATTAGGAAGAAATACTTGCCAAAACTCTGGTAAATTTTATACAGACTGTATAAAGAAATCATACAACTAGATAATAAAAAGGCAAACAAAAAAATTTAATTTTTAAGAAATTTAATAGATATTTCACCCATGAAGAAAGCAAAGGATAAACAAGCACTCCAAATCATTAGTCACTAGGAAATGCGCATTACAACCACTGTACGCCCCCTCCTAGCTCAGTCAGTAAAATATCAACCTTCAGTGTAGGAAACCACCTGCCAAATAGGAGATACGAGCTTGCTCCCTGAGTGGGAAGATCTCTGGAGAAGGAAATGGCAACCCACTCCAGTATTCTAGCTTAGGAAATCCCATGGACTAAGGAGCCTGGCAAGCTACAGTCCCTGGGACGTGACTTAACAACTAAACCATAGCCACCGAAAGTTAAAAGAATGTTATTTACCAAGTGTTAGTGTGTGGTGAGAAATATTAACAACCTTAGGTATGCAGATGATACCAGTCTAATGGCAAAAAGTAAAGAGAAACTAAAGAGCCTCTTGATGAGTGAAAGAGGAAAGTGAAAAAGCTGGCTTAAAATTCAACATTGAAAAAACTAGGATCATGGCATCTGGTTTCATGGCAAATAAAAGTAGAAAAGGTGGAAGCAGTAACAGATTTCCTTTTCGTGGGCTCCAAAATCACTGTGGATGGTGACTGCAGCTATGAAATTAAAAAACTCTTGCTCTTTGGAAGGAAAGCTATGACAAACATAGACAACATAATCAAAAAGCAGAGAAATCATTTTCTCAACAGAGGTCCCTATATTTAAAGTTATGATTTTTCCTGTAGTCATGGACAGATGTGAGAGTTGGACCATAAAGAAGACTGAGCACCAAAAAATTGATGCTTTCGAACTGGGGTGCTAGAGAAGAGTCTTGAGAGTCCCTTGGACTGCAGGGAGATCAAACCAGTCAATCCTAAAGGAAATCAACCCTGAGTATTCTGGTTGAACTGAGCTCCAATACTTTAGCCACCCAATGCAAAAAGCTGACTCATTGGAAAAGACCCTGATAGTGGGAAAGATTGAGCACAGGAGAAGAAGGAGGTGACAGAGGATAAGATGGTTAGATAGCATCACCAACTCAATGGACATGAATTTAAGCAAACTCCGGGAGATCATGAAGGAGATGGAAGTCTTGTGTTCTGCGGTCCATGGAGTTGCAGAGTAGGACACAACTTAGTGACTGCATAACAACATCATAAGTGTTTGTGGAACAACTGGAACTCACATACTATTGGTACAGCTCCTTTGAAAGTCAGTTTGACAAATTTGCTGTAAGGTTAAACATTCAGTTACTATATGACTCAGCTATTTCGCTTGTAGATATTCACCCAGGAGAAATGAAAACGTGTATCCATGCAAATATTTTTATGTTCATTGCTGCTTAATTGATAATAGCCAAAAACTGGAAGCAACCCAAGTGTCCATGAACGATTGATAAACTAACTGTGTTATTGACATATCTCTATAATAGTATAGTATTAAGAAACAAGTAACAAATGACTAATATATGCAGCAACATGGATTAACCTCAAAAGCAAATAGACTACATTCGAAAACAAATAAAGAAATGCAAATAAAGGAATGCATATGGAATAACTCCATTTATATACAATTCTAGAAAGGGGACGACAGGACGAAATGGTTGTATGGCATCACTGACTCAATGGCCATGAGTTTGAGCAAGCTCCAGGAGATGGTGAAGAACAGGGAAGCCTGGTGTGCTGCAGTCCATGGGTTGTAAAGAGCTGGACACGACTGGGTAACTGAACAACATAGTGACAGAAAGCTCAACTGGGAGCCGAGGATGGAGATGGAGGCAGATTTGCTTGGGAAAGGGCATGAGGAAACATTTTTGGGTGATTCAGGTGTTTCATATATTGGTCTGGTGATTATGTGCTTGGGTAGATTTTGAAAACTCATTGAATTTTATACTTAAAATTGCTGAATGTTGTTTCTATCTTAACAAGGAAACTCTGTTGGCAGGTCATTATTCCTTTGAAAGTAATCGTTACTTTTTTGTCTGGCAGCTCTTATAAAATTTTTAGGGAAGAGGAGTTCCTTAGTGTTCTGCAGTTTTATTACAGTATATCACAGTGTGATTTCTTTCTATTTATTTATCTTACTTGTGATTTACTTTGATTACAGAAGCTGTAAGTCATGCTTTTATCAGTTGTAGAAAATTCTGTTACTATCTCTCAAATGTTACCTCTTCCTTGTTCCTTTTTTATTCTCTTCCTTTGGGACTCTAATTACACTGACATTACATTTTCTCTTTTTTTAAATATAAATTTATTTATTTTAATTGGAGGTTAATTACTTTACAATACTGTGTTGGTTTTGCCATACCTCAACGTGAATCCACCACAAGTATACACGTGTTCCCCATCCCGAACACCCCTCCCACATTCTCCATCTCTTCCACTTTTCATTTCCTTATCTCTCCATGCTAAAGTCTAAGCAATCTTTTAGACAGATATGCCAGTTCTTCTTTCTTTCATTTGTAGTTACCCAATCCCTGGGTCAGCAAGATCTCCTGGAGAAAGGAAAGCCTACCTACGTGCCTGGAGAATTCCATGGACAGAGGAAACTGGAGGGCTACAGTCCGTGGGGTTGGACACGACTATATGACTGACACACTTTCTTACTCATTAATGCTGGCTACTTGCTTGTGAGTTCTGTCTTTGGATAGTAAGTGCCTATTGGTAGGAACTTATTTATGGAAAACTTGAAAACTCGAACTCTGAATTGACAGATTATCCCTGAAAAGATTTATAGTTCCTTCTGCCAGATTCTTGGAGTCAATTGAAATTAATTCTTAACTGTTCCGAACCACAAACAATGTGAATCTTAACCCCATCACACCTTGAGAATGGTATGTGGATTCTCAAGGGAGAATCTTTTCCCTTCCAGAAATCACCCTAGATCATCAGCCCCCAACCTTTTTGACACCAGGGACCACTTTCGTGGAAGACAGTTTTTCCGTGGACTGGGAGCAGGGTTGGTTTCAGGATGATTCAAGTGGATTACATTTATTGAGCATTTTATTTCTATTGTTGTTACTTCTCTTCCACCTCAGATTATCAGGCATTAGATCCTGGAGTTTGGGGACCCCTGCCTTAGATAGGCAATGTTCTTTTCATTTTCCTTTCCTGATGATAGATATCTTTTTTTCTAGTCCAGTCTATTAATGATGATAAAAGTGATCTGGTTCTAGCTCTTGATCTTACACAGTCCTGAACTCTGTACTCCTAATCCCTTCTTGACAATGAAAACTCAGGGGTCTAGGATCCTGGGAATGTCCAGTGAACACTTTCAGGGCAGAATCTACTTTGCACAATGAAAATAAATTAACAGAATTCTTTGAAAAATAAATAAATACCTTAAATAATCATGATTTATTAATAGTGCTTACCTAAATTAAGGATATATATGTATGTGTGCTTATGAGATGCTTTAAATATGGATTTGTTTCCTTCTTGTGACATCAGGAATTACATAGACAATTTTGTGTTCAACTGATGACTCAAAATATTCAGAGACAAAAAAACATTGTTTTCAAGGTCAAATCAAATTGGAAGCAATCATTCTTCATTCCATTTATAAGACCTAGGTAACTTGTCTTGGTAAAACTAGTACAAAAAATGCCTTTTTGTAGATAGATAGTTAGAATACCATACAGAATTCATTTTTGTCTGTCAAAACCAAAATTATTTGCAACCCATATATACATACAACCTTGTAGGCTGACACCTCACTTAACTGTTAAATCACCTTAAAGATTATCTTGTCTTTCTTTTATGTGAATTCAGGAGCACAAAGCTATTTAAAATTCCTTCTCTAGAGATATTCTATTAGGAGTATTATATTTCTTTGGCAGTCCTAAAGAGAACCAGCTCAATATTTTAACATCATATTTTTCAAAGCCACTTTGGGTTATTTTTTTAAAAATTAGATTGAAACCTGAGGGGAAAAAATATACACTATGTACATGGGATGAATTTCAGCAGGGTTCTATAGCTCAGAGTTCTTTCACACCCTGTTTAGTGTCTAGGTAAAACATTCTCTGTTAGCATAGCAACATTCAAATATGCAAGAGATTAGTAAGTAAAAGCATAAATAGGTAGATTGTGCTTTCACCTACTACTCTCTGCGTGTTTGAATATGCACAAGCATATATATTGTGTTTTCACACATAAGTTTTAGAATGTCCCAGAGGGTATAAGAATAAAAGAAAAAATAAGATTCACTGTACCATTAAAAATAGTCTACAAGACCAGTGCAAATGTAGGGAAAAGGAATTATTGAAGCATAGCTCAGGTAATTTTAAAAGACTGATGCTAATAGGCAGTAGAAACTGAACACATTCGGAATTATAAAATGAAAGAAAATAGTGGACAAAGAAGTTGATAGCAATAATAACTACCGCTTACTAAGCTTACTGAGTTCCTACTATACATTAGAAATACATTGAGTGCTTTACTTAGAAAGTCTCAACTCTAAGAGAATCCATTTATCAAGTGCTTAATACATGCCACTTTTGTCCATAGAACAGTTTTTTGAGTTAGGTACTATTATTTGCCCCATTCTGCAAATATGGTAACTGACAGTTAAGACCTTTATCAACTAGTCCAAGGTTACATAAACTTTAAAGTTAAGTCAGATATCAACTCCAAGATAGGCTGTCTGCAGAGACTGTACTCTATAGCAGCCTCTCTGTTATATTGTCATCTAACTACTTAAGCTTTCTCTCAACCCCATTGTTGTTGTTGTTCAGTCACCAAATCCTGTCTGACTCTTTGTGACACCATGAACTGCAGCATGCCAGGCTTCCCTGTCCCTCACCATCTCCCTGAGTTTGTCCAAGTTCATGTTCAATCAGTGATGCCATCCAGCCATCTCATCCTCTGATACCCTCTTCCCCTGCCCTCAACCCCGTTCAGTTCAGTTCAGTTCAGTCACGCAGTTGTGTCCGACTCTTTGTGACCCCATGAATCGCAGCATGCCAGGCCTCCCTGTCCATCACCAACTCCCGGAGTTCACTCAAACTCATGTCCATTGAGTCGGTGATGCCATCCAGCCATCTCATCCTCTGTTGTCCCCTTCTCCTCTTGCCCCCAATCCCTCCCAGCATCAGGGTCTTTTCCAATGAGTCAACTCTTCGCATGAGGTGGCCAAAGTACTGGAGTTTCAACTTTAGCATCAGTCCTTCCAATGAACACCCAGGACTGATCTCCTTTAGGATGGACTGGTTGGACCTCTTTTCAGTCCAAGGGACTCTCAAGAGTCTTCTCCAAAAAGACTCAAAAGCATCAATTCTTCGGCGCTCAGCTTCTCAAAAGCATCAATTCTTCGGCGCTCAGCTTTCTTCACAGTCCAACTCTCACATCCATACATGACTACTGGAAAAACCATAGCCTTAACTAAACGGACCTTTGTTGGCAAAGTAATATATCTGCTTTGTAATATGCTATCTAGGTTGGTCATAACTTTCCTTCTAAGTTAGGGTGTGTCTAATCTGTCCCATTTTAAAAGTGGACAAATAGAGGTAGAAACTAAGTAACTTGCACAGGATTACTTGTGAGTAATATTAATAGCATCCAGTTTAAAACTGGTTTAGTCTATTTCAAGACTCTATGCACTTTATACTATATTATTCAATCTTTGTGATAGTATTTTTCATTCTTCAGTTATACATTCCTTTGGTCATACATTTAACAAATGTTTGTTGAGCGTTTTGTACCATGCATTCTTTTGCATGTATTTAAAATTTTTAAATAAGATAGTCAATGCAAGAAAATGTGCAACTATCACTAGTAATTTTATGATACTATGATTTTCTATCATAAATATCTTAACCTCTTGGTTTATATGACATTGAAACTGAGTCTAAGTTTTATATCAGATTCGGTTTCCAGAACAATATGCTTGACTTAAAACCTGTCCTATAATTGCAGAGATGACTAGTTTTATTTCATAATTCTGCTTGAATGATTATTTAAGTAGACAAAATAGGTAATTGTTTCCTTTCTAAGTCCTTATCCAAAATAGTCAGTTTAATAAGGTAAACCAATATTTGGACTTATCAGGAGAATGTGCTTTGCCAACAAGTAAGTAAAAGGGTCTTTTCTGCATCATTAACACTTGATGTTGGGATAGTAGTTCTTAGAAAGAGTCTCATAATAAAAGCAGTAGTGATGTCAAGAACTAATTGACTGATTTTAATTGAAGAGCATTTATATGACAGTAAGATATATTCAACTTGGTTTTGCTTTTCTTTAAAAAGCTGAAACTCTTCTTCCCAGTAGCAATTAAAAATAAATAGCAGTCATTTACTTACTGTGGGCTTATAGTGGCCACAACATTGCTTCCTTGCATGAGTAATTTACTTATCTAAAGCAAAGTAATTCAACACTGAAATTATCTTGAAAATTAAAAACCATTCTAGATAATGAATAGTTTCAATTTCTATAGCACCAATTTATCTATAGTTTTCCTTTTTAATGTATTCTTCTGCACATATACAACTTACTAACAAAAATGGTCTGATTGAGACTCTACCTCCATGAACTATGTGTAAAGCTCAGACTCTGGGGTTAAGTCTATAGACTTGGGAGTGACATTTATTCATTCAACTATCATTTACTGCAAAGTTTCTTTAAGCTGGATATTTTCTGGAATTCTTTGGGAATAAAAGAAGAAAAAAATTAGTCTCAGAAAAAGAATTATTATAGGCTTAGGATAATATTTAATCTAATTTCATCCCTTTTATTTAGTTATATTATAATTTATGTGACCAATCCCTTATTGATTATTTAAAAAGATACTTTTTTATTGCTGTAAAAGGCCGATGTTGAGCATATCTGGTAATAAATATTTGTTAGTATTTCTCATTATTTCCTTGGAATGTATTTCTAACAGTAAATAACTAGATTAAAAGAACATACATTTTAGTTTATTAATAAATTTGACAAAAGTCTACTCCAAATGGCAAAATAGGAAATAAATTTATATCATTTTACATTGCTACCAACACAGTATGAGAGACCCTTTCCTTACTTCTTTTCTTGTCAGATTTCAGACGGAGAAGGCAATGGCACCCCACTCCAGTACTCTTGCCTGGAAAATCCCATGGACGGAGGAGCCTGGTAGGCTGCAGTCCATGGAGTCGCTAAGAGTCAGACACAACTGAGCGACTTCACTTTCACTTTTCACTTTCATGCATTGGAGAAGGAAATGGCAACTCCCTCCAGTGTTCTTGCCTGGAGAATCCCAGGGACAGGGGAGCCTGGTGGGCTGACGTCTATGGGGTCGCACAGAGTCGGACATGACTGAAGCAACTTAGCAGCAGCAGCAGCAGCAGATTTCAGAAGATAGAATATCCCATTAAATGTACTTCATTGATCATTGCTCTTCAAATACTGTCTTTAAAATTGTTAAAAAGTTTCTCATTTTCAAGAATGATTTATAAAATCAAATGGCACTAATCAAAAATTTTGGGTTGACATTGTTAGTTCGTCTTTGAAGAGATTATCTAGCTTTCTTTCTTAAATATTCTGGATTTTAAAGCATTAAGAGGTTATGAAAATTCTGTCATTTGGTTTGGGACATTTATTTGACTAAAAAAGTGAAGACTGCAGCTGGCCTTATGACCAATGAGGTAAAAGCAAATGTCAGAAATGAAATAGATCAGTATTTTGTTGGGGCTTATTGGGTTTTATAAAAAAAATACAGGATATTATGAATTAAGTAGCAAACCATTTTCTTGTGCTAATGCATCTTGTTTAAGCACAAAATTCTACCTACAAAAATATGAAAACAAAATACTGTGGGTAGGTTTACAGGGTCCTGCTGCTGCTGCTGCTGCTGCTGCTAAGTCACTTCAGTCGTGTCCAACTCTGTGCGACCCCATAGATGGCAGCCCACCAGGCTCCTCCATCCCTGGGATTCTTCCGGCAAGAGTACCGGAGTGGGTTGCCATTTACTTCTCCAATGCATGAAAGTGAAAAGTGAAAAATGAAAAGTGAACATCTTATTTAAAAATAAAATTCTACAGTAGCCTTACACTTAACCTATAATAATCGATTGCATTTTTATAATAGCAGTTTTGTCCTTCCTGAGTTTGTATGCTTCCCTATTTGAGCTCTTTTCTGATCTTTTCTCAATAGTTATTATTTTTTTAATTTCTAGAACTATGGGACACAAAAACCGCTATGTCAAAGTCCCCCGTGGTCACATCTGGGTTGAAGGTGATCATCATGGACATAGTTTTGACAGTAATTCATTTGGGCCGGTAAGTCATCTCATTACTAATATGATTGGATTTCAAATATAGAAACGAAAGTACATCACAGATGTTGCTCAGATAACCCGGTCAAGACTTGTCCACGAATTTTATAGTGGAACACTTTATGTTTGAAAATTTCCTTTTAAATATCATATGGATAACTTAAGCTGTCCGTGGGTGTGTAGGTGTGTGTGTGAGTGAGACATACATATTAGACAACTCAGGCAAGTGATGCTTTCAGCCTGCTATGATCTCAATAGAAATGTTTGTTTTTTTCCCACATATATGTTTTGTACCTTATGTTTTCAATTAGTGTTTGACAGAAATAAGTCAGTAGTTTAAAAGGGATTTATAATGGAAATCATATTGGTTAAGTAACATCTTTCAGCTTTTAATTTATAACAGAAATGCTCATGTTCTTATACCATGTTTATATTCCATAAAATATGTGACTAAATTCATATTTTACAATTTTTTTTCAGTTTTGAATGCATACAGAAGTGCTCTATATATGAACCTCTGTAATAACTCATTGTATAAAGAATATTTTAGTTAATGGAAACTGCATTATTTCTCTTTTATTAATAAGATTAAATCTGTTAAATGTATCATGTCGGCCAAGTCCACATTAAAATGTAAACTTTAGTTTGGGTTTAATTGAGAGAGTAAGTGTCTCTGAAATGAAGTGTTAAAAATGTTGTTGTTCTGTTATCTAGTCACCTATGTCTCTTTAAAATCCTAGATCTTCAACCCATTAGATTTTCCTATATCTAGACATGCCCTTACTTGTACGTATGTAAAAGATAATATTGAGCTCCGTTAGTTACATAGGTATGCGAAAATATTATTCACATCCTTTTGTCTAAAACGAAATGGTTGGTGGTCTTATATAAAACCTTTTTCTTCACCTGTTGTGAGGAACCACTATTACCATCACTGCAGGAGCAGTCACTTTACTCATCTTTGACTAAAAGTACAAGAGGCTTGGGACTGGATAAATGTTTATGTGTGAAGTGGAAAGGAACTTTAGGAGACAACATCTACTTCTTTTTCTAGCTGCAGTGATACTAATGAAAATGCCTAAGGTCTTTCTTGCTTTTGCATAGTAATTATTAAAGAAATAAAATTTAATCATTGTAAGGTGTATCAGAAATGAAGTGAACAGATTGGAATTGTTGTAGAGGATCCCTTGAAGAGTGTAGTAAAAGTGACTGTCATAAAGAAACTTAGTAGCAACTTGAAAGTTAAAATAAATCACCTAAAAGCAGTTTTATTTCTTTTTCATCATTAAAATTAAATCTATTAAGTGTATCATGCTGGCCAAATCCACATTAAAATGTAAGTTTTAGTTTGGGTTTTAATTGTGAGGGTAAGTGACTCTGAAATGAAGTGTTAAAAATGTTGTTCTCTTATCCATTGCACATGTGGGGTAAATAATTACTAATTTAATAAGTACTAAAGCTTGAAATTGAGTTGCTTTTTCTTTATTACCAAATGAAGCCAATGCAATCTTATCTATATAATTAGTATTATTGTCAGTTACTTGTATTCCAGAAACTTTCTTATTTGGGAGAGAAAAATTATTAATAGAGTTGATAGCCAGAATACTTGGAATTGCAATTCCAACCTTCAGGATCATATCTATTGTTCAGTTCTTTCTGGGTTCTCTTTCCTGCTGTGTACTTCATAGTAGTACTGTGAACCATTGAACTTTAAGTAGACCTATGGAAGTTGAAAATATATCAGCAATGAAAATATCTTCTGTCACTTATAAGCTTAAAAAAAGAAAGAAAGAAAAAGTGAGAGACGTATGAAGGGCAGTCTCATCGGGTTTATTACAATAAGAAACTACAATATGCAAAACATTGACAAATATATTCTGTGTAGGACCTTAATGCCATTGATTTACATCAAGTTTTTAAAGTAAATATACTTGAATTTACAACTTGAACCAGTAACATGAGTCAGAGACATAGAACCACTTTGAAATTTAGTGATTTTCTTCTTTTTATAACGGATATAAATATATAGATGCAGAATGGCCTTTGGTTCACAAGTTGGAATAAACTATAAATTTCCATTTACTTAATGTGTATTGTTTTATTTGTCAAAATTAGATGAAGAACCTGTACTAGAATGAAAGAAAACATTTGTCACATCAAATACTAACCTATTTGTATTTATGACTTTTAGTACATATATTTTTACCCTTACAGTAGATTTCATATTTACGTTCCAATAGCATTTATGACTAGGAATAGTGATTAGTAATGATGCTCCTAAATGAGTTTAAAAGAATAGAGGGGGAAAAAAAGTGAATTAAAGGCCTACCATTTGTTTTTTTAAACAGTAGGCTTTTTATTTATTAAGAGGTAGACAGATGAACATGGAAGGCTGGCCCATTTTAACTTACCCGAAGTTCATATTGCACAGCATTCATCCATCCTACACTGTCAGAAATCTTAAAAGAAATACCCAAGACTGCCAGAAGGATTTTTCTTCCTACTTCTTCTTAGCAAGAAGAGTCAATGAACTGCTTGCAAAGAGTGAGTGAAGTCACTCAGTCGTATCCGACTCTTTGCGACCCCATGGACTGTAGCCTACCAGGCTCCTCCATCCATGGAATTTTCCAGGCAAGAGTACTGGAGTGGGTTGCCATTTCCTTCTCCAAGGCCTACCATCTTTATTTAAAGCTAAACTCTGATGTTTGAGTACAGAGATTTCGTATTACATTTTTGACCAATTAATGGTTATCTGAATATTTTAATTATTTTAATATTTTTATACTTCTAAAAAATAACAACTAAAGTTTTACAATTCTAAAAAAAAGCAAAATAATCTTGAATCTTAAAATACATATGGACTTGAAAGCTGTTATATTTTTCCAATAATTCTCAGTTGAAGTTTTTGACTTATCCATCAGTAATACTGGAGAGTGTGGAAGGTCAGAAAGTTTCAGGCTTTCTGGATTGTTGATTTATTTCTCCCCCTTGAAACAGGGAATGCACTTTTCCTGAAAGTAAGCTCCCTATCTAAAATTAGCCAAAATTGTCTCTAGGATGCTTATCTTGACTTTGTAGAAATTGACTGAAGCCTTTACCCTTCGTTTCCCTCCCAAATAACTTCAGAATTGTAGCCAACTATGTTTAACATCCTTTAACTTTTTGAACTGTAATTATACTTTATCATAGAATCTCTTCAATTTATTTTAAATTTTGCCTATGGGTAATCACGTTGGAGTTGACTTTTTCCATATTCAAGTAAATTTTTAGCTGTAATCTAGAAAAGAAGAAGAAAAGAAAATCTTACTCTATTTTTTCCCTCATTTGTTCTAAAATTTCCTATTTATTTTTTAATCTTTGAATTTTCTTTTCTGATTTGGTTTATTGCCACTGTATGTAGGCTCAAGAGGGAATTAAATAGTTTTATGGATGAAAGATGAGTAATGGGTTATAAATTTAAAGATAGCAAAGTTGTTATAGTAATAGAATGCATTACAACAGAATAAGATCCGAAATCTGCACTTTTCACTTGTAGAGAATGATGTTATGGAGAGAATCCAGTAGACTCCTTTACGAACATGGAGTAAAACGGAAAATCAGATAACTTTAGTTTTGGACCTCGTCAATCACATAACTTATATGGTCTACATTTCCTTATGTATAAAACGAAGAATTTCCTCTCCTCTCAATTCATCTTTCATTTCAGTTCAGTTCAGTTGCTCAGTCGTGTTCGACTCTTTGCGACCCCATGAATCTCAGCACGCCAGGCCTCCCTGTCCATCACCAGCTCCTGGAGTTTACCCAAACTCATGTCCATTGAGTCGGTGATGACATCTAACCATCTCATTCCCTGTCATCCCCTTCTCCTCCTGCCCTCAATCTTTCCCAGCATCAGGGTCTTTTCCAATGAGTCAGCTCTTCGCATCAGGTGGCCAAAGTATTGGAGTTTCAGCTTTAGCATCAGTCCTTCCAATGAACACCCAGGACTGATCTCCTTTAGGATGGACTGGTTGGATCTCCTTGCAGTCCAAGGGACTCTCAAGAGTCTTCTCCAACACCACAGTTCAAAAGCATCAATTCTTTGGCACTCAGCTTTCTTCACAGTCCAACTCTCACATCCATACATCTTAAATAGATATTTAATATAATGAGCATCAGTTCAGTTCAGTCGCTCAGTCTTGTCCGACTCTTCGTGACCCCATGGACCACAGCACATATAATTTATTTACTACTGCTACTGAGCTACTGAGTCGCTTCAGTCGTGTCCAACTCTGCGTGACCCCATAGACAGCAGCCCACCAGGCTCCCCTGTCCCTGGGATTCTCCAGGCAAGAACACTGGAGTGGGTTGCCATTTCCTTCTCTAATGCATGAAAGTGGAAAGTGAAAGTGAAGTCGCTCAGTCGTGTCTGACTCAGCGACCCCATGGACTGCAGCCTACCAGGCTCCTCCATCCATGGGATTTTCCAGGCAAGAGTACTGGAGTGGGGTGCCATTGCCTTCTCTGATAATTTATTTAATGCACTTCTATTTCAGATTGTTGAGGATGTTCACTAGAAACAGTGATGTATTTTTGAATATATATATATATATATAGAAAAAATTTTTAAAGAACATCTTCAGCAACCTAAAATAGGAATACAATTTAAGTATGTTTTATCGATAGGATGAAATATTATGCAGTCATTACAAATCTGTATCTGTGAAGAATTTAATGACAGCACATTCATGATATTGTTTTAAGTGAGTACATGAAACTGAAAAATAGATTACAATGTTATGTTAATTGAGCCGGGAGTTATGATTATGGTCAATTCTTTTTTATACCTTTGCACTTCACTATATTGTAAAAGGTCTACAGCAAGTTTTTATTATTTTTATAATCAGAAGAAAACTAAATATTAAAAAAAATAAGATAAAGATGATTAAAGTAATGAATTCTAAGTTTTATTCTAAATTCTCTAAAAATGGTTTATAATGCCATGGCCAAAGGGAAGAATATTTATATCACAGATGTGATTGGGTAAAAAATGTTTCAATTATGAATGTCTCTATGGAAGATCTATGTACCAAACCTCTTGAATATATCATCATTGTACAATGATAGAAACTGTCCAATCTTCTCATAATATGGATTCACTAATATATGACTTTAGCTCAGATTTCCAGTGTGAAAAATATACTTTGTTAGTATCCTTTAAGGTTTTTATTATTGTCTGAAAATGTTTTTCAGTACATATTACTGCTTGATTTCACTGGAGTATGCATTAAAGATAACTAATGGTTGCTTAGAAAATTCAGAAAGCACTTCTCTTAATAATTTTTTGCTCTGTGAAAGACATTATAGCCTTTCCCTTTACCATCCCTATTTCTGTGTAGATGGAATTAATATAATTTCTATTGAGGCATGTTCTTTGCCACCACCCAAAAGTAAGTGATTACCATAGATATTATTGAATTTTCTGCTTGCTTTAGAAGGAAAGCACATAAAAGTCAAACTTTCTTTTTGTATGTGTGTGCACATAGCTATGAATTTTCAAATAGTGATTTTTAAACTATTTCAGATTAGCAGACTGTTCGTCAATTAAGAAGACAGTTCTTTTTTTTTTGATTTATTATAAATATTCATTTTATTACTTATATTTGAAATGGTTTCATAGATACCCATTCTTTTTGGTGAAAACATAGATTGACCCTTTCTATGGCCTCCATTTAGCTTGTACATTCCCTATCTTTCAATTTCTTTCAGTTGAATCTAGTTTTAAGTCACAAGCCACTGAAATTCATTCATTACTTGCTGTATAAAGATTTGTTGTCAGAATGTATGTCATAATTGAAATTCTTGGGTTATAGTATCTAAAATAAATAATGTTTTTAATTTCATTCACCAAAGGATATTAAGGAGGAAAAAAAAAAAAAACATTTCAGGTGACATGACCTTTCTAATCTATATAAAAGTGTTTTGACTTTTAGATTTGTGGTCATAGTGTCACCTTGTGAACAATTTCTATGTGGGAACCATGAAGCAGAACTGAACAATTGGGTGCAGAAACTATGTATGATATACTGCCTCTATCTAAGAGAGGAAACCAGGGAATTATACTAAATCTGAATTCTTTTTAGTTCCAAGTCATTTGGAAAAAAGCTAACTCAATCACTTATTTCATAGATGCCTAATTAAATAAAATACTAGCCCCCTAAAATGTTTTCTTGAAGGAAATATGTCTAATAGATAATAGTTTTTAAATAATTGAGTATTAGAAATATTCTTTCTTAATTACATGATTGATGATCTAAAAATGATAATCTATAAGAAAGCATTGAAATGAAGATGAAAATTCCATTAACCTCCTTTTGAACTTAGCAAAATTCAAAACATTTTTTACTTTTTACAAAAGTACCGAAAAGTGAAGGAGAGGAAAAGTAAAGTTTATGTTTTCCTATCATGTAAGTCTTTCGTTCTGTCTTCAAGACAAATTTTTGAACATCTTTCAGTTATCCATATTCATTTTAGCCTGGATTGCGCTGGCTGGAATGGATCAGGAGAGATGAGGACTGTATTAACTACAAAGAGAGTACTAGATTAAGTAATATGTGGGAAATGAACATTGAAAGAGGTTTATTAGTCATTCCTATTTTGAATTTTCTCCCTATGTTATGCATTTTTGGTAAAAAAAAAAAAAAAAAAAAAAGAAGAAATACAATATGTGACCAGGGCAACAAAATAAGGTTCTTGGAGATACAACGAGGCTAAAAGGAAGAGTAAGGAAAGGAGTATTATATTTTATAGACCAATTGACAAAGGGAAGCATTGGAATGGAGTTTGGGGACATGTTTGAAAGATTCAGGGTGTAAGGACAGAGATTCAAGTTGTGGATGATAGGAGTGCACTGAACCTGGGAGTCTCCCCAATGCTTTCACCACTGTCATCAAGAGATGCCTTGATGCCTAGAAAGAGCATAAGTGGGTCAGTAGATAGAACGACTGAGGTATAAGCCCAGCCTGGAAGGAGGCAGATAAATAATAGGGCAGAAAACAACACAGCACTCTAAGTGGAGGTGTGAGACAGATCCTCTTAGAAGAGTAGACATCTGTGTACTGAAAACCCATAAGAAAAACCTATAAAATCTTCTGAGAGGGTTTGGTAAAACAGAGTATTCTGAAATCCATGAAAATAATAATTATTTGGTACAATCTCATACTGCAAAAAAACACTCTGGATGCCGCAGGTTTTGTGAATGAAGTGGTTTATGCTTGGAGTGGTTAATATGTTTCAGCTGCATTGAAAACATTGTTTGAACAGTACAGAATATTCTTGTGGACTTTTGAGAATGAATTGGCATTTCATTTTATGTATTGTTAAGTGTAGCATTTTCCTTGTGTAAATTCTCTTCTTCAGATAGAATAACTTTTATTTAAAATCAGCCATCTTCAAATAAAGAAAAAGGTCATTAGACTATGTTGACAGAATTCAAGTAAAGTGTTCTGTTCACACTTTCTTTGAAATATGTTGCTTAGACTTTAATTGGTTGTATTTTCCAGTTTCCTTGTAGTACATGCTATTGTTCATTAAAACTTTTGTTAGGAACTAAAACGATCTCTCTTTGTAGAAGAATATTTGTGATAGAAGTCCCTTGGTTCCGAAAATCATAAAAGCTTACTTTGGTGTTTTCCTTCAATTGTTTTTCACAGTTTCTTTTAAACAGTGCCAGAATCTAGCAACCTCACATATTTTACTTAGGTATAATTCTTACTTGGGTGGTATAGACAAAAGCATGTATTTCATAAAAAGGCCAAAGCCAATGAGAAGAAATACCATAATAATGAAAATATCTGTATATCCAAAGTGCTAAGTCTCAGAAAAGAATCAATTCTCTGGAGCAATATTCAAAACAGAGAAATGTTCATACAGCAAAAAGAAACAAAAAAGCCCACAAAAATCCCTTAGGATCAGCATCAGTGTTGGTTGGATTTAGTTATAATACAATTAGAACATCTATATAAATTATATCTATATATGTATATATATGATTGTTTTAAAGAGCGTGGAAACATAATACCAACTAGAGCTAGTGGTGAAGTACATCTTCCTTCCCATGAGAACAGAGACAAACTGAGCTTCCGTTTCTACCAAATCAAATTTTGCTTGTTTTAATTATTCTGCTACATAGAAATCATTTTCCACATGATTTCATTTTCAGATAGGAGAAATGTCAGCAGAATTGTCATTAAATTTCATTGCTATGGCAGATACTATCCCTTAGGGCCATTTAGTTAGAATTAAGCATGTCCATTACACTAGAAATGTTATATTTACTGACAGTGGGTCAGGAGACAAAAATTAGTGAAATATATGCAGTATTATTAATTTAGCAGTTTTACAAATTCTCAAAAATTTTAAGTGGGATTGAAATCATTATCTTATTATTTATAAGACATAATCAGTGTCTATATTACATGTTTACATAGAAAAATAAAATGAAAAATATAAGGAGCTCAAAAGAGAAGAAAAATCTACTGACTAGCCTAAACAATATAAGGAGAAAAAAAAAATCAGCTCTTGAATACTTTGCAGTTTAAGGTTTGAGATTGAATTTCCTCATTTCAATAGATATTTATTTATAAAATATGTACTATTTCCTGTCTACCTCTTCAAGTGCAAAACAATGTAAATGACTTTGTCTTTCTACTGAGCTTCTCAGAGATGACTTTCTTTAGAAATTTTTAATTTTCCTAAAGCTTTTCTTCAGTCAGTTCAGTTCAGCCGCTCAGTCGTGTCTGACTCTGCGACCCCATGAACCGCAGCACACCAGGCCTCCCTGTTCATCACCAACTCCCAGAGTCCACCCAAACCCGTGTCCACTGAGTCCTAAAAAATGGCTTTGATTTGTGTCAGCATCTTATTGGGCTATTTCCTGAAAAAACTTGCAAAAGAATTAAAAGATCAGTTTGATTGTCAAAGATTTAGACAATTCTTTTCTGTGTAATGGAGCCATATATGGAGTCTGTAATGAAGTAAAATAACCATAGTTTTAGATATTATCCATTGGAAGACCCATGTGGGTTTGTGTTATGTTAACATTTGTCTACCTTGATGAATCAAACAAGTGAAAATGGAATTCTTTATTACAGTGTCAGAGTCAGAACCATGAGGTGTGTTCTACTGATGGGGCATCACAGGCCCCATCACTTTTTCACAAAATAACATTGATTCCTATAATATGGTTCCTAGGTATTTCTGTTCCAACTCATCCTCCTGTCAGCAAGAGTTTTTCTTAAAAGAACTCTGATCACATCATTTCACTTCTTGAAATAATATCATCAGCTGACAGCACCTATCATGCTTAATGAAGAAATGTTAGAAGCTTTCTTTCCCTCTTAAATCAGAAATAAGACAAGGTTAGCTTACCACCTCTGTTCAACACTGTGCTAAAGGTCATTGCCAGTGCAGATTAAGGCAAGAAAAAATAGAAAATGTGGCAATTGGAAAGGAAAATTCCAAAGTTTTTTTGTTCTCAAGTGTATTATTGTCTAGTTAGAAAACCTAAGAGGAATCTGCAGAATTATTCAGACAAGTACGCAAGTTTGTTTGTGTAAGAGCTATCATATATGGTGACAAACAGGTCTAGACTTCATCAACAAATAGAAAACACCTTTAAAGAACTTGCCATTGGAAATAGCAATAAAAAATGCAGGATAGTGGTTAGCTTTGGAAGGCATGGAGTGAACATAGGTGGAGATGGGTGAACAGGGACACCAAATTACTGGTACTGTCTTAAACCTTAAACAGGCTGGTAATGATATAGCTGTTCATTATATTATGCGTTATACTTTTTATGTCTGAAGTGGAATATTTTTAATAACTACATAAATATTAAAAGTTGGCTTCAGTGACCACACTAAACTCATGGCAGATCTTTCTAATAGGTTTGGGCCATGAGGTATGGAGGTCCACATACCACACATCTAAATATTTTATAGCTGTAAATCAAGTTGATCTTTTCTCTTAACTTGACAACTATACCTGCATATGGCTAAAACCAGCAAACATATGAAAGATGATGGAATTTAATTATTATAAGTCTACGTATTCTACTGAAAGGCCTGGGATATTTGAAAAAGTAATGTAAAACATATAATTCATAAATTATTATATGTTTATTCATAAAATTTTTCTGACCTCCATTTTAGCAAAATCACAATATTGTTATAATATTTTCACATAATTTGCATTTTACTTAAACAATAATTATATAAAGGATTAAAATATTTAATTGCATTAGAGTATAGAAAATTTGAATATATATTTATCAAAATGGAAATGAAAAAATGGAAAAGTAATTTTTTCAAAATTTTCTAAAAGTTTTTTGTAAAACATCAAAAAACTGGGAGTTGGTGATAGACAGGGAAGCCTGGCATGCTGTAGTCCATGGGGTTTCAAAGAGTTGGAAACAACTGAGTGACTGAACTGAACTGAAAATATAAAAAATACCTCTTAAAAGTCAAAAGGCAAAGTGACTACTAATGAACATAAAAATTATATAAAAATTATTGAATTTTTAGGTATTCAAAGAATTTAATATTTTTAAATATTTTTATAAAAGTATATCTATTTACAGTTTGAGGGTTTGAGTTCGATATATTTGTCCATGAAAAGCGTCTATATTACCCTTTATGCATATCATATCCTAAACTACATATATGAAAATTTAAGAAGCACTTAAGCATTTAAATTTTTTTCTCAGGAGGGTAATGAGTAAGAAGAGGCAAGTCAGCAAGACTGATCTGGGAAAATAATGAGAGATTAGATTGCAAATAGACCACAGGTAGAGAATGCAATTTGGAGTAGGCAATGGCACCCCACTCCAGTGCTCTTGCCTGGAAAATCCCATGGATGGAAGAGCCCGGTAGGCTGCAGTCCATGGGGTCGCTAAGAGTCTGATACGACTGAGTGACTTCACTTTCAATTTTCACTTTCATGCATTGGAGAAGGAAATGGCAACCCACTCCAGTGTTCTTCCCTGGAGAATCCCAGGGAAGGGGGAGCCTGGTGGGCTGCCGTCTATGGGGTCACACAGAGTCGGACACGACTGAAGTGACTTAGCAGCAGCAGAGAATGCAATTACTCAATGATATTATTGGTTAAGTGGAAGATGATAAAGTGGCAATAATAGAAATATGAAGAAGTGTGTTGATTTGAGTTTTTAGGAAACAAGAATTGATTGGATTTTTGTTAGATTCCTTTGACTAGAATTAACTCACTCTATCTCTTAGGGAAGTTCCCAGCTCAAATACTCAGTTACCTTCATGCTCACCTATGATGGATCACATCTTAAAATTGAGCATGATGAGCTTTAATCATAATGATAGTTTTGTGATGATCTTTATGTGGAAGAACAAAAGATGGAAGTGACAAGGTAATGTCTCCAAGCTTCTTTGGTTAGCAAAATGTATGTAGAGATATTGTGGCAGTCTTGGCTACCTGGTGAGAATTGTGCTCATACTGATTAGACTTGCTATTCTGACCTTTGGAAAGAGAACTGAGTTTTGCTTATGACTCCTTAGCACTTAAAGACAAGTATTATTCCATCAAAATTCTGTTGTCAGGACTTTCCGGGTGGTCTAGTGGTTAAGACTCCAGGCTTTTACTCTAGAGATGCAATTTCCACCCCTGGTCAGGGAAGTAAGATCCTCATGCCACTCAGAGTGCTCCCTCCTCTCCCCCCACAAAAAACATTTCTGTTCTTTTACATTTAGCATCCATGTCAGCTGATCAACTACTCATCCATTTCACAGGCCTTCTCTGCTCCTTTTCTAAAGTTCTTACCTATTCCAAAGGGTGGAAGATGAATCCAAGAATGCAGAGGCTAATGAGAAGGAAACATATTATGTAAAATAAATATTTTGATTGTTGGCCAACAGAAAAGCAGGTTTAAATTTTTCTTTTCACTGTTTTTATTTAATATTATTATTTGAAATGTAGTATATAGGATATACTTCATTTCAGTAGTTTTAGAAAGCAAGAAAAAATCATTAGTTTTGATGAAGGAATGATGTACAGTATTTGCACTAATTTCCACTTACATTAACTGATCATCCCTTTAAATAAAATTTTAGTATTTCTATAATGGTATTCTGTTCAGTGGAAGGAAAGGGGAAATTAAATGGCTTCATCAAGTTGTAGAATTTGGGGCCTTGCTTTTTTCTGAATCACTAAACCTGGTTTTCATAAAGGTAATAATTATTAACTAGAATTTACTTTAGACTAACAACTACATTAGGCTAAAGTTTTACATAGACCCCCAGTGATTTTATTTATAGTTGAAGGGCTTTAACTGAACATTTTCAAAGCTACTTAAATCTCTCTTGTTGTGAAATGTATTTGCCTATTCCCTACAGAGGCTTTAAACTCTATCTGCCTAGTATTTACTAAGAAGCTGCAGTCAAATGAAAGATTCTTCTCAAATGAGCCATGATTATATTTAGGTTGTTCATATAAATTAAGTTTCACTTCAAAAAAAAAACCTAATAAGATTATAAATTATGTAATTTCTCCAAGTCATTATGGAATTATACAATCTCTGGTCTAGGAAATGTTCTAACCTTAAAATATTTGGTCCAGAGGCTTTTAAAACAAAATTACTTAATTTTATGCTGCTTTTGACATTAGCAAAAAGCAAACCAAAAAAAAAGTATTTGCTCAGTCTTTTAAATAAAGAAAATTTATGTATTGCATAGGGAATGGTAATACCATTAAATGAATGAATTATTCTTTAACTCTAAAGACATGATTTCAATGGACTGTTATCTTCATATTCCATGCATTACCCTGAAATGACTGAAAACTAATGGTGCAAAATGGGCAAGGCCATTTAAAAAGTCATTCATCAAAGTGCATGGTATTTAAATCACCTTTTTATCCAAATGGACATTGCTAGTTAACTGTTATATCTTTTCAAGTGATATTTACTGTTGAGTCACAAAAGTATACTTTATAAACATTTTAAATAAATTTTCAAGAGTAAGTTTTCATTTGATTTTATTTCAGTCACCTAATACTTTATATTTTAATTTGGGAGGGGGAAAAAAATCCTACCATGCTTTAGCTGAAGTATTTTTCTCTTTAGATGAAACTACTATTTGATTTCAGAGAGGTCTCTCTACAGCCTTTATGTATTTCCCATACCGTATTGTATCCATGTGAATTTTTATTCTGTGCTTCTTCACCCTATCACTACCCCTAACTGTCTCACTAATTCTTTTGGAGTTCATTATCTATAGCACTTTTTTGTCTATTTGTTTTAGCAAAGGAGAATTGCTATTTGGTTTTAAGGAAGAATATGAATAAGATATCCTTTTTGAAAAGGGTTTAAATAGGATATACCTGTGTATGAGGATATTACCCTAAATCGAAATATGATTATCCTTTAGGTTCAGGAAGAGTGCCTTCTTTATGCAGTTATTTTCTATATTCTCTGTTTTTAATTCCTCAAAATCTTCGATATGGCTATAGGGACTGTTACCATGATGTTTTGCGGAGTATATCTGTTTGAATGTGCTTTCCTATAACTTCAATCTAGTTTAAAAATAAACTAACCAAAAACATCAGGAATCATGCCAAACAGAATCATTTACAGATGCATGGGATATATGCTCTATATTCTTATGGCTTGATTGAAAATAAACTGGCCTAGAGTAAACTATAATGTCTTCAAAGTTCATTATACATTCTATGTTCTTAGCCCCTATTTCTTTTAACACACAGTAGAAGCCTCCCTTCTGCCTTCGGTGTCCAGATCTCACCTGCTCTCAAAATTCTTTTCTTCCCAGATAGCTCAGTGGTAAAGAACCCTCCTGACAAGCAGCAGATGAGGGTTTTATCCCTGAGTCAGGAAGATCCCCTGGAGAAGGAAACGGCAACCCACTCTAGTAGTCTTGCCTGGGAAATCCCATGGGATTGTAAAAGAATCTGACACATCAGCAACTAAACAACAAAACCACTCCTCCCCAAAGGAGGAAATCTAATAATCTTTAAAAACAGAGAGAGAGAGAGAGAGAGAGGATGGGGGCATCAGGGAAGATGGGGAGAGAAATACTATCTTTTGCAAGTATTACTTTCAACTTTTTATAAATGTAGCGTGAACTTTCTCTTCCACTCAACATCCTCATATAAAGAAAAACTAATAAAGCAGTAGAAATAAGGTTGCAAGCAGAGCAATTATTTGTGTGGTGATGGCTCCCTCAAAGTATCACGAGGTTCCCTTGCTTGTCCCTGAGAGCAATGGTGAATAACAATTTGAAGTAGCCTCCTTACCCAGCCCTACCCTGAGTTGATGCCCCACCCCAAGGCCTTCTGGAGCTGAGGGAAACTCAGTCCCATGTCCAAAGCTGTGCTCTGCTTCCCAAAGTTACAATACATATCACAGTTGGTGCCTCAGACTCTCAGTCCCTATGGTTGCTCATGTGCCAATCCTGAGCCAACTAACTATGACCTATGGAACAAAATCTAGATGAGAAAGGACTGACGGGCCTCTGATGCCCATCCTGGAACAATCAATCTTTGTCAAGTAGTGGAACACCATGGTAGCCATAGCTTGCATCAGGCTTCTACTTCTGGATCAACTAGTGTGGCCAGAAGGCAGTATTACACAAAAATTGTGGCAGTCCTGTTGCAGGAAGGGGGACCTCTTCCAGGACCTGAAACCGGGCTCTTGTCTAACACTCAGAAATGAATTGTCCAAGGAGACACATGCTGACAAAGCAAGAGATTTTATTGGGAAAGGGCACCCAGGCAGACAGCAGTAAGTTAAGGGAACCCAGGAGAACAGCTCTGCCGCTTGGCTTGCAGTCTGGGGTTTTATGGTGATGGGATTAGTTTCCAGTTGTCTTTAGTCAATCATTCTGATTCAGAGTCTTTCCTGGTGGTGCACACCTTGTTCAGCCAAGATGGATGCCAGCGAGAAGGATTCTGGGAGGTGGTCGAACAGGTGGTGTCTCCTTTTGACCTTTCCCAACTCTTCCAATTGGTGGTGGCTTATTAGTTCCGTGTTCCTTACCAGGACCTCCTTTGGTAAAACAACTCATGCAAATGATTACTATGGTGCCTGGCCAGGGTGGGCAGTTTGTCAGTGTGCTTCCCCTAACAGTCCCATGGAAATCTTATTTTGCTGATACCAGTGTAGAGAAAGGAGTTGTTGTTCCCAGTTTCTGCAGGGTGTGAATAGGCCACGCTGTCATAGAATAAAAGGTAGAACGCATACACCCTGTAGCAAGAGACAGAGATAAAGCACTATGATGTTCACAGAACTTCTGGCTGGAAAAAAATGGATAGGCTTCCATGAGTTCAAAGAAAGGACAGAATTTGGGCTTCTGAGCAAATGAGAAAGTAACTTTCTAGAAGTAGAGAGCAAGTTAGAAGCAGGGAGGTGGAAGCATATACAACATATACTGGGTATTTGAGCAATTTTATATTTTGATGGAAACTCACTTGTGGGAATGGCAAATTCTGAAGCCATGACTAAGAACCTTGAGTATCACACAAAGAAGTCTCAACATTATCCTTTGGGCTGTGAAGCACTCAGAAGGCTTTTGGGCAGGGTAGAGAAATGATAATAACAGCAATTTAGGAACACTAATCTGACAGTATGCTGTAAAATGAGTTGGAGAATGAACCAAAAGGTGAAATACCTTACCCTGCAAAAATGCTGTATAATCATCCATAGTACACAAATTAGGCCAAGAGTTCATACCTAAAAAACACTAAAGGGAGCTTATTAGAAATGCAGATGTCATTACCTGCCCCTTACAGATTTTGGTGTGTAAGTGTGAAGTGGGGCTTTGAGATTTGCTTTTTTTTTTTTTTAAAGCACCAGGTGAATGTGGCCAGAGAACACTGCTTTGAGAAATGCAGATCTTGGGATGCAATCTGGAGAATCAGTTTAGGATCTGAGTATGAAAGAGTCCTGGTTCATCCTTGCAACTTGCTCAGCTCAGAACCCTGGATTTCAGCCTTGGTTTTGGTGTAATATATCTGAAGTCAGAGCCAAAGCAGAAGGTTGAAGACATGAAGCCTTACTTCTCTCCCAAGTTTCTATGGGCTCTATTTCATGTGGTGCCATCTCTCTGTGGATAAGTCAACTGGAAATTTTACAGCATGACTCACCAAGGAATAGCACTGAGTTCTGTGGTTTTGGTGGGGAAGCAGTGCCAGAAAAGATTAATGTATTCTGTTTTAAGACTGAAGTGAGGTTATTTTATGTAGCTTCAAGATTCCTTCTCTTCTTGCAGTCTATGCAGATTCAAATTCAGTACAATTTAAATGACAAAGGGTGACTTGGGCTGTTTAACAAATGGGAGATTGATATTAATCATCAGGTTTTTGGAGCTTCACCCTGAACAGAGTGGGGAGTGATAAGTCCTCCTAGGAGTACTTCCACAGATGCACTGTATTAGTAGACTTTGCTTGGCTATTCTTTGTTCAATAATTAATTAGAAGTCTTTTCAAAAGTCTCCTTATGTCTCCTGAACTTGGAGCAATAAAATTTTTATCCTGTGCTGATAAATTCTAAGATTCATATTTAGATTGATTTAATATGTGTTCCAGTTAGTATGTGATATTTATTTTGTTTTTAATCTTATTGTTGTTCTTGTATGACAGTTTAAGATTAAAAGCTGCTAAGAGTCTGAATCTGTGCTAAGATTTTCTTTGCATCCTCTTCCTTTTCACCATTGTACCTTTCTTCGATCATTTTCTTTGTCAGCCCAGCTAGATGCCTAGGCTTTGAAGAGATGATTCATTCGTTTGGCTTAGGGTTTGTCAGGGTTACTTTCATGTTGCCAAAACCAGTGATCTTTCCCATGTATTCCTCTTATTTAGCCTTTCAACAGTATTCTATATAGTTGACCACTTCCTCTTTAAAACATATTGAGAATTTTTTTCTCTTAGCTTCCTTGAAACTGTATAACCAGTCATTTTTTTCTCAGCCTCTTTTCACTTTCATTTTTCTCTCCCTTGGCCTGCCCCTGAGCTCTGTCCTATTCTTTCATCCCTATTTAAAGCTCTCCCTGAGAAAAAATGAATCTAATGTCTTTAAAAGATGTATTTTATGCACTGGTGTTTGGAATTATATCTCCAGATTGATCTTATCACACTTGGATAGTCAATAAGCATCTCAGATTTAACATGTCTAGAGTGAAATTCTTTGTTCCTTCCCACTCCCATCTTCTTTCCTCAGACTTCCCAGATTTTAGTAGATGACATCACCGTCTACCCAGTTACTCAAGCCAAAAAGCTCAGAGTCCTTAATGTCTCACTTTTTATCACTCCCATCTGCACCCTACCATCAGAGCCTGGTAATTCTGCCACCATCATATCCTAAACTTGCCTTATTTCACCCACTTCTGTTACTGCCTCTCTCACCCAACCACGAGAGGTTCTTTAACTGGCCCACAAGCTTTCCTTCTTCATCTTCTAAACTCTAATATCCAGATAGCAGCTGGGGCCATCTAACCCACAAATCAGGTCTCTCTCCTACAAGAAACACTTCAGTGGCCTCCTGTTGCTATTAGAATTAGAAAACTTCTCTACAGTGTTTTCTCTGACTCGCTTGACCGTTGCCTTCAGGGGTCTCGCACCACGTGGCTCCCGCATTTCAGTCTTCCCTATGCTCTGCACCACTCCGGTCTTTCAGTTACTTGAACAGGCCATAGGTCTTCTGTACTAGGCGGATCCTCTTCCTGGAATTCTCTTCCCTTAGGTCTTTCTGTAGCAGCTCCCTATTTTCCCCAGTTTGGAGAAGATTTGGCTGTGTACCCAGTTTAAAGTGAAACACACACACACACACACACGCTTCTGCCATCACTCTTATTACTGTGCTATTTTTTTCATAACTTGCCACTATCTTATTTCACTTCTTTATTTATTTTCTTTTTTTAATTCCCACTAATAGAAATTAAGTTTCAAGAGGTCAAGAACCATGTCTTTCCAGTTCACTGATATAAAACAGTGCCTGGCTCATCACAAGCACTTAATACATTTTTTTTTTTAATGGATAAGTGGTTTTCTGATCTGTGAATGAGCTTAGCTCTAATGGTGCCTCCTGGTTTAGAAATAAGTTAGTGGAACGTATCCAAGGACATCTTTGGAAAAAAGAGACTCTGTTTGTAGAGGCCAGTGGAATTGGGGTCATGGCATGGGGTACTTTCCAGAAAGCACTGGATGACTCTAGAGAGTGATATGGAAACAAAGTGATGATCCAGCAATCTCACTTCTGGGTATATATCCAAAGGAAATAAAACCATTATCTTGAAGAGGTATCTTTACATGTACATAAATGTACATGTTCATTGCAGCATTATTCATACTAGACAAGATATGAAGACATCCTAAGTGTCCATGAGAGGATAAATGAATAAAGAAATATTATACATACATGTTGTACATACAGATGTACAAGATATTGTAATATAAACATGTACATATATGTGCACACCATAATTTCTTCATTCATTATGTGCATATATATATGCATACACACACAAAAGTATATTTATTATTCAGCTGTGAGAAAAAAAGAAATGTTACCATTTGCTGCAACATGATGGACCTTGAGGGCATTGTGCTAAGTGAAATAAGCCAAAGAAAGACAAATATTGTATGATATCTCTTACATGAAGAATTTAAAGAAAAAAGAATTTGTAGAAACAGAGAGTTTTAAAGTGGTTGCCATGCGCTGAAGGATTGAGTAAATAGGGAGATATTGGTAGAAGGGTTCACATCTTTACATGGAGAGGATCTCAAGAACTAATGTGTAACATGGTAAGTACAGTTAACAACACTGTATGTAAAACTGAAATTTGCTAAAAGAGGAGAACTTAAATGTTCTCACCAACTACCCCCCAAACTATCTATATATAGACAAATGTGTTAATAACTAGATGAGTAGAAACCTTTCACAATATGTATGCATTTCAAATCATCACATTGTACACTTAAAATATATTACAATTTTAATTGTCAATATACCTCAAAGCTAAAAATAATTTTTAATTAAAAAGATTATAGGGAAAATAAGGCTCAACTAAGTAGGTTTTTGCTCTAAAACATTCCGACTCTAATACTAACAATAAAACAAACTGATCAAAAAATAAGTAAATAAGAAGGTGATTCAACCAAAGCAAATAAAATAAGAAGGAACAGCCAAGGTTTCTTACAGATAGAGCACGGGGCTTTTGTGATAAGTAAGTGGACCAGCTGACTGAAACCTGGAAAAAATGGAAGAGTGTATATACAGGGATGGTAGGAATCTTTGGTGACAACCAAAACTCACCTTCCATATGTAGAGAGCCAGAGTAGGACTCTACGATATTGGTTCTCTCAAGGGATTACTGGGATGTTAAGACCATAGAGTCTTATTTAGTACAGAATCATATGAAATGTAGGGGTTAAAAAAATCTCCCTGAGAAGATAAAAAGAGCAATAGAGCCAAAGCTTCTGATTCCATTTGGAAGCTCTCTAATCTGATTCTTTGTCATCTATAACTAAAATCTTAGAGCGCTGTTTTACAAAGTTTAGAGTGGGTCAGAATCAACTGGGATGCTAGATTGAAAATAGAGCTTTCCCATCCTCTGTGAGATACTGATTTGGTAGTACTTGTATGGGTTTTGGCAAACTGTATTTTAGCAAGTATTCTCCAAATCAAACTAATACCACCTAGTGCAAGGTCAGTCATGGCTTGATAAACAGTGGTTTAGAGGAACCCACAGCTTTACCTATTCTCATGTAGCATTTAGACAAAGTTCAGTATTGTTTTGAGTGCTTGAAATTTTGCTTGGTATTTAATTGTTGGTTATTTAGACATAGTGAAACTCTATACATGTCTCTTTCTAAGAATTGGGTGTTTTAATTATTACAGTTATGCATACTCTGCTTTTTCTTTTTTGGTTGAGTCTTGAAAAATATGAGTTTCAGATAACTTATACATTATTTGAATGTATAGGATCTGACTTTAAATTATAACATTAGATGGGAAAAATGAGAAAGTATGTTAATTGAATATGTATTTTCTCTTATTAGTTTTAGTAGCCCCATATACAATTGCTTCTGTATGTATGCATGCCAAGTCACTTCAGCCGTGTCCGACTCTTTGCGACCCCATGGACTGTAGCCCACCAGGTTCCTCTGTCTGTGGGATTCTCCAGTCAAGAATACTGGAGTGGGTTGCCATTTCCTACTCCACAATTGCTTCTACCTATGTGATATTCCTGAACTCTGGGAACAGAAATTCCACTGTTATTTGTGTAAGCAGTTCATGTATGACCAAAAAACCTGAAGAAACTATTTAAATTGTAAACATGATTGCATTACCTAGAGAAAAATATTCTTAGATAAACTTAAAGCTTCCTTTTCAAGAGAATATTAAGCTAATTGGAATTTTTCTTAGTTTAAAAAAATGATTTCCAGAAATTGTTTCATTTTTTGCACTTTCTTTTTATATTTAGTTCAGAAACTGTTAAAACTTGGCTATTTTCCAAAACAAAAATTGATTAGAGTGTAGAAAGAATAATGGAGATAGACTAGTTGATTCAAGGAAAATTATATGTGTAAGAAGCACCAAATACAGAGTTTAGTGGGGGTATCCTGTGCATTATGGTTATTAATTTAAAGACAAGGGATGACTGACTGCTTACATAAACAGAGCAGTGCCTACCCTATGTCATATATATGTCATGTTCTCTACTGTTAGAGATTTTCTGAAGGTAAAGCACATCTGAGTAACCTTTGTATCTGTTCTCTTTGCCTAGCCCAAATCCTAACACTCACAGGGTTAATCCATGTCTGGATTAGACTAGTGCAGTTTAGAATACAATATGCAATCATAGTACTATGATTCACACCCTCTCATCCTTTTAATGATCAAAATTGTAACGATATAACCTACTGGGCTATAGTTACACTTGGGGTGATTGATTTGGGTTCATGTGGATATACTAGCTCTGAGGGTTGTCTTGATCCAACATAGCTACTCTTGCTATAATGATTGAATAGACAAATTTCATGCCTCTTATTTCAATCATAAAAATGGGCTGGGGGCGGGCATATAAAAAACAAAGAAACCCTTAAGCAACATAATATAAGCCAGGTGTTCTTTTTCTCAGCTTGACTTAGTCTTGCTCATCCAATACCTCATGTTTCTCTCTATCACACATTTTTTTTTTTTAACTCACAAGAATCTTGTAGTCAAAATAAAAAGAACTTGGGTTAGAAACTTTTTGCTTTAAGTTTGTGTCTCTTTGAAGGTCAGTTGCCTTTAATTAATTGCTGTGTTTTCTGGCTTGGAATGTTGATTATTTTCATCTGGAGCCCTAAAGACCCCTGGGGAGCTCCCAGGGTGACATCCCCTTGACTGACGAGTGCTGGTGAGGGGCTAAGAAATGTCTGCCTTGCAAACCTCAACATGAGGATAATGAGTTCAGGCATTTCAGAAACCAACCAGCTTCTGAGAAAGGCACTTGGGTGGAATCCTGCTTATTTTTGAAATTTAAGAGCCTGAGGCTCACCTACTAAATTAAAGAGCTTTCAAACAAAAGCCTGGAGGAACCTGGAGTGGTGGTTGTTTCCGTGTGAACAGGAATGGCCTTGCCATTCAACTGGATCTGAAGTGAAATCTAGAGATGAGGCCAAAGAAAAGATACTCAGGGATAGTTAAATTCGCAGGAAGTTCTTATTAAAAAAACATGGTAAGATTTGGGGTAATAAAAATCTCCCCACATATACATAATTTTATTGTTCATACTTATTTTTAAAATTTCAAGGAGTGTTCTCTCACTGCCATGGACTAAATTGTGTCTTCCCAAAATCCATGTGTTAAAGCCTTAGCCCCTAATATGATTATATTTAGAAATAGAGCCTTCAGTGTGTGATTAGCTCTAGATAACATCTATGGGAGTTGGCTGGAGAAGGGAATGGCAACCCACTGCAGTATTCTTGCCTGGAGAATCCCTTGGACACAAGAGCCTGGCAGGCTACAGTCCACAGGGTCACAAAGAGTAGGACATGACTGAAGTGACTTAGCACATGTGGGAGTCAGAGCCTCATGAATGGATTAGTTCCCTTATAAGCAGAGGAAGACACACCAGCACCCTCTGTGCCCTGTGAGGACACTGCAAGAAAGCAGCCTTCTGCAAGCCAGGAAGAGAGCTCTCATTAGAACCTGACCAGGATGGCAACTCTGACTTCTGGCCTCCAGAACTGTGAGAAAGCACAGGTCAGCGGTTGAAGTCACCCACTCTATGTGTTTTGTTATGGCAGCCTAAGCAGACTGATGCACTCCTATGATAATTAATTACAATAGGAATAGATTATTGGTTTACTGTTGTTGTTGTTTAGTTGCTAAGTTGTGTTTGAATCTTTGCGACCCCATGGACTGTAGCCTGCCAGACTCCTTCTCCATTGGATTTCCCAGACAAGAATGCTGGAGTGGGTTGCCATGCACTCCTCCAGGGGATCCTCCTGACCCAGGGATCGAACCTGTGTCTCCTGCATTGGCAGATGGGTTCTTTACCACTGAGCCTCCAGGAAAGCCCAGGTTTCTGCTTAGGAGGTGTGAATAAAATAATCTCATTGACATAAAATTTCCCTTAACCAATAGTGTACACAGGAGTGTAATTTTTTTGGTATATGATACTGTATCATTGTATTTGCAATTGGTAATTGTAGACTGAGGTTCTTTTCATTCGTTTTGAGTCCTTTGAACATTTTATAAAATACCTCAAGGCCAGTGTACAGGAAAACCAGCAGCCACATGTGTGATTTGATTTAGGGAACACTGGAAGCTCCCAGGAACCAATCGATAGATGTGAAATGCCCAAAATTTGAGATTCATTCCTTTAGATTTAAGGCTTTTGTCTCTGGAAAACCCTCAGTCAAATGTTGGTATCCCTCAACAAATAATGTATTGATACTTCATTAATATATTTCTCAGCATAGAGTAATCTTTGAGGTGGCAAGTTTTATTTTAGGAAGGATGGTTAAGACTCTGAATAAGAAGAGATAAGAATAAAGAGATGGGTCACAACATGTCCACAAAGATGGGGTGTTAGAGGCCAGAGCACCCATGGGAGAGCTCAGGTGACAAAGGAAGACCCCATTGTCTCTGAGTGACTGGAATACGGCACTCTCTGCTCTGTGGCTCAGACAGTTTTCCTTCTCTCTGCCCCTCCTTTATAGTTTGAATATTCTCCAATCACTGCCTTTGTGTTGTTTTAATCCTCGCTCTCATCTTCCAGATACTTATATGACCCTTAAAACTGTGCTCACCTCCAGTCCCCTTTCTGTCACTTAGGCTTTTTGCTGAAATGAATGGTTTTCATCTTTTCTTCTCTTTACCCCAATAAGAAATTACCCAAAGTACAATGATAGCAAAGAGCCTTACTGGGCTTAGTTGCTCAGGCATGGCCAACTCTTTGTGACCCCCTGGACTGTAGCCCGCCAGGCTCCCCTGTCCGTGGGGATTCTCCAGACAAGAATCCTGAGTGGGTTGGCATGCCCTCCTCCAGGAGATCTTTCTAACCCAAAGATGAAACCTAGGTCTCCCCCATTGCAAATGGATTCTTTACTGTCTGAGCCACCAGGGAAGCCTCAAAATACTGGAATGGGTAGCCTATCCCTTCTTCAGGGGGTCTTCCCAACCCAGGAATTGAACTAGGGTCTCCCGCATTGCACATGGATTCTTTACCAGCTGAGCTACCAGGAAAGCCCAAAGAACCTTAAGTCTGAACCAAAGCAACAAATATAATAGATACTCACAGATAAGGATTTGTGATCAGGCTTTGCTATTGGAAAAGAAAAGGCAATTTTTAAAATGTGTCAATTATGTTCTTAAAATATTATCTAAAGATTATAGAAATCTGTCTGCTAGGCAGAATCCCTTAATTATTTTTTTCCAAAGATACTTTTGCCTTCTCTGTATCCCTTTACTCTCATCACTGTGAATATTTCATGCACCTTGACATGCCTAGATGATTTTGATGTAATTCTGCCTTGTATTAATTTTTTACACTATACTTAAGTGCACTGATGCCTACATACGCCTTAAAAAAACTGAGGAATAAATGCAAGATTCTTGCTTTATGCTCCCCATGAAAACTGAAGCTAAAATCAAGTTAAATACTATAAATAGCAAGCTGCTTCAACTGTTAGCCTGTGTAATTAAATAAAATAGAAAAATACAGAAAAGTCTATATCTAAGATGACTTTTTTCTTTGGGTTCATCACTGCTGCTTAGATGATTGTTTTTTTGAAGGAGAGTGTCTTTTGTGATTAAGTCACTTGTCAGATTTGCATTGATATGCAAAGTCTCATTTTATATCTCGAGAAGCTCCACCATCTGTTACTAACATTCTTCCAGCAGGAAGTTCAAGAGAATAGCGTTTGTAAGGTAAAAATACATCAGCCATAGCTAGAGCTTCAAACAATTGTTTATAATTAAGAAGTAGAATTCAGAGTAAATGTGGATTGAATGTTGTTGATAAGAATGAGATGAAGAATAATACTGGAAGGTTGAGACAAGATGTGAAAATGCTGAAGGACAGGAAGTATATTTACATTTCTTTTTGGAAAAATTTCAGAAAAGTCTCAGTCTTATTTTGTACTTTCAGAAGATGGTTCAGATTTAGTGTTTGTCTTAATTTGTCTTTTTTTTTTTTTTTCATTCAATACGTACTTACTGGATCCAACAGTGAATAAAAAATAAAGAATATGCACGGGCACACAGGTGCACTCAAATGCACGATTGAGTGCCATTATTCACTTCATGCCCTTAAAGTCTCATATAAGTAATACAGGATGTAGCTGAAATCTACTTTTAAGTATATAAATTTCAAATGCTGAAATAAAAACACTTATGTTAAACATGGAGAAGAACACTGAAATAATTGAATATCCCAAATGATGTTATATAAATAATGTGGTAACATGAATATTTAGATATTAAATATTTGGGTATTTAAACACTTATGTAATTTAGAAAATATCCCTTGAATAGAGCATAACCAGTTTACAAAGGTGGAATGTAGTCAATGGATCAAGGCATGTGGGATTATTAAATTGAAGAGACAATAGTAAAGGATTAAAAAGACTTGGTAGACTGGAGTTGCTTGCTATAGTTCTTAGAATCCCAAAAGTATGACTTATGATTTGAAATTAGTCATAGAGACTAAAAAGGTCATTTTTGATTCATTGAGGTTTGTTGGCCTCAAAGTAAGATGTATTTATTCCATGCTGAGTTAGACTGTATATGTGGCAGTGTACAGGTAATGAGTTCAAAGAGATTATGTAGTGGAAAGATGGCTCAAAGGATGATTATATGTGAAACAATCCAGTGGAAAAATTACAAATAACCCTTCATATACCTCTATTTCTTGGTGGTGATTTTGAGAAAAACAACAGAAAGTTTCAAGAGGGAATAGAAGAGTTGCTAAGCATATTTGTGAAATAATTCTTCTAGGAGCTTTGGTTTTGATTGTTAAATGACAGCATGATCAAAACTTTGCATTATCTATATGTTTATTCTCTTAATAGTAGTGAAACATTTCTCTCAATCCCTCTTAAAAATAGGTTTTTCATGTTTATGTGTCCCTGTACATGTTTGAACACAAGCACACCCATTGTACTCTATTCACTCCAATTTATATACCATCTTGTTGAACCCCTTCCTACTATCAAGATTTTTTTACAAAAATCATTGAATGTTGGTATGTTCTTCACTGTCACAGGTATAATACAGAACTATGAGAGACAGTTTTGAAACCTGGAGAAAATCTTTTAAATTTTTTATTTTGTCTTAACATAACTAATTATGTCTGTCGTGTCCTAATATAACTCATCCTAACATAGTTATCATTTACTGAGCATGTGTTATATATATGTGGAAGAATGTATTACTGTTTCCATTATGCATTCTCCCACCTTCATAAACCATAAGAAGTTTATGCATCCTTGCTTTTTTCCATATGGGGTGAGAATACTTCAGTTCTTCCTGTGAGAAGAGTGTAATTTGCCACCCCACTAATGCCAGGCCTTCAGCGTGACTTGCTTTGGTCAGCAGAGTATATGTGAAAGTGATGTACGCCATGACCAAGCAAATATTTTAAAAGCTACATAGGTGGCTCCTCCACTGCTCTTTTTCCTGGGCCATTAATGACAGACATGTCCAGATGGGAGCTGTTCTTTCAGTCTCAGAAAAAGGTGCCTGAAGCAGAGCAAAGCTGACCTACACTGACACATAGCCAACATGTAAAGTGGGCAGTGTCTGTGGAAAGGAGAAATAATCCTACGTTACGATAAGCCCCTGAGATTTGGAGGTTTTTGTTAAGACCCTCAGAAGGTTGAAATTTCACCCTACTTTCAAGCTAATAGATTAGCCGGTTTAGAGTCATGGACACTGCCAGAGGACTTGACGCTCCTGATTCAGCGACAAAGGACAGTTTAATATTCAAAGCCATATGAAGAGCCAGAATATCAGATTTTGTGCTGTTGCCTGAGCCCCAGTTTCCACCGGGTGATGTGAAAGTGGCCCAGGCGACAAGCACAAACTTTGTGTACTGTGTTACAGGAGAAGAGCCCTGAATCTGAATCATTTGTAAGAGGAGGAAGTATGGCAGCCAAGGTTTCTGAGGGAGCTATCTCTGTCTTCTAAGGCTGTCAGCAAACCTGCCCATTGTCAGAGAGGGGGATGTTATCTTCATCTTCTAAGGCTGTTTACTATACAAACATCCTTGAAAGATAGTCTGGAGCAAAGACAGTCTGTGCCTCTGCTTACAAGATAGGCAATAATGCAAGAGACCTATGCAGAATTATCTCCCAATACTTCTTATTTCAGTATAATCCAGCAAAAGCCACCAAATACACTGTGTGTTATGCACTACCTTTTATTATTTCATATCTAATCATACCTCTAATTTTTTGAGTTATCATACGAATGACAATAATTTATTGTGAAGTGAAGTTTGCTCAGTCATGTCCGACTCTTTGCGAACCCATGGACCGTACAGTCCATGGAATTCTCCAGGCCAGAATACTGGAATGGGTAGCTGTTCCCTTCTCCAGGGGATCTTCCCAACCCAGGGATCAAACCCAGGTCTCCTACATTGCAGGCAGATTCTTTACCAGGTGAGCCACCAAGGAGGCCCAATAATTTATTGAGTGTTGATTATATACATGCACTGCACAGTACTAGGGACTCAAACATACATAACTACTCTCTGCAAGGCAGTTATTAGTATTTAGTTTATAATAGAAAAACTAAACTGCCAAGAAGTCAAATAGTTTGCCCAAGGTGATATTAATCTGAGAAGCTAAGATTCAAACTCAAGTGTTTTAGACACCAAAACCTATGTCCCTAAGCCACTCCTTTCACTAGTTATTTTAAATTAGATAAATATGCTTCTAGTTCACTATGATAAAAAAAAAATCAGCAAATAATGAGTCAAGAAAAAATTCTTGTCATAGCTGTTATCTATCCATTCATCAATAAATACTCGGTCGATGTGAATATTTAGCCATTTATGAATCCACCCAACTGGATTGTCATCCATCTCTCAGAGTTCCATTTTGCCTTTAAGAGACTGTGAGGGGCCAAGCCACTCAACCTAGCCATGGAATAATTCTATCACAAAAGAAGATATGAATTAGATTGGCATGTGTTTCTGTGTCTTTTTCTAATTAAACAAAGTTGGTCCTTTAAATCATTGCTTTCTTTTCTAATGGGATGTATATACACTCAGTTTCTGTAACCTACATTTTCATATCTGTTATGTATTTTGTTAAATTAAATTTGGGTTTTTGAAAGTGGCTTAGAATTGAGAAAATCCACTTGAAACAGTACTGCTGCTGATTTAGGATACATGACAAAGAAACAAAAGAATGGGCATTTAGCATAGTCCTGTAACAATCTAGGAATCTATTTGAGAACAAAATAACCCTCCAAGTGAGTGCACATGTATATCCTTCCGATGTGTTTGTATATGGCATACCAAAAGGCCTGATTCATACAAGTTCATGTAATCTGGGCTGCTTTGGGGGAAATTTTATATTTTGATATATATGAAGCATATCAGCCAAATGCTGAGCTGGGAGGCAGACAAGGCAGAAGTGGTATCTGCCTTCAGAGAGTTTGCAGCCAACAGAGGGCAAGATTCATTCATAAATAATCGCATAGATAAATATAAAATGATAACTATAATAAATGCTAGGAAATAAAACCCACATCATACAAAATAACTTATAAAAGAAAGAGCTAGTCTATGTAGGGAATGTAATAAGGTTCTATTTTTAAAAATTATTGTCCGCAGGTAAAGAGGATTAGATACAGCAAGTGTGCCACAGATAGACATTTCCCCCCCAACAGAAATCTGCATTTCAGAAAATCATCAATTTGAGTAAACATCATCACAATTTTTCTGCAATGAGTAGCAGACGAGTTTTTTCTAGCACCTCTAGCACTAATCTGAACCTGTAAACCAGAAGCTACAGACTTGTATTCTGTTGAATGGTGTTGCAACAGCAAGTATATGTTGAGCACAGAGAACTATTCCAGCCCTCAAGGAGCTTTCATTCTAACAGGAAGGTAGAGGAAATGACACAGGTAGATAAGAAGAACAGACAAAATGTTAACATGCCAAAGTGACTTGATGGATGAGTTTCCCCCTTTTAAGGAAAGGCATGATATCAGTTTTCTTTCCTTTTTTATGGTTTCAGAAGGCTAGAATCAGATCCACTTTTTTCCTTTTCTCTGTATTTTTCCCCCAGTCTGAATGCTATCTTACTTTCATGCATGCTGCTGCTAAGTCGCTTCAGTTGTGTCCGACTCTGTGCGACCCCATAGACGGCAGCCCACGAGGCTCCCCCGTCCCTGGGATTCTCCAGGCAAGAACACTGGAGTGGGTTGCCATTTCCTTCTCCAATGCATGAAAGTGAAAAGTGAAAGTGAAGATGCTCAGTCGTATCAGACTCTTAGCGACCCCATGGACTGCAGCCTACCAGGCTCCTCCATCCATGTGATTTTCTAGGCAAGAGTACTGGAGTGGGGTGCCATTGCCTTCTCCACTTTCTTGCATAATTCTTGCTTAATCCCAAAGAGTAAGGATATAGAACAAACTATCACGTTAGTCAATTAGGAAGAATAGATCAAAATGATCATATTCTCCTGAAAAGAAGTCAGTGTTTGCCATTATTTTGCATTATTATTCAGTACATTTACAGAATTATTCTTTTCTGGAAAGCAGACTATGTAAAAGAAATTCATGTGTTTAGAAAGCAGAGTTCTTTATACGTGCTGGAATAATGGGTAAGATTTAGTGATTTTTGAGAATCCAAAGTGAGGTTTTTCTTTCTCTATTGAACTTTACTTTAAAAGTCTACTTTTCTGAAGAAATTCCTTCCCCCACCTAGGGTGTGCAGGTAGATTAAAATCCATATATATATATATATATATATATACACACACACACACACACATACATACATGCATGTGTTTGTGTATATGAATGTGTAATATATGTTGTTTCAACACCTATTCAAAAATTTTTTAAGAAGATATATGGTCTTCTGGAGATATTTAAAAATTCTAAAATATAAGTTAATACTCAAATTTATTACATTAAAAACATTTTAGAAATAAATCACGCTGGTCATGTGGATATAATTTTTGTAATCTCTGTGTGAGTGTTCAATCATGTCCAACTCTGCGAACCGATGGACTGTGGCCCGCCAGTCTTCTCTCTCCATGAAATTTTCCAAGCAAGAATACTGTAATGGGTTTCCATTTCCTTTTCCAGGGGATCTTCTTGACTCAGGGATCAAACCCATGTCTCTTGGATCTCCTACATTGGCAGGTGGATTCTTTGCCACTGGGAAGCCCATATAATAATGTTAATTTGAATTAATAATCAGTTTTCTTGTCTTCTGAATCTGCTGTCGACATTTGGATACTACAGTAAATACTTATATTTTCATATTATATTACTTTGGTCATTATATTAATTTTTTAAATTAGAAATATGCTTACTGTTGGTCAACCTCTTTAGAATTAGTTGAGGAATAAGAAATGTATATTTCTGATTTATTTTTTCTTTCTGACCTATGGTTAATGCACAGGCTTTTGGTGACATTTGAATTGTACTTTCAGATTATCAACAGTCAAGCTCCAAGTTTTTGTGTATAAACCCCTCCTAATTTTTTAAAAATCATTTTTTTCTGCTTAATGAAAATCACCAAAATGTGTTTTAATGGTGGAAGTACATTTGATTTCCTCCTATTGGTGGTTACTAAATTATCCAAAATGATTTTACTCATCTGTTTTCTCTTTCTCTTGGAGTAGACCCTTTTCTTGTCAATCATAAAACCATTAGTAGTGCAGCCTAAAACAATTTTTTGATGTTAGTCATTCATTTTTTCTCTTGGCTTTGAGATAAAACAAATCTCTTCAAATAATTTGTAAACTTTTTGTAATCAGAAAATATTGGTATCAGTATCTATGCATACTTGATGGATTCATTATATATGCTTTTATCCCTTAATATTATTTGAATGATTACATGCAAGTATGTCTATTTGAGCTTTCAAAATTGAAAGCAGTACTCTGATTTTTTTTTTAACATGCAAGGAAATTTAGTTAACCTCTGTTTTAGTTTTATTAGGTTTTCTTTTATTTTTCCAAAATGACTTTGAGAAATGCCAAGGATGTAGTAAGTAAAGTTGCTCAGTCGTGTCCAACTCTTTACGACCCCATGGACTATAACCTACGACGTTCCTCCATCCATGGAATTTTCCAGGCAAGAGTACTGGAGTGGGTTGCCATTTCCTTCTCCAGGGAATCTTCCCGACCCAGGGATCAAACTCGGGTCTCCCTCATTGCAAGCAGATGCTTCTACCCTCTGAGCCATAGTCCAGGAGGATGTATGAGTTCACTTACCAAATATGTTTGAAAGAGAGCATGTTATGATTTTGGAGCTGTTGATGACAGATGTAAAGGCAGGTACTATAAATGTAATCTCTATATTAGTGAATTGTCAGCACAGTTGTAGCATCAGTGAGAGAATACATTATTTTTCCCCATTTTTATAAGAAATGATACCACCCCTGATCCAGTTTCAAGAATCTGAGAGCCACGCTTCTGATGACGCAGTACCTTAGTGACAGACATGATTTCAGGTAACAAGAAACTTTTTTCTTTGGCTTCCAGGAAGTGCGTTTTTCAAATCTGTGTGTCTGTCAACCTTAAAATGGCCAATAAGAAATACTACCTTCAACTTGGCATTGCGTTTTAACTAATCTCAGGGAATCCAAGAACATACTATATAGGTAGAGTCTCTCTATAGAAGATAAGTAATTAATATACTTTAATGTATTTATATTAATTAATTACTATTAGTATTTACTATCAACTTATGTCTCTAGTCATAGCATATTCAAATGACTGGAATATTTTAGAAATAGGGAAAGTGGAAATGTATTTATAAATTAAGTGTTTTAATTCTCTTATATTTTCCTTTATTCCCCAATCCAGTTTATTTACTTTGCTTATTCTATAAAATAGAACATGGTGCTGCCCAGCAGTTGATTTTTTTATTCTGCCCAACCTAAACGTTGATGTGAACTCTACTTAATCAGTTTGAACAGACTAAATGTTGATTATAAAAAAGGCAGAAATAAACAGTGATTTATGTTGCGGATTAGTTTGTACATCCCTCATATTAATATTTTAGGCTAAATATATAACAGCCAGTTAAGTTCATGGTAGATAAGATCAAGTAATAAGTTTATAATGCATAATTCTATATGATTATGAAGAATAGTCTCTAATAACTTGGATACTAAGCTTAGTCTAAGTTTCAAACTGAAAAACTATGCCCCTGGTAAAGGAGATGGTTAAGATTTTATTTTCATTAAATTTTACTCCTAAAATACCTATTTTTAGTAGAGTTTATTTTTTAGAGCAGTTTTAGGTTTACTGCAAAATTGAGCAGAAAGTACAGACATTTGCTTTATATTCCCTGTCCGCATATACACACAGCCTCCCTCACTATCAAAATCCTATACCAGAGTAGTACATTTGCTACAATCAATGAACACATGTTATATCATTGTCACAAAAGTCCATATTTTACACATTAGGGTGCACTTCCTGGTGTTGTACATTCATTCTATGGGTTTAAATGTATCATAGCATGTATTTACCATTATAGCATCACACTGCCCTAAAAATCTTTTGTGCTTTACCAAATTGATCTCTCACTCCTCCCTAACCTCTGACAAGCACAGTTCTTCTTCATGGTTTTGCCTTCTCTACAATGTTTTATGGCAACCCACTCCAGTGTTCTTGCCTGCAGAATCCCAGGAATGGCGGAGCCTGGTGAGCTGCTGTCTATGGGGTCACACAAAGTCAGACACAACTGAAGCAACTTGCTGCAGCAGCAACAGCAACAGAATGTTATATAGTTGAAATCATACAGTGTGGAACCTTTTTAGATGAACTTCGTTCACTTAGTAATATGCATTTTTCTTTCATGCTATGGTTTAATAGGTCCTTTCTTTTTAACACTAAATAAAATTCCATTTCTAGAGGTACTACCATGAATCCATTCACTTGGTGAGGGACATCCTGGTTGCTTCTGAGTTTTGGTGATTATGAATAAGCTGCTATAAACATCTATGTGCAGGTTTTTGTGGGGAAACAAGTTTTCAACTCATTTGAAAAAATACCTGCCGGGGTCCAGCCCCGACTGATCCAGGGAGTTCGAAGGGGAGACGGCGTTGGTGATTAGTTTAAACATTCATAAAAGATATAAAGAGTAATAGAATGAGGATAGCTCAGTAGGAAAATTCAGCGGAGAAAAGAGGCAGAGTAACTTGGTTTACGCAGAAAATCAATATAACCTGTGACATCAGGTTAGCTCTGACCACGGAGGCCTCAGGCACCCTCTCGAATAGCAGAAGGTGCCCAACCTTAAGCACCTTCTCGAGTGGGTCTTAGAAGCCCAAGCAAATAAATGGTCGCATAGGACCTCCGCGCTCCAGATGGAGACTCAGCCAGAATGTGAAAGAAAGAATAACATGGGGAGACCAAGCTTCGGTGAGCAAGGCCCGTAGCTTTATTTTCAACAGGGGCTTTTATACCATAAGTTGCACATAGAGGATAATAGGGGGTGTGAAATCATGCAAAGTCAGCAGTCTTTGATCCTTATCGAAACCGGGGGTTTCTTTTCTGCAAATTTATCGTATACAAATGGTTTAGGTGATTTACATCATCTTCTGGCCAGAAGGCCTATTAACATTTTATGACTCTTGACAAAGGTTTGTCAACCGTAAGACTTATTTTCTCTAAGAGTAATTATTTTAAGGTTTGGTGCCATCCTCCGAAGGTGTTAGATAAAGTTGCATTCCTATAGGGCAGAGGTGCAGTGGGTTTACAACAAAGGAAAGAATTTATTACCGTAACGGTCTAAAGTTGCTAACACTAAGGCCACTACTTATTTTTTCTACATACCAACTATATTAATTAATACACATTCAAGGATACAATACAGGGGATGTGGAAACTTGGCAGCAAGCATTGGCTCATCAATGAAATCTTTTACTAGTTTTATTCTGACAGTTTCTAACTCTCTGAGAGGCTCTAAGCTATTTGAATATCATAAGCTCCCATGCCTCTCACGGCTGGGAGACTGTAAACAATCGTAGGAGTCCGGGTAAACTTGTCAGGCGAGTTAGAGAGCTATCTGAGGGGGTTGGATTTAAACAAGAGAAGAGATGGGAATACCAGACCACCTGATCTGTATGAGAGATCCTATTACTCCATGTCCTGTCCTGCATTTGGTGTTGTCAGTGTTCCAGATTTTGGCTACTCTAATAGGTGTCTAGTGGTATCCCATTGTCTTGATTTGTAATTCCCTAAGGATCATTGAACCGGAGAAGGCAATGGCAACCCACTCCAGTACTATTGCCTTGAAAAATCCAATGGACGGAGGAGGCTGGTAGGCTGCAGTCCATTCGGTAACTAAGAGTCGGACATGACTGAACGACTTCACTTTCACTTTTCACTTTCATGCATTGGAGAAGGAAATGGCAACCCACTCCAGTGTTCTTGCCTGGAGAATTCTAGGGACAGGGGAGTCTGGTAGGCTGCCGTTTATGGGGTCGCACAGAGTTGGACATGACTGAAGCAACTTAGCAGCAGCAGCAGCAGCAAGGACAATTGAAAAAGCAAGAGAGTTCCAGAAAAATATCTATTTCTGCTTTATTGACTATGCCAAAGCCTTTGACTGTGTGGATCACAATAAACTGTGGAAAATTCTGAGAGATGAGAATACCAGACAACCTGACCTGCCTCTTGAGAAACTGGTATGCAGGTCAGGAAGCAACAGTTAGAACTGGGCATGGAACAACAGACTGGTTCCAAATAGGAAAAGGAGGACATCAAGGCTGTATATTGTCACCCTGCTTATTTAACTTATATGCAGAATACATCATGAGAAACGCTGGGCTGGATGAAGCACAAGCTGGAATCAAGATTGCCGGGGGTAATATCAATAACCTCAGATATTCAGATGACACCACCCTTATGGCAGAAAGTGAAGAAGAAATAAAGAGCCTCTTGATGAAAGTGAAAGAGGAGAGTGAAAAAGTTGGCTTAAAGCTCAACATTCAATAAACTAAGATCATGGCATCTGGTCCCATCACTTCATGGCAAATAGATAGGGAAACAGTGGAAACAGTGTCAGACTTTATTTTTCTGGGCTCCAAGATTGCTACAGATGATAATTGCAGCCATGAAATTAAAAGATGCTTACTCCTTGGAAGGAAAGTTATGGCCAGCCTAGACAGCACATTAAAAAGCAGAGACATTATTTTGCCAATAAAGGTCCATCGAGTCAAGGCTATGGTTTTTCCTGTGGTCATGTATGGATGTGAGAGTTGGACTATAAAGAAAGTTGAGCACCAAAGAATTGATGCTTTTGAACTGTGGCATTGGAGAAGACTCTTGAGAGTCCCTTGGACTGCAAGGAGATCCAACCAGTCCATCCTACTGGAGATCAGTCCTGGGTGTTCATTGGAAGGACTGATGCTGAAGCTGAAACTCCAATACTTTGGCCACCTGATGTGAAGAGCTGACTTATTTGAAAAGACCGTGATGCTGGGAAAGATTGAGGGCAGGAGGAGAAAGGGATGACAGAGGATGAGATGGTTGGATGGCAACACCAACTTGATGTACATGGGTTTGGGTGAACTCTGGGAGTTGGTGATGGGCAGGGAGGCTTGACGTGCTGCGGTTCATGGGGTCACAAAGCGTTGGACATGACTGAGTGATTGAACTGAACTGAACTGAAAGTGATATATGATGTGGAGCTTATATTCATATGCATCTTTGCCATCTATGTGTCTTCATTGAGAAGTGAGGTCTTTTTCCCTTTTTAAAAATTGGGTTATTTGTTTTCTTGTTGTTGAGCTTTAATCTTATTTTTTGTATTTTGGATAATAGTCCTTTATAAGATATGTGTTTTGTGCCTATTTTCTCTTAGTCTGTGATTTGTCTTCTCACTCTCTTGACAGTCCCCCCCCCCCCGCCCCGCATAGAGCAGAAGTTTAATCATCTTATCAGTGATTTATTTCTTTCACGGACTATGGCCTTTATATTATATCAAAAATTCCTCACTCTACCTAAGGCCATCTAGATTTTCTTTTATGATATCCTCAAGGAGTTTGATAGTTGTGTGTTTTATATGTAGGTCTCTGGTCCATTTTTAGGTGATTTTTGGGAAGAGTGTAGGGTCTGAGTGTAGGTTCACCTTAAGCAAATGGATATCCAGTTGTTCTGGGCTTCCCTGGGGGCTCAGACAGCAAAAGATCCACCAGCAAGGCAGGAGACCTAGCTTCGATCCCTGATTTGGGAAGATCCCCTAAGAAGGGAACGGCTACCCACTCCAGTGTTTTTGCCTGGAGAATTCCATGGACAGAGGAGCCTGGTGGACTACAGTCCATGGGGTTGCAGAGTTGGACATGACTGAGTGACTAACATTTTCATTTTTTCTGTGTGTCAAAGATACGAGGCTGCCATAGTTAAAGACTGAAAAGAGACTGTCTTTGGAAAGCCCTAAATTCTCTAATACTACAGTTCTTTCAAATAAAAGCCTTTAAAAAAGACCTTGAAATTCTCAGAATTTTGATGAGTACTCTCAGTTTTATTATGAAATTGTCACTGTGGTCCAAAGAATTCTACATTTATCTTTTACATTAATCAAAGGAAGTAACCCACTAGTCATTTCCAGTTAAATGAAAAAGAAACAATAAAAGAAAAGAACATCAGTCAGTTGTTCATGTGTTGTGAACTAACTATACAAAATGATTGATCTAATGATCTTGCTGCTGCTGAGTCACTTCAGTCATGTCCGACTCTGTGTGACCCCATAGACAGCAGCCCACCAGGCCCCGCCATCCCTGGGATTCTCCAGGCAAGAACACTGGAGTGGGTTGCCATTTCCTTCTCCAATGCATGAAAGTGAAAGTGAAGTCGCTCAGTCGTGTCTGACCCTCAGCGATCCCATGGACTACAGCCTTCCAGGCTCCTCCATCTATGGGATTTTCCAGGCAAGAGTACTGGAGTGGGATGCCATTGCCTTCTCTGCTAATGATCTTAAATATGATCAAAAAGCAGAAATTAGTGATTTCTTAGTTTTCTCAAATTGGTATAGGCTTCTAGCAGGTTTATTCCAGTTAATCTTGTAGGTTCTAGGTATTTCTAAGACATAAAGCTGAATTCTTAATCATGAGTTTGGGTTGGTCATGGACCATAGATTTCAAACTGGTTAATAGTTGGTTTTCATTCTCTCCGCCTCTGCTATTCCAAAGAATTTTATTTATTCTAAAATGTTCCAAAAACTTTAGTTTGGAAGCAATAATCATCTCCCTGGAGTTCTTAGGAACTAAGAACTAAGAACTTAGGAACTAACTTAGGAACTGACTTAGTTCTTAGGAACTAAGTTCTTAGGCATCTAAGGATGCCTTGTGACTAATCTAGACCTACATTTTTGTACAGATAAATGTTTGGAGAAAAATAGTATAAAGCCATCCCCAAATGTATACCAATGAATATTCTAAATCAAAGAGGATAAAAATTTAAAAAGCATTATAATTTTTGAGATTTTTTTCATACCTGTCTTTTTCGAAGAGAACTTTGGGAGTGTTTTTCTTTTAAACCTAAAAAATATTACAGATGTCATTGAAAAGGAACAGAGAAGAAAAGGGAGGAAGCAATACTTATTGCTGTGAAGATGAGTGTGATAGGTGCAGTTAAGCATCAGTTTGGTGGTGAGCTTCCTGGAAGCCCAGGAGAAAAGAGAGATACTATAGGTAACATAGTTTTTATAGTCAGGAAAATGAATTCATCCCATTTCTTATAAAGAGAGTTGACCATGAGTGATGTTAGCAGTGTCCTTCTTAACATTTTTTATGGCAAAGGGTGTAGCAGAAATCACATAACTCTTTGTGATCATTATCAAAATAAAAAAATGATGCCATAACTTCAAAACACTTATAAATCAAATTTTTCATACAGTGAAGTTGTCATTCATCGCTACAGAGATTTAATCAACCCAAAGACAGAAGAACCTTGAGTACCCTGAGGACTGACTAGATTCTGAATCCCATAGGCTGGTTGTTTTCAATTTGGGTATCCATTAGAGTCAAATACAGTTCTGGTTAAAAATATAGGTTTTTTGACTCTATTCCTGGTATGTCTGATTTAGGCAGTACATGATGAGATCCAGGCATACCTTTTTAACAGGTACCTGATAGGATTCTACTGCAACTGGTCTAGCCCTTGCAAACCACTCACTTGGACTCTCTTTATCGGATTTCTTTTATGTGAGTTAAAATTTTTATAGGAATTGGGTAACAATTTTCTCAGTGTTATACTATCTGAAGACAGCCTAGATGGCAGGTATTCTATAGCACTGATTAAAGGCAGGTCTACAAGGGATCAAACAGATGGTAGGGCTTTCATTCTATTACAAGAATTACAGAGTGAGACGGGTACCCTAGGCTGGACAGACCAGCTACCCAGAGGTTTCTTACAGTTAAGGCTGGGTTTTCTGCAAGAAACAATTGTGAGTTTGCTCTGGCATTTGGGTCACTGATGAATTCAAATGTCAAATTACAACAAGTCAGAGATGGTTTTTATTTAGAAATCTTTGAAGAAAGTGTTACCTATATCATACCATATCTATCCAAAAAGCCTTAATATGACCCTGTACAGGTCTCCAGATATGTCTGCCAGGATGAGTGAGAGGCTAAATGTTCCTCAGACAATTGAACACATTGACCTGTTACATGATGCGATTTAATATGGATCAGATGAATGTCTGCCAGAGGCAGTGGTTTTTGTTATATCAAGGTTAATGATGAGTCATTCTTGCAACAGCTGGCAGATCCCAGAATTCCTTGTCTCTTAAGACCACTCCTGTTTAATGAGCGTCATGCATTTCATCAGCATTTAGGAGGCCTATAATATTGAGAGTTTTTACTTTTTTATTATTAATGTAAAACCCCTGGTCTGAACCTCTATTGATTAACTGGCAACAGTCCAAGCATATCTTCATGTAAATGTTCATTTAACATATGTATTATTTTTTATACCAGAAAGAAAGAAAATGGACATTCTCCCTTTTCCAAATCAATGTCTCTTAAGTAGAGGACTGATTTGACATGTCAGGTCTTGCTGGCTGTTCAAGACCCATGTAATTTTTGGTCTTTTACAAGAAAATACTCTGATTTTTCCTTTGCATAAATTTGCAGCAGATAAAATAAAGTCACTTTCACTGTACATCAGCAGGCTTATGGATGGCTGCTTCTGTCTTGCATTAATTTTTAGATGGCATGTTCTAGGTGATTGGTTTCCCTTCTAGAAATTAGCATCATTTTTCTACCTGTCTTGACAATAGCATCACTCTGCCTTTAAGTAAATGTACTTATAACCTTTCAAAATCTTTACATGCTTTTTAGCTGAGAACTAAAGAGAAAGAAAAAACAAAAACAAAAACTTGACACAAAAAGTACTCTTACCGTTAAAAGGTAGAGTCCCTTAGGTTGCTTTACCTTACAATCTCACTTTAACAAACTTGATGATGAGTGTTTTCAAGTAGTAGTTTTGATGCAGTTCTCACTGTTTTGTTTTGTTTTGTTTAACTGAAATTTCTATAAATTTGGTAGCTTTGGAAGAAGGCACATTTAATCAGAAGAATGGTCGCTGTAGTAAATAAGTGGCTCAAAACTTAAAAGAGTTATGTGGCAAAAGAAAATTGAGACTTTACATATTGTCAAAACTTTTTCTAAAACTTTAGGAAATAATGTAGCTTATAATAAACACAGTTATCCATTGATGGGTTTATCATATTATTTTATGAGCATTGAGTTGATTGATTAGTTAATGCTCCCATAATTGAATGCTCCCATAATTTGTAAAGAAAGTGCCCATATATAAATTAAAATGTAGATTGACAAGTGCATGTCTAATTTTAACTTTAAGAAGTGGCATATCTAATTGTACTATAATGGTCAAATAAAGGTGGGATGTTTGTCAAGGAAACTTGGAGAAGAGTGTTGGCAGAGTTTTGGAAGAAAGAAGAGGGACAAATTTGGACTGGGAAAATAGAAATATCATTCAAGTTGAGTAAATCGACAGATGGCTAAAGATACTAGGGATACCAAATGTTCCCTTTAGGATCATGAAGAATTATCTTCCTTTTGCAGAGTCTGCTTCTGCTCAGAATGGTTTTTAGCATAGAATCGGGTGTTTGGAAGATTGTCCCATTCATCTTGCACATTTTACGCTATGAAATAAAGCCCTGAGAAGTAATCTGGCTTCTCTCTACCCAGACTACTGGCTGTGGTGGCGGTGGAGCCAGAATGCCCAGTTTCTAATACAGAGTGCATTATGCTGCCTTGTAGTACTGCTGCAGCTGCTAAGTCGCTCCAGTCATGTCCGACTCTGTGCGACCCCATAGACAGCAGCCCACCAGGCTCCGCCATCACTGGGATTCTCCAGGCAAGAACACTGGAGTGGGCTGCCATCTCCTTTTCCAATGCAGGAAAGTGAAAGTGAAGTCACTCAGTCCTGTCTGACTCTTATCAACCCCATGGACTGCAGCCTACCAGGCTCCTCCGTCCATGGGATTTTCCAGGCAAGAGTACTGGAATGGGTTGCCAGTGCCTTCTCTGGACTGAAGTACTATATCACTCCATTTTTAGATCTCTATTATCCTGAACATTTTAGAATTATAGAGAAGATAGAAGTGTCTATTATAGAGGACTTGAGGTTAGTAACCTCAGTTCAGTTCAGTCGCTCAGTCATGTCTGACTCTTTGAGATCCCATGCATTGCAGCATGCCAGGCCTCTCTGTCCATCACCAACTCCTGGAGTTCACCCAGACTCACGTCCATTGAGTCAGTGATGCCATCCAGCCATCTCATCCTCTGTCATCCCCTTCTCCTCCTGCCCCCTATCACTCTCAGCATCAGAGTCTTTTCCAATGAGTCAACTCTTTGCATGAGGTGGCCAAAGTACTAGAGTTTCAGCTTTCGCATCATTCCTTCCAAAGAAATCCCAGAGCTGATCTCCTTCAGAATGGACTGGATCTCCTTGCAGTCCAAGGCACTCTCAAGAGTCTTCTCCAACACCACAGTTCAAAAGCATCAGTTCTTTGTCACTCAGCTTTCTTTATGGTCCAACTCTCACATCCATACATGACCACAGGAAAAACCATAGCCTTGACTAGACAGACCTCTGTTGGCAAAGTAATGTCTCTGCTTTTGAATATGCTCTCTAGGTTGGTCGTAACTTTCCTTCCAAGGAGTAAGCGTCTTTTAATTTCATGGCTGCAGTCACCATCTGCAGTGATTTTGGAGCCCAGAAAAATAAAGTCTGACACTGTTTCCACTGTTTCCCCATCTATTTCCCATGAAGTGATGGGACCGGATGCCATGATCTTTGTTTTCTGAATGTTGAGCTTTAAGCCAACTTTTTCACTCTCCTCTTTCACTTTCATCAGGAGGCTTTTGAGTTCCTCTTCACTTTCTGCCATAAGGGTGGTGTCATCTGCATATCTGAGTATTTCTCCCGGCAATCTTGATTCCAGCTTGTGCTTCATCCAGACCTGCGTTTCTCATGATGTACTCTGCATATAAGTTAAATAAGCAGGGTGACAATATACAGCCTTGACGAACTCCTTTTCCTATTTGGAACCAGTCTGTTGTTCCATGTCCAGTTCTAACTGTTGCTTCCTGACCTGCATACAAATTTCTCAAGAGGCAGATCAGGTGGTCTGGTATTCCCATCTCTTGAAGAATTTTCCACAGTTTATTGTGATCCACACAGTCAAAGGCTTCAGATCAGATCAGATCAGTCGCTTAGTGGCCCGTTATTATTATTTTTTTCTATTATGATCTATTTCTTCCTAGGGAAAACTTTGGTAATCATTTTAGATTTCTTTCTAAATTACAGTTAACCTTGTTCCACCACATTTATGTATTTTGCCTGTTATCTTCTTAATGTGTATTGCTAGATTGACTAACTTTTTTTTTAAACTGTCTCATTCTGGTGTGTTTTCTTAAATTGTGATGAAACTGTCCTTAAAAACATAACTGTCCCTTCATAGGTTCTATTGTTCTATATTTCAGGCATCATCTACACTCTAGGATACAAAATCATATGTCGATAGTCACTGACTTCTAGAACTTTACAGTCCAGTAGGGAACAGATATGAGTAAGCAAACAATACTAGATACTCAGGCAAACCATTTTATTTTAAAAATATGGTGTTCAGTTTGAGGTCTGACCATTTGGTAAAAATCCTTTTAGCTAATTTTTACTTAAATTGCTTCAGTCTGTGAGAGTTAGATATGTTTTTAAAGTGATAATCTTAAAATCATAGTGTATTCACATATCAATTACTTTTTATTATTTAATTTGGAAGATTAATTACTTGTCATGGGATTTAAGGTTTAGTCCTATGGCTAGTCAAGGTCTACACTATTCAGTAATGTTTCAAGTTACATCATTGTTAAGATGGACAAAAAAATACACATTTTTATTATTTTTGACACAATAAACTTTAATGTAGAACACTTTTAAAAACCAGCATTTTATATTAATAAAAAGACTACATAATTCTTTTTATGAATTTTCAAAAATTACTCAGAATAAGTGTTCCACAGGATTCATTCCAGAAGGATTTAGTCTAATAGGTATAATATTCTTTATTTTTCCTACTGATAATAACAGTTGTCAAAATATTTTTAAAAAGATAAATATAAATGTGCTAAATGAAAAATGTAGATAGCTATTTCTAAATTTTTTGTATTATTAGAAACTTGTAGAATATTAGAATGCATGTATTTAAAAAAATGTGTATGCAGTATCTGAGTAACACAATTTTATCTTAAGAATATGGTACTATTTATTGATGATCATAAAAAATACGCTTCTTTGGTGGCTCAGACAGTAAAGAATCCAACTGCAATGAGGGAGACCTGGGTTCGATCCCTGGGTTTTTTTTTTTTTTTTTGATCCCTGGGTTGAGACGATCCCCTGAAGGAGAACATGGCAACCCACTCTAGTGTTCTTGCCTGGAGAATCCCCATGGACAGAGGAGCCTGGTGGTTGCAAAGAGAGGGACACAACTGAACTACATGACACAACTAAACACAAGGCATAAGAAATATACTCTTGTTTTTAGATGATTTAATAATGTTCTTAGTAAATATTGAGCCCACACCTTTAAACAGAAAAATTATTCTACCTAATGTGAGAACAGCATTTTTAAAATGTATTAAAGTCAATCCATTTTTGTGGTTATTGTTTACTATGAAAGTTATAGTTTCTTTGGCTATTTCATATTAAGGCCAAATAACACACATCAGATCAGATCAGATCAGATCAGTCACTCAGTCGTGTCCGACTCTTTGCGACCCCATGAATCACAGCACGCCGGGCCTCCCTGTCCATCACCAACTTCCGGAGTTCACTCAGACTCACGTCCATCGAGTCAGTGATGCCGTCCAGCCATTTCATCCTCTGTCATCCCCTTCTCCTCCTGCCCCCAATCCCTCCCAGCATCAGAGTCTTTTCCAATGAGTCAACTCTTCACATGAGGTGGCCAAAGTACTGGAGTTTCAGCTGTAGCATCATTCCTTCCAAAGAAATCCCAGGGCTGATCTCCTTCAGAATGGACTGGTTGGATCTCCTTGCAGTCCAAGGGACTCTCAAGAGTCTTCTCCAACACCACAGTTCAAAAGCATCAGTTCTTTGTCACTCAGCTTTCTTTATGGTCCAACTCTCACATCCATACATGACCACAGGAAAAACCATAGCCTTGACTAGATGGACCTTTGTTGGCAAAGTAATGTCTCTGCTTTTGAATATGCTCTCTAGGTTGGTCGTAACTTTCCTTCCAAGGAGTAAGCGTCTTTTAATTTCATGGCTGCAGTCACCATCTGCAGTGATTTTGGAGCCCCCCAAAATAGTCTGATATTGTTTCCACTGTTTCCCCATCTATTTCCCATGAAGTGATGGGACCGGATACCATGATCTTTGTTTTCTGAATGTTGAGCTTTAAGCCAACTTTTTCACTCTCCTCTTTCACTTTCATCAGGAGGCTTTTGAGTTCCTCTTCACTTTCTGCCATAAGGGTGGTGTCATCTGCACATCTGAGGTTCTTGATATTTCTCCCGGCAATCTTGATTCCAGCTTGTGTTTCTTCCAGTCCAGCGTTTCTCATGATGTACTCTGCATATAAGTTAAATAAACAAGGTGACAATATACAGCCTTGACGAACTCCTTTTCCTATTTGGAACCAGTCTGTTGTTCCATGTCCAGTTCTAACTGTTGCTTCCTGACCTGTATACAGATTTCTCAAAGGGCAGGTCAGGTGGTCTGGTAGTCCCATCTCTTTCAGAATTTTACACAGTTTGTTGTGATCCACAGAGTCCAAGGCTTTGGCATAGTCAATAAAGCAGAAACAGATGTTTTTCTGGAACTCTTTTGCTTTTTCCATGATCCAGTGTAATAACACACATAAATAATTTTATTCATTATTTGGCTTTGAAACTCTATTTAGTTGAATTTTAATTTCATGAAAAATCAGATAAAATTATGTCTACCATTTTATTTTTAACAATTGTAGTTTCAATTTTTAGCATTTTCTTGTCTATCTTATAAAGGTACTTCTGAAGAGAAAAATAGGAACATGATAATCAAGATCAAGTGTCAAAAGAATGATAGAAGAGGCACTATCTATCTTGATGTATAGGAAAGCATTTTCTTCTTTAAAAGTCCCCTAAAGGTCCCATCATCTCATATGCTATAGAAAATGGCCTGACACTGTACCTTAAAAGAAACCAACTTTTACTGTCTGAGAGCATTGCCACTGCTATCCTAATTACCACACATCACTATATTTGCACTCAATGCGTACTGTTTATGGAAACTTTGGGAAGATGGAAGAAAATATAAGGAAGAAAAGAAACTCATGAACGTAAAATCCAGAGGTTAAAGTGTTTAACTATTTTACACTATTTTACAAAAGCAATTTCTAACCAATAAAACTAATATATATCTTTTTTTAAAACAAATCAACTAATCGTTGTTGTTCAGTCACTATGCCATGGCTGACTCTTTGTAACCCCATGGACTGCAGCATGCCAGGTTTCCCTGTCCTTCACTATGTCTCGGAGATTACTCAAACTCATGTCCACTGAGTTGGTGGTGCCATCCAACCATCTTATCCTCTGTTGCCCTCTTCTCCTCCTGCCTTCAGTCTTTCCCAGGATCAGGGTCTCCTCCAATGAGTCATCTCTTTGCGTCAGGTTGCTGAAATATTGAAGCTTCAGCCTCAGCATCAGTCCTTCCAATGAATACTCAGGATTGATTTTCTCTAGGATTGGCTGGTTTGATCTCCTTGCAGTCCAAGGGACTCTCAAGAGTCCTCTCTAGCACCACAGTTTGAAAACATCAGTTCTTCATGCTCAGCCTTCTTTAGGGTCCAACTCTCATATCCATATGACTACTGGAAAAACCATAGCTTTGACTATACAGACCTTTGTTGGTAAAGAGATGTCTCTGCTTTTTAATATGCTATCTAAGTGTGTCATAGCTTTTCTTTCCAAGAGCAAACATCTTTTAATTTCATGGCTCCAGTCACTGTCCTCAGTGATAAAACTAATACATATCTTTTTAAAGTGAAAGTGAAGTCAGTCAGTCGTGTCCGACTCTTTGTGACCCCATGGACTGTAGCCTACCAGGCTCCTCCATCCATGGGATTTTCCAGGCAAGAATACTGGAGTGGGTTGCCATTTCCTTCTCCAGGAGATCTTCCCAACCCAGGGATTGAACCCAGGTCTCCCGCATTGTAGGCAGACGCTTTAGCATCTGAGCCACCAGGGAAGTTGTGGAAATCTTTTTAAAAACAAATCAACTAATATATATAGGTATAAAATAGAAATTTCAAGTTCCACCAGAATGAACCATTTTGGTTTATGACCATAATGTTTTTGTGTTTGCATATGTTTGTGTTTGTCTTCTTCCTATTTCTATGTCTATATTTGTATCAGATCAGATCAGTCATTCAGTCGTGTCCAACTCTTTGTGACCCCATGAGTCGCAGCACACCAGGTCTCCCTGTCCATTACCAACTCCCGGAGTTCACTGAGACTCACGTCCATAGAGTCAGCGATGCCATCCAGCCATCTCATCCTCTGTCGTCCCCTTCTCCTCCTGCCCCCAATCCCTCCCAACATCAGAGGCTTTTCCAATGAGTCAACTCTTCACATGAGGTGGCCAAAGTACTGGAGTTTCAGCTGTAGCATCATTCCTTCCAAAGAAATCCCAGGGCTGATCTCCTTCAGAATGGACTGGTTGGATCTCCTTGCAGTCCAAGGGTCTCTCAAGAGTCTTCTCCAACACCACAGAAATGTATCTTCAAATGAAACCAAGTTATAATTTTGTTCTATGACCACTTGTATAATTAAATTTGTCACAGACATTTCCCCCTGTTTGCTTCATAATCTATTGTTGCATAAGAGGCCATCTCAAAATTTAATGACTTAAAACAACAGCAGCATCTCCAGTCATGGGCAGGAGACTGGAGACAGCCCGTCTCCGTTCCACTTGGCATCAGCTGGGATGGCTCAAAGTTTGGGAGCTGGAATCATGGAGAAACTTGTTCACTCCAGTGTCTGGCAGTTGTTGTTGGCTTTTGGCTGGGCCCATCCTTTGGAATGTTTTCTACTTGTGGTCTCCATGTGGTCTGGGTTTCTATTGGGAGACATTTCCCCATGAATATTTCATGTTTCTACATGGTCCAGTTTTTCTGAACACAGGCATTTACAGCCAATTTAAGAATGTTTTTATAAGGAGATTTTCAAGGATAGTAAAACTGAGGGACATCTTCCTCCCAGTCCAAGGTGGTAAAGATAAAATCCTGTCCTTCCCTTCCCCAGAAGATGTACTTATAAAGAACCAAAATAAAGTCTGTTTTGTCTTAGGGGAAGACTGGACATCACCAGCAGCCCTATGTTATAATCAGAGTTTCCTAGTGTGGGGATCCGTCTTCTATAATGCACCCCACTGCATGGATTCATTATAGATGGCTGCCACAGTGTCGCCCTGCGAGGACTGGGGTTGGGAAACTCAAGCAAGGTATTGCTCTAGTTGCTGCTTCTACTGTGACTAATAAGCTGTCTTTGTTTCTGATCCTGAGGCCTCATGTTTTCTGTGGTGTGTGTTGTGAGAGATAGAAAGGAAAAGAAAATGCAAAATACTATATGTATATATGAGTGTACATACTACATATATACATACTGTGGAGTCTAGGAATCTTTCATTGCAAATAAGGTTAAATCTCATTCCTTTCACATTACCTGACTTAACAGTTTCCTTCCAAAGTGGTCACTGTGTTCAAAAGGCAGTTGTCTGGAGACAGACAGAATCAGGTGGAAGCTGTATCACCTTGAATATCATAGCTTCAGAAGCCAAGCTGTGTCAGTCTTGATGGATTTTATTGGTCAATCACTCACAAGGGCCTAAGTTCAAGGTTAGAAGAAGTAGACACCAACTCTTAATAAGAGAGTGCTAAGATTCTGGAAGAAAATGTAAGACCAGAAATATTGCTGGGACACATTTTTAAATATCAATACAACTGGGACTCAATATAATCAATACAAGTTGTATATCAATACAACTGAAGATATCTCATCCTGTTTAACTTGTGCATAATTTAAATTCTTGTCGATGGACACTGAGAATTTCCACTTTCCTTTAGCTTAGGATTCCTAAGATAGTAATGAGTAAGGCAAAGGCTTGTGTATCATAACATTATGGGTTTGTCCAGTCCTAGGGGGTTAGTGAGAGAGAAAAGAGAGTGAGACAGGATGGCAGGAGAGACAAAGTGAGGATGATTTATTGAGTTGCCCAGTGCTCAGTATTCAGCACAATTGATTGTTCAGTCTTGCAGAACCATATTCTAAGAGGTGACATAAACATTGTCTCAGGACAAGGAAAGAAGGGAGAGTAATTTGTCTGCTGACTCCCATTTCCCATTGTTCAGTCTCCTTGTGGGACATGCTTTCCTTTGTACATCATTTGCGTGCTTGAGTACTGCCACTTCTACCTTGGACTCAGTAAATCTGAAGTGGCTTACAAGAGGTGTTGAATATTTTTCTTACTGTCATGAATTTTTATATGAAAACCATCTATCTAGAATAATTCACATGTACTCGCCAAATTATATTCTTAACATAAGTTATAGAATTGAAATCTCAAAATGATCACACATGTACATATTAAATTTTGCAGTCTATTGACAAAAATTACTAATTTTCCCACTGTGCAATGTATATTCTACCAAGGAATCGCAGAACTTAATCTTGTTTTGTAGACTTAATGTCCTGTGTGTGTTAGTTGCTTAGTTGTGTCCGAATCTTTGAGACCTCATAGACTGTAGCCTGCCAAATTCCTCTGTTCACGGAATTCTCCGGGCAAGAATACTGGAATGGGTTGCCATTTCTTACTCCAGGGGATCTTCCCAACCTAGGGATCGAACGCGGGTCTCCTGCCTTGCAGGCAGATCCTCTACCAACTGACCCACCAGGGAAGCCCAAATCCACGTCCTAAGTGCTATCAATCTAAAAGATAAACAGAAAATAATTGTTTTTGTTTTCCTTGTTTCTATTTAATTTGTTTTCTGAGAATGAACTTCTTTTCATGTGATTGTTATTGTCATTTTCCTTTAGTAAGTTGTTTTTCTTATATTTTTCTATTTTTTTCATGGGGTGTATTCCCTTTTTCTTTTTGATGGTTTACCTATGTACACAATGAAGAAATAGTGTTTAAGTTTGCACATATGATTTCTAGTTCTCATTTCTCTTCTAATTTTATTTTTCAGCTTACATTAACACATTTTTATCATCCAAAGTCCATAGTTTTCATTAGGGTTCACTCTTAGTGGTATACTTTATATCAATTTTGACAAATATATATTATGACTGTACAATTGTGATGGGCTTCCTAGGTGGCTCAGTGATAATGAATTTGCCTGCCAGTGCAAGGAGATGCAAGAGACACGGGTTCAGTCCTTGGGTCTGGAAGATCACCTTGAGAAGAAAATGGCAACACACTCCAGTATTGTTGCCTGAAGAATCCTATGGATAGAGGAGCCTGGTGGATGCTACAGTCCACTGGGTTACAAAGAGTCAGATACAACTGAGTCACTGAGCATGCACACCTGTACACCATTGTGATACATTCAGAATATGTTCATTCCCCTGAATATCTGTGCTCTGCATATTCACCCTTCTCCCCCTCATAACCCCTGGCAACCACAGACCCTTTAGCTATCTCCATAGTTTTATCTTTTCCAGAATGTCATGTAGAGTTGAACTTTAGACAACATTTGGGAGGTAGAAGTGGGTTAGGAGCTCTGACTCCTAACCAACTCAATTGAAAATCCTAGCATGAGTGAGTGAGTGACTGAAGTCACTCAGTCGTGTCCGACTCTTTGCGACCCTGTGGACTGTAGCCCACCAGGCTTCTCCGTTCATCGGATTCACCAGGCAAGAATACTGGAGTGGGTTGCCATTTCCTTCTCCAGGGGATCTTCCCAACCCAGGGATTGAACCCAGGTCTCCCGCATTGCAGGCAGACGCTTTAACCTGTGAGCCACCAGGGAAGCCCAAAAATCCTAGCATAACTTATATTAATGGTTGGCCCTCCTTAACTGTGGTTCCACATGTGCAGAGTCAGCCCATCTTGCATCATGTGGCACTGTAGTATGCATTTAGTGGAAAAATTCAGATGCAGGTGCACCTGTGCAGTTCACATGGTTGTTCAAGGGTCAGCTGGAGTCGGAATCCTGCAGTATGCAGCCTTGTCAGCTGTGGGGTTGATACGCCCTTGGGAACAAAGCATCTCCTTAACCTCAACTTTCAGTCCTGCTCCCTAATTCTGGGTCAAGACTCATTCACTGCCCTGTTACAGAAAAAATTATAAAACATACATACCAAAATATTTTACAGTGATCAGTAAAGAATAAATTTTACTTTTTTCCTTGGTATATTCTACATTATCTGAAATTTTTTCAAGTAAATGTGTGTTACATTTATTATAATCAGGCTAAAAGAAATATAGAGTAAAATATATAATGCTAGTACAAAAATACAAAGAGAAAGTCAGTTGCTTTGCATATATTATATTCTCCCCACCCATCCTGTACATTTTTGAAAGTTTTACAACAAACCTTTTTTAAATTAAAATATACTTGATTTGCAATGTTGTATTATAATAGTTTCATGTGTATAGCAAAATGATTCAGTTTATATATATATTTATATGTATATTCTTTTTAGATTCTTTTTCATTTTAGGTTATTATAAGATATTGAGTATAGTTATATAGTATATACAAAGTATATAATATATAAAGTATAGTATATATAGAGTACACTAGTTATATAATGAGGTGATATACAGTAGGCCCTAGTTGGTTATTTATTTATATATATAGTAGTGTGTATATGTTAATCTCAAATTCCTAGTTTATCCCTTATTCCTCCCTTCCCCCTTTGTTAACCACGAGTTTTTTTTTTTATGTCTGTGAGTCTGTTTCTACAACAAACCACTGTATGCTGGCTAAAATTTTCTAAATCTTATTGAAACAATCCTATAATTTTAATTTGTTACAATGTATGTATTTTGATTCTTAAACAGTGGCATAATTCAACAAATATTTCTGACTGTGTGATAAGCAACATTTTTTGTGTCCATGTTGTTAAATGTATAGAAATGCAATATTTGAGAATGTGACATAACAGGAGTTTATAGGATAAGAGATCTTAAGCTGGCTACAGAGGAGAATTACCTCGGAGCTTTTTAAAAATACTAATGATCAGGTCTCACCATAAATAATTCTAATCCTGGGAGTTGGGGAGTGGAGCTGATACTTTTCCAAAGTTCTAAGACTGAAACAAAAATAAATAATGAACATGAATTTTTCACTCATCACTCATCAGTTACTGTCACAATGTGGTGGTGCTGTGCTCTGTTGTGTCCAACTCCTTGTGACCGCATGGACTGCAGCCTGCCAGGCTCCTCTGTCTATGGAATTTTCCAGGCAAGAATACCAGCACAAGCCCTTTCCTACTCCAGGGAATCCTCCTGACCCAGGGATGAAACCTGCATCTCTTGTGTTTCCTGCATTGGCAGGCAGAATCCTTACCACTGTGCCACCTGGGAAGCCCTAAATGAGCAGTAAGCTGATATTATGTACTAGCGAAGCACTGTGCTAGGTGCTAAAGAAGACAGATATAAAAATAAATAATATATAAGACCAATGAATAAAAGAGAGGGGAAAGGAAGGTGAGAGAGAGATCTGAGTATACTCTAGCACAGAATCAGCTGCTCTCTTGAATTTTAGGTTGAAATACTAAAATTATGGCACACATTACTTTAAAATTTCAGCTGCTGAGAATTGGGAGGTGGAAGCACAAGCTACCCAATTTCCTAGACAAAATGAGAAAGTAGGGAAATTTGTGCCCAGGGCTCTCCAGCCTCCATTTCTGGGACTCTTCTTCTAATCCTCTTCATTGCAGCTTGATTCCAGAGATCCTTATGTTGTCTTTGGTGAACAGGCAGTGGAACCTGGTAACTCTCCAGTAAAATTCCTGGCCATAGGTGGTTTCAGGAGAAGCAAAGATAGAAGTGTGAGGGAATTGAGAGAGCAATTCTATCCATCCGGGGCATCTCCACACTCCATTGTGGAGGTTATGTCTTAGTCATCTTAGTCATCTTGGGCTGCTATAACAAACTAACATAGAGTTGTTGACTTATAGATAGCAGAAATGTATTTACTGGATTTCTAAAGGCTGAAAATCTGAGATCAAGGGTCCCAGTGTGATCAGATTCTGGTGAAGACCTTCTTCCACATTGTAGACTGATGACTTTTTGTGTCCTTACTTGGCAGAAAGAGAACTTTTCAGCTCTCTTGCCTCTTCTCATAAGGGCACGGATATTATTCATGGGGGCTCCACCCTCATGACCTAATTACCTCCCAGTGGCACCTCCAAGTAACTATAACATTGGGGATTAGATTTTAGCATATAAATTTGGGGGCACATAGAAATTCAGTCTGTAACAGCATCTCTCCTCTGAACTACTGGAGAATTTTCTTAACTGTTCTTCCTGTTACTAGTACCTTCCTGGTCCAGTTACTCTTTTGCATGGATCTGTAATTATCTTTCTAAAATGCAATATCTTGTCTGACTTAAATTCATCCAAGTGTCCTCACTGCACACAGGATAAAGTTCAAATCCCTTGGCACATAAAATAGCCCCGTCGATCCCATCCATTTGTCACAGGTTTACTTTTTCCCATCCTTTTTTTTTTGTTTTTTCCCTTAAGGGCAACATTGCTGAACTTCGTTTGTCTCCATTTCATTCCATACTCTCATATGCCTCCATTATTTTGCCATTGCTATCAGCTGGAATATCTTCCCCCATAGGAGGCAGTTCAATGTTTATCACTTTTGTATCCTTTCCCCTTGTTTCCCTGAACGTTTTGTACATGCCTCTAAATATACATTTACCTCTAATAAACCATATTTATTTACTAATTTGTTATATTTCTGGAAAGCAAAATCTAAGCCTTATTGATCTTCACATTTCCCATCTCTTCAGGGGAACTGGCAAACAATAGATGCTGAAAAATGTTTCTCAAAAGAATATTAAATGAATGCACTATCCTGTGTGCTCTGAGGATCCAGAGACCTCTCTGTAGGCAGTGTAGGCAGTGACAGCAATCTTTTTAAAATGCAAATCTAATCATGTCACTTTTCTGCTTAAATCCATCCAAAGGCTTCATGCTTCACTTAGATCCCAAGCCTTGGTGTGAAATCCACAGTCTTTTCTGGCCTGCTGCCTCTTCCTCCTCCTCCAGTCTGTCGCTCCTCCCCTCCCCCCACTTCCCTGGAAACTGTCCTCAGCTGCCCCAGACCCCTCTGCAGGGGATAGTCTTCCCTGGGCACCAATTAGCTGTTAGCTCTTCCTCCCTCCAACTCCAGGTCTAGGTGTGGATACTGCTTCCCTGAGGCCCTCCCCAAATCACATTTCCCTAGAATAGTCTCAGTTTGGTGCTTTGTACATTTTATGATGCTAATTTCAATGCGTGATTTATGTTCACCTCTGTCATTTTGTTTAAAGTCTATCCTGTTTACTAGCCTTTAGTCTCCCCTATGTCAGGGACCTTGTATATTTTGTTCTAAGATGTATTCCCAGCACAGTGCTTGAGACTTATTTGCCCAGTAAACACGACTGAATGAGCCGCAAGCTTTAGGATTGTAGTTACTATAAATATTGCTCTACTCCTCTAGTCACCCTTTATTTTTAACCCGAATGACCGCTTCTTATCTAGTAATTATAGAATTCTGTTAACTGTTTGGCTGGCCACCTCCATATGCATACCATTATCACCTTTGAATCATAGGTTTATGTAAATTTATAGCTCTCAAATGAATAATAAATTGGAACATTTGGTTTCTTTTTTCTTCTAATATTTTGCCAACAAAATTGAAATTAAGTTCTCCTCTGCATACCGTTTTTGGATTTCTTTAAGATAATTTGGCAGGAGACAGTTATTAAATCATCTTCTTAAACCTTCAAGGTTAGGAATGAATGCAGTACTATTTAAGGTCTGTGCGCACTATCCTCTGTCTTTTTGTTATTGTGGTTATTCCTCATAAAAGTTGACTTTCTCATCACCAGAGCAACATTGTACAGATAGATCATCATGAATAATCCAATAATGACTATGCATTTTATCTTAGAATTTTTTTATCTGATTCTCTGATTCGATAGAGCTAATTAAGTTTTTCTAAGCTCTGGTTTTGAACCTAATTAAGACATCTTAAATTGCTCAATTTCCATTTGGGTAGCCTGCCTTGTCTATAATTTTCAGGTTTCAAGACTTCGCTAATGAATTTCTTCCATTGCTTTTCTGCAATTAAGCATCTCTTCCATTAAACTCTGTCAGTCTTAGTCATAAGGCAGACTGGTAGCCAATCAGTCTCATTGATTAAGAACAAAATTTTTTTTGAGAAATTCCCTTTGTATACAATGTGATTTAGAGGAATGACTTCAGTCGCTCAGTCGTGTCCGACTCTTTGTCCACAAATCCTTTTCTCTGCATGACCAGTTATGAATATTTTGGAAACCGATTTTCTTCCCTCTTCTCTTTTGTTCCTCTGATCTCTCAAAATCACTTGTCCCTCTAACCCCAATTAAAGGTTAAAACACAGGAGCAACCACATGCTGAGATAGAGCAGGGGCATGTAGAAGGTGGCCTGTGGTTTGCCCTTTGGTTTCAGAGCCCAGCAGCAGTTGCCAGCCCCAGGCTTTCCTAGTTGAATATGTCATTTCCCCATCACAATCTGCCTCTGTTGTCCTGTGGCCTGTGGCCCTAAACTCACGCCTCTTTTCAAAGGCATTATGCTAAGGCACACCATCTGGTCAGCTGGCCCCGCATCCATAGAGATTTGGAATCACAGTGCAGAGGAGCTAATTTTGTTCAGTCCATGTTTCGTGTTTTGCTATTCCAGCCAAATAAACAAAAATAAATTATTTAAATATTTCCTTTTTGTTCTTCCTGTTCATTAGATTCAAAAGTATAGGGGGAACAAAACTCAAAATAATGAGAAAATGATTGGAGAAGCTATTGAATCCATTTTGTGTAACTGATCCCACATATGTTCTAAATTCTAATCCTTTTGGACTTGAGATGCATAAGAATATTTAATGTGTTTCTGCCCCATTTTACAGTGGACAGTTTTCATGCTAAGTGCTTTAATGTATGTCTGCACTGTTAATATATCACTTGGGACTCTAGAGTTCAAAACGTTGAATATACTTTATGAATTTGAAATTTACTGACCTAGTGTTTATTTTAATGAAGATATATTTATGTTTATACCATTTTGAAAACCAGGCCACTGGGACAGAGGCAAATTTCAAAATCTTAATTCTTTTCTTTAGATATAATTTGATAATGGACTCGTTCACTCTAGTTACTTCTGCAAATGCTTAAGCACCTTCTCTTTGCCAATCCAGATATAATCCAACTTGCATTCAGTAACTCTTACCTAAAAATTAATTTCCCCCTAAACCCCATTTCTTTTTTTTTTAGTAAATTTTTTTTTTCTCTAATTTTATTTTATTTTTAAACTTTACATAATTGTATTAGTTTTGCCAAATATCAAAATGAATCCGCCACAGGTATACATGTGTTCCCCATCCCGAACCCTCCTCCCTCCTCCCTCCCCATACCATCCCTCTGGGCCATCCCAGTGCACCAGCCCCAAGCATCCAGCATCATGCATCGAACCTGGACTGGCAACTCGTTTCCTACATGATATTTTACATGTTTCATTGCCATTCTCCCAAATCTTCCCACCCTCTCCCTCTCCCACAGAGTCCATAAGACTGTTCTATACATCAGTATATATATGGAATTTAGAAAGATGGTAACAATAACCCGGTGTACGAGACAGCAAAAGAGACACTGATGTAAACCCCATTTCTTAAAAGAAGACTTCAAGCAACAGTATTCTAGTATTTGTTAATTCTATAATATGTCTAGTGAAGTCATGTAAAATCTGATTTGAAATGCACTGTGAATGACAAATTTATTATGATGAAAGAAATCCAGGAAGCTATAAAGTAGCATGAACATATTCATGTGGGAATATATGTCAAAAGTCTAATTAAACTAAATGATTCTAGATTAGCCTTACTAGTTATCTAAAAATAAATACCTATAGAGAACTGATCCTGCTTTGTAATCTATCATTAATTTTCATGCAGATTTCCCATGAAAGGATTTTAAGGAGAGGAGCTCTTTTTATTTTTAGTCATTTCATCTGTTGCTTATACATTGAGAATATATAACTGTCAATTGAAATTTTTGAAGTAACTATTCTGTTGAGAAGCATGTATTATACTCTTTTTAATCCTTCTGACACGGATATTCAATTCCAAGGCTTTAAAGTCTAAAGTTAACTATACGTGTAAAGGTGCTACTTTTTTCTGTTTTATTGAATGAACCACTGAATTAAATAAATGGCATTAAATAGTATCTTTTTTGCTTGAACACTTAGTGCCTTCTCACTGCTAGAACCCAGCCAATTGTTTATTATAATTGAATATTACCAAAATTGAGTTTATCCCCTCCAGATTGCTAAAATGTGTAATTAACAGTTCCATTAATACCATATAGTTTTAAATAGTCTCTGAGAGAAAGTTTAGTGTGTGGGCTTGTATGCAAAAGTTTAAAAAAAAACAGTATACAGAAAATAAACAAGAAATTTTTTCATAAGTATGTGTATGAAATTATCCATTGGGGCAAAGGCAGATAATTTTTCATTGCTTTTACAAACATCACATTGCGTGTACACAAATTATAGAAAGATAGACATCTTTTAAAGTCTTGATATAATGTTTCTGAATACAGTTTCATTCTGTCATAATAAATTTGAATTATTTCAAGCTAGCATTTAGATAATAAATCATTTCATGCAATGTTCTACCATTCTTTTTCCCCTGCATTAATGTGACAATACACTCACCTTCTCAACTCTATCTAAGCAAATCTTAACTAATAATATCAGATAGTGCTCTCAAAAACTATAAACTGTTTGAGAGCAGAAACAATTTATAATTTATTTCTATGTGTTAACAGCACTCTTATAGATTCTTAACGTGTCAAAGTCTGGGTCAGGATCCCATAATGAAAAGAGATGGCACATTTCGTTGGTGTAACTGAGGAGTGTTTAGTGAGGGGACTATTTATAGAGATGTGAGCAGGGATAAGAGGTGGAGGACAACAAAGCGATAGTGGAGAGCTATTACCACTCCTAGGCCTGAGGGTCGGAACTGTGGAGAGGGTACCAGGATCTGAAAGGGCTGTAGCTGAGCTTCTTGCTCTAAGAGAGAACTGCTGGCAAGAGCTGTGGCCCTTAGAGGACTTCAGGCTACTGTAAAACTGAAGCCCGGCAGAAAGACGGCCTCATTCTTTGATGCCTTCACAATGCTTTTCATTGACCTATTACTGACTAAACCCCCTAAACAGCCAGGGACTAGAGAAGCCTATCAATATACTCCATCAAAGACTGCATCTATGGGCACAGAGAAAGATGGAGAAAGGAAGAGAAGAGATGGAAGCAAGGGAAGGAGGGTTGTGTGCCAACAGGGAATATCTATCTTAGTAGATGTTCAATTGATGAGTGAACAATGGGGAACAATGGTGAAATCTTTAAATGTTTCAACACACTAAAATATATTTGCTAAATTCTGGGGCTTGAACTTCACTGAACTTTCTCAAATCATTAATCTGGGTGTGTATATATTTGAGTACTTGGGTAGAAGGATAGCTGTGAGAGAAGGCAGCAGTTCAGGGAGCCACACCCAACATATGCTTTAAGGACTGATCTTTTCTGTCATAAGTATGGATTTTTGGTAAATCTATACACTTTTTATCACAATCTGGATTAGTCTAATAGGCCTTTTGTTGTTTGTTTATTTCAATTGGTTAAGTGTTATTTACATGTCCTAATGAATATCACTTTGTTCACCTGATGTTTCTGCTGATGTCAATATATAAATAGCATAATTTCACAAAATAATTAATGAACTTAGTTACTTAAAGATATTCCAAGATCTGTTTCTCACTAAACAAAATAATCCCTTTATTATGTGAATCAACGTCTCCTAATCTATCTTTTGTTTAAATTTGTATGTTTGTATATTAAAGTGGCTTAAATCAAGGGATTTAAGGGACAGCTAATAACACTGAAATGAATTGTTGAAGAATTCATGTGACATTGATTGTGTTGTTAAATCGGTCGTATTGATAAGGACATCTAATAGACCTAGAGTACTTGTGGGAAGTAAAATCACTAGATCTTAAAACATTTAAGGCTACATTAATTGATGACAGGGATTTCTCCTTTTGATGTTTTTCTGACTCAAACTAGCTGTTCAATTTTTCTGTGCTGTGTGCTGTGCTTAGTTGCTCAGTCATGTCTGACTCTTTTGCCACCCCATGGCCTGTAGGCTCCTCTGTCATGGGATTTCCCAGGCAAGAATACTGGAGTGGGGTGCCATTTCCTTCTCCAGGGGACCTGCCTGACCCAGGGATTGAACCCGCATCTGCTGTGTCTCCTGCCTTGCAAGTGGATTCTTTACTTGCTGAGCCATCAGAGAAGCCCCTCAGTGTTTTTAATGGAACTCATAAATGCATTTAATAAATAAATCATTAGGACCAGTAAAGCCATAGATCCCAAAGAGTATACAATTCACAAGAAACATAAAGAATGATCCATTGGGATGCATTAAGAAAAAAATAATATACCTACTTCTATTTACTTTCATCAAAAATTAAGTCAAAATGTTGATTAATAGTAGAATATACATATTGGCTTAAAATAAATTTACATTTACTAAGAAGGCATGCTCAAAGATTCTTTAAGAAGATAGGATTAAAGACTGAAATAACTGACTGAACCTGAATTCCACTTCAGTTATCTTAAAGCTTCATCCAACTAAAAGTTGGTTCCTTCCCAAGAAGAAGTTGGAGGTCCCTACATGGTCTACATCACCCTGTCTTTGGATTGTGCTGTTGTTCTTAAACAATGGTGGGGTCAACAACAGTTATCCATGTGTCAGACATACATACATCAAATAAAACCCTTCGGTTCAGTTCAGTTCATTTCAGTTGCTCAGTCGTGTCTGACTCTTTGCGACTCCAGGAATCGCAGTACACCATGCCTCCCTGTCCATCACCAACTCCTGGAGTTCACTCAAACTCACGTGCACTGAGTCGGTGATGCCATCCAGCCATCTCACCCTCTGTCGTCTCCTTCTCCTCCTCCCCCAATCCCTCCCAGCATCAGAGTCTTTTCCAATGAGTCAACTCTTTGCATGAGATAGCCAAAGTATTGGAGTTTCAGCTTTAGCAACAGTCCTTCCAATGAACACCCAGGACTGATCTCCTTTGGAACGGACTGATTGGATCTCCTTGCAATCCAAGGGACTCTCAAGAGTCTTCTCCAACACCACATTTCAAAAGTATCAATTCTTCGGCGTTAGGCTTTCTTCACAGTCCAACTCTCACATCCATACATGACCACAGGAAAAACCATAGCCTTGACTAGACAAACTTTTGTTTGCAAAGTAATGTCTCTGCTTTTGAATATGCTGTCTAGGTTGGTCATAACTTTCCTTCCAAGGAGTAAGCGTCTTTTAATTTCATGGCTGCAATCACCATCTGCAGTGATTTTAGAGCCCCCAAAAATAAAGTCTGACACTGTTTCCACTGTTTCCCCATCTATTTTCCGTGAAGCGATGGGACCAGATGCCATGATCTTCGTTTTCTGAATGTTGAGCTTTAAGCCAACTTTTTCACTCTCCTCTTTCACTTTCATCAAGAGGCTCTTTAGTTCCTCTTCACTTTCTGCCGTAAGTGTGGTGTTATCTGCATATCTGAGGTGATTGATATTTTTCCTGGCAGTCTTGATTCCAGCTTGTGCTTCTTCCAGCCCAGCATTTCTCATGATGTACTCTGCATATAAGTTAAATAAGCAGGGTGACAATATACAGCCTTGACGTCCTGCTTTTCCTATTTGGAACCAGTCTGTTGTTCCATGTCCAGTTCTAACTGTTGCTTCCTGACCTGCATATAGGTTTCTCAAGAGGCAGGTCAGGTGGTCTGGTATTCCCATCTCTTGAAGAATTTTCCACAGTTTATTGTGATCCACACAGTCCAAGGCTTTGGCATAGTCAATAAAGCAGAAATAGATGCTTTTCTGGAACTCACTTCCTTTTTCCATGATCCAGCAGATGTTGGAAATTTGACCTCTGGTTCTTCTGCCTTTTCTAAAACCAGCTTGAACATCTGGAAGTTCATGGTTCACGTATTGCTGAAGCCTGGCTTGGAGAATTTTGAGCATTACTTTACTAGCGTGTGAGATGAGTGCAATTGTGCAGTAGTTTGAGCATTCTTTGTCATTGCCTTTCTTTGGAATCGGAATGAAAACTGACCTTTTCCAGTCCTGTGGCCACTGCTGAGTTTTCCAAATTTGCTGGCATAATGAGTGCAGCACTTTCACAGCATCATCTTTCAGGATTTAAAATAGCTCAACTGGAATTCCATCACCTCCACTAGCTTTGTTCATAGTGATGCTTTCTTAGGCCCGCTTGACTTCACCTTCCAGGATGTCTGGCTCTAGGTCAGTGATCACACCATCATGATTATCTGGGTCATGAAGATCTTTTTGGTACAGTTCTGTGTTTTCTTGCCACCTCTTCTTAATATCTTCTGCTTCTGTTAGGTCCATACCATTTCTGTCCTTTATAGAGCCCATCTTTGCATGAAATGTTCCCTTGGTATCTATAATTTTCTTAAAGAGATCTCTAGTCTTTCCCATCCTGTTGTTTTCCTCTGTTTCTTTGCATTGATCGCTGAGGAAGGCTTTCTCATCTCTCCTTGCTATTCTTTGGAACTCTGCATTCAGATGCTTACCTAACATAACCATTGTTAGATAACTATCTGCAGTATAGCATTCCTTCGCCATGCTCTTATAAAGATAGATAAGCACTCACAGAAACACAGTTTTGCCTTTTCCCTTAACTTTTCTGTTTCATTTTTTCTTTTTCCCTACCCCATGCCTGCTTCACTCTTCTTTCTCCCTCTTTTTTTTCTCCCTTTTTTCCCTAAACTGGAATGATACTATACATATATTCTATCACTTGTTTCCTTTTATATAATGTATCACATGCATTCCCCTGATGTCAATACTTATAGATGCAATCCATTCTTTTTAATATTTGTATAATATTCCATGATATGGGAGTCACGTGTTTTCTTTAATCATTCCTCTATTGATCAACATTCAGGTTACTTCCAGTCCTATACCATTACTGACAATACTATAGTAAATGACTATACAGAAATCCTTATGTATGCTCTTTCAAATGTATATGAAAAAAATCCCCCAACCTTAGATTGCTGATTCAAAAGGTACCTTTACCTTTAAGTTGTAATGTATATTAGGGCTTCCCTGGTAGCTTAGATGGTAAAGAGTCTGCTTGCAATGCGGGAGACCAGGGGTTTGATTCCTCGGTCAGAAAGATTCCATTACCATGTTACTTTCCAGAAAGGTGAGAGCTCTAAACGTGGCCAGTAGCAGTGAATGAGTTCCATTGCATTCCTAGGCATCCTTACTGGTACTGGATATTATCCATCTTTTCCATTTTTCAAATTTGATGTGTAAAAATAAAATTGTTATTGTTTAGTTGCTAAGTCATGTCCAACTCTTTTGTGACTCACAGATTGTACCCTGCCAGGCTCGTCTGTCCATGGGGTTTCCCAGACAGGAATACTAGAGTGGATTGCCATTTCCTTCTCCAGGATGTCTTTCCAACCCAGGGACTGAATCTGAGTCTTCTGCATTAGCAGGCAGATTTTTTACCACTGAGTCACCAGGGAAGCCCAAAAATAAAATAGAATCTCATTAATGCTTAGTGTTTCATTCTTCCATACCAGCCACCTGAAGTGCAAGGGCAATGCATGGTCCTCAGTTGGGAAAGAATCTGCCTGCAATGAGGGAGATCTTCCCTGATAGCTCAGATTGTAAGGAATTCCCCTGCAATGTGGGAGACCTGGGTTCAATCCCTGGGTTGGGAAGATCCTCTGGAGAAGGAAATGGCAACCCACTCCAGTATTCTTGCCTGGAGAATCCCCATGGACAGAGGAGCCTGGCAGGCTACAGTCCTTAGGGTCTCAAAGTGTTGGACACAACTGAGTGACTTTCACACATTCACACACCTCTTCTCCAAATTACAGCAATATTTGTAAATTCAGGTCTTACCCTCAGAGAAATTCTGGGAAACAGCCAGCCTACCCAACTGAATAGGTCGACACAGCAGTAAGAATACAAGGACTAACATTAACTCAACCTTATCATTTCTTAACTGTTTCGGCCAGGTTATATGTTTACAAAGAGATCAGCTTCTTCCCACCCCAACTGATGCAATACTGACTGAGATTTGTTATCCTATTAACTCACCACAGGATCTGTAATTCATTAAAACATGTCATTTGTAGGTGCTTCCAGCTACAAATAAGAGTGAACAATTGGGTGTTGCCCTGGGTCTAAATGTAATTACAATGTTCAATTCCGCATATGCCATGCTCTACAAAGTCAATGACCCATCAGGGTAGACAGCAGCCCCCTAATGTGATACATTTGAAGAGAGATTTGTTAAATGAGAAGAATAAGAAAAAACAGACACTGAGAATAATACACAGGATAGTAAAAAGGTTTTAAATCTTTTATTATTTAGCATTTGTTGAATATAGTTTCATATATGCAATGATGATAGATATTATTTCTGCCCAGTTAAATTCACAAAGAAAGAAAAAAGATTTAGGAACAGAAATATAGCTAATAAGTTTAGCTCAGAACTGTCTTTGGGGAACAAAGGAAAATATGTCAGGGAAATAAGTTGACATTTACAACCAACTAACTTCTTTTTCCCGGCTCTGCTACCCCTGGTCGTATTCTCTACTTTATGGTTTTCCTTGGTCCTAGGCTCTATAGATGTTTGGAAGACTTCTTGACAGTTTTTCAAAGAGTCTTTCCTTGCTAATCTGAGATTTTTGAAGACAAAAATTGTAAAAAGTACTGTCGTGTCCCATATTTGGTTGGTGGGTCAGATCTTTGGTCTCACATAATAAATGCCTTTGTTCATCAGCACACAATAATAGAGTCATACTACTCCCATCCAGAGAAGTTCTCTCTCATCATTACTAAGAGGGGTCCCTTGGCTATATTTTTTTTGATACTTTAGCAGTAAGGATTTGTTTTCTTTATTGTTTTCTTTTTGTTATGTTTTATTTCTTTGGTGAAGCAAATACTTTTCCTGCTCTGAGCACTAGAGGTGACTTAGTTATCTGTTTTATGTAATTAGTCTTTCTTGGGGTCCTCATACAGTGACATTAGGATCCCACATGGCACTGATGTGACTGGTCTATAATCAGGAAGAAATTTCCAGATGAATGCTCTCACTGAAGCCACTTCTGCGCTCTCAGTGATTATGTCTCATCTCTTCTTCTGAGGCTGACTGGTTACATGGTAAGAGAGTGGACTTCTGGCAGATGCAAAAAGCACCTGTGACACAGAACCGTGTTCTGTTTTGCTTCCCAAAGTCAGGATCTGAGAGGTTCACCACCGCTGACTGTGATCAGTTCTTTTTTTGCTTTCTGTTAAGTTTTTATTAATCTGTACAATTCTCTGTAGCAGGAAGCAAGCCCAGCCCTAGACTGTTTTCATAATCTGTGCTGTCACATGCTGTAAGTTTCTCTTCAACCTGACTGGAATTCAGTGATATGTTTTTCATTATGTAATAAATACTAAACTACAAAAGCTTTAAACATAAAAATTTAGTTCTTTGTTCCAATAATGGTGACACAGTTGGAAGGAAGGAAGGAGGCAAAACGTCCTTCCTTCCTGTGCCTAGGTGCCATTTTGTCACTGGTCCCTCTTACGATCAGTTGCTAGAACAATTAGACACATCCTTGCAAAATTGATTTGCGCTAATTTGTATATGCATGGTGGGGGGGGGGGGGACAATCCTTCTTCTATCCTTTTAGGTTCTGTGGCTGGGCCTGAGAATTAAACTGATATAAGATAGATGAATGAGAAAAACATTTAAATACTTTATGGGCACATGAGGTTCCTTATAAGACAAAGGGAGGCTCGAATAAGCAGTTAGGACTGAGAATTTATATACTTTTTTTTTAAACAAATTATAATAAATTTGTGGAGAAATTATAAGACAAAGGAGTTTCAGATGGGGGCAGTAAATTGTGGGAATATGATTATGAGATATATGGGGGAAACTAATGGAAGACAAGGGTTATTTTAGTTGATTTGCTTCTACAGGTCCATTTCTAGGTTCCCAGTTTCCAGTGAGAAGAATGTTCTCCTCGTACAGGGAGTTCATCTCTCCCATGGGAAATTTTATGATCTGCTTTTAAGTGTAAAGGAAGACGTTGGGACCCCTTCCTACATCTGCTATCTTTTAAGTGTCTTCAGCTCAAAATACTCAATAGCCAAATCAGAATGTTTTGGAGTGGCATGTTCTCATCCCCTTAAGTATGTAATGTGTATATTGGCTTAAGCCCTTGTTAACTTCTTTGTGTTAATATGGCAGATGAGGCCTGCTTTATGTCTGGTGGCTGTTTCTAGGCTGGAAAAGGGCTGTAATAAATTGTGTGTACTACAGAGGCAACTATATCTGGTATGTTTTTGTGGAAGACCCTATTTATAAATATAATTAAGATTTATGGTTTATGAGAAGACTTGAAACTATAAATTGCAGGAAAAAGCTAATAAATTCAAAATAAACTCAGAACAAGCAATGAAATTATAAGGAAGAAAAGTTAGAATCAACTTCAAATGAATTTATTAATATAGATGAGCACTAAACCTAACTCAAGTTATTGAAAACCAGAGCAAAAAAAAAAAAAGAAGATATTTTGGTTTACCTAGTTCTCCGTGTTGAACTGAAGAGAGCTTTCATTTATGAGCTTTCATCTCAGGGGCTGCAGTGCACAGGCCAGAAGGTAAAGGAGGATGAGGCTTGGTGTGAACCATGGAGAATGGTACACCTTGTGTTTGCCCCATCCAAAGAAATTCAAACTAAAACCAAACCAAACCAGAGTCTTTGCTGTCCAGTTAAAACCAGAGATGGGGATAGGGATAGATACCAATTAATAACTCCTGAGCTAGAATTGAAATACAGGAGAAACATCACATATGTCTATTTGGCATTCTGTAATATAAAATAAATGGATAATGTAAATATTTTATTAAAAGAACACATAAATGGCCATTGCTAAAAAGTGTTGATTGTTCAGTTGTGTCTGACTCTTTACCACCCCATGGACTGTAGCCTGCCAACCTCCTCTGTCCATGGGATTCTCCAGGCAAGAATCCTGGAGCAGGTAGCCATTCTTTTCTCCAGGGGATCTTCCCTACCCATGAATTGATCCCTGGTCCCTGCATTGCTGGCATCCCCTGCATTTACTGTCCGAGCCACCAGGGAAACCCCATTGCCATAAAATTTCTTTCTAATACTGAACTTCTGAAAAAGCTGAAGATTTAATATTATGTTTTACCTTAATGAATATACTGTGAATCCTCATTGGAAAAGACCCTGATGCTGGGAGGGATTGGGGGCAGGAGGAGAATGGGACGACAGAGGATGAGATGGCTGGATGGCATTACTGACTCGATGCACATGAGTTTGGGTGAACTCCAGGAGTTGATGATGGACAGGGAGGCCTGGTGTGCTGCGATTCATGGGGTCGCAAAGAGTCGGACATGACTGAATGACTGAACTGAACTGATGAATCCTCTGGGAATCAGACATGCCATCAAATGGTGTAACAGTGCCCGTAGGTGGAAGGGCGTACTTAATTAAGGATACTTTGATTTAATGATTAGAGTTCTTCTAAGAGATCTTCTTTCCTTTGTTTTGGAGTGAATATCTCCCATGATTTTGAGTTCCAATGTGAAAATTTTTCTATGACCTTTCAGTTAAGTAAGAGCAGCACCATTCAAGGTTTATTGATTACCTCTTGTATTATCAATAAGGAATGGTGGGGAGGAACTTGGCATTGTGCATCATCTGTAGAGTTTCCAGAGGAAAACAGATCAGAAAATGCACTGGAAGAAGCAGAGAAAACACGTCTAATCCTTTCTCCTACTGACCTGTTACCAAAGTCAGCTTCTCAGGTCAAAAAGTCATTTTATATCATATGTGGTTATATCCTTTAAATGGTGAGAATAAACATAATCTCTCCCCCATTTTCTAATTACTCAGTCATTTTTGGTCTCTAGAATTCCTATGAAAAATTCTAAGTTGCTTCATGGTACTTTTGTGGGGAAAGGGGACCTGTTCATCATCATCAGTGTCAAATACCCATGAAATGCCTGTCCAAGGTTCACTGGCAGGTCACATGATATAAACTCAGTTCTGGGTGGATGTAGGGATGTACAGAGTATGCTTGGATTTCACAATGCTCTGAGTTAACCCTTGGCTTCCAGACCAGGTAAAGTGACAGAGAAGCTACAAACATGCCACCAGCAGTCCCCTTTTAGACTATGAAAGAATTAAGGGACGCTGGCTTGTCAGTTGAAGAGAGTGGTGAAAACTCTGGCCATTGGGCCTAGAAAAAGTTGTTGTTATTTAGTCACTAAATCATGTCTGACTCTCTTGTGGTGTTGTGGACTGTAGCCCGCTCCTCTGTCTGTGAGATTTCCCAGGCAAGAATACTGGAGTGGGTTGCCATTCCCTTCTCCAGGGGATCTTCCTGACCCAGGGATCAAACCATGTCTACTATATTGACAGGTGGATTATTTACCACTGAGCCACGTGGGAAGCCCAAGTGACATGTTAACTCTTAGGAATCCTGACTTTCAGGATGGCTGACTCTGCTCAAATGTCATTTAGCAAAACCCAAGAATATGCCAGGATAAAGACAGTACAGTGCAAATACCCAAATAAGAATGACGTAGTGCTTTTGAATTCAAGTCAGTTTGGAAGCATCTCAAACCCCAGCTGGAATCTTTAGATTCAATTAGGGATTTTCACCTGGGCATTGAACAGATCTCTTTGTTTCAAAGCACTAAGCACTTTAGACTTCACCTGGCAAAATATAACATCTGGGCACCTCTCAATATATCTGACCCCAAATATCTAGAGTACAAATGAAGCTTCTGCAAGCTCTTTCCCTCTAGAATTTTTGTCAGTCTTCCTTTATTGCATGCTTATTTTTGTACCTGCTCTTTGAACTCTTTTGTTTAATTCAAATATTTGTAATGTCTTATAATAGTCCTCTTTGATATGTTTTCATTTGGTTCTTCATTTTGCAGTGAAATCTTAATTGCCAACCTGGCCACCTGTGACTTTTGGCTAAATGTGTAATATAATTTAGAGTATATAAGGAATGTGTTTGAGAGGTCGGAAATCTGTTTTTACAGTGTATAGGCAGAATAATAAAAGTGTCTTCTCAAGAGGATGTTTTTCAATCAAACCCTCACCTAGGAACTGCTATGGAAGGACTTTATAGATAGTTAAGGTTAATCATCAGCTGGTCTTAAAAGAGGGCAAGGAACGTGCGTTTTTCCAGGTGGGTTCAGTTTAATCACATGCGCCTTGAGAATCACAGGAGAAAGGCCAAGAGAGTCAGTCAGAGAGATGCAGTTTAAGAAGAAAGCAGAGGAGAGAGAAGCCAAAGGAGTAGAGGTCGAGAGATTTGGAACAAAAGACGGACTCAATCCATTGTCTCTGGCTTTAAATATGGAGAAAGGGCCGGGGCCAATGTGTGGCCTTTAGAAGCTGAGAATGACCCCTGCCCCACAGCCAGTGAGGAAGTAGGACCTCAGTCCTGTGGCTGCATGGAAGTAAATTCAGCCAACAGCCTGAGTGAGCTTTCAAGTGGATTCCCTCCAGAAACAGTGGACACCTTGATTTCAACCCTGGGAAACCCCGAGCAGAGAACCTAGAGCAGCCAGTCCCACCCTCTGACCTGCAGACCTGTGAGGTAAGGTCTGTGTTGTTTCAAGCCTGCATATGATCTAATTGTTTTAAGTTTGTGTAATTGGTTATAGCAAGAGTGCCTTAGTGCCCAGGATGACTTGAAGTCGCCTATACCTAGTCAGGTAGAGAGATGGCTGAATGCAGAAAGAGAGAATGAAAACAGAAAGAAGAGAGAAGGGAGTCTAACATTACAAAGTAGGGATAATTTTCCTCCATTCCTTTTAGGGAGACTGTGACCCCCGAGTGGCTTTTTGCATGTCTGATGGTATTAGTTTCTCACAAGACTGATTCTAATCCTTAAATTTTTGAAAGGATTTTTTGAGGCAGCTACAAATTGGACTTCTGGCTTGTAAATTGTATAATATCCAGTACATTATATATATGCACAATTAATGGATTATGTATCCAAAGCCATACCTAATGTACTTCAAGGAAAATACAAGAGATTTTCAAGGGTATTTTGATTTTAGCCTTTTTTTTTCCTAGTAGACTGATTTTAGAAACCAATTCCCACATAAGATGCAACCATTGTGCTGCATACCACCTCTCCCAGCCACAGTCTTAGGAGAACTTGAGGTTCTAGGAAGAGGCAGCCTGCAAGAAAAAGTGGATCAGTTTCACGCACTATTGCTACAAGTCATTTGACATGTATGCACAGTCAGTCCATGGATTCCTCCAACTTGCTCCACACAAGAGTGAAATGTACCTTTCTCCTTTCCAAGGATTCCACAAATTATTCTTTTCTTACTTTTTTTTTCCTTAGAAGGTAACCTGGGGTGTTAGTGATAAGCAATCTGATTTAATCTGTGAACAATTGAAGGGTGAGTGAAAGGGAAGAGCACCTTGTGACTTGCTTAGTGCTGCTTCCCTCCTGGTATGCTCGAAGTCCAGGAAAACAAGCTGATGGAGAGGAATCTCCTGATCCATGATAGTCTTTCTCTTTGGATAACTGAGCGTCGAATTGCTGCTGCTTTCTCAACTCTTTGTAGTTTTCTGTGTAGGGAACTGTGGAGGCCTCCCACAGATTGGCTTATTTGAATAAAAATACATTTCTTCTGCCCTCTACAACCTTCAGGAGCCTTCAAAGATGAATTTAATTATACATATTAAAAAAAAAACTCAGAATTTTGAGGATTTCGTTCTGAAACCAAATTTATTATGTTCAAAGCTGTGTCTGGATAAAAGGCAAGTATAACATTAAAATATTAATCCATTCATGCCATTTAGTGATTTAAATTATTCACAGCTGCTTGTATTTTATTTTTATAAGAATATGGCTTTTATCTATGAAGCCAATCAAACTGAAAGGAATATTCTTTGCTTTTAGAATCCTTCCTAGTCAAGGTTGTTTTAATATAGGACACCCCTCCTCCCCCTCGTACATTTTATGAGCTGTAGTCATAAAGCATTTACATTTGCTTGAAGCACTTAGAAAAACCAGGTAAATTGAACTCTAAAAGCTAAAGTGAAACACTTGGCAACTATTTCCAAGTTTACAATGCTTTGATGCTGGTAAGCTAAATCCCACTCCCCCAAGTTCTCCTTCCTCCTAGAATAAAAAGGAGGTGATGCTTTACAAATTATTTGTGAGTGTCTGTTTTTAGTGTTTAGTATGTATTTTCAAAGCTGATCTGGGAGCTTAGCTTTAGTCCCTCCACTTTTTATGACATCTGTCAAGAATCTCTAGGTGGAGAGCAATCCTTTTGAATTTGGGCTTCCTTATTTCTAAAAAGACTACGATATTTACCTTTTCCAATCTCATAGGGCCAGAAGTTCAAATGATCTGCTACACAAAGATATATAAAATAAATGGCTGTACAAATATACGAGGTTAGTGATGTTAATTTAACATTATTATGAGTAATAATTTTACAGACTTAAGATATTACAAAGGTTCAGAAGACACAGCATTTAAAATTGGTCAGAACCAAGAACTCAGAAATATTATTCAGATCTAGGATATTTTAAGTTCTAATCTTTGTTTGATTCTAAGCATTTGAAGGGCTTCCCAGGTGGCTCAGTGGTAAAGAATCCTCCTGCAATACAGAAAGTGCAGGTTCAATTCCTGGTTTGGGAGGATCCCCTGGAGAAGGAAATGGCAACCGACTCCAGTATTCTTGCCTGGGAAATCCCACGGACAGAAGAGTGTGGCAGGCTACGGTCTATGCAGTCGCAAATGAGTTGGACACAACTTAGTGACTAAAACAACAACAAAGTATTTGAAGAATATCATGTCCACTATGTTTCTGCTTTCTACCCTTTAATACAGTTCTTTCAAATATATTTGATTTGCTAAAGTTTCCAGAGTTTTTAGGTCCTTGGTTGCTTTCTCCTGCACAATTTTATTATTGTTTTACTCATAACTGAACTTTTACAGAGTGAAGTAGACCTGCCCTCTTTTCATTTGAGGTAAACATTTCTATTAATATTACCCAAAATCACACTGTTTATTCCATGATGGAATGGATTAAGAATACTGTGGGTACACGAGTTTTCTTGAGGTAAGTCTTTGGAATTTAGGGCCATTAGTGATCATATAATCTAAAGATCCTTGAAATGATACAAGAAACACTGGCCAGGGTAAAGCAGTTTGCCCAAGATCACATAGCTGGTTAGTAGTGAGGTCAAATTAAAAGCTGTGTCTCTTGATTCCAAGTCTCCTACAGCTCTCCTGAGGGCATATGTGGTCCACTGCCTGTTCCATAAATAAAGTTTTATTGGAATGCTGCCACACCCATTCATTTACATTGTAAGGCAGAGCTGAATAGTTATGTCAGAGATCATCTGGCCTACAGAACATAGAATATTTGCTGTCTGGTTCTTTACAGAAAAAGTTTTCTGACCTCTGGCTTAGAGGAAAGATAACTGAAAAAGTCTGGTTGCAGCGTTTTGTGAATAGTCTGTTCAGTTTGTGCATTTGTCCCAACTGTGGTTTGGCTTAAGCTATTTGGATATTAGGCAAAATCAGTGGGGTCTCATGATTAATTACAGGTTGATGTTAACAAATGTAAAAATATATTTGCAAAAGAATGATAGACATGTATTTTCAGAAGACATATCCCATAATTTGGGGATTTGTTTCCTATATTTATCCTCATAATACATTCTTCAAGCAATGGAAATACTTAATTCAAAGTAGTGAAAACTTATGCAGAACACACAATAACTGTATTCAAGTATGTGAAGGACTATTCTGTGAATAAAGAGATCAGATGATGTATTTGTCCTTCAAGTCCGACTCAAATGTACTTTCTTGGTTAAGCCCCTGATCTCCCTTCTTCGGACAGAATTGATCACTCTCTCTTCTGTGCCTCCAAAATATGCTGGAAAGAGTACTATTACAGCATTTATCACACTGCATTACAGGTAGTTGTTTATTCATTTATCTTGCCAGTCAATGTGAAATCCTTGAAAGTGAGCTCAATACCTTATTCATTCTGGCATCCCATCATGGGGCTCAGTCCCTGGCTCATAATAGAAGCAATCTAAATACTTGATGAATGAGTGTATATTATAATATCAGAGGGCAAAGAAAGGGCCACTGCAAAATGTCAGTAAAAAGAACTTTGTGATAATATTGGCAGCAATATGTCCTAAGTAGTGCTGCAGTCCTCAAAGAGCAGGACTTGGGGTTAGAATTCCTAGGTTTGAATTTCTCCTGTTGTGTTTTTACTGTTTGTCATTATGTAGATTTCTTAGTGTATCAGTTTCCTTAACTTTGAAATAGAAATGATTTAGGCACCAGTTTTCTAACTATGGTCTGCAGAACACTGAGCATCCCCAAGATCTTTTAAGAAGTTTGTGACTGTCAAAACTGTGTTTTAAGAATGCTAAGGCATTGTTTACCCTTTTCACTTAGTCTCATTGATGGTGCAAAAGCAATGGTGGGAAAACTATTGGTGGTTTAGCATGAATCAAGGCACAAAGTTGAACTAGCATTAATGCTTTCTTCATTATACGCTGTCAGAAAAAAAGAAAAATGCCAGTTTCATTTACGAATGCCCTGGATGAAGGAGTAGAATTACTAGTTTTATTAAGTCTCAATCTTTGAGTGCAATGTCCTTTTTAATATTTTGTGTGATAAAATTAGAAGTACCTATTTTTGCAGCATTTTGAAATATAATGGCTGTCTTGAGTAAAGATACTTGTGCTATTATTGAGTTGCCAACTGAACTAAGCCACTGTTGTACATGGTAACATCTACTACTACTACTACTACTACTACTAAGTGGCTTCGGTCGTGTCCGACTCTGTGCGACCCCATGGACTGCAGCCTACCAGGCTTCTCCGTCCATGGGATTCTCCAAGCAAGAACACTGGAGTGGGTTGCCATTTCCTTCTCCAATGCATGAAAGTGGAAAGTGTCTGACTCTTAGGGATCCCATGAACTGCAGCCTCCCGGGCTCCTCCATCCATGGGATTTTCCAGGCAACAGTATTGGAGTGGGGTGCCATTGCCTTCTCCCACATGGTAACATCATTTTTGCTCAAATCACTGATAAATTGTAGTACAGTTATCCAGACTTTGGTATTTGACAGATATCTTCCCAAAAGTTGATAAAGTGAACTTAACTCTTCAAGGAAAACAACAGCAGTATTTGTCTCCGATGATTGAATTATGCTTCTAAGCACCATTTTTAATTTTGGAAAGCTTTCCTTGTGGCTCAGATGGTAAAGAATCCACCTGCAATGTGGGAGACTTGGATTCAATCCCTAGATTGGGAAGATCGCCTGGAGTAGGGAAAGGCTACCCGCTCCAGTATTCTGGCCTGGAGAATTCCATGGGCTATATAGTCCATGGGGTCACAAAGAGTTGGGCACAGTATCTTTTACCATAAACTTTAGAGTTGTTTAGTTCCTAAGGACTTTTGTGAAAAGATCAGTGATATTGTAAGTTATTTTAAACTATTATATAATGAAAGAAGACTATATTTGAAACATCTGCATAATCTAGTAAACTAGGATTTTCCAAGTGACCAGTGCACAATGTTACAAAATCATGCATTAAAATCATACAAAGATAAAGATCAATTCAAAGTGTGTTAATATAATGTGGATGCCTCAGGACTAATACATAGATTGTAATGTAAGAGAGTCATGACTCTTATTAAGAATTATTAAGTTCTTTGGTAGGATTTCAGATTCTATGTTGCAATTATTCTTTAAGAAGCTACCACTGTTGAGTTTTGGTATGCTGTCAAAGAAGAATATCTGCAATGTGAAAGGACTGGTGAAGTGCACCTCCCTCTTCAACCACACACCTGCTGCTACGTGAGGCCAATTTTTTTTCATATACTTGAAACAAAACAGCATAATGCAATAGATTGGATACAGATATGAAAATTCAGCTGTCTTTTCTTAAAACAGACATTAAAAAGTTTTACAAAAAATGTAAAACAAAGTCATTACTCTCACTGTTTTTTGTATGTTTGTTTGTTTTTAGAGGAGGTTACTTAATCTTTGAACTTCAATACAAAGATCAGATTATGGTTCAGTTCAGTCGCTCAGTCATGTCCGACTCTTTACGACCCCATGAATCATAGCATGCCAGGCCTCCCTGTCCATCACCAACTCCCGGAGTTCACCCAGACTCACGTCCATCGAGTCAGTAATGCCATCCAGCCAACTCATCCTCTGTCGTCCCCTTCTCCTCCTGCCCCCAATCCCTCCCAGCATCAGAGTCTTTTCCAATGAGTGAACTCTTCGCATAAGGTGGCCAAAGTACTGGAGTTTCAGCTTTATCATCATTCCTTCCAAAGAAATCCCAGGGCTGATCTCCTTCAGAATGGACTGGTTGGATCTCCTTGCAGTCCAAGGGTCTCTCAAGAGTCTTCTCCAACACCACAGTTCAAAAGCATCAATTCTTTGGCTCTCAGCCTTCTTCACAGTCCAACTCTCACATCCATACATGACCACAGGAAAAATCATAGCCTTGACTAGACAGACCTTTGTTGGCAAAATAATGTCTCTGCTTTTGAATATGCTATTAGGTTGGTCATAACTTTCCTTCCAAGAAGTAAGCGTCTTTTAATTTCATGGCTGCAGTCACCATCTGCAGTGATTTTGGAGCCCCAAAAAATAAAGTCTGACACTGTTTCCACTGTTTCTGCATCTATTTCCTGTGAAGTGATGGGACCAGGTGCCATGATCTTCGTTTTCTGAATGTTGAGCTTTAAGCCAACTTTTTCACTCTCCACTTTCACTTTCATCAAGAGGCTTTTGAGTTCCTCTTCACTTTCTGCCATAAGTGTGGTGTCATCTGCATATCTGAGGTTATTGATATTTCTCCCAGCAATCTTGATTTCAGCTTGTGCTTTTTCCAGCCCAGCATTTCTCATGATGTACTCTGCATATAAGTTAAATAAGCAGGGTGACAATATACAGCCTTGATGTCCTCCTTTTCCTATTTGGAACCAGTCTGTAGTTCCATGTCTAGTTCTAACTGTTGCTGCCTGACCTGCATACAAATTCTCAAGAGGCAGGTCAGGTGGTCTGGTATTCCCATGTCTTTCAGAATTTTCCACAGTTTATTGTGATCCACACAGTGAAAGGCTTTGGCATAGTCAATAAAGCAGAAATAGATGTTTTTCTGGAACTCTCTTGCTTTTTCCATGATCCAGCGGATGTTGGAAATTTGATCTCTGGTTCCTCTCCCTTTTCTAAAACCAGCTTGAACATCAGGAAGTTCACGGTTCACATATTGCTGAAGCCTGGCTTGGAGAATTTTGAGCATTACTTTACTAGCATGTGAGATGAGTGCAATTGTGTGGTAGTTTGAGCATCTTTGACATTGCCTTTCTTTGGGATTGGAATGAAAACTGACCTTTTCCAGTCCTGTGGCCACTGCTGAGTTTTCCAAATTTGCTGGCATATTGAGTGCAGCAGTTTCACAGCATCATCTTTCAGGATTTGAAATAGCTCAACTGGAATTCCATCACATCCACTAGCTTTGTTCGTAGTGATGCTTTCTAAAGCCCACTTGACTTCACATTCCAGGATGTCTGGCTATAGGTCAGCGATCACACCATCGTGATTATCTGCGTCATGAAGATTATGGTTAGTTATCATCAAAATGTTATTCATATTAATATATAATCATCATTATGTAATATATATCATATATTATCATATATCATATGTATCATATATAATCATCATTTTAATTGAAAATATTTATAACATTTAAAATATTTTAGACTATCTATAATTGCCAGGATATGGAAGCAACTTAAATGTCCATCAACAGATGAATGGATAAAGCAGATGTATCATGTATATATACACATGTGTATGTATATGGCTTCACTGGTGGCTTAGTCAGTGAATAATCTGCCTATAATGCAGGAGACCCTGGCTCCTCAATCCCTGGGTTGGGAAGATCCCTTGGAGAAGGAAATGGCAACCCACTCCATACTATTCAGACATAAAAAGAGAAAGAAATTTTGCCATTACAACGTGGATAAACATGGAGGGCATTGTGCTAAGTGAAGTAAGAGGACTAAATGACACCTCTTATATGAGGAATCTAAAAGGTACAACAAGCTGGTGAATATAACAAAAAAGAACCAGACCCACAGATGTAGAGAACAAACTACTAGTGGGGAGAGGGAAAAGGAAAGGGACAACAGGGATAGGAAATTAAGAGACACAAACTATTAGACACAAAATAAGCTACAAGGATATGTTGTACAAATGGGGAATATAGACAGTATTTTATGATGACTGTAAGTGGAGTACAACCTTTAAAGATTGTGAATTGCCATATTCTACACCTGTAACTTATATAATATTATACATCAGTTATGCTTCACTTAAAAATGGTTAATATGAAAAAATTGAATGTTAAACATTTTTAATTTCTCAATTTTAATTTATAATATGAGAAGTTTGGATTGATAGAATTCACATAATGAAAGCCCTTTAAATTCCTCCATTTTTAAGAATAGGAAGAGGTCCTGAGCAGATGTGGTGGAAACAGACATTCTCATATATATCTGTGGAACTATGAAAATATCTGCAAGGTACTAAAATATTAAAGAATTTTTTAAAGGATGCAGAAAAATATTTTGAATATGTCTTCATTGTAAATAATTAATGGGTCTCTATAGAAATAAATGCCTGGAAATTGGAAACCAGAGTTTTATTGGGGAAAAAAGTGATTGGCAGTTGAGGAAGGGTGGAAGGAGGCATTCATTTTTCATTTCACACCTTTCCAAATTTGATTTTTTTTAACCACATTCACTTTTTTTTGTATAAAAAATTGAGGTGATAATACTTAGAATTGTAATGAAAACTAGTTGAGATAATGTGAAATCTCCTAACCTATAATAACTTGCTCTGTGAGCAGTGGGTGGGTGAGTAAAAGACAGCGTCATGAATTTGTGTGGTGGCAGGTAGAGCATTCTCCAAGCAATTACTGAAGGATAGCTTGATAAAAATATCATAAACAAGAAAGAATTCTGTCTCTGAGTTTATCAAATTGACCTCTAGTGTTGAATTCTGATTACTTTTGATCCTACTTTTTTTTGTGAAAGAATAGCCATAGTATTTGAAATGAAAGTTCTACAGCAAATGTCTTCCATATCCCTCAGAAACTTTAAAATTTTTCAGAATTTCATTTTTGGCCATTTTCATAGCATTTACTTTTCCTATTCAATTTTATTCTCAAAGTATAGAAGGGCCGCTGAGACAAATAAGCCAGCATTCACTTAATTTTGTACTATACCATGGCAGGAAGCATTCTTTCATAATCTTATGACAAGAATTTTATCTCACAATTGCCAGTCCCATAAAGTATAATTTACTTAGTAGAAGGCCCCTATTCTTAGGATAGATTTATCTTTGCAATAGGTTGAGGCTAGGAAACAAGTGATACATTTTGCCTTAAGAGAACATAGAGCAAAGAGCAGAGAGAACATTCCAGATTTTATTGTATTTAAAAAAAAAAAAAATCACTTAGTGGTTTCCAGTATTGCCTTTTGAAGAGTCAACATTTGATTGCACCTATAGATTGTATGTGCAAATATATTTTTATAAATCAGGGCTTAGGTCATTGTGTGAAAAATGGATATACCTTTCTGGAAGAAGAGATTAATAATTTATCCCAAACATCTTATTGAAAGAAAAAAGTGCATTTGAATAATGTAGGGAGATAAAGCATAGCAATATTATTCCTTATTTCTTTTATTAATGAGTTAGGATGTAAGGAACTCAATAAAAATTACATTAAAAACTCATAAACATTGTTAAAATCTTTCCCCACCAGTCACATTTATGAAACTGGCATTTCTATTTAAATGGTATTTAATAAAACAACAAGATTTTATATAGTGAGTCAAACAGTTCATGGGCTCATTCATTTACTCACAAGATATTTGTTGAGTGCCATATCATGTACCAGGTACTAAGGCCTTGGTGATGAATAAGATACATTTCTTGTATTTTAAGAGTTCAGTTGCCAGTGAAGCAGACAGACATATAAGCAAATAATAAAGTGCTGTGGTAAATAGGAAGAGAATAGAGTTTTGCCAATAAAAAAAATTTAAGTCTGGACTTCACTTCTGAATTATATAGCTTTCTAATCTCTGTATTTCAGGGATTTCATCTGTAAAATGAAAAAATATGCTCATTGCATGCTGTTTTATGGATTAAACATATTCAAAATGCAAGACCTGGAACTAAATCTCATCGAATGGAATGTATTACCCTAATACTGCAATATGAAAGGCCCTATAATATGGGCATGGACAAAGAAGAAAGTGATTCATTTGGGGATGGGGACAGATAAGGAAAAATCTCTTAGAGCAGGAACTGTTTAGAATAAGGAAATGTGCATAGCCAAGAGAATTCCAGGCAGAGAGAATGTTATGCACAGGAGCTTTGAACTTGTGGTAAAAATATAAGGAATTCTGAATATAGTTTGATGAGGTGATGCCTAGGGTACAGAAGAGTAAAAATGAGAATGGTGAGTTTATGGTCCTCAGACACAGAGGATCTTTCACAGCCTGCAAATGATTCAAGACTTTTAGCAATAGCAATGGGAATGAGATATATAAATAGATTTGGGCAATATTTTCAAGGTAGAATTTGTGGAAATGAGTGACAATGTGGGATTAACAGAGAGAAAGACTTCTCGATTTTGCTTTGGATTAATAATTGTTGACATCATTAATCAAAAGAAGGAATTTAGAAGAAAAAATAGGTTTGAGGAGAAAATGATAAACTTTATTTCACTTTATCAATTCTGATTTGTTAGCTCCTTAGGCAGGAGAGAGACCTACATTGCAGAAAGGATTTGAGAATGCTAAACATTTAGGCAAGAGTAGAAGCCAGGAATCTCAAGTTTCTAGCTGTGCTGCATAATCCATTGACTTTGCTACAAGTTATACCTTTCCCTGTTCTGTTAGAGATTTAATGCAGCTTAACTTTGGAGGTCTTTTAAATGTCTGGGTCTTAGCTCAAAATTATCATAAATGAAATGCAAATGTAAAAAAAAAAAAAACTATTCAATATTCTTCACAGGGTTTTTTTTAAGAATCACATATTTTGGTAACTGAAATCCCTTTCAGTTCAGTTAAGCCACCCAGTTGTGTCTGACTCTTCGCAAGCCCATGGACTGCAGCACACGTTCAGCTTTCTTTATGGTCCAACTCTCACATCCATACATGACTGCTGGAAAAACCATACCTTTGACTGGACAGACCTTTGTTGGCAAAGCAGCATCTCTGCTTTTTAGTATGTTGTCTAGGTTTATCATTGCTTTTCTTTCAAGTAGTAAGTGTTTTTTAATTCCATGGCTGCGGTCACCATCTGCAGTGATTTTGGAGCCCAAGAAAATAAGGTCTGTCACTGTTTCCATTGTTTCCCCATTTATTTGCTATGAAGCAATGGGACAGGATGCCATGATCTTAGTTTTCTGAATGTTGAGTTTTAAGCCAGCTTTTTCACTCTGTTATTTCACCATCATCAAAAGGCTCTTTAGTTCCTCTTCGCTTTCTGCCCCAAGGGTAGTGTCATCTGCATATCTGAGGTTGTTGATATTTCTCCCTGCAATCTTGATTCCAGCTTGTGCTTCATCCAGGCTGGTATTTCACATGATGTACTCTGCATATAAGTTAAATAAGCAGGGTGACAACATACAGCCTTGATGTACTCCTTTGCCAATTTTGAACCAGTCCATTGTTCTATGCCCGGTTCTAACTGTTGCTTCTTGACCTGCATACAGATTTCGCAGGAGGCAGGAAAGGTGGTCTGGACATGGGAAAGGTATTCCCATGTCTTGAAGAATTTTCTACAAATTGTTTAACCTTTTTTCTAAAATGGAAATAATCAGAATATCTACCTCATAGGTTGGTGTGAAAATTAAATGAGTATAAATTATTGGAGAAGGAAATGGCAACCCACTCCAGTATTCTTGCCTGGGAAATCCCATGGACAGAGGAGCCTGGAAGGCTACAGTCCATGGGGTCATGAAGAGTTGGACTGAGCACATATAAAGTATATAGGGTAGTGACTGACCAATAATTGGGCAACAGTGTGTAACTGACAGCATCAGAGGCAATCATAATAATTTATTATTATTATTAATAATAATAATTATTAATAATCAGCAGCATCATAATAATTTATTATCATCAAATGGCACGATTTTAGTCAGTGAGGGGATGTTGGAGATAATCATATCAGTGTACATGAGGGAAGAGGAAGCCTGGAATCACCTAGAGAAAGACAAGCCTGAAGATGAGGTCCTCCTCAGCTTCATGTCCTTGTTGTCACTCTTTGTTAAAGTAGGACCTTGTACCTTCGTGAGAAGGTTGAGAAAACATATACTTTTAGTTGATAGTATGTTTTATATACAATATAATATGAATATTATTCTTTATTAATGATTTGCTAATATCCAAAAGTTCAAAGTTTGTGGATATTAGTTCAAATTGTACATTAACTCTTATGTACATGTGTGTATGTGTGTGCATTCATTAGAATGAACTATTCATAAAATTCATTATATTGTACATATATATTTATAATATTATACATAATAGTTTTTATGTAGTGGTTTGCAGACTACCCAACATTCAATGGGAAACAAAACACCAAGATAGCATAAAGTAATTTCTTGATACACCTTCAATTTTATCTTTTTTTTCTGATTTATTAGGTACACTCATACTTTCAGAGGAAAATTTCCTGTGTTCTAAACTAACAAACTTAAAATATTATACCTCAGGCTAAAGTTATTGAATATTTGCACATAGGTGCTAAAAACACTGTGATAACATCATAGAATATTACTTAATAATATTTGAGTTTCATATAAAATATTTTCAACCCGCAGAGCCCAGAGAAATTTATAAATGTAAATGCTATTAGTCAAAGACTTGAATAGATAGGTTTTGTATTGTACCCTGAAGATAAGTAGATTTGGATTCTTCTTGGATTTGTGTAGTCTACTCTAGGAGTTAGGCTGTGGTGATTAAAAAAAAAAAAAAATTGAGCATAGCTTTTTATCATCTGTCCGTAATAAGTGGTGCCAAATAAAACATTTCTGTCATCAAAAACAAACAATAGCTTAATCGTCAGGCCCTAAATATGAAAAATTAAGATAAATATGGCAAATTAAATAAAAACAAATTAATAGTGTTCAACTAAATTAGTTACATGATATAGAGAAATTATGAGGAAAAATGGAATGGATCTAAGGAGCACACTTTTATCCAGTCTTGCCGGGGACCAGCCCCGGCTGATCCAGGGTACTCGAAGGAGAGACGGCATAGGCGAGGGTCAGGATACAATAGCTTCAATTAGATATTAATTAGAGATATAAAGAGTAATAGAATAAGGATAGCTCAGTAGGAAAATTCAGTGGAGAAAAGAGCCTGAGTAGCTTGGTTTACGCGGGGGACCAATAAAACTTCAAGACAAGAAGCTTGCACCACTTACGTAGGCCGCAGGCGTCCTTCCGTTCTCCCGAAGGAGAGGAGACACTGAGGCCTCCCCGGTCGGATCTTAGAAGCCCAGGCAAAATTAGTAAGCATGGTGGGTTCCGCGCTCCAGATGGAGACTCAGCCAGAGTGAGAGAGAGAGAGCGACATGGGGAGACCAGTATTTCGAGAAACTGATCCCAATTCTTTATTTTCCATGGTCTACTTTTATACACTGAGATGTTATGCAAAAGTCACGTGGGGTCAGCAGTCCTGACTTTTATCAAAGTCAGGTGCTTCATACAAATGTATACAGAGGTCTTAGGGGTGTTACATCATCTTCTGGCCAGGGGGGCCTGCTGACAATTTATGACCCTCTCCTTGTGACAGCGGTCAGTCAATCAGGACACTTATTTCTCCAGGGCTGATTATTCTCAAAACAGACGCCACCCAAGTAAAGTTACATTCCTACAGGGTGAGGGTGTAGTGGGTTTTAGTTAAGGAAAGAATTTACTTAGCCTAAGGTCTAACGTGATTAATATCAAAGGTTAATTCTATATATTCATTAATGTGTGTAAGGGCAGGGGATATGGAGACTTAGCAACAAATTTGGCTCAACAAATGAAAAACCCTTCACCAACACAATTTCTAATCAGCCCATTATACTTATACTAATAGTTTTCTACTTCTCTAAAGAACCTGTTTTTAGAGGGTTTAAAGCATCTTGTGCCTCTCACGGTTGGGAGGCTGTGAGCAATCACATGTGGCTGGACGAGCCTGTCAGGCAGGCTAGAGAACCTTCAGAGGAGTTTGTAGGTTAAAACACTCTTGTCACACCCAAGAGTTTTTATTGACTGGAGCTCTAGGTTAACTCCTTCTCCGAAAGAGGTGGTGGGGGACAGCCCCCCGTAAAGTCAGAGGTGTAGGTAAGAGCACAAAGTAGTAAAGTAGGCAGGCTCTGGTTATGGGGGTAGATGCTCGAGGAGTTCCAGGGGGACTCCTGAGGCTCGATCCCGCCTTTGCGTATGTCGAGCCTCCTTCCTCATGACCTTTGTCACGGGCGGAGTACCTCACTCTGGCCCCCAACATCTCCCCCTTTTTTATTTCTTAAAACAACCAGATGCAGCTCAGTCGCGAGCTTCCGAATGCTCTGCCAGAGAATCCTGACAATACAAGGAAGAATGATTATGAGAAGTAGAATTACAGACTAGGGATATTAGACAGAATATTTTTTCCAGAAATAAAGTTAGAGAAGGTGTGAAAAAAGTCATTAGCTGCTCCAGTGGTGGTAAAATCCAGTCGAGAGTGTTCCAAGGTCTGTGTTTGATTATGAAGTTTCCCTAAGTCCAGGCCAATATCAGAACTGTTCCAAACACCTGAGATATGATTTTTAATCTTTTCCCATTCATAATCTGTCTCGTTTACCTTCAAAGATGTCACGCATATCCACCTGTAATCAGCGTGGCATGTCAAAGCCATCTTCACCTTTAAAGCCTGTAACTCAATCCCAATATGCATAATTGCTTCTTCTAAGGCGTCTACTCTCATCTCTAATTTCCTATCTATAGTTTCCTGTGTTGCTAGAGTTAAATAAACATTTTAGACATGGTATCAACATATTGGGCAGTATGCACTTGTTGAGTCAATGATATCGCTGCCGCAGTAACAGAACTAATTGTTGCTATCAAAGCTGATATTCCTAGGATAAGCAAGACCACAAACCGTCGCGATCACATTAAATCCTGCAGTTGTTGTAACACAGTAAGACCATAGCTATCATATAGGCACCATAAGATAGGATGGGCATTGTAACACCACAAAGGAGCAAACATTACATTGAGGGTTTAAACAAGATGAAAGCATACATTGTTCACAAGTCACTACGTTAGGTCCACCTGAATAATTCATGCCTACATTAAGTTTGTTGGAGTCATTAGTAAAAAGGAGAACATAAGGCGAGGGTGGACAAGCTAAAACAGAATAAGTAGAATTATTTTCTGGTTGGAGTTCATGCTGCAGCAGCCCTGTCAGTCTCGCCGGGATCTCGATGTTTATCTTGTCTCCCCTGCTGGCGGGCGTCGCGCTGGTCTGGTCGGCACTTTGCGGGTGCGCTCTCCTCTCTGGCCCTCACTCGCTGCACAAACTTCTTTGCTCTAGGTCGCGGGGTGCAGCGAGGAGGGTGCGGGGCGAGGCTGGAGGCGCGGAGGCGAGAGCTGCCTAGTGGGCGGGGCAAGCGAGTGCGCGCCTTGAACCTGGCCTGTCTGGAACCCAAATTGGTGAATCTGCGTCCTGTGGAAAAATACAAGCACATCCTCGACCGCTAGTTAATAATGGGTCAGGACCCTTTCATTGTCCTGAGAGGAGGTCCTTCCATTTGACTAATGGTTTTGCATTTAATTGCTCCAGGCATCAATGACGAAGCATTGCAGTAGTTCCAGCCAGATCAGCATTTAGAATATTTATTACGAAAAGAGCATGTTGCAAGATTTGATGGGGAGAACTATACTTAAACTCCCCTTCTTTTAATTTTTGAATTTGAAGCTTTAATGTTTGATGTGCTCTTTCCACAATGGCTTGTCCCCGGGGATTATAAGGGATGCCTGTATTGTGTTTAATTTGAAACTGTAAACAAAATTCCTGAAAAGACTTAGAAATGTAAGCAGGAGCATTGTCAGTTTTCAGAGCTTTTGGTAGGCCCAAATATGAAAAACAAGTAAAGAGATGTTGTATAACATCTTTAACTGCCTCTCCGGTATAAGACGTTGCAATAATGACATGAGAAAAGGTATCTATAGTTACATGAACAAAGGACAGTTTTCCAAATGAAGAGACATGAGTTACATCCATTTACCAGAGTATGTTAGGTTTGAGACCACGAGGGTTAACTCCCATAGGTAGACTATTATAAACAGTGGGGCAATATAAGCAAGAACGCACAATCTCCCTAGCAGTTTCTCTGGGAATTTGGAATTGATATCTTAAGGCAGTAGCATATTGATGATGAAGTGAGTGAGAGGCTCTGGTCTCCTCAATCACAGTAGCCACTGTATTTCTGGTCAGACAAATCATTAAAGGCATTTAAAGGGCCGGGCAATCCGGAATGAGCCCGAATGTGTCCAATGAAAAATATTTTATTTCTTTTCCAAATTTGTTGCTGTAATTTAGTTAACAAATGAAATATGGTAGTTTTATTTTTAGACAAAAAACGCAGTTTCAATGTGTGGAAACAACCTGACAATATACTGAGAATCAGAATAAAGGTTAAATTCCTCATCTCCAAACATAGCAAAAGCCTCTATGACTGCTGTTATTTCAGCGCTTTGAGCTGAAGTTTCTTGTGTTTCTAAAACCTTTTGGTGATTTTTAGTAACTATGGAGGCTTTACCGTTTGCTGACCCATCAGTAAAAACTATTTGAGTATTTGGAACAGGAGATTGTTTACATCTGACAGGGAAAATAACTGGATGTCTGGATATAAAATTTAGCAAAACATGTGAAGGTAAATGATGCAGAATTTGACCACAATAATTTCCTATGGCAATCTGCCAGTCCTCATCAAACATTAGAAGAGCATCAAGTTGTTCCTTATTATATGGAATTACAATTTCTGATGGCTCTTTACCAAATAATTCAATGCTCCGTTTTCTCCCTTTTAATATCAACGTAGCTATCAATCCTGGATAAGAAGCCACTACCTTTTTAGCTTGGGCGGGGAGATGGACCCATTCTAGGGGGCCGTTTTGCCATAAAACCAATTTTTTGTCTGGCTACCCCAATTACACCTATGGGGGTTTTATGGTAAAAGAATTGTCAAGCAGTTGTCAATTTAATTTTTTAAATTTTTAAAATTTACATTTTAACAATATAAATTTTGGGATATGTTAATTTAGGTGTAATGTTTAGTTTAGGTCTGTGTATAAATTTAAATAATAAATGTATAACCTCCTTATCTCATTTTGGTATACAGATATATCTAAATGCAAAATGTATTTATATATGTATTTATACATGGCAACAAATATAAACTTATTGACATAATCAATATACTTGAATTAATCTTTATAATTAATATGTTAATTAATATATATTACAGCAATACAACACGTACACAGCTAATACCAGCCAACACAAACCAATGTACTGTAATAATACGTGTCATACATATATAATTATACAGTATATAGAACATATATCATCACAGCACATCAATCCATACCAATTAATATCAGCCACACACATTATACTACTGCAATATATATTTGATTATACAGTATATATATAATATGCATATACAGTATACATACTAATTTATATACAGATTAATTAAGTATAGATCCATAAATAGAATTAGGTATACCTCTATTATATTTTATTTATACCCATACCTAATTAGGCGAACTGCAATTAGGCAAATATATTTATATAATGTATTTATAATAATATATATAGTATTATTAATTGTACCGCCTGTTGATCACTAAGAAATTGAGAAAACCCTTCTCTGAGTATCTCCTATTTGAGATAGCACGTCCCTCCCCCATAGGGTAAAGGGGAGCATAGGAACTACATAGGGTTGGAAAGTTCCACAGGTATCCTCAAACTGCCAATCTAACATTTTTGAACTTTTAACTACTGTGGGGGCTTGAGGGCAAATGAAACAAAATTTGACCCCTGAAATCTATCAGGGCAACTTGCCAATCATCACTATTTTGTAAAAGACTTGCAGTTGATCCTTATTGAATGGAATTACTATATTTGCTACTTCTTTTCTAAAAAGTTCCACACTTCTTTTTTCCTCCTTTTATAATTAATTGTGCCACCAAGCTGGGATAAGATATAACTATTTTTCTTGGGGTCACTGGTAGATGGAACCAATGGGCCTTTTTGTCACAAGCATCCTGTAGGTGTATGTTTTATGGCAAGAATAATTTAATCTCATCTTTTGGTAATATTAATCTTAATTAACTGATCATTTAAAGTCTCATACACTTCAACAAGAGCTAACTCTGTCTCATTAGTCAACTTTCTCTTAGAACTGGAATTAGGATCAATTTTTAAGCAATCAAATAAAGGCTTTAAATCTGCAGTAGTCAGTTTTAAATGAGGGCGTTTCCAATTAATGTCCCCTAATAATTTTTGGAAATCATTTAAAGTTAGTAAACAATCTCTCGGCAGCTTCAAAGGGGCATTATCAGTTTTTAAAACTTTTGGCACACCTAAATATGAGAAGCAAGTAAAGAGGTGTTGCACAACATGTTTATAAGCTTCTCCAGTTAGTTTTGTAAACCAAATCTGGTCTATAGCTTTTTAGATGACAAGCAACCATCTAATCTTTGCTTGAATACTTCCAGCAACAGGAAACTCACTACTCTTCAAGGTTTTAAACTCTCCCTCACCTTTTTTTTTTTTTTTTTTACAGCATTCTCAGCCCGCATATCACTTTCTCTAATCTCACCAACTCATTTTTAGTAGTATGTGTGGGCCAGGAACTGGGCCAGTCTTTTCCAGCAATGTTAAGAGACGTCTGTTCTTGTGTCTAATAGCCCTGACATTTTATTTTCTTGAATTAAAAGATCTTTTAAAGGCCTTGGAGCTGTAATTTTCTGCACCCAAAAGGCTAGATCACTAAATCCAAATGTTCTGTGGCTCCTAGCCTGAGAAGTCAAGGTTTTTTCTTGTCTGATAGCTGTATTACTCTTTGACCTTTATTAATTTGCACAGTTTTAGTAGGCGGTGAGAACAAAACTTTAATTTCTCAATATAATCAGAATCTACTACACCATGCACCACCGAAATTTTCTTTTTCTTTTTATTTATTTATTTATTTTTTTTCTTTCTTTCTTTTTTTTTTTTTTAAGAAAGCGAGCTACGCCCTAGCACAAGTCCTACTATGCCCTCAGGTAGGGGGCCAGCCACTCCCGTTGGAATTGGAGTAACCGACTTGTCAGGGGTTAATATTGTTGCTAAATCCCCTTACCGTTTGGCTTTTCTCTTAGCCTGGGTGAGACCCCCCTGAGGGGGTTTTCTCCAAGGAGCATGCATGCAGTCTGTTTTAAAAAGCTCCACTGTTTAAAAAACTTTATATCTTTTTCAGGCTTAGGCAACACTTTGAGAGGCTTTGGGGGCAAAGTGGGGAACTCTTGGGCCCTGGAAGGCGCAAACGGAGGCGGCAGCTATCGCCCCAAATCAGAAAGTGGTGGACAAGTTTTTTTAAAAGTTTGCGCAGAGTGGGAGGTAGCTCGCCAGGGTGTCTGGCCACAGTGTCCTGTAAGTCCTCTGCTCTCTCCTCTGCTGATTTTTTCTTCCTTCTTCTCTTTAAATCTTTCTCAAGTTTTCTTTCCCTCACTCTCTTTTTTCCTTCCTCTTCTCTTTTCTTTTACTTTCCTTTTTGTTTCCCTCTTTCATTCTCCCTTCTTCCTTCTTACTACCTTCTCTTTCGTTTCTTTTCCTTTACCCTCTTTCTCTCTAACTTTTTCTTTCCTCCTCCCTCTCTTTCTCTCTGTATCTCTTTTTCTAACTTCCTTTTTTCCTTTTTCTATCTTGCTGCATTCCCTGATTCCTTCCTCCTCCGTTCCTCTCTCCTTTTCACTCTTTAGTGCTTTTTCTATCTTTAGATCTTTCTCTATTTTCTTTCCTTTTTTCTTTTTCACTTTTTTTTGTTTTTTTCTTTTTTCTTTTTTTTTTGCTTGGGTGAGGCCCCCCTGAGGGGGTTTTTCTGCAAGGAGTAGGCTCTGTATATTGTGTATTTTTTAAAAGCTCCTTTGTTTAAAAGAAAACTTTTTTATCTTTTTCAACCTTAGGCAATGCTCTGGGAGGCTTTGGAGGTAAACTGGGGAATTCCTAGGCCCTGAGAGGTGCAAGCGGAGGTGGAGTAGTCGCCTTAAATCAGAAATTGTTGGATAAATTTTTAAAGGTTTGTGTAGAGGGAGAGGGGGCTCGCCAGGGTGCCCGGCCGCAACGTCCTGTAAGCCCTCTCACTCCTCGGGAGGTAGAGCACAGTGTCCCTCCTTTTCTTCGTCAATGGCAGAAAATATGATCTGCGCAGAAGGTGGAGATCCACTACCATCCACCGCTATAGCCTCTCCCATAGGTCATCCCACAGCCTCATGATGAGGATCCAGAACATTTTTAATCATATTTATAGGATAAGTGTTTAGTTGTTTTTTCACCTTCACCCAAGTATCTAAATTAACAGTAGCTTTAACAGTTTCAGATTACTTGTATAAAGAGTTGCCATTCTTAGTTTCAGTGTTATCCATGTCAGAAAGTTAAATATAATAGAAGATAAAGCTTTTAGCTTTCAAAAGATCAGGCTTTTCTTTGGCCTTTTAACTTCAGAAACCATTTTTTCTCTCTAACTCTAACTCTTTAACACTTTCAACACTTCCCGCTCCTCTCGCCCTGTCTATCCTACAGGGGGGTCCGCGGCACCCTCGAGTGGGGTCCTAGCCGTCCCGAACCCTGGAAGAACAATAGGGCTGATGGCCCAGATTGTTCCGGGGGAGGAACAGTAGGCTGATGGCCCAAACTGTTCCGAGGGAGGAGCAGTAGGGCTGATGACCCAAACTGCTCCGTGGGGGAACAAGAGGGCTGATGACCCAGTTGTTCCAAGAACGGGGAGCAATAGAGCTGATGGCTCTGATTGCTTTGGGGAGCTTACCTTCGAAAATCCCTGTCTCGGGCGCCACCTGCCGGGAACCAGCCCCGGCTGATCCAGGGTATTCGAAGGAGAGACGGCATAGGCGAGGGTCAGGATACAATAGCTTCAATTAGATATTAATTAGAGATATAAAGAGTAATAGAATAAGGATAGCTCAGTAGGAAAATTCAGTGGAGAAAAGAGGCTGAGTAGCTTGGTTTACGCGGGGGACCAATAAAACTTCAAGACAAGAAGCTTGCACCACTTACGTAGGCCGCAGGCGTCCTTCCGTTCTCCCGAAGGAGAGGAGACACTGAGGCCTCCCCGGTCGGATCTTAGAAGCCCAGGCAAAATTAGTAAGCATGGTGGGTTCCGCGCTCCAGATGGAGACTCAGCCAGAGTGAGAGAGAGAGAGCGACACGGGGAGACCAGTATTTCGAGAAACTGATCCCAATTCTTTATTTTCCATGGTCTACTTTTATACACTGAGATGTTATGCAAAAGTCACGTGGGGTCAGCAGTCCTGACTTTTATCAAAGTCAGGTGCTTCATACAAATGTATACAGAGGTCTTAGGGGTGTTACATCATCTTCTGGCCAGGGGGGCCTGCTGACAATTTATGACCCTCTCCTTGTGACAGCGGTCAGTCAATCAGGACACTTATTTCTCCAGGGCTGATTATTCTCAAAACAGACGCCACCCAAGTAAAGTTACATTCCTACAGGGTGAGGGTGTAGTGGGTTTTAGTTAAGGAAAGAATTTACTTAGCCTAAGGTCTAACGTGATTAATATCAAAGGTTAATTCTATATATTCATTAATGTGTGTAAGGGCAGGGGATATGGAGACTTAGCAACAAATTTGGCTCAACAAATGAAAAACCCTTCACCAACACAATTTCTAATCAGCCCATTATACTTATACTAATAGTTTTCTACTTCTCTAAAGAACCTGTTTTTAGAGGGTTTAAAGCATCTTGTGCCTCTCACGGTTGGGAGGCTGTGAGCAATCACATGTGGCTGGACGAGCCTGTCAGGCAGGCTAGAGAACCTTCAGAGGAGTTTGTAGGTTAAAACACTCTTGTCACACCCAAGAGTTTTTATTGACTGGAGCTCTAGGTTAACTCCTTCTCCGAAAGAGGTGGTGGGGGACAGCCCCCCGTAAAGTCAGAGGTGTAGGTAAGAGCACAAAGTAGTAAAGTAGGCAGGCTCTGGTTATGGGGGTAGATGCTCGAGGAGTTCCAGGGGGACTCCTGAGGCTCGATCCCGCCTTTGCGTATGTCGAGCCTCCTTCCTCATGACCTTTGTCACGGGCGGAGTACCTCACTCTGGCCCCCAACACAGTCTAATTTAAGCACACCATGAAAATGAATATTTGCAGCTTTGCTTGGAAGATGGAGTTGGTTATAATTACTTAACTGGAAATTTTACCCTCTTCTTCCTTTTAATTTGCACTATCACTCATTTCGTTCCCATTCTGAGCTCCTTTAGCTCTAAAATCCCAGGATTTTTTTTTTTTTTTTTGCAGTGGGGCATTTTATTTAGTAAAATCATTGAGGACTTGCTTATTTAAAAAATAAACTGGGTAGTTTAAGAAGTTCATAATGAATATCTAACAACCTTGCCAGCTGTGGTCCCTGCTTTTGTTACTTTTGATCTTGGTGCCTTAGGTTTGCCCCAAGGATGAAAGAGTAGAAAGAAATGATGAAAGCAACCCTTCCTTCATCAACACATTTAAGAGGTCCCTTTCCTTGCATTTACCTTGTTTCTGCCAGACCTCCTGAGCCCTCTTCACTTGCTCCAAATTGAACATACTTCTGCATATCAGTCAAAACCTATGCCGCACATTTATACACAAAGTAAGGTCGAAATCACACCCCAAAGGCTTCAGCTTGATGGCCTTTCTCAGTTCCACCTCAGCCTTATTTCCCCCAGTTCTCTGAGCCTTGCTCATATAGACACCAAGCTGCTTCTCTTCCTTCACTCATCCACATCCTACTTTCCAGCAAGGGCCCACACAAATCTCAGCTAACGGCTGAACCCTCTGTGAACTCCTCCAGTCTCTGCTGATTTACTGAGTTATACTCCCAGAGCACTTTTTCGTGGCACCTCACAGTTGAGCAATTATGGTTCAGTGTGGTTTTATGAGGCTTGCTATCATCTCAATTATATTTTAATCTTCTATAAGAAAAGGACCATGTGTTTCATTTCTGTAACCTGCATAGAACCCAGCTCAATGAGGAGGAGATAGATTAAACATCATAATAAATGCATGTTAGCAAGTTAAATACTGTGACTGCATTGTGTCTTCTGGTTTATTACATATTTACAATACCCATTTATGATGAAATTAACATTTTATGAGCAGTAAATTACTGGAAATCTACATGAAATTAAATTTTAATTTACATAGTTCTATACTTCACAGATTTTTTTGTTGACAAAAGAAATCAGATTTTTTGGTAAATACAGGACATGTGTTAACAACCAAAATAGTTTATTGATTTGTGATGGCATTTTTAGGCAAAAGCATTATCTTATTTAATTATTAGAATATTATACTCTGGTAATGTTTTTTTGGCTACATAGAACTGTTTTCTCAAAGTTGTGGATGAATCTTCAATTCAGTTCAGTTGCTCAGTCGTATCCGACTCTTTGCGACCCCATGAATCGCAGCACACCAGGCCTCCCTGTCCATCACCAACTCCCGGAGTTTACTCAAACCCATGTCCATCGAGTCAGTGATGCCATCCAGCCATCTCATCCTCTGTCATCCCCTTCTCCTCCTGCCCTCAATCCCTCCCAACATCAGAGTCTTTTCCAGTGAGTGAACTCTTCGCATGAGGTGGCCAAAGTATTGGAGTTTCAGCTTCAGCATCAGTCCTTCCAATGAACACCTAGGACTGATCTCCTTTAGGATGGACTGGTTAGATTTCCTTGCAGTCCAAGGGACTCTCGAGAGTCTTCTCCAACACCACAGTTCAAAAGCATCAATTCTTCGGTGCTCAGCTCTCTTCATAGTCCAACTCTCACATTCATACCTGACCACCAGAAAAACCATAGCCTGGACTAGATGGACCTTTGTTGGAAAACTAATGTCTCTGCTTTTGAATATCCTATCTAGGGTAGTCATAACTTTCCTTCCAAGGAGTAAGCGTCTTTTAATTTCATGGCTGCAGTCACCATCTGTAGTGATTTTGGAGCCCAGAAAAATAAAGTCTGACACTGTTTCCACTGTTTCTGCATCTATTTGCCATGAAGTGACAGGACCAGATGCCATGATCTTCGTTTTCTGAATGTTGAGCTTTAAGCCAACTTTTTCACTCTCCTCTTTCACTTTCATCAAGAGGCTCTTGAGTTCCTCTTCACTTTCTGCCATAAGGGTGGTGTCATCTGCATATCTGAGGTTATTGATATTTCTCCCAGCAATCTTGATTCCAGCTTGTGTTTCTTCCAGCCCAGCGTTTCTCATGATGTACTCTGCATATAAGTTAAATAGCAGGGTGACAATATACAGCCTTGATGTCCTCCTTTTCCTATTTGGAACCAGTCTGTTGTTCCATGTCCAGTTCTAACTGTTGCTTCCTGACCTGCATACAAATTTCTCAATAGGCAGGTCAGGTGGTCTGGTATTCCCATGTCTTTCAGAATTTTCCACAGTTTATTGTGATCCACACAGTGAAAGGCTTTGGCATAGTCAATAAAGCAGAAATAGATGTTTTTCTGGAACTCTCTTGCTTTTTCCATGATCCAGCGGATGTTGGCAATTTGATCTCTGGTTCCTCTGCCTTTTCTAAAACCAGCTTGAACATCTGGAAGTTCACAGATCATGTATTGCTGAAGCCTGGCTTGGAGAATTTTGAGCATTACCTTACTAGCATGTGAGATGAGTACAATTGTGCAGTAGTTTGATCATTCTTAGGCATTGCCTTTCTTTGGGATTGGAATGAAAACTGACCTTTTCCAGTTCTGTGGCCACTGCTGAGTTTTCCAAATTTGCTGGCGTAATCTTAGAGAGGATTAAATTGGGAGTGAATGTTACTTAATTTATTTTGAGACATAATGAAATAAACTTCGATGTCAGTATATGCAAGACTCTGATCAAAATATAAAATTCAAGTGGGCTCTCCTTAATGATTTTATCTTCCCCCAAAATCTGAATTTTGTATAAAGGCATGAAGCACCATCATTTCTGTAGACACTGGAAAAACTTCCCATAGAGGAAAAGCAGAATGGAATTTGCAATGTTTCTTGACTCTTTGTCTAGAACTGGTTCTGAAAAGATAAAGTGACATTGAAATGTAGCAATTTTCTGGCTAGTTGTATAAACACAGAGAACCCTATCTGGCCCATCTAATCCAGTGCTATTTGGTTTTTTTGGGATTAATGCCTTTAGTTAATCTACACTCAAAAGCATAAAAGGTAAGTTTGTGTTCTGAATTAAGTGTGGAAAATATTTTTCTGTCTGGGAAGGTAGTTTAGAGGAAATTATTTTATCAGAAGAAACAGCACAATAAAATGACTTCCCTGTGGGTATAATTTTGAAGTGTTTTTTTTTTTTTTAATTTTGAACTCAGTTTTAAAAATGTACTAAAAATGTTTTATAGTAGAGACTTGCTGCTGCTGCTAAGTCACTTCAGTCGTGTCCGACTCTGTGCCACCCCATAGACGGCAGCCCACCAGGCTCCCCTCTCCCTGGGATTCTCCAGACAAGAACACTGGAGTGGGTTGACATTTCCTTCTCCAATGCATGAAAGTGAAAAGTGAAAGTGAAGTCGCTCAGCCACGTCCAACCCTCAGCGACCCCATGGACTGCAGCCCACCAGGCTCCTCCATCCATGGGATTTCCCAGGCAAGAGGACTAGAGCAGGGTGCCACTGCCTTCTCCGAGTAGAGACTTAATAAATATTAAATTAGATTGGGAAAATATCTATATGGAAATGATGAAATTCCTGAGTATTCACTTGGAATTTCTATTCTTTCTAAGCAAAATTAAAATTTTTAGCTTCCTTATGTTAGAGCTACAATTAACTGTACTAATACATTTTCCTCCCATTCTCCCTGGTAGCTCCATTTTGATTAAACTTGATGTTTTTGGATAATCCAAACTCTACAGACAATTAAGAATTACCATACAAAGTACAGACATGAAGTAAATGTTGCAAAATGGTACTTTTTCCTGATAAAATGGATCAAAAAGGAACAAAACTTTGACCTTGTTTTCTCTTGCTCAAATGAGAGACGTTTCCATTTAGAATGAGAATTAGTTATTGAATAAAATATAAGATGATTTCAAAAGTTAGGAAGACTCTTCATGTACCTCTTTTCATTCAATATCCTTTAATTTTATGACAACTTTTCCACAGTGTGCTTAATCCTGAAAAGAGAGGATAGTACTAAATAAGGGGAAAAACACTTAACTTCAGAGTGTTTTCATATAACTCTTATTCAGTGTTGTGCGGCTTTAGGTGTTCTGGGGGGTTATTAAGTATTCTAGCTGGCATAGGAAAGACTCAATACCATTTGAAATGCCACTTATGTGAGTATACATGTACTTGGCTATAATAAAAATAGACTTGACATTTGCTTGACCTGCCTTTTTGAGAAGGGAGAAATGTGTAAGGAAATAGTCTATATATAGAATTTTAGGTATGAATAGATGAAAAACAAAAGGGAGCCATTGTAATCTGCTTCCTTCAAGCCATCCTGTTCTTAGTTACTTTGCAAAAACATCTCGTCTTCATGGGATAATATTGCAGACTATATGCATGATTTAGAAATGAGTTTTTTCTTTTCTTCTTTAGGCTTTTTCTTTATCTTTCATCTCCATTTTTCTCATTTCTTCTCCTCTTTCCATTTTCTCCTCCTTTTTCTCCTCATTGCTCGCAAACACACTGAACAAAATGCACTGGCTAGGGCAAACGCATGGCATACATGCCAGAGATATACTACAGAATAAAACAGATGTGGTTTCTTTCTCAAAGGAACTGAAAATCTCATACAAAAGTCTTTAAGCAAATATCATTGCAGTTAATTAAATATTCAATCAGTATGAAAAAGTAAAGGGTAAGAGATATCAATCTTAAGTAACTTCTCTAAATATAATATACTGTGTACATAAAAAAAAACATGTTTTGTGTATGGAATATTGAGGGAATATGATTCCTGATCTAAGGAATTAATACTTAGGATACACTAGTTGCTATGGTCCACATATGGAAACTTTTAATTTAATGATCAATTAAATGGACACATGCAGTTTTGGACTTTGATAAAGCCAACCCTTTTGCATATTTTTGCTTATGAACCTATGAACCGCCAGAGGTCCCCCAGGTCTTGGTCTTTGCATACTTGTAATTTCCTCAGATCTGCATTCATTACTGCCAACTTCCATCTCCTTTGAATCAATTGAGATTTCAATCCCAAACTCTCAATCCTGATTTCAGGAGTTAGGGCTCAATTCCAAGGCTAATGTAAGCCTGGTTTTACTAAAAACAAAGCATGATTTCTTTTTTTTTTTCCCCTATTAAAGAAAGTAAGTCTTCTGATGTTAGATCCTGCTCTCTCAGATGAGAATATGAGGAAGATAGCAGTGAGACTGGGTACAAATGACATCTTTTTTTCTTTTTCCTTGAGTTCTGCTGAGTCTCTTTAACCTTTTTCATAGGCTCAATTTCTTCAGGACTCTGTCCCCTTAGCAATGCATTCCAAGTCACTCAGTCATGTCCAGCTCTTATGACCCTGTGGACTGTATAGTCCATCAGGCTTCTCTGCCCATGGGATTTTTCAGGCAAGAGTACTGGAGTGGGTTGCTATTTCTTCCTCCACGGGATCTTCCTGCTCTGTGTCTCCTGCATTGGCAGGGGGATTCTTTACCACTGTGCCACTTGGCTACTTCTACATCTTATGGCATTCCTGCTACTACTACTACTAAGTCACTTCAGTTGTGTTCGACTCTGTGCGACCCCATAGACGGCAGCCCACAGGCTACTGTCCCTGGGATTCTCCAGGCAAGAACACTGGAGTGGGTTGCCATTTCCTTCTCCAATGCATGAAAGTGAAAAGTGAAAGTGAAGTTGCTTAGTCGTGTCTGACCCTCAGCGACCCCATGGACTGCAGCCTACCAGGTTCCTCCATCCATGGGATTCTCCAGGCAGGAGTACTGGAGTGGGGTGCCACTGCCTTCTCTGTGGCATTCCTGAGGTGCCAACTAATGATAGTGGCAAATGAGATTCACAAATGAGATTATTGTTTTAGCCAGTGTTTTTCTCCTATCAAGGCTCACTGATAGAATACCCTACTAGTGATGTAAAGTATGCCTTTTCTATGTGATAGAGTATTATGCTGTGATTAAGCAAAGTAATGTATGTCTGTTGCCCTAAAATGAAAAGATGTGAGTAAAAGTAAATTAGTTTCATACACTTTACCACGCTATTTAGAAACTTTATTTGTAGGCGTATATACATGAATAGCAGTGTGTATACACACACACACACACATATGTCTGTATAGGCTTATTTTATTGTCAAATATATATAACAGAGAAATAAGTCTGGATAGAAACATACCAAACTGATATCAATGATTATACCTGGAGAATGGAAATAGAAGCAGAAGCAAAAGCCATGTTATAAAGTTGGATCTTGGTAAAATGGCTTAGGTCATTGGCTTATATGCGTGCCAGTGTCTTTGGCCAGAGGATGAGAGTGCTAGTATTCAGTGGGTTCACCCTAAAGCCAGGAGATGATCTACCCAAACCACAGTCTTAACAGCTGGAGATGGGTGGTTTTTCCATGAGGAACACCAGGATGTTCCTTCCAATGGGACAGTTGGTGCTGAATAGTAAATACAGCAGTTTTGCATGATAATACTCCCTTCAGATTTCTTGCTTTATTTATAACAAGTATGTACCACTTTAGTAATCAAAAGGTAACATAGCATAAATATTACACTATATATATAAAACAAAATACATGGAAGATTTTCAATTTGAATTAAATTTTTATAGAGTTGAACTAATACTTATGACAAATCATAAGGATTAACATAAACAATAAAGTTTTTTGTACACCCGCCCTTCATCTATACAGGCACTTTGATGAAAAAGCCCAGTATGCTATTTATAATAGATTGTCACCCCTTATTTGTTTATGAATATATTACCCTTTATCACATTTCTCACTAGACTGATGCTTGGCATTAAGGCTGTGTAGAGGTGAGTTTTAGGGTTTTCTGTGATATTGTCTTTATTAGACACTAAGGTTATTCTAGAACTGGCAAAGTAAAAGTCTTTCTGCCCTTTGAACCTTATGGTCCTTTTGGAATTCATGGAACATTTAAAGTATTTTGTAATGTTTTAGGAATAGAGAAAATTGCTAAAAAGTAATAGCATTCCTTAGGAAAAAGGACTAATAATCCAACAAAGAACTGATACATTTTACTGGTCTCATTACCTCAGCATTATAACCTGCCAAGTGAGTAAAAAATATCCAAACATATGGGGTGTGGTGTCATCAGAAACCTGTCTTAAATGTCCTTCATTCACCCCAGGCTCTGCTTCCTATGCTTGCACTTGAGCCCCTGTCCTCATCTTAGGATAGAAGGTACTCTGCATTGGAGTCTTCATAGAAATGGAAATGGTTTCAACTTTACCCAGCTCAGTGCTTTTACAGGGAAACATAAGCTTTTAATAATAAGTCATGGCACTCATATTTGAAGTTTCAGACAGATTTAATTGTTTTAATCGTATTATTAGTTTGAGGGAAACCATATTATTTGAGACCCAAGTAATTTCCAAGTACTATGTAATGGATTCATGTATCTCTCATCATGACTAACCCATTCTCAAGCTGAATCAAGCTATAGGCTCTTTCTCCTCCAGCTTCAGGCTCTGCTGCTGAGAATCAAGAGCTTCCTCAGGATACCTGAGCCCCATGAAAGCCCTCTTCAGGGCCAGAGGACTGACAAGCAGCTGTGTGTCACAAACTTAAGCATTCATTCCCATGCCAACACTTCAGCATTTCTCTTAGGCTGGTTAGTAACTGATGTGTCTAAAAAAGTGCCTCCCAGTATATTAAGGCGGTCTTCTCAGCTTCTTTGGAAACATAGTCTATCAAGTTGGAACCAATTATTTCTTCAATGTGTTATAGCACAACTTTTCTGGTTGAAGGATTCAGATGTAAAGCATCTTTTTACTCATTGGGCTGCAAATGATAGCAGCAGCCATATGTGAATTTGGTATTGTCCTTTTTAGCTGAACATTGATAAGATAATTAAATGCAGCCATTGTAGTGTTTTACCAAGTTAAGTGAAAGGCAAGCAAGTGAGAAGAAAGGAATTCAGGGGACTAAACAAGGGATATGCAAAACAGTTTTAGCTAGAAGTTGGGAATGAGATGGATGCTGGCAAGACAGAGCAGTGAGGATGCCTGCTCCAGATGGCAGACGTTTAGGAAAAAAGACTTCACACCAACGACCAACCATTTAGAGCTGGCATTGGCATGCAGTGTCTTTGCTTTTTTTTTTTTCATAATGCAAGGCAATTTCTGTTTGCCTTATGGAACTCAAGTATAGGGAAGACTTGAGCAGTGGAGAAGAGGAATTCATTTTCATTTAGGTCACATGAGGTTTGATACCATCGGATAGTAGGGTTTCAGAACATAATTTGGCTAAATCATATTGCTGTTTACAACTCCAGAACTGTCCAACTGATGAAGTCCATAGTTGCTCTGTTAGAGAAATGCAGTGTTTATTTCAGTTTCGAGGAGACCTTCATTGTAATGCTTGACTTCTAGGAAGTTTGGAAATTATTCTGTTTACCAAATGTATAACTTACTTTTACACAAAATATCAACTTCTGATTGAGGCCTGCTTATTATTAATATCACATCATTTTTTAAAATAACTTTTTAAATATGCAAGTTGTTTATTTTAGGAAGTCCAGACAGCATCTGAGACAAGTTAGCTAAGAAAAATTATCCATAAATACTCGCCATAATCTTATCCGTAATTAGAAACTAAAAGTGGCAGTATTTTGACAATGTTCATTCTAGTTATGTATGAAATTGAAAGTATCAGTCACTCAGTCATATCTGCCTCTTTGCGACCCCATGGACTGTAGCCCACCAGGCTCCTCTGTCTGTGAAGTTCTCCAGGCAAGAATACTGGAGTGGGTAGCCATTCACTTCTCCAGGGAATCTTCCCAACTCAGGGATTAAACTAGGGTGTCTTGCACTGCAGGCAGATTCTTTACTGTCTGAGCCACCAGGGAAGCCCCATGAAATACTAAGCATATGACAATATTTTGTTACTACAACAACCAATATGTCTAGAAGAATATCAAGCACATTCATATAAATGAATTTTTTGTGTATTAATATGGTAAAGCTTTCCAGTGGACTTAATATACCGTTATTATTTCCTAGCATCTTAACAGGCCAAACCCCTTCATTGACATGACTTTGCTTTTTTCCCCTACTGACTAGTCTTTGATGTAGCATTTTCTTTCTGTCACAGTAGAATAAATGATGTCAAGTTGAAATGGTAAGCAAGCTTCACTGTACATTTTAATTTAAAAGGAAGACAGCATGTTAGGTTGCCACACCAGAGAGCAAGAATGAAGGTTAGCAGATGACATGATTTTCAAGTACCTCCTTTAGCAATAGGTGATTTCAGCTTTATTCATCTCAGCATATTTTTAGGGAAACCTAAACTTTTGATGATGTGGAGGATTATGAATCATGACACCCATAATTGAAGTTTCAGAGAGATTTAATTATATTGTTACTTTGAAGAAAACCACACAGAACCATATTTAGGTACAATTTCAAAATCATTTTATTCCGTTTTCACATCTCTGTTTTCCTTTCAAACTATCTGGTAAACATCCAGAGTTTCTGAATGCTTCTCTCTGATGGATGCAAAGAGCATTTAAACTAACACTCAGCTGTTTGTTTGTTATGTTTTCAAACTTTTTCCAGTTTCTGTTTAGTATTCAGTGAAATGGTGTAAAGAAAACCATCTGCACTGCAGCTGCAAAGGGATTACCTTCGGTTCTTCTCTACAAAAAGAAGCCAAATGCCCTCTGTGCATGGCTCTGGACAGTTGCTAAAATCTTACACCATATGTTTTATATAGTCATCCTGGAGCTAAGTCAATTAATAGCTCAGAAGATACAATTAGCCTTTTCGTGACTGTGCTGCCTAAAATAAAGAAACTCTTTATTCCTTACCCCTATTATAATTTTAGGCTGAAGATTTGAAATGTTGGATGACAGCAAGTGTAGTAAGATCCTGAGTCCCTGATGGATGCTGAGTTATACAGCCTTAGGCCACCGTGCCAAATTCCTAGGTGTGTATAGGATATTGGCACAATGTAAAAATGAAATTATTCTCAATGGAACATATGTAAATGAAGTTTTATAGTCCTTACTTGAGATCGCTTTTGTCTCTGTCAAAATATATATTTTAAGCAGAATTGAGTGAGAGACATATAGTAAAATGTTATTATTATAGTGAAAATTCATTATTTTTACAATTTATCATCCTTACATCAACAATCTTACTTTAAGGTGAAATTAAAACCCCTTGAAAATATTGCACCTAACTCACTTGTAACTTTTTTCTTAAGCAAAAACCTCTCTGCAGTGTGTAGCTTTAGAAAACATTGCAGTCTTAACACATGGATATTAAGTCAATGCATATCATCAACTGGCGCGGAAGTTGCACTCATTTCTTGCGACTTAAATCTGTTTTGAAGGAAAGTTGAGAATGAATCAGTGGTGTAGCTGGGGGTCAGCTTTGTGAGGACAACAGGACTTGCATATGAAATTTAAAAATTTGCTTTTTCCTACGTGGGATGACATCTGAAATAACTAAGATTAATAAGGTGGTATAATTTAGGTGGATAAATTTAGATTTCTACACGGAGACATTTTTAAGACATATGTATACATGTATTATAATAAGTTTCCTGAATAACTGCGGAATACGAGTAGCTTTCATGCTAAGTCCTGAGTAACTTATTTCAAATAATCTTATACTTACTTGGTAGAAATTAGACTTTGTGTCTGATTGTAAGAAGGAGGATGCAGCTAACAAAGGGACATCATTAGGAAGAGGTAGGGGGCTTGTTTCTTTTTTGTTTTGTTTGATATGGAGATAGTTAAAACAAACACAGGATTTTCTAATACACAGGAAATTCAGATACACCCTTCAAATTGAGTTTTCCATGGCCAAACAAAGAAATGTCCTCCTGGGATGAGAATAAGAAAGAGGATCCCATGTTAGAGTGGAGCTAACGATATCAGTGTTAAAACGGGGCAGAACTCCCTGATGATTAGAAGAATCAGCTCCAAGAATAAAGGCGCTCAGAAAAGGGAAACCAAAGTAAGAGTCTACAAGGGATATATAAAACTGGACCATTCTTGGCTTTAATGTACACATCAGAAAAATTATAAAACTAAGACCCAAAACAAGCCTTGTCAACAGTGACTAAAAACTCATGCAGAGAGTGGGGACTATTTGGTTACCTAGCAATTGGTCCTAAGAAAATATTTAACATTTTTTTCTGACTTCTTTTTACTTTTTAAGATTCCCTTATATTTTCTGGCAAGATTAAGATTTTTTCATCTTTTATATCACCATTCTCGGAATATGCCAGAGTATTCGAAGAGGGGATTTTAAAAAAGCATTTGAATTGGAGCATATTTCTGTATTAGGACATTAATCAGAAATTAGCAGTCAGATGTCTGAGCAAAGAAATATTTTACTATCGTAACTTCTATTTTAGTGTGCAGCATACATTGCAGTGGATATATATTTCTTGAGGCCATTTCTTTTTGGAAAATTTGTGAAAAATTCTTCATTCTTAATGTATAATGAAGAGGATTATCTTCTAATGCACACAAATAATGACTGAGACATGAAATACTTCTGAAACTATGCATAAATCTTCACTAGTAATAAAATAAGTTTAATGCTATCTTGGATTCATACTGTATCTTTCCTCCATATTCCCTATTCTATTTTAATGCATCTTGTCATGTTATTCTGTTAATGTTTCTATGAGTTAAATGGATGGAAAATAATATCTGCAGTAAACATATTGAAAAATTATGTCATAGTGAAGTCTAAACAGAGTCACCCTTAATGATGAACCACAGAGCCAGAACATGAGCCAACTCTTAAACTTATACTGACACTTGAGCTCATTGCCTTAAACATATGCAATGGAGCTGAGCTGTTTTTCGGGTAGTCTTATAGATTACCTATCTATCAAATTACTCAGTAGGATCCCTCTGCAATCTAATGGCAATAATTCCCAGTTAAGAATGTATTCTTTGGCCTTAAAATGGAACAAAGATAACTGGTTCACTGACTGACTTATAGAATTAATAGTTTTGCCCACTTTAAAGGGTTGATCCAACTAAAGTAGTTGACTGAAGCCCTAGACTAGACAATGCCAAACCTAAAGTCTTCTTGATCTTTTTTACCTGGTATAAAGTATGTGCACTGGGTTTAGCATTATACCACTTCAATCATTTGTAGATTTAAGAAAAGTTTCAAAATACTATTTCTAAAACATAACTGTAGATAATAAAAGCCATGTTTAAAACATGCTAGGATTGTAAGTCCAGTATTGGTTCATTATTATAAGGGAACTCACTGTTCATTTAATAAAATACAATTTCATATATTTTACATTTTTCTTGAGTTCTAGGAGCTTATATTTTCCCATGACACAACTGTTCATAAACCTTGAATTTTATCAGTGAGTCTAATACTGAAAGTTTTGTTATAGAATCATGGAGTTTTTTTTCTTTATGTAATTTAAACAACTACTTCATTGTGGTTGATTTTGAGAAGGTTTGTTTCAGGATAAATAAAAATCTTTCAGTACTTTGTAGCTATCTGTTCTGTTTTTCTTTTTTTTTTTAACAAATGTTAAGACCACAAAAGAAATTACACTCATTCATTCTACAGTCTTATACCATGCCTATTACATGCCAGGAATATTTTCTAGGTTCTGTGTATTTAACAAATAACCATTAATTATTTTCATGAAGCTTATGTTCTAGAAGTGATTTATACTATTAACCAAAAGTTATCAGATATCATGCTGTTAAGGCTTGGTGTTAAAAATGTTACAGAAAATTTTTAGTAAGTTTTCTATTAAACTTTAGGTAATTGACATTATGTCAGTAATAGATAAAGCACTTCCTGCATACTTTAACAGTACATCTGAATTACCTATCTTAAAACTGGTTCGACTTAGTTTGTACTATCTTCACGAATAGGAAATACTTCTCCTCCTGCCTAAGTGTTAACATCAAGGACACTTCTGATAAACATCCTGAACACCAAACTGTTCAGAGTCTGCCTTTCTAGAGACCTTAGTCTGTAACAGGAGTGATTCAGCCTCCAGTGTTTCTCTGTGGCCCATCAAATTGAGTCCCGTCTCTGAGTTGGTATTCAAGTTTGAAGTCCACTCACCATCCCTAAGGCTCTGCAACTCAAGGCTCACAGCCACTTTCTAACCCGCATCTCCTGTCTGTCTGATCTTCACCATTCCCTCCACAGCTCCTACTACAAATTCCTGCCTTAAGGTTTTTATCCATTTTGTTCTTAACGCCCAAAATACCGCTGCAGAGCTTTCCTTTTACCTGTCCTAATCCTTGTGTCTTTCAAGGCTCAGATTCAAACTTGTCTATTTCAAGAAGCCTTCAATAGAAAAGCACTATAGTACTGATCTTGAGAAAATCAGTAATTATTTATAGTAAATATTTATAATCTGCACTTGTGCATATTTCCTATAACATTATGTGGTATTGAAAAATGAACATTTTTAATATTCATTTGTCTATCCTTCCAGACAATGAACTCCCTGAGGGCAAAGATCATACCTGTAGTCATCCTTGAACACACAACTAATCCATAAGTGTGTCCTGTTACAAAGGGCGCTGCAGTTTGCTCGTGTTGCCTTGTAATTTCTCTACCATTTCTCCTTATGTATCTTTGCACTTTATTCTCTTTACATGTTTCTCAAGGACAGGCTTTTGGTTTTTAGCTTTATGTTCTCATGGTTCTTAGTGCTGTGCTTTGTAGAAAGCAGATGTTCCATTACTACTTACTGGATAAAGAAACCTTGTATATAGTTGGTGGGTTTTATGGCCCATAAGAAAGAACATGCTAATAATATGTAGTCTGAATAGAAGACCATATTTTACAATTTTATTATACTTTTCTTTATGTTTTAATCCTTATAGTATCCCAAGATGATGAGCTCTTTATAATTTGAATATTTTACAATAGACTTATAAATAAAATTACAAAATAATGCTATGGGATATTAATTTGAAGTAACCTACAGCATTCCACCTAACAATGTGGAAAAAATATAATTAAAAAATGTGGTGTTATGCCTATGAAACTACATACATGAATTATCTTTAAAATAAAAATTCCTTTTAAATGTAGTCATGCTGCTGCTGCTGCTAAGTCGCTTCAGTCGTGTCCGACTCTGTGCGACCCCATAGACAGCAGCCCACCAGGCTCCCCTGTCCCTGGGATTCTCAAGGCAAGAACACTGGAGTGGGTTGCCATTTCCTTCTCCAATGCATAAGAGTGAAAAGTGAAAGTGAAGTCGCTCAGTCGTGTCCGACTCTCAGCGACCCCATGGACTGTAGCCCACCAGGCTCCTCCATCCATGGGATTTTCCAGGCAAGAGTACTGGAGTAGGGTGCCATTGCCTTCTCCAAATGTAATCATACCACCAAGTTAATCCCAAATCTTCCACTTTCATGCAAATTCAGAAACTAATTTTTACTAATGTAAGCTGGCTTTAATTTTCATTCTAAATTATGCTTTCTATCTGTGCTAGGCTAGACCAAGGAATCTTACCTAGATTCAAAGACAGGCAAGATCATTGACTTGGAGTTGGTTTGAAATTTGATTTTACTTATGTTCACTCCTAACGCAATGAAGAATATATATCACAGAGTCGTGGTGTATCCCCAGGACTTCATGTATTTAGAAGAGATACATCTGAGGTTTGGTGATCTTGGGTGCTGCATAGAATGAGACCTCACTATTAACTAAGAGGATCCTAAGATTATGGACTTGATGTATTTTATCCGTCCCAGCGAGTCAATGCCAGAGAGAGCACATATAAGGCAATCATTCTATCAGTCAGCAAGTAAAGCCATCCAGGATCTGCTACTAGCCCAGTATCTGTTATCCTGTGTTTCAGGTCTTGACAACCCTGCTGTGTCACTCTGGGAGATTGTCCTTTACAAATGCATGTGTCTAGGGCCTAGCTGTCTTCCATTTATAGCCATAAAGGGACTTTGGTTGTATCTAACTGTGACCTTCCTCCTCTATTAGTTTCAGAGGGTTTGCAGCTGAAATAATTGAAGATGAAGTCCATTTTCACATTCTACAGTCCTATTCAATTTCTAATTCTAGCTAGATTTTAAGTAACATAGATAAGCAGGAATGTCAGTTATTCTCTTACCCAATCCTCTAGGACAGCAGTCCCCAACCTTTTTGGCACTGGGGACTAGGTGATGGTTTCAGGATGATTCAAGGACATTACATTCATTGTGCACTTAATTTCTATTTTTCTTACATCAGCTCCACCTCATATAATCAGGCATTAGATCCCAGAGGTTGGGGACCCCTGCTCTAGGATCTGATTAAAGGGCATTGCTGTTTGTTTTTTTTACAGTCCTTATTCAGAATCTCATTCAGCCAAGTTAGTCCACATAAGAACAGCAATTTCAACAGCATAAAGTACAAATCAAGCACATAGTTGAAAAATCCACGTTTGAGACTGAGATATATAGCACATGCATTCATTTCTAATTTGGGGAGTTTGAATACAGCTAACATGAGCAACATATGGGAAAACTCAATCCGAGCAGAATATTAGATTCAGCAGCAAGACAACCCTAAAAGGGCAACTGTATCAGCTACGTAAATAGCAGGTAACATGTGTGGGCTTTATGTCAGGATGTGCATGGCTTTGATTTTTCTGGACAGATCTAGAAAGCTGGTGGAAACTTAGGTCTGGCATCATTTTCAACTATGTACAGCAAAGTAAATAAGCTAAAAGGAGTCACAGGTAATAGCCTGCTGCCATCCATACATAAAAAATGAATCTATCAGAGCATAGACTGTAAGCCTTGTGCTTTGGTTTTATTAGGATTTTTTAAAATACTTGATTCACATTCCCTATTAAGGTATGCTCTAGGCCCAATGGCTCCCATTTCGAAGTAGTGGGCTAAAGCTGTGGAACAGACCAGGTTCATCTTGGGAGCACTTCTTCACCCTGCATCATAGGCATTCTACCCTTACCAACTGCACCATGTAAAGAAGTTATGATTGGTTAATATCCAGCTACATGAGACTTGGAGGTGTAATGTAGTTGGGGCCAAATGGTGCCAGCCTGCCATCGTTTTCAAGAAAATATACAAATGTCCTTTGTAACAGTGAGTAAAACTACCATGATAATCTTAAAAGTATTATCTTAGGGGAGTTTATTATGAGAAAAATGGTTTATATAGATATATTTTCATTCTAACAAGTGTATCAACTCTGTGGACAGAAACTGGTTCATTCCTTTTATAATTTCTCAAGGGGTTGTGGGTGTGCACATACAGGAGATACTTTATGAATTTTGTAGATTTAGTATTTTGTGTTGCTTGAGATGTGTCTGCACGTTCTCTGATTTTGTTGTCATTCCTACTAGGCCATTCAGAAATTCTCTACTGATCCATAGGAAACTCTAAAAATTAGTTTACATCAGAAAAGAAACATCATTAGATCAGATAACCTCCAGATATCCAATCTGGGTTTAGAAAAGGAAGAGGAACTAGAGATTGAATTGCCAACGTTCACGAAATTATAGAGAAAGCAAGGGAATTTCAGAAATACATCTATCTCTGTTTCATCGACTATGCTAAAGCCTTTTACTGTGTGGATCATGACAAACTGTGGAAAGCTCTTAAAGAAATGGGAATACCAGACCATCTTACTTGTCTCCTGAGAAACCTGTATGTGGGTGAAGAAGCAACAGTTAGAACCCTATATGGAACATTTGACTGATTCAAGATCAAGAAAGGAGTACAACAAGGCTGTCTGCTGTCACCCTGTTTGTTTAATCTATACACTGAGCACATCATGAGAAAAGCTGGGCTGGATGAGTTACAAGTCGGAATTAAGATAGGCAGGAGAAACATCAGCAACCTCAGATATGTGGATAATACCACTCTTAATGGCAGAAAGTGAAGAGGAACTAAAGAGCCTCTTGATGCTGGTGAAGGAGCAGAGTACAGCTTAAGACTAAATATTAAAAAAACTAAGATCATGGCATCTGGCCCAATTACTGCATGGCAAATAGAAGGGGAAGAGGTGGAAGTAGTAACAAATTTTCTCTTCTTGGGCTCCAAAATCACTGCAGATGGTAACTACAGCCATGAAATCAGAACACGATTGCTTCTTGGCAGGAAAGCAAAGATAAACCTAAACAGAGTGTTGAAAAACAGAGATTACTCTGCCAACAAAGGTCCATATAGGCAAGGCTGTGGTCTTCCCAGTGGTCACATGTGGTTGTGAGAGCTGGACTGTAAAAAAGGCAGAATGCCAAAGAATTGATGCCTTCAAATTGTGGTCCCTTGGACAGCAAGGAGATCAAACCAGTCAATCTTAAGAGAGATCTCCTAAATATTCACTGATGCTGAAGCTGAAACTCCAGTATTTTGATGCGAACAAATGGTTCATTGGAAAAGCCCTTGATGTTGGGAAAGGTCAAGGGCAGGAGAAGAAGGCATCAGAGGATGAGATGGCTAGATGGCATCACTGTTAAACTCCAGGAGATGGTGAGGGATAGGGAGGTCTGGCGTGCTGCAGTCCATGGAGTTCCAAAGAGTTGGACACAACTGGACAACTGAACAACAACGTCGTATTCATTCTCAAACTGTTTCTAATCCACAGTTGTATCGGTTTCTTCAGATTTCTCACTTAGTTGTTGTTCAGTCATTAAGTCGTGTCCAACTCTTTGTGACCCCACAGACTGCAGCACACCAGGCTTCCCTGTCTTTCACTGTCCCCTAAAGTTTGTTCAAACTCATGTCCATTGAGTCAGTGATGCCATCCAACCATCTCATCCTCTGTAATCCCCTTCTCCTGCCCTCAATCTCTCCCAGCATCAGGGTCTTTTCCAATAAGTCTGCCCTTTGCATCAGATGGCCAAATTATTGGAGCTTCAGCTGTAGCATCAGTCCTTCCAATGAATATTCAGGGTTGATTTCCATTAGGATTGACTGGTTTGATACTTCCTCACATTTCCTGATGATCTTCTCTACGATGATCTCCAAAGCTAAGTGCTTTGTTTGTGAAACAAACAACACCCACAATGAACTAGAAACTTGGAAGTGAAAAGAAAATAGGGATCAGAGAAGAAACCACCAGGCTCCTCTTTCAAGTGCATGAATTCTGTTTGAACAGATAGGACTTTGCAATAAAGAATATATGATTAATAAATATTTTAAACATTATGTATTTAATATTTTAGGGTACCTTTAAGGTCAATTTTGTGTTAAAATAATTTATGGCACAACTTCAGGGAACTTTTATGGAAATGAATTTCAGAATCCACCCTCATTGTCATGGATGATGTACTGTGGAGTTGGACTAGCAGTTATCACTGCTAAGTTGCTTATTTTAGAGACTCTTGCATGAACTGCAGCAAAGCATCAACCAGTAGAACTGGTAATTCAGACAAAGCCATCAGTATTACCAGTCTTCTTGGCCTATGGTATTTTGATTTTGCCTGCACACTTTCTCCCTTTAGTTTGGTGTAATAAAATTATTGATAGTAAAGAAAAAAGAAAAATTCTCATCATTATTTTTTTCTTCAAGAAAATATATAGGCGTAGTTCCTTGAGTAAACATGATCCTAGTATGTTCCTCTTTATTAAAGTATTCAGACAAATATATAGACAATTCAATATGGGTGATAATTCATACTTCCCATGAAGTGCTTCTAAGAACACATTCACTGATATATAAAAATAGAAAAAAAAATGTTTAACATCTTTAAAAAACCTCAAGTCCTAATTTATTGTATAATATCCTCAATAAATTAGTCTTAAAAATATATTCTAGCCTGACTTACAGAAATAAAAGGAAGTTGTTCACTTAAAATGTACTGAATTGTCTGTAAAGTTCCTTTTCACTTGGTTTTAGTGAGAGTCCCCTTTTTAAAAACTAGTTTTAACATCCTCAAATTCAGGCCTTTATTTTCTAACTCTGAGCTTTAGAGGTACATGTGGTAAACACTGAATTAACAAACACAGGAGTCTTCTCTCTGAACATTCTTTGCCAATATCTTGCCAATAGAATCTCAGGGAAACTGTTGGCATTTGAGATTGGTGATATTCACCACTTACTCCTCTCCATTGTCCCCAATTTTATGTTAAAACCATCGCCAGAAAGCAACAAGCTTAGCTACCAATAAAAATGCTTTTTTTTTGGGGGGGTTACATTTCATTACCATTCTTTTAGTTTTTATCAAAAGTCACTTAAAATACATTAAGATAGCAAGAGCCTTTCTTCATCTTCTCCAAGAAGTTTTTGACATCATTGCCCTTTAAGTTACCCAGAGTTCCTTCTATGTAAGAAAGAAAGAAAAAATTTACTTGTAATATAGTTCTAAGAAAATGTCTTTCTCTCAAGACTGGTGTTTTCCTTTAGCCAGACAATAAGAACTGCAAAATTGCTTCCTTCTTTCCTTGACTGCTAGAGATCTCAGAAAGAAAGATGATATTCAGTTGATGTAACCATCTTTCCTCAGCTCTGAGTGGTTTTTGTCAGCCCTTTCTATTTGTGTTCTTATCTTTTTAGCATTGCTTTTAGCTTTCCAATTGCAAGTTGGTACAATATTTTTCTAAGAATAGATTGAGACCAAGTTAGGGATTCAGTCAGTCAGTCAATCAGTCGGTCATTCCTCTAGGTTCATTTCCTAAAAATATGAACACTAACTGATGATCCCCTTTGGGCTAGTGCTAAACACTATGGATAGAATTGTGAAGAGGTATATTCCCTGCATCAAGCAGCTTCCCCTCTGATTCTTCTCTGTATCTCCATAAAGCCAAGCAGAGGGCGAATGTTCACCAGAAATGTGTTTTCTGATTGAGTCTTCTCGTAATTATCTTTCAGTCCTGCTTTCTTTGGGAATTTAAAATAGGATGAATTTTCACATGTCTGAATAGTTAATTATAGCACCTAAACTTTAAAATGTGTGTGCATTTCTTCTGTAGTTTTGTCATAGTAGGATTAGAATCAAATACAATATTTTATATTTTGCTTAATAAAATTAGCCATTAACTCCATGACCTCCAAGAATTCTTAAGACTATGGTTAATTGCAAAGCATACCTTATACTTTGATATTTCTTTTGCTTAAGTAACCATAGTTTGTCCTTCTGTTATTCTCAGGGATGGTAGTTATTCTTTAAATGTCGTCTTCATCATTGAATTTTTCACAGGCAAATGCAGGAATTCATTTTAAAACAAGTGAACTATGTTCCATAATTTGGCATTTCTTGAGGCAGACATGACGCTTATACAGTGATGCATTGTAAATATTCAGATATAATTTACAAATCTATTTACTTCTGTTAATAGATCTTAACTTCAAACAGGTCAAGGATTGCCTTATAACTTGACAGGGCCTTGCACAGTGTCTTTCAAATAGTAAGTAACCAACAAATGTCAGATAAATAAATTAGTTCCTAATGTAAAATATAGGTGTGTAAAACATTAGGCATTCCTATACTAGTACCTTGGAGAAGGAAATGGCAACCCACTCCAGTATTCTTGCCTGGAGAATCCCATGGAGTGAGAAGCTTCAGTCCATGGGGTCACAAGAGTCAGATACGACTTAGCGACTGGAGAGAGAGAGAGATACTAGTACCTAGTGAGCTCACACACGTACATAGTTACTCTGGGACAACAGAAATGTGTTGTCTAACCGATTGCTTTTATCTATTTCTCAGGCTTGATTTACTTGAATGTTTCAAAATAAGGTTAATTTTACTTTTCTGAATTACAGCAAGGACAAGAAAGATATGAAAATTATGTTTTAATTCACACTAAACTTTTAAACTTTTCTTTTCCTGTTAGCTTTTATCCTTATATAACGGCAGTTTCTTAAAACTAACATTATTTATTATTTTCCCCCTCAAGCTGCTTCTGGTATTTTTCCTATGGCATATCATGTGGTTTTGGTGAGGAGTCAAATTAGTTGACTTGGTCCACTTAGAGGTTGTTTTTTTTTTTTTTTTCACTTAGATGTTTCAGTGTGTTGAAATAAGATAATGATAATTTAAGTTGCATAGCATCTTTTCTTCTTTTTGCATGAGCTGAGACTGACGCAGACAGAACTTATTCCCTGAGCAAAAGGATCATGAAAGATAACCTTGCTCTTCACCTTTGAAATTGAAAAGCCAAGCTCTGTACATTCCTGCATGTTAATACTTACCTGGAGTTGTTTACTTATAGGGAGAAAGGAGAATGAGATACTGAAGGGAACTTTTCTGGGGGAAGGGCTTGTAATGAATTAACTTATTATTTGCTGAGCTCTTAATGATTCTCATTAAGAGAGCAGCTAATGTGGGTTAGGGCTTCCTAGGTGGTGCTAGTGGTAAGGAATCTGCCTGCCAATACAGAAGACAGGGGTTTGATCCCTGGGTCAGGAAGATCCCCTGGGGTGGGAAATGGCACCCCACTGCATTGCCTGGAAAATTCAATGGGAGAGAAGCCTGGCAGGCTACAGTCCACGGGGTTACAAAGTCGGATAGGACTGAGAGACTGAGTACAATGTGGTTTAAGGCACTTAACTCTCTCTATATATTGCAAACGGGATATTTTCTGGAGGTCTGGGGTAATACCCTATAAATCAATAATTTTAATCAAATATTCCGTGGAGAAAGGCTGTCTTTTTACCTGTGATCTTGCTTATGAAGTAACTAAGGTGGTGGGTTATGACATCAGATTCCTGTTAGTATGCAGAATCTGTTCAGGTTCTTTCTTACCTAGCTTAAATGGTAAGCTTTTAAATGTATTCTGTGATATAACATAGGGTCTGTTTTTATTATTGGGTGGAATCTCTCAAGTTGAAATTATGTTTTAAGCTATCACAGAATGAGAGCAAGTTTCAGTGGTATTCACTGAGAAAGTTTTGACTAGCAAACCTCCTTCTAAAAGTCAGAAACAAAGCTCTTGGACCCTGAAGAGCAGAAGGGATGGTCAAATAGAGTATGTTTTCATTTTGAGTTTTAAAAACAGCGCTAAGTTAGGATTCAGAAAACTGGAGCTCTGCCAATTTCAGCCACTGCCGTGAACTCATTACCTTTCCATGCCTTGGCTTCTAGGGGAAACATCGGATGAATTCCAAGTTCATCCATCTCTGCCTCACTGCAAGGCTAAGTACTTTGTAGTGCTGTTCTTGAGGGTTAGAAAGGTGCCTTGCCCTCTATATCCCAGACCCTGGAATTTAGTCACTATTTTCTGAATATTAGTTAATTCCTATTGGATTCCCAGATATATTACTGGTCTTAGACTGATTCCCTGATTCAATGCACAGAGCCTCAGTTCTGGGGCTGAAAAGCAGGATAGAACTGAATTACAGAGAGCCCTTATTTCCAAAGCTATCTTCTCTTTTGGTCATAGATGTAATGTGTCTTCATATTTCTGGTTCCGCAGATGTTTCTCCATGGCTGCTATGCTTATGCTTGAGTTGGTTGTCAGGGCTGTTAGGAAGAAGCTCTGTCATCACACTGCCTTGTCCTCAAGAGAGACTTGTATGACAGTGTTCATCATTACTGATGCAGGAAAGGAAGTCTCATCCTGTTTCTGGCCTACTTGCTCAATATCTCTTATTTAACCCATCCTAGGATGCTTATTTTTACAAATGCTGTGTTTGCTTTAGGTTTTTAATCATAGTAAGTAGAAGAATATGAAATCAGGAGATAAATGTTGAATCGACAGCCAGGGCAACTGTACTAGCTTGCTTCTATGGTCAGGACAAGAAGCAGGGCCAGGTACAAACAGCAAATCAGGAGCACAATATAATCCTAAACCATATTTTGTTTGGAACACCATCGTGAAGTTAGCCACTTTTGTTTTCAACATATTCTAGCTGCTATTTGCAATCATCCCTTTTCTCATGCTCTCTGTTCTCAAAGTACTGGTCTCCCTGAGTCCTGAACCCATCCTCTCTGCTTTCCTCCCTGTGTCTGAACCAGAGATAAGACCACGGAGCCAAGAGTCAGAAGGCTGAGTCCTGTCGTTGACTACTAAGTGTGTAATTTCAAGTCATTCAAACTCTATCTTTATATGAATATAAATTTTTAATTAAAGGGTTAGGATTATAATAAAGTTCTTTCTAACTCAATATGTATGATTCTGTAGGATCTTCATCTTATGAGCAAAACATTCTCCTTTGTACCTGCCCACTACGTAAACCTGGAAAGTACTTTGTCCCAAGGTGGAGATGGCAATGGTCATCTTCTGTGATAGTCACAGGATGCTGAGGAGGTTGTGTTTTGTGGTAGTGGTTTGTCTTGCTCTTGTTACTTTTTCTTTAAAGATTCATGCTGTTTCTTTTTCAAAAAAAAGAAAGAAATAGCTGACTGAATTTAAGCACTAGATGAAAACAATGGAAGATGTATTTTCTTAAAGTAATCTTTTATTAGCACTGAAAACAAGACCGCAGAAGCCTCAGGTTTACTCCCAATGACTATGGAGATCAACCACGTGGCAGTGTCTAGAAGACAGATGTGGACTTTGGTTCAGTACAAAATTTAATCCCTGTCTTACTACTGAATCAGGTAGGGAAAGGAAGAAAATTAATTCAGTACTCGTATGCCAAGCCCTTCAAGTTTATTTCCATTTAATTCTGACAAACCCTAGGAGATAGTATAGCCACTTTTCAAGTTAAACTGTCTTCCTAGTACCTCCCCACGACACCCCCCCCCTTTTTTTTTTTTGCTAAATTCCATAAGCTATAGATGGAAGAAGTAGGTTTCATGCTTCTCTGCCCAACCTGCTGTCTCATTTATGAATGTGAAGAAAAATGAAAGGGGGAAGTATATGTAGATGTTTGTAAAAATTCAGCTCCACAATTAAAGATAAAATTTAGTTCACTCCTCCAATTTCAGAGAGTGAGATGAAGGAACATTTATTCCTAACTCCTTACATTTTCATGGAGGGAGGTAATTTCCACTCCTCTGTCCAGGAGGGAAATGCATGTGAAGAATATATGTTCTTCTCTCCACCTCATCATTTGCTCCTCCCAGGACAGGAGGAATGGCTTCTTTTCACAGTGGAGCTTTGCAGAAAAAAATGACCGTGCCTATGTCACCCCTTTGGCTCCTCTCTGTGACAGACATCTCTGGTCCTCTGCTCCGGGAGCTTTCAGTCCAGGGTCTCCTCTGAGAGAGTGGTTGGCAATTTCCAACATCACTGGGAACTATGCAGTTCAGGGGTATTAGGCAATATTAGTGGAAATCACCAGAGTGGCACCTCTAAATCCCATTCTTTGATCACCTTCATCAGTAAAAAAGCTGACATTTTGATCTTCTTAGTCTATCTCTCAGCTAGTTCCAAATTGGGAAAATAAAATTATTTTTTCTTTTGGTTACCAGAAACCTCAAAAATAGACAGGACAAAGTAGAGAGGATCAATAGTTTTTAAAAATGTTTTATATATTTTTATATACATTTATGGGCTTCCCTGGTGGTTCAGCAGTAAAGAACCACCTGCAATGCAGGAGATACAGGCTCGATTCCTTGGTCGGAAAAATCCCCTGGAGGAGGCATGGCAACCCAGTCCAGTATTCTTGCCTGGAGAATCCCATGGACAGAGGGGCCCAGCAGGCTTCAGTCCATAGGGTCACAAAGAGTCAGACAAGACTGAAGTAACTATGCCCAGTGCACATGTATATATTTATATATAAATTTTATATAAATTATCATTAAAGATGATATAGTAATAATTTTCACTTCTGCTTCTGGAGGAAAGAGAAAATTACTGCCAAATTATTTTAGGGACACTGAATGACAGTGTTAAAGGAGCTACTAGTTTATGGAAAAGAAGGGATGTCCAGATGAGCTTGCTTTTTCTATTTGGATAGCACCAAGTCTGCAGAGCCCATTTTAATGGGTGCTCCCTACAGAGCTGTACTTCTTATGCTCTTTCAATATTTTACATTCCTTTTTAACTCTGGTCAGCAGCTGTCCTACAGATTTGTTTTCTTTTATGTACATGTTGGGAGAAAGACATGGGAGTACTTAATTCTTTATTATATGAGTGGTTCTATTGTATTAGGATTTTAGTGTGATTGTTTTTTTCCCTCCAGAGTATCTGTAAGTGTTCTGAAGAGATATGTCTCTGTGGACAGATGTCTGTCTGTGGAATTTTCTTGAGGACTTGCCTGCCACATATCAATCCTGTCAGTCTTCAGGGAGTCCAGTTAGGCCATCTGTGCTTGCAGGGGTCAGGGGTGCTTCTTCAAGACAGCGGTACATATTGATCTCTATTACATGAGGGTCTCTATTCATCTCTTGGCATATTTTTATTCAAGTTTAGGTATTATGTCCAGGACTCTCTGAGAATCAAAGAATTTATGCATTGGTTCTTAGAACTCCTGTTGACCTAAACCATCATACAGTTGAGCTTTGATTTGGAACTTGCTTGCCAATGCTGAATTCATCCTATAAAAAGAGGACCCTTGTTTAGAGTAAAACTACTACTAAAATGATGCCACTGTTTAACCACTTGCAAATCCCATGGAAAGAGGAGCCTGCTGGGCTACAGTCCATGGGGTTGCAAAGAGTTGGACATGATTGAAGCTACTGAGCATGCCTGCAAGGCAAAAACCTAGGGATAATCTTTGATTGTTCTCATTATCTTATGTGTAGATCATCAGGTCTTGCCGGGGTCCAGCCCCAGTGGATCCAGGGAAATTCGAAGGAGAGACGGCTTCAGCGATCAGGATATGATAGCTTTAATTAAATATTAATTAGAGATATAAAGAGTAATAGAATAAGGATAGATCAGCGAGAAAATTCATTGGAGAAAAGAGGCTGAATAACTTGGTTTATGTGGAAAGCTAATAAAATTCCATAATAAGGAATTTAGGTCACCTACGTAGGCCGCAGGCGTCCTCCCGTTCTCCTGAAGGAGAGGAGACACTAAGGCCTCCCCGGTCAGATCTTAGAAGCCCAGGCATAATTAGTAGGCTTGACGAGCTTCCACGTTCCAGATGGGAATTCAGCCAGAAGGTGAGAGAAAGAACGACATGGGGAGACCAGTCTTTCAAGGAACTGATCCCATTTTTTATTTTTCCAGGGTCTGTTTTTATACACTGAGATGTTATACAAAAGTCACATGGGGTCAGCAGTCCTGACTTTTATTAAAGGCAGTTGCTTCATACAAATGTATACAGAGGTCTTAGGGGTGTTACATCATCTTCTGGCCAGGGGGCCTGCTGACAATTTATGACCCTCTCCTTGTGACTGTGGTCAGTCAACCAGAACACTTATTTCTCCAGGGGTGATTATTCTTAAAACAGATGCCACCTTCCGAAGGTACCAGATAAAGTTACATTCCTATAGGGTGGGGGTGTAGTGGGTTTTAATTAAGAAAAGAATTTACTTAGCCTAAGGTCCAACGTGATTAATATCAAAGGTTAATACTTATTTCTTCTATATATTCATTAGTGTGTATAAGGGCAGGGGATGTGGAGACTTAGCAGCAAACATTGGCTCAACAAATGAAAAACCCTTCACCAATACAATTTCTAATCAGCCCGCTATACTATACTAATAGTTTTCTAACTTCTCTAAAGAACCTGTTTTTAGAAGGTTTAAAGCATCTTGTGCCTCTCACGTTTGGGAGGCTGTGAGCAATCACATGTGGCCGGACAAGCCTGTCAGGCAGGCTAGAGAAGCTTCAGAGGAGTCTGTAGGTTGAAACACTCCTATCACGCCCAGGAATTATTATTAACTGGAGCTCTAAGTTAACTCCTTCTCCGAAAGAGGTGGTGGGGGACAGCCCCCATAAAGTCAGAGGTGTAGGTGAGAGCACAAAGTAGTAAAGTAGGCAGGCTCTGGTTTTGGGGGTAGATGCTCAAGAATTTCCAGGGGGACTCCTGAGGCTCGATCCCGCCTTTGCATATGTTGAGCCTCTTTCCTCATGACCTTTGCCACGGGTGGAGTTCCTCATGCTGGCTCCCGGCAAGGTCTCTTCAGCTCTGCTTTCAAAATGTGTCTGATCACCTTGGAGTTCTCTGTCATTATTATCATAATTCAAGGCATTGTCATCTCTTATTTGTCTAAATTACTGCAAAATCCTCTGAAACAGTCTCCCTAAGAGTTTTATTTTTAAAATGCCAATCAGATCATATCACTGCCTTTCGGCTTTTTCCCACTAGTCTTTGTCATAGCCTATAAGAAATTGCCTGGCCCTTGATTTTCTCTGCTACCTCATCTGTCCCCCGTATTCATTCTGTCATAGTCACACTGTTTCTCTAACATGTCAAGCTAGTTCCTATTTCAGGATCTTTGCTCTTGATCTTCCCTCTGCTTGGAATGGTCTTTAATTTGCCAAGTTCCTGCTATCTCTAGGTATTACTACAGTCCTAGGAACTAGAGTTTTCAACAAGACAAAGTTTTTGTCCTCAGGAAGCTTCTCCATGTAGAAGAGAGACAGAAAATAAGCAAAAAAAAAAAGTAAAATAGATTCGGTGATGGTAAATCAGTATAAGAAGAATAGAGACCACATGGCCACATGGCTATTTGGAGGGAAGCATATTCCAGGCAGGAAGAACAGGAAATGCAAAGGCCCTGGGGTGTGAATATGCCAGATATTTTCAAAAAAGAGCTAGGAGACCAACATACTTAGAATAAAACATCAAGGCAGGGAGAGTAGTAGAAGAATCAGAGCTAGCAAGGTGGTGGAGTTCCAGTTCATGAAGAGTTTTTTTGTAGGCCATTAAGAACTTTGACTTTTTAGCTGTATAACAAAGAAAGCCATCGGAAGGTTCTGAGCATTGAAGTGACATGATCTTACGCTTTCAGAAGAGTATTCTTCCTACTGTGTTGAGAGTAGACAGTATAAGAAAGAAGGTGTTAATAGAAGCAAGGAAAGACTAGTTAGGTGTCTACTGTAATAGTTGAGATGAGAGAGAGAGTGGTGTGAAGTCATAAATCCTGGATATATTTCAAAGGAAGAGCTAGATATCATAGAGCTTGCTGATAGCTTGGGTGTGGGTATGAGAAAAGGGAAAATTAAAGGCAATTCTAAGGATTTTGTCCTAAGCAGTTGGTGAATCTATCCTAGTTACTGTTGTTGTAATAAGTTTAGTGGCATAAAATAGCCATATTATTTTGCTCACAGGTTCATTGGGTTATGAATTCAAACATGGCCCAGGAGGAAGTCCTGGTCTCTGTTCGACAATAAATGGTGCCTCTATTTGGAAGACTCAAAACCTGGAGTTGACTCAATGGTGGGAAGCTAGAGTTATCTGGAAGTATCTTCATTCACATGTACAGCTTTTGGTTAGGGCCTCCACTTTGTTGTAGCTGGAATGCCTCTGCAGGTAATCTGCAATTCCAGCTTCCACAAAGCAAAGTAGCTAGGTCCTAAGAGTGAGTGACCCAGGAGAGCCAAATGGAGGTACATGAAAGTTTCATAACCTAGTCTTAGAAATCACATAATGTTACATTCCCCATATTCTATTAGATAAGGCAGTCGCAACCCAGATTAAAGGAAGAGAGGACAGACACATTACCACTCAATGGAAGCCATGTCAAGGCAAGAAGGGCACATGCAATGGATGATATTGTGGAAGCCGTCTTTGGAATGCACAGTCTGTTTCAATGGGGAAGACTGTGAGAGTAGCAAGTGTGTATGAGATCTCAAAATTAAGAATTAATTTGAAAGCATTTTATTTGTGATATGTATTGGACAACAAAGCAGAAATATCAAGTAAAGCAGTTGAGTGTCTGAATTTGAAGAGGTTCTTTGGGCTGCTGATATGTTTGGAAGTCATTCATCTACTTAAAAACATGAATGAGACAGAGTGGGGATAAATAGGGAAAGGAAGGTCCTAGGACTGAGGCTCAAACCACTTCATAGTTCCAAGTCAGGAAGACGAGAAGGAACCAGCCAAGAAGATTGTGGGTTGCCAGTCCTGCTAACAGAGTGGTGTGCTCAAAACCAAAAGAAGAAAAAATTAACTTTGGCAATATGAAAGTTAGTGATGACTCTGAAGAGCTATCTTTTTGAGTGGTGGAGATCAAAACCAGGTTTGTGTGGGTTCAAGAGGAAACAGGAGGGGCTTCCTTGGTGACTCAGTGGTAAAGACGTCACCTGCCCGTGCAGGAGACATGGGTTCAATCCCTGATCCTGGAAGGTCCCACATGCTTCAGAGCAAGGAAGCCCATGCGCCACAACTACTGAGCCTGTGCTCTAGAGCTGGGGAACCAAAACTACTGAGCCCATGTGCCACAGATGCAGAAGTGCCCTAGAGACATTGCTCTACAAGAGAAATCACTGCAATGAAAAGTCTGTGCACTGTAACTAGAAAGTAGCCCCCATTCTCCGCAACTAGAGAAAAAGCCTACGAAGATCCAGCACAGCCAAAGATAAATAAAGAAATAAAATTCTTTTTTAAAAAAAAGAACAAATGGGAGGATGTTTGTTCCCTATCACCCGTCAGAATGTAAACTCTCTGAGGGCAAGGATTTTGCCTGTCTGTTCCTAACACCTAGAACCTGGCATGTAGAGGATATTTTTAAAATGTGTTTTGGGTGAATGACTCCTGAATGAATGCAAGAGTGACTTATTTTTATGTGAGTCTTTGTTTTGGCTTAGGGCCTTTTAAAGTTATTTTATAAACATTAGCAGTTCAAATGTGATTTTGACATCACTTTTCAACTGGGACATTATTTTGAAATGTCTAGGGATGAAAGCATGAGTTAATGGGAAACTAATTCAGCAGATCTTATACTGTCTACACTATCCTTAGCTACTTGATGACTTTGGAAAACGGATCCTCATTTGATAGACACGCTAGAAGAGAAATTGGTATATACTCTTGTTTCGTACCCTCCGACGCCCTCCAGTTCTCATGTTGAATAGCAGTTCAGTGGCTTGGGGAGGGGACTGAATGTCTAGAGAAAAGCTGTAAGGAAGGTCCTGCAAGGTTCTTAAAAACATACCTGTCCATCCTCTAACTCCTCCTACCTGCTAGGAAAATGCTTGATCACATGTTGATAGTTCACTGGGGCAAGAGGGTACTGAAACATTTTGAAATGATGTTAGAGAAACACTTTGGCTTAGACAATCTGTAAGTTCACAGCATGGTTATCTAGGTAACTATGACAAATGAAAACATTCAGTCCACTCTCCTGTTATAAGTCACTTCTCATTGATTTGTCATGTCAGATAATATTGTATTTTCATGCATATCTTTTTTTCTTTGTTCCCCTTTAGAGTAAGAAAGTAATTTCACAACAAGAAATGAATACTATTGTCAGGGAATATCATCATATATATATATATATATATACATACACATACACACACTAAGTTTCTTTTCTTCAGCGAGCACTCCAAATTCAACTATCGACTTACAAAGCTGTGTTATTTTTCATGATGTTTTTGGCTTTCAATATTATGGAGAAATGCCTGATTAAAAGGAAGTCTGCAAGTGAATTCCCAACATGCCCTTTGGCAGCTTTTTCATTTCACTTAGAGGTGGGAGCAGGTGGTGTCATTTAGAATTAAATACATCATGTCTCAGTTGGCAGGAAAACAGTGTTCAGTGATGAAATATCCCTGCAATGAATCTCATTAATTGTTCACCAATTTGTGGTAACTTTATTTATATTTGCATACAGTAATACAAGTACAATGAGGTATCATATATTCAGATTATACTTAGCATTAAGTTTAACTATAAGCTGTAAAAGACCTTTGGTATAACAGCACTAATGCACTGACAGGTGAGGGCCCATCCATGGTCTACAGCAGCCTCCCTGCTCCTCCCCACCAAAGCAGACTTGTTTCATTTCCTCCATTTTCCTGTGAAGTGATGGCAATTTCACAAAACTGTGGCCCAGCTTATGCCCACTCTATTTTTAGCAACTTCACTCTGGAAAAAAGGTAGAACAGATTCTATTTGAAGTCTCATGTGTTTCCAGAAAAGCATGATGTTCCTGCAAATTATAATGTTTTGCTAGCATGTAAATGTTTTTAAATGCCAAATTGCAGCTGAAAATTTACCTGATTTTTTTATTGAAAGATATACTTTTAGATTCAAGTAGCCATGCATTATATTCAACACAGTTTATTAGAAAAATAACTCTAAAACATTATTGTTATTATTTAGGTGCTAAGTTAGGGCTTTTGCCACCCCGTGGACTTTAGCCCGCCAGGTTCCTCTGTCCATGGGATATCCCAGGCAAGAATACTGGAGTGGGTTGCCATTTTGTTTAGACTAAAATAATTATTTTCTTTTTATGTGGCTGTTTCCTTCATACAATATTTGAGCAAGCATGAGAACTTAACAGTAGTTAAAATAAACATATTAGTCAGAAATAATGTAAAAAAAAAAGACGGTATTTCTTTTTGTTGTTGTTGTTTCTCCGTTTTTATTTATTATTATTTTTTTATTGAAGTATAGTTGATTTACAATGCTGTACCAAACTCTGCTGTATAGCAAAATGACTCAGTTACATGCATGCACACACACGCACACACGTTCTTTTTTAATATTCTTATAAATATTCTTTAAAATTCTTTAATATTCTATTACCATTTATCATGGAATATTATGTATAGTTCTCTTGCATTACACTAAGACTTCGTTGTTCATCCATTATAAAGGGAATGGTTTGCATCTACCCACCTAAACTCCCGTCCACAGCTGTCATGTGCCTACCTTGCTGGCCACAAGCCTGTTCTCTGTGCCTATGAGCCTCTCTCTGTTTTGTAGATAGGTTCATCTGTGCCACATTTTAGATTACATGTAAGTGATATTGGACTTCCCAGGTGCTGCCAGTGGTAAAGAACCCACCTGCCAATGCAGGAGACATAAGAGACACGGGTTTATTCTCTGGGTCAGGAAGATTCCCTGGAGGAGGGCATGGCAACCCCCTCCAGTATTCTTACCTGGAGAATCCCATAGACAGAGGGGCCTGGCTGGCTACAGTCCATAGGATCAGAGAGAGTCAGACACAACCAAAGCAACTTAGCATATATGCATGCATTAGTGATATCATATGGTATTTATCTTTCTCTTTCTGACTTACTTCACTAAGTATGTTAATCTCTAGCTAAGTATGTTAAGTACTTCACTGCTGCTGCTGCTGCTAACTCACTTCAGTCATGTCCAACTCTGTGCGACCCCATAGACTGCAGCCCACTAGGCACCTCTGTCCCTGGGCTTCTCCAGGCAAGACTACTGGAGTGGGTTGCCATTTCCTTCTCCAATGCATGCATGCATGCTAAGTCACTTCAGTCATGTCCGACCCTGTACGACCCCATATACAGCAGCCCACCAGGCTCCTTTGTCCATGGGATTCTCCAGGCAGGAATACTGGGGTGGGTTGCCAGTTTCTCCTCCGAAGTACTTCACTAAGTATGTTAATTGCATCTGTTGCTGCGAATCACATTATTTCACTCTTTTTTATGGCTGAGTGGTATTCCATTGTTATATGTACCATTTCTCCTTTACCATTCATCTGCCAATAGACATTTAGATTGTTTCCATGATTTGGCTATTGTGAATAGTGCTGCTCTTCATAGCAGCACACAATGTAGAAATGTAGCGGTGAATGTATATTTTTGAATTACAGTTTTGTCTGAGTATATTCCTAAGACTGGGATTGCTGGATTGTATGGTAGCTTTATTTTTAGTTTCTTAAGAAACCTCCATACCGTACTCCACAGTGACTGTGCCAACTTATATTCCCATCAACAGTGTAGGAGGGTTCCCTTTTCTACACACCCTCTGCAGCATTTGTTATTTTTTTGTAGACTTTTTAATGATGGCTATTCTGACTGGTGTGAGGTGGTACTTCATTTTAATTTTGATTTGCATTTTCCTAATATTTAGTGATGTTGAGCATCTTTTCATTTGCCTACTGGCCGTCTGTATGCCTTCTTTGGAGAATGTCTATTATGGTCTTCTGTCTATTTTTCAATTGGCTTGTTTGTTTTTGTTGTTGCTGAGTTGTGTGAGCTGTTTGTATTTTTGGAGATTAAGCCCCTGTGTGTCACATCATTTTCTAATATTTTTTTTTCATTCCATCGGTTGTCTTTTAGGTTTTTTTTTTTTTTAATGATTTCCTTTGCTGGGCAAAAGCTTGTACGTTTGATAGTTCCCGTTTGTTTATTTTTGCTTCTCTCTCTATTACGTTAAGCGACTAACCTAAGAAAACAGGGGTACAGTCTACGTCAGAGAACATTTTGCCTGTGCTTTCTCCTTGGGGTTTTATGGTGTCATGTCTTCCGTTTAAGTCTTTAAGCCGTTTTGAGTTTATTTTGGGGCATGATGGTAATAAAATATACTGGCAATGAAATATATACAAGGAAATAAAGCATACTAATAAGCATTCTTCTCTGAGTTCATAATTTTCATTTCTGAAAGGACTTATGTGCTGAGGTCTGGGCTGCCTTGTGGAAAATGTGAAAAAAAAAAAAAAAAAAAACCCACTTATGATAGCCTCTCTCTTTCAAGGAATCTAGACTGTCTTTGAAAACCGAGATCCAAATGTATGAACAAAGAGAACTATCAATGTGCAGTTGATAAAATCATGCAGACCCAAACAAGTGTTATTACAGATCAAAATAAAGACATTTTGTTGCAGTGATTTCCGTCGTTAAAAGTTTTTAGTTATAATAGGTACCGTGGTAGCCTGTTGGACAGATAAGACATTGCTACAATAAAATAAAGCCTATATGGTTTACGGTTACATTATATTGATAAATACGCATTTCTGTCATTGGTGTATTTGCATTTGTTCCCAAGGATATTATCTTGAAAAGACTAATAAGGGATGGAAGACAGTGATTCTATCTTTGCTTCGAAGTCACTTCTTTTTTTTTTAAGTTAATTTTTATTGGAGTATACTCAATTTGTAATTTTTAGTTTCTGCTGTACAACAAAGTGAATCAGTTGTACACATACATACATCCATTCATTTTTAGATTCTATTCCCATATAGTTCATGACAAGAGTATTGAGCAGAGTTCCCTGTGTTGTATACTAGGTTCTTATTAGTTACCTATTTTATAAATAGTAGAAGTCATTTATTTTCTGATTATTTGTCTAGTAATAAAATGGGAAAGCGAGTGGAAAATCTTATGTATTAGAGCTCTTCCAGCTCCTTGACATTAGAACCGTGTTTGACTTCTTGCTCTGCTTTCTATGCCTGTATGATTTTAAGAGAATCATTTCATGTAAGTGACCTCAATTTCAATTATTGAATTGCATCAGTGAGAGCTACCTTGCAAAGTTCTCGTAAGAATTCATCAGGTCACAAATATGCAACAATGTAAACTGCAAAGCAAGATGCAGTTATAAGAAAAAACATCAGCCTCTAAGAATTAAAGTACTGTAGTAAAATTTCAACTGGAAAGTCATCTTCATAGTTTCCTTTTGATGAGTCCATGGTTAATTTTATAGAGCCAGTTACTTTGCTTTTGAATCTGGAATTAACTAATAATACCCTACAGCCCAAACCTGGCCCACCACCTATATTGCAGTAAAGTTATATTGGAATACAGCCATGCTTGTTTGTTACCATGATGTCTGTGGCAGCTTTTATGCCGTGACAACAGAGATGAATATGTGCAACTGAGACCGTAAGGCCCTCACAGGCTAAAATATTTGCCATCTGCCTCTCTAGGAAAAAAATTCACTGACCTCTGACCTAAATCATCATATTTAGCTGGATTTCATTTATTGTAGAATGTTGGAAGGTTAATTTTCTGATATTCAAAAGAGAATTTGAATTCAGTTATTTGAGATTATATAGGACAAAGTATTTCTCCAACTAGGTCAGTGACTATATAGTTTGATACTTTTGCCTTGATCACCCTCCTGGGAGTTATATCACACACTCTTAAAATAGCAAAAGTTGCGTCTTGGCAGACTGACAAATCAAGAAGGAAATAAAGAAGGCTTACACCTCATTGGATTTCCTTAGGGGAGACTCACTTTAGTAGAGAAAGGAGCTGATTAAGATTCCTCAGCTGGGTTTGTAGAGTAAGACTGGGTATGAGGGTCACGTTAGCTCTTGTTAAAGTTTCTTTTTGCATTGAGTGTCATCATTACCTCTTCAGACTACAATAAAATGGGATTTATACTTTTATATATATATATACACACACATATATATATTTGGCAGTAAACTATCAGACTTAATAATGATATACATTGAAAAAGAACATAGAAGGAGGTTACTCTTGAGTAAATTTTACTCAGGCAAAAAGGATTATCTGTTAAAATGTTGGAGAATTATGCTTTCCACTTTGAAATGTTTACAGACTTTCTGAAGAATCAAGAAGCATTCTTTGAGAGATTTTCTTCTGCTCCTATAGATAGTAGTATTTTTCTTTAATATCTTTATTAAAAATACAGTTTCTGTTGCCATGCTAAAAGCAAATTTTTATACCTGTGAATAGATTTTTTTGCAATATCAAAATGTGAGAAATTACCTTGAAAGTGAAAAGAGAAAGTCACTTAGTCGTGTCTGACTCTTTGTGACCCCATGGACTATACAGTCCATAAAATTCTCTAGGCCAGCATACTGGAATGGGCAGCCTTTCCCTTCTCCAAGGGATCATCCCAACCCAGATATCGAACCCAGGTCTCCCACACTGCAGGCGGATTCTTCACCAGCTGAGCCACAAGGGAAGCCCAAAATTACCTTAGCATGTATGTGTAAATTAAAATACATATACACATTTCTTTACATATATATTTACCTGTATACTTGAGTAAAGAAATGTGTATATGTATATATGTGTATATGTATGTTTATATAGACATACATATATAAACATATGTAATTAGTTTACACTCTCGGGGTGTCACTGTGACAAGTGAAGAGTATATCTGTCCTAGTCCACAAAGTTTAAAGTTTATTTTACTTTGGACTCTCTGGCACATGGATGAATGTTTTGTAGATTCAGTATTTCTAATGTGACAGTTCCTATATTTTTGTTTCTGGTATTATGTCATTTATGCAGCACATATTTAAATCTGAGTCATCATGCAAAAGTATATATTAACCTGTGTTTACAGAGCTTACTAGTAAGAGAAATGGGCATTATATAGTCTCAGAAATGTGTGCATGTGAGGGAGATGCCTGTGTGAAGGGTATGTACCGGTGTACCATTACCCATTCAGATGAGATCCGGAGGATAATTTGCAGTTAACCAGGAAAAAAGGAGGAAAAGAATACAGCTCAGGCAGAGAGCATACAAAGACCTTGTGGTGAGGAGGAGGAAAATCTCAGAAATGAAGAGAAGGTGAGGGGCAAAGCAGGAGAGGGGGAGTGTGGTGCTAGATAAAGCTCTTATGGCACTGTCTGATGGAAATTGAATACGAGCCACATAGGTAATTTTTAAGTTTTTGTTAGCAGCCACTTTAAAAAGTGGAAGAACTTGGAATTAATTTTCATAGTATTTTATTTAACCTAATATTTCCAAAATATTATTTCAGCACTTAATCTATATTTAAAATTACTGATACATTTTATTCTGTTTCTCATAGTGTCTTTATTTTTTTGGAGCAGGCAGTGGCACCCCACTCCCGTACTCTTGCCTGGAAAATCCCATGGATGGAGGAGCCTGGTGGGCTGCAGTCCATGGGGTCACGAAGAGTTGGACACGACTGAGTGACTTCACTTTCACTTTTCACTTTCCTGCATTGGAGAAGGAAATGGCAACCCACTCCAGTGTTCTTGCCTGGAGAATCCCAAGGGCGGGGGAGCCTGGTGGGCTGCCGTCTATGGGGTTGCAGAGTCGGACACAACTGAAGCAACTTGGCAGTAGCATCAGCAGCTTTATTTTTTTTAATATTTTTATTTTATCTTGGCGGTTCTAGGTGTTCACTGCTGCACAGGCTTTCATCTTGTTGCAGCAAGCAGGGGCTGCTGTCTAGCTGTGGTGCACAGGCTTCCCACTGGAGTGGCCTCTCTTGTTCTAGAGAATGGGCTATAGGGCACAGTAGGCTTCAGTAGTTGCAGCAAATGGACTTAGTCATTCTGTGGCATGTGAGATCTTCCCGGATCAGGGATCAAACCTGTGTCTTCGCATTGGTAGGTGGTTTCTTTACCACTGAGCCACCAGAGTAGCTCTACGATGTCTTTAAAATCTACTATATGTTTTATAGTCACAGCGTGTCAATATTCAGACCAGCCACCTTTCAAGTGCATAATGGCCACATGTGATAAGAGACTACCATACCACATCAGATGATGCAACTCTGGATCACTAGTTCTCAGCCCTGGTCTAATGGGAGAGCTCTCACTGAAACTTGCAAAAACCCAGCTGCCTAGGCCCAGCCTAGGCTGATTACATCAGAATCTTTGAGAGTGGGGCCTAGGCATCAGGATTTTTATTAAAGTTTTCTCAGTGATTCCAATGTGCAGCCAAGTATGAGGAACAGTGTGTGGACTGGGGACCCTGTTGAAGGGTTAGAACAATGAAAAACCTTAAAAAGAGTTTTAAACAGGAATATGGCATGATTGTATTTACATTATTTATTTATTTATTTATTTATTTTTTGCATTGGAGTATAGCCAGTCAACGTTGTGATAGTTGCAGGTGGACAGTAAAGGGAATCAGTCATACATATACATGTATTTACTCTCCCCCAAACTCCCCTCCCAGGGTTCGATCCCTGGGTTGGGAAGATCCCCTGGAGAAGGAAATGGCAATCCACTCCAGTACTACTGCCTGGAAAACCCCATGGACAGAGGAGCCTGGTAGGCTACAGTCCATGGGGTCGCAAACAGTCGGACACGTCTGAGCAACTTCACTTCAAACTCCCCTCCGATCCAGGCTGCCAGATAACATTGAGCAAGAATTATACAGTAGGTTCTATGCTCTACAGTAGGTTCTTATTGGTTATCCATCTTAAATATAGCAGTGTGTAACCCCCCAGATTAATTACATCAGAATCTCTGAGGGTGGGGCCTTGGCATCAGGATTTTTATTACAGTTTTCTGAGTGATTCACAGCCCTGTGGATTGAGGACCTTGTTGAGATGTTTTGCTTTTATACAATGATAAACCTTTAAGAGTTTTAAACAGGAATATGGCATGCCTGTATTTACATTTTTATAAGGACACTCTGGTGAAATCACAGAGAACAGAAGTGAGGGAAATAAAGTAGATATAAGTGCTGGCCAATCTTTAGGAGCATTTGGAAGTAGCCCAGCTCAGAGATGATGACTTCGTGGTATATAGAGACGGAATCAGGAGTTATTTAGTAGATGAAGAATCCTGATTACAGATTGAATGTGCAGGAGGAGGGTAGAGATGCTGTTCACTGTGGTCAGAGGATGCTGAAAAAAAAAAGATGTAAAAGTTACAGGATTTTTCTAGACTTTTTTTTTTTTTTTGCTTTTTTTAGTTTTAATTGGAAACATTAAAAACAGATTGAGTACTCTTAATAATTTATAAAACTGTGATAGTTAAATTATGCTATCATTTCAGTTCACTCGCTCAGTCGTGTCAACTCTTTGCAACCCCATGGACTGCAGCACACCAGGCTTCCCAGTTCATCACCAACTCCCAGAGCTTACTCAAACTCATGTCCATTACTTCAGTGATGCCATCCAATCATCTCATCCTCTCTTGTCCCCTGCTCCTCCTGCCTTCAATCTTTCCCAGTATCAGGGTCTTTTCCAATGAGTCAGTTCTTCGCAACAAGTGGCGAAAGTTTTGGAGCTTCAGCTTCAGCATCAGTCCTTCCAACGAATATTCAGGACTAATTTCCTTTAGAATGGACTGGTTGGATCTCCCTGCAGTCCAAGGGATTCTCAAGAGTCTTCTCTAACACCACAGTTCAAAAGCATCAATTCTTCAGTGCTCAGCTTTCTTTTTAGTCCAACTCTCACATCCATACATGACTACTGCAAAAACCATAGCTTTGACTAGATGGACCTTTGTTGGCAAAGTAATGTCTCTGCTTTTTAATATGCTGTCTAGGTTGGTCATAGCTTTTCTTCCAAGGAGCAAGTGTCTTTTAATTTCATGGCTAAGTCACCATCTGCAGTGATTTTGGAGTCCTCCAAAATAAAGTCTCTCACTGTTTCATTTGCCATGAAGTGATGGGACCAGATGCCATGATCTTAGTTTTCTGAATGTTGAGTTTTAAGCCAAGTTTTTCATTCTTTTTTCACTTTCATCAAGAGGCTCTTTAGTTCTTCTTCACTTTCTGCCATAAGGGTGGTATAATCTGCATATCTGAGGTTATTTATATTTCTCCCAGCTATCTTGATTCTGCTTATATGTCATCGAGCCCGGCATTTCTCACTATGTACTCTGTATATAAATTAAATAAACAAGGTGACATACTCCTTTCCCAATTTGGAACCAGTCTGTTGTTCCATGTCTTGTTCTAACTGTTGTTTCCTGACCTGCATACAGATTTCTCAGGAGGCAGATAAGGTGGTCTGGTATTCTCATCTCTTGAAGAATTTTCCACAGTTTGTTGTGATCCACACTGTCAAAGGTTTTGGTGTACTCAATAAAATGGAAGTAGATGTTTTTCTGGAACTCTTGCTTTTTTAATGATCCAAAGGATGTTGACAATTTGATCTCTGGTTCCATTGGCTCTATCTAAATTCAGCTTGACCATCTGGAGGTTCACAGTTCATGTACTGTTGAAACCTGGCTTGGAGAATTTTGAGCATTACTTCACTAGAGTGTGAAATGAGTGCAGTTGGGCAGTAATTTGAGCATTCTTTGTCATTACCTTTCTTTGGGATTGGAATGAAAAATGACTTTTTCCAGTCCTTTGGCCACTGCTGAGTTTTCCAAATTTGCTGGCATATTGAGTGCAGCACTATCAAAGCATCATCTTTTAGGATTTGAAAGAGCTCAACTGGAATTCCATCACCTCCACTACCTTTGTTCGTAGTGATGCTTCCTAAGGCCCACTTGACTTCACATTCCAGGATATCTGGCTCTAGGTAAGTGATCACACTATCATGGTTATCTGGGTTATGAAGATCTTTTTTGTACAGTTCTTCTGTGTATTCTTGCCACCTTTTCTTAATATATTCTGCTTCTATTAGGTCCATACCATTTCTGTCCTTTATTATGGCCATCTTTGCAAGAAATGTTCCCTTGGTATCTCTGATTTTCTTGAAGAGATCTCTAGTCTTTCCCATTCTATTGTTTTTCTCTGTTTCTTTGCATTGATAACTGAGGAAGGTTTTCTTATCTCTCCTTGCTATGCTTGGGAACTCTGCATTCAAATGGGTATATCTTTCCTTTTATCCTTTGCCTTTTGTGTCTTTTCTCAGCTATTTGTAAGATCTCCTCAGACAAACATTTTGCCTTTTTGTATTTCTTTTTCTTGGGGATGATCTTGATCACTGTCTCCTGTACAATGTCCATAGTTCTTCAGGCACTCTATCAGATCTAGTCCCATAAATCTATTTCTCACTTCCACTGTATAGTCATAAGGGATTTGATTTAGGTCATACCTGAATGGTCTAGTGGTTTTCCCTGCTTTCTTCAATTTAAGTCTGAATTTGGCAATAAGAAGTTCATGATCTGAGCCACAGTCAGCTCCTGGTCTTGTTTTTGCTGACTGTATAGAGCTTCTCCATCTTTGGCTGCAAAGAATATAATCAATCTGATTTCGGTATTGACCTTCTGGTGATACCCATGTGTAGAGTCTTCTCTTATATCGTTGGAAGAGGGTGTTTGCTATGACCAGTGCATTCTCTTGGCAAAACTCTATTAGCCTTTGCCCTGCTTTGCTTTGTTCTCCAAGGCCAAATTTGCCTGATTACTACAAGTATCTCTTGACTTCCTTCTTTTGCATTCCAGTCTCCTATAATGAAAAGGACATCTCTTTTGGGTGTTAGTTTTTGAAAGTCTTGTAGGTCTTCATAGAACCATTCAACTTCAGCTTTCTCAGAATTACTGGTCAGGGCATAAACTTGGATTACTATGATATTGAATGGTTTGCCTTGGATTCGAACAGAGACCATTCTGTCATTTTTGAGACTGCATCCAAGTACTGCATTTCGGACTCTTTTGTTAACTAGATGTCTACTCCATTTCTTCTTAGGGATTCTTGCCTGCAATAGTAGGTATAATGGTCATCTGAGTTAAATTCTCCCATTCCAGTCCATTTTAGTTCACTGATTCCTAAAATGTCGACATTCACTCTTGCCATCTCCTGTTTGACCTCTTCCAATTGGATTTGATTCATGGATCTAACATTCCTGGTTTCTATGCAATATTGCTCTTTGCAGCATCAGACTTTTAGTTCGATCACCAGTCACTTCCACAATTGGATGTTGTTTTTGCTTTCGATCCGTCTCTTCGTTCTTTCTGGAGTTATTTCTCCACTGATCTCCAGTAGCAATTGGGCACCCACTGACCTGGGGAGTTCATCTTTCAGTGTCCTATCTTTTTGCCTTTTCATACTGTTCTTGGGGTTCTCAAGGGAAGAATATTGCCATTCCCTTCTTCAGTGGACCACATTTTGTCAGAACTCTCCACCATGACCTGTCCTTCTTGGGTGGCCCTACAGGGCGTGGCTCATAGTTTCATTGAGTTAGACAAGGCTGTGGTCCATGTGATCAGATTGGTTAGTTTTCTGTGATTGTGTTTTTCAGTCTGTCTGCCCTCTGATGAATTAAGATAAGAGACTTATGGAAGCTTATGGAAGATTCCTGATGGGAGAGACTGACTGAGGGGGAAACTGGGTCTTGTTCTGATGGGCAAGGCCATGCTTAGTAAATCTTTAATCCAATTTTCTGTTGATGGGCGGGGCTGTGTTCCCTCCCTGTTGTTTGACCTGAGGCCAAACTATGGTAGAGATAATGAAGATCATGAAGACCTCCTTCAAAAGCTCCCATGCATGCACTGTTGCACTCAATGCCCCGGACCCTGCAGCAGGCCACTGCCGACCCACACCTCTGCTGGAGAGTCCTAGACACTAACTCACAGGCAAGTCTGGGTCAGTCTCTTGTGGGATCACTGCTCCATTCTCCTGGGTCCTGGTGCACACAAGGTTTTGTTTGTGCCCTCTAAGAGTCTGTTTCCCCAGTCCTGTGTAAGTCCTGGGGGCTCTATGGTGGGTTTAATGGAGACCTCCTACCCGAGGAGATATGCTATACCCAGGTGTACTGCACCCAGAGCCCCTGCCCCTGCAGCAGCTAGCTACTGACCCATATCTCCACAGGAGACATTCGGTTACCATTCTGGCTCAGTCTTTTTGGGGTGTCTGGGTCCTGGTGCATACAAGGTTTGTTTGAGCCCTCCGAGCATCTCTGGTGGGTATGGGGTTTGATTCTAATTGTGGTTTTGCCCCTCCTACTGTTTTGCTGGGGCTTCTGCTTTGCCCTTGGATGTGGGGTATCTTTTTTTGGTGGGATCCAACATTCTCCTGTGATGGTTGTTCAGCAGCGAGTTGTGATTTTCGAGTTCTCCCAGGAGAAGATGAGCAAATGTCCTTCCACGCCACCATCTTGGACTAAATGCTATCCTTTAGGAGTCGTTTGTTCATTTTGTAGATCTGAAAGGAGCTTTGCATACTTGTTTTCTGTTCTCCATTCACAGGAAGATTATGAAGAGAGGGTCTTAAAAGGCAAACATGAAAGTTTCTGCATATCATGAGTTTTAAGTCTGCGTATCCAGATACTTAAAAATGTACAGGACCTTTCCATTGCTGAAGGAGCTTATAGGTTTTGCCATAAAGTGTTTATTCACTAACTGTAACAGTGAATGAGTTTAAGAATTGTATCACTGAAGAGGACTATTATCTGTTTTACTTTTGTTACCTAAAAGTAAGTCATCTGGGAAATGGCAGATTGGAGAGTTAATTCTTCAATTATTGGACTCATGAGTCATTAAGGTCCTTGTAAAGAGAAGATTTATTTGTTCCAGAGTTAGAGCATGTTATGGTGTTCCCTGTTTTGTCTATTCCTGACAGCTGAGTTTAAGTTAATTAGACCCAAGACAGAGAGCAAGGAAACATGTTACCATATACTCCTATGAAATTCTCTGTCCCTTTGCCAACCCCAGTGTCTTCTAACACTTCCTCCCCTAGTCCATATCCTCCCAGAAAAAAATCATGATTATCCTTTATTTATTCCTCTTCTGTGGGCTTCCCTTGTGGCTCAGCTGGTAAAGAATCCGCTTGCAATGCACAAGTTTTGGGTTTGATCCCTTGGTTGTGAAGATCCCCTGAAGAAGGGAAAGGCTACCCACTCCAGTACTCTGGCCTGAAGAAAACAGAATACTCCAGTATTCTAGCCTGGACCTGGTACTCGAAAACAAATTAGGTAAATATATCTAGATGAGTACCCAGCACATATTAAGTACCTACTGTTAGCGTAAGTGTTAAGCTTATATCAATATAAATAGAATTTCCTCATACCTTTTTTAAAATTGAAAGACATCACGTGTTAAAATAAACACACCTTAAGGGGAATACTGGGTCAAATTGCCTAAAAACTATCAAAACAGCATTTAAAAAAGAGTTTGGAAAGAACCAGTACGGTTCCATTGCTAATCTCTTCCCCTTTCCCATTGAAGTTGCATCAATATATTTAAGCAAATAACTTGTCAGGAAAGGAAGCTGTAAATTGGAAATGCTAAGGTAAAGTCTCCCAGAACTGTTAGAATCACGTGGCAGGATAGACTCTCATATCCTGTTTGTAGATTTTCCCACTATTGTTAGTTCTAATTGAAAGTATTTATGTATGTTGTCTTTGCAAATATAATCTTCCTGAGGATTGGAGTTTGTACCCTGCCTACCTTAGGCTTAAAGTATGTTTTCAGATATAAATTATAAGTCTAGTGAATGTCTCAGAATCTTTTTTTTTTTTTTTTTTTGCATATGTTTGGGTTTAAAGGCCAGAAATGACCAAGAAATAAGGCAGAGTGGAGGTGCTTATAGGATGGACTCAACCCTATAAGTTATCTTCAGGTCTCATCTCTTCCACCCACAACTAGATTAGCAAGAAACTAGGATAACAAGCTAATCTTTTCCCACTTCATATTCAAAGAAGGTGTCTTTAAACTAATTGCATAAGGTGATCATTCTCCTTTGTTGGAAAAAAGAATTTGATTTTGATTGCCTATTAATTTTTCAAAGAAGTTTAAGGGTATATAGCGGATCACCTTAGGTATATAATTATAGTGAAACTTTATATGTACTTTTTGTTATTAAAATAAGTACAATTAGATAGGCTGACTTGCTTTGTAATTATCTCTTTAAAGTTTTATTTCAGGCACAGGCTATTGTTAATATTTTATATGGGTCTGTTTTATTTTGGATGAAGATTTTTGACAATTCATAGCATGTTGTCAGATAAGTTCCATTTATATCTTACCTAAATTATATCTGAATGTGGAAAGTGAATATTTTAGTTCATATTGGGAATATATCTTGTGCATAGGTTTCTTAAAATAAATTATAAAATGTCTTTATTTTAGAAAGAAAAATAATATATTGAACTGATATTTGATATTATTAATGACTAATAACACCATAATGACAAACTAAAATTTGGTAATTTATTTTTGCCATTTATTTTTTGTCAATCTCTGAAACTGGAGATTAAGGGGAAAACAATGCATTTAATTCATTTAAAAATTATTTGAAAAATGTACTTTTTTTTTTAGTTTATATTTTCAATATGTGGAATAAAACATAGGCTGCACTAGGCTGAGAATTTTTACTTAGTGAATCTCAGTGAAAATCTGTAGTGAATATAGATGTTCTACATTATTAGAGAAAAGAAAGGAGTTAATTTCTTCAACTGCTCATTTAGTAAATGGATGGGTTTTGTAGCACAGGGTCAAATACATTACTGAGGAAAATTTACAGCTTTTTGGTTTGCCCTATATTAATACTAAACCTGGTATATATAACTAAAAGCCTCTTCAGTGTTCCATGAGTTCTTATAAAATCATAATCAAAATTATCCTTACATTTTGCAAGGTTAACAAGTGGTAAATACATATAAACTCTAACTTTGAACACTTTAGTCTCCTAATGAAAATCCTGCATTAATAGGTAGTAAGCCCACATTAGTGGAAAGTGAAAGTGAAGTCTCTCAGTCCTGTCCGACTCTTTGCAATCCCATGGACTATAGCCTCTCAGGCTCCTCTGTCCATGGGATTTTCCAGGCAATAGTCCTGGAGTGGATTGCCATTTCCTTCTCCAGGGGATCTTCCCAACCCAGGAAACCCGGGTCTCCCGCACTGTAGACAGACGCTTTACTGTCTGAGCCCCACATTAGTGGAGCTTCTGTCTTATGCAGCTTCTAAACTCAGGAGGCAGAATGAATAGACTGACTCCTAATGAGGAATAAACCACAGTGGGAATGCAGAAAGGGCAATGGCAATGGGAAGAGATGTTGTGAGGGGGTAGGCAGGTTGTTAACACTTCCCTGGTGGCTCAGATGGTAAAGAATCTGCCCGTGATGCAGGAGACCTGGGTTCGACCCCTGGGTCAGGAAGATCCCCTGGAAAAGGAAATGACAACTCAGTCCAGTACTCTTGCCTGGGAAATTCCATGGACAGAGGAGCCTGGTGGGCTACAGTCCATGGGGTCGCAAAAAGTCAGACACGACTGAGTGACTAACACTTTCACTTTCAGGCAGGTTGTGTGCTTGAAGAATTGTGAAATGAGAAGGGAAGAGGTGTCCAAAATAACAGGATCAGTCAAAGTCCGAAAGTTTACCTCTGACTATACTACTGATGTCTACCTGGGAGTGAGTTCTACATTTGCAGAGAAAGACACAGGGAAGATGTTTTGTTTTGTTTCATTTCAGTAGTACTTCCCTCTTTATGCCAATGGTGAAATGTTACCAGTGTAAACCATAACAGTTGGGTCTTTAAACACAATGTCTTTTTTCCATCTATTGTATAGAGAAATAATCCAGAGAATCAGTTTCTAACTCAATTTCAGGAATTAAGCAGTACACTTAATTTCTGAATACTAATTTGTATTAACCTTGTTTTTGAAGTTTGGTGCAAGACATTCAAAATATAATGAAGTGGAAAAGGGAACAAGGAGATCACAGAGCTTCCTAAAGAGATTCATATCTAGGCCAGCCAGATAAATCCTGTATTAAAGATGACTCTAAAGACAGTACAAAAGGCATAAAAATAGGACCAACAGTTTTATTTAATTAGCACTAGAGGATATGCTCTTAATAGTATTCATGCTGAAAAGCTTGTAGGAAATAGTCATTTTATGTATTTCCTTTATAGCCAACCTGTGGCTTAAAAAAACCTGGACCTCAAAGTTCTGATTTCCAATTAACTCCTTGGTAGAAAGTTCCCTAGGACATGTATTCCTCTGTTTCCCTTACTGTGGAAAGATGAATGGTAATTATTGCTGTTACCACAGCCCATGGATACATATTTAGCAGCAGTCTCCAGCTCCTGGAATCTAATGCCTGATGATCTGAGATGGAGCTGATGTAATAATAACAGAAATAAAGTACACATTAAATGTAATACACTGGAATCATCCTGAAACCATCCCCGCCCCCCAACCTGGTCTGTATAAAAATGGTCTTCCACGAAACCAGTTTCTGGTGCCAAAAAGGTTGGAGGCTACTGGAAAGTTTTAGAGCTAACACATGAGCAAAAATAGAAATAAAAATAGTAGAGCAGCACATGAGCAAAAATGCCCATGAGTTAGAAGTACCATATTGCCCATGCCATACTTCAACGCATGCCCTTCTCAGTCTTTGAATGTCCAGTGTTCACATTAGTAAGGATAGTCCCTGGTGACTCAAATTTGCTTTGCCTCCATCTTTGTGGTAACTTCCTGTATCTTTTGGGTGTAAAAGAAGTTTGAATAAAAAAACAATTTGTTAGTCACTGCATATAAAAGTATTAACTTTGACTTGATTTTATTTGCATATAGTAGCAGCTATAAGGTTAACTGGTAGAATCTTTTTCTTCATTTTTACATGTCTATCAAACTAATGTGAAATAGTCACATAAAAGAGTCAAAATAAAATGACTCGTCTAGCCAATGTGCTGAAGCTGACTTATACTGGTTTTGGGGAGCCAATTATGAAAATTTTCAAGAATTTTGTGAGTGGTTGTTAAAAAAAGCCATTGTTAAAATTTTATAAACTTGGAAAACAACTATAATTTAAAATGAAGGTAATAAATTCCCCAAACCTCACTTTCTTTTTTTTTAAATTTTATTTATTTATTTTTTTATTGGTTATTTATTTTTTTTACATTTTTTTAAAATTTTATTTTATTTTTAAATTTTACATAATTGTATTAGTTTTGCCAAATATCAGAATGAATCCACCACAGGTATACATGTGTTCCCCATCCTGAACCCTCCTCCCTCCTCCCTCCCCATACCATCCCTCTGGGTCGTCCCAGTGCTCTAGCCCCAAGCATCCAGTATCGTGCATCGAACCTGGACTGGCATCTCGTTTCATACATGATATTTTACATGTTTCAATGCCATTCTCCCAAATCTTCCCACCCTCTCCCTCTCCCATAATTCTCTGACTCCAGTTTACTGTTATACCTGGTGAACATAATGATGTGCCACTAAACATCTTTTGCCAATTCCACGTCCAGTAATTTCATGTCGGTGGCTTGAAATTAGCCATGCTGGGAGTATTTACACCATGGAAATAGGCAGACCCTACAAGTCAGCTTCATTCTACCCTGAGAGCCAGTTTTTGAAAATTTTCCATCACACCTTTTTTTTTTTTAATAGCAGAGTTTTGTTTTACATGTTCAGACCACCCAGGATGGCTATTCTCTTGCTTTATGTACATCTCCTGCTTGACCAGTGCCTGCTTCACCAATGGTGGTGGTGGTTTAGTCACTATGTCATGTCTGACCCTTGTGACCCAGTGGGCTGTAGCCCACCAGGCTCCTCTGTCCATAAGATTTTCCAGGAAAGAATACTGGAGTGGATTGTCATTTCCTTCTTTGGAGGATCTTCCCAACCCAGGGATAGAACCTGGTCTCCTGCACTGCAGGCAGCTTCTTTATCCCTACCCTATGCTCATGACTGATCTTCCTACACACTTTCCTCAGGTCCCAGCTAGTGATTCTTCTTATCAGAGGGGTGGTGAGGGGTGTGCCTCTCTACTGGTTTCCTGGTATCTAATGAGCCCACCTGATGTCAGTTGCCCTATAACTGGTAATAAATTTCCCCTTCCACTTGGGAGCAATGACTTCCACCATGTCCTGCCCACCATCCATCACACATGGATCCTTGCTCGAGGATTTTGCTTCAGACATGTAAGCTTGCCCATCTATTAAACCACTGGTATCTCTATTGCTGTCCCCAGGCTCTTTCTTTGGTCTTAAAGTTAGGCAAGTGCAGGCCGTGTACGCCTGTGGAATGTCATCTAACATGCTGGAAACGAATACATGCTGTTACAGTTCTTAAGGCAGTGGTTGTATCTCACCTGGTGGTTTTTATAGCACCTGTGTTTCAGCCCTCTCCTGGGCTTGTTTAAAACTAGTCTCCTTGGTCCCACCCCAGTCTCTCAATAGAGTTCTTTTGTCCAAGCAAGTTATTTTCTACACTAAAATTTAAGAACCTTTGTCACAGAGGCTTCTAAATTATGGAGGAAGTGAAAATAATTTTGCTTTGCTCTGTTTTAGTTTATTTTTGCATTGAAAAATGGTAACTTCAAAAAGAGTTGGGGTTTCCCTGGTGGCTCAGATGATAAAGAATCTGCCTGTAATGCAAGAGACCTGGGTTCAATCCCTGGGTCAATAAGAGTAAAGTTAGAGCAATGAGGATAAAAGCTGACTAACTTACAACAGAAATAAGTGATGATGTACATATGTATCCTAGGAGATTGTCTTCATCTTTATATTACCAATACTGCTTTCAATATATGGTACAGGTGCTAAGTAGGTCTTTCTTGAATAGAAGACAACATTCTGGATTGTTCAATGTCTTCTATTAATTCTGTTTAAAAAACTATTTTCTTTAAGATGTATATTTACTCACATGTAGAAACACAAATTTCAACTCTGCATTTTTGTTTATCTACAAAAGCTTTCAGATTCTCTGTCCATTAGGTTTTTCCATCAGAAAACTTTCATATAATGAAATATGTTTTACATCCTACATTTTTGCCTGTATTTGGTGGCTCTAGAAGCCAGATGTTCATCTTAGTTAAGTTGACATATTCTCATCATCTTCTTTCTAACCCAGCCTTGCCTTAAAAACTGCAAGAAGTTTTAAGTGTGGGTGTTTCAGTGAAAAAGAATTCAATGCTGTCCATCAGTTATAAAATGTTAGACTTCCTTTTTTAGACTAGCAGAACAATAAATGAAAAACAAGTCAAAGTCTTAGAACAGAAAAGACTTATTTTCTGCCTCTTAAAATTAAAATAATCTATTCATTTTAAAATAAGAGACTGTATCCACAACCACTGAACCATATCTTTTTGACAGTTTATTTGGTATTTAGATTATTTTCTCTCTTGTAACTGTCAATATGGAAATTTTAGTATAGTGGATCTGCAAGTCACCACTATAACAGATCCTCAGAATAACATATTGTAGCAAAAATAATGCAGAATGACACTTCTGCCAAACATATTTATAGAATGAAGCTTATATAATGTAAGACATCCTTTTCTAGAAACAGTATTCATTCTCTAGCTCTGCAGCTTTCTCAGCATTCAGTTCAGTTCAGCTCAGTCGTGTCCAACTCTTTGCGACCCCAGGGACTGCAGCATGCCAGGCCTCCCTGTCCATCACCAACTTCTCAGCATTATTCCTCACTATTACTTTTGGTATAGAATGTTCACACTAAATTAATGGGATAAAGAAACTATGTGATTTATGGGGTCTTATTGGAGCAGCAAGTTTAAAACTATTTTTCTTAGGGAAAAAATAAGTGTAGGAAATATGTGTAAGTGTCAGGTTTCATTGCTCCCAAATTCTCCCAAATAAGTGAGTCTTGCTTATTAATATTGCCACAAAACTCATTCTTCCCCTCATGGAAAACAATAGCCTATGGGGTTGCAATAGCCTAGAGGAGTTACAGTCATACATTTTTTGTCTTTAGCTTCCAAATGTGGCCTGACCAGGTGATTGTCAGACACATGTACTGAGATGGGCCCCTATGATGTTTGCACAAGGATGCAGAATTTTGTCCAAGAAACCCACAGCCCATAATGGTGTGTAAATGAGAAGAAGGCACACAGAACAGAATTTGAGACATTCCCAGGAATTTCCAGTGATGCTAAGCCCTCACTTTTTTTTTTAACCTGAAGTTTAACATAGAGCCACTGTTAAATTTATAGCTACAAATATTAAAAAGCACCATCCTGGGATGAAGTTAAAATGTTCCCTACTCTAAACTTTTAAATATAAGGAAACAAACACACAATCAGAAAAGATATACATACAAAAAAAGAGTAAATGCTTTGCAGTGTGATATAATAAATACACTAGCCTGTATGCTGGGAAACATAAAGGAGAAAAGCAAAATGTTGAAAAAGAAAGTGACCCTTGAACTGAGTTATATAGTTGCCAGGCTTTTGTGTTAAATACCAGTGACTTCTAGAAATTGAGGGTAAATGGAAGATACAGGTCTTTACCCCTATGTTAAAATAAAAGCAATGTTAATCTGCACCCTGCCAGACCTTTAGTAGCATGCAGGCACAAAACTAGTCTACTCTTTGTCCATTTAGAAACTCCTGACAATTAGCTTTAATGCAAGGGTCCCTCTAAAGAAGATGCAGGGATATTAAGGTGGCAAGACAGGAAGCCCTCCGTCTTTCTCAAATAGCTGATAGGGTCTTCCATTAAAGGACATACAGCTAAAAGGAGTTCTACACCTTGAGTGCTATTTGTCCTGCTGAGTTTTTCTATCTCATACATGGAAGGGCAGAGAGAACTGTGTAATCTTTCTAGGAAACCACCTCTCAAATACCACTCATTTTTTAAAGAATAATTATTTTTACCATTACTCCAACCCTGTGGTACAGATGGTGATATTTGAAATGTATGACATAGCCATCCCTAGAATGTGAACTCTTGCTAATGATCTTCAGATGCTAACTATCCTGGGGTATGAATTCTGATTGGCGTACTTACGTGCTCATTAAACTTACACATGGTATAGATTAAAGATAATTTACACATGCACAGGCACTATTTATCATGAAATTTATTTTGTAAATTATTAATACAGATAATTTCTTATTTGTCTGAGTTTGACTTTTAGCTGTCTTTCGAGGTTTATAAGTTCTTTCCTCAAGCAGTTATTTTTCTGTAGATGTTTCGTTGTTGTGAGTTGTGGTGATGGGGACTACTCTGGCTGCAGTGCATGAGCTTTTCACTGCAACGGCTTCTCTTGTTGCGGAGCACAGGCTCGAGGGCGTGGGGGCTTCGGTAGTTGCAGCATGTGGACTCAGTAGTTACGGCTCCTGGGCTCTAGACCACAGGCTCAGTAGTTGTGGCGCAGGGGCTAAGTTGCTCAGCAGCATGTGGGATCCTCCCAGATCAGGGATCGAACCCATGTCTCCTGCATTGGCAGGCAGATTCTTTACCACTGAGCCACCAGGGAAGCCCCTGTTTTTGTTTTTCTAACAGCAAGTTGACTTTGTTGCCCCAAGCTTGTGCAGAACCAGAGTAGTATGTGGATGTAATATACTAAAGGAAACACACCTTTCCTTCTCAAGAGTAGCTCTCATAATCCCCCCACCGTGCGCCCCCCACACAACAACCCCATAGGAAAACACTGAGTTCCCTTCATCTCTAGTGGCTGCTTTACTTTAATTGTATTTGCTTTACATTAAATATTTTGTTTTCAAATGAAGAAGAATAGCATTAGATGTAGCAAAAAGGAAAGTATTTGAGGGTCTTTCCAGGAGTGCCTTTGAACTAGAGACAAATGTTTTTATTTGAAAGTTTAAATTCAAGATATATTTTTATATCTTGGAATGACAGAATGAAACCTGCATGGCCTTTTCTCCATTAATCATTTTCTCTACCAGTTCAGGCCTAGAAGACATTTCATACAATGGCCACCTCCTTTAGGTTTCCAGTTGCTATCAGATATGTACCTGGAATCTAAATAGAATATTTCTATTTCAGGTGACATTAACCTTAACATTGAACTCGACCCTCTGTCATTTTCATATTTGAAACTGTTCACGTTTAAGCAACAAGCAAGCTAATGTTAGATCAGAACCACACATAACATATGACGGACTTAAGCATTACATGCTCATAGTAAAAAATTTGGAAAAATCAAAAAAGTATAAGAAAACATGCATGATCTCACTCTCAAGAAGATGTTAACACTAGTGTTTCCTCTTAGTGTTTTCTATATGCATACATTATTATTTCAAAGTTGTAATACAATATGTAAAGTTTTATATCTTTCATTTTACCTGCTATAAGCATCTTCTTTTATCACTAATCAGTGAAGGATGATTTCTATTGGCTGCATAATATTCTGTTCTATGGATTTCCCATGATTTATTTATTCCCTTCTCAGTTTTGTTGTTCGGCAAGCCTGCTTTCTAGATAATCGTTAACTTACAGGGGTCTTCCATACTTTTTTCTTTATTTATGATCCTTTAGTAGGATTTACTATTTAATCACCTACTTTCCCTCATTACTCTGTCTATTCTTCTTGACACTTAGAATTTTTGTTTACAATTTAAAATTTAGTCTCTAAAGATGTGGGCATATATATTCATATGTGTTTAAACTGAATGTAAAAAAAAAGTTTTTGAAACAGATTTAAATTATTTTATGATGTAGTGACGGTTAATTTGTTTACATCTTAGTAAAAGAAATAACAATTTATCTCAAGATAAAATAAATATTTTTATAGGTTTTCATTTGCTGTGGGATGTGGAAAAGCAGCTGGGGATATTTACTTTGCACCATGTTTACATATGAATTTTGCCTTTTCCATCTTTGCTTGGTGAGCTTTGCAGTGCTGAAAAACAGTTTTGAAACTGCAAAAATGCATCTCAGGGTAGGGATGGGTTCCGAGGAGCTCTGATTCTTTATGTTTCAGGAAAGAAAGAGTTCAACAAGAGGCAAGGTGGTAGATAAGAAATGGTTTATTAGGATAGGATGCTTGTGAGGTTTACAAGCAGGTAGGCAAGAGGGTGATACCCTGAGAACTTTTTACAATTTTATAATCAAAGGAAAATTGGGGAAAGGAGGAAGACCACCTTCTTCCTCATTTTTGAACATGTGTCAAGTTTCCATGATCACTTTCTCCTCCACATCAGGCAGGGGAAGTTTTTGTGTCCTGCCATGGTCAAGCCAGGACTGTTACAGTGCTATTTAAATTAACAGAAGGGTGGTAACATATGGTAAAAATTGTTAATCATCTCAGGTTTTATTAATATTATAATACTGCATTTTTCCTGTATTTTGTCTTTAGTGAACGCAGAGGAGTATGTATTAGGAATCATTAACTTACTGACCTCACTGGGCAGGTTATGGGTCTCTCTTTACCATTGTGTTATTGTTTGGGGTCATTTCTCATGCTTCTGTTCCATGGTTTTTTTTTTGCTAAGCAAGTCCGCTCAGTTTTGCTGTTAGGCAAGCCTGCTTTCTAGATAATCATTAACTTACAGGGGTCTCCCATACCTTTTTCTTTACTTATGATCCCTTAGTAGGATTTACTATTTAATCACCTATTTTCCCCCATTACTCTGTCTCTATCAATTTCCACTTCTAGCTAACCAAAGAGTATGATCAAAGTTTTAGTAACTAAAGGTTTACCAATCACTGCTTCTACCTTCTTTTCCTTTGCAAAATATTTTCCACTCTTCTGTAGACTAGTTGTCTTTGAACTTGGTGAAACTCCAAAACTCAAGACACAATTTTTATGGGACATACATGCCATATTTAAACTTGGTATTCTCTCAAAGGGTAGTTAAATATAAAAAATCTCAAACAGCAATAGTTTATCAAAGACAAAAGGGGAATAATTTCATTTCTAAAGATATAGAAAATAAATGTATCTGTTTCTAATACTACCCTTTTTAAAATGGCTACTCATAGAGATTTTTAGATTATTTTTCCCAATGCTTTTGAACTGTGGTGTTGAAAACTCTTGAGAGTCTCTTAGACTGCAAGGAGATCCAACCAGTCCATTCTGAAGGAGATCAGCCCTGGGATTTCTTTGGAAGGAATGATGCTAAAGTTGAAACTCCCGTACTTTGGCCATCTCATGAGAAGAGTTGACTCATTGGAAACGACTCTGATGCTGGAAGGGATTGGGGGCAGGAGGAGAAGGGGACGACAGAGGATGAGATGGCTGGATGGCATCACTGACTCGATGGACGTGAGTCTGAGTGAACTCTGGGAGTTGGTGATGGACAGGGAGGCCTGGCGTGCTGCGATTCACGGGGTTGCAAAGAGTCAGACACGACTGAGCGACTGATCTGATCTGATCCCGATGTTATGATTTGTACTCTAGCAAAGAATAGTTTTAAAAATACGAGTGCAGAATCTTTAGAAAATTTAAAAAATGAAAAAATTTAATTGCCTGGTTGCTCTCCAGAATGGTGTGACCCCCAAGTGAAATGGATGATTGAATCATGCTGATCTTTCTTACCTGCAACTCTCAGTTTGGATGGCCTGGTTGCTAGATACCTTTTGGGACAACCAGGTTAGATGATGTAATAATATTATCATAGATTTTTTACTATGATTGTTATTTTTATATTTATGGATCTTTGAAAATATAGTTGAAGGAAAATCTTAAAGCATTATAATACAATATAGCATTTGGCCAAATTTCCAAATGTAATCTATTTCTGCACCTGATATTTAATGACTGATGTTTAATTTTGTAGACAAGACCCCCAATGTAAAGTATTCCATAATGTTCAGTTGAGATGCTCATTCAGAATATCTTCAGAGTGATCTAATGAATCATTTTTACTGTTTTCTGAAACACCTGAAATTTCTGTCTGTCTCAGCCTATTAAGAGGTATATTTAGTGCCCTTTGCTTAAAGCAGTTGCAAGATTATAGCCTCAGGCAGGTTGTGAACACTTTGTCAGTTATAGAGACCTTGAAATATTGAAAGGTTCACCTTTTCATTTGTTTATACAATTGAAAATCCTTGATTTTCTAACATACACTAGAATAATAATGCTACATTTTCTGCTTAATAGTCTCTTATGAAACCTTGCTCCAAGATGACCAAGAATATTTTTTAGCTCTTGTTATTTGAAACTTAGTCCTGATATAAAACATGTACATGTACATATATGTGTGTACATATGTACGTCCACATGTTTGTGTGTGTGTGTGTGTGTGTGTGTGTATGTATATGCTTTCCAAGTGATGCAGTAGTAAAGAATCTGTCTGCCAATGCAGGAGACTCAAGAGACGTGTATTAGGATGAGCCTTGCTTTTTTCTCATTTCTCAAAAATATAGCCAAATTGGTTGAGGTACTGCCCCCTAGCAAGGAGGCCCTGGACATCTCCCTCATCCATCTTACCAACAGCATCAACAGTTATGCTCCACTGGATCCTGCTCAAGGAGATTCTCATCCAGTATCTCAGTCCCACAGGCTTTCTTGGCCTAACTTCACCTCCCTGAAGTAAGTTTGCTCTAAAAGCTCAAGAACAGCAATCCCGTCTTTAGGGAAATTCAAGTTATTTACCATTGAGATCCTCCAGAGATGAAGTTTCCCTGGCTGTTATCATGTTTTCTTCCCCTTCTTGCCATCAGCCTTCAGTCTCCTGCCCAGGTCTCAATGGTTAAGCCAACTTTAGGTGTCCCTGATGGAGCCCAGAAGTATAACACAGGTCCATGGAGCAAGTGTGTAAATATTACAAAGGACAAATTGACTCTGTAAGATTTGTTATTGCAAATTTGTAATAACAATCCATTTGTTATTACAAATCCTGCATGTTAATAAGATGTTAATACATGATGATTTTGCCAGAGTGATATTCTTTTCACCATAAAATGATGTGTGTTGCACAGAAGTCCCAAACTTTCCTATAATATCATCTGTGGGGGCACATATTCCAGGAATATTCTATCCACCTAATAATATAATACCTTCAAGTAAACCTCCGTCATCCAACACCACTAAGGTAGTAATTACCCAAATAAGCATAACTTTCAATATCTTCTATTGAAGATACAGAGTGGCTCAAAAGGAACATTCACCATATTATGTGTGTGTGTGTGTGTGTGTGTATATATATATATATATATATATAAATATAAATGTGGGCTTCCCTGGTGGCTCAGATGGTAAAGAATCTGCCTGCAATGCAAGAGACCTGGCTTTGATCCCTGGGTTGGGAAGATCCCCTGAAGGAGGGAATGGCAACCCACTCCAGTATTCTAGCCTGGAGAATCCCCATGGACAGAGGAGCCTAGTGGGCTACAGTCCATGGGGTGGCAAAGATTCAGACATGACTGAGCAACTAAGCACACAGCACAATATATATAAATAACCAGAAACATCTACTGCCACCAAACACATCAAAAAGATTTTGACAGGGACAAGATAATGCATGCCGGTATAAGGACTTGAACTTTTATGGGGTCTGAGGGGAAGGTGGGAGAGGGGGTACTTCATTGTAATTTTAATGTAGTCAAAAAAGTCCATGAATTAAAATACATTATCACTGATGTTTTCTAATTATAAACAAAGGCTAATTTTTTTAACCTTCTAATATATTCACAGAAATGTACATTCACTAATGAGTACCATTATATTGAGGGGCACATTGCACACAGAGGATTGCATTAATGCAGGAATGACCCTGCATAAATGCAGATGGTTTCACATTAGCTATATTGGAGTTAAGGATTAGACCCTCCATCCCCTGACTTCTCCACAGAAAATAGTTAGCTATTGCTCTACGTAAGTGCCCAAGACTTCATAGCACTATCCGTTTTTTCTTTTAAATTTTCTTAAAAATGCAAGTCTCTAGGTCCCTTTGGTATTAGGAAAGCGCTAATTATATGCCATTGAGTTGGGTATGTATGTGTGTGTGGCTCTGTTTGTGTCAGTATTTGTGGACTGGGGTGTCTTCAGTGGCTCATCTCCACTGGAAGGGTTATAAAGCGAAATGGTTCAGATAGTCAACCTGTTGGATTTTTAGTCTAGTACATACTTAGCACATCAGATACGTGAAATGTTAGATGGATGTTTATCCACAGGTTTGTACTGTTTACCCATCAGAAAACACAGTGGAAACTGCTTCAAGTCCAGGGCAGTCTCCACTCAGTCTTTGGCTGAGCTCTATTGCACTTTAACTTCTCTCTCACTTCTTGCTCTTTCTTTTCCTTTCATTTTTCTCTAATTTCCACATTCTGTCCATTTCCTTTCCAATTATCCACATTGAACAGTGACCAGAAATAGCATGGATAAGTGACATCAATCGACAGTTTAAAATTCTGCATTAAACCAATCATTTCATCGTTTTCCACCAAATCCTATTATGAGCCCACTCAAAAATGATCAGAATGGATTCATTTGCATTTCACTGCCTGTCTTCACCTCTGCATTTATTTAGTGAAAATACAAACATGCTGTGGCCAGAAGATGGAAAATGAAGTGGGGAAATGAAGGAGGAGGTCTTAACGAGGAATGAGTTCACTACTAAATTACAAGCCAATATGCAAATGAAGGGTGGTAGGGAACAGGCAAGTGTTCTCTGCAAGAGGTCATTCTTGCCACACCAGATGAATATGGAGTGGTTCAGAAGTCAGCGTGGCAGTTCATGAGGTTAAGAGGCTGGATGTAAAATGGGAAATGCAACCAGGAAAGAGGGAGGAAGGTAAAGAAAATAGCAAGGAGAGAGCATTGGTAATCAGGAAAATAATTTAGAAAAATAATAGAGAACAGTGGGAGAATACAGTGTGCACTTAAGAAATGTGTGCTGAGAAAATGAAAATGCATTCAAAAGATTGGATCAAAGATGTTGAGGTACTTAAGAAATTGTGGTATCAGACAAAGAGATAGCAGGACATTTACAAGAAGTTTTGGTGCATACTCTGTTTATTTTCTTTGAAACATTTTAAGCACACCTACTTGTATTCTTGTTTCCATAAAACCATCTTTACCTGTAAGCATTCAATAGCCACTATTACTTTAAAAAGCTGCTTTATTCATTCAGAAAACATTTTGAATGCCTACTCTCCATCAGGGCTCTGCACTGGTGCAGAATAAACAGAAATTGACTAGGCAATGTGAGTTTTCAAGAAGCTGATGATCTAGTGAGGGAGATAGACCGCTAAGCAATCTCAACATGTTGGAATAACTGCTGTGAAGCTGAAACTTGAAACCATAAACGAGGGATATATGTCTCCATCTGGGAGGGAGCAGAAGACTTCCTCCAGGCAAGGATGTCTGCATTGAGAGGTACCAGGGCTAAGTGGAAGCCAGCAGGGAGAGATAGAGAATAAGGGTGGCACTGATGGAGTTAGAAATACTCCAGGCAGAGGGAGCAGCCTGTGCACAAGCCTGGGGAACGAGCACTGGAGCATTGTGACACCAAACAGCTACAGAACAGTAAGAGTAGAGAGGAAGAAGTGGAAAAAACTGAAGGGAATCCTTTCAGGTTTCCCCCACCCCCAGCTTTGTAGAAATATAATTCACATAGAACACTGTGTAAAATTTAAGATGATGGTGGTGGTGGGGTTTAGTCGCTAAATTGTGTCTGACGCTTTGTGACCCTATGGACTTAAGCCCGCCAGGCTCCTCTGTCCATGGGATTACCCAAGTAAGAATACTGGAGTGGGTTGCCATTCCCTTCTCCAGGGGATCTTCCTGACTCAGGGATTGAACCTGCCATCTCCTACACTGGCAGGCAGATTCTTTACCACACCACCACCTGGGAAGTCAAATTTAAAGTACACAATGTGATGACTTGATACATTTTTATACTGTGAAATGTTTACCACATAATGTTAGCACATTCTTCGCCTCAATTATTATCATTTTGTCATTTTCAAGGAGAGAACATTAAAGCTCTAATCTCATAGCAGCTTTCAAGTGTACAATTCAGTGTTATTAACCACCATGGTCACCATCCTGTATATTAGATTCCCGGGATTTATTCATCTTATTATTGAAAGTTTGAACCCTTTGACCAACATCTTCCCATTTCCCTCACCCTTTAGCCTCTGAAAGGCATTATTCTACTCTGTTTCAATGAATTCAACGTTTTAGATTTCACATATGAGGTCATACAGTATTTATCTACTATATGGAGGGTTGGCACTCCATCTCCTCCATTGTTCAAGGGTCAATTCTACATTGTATGTGATGACTAATTAGATAGGCATAAGAAGGAGGAGGAGGAGTCAAAATGATATCCAAGCATTTTTCTTGTATAACTGAGCAGAGAGAAAGAGATATAATGAGACATCTGGATTTGAGAGTCACCAGCAAATAGATGGAAGAGGATGCAGTCGTGCTGAGGGAGAGGGCGGCAAGAATGAGACTGAGAGGGTTGGCACTGAAATCTTGAGGTACACATACAAATTCAAAATCAAATTTAAAAAATGTAAACCCATCTTAAAAGTAATTTAAAAATTTTAGGTTCGAGAAGTTTCACCTTTGCGTGAAGTTTCTTTCTAGGCCTGTCTGCTTGTTTGTCTCTGGTTAATTTTCAACAGGTAAACTGTCCTGTAGTAGGTAAGGTTACCTTGAGTTAAGTCTCCCTGACTCATGAGCAACAACAGTATGGCTTAATAGGATAAATAAATTACATGACAGACTGAAAGGTCAGTTTTGCATCTTGCAAAATAAATATTTAGCACAAGAAAAACAGGAAATGCTGATGGTATTGTAATGATGCTAATGTTAATACTTTCAGGTAATCATTAATCAAATCATTTTAAATGCCAAAGAAACAAGACCTTCTTTCCTCCCCTCACACAGACAGGATCCAGTGGCCCAATTAAGCATGAAAACTGCCAGAAGTTTCATCGTAAGCACTGCCTAAAGTTTCTGATTACAACTCTCCAAGTTGATCAGAATTTCTAATTAGTTATGATTGTGTTTTCTTTATAGGAGACTAGAAATCAAGGCATTAAGCATGTTCTCTTGAAGAACTAAACAATGAAATGTAGATTCTCAACTTTCATAAGGATTAAAAAATAATTCAAATGGATTTAAAAATTAGTGTGATTTTTATTCCCTATCTCCATCCCCACTGTAAAATCTTCTGTTCCCAAATAAGAAATGAAACACTACTTTTCTAGGTCACATACATTTATCAATGTATTGTTTCACTAATACTTGACAAATAAAGCCTTTAAGATTGGAGTCAAATACATTTAATAAAAAGTAGTTGGAACAAGCCTACCTTTATGTGTTTCACCAGGTAATTCAATTATGTAATCTCCATGTTATTTGGAAAAGTTTAATTTGTTCCACTTGTAGGTAACTCAATAGCCAATACAGTCACAAAAAATTCTAGTATTTAATAAAATTGTTGGAACCAATAATTATGTGGCAAATACATTATAGCCAAGCAATATAGAATTTCTACCATAAGGCGATATATGTGGGCCTAAAAATACCCACAATCTGCAAAACTATACACGGAAAATAGTCATTTATGGGGAAAATAGATTTGAGATAGACCACTCAAAACTTTTACAACTTTGCAACCAGAATACTATCAAAAGCAATTTTTAAAAAAAATCTAGTAAGAATACCAGTTTAAAAGACTTGTTAAATTCCAATATCGTAAATGCTTGAGTATTATAGTATATCCAGGACTTGGTGTTGAAGAAAAATGGAAGGTAGCTTGATGTAAGAGGCAAAAGAAAATACTGAGGCTGTTCAACTATGAAAAAAGACAAAATGAGGCAGTGTGTGGGAGAGGTGAAGAGTAAGCCCTTCTGATGGATAGTGTGGCCAACATGAATTAGGAAGGACTGAGTGAGATGATTGGGTGTCATCACAGTAACGATATTTAAATATGTTTAGCAGCTAATTCTTGCTGGGGAAAATGTTAGAAAATTGGGTACAAAACAATGTCATATCTATGACTTTCTGATTTCATTCTGTAACTGAAGGGACTATACTGGCATCTGAGTAACTGGTGTTACTCAAATAGTATATATATATATATATATATATATATATTTTGTTGCTAAGTCACTTCAGTCGTGTCCGACTCTGTGTGACCCCATAGATGGCAGCCCACCAGGCTCCCCCGTCCCTGGGATTCTCCAGGCAAGAACACTGTAGTGGGTTGCCATTTCCTTCTCCAGTGCATGAAAGTGAAAAGTGAAAGTGAAGTCACTCAGTCGTGTCTGACTCTTTGTGACCCCATGGACTGCAGCCTACCAGGCTCCTCCGTCCATGGGATTTTCCAGGCAAGAGTACTGGAGTGGGGTGCCATCGCCTTCTCCGATATATATATATATATATATATATATATATATATATATACACACATGTATATGTGGTATATGTTACACCAGTTATATTCAGAAAGGCATGGATGTGACATTGTTTTGTACCCAATTATCTAACATTTTCTTCAGCAAGAAAATCTTGTAACATATAATAGAGGCTCAACTTGATATGTATAATAGGGCTGACGCTTACAAAGTTCTTAGCCTAATCCTCTCTGGGTAAGATTATTCGTAATTTACAATTCAGTCACTAAATCTCAGTCATTAAATTGTGTCTGACTTTTTGCGACCCCATGGACTATAGTACCCCAGGCTCCTCTGTCCTCTACTATCTCCTTGAGTTTGCTCAAATTCATGTCTACTGAGTCAGTGATGCTGTCTAACCATCTCATCCTCTGCCTCCCACTTCTCTTTTTGCCTTCAATCTTTCCCTGCTGATGTGGGGAAAGGGTCTTATTCAATGATGAGCTCTTCGCATAAGGCAGCCAAAGTATTGGAGCTTCAGCTTCATCATCAGTCCTTCCAATGAATATTCAGGGTTGATTTCCTTTAGGATTGACTGGTTTGATCTCCTTGCTGTCCAAGAGACTCTCAAGAATCTTCTCCAGAACCACAATTCAAAAGCATCAATTTTTTGATGCTTAGCCTTATTTATGTTCCAAGTCTCATATCTGTACACGACTACTGAAAAAAACCATAACTTTGACTCTATGGACCTTTGTTGGCAAAGTGATGTCTCTGCTTTTTAATATGCTGGCTAAGTTTGTCTTAACTTTCCTTCCAGAAGCAAGCATCTTAATTTCATGGCTGCAGTCACCATCCACAGTGATTTTGGAGCCCAAGAAGATAAAATTTGTCATTTCTTCCACTTTTCCCCCTTCCACTTGCCATGAAGTGATGGGACCAGATGCCATGATCTTAGTTTTTTAAATGGAGAAAAGGATGTGGTCATCTCATTAGATAAAGAAAACCTTTGATACTATTTTGCCTTGATTCATTATTTTAAAAATTCTCCAAGCAAACTAAGAATAGAAAGGGGCTCTGTGGCTGTAACAAGATGTATCTACCTAAAGCCAGTGACAAATACCATTCTAAGGTAAAAGGGTTATCTCTTATCACTTCTGTTCACTCAGTAGTAGAGGTCTTTGGCAAGAAGAAGGAATGAAATAAAAGAACTGGAAAGGAAGAAATCAATAAAATAGGCATATTTCCATTTCCATTTAAATCACTAAAGGAGTACATGTAAAGTATATGGAAACTACCAAACCAGTGGGAAAAAAGTGAAATTGTAAGACATAATCAAAGAACCAAGAAAGGAAAAACATAGAAAAATAAGAAATGTGGGATGAATTAAAGTGTGTGCACACACACACAACTTTAGCAGTATAAGAATCCAATAGGTAATAGGGAAAAATACTTCAAAGAAATAGAATATTATTGATAGAAATAGATTTAGACACCAAAATACACCATTTCAGAACTGCTCCCAGGTTTGAGAATCAATCATAGGAAGGGCCAAAAGAAAATTTCAAAATAGTTATTAAGGCTATTCTGATTAACATATAAGAATGAGTGTGTGTGTGTGTGTGAGAGAGAGAGAGAGAGAGAGAGAGTGAGTGTGCACTTAGTCTCTCAGTCATGTCCAACTCTTGGGGAACCCAAGGACTGTAGCCCTCCAGGCTTCTCTGACCATGGGGATTCTCCAGGAAGAATACTGGAGTGGGTTGCCATTCCCTCCTCCAGGGGATCTTCCCAACTGGGGATCAAATCCAGGTCTCCCGCATTACAGGTGCATTCTTTACCATCTAAGCCAACAGGGAAGCCCAAGAATACTGGACTGGGTAGCCTATGCCTTCTCTAGAGAAAATTCCCGACCTAGTAATCAAACTGGGGTCTCCTGCATTGCAAGTGGATTCTTTACCAGCTGAGCTACCTGGGATTAGGAATTAGATTAAATCAATAATAAGATAAATCTCAATATTCAAATTAAAAAAAAAATGTTCTCCAGGATTGTGTAATTTGTTGTGTGAATAAAGTGAAAGTGAAAGTCGCTCACTCGTGTCCAACTCTTTGTGACCCCATGGACTATACAGTCCATGGAATTCTCTAGGCCAGAATACTAGAGTGGGTAGCCTTTCCCTTCTCCAGGGGATCTTCCCAACCCTAGTGGTAATGTAAAGATTTATACAATACATTGATAATATAAACAGAATGTTTAGTAGATACTTTCAGAGATTTCTTGAATGAATGAATTTTATCCCCGGTAGTAAACCACTCCAGTATTCGGGTCTGGAGAATAAGGTTACAGTCCTCCCATGGATTACAGTCCATGGGGTCACAGAGTCGGACATGACCAAGTGACCTTCACTTACTTGCTTAGTAAACCTTTACTGCCATCTAGTGACACCATACCCTAATTATAGGCATCTGAGCCACCAGGGAAGCCCCAAGTATAGACAAAGCACTGAATACTGAATCTGTACTCAAATAAAAAGTAATTATGATAATGTCAGTTTGGGGAAAGTCATTTGAAGACTATTTGGCCTTCTCTTGTGTCCATACAAAGTCAGAGAAGAGCAGACTCATTTGAAAAGACTCTGATGCTGGGGAAGATTGAAGGTGGGAGAAGGCAACGACAGAGGATGAGATGATTGGATGGCATCACTGACTCAATGGACACAAATTTGAGTAAATTCTGGGAATTGGTGATGGACAGGGAGGTCTGGTGTGCTGCATTCCATGGGGTCGCAAAGAGTCAAGACACGACTGAGCGACTGAACTGAACTGTGTCCATACTGCCTCCCTCCATCTTTTTTAATGGCCATATATTGAGAGTTATGATAACTGTTTCAGCCTACCCAACAATTTTGGGAAACTTGGGATCTCATTAGAAATCTTGCCTTCTCTTCTGGGATATAAATAGGTCTATCACTTACCTTTGTAAGTATTTAATTTCCTATGATAATGTTTATAGTTAGAAACTTCTATCCATCATTAACCTTAGTGATATGATTTATTATAGGCATATAATGCCTTATGAAGGGAAGAGGAAACTATTCTACCCAGTTTTGCATAGCAATGATGTACCTTTCAAATCTACAGAATATCTGGCACCTTGATCTTGCATTGCAGTACAGACATTAAGCTTTTCCCCTTTGGGTTGCTGACTAAGATTATACCAGTAGAATGTCTAGGTCAGCACTATTTCTTCATTTTACAGGTTAAAGAGAAAAAAAAAAAAAAGGGTTTGGAATTCACATGTGAGCCTTTACTGAAATGGTGTAGTTTTCAGTCCCTTCCTATTGTCACTTTGCATCATTACAAAAACCCACAAAGATATTATGCCATTTTAAATAACATCCTGATTGGCTAGAAGATTAAAAATAAAGTAATAGTAGCATTTACTCTGAGTTTGAGGGATTCATGAGTATCACATTCAGGGGTAGAGATGCTACAATTAAAATCTTAACATTTTCTCCCCCAAATAATTTAGTAACCCAGAAAAGAAGCTGGATATTTGTTTTCCTTCTTTGAGGTCATAATTCTCTTTCACTGACATACTCATTTCTCCTAGATTTGAATTTTTTATTATTGTAATTAAGTACTACTTTATGAGCAGTCATTTCAAAATACGTATTTGTTGGTTTCATAAGTTCACATTTTTTTTACACAAGTTTTGTTGAAATGAAATTAATTGCACCTTATACAGAGAATTCCCAGAACCAAAGAGTTATTGAAAAGCTTGAACATGATATGCTGACATGGTAGAAAATAGTTTTATTATCTTTTTAAAAATTTTAATAGAGTATAGTTGATTTAAAATGTGTTAGTTTCTGCTGTAGAGCAAAGTGAATTGTTATACATCAGTTCAGTTCATTTCAGCTGCTCAGTCGTGTCCAACTCTTTGTGACCCCATGGACTGCAGCACGCCAGGCCTCCCTGTCCATTGCCAACTCCCAGAGTTTACCCAAACTCATGTCCATTGAGTCAGTGATGCCGTCCAGCCATCTTATCCTCTGTCATCCCCTTCTCCTCCTGCCTTCAATTTTTCCCAGCATCAGGGTCTTTTCAAATGAGTCAGTTCTTTGCATCAGGTGCAGTTATACATACATCCACTCTTTTTTAGATTCTTCCTAGCCAAGTCATTACTGAATATTGAAATGAGTTCCCAGTTGGTCCTTATTAGTTATCTTTTTCGTATGTAGTAGTGAGTAAAAATATTTTGTGTAACTATGTTATCTCATCTACTCATTTGCTTTTTGCTGATATAAATAAAATGGAATATTTGGCATTTCAGAGGAGGAGAAACTCTTAGTTGATTTAAATGAACTAAAATCCTGAAAATCAGAAACCCTCTTTGGTTAATATGCAGTAACGTTGTAAGTACTAACGTGATATCGTAAGCCTGACTGCAAATAGGAAAGGGAAATAGCACATGTGACTTTCTGTCCCTCTTCAAATGGTTGTGTAGTTGAAATTTTCAGTGAATGATCAGAGCCCTCTCATTTTGCCAGGGGATAGACTTTGAGGGTGTTTTCAATGTTGGCACGTAGTTATCCAGCTCTGTTACCCTGCATACAAGTCGGATTTACATTTCTTGACTGTTATTTTCATTAAATGGAAACAAGGAAGTGTTGCTTCATTTAAGGCTCATGTGAATTCAAAGCTTTGAGTAAAACCTCATTAATCTGTACCCCATTTGTTCAGAGGATGTAATAATTTAGAAAAGTGCTGGGCTGAAGTTTGCTTTCCTACTATCTATAAAGAGAGGATTACTGACCCATTAACCAAATGAATAGTGCAAACAAGATTGGAAGAACAAATGGTGTTGAACACCCTAAAGCACTTTCGAAGCATCCGTATACCTAGAGTCTATCTCAACCTAGCTGTGTATCTAGCCATATACCTAGCCATATATCTCAAGCCTATCTCAAAATTTATCCTGAGTTTCTTAAAGCAGGATCACTATCCAGCCACAGCGAAGAGAATTTTAAATAAATGGCCCTTATTCGGAATAGTCCCCTAATTCACTCTTCCCCTGCTTTATGCCCAGTTATTCCAAACCTGTGAGGCTAGGTCGAACTTGACAAACAAGTTGTTGAGTCTGTGTACAGACTAGGTTGCTTGTCCGTGTTACACAGTGATCCTAAAGTGGAGGCGATCTTCCCAGTGAGCAGCATACAGGTGGACCTTTGCTGACCAGCTTCTGGAACAGCTGACTATTTGAGATGAGGACTTTTAAATCATTCTCTGTATAGTACTTTTTAAAAGTTTATTAAAACCTTGTAAAGATGTCAGTGTTTTACAGGAGTTTTAGGTTTACAACCAAATTAAGAGATACAGAAGTCTCCTTTTCCACATACTCCCTGTCTCCATACGTGGAAAGGCTCTCCCATTGTCCGCATCATTCACCAAAATGTTACTTTCTTTTCTTTAAACCAAGAATGAAGCTACTTTACTCCCTTGTAATTAGCCAGAGTCTGTAGTTTACCTTAGGGTTCACTGTTGATACAGTCCATTCTACATTCTATAGGTTTGAACAAATGTTATAAGAACATGTTGTGCTTAGTCACTCAGTCGTGTACGACTCTTTGTGACCCCTTGGACTATATCCTACCAGGCTCTTCTGTCCATGGAATTCTCCAAGCAAGAATACTGCAGTGGATTGCCATGCCATTTTCCAGGGGATCTTCCCAAACCAGAGATCAAACCCAGGTCTCCCACATTACAGGTGGATTCTTTACCATCTGGGTCACCAGGGAAGCCCATAAGAACATGTATCCATCATTATAATATCATGAAAAGTATTTTTACAGCCCTAAAAATCTTTTGTGCTCTATCTATTCATTTTTACCGTCTGCACCAGCAACTAGTGAACTTTTTATTGTCTATAATTTTGCCTTTTCCAGAATGTCATATAGTTGTAATCATAGTAGTATGTAGTGTTTTCAGATTGACTTCAAGTTGGTAATATAAATTTAAGTTTCCTTCTTGTCTTTACATGGCTTAATAGCTCATTTCCTGAAGGCAATGGCAACCGACTCCAGTACTCTTGCCTGGAAAATCCCATGGACAGAGGAGCCTGGTAGGCTGCAGTCCATGGGGTCGCTAAGAGTCGAGCACTACAGAGTGACTTCACTTTCCCTTTTCACTTTCATGCATCGGAAAAGGAAATGGCAACACACTCCAGTGTTCTTGCCTGGAGAATCCCAGGGACGGGGGAGCCTGGTGGGCTGCCGTCTATGGGGTCGCACAGAGTCGGACACGACTGAAGCGACTTAGCAGCAGCAATACTCCATTGTCTAGGTGTACTGTAAAATAGCTTTTCACAAAAACTTGTCATATAAAAATCCACAGGGCTTGGACTCTACACATCACCTGCCATGGGGATTTGTTTGCAAATACTAGGCTCCCAGTGAATTTTGAGTGAGTGAATGAATTCATCTTTTTCTATATGTGCTGAAAAGTGTGGCATCATGGTAGAGAGTTCTTTTCTGCTCTATTGAGTAGGAAATGCTTTTTATTTTCGTCTCTCTAGGGAACTAAAATAAAAGATTTATTTCAAAGCTAGAAATTCCATAACTAGTTTAATGACATTTTAAGCATGATCTGCCATTTGACTCTATTTTCCTCCCTGCCCTGCTTCCAATTACCTCCTGAGATTGCAGATTTCTTTCACAGGATATTATTCCCAAGGAAGGGGAAAAAAAAAAGCAAACCAGTGTGGAATTTCATCATTTCCTTCTCCTCCTTTTCGAACTGTGATCACACACTGAAAGCTCCATCCTGAGCTGATGTTTTAGAATCTGTTACCATGGAGCTATTCCTCAGCTCTAAGGATGATTTTATTGCATGCAGTGTTATAGGAAAAGAGAATAATTAAAATTAAACTTAAAAAAATCCTGATTAATAATAGAAATGGGAAAAAAAAATTTAAATCAAATACCTGATGGACTACAATGCATTTTTATGGTCTCCCTTGCTCTCCAAACATTACTTTCATTTACTTATTTATTTTGCTTTCTGTGTTTGTAATTGTGTTGTTTTTAAAAGACCCTGCTGTCTACTAGCTTCTGGGCATCTGTCCAAATTACGAATGGACATTAACCCAATTCAGCAGATCAGATTTCTGTAGAGACCTCCAGAAGACCCCACTAGTCCATCGTTACCAACCTGCCTCTGACCTGTGCCCTCCAAGACAAAGCTACTTAAAAGAAAAAATAATAAGATTCGGTGCTTGTGTAGAGGTCAAGAAGGATGCAAAAGTGCAAGATCTGAGGTGACTTTGAGAATGAAGGTAACCCAGACACCAAGGCAAGTCTGAAGGGGAGTTGATGTTGAGGCGATATTGAAGTGAAGGTCTGCATTAGCCATGCACTCTGTCACTTTGCAGCCAGTAATGATCCTACCGTGACAGTGGTGGCCTTTTTCTTACATGGATTGAGTGATCAGGACTTATCATTTTATAAACCCTTGATTTTAACAGTTCAGAAATTTTCAGCTATACTCTATTTCAAATGTTTTTTCCATTTTATAGCACTTAGAAGTATAATAATGATGGAAGAAAAAGATGGCATATTTACCAAAAGTCTCTTTCCCTGATAAAACCTCTGAAAAAAAAGTTTTGTTTTGTTTTGTTTTGTTTTGCATTTAGGAGAAATGAAATTTAGAACTGCATGAGGAAGCACATGAAATGAGTTGCATTTAAAGCATTCAAAATGTCTTAAAATAGCCATTCAGATATTTGTCACATTTCCTGATTCTTTGGAAAGTAAAAGACAATAGCTTTATTGCAGGAAGAATTCAAAGTGTTCTCTGCTTCTAAGACCTTGGTCCAGATAGAAGCTCAGAAGAGTGTCAGGTGCTGGGAGCTAGGCCCAGTGCTGGCCAGGAGCAGTATTTTAGCTTTGGTGCAAACAACACAAGATATGTTATACAGGCCTGACAATTGCTATTGTGACACCAGGGGTCAGAAGTTAGAGAAATGAATGGTTTGTGACTGATAGTCAACATAGAATAGAGGTTAAGAGCTCAGCCTTCCAATTAATGGTTAAGTGTTTGTTTCAACTCTTTAAGCCTCAGGTTTCTCATCTGTGAAATTGGATTCATAATTGTATGTAGTCCATAAGGTAGTTGTAATGATGGAATTAGACAATATGTGTAAATTAGTTTAGCCATTTACACATAGTGTGTTCCCAGCATAGAGTAAGCATCTGATAAATAAGAGAGTTACTTTTGTAAAAATTCAAAGTCTTTTGAGAGGTGCTTAGTGGATGCAGTATCTACTTCAACTTTAGGGCAATATGGATCTCCCAGTAGAATATGTTGAATTTTGGATATCATGTGGGAGGATTCTATTATATCGTTCTAGATTTCTTACAACTGGTATAAATGCATCTAATTCTATTTCTCAATCCAGGTGAACAGTTCAAAATGTTTCTGGGATGGAAATGGCATCCCTGATCACTTGAAAGTTTTATTATGTACTTATTATTCAGCACATAGATAAAAAGAAATGGTTACATTTTTCTTGAAAGCTTTCTTCTGCACTTATTATTCAGGAGGGCTTGATGTGAGGTGGATAAAGAGGAATGGCTATACTTTTCTTTTTTCCTTTCCTTTTCTTTCTTTTTATTAACCATCTCCATCCTCCAGATGTCATGATTTCTGTTAAGCAGTCTCTTCTTTCTCTGGTGGAGTGCTAGTGTTCCATAGACAGAGGGACCACTTAGTCCCCTCTGGACTCTTACACTGTTAGAGATATTAGCAGAGACCAACAGTTTAAAATCTGATTGGCTAAACACTGGACTACCTTAGCATCTCAACTGTCCAGACAGAGCAGTGCTGAAACAATCACCAGTTCCCCTTCTCTGTGGTTTATCAGCAAATGTTCTTAATTCATTAGTTTCCTCGCTACTGTTTCATTGCAACATTTGCTCTCTCTTTTCCCTTCACCCCAGTAGGCCCGTTTATGTAACTTGGAAATCTGGTTTGGCTTAAGGTCTGGCTCCTGTGATCTGCTGGGCCCAGATTTCTTCAGGGTCTGCGTGACACCTGTGAGGCACTGGTTGTGATCGCCATATGTGGCGTTCTACACTTGTCGTAAGAAATGGGTGTTTAGTCAGAGCTGTTACAACAGTCAACAGACCTTTTGAGATCTCCTGGGTATGGAGTGCTGTGAGAGTTTTTCAAATAATCATATTATAGAACAAAAAGAAAACACCCTCAGAAAACCAGTTCTGTAGTGTGTCTAGAGAGAAGCAAAACCAGCGTGTTCTTTTCTCCCTTTCATTGTGATCTGTTATCTAGACACTTCATTCCTTCTGAGTAGTTGCCCTCCTGGGACTTGGGGACAGCAAAAGCTCGCTCTCTCTCAATACAAGCTGAAAGCAATGAATAGTAGATGAGAGCTTCGGACTTCTCAGTGGTTGATGTGGGCATTTCATTTCTGACTTTCAGTGTATTTACTGAATCTGATAATGGAAGACATCAGCTTCAAAGCCCTTCATGGCTCTGAAACATTTTCATCTACTGCTGAATGATTAAATTTCCTGAAGACTAGTGGGATATAGATTATCTTTACTGGGAAAAAAATGTTTCTAATTTAAGCTTAATGTGAAGGGCGGTTCAATACTGGATGTAAACAGCATACATCCGAGCAGATGCAGATAAACACTAACAGAAAGGTAATGAGTCTATCTTGGGCCTGGACTTGGGGAATTAAGACTGAATTCTCAAGGTGGCACAAAGGCAAGTGAATTCTTACTCCAAGGCTGATAAGCAGATAATAATTAGAAAAATAAAACTGTTTACTTTTTTGATGACAAAGCACAGATGTCTCCACTTGATTTCATATGAAATGGAAGGTTTAACTGCCATTGTGGAGGGAAATGAAGCTATTTTTTTTTTTTTTTCTCTTCTCAGAAAAGTGCTGAAGCAGATTGTCCATTAAGAAATCTAATAGAGAATTTGAAGACAGAGACCTCACAGCAAGGGAAAGAGAACGACTAGGTTGGGAAACAGTGAATCTAACAGTGATAAGTCAGCTTCCTTCTGCCAGGAAGTTCAGTGCTGAAAATTCACATAGTATAAACTCTATTTATACACTTTCTTACTTGAGAGTCTTAGATCTATAGCTTCTGTAGTTCATTGTTGTCAATACACTCCTAAAATAAAGGTTGATCAAGGACATATGTGTACTTTCTTAAGAAAATAAACCCCTAAGTCTTTTTAATATGTGTTACCAAGAGTGGAAGTAGAATAGATCAGAAATCTGTTTTTAATACTGAATGCTGCTGCTGCTGCTAAGTCTCTTCAGTCGTGTCTGACTCTGTGTGACCCCATAGACGGCAGCCCACCAGGCTCCCCCGTCCCTGGGATTCTCCAGGCAAGAACACTGGAGTGGGTTGCCATTTCCTTCTCCAGTGCATGAAAGTGAAAAGTGAAAGTGAAGTCGCTCAGTCATGTCCGACTCTTAGCGACCCCATGGACTGCAGCCCACCAGGCTCCCCCATCCATGGGATTTTCCAGGCAAGAGTACTGGAGTGGGGTGCCATTGTAACCTAGTCCAAAAAGTCTCTCTGGACTCTACCAAAGCAGTTCTTGAAAACTAGAGTCTTTTCATCACAGACTCTGAATTGTAAGTATGTGTACTGTGAGACGGAGAAGGCAATGGCAACCCACTCCAGTACTCTTGCCTGGAAAATCCCATGGACAGAGGAGCCTGGTAGGCTGCAGTCCATGGGGTCACAAAGAGTCGGACACGACTGAGCAACTTCACTTTCACTTTTTACTTTGATGCACTGGAGAAGGAAATGGCAACACACTCCAGTGTTCTTGCCTGGAGAATCCCAGGGACGGGGGAGCCTGGTGGGCTGCTGTCTATGGGGTCATACAGAGTCAGACACGATGAAGAGACTTAGCAGCAGTAGCAGCAGTACTATGAGACTGCCTTTCTAGTGAACATTTACACAAGCCTACTATCTTAGCAGGCTTTTACTCCATTTCTTTCCTTGCATATCATGCCATTTTATTTGATCAGCCTCCATTCGGAAGTATATACAATGAAATTCATTCAGCAAATATTTATCTCATGTCTACTCTGTGCCAGTCACTGACAGCACAGGTAGAACAGGATAAGGTGCTTATAATCTGGAAAAGGAGACAGAAATGTCAACAGATTACATGCTGGCCGGTGTCAGAGCATGGATGTGCATAGGCTGCAGTGGGGCCAGAAGAGGAGGCATTCTCCCCAAGGAGATCCAGGAGTGCCTCCCGGTGGGGGTGATATTTGTGCTGTGTCTCCAAAGATGAACAGGGTGTACTTAAAATATTTGGTCAAGCTTAACGTGTGACAGCCTTGTGGGAATAATAGCTACTAGAAGATTAAATATATGCTGTTTGTGTAAAAGGTAAGTATTCTCATAAATTAAACTTAATTATAGAGAGTGTTATGACATAGAGAGTAAATACATTTCATTTGGAGGAAATTTAAGATATACAAATGGCAATAATGCACTACGACAGCACCTGTGTGTGGCTATTACTATGTAGACATAGTGTGTCGTGTGTTATTCACTCAGTTGTGTCTGACTCTTTGCGACCCATGGACTGTAGCCCACCAGGCTCCTCTGTCGACAGAATTCTGCAGGGAAGGATACTGGAATGGGTTGCCATTCCCTTCTCCAGGGGATCTTACTAACTCAGGTGTAGACCTCTGAGTCTACAAATACCTGTCATTTTTCTTTTTCTTTTTTTTTCTCTATATGGAATTCTGTAGGAGCAAGAATCAGAGAGATTTGGTGCCTGGGAAGGTTTATTTAGATAACTTATTAATTTGCCAGGCACTACGTTGACCAGTAGATACTGTATTTCTTAATGAAAAGCAAACTAAGTCAAAGAAAGGTTAGATGTCTTGCTTGAGAATCTTCAGAGCTCATCAGTGACAAAACCGTGAACTGAACTTCAGGCTCTTGATTATATACTAATGCCCAAACTGTTCACAAAGTATTAGGAGGTTTAACTGTAGGAAGACTGAAATTCAATATTGATCGACTGATTATTTACTAAATAGCTCAGTGTCACAGGCCATGAGATGTCTGTCTCCCTGCTGGTCGCTAAGGCCGATGCTTACTTACTAGATCGCATCCCCTTTCACCTACAAGGATAATTCTTACCCTCTATCCTGCATCATCAATATCTTCCTGTCTATAAGATCCTTCCTAACAGCATACTAACATGCTGGGTTTTATTCTATCACTTAAAAACTCTTAGTTTCTACCTCTAGTAACCTCCTACTTTTCTCCTTTTCATCTTTTTGTCATTACCAAACTGAGAGTTGTCTGTGCTCCCTGTCTGTGTTTCCTCTTGCCTCCTATTCTCTCTGAAGTTCGCTCCCGGCAGGCTTGTAGCCACATCACTCTGCAGAGATTGCTCCTGTGAAGGTCAGCAGTGAACTCCTAGTTGTTGACCTCAATGGTCACTTCTTCAACCTCATCCTAATGGCCCTGCAGCTGCACTTGGCCGTAAAAGGCCAGTGCCCCAGAGTCCTTGTCTGGTACAGTGGCCTGCCTGCCTTCTTGAAACATTTTCTTCCTCAAATCCCAGAACAAAGCATTGTCCTTCTGCCTCAGAGCTACTTGTATGCTTAATCAAACTTTAAAGTTCACAAAGTCTGACCCTGAACTCACGAGCTGTGCCACAGTCACTCTACTCTTACCCTATCTCCCCCTCCCCTTCCACAAACTTTCCCACCTCAGTTCATGATGGCTCCATACTTGTAGTTGCTCATGGAAGAAAACTGTGGTTCAGTCTCCTTTCACACTTCACATTCAATTCATCAGTGAATTAATTTGGCTCTATCATGACTATGATAGACTCTGACCACTTCTCAGCAGCTCTACTGCTACGAAGCTGCCATCACTTCATTTCTGGCTTATTAAAAGAGTATGTCCCCTCCCCCACCCCATCTCTCTACTTTTATCCTTGCTTAAGACTAGTCTTAAGGCAATATCCAGAGTTATCCTGGTAAAATTTAAGTCCTTCCCTCAAAGCATTTCATAAGACTAACGAGGCCCTAAATCACTTATCCTCCTATTTCTTCTGTGACATTGTCTTCTGTCACTCTTTGCATCAACCACTAAACTCCATACTCTTTGGTCTCCTTCCTATTCACCTGATTCAGGGGTTAGCAAGCTATCTGTAACAGAAAAGATAGTACAGTAAGTCCCCTACATACAAACCTTCAGTGTTTCAAAGATGTGAACATACATCTGGCTCCAGCAAGGAACCAGAATCAATGTCAGGTGTGAGTGAAATTGCAGCTCACCCTCCATCTCCTGTTGATGATGATCCTTCAGCTCTACCATCTCCCACCTCCTTTCCCTTCTCCAGTCAGTAACTCCTCTGTCTATTCATTTGATACCAGCTGTGTGCCAGCTGTTGTTACAAGGTTCTGTACTGTTAAGATGAAAAATGTTTTATTTTTTGTGTTTGCTTCTTATGTATCATATTACCGGGGTCCAGCCCCGGTGGATCCAGGGATTTCGAAGGGGAGACGGCTTCGGTGATCAGGATACGATAGAATTAAAAATATAAAGAGTGATCAAATAAGTATAGCTCAGTGAGAAAATTCAGTGGAGAAAAGAGGCTGAATAACTTGGTTTACATGGAAAGCTAATAAAATTCCAAGATGAGGAATTCGCATCACCTACGTAGGCTGCAGGCGCCCTCCCGTTCTCCCGAAGGAGAGGGGACACTAAGGCCTCCTCGGTCAGATCTTAGAAGCCCAGGCAAAATTAGTAGGCTTGACGAGCCTCCACTCTTCAGATGGGAATTCAGCCAGAAGGTGAGAGAAAGAACGACATGGGGAGACCAAGTTTCGGTGAACAAGGCCTGCACTTTATTTTCCAAAGTAGTTTTTATACCTTAAGTTGTGCATAGAGGATAATGGGGGAAGGAGTAGAGTCATGCAAGGACAGCAGTCCTTGATCCTAATCGAAGCCAGGCTTTCAAGCTTATCATATGCAAAGGTTTAGGTGATTTACATCATCTTCTGGCCAGGAGGCCTGTTAACATTTTATGACCCTTTCTTCAGAAAGCTTATTTTTCTCTAAAGGTGATTATTCTAAAGTCAGGCGCTGCCCTCCAAAAGCATTAGATATTTTGCATTCCTATAGGGCAAAGGTGTGGTGAGCTATAACAAGAAAAGAATTAACTCAAGGGTCCAAGGTTACAAACATTAAAGCTACTACTTACTTTCCTATACACCAATTATATTAATCAATACACTGCCAGGGACACAGTAGGTAAGGGATATGGAAACTTAGCAGCAAACATTGGCCCAACAAGTGAAAAAACCCTTCACCAATACAATTTCTAATCAATTTTTTAACTGCTCAAAGGAATCTGTATTTAGACAGTTTAGAACATCTCATGCCTCTCACGGTTGGGAGGCTGTGAACAATCACATGTGGCTGGAAGAACCTATTCAGGCAGGCTAGAGAACTTCCAAAGGAGTTTGTAGGTTGAAACACTCTTGTCATGCCCAGGAACTTTATTAACTGGAGCTGTAAGTTAACTCTTTTTCAGAGAGAGGTGGTGGGGGACAGCCCCCCGTAAAGTCAGAGGTGTAGGTGAGAGCACAAAGCAGTAAAGTAGGCATACTCTGGTTTTGGGGGTAGATGCTTGAGAATTTCCAGGGGGACTCCTGAGGCTCAATCCCGCCTTTGTGTATGCCGAGCCTCCTTCCTCATGACCTTTGCCATGGGCGGAGTTCCTCATGCTGGCTCCCTGCATCATATGTCTGAAAAGCTTTATAAGCCCATTACAGTGCAGTATTATATAGCTGGTTGTGTTAGTTGGGTACCTAGGCTAACTTTGTTGGACCTATGAACAAACTGGACTCACATGTCTGAAAGGAACTTGTTTGAATGTGGGGTATTTACAGTACATAATTCAGGCTTTATAGGCATGTGCTTTCTGTCACAACTACTGAACTCTGGCATTGTAACACAAAATAGCCATAAATAATGCATACAGGAATGGATGTGGCTTTGTTCCAATTGCACTTTATTTACAATAACAGGCAGCAGGCTACAGACTACAGATTTGTCCTACAGACTGGTTTGCAGACCCTTTGCGATTCCAAGACTTAGGATTGTCTTCTCCAGATAGCCCCACTGCTTTCCACTCCCCTCTCATCAGGATCTACTCAAGTGTCACCTTCTTAATGAGGTATATTTCAGTCAGAGTACTGGCATTACATTCGTGTCATACTCAAATGAGAAAAGTTTAAGTATGATTTATTAAAGGTATGGGCAGAGAACAGGTAGACCAGCTAGGTATGTACATGGCAGGCTTGGTTAGCAGAGCCTTAGATGGACATAGAAGCAGCTGTAGAACCTAGGTCAATAGAAGTGGGTAGTCGGGACCTCTTGAGAGAAACAATGACCTCTTGAACTTCTGCCTGGGCTTCCTATGATTGGAACCAAATCTACAGCCAGAGGGCAAAAGAGGTCCCTGATACTGTCCATGTGGTCTGCCTCCTGGGACAGAAGAGTTCAGAGAAAGGTAGAGAATCTATCTGGTGAGCCAAAGGAAAGATACCAGTAAAAGTGGGCTTTCTCACCCACCATATTGACAATTACAACCAGGACTGAGTGCATCATTTCAAGGGCCACTTGTTTAAAAATTAAGAAGTCTATGACATTGGCAGTGGAACATTACACCCAACATGGAGCCCTTCTGCACCTGGGGCCCTGTGTGACTGCATCGCCTGCATACCCAGGAAGCCAGTCTTGATTTCAACCCTTGCCCCCAACACTGAATTCCCAGTTTTTCTTCCATACTTTATTTTCTCTACTACATCTGTCCCAATCTCACTTGCTATACAATTTAAATTATTTGGTTAATTTATCATCTCTCTGCCCCAGTCAATTTGAGCTCCCCAGGCAGAGATTTTAGTAGCTTTTGTTACATATGGCACATCTTGTCTCAAACACTCAATGATACATAGTAAATGCAATTAACATGTGTAAATATATACAGCTACTCCTGGAAAAGAGAAGAAGAAAAGCTCCAGAAAGGGATCACACTTACTAATTTAGCTTGTTTCCCCTTCCCTAGCCCTTCTCTCTAGAAGCCAAAACCCAGAGTTGACTGTAGGCCAGTATCTCTCACTGGAAAGGATCATTTTTTAAATTCTCTGTATTTAAGATCATCTATCTGAATAATCTCTTATGTAGAGGAAGTAATCAAAACAAGACCTCTAACTTAAATGAACAGTTGGCATTTAGAATAGAAATGTGTGCGTGAATATAATTTTCAAGTTTTCTAAGGATTATTTCTGTGGTGTGAACTCAGCTACTATTCTTTGTGGTCTATTCCAGAATGACTGCTTCTCAGAGTTCTGTGCCTGGCCTACTTCTCTCACTATGCACGCTTTGTAGCAAGCTCGTCTGTAGCTCCTGGATCAAAATAGCACTTAGATGAGGCACAGACACTATCTCCAGCCAGTATCTTTCACCTGGGCTTCAAAATGGACATGGTCTAGTCCAGCTGCCTACTACAATTTCATTACTTGTAAAGTCTCATAGATATATCAAACCCACTCAGAATAGATATCACTGTTTTTCCCTTCTCTGCTCTAACCACCAGCCTGCTCTTCCTGCTTTGCCTCTGAGGACAGTATCTTCATCCCTCATTATCCCTGCAGGAAACCTAGGAGTCTCTGGTGACCTCTCTCACTTCCTCACCTACTATATAATTATCCACACAGCCTATTGTTTTTCACCTCCTAAATACCTCTCATATCTGAATCTGCTTCTCATCTCCCCATTTGTTAACCTCATTCATTTTGACAGTTGGTACCCTGAATAGCCTTGTTGCGTTTAACCATGCTGTTAAATCTGTTATCTACTATGCTGCTAATGCATCCTTTCCTTCTTACATGTAGATCTTCCCATGTCTCCTATGTAATATTTTCAGTGTTTTCTCTTCATCAATAACGTGAAACCTGAGCCTCTTTAGATGTCAAGTAGAATCCTACAAGGTTTTATCTGAGACCTCGATGTCTTACCAGCATATATTGCTTACCCAAGTGACTTGCACATATAGAACAGGATCTTTTCCATGGTCTTTAATGTCTCTCCCTGCCTTAGCACCTGGAGAAGGCAATGGCAACCCACTCCAGTATTCTTGCCTGGAGAATCCCAGGGATGGGAGCCTGGTGGGCTGCCGTCTGTGGGGTCGCACAGACTCAGACACGACTGTCATGACTTAGCAGCAGCAGCGGCCTTAGCACCCAGTGTTATTCCTCCTACAGAGAATGCTTTCCCCAGTCTATCCAACCCAGCAAATTTCTGCTTCTCTTCTAAACCCACCTCCCTCCCTCTCTTCCCACAGCACCTTATAATGACCCCATGATAGCCTCACATCACACTTTATAACAGTTGGTTTAGATATCTTGCTTTCCACTAGATTCTAAATTCCTTTGGAGAAGAGACATCTTATCTTTGTAGCCCCTAGCCCCATGTCTAGCACAATAACCAGCACATATTATTGTCACTGCTAAATAAATGAGATGAACAGATGCTACATTTTGATTCTGGCTATTACACAAAGTGCACGTGTGTGCATAAATTTAAACCACAGGTCTAGAACTGCACAATTGTAATTGAAAATACTTAAATGTTAAAGTCTTTTAAACAATATTGTAAATAATATCAACTATTCTCTAATGATTTTTTCGTAGCAAGTATGAAAGGTAGCTAGTTTTATTTTGCTTTTAATGACTATGAAAAAGTTACCTTTTAAACAAAAAATCAGTAGTTTGTAATCATTAAATTTATTTATAAGCTTTAAAAGGAAAGATAAATGTATCTCTCTAAATAAATATACACAATACACAATATTTAATCACTTACAAACAAAATATCTCAAAAATTTTAAAAAGTATAGTTGTATAAACTATCAGTTATATTTAATTAAAAGTAATATTGCTGACACATTATTTATGTATAATGATTAATTAGGTCTTTTTTAAATATAAATTTATTTATTTTAGTCGGAGGCTAATTACTTTACAATACTGTATTGGTTTTGCCATACATCAACATGAATCTGCCACGGGTATACATGTACTCCCCATCCTGAACCCCCCTCCCTTCTCCCTCCCCGTACCATCCCTCTGGGTCATCCCAGTGCACCAGCTCCAAGCATCCTGTATCATGCTTCGAACCTGGACTGGTGATTTGTTTCATATATGATATTACACATGTTTCAATGCACCCCATGGTTATGTCATTCAGCTTCAAATAATAACTCCTTTCAGTTCAAACATATACTAATCTTAGAATGCATTGTCAGAGTCTGAAGGTCAAATTAAAATTTGGCTGTGATGTTTGAAAAGAATAGCCTGTGCTGTACCCATGCCATGTTCCCTGGTTTTCTGAGGGGCACATTAAAAGGATTATGTTCTTGTTGGAGGAATATATAGGGCAATAAACAGTTTTGTGGGTAATTAAACAGTGAAGTGAAGCCGAATCTTCCAATTACCAGCAAAAGGCTCTTATTGCAAATATATTATGGTACCCTGAAAATTTCCTTTTGTTTTTTGTTAAACTAAAAAAAATTAGTTTTTTACAACATTTTATGAGCTTGATTATTATTAGTTTTATACTGAGCAGAAAGCAGATGTGTACACTGCAAAAACTCCTAAACTGAATTTCCAAAATTCAAAATCCAAGCTAATATCACCAGATCCAAAAATAACTTTTCACTTTCTATAAACTATTTCTGTGCCCATAGAAAAGCAGGGAGAAAAGACGAGAGGACTGACATTTAATCCAGAATAGATAGGCCTTTGGGTAGAGATAGCTGCTGAGTAAAGCTGACAGATGTCTACAAAAAATGCAGTTTGTAGATAGAAAAACTGTATTCTACATCCCCAGGCTATGAAATCTGGACTTTCTGAACAAAGACAGTGTAGCTAACCCCAGTCATCTCTGAAATAAGATATTATTCATCTTAGGGTAGCAGTGATATTCAGTGATTATATTAAATGAATCATGATTACTTAAAACATGGTAAAATATACAAAAGAGAACTGGAAAACCATTACATTATTTTTCTTCTCTGGCACTATGAATTGAATGTTGATAAATTTTACCCTTTGACCTCATTTTTTTAAAGATGGGCTTCAGAAAGAGGTACATTATTTGATGGGAATGTATAAGCTTGGAGAAAGGTTTGGGAAAATTCTAGCCAGAAAACTTTCCCCAATACTGTGATGGTGGTTTTATTCTATGCACTAAATCTTATAGAAAGAAATTCAATGCCAGTCTACTGGGAAGATTGAATAATGCCCCAAAACTTTCATGATAGGAAGTAGGGATGGCTGGGCCTCCATCTACCTAACACATCCATTGTAAAGTGACTCAAGATCTCCTGAATAAAGACTGTTCATTATGCTCATGTTCAGACAAAGTTTTCTTCTATTGCCCATGTTTTCTTCTATTTCATCTCTCTTCATGTTTCCCTAACTACACGCACACACACACACACACACAAATACTGACACACATACATTTTCAAACAAAAGACTCACCTCTATGACCATTTTCCTTTGACTGTTCTTTGAAAAATCAAACATGATATGCTATCACATGTCCTTGGTATGTCCCAGTATGAATGTCCATTTAAGGACCATCAGTCATGAATAAGTTATGATTCCATGAATGGTTGTTACAAAACAAGGTATCTTCATGTTGCTCTGATAGTTTAGGATTCTATGTTTCACTGAAGCATGGGCTTTATGTATAGTTCCATTATGACATTGTGTGAAATTTTGCAATAAGAGTTAAATGTCAGAGGGTATGTGCCTATTTGCAGGGATCAGTAATGAAAACTGAAGCTCAGCTCTTTGGTTATGAATAAGCAAATGAAGCTGAAACTCCAATACTTTGGCCACCTGGTGCAAAGAAATGACTCCTTGGAAAAGACCCTGATGCTGGGAAAAATTGAAGGCAGGAGGAGAAGGGGATGGAGAGGATGGAATGGTTGGGTGGCATCACCAACTCAATGGACATGAGTTTGAGCAGGCTCCGGGAGTTGGTGATGGACAGGGAAGCCTGGCATGCTGTAGTCCATGGGGTGACAAAGAGTCAGACACGACTGAGTGACTGAACTGAACTGAAACAAATGAAAAAAAAAAAAAAAGTGTTCTGATCAAAAGAAACCATGGATCATTTTATACTTCCTTCTATTTCTTTTCTAACATTTAAGATCTTTTAAATTTATTTTTAATTGAAGGATAATTGCTTTATAGTATTGTGTTGGTTCCTATCAAACATCAACAAAAATCAACCATAGGTTTACCCATGCCCCTGCCCTCTTGAACATCACTCCCCGTCCCACCAACAACACTAGGTTATTCCTGAGCCCTAGTTTGAGTTCTCTGAGTCATACAGCAAATTCCCAATGGCTATCTATTTTACATATGATAATATATGTTTCCATGTTACTCTCTCCATACATCCCATTCTCTCCTTCCTCCCTGCCACTCAGCCATGTCCATATGTCTGTTCTTTATGTCTGTGTCTCCACTGCTGCTCTGCAAATAAGTTCATCAATACCATCTCTCTAGATTCCATATATATGCATTAGTATATGGCATTTGTTTTTCTCTTTCTGACTTGCTTCACTCTGTGTACTAGGCTCTATGTCCATCCACCTCATTAGGACTGACTCAAATGTATTCCTTTTTACGGCTGAGTAATATTCCATTGTGTATATGTACCACAACTTCTTTATCCATTCATCTGTCAGTGGGCATCTAGATTGCTTCCATGCCCCAGCTATTATAAATAGAGCTGCAATGAACTTTAGAGTACATGTATCTTTTTTCCATTTTGGTTTCCTCAGAATATATGCCTAGTAGTGGGATTGCTGGATTATATGGTGGTTTTGCTCCTAGTTGTTTTTGTTTTTAAGTCTCCATAGTGGCTACATCAATTTACATTCCCACCAACAGTGCAAGAGGGTTCCCTTTTCTCCATACCCTCTCCATCATTTATTGTTTTCAGATTTTTTGATGATGGCCATTCTGACTGGTGTTGAGGTGATATCTCGTAGTTTTGGTTTGCATTTCTTTAATACTGAGCGATGTTAAGCATCTTTTCATGTGTTTATTAGCCATCCATATGTCTTCTTCGGAGAAGGCAATGGCACCCCACTCCAGTACTTTTGCCTGAAAAGTCCCATGGATGGAGGAGCCTGGAAGGCTGCAGTCCATGGGGTCTCTGAGAGTCGGACACGACTGAGCGACTTCACTTTCACTTTTCACTTTCATGCATTGGAGAAGGAAATGGCAACCCACTCCGGTGTTCTTGCCTGGAGAATCCCAGGGACGGGGGAGCCTGGTGGGCTGCTGTCTATGGGGCCGCACAGAGTGGGACATGACTGAAGTGACTTAGCAATAATGTGTCTTCTTTGGAGAAACCACCATGGATTATATCATTTTATACTCCCTTCTATTCCTTGTCTAACATTTATCATCTTTTTTGAGCATTCTTTCATTTGGGTAGATAGTCTGAAAGCTAGTTTGACTCCTTAAGTCAACTATGTGAGGTAGGAAGATTCAAGGAGATTTAAAAAGTACTTGATTTACACACACACACAGTGGTCAATTTAGAGAGCATTTGCAGTCTTTTTTTCCATCCCTTTACTTTCAACTTTCCTAAGATTGAGCAAGCATTGCCCATAGAGTATAATTACTATGAAAGAGTAAGTTCACATATTCCGTTATGGGTTAGAGAGACTTCATGGAGACCATAATAAACAGTGTTACTGTGGTGATCCTTAAGATCTTTTCTTTCAAAGACCTAGCAATTTACTTAACTGCTCTCTGCTTTTACTTTCTCACTGGTAAAATGAAGGGCCTTGTTTATATGTCCCCTCAAATCCATTCTGGCATTAACAGTCTATAATCTATAATGCTTGAGTTGCTACAGATTCAGTTGTCCTTCTGTTTCCCACTGATGGATGGGGATACATGCTCAGCCCAGCCTCTTCTTTAGACAAGCTGGCCCTTCTCTTCTCCAGGTCTCTTCATGGTGAGACTCACCTCCATGATTGATTGAAGCTTCCACGTCTGCTTCCCTTGAGTGTTGGAGAAGTATGTGTCTGAAGATCTTCATGCTGGCAGAATAACCATGCCACCATGGCAGTGGAGGGTTGAGAATCTGAAGATCCTGAAATACTAGACTTGAAAATAATAGCAACATTAATGGTAGCATGTGTCCCAGTCATTTTCTGTTGTTTAACAGAATTGAAACTAAGATTTAAGAATATAAATAAAATAATTTTACATATAAATAGTGAAGAAATTAGTACTTATAAGCTTTCATAATGTAGGCACTAACAAAGTATAGTGTTCTGTGTTTTTTTAAATCTTTATTTAGACATTTTAAGACTGAGACACTGAAGCACTAGAACACAGTTTTTAGTTTTTTTTTTTTTTTTTTTTTCCCCTGCAGTAATGGACGATTATGCTATTGTAATTACCTAAGCAAGCTATTATAATTACCATCAGTCAACCTCAGTTTAACTGAATCAAAGAAACAGAACTTAAATCCTATAAAAATGCTTTGGAGCTGATCATTTTATAGTACTAAACCTAAAAATTTGTCCCATGAACTATTTCCATCATTCTTGTTTTTAAAAATCCAAATTAAAGCTCTACGCTCAGCAACAGTTCTCAAACTTTGACATATAAGCCTTCGATGTATAAGCCTTCGTAAAAATGTAGTTACTTGGACTTCCTTGACCATCCAGGGGTTAAGACTCTGTACTTCCAATTCAGGGGGCATGGGTATGATTCCTGGCTAGGGAATAAGATCCCATATGCCATGCGGTGTGGCAAAAAAAAGAAAAAGGCTGTTTCTCAGGTCCCAACTCTAGAAGTATTGATTTAGAATATTTGACATGAGAATTAGGAATTAACCATTTTAATATTTCAATAATCTTACTTCATCAAGGAGATGAGAATTTTTCAGATGAGAATCTGGAGTGGAATACAGCAACTCAGAAGTTAATCATATTGTTTGTATATGTATAATCTTCTGAAGTCATATTCCTATATTCATTTATTTTAAAATACTATTACTTTTCAAAATCTTCAAACATTCAATATAAGTGAAGAATTTAGTTACATATAATCACTGAATTACTTGGAAGTAACAATTTCATTCAAAGAATATAGCACAGGTTTAAACAAACTAGTCTTTAGTTCATTAAATACCACAGTTCCGGATTTGCTAATTTGATATTCCATAGCTCTGGGGTACTTTCTTTTCCTTATTTCAATGTATTATGTTACAGCTAGATCTTGTTCAGTGTTCCAAAGAAAATTTCCTGAAGCACTAGCTGGTTATCAGGGGCTATTCTTTTTTCTCTTCAATGTTCTTACTTTTGTTTCTTGTGTATATTTCATCTTATTTCCTCAAGGCTTCTCAGAGTAACATGGATGTTGGCTTTCAAACAGATTGTTTGTAAAAGGCTTGGGGAAATAAGTCAGTGTCTAGACAATGAAAAAAAGGAGGTTATCCAAATATTAAATGTTTCTAAAGGAGTATCATAATAATTACAAAAAAAAATTCTCTTCTTTTAACCATCCCTCATGAAGAATGAGATTTGCTTTGTAAATACCAATGTTTTATATTCTGTTAATGGCTTTCTTCTGAAGATCCATGTCTTAAACATGATTTCCTTTCCATCTCTTAATGAGGGACAAAGCTGAAATATTCTGGGTGGTGTTTCATCTTGATGTTCTTGAGAGAGAATTATGTGAAGATCTTAAAGTCTTAAAGACATCTTTGTAAAAGGTCTATCTTCTGTTCATTTTAAAAACATTTTTCCTATAATATTAAATTTTCTTTTTTAATTGTGGTATAGTTGACATATAACTTTATATTGTGTGTGTGTGTGTGTGTATATATATTAGTTTCAAGTATACAACATACTGACTTGATACATTTGTGTATATTATAAAATGATCACCACAGTAAGTCTAGCTGACATTTGTCACCATACATAAGTACATTTTTTTTCCCCTTGTGATAAGAATTTTTAAGATCTGCTGTCTTATCAACTTTCAAATATGAATTACAGCATTATTAACTAGAGCCACCTTGCTATCTATGCATTATGTCCCCATGACTTATTTATTTTATAACTTGAAATTTAGCACTGGAAAACATTTGTAACATGAATTTTTTAAAAAATAAGTAGTATTTGGTACATGTTTTCTGACAGATCTTACTTGTATTAAAATGTGGATATTTTTATTATGCATTTCTTGCATTAGTTCTATTTTTTAATATTTTGTTATTGTTTATCTTGATTAATGAGGTTTTTGTGCCCCTTAAATTTGATACCTGAGGTAAATGTATAAGTGTCCTCACCCTGGACTGGCTCTATCCCCTATTAATATGCTCTGTAGAGAGAAAGTACATTATTTAGGCAGCATTAACAGTGGATCTCATCAACTAGTATGGTATCTAACATAGGGAATTAAAATTGAATTGAATTGAATCAGTAAATTGAATTGAGGTTTTGGTCAGCATTTAGTTACAAGTTTTCTTTATTTTGTGTTATATTAAATTTCCAGTGTGAATCACTATAATTGACATTGATTTATTATTTTCTTTATGATATTTATAATTCTGTGTTATGAAATAAGTAGTAAGGACTTTTAGTTACATGAAGATAAATGCAAAAAATATATATCTTAAAATAACTCTTTGTTTTTATTTACAACATAATCCAAAAATACCCTAGTAGGTATTCAGAGTTTCCCCAAAGTTGTCTGCTCTTCCAGGAGTTTCAGTGTTCTTCAGAATCATTCTTTCAGAATTTGCCCTTGAACAATCCCTTTTGGAAGTGAAATAAACAGTGCTGAGTCTTCCTATAATGCAACAACCTTGCTTTGTATTGACAAAAAAATATCTTACAGCTGGTTCTTATGTACTGCATGTATTGATGTGTTTCTGAAAGCCCAGATCAGTGAGTAGAAGCTTTAAGTGTACATTCTCTTTGTAGATGTTAGGAAAAAAACTCCTTTAGACCATAAAGATTTTTGACAATATCATTTCAAATTGAATTTGCACTTGGAAACTTAAACCAGGTAATCCTTATTGTGTTTATCTGTTGAAAAGTTTTCATATTAGTGATATATTTGAGTGGTTACCATTTGGTCCCACCAGCTTTTCCATGTATAACTATTACTTTCTGGGAGCTGAATCTTAGTCGCAAAAGGTTTGCTCTGATCTGAAGTTTAGCATAATGGCAGTTGTTTAATATAACAGTTTAAATAAACACCGTACTGTATTCTGATTAACTTTTACTTAATACTCTGAAAGTTACTTTGAAACAATACAGGCTCTGCAAATTCCAATTTAAAAATGCATTATTTGATAATACAGTTACTATAATATGAATGAAAGTGAAAGTCACTCCGTTGTGTCCGACTCTTTGCGACCCCATGGACTGTCCATGGAATTCTCCAGGCCAGGATACTGGAATGGGTAGCCTTTCCCTTCTCCAGGGGATCTTCCCAACCCAGAGATCAAACCCAGGTCTCTCTCATTGCAGGCGGATTCTTTACCAGCTGAGCCACAGGGGAATCCCAAGAATACTGGAGTGGGTAGCCTATCCCTTCTCCAGGGGATCTTCCCAACCCAGGAATTGAATTGGGGTCTCCTGCATTGCAGGTGGCTTCTTTTACCAACTGAGCTACTAGGGAAGCCCATAATATGAATAATTACTATCTAAATTATAATTTAGATATTTTCTGCCATGTGAAGTAAAATTAATTCTCTAAATTGTCCTTTAAACTACCCTTTCTTCAACGCAGAGGCCATCTGTCTCTCCATTGTCTAGCACTATAAACCTATAGATTTCTATTTAATATCTATTAACTTTGAGTATCTACATACTTATATTTTCTGTCATGATAACCTTCACTGAGATTGATTTTTAATAATGAGTTCTGAATATGTAAATATAACACGAATTTGTGCTAGGAAACTTAGAAAATACAGAAAACTATGAACAATGGTAAAAAGCATCACTAATATAACTCCCTAGGCAAAATTAAAACAGGTGTGGGCTTCAATTTAGGCTTTCATCTGTGTGATCCAGATAGGAACATACATGTGTGTGTGAGAGAGAAAGAGGGGAGAAGTGTGTGTGTAAATTAATTTCTTAAGTTGCTTTCCCCAGTTAAGAATATATTCATGGGCATTTTTATGTTATATAATAGTCTTTGAAAGTATAATTTTTAGTATTTGCAGAATGGGTCATTGTTTGGCTGTATCATGATTCACGTAACTATTTTCACCTGTGTTTTTGGATATATACACTGTTTCTAATTATTATATTGTGAAATACTGGTTTTCAGTGCGTACCTTTATTTATACATTTATTTTAAAATATATCACCACATCTCAGATTCTTCCCCTAGGATTAATGTTTAGAAGTTTATTCATGAAGTAAAAACATTTGTAAGGCTTTTGGATACACACTGTCATTGTACTTTCCAAAAGCACTGGTATAATTATATTTTTAGAAACAAGTCCCCATTTAGAGGAATTATACAAAAATAACTTCAAAATGTTCGTGTACTAACACTTAATGATTTATATTGTCTCTACTTTCCACATTGTCCTGTAGTGCTAGTGTTGTTGCATGCTAATGTTCTGATTCCTACAGTGATACTTAGACTTTTTTCTCGTCTTGCCAATGAATTAGTCCAGCTGTCTGAGTGATCATTTTTCTCAGTGGAGGTAACTTATATCCATATAGACTTTCTAGAGTCTGTGACTATTTTCTTGCCAATCTGAAGCAGTAGAATACAAGTGTTTTTACTGATTGCCTCCTAGAGCAGTAGTTTTTAAAGTGATGTATACATTACAATCCCCTGAGGTTTAAAGGACAGTATAGGACATTTTATTTATATTTTTATTTTAGTTTTTAACAAAATTATTTGTCCAGATTTTATAAATTCTATAAAATAATAGTAGAATATGTATATAATTTATAAACAAACATATACTGGGGTTACATGCTCACATTTTAAAATTCACGAATGTGTACTTATGGCAGAGTTTGAAAATTGCCTTCCAATATCTATCCTTCCTTCCTTCCTCCTTACTTAGAAAAACACACTTTTTCAGTTGGATACTTTTTGACACATCTAAAAAAAGAAAAAAAGTATACTCCCTGGGCTCTTTTTGTAGTTAGTTGGAGCCTCGTGACTAAATTTTGGCAAATAAAATTTTAGTAGAATTGTGTACAACTTCCCAGAGGGTTCCTTCAAAAGGAGGAGGAATGCCATTCCTCTCCTTCTTCCTCTCTCACGTCTTAAACTCCAGCTGTGATGCCTGGCATCTCAGCAGCTATTTTGGACTACGAGGGCACTAGCACCTACAATGGTAGAAAGTTGACATGTAAGAAGACTAGTCCCTGATAAACCTGTAGAGCTGTTGCACTAGCCCCTGCCAGCATAACTAGAACTAGTATCTTGTTTAAATCACTGTTTGGGGGGGTGGGTCCGTTGAAGCGAAGCTCTGTTTCTTGCAGCCAAATCCAATCTTGGGCTTCCCTGATAGCTTAGTTGGTAAAGAATCTGCCTGTAATGCAGGAGACCCCAGTTTAATTCCTGGGTTGGGAAGATCCGCTAAAGAAGGGATAGGCTACCCACTGCTGTATTCTTGGGCTTCCCTTGTGGCTCAGGTGGTAAAGAATCTGCCTGCAATGTGGAAGATCTGGGTTTGATCCCTGGGTTGGGAAGATCCCCTGGAGAAGGAAAGACTACCCACTCCAGTATATGTAACTTAACTGATCTTAACTGATCCAGTAATCTTAACTGAAAAGAAGTTGGAGTCCACTGTACTTGAGTATTTCTCCTTTCTATTTAGCAACTCTCACACCAGATCCCTGAGCCATTAGGCAGGGACAATCTAGATACTTGAGTACTGAGGAAATCATCATCTATCAATAAATTGAAACTATTGACATGTTTCTAAAACCCCATTATTTGGCCTTGGGAACATTAATTTTTCCATGAGTTCCTAGTGTTCATGGACAGAGTATAAAATGTTTATGAAGACACACTAGTGTAAAGCCAAAGGAAAAGTCTCCTTTCTGCAATCTGTGTCCATTTTTTCTCAGAGAAGGTGATATCAGTACCATTTTCCATGTTCTCAAATCCTAATACACATGGCCAGAAGTGGGGAGGAGCAGTTCTAAAAATCTCTTTATTTTTGATTAGAAAAGGGTTTAGAATGGCTTATTTCAGATCTTAAACTCTTTCTTTTTTAGTTAAATTCTGAAGTTTTTAAGGAAGCAACTGACTAAGCAATAATAGCAGCAGAAATGAAAAAGTTGGACAAAAAGGATTTTTATTCAGTATTCAATGCTGTTTTAAATTCAGGATTCTTAAAGTTTTTCCTGAGGAGTCGTACCTCCTAAGACGTTTTATGATCTGTCCCTCCCCGCTCTCAGTCTAGCAGGTTATTGAATTCTCCATGTTGTCCAGTCCCCTGAACATTCCCCATCCTCTATGTTCTCCTACTACGGTACCCTTGCCCCGCCCCCAAGGTGCAACTCTGACATCACTTTGCACCGTGAACTCTTCTAAAAAATCCCTCTCTTGGGTTCCTCTTCTTTACTTCCCCATTCCTAGCAGGTATCATACCCTTTCCTAACTGCTGGTTGATTGTGTGTGTTTCTAACTAGTCTGAAAACTCTTCAAAGGGGCCACTCTTGTAATTCAGTATCTGGTACACAGTAGGTACTTAATAACAATGGAATGGTGAATATATTATATGTTATTAGTGATGGCACTTTTATCTATCTCATTCTAATAAATGGATTTCTCAATCTCATACTCATGACATAAACACCATAATATTCTAGCATGTCAATATTTCTTCACCTAATTATTGCAAGGTATTGTTTTTATTTTTTTTTTTAAGTTTAATTAGGTCCCATTTGTTTATTTTTACTTTTATTTCCAATATTCTGGGAGGTGGATCATAGAGGATCCTGCTGTGATGTATGTCACAGAGTGTTTTGCCTATGTTCTCCTCTAGGAGTTTTATAGTTTCTGGTCTTACGTTTAGATCTTTAATCCATTTTGAGTTTATTTTTGTGTAGGGTGTTAGAAAGTGTTCTAGTTTCATTCTTTTACAAGTGGTTGACCAGATTTCCCAGCACCACTTGTTAAAGAGATTGTCTTTAATCCATTGTATATTCTTGCCTCCTTTGTCAAAGATAAGGTGTCCATATGTGCGTGGATTTATCTCTGGGCTTTCTATTTTGTTCCATTGATCTATATTTCTGTCTTTGTGCCAGTACCATACTGTCTTGATAACTGTGGCTTTGTAGTAGAGCCTGAAGTCAGGTAGGTTGATTCCTCCAGTTCCATTTTTCTTTCTCAAGATCGCTTTGGCTATTCGAGGTTTTTTGTATTTCCATACAAATTGTGAAATTATTTGTTCAGCTCTGTGAAGAATACCATTGGTAGCTTGATAGGGATTGCATTGAATCTATAAATTGCTTTGGGTAGTATACTCATTTTCACTATATTGATTCTTCCAATCCATGAACATGGTATATTTCTCCATCTATTAGTGTCCTCTTTGATTTCTTTCACCAGTGTTTTATAGTTTTCTATATATAGGTCTTTAGTTTCTTTAGGTAGATATATTCCTAAGTATTTTATTCTTTTCATTGCAATGGTGAATGGAATTGTTTCCTTAATTTCTCTTTCTGTTTTCTCATTATTAGTGTATAGGAATGCAAGGGATTTCTGTGTGTTGATTTTATATCCTGCAACTTTACTATAATCATTGATTAGTTCCAGTAATTTTCTGGTGGAGTCTTTAGGGTTTTCTATGTAGAGGTATTGTTTTTAGTGTCACTTATCATGCTTGTATTTGTACATTTGCCAAAGCTCTTAGAGGGGGGAAAAAAACTACAAAAACGAAAACATAAGTTTGAATTCCAGATTCAGGACCAATGTATATTCTGTGTGTCTTTGTAAGCTTCTCTCTCTTGTGTTTTCCTTAAACTACAGAAGCTCTAGGTAGAGTTCACTGTCATAACAAATGTTTGAGGTTACTGCTCACCTCATTTCTGAATGCTGGGTGTGTTCCCGCTGTTGGTAAGGAGCTCAGCGCATCTGCATTTATTAATTAACATTTTGGAACACCTTCTGTATGTCAAGCATTGTACACCTTTGGGCAGCTAAATATTTATATTTAAATTTTTGATGATATTCTGTATATTAAAAATAGCAATATCTCATAACAAAGAAATGCTTACATTTTACAGCCTTTTATACCTAAAAAAATAATTTTTATAAATATATATACTTTAACTTATCTATATGCATATAATACTTTCCTTTTGTGTGTGTGTGTGGATGTGTGTGTGTATTTATTTCATTTAAATAATCCCCATTTTAAATATCAGGGACTGGAGTCTAAGAGGTTAAAAGAAAGTATGGCATAAAAATGACTTTTCAGAAGCATTTACCTGATTGGATATTATGCTTTAAATTCATTTAAATTGCTACCTCTTCTTATTCATACCCATTAAATTGCGAACCCATCAGTTGTAGTATGTATTTAATTACTGCTTGGTTTTGTATGCGTTCTAACATGAAAACTTTCCACTTGAAATTGAAGGGCAGTCTGTTTGATTTTGCAGCATCATATTCAATATATTCTAGAAATAGTTATTCAGTATGACTAAAGAAGGATTGCTTCTTCATAAAAGTTGCATCACTTTAATTTGGGTTACTAGTAGTCTTTAGTGAAATCCCTTTGAACATGTAGCACATTAAATATCAGGCCCCCTAAAGATACTAGTTTTCATTAGCAAAATAGTTTTTGATGGCTGTAAGTTGACGAAAATGCTGACAATAACTACTTATCGGGCTTCAACAACATGGTTGTTGTTCAAGACATGTTCAACATGTCTTCAACCACATGTTGTTACCATGGACAAGGTCCTTAACCTTTCTAAGTCCTAGTTTCTCATCATAAAAATGGGGATAATAGAGTAGCCACCTCTGAGGATATGGGGAGGGATGGATGAGAGAATGTATCCAGAGCCCAGAGTACAGTGTGTGGTGGTAGCAGGCAGGCAATAAACATTGGTAGTTGTTACTTTTATTTTATTTATTTATTTATTTATTTATTTTTGAGGCTGGATGGGAGGAACGGCAGTGGCAGTATTTGCTTCTGCTGATTTGCAAGTAGTTAGTGTGTGTGAGTTGCTTAGTCGTGTCCGACTCTGTGCAGCCTCATAGACGGCAGCCCACCAGGCCCCTCCGTCCATGGGATTCTCCAGGCAAGAACACTGGAGGGGGTTGCCATTTCCTTCTCCAAAAGAAACTATAGAAAGAAAGAAAGAGAAGTCGCTCAGTTGTGTCCGACTCTTTGCGACCCCATGGACTGTAGCCTACCAGGCTCCTCCATCCATGGAATTTTCCAGGCGAGAGTACTGGAGTGGGTTGCCATTTCCCGGGCTTAGATAAAACATAATAGTGATGAGCTTCCTGCTCTGGCTGTTCTGAACAGGTAAGGTGTGTCTTAAAGAACCATTTACTGTTCTTAATGGTAACAACATCTAGCATGGCAAGTATCATTTGTGGAGTGCTTACTATGGATAAAGCACTATAGTAAATGCTTTCACATATGCTTCACTTAATCCTCCCAACCAACACTATGAAGTATATACTGTTGTTATTTCTGTTCTCAAGGCACATTGGTCCTAGAGCCCAGACCCTGAAGCTCCTTCTGCCGCCTTTTATGTTGTGAATAGAAGTGAGGAGACTTCCATGTGCACACATGTTCAACACAGAGATTGCCATATATGTAGCTGCCTTGTTGATTAAGTGCAATTTGTTAAATGTAATGATAAAGCAGATTTAGTTTGAATCCCCTTAAATCCACTCTGTGCAGCAAGTGCTTTCCTTGCCCATTGATTACATGTTCAGGCTGACTTTTCTGGACACTACTGACTTTTCTGGGCATTCTTAGATAATAATATTTCCTGTAGTACTTTTTAGGCAAAATCAGATTCAATTTAATCATTTATATCTCCAGGCCATGTACTATTTAATATTCCAAGCTTTATTTAAACTTGCTTCCCTTGACTCCAGGTTCAGGGCTCCAGAGGCTGGAACTGTCCCTTTCCCTGCTCTGGTCTCCAGTATCTTTCACCACCTGGCTGTCTGCTCCTCCATCCTGTTTGGTGATGTTGGGTTCTGACTCCTCTGCATTTGGAGCACTGGAATGGATGGAAAGATAGTAAAGTTCATAAATACCACAGTGTTAGTCATCAGCTTCCCAGGTGGTGCTAGTGGTAAAGAACCTACCTGCCAATTCAGGAGACTTTAGAGACATGAGTTCAATCCCTGGGTCAGGAAGATCCCTTGGAAGAGGGCATGGCCACCCACTCCAGTATTCTTGCCTGGGAAATCCCATCGACAGAGGATCTTGGCAGGCTATAGGCCATGGGTCAGACACAGCTGAGCTACTAACACATTCACTTTTCACTTTTTTCAGTGGTTGTCTAGCATTGCTGCTCTCTGAACTTGGGGGGTTAAAGCAAACTTTATTGTGAAAGATTTAAGTGGTTCTAGGTAGACTCTTCTTGCTGCAATGGTTTTAACTGTGTCAAAACATATCTTTTCTGGCCAGGAAAGCCAGTGGTCTCTCCAGCTTTTGAATCTGTTACCCCTACCCAGATGGTCTTCTTTGATATGACCCACTCTGATTCCCTCTTCTAAAATGCCCATATCTATCGCAAAGAAAACTCTCAAAGATTAGGAACCCCAGTGTATGCTTGGAACTGGTGATTCTTGACTTAGCAATCTCTTTTTTGCTCTAAGGGAATTAACCAATCACTCTCATGCATCAGCCAGACACCAGTACATGTGCCCATCAAATTGCAGGGAACAAATACTGAGGTCTCCAAGAGGTCCTATTGAAGTCTCTCTCCAGTCTGAGGTGAGGAGGAGATATCTTCTATATTCCAGAGTTGAATTCATAGCTTAAAATACCTTTCCTCCCCCAAAATTCTCCTCCCTAACTTCCAGCTCTAGAATTTGGACATGGATGTAGCACTTAAGAATTGTGTAATTGGCTCTTAGAATCCTCCTTTGGGAATTCAGCACATGGTCTAATTCCTCCTTTGGAATGTGTTAATTATTTTCTTGGTGCTTCAGCCAAAACTCTTCTTTTTAATCTTCTATTATGTCCATGGGATTGCAGAGTTGGGCAGGACTAAGTGACTAAACGTGCATACACATGTGTAATAATTTACTCTCAGATAAATTGGATTTCCGTGCTTTTGTGTGCTTTTCTTCATCCATTTTCTTCCTTTTCTCTCTCTCTTATTAAGACAGTTGAATTGACAGTGTGTGGTGAGTGGAATAAGGCTTTGCTATATACTTCACATATCTACTCAGATAGCAAAGGAGATGTTCAAGCAGCCCAGGTACAGCAGATTGTCTCATAACTCATCCTCTGTTATTGTTCCCTCTGTTTAGGATGGCCTGTTGACCCTCCTCTTTGGTGAACTTTTATAGGAGGGGCAGTTCAATATAGTAGTTGTGAGTTACAGACTCTGAACTAGATGATCTGGATCAAATCCCAGCTCCACAATTTAGTAGTTGTGTGTCCTTGGGCAAGTCATTGAATCTCTTTGAACCTCACTTTCCTCATCTGAAGAATAGAGATAATGTGCTGTGTGCTCACTCATTCGTACCCAACTCTGTGACCCCATGGACTGTAACCCACCAGGTTCCTCTGTCCATGGGATTGCCTAGGCAGGAATACTGGAGTGGACTGCCATTTCCTCCTCCAGGGGATCTTCCTGACCCAGGGATCAAACCTGTTTCTCCTGCATTGGCAGGCAAATTCTTTACCACTGAGCCACCTGGGAAGACCTATAGGGATAATAGTACTTGCCTTGTAGCATTTGTGAGAATTACAGGAGTTAATATATCAAGGACTCTTAAAACAATGTCTGGCCTATAGCATGAACTGTGTAAGGGTAATAGCAATAGATGTAATTATTGTTATTACTACTACCACTACCATTAGTCTTAAAACAAATTATTTATTCACTTGACTGTGCTGGGTCGTCACTGCTGTGCTTGGGCTAACTCTATTTGTGGCAATAGAGTGGAGGCTGCCCTTCATTGAGGTGCGCAAGCTTCTGATGTGGTGGCTGCTTTTTGTTACAGAGCACAGCTTCAGTAGTTGCGGCATGCCAGCTTGGCGGCTCCACAGCACGTGGACCTTCCCAGACCTGGGATCAAACCCGTGTCCCCTGCATTGGCAGGCAGATTCTTAACCTCTGGACCACCAGGGTAGCCCTTCTATTCATCTTTTAATGTTCAGTTTAAATATCTCCCACTTGGGGAATTCTTTGAGGATTATCCCAAAGGGTAGCATTTAATCTTTGGTCTGAAAGCGCTTTCTTTGCTTTGCTGTCACCCTTGTCACAGGTGCCCAGGTTAGTGCTAACATAGTACTTCTCTCCTAGCCAGTCCTTCTTTCAAGGTCATTCATTGTATTTCTTGCTGGACACAGTGCTCAAACATAGCAGACATGGTCAGCAAGCAATAGTTTCTTTCCCCTCTTCTTTTTGTGGAATGGTTGAATCTAACTTTTAAAATCTCAAAGTTACTTTTTTTTAAGATTGGCTTTCGAATTTTATTTTTATTACTGTGATGTAAACATATATAAGCCTTCCCTGATGGCTCAGATGGTAAGGAGTCCTCCTCCAGTGTAGGAGACCTGGGTCCGATCCTTGGATTGGGAATGTCCCCTGGAGAAGGAAACAGTTGCTCACTCCAGTATTCTTGCTTGGAGAATTCCATGGACAAAGCAGCCTGGCAGGCTATAGTCCATGGAGTCACAAAGAGTCAGACACAACTGAGAGAATTTCACTCACTCACTCAAACATATATTAACTATAAAAGTGTGTGTAAATATATACATTGTAATATTACATATATATATATAATATATATTATTGACTTTTTCTATTACATTTCTATTGTTTCATTTCTAATTTAAAACATTGAAATTAAAGAATATTATAAAATAAGAATATTCTTTTTAGAATGTGTGTATAGAAGGCAAATACCATGTGAGATAAAAGCATTTTCTAATTATTAATAAAGTCTGCCAAATATTTGAAATTAATATTAGACCAAGAAAAGATTCTATTTTGTAAATACAGTAACAAAAGCCAACATTTGCCCAAATATTGGCTTCTTAAAAAAGTAGAAAAGCAAAATATTTAGAAAAAGAATGTCTTTGGTAGCTGAGTACATGTCCATGCAAAATGTGAGCTTGGATTCAGTTGTTGATACATAGCATCATCTCTGGTTTTCTGTGTATAAAACAGAGACAGGCAAGCCTGATCTGTGTTTGAGACCCTTTTGTGGCAGCAGTGATAAGGTGAAACCTAGTATAATCGGTGTAGTTTCAAAGCAAAGACTTTGAAAATATCACAACTAGTTATAACAAATGTGTTGTTTAGACAGGTTCTGCCTCACTTTCTCTGTCTACCCCGAGGGACTTGGAGTTTTACTATTCTGCTTGCACAGTCACAGACCTGTTGTCCAGTATAATGGTCCAGTTAAATGAATTTACTTGGAAATGTGCTCACTCAAGTCAAGGTCATGAAAGTTTTAACATCTCACTGCCAAGCCTTGATAAGCCACTCACAGGTAGAGAATCCCTTTAATGTTAGTAATTCTTGGCTGAAAAGGGAGGGGTCAGATCATTATTAATGGGAGGAGGCTTAGTTTAGTTCTTGTGAATTTGGTAGTTATTAACAAAGAACCTGAGGGGTGAGAACCGTATTTCTGAAACCACATTTACAAAATGAGTGAAATTATTGGAATACCTTTCCTTCTTGTATGAATCTAATTTTTAAGCTATCTCTTTTCTGACACACACAAAAAAGGTGGAGGACATTTTCCCTCATCCTTAGCAACCTTCAAGAGGCCACACCAATATTCCTCAGGGAATTTGCAACGTTAATAAAAGACATTTTAACAGTGTATCTATACTATTGTATATCCCTGTACCTATTGCTTTCCTGCACTGTAGCAAACAGACACCTTGGTTCCAGAATGTTCCTGAGTGCAACCCAGTAGAATGTTTTGATAGAAATACTCTGCAAGGGATGTCATTGACAGGATCCAGTTTGGGAGTTAAAGTGTTAATTCTAACTATACTCCCCCTCCCCTTCCCCAGCCCCTGGCCCTTCATTAAGCTTAGTTTGGGAAAGTTGGATGTGGTTAAGGATCTAGCTAATTAGTCTATTTCAGATGGAAAACTGTACCAACAAAAACTCTGAACTAAGCAAATTGTGACCATTTGAAATCTGTTTTTTAGTTATAAATCTCAAACTATGTTGCTTGCTTAAAATATGAAAGATATGTTGACAGTCACAAATCGCTTCAGATATTGTAAGTGTTCTACAGTATTTTGAGAGTTGTTAATAAAATTGCATAAGAAACAAAATAATTAGAAATTATATTAGTCAAAGTTAAGATATCAAAATTTAGCATAAACACATTAGTTACTATTATAATTCATATAAATTATTTATAAGCCCTTTCTACTAAGTATTTGCAAACTTGTGTGCTAAGTATTTGCTGAGTAGTATTTCCCTCCTAAATTCCTGTTGTTACCAAAACATCTATTCTTAGGTGTGGGAATCACTGGAGATGGCAGCTGAGGGTTACCTGGCTTATATCTATAATTACCTCTGTTTTCTAATTCATTTGTTCCCATGACCATAACCAGAGACTATAAAGTAAAGGTTTTAGTTAGTATCTCTCAATGCTGTGAATGTTTTTTATTTTCATATACATTTTACAGAAAGCATTTTATTAAAACATATTGCCAGACATATGGACAGTATCTTTCTCTACTAGTACTGCTTCAGTTGCTAATCGGCAAAGATTCATTAAGAGCATAAAAAAATAGTAATAAACCCAATGAGTCACTACCCACTACTTTTTTTCCCTTTGGTGAGTGAAAATATCGATCTCAAAAAATTAAAAACCAGACACTCCTAAGCACGTGGATTTCAGTTTGCTTGTGAGCAGGACTGCCCTGTGACAGGCACATACAGACTGAAGGATCAAAAGCTAGGGTCAGGGTTTGGGGTCATACTGCTGGTGGCTTTTTCCATTAGCTGGTATGACAGTGACTTCCAGCCATCTTCGTTGCCTGGAGGGGAATGTTTACACACATGCATAACTTCTGTCTCTATTTGTGAACACCTCAAAATCCTCACTGTAATACATTTTGGCATCCTCATCTATGGTCTGATGACTAAAGTTTCAGACTATAGTGTATTGGCCATTTTATTATTTATTACTTATAAAAGTGTTTTTTTCAGCTTTCAATTGGCATGTCTTTTTTTAGAGAATGCATTTCAGTGTCCTAGCACCAGGAAATCTTCCTTCTAAGGAAGACTTGGTGAGTAGGACACAGAGCTAAAGAGAACTTTGACAGGTTTGCCAAGGTTGCCAGCTCTCCAGCTTGAGTTCTTACTGCTCAGGTTGTAACAAGTTCTAGACTTTTATGGCATGAGAAGCACCATGTGTGTGCTTAGTCACTCAGTCATGTCTGACTGTTTGCAACGCCCTGCCAGGCTCCTTTGTCTATGAGATTCTCCAGGCAAGAATTCTGGAGTGGGTTGCCATGCCCTCATCCAGGGGATCTTCCCAACCCAGGGGATCGCGCCCAGGTCTCCAGCCTTGCAGGCATATTCTTTACCATCTGAGCCACCAGGGAAGCCTGAGAGGCACCATAATGAAAAATTATTAGCTTTTATTTTCAGAATGTGTTTTGCCCACACATTTCTCTGTTCTACAGCCCTACCCTGTTCTTCTAGCATTCACCACATCTTCAAACCATCCCAGTTGGTAATTTTAAGAAAAACTGGCTGAGTTAGGATCTATTCTCTCAATCATTGTAGCAAGGACTCAGAAGATAGGCTTTTATGTCCTCGTCAAGAAGAATAATGTGTTTTAAGTTTGCCTTTCAAACTTTTAATAAACTTTTTTTTATAAAAACACAAGTTGGAATATATTTTCAAACTGATTGCAATATATAACATCTATTTGCTTTCCCTTACACACACACAAACAAAAGAAAAACAGTAGATTCATCTATGTGGAAAAGATGGATTATATGATGTCTTAGTTTTCATATCAAAGAAAATATTCATGTGAATTAACTAAATGAATTTGGGAGTCAGTGAGATCTATTTGAACCCAACTTACCACTTTTACCTGTATTACTTCTGGCAAGTTTCTTAACTGCCTTGAATCTGGTTTCTCATTTTAAAAGACAGAGATGGTACATGTCTTAAGGAGTGGTTGTAAGAAATAATTGAGATAAAGAACATGAAGCTCTTATTAAGTGCCTGGCATGCAGTGAGTACTAAATAAGCATTAACTGCTTAACTAGTCCTGTTATTACTAAAATAGTTTCTGCTTCTGCTCCCACTGCTGTTTCTATTAATACTTGTTAAGAGTCCACCAATACTCAAACCCTTTCACACTTTCTTCATTGCTCCCTCTCCACTCTATTCTGCTTATTTGACCATTGCCCTATATTTTACAAATATTCCAGAATACTTTTATCCTGCTACTTATTCTTGGAATGCTCTCGTCTTTCTCATCTATTGTAATCTTATTCATTTTTGAAGTACCAGATCAAATGTGTCTTCTCAACTAAATCTTCATCAGTGTGCCTGGGTAAAATCAATCCTTCACACAGCTGTGCTTTCAAATCCCTAGGTCTTCACATTTATTACAGAACTTTAATTTGTTCTTATGGTTGTTTACAACTCTTTTTCTCCGCCCTGCTCCCTGCATTGTATTGTAAGGTATTTGAAATACTTTCTTATCTTTATTTGCTCCTGTTACATACAGTCTTCTCCTATGAGCACAAGGCTTTTCCATATGGCTATAATGCAATCAATACTTGTTGAAATAAGTTGTTATCCAGAATTTTCTAAGAGCAAGGGTTTCCACTCTTTGCTGGTAAAATGAAAGTTGGTGGTCATTACAGATAAATCTGAGACAATATAAGAGACTGAAATATCTGCTAAATAATCAAATGACCTTAACCGTGTTTTAGAATTGTGTGTTTTTTTTTGGTCATATTGTTATTTTGCTAGTCAGTCACCCATAGATGATGTATTAATTTGCTAGGGCTGCTTTAACAAAATACCACTGACTGAGTGGCTTAAACAGAAATTTATTTTCTCATCCCTCTGGAGGCTGGAAATCCAGGATCAAGGTTCTTGCAGGACTGGTCTGTTCTGATGCCTCTGTCCTTGACTCAAAGATGACCACCCTTTTGCTGCTGCTTTACATGGCTGTCCCCCTGGGCTCATGCACCCTGGGTTTCTCTCTGTCCTAATGTCTTCTTACAATGACATCAGCCAGAGTGGATTAGAGATCATCCAGAGGGCTTTATTTTAAGTAAATCACTTCTTGAAAAGCCCAACATCCAGTATGCCATCAGTTGCTTCGCTGGTGGCTCAGATGGTAAAGAATCTGCCTGTAATACAGGAAACCGGGGATCAATCCCTAGGTCAGGAAGATCCCCTGGAGAAGGGAATGACAACCCACTCCAGTATTGTTACCTGGAGAATTCCATGGACAGAGGAGCCTGGCAGGCGGGTTGCAAAGAGTAGGACATGACTGAGCGACTAACACACACACACACCAAAATATAGTCACATTCTGAGGTACTGGCTGTTAGGACTTCAGTGTACAAATTAGGGAGGAACACAATTCAGTCCATAACAGATGACAATTCATTTTCTAGTCAGAATTTTCTGTTTTCCAGAAAATCTCATTTCCTGATAATTAGTCCCCCTGATAATAATATAACTTATGGTACTATGATTCCTCACACATGAGATTTTCCAAATGAGTAATAGAATACAAAGTACCTGTGGGATACTAGGTACTGCTTGAAAGAAAAGGTGTTAGTCTCTCAGTTGTGTCTGACTCTTTGCGACCCATGGACTGTAAGCCCACTAGGCTCCTCTGTCCATTGGGTTCTGTAGGCAAGAATACTGGAGCAGTTAGCCATTCCCTTCTCCAGGGCATCTTCCTGACCCAGGGATTGAACCCATGTTTCCTCTATTACAGGCGGATTCTTTACCAGCTGAGCCATCAGGGAGTTGCTTTGACTTTGGATTTGCAGCAACTGTAGAATCAACTACTGCTTTGGGATGGCTTGGCCTTCCCTCTTTCTCCCAGCTGTCTCATGCTCTCCTCCATCCAACAACATCAGGATTCATACACAATACATACAAATAGTGTTTTTTAAACACAGTCCATTTCAAGAAGAGTTCCCTTGCCTCACATCCAATGGAATCACTGTCCTCGACCATTCCTGTATCTGGTGTCATCAGTGAGTGACAGTGTAGCATACTGGTCAAATATATGGACCTAGGCATCAAAATTCTGAAAGAGATGGGAATACCAGACCACCTGATCTGCCTCTTGAGAAATTTGTATGCAGGTCAGGAAGCAACAGTTAGAACTGGACATGGAACAACAGACTGGTTCCAAATAGGAAAAGGAGTACATCAAGGCTGTATATTGTCACCCTGCTTATTTAACTTATATGCAGAGTACATCATGAGAAATGCTGGGCTGGAAGAAGCACAAGCTGGAATCAAGATTGCCAGGAGAAATATCAATGACCTCAGATATGCAGATGACACCACCCTTAGGGCAGAAAGTGAAGAGGAACCTTTTTAGTTTCTTGATGAAAGTGAAAGAGGAGAGTGAAAAAGTTGGCGTAAAGCTCAACATTCAGAAAACGAAGATCATGGCATCTGGTCCCATCACTTCATGGCAAATAGATGGGGAAACAGTGGAAACAGTGTCAGGCTTTATTTTTCTGGGCTCCAAAATCACTGCAGATGGTGACTGCAGCCATGAAATTAAAAGACGCTTACTCCTTGGAAGGAAAGTTATGACCAACCTAGATAGCATATTCAAAAGCAGAGACATTACTTTGCCAGCAAGGGTCTGTCTAGTCAAGGCTATGGTTTTTCCAGTGGTTATGTATGGATGTGAGAGTTGGACTGTGAAGAAGGCTGAGCGCCGAAGAATTCATGCTTTTGAACTGTGGTGTTGGAGAAGACTCTTGAGAGTCCCTTGGACTGCAAGGAGATCCAACCAGTCCATTCTGAAGGAGATCAGCCCTGGGATTTCTTTGCAAGGGATGATGCTAAAGCTGAAACTCCAGTACTTTGGCCACCTCATGCGAAGAGTTGACTCATTGGAAAAGACTCTGATGCTGGGAGGGATTGAGGGCAGGAGGAGCTGGGGACGACAGAGGATGAGATGGCTGGATGGCATCCCTGACTCGATGGACGTGAGTCTGAGTGAACTCCGGGAGTTGGTGATGGACAGGGAGGCCTGGTGTGCTGCGATTCATGGGGTCGCAAAGAGTCGGACACGACTGAGCGACTGAACTGAACTGAGGCATCAGATGGACTTTGACACATACCAGAAACAAGCTAAAAGGGACTGACACCACCTCTTTCTATGTGTGTGACCTTGGGAAACTTCTAACCTCCCTAAGTCTCAGATTGTTTAGGTTAGTTGCAAGGACTACATGAAATAGCACATTGTGAAGTGCTTGGGCAAGTAGGAAGTACTCAGTCAAGGCCAGTCATTTTTAATATTATTGTTAGTGATTGTATTCATGTTTCTTTCAATTTTTCCTTGCAAATAGCTTATCCAGTAGAAAACATGGACAATAGTAACCTTGAAAAGTTGTAGGAAATGAAGATATCTTGTAAGGTTTTTTCCTTCCTAGTAAGCAGTTCATGGGCTACCCTTGTGGCTCAGCTGGTAAAATTTGCCTACATTGCAGGAGACCTGAGTTTAATCCCAGAGTAGGGAAAATCCCCTAGAGAAGGGCCTGGCAACCCACTGCAGTATTCTTGCCTGGAGAATTCCATGGACAGAGGAGCCTGGTGTGCTACTGTCCATGAGGTTGCAAAGAGTCAGACAGTGAGTGACTTTCACAGAATCAAAAGGAGAAATCTGAGTTCCTAGGTACTTGTGAATGCAAGTTCACCTTTGGATTCAGCCTATTCTGTAAAACAGGGTGGTGAGAATCAAAAAGTATTTCTCTGCTGTTTTATAATAGTAGTCATAACTGCTAAAAGAAATGCACTTAAAAGATTGCAGAAATATTCAGCACAAATTCTGAGTTTCCAGGGGTTACATTCCCATCAATACAAGACTGCTCACATATGAACAGAAGTGCCATGAGCTCAGCCCCCCACTTCTGGTTGTTAGTATATTTCTCTGCTGTTAACAGTGGAGCAAAGACTACATTATCTTTTATTTTCCAGAATTTAAATTGTTTTGGTGTATGTGTAAATCATCCAGTGGCTTCATTAAGTTATTTTAAGATAATAATACTGACAGAGACATTTTTACCTACAAAACCTCAAACAATCATAACAGTATTCCCCATTGGTGCTGAACTGTTTCATTAGTGTTTATATTCTTGCTTGAGCTCATCCCTTTAGTCCTCTTTTATTTCTTTTACTAATTGTTACAAAAGGCTTAAAGAAGAGTGATTACTTTCTACATAAATGTTTTGTTAGTATAATTGCCAGACTCACCTGGGGCTCTGACTCTTACCTTAGCTGACTTTCTAGAATAAATCAATCCATCTGTATTTTAGCATCTTGTAATAGCCACACCTTCATTCCAGTTTAGGTCTCTCTTAAAATTTTGTTGTTCATAATCTCTTACTTTTGGCTTCTTAGTTAATGACCTCTTACTATGATTCTCCTGTGAGTTTCATCCAGTTACAGTATCTGCTCATGCCTCTTTTAGCTAAATTCGCAGACATCATGAGATTTCCAGGATTTTGGTTGGAGTGGATCCGGTCATCCAAAATTGTGATTTTTTTTTTACATTTCAAACACTGAGATGTAAAATAACTCTCGAGTTTTACAGCTGTCAGGAGCTAGAACATATTGAATCAGTTTAAGCCAAAAATATTTCATCTCCAACTTGATTTACTGGATATTTTGGCCAGAAGTGCAGAAATACCATAAATAGTGGTTAGTGATTTACAGGGTAACTACATGAAAGAGTGCTATAATTCAGAATCACAGGATAGAGCATGTGATGAACTCTCGTTATTGTAATATGGCCAAATTGACAGCTTCTTTTCATTTAAGCTGTTTGTTTTCTATGAAGATCACAGACCAAGGTCATTTGACAATGCAGATGACATTCTGCTTCTTTGATCATTCCTTCAAAGATGTTCAAGCAGAATAAAGCATCTAATATTCTACTGACACACAAAAAAGGTTATTCTTATAAGAATCCCAGACCAATAGAACTTTATGTTAGTTTGTGCTGTTGCCAAAGAGAAAAATGTTGGGATACATGTTGAGAAGTGAACTTTTGTATTTAAACAATGCCCCCCACCCCCACGCCCACCCCCCACCACCGAGCACTATTGTTTTATTTGTAAAAACTCTACAGCTTTTAAATTACCTCTCTTTAAAAAAAAAATCCTGATTAATTGCCTGTAATACTTGATTGTGTATTATATGAGTAATTAAAATTACTAGAAGCCTTACTTCTTAACACCTTGAATACTTAACACCAAGAATACTCATTCTTGAATCCACAGACTCTAAATATCACCTTGACTCTAAATGTCAAGGCCATCAGTACAACAGTCATAGGACTTCCCCAGTGGCTCAGCTGGTAAAAAACCCCCTGCCAATGCAGAATACGTAAGAGACATGGGTTTGATCCCTGCGTTGGTTAGATCCCTTGGAGAAGGAAATGGCAACCTGCTCCAGTATTCTCGCGTGGAAGATTCCATGGACAGTGGAGCCTGGCGAGTTATTGTCCATGGGGCTGCAAAGAGTTGGACATGACTGAACACGCACATAAGTCATAGATTCTTTCTCTGTAGCCTATCCTTGCTCTCTTTTCCCACGTCCAGTTCAATGTTTGCCTGGATTTAGATCCTATTATCTTTGTTTTGAACTTCTCGTCCTTACCTTTCTGAGCTATGTCAGTAGTTATTTGATTTCCCTGAGTTTGACCTTCAATGTTTCCTAAGGCATAATTTTCCTAAACCAAGTGTGTTCTGCTGCCCAGGCAGTGAATAGACGAGAGTGAGTTATCGGTGTTTGGGATGAGTTCAGGCAGAAGGACCCCTTGTCAGCAGTCACTGACAGCTTCAGGCAGCCTCCTTCTTTCATTCAAGAGTGCCAGACAAATGTCAACATTTTTAATGTGTGTCCTGACTAACAGAGGGTGTTTACACCCATCCTCCTATCTTGCTGCTTCTGCCTTTTTCCTGTAAACCCTGAGCTGACCTACCAAGTGCACTGAAGATCCCACCCAGTCTGGAACCAAACCCAGTTAAATCTGCCTTTTATTCTCCCTCCTTGAGGGAAGGATTCAGGAGAATAATCCTTTCTCATCCTTGAGATATCCACAGGCCCAGATATTTAGTTCAGTTCAGTTCAGTCGCTCAATCGTGTCTCTTTCAGTTCAGTTCAGTCGCTCAGTCGTGTCCGACTCTTTGAGACCCCATGAATCACAGCACGCCAGGCCTCCCTGTCCATCACCAACTCCCGGAGTTCACTCAAACTCACGTCCATCGAGTCAGGGATGCCATCCAGCCATCTCATCCTCTGTCGTCCCCTTCTCCTCCTGCCCCCAATCCCTCCCAGCATCAGAGTCTTTTCCAATGAGTCAACTCTTCGCATGAGGTGGCCAAAGTATTGGAGTTTCAGCTTTAGCATCAGTCCTTCCAAAGAACACCCAGGGCTGATCTCCTTCAGAATGGACTGGTTGGATCTCCTTGCAGTCCAAGGGACTCTCAAGAGTCTTCTCCAACACCACAGTTCAATATCACCCAGATATTAGGCACAGATATTAGGCCTTATTCCTTCTAATTCCTCTTCCTCTTCATACTCTTTAAGTCTTTTAATCTCTTCCATCCCCTCCTTTTAAACTTAAGACACTGCCACCTTCCTTTCTCTCTCTGCAGCCTGATTCTCAAATGTGTAGATTTCAGCACTGTCAACTCTTCAGCTCCTACCCATCCTATCATACTTCTCTGCCAATGTCCCGCCTTGGATTGTCAGACCTGCCCTTTGCCTTTTGGGTCCTTATCCCAGCACTGCTGAATGCCACTAGAGAAAACCAAACTGTTTAAGCTGATTGGTACAGTCAACCCAAATATGTCATCTCCTCTTCAGCTGCACAGTAGCAGCCCCTTCCATGTATCCCTGTTATCTTCCCTAATCCAATACCAGAGTTTGCTCCAAGTATCTTCAAAATCCCTACTTTATCCTTAACCTCCTAAAAGAATGGCTTCATTGCTACTTCAGTGAAAAATATGAGAAATAATTGCCCTCAAACTTCCTATTTTTACACCAATAAACATGCCTGTATTTGTTCCTATTCTTACTTGTTGTTGGAGGTGTGAGATAAGAGGTATAGATCACGGAAGCCTCACGCTCAACTTTTAATCACTACTTAAATAGAGAGGATTTGCCTCTCTATTTAAGAATCAGTCAGAGACTGATTCTTCCATCTCTGCTGTAGAAAGTATCCCCTCCATGTCCTAGCTACCACATTTGCTCTTGTTTTACCTTCTCAGTTTTTCCTTCTTTTGGCTTATTTCCCAGTACATACACCTTCTCAGATCTCCCCAACTTATTTTTTTTTTTTAAATTCTCACTAATGTTTCCTCCTCTCTTTTATCTACTAATAATTCCTTCTCTTCTCTGCCAGTCTTTTTGAAAGAGAAACCCGTCTTCAACATCACTGCTTCATTATGCATCTGCTCCTCAGTGGATTCCATTCCCCACACTCCACAGACTTTGTTCTTGATAAGGTTTTTGAATGACTTTCTAATTTGCCAGATCTAACAGTCGTATCTTCATACCACTGTAAATGACTTCCTCCTTGAAATGTTCTGTGTGTTTGGTTTTCATAGCATCAATCTCTTGGTTGGTTTGTTCATTTACTTAACAAGTGACTTCCTGTTGTGTTCTGGGAAGTCTCATAAGGTGCTGTGGATGCTCAACTAGACGACAAGCGGTGTAGACATGGTGCCTGCCCTTTGAGAGCTTACGCTGTGTGCTGTTTATATTTTAGACTGTGCCTTTTTGACTATTTAGATGCTGCCTCATCTTTCAAATAAATCTTTAGATATTGCCAACCAGTGGGATTTCATCCTCTGCCTTCTTTTTCATTCCAAGTAGTCTGTAAAATGAACTTAGCCAAGTCTTCACCAACTTGTATTCCTTGTGTTCTTATGACTCTCACATCCGTCATGAGTTATAATTCCATATTTCTAAATGCTTACTTATCTTCGGTTTCCAATTTCAATGAGCAGTATGATCATCTTATACCAGAAATTTGGGAGTTATCCTTTCATCCTCCTCCGTTTTTAATCACACTTACTCAGTCAGAAAACTTCTGCAGATTATATTTATCTTTTATCCTTCACATTTCTAAAAACTTTATTCTTTCCTGAATAGATCATTCCCTTCTTTGATAATATTTATACCAGAAATATTGGGACTCCCCCCCCAAAATGACTGGATGAGCATAACAGTGAAAATTAATGGAAGAAAATACTTTGATCCTCTTCAGCCATTTGCATTTGTTTCAAGACATTTTATAAACTTATACCAAGTTAGTGACATTAATTACCTGAGAGAATATCTCTCAGGGCTTAGACAAATGAGTTCACAGCAGGCAGGTATGATGTTTTTTAAGTAAATGACAAAAATACCATAGAGTAAGTTTAAAGTTGCAGTTTTTTGTTTTTGTTTTTTTTTAAGTCTGGGATTTAATCAAGACATTTACTTTCTGTTCATAACTGGAACACTACTAGACACATTTAACAGTCTGTTTCTGCTAACCCAACCAACTGTTGAAAATAATGTGTTTTATGAGGTGTTAGAGGTATTTTAGCCACTCTTGATCTCTTGATTGTCTTAGGTAATAGATCAGCATGGATGAAAGACATTTACAGATCATTTCAAACTGTCTTCTTAGCCAGTACCTATAAATTCCTCTATCACTAAATCGCTCATAATGCCTGTTAATAAACAGCAGAAAGTATATGTCTAGTTTAATCTCTTTCCAGTTCTCTATCATGCCTTCTGATGGAAATAATAATAATGAGCTGATTATATATAAAACTGACTACTGACTTTTATCATTGGATTATGAAATAAGCTTCCCCCCACCCCCCAAAAAGGAAGTGATTTGATCTGGTCTAAGCAAATGCTTTACTGGAAAGTTTTCTCACATTGGCAGATGCTATAAAATCAAAGTAAACAACAGTGAGTACCCAAGTGTTAAATTCAGGGCAGAAGAGCAGTGTTAGATAAACAAGATGAAGGAAGAATCTTAATAATCTCCCAAACTGGTTAATTAACTTAAAGATGATTCACCCCAGTTCTTGACTTTTTCCCTAAGAGACTTGTGAGTTTAGTCTTCCTAGTAGTCTTACTTCCTTTTCTTTTCCTTGAAAAAAGGCAATTTATTCTTAGTTTGGCAAAAAGCAAGTGAAAAGAAATTAAATGAATAGCAATTGACATTTAGAATACAAAAACTTGACAAACTGGGTTAGACAAAGTTGATAGTCTAATGAGTAGCTACCATGTGGTCTCATGGTCCTTGCTGTCACCTGAGCTTTGGAAGGGACTATTTCGGAGCATTGCCACAATAGTGGTTCTCAAAGATGCCATATTCCCCACATATCAAAGTGGTTAGGATAGAGTCTCTTAGCAATTAAGAGAACTGTAAACATCACTGGGAATAGTTTATAGTTACACATTGCATTGAAATGTTGTGGTCTTTAATAGGTGTGATAATATTGTAAGAGAGATTTGGAAATGTTAGGAAAGAGGGATACTCCTCAGAGAAATAATCTAATCTGTGGTAACTCAGACTTGATTTTTCTTATTCAGCAATGTGGGAGCTGTTATTAACACATTAAACTGTTGATTTTCCCACTACACATATTTCACAAGTATAGTTACTTTGACTCTTTTCTTTTGAGAGCATGAAAACCCCAGTGGGGAATATTAGGAATTTAAGGAGGTAGCAATTAGAAAACTGCCCTGCTCTATATAGTTAGAATTCAATGATTTTAACTATTATATGTTTTTATTTAAAACCTAGTCAATATGTGAGTGTAGCTTTCTTCACATATAGCCTTATCTGAAAACATCGTTTATTTTCTGAACTCAGTATCATTTCTAATCATTTATTTTCTCCCCTCTGCTCCTCATAGCTTATAGTTCTACAAAGTTGTTCCTAAAAGGTCAATTGATTTTGTATATTGATCTATTTCAAAATGTGAATGAGCTATACAGTGAGGTTTTGGAACACCTGAGTAAAAGAAATTATCTCTGGGAGATGGATATGTGGGAAGGTGAAGCAGAAAAACTAACGAGTTCTGAAACTTCATTTTATATTTCAATATAATAATATATAAAAAAGGAGGAGGAGGAAGAAAAATACTTCCTAAATCAGTTGAGAAGGAAAGAATTACTTTGTCAAAAGCAGACAAAGACATTACAAGGAAAGAAAACTACAGACCAATGTCTCTATAAACAAACACAAAAGTCCTTCTAAAAATATTAGCAGATTGAATTTAGTGCAATATAAAAAAGGGGTAATATGTTACAACCAAGTGAGGATTATCCCAGGAATGAAATGTTGTATAACTTTCAGCAGTTAATCAATGTAAATTTTCATATTAATATAATAAAGGAGCTAAATCAAATGATTATCTGAATCAATGCAGAAAAAACATTTGACAAAACTCAATATCCATTCCGAATACAAATTCTGAGAAATATAAGAATATAAGGGAACTGCCTCATTCTGACGCAGGGTATCTGTAAAAACCTACTGCAACATCATAGTTAACTATGCTTTCATAAATCATAAAGAATTGCATAATCAAATGCATTATAATTCTTTTTCTCTGAGATAGAAAACAAGGCATGGATATCCTATCTCGTCAGTTTTATTGTTTATTAGAGATCCTAGATACTACAAACACTACAAGAAACATAAGAGGCATACAGATAGTAAGCCTAATGTAAAAAAGTTTTGAAAATAACATAATTATATGTATAGAAAATAGTAAGGAATGTATGAAAACATTACTAGAACTAAGATGTGAGTTTAATAAGGTTAAGGAATATAAGGTCAATATAAAAATATCTTGTGTTTCTAAATATTAGGAATGAATAATTGGAAATTAAAATTTTTAAATATTAATAGTACTATTTGCAATAGCAATGAACCCATGAGATACTCAGAGATAAATTTAACAGAATATATGCTATGCTAAGTCACTTCAGTCGTGTCCAACTCTGTGCGACCCCAGAGACGGCAGCCCACCAGGCTCCCCCGTCCCTGGGACTCTCCAGGCAAGAACACTGGAGTGGGTTGCCATTTCCTTCTCCAATGCATGAAAGTGAAAAGTGAAAGTGAAGTTGCTCAGTCGTGTCTGACTCTTAGCGACCCCATGGACTGCAGCCTACCAGGCTCCTCCATCCGTGGGATTTTCCAGGCAAGAGTACTGGAGTGGGGTGCCATCGCCTTCTCCAAACAGAATATATGCAACACTTTAATTCTGGAAACTACAAAATATTTGTCAAATAAAGAAAACCTAGATAAATTTTAAAAATATGCTATATTCTTGGATTGGAAGACAATATTGTTAAGATGTCCATAATTTGGTTTACAGATTCAATGTAATCCCAGTCACTTAAATTTTAATATTCATGTTTTGCATTAGCTTTGTCCTGAAACTATTGCCTGTGATATATTTATTTGTAGGTAAATATTGAACCAAAAAATTCTGTGAATGCATACACATGTATACACACACAACACTTTATATGTATGCATGCAGTAAAGCCAAATAAGATGTGAGCTAAAACAGAATCCAAATTCATGTCCTAAATTAACTGCATATACTATCCTTCAATAAAACTTTAGAAATCTTTCAGCAACAGTTTATTTGACTACGTAGGTATAGGAAGAATATTCGAGCTGGTACATCACAATAGGGGATTAAATATGGTGTCAGAAAAACTTGGGTTTAAATCCTGGTTGGCAATGGTGTTATCTTTTGAAATTTATCTAGTTTCTTTAATCTTCTAATTTCTTATCTATAAAATGGGAAATGCTTTGTCATCATATTTTGCCTAGATTTAATGAGATAATTTATCTAAAGCATTTAAGATGTCTGCTACTTCAGTTCAGTTCAGTTTGGTCACTCAGTCGTGTCTGACTCTTTGCGACCCCATGAACTGCAGCACACCAGTCTCCCTGTCCATCACCAACTCCCGGAGTTCACCCAAACTCATGTCCATTGAGTTGGTGATGCCATCCAACCATCTCATCCTCTGTCGTCCCCTTGTCCTCCTTGCCCTCAATCTCTCCCAGCATCAGGGTCTTTTCCAATGAGTCAGCTCTTTGCATCAGGTGGTCAAAGTATTGGAGTTTCAGTTTCAACATCAGTCCTTCCAATGAACACCCAGGACTTATCTCCTTTAGGATAGACTGGTTGGATCTCCTTGCAGTCCAACGGACTTTCAAGAATCTTCTCTAACACTACAGTTCAAAAACATCAATTCTTCGGTGCTCAGCTTTCTTTATAGTCCAACTCTCATATCCATGCATGACTACTGGAAAAACCACAGCCTTGACTAGATGGACCTTTGTTGGCAAAGTAATGTCTCTGCTTTTTAATATGCTGTCTAGGTTGGTCATAACTTTCCTTCCAAGGACTAAGCGTCTTTTAATTTCATGGCTGCAGTCACCATCTGCAGTGATTTTGGAGCCCCCCCAAAATAAAGTCAGCCACTGTTTCCACTGTTTCCCCGTCTATTTGCCATGAAGTATTGGGACAGGATGCCATGATCTTAGTTTTCTGAATGTTTAGCTTTAAGCCAACTTTTTCACTCTCTTTCACTTTCATCAAGAGGCTCTTTAGTTCTTCTTCACTTTCTGCCATAAGGGTGGTGTTATCTGCATATCTGAAGTTATTGATATTTCTCCCGGCAATCTTGATTCCAGCTAATTCTTTATTTATTTATTTTTGGTTGCTCTAGGTCTTCTTTGCAGCATACAGGCTTTCTTTGGTTGCAGTGAGAGGTGGCTTCTCATTGAAGTGGCTACTCTTGTTGCGGGGCATTGGCTCTAGGCACACAGGCTTCAGTCGTTGAGGCTCGTAGGCTCTAGAGCATGGACTCAGTAGTTGTGGTGCTCAGGCTCAGAAGCTCCACGGCTTGTGGAATCTTCCCGGTACAGGGATTGAACCCACGTACCCTGAAATCACAGGTGGATTTTTATCCACTGTACCACCAGGGAAGTCCAATAGTTTTTATTATTCTTGATAGTGATGGTGACCTGATATTAGAGGCAGTAAACACTATATACTACACATTACATAATATATACTACAATACAGAAAATATCCAATGATCATTACAATTAATTTATTAAAACTACAGTATGGTAGATTAAAGTAGATATATAATAACTTTATCATAGGAATTTTATATAAGTGTTTGTTATGTTTTTGTTCAAAATAACCTCAAGATAAAATGTACCACATTTCATAAAACAGATTCCTTGATGATACTATTTCATAATACTTTAGATCTATTAAAAATCACTTGGATCTCTTTTAAAAATATGGTGTAAGGTCTATAAAGTGGATTCAGATATTTAGCAGATACTTATTTGACATTACAATTCCAGTTTCCCCTAACTTGAACTGGTGTAAAATTATACATACATACAAAATTATACATACAAAATCAGCACATAGGAGTACTAATATGTTACCCATATTAAACATTAAAAAAATATATATATTATTTAAGTATAGTTGATTTACAATGTTAATTTCTGCTGTACAGCAAATGATTCACTTATATATAGATTCTTTTTCATATTCTTTTCCATTATGGTTTATCACAGGATATTAAATATAGTTTCCTGTGCTATACAGTAGGGGCTTCTCTGATGGCTCAGTGGTAAAGAATCCGCCTGCCAGTGCAGGAGACACTGGTCCAGTCCCTAGGTTGGGATGACCTCTTACCTTGGTAACAAGTCTGTTCTCTATGTCTATGAGTCTCTATCTATCGTAATCTCTAGTTGCATCCATGTTGCGGCAGGTGGCATTATTTCGTTCTTTTTTATGACTGAATAATATTCCATTGCATGTATATAACAAATGTGACTTAATGGGATTCTTTGCTCAAAGTCTCTGAAGGCTGTAATTAAAATGTTGTCTGGACTATGCCTTTACCTGGAGGCTTGACTGAGGGAGAATCAAGTTTCCAAGCTCATTCAGGTTTTTTCCTAGAATTCATTTCCCTGTGGCTTTAAAAGAGGCCCCTCCTCCCCCCCAAAAATGAGGCCCCTTGCTTCTTACTATTAATTGGAGGCCCCATTAGGTCAAAGAGGCTGTTTCTACTACAAGGCCCTCTGTCAGCAGTTTGCAGCATGGCTGTTTGCTTCTTCAAGATCCACAGGAGAATCTCGTGCATGCCAGTGTGCTAAGACAGAGTCTTAATAACACATAATCATAGATGTGACATCCTATCACTGTTTCCATATTCTCTTGATTAGAATAAAATCACTTGCACTAAAGGGGAGAGGAGCCATCCTGGGTGGGTGGAGATCATGGAGGTCATCTCAGAATTCTTCCTGCCACAGGGAATGAGCCCAGTAATGTTTCTTGGTGTAAAAAGCCCAAAGTCCTGATATTCTGGGTCCCATTAAATGGGATATGGGAAAGAACAGGTACTTCAAGAGTCAGATGGGAATGGCACAGGGTCTAGGGTAGAAGCTTTTCTGCAATAGTGGTTGTCTTTTAGTACAAGTGAGAGAGGGTTGGGGAAGCTGAGGCAAAGAGAAGTAACAGGAGGTGGGGCAGCTCTGTGAAAGGGTAAACTCTGTTTCTTCAGTGGGTGCCAATTTTAACAGCTTGATATCATGCCAAGTTAAGGACCACCAAGAATAAGGGCTTTTAAATCCCCTCACCTTTCACTGCCACAGTCTATTCGACACTTTACTGACAGCTGTCAAAGCACTTCACCCTTCATTGTAAATATAGAAAAAACAATTACCATGCATTAGCATTTACTTAAAACAATATGAATTCAAGGTATTTCTCAAGATAGCTTAGCTGGACACAAGGCCAAAAACTATCTAAGCATGTGCTGGTGTCTTTCCATACTTCGTTATTTGTAAAAGCCTTTAAATGAATTGTAAACATTCTAGCTTTGAATTAGACAACATGTTTTGCCTGGAAAGGTGGCGTGAAAAGGTGCAAAGATGAATGCTGGATACACGAAGTTATTAGTTGTGGTTAAAGTTAACTGTATACAATGAAAAATCCATTTGGCTTTCTTCCACTTTTAAGACGTCTAGAACGCTCTCTGTCTTCTGGCGCTGCCATCCTTTTAGCACAACTTTAGGTCCTAATGGCAGGGAGCTGAAATTTCTATGTCAGTTTCTATGGCTTCAAAGCTTCTGATACCAGCCATCAGTTCTGAATTCTAGAAAGGAAGAAAGAGGAAGACAGTCAAGGGTAAGAGAGAGGGTATCCTCTGAAAGCCCCCCTTTTAAAAGCCTTTGTGGACATTAACTTCCATTTTCATCTCCTTGACCAAACTGGTAATGAAGGAGGCTGGGTAACACAGTCTGTACTGGCATATTGCCACAGGAAGAAAGTCAGTGTACTGTAATAAGGAGAGGAGGCATGCTGGTTTTGCAAGTAGCAGTCTCTGCCACATACTACAAATGCAATCTTGCAGTGGTATCTAAACTGGGGAAAAGATTGCTTATCCATTCATCCATTTATCCTTCACAATTCTGGATTCTAAAGGTAGAATTATAATGAAATAAGATGACTCATATTGAGGGGTAACTGCTTTGTAAGTGTCATTAGTAAGGGTACTATAACTTATGTTTTATATTGAGACATAACATTAATATCTCAACGACTAAACCTATTTATTCCACTAAGCAGCAGTTATGGATGATGGATTTCTCTTTGCAGAGAACATATTGTTTTTGTTAGGCACTTTTCTAATACTTTATTTTCAGTGTATTTTGCAAATTGTATATTGGCTCTCATAGTCAATGACTATGCTGGAGAGTTTGGATAGTAACTCAATTTCTTCATCTTCCCTGTGCTTAACACCCAGGTCCTGCTGATGACTCCTCAAGGAATTTTACTAATAAATTCCTCATATGGAAATTACTGATGATTCAAAATATTGAAAGGCAACATCTTTATAACAAATATTTTGACAAAGATTAACATATAGTGATATGTTCATTTGGCAATGGTATTTTAGAACAAAAAAATGTGTAAGCTTTCCAAATCATGAAACAGGAAAGCTTCCATGTTTACACTGTACAAAAACAACATGCTGTGTTTAGCAGTTTCTTTCCAAATAATATTCACAAGTAACAGGTATATTACTCATTTGAAATAAATTCTTAGAAATTCTTTCTGTGTTCAAGTTTAGTTAAAATGCCAAACCATGGAATGGCACTTTAAACCAACAAAATGTTTTGTTAGGGTTCTATTGGAGTTACCTTTCAACCACTAAATGAGATAAATAAGCCATTTCTTTAAGGTAATGAACATTTTAGCGTAAAGTTAGAACTTTTTTAGGCTTTCCTGTGTTTGCAATCATGTCATAATCAATGTGATTCAGGTACGGTTGCTCAATCCACTACGAATCCATCTATATCTGCTTTTGTCCCTGATATGTTTCCAAGGATATAAAATATTTGTCACATGTTTAGCTGCAATCAAGATATACCATGTCTAGAACAGTTCTCTGATTTACAGTCAAGCTACCTGTCACAAAGGAATTGAGGTTAATTTGGCATAACTAGTTGGCAGAAAACTTGTACTTGCTTCTGGTTAATTTCATTTCCCCAACTGCTCACCAACCATTTGCATAACAAACTTCAATCACATTTCAACACTTAACACCTTTATGATTGTTTCCCAGACCTCTCATCTCCCCCAGGCTTTATTACTATCTATTGGAATCTCCGCTAGCATTTCAAACATAATATATGCAAAATGGAACTCTTGTTTGTTCCATATCCACCTTCTATCTAATTACCTACAACACTTCCTTTTTTTTTTAAGTTAATGACCAAATTACCTTCCTGGTCTCTCTAAATCAAATTCTTGGAGAATCCCTTTTTTGTCCCCTACTTCCAGTCAGCTTTCTAATACCTGTTTTATCTGTCTCTTTTCTCTGATCCCAGGGCCATTATCTCAGTGCAGGTACAATTTCCTCTTGCCTGGACTATTAGAATCGACTTCTTGTTGCTCACCCTACCATGAGTCCCTTGTTCCTCTAATCAGCCATACACATAGCTGCCAGATTAATTTTCCTGAAGCACAGCTCATGTCATTCAGTGCTCGCAAACCTCCATGGCTCCCCACTAATAAATAGAATTTAGACTCTTTAGCCTGGCAGTCGGGCCCTAGTCTAGTGACAGCCCTCTTCGCTGACCTTGGTGCTGAGAGAGCCTTCAGAGCGTGTGACATGCCTTGTGTTCTGTGTGCTTGTTCACTTCTCCTCCCCCCATCTCTGACCATTCAGCAAGGGACAGTGCAAATGTTCGTGAAGCTTTTACTGTTCCCGCTTTTGAAAAGTGTTTTCTTCTTCGTCTGAATGATCCTAACTCTTCCATCTTTCTCCATCATGGCATAGGTCTTCTTCTGAAAGTCACAGCTATATTAGAGTGTTAGCCTAGAGGGACAGAGTGCCCCTTACTCACCTTGGCAGTGTTCAGAGTATATGTCACCATCTGAATACATCATTCATTTTTTGTATCTGTTTTTCATTCTTAATTAGAAGGCATTGTTCTTAATGGTCTTTCTGAGTTGACTGTCTTCCTTTCATAATTTGGTGGCTTCTGCCTTTCTCTGCGTGCTGCAATTCATGGGGTCGCAAAGAGTCGGACACGACTGAGCGACTGATCTGATCTGATCTGACACTGTTAGTCTTGTGAAGTACCCCACATTATAAGCATATCTCTTTCTATCATGTACCACCTGCCAGTCCCTTTCCTCCCCTACCCACCCCTCACTGTCTTTTAAAAACACTTTTAAGATATATTTTCACCTTTGAGATTGTATATTTTTTATTGAGATGAAATTCACATAATTTGAAATTATTTTAAAGCAAACAACTCTGTGGTATTTGGTTCATGTACAATGCTGTGCAATTGGCATCTCCAGCTAATTCTAAAACATTTTTAAGATATTGAAGGAAATCCCATACCCATTAAGGAACTAATGCCCTCTTTTCCTCCTCTCCAAGCCTCTGGCAATGATATATTTTCTAGGGTTCACCTGGACATTTCATATAAAGGGAACCATACACTGTATGACCTTTTGTGTCTGGCTTCTTTCATTTAGCACAATGTTTTCTAGGTTTATCCATGTTTATCCATGTTCATGTACCAGCACTTCATTCCTTTTTATAACTGAATAATTTGTTGTATGTCTCTCTGTGTGTATGTGTGTATATACACACACACACACATATATATGTGTGTGTGTGTGTGTGTATACAACATAAATATATATATATAGTCCATTCAGGTGGTTTGGGAATTGTTTCCACTCTGGACTATTGTGAATAGTGCTGCTATGAGCATTCTTCACGTCTTTTGGATATATAATGAGAATAGGCGTTGCTGGGTCATATAGTGATTCTATATTTAACTTTCTGAGGAACTACTAAACACACACACTCTCTCTTAATCAATGGTGGGTTCAGTCTTGAGTACCTTTCTCATAATGCCTTAAGAATATCTAAGAGATCACATTTTCTCCCCTGTGTCAGAATTTATGCTCTGATTCACAGTTATCAGCCTAAATAGTAGACTTTATTTCCCTTCCCCTTGCCCTTCATTCCCTTGACACTTCCTAGACTGTCTACCACTGTGGTTCTTTTTTTCTATATCACATCTATTGTTCTTTTTTGTATCTTATTTGATCTGGGTTTAGAACATCTTTATCCAGTGGGCAAGGCTGCCAAACACTTTCTTTCTCATCTTCTTGCAATTTTGCTCTGTCCCTACTAGGAGCCAATGATTCCAAAATTGTAAGTCACTATCCAGAGAAACAAATTCTACTATATTTCTCTTTTTTAGCCAGCTTTTCACTTTTATGTGATTTTTTTCAAAGGCCAGAGCTTGAACTGGAAAAAAAAGCAGCTTAATATCTTATGTATTCCAGAATTTCACAAATCTGTAGGGAGATAGTTTTATATTTTTATTCGTCCAGGGCCATTCATCAGAAATAGTGATGTCTGAAGTCTGTTGTATTTGGGATACTCATCCAAGGTAGGAAACATAGCACCTGGTTGAGATAATAGTCCATCTGTGGGACCCTCAAAAGGGAAGCTTCATAATAAGCAGAGGACCTCCCACTTGCTAGGGTCTCTATAGCTTCCTTTGCATCATTGCTACTGCTGCTATTCCAGAGGAACGGTTTGACCTTCTCTTACAAGAAACTGATTTCTATCAAGAGTTCCAGGAGCTCAGAAGTTCTACCTTTCTTTCCCTTTGGTGTGAGATTCCTCCTCATTTCAAACTCATGACACTGGTTTGCTTTGCCCACCACCCACAATACATCCTCCTTTCTGGTCCAACTCGACTATTTTTTCCTATTCTCTCTAGGAATTCCCCATTCTAATAAACCAAAAGAAAGAGAGGGCTTCCCTAGGCTCATTCATCAACAAGTATTTCTTGACATGTGCCCTGCAGTCTTCGAGGCACTAGGGATATAGCAGCTAGCCAAACAAAGTCCTTGTTCTCATAGTTTTATAGTCTAGTGAGTGGATGTATCTACAAAACAAAGAAATAAATCTATGATGTGTAGTTTATCAATTACATATGACAATTGATAAGTGCTGTGAAGAAAAGTAGCATAGCATAAGGAGAACCAGATGATGCTATTTTAAATATTGAAGTCATAGAAAGCTTCTCTGATAAGGTGACCTTTGAGCCTGCCAGGGGACTGAGGAAAAAGTCCTAGTAAAAGATGCTGGTGTCTTGGACTAGAGTGGTTGGGATGGCTGTGATTTTTCTTCTGCTGGGAGCTCACTTTACATTGCTGCTGCTGCTAAGTCACTTCAGTCGTGTCCAATTCTGTGCGACCCCATAGACGGCAGCCCACCAGACTCCCCCATCCCTGGGATTCTCCAGGCAAAAACACTGGAGTGGGTTGCCATTTCCTTTTCCAATGCATGAAAGTGAAAAGTGAAAGTGAGGTCGCTCAGTCGTGTCCGACTCTTAGCAACCCCATGGACTCCTTCATCCATGGGATTTTCCAGGCAAGAGTACTGGAGTAGGGTGCCATTGCCTTCTCCACACTTTGCATTAGAGCACACAAAAACCCCTGCTCTTCTTGAGAAGCAGACCAGTTAGTGTACATCCTGTAGTTCATAAAAGGTGTCTTTAGTTTTCATTCTTCTTTGTCTCAAATGGAACTTCAGTTCTTTTTTTACATGCCCTGTATTCTCTTACAAAAATTGTTACTTTTATATACTTAACCAGTTGATCTCAAACTTGAAACTTGGAGAAACATCACCAGTAAGGACTGTTTAAAGTGGAAATTTGAATAAGCACCCTGGCAGGGTATTATGCAGATATCTTGGGCTGTATTTTGAGAAAAACTATTTATAGTCCCAATCTCCCTTAAGTCCCAAACTGCTCTCAATAACAAAAGCAATAAAATGAGTTACTAAGCACTTTCTGCCTTTCTGATCATCACAACTTTAACAGAATGTATTCTTGATATTAGGTTAAAAGTTTTGTCCAGGTTCACATGGCTAGTATCAGGCAGGTCTAGCATTCAAACCTACCCTGTCCTATGTCTTGAACTGTATGGGTTCCTCTGTTCTATACTGTTTAATAAATCACTAACTGATCACACTGACATTATCTAATGGAATCGCCTGCCTTTCATAGGAATAAGCAATATTTTAATTTCCTGCTTCTAGCTGTTTTCACACTGGTTAAGATTGCTCAGAATTTTTTCCTAGAAAGAGCTGTTTATACTCCTAGTGATAATCTATACCAAAAGAAAAATTAAATAACAAATCTTATATAATCATCAAGGTTTGAGACTTTTCTTTAAAAAAAGATTATTTTCAGTTCCTAAAATCAAGTGCTATGATTCTCTTTAATAATCTATATATAAGAATCTAAAATACTATGTTAAGCTTAGCCCATTTTCAATAACTGAGGTTTTTTTAATTAATTGCAAGATCAATATAACAAAATTAAAGAAAATGCCATCAATTTTAATGAAAATTAAAGAAGTGCCATCAATATGGCAGGCTGAATGAATGTTAAATTCCCTCTTTCTATAAACACTTAAAAAGACCAAATATAATACAAAGTTGACCTTGAGGAAAAAAACTGGGAAAACAAAGTGAAGTAAACTCAACACGTGAAGGTGTTGCAGTCTGGGTGGTTACCAAGCTATATATAGGTCCTATCTTAGTGCAGGAAATGTGGTTTGTGTAAGCTGAGGTGTGTGTGAGAATTGAGACAGAAACCTCTATAGAAGGCCTGGGCCGTGAAAGGCCTGACCTCCCCAGGGAAAGGCTAACCAGCAAACTTTAGTTGTTTAGTTGTTTCCTAATACTGTGGGTAGTTTGTTCTGTTTCAGGACTCTGAATGACAAACAAAAAACAAATCAACAACAAAAAGCAAAAGAAGGTCCAGGCTGTCACTGTAGAGAATGTATTTGTTGTTCTTTACTTGCTAAATTGTGTCTGACTCTTTGCCACCCTATGAAGTGCAGCAAACAAGGTTTCCCTGTCCATCACCAACTCCCAGAGCTTGCTCAAACTCATGTCCATTGAGTCGGTGATGCCATCCAACCATCTCATCCTCTGTCACCCTCTTCTCCTCCTGCCTTCAATCTTTCCCAGCATCAGGGTCTTTTCCAATGAGTCAGCTCTTCTCATCAGGTGGCCAAAGTATTGGAGCTTCAGCTTCAACATCATTCCTTCCAATGAGTATTCAGGGTTGATTTCCTTTAGGATGGACTGGTTTGGTCTACTTGCTGTCCAAGGAACAGATTGATATGTGTCCTTTTAATCTTTTTTTTTCCTGAAGGAAAAAATATATGTGTTGGGGTTAGGAGAAAAGGGGACAAATGCATAACTTTACAAAAAGACAACTGTGTTCTTCACAGTTTTGTATTTGGCTTTTTACCTTTAACATATTATGAACATTTTTACTGCCAGTGTAGCTCTATAATTATTTTTAATGGCTATGTATAGAATTTTAGTATTGGGATACATCATAATTCATATAAACTAAGAATGGACTTACCAGAATACATTTGACAACTTTTCTAATTATTTACCTACATCTTGTGTTTCTTTAATATTCTTCAGCTATGTTTCTTTGATATTCTACAGCTTATTTTTTAACTTACTTTTTAATGTACCTCTGTAATAGAGGCTGGACTTGGAAAATATTAGAGATAAGAAATTCATGTTTCAAAACAAAACAAAACAAATTCATGTTTCCTATTAATTTTTTGCTAAGGACATAATAAAGGAGCATTGGTACTAATTGGCTAGTATTGGGTTTTCTCAGCATTTAGGCTGCACAGGATATCAGTTTGTTTGTAAGATTATGTGCTGCTTTATTGGCATACTAGTTTAATTTTGCATTTGCATGGACACAGCTCTACGTGTCTAAAGCAATGATGAGTAGTGTTTATATATTGCTGCGTAACAAGATATGCCAAAACCTGGTGGTGTAAAACAAACATTTTATTTTGCCCACAATTTTATGCATCAGGAATTCAGAAAAGACTCAGCTAGGTGGTTTGTGTCTGACTCATGTGGCATCAACTAGAGTGGAAAGGGCTGGAGGACCCACTTTGAGCATCTTTGCTGAAATGTCTGGTGGCTTCTGCGTTCTTTGTTACCTCCCTCTCTCCTCTCATGTGACATTTCATTCTCCAGGGCCTCTCAGTGTGGTTTGGGCTGCTCACAGCATGGTGATCTCACAGAGTCACAATTCTCACATGACAGATAGTTTCCAAGAAGCATAAGCTGCCAGAGCACTTTAAGTGCTCTGACCAGAATTGATCAAAGCAGTCACAGGTACCCACTCCCAACCAGATGAAGAAATAGACTTCACCTCTTAAAGGGAAAGTGAGGTGGCAAGATGACACTGCAGAAGAGCATTTGGGTTGTGAGGTACTTTTGTGGTCATCTTTGAAAAAGATGATATGCCATAGGCAGTTTGTTTATATAAAGTAGTAATTAGAATCCTTTATGTATACAACTTTGGGTGTTTTGCCAAGAAGTAAAAGCTCAAAAGTTTATTTTTAAAGATATATGTCTATGCTTGATAAAAGATCTATATTTTAAAGTAATCAATGTTATGAAATGCACTTCATGTTGTCAGCCATACGTAGTTAGTGGTTCTTTCCTAAACTGGCCTTGTCTAGGGAAATGTGGTTATTTTAGACATTCTATTATTTGTTTATGAAGAAGGTATGTGTTGAGTGCCCATTATGGATAAAATGTTACAGAGTAATTTAAGGAATGAAAAGATATATTAGACACAGGTTCTGCCTTAGAGGACCATACAGTCATCTAGGGAAGATAAAGGCATACTATATGATTATAAATAAGGTAATGAAAGCTGAGGACCGAAGAATTGATGCTTTTGAACTGTGGTGTTGGAGAAGACTCTTGAGAGTCCCTTGGACTGCGAGGAGATCCAACCAGTCCATCCTAAAGGAGATCAGTCCTGGGTGTTCATTGGAAGGACTGATGCTGAAGCTGAAACTCCAATACTTTGGCCACCTCATGCGAAGAGTTGACTCATTGGAAAAGACTCTGATGCTGGGAGGGATTGAGGGCAGGAGGAAAAGGGGACAACGGAGGATGAGATGGCTGGATGGCATCACTGACTCAATGGACATGAGTCTGAGTGAACTCCAGGAGTTGGTGATGGACAGGGATGCCTGGCATGCTGCGATTCATGGGGTCGCAAAGAGTCAGACATGACTGAGCAACCGAACTGAATGAGAGAGAAATATATGGAACTGAGAGTGGAAGAGAGTTTTTCTAAAAATCTGTAAAGAAATGTTGCTAGAAGTCAAAAGCTTGGTAGAATGAGAATGTGGAGGTGATGATGAAGATACTGAGAGGCGGCAAGAGTACAGGCATAGGTGCAGATGAACCAAGCAATCGTTGTGACCATTTCAGTTTGGTTATAATTTAGGGCAGGAGTTCTCAAGCTCTGATGGACACTAAAGTCACCCTGAAGAACTCATTTGGAGCTGGAGGTACATGGTACCTTATGTACCATGAGATACATGATAAAGGAAGAGTGAGAGAAAAGAATAGAAATGTAGGTAAGTGGGCCTGTTATTGTCTTGAATGCTATGCTGTACTTCTCTTATTTATATGAGGAGGCAGTGAAGAATCACTGAAGTGTGATAATCCTGGGAATTACCTGATGGGAGCCAAGCTTTAGAAAAGCAATCTGGTACCAGTATGGATGGCAGTTGCAATAAAACAAGGTTGGAACTGGGGAGTTTGGGATAGAGGTTGCTGTGTTTATTCAGGAAACAGGAAATCAGAACCTGTCCCAGGATGACAGTGGTGAGAATAGGAAGGAGCAGAGGGACTCAAGCAAGGAAGAATCTGGCAATGAATTTGATAAGACAGTGGTGAGGCAAAGTCAGACATCTAATTATGGCTTCAAGATTATAGTTAAGACTGGGCAATAAGGAGATCTCCAAATCAAGAACCCAGGGTAAGGCACTCATTTGAGGGGACTGCTGATGAGCTGGTATGTTGTGTACATCATGTTTGCCTAATGAGGACTCCCTGTTTGGGGGAGATTCAGGTCTGGAGGTCAGGAGAGAGGCTAAGGCTAGAAATAGGGATTTGAGGATTATTGACAGAGTGGTGGGGACTGAAGATACGGCAATGAATGATCTTACCAAGGGAATACATATACAGACAGAAGATATAACTCCAGGGAATACCTATATGCAGGAAATTGGGATGATGACAAGCCAGCAAAACTGGAGTACATTTAGAGCACTAGGAAGAGAACGAATCACTGGGGGTGGCTTTTAGCCAGGAGTGATCAGCAGGGCTGAAAATTACAGAGGAAGATAGAGACTGAAGACAGGCCACTGATGTTTAAGTTCACTGTTCCACAGCATTGTGTAAACAGAAGTCAGCAAAGGTTAAGGGATGAGTCAATGGTCAGAAACTGGTATCATTTATAGTTCAGCATTATTTTGCTAAGAAAATGCTTGCTTCCTGGGGACCTTCATTCAGCTGGTATTGAAGAGCTGGGAGAAAATCAAGAAAATATTGCTCATTTACCTAAGAGCAATTTTCTGTGATCTGTCACACATGTAATTTAAAGCAACAGCAGAGCCCTCTGTTCCTCTTTTGTTCATTACTGCAAATGCCTGTACCAGCGCCAGAGGTCTCTTAGGGATGTTACCTTAATCCAGAGGATTTTGATTGTAGGAGCTTTTCTATACACTGAGATGAGCTCAATAAAAAGTTTAGCCCTGTATCAAAAAAAAAAAATTAAGCATAACAGCAACCATGTTTTATTGCTATTGTTGATGGAGCTCCTAAGAAGTAACTTTATTGGGACAGAATTCTTGCAATCATTTTTGAACTTATAAACCAATATCATAAACTAACTAAATACAATTTTTCTCAAAGGCATAACCTATATTTGGACACTACTCACGGTTAACAGTGGGATGCAATATAATGTAGCTATTACAAACTTCATTTTCTTCTCTTTTGTCGTCATTTTATTATATACTTCAGGCTTCCTCTGCACTTGATTTACCATGGGGCTAGCATAGTAGTTAGTATGTAACAGGCTCTGTTAGACCTGTGTACTTCCTGCCCTTTCGTTCTTATGGCAACCTTGCAAGGTGGATTATTTTTGCTCCCATTTTGACAATGGAAAAAGTAATGCTGAAAGAAATGGAGTACTTACCAAAGATGAACAGCTATTGATTTTTCCAGTCTGGATCCCACCCTGTGGGATTTCTTGACTCCAGAGTTTCTGCTCTCAGCACTCTGCTACTGATGTTCACTCTACTCCTTTTCCGTGGACCATCCAGGTATCATGTTACACCAGCAACATGGACAGTGTGCTATTGATGCTGAATCATCAGGATTTTTTATGATTAGAGAGGATCTTTTTTGACTCTTGTCTTTCACAGGTTTGTTTGGGTTGAGATATCCCTTCCATCTCCTTAAGTTAAACATTCTTTTTAAAGTAATGAAGCAGTTGGCTTTTCCAGTTTAAGACATGGAAAAGCCAGCCAAGGGCAGGGAGGGACTACTAACAGGACAGGGAAAGCTAATTGGAACTGTTGCTATCAGCACTGAATGTGTGACAGACTAAATAAGGCCAGGATCTTCATGAGAAGACTTTATCCAGAGGCAGGGCAAGCTCTACTCCCAGTGTTTTGTGTACTCCACCTACTTTGGTAATGACTGATGACACTTTCCTGACACTGACAAGGTGGCACAGAGCAGCCGTGAAGACAGAGCGCCCAATATGTGCAAACCATCATTATCGGCCAAATCTCTGTTCCTCACCCCGAGACAGCAAATATTTCCACCTAGCTCTGGGGCCACAAGGGCTAAGCCCAGTCTTTCCTTAGGCTTAAGTCCTGACAACGTAACATAAATCTATGAATTTATTAATATAAAGCATCTAGAGTTTTAACAGTGCATATCAGCCTATTGCACTGTCAACATTAACATATAAGACAACAAAATTGCTTGGTACAACATTAAGAGGATTCATACATTAGACAATGTTCAATTATCTGAGTCAGTGGAGTAAAGTCATGTATAATGCATAGTTCCAGATCAAAGATAATTTGTAATTTTGCACTGGAAAAATAAATTTTCCCTTATTAAATTTCCTTAGGCCACTATTGAAATTATCCACCTTTCCAAGGTACATACACACACACACACATACACACACACACAGCTAATATTAGAGAAAGGAGATATGACTTAGAATCATTCATGCTAACTGAGCAAATAGTTTGGAATATAGAAAGTTTCTGTAAATAATCCACACATAGTCTATAGTTAGCTCTTGGGGATTCCTTTTGTTTCTTAGTAGTCCAGCCACTATTTGTCTTATTGCTACTACACCATCTTTGACATGGATTATCTATCATTATACAAACTTCAACTTTAAATATTGTCTGTTATTTAGATAATAACTGTGCATATTAAAAATCAAAAGACTAAATGTTGTTTACTCTTACCCTGATTTCAATATACTGCAATTGCTGTCTCACACAGCATCCCAGCTCCTGGCATTGTGTTAGCATGTTTATTGATTGAATGTTGAGTAGTCCTCAAGAGATTTCTCTGAATTAACTACTGTAATCAAAGTACAAAAGCCAGACAACTATTATTTGTAGAAGCTCAAAACAACCAAAAAATCATAGCAGCAATACAAAGCATACAAAGCTGAGATGACTCCATTAATTTAATTCTCCCTAATGCACAAAATAATTAGGACTATATATTCAGGACTTAATATTAGAATTGATGATGGGCCAATATGTTTCCCCCTCCCAAATTTATTGAGTAATACATGACAAATATATAATTATAGTGCACAATGGAATGGTTTGATATGCATATATACTGTGGAATGTTTACCAAGACCAAGATAATTAACACACCCATCACATCACATAGTTAACTTTTTCTTTGTGTGTCTGCTTTCCACATGATCACAGTATCATCATTTCTTTGTTGATTCAAACTATACTAGCAAGATGTCTTCTCAAGAAGGCAACAAGATTCTTTACAACTAATAAAAGTAAGACAAAGATCTATTCAATAAATTTTTGTTTTTTATTCACTTAAGAGTGAACCTGATTAAAAGTAAATAAATAGATCATAATATTTAAACTAAAAGATTTATTATTATTCCTCATAAACAGTATTATTTCTCATAAATAATACAGCCATTTAAGTAGCATTTTTAGTTCATACAGTCTGAAATGCATTTAAAACTCAGCTAAAATTCTTAGAAAGCATTTTACTTACCTTCTGAAAACAAAATGTTTAAAAGTAACAAAACATTTCTTTCCATTAGAGGATATAGTTTGATCAACCCACTGATCTGTTATTATATTACATATTTATTCCATATGAGTCATTACATATATACAAATGTATAACTATACCAGGTGAATATCATTTTTAGAATTTTAATAGTTCCCCCCCCACCCCGGATCTTTATATGTTCTCTAGGCTCAGTCAAACAAACAAACAAACAAAAAAACTGGTAACTATAGTTTTAAAGGTGATTTACAAGTATTTCTTCCCTTAATCTGTGCTTTTTTCTCAATGCTCACCCTTTTACAAGCTGAGAACAATATGTCTCTACTTGTGCAAAAGTTTCACAAGCTCTAGTCTGGAGGTGGATGTGTTACTGCTCGAGAAAATGTATTGATTCTTGCATGTAGCTGACAACCTCCAAACATTACCTTTGAAATGCAATGCCCCCCGGGCTGTGTCCTTAGCAGTCTTTCTTCTTCTCTAGGTGAGCACATTAATTCCCAGGGTACAACTGGGTGAGTCCTGAATGTCTACTTCCTACCCTTGCCTAGACTTTTGCACAGAATTTTCAGTTGCACTTGGGTTGTTTTCCCATAATATTCAATAGAATCCTCAGATTGGTCATCCAAAACTGAATTTGTTATTTCCCATATCTGCTCCTTCTACTGTGATCTATTATTGTTAATAGCATTACCATCTTTCGAGGAGGTGAGAAATGAGCCATCTCCAAATCCTGTTCTTTTCTCAGCTCCCAGGTCTAACCAGTTGCTAAACTATAACCAGTCTAAATCCACATGCTCTTGGGTTTCATTTATTTAATCAATCAACATTTTTTGAGCTTCTTTCTACTTTCATGCCGTGGGTTTATCAATAGAATATGAGATAATACCTGCTTCAGGAAGTTCATACCACATAAGATACAAAGAGTTAAATATACCCCTCCCTGTACAGGGTGGTAATCACTAGTTATCATAATAAGTCTGAACTGTGGAGACTGGGCAGAGGACCTGGAGGCCTTCCAGGAGAAAGTAACATGTAAGCTGTGTCTGGAAGGATGAAGAGGAGTTTTCCAGGTAAAGGGTGAAACAGAGCCTTTCAGGAGGCAGAAGCAGCAGTCTGTGAAGCTGTGCGGAGGTGTAAGCCTGATTCTAGCACAAGTTGAGGAGCGGGGAGCCAGGTCCACCATGCTAGGAAATGTGGATTTCATTCCCAAAGGTTCCTTTCTCTCCATTTCTCTTACCCACAATCATATCTCTCGGTAGCACCATTGTAAAAATCTCCTGACCGTTCTCTTGCTTTCCACACTCTTTTCTTTTCTTTCCTCAGATTGTGGTCAGAGGTGGCCATCCCTGTTACTCCTCTTGATCCTTCAATGGCCTGTATTACTCACCAGGTCACTTTCATTCCCTGCAACCTCCACTTGTGCCAAACATATCCTGTGGATCAAGCTTGTGCCAACCATCTTCCCCTCTGAGTCGTAAACTCCTCAAGTTCAGATTTATGGGTTATATATCTTAGTACATTTAGAACACCATGTCCTTTGCTTTGCACACAGTAGGCTTTTACCTATAAGTCCTGTGGAGTTAAGTGTTAAGTCACTCAGTCATATCTGACTCTTTTTAACCCCATGGACAGTATCCCACCAGGCTCCTCTGTTCATGGGATTCTCTAGGCCAGAATACTGGAGTGGGTAGCCATTCCCTTCTGCAGGGGATCTTTCTGACCCAGGGATGGAACCCAGGTCTCCTACATTGCAGGCAGATTCTTTACTATCTGAGCCACCAGGGAAACCCCTGAGTGGGAATATCTTTTAGAGTCTTCCCCTATTTCTTCATTTTGCAGGCTCTTTCATGCATGTGGACATAACTGCATGGCTGTAGTAAGCTCTGCTTTCCTGTCACTGCCAGCAGGCGTTCCTTACAGCCCAGTGACTTGTAACGTGCCCTGCTGTTGCAAATCAGTAACAGCTCCCAGACAGAGTGTTGTGGATGTGTACAAACTTCACTGTGCAATGTTTGGTGGTTTTTTTCCTTCCCTGAACAAAATGAAAGGCCTCACTTTTCCCTGGGGTAAAAGCGGGTTCAGAAAGCAGAGCCCTATGCCAAACACTACGATTTCCAGGGCTCTACACTTTGTATCACTGACAGGTATGGTGAAAACAACTTTGAACCAGGAGCCAGTGCTGCATCCGAACTCTAACTGAGCTAGGCAGCTTTTCTGAGCCTAAATTTCCTCACCTGAGGGACTGGGGATTAGACTTAATTTCTAATATACTTATAAACATTATTCTTGTACATGTATCTTTATGGCAGTGTATCAATCAGGTATCTTGGTTGCAAATAACACAAACTCATCTTGACTAATTTAGGTAGAAAAGATGTCATAGGAAGGATATTGATATTTGATATCACTGAATGAATGGGATGGAAAGAAGGCTTGAAAATTAGTAACATAGGAAGTCCTTATGTCACACTTAGGAGCAGGATGACAGGTTCAGCAACTGGCATCACTGGGCACTTCATGGCACTCTTGTCTCTGCCAGAAATCTACTATTCCTGTGTCTTTGCTTAACTCACTCCACACTCATAGTCCTAGATGTGGGTATCTGAATGGTTGAGCCCTGTTCAGGTGCCTTCCCTTAGCTACTGGCAGTGGAAAGAAGGAACATCTGGACCACCCAACTTGGGGAGTAGGCAGTGGATGATGCATTGCTTCTAAGACTGATACAGACACACAAAGGTGCTTAAGATGGGTGGTTGCCTGTGAATACCATGCCCACACCTATAATGGTCTCACTGACCATTAAGATCCTACTTCACTATGTGTACCTTTAACACTTCAAATACCTGGCAGATATTTCTCCTAGAAAAGCCAGTTTTGCTATGGTTTAGGCCATTCTCTCAGTTATCTTTTATCATACTGTGTACTTTATTTTTTCCTTGTCAACCCAATTCTTTAGATTTTGGTAAGCTTAAATTTAAGAACAGTAGTTATAGCTCTGACCACTAAGATATTGTTCTGGGATGAGGAGAAGGGCAGAGTTCAGTAGATCACTAATTCCACTCTTCACTCACTTGTAGACACACAGCAAGATTCTGGGGGTCAGGAATTATCTCCAGCCACAAACCACACAAAACAGATCTTGTATATCAGAAACACAATGGAAAGAAATGATATTTCTAAAAGACCATTTAAAGGGCATTCTATCTATCTGTGCTTCCAGGTAATCCAAGTACTTATCACTGGAATAAGTTAGACCAACTCATTGGACATGAGTTGGAGCAAACTCTGGGAGATTATGAAAGACAGGGAAGTCGGTCACTCTGCAGGTCATAGGGTCACAAAAAGTCAGACATGACTTAGAGACTGAACAACTAGACTACATACAAGATGACGTTACCTTAATCTCTTACAGAACAGAATTCAACTAATTGCCAGCAAATTGAATTGTTCTACAGTCTTTTGGGTGGAACCTACTTCCATGCACACTGTCCATTTTGAGGCTTTAGGTATCTTGTGGCAAAGCCCACGTCTGAGAGCTTGTAGAAATTTACTCAGACAAAAACTTAGTTTCCCTTAAAAAACCGGGATTCTCCCTCCCCTCCTTTGAGGGTTGTGTAAGCTAGCTATCCGAGAGTCACCAGGAAGACAAAAACATACCATGTGTGTTCTCCACAGCAACCATCTTGGCCCTCAGAGCTGTCATTTTTATGGACCTTCTCTTGTTTCTGGTTCATTGTTTTGAAAGCCTCCTCATTTTCTTTTGGAAAAAAGGAATAAAAGAGGGGTGGAAGTAGGGAGAGATAGTTAGAAAGAGGCTGGATGCCAGAAAACCACCCACCGTTTTAGATCTGGTATTACCGTCTTTAAATATCTGCAAAGATGAATATTTACCAGGAGGATAAATGTCACCAGAGTTTTGGCTCAGTCCTAGGTGGGATGGGACCTATCTAGGATCTCACCATCTGGCAGGAAAGACAGAGTTTACCATGGCCAAGAGTGGCTGCATCTACCATGGCAGCAGGGCTGGCAGTAGCTATTGAAACCTTCTTGTCCCGAATCCTCTCCTACCAATGGCCCTCTAGGTTGTCTCAGTGCTGTCTGCCCAATGGTCTAAGCATGGTTTAAAACAATGTCAACAACAGTAAAGACTTTTATGCCTCTCCCCGCATGTATTTATGCAACTGTTTTATCTCCTACATAAAAATAGCCTGGAAAACATGAGCTACTAGAGAGAACACCAGTCAACATCCAAGGCATCGTCAGTAAGTCATCCTCCACTGTGGTTTATTGTGGATACTGTGAGTTTCTCACTCTCCAAATTATATTCAAGTATTTCATCACCTGCTTAATCAAGCTGCAAAATAAAGAGTTAGACCACTTCAACTCCAGTGATTTGATTATGTGGTGAAGAGACTGGTGCATAAACATTAATCCTGGGAAATTAATTCATGAAAATTAGCTGGAGATATCCCTAGAGGCCTGTTTTGTATCTATTTCTGCATAAAATAGTTACAAAAAAATTGAACTAACTACTTACTCAAAGAGTCTAGGGGGGACTAGAATGATTATGCATGATTCTATAGTTATCTAGACAGAATTGTGAAGATGCCATGAAGTGACCTGAAAATACATTCTGATTGAAGCTCAGTCTTGAACAGGAAAATTGCTTTGAAATGATTAGAGTTAAAAATGTTGGTTATGAAGGAAAACACTTGTCCTAGAATGAGGCCTTTAGATGAGAGAATCTCATTTGGAATCTTTTGTAAAGTACTATGGCTTTCCTTTTCAATGGCAAAATATTGGGTTGTATCAACCTATCACATCGTCTCAAATTTGCACCTCAGTGGAGGGTATGGAGGATTAGGAGGATGCTCTAGACAAAAATCTGGCAGGAGATTCATTGGGTAAAGATCTACCCTCAGGAGAGAGGTCACCAGCATCCCTGGGAGGCAGCTTAGATGCATGGGCTCAGAGGAAACTTCCCAAGGCGTGACCACACCCTCTGCTGCCAGGCTCCTCCTCATATCTGCTCTATCGGGTTGTATTTTGATGCTCTGTTTAAATATCTCTCTCTCTCGTCAGATAGTGAGATCCCAGATGGGGTCCCATCCCACCTAGGACTGAGCCAAAACTCTGGTGACATTTATCCTCTTTGGTAAATATTCATTTTTGCAGATATTTAAAGACAGTAATACCAGATCTGAAACCTCGGAGGGCAGATACTTCAGAAATCAGATTGTTTGGATTTTGGGAAGGTAGTGTCAGTGTGTGCAAACAGCAGCTGAATGATATCTATACCGTAATGTAATGCTCCCAGTAGAGTCTGGGGTAATGTCTATAATCAAGCACATTAATATTTCTGGAGCAAAAATTATGAAAGGCACACTGAGGGGAAAAATAAAGGGTATGATTTTCTAACAAACAGTTTGGGTCACGTCTGGTTTTTGCTACTAGAGATTACACAACAGTGAATTTTTGTAGCTTGTTGGATTTTGGAATTGCAGATAAGGTGTTATCAGCCTGTATTGCGTCTTTAGGAAGAGAAGTGTTCTCATCTAAGGGAACTATTCCCCAACACAAGGACCCTTCCTCTTGTCATTTTCAAGGAGCAAAAAGAGCAATGCTGGGTTCTTTTCTGGATGGCGATGTGTCCTCATAACTGGTGCTGCTACTTGGGGCTCTGTGGGAGGAGGTAATGGAAGTGGTTCATTCCCCACATGTAAAGCTTTCTCATTGTGCTGCTTCTGCGCCTTCTACTTTATCAGCTACTGCTTCCCCTCTTCTCCATTTTTCTAGTTTTCCTTCTCTCCTCATTTACTAGTAAATAGATTTTTTTGCTTAGGTCTTAGGAGTCTTGATATTTTCCTTGTTTGTCTTCCACATAATTCTTTGGCACACAGCCCTCCTGCCTCTCATTCACCTCAACAGCCAAAGCACTGAGTTATTTGTTTGTCTTGGAGTAGATGTCCGTCAGTGCTTGCTTAGAGTGCAAGCAGTCTCCCTGCATGTTTTTGTTTGGAGAACTATGTTTTATCTGCTCGGTGCTGTGTTGATAAGCATCTTGGGAATGTGTGCTGGGTGACAAGCCACTACTCTTCTCTTCATGACCCTTGTCTACTGCATCAGACAGTGTTAATGAAATGTCAAATCTGTATATGTTAATCCATGTGTAAGAATCAAGTAGGTTGCAGCATTTCTATCCTTCAGACTTTTAAAAAAATATTTTTTTCATAATATTTTGAAACAGTGTTGTTGCTTATTTTTCCATATGATACATTTTTGCCTGTCTTTATTTCTAATTGTTTGCTTTACTTAGGCTGTACATCTGCTTTTTTGTTCATATATTCAAGAAAATTCACTTCTATGCTACCTGATAAGGGAAATATCTTGCTCTCCTCAACCTTTCTCTCTTTCTCAGTCTTGTAGGTTATTTTGAAGAGACTGCTTTTAGTGCTGATGTTGTTGTGTAATACTGACATGACCAGAAAGTGGTGACTGCAGAGGTAGGCTGAGGAAGGCGTCCCTGCACAATCGGGGCATCCTCTATGGAGCTGAGTGTCACCGACACCCATGAAGGAAGCAATCTTGCTCTGTCTCTTCTCTGTGTGATACACCGTTCTATCCAGTGCTTGATGGCGCTGTGTTTTCCTTCATGACTCTGACACCAAGATGCAGTGAGCGAGGTGTCAGATGTCTCTTCCTGGTGGCTGGCGTTGTGATGATCTCTGCTGTCCTCCATCTAGCTAGAGTCCTTCCAGGGGATTAGTACCTTGTGTACAATGCCCTGCTCTTTCGGGATTCGTCACCAGTGCATGGGACTCTGCCCTACACTCCCCACCTGCAGCATCAGATTGAACCACAGCACCAAAGAGCTGGCTCCGAGGGCAGCCCCATGTTCCTAGTGGCCTGCTCTCCACGTACCGTCCCATCCCTGGTCTTAGCAGTAGGTATAGAGACAAAATCCTCTCTTGTGGTGCTCCAGTCCAGAAACAGCCGAAGTGCTCTGTCAGGGCACCGCTGAGTAGTGTTCCCTGGCTGCCACTGTGAGCAGACTAGAGCAGATGCTGTGTTCAGGGAAACTGTCATATGTGGAAGAGGACAAACAGCCAGGATTCTGGTCTATTACTCAAAACATCAATGGTACTTATCCCAGGAGAATGAAGACCAGGCATTATAAGTTTCTCTCCTTCCTAATCTTGTTCATTTGTTTTTGAGGTAAATGGGGGTCACCAGAGGCAATCCAAGCCAATTTTCTTTGCCTGTGTAATATATTTTAAAAATTCTTAATCTGCAGTGAATATAAAAATTTAAAATCTATGCATTACATATGTATGTTTTTAAATTCCATACTGTACCTTTTAAAAATTATTTTGAGACTGCACTGAAGATCTATATTGAGAACGGTATCACAGTCATTTGGTAGCACTAGTTGATGGTCAGTCCATTGTGGCATGTCGTCTGTGAAGCTCTCATGCCTAAATAATATTGTTTTCCAGAAAACTGTGGATGTTTCTCTTAAGTTAGGGAATTTCTTTGATGACCAGATCAGAAAATGTAGCATTTCCAGATTGAAGACTTCCTCCTTAATGAACATTCACTCATTCAACAAATATTTGTTGCTGACAAGTAGTTCCTAATCTTGTACAAACACTGCTCTTTTCAGAAAACCTTTTTATCAAATAACCTTGGGAGTTTTGTGCTTCATCTCATTACTCATTTCTCTCCTGACCCTGTTCTAGAACTGAACATCTAGATGTTCTAGTTCTGAACATCTTTTTAAAAAGGAGTTGCATGATTAGTCATTTTCTTTCTTTCTTAGTTTCTTTTCTGTGTTTCCCCTCTGCCCTATCCTGGTAGCTCAACTGGTAAAGAATCCACCTGCAGTGCAGGAGACACTGCTTTCATGCCTGGGTCGGAAAGATCCACTGGAGAAGTGATAGGCTACCCGCTCCAGTATTCTGGCCTGGAGAGTTCCATGAACTGTATGGTCCATGGGGTTGCAAAGAATCTGGACACAACTGAGTGACTTTCACTTTCACTTTCTTTCTGCCCTATCTCTAGACTTATGTGCTTATGTTAGTCCTTGGTCAGCAATGACCAGTACAAAGTAATTGATTTTATTTTTATTATTTTACCACCATACTCACAGCTTTTTCTTGCAAGCTCTTATTTCAAGGGAGGGTGTCCTGAAGCCAAAAGCTGGAAGAGTGTTCTGTAAACTGTAGCCCTGTGGTAAGGAGTGAAAGGAACCAGAGTAACACATCTCTGCCCCTGGCACTTGAATCAAAATCTGGGCCCATGAAGGCTGTGTCTATCAGATGCCAAAATAACTTCTCAGTGGAGCCAAGTCAATCAAAGACAGTCAATTCACTGTAATTTTAGTCCATGTGGTTTCTTGGCATCATGTGGACCAAATAAACCAATTGACTGACAACACTGATCACTTTCCAACTAGTAATCCTGGTGTTTTCCAGAGAGGGGATTGCTGCTAAAGAAGGAGCAGGACTATACAGCGGATGTTTATAATGATCCCCTGGATACAAAATAAAGTAGAACTTTGGATCTAAAAAATAACAATTTGAGCTTTACTTAACATTTGCTTTTATAGAGTGTTAATACTAATATATGTATAGATTATTTTGATATAATTTTATATTTACATATTATATGGATAATTTTAAGTATGTGAATACAAGTATTTTTGCTGGTGGGGTACACAGTCAAACTTGTTTGTTTGTTATTCTAGATCCTTGATTCTCCATCTTTAAGCAACAGAGTTTTGTAAATGCTCCTTAATACATGTAAATGGACCTATTTTCTCATTCAGTAGATACTAAAAATACAATAATCTGCTAAGGGTTTATAATGTTTTATTTAATATAGTTTTAGTGCTCTGTTTTAAAATTTACTATTAAAGTGAATTCCTCTAGCCTAAGAATATTGTGAATCTATTGGAGGAGACACATCTACATAGGGTCACGAAAGAGCAAAGAGAGGAGAATCAGGTACCAATAAAATATTAGGTTGGTCGGTCAGAGTATTTAAGCTATTGAAAAAAATTGTGTATGCATAAACATCTCTCTCTGTCTCCCCTAAATAACAGACTTTTTTTTTTCCCCCTTTTTCTCATTCTCCTTAGTTCCCCTATTTTGGGTGAATATTGGGCTATCTCAGAAACTGGCTTCCAGCAATGTTTCTTTTATTTATGTCTGTATTGGTTTGGTAGGGCTGCCATAACAAAATGCCACAGACTGCAGGGCTTAAGCAACAAAATTTCTCACAGTTCTGGAGCCTAGAAGTCCAAGATCATAGTGTTGGTGGGTCTGGTTTCTTTCAAGGTCTCTCTCATTAGCATGCAAGTGGCTATCCTTCTGCTATGTCCCCACATAGTCTTTCCTTTATCCACATGCAACTCTGTTATCTCTTTGTGTGTCTTAATCTCCTTTTCTTGCAATCATACCATCAGATCGGGTTAGGGCCAAGGCCCTATCTCCAAATATGGTCACATTCTGAGGTGTTTGGGGTTAGAGCTTCAACATAGCAATTTGGGGGAACACAATTCAGTCCATAATGTGCATTTCTTTTTAATAAATCTACTTATTACAGGAAAGTATGTGGGACTCAGCAATATCAAGAAGTATGATTAGGGTAACCATATCTTGATTTGTCCCTGAAGGTCCTGAACAAATTTTTATCCTGACTTAATTTAAAAAGTGCCCCCATTGGCTGTCAGAAGTCTCTCATTTGTATGATAAATGATATTGTGTGATAAATTATATTGTAATCCTGTTGTAGAGTTCTCGGAGCCAGAAGGCATATATCCAAAAACTGTGGTTGGACCGAGGTTTCCTCGACTATGAAGTAGAGACAATAGTAGTACCTGCATCAGGGTTATTAAGAGATTAAATGAGGCCGTATGTAGGATCGTTCGGAACCCTGCCCTGAGTATAGTCAGCACTGTGTGCGTGACCCTGAGGAAGCACAGAGGACATGTTTATCAGGTGTGACTGTAGTTGTCAGGTGTAATGGTTAATTTTGTGTGTCAACTTGGCTGGGCCCAAGTGCCCAGATATTTGGTCACACATCATTCTGGATGTTTCTATGAGAGTCGTTTTGGATATAATTTACATTTAAATGGTGGACTTTGAAAGCAGGTTAAATAAGTCACACTCACATATTGGAGATCAGTCAGTTGAAGGCCTGCAGAGAACAAAGGGCTGGCATTCCCTCAACCAGGGAAGAATTTACCAGCAGATTACCTTTGAACTTCAGCTCTTTCCTGAGCCCCTAGCCTACTGGTCTTCTGCATCAGATTTTGGACGTACCAACCTCCATAACTGTGTGAGCTAATTTCTTAATTCTGTTTCTATATATACACACATCTTATTAGTTGTTTCTCTGGAGGACCACCCCTAACACAGTATGTGTGGACACCAAAGCTGCACCTGAAAAGAACTTATAATTTTTAAAAGTTTAATGTATTTCTGGATTTTTATGCCCTTTTAAATTCACTGTGTTCTTTGCATGTCTATGTACATACCAATAAAAAAGATCATATGACAAGATAGCTAAGAGAGTGACTAGGCACTTTCTATATTAATCACAGTCTTTAAAAAACATATATTCTGCATTCACATACCGTGTTTGAACATGATACTGACATTATCCATCTGTGGGAATTTTCACCATTATTTATAATTATGAAGATGAATCATTTTTTTCCGGAAGTGAGAGTAGCATCTTTAATAAATGGAATACAATTATAATAGGTTTTGGTAAAACGAATGACTTAAAGGAAAAAAAAAAAAAAAACTGAATCACTATGTTAAAACTGAGCTCCAAAACTAGGAAATCAGGCAAATATGTTGGCAAGAGTTCAGCCAAGTTAAAAGACTGGCAGATCAAACCTTAGGAAAAAAGTTAAACAAGTTGGAAAAGCAAATAAAGGCTTGAGGGACAACCGAGCAGCAGCTATCAAATCTAAAAAGGGTTACTGTGGAGGGGATGGAGACCAGCTGTTCTCTAGCTTAGCTGAGCCCAGACAAGAACAAAAATAGATAAGAACGGCAGTGTGGCAGACCATTTAGAGCTAGGCTTCTGCAGTTAATTTGGTTAGAATGGTTACTTAGGATGTTCCAAATATACTTAAAAGTCTTTAGAGTTGGTTAGGTTTACCTTTTCTTGGTGTGAAGCCAAGTGGAAAACCCAGATCTAGATTTCTCCTGGGGTTAATCAGGATTGCCTGGGTGTGGGGGTAGAGCTTTTGTAAAAACCACAGGCTCTATTTCTATGAAATGATAGGAAGTAGTTTCCAGGATGTGCTGTTAAGAATAAAAGTACCATCAAAAGGGAATACGCATAACAGTAGCTACCTTCAGTATGAGAAATAGGGAAATAATGTGTATGTGTGTGTGTGTGTGTATAAAAATATGTACACATAATATATATAGACACAATATGTACACATAAAAATATAGATATACACAGATAGATAAAAACTGATAAATATGTGTATTTGGTTTTCTTTACTGGAAAAGAAGGATAAGCCAGAAATTAATATAGTTATCCTACTAGAGAGGTAAGGTAGCAGATACTGGAATTTCTCTGTGTGCATTTTTGTTAGTTTATTAGTTTCCTATTGCTGCTGTAATAAATCACAAGTTTAGTGGCTTAAGACAACATGAGTGTATAATTTTACAGTTCTGGAGGTCAGAAGTCCAAAATGGGTCTCACTGGGCTAAAATTCAGGTGTCAGCAGGGCTGGCTTCATTCTGGAAGCTCTAGGGGATAATTTGTTTCCTTGCCAGCTTACAGAGTCCACCTGCATTCCTTGGCTCATGGCCCTGTTTGACATCCGCATCCTCAAATCTCTCTTTGAATCTGATCCTTCTACCTAGCTGGTCTACATTTAAGACCTTTGTGATTACACATGTCCATGGGCTCATATAGGATAGTCTTCTTATCCTCAGATCAACTGATTAGTAACTTTAATTTCCATTTTGTCCTGACATATCCCATATTCACCATGTCTGGGGGACTGGTGTGTGTACGTCTTTGGTGTGTGTGGGGGCATATTCTGCATGCCATACCTTCTGAACCATTTAAATGTTTATTCACAAATAAAGCTGAATCAAAAAGGATAACAAAAGTGAACTCTAAAATTGAATACAAATAGAAACAAATGGGCTTAACCATATATCGAAAGGAAACATAACTGTATTGGGGAGGATACAGACTAGATTCAAGCAAGCTTTTTTTGAACACAGGACTTTGCTAATATACTGGAATTATTTTAAAGACCGAAATAATTATAAAGAAATCTCGATTTTTACTGAATAAATTGGTTGTAGGTATTATTTATAGTGAACTTAAAACTACCTTTTTGTATGTATTATAGGGTAGTGTAAACGTTGTTACTGGGAGACAGAGCATTCACTATGGAATAAGAGAGACATAAATTTGGAATGCAGGAAGGTGAGAAGGATGCCTGTGGTATGGGCTTTTTATGTCCATCCCCTGAAATGGCATAGATTGACACCACCAGGAGCAAGCAGCACATCTCCACCTGGTCTTGGTTTCTAAACAGCATTCCTTGGTAAAAGACATCAAAGCCTCCTTAAAGAGATGTCTAATTTCAGATGGAACAGGTTTAAAGTACAAGGGGGTCTTCCCTGATGTCCAGTGGTTAAGAATCTGCCTTGCAATGCAGGAGACATGGGTTAAATCCCTGGTCAGGGAACTAAGATCCCACCTGTCTTGGAGCAACTAAGCCTACCTGCTGCAATTACTGAAGCCCACGTACCGCAACCAAGATCCAGCACAGCCAAATAAATAATATATAAACAATAAAATAAAGTTTTAAAAAATAAAGTACAATCAAAAAAGCAAGAGAGTTCCAGGAAAACATCTATTTCTGCTTTATTGACTATGCCAAAGCCCTTGACTATGCAGATCACAATAAACTGTGGAAAATTCTGAGAGAGATGGGAATACCAGACCACCTGACCTGCCTCTTGAGAAACCTGTATGCAGGTCAGGAAGCAACAGTTAGAACTGGACATGGAACAACAGACTGGTTCCAAATAGGAAAAGGAGTACATCAAGGCTGTACATTGTCACCTGCTTATTTAACTTATATGCAGAGTACATCATGAGAAATACTGTTAAAATTATTTTAGATGCTTTAGAAACCATCTTCCTCCAGAGAGCAGTGAGATATGTTATTAACATATGGGGCATTTACATGTTTCAAAATATCATCCCCTCAATTACTTTTTAGTTACAAAAGGAAAATGACTGATTTACAATAGAGAAACCTGATCAACATCACCTTAATCAAATGATCAAACTTCACATGACAACAATGGGATTAACTAATATTTTGTGCCTCCTGATGTGATAAAATGGGATGGGTACAATACCAGTTGAAATGCTGGGCTGGATGAAGCAAAAGCTGGAATCAAGATTGCTGGGAGAAATATCAATAACCTCAGATATGCAGATGACACCACCCTTAGGGCAGAAAGTGAAGAACTAAAGAGCCTCTTGATGAAAGTGAAGGTGGAGAGTGAAAAAGTTGGCTTAAAGCTCAAGATTCAGAAAACAAAGATCATGGCTTCTGGTCCCATCACTTCATGGCAAATAGATGGGAAAATAGTGGAAACAGTGGCTGACTTTATTTTGGGGGGCTCCAAGGTTGCTGAAGATGGTGATTGCAGCCATGAAATTAACAGACGCTTAGTCCTTGGAAGGAAAGTTATGACCAACCTAGACAGCATATTAAAAAGCAGAGACATTATTTTGTCAACAAATGTCCATCTAGTCAAGGCTATGGTTTTTCCAGTAGTCATGTATGGATGTGAGAGCTGGACCATAAAGAAAGCTGAGCACAGAAGAATTGATGCTTTTGAACTGTGGTGTTGGAGAAGACTCTTGAGAGTCCCTTGGACTGCAAGGAGATCCAACCAGTCCATCCTAAAGGAAATCAGTCCTGGGTGTTCATTGGAAGGACTAATGTTGAAGCTGAAACTCCAATATTTTGGCCACCTGATGTGAAGTGACTCTTTTGAAAAGACACTGATGTTGGGAAAGATTGAAGGCAGGAGAAGGGGATGGCAGAAGATGAGATGGTTAGATGGCATCACCGATTCAGTGGTCATGAGTTTGGGTAAACTCCAGGAGTTGGTGATGGACAGGGAGGCCTGGCATGCTGCAGTTCATTGTGTCACATTACAAGAGAGTATCAGTATCATATTGTATATTGCTAGCCTGGGAAAAATCAAAATTGGAAGTATTGTTTCTACTGAACACATCTCACTTTCACACCATCATATACTCAAAAAAATCCTGAGTCAAACCATCATCATCAGTTAAGGACCATATACTGGATTTTTTCCTCCTTGTTTCCCACCTCTCTCCGTGAGCACTAAATTCACATTGTTCTGTATACTGTCTGTGGAAGCACCTTACCCAATCTCACACCTAACTCCTGCTACTCATCCAGTAGGTGGGACAGTATTTCTTTTCTTTTTTTTAAATTTAATTTTATTTTTTAACTTTACAATATTGTATTGGTTTTGCCATATATCAAAATGAATCTGCCACAGGTATACATGTGTTCCCCACCCTGAACCCTCCTCCGTCCTCCCTCCCCTTACCATCCCTCTGGGTCGTCCCATTGTACCAGCCCCAAGCATCCAGTATTCTTTTTTTAACAAAATATAGATTTTTTTAAGGGTATGTCTGTCCCCCCCCAGCCCCCCCCCCCAAAAAAAAAGTTTCTCTGAGATACTGGGAGCTCTGGCAGAAACTCTGAGAATGTAAACCAGATTCATACTCACTGGGGTTTTTAGCCTCTAAAAGCAGGACTATTAAGCCCTAAAGCCAGCCTCTGTAGCTTGGTAGCTTTGTGACTTAAGGAAATGGCAGCCTACTCCGGTATTCTCTTATGCAAAAAAGGGGATAATATCAGTACCTACCTCAAATGGTTGTATTAAACATATTTACGTATATAAAGAACCTAGAAAAATCCCAATAAGTGTTTATTCTCTTAAGCATCATCTTTCCATGAAATATCAGACCTGGATCAAATTCTGCTTTTAAGATGTTAATGATGATCCTATATAAAAGAATATCTTTCTTGCTTTCTTTGTGTCTCTCTTGGGTTCAGGTTTCCCTAGGACTCCTGCATGCCCATGCTACACATATCCTGTGGCCTCCAAAGCGCTGGCAGAAATTAGAGTCTGTTCTTCCTCCAGAGCGCTTGCTGGTTCAGAGTGAAGAGGACTGCCTGTAAGGATCCCCCTAAGCTGCTGCCATGGAGAGGCACCACTGCCACCAATCACAGGAAGTGGGATGGAGAAGAACGACACTGAAAAGGGCAAAGCTTCTTGCAAGAAATATTTCTATCACATTAAGATGATCTGTATTATTAGAGAGAGTTTTAAAATATTAAACAGTATTAAATGGCACCTGATTTTGTGTTAAATTGTAATGCTGTTTCATGTCCCCAAAATGCAGACTTTTGGAAATATGAAAATTTTATTCCCAAATGTCTCAAAGGGGATACATTTTGGATTTTTATGCATACATGTTCTATTCATTGTTAGATTTTGATTTTGGAGCTTTCTGCTGGAAGAATATGAAAACTAATATTTGATGAAAGTAGATAACTATTCATTTACTCTTAAGATGGAACATGAAGAAACATTAGGAATTACATTATAATTGACAGTATCTACAGTGCAGTGACTGCCAGCTAGGAAGAACAGCAAACTATGATGCAAAAATAAAACATTGATTTGTTCAGGTACTGTGTTGGGTGTTTATCACTAAACTGGTAATAGTCCATTAATAAAGAATATATTCTTTCTTTTGGAAGTAAAGAATTAAAATATTGGGGAACCGGGTCTCAGTATTTTTACACAACCAAATCTTTCTTACTGGCCCACTTTTAATCCAAAATTTCTTAGTGATCTCATGCCTATTCACACTGATGAGTAAACTTATTTTTCAATATTTGGCCACTATTTGGTAAAATGTTCTGAGTGAAATGGAAAAATCACTTCAACCAAGTCTGATTTTTTTTTCCTGTCCTAGTGATTTTTCAGTGCTCCTATCTATACTTCTGAAATCACCTACTAAACAGGGGTGGGGGGGCAATACTGACAGGTTTTATAATTGTATAGCTAAGAAGGTAGATTCTCTTTATGCAAGCCTGCATTTATGAAACCTTTTTTTTTTTTTTTTTTTCTCCCATTGGTTGGAGGTTTGTGCTTATGGAAACTACATCTCTAGATCAATCTCCTCTGTATGCCTGGTCTCATTTGCTTTTGTTTCATCAACAGATAAGATACCAAACAAGAATTAACCATCTTGCAAATGTGGATACAAACTCATTATTAGCTAGCAGAAACAGAAAGAGCAACCACAAAAAACATATGCATATTGAGAGCATATGTTACTAATAATAATTCATTAGCATCATAATAGCTAGTTCAGCACACATCAGTGAATACTTATACACTAAGATTGGTCAAAATTATCATTTAAAAAAAAAGATCTGCTTAATATCTCTTGATCAATCTGTATTATCCTTATGAGTTCTTCTTTTCTACTTCCCTCTCTTCCCCAATTTAAGCTTCACACTCTGGCCTTTAACTGCAAATTACCAAATTCTCATTGCTATTTCAAGGCTTGTAACTTTTTTCCCTTGGTAAAGTGCATCCCCTAGGATTATATGTAAAATATTGAGTGCATAAGAGTATTAACCCTTTAGTTGCTAGAGCATAGGAAAGTCCAGGGTCTATGGAAGATGGGACTGGGGGAGATAATGAGGCGAGACAAAGAACAAATAAAGGGGTACCTGGATTAGCTGCTACTTATCCTGCTATGGCTTCCCTGGTGGCTCAGATGGTAAAGTGTCTGCCTGCAATGTGGGAGACCTGGGTTTGATCCCTGGGTTGGGAAGATCCCCTGGAGAAGGAAATGGCAAACCACTCCAGTATTCTTGCTGGAAGATTCCATGGATGGAGGAGCATGGTAGGCTACAGTCCATGGGGTTGCAGAGAGTTGTATACAACTGAGCGACTTCACTTTCACTTTTCACTTTATCCTGCTATGGAAGAATTTGGTATTTTAACAGTTCAGCAAACTGTCAGCCTTATTACCTTATTGACTGACTATATCTTCCTATTCCAACTATTAACTCAAGATTGTAAATCTTAAGACAGGAGACAAATGCTCCTTCTGTTTACTTTTGTATTCTCAAACCATCTAGCATATAACCAACCGAGTTAATATGTGATGCTTGTTGAACAAGTCAGCTCATAAGCTACCTCCTCAAAGATGCAACTCTTGGCAGAGATTATAACTGTGTTACCTAGTATGTACTTTCATGAGTCCATCAATCACTCTAAATATTAAGAAGAAAGAGTTATTAACTGTCCACCACTCCCAGGGCACAGCAAGAAGTCATAGACCCAGGAGCCCAGTCTTTCTGTGAAAGAGGCTTATTAGCTTATATTCATAGCTATGATCCAAGGGGCAGGCTTCTAATTAAACACAAGTCTAAGAGGTGACTGTAATCCTTTCCAGAGACCTCAGAGGGCAGGTCCTATCTTTGCACTCTCCCTCTGTTACAGTCCAGAGCACCAGTATCTCCCAGAGAAGAACCTTACTCATGTCTGGTGCCCTTGTTTTTTGTGACTGCCACTCGTGGGACACCCTTTGATCACCTGACTCTGGTGGCCAGCAGTGCTGGCATTCTTGTGTCCCACAGAACTAACAATTGGAGAGTCACTTCTTGGCTGATTGTCACTCCCGGGCAAGGCACAGATGGGTGCCTAAAATAGATGCCCACTCTTTCTGGGAAAGTGGCCCATTTGCTTGACCTGGAACTTTGGTCTGAGGTGCAGAGGTCTGGTTTGGCACACACCTAGGGGCCTTCTGAGGTAAGGACACCAGGATGGAGGTAGGTGGATGCCGTATCTGTGCTCTCCCTCTGCCTCATTCCAGGTTGCCAACATCTTCCAGAAGAAAGCTTGTATGACACTCTGATTTTTGTGACTGCCACACAAGAGACCCCTCTAGATTGCATGACTGGAGGACAGTAAGATTTACATTTGTGATCCCACAGGACTATATGCACTTACATACTTTAAAAGCTGCTGCATAAAGGCCTAGCTTCCAAACCACTTGGAGCCAGGTGCTGACTGAGATCCTCCTCTCTGTTGATAGGTCTTGGCACATCCTCAGCTAGCAAGAGCCACTAAATATAAGACAGACTGCAGGGACAATCACAAAGGATTGAGGAGCAACCAAGCACTAAGGCAGAGCAGAACGATAAGGTATATCTCCTTCACATGGCTGCTCCTTTAAGACTGGTAGCAATGGTTGTTTTATTTAGTGCATAGAAACATGGAGAGTCAAGGAAAATGAAGAAATAGGGATATATTCCAAATGAAAGAACAAAATAAAACCTGAGAAAAAGTCAATAATGAAACAGATAAATAATTTACCTAAAAAAGTTTTCAAAATAGTGGTAATAAAGATGGTCACCAAACATGGGAGAATAAATGACCACAGAACTTCAACAAAGAGGCAGAAAATATAAGAAAGTAAAGGAAAGAGAAGTCACAGAGCTAAATACAATAACTGAACTGAAAACTATACTAGAGGGATTCAATAGCAGACTAGATAGATGAAATAGAAGAAAGGATCAATGGAATTGAAAACAGAGCAGTGGAACTCACACAATCAGAGCAGCAAAAAGAATAAAGAATGAAAAAGTGTGAAGATAGTTGAAAGGGATTATGGGACATCAAGCAGACCAATGTTTACATTATAGGGGTCCTATAGATGACTTATTTGAACAATGGCTGAAAATTTTCCAAACCTGAGGAAGGAAACAGACACCCAGATGCAGGAAACCTAGAAGTTCCAAAAAAGATGAACCTAAAGCAACCAAAGCATGTTATAATTAAACTATCAAAAGTAACGACGAGAAGAAAATCAAAGCAGCAAGAGATAAACAACATGGCATACAAGGGAAATCCTGCAAGATTGTTAGCAGGTGTTTCAACAGAAACTTTGTAGGCTAGAAGGATGTGACACAGTATACTTGAAATCCTGAAAGAAAACAAACAAAAACTTCCAACCAATAATATTCTACCTGGCAAAGTTGTTGAAGGAGTGGGAAAGAGTCTTCCATACCAGCAAATAGTAAAGGAGTTCATCAGCACTAAACCAACTTTATGAGAAAAGTTAGACTACTTTAATCGAAAATGAAATGGTGCTAATTAGTAACAGGAAAACATAAAAGTATAAGTCTCAGAGTAAAGTTAAATATATAGTAAAATTCAGAATAATCTAATGTAAAGGTGGTAGATGAATCATTTATAAAGCTAGTATGAAGGTTAAAAGACAATGCTAAGAAAAATAACTACTAGCTACAATAATTAAAGGATACCCAACATTAAAAAAGAATTGATGCTTTTGGATTGTGGTGCTAGAGAAGACTCTTGAGAGTCCCATGGATTACAAGGTATCAAACCAGGCAGTCCTAAAGGAAATCAACCCTGAATGCCCATTGGAAGGACTGACACTGAAGAGGAAGCTCCAATACTTTGGCCACCTGATATGAAAAGCCAACTCATTGGAAAAGACCCTGATGCTGGGAAAGATTGAAGGCAAAAGGAGAAGAGGGCAGCAGAGGATGAGATAGTTAGATGGCATCACTGACTCAATGGACATGACTTTGAGCAAACTCCAGAAGATAATGAAGGACAAGGAAGCCTGGCAGGCTGCAGTCCATGGGGCTGCAAAGAGTCAGACATGATTTAGCAACTGAACAACAACAATGAGACTGTCTATATTATCTAAATAAAATGTCTATACATCCAAAGCAATCTATAGATTTATTGAAATCCCTATGAAAGATGCATGAATGACATTTTTCACAGAACTAGAACAAATACTGCCAAAATGTGAAACCACAAAATATCCTGAATCACCAAAGCAATCTTGAGAATAAAGAACAAAGCTGGAGGTTTCACACATCCTGACTTCACATTATACTCAAAGCTACAGTCATCAAAACAGTATGGTACTGGCACAAGAAGAGACACAGTAGAAATCCCAGAAATAAATCTATGCCCTTATGGTCAGTTGATCTATGACAGAGGCAAGAATATGCAATAGAGAAAAGACAATCTCTTCAATAAGTAGTACTTGGAAAACTGGACACTTACATGTAGATTGAAATTAGAAAATTTCTCCTACCAAATTTCAATGGCGTTTCTCACAGAAATATACCAATCCTAAAGTCTACATAGAACCACAAAAGACACTGAATATCCAAAAGCAATCTTGAGAAAGTACAAAACTTAAGCCACCATCTTCCTTGACTTCAACTACTGGGTTGGCCAAAAAGATCATTTGGGTGCTTCCAAACTATCTTACAGAAAAGCCCAAATAAATGTTTTGGCCAACCCAATATATTATAAGGAGAGATAATACAGCAAGGAGATAAGAAAGCATTCTCAAGTGAACAATGCAAAGAAATAGAGGAAAACAATAGAATGGGAAAGACTAAAGGTCTTGTCTGGAAAATGAGAGATACCACGGGAACATTTCATGCAAGGATGGGCACACTAAAGGACAGAAATGGCATGGACCTAACAGAAGCAGAAGATATTAAGAAGAGGTGGCAAGAATACACAGAAGAACTATACAGAAGAGATCTTTATGACCTAGATAACCATGATGATCATTCACCTAGAGCCAGACATCTTAGAGTACAAGGTCAAGTGGGCCTTAGGAAGCATCACTATGAACAAAGCTAGTGGAGGTGATAGAAGTCCAGCTGAGTTATTTCAAATCCTAAGATATTATGCTTTTAAAGTGCTGCACTCAATATGCCAACAAATTTGGAAAACTCAACAGTGGCCACAGGACTGGAAAAGATCAGTTTTCATTCTAATCCCAAAGAAGAGCAGTGCCAAAGAATTTTCAAACTACTGCACAATTGCACTCATCTCACATGCTAGCAAGGTAATGCTCAAAATTCTCCAAGCTAGGCTTCATGAGTATGTGAACTGAGAAATTCCAGATATTCAAGCTGGATTTAGAAAAGACAGAGGAACCAGAGATCAAATTGCCAACATCCATTGGATCATAGAAAAAACAAGGGAATTCTAGAAATCATCTACTTCTGCTTCATTGACTATGTTAAAACTTTTGACTGTGTGGATTACAACAAGCTGTGGAAAATTCTTAAAGAAAGAGGAATACCAGAGCACCTTACCTGCCTCCCAAGAAACCTGTATGCAAGTGAAGAAGCAAGACATGTTAGAACCAGACATGGAACAATGGACTGGTTCAAAATTGTGAAAGGAGTACGTTGAAGCTGTATATTGTCACCTTGCTTATTTAACTTCTATACAGAGCACATCATGTGCGAAATGCTGGGCTGGATGATGCACAACCTGGAAACAAGATCAATAGCCTCAGATATGTAGATACTGCTGCTGCTGCTAAGTCGCTTCAGTTGTGTCTGACTCTGTGCCACCCCACAGACGGGTCTGATTCTTTGCCACCCCATAGATGGCAGCCCACCAGGATCCTTTGTCCCTGGGATTCTTCAGGCAAGAACACTGGAGTGGGTTGCTGTTTCCTTCTCCAATGCATGAAAGTGAAAAGTGAAAGTGAAGTCGCTCAGTTTCTGGAGTGGGGTGCCATTGCCTTCTCCATATATGTAGATGACACCACTCTAATGGCAGAAAGTAAGGAAGAACTAAAGAACTTTTTGATGAAAGTGAAAGAGGAGAGTGACAAAGCTGGCTTAAAACTCGGCATTCAAAAAGCTAAAATCATGGAATCTGGTCCCATCATTTCATGGCACATAGGTGGGGAAACAATGGAAACAGTGACAGATGTTATTTCCTTGGGTTCCAAAATCACTATGGATGGTGACTGCAGGCATGAAATTAAAAGATGCTTGCTCCTTGGGAAAAAAGCTATGACAAACCTAGATGATATATTAAAAAGCAGAGATATCACAATGGTCTGTATAGTAAAAGCTGTGGTTTTCCCAGTAGTCATGTATGGATGTGAGAGTTGGACCATAAAGAAGGCTGAGCACCAAAGGATTGATGCTTTCAAACTGAGGTGCTAGAGAAGACTTTTGAGAGTCCCTTGGACAGGAAGGAGATCAAACCAGTTGATCCTAAAGGAAATCAACCTTGACTCTTCACTGGAAGGACTGATGCTGAAGCTGCAATACTCTGGCCACCTGATGCAAAGAGCTGACTCATTGGAAAAGACCCTGATGCTGGGAAAGACTGAAGGCAGGAAGAGAAGGGGGCGTCAGAGGATGAGATTTTTGGATGGCATCTTTGATTCAATCGATATGAGTTTGAGCAAACTCCAAGGGATAGTGAAAGACAGAGAATTCTGGCATCCTGCAGTCCATGGGGTCACAAAGAGTTGGACTTAGTGACCAAACAACAAATATACTACAAACTATAGTAATCAAAGCAGAATGGTCCTGGCATAGAAACAGACACATACATCAAAGGAACAAAATGGCCAAGAAATAAACCCATGCCTATGTCATCAATTAGTTAATGACCAAAGACCAAGGATATACAATAGAGAAAGGACAGTTTTTCAATAAATGTTAGGAAAAGTGGACAGCCACAGGAAAAAGAATGACCACCATCTTCCACCATACACAAAAAAATATCTCAAAATAGATTAAAAACTTGAACACTTGAAATCATTAACTCCTAGAAGAAAACATAGGTGGCAAGCTCCTTGACATTGGTCTTGGTGATGATTTTTTGGAAGTGACACCAGAAGCAAAAGCAACAAAAGCAAAATAAGCATGTAGGACTACATTAAACTAAAAGCTTCTGCACAGCAAAGGAGACTTAGCAAAATCAACCTACCAAATGGGATGAAACATTGGCAAATCATATATCTTGTTAGGGCTTAATGTCCAGAACATATAAAAAAACTCATGAAACTCAATTGCTAAGAAAAAAAAAAAAAATCCAAAGCCTCTTGGACATTTTTCCAAAGGAGAGACATACATGACCAACAGTTACATAAAAAGACGTTCACATCACGCTCATCAGGGAAGTGCAAATCAAAATCACAATGAGATATCACCTTACACCAGATAAAACATCTGCCAAAAAGAAAAGAAGAGGGAGGATATGGATAAAAGGGGACTCTTATGCACTGTTGGTGGGAATGTAAATTGGTACAGCCACTATGGAAAATATATAGACTTTCCTTAAATAATTAAAACTACCATATACTGTTGCTGTGTTAGTCACTCAGTCATGTCCGACTCTTTGCAACCCCATGGACTGTAGCCTATCAGGCTCCTCTGTCCATGGGATTCTCCAGGCAAGAATACTGGAGCGGGTTGCCATGCCCTTCTCCAGGGGATCTTCCTGATGCAGGGATCGAACTCAGGTCTCCTTCACTGCAGGCAGATTCTTTACCATATGAGCCACCAGGGAAGCCCATATAATCCAACAATTCCACTTCTGGGAATGTCATCTGAAGAGAACAAAAACACTAACTCAAAAAGATACATCCACCCCCATTTTTATTGCAGCCCTAACAGAGTAGCCAAGGCATAGATAGATACAACCTAAGTATCCAATGAAAGATGAACAAAGAGACATGGGATATATATCCAATGGAATAGTATTCAACCATTTAAAAAAAAATGGAGATCTTGCTATTTATGACAACACAGACTTTGAGAACCTTATGCTAAGTGAAATAATTTATACAGAAAAAGACAAATATTGTATGATTTCTCTTATATATGAAAACCAAAAAAGGAAAAGAAAGAAGATGAAAAATAGAAGCTCACAGGTACAGAGAACAAATTGGTGGTGGCCAGAGGTGAAGGGGTGAGGCATAAAATGGGTAAAGGAGGTCAAAAGGCAGGAACTTTCAGCTGTAAGTCACGGGGATGTGATATATAGCATGGTGACTCTGGTTAATTACACTGTGTTACATATACGAGCACTTCAGAGAATACAGCTTAGAAGTTACCACTAGGAAAAAACTATGTATGGTGATACATGTTAACTAGACTTACTGTGGTGATCATTTCATAATACATGGAAATATGGAATCATTGTGTTGCATACCTAAAGTCAATATAATGCTATATGTCAATTATACCTCAAAAAAAATAATTTGGAGATACCCTTTTTCTACCTTGGGTTTTGATCTCTTAATATCTTTTAAATTCTCTCCTTTCCTGATGAATTCAAGAAGTGAAAGTGACTCCAGCTATAAATTTCTCACCAAAAGCTATTTTCCTGTACTACCCATTTTTCTCCTTAAACACATGAGAATAAACCTCTTAAAATTTTATATTTTAAAAGTCAGAAATCTCTCATGCATCTCTCTTACAACTGGCTTCCCATAAACAAAATCTTCAGCAATGTCCTTATTTTGTCAGATTTGCTTTCCTTCATTAGGATGGTAGAAGTTTTAAGTAGTTCACCAAAATAATTTTCCTCTTTTTCCTATAAATAACACTAAGTTATGTTTTCCAGGTTTCCTGCAGTTAGTTATGACCAAGTTTCTGAGTTCTTGACAACTCAGATTATGACTAAAAATGATTAATGCGTCTGGCACATAAAACCTCTCATGGGCTCCTCTAGGCTCGTCCCATGTCTCCAGTGGGAAGCTAATGATTATAAGACCTTAAAGGTTAAGAGAAACATGTGATGGAAAATGTGAGAGTCCCTGAGTGACCACCTGAATAAAAGCCAACACAACTGAAACATTTTCCCTGGACTATCAGTTGAGCAAGAAACACATTTCTATTCTGTAAATTCATTGAGATGTTGAAGTCTGTGAGCACAACTAACATAGGTTAATTAATAGAGATTCCTATAGAGAAAGAATAAAATGGTTAGATAGCATCACTCACTCAGTGGGCCTGAATTTGAACAAACTCCAGGAGACAGTGAAGGATGGAAGAGCCTGGCATGCTGCAGACCAGGCAGTTGCAGAGTCGGACACAACCTAGTAACTGAACAATCACACAGAGGAGGACTCCTTAGTATAGCTTAAAGGACTGTCTTTGGGTTAGCTCTTCTTTGAGCCAAGACTATTACCTCTGTCTTTTAAAGGTTAAGATCTCTATTTCTAAAATTTGATAACAAACTTCATATGCATTTCAGTATCAAAATCAACTGATTACTTATTTTTTGATCTTCAAGTAGACAAGACACCGTTATGAACCATTCTAATATATACAGATTATAGAATGGAAATGTTCACCTGGCAGAGCAAAATGGGAAGGTTATTAAATTCACTCGGGAAAATACATCAAATTCAGGAGGAATTTGTTATGTTAAATAGTTTTCATGATAAGATTCAATTTGGGCTTTTAGTTTGATCTTACTGACGTTTAATTTGAAGCTACAGTAATTTTTCATTACATTGAATGCTTTAAATCACAAGATTAGCAAGTCTCTAATCAGTTCTACTAACAGGGTGGTATCCAATCCCCAGTTGCAAAGAGTCCAAATCCACCCACAAAGAACCTGAAGACCTAACAAGAGGGTTCATCTCCAAACACAACAAGCAAGGGCTGACAAGCAGGAGGTCCCACTGACCTGCTCCAACACAGGTCTCTACGCTACTCTTTTCAGTCTTCTCACAACATGTATATCCTCTATTTTGGGTGAAACATTACTTCTATGAAGAGCATGGGAGCCTTCAGCATACATATTTTCCCCTCGGATCATTCTAACCCCACTGACCCTTTTTGCAAGAATAAAACATTTCTCACCAATTTTCTCCTATTCCTATAATTCTGCACTTTATACAAAGCTTTGCTCTCTCTGGGCAATGTCATGGATTTTTAAAAAAAATGCTGTCCAGATTCAAAATCTCAATATGTTTCTATCCCTTTCCCACTATATTTATCTAGTTCATCCATTCATCTTCTTTGAAGATTAATTTATATTTTCCCGTTCAGAATGATGTTACATCTTTTCCTAATGCTCACCCTGAACTAATGACTTTACTTCCAATTTAGAGAATATATAAAGAATAAGAAAAGGACTTCAGCATCTTGCCAGAACCATGTCTAAGAGGGCTATGTGTACCTGTATCCATGTATTCTGCTTCCTGACTGCTGATAAACCCATTTAAATGCAACTTTCCATTTCAGAAAGTTGAATCCATGACTAGGAAGATAAGTTTGAAAATATATTCAGACTGCAGTACAAATTGGTTTAAAAATGTGTGTGTAAGAGTTCTCATAAGTCCACTCTTTGTTAGACCCAAGCCCTTTTTCCTACTTGAGGAAATTACTATAGTAATTGACCCCTGTCTCTACATTACCACTTTTTCTTTTCTCGCCATCACTCCCATCAGCATGTCAGTATGCTGTCATTTCTCCCACCTCACAACCCTTTCCCTTGACACATGCCCCCCTTTTATTCCAGTCACTCCCTTGCATGCCTTATTTCTATATAAATCAGCTCCTCAAAAGAATTGCCTACACTCTGTCTCAAATCCATTCAAGCATTGACACCACCACTCAACTAGAACTTTTTGTGTCAGGGTTACCAGAGACCTCTAATATACCAAAGTCAACTCCTTCAGTTCAGTTCAGTTCAGTCATTCAGTCATGTCCGACTCTTTGCAACCCCATGGACTGCAGCACACCAGGCCTCCCTATCCATCACCAATTCCTGGAGCTTACTCAAACTGAAGTCCATCAACTGGGTGATACCATCCAACCGTCTCATCCTCTGTCATCCCCTTCTCCTCCTGCCTTCAATCTTTCCCAGCATCACGGTCTTTTCAAATGAGTCAGTTCTCCACATCAGGTGGCCCAAGTATTGGAGTTTCAGCTTCAGTATCAGTCTTTCCAATGAATATTCAGGACTGACCTCCTTTAGGATGGACTGGTTGGATCTCCTTGCAGTCCAAGGGACTTTCAAGAGTCTTCTCCAACACCACAGTTCAAAAGCATCAATTCTTCAGTGCTCAGCTTTATTTATGGTCCAACTCTCACATCCATACATGACTACTGGACAAACCATAGCTTTGACTAGAAAGCTAGTCAAAGTATTGTTGACAAAGTAACGTCTCTGCTTTTTAATATGCTGTCTAGGTTGGTCATAACTTTTCTTCCAAGGAGCAAGCATCTTTTAATTTCATGGCTGCAGTCACCATCTGCAGTGATTTTGGAGCCCTCCAACATAAAGTCTATCAACTCCTTAGCCTTCATTTTATTGACCTTTCAACAACATTTGATACTGCTTTCTACTCTTTCCCTTAGATTTTATTCACTTGCCTCCTGGGGAGTGACTATTTCTTGGTGTCCCTGTAGTTCACGAATAATTCCTACTCAGTAGCCTTGGTTCTTTCTCAATGTATATTAGCATACTCTAGGGATATTTCAGCCTCTTTTATCTACAGTCATTCCACTCATGATTACTGAGCCTTGGGGAGAGGAAGCTTTCTGTCCAGAATGCTCTGAACCCTGGAGCCATATGAGAATCAAAACTAGATAAATATTGCATTGCAAGTAGTGTCTCCTGCTCCATTGATTACCTTTTTCTTTTGTTGATTATTTCCTTTCCTCTGCAGAAACTTTGTAGTTTGATGTCCTACTTGCTTTTTAACTTGATTATGATAATCATTTCACAATGGATATCAATTTATAACATTGTACACCTTAACTGTATACAATGTTTATCAGTTATACATTAATGAAGCTGGAAAAAAAAATGAAGATATGGCTTTCACTTTTCAAAACTAGCTGTGAGTATCAAAATCCCCAAAATTTCCAGAGAAAAGTTCATTCCAAAATATTCATTGAATGAAGAAACGTGAATTTCCTACTATATTTTTAAAATTTTAATTAAATGTAAGCACCAAGCACCACTGACTTAGTTAGTAAGTTATATTTTTTGTGGAATAGATAAATGAGCCTAATTCTATATCCACTCCCACCAACCATCAATATAATGACAATGGTGATAGATGTATTGTGACTATGTAGGAGGGTCTAATTATTTTTAGGATATATGTGGAAGTATATCAGGTAAAAGTATTTTACAAAAATGTTCCATTTGTCAAATAAGGGAGGGGCATATTGGGACCTATTACATCATTCTTTCAATTGTTCTACAGGTTTGAAAATTTTCAACTTTTTAAAAATGAGAAAAGGATATAAGAATAGTAAGGATAAAGCAATGGCTCTCCACTTAACTGCTTTCCTTCTATATCTTCCTTGAAAAATGTGTAAATAAAACCAGGACAATGCTGTTGCAATTTATTTCAGTACAACCTCAGTGCTGTTTATTTAGGGATTAGTTTATATTTTGGCTTTTTCTCCTCTTTTTATAACAATAAGTCTTTCCAAGTACTTTCATATATCACCTGCAAGAAAAGTCAAAAGAGGAAACAGAAACAGCAATTCATCATGAAAGAAAAAAAAATTTTTTTTTAAAGCTTCTAGTATGCTTACTATTCATGACTGTATTTGAAATCAATATTTTACTCTCTCCTCTGGCCTGGTTGCCATTCATTTGTTTTGTGGGTGGTTTGGGGCAGGTCGGGTCTTAGAATTTACATCCAAAGAACACAGTAGTGAGTAGAAACTGAGAAGAGAAAAAGTAAAAGAATGTGGGAGAAGAGTAACAGATTGAGAAGTATAGTCAGAAGGAAAGTGAGCGATTTTGGCAATTTGTGGGGCTATAAGAAGTCTTTTTTGAGACTACAAATCATCCCTTCACTCATAAGACCTCTGTCTTCCCTAAACTGTTTCAGTTTTCCTGAGAGCAAATGGACATTAAAGGTTGTATAGAGAAAGAGCAGCTGGAAAGATCTTGAGAGCAAAGCAAGATTAGAGGTTGTTAGAGAAAAAGAGGAGATGATGGTAATCGAAAGAAAGTTGGTGGTGGCACTTTATGTTTATTTTTTATTTATTTATTTTTGGTGGGACCACACTTGCAGGATCTTAGTTACCCCACCAAGCATCAAACCCAGGCCACAGCAGTAAAAGCATGGAGTTCTAATCACTAGACCACCAGGCAATTCCCAGTGGTGATATTTTAAGTAGTGCATATGTGTACGCTAAGTCATTTCAATTGTGTCCGACTCTGCAACTCCAGGGACTGCAGCCCACCAGGCTGCCCTGTCCATAGGATTCTCCAGGCAAGAATACTGGAGTGGGTTGTTAGACTGTCCTCCAGAGAATCTTCCCAACCCAGGGACTGAACCCATGTCTCTCACATCTCCTACATTAGCACGGGGGTTCTTTACCACTAACGCCACCTGGGAAATGCATTGTGAGTGATAAGAACCAAAACCAGAGTAACACCCTATTTCTGGGTTAAACATTAGTAGGTCCAGAGGCATACTCGTCCATTCCTGTGTTGAGCAGTACCGAGACTAAGCAAAATGACCCATCTGAAACACTACTCTGAAAGTTAAACCTGTGACACAACCAAACAGCTTTTCCACCAAGACTAACTCTGAGACTCTCCCTCAATTTGACCATTGATCCAATGCTATTATGTTACACATAATCTAATCTCAAGAAGTCTCTCTCATCAGATTCATCCTATGTGACACGTCCTAGGTCCTGAATTCCCACAGACACCCTTTCCTAATTTCCCTATTTTCAGATGTTACCACTGCAATTTTGGCAAAATGATAGTTTCCCTTACTGCAGTACATCTTTGCTTAGTCAGGTTTTCCTGGTGGTCTTTTGAGAAACTGGCAGTGAACACATGGAACAGGATATTATAATTGTAGAAGAGACAGTTTAGGGTTCTGTAAAGTAAAAGCATCTGAGTAGTTGTGAGCTATAAAAAAAAAAGTGGGAAAATTATAGGGAAGAAAACTGGGAGTTTCTAAATATATACATATATATATATGTGTGTGTGTGTATATATATATATATATATATATATATATATATATATATAGTTCTAATAGTGAAGAAAGCTCAAGATACTGTGAGTAGAGAACTGTGATAGAAAATGTTTGAATGTTTTCCTTGCTGCAAAAATTTGACAAAATATTGATATTTTTAAGAGTCTCCATTAAAATTCCATCAAAATATACCTCAAAAGCAGATTTTGTCCTAATTCCTTTTATTATCTCATGAGGCCCATCACTTTTGGAAAATACTGAAGAGTCAACCTAGCAAAGCAATCCTTTAGTGGGCCTTTCGGGGCTCTTCCCCTCACCCCTCCTTTTCTGCCAGCTCCCTGGGGCACTGTGCACACAGCAGTCACTCCAGTAAATTAATACCCAGACCTTCCAGATCATCATCTTTACACGAGGTACAAGATTTCAAAATATTAAATGATTTGCTGTTGTTTTATATTTAGAGAAGGCATGCCCTAATGGACACTTGATAGTCTACATCTTTATTTGCCAAGAAATGGAATACTGAAATACATAGAATTTAAAGAAAATATTTTTTTAAAAAAATATACAAAGCATAGGCCAAACACTGATCCCTACCAGTGAAAAACAAAAATTATTTTCAAATTTCCAAGAAGTGTTAGTCACATAACAGATGACAAAGATAACACTGACAAATTCCCTAACTGGAAATTATGATAATCACATTTTTCTGACAATAATGTAATAAAGCTAGCCATTAACAGATTTGCACATAAAGATACACACACACACATATGCATATAGGGCAAACTCGAAACCTAAAAATACAACCTTAAAAATATACAAGCAACTCCTACAGCTCAATTCCAGAAAAATAAACGACCCAATCAAAAAATGGGCCAAAGAACTAAATAGACATTTCTCCAAAGAAGACATACAGATGGCTAACAAACACATGAAAAGATGCTCAACATCACTCATTATCAGAGAAATGCAAATCAAAACCACTATGAGGTACCATTTCACGCCAGTCAGAATGGCTGCGATCCAAAAGTCCAATAAATGCTGGAGAGGGTGTGGAGAAAAGGGAACCCTCTTACACTGTTGGTGGAAATGCAAACTAGTACAGCCACTATGGAGAACAGTGTGGAGATTCCTTAAAAAACTGGAAATAGAACTGCCTTATGATCCAGCAATCCCACTGCTGGGCATACACACTGAGGAAACCAGAAGGGAAAGAGACACGTGTACCCCAATATTCATCGCAGCACTGTTTATAATAGCCAGGACGTGGAAGCAACCTAGATGTCCATCAGCAGATGAATGGATAAGAAAGCTGTGGTACATATATACAATGGAGTATTACTCGGCCATTAAAAATAATACATTTGAATCAGTTCTAATGAGGTAGATGAAACTGGAGCCTATTATACAGAGTGAAGTAAGACAGAAAGAAAAACACCAATACAGTATACTAACACATTTATATGGAATTTAGAAAGATGGTAACAATAACCCTGTATACGAGACAGCAAAAGAGACACTGATGTATAGAACAGTCTTTTGGACTCTGTAGGAGAGGGAGAGGGTGGGATGATGTGGGAGAATGGCATTGAAATATGTATAATATTATATATGAAATGAGTCACCAGTCCAAGTTCAATGCACGATACTGGATGCTTGGGGCTGGTGCACTGGGACGACCCAGAGGGATGGTATGGGGAGGGAGGAGGGAAGAGGGTTCAGGATGGGTAACACATGTATACCTGTGGCAGATTCATTTTGATATATGGCAAAACCAATACAATATTGTAAAGTTAAATAAAATTTAAAAAAATAATAAAAAATAAAATAACAAAAAAGAAAAAAAGTCCTTAAACTCTTGAGTTAGTGACCTAAATATACAAATACAGACACTTGAGAATATAATTAAATGAAAATAATATACATAAAATTAATGAATACAGCCAGGGTGTGCTTAGAGAAAAAAAAATTTTTTTAATTAAAAAAAATTAAAACTCTGTTTATAATATTTAAAATAAGGGGTATGGGGGAAACCTACCAAGCATTTAACTCAAAACAAGAAGAAAAATAAAGGTATAAGGTTAAATTAATCTACTAAAAAGTAAAAAGGCAATACAGTCAATAAATAAATGCACTGGTTCTTTGAAGAGATTTACACAAGGCAGACCTCTGGCAAATGTGAACATGGTTAAGATTGAATCCCTAGGCCTTGGTTTCCCTTCAGGCCCTGGAGTAACTAAAAATACTGGGAGACGGAGAGAAAAATGTCAAGGGATGTATGTTTCAAACCTCCCCTGAAGGAGAAACTTTCATGTAACTTTTACTTTTTAAGTATAGCTTCTGGAGTTTCTCTTTCATTACTGAGAGAAAAATGAGAAAAAGAAGATATAGTCTCTAATCCAATTTGGTTCAATGACAAATTTGTCTTTGTATTTTTAGGCAGCAAATTAGCTAAATCTTTATCTCATTTGAAGGGGATTTTATTTCTGATTACTGAAACATACTATGGGTAGAACCCATAAACACCTTGGAGAAATAGAAAGAGAAGCAAGTTTTCTAACTGAATTTTAGAATTCTCTCTAAATAATATCAGGATTATATATGATTATTAATAGTGTACTTTGTATTGAGAAAAAATATAACGATAAAGGGGCATAACCATGAGTATGAGATTATGACATATAACTCTATCTTATTTTTAAAAACAAGTAAGAAAAAAAATCTGAAAAAATTAAAGAAACAAAAGTAACTCAAGAAAAGTGCTCAAACTTTTGGTTAAGCAAAATAAAACTGCAACTTGAAATAAAACCCTTCACAGCACCTCATTTTCCCAACTCTTAAATGACTTTATTCTTTCTCAGCCCTTATCCTTACTGTTATTTCCATCACAAATAATAAGTGTCAGTCTAACATTATATTTTAATTTAAAATTACACAAGTAAGGAGAGGAGTTGCTTATATATCACTATGAAAGCATTAACTATTACATGTCTAGAGAGGTATCAACTCTCTAAAATGTCAGCATGACCTTTGGCCTATAATTTTATTAATATATGCTACAAAATCATCAAAATGCATACCAAGTTCTGTGTACATAAATTTCAGTGTCTAGAGGTGTACCCTGCTCACAGTAGGTTTAGCACATTTTAATTAATAAGGGATCATCAATGTGTGTTTTGAATACTGTGAAATACTGGAAACTACATTTAGACTTAAATGTCCAAGTAAATTGTGGCATAACTGTGAAATAGACCATTGTGTACTCATTAGGGTAAGAAGAGCACAATAAAGCATTTAGCAGAAAAAAATGAAAAGTACTACATCACATACATAGCATGATGCCAGGAGTCTGTGTGAGAGTCCTCATATATAAATTTGGGTAGATATGTGTCTATATGTAAATAAGATCTCCATTATGCAATTATTAGTGATTTTTTTACTTCTTTTTCCTTTCTATATTTTTAACATCTTCTTTTGGCATAAAATCCATTAATTATAATCATATATAAACAATATGTGTAATAAACAATACATTTACATTTTTTTATATTTATAATTACTTTATTACACTTTGTAGTACATGTGTTAAGTTGCTTCAGTCATGTCCAACTCTTTGCAACCCTATGGACTGTAGCCAACCAGGCTCCTCTGTTCATGAGGTTCTCCAGGTAAGAATACAGGACTGGGTTGCCATTTCTTCTCCAGGGGATCTTCCCAACCCAGGGACTGAACCTGGGTCTCTTACGTCTCCTGCATTGGCAGGCGGGTTCTTTACCACTAGTGCCACCTGTGAAGCTCTTATAGTATACAAAGCATTTTTAAATATCTATTTTAGTATCTAGTCCCTGGCTGAATATCTATTTTAGTATCTAGTCCCTCACCATATAATAAGGAAGAGGAATGTACAGATAAGTAACCATACTAAAACACTCTATATTCTATAATAGAGAAATATGTAGAATGCTATCAGAGCATAAAGGAATAAGAAACCACTCCATTAAAGATATTTATAAAGCAGAGAGTGTAACAGTTGGAGCAGCACAGTTTCAAGAGCACTCGCTGATTGCCAAAGAAAAGGAAGAAAACAGTGGTCTTAAGTAATATCCAATTGTTCACCCTGAGGTAGAATGATATAAGGCTAATGCGTAGTTATGTAAAGATCAAACCTATAAAGAGTGATAATTATGTGACACAATGCACACAAGCATCAAGTAGTAGATGGGGGGAAAAAAAAATTCGGGGCAAGAAGCTTTCTCCCTACCACAGCCCGAGACCACATAGGGTCCATTTCTATACCATTAGCTCCCCGTGTAGGCGTTCACACTGACTCCTTTGAGTGACCATAGTGCTTATTTTAAGCCTGAAACAAGCCATTTCTAGCTAAGCTTTTTGAAATTTTATGTCTCATATTTATGTTTTCTAAAATACCTCCCAGAGCCTTGTATATAGAAGTACTCAATAAATATTGATAGAATGAATCAATCAATCTTCTAATATAGAAGATAATACTGGAATTTATAAAAAATAAAAAGTTATTCATTTAGATTTATGGTCTTTCTTTTCAGAGTTGAGAGACTGAATGAAGAAGTAGCGCCAAAGTGGAAAATGAGACAATCAGGAGGTAAGGTGAGAACAGATGGCTACAGGGAGGGGAGGTGACCATGCTGAAAATGCTGACAGTCACAAGGAGAAAGATCCCATTTCATTTCCATGATTCCCTTGGAGCAGCTCCAAGACCATCACAATTTCTGCTGTAAAGGTATTCTTTTATCAAGTCTCATTCACAATTTATTGTCTATGTGTGTATGCACAGTTACTACAAGGATCTTTAGAGAGCAGAGCTTTTGTCACTAGTCGCCAGACACCAGGACAAAGAGAATATTAAAAGACTCAGACTGGCCCAAATCCAGGGGAAAATAGACAGACTGGAAAGATAAGGCAGATGGTTAATCTTCTAGAAGATACTGCAAGTGGATACAGGTTTGTTCACCCAGCTCACTGTCTCAAGTCTACTTTTGTCTGATTTGTTGTCTTACCCAATAGGAAATCTGTGTCTTGACACTGAATTACAAAGCAAGGATGGCCTGGGTCATTAAATAAGAATAGTCAATGAAGGAAAAAAAGTCTTTAGTCAAACTTTATACCAGAACTGAAATCTAGGCAAAAATTTTTTTAATATATTTATTATTACATGAAGAAAAGTGAAACCAATGAATTAGAAATTAGCCTTATTATTACAAAGCAATTTTTATTATCATTCAATAATGACTACAGATGGATATCTTAGCCAGAAAGCTACACTTACTCTAAAAATGATATTATACATATTACCAAACATGACATCTCAATTGTCAAAAACATTAAATGCTACCTAGGTGGATCATGGTATCTCATCCCATCACTTTATGGGAAATAGATGGGGAAACAGTGGAAACAGTGGCTGACTTTATTTTGGGGGGCTCCAAAATCGCTGCAGATAGTGACTGCATCCATGAAATTAAAAGACCCTTACCCCTTGGAAGAAAAGTTATGACCAACCTAGACAGCGTATTAAAAAGCAGAGACATTACTTTGCCAACAAAGGTCCATCTAGTCAAGGCTATGGTTTTTCCAGTAGCCATGTATGGATGTGAGAGTTGGACCATAAAGAAAGCTGAGTGCCAAAGAACTGATGCTTTTGAACTGTGGTGTTGGAGAAGACTCTTGAGAGTCCCTTGGACTGCAAGGAGAGCCAACCAGTCCATCCTAAAGGAAATCAGTCCTGAATATTCATTGGAAGGACTGATGTTAAAGCTGAAACTCCAATACTTTGGCCGACTGATGTGAAGAACTGACTCATTTGAACAGACCCTGATGCTGGGAAAGATTGAAGGTGGGAGGAGAAGGGGATGACAGAGGATGAGATGGTTGAATGGCATCACTGACTCAATAGACACGAGTTTGAGTAAACTCTGGGAGTTGGTGATGGACAGGGAGGTCTGGTGTGCTGCAGTCCATGGGATTGCAAAGAGTCAGACACGACTGAGCAACTGAACTAAGGTGGATAGCATAGATACTACAATAGTCACAAATGGCTCAATGTTTCACATTCATTCTCTAATGTGACTTTTTTGGCTGGATATAAGCAAATGTAGTATTTTAATAGAACTAATATCAGCTTGTAGGGCAAGCTTAAATGTTTTTGTCATCTTCTAAAATACACGATTGGTATAATGGCTTTGCTTCCTCTAAAAATGTGCACAGGAAAGGATATACATGTTGTGCAGCTGACACTGTGGTTTTCTTCTCTACATCTGTATCAATTATGCCCACCATTTGTAAATATACAGATTGGGGGGCTGACCAATCCAGAGGTGAACTCTGATTAACCTAAGGCAGTCAAGATAGTCTCATGTACCTTAATAAATTGTTTGGTTTTAGTATGTACAACGGAGAAAGCAATGACCCCCCCACTCCAGTACTCTTGCCTGGAAAATCCCATGGATGGAGGAGCCTGGAAGGCTGCAGTCCATGGGGTCACTGAGGGTCGCACACGACTGAGCAACTTCACTTTCACTTTTCACTTTCATGCATTGGAGAAGGAAATGGCAACCCACTCCAGCGTTCTTGCCTGGAGAATCCCAGGGACGGGGGAGCCTGGTGGGCTGCCATCTATGGGATCGCACAGAGTCGTACATGGCTGAAGCGACTCAGCAGCAGCAGCAGCAGTATGTACAAACGTGGAAGTTTCCTGTGCAGGCACTTATTGAGAAATGGGTATATAACTTGTTCCAGAACATTGAGACCCAAGGCTGAATTTCCTGGGTTCCTCTAGAAAGGGTTTGTTCTCACACTTGAGAGAATTTATCTAAGCAACTCTGTTTCCTCCTCTCAGCATCATGAGGTATGGTTATAAAGCCATAGGAAAGCAGCTAATGGAAAACCAAAGACCACAAAGAAATGAAGCTAAAGCCATTGAATTTTTGCTGATCTTAAGTCATCTGCCATTTAGACTTACACTTACATAAGTAAATAATTCAGTTACTTGAAGCCAACCTCTTTCTGATACATGCTGAATAGATACCTATTTAAAGTTCAGTTCAGTTCAGTCACTCAGTCGTGTCTGACTCTTTGCGACCCCATGAATCGCAGCACGCCAGGCCTCCCTGTCCATCACCAACTCCTGGAGTTCACTCAGACTCACGTCCATCGAGTCAGTGATGCCATCCAGCCATCTCATCCTCTGTCGTCCCCTTCTCCTCCTGCTCCAAATCCCTCCCAGCATCAGAGTCTTTTCCAATGAGTCAACTCTTCGCATGAGGTAGCCAAAGTACTGGAGTTTCAGCCTTAGCATCATTCCTTCCAAAGAAATCCCAGGGCTGATCTCCTTCAGAATGGACTGGTTGGATCTCCTTGCAGTCCAAGGGACTCTCAAGAGTCTTCTCCGACACCACAGTTCAAAAGCATCAATTCTTCGGCGCTCAGCCTTCTTCACAGTCCAACTCTCACATCCATACATGACCACAGGAAAAACCATAGCCTTGACTAGACGGACCTTTGTTGGCAAAGTAATGTCTCTGCTTTTGAATATGCTATCTGGGTTGGACATAACTTTCCTTCCAAGGAGTAAGCGTCTTTTAATTTCATGGCTGCAGTCACCATCTGCAGTGATTTTGGAGCCCCCCAAAATAAAGTCTGATACTGTTTCCACTGTTTCCCCATCTATTTTCCACTCTGGAAAAGAGTAGGGCAGTTTCCTAAAAACTTACCAATGAGACCTAGCACTTTCCCCCTTCCCTTTCCTCTTCCACTTCCTTCCTCTTTTCCTTCCTCCCTGCCCAAGATATAATAAACCAAAACTAATGGATGAATTGATTAGAGAAGGGAGAAGAGAGTAGAGGGAAGGAAAGAAGAGAGGATGAGGAAGGAAAGGAGGGAGGGAGGAAGGAAAAGAGGAAGGAAGTGGAAGAGGAAAGGGAAGGGGGAAAGTGCTAGGTCTCATTGGTAAGTTTTTAGGAAACTGCCTTACTCTTCTCCAGAGTGGCTGTACTTTTTTTTACTAGCAGTGTATGAGAGATGCAGGGTTTTTTGCATCTTCACCAGCGTTTAGTACTATTAGTATTCTTTATTTTACACATTCTGATAGGTGTGTAGTGATAGCTTATTTTCATTTCCCTAAAGGCAAGCAGTGTTGAACATTTTTCCATGTGTTTATCTGCCATCCATACATCTTCTCTGATACAGTGTCTGTTCAGTTACTTTATCTATTTTCTAACTGAATTGTTTTGTGACCATTAAGTTGGTAGAGCTCAATAGATATTCCATATGCAAGCAATTTGCCTGATATTTTCTTCTCCCAGTTGCTGAGGCCTTTTTACCCTCTTAACAGGATCTTTTGCAGACCAATCTTCATTTCTTTTAATGAAGTCCAATTTATTTTAATTTTATGGATCATGCATTTGATGTCATATCTAAGAAATCTTTGCCTAATCCTAGGTCATGAATAATTAATTTTATTATTCATTTCCTCTTATTCCATTATATAGTCAGCATTTCAATTTCTTCTTGCCTATTTTCCCTTTCTGCCATTTCCTTCCTCCATTTCTTAACCACCTGGTCCCATCTCAGCCTGTGTATCAGACAATAGAGTCAGTATATCAGTCCTGGGCAAAGTTTATGTCTTCATCTGAGTCCACTGTAGCTCCTTATTTGTGCTTCCAGTTTTTCATTCTGGTGCCATATTAAGACCTACTTCATGATCTGCGTTTTCTAACCCTAGCTGGAAGCCCAGGTGAAAGGCAAGTCTCTCTTGAGTACCAGGGGGATAATGAAATGCAATGCAAAGTGCTTATTTATCAGAATGAGTAAACAACAGACGTTTCGCTTAAAAGGTGACCAAGAAAGAACAGCTTATAAGAAAGTCTCCAGTTTTGAAAAGAGGCTAAAACAAAGAAACCAGGGAAGCAAAGGAAATAGGAGAACTGATATATGCAAGGGGAACTGAAAATGTGAACTGATATAAGCTAGGTACTTTCATTATCTTTGGAAATAAAGTTAATAATAATAGCTAATTCATTCAACTAGATTCACTCTGTGACAGGCACTGTTTTAAATACTCTCCATCAGTAGTTCTCAAACTGTGATCATGTACAGTACATGTTCATGTACCCCCAAGACCTTTTTAGGGATCTCCTCATCCCAATATATTTCCATGATAATAGTAATACATCATTTGATGTTTTCAGTCTTTATTCTTTCATGAGTGTTCAGTGGAGTTTTCCAGAGGCCATATGATGTATGATATTACAACAAATTAAAAGCAAAAATAGATATGAGACTCCAGCTGTCTTCTATCAAACCAAACAAAAGAGTAGATCTAAAAAACGATGCTACTGTCTTGCAATATTTTTCCTGTTTTGGCAGAGTGTTGCAAGTAAGGAGCTAGTTAGAACTGGAGGGAGAGAAACAGGAACACTCTACTGAGGGAACCCTGTATGGATTTATTTTAGCTAGATGAAAAGTTATAGCTAGTATCCAATATGAAGAATGCTCTTTTAACTACATTGTAGTTTCTCCCAGGAAGTTTTACACTTTCATCACGCCCTATTACATTTTCTGTACCTCTGTGTTGTACTGTGGGGATACTGCAATAAACCAAAGAGCAATCTAGATAGCATCTACCAGGGGCATCATGATGCTATAAGATGATAAATGGCTAGCCTAGGGTTCCAGGAGCTAATTAGCAACAGAGGAGTGAAGCTCAGATTTAGCAATAGAGACTAGACAAGAATGGGAAAACTAGCTATGGCAGAAAAAAGAAGGGACAGGTGTAAGACAAAAAAATTCATTTACCAAATACATTAAAATAAATAGACCCTGGAATGTGAAATGGCATGCAATTAAATTAGGAAATGCAACATTGATAAAGATCACGGGGAAAGAGTAGACTACTGTCAAAGAATCTCTGAGAAATATGAAAGGAAAAGGAACCCAGGCTACACAGTTGTAAGAAACAGACTCTATAAAAAATCATTTAGCAAACCAAGATGAAGCATGTGAAAAACTGTTCTTGACCCTGGTTCTCTAGTTCTCAAACTGGAATGTACCTCAAGTGTTCTGGGATAAAAAACACAACATAATATGACACATACATTTGAATTGTTGTGTGTGTGTATGTTAGTTGCTCAGTCGTGTCCGACTCTGCCACCCCATGGACTGTAGTCCGCCAGGCTCCTCTGTCCATGGAATTCTCCAGGCAAGAATACTGGAGTGGGTTGCCATTTCCTGCTCCAGGGGATCTTCCTGATCCATTGATCAAACCCAGGTCTCCTGAATTGCAGGCAGATTCTTTACAATCTGAGCCACCAGGGAACCCCTTTGGGTTGTTAGTTTTATTTAATAGAAAGTATTTTAAAGTGTACATTTATATTAAAATGGTTATAGCTATATTATAAAGAGAACACAGAATTCACATGTATATTTTAAGATGGTCAGTTTGGTCTTATCTGCTGTTGCTCTTTCAAGAATTGGACAGAGTCTCTACCTGGCTCATGCCATGCCCCCATCTCCTATGGGTAAAACTGTATTTTGTTTATTATTGCTGTCATTTTACTCCATTTTCCATCTCAAAATGAAAACACACACTAAAATTTCCATGATATGGAAAAAACATCAAGGGGAAATATTTTTAAAAGATAGGAAATTATCAAAAGGTCCAATATTGCCTATGTCCAAAACTTGACCATTGATTTAATGTGTCCCTGTTAATAAAATTTAATATATAATATATTGCTGGCCCTTTATCTCAAGGAAAAATATAAATGATTTTATATTTGGAAGTTAAGTAGAAACAATAAAAATTATTTTGTAGCTATATTTGTGCAATAAATACAGCCTATGAAAAGTATGATGCATTTTGACTGTGTATCATGTGTTCCGTCAGGAAAAAGAAATCCAACCATCCTACCATGGTGATCCTACCGTGGTGATGTTGTACTTTTCAAGGGGCTATTCAGTCCCATAGTATCAAGCTTAGTCTACAGCAATGCTGAAACAGTAACTATTTCTTAATCCCAGTAAGCAGTGAATCAGAGCTACACACTGTTGAAACAGAAAAAGAATTCAGAGACTACCAACATTTTAGTGCTGTGCTGGTTGAGAAATGAAGTAAACCAAAGAATCAGAAAAAATGTTCTTGAAGTAAAGGGTTAAGTACATGGAGTAGTTAAAAGCATACAATTTAGAGGGAGACAGACTTTGGTTTTTATTCTGCTCCACCACTAAACTATCTAATACCAGAAATGTCTAAATTTCAACTTCTGCATTTTTTAAATTGAGATAATAGCTAAATTTATGCTTGAAATATGCTGTAACATATTTTATGGGGATAAAAATACTGCAGAGTAAATGCAGAATTTCTCTATTAAAAATCTATTAATTTGATTTTAAGTTATAGAATTAAACTACAGGATATATTTAGTTATAGCATAGATTTTGTTACAGTTATAGAATAGATTGGCAATTTTATCCATTTGAACCATGCTAAGATATCATCATGGCTAAAAATATCATGCAGTGTTGGATTAAAAAGGAGAGGTGAAGCATATGAGGGTGGGAATCTCCTAATTTTACACACAGGGAACCAAGATACATTATTAATGTTTAGACTATAAATTAAATATTTTATGGTCCATGTTCAATTTAAAGTTAAGAAATATAACATGTGAATTTATATATTTATATAGAAATGAGCCCTCAACTCCCATGGTTAGATTGAACCATATGAAATTTATATTCAATCAGAAATAAAATAGTAATATAAAAAAACTAGAAGCTTTGGAAGAAGAGAAGCAATATAACCATAATAAAATCTTCAACCTTAATTTGACAATCAATGGAGATACACATGTATTATTTAGTGTCAGGAGTGTAATCTTCAAAAACTCAAGAGTAAAACTGGGGCTAGACTTAATGTGAAGGTAGAAAAGGCTTTTAGCTTTCAGTGTATAATTTTCTACATTTCTATAACTTTTATCCAAGTATATCTATTACTGCTATAATAAGAATTTTCAAAAACTGTTAATCTCATAATTCATAATACCCCAAATGCATACCTACTGCTGTAAGTATGAAGTTCTTAACTTTTAGAATGTATATTTTGAGAAATACAAAAATATTTTCAAACTGTTCCCATTGTCATGCTTTCTACATAGGCTTTAAAAAAATTATTTATTTATTTTAATTGGAGGCTAATTACTTTACAATATTGTGGTGATTTTTGCCATACATTGACATGAATCAGCCACGGGTATACAAGTGTCCCCCATCTGAACCCCCCTCCCACCTCCCTCCCCATCGTACCCCTCTGGGTTGTCCCAGTGCACTGGCTTTGGGGGCCCTGTTTCATGCATTGAATTTGGACTGGTCATCTATTTCACATATGGTAATATACATGTTTCAATGCTATTTTCTCAAATCATCCCATCCTCACCTTCTCCCACAGAGTTCAAAACTCTTATTTATATCTGTGTCTCTTTTGCTATCTTGCATATAGAGTCATTGTTACCATCTTTCTAAATTCCATATATATGTGTTAATATACTGTATTGGTGTTTTTCTTTCTGACTTAATTCACTCTGTGTAATAGGCTCCAGTTTCATCCACCTTATTGGAACTGATTCAAAGGTGTTCTTTTTAATAGCTGAGTAATATTCCATTGTTTATATGTACCACAGTTTTCTTACCCGTTAGTCTGCCAATGGACATCTAGGTTGCTTCCATGTCCTAGGTATTGCAAGCAGTGCTGCGATGAACATTGGGGTACACGTGTCTCTTTCAATTCTGGTTTCCCCTGTGTGTATGCCCAGCGGTGGGATTGCTGGGTCATACGGCAGTTCTATTTCCAGTTTTTCAAGCAGTCTCCACACTATTCTCCATAGTGGCTGTACTAGTTTGCATTCTCACCAATAGTGTAAGAGGATTCCTTTTTCTCCATAACCTCTCCATCTTTTATCATTTGTAGACTTTATGATAGCGGTCATTCTGACTGGTGTGAGAGGGTACCTCATTGTAGTTTTTATTTGCATTTCTCTGAAAAGAGTGATGTTGAGCATCTTTTCGTGTGTTTGTTAGCCATCTGTATGTCTTCTTTGGAGAAATGTCTGTTTAGTTCTTTGTCCCGTTTTTTGAAGGGGTCATTTATTTTTCTGGTACTGAGCTGCATGAGCTGCTTGTATGTTTTTGAGATTGATTCTTTGTTGTTTTGGGTTCGAGTTTATAAACCTTTTCTGTGTTTCCTGTCTAGAGAAGATCCTTTAGCATTTGTTGAAAAGCTGGTTTGATGATGCTGAATTCTCTCAGCTTTAGCTTGTCTGTAAAGTTTTTGATTTCTCCTTCATATTTGAATGAGATCCTTGCTGGGTATAGTAATCTGGGTTTTAGGTTTTTCTTTTTCATCACTTTAAGTATTTCCTGCCATTCCCTTCTGGCCTGAAGAGTTTCTATTGAAAGATCAGCTGTTATCCTTATGGGGATCTCCTTGTGTGTTATTTGTCGCTTTTCCCTTGCTGCTTTTAATATTTGTGTTTGATCTTCATTAGTTTGATTACTATGTGTCTTGGGTTGTCTCACCTTGGGTTTATCCTGTTTGGGACCCTCTGGGTTTCTTGGACTTGGGTGGCTATTTCTGTCCCCATTTTAGGGAAGTTTTTTCAACTATTATGTTCTCAAGTATTTTCTCATGCCCTTTCTTTTTGTCTTCTTTTTTGGGACTCCTATGACTTGAATGTTGGGGCATTTAACATTGTCTCAGAGGTCTCTGAGGTTGTCCTCGTTTATTTTTTTCTTTTTTCATTTATTTCCACCATTCTATCTTCCACCTCACTTATCCTATCTTCTGCCTCAGTTATTCTACTGTTAGTTCCCTCCAGAGTGCTTCTGATCTTAATTTTGCATTGTTCATTATTGATTGACTCTTCTCTATTTCTTCTAGGTCTTTGTTAAACATTTCTTGCATCTTCTCAATCCTTGTCTCTAGTCTATTTATCTGTAACTCCATTTTGTTTTTAAGATTTTGGATTATCTGTACTATCATTATTCTGAATTCTTTTCCAGGTGGACTCCCTATCTCCTCCTCTTTTGTTTGGTTTGGTGCACATTTATCACGTTCCTTTATCTGCTGAATATTTCTCTGCCTTTTCATTTTGTTTAGATTGCTGTGTTTGGGGTGCCCTTTCTGTAGGCTGGAAGTTCATAGTTTCTCTTTACTGTGGAGCCTGCTCCCTGTGGGTGGGGTTGGACTAGTGGCTTGCCAAGGATTCCTGGTTAGGGGAGCTTGTGTCTGTGTTCTGGTGGGTGGAGCTGGATTTCTTTTCTCTGGAGTGCAATGAAGTGTCCATTAGAGAGTTTGGGATGCCTATGGGTTTGGCATGGCTTTGGGCAGCCTGTCTTTTAATGCTCAGGATGGTGCTCCTGATTTGCTGGAGAAGTCTTGCTTTGGAACTTGTTGGCTGTTGTGTGGAGCTTGGTTTCATTGTAGGTATGGAGGGTTTGGGGTGAGCTCTTGTCTATTAATGTTCCCTGGAATCAAGAGTTCTCTGATGTTCTCAGGTTTTGGAGTTAAGCCTCCTGCCTCTGGCTTTCAGTCTTATTCTTATAGTAGCCTCAAGACTTCTCCATCCATACTGCACTGATGATAAAAGATCTAGGTTAATGGTGAAACAATTCTCCACAGTGAGAGACACCACGAGAGATTCACAGAATTACATGGAGAAGAGAAGAAGGAGGAAGGAGATAAAGTGATCAGGATGAGAAGAGGGGGACTCAAAAGGGGAGAGAGCAATTTAGCCAGTAATCAGTTCCCTAAGTGTTCTCCATAGTCTGGAACACCCAGAGAGATTCACAGAGTTATGTAGAGAAGAGAAGGGGAAGGGAGGAGATAGAGGTGACCTGAGGAAGAAAAGGAAGAGTCAAAAGGGGAGAGACCAATCAAGCCAGTAATCACACCCCTAAGTGAAAATGGATACTGAAGGTTAGATTCATAAAGGTACAAAATTGATAACAAATACCAAAAAGCAAAGATTAAAAATCTAGAGTAGAGGTTCAGTTCAGTTGTTCAGTCGTGTCCAAGTCCTTGCGACCCCATGAACTGTAGCACGCCAGGCCTCCCTGATCTAGGGTAGAGGTTAGATTCTCAAAAAAGTGATATTAAAAAAAAAAAAAAACCCACAAAATTATAATATATAAATATATATGAAATTTGCTTTAAAATAGGGTCTTTTTTTGGTAAGGTAATAGTAGGTTATAAAAATGAAAATTAAAGGAGTAATAAAGAACTTAAATTTAAAAAAAATTAAAAAGTGATAATAGTAAAAATATATCTAGGAATTTCTCTGGAACTTTTGTGGGCAGTGTGGGGTCAGTTCAGTTTCAGATAGTTCCTTGTTCCAGCTTGTACTTGTTCTCAAGGTCTATAGGTCCCCTCCAACACTTGGACAATGTTAACTACAGGGTTTTAATCAGTTGTACCTGTCACTTTCAGGGCAGTTCTGTGTTCTTTGTTTATTTTGGCTTCCTCTGTTTCCATGTCTCTTCATTGTCTAATTTCCACCCTGACACATGGGGGCGAAAGGTGGTCACTTATTTAGGCTCACTTGTTCAGCCGTGTCGTGTGGAGGGAAGGATACTGCAAACAAATATAGCTGGCATGTGTTGGGGAGTGCTTGCACTGTATGGACTGCACTGGGTTTGCCCCAGCTCAAGGCGGCATGTGCTTCCTGGGTCCACACTGCTCAGGCTCCAGGGTGCTCTGCAGGGGCACTGTCCACAGTGGGCCCTGTGTTTTGTGCACTTTCCAGGTCCAAGCTGCTCAGGTTTTCAGGTAATCCGCAAGCACACAGGCTCAGTTGGGCATGCATTTTGTGACCTTCTCAGGTCCAGGCAGCTCAGGTGACCAGGTGTTTGTGAGCGCACTGTCCCAGGTGAACTGTGCGTCAATCACCTCGCCAGTCCCGGCCACTCGGTTTCCCGGGTGTGCCGGTAAGAGCACCATCTCAGGTGTGCCGTATGTCTCCTCTGAGAACTGATCTCAGGCTGCGACCCTCCTGTCGGATGTCAACTGTCCAGGACCCCAGGAAGATGTGGTTAGCAACTGGGACCCTGCTCACACACAATTTGGTGGAGGATGCCAGTCTCTGGGGCTGAGACTGCAGCAGCCCCTTGCCTTCTGGCTCTGGCTATTGCATGCCTGCCTCTCTGCCTCCAGCAGAGGGAGGGGCCTGTATACATCCGGCTAGCTCACCTTTGGTTTTCACTCAATCCTTTGTTCTGGGAGCAGGCCAGGCTGCGAATTAGAGGCTTTTGTAGGAAAGTTCTCTCTTCCTTTTTCTTTCTCTGGCGATCCCACAGTTTGGGTTGCTATCTCAAGTTAGCTCCCTCAGGTGGTCCTCAGGGCATTCAGGCCTGGTCCTCACCTTAAGGACCCATGATGCAGCTTGTGCCTCCCTGTCCAGCCGCTGCTCGCTGGTGGTGGACATGAGCCTCTGGGTTACTTCTCTGTTGGCAGTTGCTGTTAGGCGCATATTCTGTGGGTTATCATTATTATTTTTTTTCTCCTGGATATGTTGCCCTCTGAGATTCCAAAACTCCCCACAGACCCGTCTATGAGAGGGTTTCCTACTGCTTGGAAACTTCTACTCCTTCACAACTCCCTCCTCAGGATGGACCTCCATCCATAACTCTTTTGTCTTTTACATTTTGTCCTACCTCCTTTCAAAGAGAATGGGCTGACTTTCTGGGTGCCTGGTGTCCTCCGCCTACATTCAGAAGTTGTTTTGTGGAAGTTGCTCAGCATTCAAATGATCTTTTGATGAATTTGTGGGGGAGAAAGTGGTCTCCCTGTCTTATTCTCTGCCATCTTCTCTACATAGGCTTTTATACAACAAAGTTAACTTCTTTTCAACTTTAACTGAATTTTTATCTCTTTGTCTTAATTTTCATAATATTTTGAGGGAATATATTCTTATAAAAGGATAGTTGCACAAATCTCTTCTTGTTTTGTATATGAAGTAGATATTGGGCTAAGAATAATAGGTTTAATCTACAGTAAAATTTGAATGTTGTTCTTTAAACTGTCTGAATTTATTGCCTTCCTAAGAAAACCATGTTCTTTGAACTTGTCTCTTCCTTTTTACTTCCATTATCAGAGTAGCATTTGGCTTTTATTTATTCATTAGTTTATTTTTTGGAGTGGGGAAAAGAGGGATAAGGAGGTTTTAATTAAAAAATTTTAATAATTGGACTAATATTTAGAGCAGTTTTAGGGTTATAGAAAAATTGAGTGGAAAATACAGAGATTTTCTATATAGACCCTCACCTTGCCAAACAGTGTCCCCTATTATTAACATCTTGCATTAGTGTGGTTCATTTCCTATAATTTATGAACCTCTGAACTCAAATTACTTATTTTTTTCGTTTCCATATCTATACTTAGCTTCTGTATCTATACTAACTCACAAAAGTTCATTTCTACAAAAAAAAAAACAACACTGTCTTTGATATTCTGCATAGCTCATACCACATTTATATCACACTCATACTACATGCCAAATGTAAGGCTGTACTCTACACAGTCATTCAGGGATCCTGGCTGGGGAAGTTTCTATTATATTGAAAGTATTTCATTTACAGTCTTGCTGCGCAATGTATGATCTGCAAACCAGCATCACTGATATCATTAGGAATTTTATTAGAAATGAAGAGTATTTGTGCCTACCTTGGACCCAAGTTAGAATCTACATTTTAACAAGATCCCCAAGTGATCTGTCTGTACATTAAAGTTTAAGAAGAGTGGAACCAGAAGACATGCCTCGAACCCTATACCAGTGAAAGAGAAATGCAAAACCTCAGCCCAGAAGTGACACAATCACTTTCCTTCCCAAACCACTGGCCAAACCCGTATGTACTTGGCCTCATTTAATTTCAAGGAGACTGGGAAATACAGGTGAGATATTTGATGAACATCACTATATTCACATGGCTTCCCTGAAGGCTCAGACGGCAAAGAATCTGCCTGCAATGTGGGAGACGGAGGTTCAATCCCTAAATCAGGAAGATCCCCTAGTGAGGGAATGAAATGGAAACCCACTCCAGTATTCTTACCTGGAAAATCCCATGGATGGAGGAGCCTGGTGGGCTACGGTCCATGGGGTGGCAAGGAGTCAGATAGGACTGAGTGACTAACACTTCCTACACTTCACTATCTTCACATGGTTTCAATATCCTAGACTGATCACAGATTTTTTTGAATGATTATGGGTGAAAACCTCAGAATCCTGAGTGTAAAGCCTAATCATGTAAACATATCAATTACAAATTTATCTTTTTCCATTTTTGTTAATATGAATAAGTAATGTAGTGGCTTTATACCAAATAATTCAGTAGATTTGATTAACCTATGTGCTTAATTCAGATATTCTAGGAAAAATTCCAATTCCAGTTGCTTTATCATGAATATCAACGTTCATCATCAAAATTGATATATATGTGACACAATATTTACATACCCTAAGAAGTTCCTGGATTTCTTATGCATTTCACACTCTTTGAACAAACTGTAATAAAACTGTTAACAGTCCCTAGGCCATAAACGACATTGATGATTACTTTCATTCAAAGCAGAGTACTTTTACCTGAGGTTAACAGAGGCCTTATGTATCACAAAGTGTCCAGAACACAGTACCAGAGAGGAATAGGTAAACCATAAATAATATACAGGGACAAGGGCAGAGTCTAAGAATGAAAGATGGTCAATTATTATATATAAAAATGTAGGAATCTAAAAGGCTTCATAATCTATGTCGAGGTCAAAAATCAAAGTGAAGGACAAATCAGTGGCACAACAAGGCATGGAAATCTGAGCAAAAATTATAGGTCAGTTTGAATTTATTTGAAATATGAAATCTTAAGAACTACTTGAGAATACTTTTAAAAGAGTTAGCACAAACTATCAAATCATTCATTCATGCAAAAATACTTATTCTCAATTGTGCTCTGAGGAATTTTATAGCCACTGTCTAGTTTCTAGTTTCCCTTATGTAGTCCTTAGTTATTGAATTTCTTTATCTTTGCACCTTTTGAAATAAAGCAAGTTAATATCAACCATACTGTGTCAACTATTTAAAATTTCTTATAATAGATGAACAAATATAGAATGTTCATATCTCACCTCAAAGATGACCTTAATTACATAGAGCACATAAAATCATATGTTTAAAGTTGAAAAACGTCACGGCCTAACTGAAGTTCTACTGAAATGAATTCAAATGCTGGTGCTGGTACTTATCACTTTGGACTAGTTCCTTAACCTCTTTAGGCTTCATTTTTCTTATCTATTTACGGAAGATAAAAATATCTATCCCTTGGGTAGAAAATGAATGTAAAAATTTAGTGCAGGACTTAACATCTAGTTAATTTCAAGAAATCATACCTATTATTACTTTGGAAAAGAGCTCTTTATTTATCTCATCCTGTATCCCACACAGTATAGGTGTCACTGCTGTGTTATTTCTGATTTTCATTAGGCTAACCCTAGATGCTCAGGTGGAAAAGAATCTGCCTGTAATGCAGGAGACCCAGGTTTGATCCCTGCACTGGGAAGATCCCATGGAGAAGAAAATGCAACCCACTCCAGTATTCTTTCCTGGAGAATCCCATGGACAGAGGAGCCTGGCAGGCTATAGTCCATAGGGTCACACAGAGTCGTACACTACTGAAGCAACTTAGCACAGCACGCACACTAGCTTAAAAGGCTAGCCAATCCATTCATGAACAACTCTAATTTTTAAAATATTTTCTTTTGCAGATCCCTTTTTACTATACACACACACACATACACACACATATACATGTATACACATATGTATATATGTAACATACATATAATTAGTCTTTTTAATGGATTCTGGGGGGTACCCTGATGGCTCAGACAGTAAAGAATCCACCTGCAATGCAGGAGACCTGGGTTTGATCCTTGGGTTGGGAAGATCCCCTGGAGGAGGGCATGGCAACCTCCTCCAGTGTTTTTGCTGGAGAATTTCCATGGACAGAGGAGAGGAACCTGGTGTCCTATAGTCCATGGGGTAGCAAAGAGTCGAACATGACTGAACGACTAAGCACAGCGCAGTGGCTTCTGGAGTAATCCAATATTAAATGTAAATATTTTAATTTGATGTCAAAAGTAATGGTGTCAAGAATGTTCTTTATGAAAGGTTAGTTTATTAACTCCATATGCCCTATATTACAAAGTCATCCTTTAAAGTGTTTTTCCTAGGCTTCACCCACAAGATGTTCAAACAAATGCTTCAGCTATTGATTGCTGCATAGAAAAGTGGTTGTAAGTCAAGCATACAACACATTTCATGTACCTCCTAGAGAAAGAAAAATGATGCACTTCTGAGAACTATTCATTCTTTGCTTCAACCTAGCTTCATATAATACAACCTTGTTTTAAACAGTATTACATTTTGCAAAATTGAGCACTAAAAAAAACAAGACTCATGGAAAAAGAGAATCAGCGCTAGCTTAGAACTTTGTGATCAGAACACTCACAAAAACAATAATATCTCTAATAAAGGATCCTAGTAAAGTTAAGTCTCCAAGAGCATCACTCTTGGAAAGTTTTTTGCAGTGTTTTCCCTGTGCTTCCTCCTTCCATATATAGATCCTAGAAGGCATCAGATCAGATCAGATCAGTCGCTCAGTCATGTCCGACTCTTTGCGACCCCATGAATCACAGCATGCCAGGCCTCTCTGTCCATTACCAATGCCCAGAGTTCACTGAGACCCACGTCCATCGAGTCAGTGATGCCATCCAGCCATCTCATCCTCTGTCGTCCCCTTCTCCTCTTGCCCCCAATCCCTCCCAGCATCAGAGTCCTTTCCAATGAGTCAACTTTTCGAATGAGGTGGCTAAAGTACTGGAGTTTCAGCTTTAGCATCATTCCTTCCAAAGAAATCCCAGGGCTGATCTCCTTCAGAATGGACTGGTTGGATCTCCTTGCAGTCCAAGGGACTCTCAAGAGTCTTCTCCAACACCACAGTTCAAAAGCATGAATTCTTCGGCGCTCAGCCTTCTTCACAGTCCAACTCTCACATCCATACATGACCACAGGAAAAACCATAGCCTTGACTAGATGAACCTTTGTTGGCAAAGTAATGTCTCTGCTTTTGAATATTCTGTCTAGGTTGGTCATAACTTTCCTTCCAAGGAGTTAAGTGTCTTTTAATTTCATGGCTGCAGTCACCATCTGCAGTGATTTTGGAGCCCCAAAATAATAAAGTCTGACACTGTTCCCACTGTTTCCCCATGTATTTCCCATGAAATGATGGGACCAGATGCCATGATCTTTGTTTTCTGAATGTTGAGCTTTAAGCCAACTTTTTCACTTTCCACTTTCACTTTCATCAAGAGGCTTTTTAGTTCCTCTTCACTTTCTGCCATAAGGGTGGTATCATCTGCATATCTGAGGTTATTGAGATTTCTCCCAGCAATCTTGATTCCAGCTTGTGTTTCTTCCAGTCCAGCGTTTCTCATGATGTACTCTGCATAGAAGTTAAATAAACAAGGTGACAATATACAGCCTTGACGAACTCCTTTTCCTATTTGGAACCAGTCTGTTGTTCCATGTCCAGTTCTAACTGTTGCTTCCTGACCTGCATACAAATTTCTCAAGAGGCAGATCAGGTGGTCTGGTATTCCCATCTCTTTCAGAATTTTCCACAGTTGATTGTGATCCACACAGTGAAAGGCTTTGGCATAGTCAATAAAGCAGAAATAGATGCTTTTCTGCAATTCTCTTGCTTTTTCCATGATCCAGCAGATGTTGGCAATTTGATCTCTGCTTCCTGTGCCTTTTCTAAAACCAGCTTGAACATCAGGAAGTTCACGGTTCACATATTGCTGAAGCCTGGCTTGGAGAATTTTGAGCATTACTTTACTAGCGTGTGAGATGAGTGCAATTGTGTGGTAGTTGGAGAATTCTTTGGCATTTCCTTTCTTTGGAATTGGAATGAAAACTGACCTTTTCCAGTCCTGTGGCCACTGCTGAGTTTTCCAAATTTGCTGGCATATGGAGTGCAGCACTTTCATAGCATCATCTTTCAGGATTTGGAATAGCTCAACTGGAATTCCATCACCTCCACTAGCTTTGTTCGTAGTGACGCTTTCTAAGGCCCACTTGACTTCACATTCCAGGATGTCTGGCTCTAGGTCAGTGATCACACCATCGTGATTATCTTGGTCGTGAAGATCTTTTTTGTACAGTTCTTCTGTGTAGTCTTGCCATCTCTTCTTAATATCTTCTGCTTCTGTTAGGTTCATACCATTTCTGTCCTTTATCAAGCCCATCTTTGCATGAAATGTTCCTTTGGTATCTCTGATTTTCTTGAAGAGATCCCTAGTCTTTCCCATTCTGTTGTTTTCCTCTATTTCTTTGCATTGATCACTGAAGAAGGCTTTTTTATCTCTTCTTGCTATTCTTTGGAACTCTGCATTCAGTTGTTTATATCTTTCCTTTTCTCCTTTGCTTTTCGCTTCTCTTCTTTTCACAGCTATTTGTAAGGCCTCCCCAGACAGCCATTTTGCTTTTTGGCATTTCTTTTCCATGGGGATGGTCTTGATCCCTGTCTCCTGTGCAATGTCATGAACCTCATTCCATAGTCCATTAGGCACTCTATCTTTTAGATCTAGGCCCTTAAATCTATTTCTTACTTCCACTATATAAAGGCATACACTTTTGATAAAAGACTTTTCATCAGAATTTTTTTTACTACATTATTTTAATTCAAGATGAAATGTCTCCACATGTGTGCTTCCCAGACAGCTGAACATAGAGGAAAGCCTAGCAACTCTTGAAGCAAATAGCCACTTTTTGCTGTAAAAGAGGGCATTTTTGAGATATTTATGCCTTTTTTTTTTTTAAAGGTCTTCATATATTGAAAAGATGGTCCTTTTAATTTTGAGAAGCTTGCCCCCAGTTGCTTCAAAACATTAACAGGCTAGACATAATTGTGCGTGAACCAACATAACCTCTACTTCACACTCACACTATGTTTTAATTTACCAATAGCACATGAGGTGGTTCAAATCAAAGCTAGAGTGAAGAACAGCTAATACAAACCCTGAGAATATTATTTATTCAGATGCTTTTCAACAGTCACAGGATAGAGACCCTCCCGAAGGACTCATAGTACATCAGGGGTTCATGGGCTAATGGCACTGACTTATTCCTCCAAAACACAGACTGTACTTAGAAAGTCTTTGAGGTGAGTAAAGGGCATTTTAAGTTTTTATTTATTTAAAATTTACACACCACTTACTTCCAAAAATGACTTTAGGTAACTGCCAGAGAGGAAGGGACACATGCCAAAGAGAATTTCATGGTCTTCTTGTTTGTCATAACATATAAATCACACATAATTTCTATATAAATTTTAGTGGCTCCAAATGGATTGAGAGCTTAGTGATTAAGAACGTGAATTTTGGACCTAAGCAAATCTAGGTTTAGATCTTGGCATGTCACTCACTAGCTGTGTGACATTGAGTTAGTTCTTTTCTCCCAGCCTTGGTTCCTTCCTCTGTGAAATGAGGTTAATGACATCTAATAAACTTTTCATGAGTTGGGTAAGATAATATATGTAAAACAACACAACAAATGATAGCTAAAAGCCTTCTTAAAAATAATTATTTTGTCTTTTGTCAAGAGTAGATCTTATTTGGTACAATCATGTATCTATGCATGACCTATCTACATTTTATATGGTTTCAAAATTGTTAATTTACAGAAGAAATTAATTTTTAAACTTCTATAAGGCCCTGTTTGCTTTTGAATTGCTAGCCCAAACTTACAATATACCCTGGCATCCTTTAGCAGCACTGAAAGTCACTGAAATCACATCATAGTTATTGTGAATCCAGACAAGTAAAAGTGAAATGTCAAGAAATAAAAGTAATGCAGACAACTCACTTTGTTTAGTCAATAAAAGTGATTGGACCTGGTTATCTTTCCTGCCTCTTTCATTAGCCCAGAACACAGTTGGAGGTTATAACTTAAGCTGCTTCTAACACAAGATAAAAGAAAGAACCTCTTTCTGAGTATTAATATTTTAACAACCAGTTGATAAACCTAGCTTTCTAAGTGCATGTTTGAGAAAAATAAAAGGAACATGGGTGTTCGTCAAACGTTTTTATTTTTTTTAAGCTCTTGATTAGTTTCAAACTTAAGATTTTAGTAATGATCCTGATTTGTTTGGGAGACTGGAAAACACATCACAACTTGAAAAAAAAAAAAAAGCTTCACAGTAGCCCAGCTCTAGATGGTGCCTCTTCAAATTGCTACCTGTCCTTCAGGCTTCTGCTACTTCAAGTATCATCCCCAGTTAGCAGCAAGAATCACTCGGAGCTTGTTAGAAAGCAAGATCTAAGCTCCTTCTCAGACGTACTGAATCAGAATCTGCCTTTTAAACAGGATCCTGGTCTGATTCCAATGCATTTAAAATTTGAGAAGTCCGGCTTTATTTGTCTCTAACTTCAGCACCTCTCCTTTCCCTTTATTCTCCTCAAAACACCATTCCACAGTCCCCTACTAACACCTTGGTAACATTTAATTTCTACTATAGTCCAAAATATGTATTTCCCCCAAAATTCATGTTCTTCAAAACCCTACTAAAGAAACAGGGCTGGTGGGAAAAATAGAGTTGGAAGATCATTCAAATCTAAGCTATTTGGTAACCAGAGACTGAGCTAAACCATAATTGGTACCTCCAGAGATCACTTGGACAGCTAGGCAGGCACTGAGCTTGACTGAAGGCCACTGCAAGGACATATAAGAGTCACATAAAGCCATGAAGTAGAAATGCTGGCTTACAGGTACAGAGACAGTGCAGACAAAAGTGGTGCTCTGGACCAGGGGATGAACAAACTGCCTGAAGGGGAAAGCTGGTTAAAGTAGAGGTTTGGCTTTCTGGAAAGGAATCCCCAGTTAAAAGCTCATTTTCCGTTGTCTTAAAATATAACAAAAAGGACTCCTATCTGTATAACATCCAGCCTGATGGATTTTTCTTTTCCTCCAGACATTTCTAATTATTGCTACACCAGCTTTTTGCCTAGAATTGGTCACATATGAACCAACCTAACTTCACCTTTATGTTGACATAATTCTCCTATTTATAAGTGACATCAAGATCATAGTCATTTTACAAGCAGGTATTCTAGCATTATTATAGTTGTTTCTATAAAAGGAAAACAAAATGTCCCCCTGAACTAATTCTAAGATGGTAAGGACTCATTCTAGGTGTATGTGAAAGTACCAGTGTACAATACTCAAAAGCAAATATTCATGATGAAATTTCAGATATTTTAGAGATACATTTAAAAAGAGCTCCTTCTCCAAATCCTATAAGCCACACAAAACAAGCAAACACTTATACCCACTGCCATCTTTCTTCCTCCTTTCCTTTTTCTTTTCTGCTTACCTTCTTTCAGCTGTCATCTATGGAACTTCACTACCTGCATGACGCTGTGCTGGATGCTATATAGATAAAGACATCTTATAATGCGAAGGCCATTTTTAAGAAAAGTATTTAGAAAACAAGAGTAAAACCACGAAAATTGATCATGATATTTTTTTTCCCACAAAATGAGGATCTGTACAGAAACATCAGAGGGAAGAAAGTTATTTATCTTGCATAGATTGCCAAGGGGTTACCTCATGAGCAACTGCAAATCTTGGAAATACTGTTTGACCATGTAGGTTGTTCAGCAATTCTTAGGGATTCTGTGAAGAGAATAAAGAAAGTAACTTAGAAACTGAGAAAATGGTAGCTGATTAGGTGTTTAAAGGACTATCCTAAAATGAGAGATACAAGCTATTATAATGGGGCATAAAGCTTAAAGTGTGGAAAGGTAAAGTTGGCAGACTTAGAAGAATTATTACCCAACAGAAAATCTCATCCATTTCTACCAAACACATCTGATCTTGCTCTTGCAATAAGGCACTCACATGCAGGTGAGCAGTTTGGTCCACATGGGAATTCTGTCCCGATAAAGCAGAGGACAAGGATGCAATTCATCAGCCCCTTAGTCCCTTGGTTGGTAAAGCCTCCCTGTGTGTGTAACACCATTGTCTTTATCATCAGTGTCACCACCCGTCCACAGAGTATATGGACTCTGTGCCCAACATTTGTTGCACTGAAGAGCTTCACTTGCACCCTCTGTTCTAATCCTCACTAAGTAAGACTGTCTCATGCCAATGCCCACGTGGATTGGGAGGGCACTGTGCAAGTGAGACTGTATTACCTCAAGTCTCATTAAATCAGTTAGCTGAAATACTACTCCCTTTAGGCACTCTAAATCTTGGCCTTTTGACAAAACTTCAGTTATGCAAGATGAAAAAGTCTGAAGATCTAATATACATTAATGTGACTATAGTTAGCAATACAATAATGTGTCATTGAAATTTGTCAAGAGGGTAGGTCTCAAGTGTTCTTATCACCACAGAAAAAGAAGGAAAGAAAGAAAGAAGAGAGGAATTGGTAACTGTGTTGGGTAATTGATAATGTTAATTAGTTTAGTTGCAGTTATTCACAATGTTACATGTAAATCAAAGCATCAAACTGTAAAACTCAAATATAGAATTTTAATTTTTATTTGTCAGTTATACCTCACTAAAGCTGTAAGTCAAGAAGGCAATGGCACCCCACTCCAGTACTCTTGCCTGGAAAATCCCACGGATGGAGGAACCTGGTAGGCTGCAGTCTATGGGGTCGCTAAGAGTCGGGCACGACTGAGCGACTTCAGTTTCACTTTTCACTTTCATGCATTGGAGAAGGAAATGGCAACCCACTCCAGTGTTCTTGCCTGGAGAATCCCAGGGACGGGGGAGCCTGGTGGGTTGCCGTCTATGGGGTTGCACAGAGTCGGACACAACTCAAGCGACTTAGCAGCAAAGCTGTAAGTAGGAAGGGGAAAGAAAAGTAATTCCTGTCAGCTGGGGCTTTATAAGGATGAATATCAATCCCTGACTTGAATTTCTCTCCTTCTGCTTTATTGTTAAGACTTTCTCTAAAGGGACTGGCAATGTGATTTCCTAAAAGATTTCCAGGTAGAGACATTTCAGAACCTCTTTTGGGTTTCAATTCTGTTCCTGATTTTAGAGAAGTGGGAGTTGTTCTAACTAGTCTGCCTTACAAATTTGATCCATTTAATAAATTCAGCTCTACAAAAACAAACAAACAATTATGGACTTTTGTTAATCATTTCAGATATTCTAAAACCAATCTTATATAGGCAGATTCAAGGATACTTCTGCCATAACATTGAATATATCATAGATACATGTAACATTTACAGACTTTACTGCTGATAGAATAATTTTGCATCTTTATGGATGAAGAGATGTCTTTCCTTCAAGGAACTAAACTTGGTTACCCTGTTAAAATTGCGGAAAAGAGATTATTTTAACTGATCTAGAGTCACGGGACAGAGATCTGTCTATTCCTGCTAGAACCCCAAATTCGGGTTGCAGCTTCTGTATCATATATCTTTTATCTTTCACATCAACCCACAGTTTCTCCTTCTTGAGTGTGAGTTCAAAGATTGGGCCCTGAGAAATCTAGTACTTTTACCTGGGCTACAAACGCCCCTTGCATTTGCTTCAGTCGTGTCCACCTCTTTGCAATGCTATGGATTGTAGTCTGTCAGGATCCTCTGTCCATGGGATTCTCCAGGCAAGAATACTGGAGTGGATTACCATGCCCTCCTCCAGGGGATCTTCCCAAACCAGGGATAGAAGCTGCATCTCCAGCAACTCATGCATTACAGGTGGATCCTTTACTGCTGAGCCAACCGGGAAGCCCACAAATGCTCCTTCAGTTCAATTCAGTTTAGTCGCTCAGTCGTGTCCGACTCTTTGAGACCCCATGAATTGCAGCACGCCAGGCCTCCCTGTCCATCACCAACTCCCGGAGTTGACTCAAACTCATGTCCATAGAGTTGGTGATGCCATCTAGCCATCTCATCCTCTGTCGTCCCCTTCTCCTCCTGCCCCCAATCCCTCCCAGCATCAGAGTCTTTTCCAATGAGTCAACTCTTCGCATGAGGTGGCCAAAGTACTGGAGTTTCAGCTTTAGCATCCTTACCTACTTCCAAATCATCTAGTTTTCTAGATTTGCACTTAAGAGCTAGTTAAATTTAGTTTTCTAGATTGCCACTTCAATCTCTTTTGCTAAAATCAGGAAAATGTCGAAAGTGTATAGCTAACTATCATGCTGCTGCTGCTGCTGCTAAGTCGCTTCAGTCGTGTCCGACTCTGTGCGACCCCATAGACGGCAGCCCGCCAGGCTCCGCCATCCCTGGGATTCCCCAGGCAAGAACACTGGAGTGGGTTGCCATTTCCTTCTCCAATGCATGAAAGTGAAAGGTGAAAGTGAAGTCTCTCAGTCGTGTCCGACTCTTAGCAACCCCATGGACTGCAGCCTACCAGGCTCCTCCGTCCATGGGATTTTCCAGGCAAGAGTACTGGAGTGGGGTGCCATTGCCTTCTCTGAGCTAACTATCATACACATACACAAAAACATTTCTGTTCTTCAGTTTTGTGTGTGTGCACATACAAAGTACGTGTATCTATGTATGCTTGTGGTGCATGCTTTATATGCATGTATGTAATATAATGAGAGAGAGAATGAGACTAAGAACAAGTAAGAGTAAGAAAAAGCAATTTCTAAAATCTGTATCCAGTATATTATTTAATTCTAACCCATATAATATTCAATAGCTTTGCATTATAGTTATACATGATGAGTATCTTTCTAGTTTCAGTATAAATCCCTTTCTTTACCCCAAACAAAAATAATTATCTCTAAATGTTACCCCTAATAATACTAGTCATTTTTATTCAGTGGAAGTTCTAATATATCAATGGGTTATGCTTTGTATTTTTGTATTTCATCAATGGTTTTTAGCTTTAATTTTTTTTCTAAGAGGTATGCTGCTTGAATATTTTAATTATGTTTTGCCAATGATTTTTTTCACTTATTGAGAATACAGAGATGAAAGAGATGAAATATACTCACAAACTTCCTAAAAGTATGAATTATAGAATAGCTGTCAGTATCATGCTTCCTCTTATGAAGGAAGGTAAATATTCTGTGCAAATGCTTTTATGAAAACATTAAAGCACAAACATGAGAGTAAAAAAAATGAGCTTTGTAAATTACACATTTTATTTTCTGCAATTTAATGGCACATTTAATCTAGCAAATAATTCTTAAATTATGTTTGACTTCCTACTGGAAGTCACTGAGAGGATGTGACTGCTGGTTTGACCCGTCTGCTAGGCCCAGGCAACTGAAGGCTCCTCACCCATTCTTCTGTTTTTGGATCTGTTTGCCTTTCCTACTGTCAGAAGCTGCTCCTAGATACAGCTCTGACCTAGTGATGAAACTATCTGACTCGGTATGTGACTGAATCCAGTTTAGGCCTTAACATAAACTTTCAAGATTGTAGTGGGCTGGCATGGAGATCTATTTGCCTTGCAACCACCCAAGACAAACCTCATAAGTTCTCTTGCATATTAAATCTGCCAGCCACTAACCTAGAGTGTCTGCCTCCTTCTTTGGTCCCTACCTGTCCTCTGTGTCCAGGGGCCAGTTTCAGGTAAGACCAGGGAAGCTCCTAAGGAGGTTGTGAATTAACACTTTTTAACAAAACCAAGGTTTTTAGTAAGCCCCCGAGTTCTTGGTTTACAAATTTATCTGATGTAATCAACTCGGAAAATTTTCCAAGGGAATAAAATTCACTAATTTTGAGAAATAAAATAGAACAAAACATACAGTTATATTATCTCTGCTGCTGCTGCTGCTGCTATTATCTCTAATCCTTTGTAAATAAAGTATCAGGACAAGACTGGGTCTTAATCTAATCATCTTTAATATGCTTGAGTTCTAAAAGATAATAAAATGATTTAATTTCTTTTCTGTTTTAATTCTTGTTTCAAGGAAATATAGTTACATACTAGGAAGAATTTAAGAGGTTAATTAATCCAACTTCTACCTAAAGCTTAATGAATAACCTCTATAGTATCTCTTCAAAAGCAACAGATTCTGCTTGAAAATGTTCAGTGAAAGGAAAATCAGTTCTCTCTTGATTGACAATTTTTGTAGTTGTTTTTTTTTTAAGTGCAACATTCAAACTCTGTGAAGATGACTCCAAGAACCCAGATCTTGCTCACAAATAATGAGAGACAAAAATGTTAAGTCATAGAGATTAAGCTTGAAAAGAAATGTTCTCTAGCCATCTAAGTTAGAAAGATGTTTGTTGAATCTGATGGAGAGAGCTTGTTCTGATTTGGTGATGAATGCCTAAACGCATCTCTCAACAGCCTTAATGTCATTTTATGTTTATACAGACCAGATAACAAATTTCTTATATTATTTCTTAGATGTTTAATCTGTTTTCTTCAAAACAATGGTATGTACAAGCAAATATCTTTCCTTCCATTCTCTAGTTCCAAATTCTCAGTTCAAGTGCCATTTCAGCAAGAAACCACATTTGTCTTTCCTTTGGTTCTCCTAAGGGCTTCCCTCATAGCTCAGTTGGTAAAGAATCTGCTTGCAATGCAGGAGACCCTGGTTTGATTGCTGAGTGGGGAAAATCCACTACAGAAGGGATAGGCTACCTACTCCAGTATTCTTGGGCTTCCCTTGTGGCTCAGCTGGTAAAAAATCCGCCTGTAATGTGGGAGACCTGGGTTTGATCCCTGGGTTGGGAAGATCCCTTGGAGAAAGGAAAGGCTACCCACTCCAGTATTCTGGCCTGGAGAATTCCATGGACTAAGTCTATGGGGTTGCAAAGAGTCGTACATGACTGAGCGACTTTCACTTTCACCAGGCCTTTCTCAGGTTCCTAGCCATAATGTAGTGATTATTTTGGGCACAGGGACTTTTCTTTCTATCATCTTAGCTCTTTCCATGACTTGCTCCTTCCATAGAATTGTTATGTTGTTAGAACAGGAAAAAGGAGTCCAAAGTGGTTGTGGCTAAAAGACAAGAAAGGGAAAAGCCCATGAAAATAGAACAAAGGAAGATCCAAAGACTGGAGTGAGGACCTCAGGTAGAACAAACAGCACTCCCGGCTAGCCCCATTTACATAGCGCAGGCCCAGGGGGAGGAGAAAAAACATGTAGAAAGAGAAGCCAAAGGGCCGGGGGTCTCTGTCCCTCTCTCCTGCTCTCCCTTTCTCTCTCTTCTCTTCGCGACTTTTGGGTTGGCATGCTTTCATGCCTCAAGGATGTATTTTCTTTTATTTTCTAAATAAAACTGAGCTGTAACACGGAGTGGTAACACTGACCTGTCCAAGAGCTAAGACACAGTCTGTCTGAGAGCTGTGACACACCGAGGGCTTTAACGTCCATTGCTTCAAATTTTTGTTGTGATGAGGCAGAACCAAGGAAATTACACACTCCCCTGACATCTATGGTGACTCAGATTTAACCTGGCTGAAACAACTTTAGCAGTCCCTGCAAGGAGGAGGCCAAGCACAGCAGGAGCCCAACTTGGTGAAAGCTCGCAGTAGAAGTGGAACACGAAGAAAACCCAGCTCAGGGGAAGTGACAAGAATCCCAGCATGCTAGAAACTGGGACAAAGAATAACAAACATAGCAGAAAGCTCAAGCAACTCAGTCTCAGGTTCCAGAAGACTTCTGTTTAAGGTAGGAGGTCCTTGCTCCTATGGCTGGAAGGACATATGCCTAACAAAATCTTAATTCCTTTACAATCTCTCCTTTCTTGTTTTCTCGACCCTCCCATGAACAGGCAAGTGGCAGTGGGTACAACTGAGGGACTCTGGAGAGGCTACGCCTCAATATGTCCCAAAGGCTTCACTATCTGCTGAGCCCCAGTAGCTGTTACCCAAGCCGGTGGGGGTTCTTCTGTCCTTAATCTTCTTTATGCCAAGGATCAGGCCAATGGAAACTATGAGCACAGGTCAGGTATTTAGCAGATTTTCCAGCAGGCTATGAAGGGGATTCCTTGGCACGTTTTCTCATTGCTTTTTCCTCCCGTCCTTCAGCTCCTTTCTCCTGGGACTTGAGCCCAGCCAAAACCCATGATGCCTGGCTTCAGGACCTAGTGAAGCTCAGGCTCTGATGTCTCATTGCAAAAATTCAGTGAGAGACACAGCGATAGATAAGAGGTGGATTTGTTAGGATTCAGAGAGAAACACACTCAGCAGGTTGTGGGCCATTGCAGAGGGCAAGGGCTTTGACCATGGAATTTGACCATGGTCTGGCTAGTTTTTTCAAGCTGGGTGAATTCATATGCTAATGAGTGGGAGAATCATCCCAGCCATTGGGGAACCACCCACTCCTCCCTCTTTTGACAGTGCCTTGGAGCTGTCCTGCCACATGTGGGTGTGTCATTTAGCTTACAGATTGGGGATTAAGGTTTACTTGAATTTGACCTGTCATCTTGGACCCAATTGATTTTCATTGGTTTATGTTATGCCCTTGTGCTATGTCATTCTTTCAAACGTTGTGCCCTGCCCCCTTCCCTCCTGTTTCATGCTCTTTTCCTGAGCCCCAATCTGGACCCACATTGTTGCCTCAACAATCTTCTGGAGGGACAACCAGAAAATAGCTGACCCTTGGGAGGGAAATACTGTATAATATCCAACTCCTCTAGATATTCAGGCCTTCATCTTCCATGTTTCCTACAACATGTACAACAACAGCATCTCTCAGTGAACCAGCTAGGGCGGGTGACAGGCACACAATGCCTGCTAGAAGTCCATCTGTTGGCATCCCTTCAAAGGCAAATGGGCTTCCAGGGATAATGTTTGGCAGTTAGCCTTGCAGGCTGTTCAGGTCCAAATCCTTACCACCCTTCTCCTAAAGTTATAAACATATCCCCAGATCAAATCTCCACTCCACTTTTATGGAACAACTGGTCTGTTGCCTCTTACCAATTTGTTCTTAAGCCAATTACTAACTCCTACAACCCCCTTGTAGGCAACATTGCTCCACCCAGCCTATTATTAAAATACTTTAATGCCCCTAAGAAGGCCAGATAAACCACTCCTTTGTCATTATTTCTGTTGTTGCCTAAAGTGAGTCTATAACAATGAAATGTTTACCATTGGAGACACCCTAACCTGCTCTTATGGAGGACTAGGGGAGGAAATCAGTGACTTATAGTCCCTTACAGCAGTAAAAGGACAAGGCTCATGACTATTTCACCAGGTTCCCAGTCTCAGGGCACAGCCTTGGATTGCTTTACATCATGGTATCTATTCCCATCTGTGGTGAACAAACTGGCAATGAGTTAAAATTACAGTCCCTAACCCTACCCAGCACTGGTCATGCTGGAGACCTTGGAGACACCCAACTCCAGCCCAGGGGTCCCATGAGGTCAACCTGTCTTAACCTGCCTGGGGATCTGGTCCTCGAAAGGTTGTCACACGTCAACCTGCTTGGGGATCTGCCAGTCCAGGGGTCCCAGAAGGTCATCACAACTCAACCTGCCCAGGGACCCAATTCTTGGGAGGCTGACCTGCCTCGACCTGCTTGGGGATTTAATCTGCACAAGGCTGTCACACCTCAGCCTGCCTGGGGATCTGCACCCTGACCCAGGGATGCCTGGGTTACACCAGTACTAGGTAGGATAAGCTTCAGAAAACTCACCCCTAAGGAAGTCCACCCATGGAAATAGAAGGAAGCCTATTACTTGTGGGACTGTGCCCAGTCTCAGCAATAACTCAGAAGCCCAATGAGAACCCATTGCCTTTCTGGAAAGGCTAAAAGAGGCCCTCCAAAAGTTTACCTATCTGGACTTAGACTCTTATGAGGGACAGGTGATTTTAAAAGACAAGTTCCTGTCCCAATGTGAATCAGACATCAGAATAAAGTTACAACAGCTACAGCAGCAGGACCCTGCTGCTTCTTTAGATGAGATGGTCCAAACAGCCACCAATACCTTTTATAACAGAGTACAGGAGAAGGAGGCCAAGGCCCAGGAGAGGGAGAAAAGGAAAGAGACAAGGATGCCCAGAAACTGGCCACCCTCCAGAGAAGCCCTATGGGAAACCCAGAGTCCTTGAAGGACAATGTCTAATCTGTAGACAGGTGGGGCACTGGGCCAAAGAGTGACCAAACCATGACAAGGCTCCTAAAATGGCTTGCTATAAATGCTATAAATTGGGACATTGGGAGGCACTCTGCCCTTGGGACCCAAGAGCCTCAAGGTCAAGCACCAAGCCTTCCCTCACGATGGTTCAACAGAACTGAAGTGGCCTGCTCCAGCCAGCCCGCCTGTCACAGATAACCATCACGGGGCTAGAGCTAAGGGTGCAACTGGATGTGGCAGGTAGGTCTGAGAATTCCTTGGTTGACACAGGGGCTACTTACCCTGTCCTGAGGTCCTACTGCAGAGCCTTCTCCTCCCAAACCTGTACCATTTTGGGTGCTACAGGAAAAACTACTACTAAAAGATTCACCCAAACACTTCTTTGTTGCTGGGATGGACAAATATTTTCCCACCAGTTTCTGGTGGTTCCTGAGTGCCCTACTCCCTTATTGGGAAGAGATATACTCACTAAACTGGGGACCACCTTTGTGATGGGAAGCTTTTCAGCCCCTAGAACCCCACAGCTTCTGGTTACTACTGAAGAACCCATTACACCCTCTCCAATAGAGAGGGACCAAAAATTATGGGAGGACAAAGTTAACCTCCAGGTATGGGACCAGGGGACTCCTGGATGAGCCCACCAAGCTGAACTGCTCATCATTAGTTTAGGATCCCACTCGGTTTCCTAACCGGAAACAATATCCCCTCAAAAGAGAGGCTCGGGAGGGACTACAGTCTCTAATAAATAAATTCCTTGCTTGTGGGCTATTGGTCCTCACCAATTGGCCGAGTAACACCCTGATCCTCTCGGTAAAGAAAAAGGACTGAACCTGGCAAATGGTTCAAGATCTCCTGATCATATAAGAAGCTGTAGTCCCTCTCTATCCCACAGTATCCAATCCCTAAGTAATCTTGGGAGAAATCCCACCCAGTGTCAAATGGTTTACAGTCTTGGATCTCAAAGATGCATTTTTTTGCATACCACTGGCTAAAGAAACCCAATACCTTTTTGCCTTCGAGTGGGAGGCTCCAGGAGAAAAACACCAACAGACGACTTGGACAGTATTACCTCAGGGGTTCAGAGATAGCCCTCACCTGTTTGGACAGGCCCTTAGCTGGGATCTCCTAGACCTGGACCTGGGGCCTAATGGGAAAATATTACAATATGTAGATGAGCTACTAATTTGCTCTCCAGATCAGAAAAATGCCCAATAGCAATTCAGTTTCTAAACTTTTTGGCAGAGAGGGAATATAAAGTCTCCTGTGCTAAGGCACAGATGGTTGAGACAAAGGTCACTTACCTGGGAGTTTAGATTACACATGGATCCAGGAGGCTGTCCTCTGATTGGGTACAAGGAATCCTCCAGTTGCCCTCCCCCACAACTTGAAAACAATTGTGAGCTTTCCTGGGGCTAACTGGGTATTGTAGAATCTGGATACCCAACTATGGTCTAATAGCCCAGCCATTATATGAAAGGGATGGGATGATTCTATCCCACTGATGTGGGGAACTCCTCAAAAGAAGGCAGAAGCTACACTAAAACAAACCTTAACTCAAGCACCTGCCTTGAGGTTGCCAGACCCAGAAAAAGCATTCCAATTTTATGTCCACGAAAGAGACGGAATAGCCTTGGGAGTGTTAACTCAAAGGTTGGGATCTGAGCCCCAGCCTATAGCTTACTTATCCAAGAGGCTTGACCCAACCACCCGAGACTGGCCTCCCTGCCTTCTAAATCTTGCAGCTATTGCAATCCTGATAGAAGATTCTTTAAAACTCTCTTTTGGGGGCAAACAAAGTATTTTTATCAGCCACCAAGTGAAACACTCCTAAATGGGAGAGGCCATTTATGGATGTCTGATCAAAGAATCCTCAGGTATCAAGTAGTGCTGATGGAAAATCCAGGCCTCACTATATCCCTTTGTGAGGTTCTTAACCCAGCCACCCTCTATCTCCTTTCACTCTTGCCTAGAAACCTTGGACCACTGGACAAAACCCTGAGAGTGGTTGTTGGAATATCCTCTGACCAATCCTGAGGAAATCTGATACACTTATGGAAGCAGCTTTGTCTTGGATGGAAAAGGAAGAGCTGGATATGTAGTAGTCTCCAATTTTGAGACCATAGAGGCTAAACCTTTGGCACCAGGTACTTTAGCTCAATTAGCCGAGCTCATAGCCCTGACTTGAGCTTTAGAGCTGGGAAAAGGAAAAAGAGTAGCCATTTACACTGACTTCAAGTATGCCCTTCTGGTGCTACATGCACATGCTGCTATTTGGAAAGAAAGAGGCCACTTGATCACCTGAGGGTCCCCAAGCAAATATGGTGATCAAATCCTTAGACTTTTAGAGGCAATCCATCTGTCTGCTGAGGTTTCAGTCTCCCAGTGCAAAGGACACCAAAAAGGGAGCACAGAAGTGGCACTAGGGAACCAATCAGCTGATCAGGCGGCTAAGAGAGCAGCATTACAGAACAATGACCTGATAGGGGTTGTCACCTTAGTTCCACAGACTAATTTGCCAGGAACTCCTTCATATACTGAAGATGAGAATCTTAAAGCTAACAGTGAGGGTTTTTAAGAAGGTCATATGGGGTGGTTCCAAAAGGAGGGACTCCTTTTTCTGCCTGGGAACCTCCAATGAAAGTTGGTTAACTCCTTTATGCCACCACTCATTTAGGGGGAAAAGGCCCTCCAAAAGTTACTAGAAAGGTCCTTCAGAAGAACAGGCCTCCAAACAACTATAAGGCAAGTGGTCTCCACTTGTCCCACTTGCCAGTTAAACAACCCCCAAGGAGCTCAAAGACCCCAGTTGGCCCAACCTGTCCAGTGACGTGGGGCCTACCCAGGAGAGGACTGGTAGATGGACTTCACCCAGATGCCAGTTTCTCAAAGGTATTAATACCTATTAGTCATGATAGATACATTCACAGGATGGATTGAAGGCTTTCCCACCTGGACTAAGGCTGAGGAGGTGGTAAAAAAACTGCTCCATGAAATCATTCTGAGATTTGGTCTGCCCAGGTCTTTACAAAGAGACAATGAGATATCATTTACTTCTAAGGTCACCCAAGGGGTCTCGAAAGCATTGGGCATTACTTACTATCTCCATTGTGCCTGGAGGCCTCAGTCTTCAGGAAAAGTACAAAGAGCCAACCAATTCTTAAAATCAGTGATAAAAAAGATAACCCAGGAGACCTCCCTGGGATGGAAGGAGGCTTTACCAATAGCTCTCCTCCACACCCATATTGCCCCTAAGGAACAGGTTGGTCTTAGTCCTTATGAGATGCTATATAGGAGACCTTTAGTTTACGTCAATGACCTCTTCCTAGATCCAGAGGCTCAGACCCTCCAGTCTTATACCATGGACATTGGTCAATTCCAACAGGATATACGCTTGTGGGGTGTGAACCAGGACCCAAAAGATTCTAAGGAGTCACCACTATATGCTCCAGGGACTCAAGTCCTAATTAAAGTCTGGAAATGTGGGTCCCCAAAGGCTCAACTCCAGCCCACATGGAAGGATCCCTACCCTGTAATACTTTCTACCCCCACAGCAGTCAAGGTACCAGGACGACTCTTGGATTCACTACTCACAAATCAAGCCATGGAAGAAAACAGAAGAGGACACTCAATACACCTGTGAGCCCCTGGGAGATCTCAGATACCTATTCAGAACTACAAATGAGTGCCATTCTAATGAACACCCCCAAAATCTAGTTTCTGGGGATAAGACTTCTGAGGACAACTCTAAAGAGCCAACACAGCTTGGCAGGGGTTGTACTCCAAAACAGACAGGAAATAGATCTTCTGATCCCTAACAAGGAGGAATTTAAGCCATCCTGGTGATGGGAATTTGGAGTTGGCTAATGCCCCTACTAGTCCTTGTTATGGCATATTGATGATGTGTATGATTGCTCCATGTATTATCATTTGTCTAACCCCTTTTGTCTCTACCCAGGTCAACAAGCTACAACTTGCAGTGCCAGTTCAACAAGGATATATGAAACTACAGCCGACCATGGAAAACATCACTCACCCTTAGACGGACACTGCTATAAGCACTCTGAGGCCTGAGATTAGGAAGAGAGGGGAGGCCCAAGCCCCTCGCCATCCCAGTTCAGCAGGAAGTAGCCAGAATGACCTCGACACCCCTATTCCCAAAGAATTGGGCCTCATATCTCTTGAGAAGGGAATGTCAGGTAGTTAGAATAGGAAAAAGGAGTCCAGAATGGCGGTGGCTAAAAGGCAAGAAAGGGAAAAGCCTGTGAAAATAGAACAAAGGAAGGTCCAAGGACCAGAGTGAGGACTTCAGGTAGAACAAACAGCACATCTGGCTAGCCCAATTTACATAGGGCAGGCCAGAGGAAGGAGAAAAAAACATATAGAAAGAGGAGCCAAAGGGCCAGGGGCCTCTCTCCCGCTCTCCCTCTCCCTCTCTCCTACTCTCCTGCTCTCCCTTTCTCCCACTCTCCTGCTCTCTCTCATGCAGTCTCTCTCTCTCTCTTCTCTTCATGTCTTTTGGGTTGGCATGCTTGGGTCAGCATGCTCTCATGCCTCAAGGATGTAGTTTCCTTTATCTTCTAAATAAAACTGAGCTGTAACATGAGCCATAACACTGATCTGTCCAAGAGCTTGACACGCCAAGGGCTTTAACATCCATCCTTTCAAATTTTTGTTGTGATGAGACAGAACTTAGGAAATTACACACTTCCCTGACAGGATAGATGACAGTCACATAGGATAAAGTATCAGTTACATCAAACAGAAAGTCTTTATCTCTTCTCTCAGGTCTGGTCTTATACTAAGCTGTGTCTCCTAACTTTGATTATCAGAAATGTTTTCACAAAGATTCCTCCTGCCTTTGCTTAGAGGGTTTAGGCAAATACTTCTGATCTCTTTTAATTTCTGTTACCTATTTAAACTCTCAAAGAAAGAACTATGTTGGTTTAAATAGTGAGCAATCAGAAAAGCATGATCTAATGAGGGAGATTCCTCATGATACCTCCTCATAGGCCAGCCTCAGGACTGATCACTCTCAGCTCAGGGATCCAGGCCTGGTTCAGCCTGTAGCCTTAGGGTAAAGTCATGTCAAGGATCACATGGTGTGTATCGTGTATCATGTATCACATGTTCTGACTTATAAAGGTAATGAACTCCTCACAATAAGGGAGGGCCCATGTCACTAGCCAATGGTTTGCATGGCATATTGAATATAAACATAGCTACCAATAAAATAAGACAAGGAACTATTAGGTAACTTGAACATGACTTGTTATATGTCAAAAGAGTTTAGAAAAATAAGGTAAGTTTTACATTGTCAAAAAAATATTTTTAGGTGGAAAAAAATTACAACACAGGAAAGAACAGTAGGGCCCAGGCAAAGGCATGAAAGCAGAAGTGAGCAAGATAAATGTGGGGTGGCTGGAGGGGTTTAACTATATTGATTAGTTTCTACAAAGGATTGCTGGGGCCCCAGGCATTCAGCTAATGGCTCCTATTCTAGCTTTGTTGCTGTTGTTTAGTCACCAAGTTACTAAGTTGTTTAGTCACTTTTGTGATCCCGTGGGTATTTAAGCTTTAGGCATCAACTAAAACGTACATTCTCATTCAGAGTGGCTTTCCGTGACTACCCATTCTCAAGGAGATTCATAATGTTTTCCACTCTTAAACCATTCTGTTTTTTTTTTTTCCCCTCCTTTGTAGCATTTATCAAATATTGCAGTATTGATTTACTGTTATACTTATTTGTTTGACACAGTTGTTAAGTATATTGATCTGGAGAGTGATTGCCTAGATTTCAAAACTGGTTCTGCCACTCACTAGCTTTGTGACCTTGGACAACATTCTCTGTATCTTAGTTTCCTTATCCATACACTGGAAATAAAAATACTGTTCCACATTGAGTCATTTTGAAAGCAAAGAAAAATATATACATTTTAAAAATATTTTATATGTTTATACATTTTTAATATTTTTTATAAAATGTAAACCTAATGTCTAATAAGAGCAGATAAATAGCTTCAGAAGGAATGAAGAGGCTGAGCCAAAGTAGAAATGATGCCAGTTGAAGTTGTGGATATGTCTGGTCGTGAAAGTAGAGCCTGATGCTATATAGAACAATATTGCATAGGAACATGGTAAGTCAGTTCCACGAATCAATGTAAATTGGAAGTGGTCAAACAGGAGATGGCAAGAGTGAACACTGACATTTTAGGAATCAGTGAACTAAAATGGACAGGAGTAGGCAAATTTAGATGCCCGTTATATCTACTACTGTGAGCAAGAATCCCTTAGAAGAAATGGAGTAGCCCTCATAGTCAATACAAGAGTCTGAAATATAGTAGTTGGGTGCAACCTCAAAAGTGACAGAATAATCTTGGTTCATTTCCAAGGCAAATCATTCAATATCCCGGTAATCCAAGTATATAACCCAATCAATCATGCTGAAGAAGCTGAAGTTGAACAATTCTATGAAGACATATAGGACCTTCTAGAACTAACACCAAAACAAGATGTCCTTTTCATCATAGGGGACTGGAATGCAAAAGTAAGAAGCCAAGAGATAAATGGAGTAATAGGCGAGTCTGGCCTTGGAGTACAAAATGAAGCAGGGCAAAGGCTAATAGAGTTTTGCCAAGAGAATGCACTGATCATTGCAAATACCATCTTCCAACAACACAAAAGATGACTCTACACGTGGACATCATCAGATGGTCAATATCAAAATCAGATTGATTATATTCTTTGTCGCCAAATATGGAGAAGCTCTATACAGTCAACAAAAGCAAGACTGGGCATTGACTGTGGCACAGATCATGGGCTCCTTATTGCAAAATTCAGACTTAAATTGAAGAAGGTAGGGAAAACCACTAGGCCTTCAGGTATGACCTAAATTAAATCCTTTGATTATACAGTAGAAGTGACAAATATATTCAAGGTATTAGATCAGAGACAGAGTGCCTAAAGAACTATGGACAAAGTTTTATAACATTGTACAGGAGGCTCTGATCAAAATCTTCCCCAAGAAAAAGAAATGCAAAAAGGCAAAATGGTTGTCTATGGAGGCCTTACAAGGAGCTTAGAAAAGAATAGAAGTGAAAGGCAAAGGAGAAAAGGAAAGATACACCCATTTGAATGCAGAGCTCCAAAGAATAGCAGGAAGAGATAAAAATGCCTTCTTAAGTGAACAGTGCAAGGAAATAGAGAAAAACAATAGAATGGGAAAGACTGAAATCTCTTTAAGAAAATAAAAGATACATTTCAAGGGAACATTTCATGCAAAAATGGACACAATAAAGGACAGAAACAGTATGAATCTAACAGGAGCAGAAGATATTAAGAAGAGGTGGCAAGAATACATAGAACTATACCAAACAGGTCTTAATGACCCTGACAACCACGATGGTATAGTCTCTCACCTAGAGCCAGACATCCTGGATTGTGAAATCAAGTGGGCCTTAGGAAGCATTATTACAAAAAAAGCTAGTGGAGGTGATGGAATTCTACCTGAGCTTTTGTAAATCCAGAAGATGATGGTGTTTAAGTGCTGCACTCATTATGTCAGCAAATTTGGAAAACTCAGCAGTGGCCACAGGACTGGAAAAGGTCGGTTTTCATTCCAATCCCCAAAAGGCAATGTCAAAGAATGTTCAAACTACCCCACAGATTCACTCATTTCACATGCTAGCAAGGTAATGCTCAAAATCCTTCAAGCTATGCTTAAAAAGTACATAAACTGAGAACTTCCACATGTGCAAGCTGGAATTAGGAAAGGCAGAGGAATCAGAGATCAAATTGCCAACATCCATTGGATCATAGGAAAAACAAGGGAATTACAGAACAACATCTACTTCACTTCCCTGACTACACTAAAGCCTTTGATTGTGTGGATCATAGCAAACTGTGGAAAATTCTTAAAGAAATGGGATTATCAAATCACCTTACCTATCTCCTAAGAAACCTGTATGCAGGTCAAAAAGCAATAGTTAGAAATGAACATGAAACAATGGACTCGTTTTCCAAATTGGGAAAGGAGTACATCAAGGCTGTATATTGTCACCTTGCCTATTTAATTTATATGCAAAGTACATCATGCAAAATGTTGGACTGGATGAAGCTCAAGCTGGAATCAAGATTGCCAGGAGAAATATCAATAAACTCAGATATGCAGATGACACCACTCTAATGGCAGAAAGTGAAGGGAAACTAACAGCTTCTTGATGAAGTTTAAAGAGAAGAGTGAAAAACCTGACTTAAAACTCAATATTCAAAAAACTAAGATCATGGCATCCATTCCTATCACTTCACTGCAAATAGATGGGGAAAATATGGGAACAATGACAGAATTTATTTTCTTGGACTCCAAAATCACTGAGGATGGTGACTGCAGGCATGAAATTAAAAGACACTTGCTCCTTGGAAGAATAGCTATGACAAAACTAGACAGCATATTAAAAAGCAGAAACATCACTTTGCCAACAAGGTCCATATAGTCAAAGCTATGGTTTTTCCAGTAGTCACATATGGATGTGAGATTTGGACTATAAAGAAGGCTGAGTGCCAAAGAATTGATGCTTTCCAACTGTGGTGCTAGAGAAGACTCTTGAGAGTACCTTGGACAGCAAGGTGATCAAACCAGTCCATCCCAAAGGAAATCAACCCTGAATATTCACTGGAAGGACTGATGCTGAAGCTGAAACTCTAACACCTTGGTCACCTGTTGTGAAGAGCTGACTCACTTGAAAAGACTCTGATGCTGGGAAAGATTGAGGGCAAGAGGAGAAGAGGGTGACAGAGGATGAGATGGTTAGATGGCACCAATGACTCAGTGGACATGAGTTTGAACAAACTCCAGGAGACAGTGAAAGACAGGGGAGACTGGCGTGCTTCAGTCCTTGGGGTCACAGAGTTCGACATGATTTAGTGACTGAATAACAATATACATATGAACAGAAAATCACAAATGTTGGCAAGGATGTGGCAAAAGTCTGTGCACTATTGGTGGGAAGGTAAACAAGTATAGCTACTGTGGGAAAAATAACATGATTGTCCCTCAATAATTAAAAATAGAATTACAATATTTCAGGAATCCCACTTCTGAGTATATGCACCAAAGATCTAAAATCCCAGTCTCAAAGAGATATTTGTCAACCCATGTTCATAGCAGTATCATTCATAATAGCCAAAATGTGGAAGCAAATCAAGTACTCACCTACAGATGAATAGATAAGTGAAATATGGTGTATGTATGTGTGTTTGTGTGTGTATATATGCAATGAAATATTATTCAATCTCAAGAAGGAAGAAAATTAGGACATATTGAACAGCATGGATGAATCTTGATAACACTTTGCCAAGTTAAGTAAGCCAGCCACAAAAATACAAGTAATTTTTTATTCCACTTATATGAGGAGCTTAGAGTGATCAAAATCAAAGAGAGAGGAATGGTGGTTTCCAAGGGCTGAAAGGAGAGGGGAATAGGAACTTATTCAATAGGCATAGAATTTCAGATTTTCAGGATAAAAAGAGTTCCACACATGTATAGCGGTTATGGTAGCACAGCACTATTAATGCTTAATGTCACTGAAGTGTCCACTTAAAAATGGTTAAGATGAAAAAAAAAATGGTTAAGATGGTAAATTTTATACATATTTTACCACACTAACAAACAATGGATAAAAATACAATTAACCCTTGAAAAACATGGATTTGATCTGCATGGGTTCAATTGTAAATGTTTTTCAATAGTAACTATTACAAGTAGTTTAATGGCTATTGTGCAACATAAAATGAAAAGTCAAAAAAAAAATACTACAGTATAACATGATCCTAATTTGGTTGAATCTGCAGATGTAGAACTACGGACATGGAGGAACCTCAGATACTATGCGGTGGCTATAAGTTTTATGAGGATTTTCAACTACACGGAGGATTGGTATTCCCAACCCTTATGCTGTTTAAGGGTCAACTGTAGGTATAAGTAACCCTAGGAGCAATAAGATATAGCTAAAAAACTAGGGAAAAAGAGCCTACGGGGACCTGAATTTCACTCTGATTGAAACATGCATAAAGAAAACTTTTATAAAGAAAACTTAATAAAGAAAACTTTTCTTTATAACAAGGTACTGAAAATGCTACTATATTGAATGCTGAGTATCATACAGAAGCTGCTTCCAAGGACTAAGGGAGAGTGTGAGGGGAAGGTTAAACATACTAAACCTTTGTTCCACTCAAAGAGTCACAACAAACTTAGCCATTGATGGGTAATATTTGTCCTACGTATTGATGAAAAACGACAACGTTTCTAATAGAATACTAATGCTGCTGCTAAGTCGCTTCAGTCGTGTCCGACTCTGTGCGACCCCATAGACGGAAGCCCACCAGGTCCCCCGTTCCTGGGATTCTCCGGGCAAGAACACTGGACTGGGTTGCCATTTCCTTCTCCAATGCATGCAAGTGAAAAGTGGAAGTGAAGGCGTTCAGTCATGTCCGACTCTTCGCGACCCCATAGACGGCAGTCCACCGGGCTCCTCTGTCCATGGGATTTTCCAGGCAAGAGTACTGGAGTGGGGTGCCATTGCCTTCTCCGAGAATACTAACGTAAGAGTTAAAATAACAATATTTATTCTGTCCTCTATCCAGACACAAACTTTCTCATAGACTAGTTGCTCACTTGCTCTCGTCTTCAAATTATAAATACTTAATATTTTGTTTAAAATATTTGAAAATATCTGATATAGCTATATTATGATCACAGGCTTATATTATATTTTTAATTTATAGGCAAAAAAATAGAGGTTATAGAATTACTCTTTAAAATCACTAGTTCTTTGATGAATGAGGTGGTAAAAAAAATCTAGTAGAGATGTTAGGGGATTTGTTTTAATAACTAGAAAAGAGTTATAATTTCTAAAACAACAGTGATATGAAATTGGGTATAATTTAAGAACAAAATGTAATTTAAATTTTTTTCAATTAATTTTAAATATTTTGAAACATTTGGCTTCAACTATTCACTTGTTTAGAATATGTTATAGACAGACCATAGAGATGCACATCAGTTCAAACTTAGGCCAAAATAATACAGATTTTTAAACTGGTTATTTGAGAATTAATGAGACTTCATGGCTGGAGCAGTATAAGCAGAAACTATGTCTGTCATTGACTAAAAAGGCCTGAATATTTTCCTCCATTTCAGTTCAGTTCAGTTCAGTCGCTCAGTCATGACCAACTCTTTGCGACCCCATGAACTGCAGCACACCAGGCCTCCCTGTCCATCACCAACTCCCGGAGTCCACACAAACCCATGTCCACTGAGTTGGTGATACCATCTAACCATCTCACCTGCTGTTGTTCCCTTCTCCTCCAAACTTCAATCTTTCCTAACATCAGGGTCTTTTCCAATGAGTTAACTCTTCGCATGAGGTGGCCAAAGTATTGGAGTTTCAGCTTCAACATCAGTCCTTCCAATGAACACTCAGGACTGATCTCCTTTAGGATGGACTGGTTGGATCTCCTTGCAGTCCAAGGAACTCTCAAGAGTCTTCTCCAACCCCACAGTTCAAAAGCATCAATTCTTTGGTGCTCAGCTTTCTTTATAGTCCAACTCTCACATCCATACATGACTGGAAAAACCATAGCCTCAACTAGACGGAACTTTGTTGGCAAAGTAATGTCTCTGTTTTTTAATATACTGTCTAGGTTGGTCATAACTTTCCTTCCAAGGAGTAAGCGTCTTTTAATTTCATGGCTGCAATCACCATCTGCAGTGATTTTGGAGCCCCCAAAAACAGTCAGCCACCGTTTCCACTGTTCCTCATCTATTTGCCATGAAGTGGTGGGACCGGATGCCATGATTTTAGTTTTCTGAATGTTGAGCTTTAAGCCAACTTTTTCACTCTCCTCTTTCAGTTTCATTAAGATAAAGCTTCTTCCTATCTCTGCCTCTAGTGATTCTTTTCTTAGAACATTTACTTTAGAAAACTTGTCATTGTCAATTCTTTCTCTGCCCCTTAAAAAAAAAAAAAATCTTCTTGCTAGTTTTATAACCCAGAATGACTTTCTGTAAGACTCTGGAGCCCACTCTTTGCAATGTTTTTCATCTAGAATATAGTGCCCTTAGCTCACAGTTTCTGTGGGAGGGTAGAAGCCTAATTTAGATAGGCACCAATTAGGACTTCCTTGGTGGCTCAGACAGTAAAGCATCTGCCTACAATGTGGGAGACCCAGGTTCAATCCCTGGGTCAGGAAGATCCTCTGGAGAAAGAAATGGCAACCCAATCCAGTACTCTTGCTTGGAAAATCTCATGGACAGAGGAGTGTGGTAGGCTACAGTCCGTGAGGTCACAGAGTCGAACATGACTGAGCAACTTCACTTTTCACTTTCAGTGCTTAAAAACACATCATTTGTTTCAGAGGATCTGAGTTCAGTTTCTCTGCCCAATAGCAAGAGTCAGAATAGTTTTCCTTGCTTTTTTTCTTTAAATTTATTTATTTATTTTCTATGGACTGCTTGTTTATTCCAAGTTTAAGATTCTCTTTTATACTTTTACAAAAACTTTAGGCCAGAGGTTTGACATTTTCAGTTCCCCCTCTCCCAAATTTATCATCTCCATAAATCATTGTTGCTCTTCAAACAGAGTTCCTTTATTTTTAAATTGAAGGATAATTGCTTTACAGAATTTTGTTGTTTTCTGTCAAATCTCAGATAAATCAGCCATAGGTAAACATATGTCCTCTCCCTCTTGAACCTCCTTCCTATCTCCCTCCTCATCCCACCCATCTAGTTTGATACAGAGCCCTTGTTTGAGTTCCCTGAGACATACAGAAAATTCCCATTGGCTATCTATTTTACATATGGTAATGCAAGTCTCCATGTTACTCTCTCCATACATCTAATCCTCTCCTCCCCACTTCCCAGGTCCATAAGTCTCTTCTCTATATCTGTTTCTCCACTGCTGCCCTACAAATAAATTCTTCAGTACCATCTTTCTTGATTCTGTATATATGCATTAGTACACGACATTTATCTTTCTGATTTACTTCACTTCCTTCTTTAATTCTGTCCAATGCATTTTTTGCATTGAGACTATGAAAGATATGGTCCCAAACAAACCAACAAACCCAAAACATTATCTGAACTGCTGTTGTTACTATTGTCTACAGTGATAAACTGGCCTCAGGCATTTCTTGTCTAGACCAACCTCATACAGCCACCTCAAAAGTGAAAAGCTTGATTGAACTGACAGAAGTTGCTATCTCCATTCCAGTTCCAGATCCCAGTAAGGGATCCACAAGAAAGAAAGGGAAATAAGGGAAGTAGCTCTCTTGCTGAGTGTACAGCCCAGAAAAGAGAGGAATTCTGTGCAGAGACAATTTTCCACTTTCAGTTCAGTTCAGTCACTCAGTAGTATCCGACTCTTTGTGACCCCATGGACTGCAGCATGCCAGGCCTCCCTGTCTATCACCAACTCCCAGAGTTTACTCAAACTCATGTCCATCACGTCGTTGATGCCATTCAACCATCTCATCCTCAGTCAGTTGTCCCCTTCTCCTCCTGCCTTCAATCTTTCCCAGCATCAGGGTCTTTTCAAATGAGTCAGCTTTTTGCATCAGGTGGCCAAAGTATTGGAGTTTCAGCTTCAACATCAGTCCTTCCAATGAACACTCAGGACTGATCTTCTTTAGGATGGACTGGTTGGATCTCCTTGCAGTCCAAGGGACTCTCAAGAGTCTTCTCCAACACCACAGTCAAAAGCATCAATTCGTTGGTGCTCAGCTTTCTTTATAGTCCAAATCTCACATCCATACATGACTACTGGAAAAACCATAGCCTTGACCAGATAGACCTTGTTGGCAGAGTAGTCTCTGCTTTTTAATATGCTGTCTAGGTTGGTCATAGCTTTTCTTCCAAGGAGTAAGTATCTTTTTATTTCATAGCTACAATCACCATCTGCAGTGATTTTGGAGCCCCCCAAAATAAAGTCTGCCACTGTTTCCACTGTTTATCCATCTATTTGCCATGAAGTGATGGGACTGGATGCCATGATCTTTGTTTTCTGAATGTTGAGCTTTAAGCGACCTTTTTCACTCTCCACTTTCACTTTCATCAAGAGGCTCTTTAGTTCCTCTTCAATTTCTGCCATAAGGGTGGTGTTATCTGCATATCTGAGGTTATTGATAATTCTCCCGTCAATCCTGATTCCAGCTTGTGCTTCATCCAGACCTGCGTTTCTCATGATGTACTCTGCATATAAGTTAAATAAGCAAAGTGACAATATACAGCCTTGACATACTCCTTTTCATATTTGGAACTAGTCTGTTGTTCCATGTCCAGTTCTAACTGTTGCTTCCTGACCTGCATACAGGTTTCTCAAGAGGCATGCCAGGTGGTCTGGTGTTCCCATCTCTTTCAGAATTTTCCACAGTTGATTGTGATCCACACAGTCAAAGGCTTTGGCATAGTCAATAAAGCAGAAATAGATGTTTTCTGGAACTTGCTTCCTTTTTCCATGATCCAGCAGATGTTGGCGATCTGATCTCTGGTTCCTCTGCCTTATAAAACCAGCTTGAACATCTGGAAGTTCACAGTTCATGTATTGCTGAAGCCTGGCTTGGAGAATTTTGAGCATTACTTTACTAGCATGTGAGATGAGTGCAATTGTACAGTAGTTTGAGCATTCTTTGCCATTGCCTTTCTTTGGGGTTGGAATGAAAACTGACCTTTTCCAGTCCTGTGGCCACTGCTGAGTTTTCCAAATTTGCTGGCATATTGAGTGGAGCACTTTCACATCATCATCTTTCAGAATTTGAAATAGCTCAACTGGAATTCCATCACCTCCACTAGCTTTGTTCATAGTGATGTTTCCTAAGGCCCACTTGACTTCACATTCCAGGATGTCTGGCTCTAGGTGAGTGATCACACCGTCATGATTATATGGGTCTTGAAGATCTTTTTTATACAGTTCTTCTGTGTATGCTTGACACCTCTTCTTAATATCCTCTGCTTCTGTCAGGTCCATACCATTTCTGTCCTTTATTGAGCCCATCTTTGCATGAAAATTTCCCTTGGTATCTCTAATTTTCTTGAAGAGATCTCTAGTTTCTCCCATTCTATTGTTTTCCTCTAGTTCTTTGCACTGATCACTGAAGACAGTTTTCTTATCTCTTCTTGCTATTCTTTGGAACTCTGCATTCAAATTGGAATATCTTTCCTTTTCTCCTTTGCTTTTTGCTTCTCTTCTTTTCACAGCTATTTGTAAGGCCTCCTCAGACAGCCATTTTGCTTTTTTGCATTTCTTTTTCTTGGGCATGGTCTTGTTCTGTCTCCTGTACAATGTCACGAACCTCTGTCCATTGTTCATCAGGCACTCTATCAGATCTAGTTCCTTAAATGTATTTCTCATTTCCACTGTGTAATCATAAAAGATTTGATTTAGCTCATACCTGAATGGTCTAGTGGTTTTCCATACTTTCTTCAATTTGTCTGAATTTGGCAATAATGTTCATGATCTGAGCCACAGTCAGCTCCTGGTCTTGTTTTTGCTGACAAGCTGTCTTGTCCAGCTTCTCCATCTTTGGCTGCAAAGAATATAATCAATCTGATTATGGTATTGACCATCTGGTGATCCATGTGTAGAGTCTTCTCTTATGTTGTTGGAAGAGGGTGTTTGCTGTGACCAATGAGCCTTCTTGGCAGAACTCTATTAGCCTTTGCCTTGCTTCATTCTGTACTCCAAGGCCAAATTTGCCTGTTACTCCAGGTGTTTGTTGATGTCATATAATTCCAGCCCTCTTAATGAAAAGGACATCTTTTTTGGGTGTTAATTATAGAAAGTCTTGTAGGTCTTCATAGAACTGTTCAACTTCAGCTTCTTCAGCATTACTGGTCGGGGCCCAGACTTGGATTACCGTGATATTGAATGGGTTGCCTTGGAAATGAAGGGACATCATTCTGTTGTTTTTGAGACTGTATCCACGTACTGCATTTCGGACTCTTTTCCACTTTAGTCCAGCATATTTCCAGGTGAACAACAATCCACAGAAGAGGTCCAAACTACCCCATGCAGGACCAAAAAAGAAAGCCTTACTACCCAAGAAATAAATAATCTTCATTGAAGACCTGAATCTTCAAAGGTAAGCGCAATTATACAGAACTGGGTTTCAAAGAAAAACCCTTTTTGTATTGTACTTAGTCATTGCTTTCTGTGGGGGTGATAATTTACTGACATTTAATGAGTAAAATGGATAAAAGAACATTGAGAGAAAATTGGACAGGGTGTTCAGATAACAAAAGACTATTCTGCCTTTAATTTTTTCTTATTTCTCAGTAGGATATAGATTTACTAAAGCTATGGGACAAAATAGCTCTTGTTCCAGACTTGCCTCTGCAGGTGGAGGGAAGTTGTGAATAAATATGAATGTAAAGGTATTGGTAAGACACAGGAGGACAGAAAGTTATAAACTATTCCAAGTATCTACGCCTTATGTTAGTCATTACTGTTTAAAACTACATGACAAAAAAAAGATCTTACTAAAAACACAATTACCGTTGTCCTGTTATTAACTCAAGGTAGAAATCACCCAAAGGTGAAAAAATGGAAGTTCATTACAAGTGAAGTATTTTGAAAAATTAAGCTGAAACAACTTGACGTGAGTAAGAGGATGGCATGATTCATCCAAGAATATGGCATTATATTTAAAATTTCAGTGTAGCTGGAGGCAACATTTTAATGTACAACTGTTTAGATTCTGTCTAACCTTTCAAAGAAAATATCCAAAGTTTATTTTTCAGGTATTTGACAGAGACTATTTTATTTGGCGGCCATCTTCCTGCATACCTTACATTTCCATAACTAAATCATCCCTGCCTTCACCTATCACTCAGATAAGCAGCTTATAGGAGTGATTAACACTAAAACTACTGATTAATCAGAAAAACATAATGATTATTGGTAATAGACTCCAGAACCCTGAGATGGTTATAACAATTAAAATGAGAATATTAAATTTTAAAACATAAAACTTCAATACTATGTAAACCTATTCATTAATTTCAATTTGAAAATAAACAAGCTAGTTTTCTCTTATGCTTAATCTACTTTGGGGGAAAAATCTATAGTAAGTAGAATAAGTTTCCTTGACTTTTATTTAATTTTTTTTTCCAGTATTCTTTTTTTTTTTTTTAAACTTTACAATATTGTATTAGTTTTGCCCAACATCGATTGACTTTTAAAGACCAGAAGATTGAAAGAGGTGCCAGATAAGAGAAAAATTTCCCTGCAATTACTCACAGTTTGAGGGAATAATGGCACATGTTTCACTATTTGAAGACAAGGTGACAATGGTATTCTACATGTTGATTAGAGCTTCTGGTTAAAAAGGACATCAGGTATAACCCTAAGATTATGCCCTCAACCTTGTCATCTTTTTCATATCATGCTTCACTTTCATGGTTGAAAAAATTATGCTGTTTTGGAAAATTCAAATGAAAGAAAAAATGAAGATGGTACATATACAATAAAAAACATATCAGTTTACTTGGTATGAAATTTAACAATAGCAAAGATTTATAAATGCATACATAAAAATCGGCTAAGCAGTTATTTGTTAACTGCTTACCAAAAATATCATAGGGAAAATGCTTTTAAACAATAATTCATCACTACAAAATTGGCTGTCTGTGAATATAATAATCTCTTTCAGCAGAACAATACACTTATTAAAAAGTATAATTTGCTGTTTCATCATACCTTCTATCCATCTTGGATTTGAAATGCTAATCACTCATGCTTTGCTGCTGTTGTTTGCAACACCTTTAAAATTCATTACAAACTATACCAAGACTGTAAACACCTGTATATTTCTGCATACATATGTATAGAAAATCAATATTGCTCTGCTAAAGTGTTTGAAAAAATATTACAACTATCTCAGCAGTTCTACCGGTTGGTTACTACTTTGATTTCCCTTTATGATATTTTTTATGTTTTCGCAATATGAAAAAATATATGGCCCCAGTTTACTTATCCTTCTTGTTGGTAGAAAGATAGTTCACCAAGTCAATTAAAGTCTTTTTTGGAATGTATCTTTCAAAGTATAAAAAAGTCTTTATCCAGATGCTAAAATGAGCAAATGAATATTTATCATAATTTAACAGGTCCTTTCACAGGATCCCTCCTACACAGTCATTCTCAGGCTACAAAAAAAAAAAAAGAGAGAGAGAGTAGTTTCCTTGGAGACAATACTGAATAAACCAACTAACATTCCTAAGCCTTTGTTTGAGTATTTTTCAAATGTTTTGGAAAATTATCACAGGAGTCTACACAGCCTTCTTTCTAAGAGCAAAACATTGGCTAGCTTGCAAATAATTTTGCCAATTTATGACTCTCTAAATGAGGGTCATTCATCCACTCTTTCATGTTAATCTAAGAACTCTTGATTTAAAATAAATTTTAAGAGGACAGTGTGCACACCAAGTGAAAATAGACCCACCCGGGGGTAAGAGCAGGAACCAAATTATTCAGATCTCCACTTCTTAAAGAACACTGACTATAGGTATTTGAATACCAATCTTCAAAAAATATATAGCACAAGTCACATTGTAAATTTTTCTGCTTGATTTAAGAGAAAAAGAATAGGGCATCCTATCAAATGACTTCATTTATTCACTTCAGTAATACTTATTACCAATGTGACTGGGGGTAAATTTTTTACCTTCTGTTTTTTGTCCATTGGCAACATAAAGACAGTTTTGTCTACACTGGGTAATTCCTGACATATAGTTGGTCCTTATAAAGAATTAGTTTATGCTACTACTACTACTACTAGTACTAAGTCGCTTCAGTCATGTCCGACTCTGTGTGACCCCATAGATGGCAGCTCACCAGGCTCCCCTGTCCCTGGGATTCTCCAGGCAAGAACACTGGAGTGGGTTGCCATTTCCTTCTCCAATGCATGAAGGTGAAAAGTGAAAGTGAAGTTGCTCAATCGTGTCCGACTCTTAGAGACCCCATGGACTACAGGTTACCAGGCTCCTCCACCCATGGGATTTTCCAGGCAAGAGTACTGAAGTGAGGTGCCATTGCTTTCTCCAGTTTATTCTAAATTTAAGGAAAAACAATATCAATGTATAATTCTACAGCACACTTCCATTTTAACATCAAAGTCTCCGGGGAGTAAGATAGAGCATTTGTTTCTGTTTGGATTGATTGGGGGTGAGCCCACCTGTCAGAAACATAATTTGCACAGTGTCATAAAGGAAGTATGGTAAATACCAGCACCTAGACGTGAACTCGTTTTCCTGAGATAAAACCAGAATACTGCCATACTTCTGTTATTTAGTTAATTGGCCATATAATGGTGCTAATGGGGTTCTGTAAAAATTCCAAACCTAAATTATCTGCCTATTTCTTTATTTTTGTCCACATAAAATAAGTAGTATATTCACTGTTTGGGGAAGAGCTAGTTTCTCTATTTGCGACTACCACAGTGACTCTTTCAGTCTCAAAACAGTTGGGTAAATATTCACATGTATTCTCAGGAAAGTCCAGCAATTCAAGTTATGCAAAAGCAAATTCAAATACTTCAGTCTAGGGTATTAAGTATTCTTTCAATAATTATAAGGGCCTCTTAAGGGGGAAAGGAGCTTGGAGGACATCAGGTGCTAGAAAGCAAAGTATAAGACAACTTGGAGCTCATCTTCCCAGAAAATTCTGTTCAGCATGAGGTAAGGGGACACTGTCAACATCACAGGGAAATTGTGGGGCAGCCTGGAGAGGCCCAGCAGCGTGCAAGGACGTGGTGACCTGGGAGCCCATGAAGACCATGTCTACTCTTAATCTTCTCTACATTATTCTGTTAGTTTCTGTCACAGTACTTATTACTATCTTTACTTTGTTTAACATTATTTGTATGTATCTCTTTTCCAGGTGGCAACTATAAATCAAAAAAGCCAGTGTTATGTCTCTGGTTTTCTACCACTGGCTCCTCAGTTCCTGCAACAGTGCCAGGTAGAGAAGAGGCACAAAAAGTGTATTTATTAAATGAATGAATAGTGCCCAAAGCAATGTTAGGAGTAGTGTACATCAGTAAAAATAAGAGCATATGTTAGTGGATTCATGGCTGTAGCTAGAAGATGCTGAATGAGAAACTGTGGTTCCTTCGTTTGTTGATGAAAACCATTATATCCAATAACAGCCAGTTAAGAAAATGGGAAATAGATGGGGAAACAGTGGAAACAGTGTCAGACTTTCTTTTTTTGGGCTCCAAAATCACTGCAGATGGTGACTGCAGCCCTGAAATTAAAAGACACTTACTCCTTGGAAGGAAAGTTATGACCAACCTAGATAGCATATTCAAAAGCAGAGACATTACTTTGCCAACAAAGGTTCATTTAGTCAAGGCTATGGTTTTTCCTGTGGTCATGAATGGATGTGAGAGTTGGACTATGAAGACGGCTGAGCGCCGAAGAAGTGATGCTTTTGAACTGTGGGGTTGGAGAAGACTCTTGAGAGTCCCTTGGACTGCAAGGAGATCCAACCAGTCCATTCTAAAGGAGATCAGTCCTGGGTGTTCTTTGGAAGGACTGATGCTAAAGCTGAAACTCCAGTACTTTGGCCACTTCATGTGAACAGTTGACTCATTGGAAAAGACCCTTATGCTGGGAGGGATTGGGGGCAAGAGGAGAAGGGGAGGACAGAGGATGAGATGGCTGGATGGCATCACCAACTCGATGGACGTGAGTCTGAGTGAACTCCCGGGAGTTGGTGATGGACAGGGAGGCCTGGTGTGCTGCAAAGAGTCGGACATGACTGAGCCCTGAACTGAACTGAAGAAACAGAAAATGAAAAGTTTTATTTTTTATTTTTCTGTTATTGCAAACAAGATTTTCACTGTACTATAGGAACTGTATGAGGTTAAAAGGTTAAAGGTTTCCTTGACCTGGCTTTACAGATGGGTTAGCAGTGTGAAACTATTTTAACTCTTTCAGCCTTTTTCCTGACTACTCTGTAATGTGGCACGTACAAACATTCTGGCTATTTCATCATAAAAAAACTAGAAGATTATCAGTTATCTTTATACCTGTTTAGTTAAATGTTTGGAAGACATAAACAATTTTAATAAATTCAGATATTAATATTCCACTGTACTCAATTTATCATGTATTGTAATGAGAAGATACAAGTACCAAAATTTTCTTTTGTATTACATTTTTCTGCTTCCCCTGCAGCAATATTGTTGGTATAAAAACCTAACAATCATTACCTAAATCACACACAGAAGTTCAGTGAATGAAAAATCCTGCTTTTTAGTGTGCCATAATTCTAAGATTTCTATATTCTGAATCTAACATTTTAAGAAATTCTTTCAACCACCTGAGCCCATGTTCTGTTTCTCCTTCGGTCATAATTGAACAAACAAGACAGAATTTTTAAATCCTACACTCATCACTGACTCAATGGACATGAATCTGAGTAAACTCTGGGAGATGGTGAAAGACCCGGAAGCCTGGCATACTGTAGTCCATGGGATCACAGATTAGGAGAGACTTTAGCCACTGAACACCAAAAACAAACGTTACTAAAGAAACAAATCTTCTTCATTTTACCTTAGCTATGCCTTTTTCAAACATTTGGTGAACACTTTATATGTTTGCCTCACCCCAAAACAAAACCTGGCACTGAGCCTTCTTTCTTTTCAGTTAAGTTAATGGGCTCTTATCAAAAAAGGAAGAATTAGGGAATTCAATGGTGTTTTATGGGCCTGATAATCATGAAAACTCTGTACGAAAGCGGATTAGATTGCTACTTCATTTGAATCACAGAGTAATTAGATTCTTCCTTTTGGGAATATTTTCACATATGTGTTTAGAAATAGTTATTTTAATGAAAAGGGCAAATTGCAATTTGAAGCCCCCGACTGGCACTCAGTCATTCATTTATTCATTATTTCATTTATTCATGTGTTGAGTGCCTACTATGTGTCAGATATCACATGTAGGGCTAGGGTTTCATGGTTGAAACAAAAACAAAGAGTTTCTGTCCGCAAGGTTCTTACTACATGATGAAAAACTAGGCAAGTAAACCAGTAGTGAAGTGTGTCATTCAGTAAGCTGGAGATAAACAAAGTATAAAAGAGAATGTATGTATGGGTGACCTAACAGCCAGGGCAGCAGGGTGTGAGGGTAAGGGATATTAGGAAAATCTTCCACAATAAACTGATATATTGACTGAGTCAGAAAAACCAAGTTTATATGATTCAGGCAGAGAAAGAAAAGGCCTCCTAAATGCAGAAGGCAGCATGCTCAAAAATACAGGAGAATGAAAACCATAGGATGCTGTTCCTTCTGCTGCAGGTAGTTGGTGAAGAATCAGGAAGATGCAGTCTGGTGTTGACTCTTAAAGGAAGCCACACCATTAGGAAGATGTCAAATTAGGAATCTACTGCCTGCTGAATCAGGAAGCTACCTCTACAACTATTGGTTCTAGAACCATGATGCTTCTGTAATAATCTGACTTCCCATAATGGACTCCCTTAACCTCAGGCTATTCAGTTCTGAATCCAAGTCTTATTCAAGTGCATTCAATCTATACATAGAACTGTGGCTGCAAGGGAGTGTGAAAAAATGTAACTTTTAGCCCTCTATTTTTAATATGTAGAACAGATTCAGAATGAGTAGTGAATGACCCAAACCCAATTTGTGCCAGAGATTTCAACTTAAAATTACAAGTCAACATAATTATTTATCCATTTTCAATACCAACTGTAAAACTGGCCTAAATTTGTCTATGACAAACTTTAAAAGTAGTGTAAGTAATATACAATAATAAATATCACATTCTCTATCATAAAAACAATCACATATTGCTATGACCTTCTAAACATTCCTATTCTTGGTTGTATATATTTCCAGGGTTGAAAAAGACTTACTAATAGGAGACATTTATCATCTTAACTAACCAAGCTGAGGACAGTATTTAATGCTTGTTATATCATGAATTCCAAAATTTAAGGGGATGAGGATCCAATGGTCCAAGCCACTGACTGTCAAGCATTTTATTATCTTCACATCATGTTAGGGCCTGTGACCTATACTCTGTCCATATCATATGCTGAGCTTTCTCTGATCAAGTTATTGCTTTCCTACCTTTTCAATTATTTTTATATTTGTCCTATTATAACCAAAGTTCTAAATACATTAAAATGTCAGTCAATTAAAGTTATAGCTCTCATGTCTTTGACCAGCAGTCAGCACTTTTAAGGTCACTCCTTTGCCAGGTCAGGAAGAATTCTGAGAAATATCACTATTAAAGCAAAGGTAGTATTAGGGAGCCCTGAAAAGAAAGGAGGTGTAAACACAGGAATAAAACTGAGAGAATAATGTCATAAGAGCAAAGAGAGAAGAGTTTGGTTAGAGGGGTTTGGACAAAAAAATGAAATGGCCAGGGTGAGAGAGAGAAAAGGATCAAAAAGTCCTCCCTCGGTTTGGAATTCAGAGCTCAAAGGTGGGGAAAGCAGTGTGAGCGGTGTGCCGGGAGAGGGTCTGGTTTTGAAGGGGAAAAACAGAGTGACAGCTAGACTCAAACATAACTTTGATGGAGGATTTTCGTTTGGTTTAGTTTGATTTGATTTTAATGAGATCACTAAACATCATTAAATGACACAGAACACATTTTAAGAACCAATCCCAATGTTTAGTCCAGTCTTGAAATGATGACACCACTTATTTGGCATTTATATGCTGGGTTGACAAAAATAGTCTAAAGTATTTAAATTTTTATGCTTAAAAGAGGCAATATGCCTCTATATGCCTCACTCTACTGGGTGTTGTGAGTATAGAATCAAAGACTTGCTGACTGTCCAGTCATTCTATAGAGAACCCGTCGGGGTCACACATATACCAGATGTGTTTTAAAATCTATGGGGGCAATGTGGAATTTTTACTAATAAAATCTAAAATTGATTTTTTTTTCTTGTGATTGCAGTAAATTAAGGAAGTGTTAAGTTTGTAAGAAAATTCATAGAAAGTGAAAGTTTTTAAGAGACATAATAGGATTCACAGCTCATTATGGACCAAAGAAAGAGAGAGAGAGATATCTCCAGAGGGACCATTTAGAACACTTAAAGGATGATAAGGATGATAAAAATTCATCTATTTTATATTTTAGCATATAATGAACAATTCACACATTCACTCTCATTTTCAGAGGAACCTTAATTCCAATATCATGCATGTTAGCTTCGTTTTCCTAGAGGGTTAAAGACGATAATGGAATAAAAATGTTTAAGAGATTATTTAAAAGTTCCAAGTGCAGTTTCTTTTTATGTATAGTTCAGTTTTGTAGTTACCACTATTTTGTATACTTCATTTTATTTAGAAAAAATAGAGTTGATAAGAAAAAGTTTTAAATCCCATGCAAATCTATTCCTTATTAAACATTCTTAAAAATCATAGTAAGCCATACTATGATGGAATATCAAAAGTATTTACCCTAAACATTTTGAAAATGAATAGTATGTTCTACATAAAAAATAAATGGATTCAGCATCACATACTTGAGTCAAACATAAAAAAATGGGTCATCTTTGAATCAGTAGTTAACTAATTAATAAAATTATGAAATTAATATATTGCAAGTTGAGATTTTAATAATTTTAGGGATCTTAGATATTAAGCTCAACACTTTTACTTATTGCTGAAGAAGTCAAGCTCTTGATAGATTTTCCCCCCATCTTTTCATATTTTAATCAATTAATTAAAATTGCCAGTAAGACATCTCAAATTATTTTTTGACAAAAAGTGTGTGTTGGGGAGAAGACATGGACATGGAATATAGAGAATGAGGGAGGGAAAGAGAGACTGGGATGAAGAGCAGAGGAAGAAAGAGCAGAGGAGGGGAGAGAGAGAGACCCTTGGTCTCACGTTGTAGCTAAGGGCATCTTCTCTGAGTATAATCCCAGGCCTACTTCACTACTCAAAGACATGGCTCTAGCAATTCTCCCTTCTCCCCTCTCTCTCCTGTAGTATCAAAACTTCTGTCTTTGACCACCAGTTTTCAGCCATTACATGCATTTCTCTAATCTAAAAAAAGTGACAAAACTCTACTGACTTCAGTTCTTCTAGTCAAGACCTCTTTCATCTGCTCTTCTTTATAATATATTCTTCAAAGGAATTCTCTATATTCACTAATGCTAACACATTCTCTGCCCCACCATTGCTCTGAAACTGCTTGGCCAAGGTCACCAATGGCCTCCAGGTTGCTAAATGCAACGCTGTATGATCAGTCCTTATTTCTAGTCCTATCAGCATCATCAGACACAGTCGATTACTTGTTCAAATGCTTCTTTTACTTGGTTTCCAGGACAACACTCTACTGAATTTCTTCTTTATATCATGCTTTTCATTCTCCTTCACAGGTTCATCCTCATCTTTCCAATTATAAACATGGAGGCAACATCCCTGGCTTTGGTCCCTAGACACTGTCTACTTTGTTGTTATTCGATAGCTAAGTCGTGTTCAACTCTTTGTGACCCCATGAACTACAGCACACCAGGCCTCCCTGTCCTTTGCTCAAACTCATGTGCTTTGAGTCAGTGATACCATCCCACCATCTTATCCTCTGTCGGCCCCTTCTCCTCCTGCCCTCCATTTTTTCCAGAATTAGGATCTTTACTAATGAGTCAGCTCTGTGCATCAGGTGGCCTAAGTATTGGAGCTTCAGCTTCAGCATCAGTCCTTCCAATGAATATTCAGGGTTGATTTCCTTTAGGATTGACTGGTTTGATCTCCATGCTGTCCAAGGGACTCTCAAGGGTCTTCTCCAGCACCACAGTTAGAAAGCATCAATCTTGAGGTGCTCATTCATTCATTTAAACACCAGCTAGAGGTAGATGATCCCAAACAGATAGCCCTAGACCTCAACCCTGAACTCCAGACTCATGAATTTAACTGCCTTCTTGATAACCCCACTTGGAGTTCTAGTAGGTATATCAAACTTAAAATGTCCTGAAACAAATGTGTATTAATATATGATATTTGTTTTTCTCTGATGATCTTATTTACAAAGCATAAATAGAGACAAAGATGTAACAGATGTTGTGAACGAATGTACAAATACCAAGAGGGAAAGGGAGGGGTAGGATAAATAGGGAGATTGGGATTGACATATAAATATATAGTTCAGTTCAGTCACTCAGTTGTGTCTGACTTTGTGACCCCATGGACTGCAGCATGCTAGGCTTCCCTGTCCATCACCAACTCCTGGAGCTTGCTCAAATTCACATCCATCAAGTCAGTGATGCCATCCAACCATCTCATTCTCTGTTGATATATACAGTTAATATTATATATAAAAATAACTAATGAGAACCTACTGTATAGTACAGGAACTCCACTCAACGCTCTTTGGTGACCTAAATGGGAAGGAAATCCAAAAAAGAGGGGATATATGTATATGCATAGCTGATTCACTTTGCTGCACAGCAGAAGCCCAACATTGTAAAGTAACTATACTTCAATAAAATATTTTTTAAAATGACAAGGGGGAAATTACACTCTTAATTTACTCTTAAAATATATATTAGTTTATTTTACTAATATATATTAGTAAATATATTAGTATATTTTAGTTTTATTTTACACCTCAAAGAAAAAAAATGTTCTAAAACAAATTTCTTATCTTCATCCTCAAACCTGTTCCTTCAACAGCCATTCAGTAGATGGTAACACCATTCTTCCAATTGTACAGACCAAAAACTTTGAGGTTATCCTCAACTCTTTTCTCTCTCAATCCACATACAATTCTTCAAATTCTACCAGCTGAATTTTCAAAATATTTCTAGTCAACTCTTACTACCTCCATCGCTAATCCCATGGTCCATTGTCATTGCTAATCATCACTTTACCTATATTATTGCAATTGTTGTTTAGTCTCTAGGTTGTGTCTGAGTCTTTGCAACCTTATAGACTGAGGGCAGGAGGAGAAGGGGGTGACAGAGGATGAGATGGCTGGATGGTATCATCAACTCAGCGGACATGAATTTGAGCAAACTCTGGGAGACAGTGAAGGACACCTAAGTCTTGTGTGCTGTGGTTCACAGGGTCACAAGGAGTTGGACATGACTTAGGAACTGAACAATGAACAACAATAACTGTGTAGAAAAAAAAGTGAAAAAAAAATTTTTTAGGACACAATAGTAAAGTATTGTCTGGAGATTTTCTCTTTGTGAAGAGAAAACCTCATCTAGGTTTATTTGATTTTTAAAATCCATTGAGTTTCATCTACTACTGATTAAATTTAATAAAGAAGTAAAAGCATCACCAGTTAGTGCAATGTTATTATTAATTTATGCAGTCATTTTTGTTTTATTTAATGCTTAGAAGAGGATTCAAAAACACATTTGAAAAAAATGAGCTGACATTTGTTTTTTATAGAGGCTGATACCAAGTTCAGAGCCTGGCCATGGCAGTATTAAGACTGAAAATTATTGTGTCCTCTCTCAAAGTGTATGCATATTCTAAAAAATACTAAATTTTAAAATGAGGTTATAAAAGTAAAAGTGAAACTGTTAGTCGCTCAGTCGTGTCTGACTCTTTGTGACCCCATGGACTGTAGCCCGCCAGGCTCCTCTGTCCTTGGAATTCTCCAGGCAAGAATGCTGGAATGGGTGGCCATTCCCTTCTCCAGGGGATCTGCCCAACCCACAAATCAAACCTGGTTCTCCTGCATTGCAGCAGATTCTTTACCATCTGAGCCACTAGGGAAGTCAAAGGTTATAAAAATCAAACACAATTCTGCTCTTTCTGATTCTTCCTATTTCATATAAACTTTTGAAACAAACATCAAATGTATTCTTTAAAACATATTCAGCACCCTGAATATGTTTTAATATGTTATGGAAAGACTGTGTCCTCCCAAAATTCATATGTAGAAATCCTACCCTCTGATGTATTAGGAGGTGGGGAAGTAACTAGGATTGGAACAGAGCATGAGGTTGGAGACTTCATGAAAGGGATTATGGTCCTTATATGAGTCACAAGACGGCTTGTGCTCTAGTACCTTAGACTTCCAGCCTCTAGAATTCTAAAATATTTATTGTTTTTAAGACACCCACTCTATGGCACCTTGTTATAGCAGCCTGAGCAGACTAAAACACTTGCTTTGCTTTTGCCTGAAAGCCTGGGTGCATCAGAATAAATGTTTACTGAAAGAAAGAGTGAGGAGCTATTAATCCAAATGGATTTAAAAAAAAAAAAAAAAAAAAAGGAAAAAAAGCTGGGATGAGTCAGTAAACAGAATTGCCAGATAAAGGTAAATTTGAAAAATAAATGTACTTTCTTCTCACTGTCATACCCTGAAGGAAATTTGGCCTGGCTCTAAGTACTACCTACACTCGTGATTCCCAAATAATTTCCTCCATCTCTGACTTCTCTCTTGAGCTACAGGGTGATATATGCAATGGTCTAGATGACATACTTTCTTGGCTCTTCATATATAACATAGCCAACACTGAGATCTTCATTTTATATCTGTCACCTAGCTTCCAAACCTGCTCTCTATCCAGGCTTCTCCATCCCACGGCAGCAACAATATTCACCTAGTCACTCAGGTCAGAAATTTTGAGCTTTCCTTCATCCTATTTTTTACCTCTATCTATTTCTTCAGCAAGGAATATACATCTTCATGTATGTTAAACTTCCCTAAGGCCGCTATTACCACCCTAGTCCAAGATTTGTACTCACATTTCTGTAGCAGCCTCCTAACTAGTCTCCCTGCTTCTGCCCACCAACTCCCAAATTCCCTTCTCATACAGTAGCTTTAGAGGTCCTTTTATGTGTAGATTATGAAACTCTCTTCTTTAAACTCATCAACGCCTTCCCAGGGTCCTCACAGTAAATTCCAAACTTCTTCCCTGCCAAACTTCCCTGGTCTGGTCTGGGCACAGCTCTCTGGCTTCAGCCACAGCCCAGCTCCCTCCTTGCTCACTCCACTATAGCCCTATTAGCCTGTTTCGATTGCTTCTCCAACCTCAGTCTTGATGTTCTGTGGTGGCTTTTGTGTTTCCTCTTGCCTCGGTCTCCAGTGTTTGCTCAGATCTGTTCAGGACTCTCCCTCTCGCTTCCTCTAGTTCTCTGCCCAAATGCTACCTGTGACCAACATGGTTTTAATGTTCCTCTTAGCTTGACTAAGCTTTACATGAGTTTCTTCCTAACTATAGACCCCTGGCCTCCCTTTTCTTTCTTTCTCCCTTTACTTTAGAAAACTGGCAGTGTTCAATTCTCAGTCCCATTTGAGGTGTAAATCTTCCTACCTCTTGCCAGTCTTACAACCAAGGAATGTGTTTCAGGGACCTGGGAGCCATCCCTTTGATACGGAATCATCATGGAAGATGGCACCACTGTCTTCCAGTCTCTATGGGAGGACAGGAGCCTAAATTCTCTAAGGGAGAATTAGCAAACGCAGATGGCTAAATCACTTGACTGCCTACCCCTAATATCCTCTAGTGCTTTTCCACTAGCTCAACTCAGTAATTAAAAATTCTCCTGCCTTTTGTGTCATCAGAATTCAATCTATTTCTTCGGTTGACCTCCCTATAGTAGTCTTGAATAAAATCTCCTGTCTCTTTAATTCTGCCTGATGCAATCTTTCTTTGACATCTCTTTGACACAGAGAATCTGCTCTGACCCCTATGTCTTGAATAGCCTATTCCCTCTGTTCTCCCCATACCTAAATCTAGTCACTATTTATGCCTCAGTCTGCTTTGTTTTTCTTCAGAGCACTTATCACTACCTGACATTCTATTAATATTACTCATTTATTTACTTATTGTCTCCACTAAAATATAAGCTCCATGAAGTTGGTGGTTTTGCTTTTACAATGGTGGATACCATTGTATCTTCCCCACCTAGAAGTGTACCTGGCATGTTATAGGCTCACAGCAACTGTGTGGCCAGTGGGGAGGGAAGGAAGGAAGGAAAGAAAGTGTCAGCAGGTCAGAATTAGGGATTTTAAAAGACCGATCATGGGAGAAGAAATGTAAAAGAAGATTCTATGTTTTCAGTTCTGCCAACCCTGTATTTTCTCAGGTTTCCTGAAAGCTTAGGACATTTTTTTCTTTGCCCCAGTATTTTTTTTAAACTACGTCTACATTTTAATTCTACATGGTTTTCTACAAACATCAGGTTGTAATTAAAGTTCCTATCCCATGTTCACTTCTTTCCCCAGTTTGAAGCTTTCAGGTCAAACCCAGGAAAGGGATGATGTTCCCCCCAAATAGCCCAGTCTTCTCTGTGAACAAGCAATTTTCATCTATTTCTTCTCTTTGTGCATGCATGCTCAACTGTGTCCGACTCTTTGTGACCCCATGGACTGTAGCCTGCTGGGCTCCTCTATCCATGGGATTTTCCAGACAAGAATATTGGAATGGGCTGCCATTTCCCCCTCCAGGGGATCTTCCTGACTCGGGGATTGAACCCTCATCTCCTGCACTGGCAGGCAGATTCTTTACCTCTGAGCCACCATGGAAGCCCATTCCCTTTTTGGGGGGATACGTCTGTGCTTCATCTTGTCAACTACTCTCTCAATTTCCAGGTAGGCTAGGAAAAGAGAATCTACTTCTCAGCTGGCCATTTATGGCCCTGGATCTCAGAGAGTGTAGGAAAGTTAATTCATTCTTTCATTCAGCAAACATTATGGAGTCATGGGCATATGAGAGTAAATAAAAGCTGAGTAAAAGCTGAGGTACCTTTTCTGCCCCTACAGTTATCATGGAATGTCCATTCTCATGATGAAGATATACCTACAGTTATCACAGGGATGTGAAATGAGGATTACAAGAAGGAACTAAAGGGGCAGGAGTAGAAGAGCCTAATCAAGGAAGACCGAGGCTTAAAAGATACATGGGAGCAAGCCAGTAAGGCAAGAAAATGTTACAGAGAAAACAGGAACATATGTTAAAACATAAGAGGAGAGAATAGGAGAATCAGGGACTATTTAATTCAGTACAGAGAAAGGGGGACTGGTGAGAGATAAAGATGTTTAGGATTCTGGGCTTTTGAGGACAATAGGGACATTGAGAATTATAAGGATTTCTGCCTTTCAGAAAGATTATTCTGACTTACAGTGAAGTATACACCACAAGGGACCAGAACTGAAGCCAGGAAGATATTCTGAGGACAGTTTTAGGAATCCAGGCAAGGTACATAGGAGGCATGAGTTTGCAGAGAAATAAATGGACACATTAATTATAATAAGATTTGGACTTTGGATGTGAGAAAACAGGGCAGAGGGAAGAGTTACCATTGGTTTCCAGGTTATTGTTGGGCCTCCGTTCACTGGGATGAGTAAAACTGGAGGAAGAGTAATGTTTAAAATAAAGGTGTGAGGTTGACTTGTTCTGCTCAGGGCATTTAACCATGACCCGTGTCCTCTTGCTCCCTAGCACAGGAAGGCAACCTGTCATAAACTTCAGGGTTACAAAGGTTTGCAAACTACTGTGTTCATCCTCAGCACAGGTTGCCAATTATATTTTATAAGCTGCCTCCCAGTCATTTCTTATTGAGATCAGAGAAAGGGCCGCAGTTTTGATGCTGGAAATTGATGAGTCGGATCATCGTGGTTGTAGCAAAAGTCTAAGGCATGTCCGGTCACCTTTTGAAGGTGAACCTTGATAGGAGGCCATAGAACCTCTGCCTTATTAGGCTCTTGCTAGTAAAGTATAGATTTCAAGATGTGGCTTACGATTGCATTTCACACCTGTCTTTTTTCTTCTTTCCTTTCTCTTAGGAAGTGGATCTTAGAGACACTATAGATGGAGAAAAAGGAAATGAGCTCTCATGGAGAAAAGACTAAAAGATGTCAGCAACTCTTTTCTCATACAAGAGTGCACGGCAGGGAGCTGTCCTTTTCTATACCTGTAGCTGGTCAGGCAGCTTACAATACTCTTGATGGATACATTTCAAACTCACTATTTCCTCTTTGGAACATTGGACTTTCTTCATATTGAAGGACTCACAGCGGCCAAGTTAGAAAATAGGAGGGTACTAGTAACTGAGTGCTCCTTTTAGGACATAGGTTGCAAGCACTGAATGGTGGAAACAGGTTTTCATGCTGAGTCAACTTCTGCAATCCAGGTTAAGTTGCTACTAAGGGATTTCTTTCATTTTTTTGGCTGCTGGACATGTGGAATCTTTAGTTCCCTGATCAGGGATCAAACCTATACCTTCTACAGTGGAAGCATGGAGTCTTAACCACTGAATAGCCAGAGAATTTTTCACTATTAAGAGTCAGACACAACGTAGCAACCCCAAGCCAAGGGATTTCTAATCAAATGAAAGTATTGAAGCTTTAACTTTTAAAGGATGCTTATTTATATTGCAGTGATGAATGTCTGAGAGAATGATGTCTGCGTAAAACAGAAAGAGCAAATAACAACAAAAGTCATCAAGTCATTCTCAGTACTTGATGGCACAGGCAGGATTGCTGGGCTTGGAAGTTCCAATTCCAGCACAAACACTGAGGAAGCAAAGAACATCCAGTAAAACTCACTTACTGCCTCATCATTTTTACACACATAAGTATTATCAGTTCATTTCCAGGATGAACAAATCATAGAAAAAGGAATAGAAATATTAGTATATATAAGATCTCCATAATTGAGCATATATGTATTCTTGGCTTTTTTGATATTCTCAAATATCTCTTTCTGTTTGTCTTAGGATTTAAATCATAGTAATGTATCTAGCTACTTTTGCTAGCCCTAAATGAAAGAATGGGGCTTCCTGGTGACTCAGTCAGTAAAGAACCTGCCTGCAATGTGGGAGACCTGGTTCCATTCCTGGGTTGGAAAGATCCCCTGGAAGAGGACATGGGAATCCACTCCAGTATTCTTGCCTGGAGAATCCCCATGGACAGAGGAGCCTGGCAGGCTGAGTGACTAAGCACAGCAGCGTATGCAAATTTGATGCTTATGCAAATGAAAGAATATGCAAATTTCAGGAAAATAAAGTCTTTTAGGTAACAATTCAAAAGTCCTAACAAAAACAAATTTTGCTCATCCCATGTGAGATTAAAAGGATTTCTTGTGCTAGTTTTTTTTTTTTTTTACAAATAAAAATACACTAGTGAAAGAAAAATTCTAGACCTAAAGTTGAATATACTTCTACAGATGTTTAATCTTTATTTGTAAACTGACCTTGAAATAATGTTAAGAAATAATCTAGAGTAGTCCAAATCTGAAACTGAGGTTATTTAACAAATCCAGAAAATCTAGGCATCTTCAACAAAAATAATGCATAAATGGCTTTGTGTTACCTGCCAGTTCTGTTTCTCTAATGAACCTTTACAAGCATGTCCAACCTAAGCCTTCCATCCAGGCCCACCAGAGAATTTCCCTTCTATCATATCCCCAGTAATTAAAGATTTTATATATATATATATATATATATATTTCATCACTAAAGCCTTAGAACCCCATCACTTTCTCCTCTCCTTTGAATTTGCTGATTTAACCCCAAATCCAGTTTATATTCAGCATACAGCAATCTGCTTTATTTTCCAGGTAAGAAATCTTGGGGCAGGTAAGATAAACTAAGAAGTCTGAATTTTGTTCACTTCTAGAGTCAACTGGTGGTTTCACCTCATATTTAGCTTGTAGAAATTTACCTGCTTTTCCAAGTGAGGAATCTGAGGGCAGGCAAGTTACAGAGAACAGTCTAAATTCTCATCACAGTGACAACAGCTAGATCACCTAAGCTAATTCTGTTCATACGAATTCCTAATTCTTAAGGAAGCCCAGTCTATTCTGACTGTTTAGTTTAGACTGAGGCTGAAACTAACAGCAACTGACAACTCACCATTTCTCCCCTGTGCTTTCTTGATGTACACACAGAATGTATATACACAAGTGTAAGATAGTGTGTGTATGTGTAGCTATCTGTGCTCTTTATAGTATTCTTTCTCTCTAGGTCCTTTAGGTCAAAGTACTTAAATATTTTCTCCAGTTCTTACTAATGAATAAAGAATACCAACTCTCAACAATGGTCTCTTAATTAAGACTTATCCCTCTGTATTCTAGAGGTTTTTTTTTTAACCTAGTTAGCATTCGTGGTAAAGAACCTGCCTACCAATGCAGGAGACCTAAGAGACATGGGTTGGATCCCTGGGTTGGGAAGATCTCCTAGAGGACAGCATGGCAACACACTCCAGTGTTCTTGTCTGGAGAATCCCATGGACAGAAGAACCTGGCTGGCTACAGTCCATAGAGTCACAGGCAGATACAGTGAAGCGAGTTAACACACACAGTTACTTCTTTGAGCACATTTCTTTTCATACATCCACAAAACCTGCTTCTTTAATATTTAGTAATTTTCCCCCAGCTTTATTACGGTATAACTGACAAATAAAAATTATATACACTTAAGCGATTTTTCCCCATCTTTATTATGGTTTAACTGACAAATAAAAATTATATACACTTAAGATGTAAAACATGATGATTTGGTGTGCCTTTACATTGTGAGATGATTCTACAACCAAGCTAATTAGCACATCCATCACTTGACATAGTTTTGTGTGTGTGTGTGTGCATGTGTGTATGTGGGGGGAACAGTTAAGATCTATTCTCTTAAATTAAGCGTACAACACTATTAACTACAGTCACCATGTTGTACATTAGATCTGCAAAACCTATTCATGTTATATCTGAATTCTGTGTTCTCTTACCAAAATCTTCCCTAGGTAATTGCTATCTTATAAAACAACTCTATATAACACATATTTAATAGACTCCTATAGCAATAGCTCCTCCATTAATTAAAAAAAACTGAGATGACTAAAATAGACCTGTCCCTGAAAATGGGAAAATTCACCATAGTGACTGTTCTATAAAATTAAGAAAATCAGTATTTACCAAGGAAAGAACTTTCAGCAAATAAACCCTATCAGTGTTTAGCATCATTTAGCTACCATGGGCTAAATTTCACAGTCTGCAATTTTGAGTAGATTACGTTGGTATCTCTAGTTTCCTGGAACACAGAAAAGATACTCCATGTATATAGTTCTGGGAATCTGCGAATGAAGATTTAGTTTTGGGAAAAACATCTTGGTACAAAAAGGCCCCGACCTAAGGATAAATGAACTGAATAAGGAAGAGCTAATGAAGAAAGGGAGGTAGAGAGGAAGAGAAAGATAGGAGAGGAAGAAAGGCACAGAAAAGGAGGAAAGCAAAGAAAGAAGAGATAAAATAGGGAGGGAAGGGAAAAATAAGCATGGGAGAGAGAAGGGAGGGAGTAAAGAAGATATACATAAGAAGAAACAGGAAAGTTACGTTGAAAACTACTATAAACAGTATTTGAAAGGAAAATCTTTTATGGTGATTTGGTTCAGTTAGATGGGCAAGATTCAATAAAGAGTAATATGGTTGGTGCCCAAAGACACTCAGAGGAATCAAGACCCATCAAGTCTGAGTATAAATAGTTTTGCATAAAGTATAGAGAGATGGTTCTAAGTTTTGTGAAGATGGATCGTCTGGCCAACTTGGAAGTGAAATGAAAACATACACAGTTAGAAATTGACCAGTGAATTGTGGCATTGTGGCATTGACTCATTTTAAATAATAAGCCTGTATAATAGTAAGTGTATTAGGAAGTGAAATGGAAACATACACAGTTAGAACTTGACCAATGAATTGTGGTATTGTGGCACCGACTCGTTTTAAATAATAAGTCTGTGTAATAGGAAGTGTATTAGTGTATTAGGAAGTGTATTAGAAAGTGAAACGGAAATGTACACAGTTAGAACTTGATCAATGAATTGTGGCATTGTGGCATTGACTCATTTTAAATAATAAGTCTGTGTATTAGTAAACTAATTTCTATATTGTTTGAACATTTTAGACATGTAAATTATACTTTGCAATTGGGTATTTTGGCTTTGTGTTTACATTAGTTCAGGCTCAAGTCATTCCTTCCCAGCCATTAACATGTAGATTATATTACTAAGCCTCCTTCACTTATCAGTGAAAAAAACATTGTGAGGTTAAATATAACAATATAAGATCAATATAGAAGAGCTACAAGAAATTAAATCACTTAAGTGAAGGAGAATGAATAATATTTATGTTGAACAAAATAGAGACTACATCTTTAAATTACATCTAAACTTGGAATACTTAAAGGAAAATAAGCTTTGAGAGTATAAAATGTAAGGAGGTAAACAACTAGATAAGTCATTACGAAAGAAAATACAACTCAAAGTCTTAAGATCTCTCAATCCCTCTATGGATACATCTTCTATCATTCAATGTTTTAATAGATACTACTATTTCTATCAGTATTTAATTAATATTCAAGATTATAAGAGAAAATTGTCTCCAGAATATATCCCCATCATGTACTCCTTTAAACATAACTAAGTTATGAATCCTTTTGAAAGAATTTTTAACTTTTGCAGGCTAATTTGTAAGCAATTAGTTTCTTTAAAAGTCATTTAGCTACTTCTTTTAAGGCTCTAATGCTTTGATATAAAAGTACCACAATATTTAGTTACAGTTATACCTTGAAAATTTTCAATTATAATATATGCTGACCATTAAATACTGTTTTACTAATAGTCTACTGAGTTTTCATCTTTTTCACGACTTCGAATGATTCAAAATTTCTTTAAAGAGAGAATATGTTTGCTCTTTTACTAAAGTTCCACTATATTCCTGGAAATCTCTTGTGTCTTGCATAGGATTTGGATCTTGTAGCTTATGAAATTCTGCAAATGATATGAAACTAACCAGTGTCAACCACTAGAACTAATCCATCACATACAGTTGTCACAGCACAAAGAATGTCAATTATCTCTCACAAAGTAACTGAGATGGCAAAATCGATCCAAGAAGGTACAGCAAATTATCTTCTAAATATAGCATGAAAAGCTGGCGTCTGTGGTATTCTCAAAAGTTGCTTCCCTAAAGAAAAAGCGAAATGACAGTCTGTTGCACCACACACCTGATACAGAGATTTGAGACATGAATAAAAGCCTTTTAAGAAGAGAAAATTCCAATGTATCTCAAATGGAAGAATTCAAGGATAATGAAGAGGTGAGGAAGAGCAGTAGCTCTCAGTCACGAGCTAATCTCTTTTTCTTGTTGGCCCACCAAAACAGGATTTACATTAGTTTTCCAACTATAGAGAGAGGAAGGAATAGCACCCACCCATGGATGGGGGAGCTTGGTAAGTTGCAGTCCATGGGGTCGCTAGAAGTTGGATACAACTGAGCGACTTCACTTTCACTTTTCACTTTCATGCATTGGAGAAAGAAATGGCAACCCACTCCAGTGTTCTTGCCTGGAGAATCCCAGGGACGGGGGAGCCTGGTGGGCTGCTGTCTATGGGGTTGCACAGAGTCAGACACGACTGAAGTGACTTAACAGCAGCAGCAGCAGCATGATTTTATTTATTCCTGATTTATATTAAAAAATCCAATCTATTACATGTGGGGTTTATGTGGATGAATTATGACAGAATCTAAAATATAGTTTTAAGCGATGCTTTATGTAGAAGGTTAAGGTCAACTGCTTTGGATTAGCCTTATAAAAGAAGTAAAACACTCATAAAACATCACCTAAAACAGGGCTATTGTTATTTGCATATACCAGTGAAGGTCAGATATATACAATATTTATGTTAGAATTTGCATAATTTAGTCTGAGTAAACAAGGTCAGCAGCATGACTTACGACAATAAATGCTAACATTTATTGAGTGTTTATTATACAAGCACTAGGCAAAGCAATGGTATATAGTTATGAATAAGCTTAAAAAGGACTACTACCCTCATGGAACTTACACTCTGTAGAATAAAATGTAATTCTTAAGGAACATCGTACTAGACATCTGTCATGGGATCTCTCTTTGTGCTTCAATGTTGAGATGTCTACCTAACTATATTAAAATAAAAGGGCTTTGTCCTGACAATGTGCAATTGTCCTAAAGTGGTGAAAAGCAAAAGTGTTAGTTTATCAGTCATGTTAGACTGTGCGACCCCATGGACTGTAGCCAGCCAGGCTCCTTTGTCCATGGAATTCTCCAGGCAATACTGGAATGGATAGCTGTCCTCTTCTCCTGGGGATCTTCCCAACTCAGGGATAGAATCCAGGTCTCCTGCACTGCAGGCAGATTCTGTACCATCTGAGCCATCAGGGAAACCCCCCAAAACCATATCAATGTGGGACCCTAAATACAATTGCCCTAAGTATAATGCAATTATTTTGCAATGCCACATAGAAAAGTAAGCAGTAAGGGAATTGAATGAAAGTCTCCTCTGAACAAAGAGGACTGATAGATTTTATTAACAGTTTCAAATAGAGAGTAAATGTGTTTTAATTCTGGTTAGAATTTAATGATCCCCACCTGACAATGAAAAGTGAGACCCTAAGAAATCAAAATTAGAAATTTAGTGAATATGTACAGTAGAAATTAAAGAAATTGCATTCCTAAACATATTTTATTTGTTTATTTTGACAGATGCAAATTAGTTTCAATTAGTTAAGGTCATTTTAGTAGTATTGTGTTACTGATCTTGTAGAACATTTCAGAAAATTGGCTAATTAACTCTTTCCTGGGAAATTAATGGCATGGATGAGCAATTTAATGGGCATACTTGGACTTTCAGATTAACAAAATAGGAAATCTTAGTCTTTACCAGACATCTATTTTATTTCTTAATCTGCCAACAAATGAAAAAAGGACACTGAACAGATTGATTTTTTCCAGGAGGTATATGTGTGTGGTTTTCTATGGAAGCAAGAAACTAACTGGTAATTCCATACAAATGAACCACAAGTCAGTCAAAAAGTCATGACAGTGCTGAATTATATGATATATAAGGGAGTGGGAGTGAAAGGAGAATGAGTCCTTGGACCTCATTGTCTAAGCCATTTTTAAGTGACAGAGCAAATAAATGGTACCCCAAGGGAGCAGCAGACCCGGGTGAATTAATCTTTCAGGCTTAGATTAATGTTCTTAAGAACGATGTTTAATGAATAAACAGGATCTTATGGTTTCCCAGTGACCATTTAAGAAATTGACTTTTAATCTTTTGACTCCATGTTGCTAGGCCCTTGTTGTAGAATCCAAAAAGATGCCACCATACAATCCTCTTTCTCAACACACTATTCTGTGGAGAAGCAAAGAGTTACAGAATGTACGTGTTTGACCTTGGTATTTTGAACACTGCCAAGAGCAATATTCTCTTAAATTTTCTCCTCCTAATTAGTACAAGCTGTCTCTTGCTTTTTATCTCTCTACATTTAAGTGGAAATATGAGTCAAAAAAAGACAAATTGTTCTTTGCTCCTTTCCTAGCTGCCACCAAGACAAATGATGCTCCTATAGGTTATGGGAACACTTCAAGTAGCTAAGAGCCCTTTATTACTTTTTTACTAGTGCCATGTGTAATAAAGGAATGAAGAATTAGCAGTATGGTACATCACTTAGATAATGAGCACCTACTGAATCTGAAGCGTTAGATGCTCCTTAGTCAACCATTCTATCATTCATTCCTTTATTTTTTTATATTTGAAGTAAAAAAAAAAAAGGGAACAGAGGGATATAATTAAGTATACACATATACATGCATGCATGGGGCTTTAAATGTCTGTATGTGTATATTCTGCAACACATTTTGCAGGTGCAGATGTAAAGATAGTCTCAGAGATGATAAAAAGTAATGCCAATATCAAGAAGCATATTTATGCATATATATATAAACCTCACATGATACAAGGCATAAAAAAGATTTCCAAATATGTTGGCATTGGAGTTCTACATAACAAGAAGGATAATGGATCTTAAAGGACAGGTAAATCTGGGTCTTAAAAGTTGGATAGAAAATTCTTTGCCCATATGAAAGACAACTTCTTCAAAAAATCTGCCCTAGTACTCCCCCATCCTTTGCCTCTGCTCCAGAGAAAAGCTGAGAAAGCATTCAACCATCTATCTATCTATCTATCTATATATGCTGCTGCTAAGTCGCGTCAGTCGTGTCCAACTCTGTGTGACTCCATAGATGGCAGCCCACCAGGCTCCCCATTCCTGGAATTCTCCAGGCAAGAACACTGGAGTGGGTTGCCATTTCCTTCTCCAATGCATGAAAGTGAAAAGTGAAAGCGAAGTCGCTCAGTTGTGTCCGGCTCCTAGCGACCCCATGGACTGCAGCCCACCAGGCTCCTCCGTCCATGGGATTCTCCAGGCAAGAGTGCTGGAGTGGGGTGCCATTGCCTTCTCCAGTATATATACACATATATATATATATATATAGATGCAAAACAAAAGTAGAGTGAAGAATACGCACAAATACTGACAAGAGTATAAACTATGGAAGTAAAAGTATAGAAGAACACAATCAGAGGTGGTGGTTAAGGACCCTTTTACTCTTTCCACAATGATTTCTTTTCCTTTTGACAAATAAAAATTCTGTAATAAAAGATGATAAATTGGAACTTGCCTGGCAGTCCAGTGGTTAAGACTCTGCACTTCCACTGCAGGGAGCATAGGTTCAATCCCTGCTCAGGGAACTAAAATAACTCATGAAAAGAAAAAAAGATGGTAAATTCAGTTTCTCAATCTGAGTGGCAAGAATATGGATGCTTATTATATGACTAATTATTTTACTCACTTACTTTTTTAAAGGATTGATCAAATTTCCATACATGGGAAGAGAATGGAGAAAGTTCATAGTACATATTGAAGAAATCATCAATAATTCAGCACTCATCAAGATATATAAATCAAAAAGTATCACTGTGGATTTTTATTACCAGAGTAAGAAATCACAATTTTCTTCAATAAGCAGTATGTAATCTTATGAAACTTTTGAAAAATATGATATAATAGAAGCTGTTTCCTAAGATGCTAAACCTAACAAAGAATTCATAAAAGATTCAACTCTTAAAATCTGCATGTATTCATCATGTGTTGATTTAACCCAATTCTCTTGTCTGGGCTAGAGAACTGAGAAAGAGCAAGGCAATAGGAATCTATTCAAATTGTCCAGTGAGATGTTAATAAAGGATTGAACTAAGCAGCAGCAGGAAACAATAGACACAAGAGGTAGTACTGATTTACAGGATGTAGCAAAAGAGACAGACAGGAGCCAAGAACATCTCAGTTCAGTTCAGTCGCTCAGTCGTGTCTGACTCTTTGTGACCCCATAAATCGCAGCAAGCCAGGCCTCCCTGTCCATCACCAACTCCTGGAGTTCACTCAGACTCATGTCCATCAAGTCAGTGATGCCATCCAGCCATCTCATCCTCTGTTGTCCCCTTCTCCTCCTGCCCGCAACCCCTCCCAGCATCAGAGTCTTTTCCAATGAGTCAACTTTTCACATGAGGTGGCCAAAGTGCTGGAGTTTCAGCTTTAGCATCATTCCTTCCAAAGAAATCCCAGGGCTGATCTCCTTCAGAATGGACTGGTTGGCTCTCCTTGCAGTCCAAGGGACTCTCAAGAGTCTTCTCCAACACCACAGTTCAAAAGCATCAATTCTTTGGTGCTCAGCTTTCTTTAGAGTCCAACTCTCACATCCATACATGACCACAGGAAAAACCATAACCAAAGACCTATTGTTAAGCATACAAAAATTTTTGAAAAAACAAAAATTTTTTTAAAAAGTGCAATTTTTTTTTTTTTTTAGCTCAAAAAGAGCAAAAGAAGAGAATGGTAGAGATGGATGTTAGACAAAGAAGTGAAATAGTCATCTAGGAGAGTAAGAGAAAATTTACAAAGGAAATTCAAAGAGTCAGAGGACAGAACCAAGATCCAACTTGAAGATAAGGTGCATTTATTTAAGATAAGAGAATATTTGTGTGTACTTTTGTCCAGACATGAGTAGATACAGAAGAGATTGAGAGTTGAATGTGACTGGAGCTGGGTTTTGCAGGCATATGAGAAGATGTAATGAAAAAGACCAAATGGTTGAACATGTAAACAAGAGGTAAACATAAATATGGACCACAGAATCTAAGTTTAGATGAAGGAATATGAGAATTTTAAAGATTTGAGAAAATGTCTGGAATGAAAAATCCATATGACCCATAGACTGAAGACTTCAGATAAGTTGATGAATTGTCTGGGGAAGGAAACAGCAGGAATGTGTTAGAAAGATATGAAGAGTGGATTGGAGAGTGGGGTACTTAAAAGTGAGGTTATGGAAGGAGAGCTGTTACTAGTAATGACGAAGTCTAGGATAACCACATGAGATTGGGCAGCTGATACAGTAGGGAATATGATTCTAGCCAAAAAGGAGAATAAGGAACTAAAAAGCCAGGAGTGATCAGATTTTCTGCATGAATATAGAATCACCAAAAATTGTGACAAAGTAGTAATGGTGTGAATCATATGATAAAATCTTTAAGAAATGAAGAAAAATGATCTGAGGCTTGGTTGGATAACTGCAGTCAGTCTGGGTAGAGGGTAATCTCTTAGTAACAATTTCAAAAGAAATCAGGGGGTCTGGAGGACAAGAAGGAACAAAGGTCTGAAAGAGATGAGAAGAATCAGGAAATAAAATTATCTAAACTCCAGACCCAGTAGTATGAAGGGCATGAGAGAGAAAACCACCACAACTTGAGAAGACAACTCTTTAAGTGTCCTCTAGAAAGAGCCAGATTTTAGAAAAAGAGGGTGAAGGCAATAATCTGAGAAGAGCTGAAGTAGAAGGGGACGTTTCTGATGACTGATATTTCCCTGTGGGTGAAGAAGAAAGGTTTGGGGGTTGAAAAAAGTGGGAGATGTGAGCTAGTTACAGGATAGTTCAAGCTGCTTGAGAACGAGCATCCATGTGATGGGATGAGCTAAGTCTCTTGGACTTCTTGTGTGGTGGTGGTTTAGTCACTAAGTCCTGTCTGACTCTTGTGACCCCATGGACTGTACCCCTTTGTCCATGGGATTCTCCAGGCAATAATACTGGAGTTGGTTGCCATTTCCTTCTCCAGGTTATTTCCCCAATGCAAGAATCGAACCTGGGTCTCCTGCATTGCAGGCAGATTCTTCACTGACTGAGGGCTTCTTGTGTGACTGACAGAAATTCAGATATAGGGCATAGTGTGGTAATACTGGCATTTTCTGAGGGTGACAGTGTCTGTGATATTGGAGGAAATCATCTCCATAGCAGTACATGTAACTCTGTGTGTCACTTCTTCACTTGCATCACATATTGAGGTCAAAGAGGAGCACATGGGCGTCTTCTGGATGTTTCCCATCAGTTCCTTCAGGATGACAGGCTGGAAGAGGGTCAGTCTTCCCTATGAGCTCATAGGCCTCTATGAGTACTTTTGGTATTCTTTGTCCATCAGGAGCTTAAGCTCTGTGACAGCCAACTCGGTATCTTTTAAGAGAGATTTGGACTGCGCAGCTACTATTTTTTCCCTACCAAACACATTTCTGCCAATTTTGTCCCTCACCCACTGGGCAAAACTGCCCTGAGAGTTATGTGTATGGGTATGCACTCATCAACCTTTGGCAAATGGAAAAAGGAAGGACATGCCCTTGAGAGAAGTTTCTGGATCTATAAACAGAAACAGAAAGAAGAGAACAGACCCTAAGCAATACCCTTGTGCCCAAAATAAGATAGATGGATTAACAGAAGTAAGAAAAATAAACAATGACACAGCGCTGCATGCCTCAGTGTCTAGTGAGGGGATAGTAGACAATTTAGAGAAAGGAATTTCTAAATCTCATTGGATTCTTCTGGTTTAGGTAGTTTAACCAGGGCTTTTGTCTTTTCTACTGGCATACTCAAATAGGAATGACAACTAATGATCACTAATGGCTTTGAGTTTGAAACTTGGAATCATTTTGCAAAGCGAAACTACACAATGACTACCAAAACCAAAACCTGGATGGCCACACGCAGTCTTTTAAAACAACTGAACCCATGAACACAAATGATCTGACTCTCTTTTTCCTATGCTCAAGGACTTAATTGAATAAGCTGACATTTCTTAATTTTCACTTACTTTACGGAGCATAATAATTCAACAAGAGAATGTTCAGCTTGTCATTCATCATGGAAGGGACAGAAAGCCCAGATTAGAATTAAGGAAAAGCAAGATGATTGCCCCACATCCCTGGTATCTCTGGGCAGTCCTAGGATACCTCCTACATTTGCAGGCCCAATGACATTCACAAAGTAAGCCCTCCTGAGATCAGTGGGTACTCTCACCTCCCACTCGAAAGGTGTGTGTAGTCACAGTCATCTCAGAAAAGCTCCCTCTCCAGCATTGTGTGTGTCAAGGTTGATACAACAATATTAACATTCATATTTCTGGACTCTCAAGTCTATATTGTCAATTTAAACATCTAAATGACCCCAGTGTTCTCATCTTGCTTTTATGTGCATTTACCTATGTATGTAAAAATATATCACACTGCATGACTAACCACTGCCCTCAGGTTCCTGAGTATACATTTTTCAAAGACAAGTATTTAAGTATTTTCAGTTCCCTGATGTTGCGGGGACCCTAAGTAGCTGTTATTCTGGAAATATGTGATTGTACCAACATCAACAGCAGCAAGGAGAAAATAGGTTTGACTCTGGTATGCTTAATTTATTTTATTTTTAGCAATTTTCTGAGAAGCACTCTGCCTTTGAAGCAAATTTCTATTAGACGGAGATTATTTTCCAGGTATCAATTCAGCTAAACTATTAGTTCCTTAATGGTTCTTTTTAAAAAACTAAATAATTAAATTTAAAGGACTTTTTTGAATGTTCCCTCAAAATGTATCCTTATTCATGGTGACCTTTGTACATCTGCCAAATTACTAGCATAAAACACATTGGCCTTTCATTGCATTGACTCATTTTCCTTCCTTAAAGATTTAGGGGAACTCAGTGTATAAATATTTTAAAATTATTTCCTAGAAGTTTCCTTGGCCTTCTAGTGATAATAGATTGCCCTTCTGGGTCAATCTCATTCCACCCATAGGTCCTAGATAACATTAAAAAAATACAATACTCTCAGATTGTTAAAAAAAACAAAGTCACCATCCTATGTCCAATACAGCATAAGCACTTTCTCCTTAAACCACACCCATTAGTGGTAGAACACCATAGTTTGACAAAGAAACAAATAAATTTAAATGCATCTTATCTCCATCCCTTGTTTAATTTCATTATCAATGCAAAAAGTCTCAAAGCATATGTTCAGAAAAGCAAGCCATTAAACAAAGAGATTCACACATTTTTTTTTTAGGTGTAAAATTCTCAATCATAAAATAAGAATAGGTAGAATATATAAACTTATAACTTTACTACAGTCACCTTTTCAGAAGTCAGCAGAAAGAAACCAAAGATCACTGGCTAGAATCAGGGGGCTTGGGTTCTGGTCAATGTTCTGATCCTTATTCTATGAACTTGGAAAGTCCGGCCTCAGTTTCCTTATTTGTAAGGTGAGATAAGAACAAGTCCCCTGTGTACCACAGAATTGCTGTAAGAACTTATTTTTGTAGACATCAGCTACATAGTTTACTAACAAGCCTTCTGCAAACTGTGAAGTTAAATATGAGTGGGAATCATTATTGCTACAATTATCATGTGAATAAGACACATGATGGAATCTGGAAAACGAACTATCATTAAGTACTTTGTTGTTCCATAAACCTTAATAGCTAAAAAGATTATACATGCATAAATATATAATATTGTAAAAAGAGTGTGAATATAACATCCATAAAATTTACTGGAAAGTTTCACTGGTTTTCTCCAATATTCCCAGCCCTTTCTCCTGCTCATTTCTCTATCCTACCAATATGTGTATACAACAAGCTGTAGTTTTTTATTCACCATCATGATAGTACGTTTTTAAAAGCCTTTCAAAACACTTAAAATGACCTCCAATTCATTGTTGCCAAGATGATAAGATTTAGATGCTAATGAGGCTTTGTACAATGTATAAAGCTTTGTATGTTGTTCCCAGAAACAGTTAACGGGGGAGGGTTGGAGAGTTTATTCCTTTGGAATATCCAAAGGTAGAATAAATACGACTGGGACTGGGTTAGAGGAACTCAGAGCCAGAGCTTAAGTGTATGATTCCTTCATCTGCATAGACAGAATCAGAAAAAAAGAGTAATAGATAATAAATTACTTTCCTAGAGCTGCCGTAACAATTACCACAAACTTGGTGGCCTCAAACAACATAAATTTATTCTCTCACAGTTTTGGAGGCCAGAAGTCTGAAATCAAGGTGTCAGCTGGACCACGCTCCCACTCAAGGATCTAAGGGAGAATCTTTCCTGGCTTCTTCTAACTTCACACGGCCCCTAGCACTTCTTGGTTTGTGGTGGCCTAACCCCAGTCTCTGCCTGCATCCTCACAGAGCCTTCTTCTCTCTATCCCTGTCTCTGTCCCCTTCAATCCAAGCTGGCAGCGTTTCAACATTCTTAAAAACCTCATAGGCTTACTGTGTATCATTAGACATGAGGGGCTCCACAGATCTTTCCTGAATAACCCCATCTCTATTACTTGTGCCTGCTGAAGTGGCTGAGCAGAACCATGATCCACATACCTAGTCTCTTCAGCCAAAGGTTTCCCAGCCATGTTCCTGGGCTTCACTTCAGAGTCTGCTTTCCCAACAACGAATTTCCTCATTTTAGCATCCTTTGCAACCTGGGTACCCTGAAAACATCCCAAATTATCAAGTGCTGCTTCCTTTTTGTTTAGCAGTTCCTTCCTCAATTCTTCTCTTTCCCTTTGCATTTTACTATAAACAAGGGAAAATCAGGCCACATCTTCAACACTTTGTTTGGCGATCTCCCCAGCTAAATATCCAAGTTCATTTCTTTTCCATCCAAAAGTAGAATGCAATTCAATCATGTTCTCTGCCACTTTATAATGAGAATCACCTTACCTCCAATAACATGTTCCTCATTTTCTACTGAGTCATTACAGAAATAACTTCAACATTCACATTTCTATCACCATTTTGTTTACAACAATATAGTATCCTTTCAGATAAAAGGCACTTTCTCTACTGTACTTTCTATTTCCTTCTGAGCCCTCACCAAAATAGCCTTTAGTGTATTTATTTTCATTAATTAGATCTTCAGTGCAGGCTTTTTCTATCATACATATCAAAGTTCTTCCAGCCTATGAAAGTATGTCACTCAGTTGTATCTAATTCTTTGGGACTCCATGAACTGTACCTGCCAGGCTCCTCTATCCATAGAATTCTCCAGGCAAGGATACTGGAGTGGGTATCCATTCCCTTTTCCAGGGGATCTTCTTGACCCAGGGATTGAACCTGGGTCTCCTGCATTGGAAGCACATTCTTTACCATTTGATCCACCACTCAGATGGTCCAACTGAGTGGACCACTTGTCCAATTCCAAATCAACTGTTCAATTCCAAATCAACTTGCATATTTTTATATATTTGTTACAAAAGCAGCCTGCTTCCTAGTATCAAAGTGTCTGTTGGTTTCCTTGGACTATTCTAACCAATGACCACAACTTGGTGGCTTAAAGCAACTGAAATGGAATCTCTCACAGTTTTTAGAGCCTGAATTCCAAAATCAAGGTGTCAATAGGGCCATGCTACCTCCAAAGGCTCCAGAAGTAAATCCCACTTTGCCCCTCAGCCTCTGGTGTCTTGAATGGTTCTTTGGCTTGGGACTGCATGCTCCTCCCCCACACATCTCCTCACCATCTTTGCAAAAACTTCTTCCCTGTATGTCTATGTCCTCTCCCCTTCTTATAAGAATATTGAGGGTCTGCCCTAAGTCCAGGATAATCTCATCTTGCAGTGTTCAATATAAAGGTCCTATTTGCAAATAAGGTCATGCTGAGAGGTATTTGGTGTTAGAACTTGGACACATCTTCCTGGAGAACACTGTTAGGCACACTAAAGATAGAAACATATGACTTTTATCTGTAGTCTCCACTAATATCTTGGGCTCCAAACTTCATGGCAAACTGATGGGGGAAAAGTAGAAACAGTGGCAGATTTTTTCTTGGGCTCCAAAATCACTGTGGATGGTGACTGCAGCCACAAAATTAAAAGATGCTTGCTAATTGGAGGAAAAGCTATGACAAATCTAGACAGCATATTTAAAAGCAAAGATATCACTTTGCCAAGAAAGACCCAGTTCATCAAAGCTATGGTTTTTCCAGTACTCATGTACAGGTGTGGGAGTTGGACCACAAAGAAGGCTGAACACTGAAGAATTTATGCTTTCAAATTGTGGTGCTGGAGAAGACTCTTGAGTCCCTTGGACAGCAAGGAGATCAGACCAGTCAATTCTAAAGGAAATCAGTCCTGAATATTCATTGGAAGGACCGATGCTGAAGCTGAAACTCTAATAATTTGGCCACCTGATGCAAAGAACTGCCTCATTTGAAAAGACCCTAATGCTGGGAAAGATTGAGGGCAGAGGAGAAGGGGGTGACAGAGTATGAGATGGTTGGATGGCATCACTGACTCAATAGACATGAGTTTGAGCAAATGTGGGAGACAGTGAAGGACAGGGAATCCTGGAGTGCTGCAGTTCATAGGTCACAAAGAGTCTATAACACTACTTAGCAACTGAACAACAGTATCTTGGGATTTCTGTTTTATCCTCTGAGATATATGGCAGAGGTTGTCCATTACTTCATTATATAATTCCATGCATTTGGTATTGGAAATCCTAGTCTAGAAGTTGTGGAGAACCAGGCTTCCAAACTGGACCTGAGGAAGTCACTTTGCCCCAGTGAATTTTCCTTCAGAAAGGCTTTTAACCACACAAATTGTAATAAGTAGATTCTGGATGTGTGAGATGAAGTGAGTTATGAGAAGGAAAAGGAGCTGATACCTGAGCTCTTAAGTCAAGTGAAAAAGTTGTGTAAATCACAACAGTGGTGAATAGTACCTTGCTACCTATAGATTTCAAAAGGATGAAATTCAATTGCATTTGATTGTCATCAATTATTACCCATATGTCTGTCAAATCTATTTTCTTCCTTGGTGCTAATCTAGTGAATCCAAGCAAAAAAAGAGAAGGAGAAATGTAAACAAGATGTTACAGAAAACTATCAAAAATGACATATTACTTTGAATAAATTTATTTCATTTTATAATAGTTTTCAGCAAAGCTACTATTAGTAGCATTAAGACACAATGAAAGTTCCAAGCTTATCAAGTTTACTTCAAAGACACACAAAGCACTCTGATTTAGAAAAAGAAGCAAAAGGATTGCATCTGATCAATTAAAAATAATAATATTTGGTTCACAAAATGTCACCAGGAGTCCATAGCTCAGTGCTGCAATTTTTCTAAAGAATCACACATTTCAGTGGTTTCTGAAATTAATTAGAAAATTCATCCCAATTACCAGTGGATAAACTGATAAGATTTGTCTGCTGCCAAACCTTCACCCTCCCACAGACACAAAGAAAATGGAAGATGTCAAGTAGCTTATAGAGTTTTTACTGAGGGAGGAGGAGATTTCTCTCTAATCCAATATGTGGTTGGAAGAGATTACTTCTCTGCAAAATCAAAAAGTAGATTATTTTTTGATGTTATCAAAGTAATATATGCTTACTGAAGAGAAAATGCTAATAATTTAGAAATTTAGAAAGGAAAAGCCTATCCCCATTCTTGTTGTCAGATATTAGTGTTGAATATTCCCATTGTCTTTACTCCAATCTTGTATGTTTGTATCAGCCTTGAGTTTTTTGAGGAGAAGGAAAGGGTTTTTGGTTGTGCTTTGGTTTTATTAGTACATAAATGATGTGTGTGTGTGTTAGTGGTGTGGTCATGTCCAACTCTTCGTGACCGCATGGACTGTAGCTAACCAGGTTCCTCTGTCCATGGAATTCTCCAGGAAAGAATATTGGAGTGGGTTGCCATTTTCTCTCCTATTGTTTTCTCAAAAGAGGCACCCAATTAAAAGTACCTACAAGAAGTGGCCAAAATATAGAAACTAAGGATCAAACTGGGATTGACATACTGAAGTAAGCCTAACTGGCCCTCACCTCTCTACTCAACTCTGCTTACGTGGAGGAGGTACCTTCTTCAGTGCGGCCATAGTACCCCCACATTTGTCTCTATCACTGTAGCCACAACATTATTAACTCATTCTCTTTTGTATGTAGTGTCTCCCATTAAAATCCAAATAGGATGTAGCATCTTAAACCATTTCCCTCCATTCATGGGCAAAGCAATTACAGAACCGGAGAAGACCAAGAGACATTATGACAAATCATACATACAGCATGCATTTTGGGATGACATCAATTCCTTAATGAATGCTATTTATTCATGGTTTTTCAATCAACTGCAATTTCTTATACTGATGCTTACAACCAGTCCTCGTTTATTTCTCTTGTTCACAAGTATTTCACAAAAAATACAATAGTACATGTTCCTAATTTGCTAAGTTAGTAAATCCATCCCATGACAGAAATGAGTTCCGGTTACCATGACTGCTCTTATTAGAACCACAACTGAGTTCTCCATACTATATAGCAAAGTCCCTGGTGGCTCGGAGAGTAAGAAAGAAAAAAGGGTGACTGTGTAATCACAAGCCATCTTAGAAAAGCTGTTCTCTTTTCAGTCAAAGACAGGCTAAAATAGTTAATGCTTCTTATAATCACAACACAGAGGCAGAAAATAAAGGCACACTTTACTAGTGCTTCCAGTAATGAGAAACCGTAGAAGGCGTTATCACAGATGTTTGAGCACTTCCTTGATCTCTAGCTTGTCATAGGGCTGTGCCATAATTACTGTAATGTGGATTGCCCAGGAGGTTTAAAAATAAATAGCTGATGAAAACTATAAATAATGCATGAACCTCATAACTGTAGACATATTCCTTGCGATCATTATCATACACCATATAGGGAGTGAAATTTTGTTATTGTTCATAGAAGATGTAGAAAGATGAAGCAAAGCTAGGGTGCGAAAAACAGGGATGAGATAAACACATCTTTTTAGTCAGACCTGTCCAAGCATAGAACCAATTCTGTGAGTAGGAGTTCGACATCAACGCCCAAACGTAAGTTATGTTATTTGTAGGATGGTTAATTTTACATGTTAACTTAGAAGGTATTTTTCAATGAGATTAACATTTAAATCACTGAACTCTGAGTAGAGCAGATTGTCCTTCATAATGTGGGTGGGCCTCATTCAATCAGTTGAAGGCCTGTTTAGAACTTAAAGATTGTCCTCCCTGAGCAAAGAGTTTGTCCTCAGACTGCCTTCAGACTTCACATGTACCACTGGCTCTCGTATCTCCAACCTGTCAGCCCATGCTGCAGGTCTTAGACTTGCCAGCCTCTAGAGTCCATGCGGTTGCTGAGGGTCGCACACGACTGAGCGACTTCACTTTCATGCATTGGAGAAGGAAATGGCAACCCACTCCAGTGTTCTTGCCTGGAGAATCCCAGGGACAGGGGAGCCTGGTGGGCTGCTGTCTATGGGGTCGCACAGAGTCGGACACGACTGAAGTGACTTAGCAGCAGTAGCAGCAGCAGAATTGTGAGAGGAAAAAAATGTGCTGGTTGTTTAAGTCACTCATGTTGTGATATTTTGTTATGACAGCCTAAGCAACCTAATAAGGCACCGAACTGGGTGATTCTACAACTGCAGACATTAGTTTTTCCTTTTCTTCTCCTTCCCAAAGCAAGTGCCTCTCATTTGTATACTATTATCCAGAATTACATAGGGAAGGGATTCTGAGCAAGAGAATTCCAGGATCACTGGCAGTGATGCTGAGTTGATATAGAATCCAGTACAACTGATTTCCTAAAAACCTAGAACAAGATGTCTAAAAACCTAAAAGTCTAGAACTCTAGACAAAATCTAAGCATCTGGATGTATTCTTTCTCCTTTTTTTCAAAGATAAAATGTACACATATTGATCCTGTTATTCTAAAGGTAAAGAAGATAAGTGTCATATAATATCACTTAAATGTGGAATCTAAAACATAATACAAATGTATATGCAAAACAAAAACAGATGAACAGATACAGAAAATAAACTAGTGGTTACCAAGGGGAGAGAGAGGAGGGGGCAAATTAAGGGTATGGGATTAAGAAATACAAGCTATTATGTATAAAATTGATAAGCTATAAGATAAGCTATATATATTAGTTGCTGCTGCTGCTGCTAAGACGCTTCAGCCGTGTTCGACTCTGTGTGACCCCATGAACTGCAGCCTACCAGGCTTCTCCGTCCCTGGGATTCTCCAGGCAAGAACACTGCAGTGGGTTGCCATTTCCTTCTCCAATGCATGAAAGTCAAAAGTGAAAGTGAAGTTGCTCAGTCGTGTCCGACTCTTAGCGACCCCATGGACTGCAGCCTACCAGGCTCCTCCATCCATGGGATTTTCTGGGCAATAGTACTGGAGTGGGGTGCCATTGCCTTCTCCCATATATTAGTTAGCATAGTATAATCATTATCTTATAATAACTTTTAATAAATTACAATCTATAAAAATACTGAATCACTATGCTGTATTCCTGAAACTAATAGAATTTTGTAAATTAACTATTCTGTGCTGTGATTAGTCATTCAGTTGTGTCTGACTCTTTGCAACCCCATGGACTAGGGCCTGCCAGGCTCCTCTGTCCATGGGGATTCTCCAGGCAAGAATACTGGAGTGGGTTGCCATGCCCTCCTCCAGGGGATCTTCTCAACCCAGAGGTAGAACCCAGGTCTCCTGCAGGGAAACCCTAGTAGCTCAGGCAGTAAAGAATTTGCCTGCAATGTAAATTAACTATCAGATCAGATCAGATCAGTCGCTCAGTCGTGTCCGACTCTTTGCGACCCCATGAATCGCAGCATGCCAGGCCTCCCTGTCCATCACCAACTCCTGGAGTTCACTCAGACTCATGTCCATCGAGTCAGTGATGCCATCCTGCCATCTCATCCTCTGTCGTCCCCTTTTCCTCCTGCCCCCAATCCCTTTCAGCATCAGAGTCTTTTCCAATGAGTCAACTTTTCGCATGAGGTGGCCAGAGTACTGGAGTTTCAGCTGTAGCATCATTCCTTCCAAAGAAATCCCAGGGCTGATCTCCTTCAGAATGGACTGGTTGGATCTCCTTGCAGTCCAAGGGACTCTCAAGAGTCTTCTCCAACACTGCAGTTCAAAAGAATCAATTTTTCCGCGCTCAGCCTTCACAGTCCAACTCTCACATCCATACATGACCACAGGAAAAACCATAGCTTCAATTTAAAAAATAAAACAGATCAAAAAAATGTAAGTCCTCCTCCACTTAGGTCATGACTTACAAATATATCTCCCTAATCATTATACAACCCTTTTCCTCCCAACAACTATCCTGATTTCAAACCATAGATCACTTTTGAGGTTTTGGAAGTTCATATAAATGGAATTACAAGATCCATTCATTCATTTCAGATTGTGTTTAAAATATCATTCAGATTGCTGCGAATAGCTATAGTTCATACATTTTCACTGCTATATAGTATTTTCTTATATAAATATATCACAACTTACCTTCTGTTCTACTGTTAATGTACATTTAGATCATTTCCAGTTTTTTCTTGTTAATAATTACTCTAAGAATATTCTTTTATAAGTCTCTTGGAGCACATATGTATGCAACTCTGCCAGACATAAATCTAAGAGTGAAAGTTCTGGGTCATGAGATCAACATCCCATGAACTTAAGCAGATACCCCCAGAAAGTTTTTCCAGTGCACTTAAGTGAATTTCACTCCTAGCAGCACTATATGGCAGTGTTAAATTTTTGCCTTCCTGATGGCTATTCTCTTTTCATTTAGCTATCACTTTATCATTTTCAAGCAATTTGGAAAACTCTTCTTTATCATATCCATGGCTTAGCACAAAAATAAACTTCAACTATGATGCCAGATGGAAACATTTTTAAACCAGCTGTGATATATTTTAACACTGGGAAATTTTCCTTAAAAATCATTGATGTGATACATAGTAAATCAGTCAGTGTCTTGGAGACACTTAGAAACCAATAACTCAGCTTCACTTATTATGATGCAAATTATTAAGATTTTATTCACTGGCAATCCACAATGTCCTACTTGATTAATAAGAGATTTTTGGCCCTTCCTATGTATTCCTGGGGATTGCTTGATCTTTCTTTTATTAAAGATTCCTATCCTCTAATTTCCTATTTCATTCCCAAAGGCCTACTGTACTTCTCACTTAAATATGTGTTGCTGAATATATTACTTTTGCTTGCAATTTTAATTATTGTTATTATATAGCAATATAACTTTCGTTTAAAAGGAAATTTTCTTCATTGTTGTAAAGGGGTTGTGATCTTCCTACAACACAAGGTGGTGATGTAACAGGTATGGTAGCTACGATCTATTGAAAGCAGGCGGCTGGCACTGCACTAAGCATTTCTTTTACCTATCACAGTTGACTCTCAGACCACCCTTAATAAATCAGAGGTTCATTTTTTACTGCATATCTCTGTTTTCTTTCCTTACAAGCCTTACTGAAGAACCTTATTGCTTTAAAATTTCTGGGGAAAAATAAATCCATTTATATTGCAAGATTTATTAAGCAACAGACATTTTAGCAAAGGTATTTTGTTTGATTTAGTTGCTAAGTCATGTCTGAGTCTCTGTGATCCCATGGACTGTAACCTACCAGGCTCCTCTTTCCATGTGCACATACATACATATACACACACATTAATCTAAAGTAATAATGTCCGATAAAGTCATTGTCATGTAAGAGAAAATAGCTCTGATAGTTCCTCTCCTTTTCTGGAATATCATTCCTTTTTGACAATCTTGTCATTTTATCTGGTTGCACATCAAGGGTCTAAATTACTTCCTTCAGAAATCTTTCTCTGTGAAATTCAATTGAAAAATGAACTCAGAGTACTCGATGTCTAGGGGCTTTTAAAACACACCTGAAGGAGTACTGGTGGCTGAAGGAAGTTTGATTTGTGGTTTCATCTGCCCATGTGCTTAAAAACAATACTCTCCTGAGAAGTGGAACAGGCCTGACATAGGTTAGAATTGAAGTTGAAATTCTTAAAAATATGGACAAGTCTCCAAAATGAGCTTCATGTAGCCCAAAAGATAAGCAAGACAATCCACTGGAGGATGGAAGAAGAAGAAAAATACTAGAATGCATATTTTAATGTAAGAATGTTTTGCTAATATTTGATATTCAGATGGGTTCTGGTCTTTGTTACCCTGCCAAGTTCTATGGTCCTAGATCATGTATCTATCTAGAGTACCCTGAAGGAAAGGTGAGGATAGCTGATGATTGAGATCTCTTTCACCTGATTTTTGGCATATTATGAAGATTTGCAGTTTATTATATCAAGTTCCCTGGTGGCTCAGATGGTAAAGCATCTGTCTACAATGCGGGAGATCTGGGTTCAATCCCTGGGTTGGGTAAGATCTCCTGGAGCAGGAAATGGCAACCTACTCCAGTATTCTTGCCTGGAAAATCCCATGGACAAAGGAACCTGGTAGGTTACAGTCCATGTGGTTGCAAAGAGTCAGACACGACTGAGCTACTTTACTTTCACACCAAGTTCACAGATAATTATACTGTCTAATTCTATCTATGCTAATCCTTTTGAAATGTCTGGAAAGTCTTACAAGAGTCCCACTAAGGAACCATGTATAAGACACCTCCACAGAGAGGTGTTGGGTACAGCACTCTAAATACCATAGAAAATGTTATAATGATATTACCAGATCAGACAAGAAACCCAAACTAAGTAAATAATCTAGAAGCTTACTTAAAATATGGATCCATGTCCACCATTACTAATGCTGTTCTTTTTTTCACTTTTCCTTTCCCTTTATTTGTTTTAGGGCTTTAAAATGTTTATTTATTTTTAATTGGAGGATAGTCATTTTACAGTGTTGTTTTGGTTTCTGTTATACATCTACATGAATCAGCCATAGGCATACATATGTCTCCTCTCTCTGAAACCTCCCTCTCACCCCATCCCACCCCTTTAGGTTGTCACAGAGCACCTGATTTGAGCTCCCTGTGTCATACAGCAAATTTCCACTGCTGTCTATTTTACACACGTGTGTGTTAGTTGCTCAGGAGTGTCCAACTCTTTGCAACCCCATGGACTGTAGCCCACCAGGCTTCTCTGTCCATGGGATTCTCCAGGCAAGAATACTGGAGTGGTTAGCTATCTAACCACTAGTGGTTGGAATCTTCCCAACCCAGGGACTGAACCTGGGTCTCCTTCATTGCAGGAAGATTTTTTACCGTCTGAGTCACCAGGGAAGCCCATTTTACATATGGTAGTATATATATTTCCATACTACTCTCTCAATTCATTCCATGTTCTCCTGCCCTTGCTGTGTCCATAAGGCTTTTCTTTATGTCTGAATCTCTATTCCTGCCTTGCAAATAGGTTCATCAGCATCATTTTTCTAGATTTCATATATATATGCATTAATATACATTTGTTTTTCTCTGACTTACTTCAGTCTGTATAACAGGCTCTAGGTTCATCCACCTCACTAGAACTGACTCAAATTTGTTCCTTTTTATGACTAATATTTCATTTATATAAATGTACCACAACTTCTTTATCCATTCATCTGTTGAAGGACATCTAGGTTGCTTCCATGGCAATCCCATGTATATAATTACACCTTTTAGGTATTAGTTAATGTAATTCAATGCCATCTTCCACTTGTATTACTTTATATATTGAGTTACCTTTATTCATGTAATTTAATTACTTAAATCTAATATGGAAACAAACTCCACTTGGAAACCGCCCCCCTTTGACTCACTATAGCATAATTCTTAAACCAGGATATAAACCCAGAGGGTCAATAATCAAAAATATATTTAAAAACTTTAATTACTTTGTTCACTAAAAGGTGTCATTAATACTTTGGCAAGAGAAAAATGTTTTTAAACAGTAAAATATAAAGAAAGAGAGTAAACATGACAATTGTTCTCATTTTTCTCATCTAGATTTCTATTTTATGTGTGCTATAATGTTCATAATAAATTATTGCATAGTTATATGTATGTAACTTTTAAATAAATATAATAGGTTAATTAGAGCAGAGAACTCAAAATTTTGGAAACCTTTGGTTTGGATTCTTGTTATTTGAATACCTACTCATAAAGGTTATTTATTTATTTTTTGCCTCTTTAAATTGCATAAGCACAACTTATCAAACTATGTTTCTCTAGTCTTTTATTTGGGAAAAAAGAAGTTAAACAAGTCAAATCACTTTTTTTTTTTTTTTTAATGAAAAGCCTCCAATATGCTAACATGTCAAGTGAATTTCTGAGAGGAGAATTGAACATGCAGCATTTCCTGCTTTTATTAATCCATGGAATCCTGTTTTCATAAAGCATCTCATGGGATTGATGTTCCACATAACACATTTTAGAAGATACTACCCATCTATATGTAGAACTCTAATAAATATTTCCGTAGCCCCAATGGTGATAAAAGTAAAGCTAACCTATCTACTTCTGTGTTAAACAACCCTTCCTTCAGTCAACCACTATGTGCTTACCTTTAAACCTCTAACTGTCCCAATCCACCACCTTCATCCTTTACTTTCTCTATTGCCTGAATCTGAGTCCCCAAGTACCTCATTTTTGGTGGCTTTCCTTCCTCTATCTCTGATAGAGTAACTCATGGTCCTTCCAGGTGGCTCAGTGGTACAGAATTGGACTGCCAATGGAGGAGACACAGATTTGATACTTGGGTTGGGAAAATCCCCTGGAGAAGAAAATGGCAACCTATTCCAGTATTCTTGCCTGGGGAATCCCATGGACAGAGGAGCCTGGCAGCCTGGCTCACACACACACACACACACACACACACACACACACACACACACAGAGTCAGACATGACTTAGAGACTAAAACAACAAAAGTCACTCATAATTTTTTCTAGATGTTCAAGGCTTCTTTATAGATGTTATTATGTCAACCACAACACCTAAATTGAAATTTATAGATTAACGTAGAAAAGGAAGCAGAGAGCAAGTCACCTAGGTGAGAGTTCAGAAAAGTGCCTATGGACAGTCTGAGGATGCCAGAAACATGATTTTCTATGGGGCTGGTTGTGTGGTACAGGGAGGGCATAGGAACCTACAGACAGTTCTAAGAAACATGCATTTTAGTGGCATCTTTAGTAACATAATTCAAAGGAGTGAGTAATGTTGTCAAGTAAGCCAATATGGTAGCATCAAGTGAGAAAAGTTGCTAGAGAGCCAAGCCTGGGGAGTGTGTTCTTCAAGGTTATTTCAAATCCCAGTAGAGACAGCCGGTTACTCAGTCTATGTGTATGGCTGGCTCTGGGTTGTCACTTCAGCTCACTGCCACCTGGATCACTTGGTCCATTTGTTCAAAATGAGTTCTCTATCTGTGACGGCTACCGGCCAGATGGGTCCGTCAGCTGTAGTGACTCAGCAGAAACACAAAGCTCAGCTGGCATAGGAGAGTGAGTTCTTAGGCAGGGATGCATGGGTGGAATCGCCCACTCGGAAAGCTATGCCATCTAATGGTGCAGCAAGGGGAAAAGGTTTACATCAACAGGACTTGTGAGCTTGTGCATGGGCAACTGTTAATCATCATATAAAATACAGTTTTATACAATTAAAATGCAGATTGAAGTCAGAAAATAATTACAGTGTTATTATGCACATACACTCAGTCATGTCCAACACTTTGTGACCCCTGTGACTGCAGTCTGCCAGGCTCCTCTGTCCATGGGATTCTCCAGGCAAGAATACTGGAGTGGGTTGCCATCTCTTTCTCCAACCGTATTATTATAAATGTAGATAAACTCTTCTGGGTGAAACTTTAAAATATCACAAGGGGACTCAACTGCCCAATTCCCACAAATGCCTTGAAAATGTACTCATTTCTGAATAATTCTGTAACAGGAAATAAATAACAGCCTTTAGTTTATGGGCTCTGCTACATTTTTTTTTCTTGGTCATCTCTGCCCCACTTTCTCAACTGAGGGGAGTTAATTTATAGCAGAAACACTTGGTATACAACACCATTCTTCTTGTGCCCTGTTGTATGCTTTGATATCAGAAACTAAATTTCACAGCTTTAGGGTCCTAATCAGCTTGAGCTTGAAGAATTTTTTTTTTTTTTTACCGGTAGGATACTATTTTATTTTTTTTTAAATTTTATTTTATTTTTAAACTTTACAATATTGTATTAGTTTTGCCAAATATCGAAATGAATCCGCCACAGGTATACCCGCGTTCCCCATCCTGAACCCTCCACCCTCCTCCCTCCCCTCCCCTCTCTCTGGGTCGTCCCAGTGCACCAGCCCCAAGCATCCAGTACCGTGCATCGAATCTGGACTGGTGACTCGCTTCATACATGATATTATACATGTTTCAATGCTATTTTCCCAAATCTCCCCACCCTTTCCCTCTCCCACAGAGTCCATAAGACTGATCTATGGATAAATTTAAAGTCACGCATGGGAAAAATGTTACCTGGGAATTTCTCATGCCATTAAATAAACGATGACAGATATAGCATTTCCTTTCATCTGTCTTCAATTATACAATAATCTTGATTTCAGAGAGTTTTTCTTTTTTTTTAATGCACATGTTAGAATTGATAAAACCTTTAAATACAATTGACTACAGATCAATAGTGACTTTTAAGCTGTCTTTATATTACACTATTTAAAACTGACATAGATTTGACAGGGATCATCAATCTATATCCCTTTTTATATCAAATATAAATGTGCTTTTATGTGTTTGTCCTATAGATGCTGCCTCAAAATGCATCTCAATCCTGTCTACCTCTCTTCTTACCCACTGCTTCCATCCATGCCCAAGCTCAACCCATTCTTATCTCTAGCTTGGACTACTAGAATGGCTGCCCGATTGGTTTTCCTGCTTTCATTCTTGTTCCAGCAACATATTCACCATAGAGCAGATGATCTAGTTGGATAAAAGTTGGATCTAGTTAGATGAAAGTTGGATCCTTTCAATAACCTCCTGTTACCCTTCCTATTAACTCCAAACTCCTCACCGTAGCCTACAAAGCTCTGAACTAACTTGTCCTGCCAGTTCTCTTGCCTTCAACCTGTCCCTGAGTGGCTCTCTCCCTCTTCATCTTGGCTCCATCATTGTAACCTTCTTTCCTAATCTAGCAAAGAGATCAGGTTAAGATTTTTCCTTCCTTAGGGCTTCATGTGCTGGGACTCCTTCTGCCTGATGACTTCTCCACTCCATCCTGTTGACATCATTGTATTCTCTTGGTCTTTAAAGTTTCACCTTAGATGTTATTCTCAAGGCAATTGTCTCAGCCAGCCAATTTTAAATATTAATAGATCTTCTTACATTACTCTCTATCTCAGTCTCCTAGATTTCTTTCAGAGCACTTCTTCATAATTGAGAATGATATAGTTATATCTTTGCTTGTTTATGACCCATATAAATAGGGATCAGGTTGATTTTGTGTAGATTCCATACCCAACATCCACCAAAGTAGATTCTCAATAAACACTCACTGAATAAATTAATGGCTACACCCTATTCTGTCCACATTTGTAACATACATCCTTCACTCTCCCATCTCTTCATTACTGAGCTCATACTTATCACAGCCAGGCACTGTGCTAAGAAAGGTGTAGGCATCAACGTATTTAAAATAGCTAATCAATATGCCTTCTTTTTACTACATGCTAACTTGCGATGAAGATGCAGGCACAGAGCAGTTGAATAACTTGTGCATGTTCTCACATCTGTAAATGATGTTCAAGCAGGCAGTCTCATATTAGAGACAATCCTCTTAATCACTCGACTGTGGAGCATCTTCTGTAATGGAAACTGTCCTCTTACATGATTCATGCCAAGGGTATTTCCCAGGAGGCTCAGAATTAGCCTACAGGCCTACTGATAGCCAGCATCCTCAGAAGCATCAATTATACATAAGCGATTATCTTGATATGTCTCCCTTAAGTCTCAATAAAGAAAACCTAACACTAGTTACATCTCTTCTGTTTTATCTCTGTAGTAGTGGTTGGTTTATGGATAAACTAGAGCACATCTTGCTGGCAGACCTGCCCAGAAAGTCTGGTCAACCCCAGCTATTTCTTAGATGTCTTTATTGATTTCTGCATTGCTTCTGGCTTGTTTTTAGCACATCGCTTTAGTGTCTTAACTTGACAGCCCTCTGACCTATTCACTATTGAATCGTTCAGAAATGTACTCACTTGCCCTGCCTACACAATAGAGCTGAATTTCTATAGTGTTCTGGTCAGCCAACACATCACAGGGGGTGATCACAGACATGTGGTGAAAGTTGCCATGGTCTTGATTTTGTAATGCTTAGCAAAATGGGTCTCTGAATGATGACTGTAGTATTTATTTTACCTTTAATAAATTTAGTGCAACTATACTAAGTGACTTATTTAGTTCATTTACTAGGTATTGAGCATTTGCACTATCAGGCTGCTGCTGCTGCTGCTAAGTCACTTCAGTCGTGTCCGACTCTGTGCGACCCCATAGACGGCAGCCTACCAGGTTCCCCGTCCCTGGAATTCTCCAGGCAAGAGTACTGGAGTGGGGTGCCATTGCCTTCTCCAGGCTAGTATAATACAAAAATAAAATGGTATGATACAAAAAATACTGGGGCTTCCCTGGTGTACATATTCTCTTAAAGACTATGTAATCTAATAGGGAAAAATTTTCCTTTAATAAACACCTTAGATAATCATCAATGATAACATAAGGTCAAGTGCTGGAATGAATGTTGCAAACAATGCAATTGGAATGAAAAGAAAGCATATGGCTATGAACAGGAATTGATGATTATGGCTTTATGGACATGTAAAGATACTTGATTTACAATAGGGAGCAGTGTGGCATAGTGGCTAAGAGTATGGTAGGTGGTGTCAGAGGACCTAGATTCAAATTTGGATTTCTCCATTCACTAACTGAACAGCCTTGGACAAATTACTGGATGTCTATGGCACCAATTTAATTATTTGTCAATTGAGAATAGTAATAGTATTTATCTTACAGAGCTGTGATCAGGATTAACATGAATAATATGTACACACACAAATTTACTTTAGTGGTGGGACACAGTTAACTAACTACCACAGTGTAACTACCATTGGCTCATAGTACGAAGTATGGATGGTAGCTGCATGAAAGGATGGTCTGGGCAAGAATTTTATGAAAGGAAACAGCACTAGCAATGGCCAGGGGCTGGGGATGAGCATGGCATGTGCCCGGCAAGAAAGGAAGACCAGCCTTAGAGGAATCCACAATAGTCTAGTACCGTCTATCAGATTTTGGACAAAAAAACAAAACTAATGCAATAGCAATCTACTAAGAATTTTACCCTGTCTCCAAAGAGAATTCAATACCAGTCTCCCTTTGAAGTGTTGATTTTCATCTGCACGGCACACTGCTCCATTACCATTCCTGCCAGTCTCCCAAGAGATGCTCTCACTTTCTTAATGCAGGTTGTTATCTCCTTGTCAAATGATGCCTCAATGCAAGGAACATTCCCAAGTTACCACGAATACAGATACAATTTTTAGCTTTGGACTTTTGATAGGCTAGCAATTCAAAGGCAGGACAAAGAATAATGTATGCCTCTGCCTTTCACCTGGTCTATGATACACAGAATAATTTTTTTTTTTTTTCATGAGACTGTCCTTGTCTCCTTTGTGGATTTTATCAGCAGCTACAGTGAGATGTTCAACAGAAAAGTTAGACTCTAGCTGAGCCCCTCCATAGATACAAGGATGACAGACCTTAGGCTTGCTGCATAAAATGGCAGGGCATGGGAAGCTGAGCTGCAAGCTAATCTCTTTATACTAGAAAACTGACTCCTTATTTCTTTGTGCAGATAATAGGAAAATTCTCCCATCATTTCCACACAGTCTGTAACATGGAAATATGGTTAAATGGCCTACGAGACAAACAGTATTCTCAGAGAGATACTGTGACCGTCTTACCTTTTTATCTGAGAAACTCTTAGCACCTTCAGAGGGTCACGTGGCTAGCAAATCTTTCCAGCCAGGCTTTGCTTTGATCCCTCCTAATCCTCACAGCATCCCTGTTCTGTCAATGTTTTTCTTCCCTTTTGGTCCAGAGCACATAGAGCGTGTAGAACCCTCTGAACAGTTTGTGTCTCCAGTCTTCCATGCTCACTGCCCTTTGCCATTAAGATACCTAATCATCCCACACTCAAGATACTGTGACTAGGGGAAAAGAGGGAATGCTATAGCTGTGCTATTCTGATACACACAGGCTTAACAGAGAAAGAGGGAAGAGGGGTTAGTGGCTTCTGCTCATACAACCTTGGCTTTGTAGAGAAGCAACAGATGATCTGGTACAGGCAGAGGGCATTCTGTTACTTCTGGCTTAATATTCAAATAGAACCCTGACACATTTGGCCACATTAGACTTTGTCCATTTGATGGAAAAACATTGAGAGCAGAAGGTAAACAAATCATCTCAAGCTCTAGGATTCTGGAGTTATACTGACAAACTTTCATGAGATTGGGTGAAATGTTCACTTTCCTTTGGGACATGCTGGCATTCCACACAGGGATGGGAACTCCTCAGATGGCTGAGCAGAGTGAAATCCAAAGAGCATCCCCATTCCCCTTCAGCTTCTTATGGGCAAATGTCTACCTGCAATGCTTTCAGACTCAGAGGGCCTCAAGCAGCCACGCGGGACACAGTGGGCCTCCTTTCCCGTCTCAGGGACCGACAGCCCTCAGCCCACATAGGCTGTGACGATGCTACAGCAGTGCACACAGACCAGGATGGGCTCTCCCTCCACAAGCAGGAAGGCAATGGACCACCCCATCCTGGTGCCACACTTGGGCACTGAAATCCTATTTTTTAATGTAATTCCATTTTTAATAAAGCCAGATAGCCTTTTGATGATTTTTCCTTTTTACTTTAAATTAACTTGTTTATTGGCTTTCTCATGTCCCCTTCCTGAGAGAATAGGAAGGACATCTGAACATCTGGGACATCTAAATATGGCCTCAGCATTTGTGTTTATCCAAACCTAGTCTCTGCCAAGCCCCCAAACTTCAAAACTCTGCAGCCAAAGAAGACTGGAAAATGTATAAATCATGATTTTGCTCTTGGGTACTTAGCCACAGTGATGAGGTGCTTAGCATCCTATCCCACCTGCATCCTAATGGGCCATAAGCTATTCTGGTTTTTCTGAGGCTTCGCTGGAAGTAGAGAGGATACGCAGCAGGCTCCATCTTTAGTATTCAGGACCGAGAAGTACTGCACTGTAAGCCATCTCTTATGCTTTGCTGTCAGCACAGACTTGCAGGGGGAGCCTGTTATATTGGATTGCTTTAGAATAGCATCCGAAGTGATGTTGAAGGAAGAGGCCACAGACTGGTTAATGCCTACAGCGCTCTTGACGGTTGTCTCAGAGTTCCTCATTGTTAGGAGTCCTGAGGTGATTGTAACTATGATGGCCATCGGTAACACATGGAGAAGGTAGAACTCACATGCACCTTAACAAAGTCAACAGCCATGCTCTTTGTTTTCAGTCACTTTTCCCCTGTGCCTCGAGGTGGCCTACCAGTAGTCAGACATCAATCTTCTGATGTTGTGTAAGCTCTAAAAGTATGATAGGGGAAGAGCTGACATCTGACAGCACAGATCCTGTGGGATTTATAAAACTGACAGATATCACATGTGAAAAGCATGCTTTGCATGTGATACCCAATGGTGTTACAAAAAAGTCACTTTTAATGCAAGATGAGAGCCAAATTTTAGCATCCTTTAAGAAAAGAAGTTGACAGTCTAAGGCATATCTCTTACAACTTCCTTAAGAATTTCTGCTACATTCATGTCACAAATGACATTGAAACACTACTTAGATACACATTTCAGAGAGAAGTTCATAGAAAGCAGACTTTGACTATGATCTAGAGCTAATCGTCTTAAAATTGACCTTGGAGTATCATGTGCTGTTTTGAATAGGAACTGGGGAACAGTTAGTTTGGAAAGAAAAATAGTTTCTTAATAAGCATTAGTGTGTGTGTGTGCGCACTCAATCGGCCATGTCCAACTCTTTTCAACCCTCCGGACTGTGGCCAGCCAAGCTCCTCTGTCCGTGGGGTTTTCCAGGCAAGATTACTGGAGTGGGTTGCCATTTCCTCCTCTAGGGGATCTTCCTGGCCCAGGGACAGAACCCACGTCTCCTGTGTCTCCTGCATTGCAGGCAGATTCTTTACCACTGAGACATTGGAGAAGCCCCTTAATAAGCAATATGACAGTCTTATTGTTCTCATCAGCCCCAAATTTCTTCTTCTTGACTCTCATGGGATGGCAGTGTTGTCTGATGGATTCACTGCTAGGTACGAACAAGCTTCCATGAGTCTAGAGAACCATCTCTCCTTTAGGCTTTCTGCTCAGCTCATGTGGGAAAGCCCAGAGCATAATTAACACTAATTAAAGAAGGTCTCTTGGTGTTCTGGAAACCCTCACTCTCTGAAAAAAGAGGCAGATCCCATAGAAAGTCTTTCCTTCTTCTACTGTTAACTGTGTCACGTAGTAACTTGACACTGGGGACTAACTGTATGAAAGCAGTAAGTATATACTCACAATTCTCATTCAAATCTACTATCATTTCTTAAAAATATATTGAATGCTTATTATGTGCTATGCATTAATTTTCAATACCACAGCTAGAGGAATAAATGAAAAAGACAAAAATCTTAGCCCTCATGGATTTTTATTCCAGCAAGAGAGACTGATGACAGGCAAGAGAAATAGGCAAAATATGTACCTTGCTAAGTAATGGTAAGTATTAAGGAGGCAAAAAAGACAGATGTGATGGAATAGGAAAGGATTATGGAAATTTCAGGCAGGATATCCAGGAAGAATTGCAAAGAAGATGATTTCTGAGTAAATGGTTAAAGGGGGTGAGGTAACAAGCCATACAAAGATCAGGAGATGAGTACTCCAGACACACAAAAGAACAAGTTTTAAATCCCCGAGATACGGCGTGTTCAGGGAAAAGCAAAAATGCCAGTGTGCCCAGAGCAGATCATGTGATGGCAGAGTAGGAGGAACAGTCAGGGGTCAGATCATACAGGCCCCTGGAGGCTGTTGTAAGGACTTCTGCTTTTATACTGAGTGAGATAGGAAGTCAGGAGAGGCTTGTAAGTAAAGTAGTTAGATCATCTTGCATTGTAATTGTCACAGGCTGATGCGCCGAGAGCAAACAATGTTAGAAGCAAGGATGGGAAGAAAAAGGTAGGAAAGAGGCTACTGCAATAATCCAGTCAAGAGGTGATGGGTTTTGTCTCAGACTGTTGATGGTGTGTACCTGCAAGACATGGCTGGATTCTGGACATATGCATATAGGCTGCTTCAGTCAAACTTAATATGAGATCAAGCCAAGAACCATCAGAAAGTCTTTCAGACACACATAGGGTACAGAGAACATATCATGTCCTCTGCAAACACATGTAGTAAAAAGATCAAATTCATATACATTCTCCATACTTACGTTCTCTACCCAGGTTGCATATTCATTCTGTTACTTCATTACTAGAAACATTTGAATAAAACAAATATAATGACTTAAACTTTGAACTCCTTTAGGAAAGCATATTTTATATACAAATAATTGTACGTTTGCAAAGTTTCAATCTTCAAACATGAAAAATACATTTTCAAACTTCAGTGTAATTACTAAGTGAAAATCCACCATTGGCATTAATACTCACAGTCTCTATAAAATTTCTCACGTGTCTGTCATAATTTGTGGAAAACACTATAAAACTCTGGTCCTCCTATGCCATACCTGTCTCATAAGGTTAGTTTTTAGTCCCAGACAAAATACCCCCAGCTCTTCATTTGGAAGTTATGTTTTGCAGAAATGAGCTCCCTGATGTAAGGTTGTATTCCCTCCCAGGGGTAGCACAAAACCAATGGCTGGTCCATGTTTGGTATGAAGTCACAGCCCCTCTGCCTTGATTCACAACTCTGGAGGACCCTGCCAGCTCTGGAGCTCCCTGTGGCCTTGACCGTGACCTCTGCTGTAGCTGCATTATGGTTCAACTTCTTCCTCTGCCCATCCTGCCTTTCTCACTCCCTCACAGTTATTGTTCCTGAGAGCACTCACCCTATAAACTTACTGCATGCAAATTTCAGTCTCAGAGCCTGTTTTCCTGGAACCCAACTTAAGATATCATGACCTTATTTATACAGCTATTATTTAATGAAATTGAATACTGCAGCCAAAGATACACCCAAAGTATCAACCACCTAAGTAAAATAATGAATACTCAAAGGGAATGAATGTTAACTACTACTATTTTAAGCTTTAATTGTGATCTACTCCCCAAATTTCTTACTGTTTCAGTTCATTATTTACCTTCTGGAAAAGACTTTTAAAATGAAAGACTAACTTCCAAGAGAAAATTATTTACCTTTATACAAAATGTATTTCCTATTCTGTAAGCTATAGAAAACATACATGAAGAATTAAAAAGACAGGTGTCCTTAGAAGTCAGAAGCATATGACAATTACCTGAGCATGCATATATCTTGGAAGGAGATTAAGACAGCTGCATCTGAAATTGTTGTTGAAGTTCCTCAGATACTCTGCCACTAATGAAATGAGCATTATGTGTGTGTGTGTGTGTGTGCATGTGTGTGTAAAGGTGCACCTATGTGTAGGTAAATATGCTTAGACTGGGAGTTCTTTCATAATGTACTTTTTACACAAAAAATCATTGCCTGCCACTGGAGACATCTGTACGCAACTGTCAGTTCATCTCCCTGGAAACAGAAGAAAGGTTTATGATATAATGTATTCTGGTAACAGCAGTAACTCTGATAATATATGACACAGATGTAGCAATTTTAACTATGCAGCACAAAACACTTTATCTATGCATTAATAAATTCCAGTAAAATTGAAATACAGAGTTGGGGTTATTTTTTTCTCATTTGTTTGACTAACGGCATCTCGAGATCAGGGACTCTCTATCTGTTATTTTGGTTTTGACTTGGGAGTGATTTTTGTTCTTCCTAATGTTTTTATAAAAACCAGATAAACAAATTGTTCTCTGGGGGACTGAGAATTACTGCATGATCACAATAAATCTCTGTAATGAGACACATAAATATTTTGAGAATAATGATGTGGGAACAGTTCATTGTAAGACTTCACTTGTCACAAGTGGGTGGAGCTATATCATTCGACTTTATAATGTTAGAACTAGAAATAATTTTAAAAATCTCCTATTTCATGTTTTTTGCAGAAGAAACAAAGAAAACCAGGCTCAGTAAGATAAAGTTATTTATTTCAAGGTCACAGAACTATTTTGTTTTTGTAGAATTAAAGTCAGAAATCCAGGTCTCGTTCCTTTCAGGATGATGAACTGAATACAAATCTAACTTTGCCCCTCCCAACAAATCACAAAGTAAAGGGAAACATGTAAGAATTATAATTTTATAATTATGCTAGGATTCTAGAGAGAGTATCATCAACAGGACAGAAATGCTGAGAAATTTCTAAAAGATATAAATGAGCTTCTCTGCCTCTTATATCTGTGTTCATGTTGAGTATATTTGCCTCTCTCCTGATCCCATTCAGTGAACCCACCAGCTTATGTATCTGCTACCTGGTAAATAAATTCACACAAGAGTGAGAAATAGATCACTCTACTCTAACAGTGAACCCAGGTTTACTGGGAGAACTCAATGTACCTGCCTGGAGTTACTCTGCCTGGGTATATAACTGGGACACATAATTATACCAGTTCATAATTGAACATACTATTTACATTCTTGGAGACTGAGTTCACTTATGAATTAATAATAAGAGCACCTATGTTTGCAGCTATTATTTTTTGTTGTCTTTAATTATCATTTTTTCTCCAAGTCTCAAATATAAACAAATCTATTTTTAAAATACCAAATGGACTCAGACATGCTGAAAACAAAAGCACTACACATTCTAATGCGTGTACAAGAAGACTGACAAAGGTGTGAGCTATTCCACCAAATGAAGCTGGTAAGAAATTCTGAATTTAGAGGGAACAACTATAAAGAACAGAGCTTAAAAAATAACGTGTTAAGAATAAACTGATTAGAAAGTCAGCTTACGGAAAGCTTGGGCAGTCAGGCCACTCCCCATCCTCACAAGTTAAAAGAGCTGACAGTGGACTTGGTCTTTAGAATAAAGCCAAGGAAGCATTATCTAAATTAGAAGGTGATTTAACTGCTCTAGGGAGGACTTAGACATCCAAATCTTTAACTCTAGTCACCTAGCTCTCTAGGTGACTCTGAAGTTAAAGGCCATTTTTCTAAGTCAATGCTTCTCAAAGTGTGGTCTCTGGAATAGCAGCAGCAGCAGCATCTGAGAACTTATTAGAAATGCAAATTGTTTGACCTGAAACAATGACGCTAAACCTGCTAAATCAGAAATTGTGTATGGAGCCCAGTAATTTGTGTTTTAATAAACATTTTAGATAATTCTGATGCATTTTAGTTTGAGAACCACTGCTCTTAGTGAAGTGGCTGATCTAATTTAGAGGACCCTTATTGGCTTGGAAATTTGATGAGGCAGTCAATTATAATAGCATCATTTATTTCTTATGAATAAGAAAGCTGACTTTGACTACAACACTTGGTGCTATCAAAAAGTAAATTATTATTTCACCTGAATAGACTTAAATTTTCATCCATTTTCCTCCTTCCCTCACCTTTTTTCCCACCCATGTAAGTTCTAGAGCTACATCATACTGTTCCCTAATTTTAGCAAGTGAAAGTCATCAAGTCATGTTGAACTCTTTGCGATCCCACGGACTATAGCCTTCCAGGCTCCTCTGTCCATAGAATTCTCCAGGCCAGAATACTGGAGCGGGTAGTCCTTCCCTTCTCTATGGGATCTTCCCAACCCAGGGATCAAACCCGGGTCTCCTGAATTGCAGGTGGATTCTTTACTGTCTGAGCCACTATAGAAGCCCAAGAATATTGGGGTGTGTACCCTATCTTTCTCCAGGAGATCTTCCTGATCCAGAAATCAAACAGGGATCTCCTGCCATGTAGACGGATTTTTTACCAGCTGAGCTACCAGGGAAGTGCCAAAAAAGACCCTTAACAACATATATACATAAATATATATGCATATATACACACATATATATTTAAAGACATAGGAATCAAATGATATAAACTTATATATGAATAACCAGTGTTAGAAATAATTTCTTTAATAAGAAATATGATTTAATAAAATAAAAACACATATTTGACCACATTGGGTTTCCCAGGTGGCTCAGTGGTAAAGAATCTGCCTGCCAATGCAGGAGACACAGGCTCAGGTCCTGGGTCGGGAAAATTCCCTGGAGCAGGGCATGGAAACCCCCACTAGTATTCTTGCCTGGAGATTGGTGGGCTAAAGTCCGTGGGGTTGCAAAGAGTGTGACATGACTAAACATGCACATTTGTCCACATGAACATACTCAGCATCATTTCACAAAGAGTGACTGGTTTATTTTTAAAAAATGATCAAGGTGAAAAGGATAAATTTTCCTTTATTGGGAAGACAAATTGTAGAAAAAGAAATCCAAATGACTTCTATGGAATGATGCCCAATCCTAAAGGTAGTCAGGTAAATGCCAACTGAAACTATATTCCACTTATCAGACTGACAAAAATTGATACCTGCAATAATACCCAGATTTGAAAAGACATAGAGAAATTAACAGAATCAAATATTGTTGAGAGCGATGTAAATTTTACATAAAAAATAAAATTGGAAAATGCACGTATCTATTTCAAAGCCTAAAATATGATGCTATTAAAGTGCTATACTCAATATGCCAGCAAATTTGAAAAACTCAACAGTGGCAACAGGACTGGAAAAGGTCAATTTTCTTTCCAAACCCAAAGAAAGGCAATGCCAAAGAATGTTCAAACTACTGCACAACTGAACTCATTTCACATGCTAGCAATGTCATGCTCAAAATCCTCCATGCTAGGCTTCAAAAGTGCATGAACCAAGAACTACAGATGTACAAGCTAGATTTAGAAAATGCAGAGGAACCAGAGATCAAATTGCCAACATCCGTTAGATCATCAAAAAACCAAGAGAATTTCAGAAAAACATCTAATTCTGCTTTATTGACTATGTCAAAGCCTTTGACTATGTGTATCACCATAAACTGTGGAAAATTCTTAAAGAGATAGGAACACCAGACCACCTGACCTGCCTCTTGAGAAATCTATATGCAGGTCAGGAAGCAACAGTTAGAACTGGACATGGAACAACAGACTGGTTCCAAATCAGGAAAGGAGGACGTCAAGGCTGTATACTGTCTTCCTGCTGATTTAACTTATATGCAGAGTACATCATAAGAAAAGCTGGGTTGGATGAAGCAGAGGCTGGAATCAAGATTTCCAGGAGAAATATCGATAACCTCAGATATGCAGATGACATCACCCTTATGGCAGAAAGCGAAGAACTAAAGAGCCTCTTGATGAAAGTGAAAGAGGAGAGTGAAAAAGTTGGCTTAAAGCTCAACATTCAGAAAACTAAGATCATGGCATATTGTCCCATCACTTCATAGAAAATAGACAGGGAAACAGTGGAAACAGTGGCAGACTTTATTTCTGGGGGCTTCAAAATCACTGCAGATGGTGATTGCAGCCATAAAATTAAAAGACTCTTGTTCCTTGGAAGAAAAGTCATGACCAACCTAGACAGCATGTTCAAAAGCAGAGACATTACTTTGCCAAAAAAGATCCATCTTGTCAAGGCTATTTATGGTTTTTCCAGTGGTCATGTATGGATGTGAGAGTTGGAGTATAAAGAAAACTGAGCACCGAAGAATTGATGCTTTTGACTGTGGTGTTGGAGAAGACTCTTGAGAGTCCTTTGGACTGCAAGGAGATCCAACCAGTCCATCCTAAAGGAAATCAGTCCTGAATATTCATTGGAAGGACTGATGTTGAAGCTGAAACTCCAATACTTTGGCCACCTGATGGAAAAAACTGACTCAGTGGAAAAGACCTTAATGCTGAGAAAGATTGAAGGTGGAAGGAGAAGGGGACAACAGAGGATGAGATGGTTGGATGGCGTCACTGACTCAATGGACATGAGTTTGAGTAAACTCTGGGAGTTGGTGATGGACAGGGAGGCCTGACATGCTGCAGTCCATAGGGTTGCAAAGAGTCAGACAGGTCTGAGTGACTGAACTGAACTGAAAGAGCCTTTTGATGAAGGTGAAAGAGAAGAGGGAAAAAGCTATGGCTTATTCATGTTTATATTTGACATAAAACAACAAAATTCTGTAAAGCAATTACCTTTCAATTAAAAAATAAATTAATTTAAAAAAGAAAACCTCAACATTCAAAAAACTAAGATCATAGCATCTGTTCCCATCACTTCATGACAAATAGATGGGGACACAATGAAAACTGACAGACTTTATTTTCTTGGGCTCCAAAATCACTGCAGATGTTGACTATAGCCATGAAATTAAAAGATGCTTGCCCTTTGGAAGAAAAGCTATGATAAACCTAGACAGCATATTAAAAAGCAGAGACATTAATTTACCAACAAAAGTCTGTATAGTTCATATAGTCAAATGATTGGTTTTTCCAGGAGTCATGTAGGAATGTGAGAATTGGACTATAAAGAAGGTTGAGAACCGAAGAATTGATGCCTTTGAACTGTGGTATTGGAGAAGACTCTTGAGAGGCCCCTTGAACTCCAAGGAAATCAAACCAGTCAATCCTAAAGGAAATCAGTCCTGAATATTCATTGGAATGACTGATGCTGAAGCTGAAGCTCCAATATTTTGGCCACCTGTTGTGAAGAGTTGCCTCTTTAGAAAAGACCCTGATGCTGGGAAAGATTGAAGGTAGGAGGAGACAGGGATGACAGAGGACTAGATAGTTGGATGGCATCACCAACTCAATGGACATGAGTTTGAGCAAGCTCCAGGAGACGGTGAAGGATAGGGAGCCTGGCGTGCTGCAGTCCATGCAGTCACAATAGTCAGACATGACTGAGTGACTGGACAGCAGTAACAACATATGTACCAAAATAGAGTAAAATAAAATATATGCATTTAAATCAAGAAATTCTATTTTTGGTTATCTACTCTAGATTAAACGTACAAATATGGAATACCAAGTAAAGTTATTTTTACTATATCATTGCATGTAATACAATAAAATCAAGTAAACCTCTAATAGAGCAATGGTAGATGTATTTTTTGTCTCCACTATGCATTACTATATGACTATTCAAAACACATACTTTAGATTGTATGTATTTTGAACCAATGATCAGAAGAATCATTAATGATTGAATGATATCTTTTTCATTAAAATTAGAGGCAAAAAAATGCTCATATGTATTTGTATTTATGTTCGATCCCTGGGTTGGAAAGATTCCCTGGAGAAGGACATGGCAACCCTCTCCAGTATTCTTCCCTGGAGAATCCCATGGACAGAGGAGCTGGGTGGGCTACAGTCCATGGGGTCACAAAGATTCATACATGACTGAAGCTTAGCAGTTGATTTAAGGGATTAACTCCCTTGGAATTATCATCTATTCTCCCCCATGCACACATGCATGCACACACACATACACAAACGCACATAGACTTTCAAGATGAAATATAATAAAGTTACCTTTAAAAACAGAAAATGCATAGCTGAACTTAAAACTGAAAAGAGTTCCTTGAAAACTTGGGAACTGAACGTAAGATAAATACACAGAGTGGTGATCAAAGGGTGCAGATAAATGGTTTGCAGCTATTACAGGTGCATAGAAACCCTAATGTTGAGGGTTGTGGAAAAGGACCTTTAACAGCCCAAATCACTCCCAGTGCTAGAGCAGGTCTAGCAGCAAAATACTGAGAAACTACAAAAGGCTAGTAAGAGGGACTTGATGTGTGAAATGAGAAAGTCCACCAACTGATTCTGAGAATAAACTAACTGCTTATGATTCACACAGGGCTGTGGATGAAAAGTAGAACCAACCATAAGAAACTGGAATTGCACACTAAAGTAATTAACTAAGAACAAAAGCCAAGAAGTTAACAAGAAAACAAATCAGAAATCATGGAATCCATGGGATCAGATAGAGGGAAATGGAAAACCACCATCTAGGATTGACTTCATATCCAGACAACTTGCAAAGCAAAACAAAATAACAACAAAAATTCACTGAAGATAAGCACCCAATGTACAATAATGAAGAAAGTAATGTGCAGTGGAGATACAGAAATCCCAATTCCTATGCAACTAACGTCACTGTGCAAAACATATAAGGAAAAAACTGATGGAATTATAGGGAGCAATTTAGTAATCTGACATTCAAGCAGAATATTTTAAATCATCTGTTGGAAACTGATAGCTCAAATACTAGTAAAGCTACTATAGCTACAGAAGATTTTAACAACACAAATTAACATGCTGTATTTACTAGATATGTTTTTAATTCCACACAACTAATTTTCAAGTGCATATGAAAATGTTCCAAAGCTGACCACTCAGTAGTCCATAAAGTCTCAGCAAATCCCCCCAAAGAACTCCTGTACAGCCATATTGTATTGCTCCATAACTGTTAAATCAGAAATGGCCAATATCAGAACTATTTTAAAATATGAGTGAAACTAAAAGTCACATTGCTAAAAAGTACCTGGGTTGAATACATGATAATGAAAATTATTAAAAATTGTATATTTAGAACAAAATAATAACAAATATCAAAATAGACCACCAAAGACATAGAAACCTAGTATATATAATAGAAATGGAACTAAATATCATGGGAAAATGTTAGATATTCAGTGAATGGCATAAGTAATTGGGATATTCATATGGAACCATTGGACCCTTATCTAAAACTGTATTTTGAAATGAGATCCAGATATCTTAGAGACTTTAATTTAAAAAAAAAAAAAACCTACAAAGAATAAAAACCTTTGAGACCACCAGAAGAAATTATACAAGATTATCTTTGTGACCTTGACATAGAAAAGAAGTTAAACAGGGCTCAAATAGCATAATCAATGAAGGAAATAGTTGATAAATTTGACAATAACAACATTTTAAAATTCAGCATTAGACCCCATAAACAAGGCTAAAAGGCCTGTAAGAACATTTGGAAATATATATATTTACATAAATATATATATATATATATATATATATATGAGGAAGGAAATGGCAACCCACTCCAGTATTCTTGCCTGTGAAATCCCAAAAACAGAGGAGCCTGGAAGGTCCATGGGGTCGCAAGAGTTGGACACAACTTAGCAAATAAACCACTATATGTATCAGATCAGATCAGATCAGTTGCTCAGTCGTGTCCAACTCTTTGTGACCCCATGAATCGCAGCACGTCAGGCCTCTCTGTCCATCACCAACTCCCGGAGTTCACTGAGACTCACGTCCATCGAGTCAGTGATGCCATACATCCATCTCATCCTCTGCCGTCCCCTTCTCCTCCTGCCCCCAATCCCTCCCAGCATCAGAGTCTTTTCCAATGAGTCAACTCTTCTCATGAGGTGGCCAAAGTACTAGAGTTTCAGCTTTAGCATCATTCCTTCCAAAGAAATCCCAGGGCTGATCTCCTCCAGAATTGACTGGTTGGATCTCCTTGTAGTTCAAGGGACTCTTAAGAGTCCTTCACTCAGAATATCAATGAACTACAAATCAATAAGAAAAGGTCAAATCAATGGAGAAAATATATGAAGCTATAATTCACAGAAGAGTTTTCCAGCAGCCAATAAACTTCTAAGATGCTACACTTCATTAGTAATGAGGGAAAGGCAAATAAAACAATAAAGAAATACCTCTGGTTGCCGCAATTTAAAAGTCTGAATATGTCAAATGCTAAGGAAGTCGTAGCCAACAGGAGCTCTCATACTCCAGGGGCAAGAGTGTGAAACTGGACCACTATTTTGCATAGCAGCCCACCAGAGCTGAGGATGGGGATTAGGGTTTGCTGGAATAGATGTTTAGTTACAGCTACATGTATATTTCACAGACCCATGCTCTTTCCTTTACAAAACAAATTAACACATTTCTTTCTGTGGACCCCACAAACCTAATACCATCCTCACAGGGGGCTCAATAAGGTGCTGGTAAGGAGCCCACCTGAGAGCACCAGCTGAGAATCATTCCAGTACTGCAGGCTCCCTCTTCAGCATTTTCAGGTTAAATTCTCAGTCACCAGCTTCAACAATGTACATGTAACAAGATGGTTTTGTCAAATGTAATTGAACAGGACAGACAACTGGCAATTTATTTGTAACTCCAAAGTGAATTTTCACACAGGCAATATGAAGGCCAGAGTCTAAACCCACTTTACAAAGTCCCAGCATATTTTGGTTTCCAGTCCAGAACTGGTTTGGTTGACTACAAATTTCTTTTAAAATTTTCACTCAATCTAATAATCAGTCAGAATATGACTACCTACTGTGTGAAGAAGCAATGCTTTATTACTATTATCAGAGTACAAAGGAAATAAACATATGATGTAATGGAAAACGACCAACTATTCTCAAAATATTTTTTTGAATTTCACTTAGGCAAAGAAGAATAGTCTAGAAAATAGAGCAATCTAGGAGAATGAGGTTGTTAATATTAGGCTTAGAACTTTAGAATTTCACGCTTTACTACTGTATGTTCGGGCTTCCCAGGTGGTCAGAGGTAAAGAATCAACCTGCCAATGCAGGAGACGTGGGTTCAATCCCTGGGTCTGAAAGATCTCCTGGAGAAGGAAGTAGCAATCCACTCTACTATTCTTGCCTGGGAAATTCCATGGACAGAGGAGCCTAGTGAGCTACAGTCCATGTGGTCTCAAAAGAGTTAGACACAAGTGAGCAACTAAACAACAACAACTATATGTTTAGTATTAATAAATATTTAATATTTAATAAATAGGCATGAAATCTAGGTGCTGTTGGGTTAAGGTACTCTTAACAGGCTAAGAACCAAGAGGCCTGATTTCTTTCTTTGAAAAAAATGCAAAAACGTATGAGAAAAAAATCAATATTTATAATATATACTACACAGAATTGGTTAATGCTACTTTGTTAATGACTAACAATATCATGTAATAATAAAAGAAACAAAACATAGTAAAGTAGAATCTTTGTTTTCACTCCCTCCAATCCTTCTCTTCCCACCCTAAACTCTATTTCTCTGCTATCATTAATTGGGTGAATTTTTGTAACCATTTAGTAATATATATATATCTATATATAACACATGGTGTGTTGCTTTCTGAAACACGATTTTGTATTTCCATGTGTTTTTGAATTCAATTTGTGCTAGTTGTCCTAGTACACTCATCTTAACTTTTATATAACATGTCACTTGAATGTATCACAGTCTACCCATCACTATGGGTGGACATTTGATTTATAGCCAATTTTTCACATTATAAACATTTTACACTTCAAGAACTGAAGTGAATCTCTTAGTATGACTTCTGGTTAACATAAGAAATAATTTTTCTCTTAAAGATCTCAAAAATTAAACATGAGTTCTGGGTTATGAGCATTTTCAGCTTTCCTAGATATTGCCAAAAAGACTAAGGGTATGGGAAGGTAGACCTTCTCATATTCTATTGTAAACAATGAAAATTGAGGCTTTCTTCTTCATAATAAAGAATTGGTAAAGTATATCAAAATTGAAAATGCATATAAGCTTTAGGTGAAAAATTCTATATCTTAAAATATATCTTCACAACATACTTGCTTATGTATACATACATGCATGTTTAGGACATTATTAAAAATAGCTTTTTCTGTAATAGTGAATAGACAGAAGAATAAAATTCAATGTTTTTTTATAGCATTTTTTACAAGAAGGACTAAAAATAAATTTGAAGTCTAAAATTCAAACCTCCCTATACATACACACACTGAGCAGTAGAAAAAATATTAGGTTTTGTGTCTGGTATTCTCTAATTTCAACTGTCTCTTTAATTAGCTCAAGTCTTTAGCTAAATGTTAGGAATTTAAACCACCTTCCTTTACCCATTCTTGCTCATGATGATCTGTGTGGTATCCTCCTGGTGGCTCGGGAGAGGGAGTTCTGGGTATGTGTACCTTTGGTGCTACCATCTACCACAGTGATGGTCTCTACTGTGTATCCTGCAAGCAGAATTCAAGGTTTTGTCCCTGTTTATTTGATTGGTCTTAATGAAAATCATACATCAATCTTCATGGCCCTGGATAAAGAGTAGAGGCCTCTGTTCTCTACTCTTCCTGCTCTGTCTCCTCTGTCCTATACTGTATGTGTCATAGAAGCTATTCCAAATCAACTTGCTTCTATCTATGGCAGCCTCAAAGAAGCTGTTAGAGGACTGTGGGAAAGTATGGCTCCCAAACCTGGCCTGTAAGAACTGGGAACATCCCAGAAAATCTTGCCTTTCTCCTGCCTAACTAGACTGCACTATTGAATTTACCTGATGTGGTCACTTCCAAGTTATCTCTGGAGGTCCCATCTGTGACAATCTTTTTCTAAACAGGAATTGGGATAAAAACTCCAGACATATCTCAATTTATCTGAATTTCTTCTGACTTTCTAAGTCACAGAAGAAAAGAGATTGGGAGCCACATACTTTATCCCCTTCTGCTTTTCTCCCCATCTATATGATGCATACTTTGGATTCTGCTAGGGCTAGATTTTCTCTTAGATTTCCTACTCTGCCTATGTCATTTTCTCTCATGCTCTGGCCATGACAGGCAGAAGGGGGATTATCTCTATACTGTGCCAGACATCCCATAATCTGAGTCCTTATAACTTGATTCTTAATATAATGATTTTCTAGCATTCTCTCTATATTAATGCCTGGGTTTCAAGCTTGGGGTTTTGTTGTAGAATTCTATCTTGGAAGTTAGAAGCTGAAAAGTTTCTCACTGAATGCTTGCTGTACCCCTTTGTCCCACCCCTTCCTCACCCCACCAAATACACACTTCACCGTCAAGAATGGCAGAATGATGCCTTAAGCTGACTGGCGAAGAACATGTATGAACAGGCAAATGAGAAAAGTACAGCAACATGTTTTAATGCACTACGTTCACTCCTTATATATACATGGTTTTCCTGGTGGCTCAATGGTCAAGAATCCACCTGCCAATGCAGGAGATTTGGACCCAATCCCTGGGTCATGAAGATCCCCTGGAGAAGAAAATGGCAACCCACTCCAGTATTCTTGCCTGGGAAATACCATGTACAGAGGAGCCTGGTGGGCTACAGCCATTGGGTCGCAGAGTCAGACATGACTTAGCGACTAAACAACAAAATATTACATGTAACAGGACGTTAAGTAGGATTTTTTCTGTAATCCTATAATTGCCTGCTAGGATCAAAAACTGTGGGAAGTGTTTTCAAATACCAACATTTTCCAAGACAGATGCCAGTGACTGGTGTCAGAAACCTCCCTCAGTTTATTAAGAGATAGGTGAGTAAGCTCCACTACTCCAACCACTTCACTAGTTCCCCTCCTCAACTGTCCTGACACCTCATCCAGAGAAGAGGAAGAACAAGGAAGTGGAAGCGAAATAAATACTTAACTGTTGGAGTTGAAAGAGTCAGCAGGAGTGCAGTTTCCATGACACCTTGGAGCATTGATCCCTTAAGTGAGGTTAGTCCATTTCATTTCCCTCCTTCTGGCCCAGAGGTAAATGTACTTCCAGACAAACTCCCGGGTGCAGGAATGAAAAGGAGCACTATTTGAGCAGATCACACACACACCTCTCACTGCATAAGGAGGAGTGGGAAGGATGAGAAGAGTGAAGTACACTCTCCCCTCCCCGCAAACTTGGATGAAAATGCTTTAACTGGGAAAGGAGATGGGAGTCTTCAACCAGAGAAGACAGTGGTCTACTTTTGTGTTTGCTTCTTGTTGTTTATATGCTTGAAAAAAGGGAAATGATCAGAAAGTTTTGGAATCTACGCAACTTTTTGTTAAGTGGTTCAGTCACATAGTCTAGAAGATAGAGACTAATAGAAGAAAGACAAACATTTTCACATTCATGCTCTACTAAGTTTGGGCTACTTAGCAGAATGGCTACATGTGCAAAGAACTTAAAAGGCTTGATGTATATATACACCAAAATATCAACAGATATTTATTGCTGATAAATTATGATTTTTTTCATTCTATTTAATGTATTTGTGAATCTTTCATAAATTCCACAATAAACTTTAAAAGTCAGAATGAAACTCCACTCTTTCCAAATGAAACAAATGAGTAGCATGTCACAAGTATATCAACCATCTGAACTCTGATGTTGGAGAAAACTCTTGAGAGTCCCTTGGACTGCAAGGAGATCCAACCAGTCAATCCTAAAGGAAATCAGTCCTGAATATTCATTGGAAGGACTGATGTTGAAGCTGAAACTTCAATACTTTGGCCACCTGATGGGAAGAACTGACTCATTAGAAAAGACCCTAATGCTGGGAAAGACTGAAAGTGGGAGGAGAAGGGGACGACAGAGGATGAGATGGTTGGATGGCATCACCTACTCGATGAACATGAGTTTGAGCAAGCTCCAGGAGTTGGTGATGGACAGGGAAGCCTGGTGTACTGCAGTCAATGGGGTCACACAGAGTCAGACATAACTGAGTGACTGGACTAAATTGTCTTTTATAGGAATTAGTCTTCTCCTGAATTCTCAAGATAAAGAACAATGGTAATCCCAGTTGCCACTGTACATTTAAAATTTAGTATTTTCTGAACACCAAAGTAAAATGAAAAATGACAGCACTTACTAGAACCCCAAGAAGAGAAATAAAAGCGTTATAACCCTTTCCTTGAGATCTACATCCTTGAGACCTGTATTTTAAGCTTTAAAATAATGCATTTGAAGAGAGACCTGAGGCTCAACAGAGCTTCCACTACCTCTGGGCACAACTGCACTTTCCTGTCTCTTTCTCACTCTGGTCTCACTCCTATATCTTCAGTTTTCAAAGATTTCTTTATCTTGGGAACACCAGATGCTGAATAAATGAATAAATGACTCATACCATCCACATGGCAGCCAGCAGCCTCTAGTATGCCCTTCAGAAACAAAGTCGTTAATGCAATGTTGTCATGGAATTTGACCATTCCTTCAGATCTAAATGCATTTCTGTTTTGATCACCAAAAAGACTTTCCTTGATAGTCTTTCCTACTATAGACCAGAAAGTATTCAGTGATGCCAAGTAAAATTTTGATCATCTTAATTCCAAGGATACTAAGTTCTTAATTGTTATTTTTTGGAATAAAATCATTTTCTGGGATATTGTGTTTCCAGTTGGATTATTCTTTATCAAATATTTTAATTCAACAACTTTATCACTTTTAGTAAATCTTATTCCACCTTGCAGGGGGTAAAGGATGGAGAAGGAAACTAGATTAATGACTGAATTATTGTTTTATCTTAAGCTGAAAATCCTTCAGGCAAAGCTATGAAAGCACAGGGCCAAATTAACATGTAATTTACTCTTTTCTTCATCATTCGATATTAATATTTCTTTCTCATAGTTATTCTATAATAGCCAATTTTGGGTCACAAAAGGAAATAGCATTTCTTGCTCCTAATTCTATAGCGCATAATTAAATGCTAGAAAGAAAATCTCTTAATTATTTTTAAAAGATATCAAGAAAGAAAACACAATTTTACTAGCAGTTTTATTGATTGGAAGAAATCTGTTCAATTAACCTCTTCCTTTATTGGCCATGATAATTTTTAGTTGGGTTCTTAGAGGAGTCTTGCTTTATATTAACATCCTGAATCAAAAGGAATCCGGAAGGAAAAATTTCTTGGCACAGCCCAGTATCGACCCGGACTTGGGAGAGCAAGTTAGCAGAAGCTTATTTACCCCTGCTTCCTCTCTCCCTCTGTGAGCATACACTTGAAGGTGGCATGACTCTGACAGAATCATGTTGACCTCTGACATGGATGTCCAGGCTGCTGCATTTCATGCTGAGCCCAACTTCAAGCATGAACTACAGATAACAAGCTTACCTCCTTAGCGGTTAAGGAAAGATAACTGGTCAGTTCATCAGTAGTCTCAACAATGTCACAAATGAACACCCTGGCCCAGAAAGCAGAGAAGCCTCTGGAATAGTAGCTTCTCACTGCCTCTTGGTCACTCAAAGTATTATACTTGCTCTGAATTCTCTTGTCTCTGCTTTCAATGAGCAGAAGAAAAACACAGTCCTGTCCCTGGTTCCTGCAAAACATCCCTCTCCCCTCCAGCCAGGTTTAATTGCAAACCTGAAGGAAGTATTGTGACAGGAGCCTCTGCATTTTTCTGATAAGGTACAGTTTTTCATTTCCCCCAGGCTTTATGATCCTCAAGGGTGGGAAAGTGCTGACAGTGCACATCAATGACCAGAGGTGCTGACTCTCCAAGTGCTGATTTTTCTAAAGGAAGGAAGGCAGAGAAAAGCTAAGAATTAAAATTGTGGTGAGGAAGAAAGCGTGGCCATGGCAACTGATTTGGATACTTGAAGAGGGAGAAAGCCTTCAAAAGGAACCAGTGTATCTCTATCTAAGTCAGTGCCAATTAAAGAGAAAGATAAAAATGCTCAGTTACCATGCTTTTATTGTTGGGAAAGGCTTGGTGTTTACCTCCCTCCTAAAGTAGGAGTACTATGATTGCGGTTATGCCTGCTACTACTTCTGCCTGTTGTTGTTGTTTAGTGCCTAAGTCCTGTCTGACTCTTCGTGACCCTGGACACTAATTGACTGGGCTCCTCTGTTCGTGGAATTTTCCCAGCAAGAATACTGGTGTGGGTTGCCATTTCCTTTTTCAAGGACTCTTCCCAATCCAGGGACTGAACCTGATCTCTGCACTGGCAGGCAGATTCTTTACCACTGAGCCACCAGGGAGGATCAGTAAAAGTAATAATGGTAGTTACTATCTACAGAGTTGATTCCTATAACCAAGCTTTTTTAAAATTAATTTTATTAGAATATAGTTGACTTACAATGCTGTGTTAGTTTCTGCTGTACAGCAAAGTGGGTCAGCTATACATACACATAAACCCACTCTTTTTAAAATTCATTTCCAATATAGGTTATCCTAGAGTACTGAGTAGAGTTCCCTGTACTATATAGTAGGTCCTTTTAAGTTAACTATCCTGGCCTGGAGAATCCCCATGGACAGAAGAGCCTGGCGGGCTACAGTCCATGGGGTGCGAAGAGTCAGACATGACTAAGCACAGCACAGCACACTGTGTATATGAGAGGCTTCCCAGGCGGTGCCATGGTAAATAATCGGTCTGTCAGTGCAAGAGACAAGAGATGCAGGTTTGATCCCTGGGTTGGGAAGATCCCCTGGAGTAGAAAATGGTAACCCACTTCAGTATTCTTGCCTGGGAAATCCCATAAACAGAGGAGCCTGGTGAGCTACAGTCCACGGGATGGCAGTCGGACACAACTGAGCATGCAACGTGCACACACACAGCGTATATATGTCGATTGCAATCTCCTAATTTATCCCTCACTCCCACTCCCCTTGGTAACCATAAATTTGTTTTCTGTATCTGTGATTCAATTTCTGTTTTGTAAATAGGCTTATTTGTACCGTTTGTTAAAGATTCCACATATAAGCAATGCTATATGATGTTTGTCTTTCTCTGCCTGACTTTACTGCATGTAATTGCGTTTTTACATTTATCATCCAAGTAGTTCTTACACGTTGCTCTGATATAAGCACAATCACCATCCCCATCCTCAAGAAATTGAGTCTTAGAAAGATTCAGTAACTTCCCAAAGGCCAACAAGCAAATAAGTGGTAGCGCAATATTGTAGCCATCTAAACCCAGTCCTCTAGCTCTGCTGCCCCAGCTCAGTGTGACCAGAATCACTGAATATGAGGTCGTACTTGGTCCTTCAGGCTTCTGAGGCAAAAGCCAGCTAGCAAATCTACCCTCTATTGAGAACTTGCCACTATGGAATGAGCATCAATGCCTAACATGTTTGTCATAGTCCAACCTCCTCCTCTAAAGCGTGCCCCACTTGTAACACTGCTTATGACAGCTATAATTACACATTCAGTCAAGATTAGCAAATTTCATTTTTTAAAAAGCCTTTCTGTCTTGCTGTGGCCTTATCACAAAAAACTCTCAGTCTTCTCTGAGATTTCTAACAACTCAGCCAATCCTCTGAAGGATGTAGGAGCCTGAGTGCAAAATCTCTTGTTTCCAAGGTTTTCAGTTCAGTCAGTTCAGTCACGCAGACATGTCTGACTCTTTGCGACCCAATGTACTGTAGCACACCAGGTTTCCCTGTCCATCACCAACTCCTGGAATGTACTCAAACTCATGTCCATCACGTTGATGATGCCATCCAAACATCTCATTTTCTGCCATCCCTTTCTCCTCCCACCTTCAATCTTTCTCAGCATAAGGGTCTTTTCCAATGAGTCAGTTCTTAGCATCAGGTGGCCAAAGTATTGGAGTTTCAGCTTCAGCATCAGCCCTTCTAATGAATATTTAGGACTGATTGTCTTTAGGATTGACTGGTTGGATCTCCTTGCAGTCCAAGGGACTCTCAAGAGTCTTCTCCAATACCACATTTCAAAAACAGCAATTCTTTGGTGCTCAGCTTTCTTTATAGTCCAACTCTCACATCTACACATGACTACTGGAAAAACCATAGCTTTGACCAGACTGATCTTCGTTGACAAAGTAATGTCTCTACTTTTTAATATGCCATCTAGGATGATCATAGCTTTTCTTCCAAGGAGCAAGCATCTTTTAATTTCATGGTGGTAGTCACCATCTACAGTGATTTTGGAGCCCCCCCAAATAAAGTCTCTCACTGTTTCCATTGTTTCCCCATCTTTTTGGTATGAAGTGATGGGACTGGATGCCATGATCTTAGTTTTCTGAATATTGAGTTTTAAGCCAACTTTTCCACTTTTCTCTTTCATTTCATCCAGAGGCTTTTTAGTTTTTCTTTGTTTTCTGCCATAGGGGTGGTGTCATCTGGATATCTAAGGTTATTGATATTTCTCCTGGCAATCTTGATTCCAGCTTGTGCTTCCTCTAGCCCAGCATTTCTCATGATGTACTCTGCTGCTGCTGCTGCTGCTGCTAAGACGCTTCAGTCATGTCCAACTCTGTGCGACCCCATAGATGGCAGCCCACCAGGCTCCCCCATCCCTGGGATTCTCCAGGCAAGAACACTGGAGTGGGTTGCCATTTCCTTCTCCAATGCATGAGAGTGAAAAGTGAAAGTGAAATCTCTCAGTCGAGTCCGACCCTTAGCGACCCCATGGACTGTAGCCTACCAGGCTCCTCCATCCATGGGATTTTCCAGGCATGAGTACTGGAGTGGGATGCCATTGCCTTCTCCAGATGTACTCTGCATATAAAGTTAAATCAGCAGGGAGACAGTATACAGCTTTGACGTACTTCTTTCCCTATTTGTAACTAGTCTGTTGTTCTGTGTCCAGTTCTAACTATTGCTTCTTGACCTGAATACAGATTTCTCAGGTCTGGTATTCTCATCTCTTTAAGAATTTTCCACAGTTTATTGTGATCCACACAGTCAAAGGCTTTGGCATAGTCAATAAAGCAGAAATAGATGTTTTTCTGAAACTCTCTCGCTTTTTCAACGATCCAGCAGATGTTGGCAATTTGATCTATGGTTCCTCTCCCTTTTCTAAATCCACTTTGAACATCTGGAAGTTTACGGTTAATGTATTGTTGAAGTCTAGCCTGGAGAATTTGGAGCATTACTTTGCTAGCGTGTGAGATGAGTGCAATTGTGCGATAGTTTGAGCATTCTTTGGCATTGCCTTTCCTTGGGATTGGAATAAAAATATACCTTTTCCAGTCCTTTGGCCACTGCTGAGTTTTCCAAACTTGCTGCATATGGAGTGCAGCACTTTCACAGCATCATCTTTCAGGATTTGAAATAGCTCAACTGGAATTCCATCACCTCCACTAGCTTTGTTTGTAGTGATGCTTCCTAAGTCCCACTTGACTTTGCATTCCAGGATGTCTGGCTCTAGGTGAGTGATCACACCATCATGGTTATCTGGGTCATGAAGATCTTTTTTTGTATACTTCTTCCGTATATTCTTGCCATCTCTTCTGAATATCTCCTGCTTCTATTAGGTCCATACAATTTGTCTTTTATTGTGCTCATCATTGCATGAAATGTTCCCTTGATATCTCCAATTTTCTTGAAGAGATCTTAGTCTTTCCCATTCTGTTGTTTTCCTCTATTTCTTTGCATTGATCACCGAGGAAGGCTTTCTTATCTCTCCTTGCTATTCTTTGGAACTCCTCATTCAAATGGGTATATCCTGCATTTTCTCCTTTGCCTTTCACTTCTCTTCTTTTCACAGCTGTTTGTAAGGGCTCCTCAGACAACCATTTTGTTTTAGGCATTTCTTTTTCTTGGGGATGGTCTTAATCACTGTCTCTTGTACAATGTCACAAACTTCCATCCATATTTCTTCAGGCACTCTATCAGATCTAATCCCTTGAATCTATTTGTCATTTCCAGTGTATAATCATAAAGGATTTGATTTAGGTCATACCTGAATGGTCTAGTGGTTTTCCCTACTTTCTTCAATTTACCTCTGAATTTGGCAATAAGGAGTTCATGATCTGAGCCACAGTCAGCTTCTGGTCTTGTTTTTGTTGATTGTATGGAGCTTCTCCATCTTTGGCTCCAAGGAATATAATTAATCTGATTTCGGCATTGACCATCTGGTGACGTCCATGTGTAGAGTCTTCTCTTGTGTTGTTGGAAGAGGGTGTTTGCTATGACCAGTGCGTTCTCTTGGCAAAACTCTGTTAGCCTTTGACATGCTTCGTTTTGTACTGCAAGGCCAAATTTGCCTGTTACTCCAGGTATTTCTTTACTTTCTACTTTCGCATTCCAGTTCCCTATAATGAAAAGGACATCTTTTTTGGGTGTTCGTTCTAGAAGGTCTTGTAGGTCTTCATAGAACCATTCAACTTCAGCTTCTTCAGCATTACTGGTCAGGGCATAGACTTGGATTATGTAATACTGAATGGTTTGCCTTGGAAATGAACAAAGATCATTGTGTCATTTTTGAGATTGCATCCAAGCATTGTATTCAGACTCTTTTGTTGATTATGATGGCTACTCCATTTCTTCTAAGGGATTCTTGCCCACAGTAGTAGATATAATGGTCATCTGAGTTAAATTCACCCATTCCAGTCCATTTTGTTCGCTGATTCCTAAAATGTCAATGCTCACTCTTGCCATCTCCTGTTTGACCATTTCCAATTTGCCTTGATTCATGGACCTGACATTCCAGGTTCCTATGCAATATTGCTCTTTATAGCATCGGACTTTATTTCCATCACCAGTTGCACCCACAGCTGGGTGTTGTTTTTGCTTTGGCTCCGTCTCTTCATTCTTTCTGGAGTTTTTTCTCCACTGATCTCCAGTAGCATATTGGGCACCTACTGACTTGGGGAGTTAATCTTTCAGTGTTCTATCTTTTTGTCTTTTCATACTGTTCATGGGGTTCTCAAGGCAAGAATAGTGAAGTGATTTGTCATTCCCTTGTCCAGTGGACAACATTTTGTCAGAACTCTCTGCCAATACCTGTCCATCTTGGATGGCCCTACATGGTACGGCTCATATTTCATTGAGCTAGACAAGGCTGTGGTCCATGTGATCAATTTGGTTAGTTTTCTGTGATTGTGGTCTTAATAGCATTGAAATTATGACCCCGGGCACAGTCTACTCCAGGACATAAAAAGCTGCTTCTCTCTACCTTGTGCTCTCTTCAACAAAAGTGATAACTAAAAACAAAAAGAAAAAACAAACAAACAAAAAAATCTGTCAAACTGTGGGAGAGCAAGCCAATCAAATTCTTTGTTTTGTGGAGAGAAGAGTATGGTAAATGGTATAATATTGATATGAAGCATTTTTCAAAGTTTCAAGTGCTGGGTTATGCCTATCTTTTTAGGAGTGTCAATTTCAAATTACAAGTGTTACTAGCCAAAACCTTTGCCTTCTCTGCCCCCTGAAGCTGAATGAGACATAGTTTGGAGGAAATATAAAGGTGGCTTTAATTCTCAGTCGGTGGAGAGGAGAACACAGTAGACTCATGCCTCAACAACTGTCCCCCAGCTCCATGTGGAGTCCAGGGATTTATATAAGGCAAGGAGGCAGCAGTCAGTGATGAGGAACAAAGGTGATATGATCTTGATTTCTTCCTCTTACATTGTTTCAAAGACAGACATAAACCAGGTCAGTAACCCAGTAATTGAGTCTTGCAGTTCGGTGGCTCTTTGGCTTTTTTCTGATATGTAACTACAAGGGGAAGGGTGTTGTAAGGGTAAACACCAGATAGGGGGTGTATTTAGCACAGAGTCAAAGGGGAAAATGTGAATTGGGCTCACTGTTTCTTTATCTTCTTTGTTCTCAGTAAAGGGAAAGAGAAAGACTCATTCCTCTTTTTTCCTTTTCAGTGCAACACGAGTAAGTAGCAAATATTTTGAGCACTCATGCACAACACCCTACACTAGTTTCAGGGAGAAATACAACACATAAAACATTGTTCTTTCAAATATCTGTTATCTAGTTTCAAACTCCCACAGTTCAATAAACAGTATAAATAGCTCCCTAAGAAATGGGTACAATTTTGAAGAGACACTCCACAGAAGATTATACAAATAGGCAATAAGCATCTGAATAGGTGCTGGACTCTGTTAATCATCAGGGAAACACAAATAAATATCTCAAGATACAACTACAGCTTCCACTAAGATGGAAAAGTCTGACAAGGTAAAGAAGAACATAGACAGGCTGAACTCACGTATATTTCCAGTGGGAATGTAAAGTGGTAAAATAACGACTTTAATTTTTAATTGTAGTTACATTTACACTTAAAATGTAAAATAACTACTTCAGAGAAGGGAGTTCTGTAGTTTTATTTTTTAAAAAAGTAAACATACATATGCTTTATGATCCAGCAATCTCACTTCCAGGTATTTACCAAAGAGACATTAAAATATATGCCTACCAAAAAACATGAACAGGAATATTCAGAGCAGTTTAATCATTTCAGCCTGGCACTGAAAACAGCCTCAGCACCTTCCATAGGAGAATGGATCAACAAACTATTCATACATACCAGGAAATTCTATTCAGCAATAAAATAGAATGAAACACTGATAATTTGACATAAATCTCAGAATGTGCTCAGTGAAAGAATCCTTATATAAAAGAATATGTGCATTCCTGTTTAGAGAAAGGTCTAGAATAGATAAAAATAATCTGTAGTAGAAACAAATCAGAACAGCACTTGCCTCAGAAACAGTGGCAGAGGGGCTTGCTGGAAAAGGAGCCTGGGACACCTTTCTGGACTGATGGTGCTGTTCTACTTTTTGATGAAAGTTTGGGTTACACAGTTGTATACTTGTACAAAAGCAGCAAGTGCACACTAATGTGGTTTTCATTGTACGTAGATTTTATCTTAAAAAGACAATTACGTGTTTATAATTCTAGTTAAAACATACTTCTGCTTAAAAAAGAAATCAAAATTTGCATAGAAACGAATGAAAATGAAAACACAACAACCCAAAACCTGTGGGACACGGTAAAAGCAGTCCTAAGGGGAAAGTTCATAGCAATACAGGCACACCTCAAGAAACAAGAAAAAAGTCAAATAAATAACCTAACTCTACACCTAAAGCAACTAGAAAAGGAAGAAATGAAGAACCCCAGGGTTAGTAGAAGGAAAGAAATCTTAAAAATTAGAGCAGAAATAAATGCAAAAGAAACAAAAGAGACCATAGCAAAAATCAACAAAACCAAAAGCTGGTTCTTTGAAAGGATAAATAAAATTGACAAACCATTAGCCAGACTCATCAAGAAACAAAGGGAGAAAAATCAAATCAACAAAATTAGAAACGAAAATGGAGAGATCACAACAGACAACACAGACATACAAAGGATCATAAGAGACTACTATCAACAATTATATGCCAATAAAATGGACAACGTGGAAGAAATGGACAAATTCTTAGAAAAGTACAACTTTCCAAAACTGGACCAGGAAGAAATAGAAAATCTTAACAGACCCATCACAAGCATGGAAATTGAAACTGTAATCAAAAATCTTCCAGCAAACAAAAGCCCCGGTCCAGACGGCTTCACAGCTGAATTCTACCAAAAATTTAGAGAAGAGCTAACACCTATCCTGCTCAAACTCTTCCAGAAAATTGCAGAGGAAGGTAAACTTCCAAACTCATTCTATGAGGCCACCATCACCCTAATACCAAAACCTGACAAAGATCCCACAAAAAAAGAAAACTACAGGCCAATATCACTGATGAACATAGATGCAAAAATCCTTAACAAAATTCTAGCAATCAGAATCCAACAACACATTAAAAAGATCATACACCATGATCAAGTGGGCTTTATCCCAGGGATGCAAGGATTCTTCAATATCCGCAAATCAATCAATGTAGTACACCACATTAACAAATTGAAAAATAAAAACCATATGATTATCTCAATAGATGCAGAGAAAGCCTTTGACAAAATTCAACATCCATTTATGATAAAAACTCTCCAGAAAGCAGGAATAGAAGGAACATACCTCAACATAATAAAAGCTATATATGACAAACCCACTGCAAACATTATCCTCAATGGTGAAAAATTGAAAGCATTTCCTCTAAAGTCAGGAACAAGACAAGGGTGCCCACTTTCACCATTACTATTCAACATAGTTTTGGAAGTTTTGGCCACAGCAATCAGAGCAGAAAAAGAAATAAAAGGAATCCAAATTGGAAAAGAAGAAGTAAAACTCTCACTATTTGCAGATGACATGATCCTCTACATAGAAAACCCTAAAGAGTCCACCAGAAAATTACTAGAAATAATCAATGACTACAGTAAAGTTGCAGGATATAAAATCAACACACAGAAATCCCTGGCATTCCTATACACTAATAATGAGAAAACAGAAAGAGAAATTAAGGAAACAATTCCATTCACCATTGCAACGGAAAGAATAAAATACTTAGGAATATATCTACCTAAAGAAACTAAAGACCTATATATAGAAAACTATAAAACACTGGTGAAAGAAATCAAAGAGGACACTAATAGATGGAGAAATATACCATGTTCATGGATTGGAAGAATCAATATAGTGAAAATGAGTACACTACCCAAAGCAATTTATAGATTCAACGCAATCCCTATCAAGCTACCAACAGTATTCTTCACAGAGCTAGAACAAATAATTTCACAATTTGTATGGAAATACAAAAAACCTCGAATAGCCAAAGCGATCTTGAGAAAGAAGAATGGAACTGGAGGAATCAACCTACCTGACTTCAGGCTCTACTACAAAGCCACAGTTATCAAGACAGTATGGTACTGGCACAAAGACAGAAATATTGATCAATGGAATAAAATAGAAAGCCCAGAGATAAATCCACGCACATATGGACACCTTATCTTCGACAAAGGAGGCAAGAATATACAATGGATTAAAGACAATCTCTTTAACAAGTGGTGCTGGGAAATCTGGTCAACCACTTGTAAAAGAATGAAACTGGACCACTTTCTAACACCATACACAAAAATAAACTCAAAATGGATTAAAGATCTAAACGTAAGACCAGAAACTATAAAACTCCTAGAGGAGAACATAGGCAAAACACTCTCTGACATACATCACAGCAGGATTCTCTATGACCCACCTCCCAGAATATTGGAAATAAAAGCAAAAATAAACAAATGGGACCTAATTAACCTTAAAAGCTTCTGCACATCAAAGGAAACTATTAGCAAGGTGAAAAGACAGCCTTCAGAATGGGAGAAAATAATAGCAAATGAAGCAACCGACAAACAACTAATCTCAAAAATATACAAGCAACTCCTACAGCTCAACTCCAGAAAAATAAACGATCCAATCAAAAAATGGGCCAAAGAACTAAATAGACATTTCTCCAAAAAAGACATACAGATGGCTAACAAACACATGAAAAGATGCTCAACATCACTCATTATCAGAGAAATGCAAATCAAAACCACTATGAGGTACCATTTCACACCAGTCAGAATGGCTGCGATCCAAAAGTCTACAAATAATAAATGCTGGAGAGGGTGTGGAGAAAAGGGAACCCTCTTACACTGTTGGTGGGAATGCAAACTAGTATAGCCACTATGGAGAACAGTGTGGAGATTCCTTAAAAAACTGGAAATAGAACTGCCTTATGATCCAGCAACCCCACTGCTGGGCATACACACTGAGGAAACCAGAAGGGAAAGAGACACGTGTACCCCAATGTTCATCGCAGCACTGTTTATAATAGCCAAGACATGGAAGCAACCTAGATGTCCATCAGCAGATGAATGGATAAGAAAGCTGTGGTACATATACACAATGGAGTATTACTCAGCCATTAAAAAGAATACATTTGAATCAGTTCTAATGAGGTGGATGAAACTGGAGCCTATTATACAGAGTGAAGTAAGCCAGAAGGAAAAACATAAATACAGTATACTAACGCACATATATGGAATTTAGAAAGATGGTAACAATAACCCGGTGTACGAGATAGCAAAAGAGACACTGATGTATAGAACAGTCTTATGGACTCTGTGGGAGAGGGAGAGGGTGGGAAGATTTGGGAGAATGGCAATGAAACATGTAAAATATCATGTAGGAAACGAGTTGCCAGTCCAGGTTTGATGCATGATGCTGGATGCTTGGGGCTGGTGCACTGGGACGGCCCAGAGGGATGGTATGGGGAGGGAGGAGGGAGGAGGGTTCGGGATGGGGAACACATGTATACCTGTGGCGGATTCATTTTGATATTTGGCAAAACTAATACAATTATGTAAAGTTTAAAAATAAAATAAAATTGGAAGAAAAAAAAAAAAAGATACTTCTGCTGAACTGTTTAATAGAAGGTGAACTGATATCTTCAATTTATTTTAAGTGTATCAAGAAATGAGATGAACTAAGTAAGGATTAACAAAAGGATAGATAAGTGGATAAGTATATGATAAACAAATGTAATAAAACAATGATAAGACAGTAAAAACCAATTTAATGGTGGACACATGTGTGGTAACAGTAAAATTCTTTGATCTTCACCATATGTTTGAAAACACACAAAATAAAATGTTGGAAACAACATGTTTCAATTTTTCAGTATTTACATGAAATGGTTAAGGAGAATGCATGTAAGAAGGAAGGAAAGAGAAAAAGTGATCAAGAAACAATAGCTTGGTAGACATTATCTTCTGTACATATTTAGTTTCCATTTGTGCACGCATGCTCAGTCTCTTCAGTCCTGTCTGCCTCTTTGTGACGCTATGGCCTGCAGCCCTCCAGGCTCCTCAGTCCATGGGATTTTCCAGGCAAGAATACTGAAGTGGGTTGCCATGCCCCCACTCCAAGGGGTTTTTCTGACCCAGGGATGGAACCTACGTCTCCTGCATTGCTGGCAGATTCTTTACCACTGCACCACCAGGGAAGCCTAGTCTTGTTCAGTTGCTACACAGTCTTTGTCACACATTTAACAGCTATTTATTGAGTTTCTACTATGTACCTACCCTTATGCTAGACAGATTCAGACCCATTGACTGATTGATTTCAAAAAGCTTAGGATACAGTTGGCATCCAAAGTTTGATATACATAAGTCCTTAAGCAGACACTATCATCCTACAATATTTTCTCAGTTTCTAAATTTGGAATCTTTTTAATACTTGAAAAGTGAAAGTAGGGGAATGATCAAATTAACCAACTGTACTGTGATGCTGAAAGCAATTATATATTTATTTCATATAATATTTATATATATATAATTAAAAACATATATTATATATATATGTTTATTATAAGGCAAAAAGGCATGACATTTGCTAAATTATTTTAATAGAGCACTCTGTCCATTTAGGGAGTTAAATTTAAAATATCATGATAAAATCATAATAATTATGATGTTTAGGTTACTTCATATAAACCTGTAACTTCAAATGCTATTGATGACTCCCAAATAGATATTTTTGCCCAAAGGTTTATTTCTGAGTTTCAGAAACTTGAAAACACCCTGTTAGACATTTCTACTAGATAGTCCTCAAGCATTTCAAATTCAAAAGGTTCAAATATAAACATAATATTTTCTCCCATAGAGCTGCTTTACCCTCAGTACATTTTAGACTAGTTATCCATCCTAGTCCCAAATTAAGAATGAAAGAGTTAACCTAGTCCCCTGATCCATACTTATTCACTACTATCAATCAGTATCTAATACTATTTATTCTAAGTTCTAAAAATCTTAAAAAATTTGTTTTTATTATTATAGAAATACAAATTAAAACTACAATAAGGAATCACCTCACACTGGTCAGAATGGCTGTCAGCAAAAAATCTACAAATAATAAATGCTGGAGAGGATGTGGAGAAAACGGAACCCTCTTCACTGTTGGTGGGGATATAAATTGATACAGCCACTACAGAGAACAGTGTGGAGATTCATTAAAAAACTAGGACTAGAACTCCCATATGACCTCACAATCCCACTACTGGGCATATACCCTGAGAAAACCATAAATGAAAAGATTCATGTACTCCAGTGTTCATTGCAGCACTATTACAATAACTAGGACATTAAAGCAACCTAGATGTCCATTGACAGATGAATGGATAAAAAAGTCATGGTACATATATATGATGAAATATTACTCAATCATAACAATGAACATATTTAAAAATGAACACATTTGAATAAGTCCTAATCAGGTGGATGAAACTAGAGCCTATTAAACACAGTGAAGTAAGTAAAAAAAAAAGAGAAACAAATATCATGTATTAATGTGTAGATATGGAATCTAGAAAGATGATACTGATGAACCTATTCACAGGGCAGCAATAGAGAGACAGATATAGAGAACAGATTTGTGGACATAGTGGGGGAAGTTGAGGGTGAGACAAATTGAGAAAGTAGTATTGAAACATATACATTACCATATGTAAAATATATAGCCAGTGAAAATTTGCCCTATGACACAAGGAGCTCAAATCAGGTGCTCTGTGACAACCAAGAGGGATGGGATGGAATGGGAGGTGGGAGGGAGGGGACATCTGAGTACTAACAGCTGATTCATGTTGATGTATGGCAGAGACCAACAATATTGTAAAACAATTATCCTCCAATTAAAAATTACTTTTTAAAAAGTTTGTTTTCTTATAATAAAAATAATGCTAGCAAAGAAAATTTGGAAAATATAGGAAAACAATAAGAAATATAATTGCTTATGATTTTACTATATAATAGATAAAGTGCCATGTTTTACTGCTAGTCCTATTCTTTCCTAAATATAGACCTCTATGGAAGGCTTCTTTTTTCCTCTTAGTAAATATATAAATGATTTAGTACCCTGCTTTAAAAATTTTAATGCTATATCATAACTTGTTTTCAATCATGCCATTTGGTCATTGTAAACTATTTTTAAATGGCTATAAAATTCTTAATTATCTAATGTTCCAACTGCCACACTCTGCCATCAGGTCCATTTACTTTTTCTGCATTATTATGAAAAAAATTTTTTTTTTATCCTGTGTCCTCTAAAATCTGTAATCTACACTGAGCTATGGCTTCCCCAGTGGCTCAACAGTAAAGAATCTGCCTGCAATGCAGCGGACGCCAGAGACAAGGGTTCAGTCCCTGGGTTGGGAAGATCCCCTGGAGGAATGCATGGCAACCCACTCCAATATTCTTACCTGTAGAATCCCATGGACAGAGGAGCCTGGCAGGCTACAGTTCATGGGGAAGCAGAGTCGGACACAATTGAAGTGACTTAGCAGGCTCACACATTGAGCTATAGTCAGCATTCAAACTCAAAAATGATTCACTGCCATTCTTAAAAAAACCTTTGTATCCAACCAAGATAGAAGGAAGGTAACTAATTAACTCTTCTGCTTGAAAAAGTGAAAATACTCAATAGAATATGTAAAACATATTTTAAAACACTGGACATGATATCGGACAAAACAGTTATGCCCATGATAGGGAAACAAAAGGACTAATCCCTATGATTGCCCAATTCTATTGTTTGGGAAGTGTTTCCAGGCTGTGACCCAAGATGGGGAAACCCAAGCAAACTCTGGAGATCTTATAGAATGAAGTAGATGGAGTTGAGAGTTCAGGGAGGTCAGTGTGACTGAAGTTTACAGAATAGAGTACTAAAGAAAAGACAGCTGAAAAGAAGACTCTAGATATCTTTAGAGGAAACCCCTTGAGTATTCATCAATGTTCTAATTAGCACACACATAGAAAGACACTATCTGAGGCTAAGGAAAGAGTTGCTTGAAAAGATAAGGGGAATTTTTTTTTTTTTTTTTGGAATACAAATAGATCTGGGAATAGTACTGTTCCCATGGGCCAGAATAGAACACCCCATAATTCTCAGAGTATCAGGTAAAGTAGAATTTAGTAGAAAAATCCTACAAAATCTTACCCAAAAAAAGTAGGAAAGAAAAATTTTTGCCTCATTGAAGTGAGTTTCAGTCATGTCTAACTCTTTGTGACCCCATGTACTGTAGCCTACCAGGCTTCTTGGTTTCTCTGACCATCGGAATTCTCCAGGCAAGAATACTGGAATGGGTAGCCATTCCCTTCTCCAGGGGATCTTCCCAACCCAAGAATCAAACCTGGGTCTCCTGCATTGCAGGCAGATTCTTTACCATCTGAGTCACTAGGGAAGCCCTTTGTCTCATTAATGGGCAAAAAGAAAAAAAAAAAAAAAGAGTTTGAGTAAACATTAATCTGACCCTGCCTAACAAAGATGTAAATCAAATTCCAAAAAGATTACATGATTTCCATGGAACTTAACTATGACCCAGAATAAAGTTCAAGAAAACTTTTTAAGAATGAAAAAAATTTTTTTCTCACCAATAAAGTAAATGACAATTTCTATTATCTAATAAAAATTACTGGACATACAAATAAACAGGAATGTATAACTCAAACTGAAGAGAAAGTGAAGTGAAGTCGCTCAGTCGTGTCCAACTCTGTGCGACCCCATGGAGCCTACCAGGCTCCTCGGTCCATGGGATTTTCCAGGCGAGAGTACTAGAGTGGGTTGCCATTGCCTTCTCCACAGAAGGCAATGCCAAAGAATGCTCAAACTGCCATACAATTGCTCTTATCTCATACGCTAGTAAAGTAATGCTCAAAACTCTCCAAGCCAGGCTTCAACAGTATGTGAACCATGAACTTCCAGATATTCAAGCTGGTTTTCGAAAAGGCAGAAGAACCAGAGACCAAATTGCCAATATCCGCTGGATCATAGAAAAAGCAAGAGAGTTCCAGAAAAATATCTATGTCTCCTTTATTGACTATGACAAAGTCTTTGACTGTGGATCACAATAAACTCTGGAAAATTCTGAAAGAGATGGGAATACCAGACCAGCTGACCTGCCTCTTGAGAAATCTGTATGCAGGTCTGGAAGCAAGTTAGAACTGGACATGGAACAACAGACTGGTTCCAAATAGGAAAAGGAGTACTTCAAGGCTGTATATTATCACCCTGCTTATTTAACTTATATGCAGAGTACATCATGAGAAATGCTGGGCTGGAAGAAGCACAAGCTGGAATCAAGATTGCTGGGAGAAATATCAATAACCTCAGATATGCAGATGACACCACCCTTATGGCAGAAAGTGAAGAAGAACTAAAGAGCCTTTTGATGAAAGTGAAAGAGGAGAGTGGAAAAGTTGGCTTAAAGCTCAACATTCAGAAAACTAAGATCATGGCATCCAGTCCCATCACTTCATGGCAAATAGATGGGCTGACTCTATTTTTGGGGGCTCCAAAATCACTGCAGATGGTGCCTGCAGCCATGAAATTAAAAGACGCTTACTCTTTGGAAGGAAAGTTATGACCAACCTACACAGCATATTAAAAAGCAGACACATTACTTTGTCAACAAAGGTCTGTCTAGTCAAATCTATGGTTTTTCCACTAGTCAAGTATGGACATGAGAGTTAGACTATAAAGAAAGCTGAGTGTCAAAGAATTGATGCTTTTGAACTGTGGTGTTGGAGAAGACTCTTGAGAGTCCCTTGGACTGCAAGGAGATCCAACCAGTCCATCCTAAAGGAGATCAGTCCTGGGTGTTCATTGGAAGGACTGATGTTGAAGCTGAAATTCCAATACTTTGGCCACCTGATGCAAAGAGCTGAATTTTTCTGAAATTTTCTACTAAATTCTACTTTACCTGATACTCTGAGAGTATCATTTGAAAAGACCCGATATGGGAAAGATTGAAGGCAGGAGGAGAAGGGGACAACAGAGGATGAGATGGTTGGATGGTATCACCAACTCAATGGACATGAGTTTGGGTAAACTCTGGGAGCTGGTGATGGACAGGGAGGCCTGGCATGCTGAGGTCCCAAAGAGTCGGACATGACTGAGCAACTGAACTGAAGAGAAAAATTAATAAATGAAAAACTGTATTATACAGATGATAGAAATCTTAGGCAAGAACATTAAGACAGCTATTATAACTTCATTTATAATGGTAACAAACCAAGACAACACAAATTGGTATCAGTAGGTAAACAGATAAACAAATTGTGGCATATTCATATAATAGAATATTATACAATATCGATGAATATAAAAATATTCTGAATGAAAATCTAGACTTAAAACATACATAACTGTGTCATTTCTTATAAACTTCTAGAAAATGCAAACTAATCTATAGCAAGGAAACAGATTACAAACTTTCAGCAGGAAATTTTGGGGGTGATGAGTATGTCCATTATTGTGACTGTATTGAATGGTTTTATGAGTATGCGGATTCTTGAAAAAGTTTTTCAGATTGTACCTTCTAATGATGCCTGGTTTTTATAATATAAGAGAAACAAAAAGAAAGAGGAGAGAATACAGTAGACCAGATTAGACTAGATTGAGGGAGAAAGGGAAAGAGGAATAGAGGGAAGGGGGAAGAGACTGTCCTTTGTGCCTCCTTAGAGCTTTCAGACTAACACACAAAGTCTTTAAAACAAATTGGTGTCCTTCCATGAATGGCTCTTGTTTCTTTCTACAGTCTCATCTATCACAACTCTAACTCCTATATATTTCCAATTTCTTTCACTGCATCTAGATTCTAGTTTACATCATTTAAAGTTTGTTATCCACAATGGTCCCTAAAAGTTGTATTTGTCTTTCAATGATCAGTGTTAGCTGTCCTTCCACTGAGATGCTACTCTCAGGCTGAGTTAGTTACTCCTGCAGTGCTCCTGGAGCAAAAATTCATAGCTCTGACAAAACATCCTTCACTTCATTTGATCACTGTTGACTCACTTGTTGGTCTCCTTTTACTGAGAAAATCCTGAAGAAAAAAATCTTATGCACCCCTAGTCTCTCCATATCTTGTATAGTGTGTAGTACATAGTATGCACCTAACATAATCTGACATAATTTAATGCAACATGAAGGAATGGGCCTAATTATGTTAATGTATACTCCTTTCCACTGGTGTCCTTTCATTACCATAGCATATTATTATAAAGTCCTAAAGAGAGTCATAGTTATTTATCTCAACATTTATATTGGGATAAAAGGGAACAGATTAGTATAAGGATAAAAGAGAATACATTAAAATATGCATGAGTATATTAAAAATGTCATCACATGATAGAAAAACATCTTACCTTCAAGGTTTGTAAGAGGCTACACAGGCTCATTGTAGAATGATTTGCCAAACAAATAGAATGTCTATGTAGATTTTTATAAGGATGTCCTGATTGACTTTTATCTGTTTTCAACAAACACAGCATCAACAATAAGACTTAATGGAGTGTGCTGCATGAGAAAGAGCTAAGAAACTGCTTCTTTGAGGGCAGGTACTTACTTATGAACCCTTGAAACCCAAAATTAAGTCTGGCTCACAATTTTGCTGTGTGAAAGTGTCTGACAAACACGAAGTAAATGAATTTAGTTCTCACAACCATCCCCAGTGGGAATTATAAAGAAGTGAAGAGAATTCTCTGGGATAAAAAGATTTTTCATCAGCCTGTTTTTCTGTTTTTGACAGTGTTTATGAACTACTCACAAAATATGCCTTTACTGTAAACAGGTATTTTGTTGCCCACTTATGCTTAGGAGACACATTTCCTGGAACAGGCTAGAATGAACCCAGTTGTACTGTTTCTGCATGATCCCAAATGGAAGATCAATATGAAAAGAAGTTTTGAAATGTCATTGGACTGGATGCTAAATGTACTCCATTGTGAAATGAACCCGAGAGTACAGCCACTTAAGATATTGTTCTGTGTCATTTAGGTCAGACAGCAGATGCAGAAGAGAAAATGCAAGTAAAGAATATTTTAAGCTAAGCTTTAAAAATATAGCTAAGAACACTTGGGTGAGGATGTGTGAATTTCAGGCACTATGGGAAGAGGTGCAAATTAAAATCTAGCTGGTAAATCCCTCCAGAACAGGTTGTTTCTTCCTCTTGAAAAACACAAAGAAGAAATCATGTATCAAGGAAAGCCAAATCCTTTTAAAGCTTCTGTTAGTAGTAGGTTCATTTATTTCTCCCCTGAGCAAGCATCATCGGATTCAAATAAAAGGCTTGAGGCATGTTCGGTAGATGATAATAAATGATGAAGAATCTATCTAGCAAAGCTACAGTGGAAAATCAGAATGGTAAGGTTACTTTTACAAACATTTATTTAATAAAGGCATGCATAGAAACCTGAAGGCAAAAAAAAAAAAGGTTGACAGAAAATAATTATGATATACCTAGGGGCATCTTTCAATATCTATTTCAAACGGATGGGAACTGAAGAAAAAAAAAAAAAAACAAAACAGCAAATGAAATCCTCATCAGTCAATCATAAGAAACATGAAAAGTAGCAACATGGAAATATCACTCATCTTCTGCATACACAGAGATAAGGGGAAGTCTCTTTCACAGAGTTTTATTTCCAGTCATGGAAATAAATTTAGAATAACTGAAAAGAAAACAACAACTGTTTCAGTCTGAAACACAGCCCAAGACTTCCACCTGTTACCTATCTCTAAATAGGTTCTTTAAAAAGAGAAGCTGATAGTAATTCAACCATTTTCTCTCTTTCAGACACGATTAAAATATATAAAGAATTTAAAGTGCACTGTAATGGAAGACGCACATGTGTTCATATTAAGCAACAGTGGCATGCGTGTGTTTTTGGGTGTGTGTCAATTAGTATCTCATTTCATTGTGGATCACTTTTGCTCCTGAATTTATGTGCCACTTAAATTATAGAAGAAAACATTGCAGAAATGACTCATGACATCAGGCATCTTCTCATACAACCAAGCTTAGAGGATAGGTAAAAGAATCTAAATGCTAAAAAGCTTTTCTGCAGTGTCAGTAGCAATTCCAGAAGCCTGTACTCTTTGAAGCATTTATTCTTCAACCCAAAAGGGCATGAAGTGGCAAATTTTGAAACAGTAATAACTTAAAATATTTTTTAGAAACCACAGTCTCCTCTTTAGTGGCACTATGCATAGAAACTAGCTTTTCTCTCATCAACATCACATGCTTTAGGCAGGAGAAGGGTAGAAGACAGATTTTTCGGTAGCTACCATGCTCTGGGCATGAGACCCAGCATTCTGAAGACATAATTTGGAGCACCCTGAGTCAAGTATGATCATCCTTTTATGGCTGAGTACTGAGACTAAGGGACTCTAGCCCAAGTTGACCAACTTGGTAAACAGCAGCCTGGGAGTAAAGCCCAGTCAGTCTGACCTCCAAAACCAAGATTATAAACTGTACACCAATCAGTTAAATTATAGGTCCTGTTTATGTTTCCAATGTGGTTTTATTCCAACAAGTTAACCATCCAGATCAACTTTCACAGAGAGTCCTTCCTTACAGTTCCTAGACTGTGCTTTTCTGCAGTCCCAAATGCCAAGCAAACATTAATCAAAACATCTTTCTTGTTTTTGTTCAGTTGCTAAGTCATGTCCAGCTGTTTGTGATCTCATGGACTGTGGCATGCCAGGCTTCCCTGCCCTTCACTATCTCCCAGAGTTCACTCAAATTCATGTCCATTGAGTTGGTGATGCTGTCTAACCATCTCATCCTCTGCCGCCCCCTTTTCCTTTTGCCTTCAATTTTTCCCAGCATCAGGGTCTTTTCCAACAAGTCAATCAAAATGTTGAGCACATTAAATTATGCAATAAATTCTCTCTAGAATGTAAGGGCTGTGAAGGGTGGGACCACAGGGTTTTTTTTTTTTTTTTTCCGTATTCTAAGAACTCAGTGGAAATGGCACCCACTCCAGTGTTCTTGCCTGGAGAATTCCAGGGATGGAGGAACCTGGCAGGCTACAGTCAATGGGTCACAAAGAGTTGGACACAATTGAGCAACTAACACACATACAAGCACTTAGTGGAGTATCAGTAATGTAGATGTTCAACAACTATTCAGTGATTTATAAGTGAACAGAGGGTTGATTAGATCAAGAATTTCTAAACTGTGCTCCACAGAACTCTTTAGAACTCACTAATGGGCGAGCTACCCCACACTCGAGGTCAGGGCGGCGGCCAAGAGGAGCTACTTCACATTCAAGGTCAGGAGGGGTGGCTGTGAGGAGATACCCCTCATCCAAGGTAAGGAGCAGAGGCTGTGCTTTGCTGGAGCAGCCTTGAAGAGATACCCCACGTCTAAGAAAACCCAAGTAAGATGGTAGGTGTTACGAGAGGGCATCAGAAGGCAGACACAAGAAACCGTAATCACAGGAAACTAGCCAATCTGATCACACGGACCACAGCCTTGTCTAACTCAATGAAACTAAGCCATGCCATGTGGGGCCACCCAAGATGGTGGTCATGATGGAGAGGTCTGACAGAACGTGGTTCGCTGGAGAAGGGAATGGCAAATCACTTCAGATTTCTTGTCTTGAGAACCCCATGAACAGTATGAAAAGGCAAAATGATAGGATACTGAAAGGGGAACTCCCTGGGTCAGTAGGTGCCCAATATGCTACTGGAGATCAGTGGAGAAATAACTCCAGAAAGAATGAAGGGATGGAGCCAAAGCAAAAACAATACCCAGTTGTGGATGCGACTGGTGATGGAAGCAAGGTCAGATGCTATAAAGAGTAATATTGCATAGGAACCTGGAATGTCAGGTCCATGAATCAAGGCAAATTGGAAGTGGTCAAACAGGAGATGGCAAGAGTGAACGTCAACATTCTAGGAAACAGCGAACTAAAATGGACTGGAATGGGTGAATTTAACTCAGATGACCATTATATCTACTACTGTGGGCAGGAATCCCTTAGAAGAAATGGAGTAGCCATCATGGTCAACAGAAGAGTCCTAAATGCAGTACTTGGATGCAGACTTAAAAATGCAGAATGATATCTATTCGTTTCCAAGGCAAACCATTCAATATCACAGTAATCCAAGCTTGTGCCCCAACCAGTAATGCTGAAGAAGCTGAAGTTGAATGGTTCTATGAAGACCTACAAGAACTTTTAGAACTAACACCCACAAAGGATGTCCTTTTCATTATAGGGGACAGGAATGCAAAAGTAGGAAGTCAAGAAACACCTGGGGTAACAGGCAAATTTGGCCTTGGAGTATGGGATGAATCAGGGCAAAGGCTATTAGAGTTTTGCCCAGAAAACGCACTGGTCATAGCAAACACCCCCTTCCAACAACACAAGAGAAGACTCTACACATGGACATCACCAGATGGTCAATGCCGAAATCAGATTGATTATATTCTTTGCAGACAAAGATGGAGAAGCTCTATACAGTAAGCAAAAACAAGACTGGGAGCTGACTGTGACTCAGATCATGAAGTCCTTATTGCCAAATTCAGATTTAAATTGAAGAAAGTGGGGAAAACCACTAGACCATTCAGGTATGAGCTAAATCAAATCCCTTATGATTATACAGTAGAAGTGAGAAATAGATTTAAGGGATTAGATCTGATAGACAGAGTGCCTGATGAACTATGGACGGAGGTTCATGACATTATACAGGAGACAGGGATCAAGACCATCCCCATGGAAAAGAAATGCAAAAGAGCAAAATGGCTGTCTGGGGAGGCCTTACAAATAGCTGTGAAAAGATGAGAAGGGAAAAGCAAAGGAGAAAAGGAAAGATATAAACATTTGAATGCAGAGTTCCAAAGAATAGCAAGGAGAGATAAGAAAGCCTTCCTCAGGAATCAATGCAAAGAAACAGAGGAAAACAACAGAATGGGAAAGACTAGAGATCTCTTCAAGACAGTTAGAGATACCAATGGAACATTTCATGCAAAGATGGGCTCGATAAAGGACAGAAATGGTATAGACCTAACAGAAATAGAAAATATTAAGAAGAGATGGCAAGAATACACAGAACTGTACAAAAAAGATCTTCATGACCAAGATAATCACGAAGGTATGATCACTCACGTAGAGCCAGACATCCTGGAATGTGAAGTCAAGTGAGCCTTAGAAAGCATCACTACGAACAAAGCTAGTGGAGGTGATGGAATTCCAGTGGAGCTATTTCAAATCCTGAAAGATGATGCTGTGAAAGTGCTGCACTCAATATGCCAGCAAATTTGGAAAACTCAGCAGTGGCCACAGGACTGGAAAAGGTCAGTTTTCACTCCAATCCCAAAGAAAGGCAATGCCAAAGAATGCTCAAACTACCACACAATTGCACTCATCTCACACACTAGTAAAGTAATGCTCAAAATTCTCCAAGCCAGGCTTCAGCAATACATGAACCATGAACTTCCAGATGTTCAAGCTGGTTTTAGAAAAGGCAGAGGAACCAGAGATCGAATTGCCAACATTGGCTGGATCATGGAAAAAGCAAGAGAGTTCCAGAGAAACATCCATTTGTGCTTTATTAACTATGCCAAAGCCTTTGACTGTGTGGATCACAATAAACTGTGGAAAATTCTGAAAGAGATGGGAATACCAGACCACCTGATCTGCCTCTTGAGAAACCTATATGCAAGTCAGGAAGCAACAGTTAGAACTGGGCATGGAACAACAGACTGGTTCCAAATAGGAAAAGGAGTATATCAAGGCTGTATATTGTCACCCTGTTTATTTAACTTATATGCATAGTACATCATGAGAAATGCTGGGCTGGAAGAAGCACAAGCTGGAATCAAGATTCCTGGGAGAAATATCAATAACCTCAGATATGCAGATAATACCACCCTTATGGCAGAAAGTGAAGAGGAACTAAAAAGCCTCTTGATGACAGTGAAAGAGGAGAGTGAAAAAGTTGGCTTAAAGCTCAACATTCAGAAAACTAAGATCATGGCATCTGGTCCCATCACTTCATGGCAAATAGAGGGGGAAACAGTGTCAGACTTTATTTTTATGGGCTCCAAAATCACTGCAGATGGTGACTGCAGCCATAAAATTAAAAGATGCTTACTCCTTGGAAGGAAAGTTATTACCAACCTAGATAGCATATTGAAAAGAAGAGATATTACTTTGCCAACAAAGGTCCATCTAGTCAAGGCAATGGTTTTTCCAGTGGTCATGTATGGATGTGACAGTTGGACTATGAAGAAGGCTGAGCACTGAAGAATTGATGCTTTTGGACTGTGGTGTTTGAGAAGACTCTTGAGAGTCCCTTGGACTGCAAGAAGATCCAACCAGCCCATTCTAAAGGAGATCAGTCCTGGGTGTTCATTGGAAGGACTGATGCTGAAGCTGAAACTCCAATACTTTGGCTACCTCATGCGAAGAGTTGAGTCATTGGAAAAGACCTTGATGCTGGGAGGGATTGGGGGCAGGAGGAGAAGGGGACGACAGAGGATGAAATGGCTGGATGGCATCACCGACTTGATGGACATGAGTTTAAGTGAACTCCAGGAGTTGGTGATTGACAGAGAGGCCTGGAGTGCTGTGATCCATGGGGTCGCAAAGAGTCAGACACAACTGAGCGACTGAACTGAACTGAACTGAATGGGAGAGTGCTTACAGGGCAAGCGTATGACCAGAACCACAGTCACCCTGTCTCCACATAACAATTTATTTGAATAAAGGAAAGTATGGTCTAATAAACATTTAGCTACAGTATTAGATGGTCACACTTTCACTTGTAAATTTACAGCACTGCTCTTACTTTTCTCTTAAAAGTCCATACCTGGAATTCAAGTCATTGAATGTATGCCAAGCATGTATGTAACTGAAGTTGCTGTGGGAAATTAGTGTTGGGGGGTATGGTATATTTCATGTGTTCTTGAATTTCATGGAAGAAAATTGTGGAACTTATGATGACATTTCCCTATGTGGTTCTTGTGGAAGGATTTCCTCATCTGATTTTCAGGAATGGTGAGAGGCCAGCATGACTGAGAGAAGACATGAGTCACCCCAATTTTGGCATTAATCATGAATTTTTTTAGCAATCATGGAAAACAATGAACTCTATTAGGGACTCTTCTCTGAGGAGGCACTTCCTAGGACCCTTAGTTGTAGGAGATTGAAATTACCCCTAAGGGAACAGTCTTCAGAAGCAGCTATCCCTGAATATTAGGAATGGGTGGGGGAATCTAGCAGTAGCTAGATAATGTGGATATTTTTACCTTCCTCTAAATGTCAGTAATTTGTAAGTAGATAAAAGTGACCAACTACAAAGACAAGGAAAGGCCAGAACATGGTTAGAGTCAGATGGCTCAGATTGGAGTTCTACTGCCCATATGCTAATAGCAGTGGGAGTGCCCACTCCTCCCTGCCCGGTGCTCCCAGGTCTTAAGGCTGTGGTATTAGGAGCCAAGATGGAGGCAAATGAAGTGAGCAGTAATTAGAGGCTAAGTCAATTGTGGCTGCATCCACTCCACAGGAACAGACGCTGGGGAGTTCATTAAAATGTATTTAACACAGAAAAGGAATAAAGTCATGAAAGAGAAATGCTTGAGTTGATGTTCTCAGGAGTGTTTCTGAGCACTGGGCACCTGTGACACTGGACACCCAGATTCAGGGCAGTTCAGCCAATAAACAATGCTGTTTCCTATCTGTGGTTTTTACCTATTATCAGTGCTGCTGGAAGGGAGCAAATGAGATGCTCTGTCTCTAGGGCCTCATACATACTCATCTGTCTTGAGATAGAGCAAGCTGCATCCCTGGTTGTTCTTGCTGTTTTTACTCTCCCTTTACAAAGCTGGGTTCGGGGGCTCCCCAGAGGGAGGTGCTAAGTGAAGAATCATCCATGACAAGTTTTTATCTTTGACTTTGTTCTAGGACTGAAGTGGCACCATCATCCACATCTTACAGAAGAGTCACCATGCAGAGGTTAGGTGACCTGCCCAGCTCCCACAGAGTAGGTGATCAGTGGGGATTTGAATGGGTTAAGTTTCACTCCGGGCCTCAGGTCTCTGATGACCATGAAACAGTCCCTTCTGATACTGCATTGCCTCCCTCTTGTTAAAGTCTTGAATATGGTGATGCTTCTAGGATGGTGTGGGAAGCTACCAAAGTCAACAGATATACAGGCCCGTGTTCAAGGGTGGATAGCTTTGTGGAAATGATTGGTGCTAATGGAGCACAAGCAAGTGCACACTGGCAAAACGACACCAATGGAGGGTGAGTGGTATGATGGCATAATGGTTGAGGGCGAGGGCTGTAGAATTATCTAGACCTGAACCCAGGTCTTGGTTCTGCTGTTTACTCACTGACCATGAGAAACTTACTTTAATTTCTTATTTGTGAAAACTTCATGGGATTGCTAACAAAAATGAGTGAAATAAATGATGTAAAGTCTTGGCACAGGGCCCAATGCATAAAAAGAGCTTTATCAAATGCCAGCTATTATTTCTGATGCTGGGAGGGATTGGGGGCAGGAGGAGAAGGGGACGACAGAGGATGAGATGGCTGGATGGCATCACTGACTCGATGGACGTGAGTCTCAGTGAACTCCGGGAGTTGGTGATGGACAGGGAGGCCTGGCATGCTGCGATTCATGGGGTCGCAAAGAGTGGGACATGACTGAGTGACTGATCTGATCTAATCTGATCTGATTATTAATGTTGCTATTATTGTATTTGCAACCATGTTTCATTATTTCATTTTATTTATTTTCTAGCAAAAACAAGTTTTGCCTATTCAGTTCTTTCTCATGATGCCATAAGACACAGCAGAGATCTTAAATGTATTGATAAATGATTGCTTCTAGAGAATTCTGAATAGAATACTTGTGAGTTAGTCACGATTACATATACTTGCATGTGCCAAAGAGTCTAGCAAAAGAGGAAATTAAACAAGAAATTTTTTAAAAGTTGATAACTAATGGTAATTTTTTTAGAAGTGATAATAGCAGTATGGCCATGAAGGAGAATGTCCTCAATCTTAGGAGATGCACACTGAAGTATTTAGAGATGAAGGAGGCCTGTGACCTCTCACAACACAGTTCTCAACAGGGCCTCCATTTCTAAACATCCTGAGAGCCTGGACATGAACGGATTTTTTTCTGCACTATCTTTTCAAGGATGTTTGTATAGTGAACAGCCTTGAAAGACAGACAATGTTTCCCTTTGAGACTAAAGTTAACCAGATTCACTTGAAGTCCTCTTATTAAAGTTTGATGTCCCTCAACTGTGACACAAGCCTATTGTGCACCCAGCCTCCACCTGAACCTGCACTGAATTACTCCTCTAGAACTTGGGGACAAGGAATTGAGGACCAGTGTGAGCAAAAAACTCATGGTGCCTGCTGTGCTGTGAGTTGTAACATTTTAGTTTCTGACCCAGAAGTCATAGGTCTTGCACCAACAAAACGTCTATGAAACTCGAGCAGACTACCTTGGTTTTCAAATACAGTACAAATCTCTCCTCAGCCTTTTTGACTTCTATTTTCACTTGGTTAAGCAAGTAAGATAAAATATGTGTCTATTGAGATTGTAAAAGTCAAGGGATGAATTACCTGTCTTACGGACATAGGTGTATTACCCTCAGCTACAAATCACTGAACTCTATACTTGAGCACATGGTCCCGTGAAAGTTCAAAGAAACCAGGTGTTGCCTGGATCTGTGTGGGTGGTCATGCAGGCACACATCCCTTAAATTTTTCTTCAGGGATATCCAGCTGTTGCTTCAGAAATGAAATTAAGTGAAAATGTACTCAAAAGGGCCACAGGGGATCTGAAGCAGCATATATGTCTGGCTTGATACTTAGAAAATAGATAAACATTTAGGTGGATAGACACATGATTTGCATACTGCTTTCACTTACTCCTTGGAAGGAAAGTTACGACAAATCTAGACAGCATATTAAAAAGCAGAGACATTACTTTGCCAACAAAGGTCCGTCTAGTCAAGGCTATGGTTTTTCCAGTGGTCATGTATGGATGTGACAGTTGGACTATAAAGAAAGCTGAGTGCTGAAGAATTGATGCTTTTGAACTGTGGTATTGGAGAAGACTTTTGAGAGTCCCTTGGACTGCAAGGAGATCCAACCAGTCCATCCTAAAGGAGATTAGTCCTGGGTGTTCATTCAAAGAACTGATGATGAAGCTGAAATTCCAATACTTTGGCCACCTGGTGCGAAGAGCTGACTCATTTGAAAAGACCCTGATGCTGGGAGGGACTGGGGGCAGGAGGAGAAGGGGATGACAGAGGATGAGATGGCTGGATGGCATCACCAACTCGATGGACATGAGTTTGGGTAAACTCCGGGAGTTGGTGATGGACAGGGAGGCATGGTGTGCTGTGATTCATGGGGTTGCAAAGAGTCAGACACGACTGAGCGACTGAACTGAACTTACTCCTTTATACACATGTTCTCCAGAGTTTCTCAGATTTTTGTTAAAGACCTACGTTGTGTCAGGTGTCATAATAAGTCTTGTAATAACAATGTAATAAGTGGGTGAGAATTATTATGAAATCTTTTCTGCAAAGAGGAAAATGAAGCATCCTGAAATTTATAGAATTTTGCCTGACACTCCAAGTGACAGAACTTGAATGTGAATTATAATAAAATCTTCAAGTCTTTCAGTAGGCCTTGGATTTTCTTTTCTAACCCATATATCACCAAGGTTACTAGGGTTAACTTTATGCTCTCCTTCTGAATTAGAAACATTTAATGCAGCAAAGATGTTACTGATGTAAAAACTACAATCTGCTATCACTTTGTTGCATATACATAACATATATTCAAAGACTAGTTTAATAATGATTTCCCACCTGGTTTGGGCAATCTATATACATTTTCATTACTTAATATTTACTTTAAAATCTGACTTTAAATAAAAATTTCAGTCATAGCTAAAAAACTTCAGCTATTTTAATAATCTTTCAATCAGTTGATTAGAGAAATTCCAAAGACAGACAAATTGAAAACAGAACCAGATCATTTTGTTGGCAGTATGCCATTTTACCAGGATACATATGTAAACATTTAGTCAATACAATCTTTGTGTCCATTCAAGTAATACCTTTTACGGAATGCTATTTTTCGTAATTGGATTTTCATCTGTCTGTGAAATGTAGCTACTGGCTTATGAAGTAAGTTCAAGCTGACCCCAGCCTAGATGTAGTCACTGACTGCCTTAGATCTGAAAAATATACCATCAACTACTGAGCCATTTGAATATTTTGGGCTGATTAATAGGGCAAACTATCTTAAAAAGATAGACTTTGCTGTATGATTTCTGATATTTTTTTCCATCAAAAGGCAAGAGAAAAATCTTAATAGCTTTTCCTTATGATATTTCATCAAATCTAAAGCAGTTAAAAGTGTAAACTGCCCAAAATGAATATAAAGTAAGAAAGAAGCCAAGAAGTAGCTCTGAAATATATACAATTGCATTTGTACAGAAAGAAAGGAGACAGAAGAAGTGAGGAAAGGAAGGAAGGAGAGAGAGGGAGAGAGAGTGAGAGTGAGGGAATAGGAGAATCTCTTACATTAATCTAATTCAACCTAACTCAATCTTAACACAACCTAATTCAATCCAATTCAACCTAATAGTAGGACTGAAGGATCAAAAAACAGTACTGTTATACTGGGAAGAGTTTTAAAAGAGTTCTCTGAATTTTATACCAAAATGTATAATACTCAATAGATAAGTACAGACATATGTAAAAAATAGCCAAAAAAGAGAAAAAAAAAAGTTTATCCTCTTACAAGACTAATGGACAGAAAATAGATTATTATATTCAACCTGATCACAGATGGGCATGTGCAGTGTTCTTCATGACTATTCTGGGATTTTTAGGAGGTAAACACACAGCAAGTCTCTAAACCACTCTGGACTTCAGACATTTTATCTGAGGAATTAAACTAGATGACTTTTCCTTCACATTCCTTCTTGTTCTGATACTACTTTTAGCTCCATGAAGGCACCCAGAAATTCAATCTCTTCATATGCCAGGAATCTTAGAACTGTTAGGAAAGATGTCCTCTAAACATTATCATAGTCCTTCAGTTTGGCCCAACTTGACTTGAAATGTCAACTTAACTTTTTACAAGTTGTCCTTTCATTTTGTAAATTAGCTTGAGCCTATAGATGTGACAAGGCTTCTCCGGTGGCTCAGTGGTAAAGAATCCACTTGCCAAGCAGGAGACTCAGGTTTGATCCCTAGGTTGGAAAGATCCCCTGGAGTTGGAAATGGCAACGCACTCCAGTATTTTTGCCTGGAGAATCCCATGAAGAGAGGAGCCTGGCAGGCTACAGTCTATGGGGTCGCAAAGAGTCAGACATGCCTAACTGACTGAACAGCAGCAGCATAGATGTGATTAAAAATTCTTTTTTGCTTTTGTTTTGATCTGGGAAGTGTGTCATTTGCTACCACTCTTACTTGGGCTATTCTACAAAGTTAAATACACTTGGTACTTACTCAAATGATGGTTTTAAAATGAAAACTCCCCCATGTTGAACAGTTTTCTTTGTGTTTGTCTGTGAGTTATGGTCTGCTCTATCCTTCTTATTCAAATATCTACGGGAATGAAAAGTAAATGGAGAGAAAGATCTGTTTGAAATGGTCTGGTTAAATAAAACAACAGTAGGACATTATAGTTTAGGAAATGTTTTTCTCATATATACAAAACATTACAGAATGTCAGGAGAGGAAATGATACAAAAATTTAACGAAAATACAGATAGCACTTAACACCAATCAACATATCTGTCTTCTCTATTCTACCATTAAGGGGACTATTCTCAGCACCTGATCCATATTAAAGCTCAACAAATGTTTGCTGAGTAAGTCATGCTCTCTCTCATTTTATAGATAGCTACGGAAGTAAAGAGATTGCACCATTTGCTCATTTATGGCAAATCCAAACTTAGAATCTAGGCCTTCTGACTCATAGTCCAGTGGTACTTTTTATATTACACAGATACAAGAATTTTGATATAGGTAACATACATAATAAAGATGAATTTAGCTATACGAGAATTTCCATTTAGAAACTGATGACTTTTAAACGTTATTAGCTCAACTGGCAATGCAACCCAGAACACCTGCTGTGCCTTCACATCATGCAGCAAAGTGGTCAGGGATTAAAGGAGCCGAGTGACTAGTTCCCAGCTGCGCTGCTGCTCTACTTCCTGTGTTCTGTGGGGATGGAGGCAGCCTAAGCGTTTTGGTTGGGAGCCTGGGTTTTAGCAGGCGCTCTACAATCCAGTGGTATTCTAGAACCCTGAGGGACCTGGTGGACCTCTTCTAGGACCTCAAAATTGGAAAAGAATTAGATGTTAGCTTACTTAACACCTCACCAAATCCACAAATCCTTTGTGCACTAACTCCTGCAGAGAGAGGTGCCCGGACGGAGCTCAAACTCCTGCTAATAGTTTGTACCACTTCACAAAGCTGCTTGAGGTAAAGGAAAGAGCTCAAGGCTTGAGTGAAAAGATACGAGTAACTATGGCAAATGTTCTGAACTTTTTCGAGCCTCTTTAGTTTGTTTGTTTGTTTTTAACTTTTTATTTTGTGTTAGAGTTTAGCCAGTGATGGACAGGGAGGCCTGGTGTGCTGCAATTCATGGGGTCACAAAGAGTCGGACACAACTGAGCTACTGAACTGAACTGAACTGATAGGCAGTTAACAATGTTGTGATTGTTTCAGGTGAACAGCAAAGGGACCCAGCCAAACATATACATGTAGCCCCTCTCCCCCAAACTCCCTTCCTATCCAGAGTCTGCTTAGTTTTTAAAATGTAGCTACTAATACCTGCCTTGCAGATTATTATGAAAATAAGACACAATAAATTATATAAAATTCTCTTACAAATTAGGCAGTCAGAAATACTCATTTCCTCCATAGATGCTTTACTAATCTATTTGGATAATTTTTTTTTTCCAGATGTATTAGTTTCTTAGGTCTGCTATAACAAATTACCACAAACTGGTAGGTTTAAACAATGCAAGTTTATTTTCTCACAGTTCTGAAGCCTAGAAGTTCCAAATCTAGATGTTGGAAGGGTCATGCCCTCTCTAAAGGTCCTAGGGGAGAATTACTCCTAGCTGCCTTCCTGGCTTCTGGTGGTTGCTGCTTGGCATTTCTTAATGCGGAAGGAGATGCGTCACTATAGTCTCTGCCTCCATCATCATATGGCATCATCCCTGGGTATCTCTGTATGGAAATTTCCCTTTTCGTTTTTAAATTACTTATTAACTTTTCACTGTCCTGGGTCTTCATTGCTGCATGAAGGCTTCCTACAGTTGTGACAAGTGAGGGCTACTGTCTAGTTGCAGTGCATGGACTTCTCATTAATGTGGCTTCTTTTGTTGTAGCTCATGGGCTCAGTAGTTGTGGTGAGTGGTCTTAATTTCCTCACAGCATGTGGAATTTTCCTGGACCAGAGATCGAGCTTATGTCCCCTGCAATGGCAGGCTGATCGCCAACCATTCGACCACCAGTGAAAGTGAAGTGAAAGTTGCTCAATCATGTCCGACTCTTTGGGACCCCACGGATTGTACAATCCATGGAATTCTCCAGGCCAGAATACTGGAGAGGGTAGCCTTTCCCTTCTCCAGGGGATCTTCCCAACCCAGGGGTCGAACCCAGGTCTCCCACATTGTAGGCAGATTCTTTACCAGCTGAGCCACAATTGAAGTCCACAATTTCCCTTTTCTTATAAAGCCATTTGTTATATTGGATTTAGGGCTCACCTGAACCCAGTCTAAACTCAACTTGATTACATCTGCAATATCCCTGTTTCCAAATAGGGTGTCATTTATAGGTTCTAGGTTGATATGAATTTTAGAAGAACACTGTACAATCTAGTACACTTGTTATGACAAGTAAATGAAATATTATATAAGCTACAAAATACAACTTGACTCCATTTCTCCAATTTCCAATTGTTAATTCTCATGTATATCTATGAAAACAAATTATTAAAGAATTATTTTCAAGCATAGTAAAAAAAAAAAATCATTTACCAATTAGGTAGAGGAGAAATGAGATAACTTCTACTCCCAAATAAAAAAGTTATAAAAGAAAAAGAGTTTTTCTGTCGAGTATGATATTTCATCATATAAAATTCATCCATTTTAGAAAATCTATAGTCATGGGATATATGAGGAAGGAATTGTAATGTATTGAGCATCAGATTTAATTTTCCATTAGCTTGCATTGATGATTAATTTTTGTTGACGTGAGGGTTATTGTACCCTTGAGCCAAAGCTTAACAGTTCACTTCCAGTCTTTTAACAGGAACTTCTGAGGAATTATGATTATGTCACATTGTAATAGCAGGAATAGATTTAGTTCAATGATTATCCACATACAAATATTTAAATAGAAACGTAGGGCATCAGTCATCTTTTATATTTCTTTGATTGTGTTACATAATGAAACTTGGGGATGTTTCACTTAGGCTTAAATTGTGAATGTTGTAAGTATCAGCATTTAAGTTAATATTAGCAGAACACTGAGTTGGCTGAAGTATTTTCTTCATAGTAACCTGTATCAAATCAATCAACGTCACTTGAATTGCTGCACTTGGACTCCCAATAACATATGATTTTCACTGAGTGGTACTGTGTAAAAAACACCTCAAATACTATGATCAGCCCTAGAAGAGACAAAAAGGAGACCTTCTTTACAAAGACAAGATGTGATCATCAGAGTACTTCACACTTTCTGCATTGAAGTAGAAAAAAAATCCATAAAAACAGTAAAAGGCCTACATTTTATCAGAGCTTGGATACAAATGTTTTGAATACTTGAAGACATATTTGGGCTGTATTTTTTATATAAATAGCCAATTGGAAAAAAATGAGATTTTTTTTTTTTTAATTATCTGTAGGAGAGAGGGGATGGCAACTAAAGAACTTTTCATCTTTAAAACTTTTTACCCTCTAGAATTAAAAAAAGAATCTCTCAAGGTTCACAAGTCCATTTCTAGAATCAAGCTGTCAGGCCCATACACTGTATTTATATCTAATCATTCTCCCTGCTATAGTCTTTTCTTTTCCTTAATCCACCCTACTGTGCATTTCAGACTGATCTTCCTAAACATATCGTTGCTCATGCCATTTCTCTGAGGAAACATTTGCATGTACTATCATGGCAGGCTACAGTCTATGGAGTCACAAAGAGTTGGACATAACTGAGCAACTAGACACATACACACATCACTGCAGTCACAACACCATTGCTTCATTCCACTCTGAGCTCTTACCTCAGCCAGTTTCTGCAGTTTTATTCCCCAAATCTTCCTCTCAAATTCTACACTTCAGACCATCAAGATTCTTCTCTATTGGGTAGAACTAGTCAACACTTTTTTAAATACAGTTCTGTGTATTCTTGCCACCTCTTCTTAATATCTTCTGCTTCTGTTAGGTCCATACCATTTCTGTCCTTTATCGAGCCCATCTTTGCATGAAATGTTCCCTTGGTATCTCTAATTTTCTTGAAGAGATCTCTAGTCTTTCCCATCCTGTTGTTTTCCTCTGTTTCTTTGCGTTGATCACTGAGGAAAGCTTTCTTATCTCTCCTTGCTATTCTTTGGAACTCTGCATTCAGATGCTTATATCTTTCCTTTTTTCCTTTGCTTTTCCCTTCTTTTCTTTTCACAGCTATTTGTAAGGCCTCCCCAGACAGTCATTTTGCTTTTTTGCATTTCTTTTCCATGGGGATGGTCTTGATCCCTGTCTCCTGCACAATGTCATGAACCTCCATCCATAGTGCATGAGGCACTCTGTCTATCAGATCTAATCCCTTAAATCTATTTCTCACTTCTACTGTATAATCATAAGGGATTTGATTTACGTCATACCTGAATGGTCTAGTGGTTTTCCCTACTTTTAACTTAACTCTGAATTTGGTAATAAGGAGTTCATGATCTGAGCCACAGTCAGCTCCTGGTCTTGTTTCTGCTGACTGTATAGAGCTTCTCCATCTTTGGCTGCAAAGAATATAATCAATATGATTTCAGTGTTGACCATCTGGTGATGTCCATGTGTAGAGTCTTCTATTGTGTTGTTGGAAGAGGGTGTTTGTTATGACCAGTGCATTGTCTTGGCAAAACTCTATTAGCCTTTGCCCTGCTTCGTTCCATATTCCAAGGCCAAATTTCCCTGTTACCCCAGGTGTTTCTTGACTTCCTACTTTTGCATTCCAGTCTCCTATAATGAAAAGGACATCTGGTTTGGGTGTTAGTTCTAAAAGGTCTTGCAGGTCTTCATAGAACTGTTCAACTTCACCTTCTTCAGCACTACTGGTTGGGGCATAGGCTTGGATTACTGTGATATTGAATGGTTTGCCTTGGAAACGAACAGAGCTCATTCTGTCGTTTTTGAGATTGCATCCAAGTACTGCATTTCAGACTCTTCTGTTGACCATGATGGCTACTCCATTTCTTCTAAGGGATTCCTGCCCACAGTAGTAGATATAATGGTCATCTGAGTTAAATTCACCCATTCCAGTCCATTTTAGTTCACTGATTCCTAGAATGTCAGCATTCACCCTTGGCATCTACTGTTTGACCACTTCCAATTTGCCTTGATTCATGGACCTGACATTCCAGGTTCCTATGAAATATTGCCCTTTACAGCATCGGACCTTGCTTCTATCACCAGTCGCATCCACAACTAGATATTGTTTTTGCTTTGGCTCCATCCCTTCATTCTTTCTGGAGTTATTTCTCCACTGATCTCCAGTAGCATATTGGGCACCTACCGACCCGGGGAGTTCCTCTTTCAGTATCCTACTATTTTGCCTTTTCATACTGCTCATGGGGTTCTCAAGACAAGAATACTGAAGTGGTTTGACATTCCCTTCTCCAGTGGACCACATTCTGCCAGACCTCTCCATCATGACCTGCCCGTCTTGAGTGGCCCCACACGGCATGGCTTAGTTTCAATGAGTTAGACAAGGCTGTGGTCCGTGTGATCAGATTGACTAGTTTTCTATCATTGGGTTTCAGTGTGTCTGCCCTCTGATGCCCTCTTGCAACACCTACCATCTTACTTGGGTTTCACTTACCTTGGACAGAAGCAGAAGATATTAAGAAGAGGTGGCAAGAATACACAGAAGAACTGTACAAAAAATAGCTTCATGACCAAGATAATCATGATGGTGTGATTACTCACCTAGAGCCAGACATCCTGGAATGTGAAGTCAAGTGGGCCTTAGAAAGCATCACTACGAACAAAGCTAGTGGAGGTGATGGAATTCCAGTTGAGCTATTTCAAATCCTGAAAGATGATGCTGTGAAAGTGCTGCATTCAATATGCCAGCAAATTTGGAAAACTCAGCAGTGGCCACAGGACTGGAAAAGGTCAGTTTGCATTCCAATCCAAAGACAGGCAATGCCAAAGAATGCTCAAACTACTGCACAATTGTACTCATCTCACACGCTAGTAAAGTAATGCTCAAAATTCTCCAAGCCAGGCTTCAGCAATACGTGAACCATGAACTTCCTGATGTTCAAGCTGGTTTTAGAAAAGGCAGAGGAACCAGAGATCAAATTGCCAACATCTGCTGGATCATGAAAAAAGCAAGAGAGTTCCAGAAAAAAAGACTATTTCTGCTTTATTGACTATGCCAAAGCCTTTGACTGTGTGGATCACAATCAACTGTGGAAAATTCTGAAAGAGATGGGAATACCAGACTAGCTGACCTGCCTCTTGAGAAATCTGTATGCAGGTCAGGAAGCAACAGTTAGAACTGGACATGAAACAGACTGGTCCAAATAGGAAAAGGGTACATCAAGGCTGTATATTGTCACCCTCCTTATTTCACTTCTATGCAGAGTACATCATGAGAAACGCTGGGCTGGAAGAAGCACAAGCTGGAATCAAGATTGCCGGGAGAAATATCAATAACCTCAGATATGCAGATGACACCACCCTTATGGCAGAAAATGAAGAGGAACTAAAAAGCCTCCTGATGAAAGTGAAAGAGGAGAGTGAAAAAGTTGGCCTAACGCTCAACATTCAGAAAAATAAGATCATGGCATCTGGTCCCATCACTTCATGGGAAATAGATGGGGAAACAGTGGAAACAGTATCAGACTATTTTTTTGGGCTCCAAAATCACTGCAGATGGTGACTGCAGCCATGAAATTGAAAGACACTTACTCTTTGGAAGGAAAGTTATGACCAACCTAGATAGCATATTCAAAAGCAGAGACATTACTTTGCCAAGAAAGGTCCGTCTAGTCAAGGCTATGGTTTTCCAGTGGTCATGTATGGATGTGAGAGTTGGACTGTGAAGAAAGCTGAGCCCCGAAGAATTGATGCTTTTGAACTGTGGTGTTGGAGAAGACTCTTGAGAGTCCTGGACTGCAAGGAGATCCAACCAGTCCATTCTTAAGGAGATTGGTCCTCGGTGTTCATTGGAAAGAATGATGCTGAACCTGAAACTCCAATACTTTGGCCACCTCATGCGAAGAGTTGACTCATTGGAAAAGACTCTGATGCTGGGAGGGATTGGGGGCAGGTGGAGAAGGGGACGACAGAGGACAGACGGCTGGATGGCATCACCAACTTGATGGACATGAATTATAGTGAACTCCAGGAGTTGGTGATGGACAGGGAGGCCCGGGGTACTGCTATTCATGGGGTCACAAAGAGTCAGACATGACTGAGTGACTGAACTGAACTGAGTCAACACTTTTCAATATCTCTGCCTCTGCTGAGATCCTTTCATTTGAGTTAGCCTTTCTCCCTCCAAACCTTTTCTGACCCACTCAAATGTCCTTCCCTTCATGAAGATTCTCTGATTCAACTCCCCTTCCTCACAATCCCCTTCCAACTGCTAGGTGTAGCTGTATAGTTCATGAGAAAAGGAATCGTGTTTTCATCCCATATGAATCATCCCCAGCAACTAGCATCACACCTTTTTGAATTAAGTCAAATGAGTTTTTAATGTGATTTTTTCTGAAAATTTCATGGGAGAGTATCATCTTAGACAGAAAACTAATTTAAGACTCCTTCACAGATTAACAGATGAGGTTGACAGAACTAAGAGAAGAGGAATTTGGAATTGTTACAAACTTAGTTCTCAGCAGATAGATGAAGGGAAATTATATATAGTAGCTTCTTCACTAAATACTGTAGGGACTGTCCCTAAAATAAAGTCTGTACGATTCTACTCCCACTGAGTAATCACAGCCCATATTTCTTTATCTTCTTTATATTCAGGATTTTCTTTGGCAGATGTTGCTCTAATTCTAAATACAAAATGAAGGTGAGATTTGGAAATTTTTAGTATTTTTAAGTCTATTTGATTGATTTTGTCACAGACTGACTTTCAGGGGGAAAAGAAAAGGATTGTATCTTAAATGCCATTCCTAAGAAATTGGTATAAAAGAAATAAGGGTAACCAATCTTTCTCCTACTTATTTGTGAGGCAAACAGAAGCCTCTCAAATAAATCCAGAGTGACTGAAATACCTTTAAATAGTGTTGGAGTATTTGAAGACAGTCCCTATGAAAGAGAAGTTGCATTTCTCTTCACCTGGCCTTCATTCAACCTCTTCTCATTTTGTTGGGCTCCCTTTTCAGCAGAGCCTCCTGATGATAGAAAACACAACTTCACATTCTGCCAGTGGAATTGCTCGGCACTAGAGTTCTGGCTGGATGCTCCCTGATGAGAAATTCACTTTTAGTATGCATTGTTGAGCGTCTTCCTGTGTATTTAGATAAAGCTTTTATTTCATGATTTCTTAGTTCCTCTTCTTTATGAAATCCAGGTAGTGTAAATCAACTCCTTTGACTTGTACATATTAATTAGAGTAGTTAAGAAAGGGTATTAATGAAGTCCTTCCTTCCATTGAAATGGAGGTCAAAAGTGGCATATCACTACTCCACAGGGAGTTTTACCAAATTTAGAGGAGTAGTGAGCTGGTTGGCAGATATTAGGCTCTGAAGAATAAACTCCTATAAACTTTTTTGAAAAAATCTTACTATCAATTAGGAAATGTTTAATGAAATTCTTAGATTTTAAACTATTGGATTATGTCTTAATGTTAGCCACCATTATTCATAAAAAATAAATTGCTCTCCTATTGCATCTTATACTATTTAATAGAGGATTTTTTAAAATTTTGTTTCCCTTTGTTTTGATATTTAGATACATTGATTTCCTCCATGAAATATTAATGTCTTCCTGTTTTAATTTCATTATTTGTCCGATCATAGTACATAGGACTGTGCAATTTAATATTTTCTGTCATTTTGATTTCTCCCCCGGGGCAAAAATACAAAAGAAGTTTCATGCCCTGTGTTTATCAATATCTTATATGGAGATATTCATGGCATTTGATGAGATTTTCACATATATATAATGAAATTAAGAGGGACAACAATCCATAGACAGTCAGGATCCAAAAGACCACAAAGCCCTCAGTGAATGTCCCAGTTCTAACAACATAAAGCTTCGTTAGGTTAAAAGTACTTTACTCAAGTATTTTAAAATACTGTACAAATATAGAAGAGGAGCTGCACATGAAAAGTAACTCATATAGGGACTCCCCAGGTGGCTCAGTGGTAACGAATCCACCTGCCAATGCAGAAGACACGGGGTTGATCCCTGGTACGAGAAGATACCACATGTCGTGGAGCATCTAAGCCTGTGCGTCACAGCTACTGAGCCTGTGTTCTAGAGCCCGGGAGCCACAACTACTGAAGCCCATGCCCCCTAGAGGCCATGCTCCACAACAGGAGGAGCCACTGCAAGAAGAAGCCCTAGAAATGCCACTGGAGAGAAGCCTGCACAGCAATGAAGACCCAAGCACAGCCAAAAATAAATACATATATTAAAAAAAAATAATTCATATAAATGTGCTGCGTGCTCAGTCACTTCAGTCATGTCTGACTCCTTGCAACTCAGTGGACTGTAGCCCACCAGGCTCCTCAGTCCATGGGGTTCTCCAGGCAAGAATATAAACATGTAAGTTCTAAATGAATAAAAGCAATCTAAGAGTTGTTCCAAGCCCTTTAAGTTTAAACAGGAATGAGATGCTCCAAGTCAAAGAATGACTTTCCCAAAGTGACTCAGTTACTGGTAGTTGCATGGGATATTCTCTCAGCACCTCCAGCTTCACGTCTGTGAGCAGCCACATGACCACGGACAATGACTGGGCAGTTTTAATTGTCTCTAAGCTGAAAATGTGAAGTGACTCCAAAAATGATGTTATTTTAAGGCAAATACTTAACAAAGAATAATGCTGAGCATTAAAGAAATAACATGCTCCATCGGTCATACCCCAGTGGGGTTTTTCACTATTTTCTGACTATCAATTCAACATAGCTTCTTAGGCTTAACATTTCTTCTTACCTTTCCCAGTGCTTCACTCCAGTTCCTTGGGCTCACTTGTCTAAAAAACAATCAGCAGCTACATCCTTGACCCAGGTTTTCTTTTAAGAAGAACCATCTAAGAGACATACCAAGTCTGCCCCAGGAAGACACAGCAGGCTGGACCTTAAAATATACTGGAGTTTTTTTTTTTTTTAATTCATTTCTTATCTAGGGTATTCCATAGAATGTTCTCAGGGAAACACAGAACTAGATTTATTCTCTCTCAACATAGAATAAAATCTGAGTGGCCTATTTTGATTTCCTACAAGAAAATGTGATGCAGAGATGTGACCTATATAATCTGGACCCCAGCTGTCTATTCATGCATGTGTGCATGCTAAGTCACTTCAGTCATGTCTAACTCTTTGTGAACCTGTGGACTGTAGCCTGCCATGTCCCTCTGTCCATCAGATTCTCCAGGCAAGAATACTGGAGTGGGTTTCCATGCCCTCCTCCAGGGGATCTTCTGACCCAGGGATTGGACCTGCATCTCTCACATCTCCTGCACTGGCAGGTGGGTACTTTACCAGTAGCACCACCTGGGAAGCCCAATCTATTCATACTCCTATGTTATGCCTCTCCTCCTTGCTCCCTTTACTCCAGTTCACCTCTTCTTCATATTGTTCTTTAAACACGCCAGGCATGTTCCTGCCTCTGAGCATCTGTCCTTACTGTTCCCTCTATCAAGAACAGTTATTTGTCCAGATAATGGCAGGGCTCACTCTCCCACTTCATGCCTGTCTCCATCTAACTGTCACCTCAGCAGAAATGCCTATCACAGTATCTAAAATACTTCCCCCAGTCACTTTCTTTCATACAGTTTTACTTTTCTTCAAAGCACTTCTATTTGAAAACACTTTTCACTTATGTATTTATTGGCTGGCTCTCCAGTAGAACATACGCTTCATAAAGGCAGACTTTGTCCATTGTTGTATTCCCAGTACCTGGGAAATCTGTGTCTTTGAAAACGTGTGTGTGCTCTTTATCATCCCCATTTTCCTCATTTTGTGATGGACTCATAACAATGAAATCCCAAACCAGCTTTTGGAGGAATGCACTGCTCTTTAGCACTGAGAAATTTCCTTAGCATAACATAATGCCTTCGCTCATTCTGTCCCTTTTTGACATTTTTGTTTTCCCTTCTCATGTTCACATCAAGAATTTTCCCTCCTAGGCACTCAGACTTAGCTTCCAACCTGCATTAAACCTGGCTGATGGCTCATACCATCGGGGCAGACACTCTGTTCTGTGTGCTCATTTGTCTTAGAATATGTCCGAGTGTGCCGTAAGGGTCTTGATCACACGTCTGCACCACCAGCCTCTCAGTTCCTCGAGGGCAGTGATTCTGTACCATTAGCATCTAGAGCAATGCCTCTCTGCATCCTCATCTGACATACTGTGTTATTGAATGGAACATTTCTGAAATTGCTTTGTCTTTTCCTTACTAGAACTTAGAAGCTATTTCTCTATCAAATGTGGTCTGTTCTATAAAGCCTTTAGTCATGCAATGTTTTTTTTTTTTTTTGCATTTTATTTTCAATCTTTGAGTAAAATGAATTGTGAATAATACAGTGTACTACTGGATGGCTTAATAATATTTTTGTATGATTAATCTGTGCCATCTCATGGCTGATTTATAGTAGTGATTTCACCACCAAACCAGAGATCACAGCTTTAGGACCTAGAGACCCATCCATTTAGCTCACTGTAGCCTGTGTGATCTTTTGTAAATGTGAATCTGTTCAAGTCACATACACTCTTATGTGCTTGCTGTACTGCTTCTCCTCACAGTCTTTGACAGTGTGGTTCCCTTTTCTGAAATTTTCTTTCTTCCCCTGTCCCTTCCCTATGGCATATACCTTCTCAACTTTCAATCTCATTGAAACTGCCTACTCTCCAGATGACCATCCTCTACTATGAACATTTATATTAATAGCACCAATTAAGTATCAGTATCAGTATCTTTCACATTTGTTGTTTCACTTTGGTCATATGATTAATGTCTGTTTCTCCCCCAAAGAATAGGCTCCAAGAGGGTGTAGACAGTAGACAAATAGTAGGTAGTCAATTAGTCAATAAATCCTCTTCAGGTAAATGAATGACTGCAGGTGCAAAAGCACTTATAAACTAACCAAGTCTGCAACATGCAATAAAAGGGTTGCTATGGAAAATGAGAACACTTTCCAGGTGTCTCAAGAGGATTTGGTTTCTAAAAGAGCCTTAAATTCTTACAGAGTTAAAAAAGGAGTAACTTTTTGAACCCAATCATTTTTACAATGCTAGCCTAGGCTGTAAGTCAAAGGAAGAAAGCTTTATGTTCACCAACCCCAAGGGGTTAAGGGCATGATCCAGGGAACCTGAAGAAAAGTCTGCTACTGAAGCATGAAAAAGCCAGTGTAAAAGAGCTTTCAATTCAGGTCCACTTGTTAGGAATTCTAAGTTTTACAGTCCTTGATCACTCTGTATCAGATTACTTTGTAACTCAATTGTTTGCTCAACTCAAAAGAACACGATTTTACTTTTTCTTGATTTGGGTGTTGAGTGAACTGAGAGAGAGAGAGAATAAAGAGATTAATTAAAGTAAGATAGCCATGGTCAACTTTGCTCTCTGCTGAGTGGATCGCCCTCATCTTAAATCTTCTTAAACCACACACAATTAATTCAAAAGCCTGAGGGTACTTGCATGGAAAGGATAATGGGGTGAGACTTTAAAAGATAGAAAGTTCTTAATTTGAAGTCTCTCTGCTTTATTGGTTTATGTTAACACCTTCCTGATTAATCTTGTGATGACTGAAGCTGATTCTATTCACAGATATCAAATTGACTGAATCTATCCTATTTTTGGTCACTTTAAATTCCCTGTCACTACACAAGGATGGCATTGACTGTACTGTAATCAAAATCTTAAACCTGTAGAAAGTACCAGATTGGTCACTGTTTAATCCAATATAGACATAAATTATCTCTATGACATTCTCTAAATTTTTTTTTTTAAGTAGATGTAGACATCCATACATTTACAACCACAGAAGACTAATTTGCAAATAACCTACATGTACAACTATAAGAGGTTGACTTGTAAGTTACACAGCACATCTATATAAGCGCTTTTCTGATGCAACTTTTTAAATAGTGTTTTCAGAGACAAGTTAATGACATCGGAAATGTTCACATAATGTTAAGGGAAAGGGCAGATGACAAAGCTATACAATGAGTATAAAGCCACTTTGTTCGGAGGGATTTCATACATACATAAAAGGACTAGACGAAGGAGAGGACTAGAAAGTAGGAGAGAAAGAGGGAGATAAGAGGAAAGAAGAGAGAAAAAGACAAAGTGAAAATACACTGAAATGTTAACACTGGCTAAATATTTGATGGAATTATAGGCATTTTCCCCTTTCATCTTCATTCATTATAATGAGAAGAAATCAGCATTTTAGAAGTTAGAATATATACTCTATGGCCTTCAAATGACGAAAATAATTTTCAGAAATGTCTCATAGTTTGGGATGGCTATTTGTAGAGAAATAGGAATGAAGAAAAAGATTTTACCCTCTTCTTCCCCTCCTCTCCTCCCATAACCTTCTGCTATGACTGCAGGGAGACATACAACGTGTCTCCCTCCACTTTCTTTGTCTCTCTCCCTGTCTCTCCATCTTTCCCTCTTCCCCTAGCTTACTCTCTCTCTCTCTCTGTCTCTCTCTCACTCACACACACTCACTCACTCACACAGTGATACCATTATAGGGCCAGTGGCTTGACATCTAAAAGCTGTGCTGTACCAGAATAACTGTAAACGTCCAATTATGTGTTCTTAGCTGCTGGTAAGAATGGCAACCCACTCCAGTGTTCTTGCCTGGAGAATCCCAGAGATGAAGAGCCTGGTGGGCTGCCATCTATGGGGTCACACAGAGTCGGATACGACTGAAGCGACTTAGCAGCTGCTGGTAACCTAGAACTGTCGCAGCATTCCAAACAAGCAAGAAGTCCTCTTCACTGTTGACTGTAAATGTGTCTGGCAACCAAGGTGCTGTGAGGCCACGATCAATTGTGAATAAAGAAAATGATAAGAGAGGGAAGGCAAAAAGACACAGAGTAAGACCTCTCCTATGATGGAGGTCCCATCTCTGGTAGATAGATTTTCTACAAAGATTGCTATTCCCATGGATCAGAGCCATTAGGCTGTATGATGTAGCCTGGCACTGTAGGGGTTTACACAGGGAGGTCTGTCTGTCAGCCTCTTCCTCAAGCCATAAACACTTTTTGGAAATCCGTGGTAGAGAAAGAAAAAATAAAAGTGAGCCTGAGGACATTCTGCAAGGCAGCCCAAAGATTTGCAGGGCCCAGAGTAAAATGAAAATCTCGTGTTTCTGCTGCAAAAAGCTGGAACCAAGTGCCATTAAAAGTGCTAAAACAAAGCTTTTTTCCTTTCTTCCTCATCTTCCTCCTGACTTTTTAATTTGCTATTAAATGTCATTCTAAGAAGAACTTAAATTTTTTAATTATTAGCATGAATTTTACCCTTGCTGTTTAGATTCTGAAATGCCTATTTTAAATGCAAATAAAAGGGCATTTAGCTCAATTGCAGCATCACCAAAATTACACAATTCATATTTTGAAGCCTTGTACATGCATATGTATGTTGTTCTTAGAACAGTGGAAATACTGCTCAAAATTCAACCTTTTTTATTTCACTTCTTGATATGAACACATTCTACCAACATTCTCTATGTTTACTGACAAATTAGAAGGAATGAAGGGAAAAGGAACTATGGTTTCCTATTTCCTTTTCCTTCTGTGTCATCATTTTCAGCATAAGTGGCTGGCTAATACAGGGAAGTAACATGAGTAAGAAAGGATATGATACGCTTCCTTGGTGATTGTATAGAAAAAGTACTCTTGGTGTTTCTCCTAGACTACTCATACAAACTGCAGCCATGGAATTAAAAGATGCCTGGTCCTTGGAAAAAAACTATGACAAACCTAGACAGTGTATTAAAATGCAGAGACATCACTTGGCCAACAATGATCTCCATGGTCAAAGCTATGGTTTTTCCAGTAGTCACGTATGGATGTGAGAGTTGGACCATAAAGAAGGCAGAGTGCCGAAGAATTGATGCTTTTGAATTGTGGTTTTGAAGACAACTCTTGAGAGTCCCTTAGACTGCAAGGAGATCAAAACAGTCAATCCTAAAGGAAATCAGTCCTGAATATTCATTGGAAGGATTGATGTTGAAGCTGAAGTTCCAACACTTTGACCACCTGATGTGAAGAGCCAACTCATTGGAAAAGACCCTGATGCTGGGAAAGATTGAGGGTGGGAGAAAAAGGGGGTGACAGGGGATGAGATGGTTGGATGGCATCATCAACTCAATGGGCATGAGTCTGAGCAAACTCTGGGAGATAGTGAAGGACAGGGAAGCCTGGTGTGCAGCAGCCCATGAGGTCTCAGAGTCAGACATGTCTGAGTGACTGGACATCAACTCACACAGAACTCTCTGACACTTCTGATCATGTTGGTATATGCGGAAGGTTCCCCAAACCAACAATTCTCCAACATCAACTAGATGTCCCACAGTTTAACTCAATTCTAATGCCATCTATCTGGAGATCCCACAGGTTAAAAAAGCTCAGTTCTTCAAGACTGCCCCCTACTTTCACTTTAGAAGGTAATTATAAATTTCAGATTGGCACCTATGCTTCTGGCTAATTGGCTATAAGTTTATGGGGTCGCAAAGAGTCGGACACGACTGAGCGACTGATCTGATGTGATCTTGGGTTCCCATGATCCCATTTCAGGTTTGACAATTTCTGAAAATGGATCATAGAACTCATGACAACACTTATGTTTACTGGTTTATTATACAAAGATATTATAAAGAATATAGATGAACATCCAGATGGAAGAGATGTCAAGGGCAAGGTCCGAAGGGTCCTAAGGAAGGACCTTCCACCCCTGTGGAGTAGGGGAGGGCCACCCTCTCAGCATATGGATGTTCACCAGACTGAAAGCTCTCCAAACCCTACACTTGGGATTTTTATCACAAAGGCATGCTGCTGCTGCTGCTAAGTCATCTCAGTCGTGTCCAACTCCGTGCGACCCCATAGATGGCAGCCCACTAGGCTCTGCTGTCCCTGGGATTCTCCAGGCAAGAACACTGGAGTGGGCTGCCATTTCCTTCTCCAATGCAGGAAAGTGAAAAGTGAAAGTGAAGTTGCTCAGTCGTGTCCAACCCTCAGCGACCCCATGGACTGCAGCCTTCCAGGCTCCTCCGTCCATGGGATTTTCCAGGCAAGAGCACTGGAGTGGGGTGCCATTGCCTTCTGCGCACAAAGGCATGAGAGATGGCTAACTCAGTCTCCAGCTCCTCCTCTTTTCTTGGAGAGTGAGAGGTTGAGCTGAACATTCCCAGATTACCCTTTAGAACTAAAGACATTGCAATCACCTGAGAAATTGCAAGGAACTTAGAAGCTCTGTGTCAGGAATTGGGATCAAAGATAAAATACAAGGGGAAAAATGCTGTTAGTACTCTTATCACTCAGGAAATCACAAGGGTTTAAGGAGCTCTGTCAGAGAGGGCAATGGCAACCCACTCCACTACTCTTGCCGGGAAAGTCCCATGGACGGAGGAGCCTGGTGGGCTGCAGTCCATGGGATCACGAAGAGTCGGACACAACTGAGTGACTTCCCTTTCACTCTTCACTTTCATGCATTGGAGAAGGAAATGGCAACCCACTCCAGTGTTCTTGCATGGAGAATCCCAGGGATGGTGGAGCCTGGTGGGCTGCTGTCTATGGGGTCGCACAGAGTCAGACACGACTGAAGCGACTTAGCAGCAGCAGCAGCAAGGAGCTCTGTGCTAGGAGCTGGAGGCAGAGACCAACTTATTTTCAATTATCTCACAGTTCATATTTCTTAGAACACCTCTGCCTTCTTTTCACATTTGAAGCAAATTCTTATTCAAATAGAAAACACGGAACCCCAGGCTGTCAGTTCACCCACTTTCTCAGGTGCAGATAGCACACGCTTCCCTTGGACTCACTTTCTGTTTTGCTGAGCATTCATACATCATGCTCCTGGGGCATCCTAAACACTATATGCAAATGAGGTGGCCCAAAAGGTGAGCACACATTTTGTGCTAATCCCTTCTGCTTACACAAATGTTCCACTGTCCTATTGAACTGCACTTACAAATACAAGTTGAAAAAGAAAATTGTTAAGAATTTCAAAATAACACCAAAGCATTCAACAAAGGCAGGGCCCTTCTCATCACAAGTCTACTTAGGCTGTACCTCCATGAAGCCAGCCTGGACACACTGCCTTGTTTTTTGGCCAAAGTACTTTCTAGTGCACTCAGCAACCTAAAACACATGCTTATCTAATTAAAAAAATTAAAATTCACCATGCTTAGGGGCAAAACATGGGATATGTACACCCTGAGTTCTACACAAAAAGAGATTAGAAGAAACTCACTGAGTAAGAGAGCTAACCACAGTGATCTGATAGTCACATGACATTAAACGACTATTTCACCAAAATCCAGTTTTACAATTTATGGATAAAGCTAGCAGCGGAAGAGAAATAGGAAGCAGAAAAGAAGGAAAGTTGGTTCACCAGTTATTTCAGACGCAATTCCCGAGATTGACTGGGACACTAATTGAAGAATCATTAAACCAGAAGGCACAGTCTTACATATATCAAAGGTCTGTTTTCTTTCTGGTTGACAAAACGAACAATTCCAGGAATCATGCTGAACACTGTAATCTGATAATTAAGGAAGGGCTCAGTGGAGCAAGGAAAAGAAACAGGGAAATTAAATTTAGAAAGAAGCTGATGAAGAGCCAGGCACCAGCTGACATAAAATCGTCCATTGAAGATGTTCTTAAAGAGAAACTGAAAATGCTCTTCATAAATAAGGTTTAGGGGCATCAAAAAAAAAAAAAAGAGAGAGAGAGCGAGCGAGAAGCTTTTCTGTAAAATAATACTAAGGCTGTCAAGGCGATGCACTTCTTAACCAAGCAAGTTAATATTGCTTCTGTCTAAAGCCTGCTTCAAAATGGGTGAGGTCAGTCTCATAAACTGATCAAATCAAGGGCAGTTGAAGTGAAATGTTTATGCACATTCTATTGCTGTCTACATACACAAAGTGACTCTCATATCAATATACCAGGGAAGCAAGAGCAACCAGAAGTTTTTTGCTAGACATCGATTTGGCATAATTTCTAGCTCAAATTGCCCAGTTTCTGATTTTCCCCAAACAGACCAGAGTTTATGGCCTCCATCCTAACAAACCATTTTCACTTGAGCTACATTCTATTACCCATGCTTTCCAGTGTGGTTACTCTCTAACATGTGTACGTGGAGCAATCTCCACTGGTCAAATGCCACCTGCCTGAGTTATGAACTGGACACCGCCATACGTTGCTCACTGTATTCCCACTGCCAACATCCAGATTAGAGCTCTGGGTTCAGATAATCCAAACCCAAATCATCCTGAATATTGTTGCTTTGGACCACCCAGCTCTCAATTATGAGATCATTCTTTATGAACTCTTGTGGTTTTCTCCTCTCTTCAATCCACAAACTAAGAAGGCTGTATCCATCAATAATGTGTGCTGTGTGCTAAGTCTCTTCAGTTGTATTCAACTCTTCGCAACTCTATGGACCATAGCCCTCCAGGCTCCTCTGTCCATGAGATTCTCCAAAGCAAGAATACTGGAGTGGGTTGCCATGCCCTTCTCAGGGGATCTTCCAGACCTAGGGATTGAACCCATATCTCTATGTCTCCTGTATTGGCAGGCAGGTTCTTTACCACCAGTGCCACCTGGGAAGTCCCCATCTAATAATGACTTTCTCTATTGCTGTTGGCACCAAGTTGTCAAGAAATCAACATATCTTTAGTTTGAGTTCATCTGAGATCTTAAATGAGTCTCAAGGTCACCCAAATGCAGCATCCTAGTGTCTGGCAGAGCCTGGTGGGCTGCCATCTCTGGGGTCGCACAGAGTCGGACGTGACTGAAGCAACTTAGCAGCAGCAGCAGCAGCAGCAGCAGCAGCAGCAGTGTCTGTTATATATCCCTGTCTGTCACCCAAAGTCTATAGAGTTGGGGAGTACTGCTCTTCCCCCTCAATGGTGCAATGATCTGTGCCCTTGGATCCCACTGTAACTTGGGAGGAGGAAAAAAGAGCACAGATATAAGAATTATTAAGAAAGTTCTTTATCTCAAAAATTGCCCCAATCCAGGTGCCAAATTATTTGCAATATCTTCATTATAATTCAACTCAACACAAATTATTTTAGCACTAGCCAAAAGTGATACTATGGGTAACTCTATATCCTACCCTTGAGGAGCTCACAGTTCAAGTAGAAAGAAATAAGGTATATTGTACTATTTTATGGTTATTTCATAGATGCAGAGAATAGAAACATTTATGGAGTGTTATGAGGATATAGGGCTTCCTTGATGGCTCAGTACGTAAATAGTCCACTTACAATGCATGAGAGACAGGAGACACAGGTTCGACCCCTGGGTTGGGGAGATCCCCTGGAGGAGGAAATGGCAGCCCACTCCAGCACTCTTGCTGGGAAAATTCCATGGTCAGAGGAGCCTAGGAGGGGAACAGTCCATGGGGTTGCAAAAAGTTGGACATAACTGAGCTACTGAAGTGATGATGATGATGAGATGAGGATAGAGAATGAAGGTCATTTTCTTTTGGTTAATCATTGCTCTCTTCCAGACATTATTTCATTTAAATTATTCCAAATAGCAGTATATCATTTATTACAACTATCAGCCCCTCACCTCTTTCCCAAACTGTGAGGTACAAGGTGATAAGCGTGCAGGGAAAAATTAGAGCAAGAAGAATCAGGAAAATACTCATTAATGCATTCATTCATGTATTCAACAGTTGTAAATCACCAAATCTATGGCCAATACTGGGCAGGGTGAGAAGTGCTATCAGGCATAGTTACTGTCTTCAAGGGAACACATGTTACTACCTGTTCATTGATGTTAAGAAATTGGGACTTCCATAACTTAGACTTTAACAGCTGAATTTTTAATATTTCAGGACTTTAATATCCATATTCCATTATACAACAACAAGTACAAACCTGCCTTATACCTTTTATTCCACTGAGGTGTCACTCAGGTTCATTCCTATTGTAACAATTTTTTTTTTTTTGAAGGAAAAGATTAACTGCTTATATCTATATTTTACAGAATGGAATCACAGCTACTTATATCAGAAAGAAATCACTTGGTTGCTTACAAAAAGAGAAAATCTGACTCAGAATCTCTGCAGCTGAGCATCAGAAATCTATATTTCTAATAAGCACACAGATTATTCTGATGAACACTCAAGTTTGAGAACTACTGTTCTAGCACACCTTTACCTTTGCCTTATACTCTGAGGGTTTAGACGATTCTCCCTTTTAAGCAAATTTCTGCCTCCTGGACTCATTTTCATTCAGAATAAAGTGATCAAGCAGCTTGTATAGATTACAAGAATACAATTAATTAACTCATGATGTAGCTTCATGGCCCTGCAGATTTGACTTCTGCCTTCCTTTCCGAATCCATCCTTTACTAAAGTCAGCTGCCCTCACCACCCACCCCATTGTTCTTGCCTGGAGAATCCCAGAGATGGGCTGCCATCTATGGGGTCGCACAGAGTCAGACACAACTGAAGCTACTTAGCAGCAACAGCAGCAGCCACAGCCCTCTAGCCACAGTCTGACTTCCACTTTCTTCCCTGTGTCAAGCTGCTCCTCAAACCATAGGTTTCTATCAGGTCATGTCTAACAACTACAAGGTTTTTCCTTAAACTCTTTGCCTAGATAATTATTTTTCATTCTTCATATCTCAGATCAAATATCCTTTCCACAGTGAGACTTTCCCTAACCACTCAAAGTGAATTAGGTTTCATCTAATATTTTTTTATGGATCTCAGTTCCTTTCTGTCAAGGAGTTTACCACAATTTATTATTAAACACTTATGTATATTTTGCCTGACACATATTTCTCCTGCCACTGCAAGCTGCTTCAGAGTGGATACCATTATATTTTTATTTCACCATTGTATATCACCTCCTAGCAAAGTGCCTGACACAGAGTAGACACTTAATAAACACTTGAATGAAAAGCAAAATAAGTAAATAGTGATTACCTTCACAGAGTAAAGACAGGGAACAGAACACTACATGAATAATATGTAATAGCTAATTAATTAATTATATGCAAGTCATAAAATGGTTTAAGAATTCAGAGGGCAAAGACACCAGCGTGCACTGAAGTGGTGAGCAAAGACTGAGTGGACGGAATGGAACTTTAGCTGGGCCCTGGATAATAATTAAAATAGGCAAAGAGGATGGGAAAGCTTTCATAGATAAAAGTTCAGAGGTCAGAATTACTGAATTTCCAAGGTAAAGTATCCCAAGATTTATTCCAATTCAGCACATTCTGTTTATAGATAAATGTGGTTAGAAAATTTTTATTGTGATTGATTCTCTTACCCCCAGAGAAATGGTCCACAGAAAAAGCAATATTCTAAATTTCTCAGTTGTTTTATTGATCCCACCACGAATCCCCAGAAAAAATAACTCTGTGTTATTCAAAGTATAAACAGAGGTTAAAAGAGCATCAAAATGTGACCAGATATCAAAGCTAATATTATGAAACATGACAGAAGTGATGTAAATATTGAAACAAACCACCCCCAACTTATCAGGGAATTAAATCAGAACATGAAGTTGCTGATTCCTCTAATGCAAACTCTGGTTAAAAAAAAAACAAAAACACACATATACACACACATATGTATTACTGGATAGGCAAAATAGGAGATTATACACTGATGGAAAAAATAAATCAGTACTTCTGAAGACATAGCAATAAAAAAATATTCAAATTGAAACAGAGAAAGTGACTAAGAGAAAAACTGAACAGAGCCAAAGTGACTTATGGGACAACTTAAAATGGTCTGACAGATATGTAATTTAAGTGACAAAAGGTAGAGTCAGCAGAAGCAAATTATGTAAAGAGAAACTGTCCAAAATTTTTTCATATTTGATGAAAAGTGTATATTTGATATCTATACACCCATGGATCCAAGAAACTCAATGACTCAAAAGAAAGAAGAAAATAAAGTATAATGTAGCCATACCACGGCATGCATAATCAAAAAGAGAAAATCTTAAAGGCAATCATGGAAAAAAAAAGACCTACTAAATATACATGAAGGGCTTCCCTTGTGGCTCAGCTGGTAAAGAATCCTCCTGCAATGCGGGAGACCTGGGTTTGATACCTGGATTGGGAAGATTCCCTTGAAGAAGGGAAAGGCTACCCTCTCCAGTATTCTGGCCTGGAGAATTCTATGGACTGTATAGTCCAGGGGGTCACAAAGAGTCAGACACACCTGAGTGACTTTCACACACACAAATATATATATGAAAGGAAGGACCAGAGCTTTGTTCAAAAACAATGCTATCAATAAGAAAGATAATTTATTTAAAGTGCTAAAAATTATTATTCTAAAGTTTTATACTCAGCAAAAAAAGAAGGTAAAAAATATCATTTTTAGACAAACAAAGCCAAAAAAAAAAACAAAAAAAAGGTGTTACCAGCAAATATGCACTATAAGAAATGGTAAAGAAAATTCTTCAGGCAGGAGGAAGAAGGTACCAAATGACAACTTTGATCTGCATATATCATCAGAAGCTTCTAAAACAGTAATGATGTGTGTAAATGTAAATGATATCCACATTTTAAAATTTCTTTAAAAGATGGGATGACCCAGAGGGATGGTACGGGGAGGGAGGTGGGAGGGGGGTTCAGGATGGGGAGCACGTATACACCAGTGGTGGATTCATGTTGATGTATAGTAAAACCAATACAATATTATAAAGTAATTAGCCTTCAGTTAAAATAAATAAATTTAAATTAAAAAAAAATAAAATAAAATTCAACATTCAATAAAATAAAAACAAAATGAAAAAAATAAAAGGGATGAGAGAAAATAAAAAAGATAACATGATAAAAATAAAAATATATTACAAAATTATGTAGAAATAAAATGTTTTACAACAACAGCATAAAGGGTGAAAGAATTAGGGGGTAAACTAAGTTTCTGAAACTGTCTGAAGGGATATCATATTATCTCAGGATGACTGATAAGATAAGGGCACTCACTGTTAACTCTACAACCACCAATAAAAAAGCTATAACTTATACTTCAGTAATGTATATAAAATGAAAGGCAAAATGTAATTAATGCAAGAGAAGGCAGGAACCAAGGGATAAAGGAACAACAGCAGAAAATGGCACAAACAGAAAATAAATATTATTTTGCACTTAAACTCAACTATACAAAATTTTATACTAAATATACATGAAGCAAAGTAATCAAAGTAGAAATTATTGGACTGAATAAAAATCAAAACCAAACTACTACATGTCTATAGAAATACTCTTTAAATATAAAGACACATGTAAAAGGATAAACAAAGAAAATTACAAAAATACTAATCATAAGGAGTCTGGGAGTGGTTATATTAACATCTAAGTAGATTTCTAGACAAGAAATTTATCAGGGATAGAAAAGAAAATTTCATTGTAATAAGAGGGGCAATTTATTAAGAAGGAATAACATAAATATGTTTGTCCATTTTTGAATGGTGACTTCAACAGTGTGCTCAGGAATCATTAAAAATAGTAATTCAAAAGTAAGTACAAAGAATAATTAAATCACACTATCAACTAACCTGATTTAGTTGACATTCACAGAACAGTCCTTTCCAATTATATTTTAAGTGCAAATGGAATATTCACCAAAACAGATCATCTGCTGACCTTAAAAGCTGTTTCAATAAATATCAGAATACTGCATTTGAACAGATTAGATTCTCTAACCACAACATGATTGCTAGAAATCTATTTTTTTTTAAAGAATTTCATGGAATATTGCCAAATATTTTGAATATTAACAACACTCTCCTAGATGACCCATGGATCAAAGAAGTCATAAAAGATACTAGAAAATATTTTGAACAAGTGATGATGAAAGAAAACATGTAAAACAAATTGTGAGAAGTACTACATTATTTGTATCTCACAATTTGTTTTACATGTTTTCTTTCATCATCACTTGTTCAAAATATTTTCTAGTATCTTTTATGACTTCTTTGATCCATGGGTCATCTAGGAGAGTGTTGTTAATATTCAAAAATAAAGATCTAAAATATTAAAATACCTAAGAGTCAATCTTAAAAAGCTTCCAAAAGAAGAGCAAATTAAGGAAATATAAATCAATCGATAAAATAAAATCAAGGAAAAATTAATGAAATAAAAGGTGATTCTTTAGAAAAATCATTTAAATTGACAAACCTCTACCTAGGCTAAACGAGAAAAAAACAAAACAAAACAGATGACCCATAATGGGAATAAAAGATAGCATATCAATGCAAATACTACAGAAATTAAAAGTATAATTTGAACAATTTTATGTCAGTTCATTAAACAAAATAAAGTCCTGGAAAGATATAAATTACCAAAGTTGAAATAAGATAAAGAAAGTATAAATAGCCATATGTCTATTAAGAATTTGAAAGGATAATTAAAATCTCTACAGGGAAATTTCAGACCCAGATAACTCATTATAGTGGTCTATGAAATATTTATACAAAAATGCTAATCCTATATATATTATTTTAGAAAATAGAGAAGGATGAAACACTTACAAAATCATCACATGAAGTCAGAAGTGCTCCAGTGCTAAAATTAGACAAGAGCATTACAAGAAGAGAAACCTACAAAGTCACTATCCCTCATGAGCACAAATGCAAAAATCCTTAACAAAATATAAAATTGAACCCACAATATATGTAAAAAAATATTGTGACCAAGGGGCATTTACTCCAGGAATTTGAGGATGCTTTAACAATTGAAAACGAATGTTATTCCCTATCTTAACAGAATAAAGGAAGAAAATATGATTAACTCTATAAATGTATGTGATTATACTGGATAACCACTTATATGGGTTTACTAGCAAATGAAGAATGAAAGAAAATTCTATCTGACCAAAGGCCTCTATGAAAAATATCACATTAATGCCATATTTAGTAGTGAAAGACTGTCCCTTGCCCCCCAGGTTTGGGAGAAAGGCAAGTAAAAGTCTGCTTAGTTAAACAGTACACATGTCCAGTTAGAAGATAAATAAGTTCTGAGGAGCTAATGTATGGCAATGCATTTATAATTAATATTATAATACTGTATTTTATACTTGAAAGGTGTTGAGAGTAGATCTTATATATTCTCATAATAGAAAAGAAATGGTAATTAAGTAACTTGATAGAGGTGTTAGCTAATACTATGGTGGTAATCATTTTGCAAAATATAAGTATATCAAATCAACAGGGTTAAACTAACATAACATTATGTGTCAATCATTATTGTAAATTATATAGCATTCCAGTGTAATATGCCAATAAACCTGGAGAGAAAAGGAAGTCTACTCTCAGCACTCAAATATCCTACTGAGGTTTCCAGCAACTATAATTATACAAGAAGAGAAAAAAAATAAAGCATAAAAAATTGAAAGAAAAAAATTAAACTGTCACTATTCTCAGCAACTAAGACTGTATGTATAGAAAGAAAAATGCGAAACAAGTACTAAACTAAGTGAATTTACTGAGGTCTCAGACACTGTATTTATGACTAAAATATAAGAACCAACTGTAACTCTATACACTAGAAAATAAGATTTTTTAATGATACAATTTCCAATAACATCCAAAAGATAAAATATTTACAGATAATTTTCTACATGTATAAAACCTATATACTGAAAATATAAAACATTGCTGAGAGATATCTTAAGAGACTAAATAAATGGAAATACATATGAATTTAATGTATCAGTATTGTTAAGACTCAATATTTTTAAGATGCCAGTTTTCCCAGTTAAAAAGCCAATGTTCATGTATCAGGAATATACAAGCTGATATTTATACACATGCAAACATCATATACATACACAAATATCAGACAAAAAAACTTGTATCTAGATATTTAAAAACTCTTATAACTCAAAATAATAGATGAACAATATAATTTTAAAATGGAAAAGAGTTTAGCAAGGCTCACATGAAAACTGGGGCTCCCTAGTGGCTCAGATGGTAAAGAATGTGTCTGCAAAGCAGGAGACCCAGGTTTGATCCCTGGATCAGGAAGATCCCCTGGAGAAGGGAAAGGCAACCCACTAGAGTATTCTTGCCTGGAGAATTCCATGGACAGAAGAACCTAGTGGGCTACAGTAAATGGTCTCAGAAAGAGTCCGACAAAACTGAGCAATTGAAAATATTGGGAAGAGCAGTTCAGTTCAGTCACTCAGTCATGTCTGACTCTTTGCAACCCCATGGACTGCAGCACACCAGGCCTCCCTGTCCATCACCAACTCCTGGAGCTTACTCAAACTCATGTCCACAGAGTTGGTGATGCCATCCAACCATCTCATCCTCTCTCATCCCCTTTTCATCCCATTCTTTAGGACGGACTGTTTGGATCTCCTTGCAGTCCAAAGGACTCTCAAAGTCTTCTCCAACACCACAGTTCAAAAGCATCAATTCTTCGGTGCTCAACTTTCTTTGTAGTCCAAGTGTCACATCCATACATGACCACTGGAAAAAACATAGCGTTCACTAGATGGACCTTTATTGGCAAAGTATGTTTTTGCTTTTTATTATGCTGTCTAGATTGGTCATAGCTTTTCTTCCAAGGAACAAGCATATTTTAATTTCTTCCAAGGAGTAATCATTTGCAGTGATTTTGGAGCCCCCCAAAATAAAGTGTGTCACTATTTTCATTGTTTCCCGTCTATTTTCCATGAAGTGATGGGACTGGATGCCATGATCTTCGCTTTCTGAATGTTGAGTTTTAAGCCAACTTTTTCACTCTCTTCTTTCACTTTTATCAAGAGGCTTTTTAGTTCTTACTTGCTTTCTGCCATTAGGGTGGTGTCATCTGAATATCTGAGGTTATTGATACTTCTCTCAGCAATCTTGATTCCAGGTTGTGCTTCATCCAGCCCAGCATTTCTCATGATGTACTCTGCATATAAGTTAAATAAGCAGGGAGACAATATACAGCCTTGACGTACTCCTTTCCCTATTTGGAACTAGTCTGTTGTTCCATGTCCAGTTCTAATTGTTGCTTCTTGATCTGCATACAGATTTCTCAGGAGGCAGGTCAGGTGGTCTAATATTCTCATATCTTTAAGAATTTTCCAGAGTTTGTGGTGATCCACACAGTAAAAAGCTTTGGTATAGTCAATAAAGAAGAAGTAGATGTTTTTCTGGAACTTTCTTGCTTTTTTGATGATCCAGTGGATGTTGGCAATTTGATCTCTGGTTCCTCTGCCTTTTCTAAAACCAGCTTGAACATCTGGAAGTTCATGGTTCATGTACTACAAGTTGAAGCCTGGCTTGGAGAATTTTGAGCACTACTTTACTAGCATGTGAGATGAATGCAATTGTGCAGTAGTTTGAGCATTCTTTTGTCATTTCCTTTCTTTGGGATTGGAATGAAAACTGACCTTTTCCAGTCCTGTGGCCACTACTGAGTTTTCCAAGTTTGTTGGCATTTTGAGTGTAGCACTTTCACAGCATCATCTTTTAGGACTTGAAATAGCTCAGCTGGAATTCTATCACTTCCACTAGCTTTGTTCGTAGTGATGCTTCCTAAGGCTCACTTGATTTCACATTCCAGGATCACACCACTGTGGTTATCTGGGTCATGAAATTCTTCTTGTGTAGTTCTTCTGTGTATTCTTGCCACCTCTTCATAATATCTTCTGCTTCTGTTAGGTGCATACCATTTCTGTCCTCTATCGCGCCCATCTTTGCATGAAATATTCCCTTGGTATCTCTAATTTTCTTGAAGAGATTTCTAGTCTTTCCCATTCCATTTCTTCTATTTCTCTGCATTGATCACTGAGGAAGGCTTTCTTATCTCTCCTTGCCATTCTTTGGAACTCTGTATTCAAATGGGTGTATCTTTCCTTTTCTCCTTTGCCTTTCCCTTCTTTGCTTTTCTCAACTATTTGTAAGGCCTCCTCAGGCAACCATTTTGACATTTTGCATTTCTTTTTCTTAGGGATGGTCTTGATCACTGCCTCCTGTACAATGTCACAAACCTCCACCCATAGTTCTTCAGGCACTCTATCAGATCTAATCCCTTGAACCTATTTCTCACTTCCACTGTAAAGGATTTGATGTAGATCATACCTGAATGGTCTAGTGGTTTTCCCTACTTTCTTCAATTTAAGTCTGAAATTAGCAATAAGGAGTTCATGATCTGAGCCACAGTCAGCTCCTGTTCTTGTTTTTGCTGACTGTATAGAGCTTCTCCATCTTTGGCTGCAAAGATTATAATCAATCGGATTTCGGTATTGACGATCTGGTGATGTCCATGTGTAGAGTCTTCTCTTTTGTTGTTGGAAGAGGGTGTTTGCTATGACCAGTGCATTCTCTTGGCAAAACTGTGTTAGCCTTTGTCCTGCTTCATTTTGTACTCCAAGTAAAATTTGCCTGTTACTCCAAGTATTTCTTGACTTGCTTCTTTTGCATTCCAGTCCCCTATAATGAAAAGGACATCTTTTTTGGGTGTTAGTTCTAGAAAGTCTTGTAGATCTTTATAGAAACATTCAACTTCAGCTTCTTCAATTATTGATCAGGGGATAGACTTGGATTACTCTGATAATGAATGGTTTGCCTTGTAAATGAACAGAGATCATTCTGTCATTTTTGAGATTGCATCCAAGTATTGCATTTCGGACTCTTCTGTTGAGAATGATAGGTATTCCATTTCTTCTAAGGGATTCTTGCCCACAGTAGTAGATATAATGATCATCTGAATTAAATTCACCCATTCCAGTCCATTTTAGTTCACTGATTCCTAAAATGTTGATGCTCACTCTTGCCATCTCCTGTTTGACCACTTTCAATTCACCTTGATTCATGGACCTAACCTTACAGCATCAGATTTTACTTCCATCAACAGTCACATCCACAACTAGGTGTTGTTTTTGCTTTGGCTCCATCTCTTCATTCTTTCTGGAGTTATTTCTCCACCTATCTCCACTAACATATTGGGCACCTACCAACCTGGGGAATTCATCTTTCAGTGTCCTAATTTTTTGCCTTTTCATACTGTTCATGGGGTTCTCATGGCAAGAGTACTGAAGTGGTTTGCCATTCCTTCTCCAGTGGACCACATTTTGTCAGAACTCTCCATCATGACTCATCTGTCTTGGGTGGGGCCCTACATGGCATGGCTGGGCTGTGCTCCCTATGAAAAACCAGAACATGAATTCTTCCTTGCTTCTAGCTTTTCACACTTTCTGGAACTCCATGGGTTTCTTTGCCTTGCAGTTGCATTGTTCCAGTCTCTGCCTTCATTATTATGTGGTCTTCTCTGTATCTGTGTATCCAACCTCAAGACCTTTCAGGTTCCAAGATGGCTGAGGCTATTACACATAATTTTCTGTCAATGGGAGGGGCTGTGTTCCTTCCCTGTTGTTTAACCTGAGGCCAAGCATGCTGGGGAAGAGCAGTAAGAGCCTGAAAAAGTGCTCAACATCACTACTTATCAGGGAACCTCAAATCAAATATCACTGAGACATTGAAATTTAAAAGATTAATAACTTCAGCTTAGAACACTATCTGGGGGCTTCTACTATAACAACTGGGGAGAAGACCCTGTACCCGACAGGGCTGTGACAGGCACAGAGCAAAGAGAAGACCCCACCCAACATCAAGGGCAGGCTGTGGTCACTACAATACCAACCAGAGCCTCTATCAATGGGACAATGACCAGCACACCCTGAGGAAAGGCAAGGCGGCTCCATACCCAAAACAGCCCTCGCGCCAAAAATACTAGACTCATGAAGACGGCACAGGGATACTCCCAAAGAAGAGTAACCCATCAAAACCACAACAGACCACTGTTTCTCCTAAGTAAAATGAAGAAGCTGGCGAACCACTCCCAATGAAAAGAACAAGAGAATTTCCCTGCAAGAACAAATGATGGGACAGACCTCTCCAGTCTACTGGACCATGAGTTCAAATAATAGGCAAAATTGTAATGACGCTGAAGGAATGAAGAAGGCTATTGACAGAAAGGCAGGTCATTGTAACAAGGAAATAGAAACTGTGAGGAGCCAGTCAAAATTAGGCAACTCAGTTGCCAAGATGAAAACTCAGCTAAAGGCAGTAAGTTGCTGTTGTTGTTTAATCACTAAATTGTGTCTGAGTCTTTGTGACCCCATAGACTGTAGCCCGCAAGGCTCCTCTGTCCATAGGATTTCCCAGGCAAGAATACTGGAGTGGGTTGAATTGCTATTTCCTTCTCTAGGGGATCTTTCCAACCCAGGGATCAAACCCTTGTCTCTTGCATTGACAGGCAGTTTCTTTATTGCTGAGCCACCAGGGAAGCCCCAAAGCTAAAAATAGCAGAAAATAAATGCAGAAAAACAAATAAGTGACCTAGAAGATAGAATAATAAAAATCACCAAATCAGAACAGCAGACAGAATGACAAAAATGTTAATATCAAATGCTGCCAAGAATGTGGAACAACTGGAACTTTCATTTGATGAGGATATAAGTGCCTGATGAGGATATAAAATGGCTTTTTTAGCCAACATTGTGAGAGCTTCTTATAAAATTATCCATACACTGAATACAGTGTTTGCTATTCCATTCCCTTCACATAGATGAAGTCAATATGACTTGGCCCACAGGTAATAAAAACCTATGAAGGGTTTGATGACAGGTAAGGTTAGAAAAATACATTAGTAAAATGTATTTAGTAGTAAGAGGAATTAAAAGGGGGGAAAAATGGGGGGGGGGGGAAACTGGGACAAGGGAGATGGAGTAGAAAACTACTGTAATACCTTAAAGCAGAGAGAGTCTCTCAACTAATGCTACTGTTAAACATATGAAAAAAGCCTCCCACAGAATTTTACCAAATAAAGATGCATATTTTATTTTAGCTAAAGACAAAGGTCACATCCTAAACGTTGCTAAAGGATTCATTTTTCTTCCACCTTGAAGAGAAATGTTCATAGGAATCTAGACAAAGACAAATGGGAACATATAAGTGACTCTGAAAAGCTAAAAACTCTTTTTACTAGTAGTTTAGAATACATGTTTAATATTTATTTAGTGGGAGCAGTGAGAAACAAGTGTTTTATTAATAAAAGCTGTACACCTCAATTTAAATTTGAAGGAATTTATCATATGTACTGAACATAACACAGCATTCAGAATATTTAAATTGTCATCAAATTGCAATTTTCCAAACCAGAGAACTTCTTAACGAGCATAATAAAGGTATTTAAATCAATGAAATAGAGTACTGATTCTGAGTAAACACCACACCTCATGGATTATTTTTTAAGTTTTTAGCTGTCCGCAGTCATGAAGTAGCTGGCCATGGGATTTGGTGGGTGTGCTGTGGTTGTATAGTACATTCTATATGGAAAACTACAAAGTACTCCTTAAAGATTAATTGGCAACAATGAGGGTGATTGTTTGCTTGTCTGTTTGTTCAGTCAAAGGTGGTAACTTTGTTAGGAGTGAGACCTGTCATCTGTGGAAATATGAATTTACTGACAACACTGAATGTCATAAAACATCATATGTCTACCTGGCCCAGCTTTGAGAACTCTTCTGGCCCGCTGTATGCTAAGGAACAGAATTCTCGGAGTGAAAATAAGTTAAAAGTGTCTAGACCTATGAGGTCTTACTAGTGTTACTGTATGTGTGTGTGTGTTTGTTTTTAATTTATGTTTTTATTTGCTTTTTTCTTGTACTGTGGCTGATTCTCTGCCCTGGAAACTCACTCCAGTCTTAAAGGATAAGAGAAAGCTGGGGTCTAGTTAACAAAAAAGGAAGCATCATCAAAATTGCTTAAATAAGACTCGTCCTTGAGAAATGACTTCCTGGCTCCCCTAGGATCTACATCCTAGGTTCTCAGACATGACACACATCGGAATCACCTGGAGAGATTGTTAAAACACAAATTCATGGACTTTCCCCCAAGAGTTTCTGATTCAGTAACTCTGAGGTAGAGCTGAAGTTTTTGCATTTTAACAAGTTCCCAGGTGATTTCAATGTTACTGGGATGGGGATCACGCTTTGAGGACCACTAATTAACTAATTAATTGGGGCCTGAGGTTCCAAAGATAAACTTTGGGTCTAAATCTTAGATATTTCTAAGTGTTTTGTTTTAGTTTTGGCCTTTCTTCTTTGTAATTCCCTTTGGTCTCATAAACCTGCAGTGGTTGTAGGAAGCTGATTGAAGGACTTTGTAAAAGTTCCAAATACCACTATGTATCTTTCAGTCTTGGGCACATGACCAGCAATAAACAGTGTAGGTCTTGTGAAAGAAAATGAAAGTGTCAGGAGCTCAATTGTGTCCAATTCTTTGTGACCCCCGTGGACTGTAGCCCGCCAGGCTCCTCTGTCCATGGAATTTTCCAGGCAACAATACTGCAGTGGGTTGACATTCCCTTCTCCAGGGGATCTTCCTGATCCAGGGATCGAACCCAGGTTTCCTGTTGACAGGTGGATTCTTTACCATTGCACCTTGTGGCTCCTCCCATAATAATCATAATTATAATTAACATTATTTCATAGCTTCTGAGGGATGACATTTGCAATTAATTATTTCACTGTTTCGTTTCCTGTTTATTTTTTCTTGTGAATGTCAGAGAGCTAGAATGGATAACCCCCTTAAGTTCTGTGGAGGCGGGTTTGAGTAAAGATGGACAAGCTTTAATACTGTGCCTCATGCACATGGAGCAGTCATAAAAATGCATTTTAAACTACCTTGTGTACAATTTATACTGCAAAGCTGTCATCATCAGATACTATCTAAATGAAAAACAAGAATTGAATGATATTAACATATTAAAAAGTGTAGAGAAAATGAGAAATGAGTTCAAGAAAAATTTCTGTCCACCATCATACACAATATAAACCAAGAAGAGGAGGCAGAGGGGGACCTATTTAGGAACAGTAAGTAGATTCAATTAATCAGATTCAGAAGGCAAATGACAAATAGGTATGGATAAAAGTGTAAAACTCTGGCAGAATTAAAAATGTAAAGATGTGAAGAAAAACATAGGGGGATTTAACTAAAGAAAAAACTCCTGTGCAGATAAGTTTACTAGAAATACAGGACACATGATATATATTAAATATAAAATGGCTTTATGGGTCTCAGATAGCTTAGATTTTTCAAATTAGTAAGGGTAAAAACAGGAAGGATGGATTCAGGTAAAGAATGAAAAAAAGGAAATCTTTACCTTATTCAAAATATCCAGTCTTGGATAATGGAAATCTATAGAATGTAAAACTTAACATATTGTTTTATTCCACAGGGACAGGGAAATATTGGTTTGAGACTTGAGATATTAACACAAAGTTAACTTTAAAAACTGTGGTGGATTCATGTTGATATATAGCAAAACCAATACAATACTGTAAAGTTAAAAATAAAATAAAATAAATAAAAACTATAAAAAATAAAATAAAATCCACCAAGGCCTGACATTTGTTCCCCTACATTTCTACTCATTAAGAATTGATAATTCTAATTATAATCTTAAGGTAGTGTAAGATACTCACTTCTAAAAGAAATATTCAGTTTAGTTCAGTTCAGTTGCTCAGTCATGTCTGATTCTTTGTGACCCCATGGACTGTAGCATGCCAGGCTCCTCTGTCTATGGATTTTCCAGACAAGATACTGGAGTGGGTTGCCGTTCCCTTCTCCAAGGGATCTTCCCAACCCAGAGATGGAACCTGCATCTTTTGCTTTGCAGGAGGATTCTTTACCACTGAGCCCCTAGGGAAGCCCCAACATTCTAGTTAAGGTTTCATCAAAACAAACAGAAAAGCAATACATTTATTTATGCAGCCCAACTTATATTTCAAAGATAGATACAGCAGATAAGTATAACCCTCTTTTTTTCTTTTAACTCTGCTTTATGGTATTAGTTACTTTCAGCAAACATTTACCCAGCCCAAACTTAATTACAATCTCTCTACTTACATTTTATAATGTGTGGATTTTTTTTAAGCAATATATTCTGCCCAAAATGCAAATTAAACCATAAATACCAAGATAGATGTTGTAAGGAATTACTAAATGTCTTTCCCTTGCTTACAAACCTCAATAAAGAAATTCTGATTTTAGAAATATTAACTCTCTAATTTTATTCACTCTGGATTTATAGAAAGAAAACAAGAGCATTTCTAAGACTTTGTATTTTGATGTCAGTTTCAGTTGTTACATGGAGGAAGAAATGGATTCATAAGTTTTATTTTTTTCCTATTTATATACTGTTTTTCTAAACCTAGTAATTTGTATATGAGATATAGCAAAACTAACAAATAGAAAAACTTCAGGAGTCCATAAAACATTATATAAAAACGAAAGAACTATTCAAGGATGATTAGGTATTGTTACATTAAAAAGTATAATTTGTTCTGTAACCTGATTATACAAATACATTCTTCTAATTAGGGTAGATTGATGAAATCTAAGTGTTTAGAATGACTACTCAGGAAAAAAAAAGTTGTATTTAATTAATGCAACTCATAACAGTTTCCATAGCTCTTTGTACTATTGATTCCTCTTTTTGTAAAAAATTACTCATGAATAACTCATAAAAGAATAGCACCATTCATAAATATAATAGCAGGATATATATATGATAAAAAGTATTCAGCAATTTACTCAAAGCTATTACTACTTACTTGATAATCATTCTTGGTATTGGACAAAAATAAAGAGAAAAGCATATTCTTCTGGTTCTTAACAAATGCTTAATTTTATTTTTAGATGCACAAAAAATAGATGAGTATTTATAATTATCCATAATTAAATGATAATCCATAATCACTCACCATTAAGTAAAACATATGTTAATTAGAGAGTCTAAAACTAATTGCAGGCTGTCAAATGCATATGTGTAATAAAAATTTCTTATTTTCATAATAGTCTATAATTATATATTTCACAATAGACTAATGGATTTTCACGAGCCATAGCATTGTGCGGTGCTCACTCTTATTAAACAACATGGTGAATAATTTAGAAAGAGCTGTTTTCTTTCTTATGCTATCAAAAATGAATTAAAACCAAGTAAAATTTTGGTTCAGGAAACCAGAATCAATTTATATTAATAGTCTAAAGGGAAAAGATCAGAGTAATTCTTTGTCAGTTTCCTTTTTTTTTAACTGAAGGTATAGTGTTAGAAGACTGAATTTTAGTACCAGGCACATCTCCCTTTTTCTCTTTTCCAACTTTAGCTCTACTTTTTTTAAATTTTTAAAAAACTTTTTACTTTGTACTGAGATGTAGCCTATTAACAAACAATGCTGTAATAGTCTCAGGTGAACAGCGAAGAGACTCAGCCATACTTACGTGTGTGTGTGGGTGTGTGTTCAGTCATAGCCTGCCAGGCTCCTCTGTCCAAGGATATATACATGTATCTATTCTCCCCCAAACTCTGCTCCCATCTAGGCTGTGAAAGTTGCTCAACTGTGTCTGACTCTTTGTGACCCCATGGACTATACAGTTCATGGAATTCTTCAGGCCAGAATACTGGAGTAGGTAGCCTTTCCTTTCTCCAGGGGATCTTCCCAACCTAGGGATCGAACCCAGGTCTCCCGCATTGCGGGTGGATTCTTTACCAGCTGAGCCACAAGGGAAGCCCAAGAACACTGGAGTGAATAGCCTGTCCCTTTTCGAGGGGATCTGCCCAACCCAGGAATCAAACCAGGATCTTCTGCATTGCAGGCAGATTCTTTACCAGCTCAGCTACCAGGGAAGCCCATCCAGGATAGGCACATCTTTATTGGAACCCATCCAATGGGGTTTGTTGGTTGAATTAATAATAATAATCACTTTTAGTAGTAATTGCACAAAAGACTATGAAAAGTATTTTTTGGCCATCTCCTTATATTTTTGCCCCTGAACAGAATACAAGTGAGAAAGGGAATAATGTAGAAAAGCAAAAATAACTTCAAAACACTTATACTGTAGAGCTCTTTGTCCTGGGTTCTTTAACCTTAAATCAGATTCTAAAGACTTTATACTCCGTGAACCAAAACTCAGCCCAGCAGGCCTGGAATGCAAAATTATTGTGACAAGCTCAATCTACAGAGTCAGTATTCACTGTTGGTATGGATACCATAGCTCCACTGATGACACAGTGGTCCATGTTAATTTATAAAACCACAGCAACCATGAAAATAATTTTGTGTTTTCAATATCCTCATCATTTTTATCCTAAAACACAAATATTATAAAAATAAAAGAAAAATCAAGCGGCACACACATCATAAATTTTTAGGATGTCATCTTTAGAAAAAATAACAGAAGTCAGAGGCCATAATTCATATATCCACACTTATTTAGTACTTACTAAACTCCAGCATCTGAGTAAGGCACTTTGACTTATTATTTCATCTTATCACATATTTCATTCAAGCTTTAAAGGGGAAAATCTAGGTTCATTTTCAACTTAAACACACCATCATTTCTGCTTTATTGGGGAAACTTCAAATGATTTTTATTTTTTTGAATCTTTAATTATTTTAATAATCTATCTTCACCTTGCTCTTTATTTTACATAAATAAAAATAGTCTGCAATTCACCTCAGTTCAGTCAGTTCAGTCACTCAGTCTGACTCTCTGCGACCCCATGGACTGCAGCACACAGCTTCCCTGTCCATCACCAACTCCTGGAGCTTGTTCAAACTCATGTCCATCAAGTCAGTGATGCCATCCAACCATTTCATCATCTGTCGACCCCTTCTCCTCTTGCCTTCAATCTTTCCCAGCATCAGAGTCTTTTCCAATGAGTCAATTCTTCGCATTAAGTGGCCAAAGTATTGGCGCTTCAGCATCAGCATCAGTCCTTCCAATGAATATTCAGGACTGATTTCCTTTAGGATCGACTGATTGGATCTCCTTACTGTCCAAGGGGCTCTCAAGAATCTGCTCCAACACTACAGTTCAAAAGCATCAATTCTTAGGCACTCAGCTCCCTTTATTGTCCAACTCTCACATCCTTACATGACTACTGGAAAAACCATAGATTTGACTAGATGGATCTTTGTTGGGAAAGTAATGTCTCTGCTTTTGAATATACTGTCTAGGTTGGTCAGAGTTTTTCTTCCAAGGAGCAAGCATCTTTTAATTTCATGGCTGCAATCACCATCTGCAGTGATTTTGGAGCCCAAGAAAATAAAGCCTCTCACTGTTTCCATTGTTTATCCATCTATTTGCCATGGGACGGGATGCCATGATATTAGTTTTTTTAATGTTTAATATCTTTTTGCCTTTTCATACTATTCATGGGGTTCTCAAGGCAAGAATACTGAAGTGGTTTGCCATTCCCTTCTCCAGTGGATCACATTTTGTTAGAACTCTCCACCATGGCCCATCCGTCTTGGGTGGCCTTACACGACATGACTCATAGTTTCATTGAATTAGACAAGGCTGTGGTACATGTGATCTGTTTGATTAGTTTCTGTGATTGTGGTTTTCATTGTGTCTTCCCTCTAATGAACGAGGATGAGAGGCTTGTGGAAGCTTCCTAATGGGAAGGACTGGCTTTGGGGAAAACTGGGTCTTGCTCTGGTGGGCGGTGCCATGCTCATTAAATCTTTAATCCAATTTTCTGTTGATGGGCAGGGCTCTGTTCCTTCCCTGTTGTTTGACCTGAGACCAAACTATGGTGGAGGTAATGAAGATAATGGTGACCTCCTTCAAAAGCTCCCTTGCATGCACTGCTACACTCAGTGCCCCTGACCCTGCAGCAGGCCACTGCCGACCCATGCCTCCACCAGAGACTCCTGGACCCTCACAGGCAAGTCTGGGTCAGTCTCTTTGGGGTCACTGCTCCCTTCTTCTGGGTCCTGGTGCACATAAGGCTTTGTTTGTGCCCTCCAGGCTGTTTCCTGGCCTGCTGCAGGGGAAGGGACTCTGGGTGCAGCTACCTGGTCACACAGCCTGAGGCATAAGCCCTCTTGGAGGAGGTCACCATTAACCCCACCATAGGGCCATCAAGCAGAGGACCCACAAACTGCACAACAATTATACCAAAGAAATTCTCTCATTGTTAAGAAAGTTCTAGGACTCACAACAGATTTCCCAACTTGGGGATCTGGCAAAGGGACTATGAATTCCCAGAGAATCTGTGACTCACCTAAAATTCTCAAATCATTTTTTGATTAATATTATTCTACTTTCATTGGTTTCACTGGATTAATTTTATTGATTTTAAAATTATCTTTAAAAATCTGACTTAAAACCATTAGTTCCTTTGGTTGTGATACATTGGTTTTGAAGACCGAATCTCTGAAAACACATCAGCATTTCTTTAATATAATGGTAAATAGAAAATATTAGATATTTTCTGACATAAGAAAGGGAGGAGGGAGAAAATAGAGAAGAGAGTGATGCTTCTCAGCCAAACTCAAAGCTAGTTGACTTCCTAAAAAGAAAGAGGAGGCAGGAGTAACACAGCTATTTTGTAAGACTAAGACCATGTGCTGGTCTTGTGAAGACAGGAGGACATTTGGGAAATGTTTAATTAAACTGTATTTATTGTAATATTGTCTCCCTGAGTTAAGTTTTTTATTATCTGCATAAAAAAATGTCATTTTTTCCCTCACTTTCTAACATGAACTAGCTCTTTCTCCAAATCATTTGGGACCCACTGAATGGTCCTTGGTGTTCATACCCTAACAGAACAGAGTTACCTCAAAATAGGTATAAAGTCCTGAAAACACATATGAATATAACTCACATTACCCTACTGGACTGAAAAAGCATGTCAGATCCTTGTTGACAGATCTGAGAATTACAGTCATGTCATTAGCAAGGACTTCAAATTCCAGGGGAGGGATCAGCTGTCATCATGGCTCCCCCTTGTAGGGCAAAGGCATTCATTAGAATGAGAATTGTGTTTCCATTGGCCTTGACAGGCTGTCCACAGATACCAACTCAAGACTCCCTCTCTTGTTTATCATTATCAGCAGAAATATCTGATAGTACTTTTTTCTCCTTGAGCAGATGTGTAAACTAACAGGAGAGTATGGCCTGTCAAAATGACAATGTACATTGATTCCTCTTATCTAGATGTCTTTGGGAGGACAGCTTATCTCAAATTTATAAAAGAAAGAACTCTGTATCAGAGTTTCTTCATCAATAAATGACAATGGCAGGCCTGCTTTATAACTAATTGCTGTTTTCAGAGCAACATTTAAAATATAATGCAAAGCATTCATCCTTATAAACTAATGGGAAACTACCTCTGCTTCTAAATAAATAAAGGCATAGTATTTAGAAGGGATAACAAATAAAAAATCATTACTGTTACAAAAGTATAAACATATACATAATCTTAAATAATGATTATAACATTGACCATAAAACTAAGAACTAAATGTAAGTTTATAAGATGTATATTTATAGAAGTAAGTTATATGTGAAGGTGAAAGTGAAGCTGCCTAGTCATGTCTGACTCTCTGCGACTCCATGGACTGTAGCCTACCAGGCTTCTCTGTCCATGGGATTTTCCAGGCAAGAATACTGGAGTGGGTTGCTGTTTCCTTCTCCAGGGGATCTTCCTGACCCAGGAATTGAACCCAGACCTCCCACATTGCAGGCAGACACTTTACCCTCTGAGCCACCAGGGAAGCCCATTATAAGATAAAGAGGCATGTAACGCATAGAGGATCATGTTTGCTAACCAGTACAGTGAAAGTGAAAGTCTCTCAGTCCTGGCCCACTCTTTGTGACCCCATGGATTACATGGTCCATGGAATTTTCTAGGCCAGAATACTAGAGTGGGTAGCCTTTCCCTTCTCCAGTGGATCTTCCTGACCCAGAAATTGAACAAGGGTCTCCTGCTTTGCAGGCAGATTCTTTACCAACTGAGCTATCACATACTTACCCTAAATTCACTGAGTGATAGCCATTAAATATATAAAGATTTTTACATGTCAACCATAATTTAATAAGGTGTTTTATATAATAATAATAAAAGAAACCTAAGTTTTTACTCTTATACTCTTAACTTTTTCTCTTTATTTTTAAAACCATAAAGTTTGGAAGGGCATCATTTTGTACCAAATATTAAAAACTTCCTATAGATATATAATACAGTATTTATTAATTAATAAATTATTAATTAATTAACTTATTAATTTATTAACAAGTGTGATTGACCAGTAAATGAGAGAGGAAGACAAAACTAATCAGCGCAATGCCAAACACCACCTTCCTAAACACTCTGCCCTATCTCCCTTCTGAGTCATTCCTCAGAATGTAGTTTGTGAATGTGGGGATGGAGGAAGTAGTATGCCTAAAAGTAAAATATACTTGTTGTTTATTATTATTTCCATGTACCTTAAATTAACAGTTAAGGAGAATGGCCTAAGTGCATTCTTTTAGTCCTTCTGAAGTTTTGGATTCATTGCTTCAGCTTAGGATGTAGATATAAAGACCTAGAAAAGAATCATCTATAATTACCTCATCTTTACATTTCAGGTGCCATGTCCACTGTGATCTTGAAGTCTGGTTGAGGTTGAAACCAATTTGAACTGTTTCACTTATAACAATTACAAACTATGTACCACGTAAGCTATTTAATTTCCTCATACCTCAGTTTTTTCATCTGTAAAGTAGGGATATAAAAGTATTTACTTCAGGTGTCTCTGGAAACATAAAATGAGATATTCCACATAAAGTTCTAAAATCAATGCCTAGCACGTGAAGTTTCAATAAATTTACAGTAAACACCATGAAAGTATGATGGTCAATAACAATGATTCAGGCCAGTTTCCTAAAATGGACAGTATGTATCACTTAAGCCTAATTAATAAATTATTCTTTAGAATTCAAAAAGCTACCCCATCAACCTAAGTCTGCAGTGTACAAAAATGATCACCTTGACTTCTGTGAAGTCATATAAACTTAGAGATTCTGACTAAATTTTACTTGTACAAATCAACACCCATGTTAGGATAGCCTGTCCTAAAAATGCGTACCCAAAGCCAAAAATATTTTAAAGAATTGAGCTTTGCTGGGATAATTCTCCTTTACAGAGGAAGGACTAGGATAGAAGTATACAGTTAAATTTGATAGAGTGATGCATGCTGTGAAATTGAGTGCTTTGTCCCTATTATTCACATAGACTATTGAAACGTGTTTCTAAAATTTTTTTGCAAACTAGTCATGTACACAGAAATAGGATATTTCTTTGGGAATACTAATTTGAGAACTAGGTAGACCTTACCCTGAATAGCCAAAGCAATCTTGAGAAAGAAGAACAAAGCTGGAAATAAAATGCATCCTGATTTTAAACTATATTACAAAGTTATAATAATCAAAACAGTACTGCATTGGTATGGAAATAGACATGTAGATTAATACAACAGAATAGAGAGCCCAGAGATAAATCCATGGATATGTAGTCAAGGACTTTACAACAAAGAAGCCAAGACTATACAATGAGGGAAGAACAGTCTCTTTGATAAATGGTTCTGGGAAAATTGAAGAATCACATGCAAAATAATGACACTGAACCGCTACAATATTACACCACAGACAAAAAATAACCCAAAATGCACTGAAAACTTAAACATGTGATCTGAAACCATAAAACTTCTAGAAGAAAATATGGGTGGTATATTCATAGAAATTGGTCTTGGCCATGATTTTGGGGGATTTGACACCAAAAGCAAAAATAAACTTGTGGGACTACATCAAACTAAAAAGCTTCTGCACTGCAAAGGAAACCATCAATAAAGTGAAAAGGCAACCCAATGAATGATAAAACATGTCATGTATTTGACAATGGGGTTAATATCCAAAGTATATAAAGAACTCACACAAGTCAGTAGCAAAAATCCAAACAGTTCAATTTAAAACTGAACAGAATATCTGAATAGGCATTTTTTAAAGAAGACAATACAGATGGCCAACAGGTACAGGAAAAGGTGCTCAACATCACTAATCAGAAAAATGCAAGTCATAACCACTGTGAGAGATCACAAACTGTTAGAATGGGCTATTATAAAAAAGATAAGAAGTATTGGTAAGGATGTGGAGAAAAGGGAATCCTTGTGTACTGTTAACGGGAATAAAATTTGTGTAGCCACTACAGCAAACAGTATGGAAGTTCCCCAAAAGTTAAAAACCCTGACTACCGTATGATCCAGCAGTTCTGCTTCTGTGTATTTATCTGAAAAAAAGAAAAACTAACTCAAAAAGATATATGAACTCCAACGTTCATTGAAGCATGATGTACAATAACCAAGTTATGGAAAAACCTTGTGTACAACAATTGAAGAATGAATAATGAAAATGTGATATATATGTGCGTGTGTGTGCGCGTGCACACGTGTATGTGTCTATATGTGTGAGTGAGTGTGTATGTGACGTATATGTAATATTATTCAGCCATAAAAAAGAATGAAATCACACCATTGGTAACAACCTGGATGGACCTTCAGGGCATGATATTAAGTGAAGTAAGTCAGACAAAAAAGACCATATGATCTCATTTATACATGGGATCTAAAAATAGCACTGAGCTCATGGATACAGAGACCAGACTGGTGATTGCCAGAGGCAACAGATGAAGGCATGGGTGAAAGGGACAAGTTTTAGGTTATAAAATAAGTAAGTCATGGGGGAAAGTAAAGTACAGCATGGTGACTATAGCTACTTTTACTGGACTATATCTTTGAAAGCTGCTAAAAGAGTGAGTCTTCAAAATTCTCATCACGGGGAAAAAAATTGTAACTATGTATGGTAATGGGTGTTTGAGTCTAGTTAACATCCATCACCATACATAGTGGTGTACCCATACATAATATTTTCAATATATACAAATATAAAATAAAAAAAAAATACTGGACAGATCTTCTTCACTATTCCCTTCCACCCTCACTGAAAGAAAAGACCAAAGCTGCTGCTTTGATACCTATTTGGCACCTTCTGAGTTAAGCATATGAGGGAGCAGCTAATGTTCCACCCAGTACATGGCTTATATACCCACGCATCAATCCTATTCACCATCTGAGTCACATACAAGACCTGACTGGCAAATCACACTTAAACAAATCAGAGATCTTACCAGGCATTATATTTTACTAGTAATTTCAAGAATATAGACAATCAAGAGACTCAACAGAGTAGAAAGATGCCTAGGACATCAAGGGCAGTTCCTCAGACTTATTCTGCCAGGTAAAACATTAATCTTTGGCACATAACAAGAAATAAAAAATAAATCTCTAAAAGTAGTCTGTGACATTACTTAATATAGCAGAAAGTGTTAGTCACTCAGTAATGTCCTACTCTTTGCAATCCCATGGACTATAATCCAAAGGCTCCTCTGTCCATGGAATTCTCCAGGCAAGAATACTGGAGTGGCTACCAATTCTCATCTCCAAGGGATCCTCACAACTCAAGGATCGAACCTGGGTCTCCCACATTGCAGGCAGATTCTTTACCATCTGAGCCACCAGCGAAGACCCTCATATAGCAGAAAGGCTTTAACTGTGAAATATCTCCATTTAATACCCTAGAGAGTTATAGCAGTTATACTGTATTCTCCTGGAAGCCATGCCTCATAAATTCTAATTTTATTAAATAATACATTGGCCAGGGAATAGTTTCACCCTCAGACCTAGTAAGTAGGGCCTCTGCTCCAGGACAGGTCCCTCAGAGAGTCCCTTCATTGAAATTTTCTACGTTCTGCTTCAGTGTCTGGGATTATATGAAGTAGTCAATTCAGGCAGAGTATCCTAAGCTCAAACCTGGTCCTACATGGTCACCAGAAACACTTAACTCAAAATTTTCTGTCTCATTCTGATGATTGGGACTGGTTGAGACCAGCAATACTGTCTCATTACAATGTCCTTAACCAGGACCAGATTCTATTTGGGCCCCTTTGATAGAAATGCCATCCACAAAAGTTTCTAAGTCCCTTCCAATGACCGGGGCTGCCTAGAATCAGTAATTCCCTGCTGGTACAGAGCCACATGTGCCATGGTTTCTTTGGAGCTCTTTCTAATCCTTTATATTATACTTGGAGTTAACCAAATGCCTTGAGAAGCTCTGGTTGGTTTTGATGTAGCTCCACAGTCCAAGGACCAGACCCAGTTCCAAGAGAGTAGCCTTACAAACGGATTGCTTCCTCTGGACAGTGTATTTCTTTCATTACATCTCATGAAATCTGGTGACCAGAATTGTGCTTACACATTGATTCTGTGTGACTCGCACTCATATCAGACACAGAACAAGTACAGATTTCTGAGAGGTAAGCCCAACTCTGAACCTTGGGCTTGAGCTGCTTGTTTAGGTCCATGTGTCAGCTCTAACCTGTCTACGCCCTGGCTGTGGTGCTCCTTATGGGCTTCATACATGAGAGTGGTGGAGGTGGTGGCAGGCATCTTTTACTCTGTGTGCCCCAGTGCCAGCACACAATGCAGTTACCCTACAGCTTCTAATGGTTCTATATGACATATCAGGCATTGTCCTCAAGCAGCCACATCCATCTCTTCCAAGGATTTTTCACTCATTGTTTTGCAACACAAATGGGACATTCCAATTAACCTCTGATTGTTGTGCATGCTCAGTTGTGTCCAACTCTTTGTGGCCCCATGGAGTCTAGCCTGCCAGGCTCCTCTGTCCATGGAATTTTCCAGGCAAGAATGCTGGAATGGGTGGCCATTTCCTTCTCCAGGGGATCTTCCCAACGCAGGGACCAAACCCATCACTAGGGATGCCCAGTGTCTGACTGGAGTGTTGATATCATGCTCTCCTAGGTCAGGTTTAAGGTGGACCAGGCAAATGACAAACATTCCTTTCCCAAGTAGGATCTCTCTTTTTATTCTAACTATGACCTCCTGCCTAGCAGTTCCTGGTACTGATGAGTATAAAAGAGAGATGTGGTCAGCAGTGAATGAGGTCACATCATAGGAATGCAGTGATTATGGCATGAGGCGTTCAAAGGAACACATGATCGGCATATACAATAAAATTTATGCTATAAAATTCTAAACATTAAATTTAACAGGACCATGAAGTAATTGTCATTCACATTTACCTGCATGCTCTATGAAAGTCTTGCACTTGTGGGTATCAACAACAAAGCACAATCACAACCTTAGAGCACTTGAGGTCCATATTCATAAGTACATGATGGATAATATAGCATCCTGTAATAATAATACAGAGTAATAAATATATGATTTCAGGGAGCTGTAGAGCCAAGAATATTCCTGTTGTTTCAGTAGAAATAAGGAAGATCCATGACACTGTGAGTAACAACAGTATCAATACCTTTTGATTAAGTAGGAAATAAAAAATTTGTTAGGAAGGGCACATTTGACAAGAGCATGAAGAACATTGTTCCTGGATCTGATGCTGCCTGGACACCATGAAGAGTTATCATGTGCTCTGATAAGAAAATAAATATTTAAGTGGCTAAGCTGGTAAAGAATCTGCCTACAATGTGGGAGACCTGGGTTCAATCGCTGGGTTGGAAAAATCTCCTGGAGAAGGGAAAGGCTACCCACTCCAATATTCTGGCCTGGAGAATTCCACGGACTTTCTAGTCCATGGGGTCACAAAGAGTTGTACACAACTGAGTGACTTTCACTTCACATACCCTACGAGAATTCATTTTATTTTCTGTTATCTAATCAAACTATATAGACAGGGCTCCCACACCCCATATCCCTAGAAAATATTTGCCCTGGGCTTTACCTGCCCTAAAGGCAGAAAAAGCAAGAGAGTTCCAGAAAAACATCTATTTCTGCTTTATTGACTATGCCAAAGCCTTTGACTGTGTGGATCACAATCAACTGTGGAAAATTCTTCAAGAGATGGGAATACCAGACCACCTGATCTGCCTCTTGAGAAATTTGTATGCAGGTCAGGAAGCAACAGTTAGAACTGGACATGGAACAACAGACTGGTTCCAAATTGGAAAAGGAGTTCGTCAAGGCTGTATATTGTCACCCTGTTTATTTAACTTATATGCAGAGTACATCATGAGAAACGCTGGGCTGGAAGAAGCACAAGCTGGAATCAAGATTGCCAGAAGAAATACCAATAACCTCAGATATGCCGATGACACCACCCTTATGGCAGAAAGTGAAGAGGAACTCAAAAGCCTGTTGATGAAAGTGAAAGAGGAGAGTCAAAAAGTTGGCTTAAAGCTCAGCATTCAGAAAATGAAGATCATGGCATCCGGTCCCACCACTTCATGGGAAATAGATGGGGAAACAGTGGAAACAGTGTCAGACTTTATCTTTTTGGGCTCCCAAATCACTGCAGATGGTGACTGCAGCCATTAAATTAAAAGACGCTTACTCCTTGGAAGGAAAGTTATGACTAACCTAGATAGAATATTCAAAAGCAGAGACATTACTTTGCCAACAAAGGTCCGTCTAGTCAAGGCTATGGTTTTTCCTGTGGTCATGTATGGATGTGAGAGTTGGACTGTGGAGAAGGTTGAGCACCGAAAAATTGATGCTTTTGAACTGTGGTGTTGGAGAAGACTCTTGAGAGTCCCTTGGACTGCAAGGAGATCCAACCAGTCCATTCTGAAGGAGATCAGCCCTGGGATTTCTTTGGAAGCAATGATGCTAAAGCTGAAACTCCAGTACTTTGGCCACCTCATGCGAAGAGTTGACTCATTGGAAAAGACTCTGATGCTGGGAGGGATTGGGGGCAGGAGGAGAAGGGGACGACAGAGGATGAGATGGCTGGATGGCATCACTGACTCGATGGACGTGAGTCTGGGTGAACTCTGGGAGTTGGTGATGGACAGGGAGGCCTGGCATGCTGCGATTCATGGGGTCACAAAGAGTTGGACACGACTGAGCGACTGAACTGAACTGAAAGGTAGCCCTGTCTGGAGCATACATTTAGGAATACTACATACCTACAAAGAATGTTCAAACTATCATACAATTGTATTCATTTCACATTCTAACTGGATTATGCTCAAAATTATTCAAACCAGACTTCACCAGTATGTGAACTGAGAATTTCCAGATGTACAAGCAGGATTTAGAAAAGGCAGAGAAACCAGAGATCAAATTGCCAACATTCACTGGATCATAGAGAAAGCAAGGGAGTTCTAAAAAAACATCTACTTCTGCTTCATTGACTGCTCTAAAGCCTTTGACTATGTTGATCACAACAAACTATGGAAAATTCTTAAAGAGATGGGAATATAAGACCATCTTACCTGTCTCCTGAGAAACCTGTATGCAGGTCAAGAAGCAACATTTAGAACTGGACATGGAACAACTGACTGGTCCAAAACTGGGAAAGAGTAGGACAAGACTGTATATTGTAACACTGTTTATTTAACTTATATGCAGAATATATCATATGAAATACCAGGCTGAATGAATCACAAGCTGGAATCAAGACTCCTGGGAGAATATCAACAACCACAGATATGCAGATGATACTACTATAATGGCAGAAAGCAAAGAGGAGCTAAAGAGCCTCTTGATAAGGGTGAAAGAGGAGAGTGAAAAAGCTGGCTTGAAACTCAACATTCAAAAAACTAAGATCATGGCATCTGGTCCTATCACTTCATGGCAAACAGAATGGGGAACAATGGAAACAGTGACAGACTGTATTTTCTTGGGCTTCAAAACCACTGTAGATGGTGACTGCAGCCATGAAATTAAAGACACTTGGTCCTTTGAAGGAAAACTATTACAAACCTAGACAGTGTATTAAAAAAGCAGAGGCATCGGGTTGCTGACAAAGGTCCATACTGTCAAATCTGTGGCTTTTCCAGTAGTCATGTACAGATGGGATGTGAGAGTTTGCCCATAAAGAAGACTAAGCACAATTGATGCTTTTGAATTGTTGTGCTAGAGAAGACTCCAGAGTCCCTCAGACTGCAAGGAGATTAAACCAGTTAATCCTAAAAGAAGTCAATTTGAATTTTCATTGGAAGGATTGATATTTAGGCTGAAGCTTCAATACTTTGGCTACCTGATGCAAAGAGTTGACTCACTGGAAGAAACCCTGATGTTGGGAAAGATTGAAGGCAAAAAGAGAAGGGGGCAGCAGAGGATGAGATTGTTGGATGGCATCACCGACTGAATGGACATGAATTTGAGCAAAGTCTGGGAGATAGTGGAGGACAGAGGAGCCTGGCATGCTACAGTACATGGGATCACAAAGACTTGGACATTACTTAACAACAACAACAAAATAGCTACAGTTTCTTGAGTAATACTAATGCTCTGTGTATCCTAACTTTCAGATCACAAAAAGATTTGATAGGGTAACCTGCCTTCTATTCTTTGCCTCAGTGTATCACCCTTGGATAGAATGATCAGCTATTTTAACTCTTTTCATTTTGAAAAGAAGAAACTTAAAAAAAAAAGTGCCTGTATTTGAATTCTGTCTCCACTCTGTACTGGCTGCATGACCTCACATAGCTATTTAGCAACTGTATGCTTCAGTTTAACTGTTGCATGTAAAGTTCATTTTACAAGTATTTATTGAACAACTGTCATATACTATATAATCTTCTAGACTTCCCAGGTGGTACTAGGGGTAAGGAACTACCTGGCAATGCAGGAGACTTAAGAGATGTGGTTTCAATCCCTGGGTTGGGAAGATCCCCTGGAGAAGGAAATGGCAACCCACTCCAGTATTCTTGCCTGGAGAATTCCATGGACAGAGGAGCCTGGTGGTTAGAGTCCATAGAGTCACAGAGAGTAGAACAAGACTTAGCATCCATGCAGTATCACCTAGGTGGCTGAGATACATCAGTGACCAAAAAAAGTCCTGTCCTCATAAATGTTCTTAGGAACTCCCTTCCACCATCATAGCTTCTTTTCCTATTTACTTTGAAAGACTTTTCATCTTAAAAAAACTTTCTGTCTTAAAATAAAATTGTCTTAGATGCAAGGTACAGTTAAATCATATCAGCCAAAAACCTAACTTAGTAAACATTTAATCGGAGCTCAATTGGCAACTGAAAACACAAAAATGAAACGCTGGTTAAACAGTGTTGGATTGGAGCTGTGTACGGGTGAGCTGGCTCAAAAAAAAAGTTTTGATGTACAGGATTAGCTGATTTCTGTGGTATAAATATTCTCCATTATCAGTAGCTTTCAACCAGCTTGTAAAATCCTTGAATTTTTAATAATCATCTGAACATCAGGTACAAGTTGGCTTGAGCACAACACTGGGCTGGTGGAGAGTGGGCAGAAGGATCAAAGGCAAGCAAACAGAAAGCAGAGCTGTCAGTAAGACAGAGGCAAGGTCAAGGAGACTTTGCCCCATGCAAAAACACACACAGGATAGGTTCTGGGCTTCTCCATCGTTTCACACTCCATACATGGATGAGTTTTATACTTAAAATAATAGTACTCAGTGTTATTTTAAAAACAGTAATTACTAAAAAGTTTCAGTTGACCTCAGCCCTAACAAGAGCAGTAGTTAATCCAGCCAATAAAACAATTGTATGCCACTTTATAAGAAGTACTATTCATTCAACTTTAAAAAGGCAATGGCCCCTCACTCCAGTACTCTTGCTTGGAAATCCCATGGACGGAGGAGCCTGTTAGGCTGCAATCCATGGGGTCGCTAAGAGTCGGACATGACTGAGCGACTTCACTTTCACTTTCCACTTTCATGCATTGGAGAAGGAAATGGCAACCCACTCCAGTGTTCTCGCCTGCAGAATCCCAGGGACGGGGGAGCCTGGTGGGCTGCCGTTTATGGGGTCGCACAGAGTCGGACACGACTGAAGTGACTTAGCATAACATAATCCTGATATATTCAGCATTAGTGAGAGTATGTATGATGTATTTTGACAATTTTGGATATCGTGTTCTTATACATATACAGAGAAATGCACATACATAACTGATATCATTTACCAAGTGCTGGGAGCCATCATAAGAATAAGAGCTAGGTACTTTATTTATGCTGCTGATGTTTTTCAACCACTTAGAAGATAGTGTGGTACACAGTAGGTGCTCAACAGATATTTGTGAAATAAATGAATGTTTTAGAGGTAATAAGTAAACTGAGGCATAGAGAGGTTAAATAATTATTCAAAGTCCTGGAGCCAGTATGGAGTAGACCTGGAATTCAAACATGAGTAGTCTTTTAAAGGGGTTGTTCACAAAACTAAAGACTGACAAGAGGAAGAGAAACAAGAATGTGAACTGTCAGGAAATTAGATGGTATACAGAATGAGCAGCAGACCTGGAACTACACAGTGTGGAAGAGACAAAACTCAGTTAGAACTGTTTTGACCTAGTAAAATATGAGCTACTTTGAAAATATTCCTGAGTACCTCAGGTTAGAAGAGAGGTAAGAAGAAATCTCTGCTTTTGAATATGCTATCTAGGTTGGTCATAACTTTCCTTCCAAGGAGTAAGGGTCTTTTAATTTCATGGCTGCAGTCACCATCTGTAGTGATTTTGGAGCCCCAAAAAATAAAGTCTGACACTGTTTCCACTGTTTCTCCATCTATTTCTTTGCCAACAAAGGTCCATCTAGTCAAGGCTATGGTTTTTCCTGTGGTCATATATGGATGTGAGAGTTGGACTGTGAAGAAAGCTGAGCAGCAAAGAATTGATGCTTTTGAACTGTGGTATTGGAGAAGACTCTTGAGAGTCCCATGGACTGCAAGGAGATCCAACCAGTCCATTCTGAAGGAGGTCAGCCCTGGGATTTCTTTGGAAGGAATGATGCTGAAGCTGAAAGTCCAGTACTTTGGCCACCTCATGTGAAGAGTTGACTCATTAGAAAAAACTCTGATGCTGGGAGGGATTGGGGGCAGGAGGAGAAGGGGACGACAGAGGATGAGATGGCTGGATGGCATCACTGACTCGATGGACGTGAGTCTGAGTGAACTCCGGGAGTTGGTGATGGACAGGGAGGCCTGGTGTGCTGCGATTCACGGGGTCACAAAGAGTCGGACACGACTGAGCAACTGAACTGAACTGAACTGAAGAAGGAATCTAAAATGATAGATCCTCAAGAAGGCAGAATTTCAGTTCAGCAATGCAGGTAGGACATATAGGAAACAAGTGACCCACTTCTTTCTGTTTCATTCATGGCGAATATTCAAGTAGAGGCTTCATGAAGTGATAAGTTAAGATTACAGCCATTGGGATTTTCCCAGTTCATATATTCCTTGTTCTTGGAAACTGCTGCTGCTAAGTTACTTCAGTCATGTCTGACTCTGTGCAACCCCATAGACAGCAGCCCACCAGGCTCCGCTGTCCTTGGATTCTCCAGGCAAGAACGCTGGAGTGGGTTGCCATTTCCTTCTCCAATGCATGAAAGTGAAAAGTGAAAGGGAAGTCACTCAGTCGTGTCAGACTCTTCGCAACCCCATGGACTGCAAACTACCAGGCTCCTCCATCCATGGGAGTTTCCAGGCAAGAGTACTGGAGTGGGGTGCCATCGCCTTCTCCGGTTTTTGGAAACTAAGCACACTCAAGCTAGAATTTGTTGAAAAAGAATTGGTTTGGGAACACATTAACACTTTTAGACCTGTCACTTGATTTCTATTTCTTATTTATTTCAAACAAATGCAAACTCATTGTCTCTTTGAACTGAGAAATGGGAACTCAATGAATACATTTTAAAGTATCTTTGCATCTAAGTCACAGGTTGGATTAAATAGATGAGGATATTTGGTTATATGTGCCTGTTTTTACACTTTTTTTTTTTTTAATCAAAATGAAGATTGAAGAAAGTAGACCAAGACAAAAACCCAAGAGAAAAATGTTTGCCAATCAACCATGCCTCTAAAGTCTCCAAAACAAAACATCACATATTCAAGAGCATCTAAAACTTTATCCTAGCTAATTTTTCAGGAAGTGCACGAATTCAATAAGAAATGTTTTTAATCAGTAATTTATTCATTAATATGTCTCCAAGGTATGGAATTTAGAAAGTTTCTTACAAAGATCAAGGGGTGATATTTCACAATAGCAGGTCAGTGCTTACATATGAGTTTCCTATTTCTCTATTGATGCCCAGGAAGAATTCATTAAGTACCAAGTTCAAATGTAGCTGCTATGCATAAAGTTACTGGAAATGATTCATTACCCTCCCCAGCATTAGCTTTGTAGAACTTGCCATGTGATAAATATTAAGAATATTATATAGAGAAATCTGAAGTGCTTTATGACATCAGAATCTATAGCGGTAATTTGTTATTGCTTTTTGGATGTGCTTTCAGTACCATTAGAGCCAGGACATATGCACCCTTACACAAATTAGAGAAAAAAGTTTCCTGTGGGGCCAACCAACTAAAAACATAATTCTTCCCTCTTTCTTCCTCCCAGGGTCATGACTTGGCAAAAAGAGCCTGACGTAGATTCTTATGCCTCAGGCCGGCACCCTTATGAGGGCATGATCTGAACAGGTGTTGGTGGAAGTCTGAGTCAACTTTTAACCACAGACTATTTCTGACTCTGAAAAAATATATTTACCATAAAAGCTGAAAGAAAAACATCCTTTTGCAACACATTAACTATTCTCTACTACCACTACTCCACCCCACCCCAGCCCCGAGCACCAAACAAATGGGGTCATCCCAGAAGCAGACAATTTTCAACTAATTATTTATTACATTACATTCTCAAAACCTAGCAATTCTCACAATTGGTTAAAAATCTAAAATAGGCCAGATGCAAATCACTCTTGCTCAAGACTATGTTTTCCTTTTAATCCCCAGGGCAGGCTTCCTGCACTGGAGTTCAGGTATTCCAAACTTACCCCATGGCTTTACCACCGACCTATTATTGCTTTTCAAACCTCAGTTTGGGGTCTTTTCTTGACCTTGGTTACTACAGATCTTCAAGATACTGTTTTGATAACACCTTCCATACCTTAACCTTCCTTCATACTCTTGATAATTAACTATCTAATCTTTCAACTATTATTCATTAAGCATCTATCGTATGTTTGGTTTGGGCTTCCCTGATGGCTCATACAGCAAAGAATCTTCCTGCAATGCAGAAGATCTGGGTTTGATTGATCCCTGGGTCAGGAAGATCTCTTGAAGAAGGGAATGGCTACCCACTCCAATATTCTTGCCTGGAGAATTCCATGGACAGAGGAGCCTGGCACGCTACAGTCCATGGGGTTGTAAAGAGTCAGACAATTGTTGGAAATACATATCCTATCAAGCAGGGTATTCCTGAAAGCAAATACATGAAAACAGTCTTATAAAAGCAAAAAACGAAGTAACTAGTCTTTTAGATTATGTATTGGAGATTCAAAGAGAATTAGGTCATCTGCTAAAGTGACAGAACTGAGAATTCAGGTTCTCCCAACTTGAGCCTGCAATAGTGCAACTCTACATTTGATTAATTCATAAGTTAAATGATTCATTTATTATTTCAGAAAGGATGTTTATGAATAGAACTATTTTTAGTCACTGTGGCAAGAAAACCATAAGATGAAGATGTAGACTGTGAACTCAATTTACAAATTAAACAAAAAAGCAAAGTGAGAGAGAAAGAAAAATATAGGAAATGAAGGAAAAAATGTGTCTTGACTAGTATAAAATGAACAGTTTAGATTAAATTCTATGAATTTCCTACAATTTTACCTACATTTTCCAACATTCACTATTTACAAGGGTTTCTAATTGACAGATATGAAAGTTCATGTTGAGCAGCTAAATTTGCACATATATTATACTTATTTTGACATTGTTAAAGTATGTTCTTCTTATGTACCATGGAGACATAGGAACACTTTGTACAGTTTATAATTTTAAAAATAAATCCCTTTCAAAATAATAAAATGGATCAAGATATCTCTCCATTATTTAATTCTTACAAAATATATGTTAACTTGAGTTCCCACTTTAGCTGATGGCCTTTATCTTTTTATCTGGTCAATCAAGCCAGGACTAGAAAGGTTATGCCCGATCATCTCTTCCTGGCATCTCCAGGACCGACCTGCTGCTGCTGCTAAGTCGCTTCAGTCATGTCCTACTCTGTGCAACCCCATAGACGGCAGCCCACCAGGCTCCCCCGTCCCTGGGATTTTCCAGGCAAGAATGCTGGAGTGGGTTGCCATTTCCTTCTCCAATGCATGAAAGTGAAAAGTGAAAGTGAAGTCACTCAGTCATGTCTGACTCTTTGCGACCCCATGGACTGTAGCCTACCAGGCTCCTCTGTCCGTGGGATTTTTCAGGCAAGAGTACTGGAGTGGGGTGCCACTGCCTTCTCTGGCAGGAGCCATCAGTTAAATCACTAAATTAAGTGGAATCCTCTTTTGAAACAACTCCCTCCCTCTTCAAGTGCCACAGGATTTATGTAATTTTCACTTAGACTATGGCAATTGCCTCCAAAAATACGTTTCTGCCTCTGGCCTTGACCCATTCCTGTTCCTCCACAATATTGCTATAAAAGTGATTTTATACAAAAATCTCCGGGGCTTAAATCCCTTTATTGGTTTGAATTTCCTAGAGAAAATGGTTAAACATTGTGTATGCATTTCTCCTGACTTTACTTCTGCCTGCTTTTTTCAATTGAATCTCCCCTATTGTCACTTTGAACTCTTAATTTCCAGCCAAACAAAACTACTTGAATATCTTCTAAATATTTCATCTTTCAGAACATAGGCCTTTTCACATCTCTTTGGTTAGAATAGCCTTCACTTTTTTCATCTGCCAAAAATCCATTTTTCTTCACTCTAGCTTGAATAATGTCATTATTAGCAGTATCCTTAAAATAAACACCACTTTGTTATTGCCCTGTTTTCCTTCCCTGCCAACATATGAGATTTGGAAGAAATCTGATGTGTTCATCTTGTTATTCCCATATTTCAGTGTAATGTCTGACAGAGCACTCAAAAAATGTTCATTGAATTCAACACTCTAATACAGAGTGTTTCTAAGAATGACTGGATTTTGTTTAGAGTTTGGGCATTTAGAAAACTGTATCAGAGACAAAAAAGAATGATGCTGTTCTGGATTGTCTATTGACAATCTGATACAACTGCTACTTTCTTCATTCAAGTGTGGGAAATTTATTTTACAGAATCCCCTTCTCTGTGTGATTTCATGCTGATGTTTGGTAATGAGAGGATCTCACAAATTATTTGGAAGGTGAAATTGAGGTAGAAGCCATTATTCCTGGAGGCCATGGGAGTCAAACATGATGACCTCATTCAATGCAGTGCTTCTTCAAGTATTTTCATGAGTTCCCAATTTGAGGTTTCATGGACAGAACTCAAATATTGTTCAAGATTTTTCACTCACGCTAGTGCTTCAGAATAAAGGGATTAATGAGAATTCCTCTATCCTCTAGCTGCAGCTCTGCAGACAATTCTCTAGCAGCTACCCACAGATTCATATACATTTCAATTCTCATATTAAACCATTGTACTTGTAGTGGCTCTGAGCAAACACCGACTTACACAGCTTTTGGTACTAAAAGTGGATCCAGGGGAATAGAATCTTAAAGATGAGACTCTAAAATTAGTTCTATAACATGATTAGATTTAAAAGCACTAATAACCTCATTGTCAGTGGTAAATACCACTCTTTGTGACCCCATGGATTGTAGCCTGCCAGGATCCTCTGTCCATGGAATTCTCCAAGCAAGAATATCACAGTGGATTGCCATTCCCTTCTCCAGGGAATCTTTCTGAACCAGGAATCGAACTTGCATCTTCTGCATTGCAGATAGATTCTTTACTGTCTGAGCCACCAGGGAAGCTCGGTAAATATGATACATACCACAACATATGGTTGTAAAATAGTTTCTTAAATTATCCCCTGGGGTCAACTGGAGTCAGGAGATAATAACTTTGAGTGACCATATGAAAATGAAAGTGAAAGTGTGAGTCACTCAGTTGTGTCTAACTGTTTGCAACCCCATGGACTATAGTCCACCAGGTTCCTCTGCCCATGGGATTTCCCAGACAAGAATACTGGAGTAGGTTGCCTTTTCCTTCTTCAGGGGTCAGGGTTGAATCTGGGTCTCCTGGATTGCAGGCAGATTCTTTACCATCTGAACCACTAGGGAGCCTACAAAAAATATCATGATAACATGGACTATAAGGACAGGTTAGGGGCAGAGGAGAAGGCTGGCTATTTTAACAGCACTGGAAAAATTGGGAAAAAAAGTAAACGATGTCAAGGCTTTAAATTTCCATCTCAAGTCCCAAGTAAGGAACCAGAAACATCAATGGCTACCATGAAAGATTGCCTATTGCTTTTAATTGAAGGTTTGCAAATTTTGAAAACCAAATCCAAAATCTAATACTGCCAGTGACTGAATTAAAATGTGGGTCAAATTCATAACTTCTTGGGATTTCTTACAGTATGTCTATGACATTGATTGGGAAGGACTGGAACCCTGAAGATTGAGATAGAGATATCTGGATAGATTCCAATGAAGCAAAGAAACCTGAACCCCCAAATTCTACCTAGTAGGAACCTCCTTTGCCTAAATAGATTCATTTTTCTCTTGCTAAAAATCCTGTAGCCTTGTGGGAGAAATGCTGATTCTCACAACTCATCCCATCACCTCTCACTGATACTAAACCTTTAACAAGGATTCAAACCTTGGGGAAAAAACAACAACAAAAGTCTTACTCTGGAAGCAATACACACACCAAGAACGTTAACAAGTTTGACAATTTACATCAGTGGAACCTGGGGAAATATCACTGAGGATGTAAGGATGTTACAACAGAGAGGAAGAAACACACTGATTCAGCTGGGTTTATTTATATGAATCAGTGACAAGTGATTTTGGATTCAGTGTCCTACCTTGAACAGTTAGGAATAACTCTAGCAGCTTGTTTAATTGACTACAACTATGTCCCTGTGGTGGCCAAAATGAACTGAAGGTAGTATCCAAAGGCTTATGGAGATAGAAATGGAATTTCTAGGTTCCACTGCTCACACTCACCCCTTTCTCCAAGTTTTTCAGAAATACAGTATTTAGGGGGAACAAGCAACCCTGAAAGTGTCTTTAATGGCTATTCTGTGCAAATCAGGAATACAGAGAGGCTATTAGTGGAAGACACTCCCAGAAAACAATGAAGATGGTGGATTATGACATGGCAAGGAGCCACAGGATACATTTAGCTGCTACTGGAACTTAATTAACAGAGTCAAGGTAGGCAAAGTTACTATAAGGGGTAGCAAGGACATGTAGACATGTAGAAAGCCCTGTTTGTGGCTAAATAATTATATTCCTAGGACTAACAGAGATGAACAGCCTACTACACCAAATCTACTTGATATGCATAAGTACAAACCTTTGGGACCAGTGAGTAGAGGCCTGAATTGCATTTCTACAATAGTCGTGGACCTTACTTTCCAAACTTCAATGGTTTGCAGATTCAGACCTCTTTACATGATAAGGAGGCTTGATTCCCTTAAGGAAAAATATAGCCACACTGCCAAAAATGTATATTATAAATTATTCATTTAGATTTTTCCCAAAGAACCAGTAGGGTATTTGTGCTTTAGGTAAGAAGTAACCAAATATCTTAAGAGATTACTGGACACTAGGTTTGAGCTAACACAAATTCTTGGGGACACAAAATAGCACAGTGTCTACTTTTCAGAAAGAGGACTTGAGAGAGAGAGGTGATTAACTCTGTTTAATCACCTGCAGAGGGGTTCTCAAGATACTGTATGGTCATGTTTCTTATACTAAAGTGTAGAGCTGAAATAGATACACTCATCAACATGGGCGTCCACTTAATGCTGATATGACTTTATCAGTGCTGAGTGTCCAACCTGCCAAGAGTAGAGAGAAACCATGAGCCCTTGGTATCTTAGCTTTGCATAGTAGGGATTCTAGGGCAGATGGCTATATGACAACAGGTTAATTATATTCTCTCATGAAAGGGGCAGTGATCTGTTCTTGCTAGATTAAACACTAAAGCTGGATTTGAATTTGTCTTCCTTGCTCAAAAGTTTTCTGCTGGCTTAGATTTAAGTTTCCAATAAAATAATGACTCTGCAAGGAGATAGAATAATGGCCTCATTTAACTAAAAGCTGAGAATGCCACCTAGTCACTTTAAGTTCCTTACACTATGGAATGAACAGCCCAAAACATGGTAACTTGAGTGACTGGTTCAGCTGGATCGCTAGTACACAATGGTGGCAGAAAGAAGTATGCCCAATGAGATAGGCCGACTTCCAAGATGGCCCCAAGGATCTCCAGCATTTGATATTTATGCCCTTGTGTAATCCACTCCTTTTGAGTGTGGAATGAACGTAATGACATGCTTCTAACAAAAAGGATACGGCAATGAGTTTTAGTTTCTTACGGAATATGTTGCTATTTCATTATTAGGTTACAAAATATTACAACTTGTGTCTTAGACTCTACCGTCTTTTCAGCTTGCATAGTTTGAGGAAGCAAGCTTCCATGTTTGCTTGGTAAGGAAGTGACAGAAGCCTCTGGGCAATAGTCAGTAAGGAAATGAGCTGCCCACCCCACCCCCCACCCACCCAAGTCCAATAGCCCATGATAAATTCAATCTTGACAATAACCAGAGTCGTCTGGATATGGATCCTTTGCCAGTCAGGCCTTGAGATAACTATATTCCAGTCAACAGCTTTATTATAACCTGTGATGGATCCTCAAGCAAAGCATTCAGCTAAGCCACGCCCAGATTCCTAATCTATATAATTTATAAGATAATAAAGATGTGTTGTTTAAAATTGCTAGACTTTGTGGTAATCTGTTGTGCAGGAACAGATAATCTGTACTCCCATGATTCAGGAGTTTTCCTAGGGCACCTCTTCATAATCTTGTGACAAAACTGAATGGAAAACTACAACATAAGCATGATGACTAATAGCATAGAATGTCTCTGGAGTAAAAAGTCTGGGTCACCAAGCAGGCAAAGAACCACAAACAATTGAGGTACTTGCTGAGAACAAAGGGATATGACATGAGGAGTAAAACAGGGAGATAAAATACCAATTTATGCCTATGTGACCACAATGCAGAAATAAGGGATATTACAGTGATACATATTTTCTTTTATCTATAGACATTCGATGCACACATATTTGCATTATATATATGTAGAAAACATTATATATAACATAGTTGTAATATAACATACAGTATGATATAATTGGGCTTCCCAGGTGGTTCAGTGGTAAAGAATCCACCTGCTGATGCAGGAGATGCAGGAGACATGATTTCTACCCCTGGGTTAGGAAGATCCCCTGGAGGAGGAAATGAATGGCAACCCATTCCAGTATTCTTTCCTGGGAAATCCCACGGACAGAGGAGCCTGGTGGGCTACAGTCTATGGGGTCACAAAGAGTCAGCCACAACTTAGTGATTAAACCACACCATGATATAATTATTAGTCAGAGCCATGATGTGGATTGTATGAGTGCCAAGTTGACAAAAGAGTAGACTGTGCTGGATTGTACCATGCCATTTTGGTTAGCTTGGAACAATGACAAATCAAGTTGGTAAGTGAAAGAACTTGTGTTAACACACGAAAAGATGCTCAACATCACTCATTATCAGAGAAATGCAAATCAAAACCACTATGAGGTACCATTTCACACCAGTCAGAATGTCTGTGATCCAAAAGCCTATAAATAATAAATGCTGGAGAGGGTGTGGAGAAAAGGGAACCCTCTTACACTGTTGGTGGGAATGCAAACTAGTACAGCCACTATGGAGAACAGTGTGGAGATTCCTTAAAAAACTGGAAATAGAACTGCCTTATGATCCAGCAATCCCACTGCTGGGCATACACACTGAGGAAACCAGAAGGGAAAGAGACACGTGTACCCCAATGTTCATCGCAGCACTGTTTATAATAGCCAGGACATGGAAGCAACCTAGATGTCCATCAGCAGATGAATGGATAAGAAAGCAGTGGTACATATATACAATGGAGTATTACTCAGCCATTAAAAAGAATACATTTGAATCAGTTCTAATGAGGTGGATGAAACTGGAGCCTATTATACAGAGTGAAGTAAGCCAGAAAGAAAAACACCAATACAGTATACTAACGCATATATATGGAATTTAGAAAGATGGTAACAATAACCCTGTGTACGAGATAGCAAAAGAGACACTGATGTATAGAACAATCTTATGGACTCTGTGGGAGAGGGAGAGGGTGGGAAGATTTGGGAGAATGGCATTGAAACATGTAAAATATCATGTAAGAAATGAGTTGCCAGTCCAGGTTCGATGCACGATACTGGATGCTTGGGGCTAGTGCACTGGGACGACCCAGAAGGATGGTATGGGGAGGAAGGAGGGAGGACGGTTCAGGATGGGGAACACATGTATACCTGTGGCGGATTCATTTTGATATTTGGCAAAACTAATACAATTATGTAAAGTTTAAAAATAAAATAAAATAAAAAAGAAACAATTAAAAAAAAAAAGATAAAACAGAAGTGAAATAACAACATTTTTCTAGGGAGATCATGAGGGAACTGACAGCATCTCTGAAAATGGCTAGTAACTTTCTCTGATCTTCCACACACAGCCTCATGGACCATCATTCCCTCAGCTACTCACAAAGCTAGGAAACAGTTAATTCCTATATTAAATCCCTGTTCCTTTAATAGTTGTGACTGTTATTCTCAGCAAATTGAGACTGATACACTCAGTAAAACCTGAATAGTAGTATAAACGTGTTTTTAAAGTTTAGAATTTGTGTATTTGATTTTTTTAAGTTTACTATTTTAATATAAACTTGAAAGTAGTGAAGAAATACAAAGATAAAGAAAAAATTTACCATCAGCTCCATGTTCCTTCTCTCATCCCATCTTTCTATCATGAGCCAACCTATATCTTGTCTATTTTTCCATATATCTCAACTTGCTTATTTAAACTTATCAAACATCTTCATGCATATAAACAGATATTTTAAAAATTCCCCTTGCTCAGTTGCTTATTTTGTCATTAAATCACACTATAAAAAGAGTCTGCAAATCTGGCAAAATCTTTGTGTAGATCTAAGGATGTATGGCTTTTGGTTGTTTTCTAAAATTAGAATTATAGTAAATAATTTTCTACATTCTGCTTTTCTTATTCATAAATACTTCATGGCAATCCTTCCAACTCAACAAGCGTAGCTGTCATGCATTTAAATTAGTGCAAAATATCCCATAGTTTGGCTGTTTCATTATTATTTAAGTATTTTCTAGCACCAAGCATTCACATTGTTAACAGTCATGTGCCATCAACATCCATGTGAATATACTTTAATTTGCTTTTATTTGTATAAGATAGAGGTGAAATATTGAATTGTCTAGGGCTTAAGGTTTGTGAACCTTAATGATTGCTGCCAGGTTGTTAAAAAGTGTGCAGCAATTCATATTTCTATTAACCCAAAATGTATGAGTGCCTGAGTTTTTATATTAATTTTTAAGTTTTGCTGGTATTGTTTGCATTGCCACAACTATTAATTTAGTAATTTTTCACAAGTTTACTGGCCATTTGGTTAGCTTTTTGTGAACTGGGTGTGTTCCTATTTGCTTGTCTATCTTTATCTTGTCTATTGATAAGCCTTCTTTGTATTGTATAGAAGTGTCCACTTTAGCTGTAATGCAGTTTGCAAATAGGTATTTCCAAAATCTGTGTCTTCTTCAAAATGATTTTATCTATGCTTTTTGCTATATTAAAGTTTTTTATTTTTCCTTTGCTTTGTTGGAGTGTAATTGCTCTAGAATATTGTGTTAGTTTCTGCGGTACCATAAAGTGAATCAGCTATATGTACATATATATCCCCTCCCTCTTGCACTTCCTCCCCCTCCATCCCCCTATTCCATCTAGGTCATCACAGAGCACTGAGCTGAGCTGAGCTGCCTATACCATACCCCAGGCTCCTGCTAGCTATCTATTTTACACATGGTAGTATATTTATGTCAAATCGAATTTCCCAATTCATCCTCTCTTTTCCCCTCTCTTTCCCTCTCTGTGTCCACATGTCCGTTCTCTATGTCTGCATCTCTCTATTCCTTCCCTGGAACAAAAGTTTCTTTTTTCAGTCATATAGCTTCCAGTTTTAGCTCTCACACACAAACAGCTTGAAAGGCATCAGTCCCATCCTTGTAACAAGGAAAAGCCATACAAACTGAAGATCGACAGTTTTCTTGAATCCATCAGAGAACTGGAGTTGCAGATAAACCATCATCCCTCAAATGTGGAGAGACAGGTGCCTCAAGGAAGAAAGAAAACTGAAACCTGCTTCTTGGAGCAGAAGTTGCTAGAGCAATAAAGTGGTAGGAACATTTAAATGTAATTTTGATGACTTACTGGAGGCTGATTATGAACAAGTGGAGAATGCAAAACTCCAGGGGCAATCATGCTTTTGGGGCTGCTTTTCCCAGAATTCCATCAAGTCCTTATGCTAAGGATTCCAGGACATCCCTACGAGCTCTGACAGAGGGAAAGAGTAGCCATTGCAAAATCAGCCCAGAGCCTTCTTTACAACAAATGCCTACACTCTTGAGCAAAGTACGTAAAAAGCCCTGCTAGGGAAAGGGAATTCCTCCCACCCAGGTCCCTCCAGCCTTCCAGTCTTACCTAATTAGGCAACCAGGGATACATAGCAATCAGGGGCCACCAATTCAGAAATAAGGGGGCAGGGAGAAAAAAAAAAACGAAAAACCTATATTATTGGAGAAACACTTATAACAGTCCTGAAATACAAGTCCACTGAAGGACTGACATTTAATTGGAAGATTGTAGAACACTCATCTTCCCTCATACCTTAGCACTATGCCAATAGGGTTCTGGTATAATAACACTGGATTATATCTGAAAGAGCTACAACACATAAACTGTCTAAGAAGCAGCACTTAGGAAAATCTTAAGCCAAAAGGAAAGATAAAAACAAGGATGCTAGTGAAATCTAAAGCCTCTGAAACCTGTAACTCCTATTTTAGCCCAACTCCTAGCTATTAAAATATATCAATAATTGATTAATAATATTATTATTTAGTATGTTAATCCATGGGTTCTTGTACTAAAGGTCTATTTATCTCATTTTCTGTTACCCTCTACAACAGGCCCAGCTTTCAATAACAAATTACAAGGCACGCGAAAAGCCAAGAAGAAATATAGTCTGAAGAGCCAAAGTAAGCATCATAACCAGACTCAGATGTAATACAGATGTTAGAATTATTAGAAAATTTAAAAACATTATTAATATTTTAAGGGTTCTAATGGAATAAGGAATCTTATTTGTAAAAGCAAATAAGTAATATAAGCAGAGACATTTCTGGAATTTATTGGTATAAACATGTTATGTGTATCCAACACTAAGAGTGACATTTTGAATTATGTTGACAGATTTCCTGTTATTGAACCACTCTTGCATTGCTGAGTTTTCTTTGATAATATTTTTTACAACTTATTAATCATATGTTTTACCTATTATTTTCACTGGGGTATTGCATATATTATCTTTTATATTAAAGTTATATAGCCTTCATAAAGTAATTGAGATTTATCTGTTTGACACAGTTTAAGTAACATGGATTTATATTTAAAATTTAAATACAAATTGGATGTGACTCCACCTGTCTTGTTATTTCATTTTAATGGTAATCTTTAATCATTATAGTCTCTTTTATGTTCATCAGTCTTTCTCTGGCGGGTTATGTTTAATCATCTCCTTTAGTTTTTAAAATTTCTCACCATAGAATTGAACAGTTTTGGTTTTTTTTGTTTTTACAATCTATTAATCTTCAATATTTGTGAGTTCTCATTATTTATCAAGTATATTTTTACTCTCTTGCTTTTTAAAGATTCTTCCTTTGGTTTGGCATTTAACACTCTGAATTTTCTTCCTAAAAATCTAATTTGGGATTTAGTTTTAGTTTTTTATTGTACTATCATTTTTTATTTGTTTATATTTTACTAACTTTAGTTTTAAAATTAATCCTTCATCCTGTTTATGTTTATTTTACTATGCAATTTCTAATTGCTAGAGAGAAATAATATTTTTAGTCTAATGAAGGCATGTAAACTTATTAGTTTTCTTTTGATTATAGATTTTTCCTTGTGTCCTATAGTTTGTGGTGAAATTTTTTCCTCTATATTCCCTTTTCACTCAAAGTAGTTTTACTTCTTTATATTTTCTTTTAATTATTCATGGAAATATGCAAATATGTATCACTTCATCATATATATAAGTATATAAACTTTGCATCTTAATGATGTATTATATATTATATGAACTGAAACTGTTAGTTGCTCAGTTCTGTCTAACTCTTTGCAACCCCATGAGCTGTAACATGCCAGGCTCCTGTGTCCATGGTATTTCCCAGGCAAGAATACTGGAATGGGTTGCCGTTTCCTTCTCCAGGGGATCTTCCCGACCCTGGGTCAAACCTGGGTCTCCTGAATTGCAGGCAGATTCTTTACCATCTGAGCCACCTGGAATCTGTATTATAAACAGATATGTTATTTCATTCAATTATTCCATACTTTAACTAATTTTTGTGTTGAACGTGAACGTGAAGTCGCTCAGTCCTGTCCGACTCTGCGACCGCGTGGACTGTAGCCTACCAGGCTCCTCTGTCCATGGGATTTTCCAGGCAATAGTACTGGAGTGGATTGCCATTTCATTTCCAAATATAAAAGGAATATGTTAAACTCTCTCATCATAATTTGGCAACATGGACTTTCATTCAAATTAATTTTATTTTCTATATCAGCTCTAATATTTAGACATACAGGATTCTGTTTGCTACATCATCTTCATGAAATATAGTTTTTACTGTTCCAGATTAGGCAATCTTGGGTTTCCCAGGTGGCTTAGTGGTAAAGAATCAGCCTGCAATGCAGGAGATACAGGTTTGACCCCTCTGTTGGGAAGATCCCCTGGAGAAGAAACTGGCTACCCTCTCATTTTCTTGCTTGAGAAATCTCATAGACAGAGGAGCCTGGTGGGCTACAGTGTTACATGGGGTCACAAAGAGTCAGACATGACTTAGCGACTGAGTACATAAGTACCTCTGTCCTCTTCATATTGTTTAGTGTTGTTAATTTAAATCCCACACTGTCTAGTATTAATATTGCAATGACCACTTACTTGCATTTGCAGTTGCCTGGGAGTCTTTTTGCCCATTTTCTTTTTTGCAGTGTGCTTTTGTCATTTCTTGTGAGTGTATATTTCTGGGTTTTGCCTTCTAATCCAAATTGAATCTCTGGCTTATGGGGATTTAAAGCCATTCACATTTAATATATCTTATATTCTTGGTTGCATTTCCTCCATTGTAATTTATGTTGACTATCATCCTTCATGGCTTTCTGTTTTATTGATCTATATTTTACCTGGTATGATCAAGCTGGTATGATTCATCCCCTTTAGAAATCTTCTTTGATAATTTAAAAATTCTTCACTTTTTCTACAAAGAAAATAGATTCCTAAGTCCATGCACACTGTTGCAAATGGCAGATTTACATTCTGTTAATGGCTGAATAATAGTCCATTTGCATGTATATACCACAACTTCTTTATCCATTCATCCATTCATGAACACTTAGGTTGTTTACATAGCCTTGCTGCTGCTAAGTCGCTTCAGTCGTGACTCTGTTCGACCCCATAGACGGCAGCCCACCAGGCTCCCCCGTCCCTGGGACTCTCCAGGCAAGAACACTGGAGTGGGTTGCCATTTCCTTCTCCAATGCATAAAAGTGAAAAGTGAAAGTGAAGTCGCTCAGTCGTGTCCGACTTTTAGCGACCCCATGGAGTGCAGCCCACCAGGCTTCTCCATCCATTGGATTCTCCAGGCAAGAGTACTGGAGTGGGGTGCCATTGCCTTCTCCCTTAGTTACTGTAAATAATACTGCCATTAACATTAGGGTGCATGTATCTTTTGGAATTAGTGTTTTCATTTCCTTTGGCTATATACCCAGGAGTAGAATTGCTGGATTATATGGTAATTATATTTTTAGGTTCTTTTTTTTTTTTGAGAAACTCCATAATGTTTTCCATAGTGGCTGTACCAATTGACATTCCCACCAACAGTATATGTGAGTTTTTAAGTGGAATACTATCTATAAAAGTGTTGAATTACTATGCTGTACCTGAAACTAATATAAATAGATCAACTATACTTCAATTTTTTAAAAATTAGCAGAAAAAAAACTCAAGCAAAAACAAAGCAATTGATTCCTAAAATACAGAATTTGGTACTAATTTTCAAGTATCATATAAAACTAAGGCACTCATCATTTCTCCTCCACAATGTGCATTTTCCTGTGCCCAAAAGATAAAACTTCTAAGATATCTTTACTTTTTCCATTCTAAAATTGCCCTCTAAAAAGGCTTTTTACTTCATCATTATCTCTCTCACCTCAGTTTATAGATTTTACCAAAATTTTCTAGTCCTTTTATCCTAGATTATTTGTAGATTTTTCATTTGCCACATCATCATGTAATACTGCTGCTTCTGCTAAGTCACTTCAGTCGTGTCCAACTCTGTGTGACCCCACAGACGGAAGCCCACCAGGCTCCCCCATCCCTGGGCTTCTCCAGGCAGGAACACTGGAGTGGGTTGCCATTGCCTTCTCCATTGTGTGAAAGTGAAAAGTGAAAGGGAAGTCACTCAGTTGTGTCCGACTCTTAGAGACCCCATGGACTGCAGCCTACCAGGCCCGCTGTCCATGGGGTTTTCCAGGCAAGAGTACTGGAGTGGGGTGCCATCGCCTTCTCCTGGGAGAGAAGGTCCATTGCTCATTACTGCTTCTTCTTGGTCATCCCCTCTCTTGACGCCTCCTTTGAGATTTGTTACTTGGTTAAATTTTCCTTTGATTTGTTTCTTTTGTTGTTGTTTTTGAAGTGCAGTTGATTTACAATGTTGCCTTAGTTTCAGGAGTTCAGGGAAGTGATTCAAATAGGTCAGAATCTTTACCCATGTATTTTCGTCACTTAATGTATGTAGTTAATATAATTTTTGAATACTGTATATTAACAAGTATCTTTCTTTCTCCTTAATAAGTGTCTGCTACCTTAACTAAAAAAGTGGATTCTCATGTTCAGACCTTCTCATGCAATAGTCTTAGTAGTCACTATTCCATAGTCTTCTAAAACTTCTAGTGTACAAATCAGAAGTTTGATTCTCTTTGTAAGTAACCTATTATTTACATATGGAGGCCAGAAGAAGTCCTATTCAGCATCCAATTCTATTGCTCAGCTTCTGTTACTTTAAAGTTGGGACTAGTATATCTTCTTTCATCTTTCAGCTATCTACAAATAAAAGCTGCTCTCCCATCTGTACTGTTTCTTCCCTTTATGCTCAAATGTCAAAAAAAAAAAAAAAAAAAGTGGGACAACAAGTTGAAGTAGAAAGTTGTTCCCTATCTACTCTAAAATTATATTGTTATAATATCATGAAAAATTAGCATAGGTAAAAATGGTGAAACTTTACTCTTTACAGGAAAACTCTAGGCCCTAATTTGCTTATACTTACACAAGACAGATGTTATCACCTACAAAAAGCCATGCCATCATCACTGTAAAATACCGGATTGGCCAAAATGTTCATTCAGTGTTTTCTGTAATATGTTATGGGAAGTTCCGAATGAACTTCTTGACCAACCCAATAACGTGGGGGAGAAGTATTTTTTAATAATCACAATTCTGAGTCATTCACTGAACTCATTCATTATATATATCCCAAGAGTACTGTGTAATTTTCAAATTCCTTTTTGGCCACTCAGAGAATTGTCACTGTGCAGCCAATAGTTGCTTTCAAATCCCATCTGTCTTTTCATTTGGCTTTATGCCATAACAGGGAGTTGCCCAATTGTTGCACTGCGAAGTGTTAGACTATGAAGCATTCATATAAATATAATCCAGGGCTTGTGCCTCAGGCATTTACCAAATATAGTAGTAAAGCAACTTTATTTGTTTAGTTCAGGCATTTATATGTATCATTGAGTGTTTAGAGAACAGAGATATAAGTTCAAAAAATATTTCTATGACTTGCAAACATAAAATTATTTTTCTAAGATTTTTCTAAAACATCTAAAGATATGACTTATTATATGCACTTGAAGTTATTATGTGAGTATAAGTTTTCATTTACACACGCATTTTCTGTGAGGTAGGAATGTGACATTATTTTTTCATACGTTGAGCTACTTTTCTCGACATTTCTTAACAATTCATTTCTCCCCAGTGATCTGCAATAAGTACATCATATCTTGCATTTCTATATATGTATAGATTTATTTTGATATTCTTTGTTCTGTTCTATTTGGTCAATGTGTCTTGATTTACAAAGCTTCATAAAAAGTCTTAATTTCTGGTAAAGCAAGCTTTTTTCTCTCAGAATTGTCATTTTTGGTCATACTCTTCCATATACATTTTAAAAATCAGACATTATATGTTTCAAGAAAACCACTAGCAACACTTTTATTGTCAACACACTGAATATATAAATTATTGTGGTGGGAATTAACAATAGTATTTTATTATCAAAGCTATGCAATTAAATTGGTTCTTAACAGCCCTGAAGTGGGTGAATGTTGGTAAAATAATAGACAATCTTTAAAATTTATTAAGACTTGCTTTTATGGACTGGTCTTTCCTCATTGTAGGAAATGAGTTCTATAACTATTCATTAGATACAGCTCATTCCTATGCTATTTAAATTTTCTATATTTTGCTAATATTTTTCTGATTGTTCTATCAATTCCTGAGTGAAATACATTAAAAGTTCTTATTATCTTGATGCATCTATTTTTTCCTTGTAATCCTGTCACTTTTTACTCATTATATATATATTAGTAGTTTCATATATTCTTGATGAACTCATTATTATTCTGCTCTCTCTTCTTTATAAATAATAATGCTCTTTAAAAAACTTGTCGAAATGCATTTCCTTAAAATGTATGCAGATATAATAGCATTCTTATGCTATTATAAGATTAGTTTTTTCCTGGTATATCTTGGTATATCTCTACACTTCCATCTCCCTGTGGCCTAAGATTTTCTTTCTTTTTTTTTGGTAAAGATCCTAAAACTAGATTTTGTTTTGTACCTTTTCAGCAATCTCTCTTATTTAAGTACTGTAATTTGTTTATATTTATTGATTCTACTTATCTACATCATTATGGATCTGTTTGCTTTTTCTAAACTTATTTTTTTCTATTTCCTTTTCCACATTTAGATTGATAAAGTTTGGTAAACCTATAATTTTCAAATTGTTTGGTAGTTATACCTTCTAACCTAGGGATAAGCAAACTACAGCCTACTGGCCAACTCTGCCCTGCTTATTGTCATAAATAATGTTTTATTGAAATACAGTCATGCTCATTTCATTTTCTTTAAAAAGGTGAAAAGCAAGTCTTTTTATTCTTGGACAATGTAAAAATTGAAGATTTTTTCCATCAATATGGAAAATACAAAGATAATCTATTTTGTGATAATCACCAGAGTTGTCCACCAGATATTTCTAATTCTACTTCTGTGCACTTACTTTGAGCTGGATAGGACCATGTGACTTGTAGTTCTTGAGCTGTGAACAAAGTGACATGTCACTTCCAGGTGAAGCTTTAAGAACCAGGGTAGAACGTTCAGCTCAGTTCCTCACCCCTGTCTTTGGCTGCTCTCATACCGCAGTGGCAGAGTTAGTTACTACAAAGATCATGTATGCTGCAAGGCTTGAAATAGTTAACTGTTTTCACAGAGAAAGTTTGCTGACCTCTGCTCTAATCTGTTATTTTTTGTGGGCATCCTTAAAACTTTAATTTATATACTTAAACTCCAAACTTAATTAACACAGTATTGACCAGAGATATATTACAATAATAGGCATTAGTTTCTGTGAAAATCCCCCAGTTGATAATACGCTAACACTTTCTTGTTCTTATTAAAACTCCAAAATTGTTATTTGAAATAATCAATGTTTATACGCATATACAAACATATATATAATTTAATAACACTATTTTATTGCCAACAGGATTTTTTTCTGCTTACTAATTTCATACCCCATCTTCATGAATTTCATTCTTTTTTGCATTCACATCTTCCTTTTGCGATCATTTTCTTTTTACTCTACACTGTTACTAATATAGTCCTTCATTTTTATATTTTTAAAGGCCTTAATCTTGCTCTCTTCTGAAATAATTGTTTATAGGTACTCAATATTATTTTAATACTTATTTTTCCTCTCAATGTTTTGAAGAAAATCTTTTATTATTTTCTTGCTCCTATTATTGCTATTGAGAAGTTTCCTACTGGGTTACTGTCATTACTTTGTAGGGGTCTTTTCATTCTTTTTTCTTTTTTCTTTTGTCTTCTGCATTTACTGCAAGTAAAAAAATGACCGCTTTTACTTAATTCTATTTGGAATTTACTGTGAATACTCCTATCTCTCATCTATTCTGAAAAGGTCTCAGCTATTATCACTTTGAATATTGACTGACTCATTTTAAATACTGTACCTAGAAAATACAACAGGAAAAATGAGATAATTTAAAAAAAATTTTTTTCTTTAATTTTATTTTATTTTTAAACTTTACAATATTGTATTAGTTTTGCCAAATATCGAAATGAATCCGCCACAGGTATACCCACGTTCCCCATCCTGAACCCTCCTCCCTCCTTCCTCTCCTACCCTCCCTCTGGGTTGTCCCAGTGCACCAGCCCCAAGCATCCAGTACCGTGCATCGAATCTGGACTGGTGACTCATTTCATACATGATATTACACATGTTTCAATGCTATTCTCCCAAATCTCTCCACCCTCTCCCTCTCCCACAGAGTCCATAAGACTGATCTATACATCAGTGTCTCTTTTGCTGTCTTGTACACAGGGTTATTGTTACCATCTTTCTAAATTCCATATATATGCATTAGTATACTGTATTGGTGTTTTTCTTTCTGGCTTACTTCACTCTGTATAATAGGTTCCAGTTTCATCCATCTCATTAGAACTGATTCAAATGTATTCTTTTTAATGGCTGAGTAATACTCCATTGTGTATATGTACCACTGCTTTCTTATCCATTCATCTGCTGATGGGCATCTAGGTTGCTTCCATGTCCTGGCTATTATAAACAGTGCTGCGATGAACATTGGGGTACATGTGTCTCTTTCCCTTCTGGTTTCCTCAGTGTGTATGCCCAGCAGTGGGATTGCTGGATCATAAGGCAGTTCTATTTCCAGTTTTTTAAGGAATCTCCACACTGTTCTCCATAGGGATTGGAAGAATCAATATAGTGAAAATGAGTATACTACCCAAAGCAATTTATAGATTCAATGCAATCCCTATCAAGCTACCAATGGTATTCTTCACAGAGCTAGAACAACTAATTTCACAATTTGTATGGAAATACAAAAAAAACTCGAATAGCCAAAGCTATCTTGAGAAAGAAAAATGGAACTGGAGGAATCAACCTACCTGACTTCAGGCTCTACTACAAAGCCACAGTTATCAAGACAGTATGGTACTGGCACAAAGACAGAAATATTGATCAATGGAACAAAATAGAAAGCCCAGAGATAAATCCACGCACATATGGACACCTTATCTTTGACAAAGGAGGCAAGAATATACAATGGATTAAAGACAATCTCTTTAACAAGTGGTGCTGGGAAAACTGGTCAACCACTTGTAAAAGAATGAAACTAGAACACTTTCTAACACCCTACACAAAAATAAACTCAAAATGGATTAAAGATCTCAACATAAGACCAGAAACTATAAAACTCCTAGAGGAGAACATAGGCAAAACACTCTCTGACATACATCACAGCAGGATCCTCTATGACCCACCTCCCAGAATATTGGAAATAAAAGCAAAAATAAATAAATGGGACCTAATTAAACTTAAAAGCTTCTGCACAACGAAGGAAACTATTAGCAAGGTGAAAAGGCAGCCTTCAGAATGGGAGAAAATAATAGCAAATGAAGCAACGGACAAACAACTAATCTCAAAAATATACAAGCAACTCCTACAGCTCAACTCCAGAAAAATAAATGACCCAATCAAAAAATGGGCCAAAGAACTAAATAGACATTTCTCCAAAGAAGACATACAGATGGCTAACAAACACATGAAAAGATGCTCAACATCACTCATTATCAGAGAAATGCAAATCAAAACCACTATGAGGTACCATTTCACGCCAGTCAGAATGGCTGCAATCCAAAAGTCTACAAGCAATAAATGCTGGAAGAGGGTGTGGAGAAAAGGGAACTCTCTTACACTGTTGGTGGGAATGCAAACTAGTAAAATTCTTTTTGACACTTACCCTGACTTACATAAATTTGATCTCTTCAAGCCTAATTTTTCAGACCTACCTTCCAGTTCATGAATTTTCCCTTCAAATGTAATTAATCTATTATTTAACTTTTATTTTAGTGCTAAATGTCAATTTGTGTTTTTTAAAATTTAAATTTTTTAAATTTAAAATTTAAATGCTTTAGGGGTTTTCAAATTTGCCAGGTTACTTGCAATTGACTCGCCATCCCCTTTTAACTTTGCTTTTTACTTATTGAATATTATATTCATATTTTTTAAAGTATATTTTATGGTCATTTCAGTATGCAATGTTCTTTGAGCTCCATTTCTGAAATTGAAATTTTCTTCTGATTTTCTCTCACAACAAGTGGTTTTTTCCTATATTTTATTAAGACCCATTTATTTGGCTGGTTAAATCTCTACTAATCTTGAAAGGCAATGTTGAATTTATATTTCATGAAAATAATTTGCTTTTGTTTATGATAAGGACTCTGGACTATTCTAATCTATCGTACTTTAAAGTAGATGATTAACTTTGCTGAGGCATGATGTTCTGTATGGCAAACAGTTCTTAGAGAATCTATTTTTCCATAGTACTGGAAGAAAGAACTGAATTATTTTTCTTTATGCAAGGTTAACAAAAGAACTATTATAGTGTTACAAGAAAAATTTCTTATCATTGCTTAATTGTACATAAACAGATGTCTATAGTCTCTTTTAGAGTTAGAAGAACATTTCTACCTCTCCACTAATTTGCATTCGTAAGTGCTTAGAAAATTATAGGGTAAAAGACTGAATACTGCTTTATGAATCATACCATTCCCTTCTTTGTTTGTGGAGTAGGCTTATGGACACAGTATATAATTTTCCTTAAATGTATTGATTTTGTCTAAGATTCTTTCCATTTTCTCCAACTGTTTCCAAATCTTTCTTCTTCCCTTTTTACTGTTTACCTCCTCTTCTCTCATCTAAATAATTTGTGTTAAGAATGAATAAAATGCCTTTTCTTCTATTTACTATGTCATGTCACCAACCCACCTGAGCATCTCCTTTGCTCTCAAGGGTTTTTGGCAGTGGGCATATAAGATAGGTCAAAATACCTGTGAACTTTATTTCTGTTGCTCTTCTTGTAGTATTAAGTTTGTGTAATATCACTAAAGGCCTCTAGTCAAGAATAAATATTTACTGTTTATGGGAACTATTTGTGGGGCTTGAGTTGTTTTAATTGTAAAGGGAAGCCTTTTGTAAAAACAAAAATTAACTTTTCTTTGATTTTTATATCTTTTAGGAGCAAAAATATAAAAAAGCAAATAACTTTGCATAATTTAGTCTAGCTTCTGTAAGAATTCCATAGTTATGTTATTAAACTAAAATATCACTCTTAAACCACTATTGTGTTAGTTGCTCAGTCACGTCTGACTCTTCGCAACCCCATGGACTGTAGCTCGTTAGGCTCTTCTGTCCATGGGATTTTCTGGACAAGAATACTGGAGTGGGTTGCCATTTCCCTCTCCAGGGGATCTTCCCAACCCAGGGATAGCACCTAGGTCTCCTGCATTGTAGGCAGATTATTTACTGTATGAGAGAGACTGATATTGATGTCCCTGAAGAAAGCCTAAGGAATTCAGAAGCCAACTATAATAAATGCTTTTGGGGAAAAAAAAAAAACAACTCTCAAATCCCAAACTGGTGAGCTGCTTACAGTCTGGAGTACTTAAATAGAGGGGCTATTTTCTTTTTTTCTTATTAGGCACACTCTGCTAAAACATACAACAAGTTTTAACTTAAACATAAGCAATATAAATTAGGTGGACAACTAGATAACAAAATCAGTTCAAAGAATGGCCAACATTATTCAACTACTCTGAATTAAAGGAGATTTCTCTTTTAATGAGTTTGTCGGAAAATATTTGGTATTTTTTGTCTTAGATACTGAAATATTTCAAGCTTTATCTACATATAAGTAGATAAAAGTCCATATATGTTATTTTATTTAGACTGTTCTGTTGCCAAAAGGTAGCTAAGTAAGACCTGGATGAGTAGGTTATTAAAGGATGCATATGGAACCATAAGTGAGATGAAATTTCATGAAACAGGAGATAAAGCAGATTTGGACTTAGTAGAGAATAGCCATTCTGGACCCAAAGCAAATCAAGATCCTACCAGTAGGAATGTGTACAGCTTAGTTATGTCCAACTCTTTGCAACTCCATGGACTGCAGTCACTAAGCCTCTTTGTCTATGGAATTATCCCAGGAAGAATACTGGAGTGGATTGCCATTGCCTCCTTCAGGTGATCTTCCCAACCCAGAGATCAAATGATGTCTCCTGTGGCTCCTGCATTAGCAAGTGGATTCTTACCACTGAACCATATGGGAATCTGCCAGGAGGAGGACTTAGATAATAATCTCTTATTTTAACATCTGTTTCAATCTTTTCTTAATAACTGAAGTCCTTACCCTGTAGTTTAACTTTACCTTTTCATCAGTTCAGTTCAGTCGTTCAGTCGTGTCCGACAGTTTGCAACCCCATGGACTGCAGCACACCAGGCCTCCCTGTCTATCACCAACTCCCAGAGTTTATTCAACTCATGTCCACTGAGTAGGTGGTGCCATTCAACCATCTCATCCTCTGTCATCCCCATCTCCTCCTGCCTTCAATCTTTCCCAGCATTAGGATCTTTTCAAATGAGTAGGTTCTTCACATGAGGTAGCCAAAGTTTGGAGTTTCAGCTTCAGCATCAATCCTTCTAACGAATATTCAGGACTGATTTCCTTTAGGAGGGACTGGTTGGATCTCCTTGCAGTCCAAGGGACTCCCAAGAGTCTTCTCCAAAATGACAGTTCAAAAGCATCAGTTCTTTGGTGCTCAGCTTTCTTTAGAGTCCAGAGCTCATATCCATACATGACTACTAGAAAAACCATAGATTTGACTAGATGGACCTTTGTTGGCAAAGTAATGTCCCTGCTTTTTAATATGCTGTCTACGTTGGTCATAGCTTTTCTTCCAAGGAGCAAGCATCTTTTAATTTCATGGCTGCAGGCACCATCTGCAGTGATTTTTGAGCCTAAGAAAATAAAGTCAGCCACTGTTTCCCCATCTATTTCTCATGAAGTGATGGGACCAGATGCCATGGTCTTAGATTTCTGAATGTTGAGCCTTAAGCCAACTTTTTCATTCTCCTCTCTCATTTTAACCAAGAGGCTCTTTAGTTCCTCTTCACTTTCTGCCATAAGGGTGATGTCATCTGCATATCTGAGGTTATTGATATTTCTCCCAGCAATCTTGATTCCAGCTTGTGCTTCATCTAGCCCATTGTTTCTCATGATGTACTCTGCATATCAGTTAAATAAGCAGGGTGACAATATACAGCCTTGATGTACCCCTTTCCCGATTTGGAACAAGTCTGTTCCATGTCCACTTCTAACTGTTGGTTGCTGACCAGCATACAGGTTTCTCAAGAGGCAGGTATTCCCATCTCTTTAAGAATTTTCCACAGTTTATTGTGACCCACACAGTCAAAGGCTTTAGCGTAGTCAATAAAGCAGAAATAGATGTTTTTGTGGAACTCTCTTGCTTTTTTGATAATCCAGTGGATGTTGGCAATTTGATCTCTGGTTCCTCTGCCTTTTCTAAAACCAGCTTGAACATGTGGAGGTTCACGGTTCACACACTGTTGAAGCCTGGCTTGGAGAATTTTGAGCATTACTTTGCTAGTGTGTGAGATAAGTGCAATTGTGTGATAGTTTGAGCATTCTTTGGCATTGCCTTTCTTTGGGATTGGAATGAAAACTGACCTTTTCCAGTCCTTTTCCAGTCCAGTGGCCACTGCTGAGTTATCCAAATTTGCTGACATATTGAATACAGCACTTTCACAGCATAATCTTTTAGAATTTGAAATAGCTAAACTGGAATTTCATCATCTTCACTAGCTTTGTTGGTAGTGATGCTTCTTAAGGCCCACTTGACTTCGAATTCCAGGATGTCTGGCTCTAGGTGAGTGATCACACCATCATGATTATCTGGGTCATGAAGATCTTTTTTGTATAGTTCTTCTGTATATTCTTGACATCTCTTCTTAATATTTTCTGCTTCTGTTAGGTCCATACCATTTCTGTCCTTTATTGTGCCCATCTTCGCATGAAGTGTTCCCTTGGTGTCTCTAATTTTCTTGAGGAGGACTCTAGTCTTTCCCATTCTATTCTGATTGTGATTTTCAGTCTGCCTGCCATCTGATGGAAAAGGATAAGATGTGTATGGACTGACTGAGGAGGAAACTGGGTCTTGTTCTGATGGGCAGGGCCATGCTCAGTAAGTCTTTAATCCTGTTTTCTGTTGATGGGTGGAGCTGTGTTCCCTCCCTGTTATTTATCTGGGGCCAAACTATGGTGCCGGAGAAGGCAATGGCACCCCACTCCAGTACTCTTGCCTGGAAAATCCCATGATTTCCAGGCAAAAAGCCTACAGAGGAGCCTGGTAGGCTGCAGTCCATGGGATCCCGAAGAGTCGGACACAACTGAGTGACTTCACTTTCACTTTTCACTTTCATGCATTGGAGAAGGAAATGGCAACCCACTCCAGTGTTCTTGCCTGGAGAATCCAAGGACAGCAGAGCCTGGTGGGCTGCCATCGTACAGAATTAAGTGACTTAGCAGCAGCAGCAGCAAACTATGGTGGACAGAGGATGAGACGATTGGATGGCATCACTGACTCAACGGACACGAGTTTGAGTAAACTCTGCAAGTTGGTAATGGACAGGGAGGTCTGGCAGTGCTGTAGTCCATGGGGTCACAAAGAGTCAGGCACAGCTGAGCAACTGAACTGAACTGAATCTATGGTGGAGGTAATGAAGATAATGGTGACCTCACAGTCTTCTCATAGTCTTTATTTAATTAATGGCCTCTTCTCTCTCATGTTGTTGGCTTATCATCACGGCTTATGTTCCTGTTCCATCTTATGTCCTCAGTAATAAACTCATTCAGCTTCATCTCCTTGCTTTCCATGACATTAGTCTCACAAAATTTCCTAGGTCAGTTTTCTAAGAGGTAGAATCTTACTGACCCAGTCATGTATTTGTATGCAGCCATACCATGGGATCAGCCTTCTACTCAATGCTCACCACTGGTTTTATTAAGGAAAAACCCCTACTGTAGAAAATATAGTCCCATAATACTGACCATTCCCACAATCTGTGGTTGAATTACTCCTTAGAAGGGGCTCTATGATTTGTAGATACTTTCAAGTAACTAGCCCTTGGGTCAACGCTTCCCTGGCAGCTCAGATGGTAAAGAATTTGTCTGCAATGCAGGAGACATGGGTTCAATCATTGGGTTGTGAAGATCCCCTGGAAAAGGGAATGGCAACCCACTCCAGTATGGCTGCCTAGAGTATTACATGGACAGAGAAGCCTGGTGGGCTACAGTCCATAAGGTCACAAAGAGTCGGACACCACTGAGCAACATACATACATAGCCCATGGGTCTCAGAAATTGCATTTCTTCTAGGTTGCCAATCAATATTTACTGACTAATTATGTTATAAGAGTTTACAAAAGAAATGATATCTAGATCCTGTTCACAAAAAATTTAAAATGATGCCTCATTCAGTCTCAATTTAGATGATATTATGCTTCTAAATATTTCCCTTAAAAGAAATAAGAAAAGTGTAGACTTTAAGTAAAAATTCAGTTGACACTTCTTCCTCAAAACTTCTTTCCATTCAAGTGAGGGATAGTTAGGCTTCCTTCCTAGCTAGTTTTTGTAAATCCTACATTTCTACTAAAATAATTCAAAGTTGATCATTCATTTCTTATTTCCAGTTCTGCATATGAGGATTTGGGAAGTTGTGACTATGTCCTAATAACAAGTATAATAAAAAGCTGAACACTGAAAAATGACAACTCTTTCTGAAACCATGGGAGAGAGAAGGACACAGGGCAAACAACTGATCTCAAGATATGAGAGGAAGGTAGGCAGATATTTACAAGGAGGAATAGCTTACCAGAGAAGAGATTCTGGAGCTGAAACAGCCTTGAAAACGAGGATGAAGTAAGGAAATGTGATCCGTAATGAGGAATTGCTGGAGACTCAGTGCAATAAAGCTGAGATTTTAAAAAATTCAGGGGGACTTATTCATAAGGGGACCCCTACAACATTGTGAGGTTTACCTGCAGGAGCCTTACCAAATACCCATAGTAAATATCAGAGAAAAATTCCCTTGTGCTTCCAATACAGAATAGGACAAAGAAACTACTTTGAAATATACCAGAACACTCTGTTCCTCTTAACAAGGCCTGCCTTGAGGGTAAGCTAGTTAACAGGGGCCTAAACTCTGGGGTGGGCTTCCCTGGTGGCTCAGATTGTAAATAATCCGCCTGCAATGCAGGAGACCCAGAATTGATCCCGGGTTGGGAAGATCCCCTGGAAAAGGAAATGGCAACCCACTCCAGTATTCTTGCCTGGAGAATCCTATGGACAGAGGAGCCTGCTGGACTATAGTCCATACGGTTGCAAAGAGTTGGACAGGACTGAAGCAACTTAGCACACACAAGCCCTGGGGTATTATCAGAGTGTAGCTGACCCAGAGGTAGGAAAACACCTACCTCTAGCCCTCCTAGCTTCTGGTCCCACCTGAGCAGAAATTAAAAACAGAAACACAGGCAGTTCATAGCCCAAAAGCATAGGGTCACTGAAAGATTGAGACCTAATCGAAGACTATAAAAAACTTCCCCTCCCTCTTAATCTCTTTCAGTTCAGGTCAGTCACTCAGTCGTGTCCGACTCTTCGCGACCCCTTGAATGGCAGCACGCCAGGCCTCCCTGTCTATCACCAACTCCTGGAGTTCACTCAGACTCACGTCCATCAAGTCAGTGATGCCATCCAGCCATCTCATCCTCTGTTGTCCCCTTTTCCTCCTGCCCCCAATCCCTCCCAGCATCAGGGTCTTTTCCAATGAGTCAACTCTTTGCATGAGGTGGCCCAAGTACTGGAGTTTCAGTTTTAGCATCATTCCTTCCAATGAACGCCCAGGGCTGATCTCCTTTAGAATGGACTGGTTGGATCTCCTTGCAGTCCAAGGGACTCTCAAGAGTCTTCTCCAACACCACAGTTCAAAAGCATCAATTCTTCGGCGCTCAGCTTTCTTCACAGTTCAACTCTCACATCCATACATGACCACTGGAAAAACCATAGCCTTGACTAGACGGACCTTTCTTGGCAAAGTAATGTCTCTGCTTCATCTCGTTACCATATTACTAAAGGCCTATTCATTACAGTTCCTTTTACCCAGTACCATGTTCAGCAAAGAACCCACCTGCCAATGCAGGAGACATAAGAGACACAGGTTTGATCCCTGGGTTGGGAAGATCCCCTGGAGGAGGGCATGCAACCCATTCCGGTACTCTTGCCTAGAGAATCCCATGGACAGAGGAACCTGGTTGTCTACAGGTCATAGAGTCACAAAGAGTTGGATAAGACTGGAAGTGATTTAGCATGCATGTTCAGCTACCACAAAAAAGAAAAATTTCTTGGCTTACCTAAAACTAAAAAACACAATTGGAAGAGACAGAACAAGTGTCAGAAGCAGATATGGCAGAGATGTGGGATTATCAGACAGAGAATTTAAGGCAGCTATAATTAATAGGCTAAGGGCTCTAATGGAGAAAGTGGGTAATATGCACCAGATGAGCAGTGTAATCAGAGAGATAAAAACCCTAAAAAGAATTAAAAACAACTCCAGAGACAAAAATCAATCATCACTTCAAGTATTTCTAGAAAGCAGGCAATATCAATCAAAAGCCTCTGATACTGAAATTCAAATACTATTAATTTACCCAGGGAAATAATCAGAGTCACATATATACATTAAGGTATAAAAATACTCATAGTAACACTCAATTTTAAAAAACTGTAACATTGAGAAATAAAATTGATAGTACAGTCACATGATCTAATACTATGAACAAAACTTTTAAAATTTGCCACAGTAAAATACTCATATTAATTAAAATATATTTATAAAAGATTAGGCATTTTGTGATATGAATACATAAATAGAAGACAGAAATATATACAGCAAAATATTTAAACTGGTTAGCCTTAAGTTTTAGGTGTATGAGTGATTTTCATTTTTTTTTTTATATTTCTTCTGTCCTTCAAATTTTCTGTTTAATTGGAAATGTTTTAAAAACTATCTATAGTTTTCAAGGATTCAAACTATTAAGCACAACCAATAAGCAGCAGAATCAGCCCAGGTGTCATTTGAGTTTTAGGAACTATCTAGGACTGGCTCTCTCAACAATTCATGACCAAGATGAATATACGCCCATATGCAAAAGAATTAAGTTGGACTCTTATGTCACACAGTATGTAAAAATTAACTCAAAATGAAACAAAAACTTAAATGCAAGAACTCAAACCACAAAACTCTCAGAAGGAAACAGTGGTGTAAATGTGCACAAATTTGGATTAGGTAACAGTTTCTTAAATACCTACAACATAAGCAATCAAAGAAACAAATGGACTTTGTTAATTTAAAAAAAAAAAAAACTTTGTCTTTAAAACACTATTAATAAAGTGAAAAAACAACCCACTGAAAGAAAGAAAATATTTGCAAATTAGAAATTTTAGTATTTCATTTTGCAAATTATATAGGGTCTGGCATTCAGAATATACAAAAGACTCACATACAACAGTAAAAAGACATACAATCCAATTTTAAAGGGTCCATCAACTGATGGAGAGACATTTCTCCAAAGAAGATATACAAATTGCCAATAAACACATGAAAAACTCAACATGATTGGTTATTAGAGAAATGCAAATCAAAACCACAATGAGATCACACTCTATACCTATTAAGATGGTTATATTGAAAAGAAAAAAAAAAGTACTAGCAAGTATGAAGAGAAATTGATATTCTCATATATTGCTAGTGAGAATGTAAAATGGTGTAGCCACCTTGGAAAATATTTTTGCAGTTTCTTTAAAATAGAACAGAAGTGCTATAAAATTGAATCAGCAGTTTCAATCTTAGGTATATACTGAGAGAATTGAAAACATGTTTACACAAAAACTTAAACATGAACGTTCATAGCAGCATTATTCATAATAATCCCAAATGGGAAGGATTCAAATGTTCATTAACTGGTGAATAAATAAACAAAATTTTTGTTTATTTTGTTTGCTCAACTGTTCAGTCATGTGTGACTCTCTGTGACTCCATGGACTGTCGCCTACCAGGCTCCTCTGTCCATACAATTTACCAGGCAAGAACACTGGAGTGGAATGCTGTTTCCTCCTCCTGCGGGTCTTCCTGACCCAAGGATATGATCTGAGTCCCTGCGTCTTCTGCACTGGCAGGTAGATTCTTCACCACTAGCACCATCTGGGTGTCTATACTATTGAATATTATTTAATCACAAAAAAGAAGTGAAGTACTATTACATGCTACGACATGGATGAACCTTGAAAAAATTATTCTGAGAGATGGCAGATACAAGAGGCAATGTATTTTAAGATTCCATATATATGAAGGGTTCAGGATTGATATATCCATAGGGATAGAAAGTAAATTAGTGGCTGATAGGGGAATGAGGAGAATTGGAACTGCTAATAGGTTTGGGGTTATGGGTTTTCCAGTTGGGGCGATGGAAATATTCTGAAATTAGATAGTGGTAATGGTTGCAAACCACAGTGAATATACTAAGTCACTGAATTGTACACTTGAGATAGTGAATTTTATGTTATGTGACTAACATATCAATAAAAAATTCATGACCGCCTATGTCTTGCTAAGTCTACCTGTTTTACATCTTTGGTTGTGATAAGAGCTGATCTTGATAATCAGATTATTTCTTTGAAAGTTTTTGGGTAACCAAATTGGGAATTGAGAATGAAAGAAGTTTTAATTTATGAGAGTTTCCTTTTATAACAAATACTGTTGTTTTTCCCCCTTGGGAAACTGAAATATGTGGAGTGGTCAAATGATAAAGATGTGTGTTAAACTAGTACCAGATGCATATACTACTTCTTCCTCATCGAAACCATACACATTAGGTACAAATAATACCCTATTTGGTAGATGAGAAAATTTAGTTTTAAGTAACTTATTTGGAATTATTACAGAGAGCTTGACTTCAGGGTACACACCTTTCACTGTTGTATTATTTTTGTGTGTTTGATTTATAGTATACCATGAGTGAAAGCTGGCCAGCTAGAATATGTTTATTGTTTTAAAAATGTCTCCTTCAGAACGGTAGAGCAGAGAAGCCAACGGTTTCATCACCTGCTTATTCTACCTGCTGAGCTAACCATTACTATTCCATTTTTCCAGTTTTATCCATTATAAACAATGAAGCTGGCATTCTAGAGTTACTGGCCAAGAAGACAGTCAGCTTTCAATTATATTACTAACTTTTCTGTTTAAAAATGTCCAAAGCCCAGTCACAGGTCAAAAATGAGAATTGCAATAATAATAGATATTTTGAGGCCTATTACCACTTACTCCTATGTCTATAAAAGTACATATGGCTGGACATATTAAATCATGCATGTAAAAAAAACAGAAGCATTAACAAGACTGTCTCTCCCACTCTGTTTGTTATTAATAGAGCTGATGAGAAAATATGCAACTATTCTTTACACTCACATTTGATTGATAGGCATCTATAGTACCTGCTTAAGGACTTACTTTCACAGTAGTTCTGACATATATGCTTGTAACTTAATGATTATAAGCTGTATGACCAGGAAATGAGCAGGGTCTAAATTGAGGCAGGGCTAGATGCTTGTGTGGATTATTTCTAACTGCTTTTCAGTGAGGTAAACTGATCAGCTTGCACCCTAGGTTGCTGATTCCAATTGTAAAACACTGGTCACTATGAATGCACTTTAAAAAATACAAGCTATCTCCATTATGAGGAAAAATCAGATTGAATAACACAATAATAATAAATGCTGTTCATGTTGTGAATATTTATGGAGTACTGCTTGCATCAGGAAGCTTGCTAGAATTTTATTTATGTCTTTGATGGTTGATCTGCAGCCCCCTGCCATGTGCAGGAAGCATGGCATGTTTCCTTGGTACAGAAAAGAGCAATTGCCCCCTTTGTCTTTACACCTTCTCCCTTTCCTGGGGTTTCTCTTCCCTTTATTTAGTATGTACCTCCAAATGCCTGGCACTTGCCTTCTCTACTGATTCAGCCTGCTAACATCTAACTCCAGTTAAAATTCTTTGCGGGCAGTAAGAACTGTCCTCAACCTTGTTATCCATGAATCAAAAGCAGAGCACTTTCAACTCTTGCTTCAACACTCTGGGAGTCACAATCCACCACCACACTCTCCTCATCCTTGGAGAGTGTTCCCATCGTGGAAATAAAAATAGAGATGGAGAAAGGAGCCCAGGAGACTTGATGGCAGGCAGCATTAATGTCAGCCATACTGCATGATTGATTGCAGTACCCACCATGAATGAATAAGGGCCAGATCATTGGCTTCCCAAAGTGTCTTATGAATGAGAATAGTAGTCAATAATATCACCTACTTCTGGGAATTAGAGCACCCTTTGCTATCATTAAAATCAGAAAAGAGACCCTACTGGAAGGATTCCTCATCTCCCCACGAGGGACTTAAGAAATGAGAAAGATGAAGCTAGGGTTAACCTAAAAAGAATTTTCTGAAATGCCTACAAACCTGCAACACTAAAGTCTCAGGATGAATAATTTATTTGGAATATTTAAGGCCTTTGTTTATCTTAATAAGAATCTTAGGCAATAACCACAGGCACCTTTACTGTAGGTCACCACTCAACAACAATAGCATAATTATGCAATTCAGTGGATCCTAATGGAAATACAAATGAACAGGCTTATAGCTCACTATAATCTTTGCAGTCAACAATGCACTTGATGCATTTTGTGGCTAGTGAACTATTTATCTTCTCCTGGTTTCACAACTATACACGCAAGGTGCAGTGTGCATATAAATGATCACTTCAAATACAAAATTTGAATGTTGCTGACACTTTTCCACATGTGCATTGTAGTTCAAAATGCTACTTAGAAAATAAATCCATTGCTGCAAAGACACCAACTATGCAATGACTACATAAAGAAAACGAGCATTTAATTTAAATAGTACTTAATTTAAATAGTACTCAGACATAAGAAGAAGCCATGTGAGAAGGTAAAAATGGCTGCACAAAAATCATCCAACAGAAAGACCTCCCAATGTTTAAACAATTACCTCAAAGCTAAGAAAAAAGAAAATATAATGATCAATTGCAAACATTCAGTTCAGAACTACAACATGAAATTTTCACAGGGAAATATGTTTCCAGAGAACATTCTCTCTCTCTCTCTCTTAGGTCATTACCATGTATGTAAAATATATGTTTGAACTTTATGGATAATTTGCTTCTTATATCAACAATATTAAGAACATTCTCTGAGTTTATTTGGATATGCCTATCCAATGAATAAAATATGAGCTTGCAGAGACAAAAATGTGACCATATTGTTTTCACTTCCAAATAAAATGTTATGTTTGTGTGCTCAGATGTGTCCTACTCTTTGCAACCCCATGGATTGTAGCCCACCAGGTTCCTCTGTCCGTGGGATTTTTCGGGCAAGAATACTAGAGTAGAGTGGGTTGCCATTTCCTACTCCAGGGGACTTCCCCACCCAGGGTTCGAACCCATGGCTTCTGCCACATCTCCTGCATTGCACGTAGATTCTTTCCCATTGCACCACCTGGGAAACTGTTCTTGTGTCTTTAGAACAAACTAAAATAACGAAGTCAGCTTTTGCTTTATTACGGAGTGGAATGCACATCCAAATACAAACTTTTTTTTTCCTTAATAGTTTTCTTTCCCTTACATCAAATATCTCCTGTGCCAAGAAGTTCTGACTTCAAAATATTAATACATCCACTTTTCATGACCACTGCAGCTTTCATTCTGGTTCCACCCACAACCATTTCTCATTCAGACTCCTGCCAGTTTCCTAATTGTTCTCCCTGTTCCCATTCTGTAGTTCCCACCCCACACAGATAGCAGAAAGTGAAAGTTGCTCAGTCATGTCCAACTCTTTGTGACCCCATGGACTATAGCCTGCCAAGATCCTCCCTCCATGGAATTCTCCAGGCAAGAATACTGGAGTGGATCACGATTGTCTTCTCCAGGGGATCTTCCCAACCCAGGAATGAAACCCAGGTCTCTTGCAGGAGGATTCTTTATCATCTGAGCCACCAGGGAAGCAGAGTGAGTTCTTATTATACCCATCAGATCACCCTAATTCTCCATCTCCATCCTCCAGGGGCCTCCTACAACATTCATAATAGACTCTACACTCCTCATGGGCTACACAGCCCTACATATCCTGGCCCCTACCTACCTCTCCAACCTCATCTCTCACTACTTTCTCTGCTGTGTTCACTCCATTCAAGTAACACAGAGCTTCTGGTTGCTCCTCATTTACACCAACCACTCTCTGCCTCAGGGCCTTTGTACTTATATGCCCTCTGCATTAAGTTATTTTGGGAAAAAAAACAAACCAGTTTTGTTGAGATACAATTCACACAGCACACAATTCACCCATAAGTGTACAATTCAACGTTTTTTTAGTATAGTCACAGGTCTATACAACCATCACCACTTTCAATTTTAGAACATTTTGTCCCCTCCAATAGAAATCCCATAACATGTCTTTCTCCTCATTTCTCCTTTTTCCCCTCCCTGCCCCTCAAGCCATGCTGCTGCTGCTGCTGCTAAGTCGCGTCAGTCGTGTCCGACTCTGTGCGACCCCATAGACGGCAGCCCACCAGGCTCCCCAGTCCCTGGGATTTTCCAGGCAAGAACACTGGAGTGGGTTGCCATTTCCTTCTCCAATCCCCCAAGCCACAGAAAACTGTAAATCTACTTTCTATCTACATTTTCCTGTTTTGGACATTTTATATAAATGGAATCATGCACTATGTAGCCATGTGACTGGTTTCTTTTACTTTGCACATTGATTTAAAGATTCATCCATATTGTAATATATATCAATGCTTCATTACTTTTTGTTGCTAATATTCCATTGTATGAATATGCTTCATTTTTAATCTATCCATTTATTAGTTGATAAACATTGAACCATTTTCTATTCTGGTTATTATGAGTAATGATGTTCTCAAAACTACAATGAAGTATCACCTCACACTGGTCAGAATGTCCATCATCAAAATGTCCACAGATGCTGGAGAAGGTGTGGAGAAAAGAGAACCCTCCTACACTGCTGGTGCAGATGTAAATTGGTGCAGCCACTGTGGATAACAGTATGGACATTCCTTAAAAATCTAAAAATGGAGCTACCATTATGATCTAACAATCCAACTCCCGGACATATATCCAGAAAAGACAAAAATTCAAAGTAAAACACACACACACACACACACACACACCCCTCAGTCTTCATAGCAGCACTATATGCAACAGGAAAGACATGGAAGCAACGTAAATGTCCATCGACAGATGAATGAATAAAGAAGGTGTGACATATATGTGTGTATATATATGCCACAATCTAAATATATATAGTCTAATATATATAATCTAATATATATATACCACAATAAAAGAAGGATACAAATAACCTATTTACAAAAGACAAATAGGTTCACAGACATAGAAAACAAACTTATAGTCACCAAAAGGGGAAGGGGGGGATAAATTAGGAATTTGAGATGAACAGATACACAGTTATATACATAAAATACAAGTTATACACATAAAATAGATAAATGACAAGGACCAACTATCTAGCACAGGGAACTATATTCAGTATCTTGTAATAAGCTATAATGGAAAATGTATATATATATATATATATATATGTATCACTTTGCTGTATACCTGACACATTGTAAATCAATGATACTTCAATAAAAATAAAATAAATAATGCTGCCATGATTGAACCTGTACAAACTTCTGTGAGAACACATGTTTTCATTTTTCTTAGGTGTGTACCGAGGAGGAGGACTGTTGGATCCTACATCAACACTATGTTTAACATTTTGCTGAATCATCAAATTGTTTTACCAAGTGGCTGTCCTATTGTACATCCCCAATAGGATACAATTGAGACTGAGAATGCCAACTGTGGGCAAGGATTTGGAGGAACTGAAACTCTCACACGTTGCTAGTGAGAGCATAACATAGTACTCATTTGAGGAATCAACTGGCAGTTTTTCATAAACATACGCTTACCTCTTGGCAACACCACTTCTAGGTACCTGCTTAAGAGAAACAAAAACAGATACACATACACATACACACACAGATGACTTGTATAGGAATGTTCATAGCAGCTTAATTCACAAGAACTACAAACTGTAGAGAATGCTAATTGTTTCAAATTTATACTAATTCCACAACAACAGGAGAATGGATTTGAAATTATGATATACTCAATGCCCATTAACAATATGAAACAAAATACTGCTGGATGAGCTACACGGACAAACCACAAAAACTGGTAAAATCTGTTGAACACAAGAGCTCCTACTGCTTGAAGTTCTGTAACAGGCAAAACTAGGACATGCTTAAAAAAAGAGAGGGAGGTTTTGACTGGGAGGAGACATAAGGAAATTTAAGATAAAGACAATGTTCTGTAGTTTGGTAGGATGTGGGTTATGTGTGTATACATTGGTCAGAAATTATCAAACTGTATACCTAAGATCAGTGCATTTCACAGAAAATAAACTATACATCAGTGAAAAAAATTAAACAAATGTATGTTTATGTAAAAAAATAAACAAATTAAAAACAAAAGAGAGAGGGAAAGCCAACCAACATATGGTAGTCCTTGTTGGGGCCAATGTGTACAAGTGATCTCCAGGCCAACAGAGCTTACAGCCTACTGAGAGTTATAGGAAATACTAACTAAATACCTGCCATTTAAACCTCTGTAAGGAATATGAATGGATGACAGTTTTAGTCCTCAAGGAACTGACAACCTTCTTTTATCTCCCACTCTGTATCATCAGTAAAAATGAGTCAGATATGACTAAAAACAACCTAGAAAGGAATATAAAGAAGATGCATGATTTTCCTGAATATTTACTTATCAATCTGCAAATAATCAAGAGTTTCCTGAGAGAAGGGTCCTAAAAATAATATCCCAGAATTTGAGCAAAGCAATTGAAAAAAAAAAAAAGAAATTTAAAAAAATGTATGAACTAAGAATATCACAAATTAATGGGGAATAAGCAGGCTGAGTTTACTCTTAGCCAATCTGCCTTTTGATTTTTACATAAATGCAACTGGATGCAAAAAATTAGTCTCATAAAATATTTTACTTCAAGAATGCAGTCAAGAAATGTTAACTAAGAACACAGCTCTGTAGGATTTTTTAAAAGTCTCAAGGATTAAAAGTCAAAGACAATGATAAATGAAGACTCATTGTTGGGGGATTGTTATGATCGGGTGTTGCAAGTGCGGTTTGAGTCCAATAATTTAGATGCTTATTAAGGAAAACAGAACAGGTAAACAACATGGTAAATAAATTTACTGTTAATACTAAAGTAGGAAGTGTTAAAAAACATCAGTAGAGACAGATTTTATAATTGATTGAGGGGGAGTAAGGAAGTTAATGAAAAAATAACAAAGGGCCTATTATTCTGGATATGCTGGTGCCTTTTCAATGTAGAATAATGCATATTAGAAATTTAAGAGCAACCATAAATAATGTGTGACAGGGACCTAGAAGTATTATTACTATAAATGTGTAAGGAATGGTTGTCTGTTCTCTGAGAGATTTCTTTAGAGGTTCGTCTCAGTCTAATGCTCCCTGCATGTAGAAAAGAGAGAGGACCTTGACTTATTCCCTAAAATTGTCCATGGATGGAATCACTGCCCTGAATGAGGCACTAAGTGTGAAGTCACATCTCTTAAGGAAGAATAAGAATAAACAAGGGACAGAAAGCAACTGATAAGGGATTCGAAAGAAACTAGTGAGGACTTTTACAAATCATTCTGACCTACCCACATAAGATCTGCTTCTCATCTAGGGGGAATCAGCCTTACCCAAATACAACAAGGTGCTGGTAAGGTAGAATATTTAAAAATTATGCCAGATCCATCTATGTCTAAGAGTGCCTGACAGAGGCTGCACATATTGTATAAGAAATGTATAGTGGCCATGGTGACTTACTGATGTTAAAGAGTTGCATGAATTCATTAAAAAACAAACAAACAAACATAAACTCTTAGACTTTCCAGGTAGAGGGAACTAAGAGCTCTTCCAACCCAAACTTTCAGTTTCATAATAATTGTGTGTCCCTACAAAGGAAATTCAGACTTAAATTGAAAAAAGTAGGGAAAACCACTAGACCATTCAGGTATGACCTAAATCAAATCCCTTATGATTATACAGTGGAAATGAGAAATAGATTTAAGGGCTTAGGTCTGATAGATAGAGTGCCTGATGAACTATGGAATGAGGTTCGTGACATTGTACAGGAGACAGGGATCAAGACCATTCCCATGGAAAGAAATGCAAAAAAGCAAAATGGTTGTCTGGGGAGGCCTTACAAATAGCTGTGAAAAGAAGAGAAGCGAAAAGCAAAGGAGAAAAGGAAAGATATGAGCATCTGAATGCAGAGTTCCAAAGAATAGCAAGATGAGATAAGAAAGCCATCTTCAGTGATCAATGCAAAGAAATAGAGGAAAACAACAGAATAGGAAAGACTAGGGATCTCTTCAAGAAAATCAGAGATACCAAAGGAACATTTCATGCAAAGATGAGCTCGATAAGGGACAGAAATTGTACGGACCTAACAGAAGCAGAAGATATTAAGAAGAGGTGGCAAGAATACACAGAAGAACTGTACAAAAAAGATCTTCATGACCCAGATAATCACAATGGTGTGATCACTCACCTAGAGCCAGACATCCTGGAACATGAAGTCAAGTGGGCCTTAGAAAGCATCACTACAAACAAAGCTAGTGGAAGTGATGGAATTCCAGTTGAGCTATTCCAAATCCTGAAAGATGATGCTGTGAAAGTGCAGCACTCAATATGCCAGCAAATTTGGAAAACTCAGCAGTGGCCACAGGACTGGAAAAGGTCAGTTTGCATTCCAATCCCAAAGAAAGGCAATGCCAAAGAATGCTTAAACTACTGCACAATTGCATTCATCTCACACGCTAGTAAAGTTATGCTCAAAATTCTCCAAGCCAGGCTTCAGCAATATGTAAACCGTGAACTTCCTGATGTTCAAGCTGGTTTTAGAAAAGGCAGAGGAACCAGAGATCAAATTGTCAACATCCGCTGGATCATAGAAAAAGCAAGAGAGTTCCAGAAAAACATCTATTTCTGCTTTATTGACTATGCCAAAGCCTTTGACTGTGTGGATCACAATAAACTGTGGAAAATTCTGAAAGAGATGGGAATACCAGACCACCTGATCTGCCTCTTGAGAAATTTGTATGCAGGTCAGGAAGCAACAGTTAGAACTGGACATGGAACAACAGACTGGTTCCAAATAGGAAAAGGAGTTCGTCAAGGCTGTATATTGTCACCCTGTTTATTTAACTTATATGCAGAGTACATCATGAGAAACGCTGGACTGGAAGAAACACAAGCTGGAATCAAGATTGCTGGGAGAAATATCAATAACCTCAGATATGCAGATGACACCACCCTTATGGCAGAAAATGAAGAGGAACTAAAAAGCCTCTTGATGAAAGTGAAAGTGGAGAGTGAAAAAGTTGACTTAAAGCTCAACATTCAGAAAACGAAGATCATGGCATCCAGTCCCACCACTTCATGGGAAATAGATGGGGAAAGAGTGGAAACAATGTCAGACTTTATTTTTGGGGGCTCCAAAATCACTACAGATGGTGACTGCAGCCATGAAATTAAAAGACGCTTACTCCTTGGAAGAAAAGTTATGACCAACCTGGATAGCATATTCAAAAGCAGAGACATTACTTTGCCAACAAAGGTTCATCTAGTCAAGGCTATGGTTTTTCCTGTGGTCATGTATGGATGTGAGAGTTGGGCTGTGAAGAAGGCTGAGCATCAAAGAATTGATGCTTTTGAGCTGTGGTGTTGGAGAAGACTCTTGAGAGTCCCTTGGACTGCAAGGAGATCCAACCAGTCCATTCTGAAGGAGATCAGCCCTAGGATTTCTTTGGAAGGAATGATGCTGAAGCTGAAACTCCAGTCCTTTGGCCACCTGATTCGAAGAGTTGACTCATTGGAAAAGACTGATGCTGGGAGGGATTGGAGGCAGGAGGAGAAGGGGACAACAGAGGATGAGATGGCTGGATGGCATCACTAACTTGTTGGACGTGAGTCTCAGTTAACTCCCGGAGTTGGTGATGGACAGAGAGGCCTGGCGTGCTGCAATTCATGGGGTCTCAAAGAGTCGGACATGACTGAGCGACTGATCTGATCTGACAAAGCAAAAGGACACAGACTTAGAGGCAGAACCATGACTATGATACACATCACCTGAAATCTAGAGCTAAATACCCCTGACTTCCCTCAAATCAGGATCACTCTCCAAAATGGAAATGTCATCTAAGCCACACAAGCCATTGTCTCTGCTTAATTCACAGCTGGTCTTGACATTCAACTGTAAACATGACAAATGTGTTGATCTTTAGAAGTCTAGATGAAACTAAAACTAATAGCACAAAAAGATTATTTCTGTCTTCAATAAAAATTAGAGAAAAGTCAATTTAATAATCAGCTAAGCAGAAACAAACAATGGAGCACATAATTTTAAAAAATTGTTTTAAAGGTGAAATACTCTAGAACTAAAGGTATAGAACAATGGTGGAAACATATACAAGTGTGTTAATACAGTATGCTGCTGCTACTGCTAAGTCACTTTAGTCGTGTCCGACTCTGCGTGACCCCATAGACGTCAGCCCACCTGGCTCTCCTGCCCCTGGGATTCTCCAGGCAAGAAAACTGGAGTGGGTTGCCATTTCCTTCTTCAATGCATGAAAGTGAAAAAGTGAAAGTGAAGTCACTCAGTCGTGTCCGACTCTTAGCGACCCCATGGACTACAGCCTACCAGGTTCCTCCATCCATGGGATTTTCCAGGCAAGAGTACTGGAGTAGGGTGCCATTTAATACAGTATAAGATTATGCAATAAAAGGGTGGTGGGAACAACCTCACTTAACCTATTCAAAATAATTGAGTACATATATGCTTAATGGTATGATTATATTAAAAATATGTTTATGTCCTTGGAATTAAAGATGCAATAAAAATGCATTGTTAATATTCAATCAAGTTGTTCTTAAGCCAAGAATCCTCTCATTAAAATATGTTCAAGTCTAGAATATTCCCCTGAAGATTAGCAACATAGGATACTGGTTGAATTATGAGAATGTGTTTCTGCAAAATTAATGTCCAGGAATATTAGATGTGATTTAAATTAACAGCTGCATAACCAGAACTACCAAAAAAATGTCCTTTTTATTACAGGGAACTGGAATGCAAAAGAAGGAAGTCAAGAAACACCTAGAGTAACAGGGAAATTTGGCCTTGGAATACAGAAGGAAGCAGAGCAAAGGCTAATAGAGTTCTGCCAAGAGAAGGCACTGGTCATAGCAAACACCCTCTTCCAACAACACAAGAGAAGACTCTACACATGGACATCACCAGATGGTCAACACCAAAATCAGATTGATTATATTCTTTGCAGCCAAAGATGGACAAGCTCTATACAGTCAGCAAAAACAAGACCGGGAGCTGACTGTGGCTCAGATCATGAACTGCTTATTGCCAAATTCAGACTTAAATTGAAGAAAGTAGGGAAAACCACTAGACCATTCAGGTATGACCTAAATCAAATCCCTTACGATTATACAGTGGAAGTGAGAAATGGATTTAAGGGACTAGATCTGATAGACGGAGTGCCTGATGAACTATGGACACAGGTTCATGACATTGTACAGGAGATATGGAGCAAGACCATCCCCAAGAAAAAGAAATGCAAAAAAGCAAAATGGCCCTCTGAGGAGGCCTTACAAATAGCTGTGAAAAGTAGAGAAGCAAATAGCAAAGGAGAAAAGGAAAGATATACCCATTTGAATGCAGAGTTCCAAAAGAATAGCAAGAAGAGATAAGAAAGCCTCCCTCGGTGATCAGTGCAAAGAAATAGAGGAAAACAATAGAATGAGAAAGACTAGCGATCTCTTCAAGAAAATTAGAGATACTAAGGAACATTTCATGCAAAGATGGGCTCGATAAAGGACAGAAATGGTATGGACCTAACAGAAGCAGAAGATATTAAGAAGAGGTGGCAGGAATACATAGAACTGTACAAAAAAGTTCTTCATGACCCAGATAATCAAGATGGTGTGATCACTCACCTAGAGCCAGACATCCTAGAATGTGAAATCAAGTGGGCCTTAGGAAGCATCACTATGAACAAAGCTAGTGGAGGTGATGGAATTTCAGTTGAGCTATTTCAAATTCTGTAAGATGATGCTGTGAAAGTGCTGCACTCAATATGCCAGCAAATTTGGAAAACTCAGCAGTGGCCACAGGACTGGAAAAGGTCAGTTTTCATTCTAATCCCTAATAAAAGCAATGCCAAAGAATGCTCAAACTACTGCACAATTGCACTTATCTCACACGCTAGTAAAGTAATGCTCAAAATTCTCCAAGCCAGACTTTAGTAATACATGAACCGTGAACTTCCAGCTGTTCAAGCTGGTTTTAGAAAAGTCAGAAGAACCAGAGATCAAAGGCCAACATCTGTTGCATCATGGAAAAAGCAAGAGAGGTCCAGAAAAACATATATTTCTGCTTTATTAACTATGCCAAAGCCTTGACTGTGTGGATCACAATCAACTGTGGAAAATTCTGAAACAGATGGGAATACCAGACCACCTGATCTACCTCTTGAGAAATCTGTATGTAGGTCAGGAAGCAACAGTTAGAACTGGACATGGACTGGTTTCAAATAGGAACTGGTTCCAAATAGGAAAAAGAGTACGTCAGGGCTGTATATTGTCATCCTGCTTATTTAACTTATATGCAGAGTAAATCATGAGAAATTCTGGGCTGGATGAAGCACAAGCTGGACTGAAGATTGCCAGGAGAAATATCAATAACCTTAGATATGCAGATGACAACACCGTTATGGTAGAAAGTGAAGAAGAACCAAAGAGCCTCTTGATGAAAATGAAAGAGGAGAGTTAAAATGTTGGCTGAAAGTCAACATTCAGAAAACAAAGATCATGGCATCCCATCCCATCACTTCATGGGAAATAGGTGGAGAAACAGTGGAAACAGTGGCAGACTTTATTTTCTGGGGCTCCAAAATCACTGCAGATGGTGACTGCAGCCATGAAACTAAAAGACACTTACTCCTTGGAAGAAAAGTTATGACCAACCTAGACAGCATATTAAAAAGTAGAGACATTATTTTTCCAACAAAGGTCCATCTAGTCAACGCTATGGTTTTTCCAGTAGTCATATATGGGTGTGAGCATTGGACTATAAAGAAAGCTGAGTGCTGAAGGATTGATGCTTTTGAACTGTGGTGTTGGAGAAGACTCTTGAGAGTCCCCTGGACTGCAAGGAGATCCAACCAGTTCATCCTAAAGGAAATCAGTCCTGAATGTTCATTGAAATCACTGATGTTGATGTTGAAACCCCAATACTTCGGCTACCTGATGTGAAGAGCTGACTTATTGGAAAAGACCCTGATGCTGGGAAAGATTGAAGGCGAGAAGAGAAGGGCATGACAGAGGATGAGATGGTTGGATGGCATCACCAACTCAATGGACATGAGTTTGCTTAACTCTGGAAGTTGGTGATGGACAGGAAGGCCTGGCGTGCTGCAGTCTATGGGGTAGCATAGAGTCAGACACGACTGAGTGACTGAACTGAACGGACTGAATAAACCAGAACTACAGAGTTGTTTCCTTCATGACTATCATTAATCTGTCTTTCAATAGTTTGTAATGTCTCCAGTCCAACTATTTCAGCAGATTGTCCTAAGGCATCTATTTTGGACTGGTCACAGTGGTACATATGATACAATAGGTGGAGAGAAGATAAAATTTTCTCCTGCTTCAGTATCTTTACCCTACTCCCACTCTTCTTTCCTTCTTGATTGAAGGAAGAGGAAGGCAATACTTAGAAAGTGCTACTGAGGCTGATTATTTTATACCCACTTTACAGATGAATAAACTGAATTTCAAAAGAAGATACCTTTCGAAGTTACACAGAAAGTGGAGATGTGATCTGATTACCAGGCCCACGTTTTTCTATTCCATATTATGATTCTCCACAATGCTGGGGCAGATGTCAGAGGTGGGATAGAGGAAAAGTGAGAACTATAATTGCTGTGATTTTTCCGCAGATGATTTTTCTGGAAATTATGAATGAGAAGAGCAAATGGCTCTGTGAGAAAAATCATGGGCTTCCAAGTCAGGCAGACAAGGTAGAAGCTTGTTCTGCCACTTACTGGTTATATGAAATTGGGTAAGTTGTTTAGTACTTTCTAAACCCTTTAGTTTAGTACTTTTTAAACCCATGTCATTTGTAAGATATGGTAACATATGGTAACATATATGCTCTCATAACATCTTTGAAAGGATTACATATAAAGCACTATCACAGAGACTAGTACCATCAGGTGTTCATTAATGGTGAATTATTTCTACTTTTCTTTATGGTTAATTTTATTTAAATCAATATTGCTATGATTTTTAATAAATTCTTTACATTTATAGAAGAAATGTGTTTCTTGTAAGTAGCATTAAAGGCGAGGTGGTAATTAGCTGACATATTGGTGTAGGGAAACATCTTCTCCAGACTTTTCCTACAATAAATACTATTCTTTTTAAAAACAAAATTGAAGTCCAGCCATTTGCTTTTTTAACTATAAGCCAAAGACTCCAAAGTGGTCACATGTTTAAAAACAACAGTCAAACAGACTACAGAGGCCCATAATTAGGTGAACGATTAAACTAGGTAGTCTTGAAGGTCCTTATTAACCTGGAGTCTATTAAGACTCTAGATGGACACTGATACACATTAGTAGTTTTCTTTTTTTCTCTCCAGAAAAAAATGTCTACCTACTACATTCTGGAGTGTGGCATCTTAATGGTCTCATCATTCATGCAACAATCCACACGGTGCAAATGACAGTAAGTAGGCTTTCTGGGAAAATGGTTAGTTTTCTGACCACACAGACACTACATCTGAAATATCCAAAACCTTTGGTCTGGGTAGAATAGCTCCAAGACTGGCCTCTTCTTTTGACTTTGAAATTAATATTCTTCTTACACATTCTTAGAATACCATAAATATTTTGTCTTATGACAGTAAAAACAAGCAAACAGAAAAATTGCTAGCCCTTTGATGTTTATCCTGACAAAGGATTGCAGGGAATTTCAGTAACCTGTAAATAATCTTGAATTTGTTTGTCCATTGATCTATTACCAGTTCTGGATTAGACAGAGGGTGATTAGATGCCTTCAGGTATAAAGTCAACCACTGTATGCTAAGCAGATCAATTTAGGCTAAAGTCAATTTAATGAGGAGACAGAAGAGAAGATTTACAAAAGCATCGATAGAGCACCTTCCTGTATAATTTCTAAAGAATGGACTAGGCAAAGATTTGTGGAAACATTACCTCAAGGCCTCAAAGTTCTGTTTTGCTGTGTTTCACAGAATTAAATTTACATGCTTCTTAAAAATCTAATCCAGAGATATCACTCTTCCTTTTTGATCTACTAAATTGATACAATAAATTTCCCTTAAGAATTTTAATATCAAATCTAGCTGAAAAATCAGCAATTAATAATACTTTTTGTTCTTCTACCACAGAAAGCATCTACCTTGTGTATATGCATACAATTATATGTATTAAATCATTTGGGGGGCTCAGTTCAAATCCATCCAATTAAAGATAAATTGGATCATACTGAACTTGAGGTCATTTCAGCTTTATGTAACATATTTAATTAGGTATTTTGATAGGACCTAGACACTGTCAATATGCTGGATTCTAAAAAAACAGAAAGATACCTGCTTTTCTGCTAAAATCCTCCATGTGATGGAAATAGGTGTTTCTCAAAAGTTAATCTATGGATCACCTGTGATGGAATCACCTGGGGAGTAGTTGTTAAAAATGTGGATTCCTGGGTTCCACACCAGATACAGTGAATCAGTGTGGGAGGTAAAGTGTATTCCAAAACCCACATTTTAAATAAGCTTACTAGATAATTCTTATGCACAAAAATGGAGAAGGCAATGGCACCCCACTCCAGTACTTTTGCCTAGAAAATCCCATGGACGGAGGAGTCTTGTAGGCTGCAGTCCATGGGGTCACTAAGACTCGGACACGACTAAGCGACTTCCCTTTCACTTTTCACTTTCATGCATTGGAGAAGGAAATGGCAACCCACTCCAGTGTTCTTGCCTAGAGAATCCCAGAGATGGGGGAGCCTGGTGGGCTGCCGTCTATGGGGTCGCACAGAGTCGGACATGACTGAAGCGACTTAGCAAGCAAGCAAGCATGCACAAAAAAGTCAAAACCGTTGTATACATACCACAGCCAGGGATTAAACGGTAACTGCTATACAAAATCTGTAAAGAGAGCAAAGTAACAAACTCAAGAATTACCTTTTCATATATATTTCCAAGATGAAAATGGTAATAAGAGTTTATGAACCTTGGCACAACTCAGCCACTCCCTTGTATAACCTTTCACAAGATACTTAATCTTCCTAAATCCTCATTTCCTCCCATGTTAATAATATCTATGTCACCAGGGTATTGTTTTTCCTTTTACCTTATATATCTCTTCAATCCCATATGTCTCCATGTAAAAAAGATAAACAATGACACAGTTCTATCTTTTATATTTTACAGAAGAGAAAACTGAAAGTTCATAAATGTGAATTGTCCGAGGCCCTGTGATCAAAAACTCATGCATTCTGTCTCATTATAGTACAATTCAGACTTCTGCTGTGGTTACTTTTTATCAAATTTGCCACAATTATTCTTTAAAAATTATAGTCATCACCTCTGCTAGAAATTATTCTAAACAGCAAAATGCACAAACCATAGCTTGTTCCATAGTTGATTTTATCCATATTGCAGAAGAGACATGAAACAAAGAAGAAATAGTATTCTTAGGTCTTATATTTGACCATTTATCTTAGCAATGTCACTGGGCTGTATAGTCATAAAGGAGCACCCTCTCTGCTCTCTGGACATTAACGAGAGCACTTTGCATATAGACAGATTTCAATAAATAGTTTAAAAATAAATGCATGGATTTTTATTTGCATCTTTTTATATTTTCATGTCTGTTTTATTCTGGGTTGATGTGGAATATGGTGTTCCTTTCTGTAGTTCCTTTGGTTATTCATTTATCTATTTGTCAACAGGTTCCCATCTGAAATAAATGGCAAAGCTTCTTAAGAAACTTAGTGGAAATGATTACTCGATGATGTATTCAATAAGTAGACAATAAGTACTCCCCATTGTTCAAGAGGCTTTGAGAACTACTAAAGTATTTCAAGAAATAAAAATTTAATTATATAGTAATAATGAAGGCTACCACCCACTGGGTGTTTCTATAATCAGAAACCATGAGATTTATATTAAGAGCTTTACCTTACTGATAAATCCTACTTTGAGTCTCAAAGTAAATTACTGAAAGTCACAAGAATTAAATCTATCTAATTCTTTCTACCCAAATGTAGAAATTCTTAGGAAGGTACCATGAGCACTTTGGGCTGAAGTAGCTCTGTAAGTTAGGAAGGAGCTTTAGAGATGAGCTAACTTATCCATTGATGATATTTACGGATTTTTTTTCCCTAAATGTGGGACAGAATAATGGGCTTTTTTTTTTTATCTTCTGATGGTTTCAATAGATTAAATATCTCTAGAGGTAACATCCATGACTTATAGGCCTATTTTCAGGCTAGTGACCATGTAAACAGGTCTGACGTGGTGACCTCTGACTAGAATCCCTCCAGAGTCAATGGACTTCTGATTTCTCTAGGACATGTCCTTTGTGGAGCATGGTCAGCTTTCCACCTTTGGGTGATCTTGTAGAGCGGACAAAAATCATTAGATAAAATAGCATCTACTTTTTTTCTTCTGTAAGCTCCACTTTCACAATAACCTACTGAGGTCTTAAATGTCCTCTATTATCCTAGTCACCCAGGGCCTTAGCAGCTAAATGTTAGGGCTCTACTACTACATCCCAGTCATTTCTTAGTGGAATTCATTCAACTGAGGATGCAGAACTGACTGATTTTATTATAGTGGCAACAGAGCTAACCCATGGAGTTGATCCTTCCTAAGCATGATGACAGAATCCTAGATATAAAGGTTGTTCAGTTTCTCAGTCATGTCCAAATCTTTGGTCAAATGTTTGTCTATCATCCAGGAGATATGCCAAAAATAGGTCCATTGTTGAAATCATTGGTGATTCCACACTTAGTACTTTATTTTAGTGTGCCCTATAAGCTAGATATAATACCAATCCAGAGTCACTGAAAATATATAAAACAAACAACAAATATTTTTGAGCCATATCTGTTTCAGTCACATAAAGTAAAGCCACTGAGGCTTGATTTACACCCAAGCTAGAAACCTAGAACTTTATAAAAGCTAGGTCTGTATTTTCCTGGAGATATTCCTCCGAGCTTTTATAAAATACTTTTAAGAGACTCATTTTTAGGATTTATCGATCGTTTTTATGTTTTCTGTTTTATGAACTCTTGTGGTATAAAGTATCCTAGTTACTTTTTGGTACCATGTGAAGTTTAGATGATTATGAAGCTACAGGAAAAATACAGAAAATAACTCATTGGTCTAATGAGAGTGGGGAATTGCTCCAAAGCCAATGCCTCACATGGTAGAAAAAGAATCCTTGAAAAATCACAAAAACATAATTATTTTTATCTTTAATAAGTCAGCTACTAAAAAGTAGCTGTCATCTTAAAGGCTCTAGAAAGTCCATATCTTATAAGCGTAGAAAAAGCATACATTTTTAAAGAAATAATTTAAAGAAGGGTTTAATATCTGGTTCAATGTCTTAATTAAAAACTTGTATATTTTAAAATGTTTATTGAGTACTTATTGAAAGCCAGATACTGAGAATAGAAAGTAAATATTGACTAACTTGTCAATATATTTTAAGTGCATGATGATTTGTCAATTTGCTAAATGATGTAGAGTTAGGAAGAAAGTCACTAATCCAGCTGGTGCTATTTACTTCCTCAAAAGTCTTTTAAAAATCTTTTCTACATTTCTATCAATGTACTAAGCCCTAGAAATGCAACATAAGAGCTAAAGAGACTCACACAACCACACACATCCAGAGTGCCTGCACTCAGGTTGTTTTCAGAGTAATGCAGGAATAGAGAATCTGGGTGACTAGGACAATAGAGGACATTTAAGACTTCAGGTAGCTATGAAACCTTGTGATGAAAGAAGCACAAGATGGGAAAGCATGTAACCCACTGCAGGGTGCACACAAAGCTTCCTGTAGGTGATTATGCGTGAGCTCAGTCTTAAAAAAGTGCAAAAGTTAGCTAAGCAAGAAATAAAGTGCAACAGCAGTCCAGAGAGAATAGCATTTGAACAGAGTTCTCAGAGTGAATTAGTGGTGCTTATGGGTATCTGATTAGTTCAGAACTCTGTGATTAAGTCAGTAGAAGGGAGAAGGAGAGGAGCAAGCATAAAGCGAGAGAGAAGGGCCCTGGAAGCTATACTAAAGTGTTTTATTCTATGTTAAAGATAGCGTGAATTCATTAAAGGAAGGTAGACTTACTCATATTCACATTTTAGAAAGATTATTTTTGAGATAGAATAGAACAGTGATGGGAGAGTGTCAAGGATAAGCAGGAAATCTAGGTAAACTGCAGTTATTAAAAGGAGAGACAATGAGGGGTTTCATTCTGAGTGGTGACCTAGCCCCAACACTTGAGTTGGCATCTCAGGCGAAGTGGTCAAAGTGGCGAGATGTTTGTGGATGACAGGAGACTTGTCTTGGGCCCACCCTTCCAGATAACTCTCAGGCTGAGAAGAGGGCAGGGGAACTTTCGGGTCAGGGGTGGGAGTGAGACCAGGACCATACCAGATAATTGCCTGCCTGGGGGCTGAAGCCTGAGGCCTTAGTGCTCCTGGCACACTGCCTCCTTCAACTCAGTTCACTCTAGGAAATTACCATGGTGACTGATCAAAGCTGAACTCCTCACTGCCTATTTCTGAAAAAGGCCTCAATCTGAATCTCTGAATCTACTTCAGAATCTGTATGTCTTGGCACATGGACTGACTCTCCTATCCTGCCAGACCTCTTGCATAAATACTTCCACTTTGAGGGTTTTTCCATCTCATTCAGAAAATAAAGAAACAACACCTCCCTCCCCAAATACTCAACAAACTGACAAAAACATAGGAGAGATAATGAGATGATGAACTAATGGAGTGACAAGGAAGGAGAGGAGGGGAATAAATAAAAGGATATTAAGAAAATTAACTAACACTGTTCGGTCATCCATTGAATGGGAAAAATTTCGAAGAAAGGATAAAGGGTGGTTGTCAGGTTTCTGGTGTAGGCTTTCACGAGGATAAGGAAAATGGACTGAGAAGAATGGGAACAAGTGCTTATGTACAGAGTTTAGGTGTTGGCATTCTGTTCCAGGTGCCTATGCAACATCCAGGTGAAAATGTCCAGTGAGCATTTGAATACATAGGTCTGAATTATAGGCAAGAATTCTGCAATGGAAATAGTCAGTAGCTGGCATTTTTGAACACTTAACCTGTACCAAGAGTGATTTTAGGCATTTTATATGTATTTAAATCTCAACCACAATTGTTTTCCCATGTGATAGACTAGACTGAACTGAGGCACAGGGGAAATAAAGTTTCTAAGATCACACAGATCTAAGTGGCACAAGGTTGGTTAACCAGGATTATACTGAAGTCCTTGGTGAGCAGTTACAGTGGAGTAGATGAAAGAAAAGGAAAATTACTGTTGTTAAAACTTGAATGAGAGGTAAGAACTAGAAACAAAGAGTGCACACTACTGTTTTCTCACACAATATTCAGGCCTTACTGGCCACTGGGGATAAAATGGGATGACATTAACCATTTTTGTTTTATTTGTTGATTCTTACATAACCTCAAGACAATCATCAAAATAAGGAAACACATTGATAAAGTTCCCCCATGTAATGATCAAACCCCATTCAAGCTTTAATATCTTTTACAGCAAAAAACATCCAGCCCAGGACCACGCATATTTGTCATTTCTCTTTAGTTTCTTTCCGTTTGAAATAGTCTGTCTTTCTTTGGTTTTAAGGACTTTATACTTTTGAAGATTATAGGCTGGTTATTGTGTAGACTATTCCTCAGTTTGGGTTTATTTGCTACTTCCTGATGATTAGGCTCAGGTTATGCCTCTTGAGTTGGAGAAGGCAATGGCACCCCACTCCAGTACTCTTGCCTGGAAAATCCCATGGATGGAGGAGCCTGGTAGGCTGCAGTCCATGGGGTCACTAAGAGTAGGACACGACTGAGCGACTTCACTTTCACTTTTCACTTTCATGCATTGGAGAAGGAAATGGCAACCCACTCCAGTGTTCTTGCCTGGAGAATCCCAGGGACCGGGGAGCCTGGTGGGCTGCCGTCTATGGGGTCGCACGGAGTCAGACACGACTGAAGCGACTTAGCAGCAGCAGCATACCTCTTGAGTAGTTATATCACAGAGGTAAAACAGTGTACTTACTGTGTCCATTATGTGGTACATGATTTCCATTTTTCCCATTACTTTGGTCTCTTGATTAAGGTAGTGTTTGCCTGGATAGTAGCTGTGAAGTTACTCTTCATCTCTTTGTAATCAGTCAGGTTTTCATGAGGAATTATTTTGAGGTTATGTGAATTTGCTATTCATGATCCAATGTTTGACTTATTTATATCAGTCCACTTATTTATATCAGTATGAGCTCATGGATTACTACTTTATTCAATTGGTTATGATCAATATTGTCAAAGTTTTTGTTGTTGTCGTTGTTTTCTTTAATTTTGATGCTCAAATTATGCCATATTTGCTTATCAGGAGCCACTTGAAGCTGGATTCCATGTGCTTTGGCATGTCCCCACCCTTCTAGTAACATATTCTTACTTTTTAGCAAAATAAAATTCCCAGCCTCATCTTGTACTTTCTCTGTCTTGGTCCTGGAAGAAAATTTTTCCCTTCAAGAAGGGGTGGTTCATTTTACTGAATGGTGCATAGAAGCCATATCATGACACCACTTTTATTGGAGTGTTAGCACTCAGGACCTTAAATCCCCATTTCCTGTGCCAGGTTATACTTGAAAGAAGTATGATCAAGAATGTTGAATAGTTGATAGAAGAATATCTTCCAATTGTAGAGAAAATATTCTCATTCATAGAATCACAGCCTTTCCATATGGACAATTTATACAATATTAGCACTTTCTGCATCAATTAGACATATAGCACTGAATATTGGAACGAGTCTGGTTTCTTTTTTCAGCTGCTCTTCAATATCAGGTGCAGGTAATCCTCCTGGTAATGATTCTATGTCCTTTCTGCAGGCATCCAATTGCCTTGATTACTTATCTCCTTCCTTAGCCTCTTGAATAAGAATACCCATAGCTCCCCCAATAGCAAGCAACATTTTACAACACTGGTCCTTCTAAATTTATTCAGGACCAAAAAGAGTTCTCTTATGTGCTCCCATTACATAAACAAAAACAAAGAACATCTCAGAGATGTTAATATACTCCAGAAAAACAAAACAGTTTATATTGCCAACAGAATTCTAGGTCTAGAAAGATATGAGATTTGGGTTAATAATGTTCTGTTCTCCACAAGAACAATAGGGGAATGCTTCTTTATATTTACCTAACAAAGATGATGAATTAAATATTTTCCCAGAATGACAACAAAAAAGCATTTTATCTGCCCTTAAAAATCTACCTGCTATTTTCAAATGACTGAGTTTCCAGTCTCTGTTGTTTAGGTTTTTTTAAATATTTAAAGCCAGGCATGTTAGCCAGAACAACCCCACAATGTTTGTGAAAATTTTAGACAGTGGAAGAAAGGTAAGATACTGGCAAATAGTGTGGATTGAGGATGGGTTGAGTCTTTTGATTTGGGAAAGAACCAAGCACATTTACAAATTGAGGAGGAAGAGCTCATAGGGTGGAAGAGAGTGGTGATACAGAGAAAGAATACAGTTGTTGAAACAGGTTCCTGTGGAAACAGGGCCTGCCTTTTGCATAGTGCTCAGTGGTGGGCTGCTGCCTCTGTGGTCGCAGAGTCGGACATGACTGAAGCGACTTAGCAGCAGCAGTGGTGACAGATTGGCAAGCATATAGAAGAGAGATCTCCTGGTTTCGAACTTTGATACATGATTTGGGCATACCATTGTTTGACCAAAAAGTTCATTCAGGTTTTTCTGTATGCTCTTATGGAAAAAACCTGAACAAATGTTTTGGCCCAATCAATTTTTCAGCAGTGATATAAGCTAAGGCTTCGGGTAATACCCAAGTCCTTATCAAATGGGTACTTGTGAGTCTCTGCCTAGACAGTCAGAGCCATCTCCAGAGTGTTCTAAAGCTCTGGAGTCCCTGAAATTTATAGCACAAAGGGATGTGGTGTGGTTCATGACTGGCCAATCACCAGTGAATCAAAATTATACTATTCTCCCCACCCTCAGGGGTAAGTAGTGGGAGATTAGAAGTCCCTTCAACATGACTTGATGATTAGAGATGATATTGCTGAAGAAGCAGTAAGGTGTTTGGTCAAGGAGTCCTTCCCTTTGAAGCTTTTCTTTCATTCTCAAATCAACCTTCTCTTCCTACCTTTACCTGACCCAGAAATACAGTCGCCATGGTGTTTCCTTTGGGGCTCAGTGCTTAGCCTGGCTACAGGACAATTTAGCGGGTGACTAACACTTCACTCTAACTTTACTATATTGAAAGGAATGGATATATTGTGTGTGTGTGTTAAGTTGCTTTGGTCATTAGCACACACACAATACATCCGTTTCAACAGACTAAAGCTAATTTTAAGTGGTTGCAAGAATTATTAAGAAGGTTGAAGAGACTCGAGTTTGAGTTTCTAGGAGGGAGTCCCAAACCATAGTGCACAACAGCACCACCGAAGGAACTTCTGCCCCTGCTTCAGTTAGGGGCTGCCTGTGGAATTAGAGTGTTGTTATGACAACCTGGCCCCAGAACCATTTTTTTTTTTTTTTTTTCCGGCTAGATGCATCCCAGCCTCTCCATAGTTCCAAATTCAAGTCTCATGAAAATTTATCTAATTGAGAGACTCCACATTAGAAATAGATTAAATTGTGTACTGAATGGGCCAACATCTACCACAATGTTCTGCCTCTACTCTTGCAATAAGGTTGGTGATTCCTTCCACCAGAGATATTACTTCCTTGACCAGTGGCTCTCAGAGATTAGACACCACTCCTCATTCTGAATGAGTTATTGCTTGAGTGCCAAGATGCCTTTGTAATTGAAATGGGGAAGAAGGAACTTCAAATTTCTTACTCTAGCTAGGTAGTTTTCATTTTATGCAAAAAGGCGGTAGGGAAGGAAATTCATCGTTTACCTCTGACTCTACAGTTGAGGTTTTAGCATTAAGGACCAACTATAACATTCCTAATGTCTAAATACTGACAGTCTTAAGTTTAAAAAGACAGTCTTTCTGAACAAAAAAACTAAGGGGAAGTCTCAGTTCAAAGAGACAATGAGGTTGGATTTGCTAGAAATAAGAAAGAAACAGAAATCAAGTGACAGGTCTAAAAGTGTTAATGTGTTCCCACACCATTTCTTTTTCAACAAATTCTAGTTCGAGTGTGCTTAGTTTCCAAGAACAAAGTCCTAAAAGTACAAATTACTGAAACAAATCTGAAATATTGAGGGATACAAAAGGAAAAAAATGACATTTACACGTGTGTATGAAGAGGTTCATCTAGTCAAGGCTATGGTTTTTCCTGTGGTCATGTATGGATGTGAGAGTTGGACTGTGAAGAAGGCTGAGCACCAAAGAATTGATGCTTTTGAACTGTGGTGTTGGAGAAGACTCTTGAGAGTCCCTTGGACTGCAAGGAGATCCAGCCAGTCCATTCTGAAGGAGATCAGCCCTGGGATTTCTTTGGAAGGAATGATGCTAAAGCTGAAACTCCAGTACTTTGGCCACCTCATGCGAAGAGTTAACTCATTGGAAAAGACTCTGATGCTGGGAGGGATTGGGGGCAGGAGGAGAAGGGGACGACAGAGGATGAGATGGCTGGGTGGCATCACTGACTCGATGGACGTGAGTCTGAGTGAACTCTGGGAGTTGGTGATGGACAGGGAGGCCTGGCGTGCTGTGATTCATGGGGTCGCAAAGAGTCCGACACGACTGAGCGACTGATCTGATCTGATCTGATCTGATGAAGAGACATAAAATTACGCCCTGGGTCTTGATGAGAAAACCTATAAAAATATGTAGATTTTGTGCAGATGCTGGATTTTATTATATTTTGAGCCACTGTCTTGGTGAGGTCATAGAACAAGATCAAGATACTGATTACAAGTTGAAGGCTTTTCAAAACAGTATTCAGTTCAGTTCAGTTCAGTCTCTCAGTTGTGTCCGACTCTTTGCAACCCCATGAATTGCAGCACGCAATGGCACCCCACTCCAGCACTCTTGCCTGGAAAATCCCATGGATGGAGGAGCCTGGTAGGCTGTAGTCCATGGGGTCGCTAAGAGTTGGACACGACTGAGCGACTTCCCTTTCACTTTTCACTTTCATGCATTGGAGAAGGAAATGGCAACCCATTCCAGTGTTCTTGCCTGGAGAATCCCAAGGACAGGGGAGCCTGGTGGGCTTCCGTCTCTGGGGTCGCACAGAGTCAGACACGACTGAAGCGACTTAGCAGCAGGCCTCCCTGTCCATCACTAAACAGTATAAACTATCCCAATATGCACCTCCTAGGGAAGAGATGGAATGCTAGACAAGAATATGGAACTCAGAACATATTGTAAAGCAGAGGTCATGTGGTGTTGGTCTACAGGTCAAATTCAATCAGTAAACAGGTTCTATTCATCCAGAACTACATAGGAGGTCGCAAGTTATTTTAAATTTTTTGCTATTTTTCTAATTGCTTTTTCACAGTAAAAATTTCTGGATTACCATCTTTCACATAAAACTCTAGTTTCCTGTCTTTTTGGGAAGTTTTTATAACCTGGGTTCTACAATTTATAATCGTGACAACAGAGGGATCTTCGATATTGCTACCCCCAGTTTGCTGGGAACCCACCACACACTATGGTGGCCAATTTCACTTGATTTTCTGACAGGTGTCTGTATGTCTATGGGTCGGTAATTTCTGCACAAAAATAGTCAGCAAAAGCAAGTCCCATATGTTATGGGGCTCAGTCTCTTGAATATGTCCTTAAAAGACTCCAGATGAGATAGAATGCTCACCTGGTGGGAGAGGCATTCAGAGGGCTCCACGGGGAGAGAGCCAATACACAAAGCCTGCTGCACTCTGCTCAACAAATGTTTGTGAAAGGGATGAATATATGAAGCAAAAAATAAATAAATAAATAAAGATGGAGGACAATTGATGAATTTGGTTGTCAACATTACTCATTTAAAAGCTGATTATTGTTTCTTACAGAATCTGGATTCTGTTCTTATTTGTAGCAAGTTTTCACATATTAATTAAACAAACATTTGTTACTTATATAAAGCACTATGCTAAGTGTTACGAGAATATACATTAGGCATCACTGCTCCCAAGAAGTTTAATCAAAATGTATCTATAAAATGGCCAAAATTATCCCCTTTGAGCTTTGCAGTAGACAGTAATTTAAAAACAATGGAGTCCTATTTACACTACTTTTATTGACTAATCATTTAATAATGTATTTCCTTTTTAAAAAACGTAATGCTATGTGTTAGTTGCTCAGTCCTGTCTGATTCTCTGTGACCCCATGGACTATAGCCTGCCAGGCTCCTCTATCCATGGAATTCTCCAGGCAAGAATCTTGGATTTGGTAGTCATTCTCTTCTTAAGGGGATCTTCCTGACCCAGGGAGAGAAGCCAGATTTCCTGCATTGTAGGCAGATTCTTTACTGTCTGAGATACCAGGAAAGTCCTTTTCAAAAAGGTAACATACTGATAAAAATGAAAAAGGTTTTGAATATTACAAACGTTCAAATTTCACACCCCCCTGTTTTATGGTAGAAGAATTAGCTGAATCAACTCTTACTTGAACTGATGTGTAAAATGCAAAACATTTTCATTAATGGAAAAATATAATAAAAGTGAACCATGCATTTTCTAACTATTAACTCCTACTATGATGCTTATACGTCCTTTAGATTAGTATCAATTTAATAACAAGCAGTATGGTCTTGGTTAAGACTGTTAGATGACATCTACCTTGGGTGAGTCAAACTGATCTTGGCCAGGTCATTCAATGTCTCAAGTCTTGGTATTCACAGCCATAAAAAGCAGCTCATAAGAACTCTCTGTGTCATTGTCAGGATTAAATAAGATGAGAAGAAAAGGTTTTAGTACTTTGCAGCCACATAATAAGTGTTCCATAAGATAAAAATATACTAACAAAAGCATTAAATATTTTCAGGTCATTGAATACACCAAGAAGATTCAGACAATGTGTGCCATAAATACCTGACTAGTATCCTCTGAAGTAAAAATGGGTTTTGTTTTTAATTTAGAAAATATAAATTCAGTACAATTAAAGGTTTTTTCCATCAATTTCATTGTACTTTCAATCTCTAAGATTAATCTCTAAATTTTGTGTTAGAGTCAGATAAAACAAACTACTACCTCTGTCCATTCCTCTTTTCTTAGATATGTGGTAACACACTGTACATACTATTTTCCATTGAGTTGTTTTGCTTAAGAATATGCAATGGTATGTATATTCTTTAATCTATTTTCTAGCTGCTTAATATTCAATCATGTGTATGTAACAGCATGGTTTATTCAACCAGTGCCATTGATGGATATTTGAGTTATTTCTGCTTGGCCAAATAGAGCTTCATGAATAGTCTTATGAATACAGTAAGAGGGTCTTAGGTTGGACCTCTAAGATAATTTCTAACCTAACTGAAAATTAAAGATATTCTGTAAAGTCTAGGAATTAAAGTACTTTATGAAATACTAGTTTATTGCCTATATGACAGGCCTACTCTTGACTTCTTATGTTATTGTGGCAGCATAGGGAGCAGTCTGCCTCTTCAGGAAATTCAATGGTTTGCTAAGGTTTTTTGCCCTTTTACTCTTGCTACTGGATTACTCACATCTTTCTGCCTCAGTGAGATGCCATGAAAGTTCCTTAGTAGAAAGCTGACATAAAATATTTTTTGTGGCCCCTTATTGCATCTCCTCATTCTCACACACATTGTAAAAATTAAGTTTTTTTTCTTTTTTCTCTCACCTTTCTCTAAATTTTAACCACTTTAGTTAAAAAAAAATTCTAATTACATTTTTATTAAGCTATAACTAACAGCATAAAATTCACCACTTATTTAAAGTCTATATTTCAGTATACTTTATCATATGCAGAACTGTGGAACCATAACCACAATCTAACATTAGAACATGTTCATAATCCCAATAAGAAACTCCAGACCCATTAGTCGTGCCCACCCTCCTGACTAGGTACCTATTAATCTACTTGCTATAAATTTGCCTATCCTGAAAAATTTACATGGCCAAAAATCAAACAATATATGGGTTATTTTTTATTTTGGAGCCAACTTCTTTTGCTTAGCCTAATGCTTTTGAGATTGGTCCATGTTTTAGGACTAATAAACACGTTGTTGATTTTTTATTGCCAAAAAATATTCCATTGCATGCATTGATATACCATGTTTTGTTTATTGATTCATCACTTCATGGATACTTTGGAACTTTTTCCACTTTTTGACTATTTTGACTAATGCTACTGTGAATATTATGTAAACATTTTTGGACAGATCTTTTAATTTTTCTTGGATATGTACCTAGGAGTGGAATTACTGAGTCATATGGAAATTCTATGCATTTAGCTGCCAAACTGTTTCCCAAAAACAGCTGCAACATTTACATTCCTGCCAGCAAACTGAAAAGCATGCACAAGGGTTCTGTTTTTTATACAGTTTCACCAACACTTGTTATTGTCTGCCTTCTTGGGTGTATCTATTTTAGAGGATGTGATTTGGATTTAGACTTTCCTCCTGGCTAGTAATGTTGAGCATCTGAGCATCTCTTCACATGCTTATTGGCTATATCAATATCTTTTCCAGATAAAGGTCTGTTTAATTCTTTGCCAGTTTTTAATGGGTTCAGTTTACTTTTTATTATTGAGTTATAAGAACTTTTATATATTCTGGATGGATAGTAGTCTCTTTTCAAATACATGATATATAGTATTTTCTCCCATACTATGGGTTGTACTGTCACTTTGATAATGTCTTCTCTTTGGTTTAACTCTTGATGAGGTCAACTATTTTTGATCATTTGTGATTTTGTTGTCATATCTAAAAAACATTTTCTGACCTAAGCTCATAAAAATTGACACCTCTGTGTTCTTCACATTCTTTTATACCTTAACTCTTACCTTTGGGTCTTTGATTCATTTTTGAGTCATTTTGTGCATATGGTAAGGGTAAAAATTGACTCTTAGGGTTGTTGTTAATTGTGCTTGAAAATTTTTCTTGAAAATACTATCTTTTGCCCACTGAACTGTCTTGGCACAGTGTTGAATCAGTTGACCATAAATGTATGGTTCATGTCTGGATTTTCAATTACATTCCATTCTCTATATGTGTCTCCTTATGCCATGACCATACTGTCTTGATTACTATAGTTTTTTTTAGTAAGTTTTACAACGGGAAAGTTTAAGTACTCCAATAAACACAGGAAGTGAATCTAAAAATACAGATCTAGGTTGGTTATGAAGGCGTTTTCATCTTATTTTGTTTGGGATATTTTATCAGGTGAGTAACATGATTGGATTTGATTTTTAGGAAGAAGACAAAATGGAGGATCAGTTGGGAGAAGCAGAGCCCCTGTGGCAAAAAGACTCATGGTAGAAGCCCATTGCAATAGTTGTGATAGATAGAAGATGAGATAGCCTCTGAGGAAAATGACCATGGGATAATTGGGATAAGATAAAAGTAATCAGTATTTAACAGACAATGAACATAAGTGAGAGGGATGTCAAAAATGACTCCAAGCTCTCAAATCAAGATTTGAAGCAAGATGCTTGGGAGAACCAGGTATCATGCTGACTTGCATGTTAAGTCACTAAATCTCTGACTTAAGTCTTGACCTGGGCCAAGAATGGTCTCAGAGCCTTAAGTGGGGTTGAGCCTGCCAGTGGCCACTCACTAATTGGTCCCATATTAGATATACTGGGTCAGATAAGTCATTGCATTGTGTTAAGAGCCCTCTTACATTTCTCCATGTCTTTGCTAAGGATATTATAACTTGCTTAAATTCCTGCTGAAGTATGTCTATAGCATCCCCTTAACCTGCCAGTCATATAACCCTCCCTTAAAAAGAAATAGTACATTTCACTTGGCTGACTTTGTTCTCTATAAACTAATATCTGGCTAATACATTTTTCCCCAACCACTCAAACCCATTTAAAACATCCATTAAATAGTTTTGCTATATATTTACATTGGAACTGTCACTCCATAGTTTTTCAAATCTAATTTCTCCTGATTTTTTAAAGAAATCAGAACAGCATTTACCAACCTTCCATATTCTGGAACATCTCTTATTTTCTATGGTTTGTAATCAAACACCAACCATCATATTTCCTTTTTTTTTTTTTTGGATTACTGGATATAAGTCATCTGCATTTTGAACTCAAGATGAAAAAGAAATGAGACACCCTGGACTATTAACTTAGTATTCTGCATTCATTCTCTCAGGCAGATATAAATTTGAGACAGAGCATTAGACCCATTTGTCTGGAGTGCAATAAACAAGCTGGAGAGCAGTAGATGATGGGATTAATGGGGTAGGAAAGGGCCATGTCATAGAAGGCAAATTAGTATAGACTGGAAAACCAGGCATATCTTGGTTAGCCATAGTATCATGGTATTATAACATGATTTCAGTACTTTCTGAATAGGTAAGTCTTAAGGAAAATGTTTGTGTCATCCCAAAGTTCATATGTTGAAACCTAACCCTCAATTTGATTGTATTAAGAGGTATATTAATAACCTTTGGGAGGTTATTAGATTTAGATGAGACCAGGAGGGCAGAACACACCTGAATGGGATTAGTGTCCTTGCAAGAGTTTGGAGAAACTTGCTATTCTGTGTGACTGGAGGATACTATGAAAAAAAGATAGCAACCTATAAGCTGGGAAAGGGGTCCTCACCAAACACTGGGTCTACTGGCACCTTGATCTTGGACTTTTAGCTTTCAAAACTGTCACAGATGTTTGTTATTTAAGTCAATTGGTCTATGGTAACTTTTTATAGCAGCCGGAACTAAGACAACTAGCAAAAAGTCAACTATACTCCCAAGCTGGTTTGCCCACCATGCGTTTACCTAGTATTAGGTAACAATAACAGAAGTCTTTGAATTCTTTACTAAGTAACAGGTACTATTAAGCTCTTTTTACACTCCTCATTTCATTTATTTCTCAGAATATGCCTACAGGGCACTATATTAGCATTTAGCTAAAGAACAACCTCCATTCTAGCTACATTAAATGACTTTTTAATATAAGGTATTACATAGCTTAAAGAAGCAAAAGAGAACAGTTCCAAAAGCCACACCACAAAATCAGTGCTCCTCTTCTAAGATCAGAAAATCCTTGGTCCCCAAACTGATGCTGGTCAGGAAGCCACAACAGCCAGGTGGCTGCCACAATCAAAGAACTGCCATGAATCAGAAGCCTCTCTAGCTGCCAGCCTAGGAATCATTCCATGCTAGCAACAATCTGGACGAGCAGAATGGATGTCCCATGACTGCCTCTTGGCGCCTACAAAGCAAATGATTGGACATGATGATCTCTGCTTAATGCTGCCACAGAACAAATGAAATGCCTCCGATACCTCTTTGCCAGCAGGGAAAAAACAGAAGTACATCGTCTGCTTCACTTCAGCCTTTCAAATTTCAAGAAATGTATCTACTATCATACCCAGAGCCCTAGCTGCAAGTGAGACTGGAATATGCAGCTTTATGAGATATGAGACTGGAATAAGCCACATTTGATGTGGCTTTATTGGGTCACAGTTTACATAAAATTAAATTCTCCCACTGAAAGTGTAGAGTTCAATGACTTTTGAGAAAGTATACAGTTATTTAACTACCACAACCAAGATATACAACTTCCCACCACCCTAAAATGTTTGCTGGTGTTCCTCCCCAGTCAGTCATCGCCTACCACCATTGCCCAAGGGAACCATGAATCTGTTTTCTATTTTTGTAGTTTTGCCTTAGAGAATTTCATATAGATGAAATAATATATTACCTTGTCTTCTACTGATTTTTCACTTAGTATAAAGCTTTTGCATTTGCCTGTTATTGCATAAGCTACTAGGAGCAAAGTGCTACAAAAATTCACTTACAAGTCTTTTGTGAATATGTATTTTCATTTCTCATGAGTAAATTCCTAGAAATGAGATTGTTGAGTCATATGATATATGATATTGAAAGATGAACTGTTGGGTCATATGATATTTGACACCGAAAGATATGACACTGAAAGATGAACCATCTAGGTCAGTAGGTGTCCAATATGCTACTGGAGAAAAGCAAAGAAATTGCTTCAGTAGGAACAAACAGGCTGAGCCAAAGCAGAAAAACACACAGTTGTGGATGAGTCTGGTGGTGAAAGTAAAGTCCAATGCTGTAAAGAACAATATTGTATAGGAATCTGGAATGTTAGGCACATGAATCAAGGTAAATTGGACATGATCAAACAGGAGTTGTTTCAAATTCTAAAAGATGATGGTGTTAAAGTGTTTCACTCAATATGCCAGCAATTTGGAAAACTGAGCAGTGGCCACAGGACTGGAAAAGGTTAGTTTTCATTCCAATCCTCAAAAAAGGCAATGCCAAGGAACATTCAAACTACTGCACAATTGCACTCATTGCACATGCTAGCAATGTAATGCTCAAAATCCCCTAAGCTAGACTGCAACAGTATGTGAACCAAGAACTTCCTGACATACAAGCTGGATTTAGAAAAGGCAGAGGAACAAGAGATCAACTTGCCAACATCCACTGGATCATAGAAAAAGCAAGGAAATTCCAGAAAACATCTATTTCTGCTTCATTGACTATGCTAAAGCCTTTGACTGTGTGGATCACAACAAACCGTGGAAAATTCTTAAAGAGATGAGGATACCAGGCCACCTTACCTGCCTCTTAATAAATTGGTAAACAAGTTAAGAAGCAACAGTTAGAGCCAGACATGGAACAACAAACTGGTTTAAAATTGGGAAAGGAGTACGTGAAGACTGTATATTGTCATCCTGCTTATTTAACTTCTATACAGAGTATATCATGCAAAATGCCAGGCTAGTTGAAGCTCAAGCTGGAATCAAGACTGCAGGGAGAAATATCAATAACAGATAGGCAGATGACCCCATCCTAATGGTAGAAAGCAAAGAGGAACTAAAGAGCTTCTTGAAGGTGAAAGAGGAGAGTGAAAAAGTTGGCTTAAAACTCAACATTCATAAAATGAAGATCATGGCATCCAGTTCCATTGCTTCATGGCAAATAGGTGAGGAAACAATGGAAACAGTAACAGACTTAATTTTCTTGGACTCCAAAATCTTTGCAGATGGTGACTACAAACATGAAATTAAAAGATGCTTGCTCCTTGAAAGAAAATTTATTGCAAATCTAGACAGCATATTAAAAGGCAGACATTACTTTGCTGATAAAGGTCTGTCTAGTCAAAGCTCTGGTTTTTCCAGTAGTCATGTACGGATGTGAGAGTTGGACTGTAAAGAAGTCTGAGCACTGAAGAATTAATGTTTTTGAATTGTGGTGCTGGAGAAGACTCTTGAGATTCTCTTGGACAACAGAGAGATCAAACCAGTCAATCCTAAAGGAAATCAGTCCTAAATATTCATTGGAAGGATTGATGCTGAAGCTGAAGCTCCAATACTTTGGTCACCTGATGCGAAGAGCTGACTCATTGGAAAAGACCCTGATGCTGAGAAAGATTGAAGGCAGGAGGAGAAGCGGGCAACAGAAGATGCGGTGGTTGGATGGCATCACTGACTCAATGGACATGAGTTTGAGCAAACTCCGGGAGATAGTGAAGAACAGGGAAGCCTGTTGTGCTGCATTCCATGGGGTCACAGAGTAGGACATGATGACTGATCAACTGAACAACAACATGATATATATTTATATGTATGCTTAACTTTTGGAGAAGGCAATGGCAACCCACTCCAGTGTTCTTGCCTGGAGAATCCCAGGGACGGAGGAGCCTGGTAGGAGGCCGTCTCTGGGGTTTCATAGAGTCGGACACGACTGGAGTGACTTGGCAGCATGCTTAACTTTATAAGATTTTCAAGGCATTTTCCTAAGTGGTCAGAGTATTTTGCCTTCCCACCAGTTTTGATATGAGGGGTACAAACATTCTACACCTTCATTAGCATTTGATAGTATAATTCTTTTCCTATCCATTCTAGTGGTTTGTATTGTGCTATGTTGTTTAATTTGCTTTGTCTTAATAACTAATAATGGATATTTTTGTGATTTTTCAATATTTCATTCACTTATCAGTTTATGTTTAGTATCTATTCAAGTTTTATTTTTTCAGTCATTTTTTTTTAACATTTAAAGAGTTGAGTACATATTCTAGATAAACGTCTTTTTTTATAGAAATGATTGACAAATATATTCCTCCAGTTTGTGTCTTGTCATTTTCTTTCAAAGAGCACAAGTTTTCATGATGTCTTATGTATCTTTGTTTTTTGGTTTATGCTTTTTTTCTAAAAGATCTTCGATTAACTCAAGATCAAAAAGAAACTGATTTTTATTTTTATCCAGAAGGCTTAGAATTTTAACTCCTGTGTTTAAGTCTGTGATCCATTTTGTGTTAGCTTTTGGTATGTGGTGTGAGGGAAGGGCTGAGGTTCATTTTTCTAAACATGCCTGCCCAATTCCCCACCATGTGTTGAAAAGATTATTTTTTTTCCCACTGGATTTCCTTTATACTTCTGCTCAAAATCAATTGAATGTATATTAAAAGTCTATTTCTAGATATTTTATTCTATTTCATTGATCTATATCTGGTTCTTAAAGTATAATCTAGGTCTCAGAGATCTTTTCAGAGATCTCTGAAGTCAAAATTGTTTTCATAATAATACTAAGCCATTTACCTTTTCACTTTTGTTCTCTAACAAATTTTCAACTGAGTTTTCTAGAGGCTACACTGTATGATATTGTAACCAATTGAATGCAGAAACAGAAGTGAATCTAGTTGTTTCTTAATAAGCTGGATACTAAAAAGATATTTTTAAAATGCCACTCATCCAATTTTTGAAGAGCTTATGAACTTATACCATTTTTCATCAAAAGCATGTTTTCTGATAATGCAATTATATTTTAAAGGGAATATTTTAAATTAAGTGTTCAAATATATATTCTAAAAAAATCATTTTAATTTTTGTATTAAATTAATTAGAATATATGGTAGATATCAACAGGTATAATTCATATGACTCATATAAGCAAAAAGCCCTTTCAGATCCTCAATGCTTTTTAAGAGCGGAAAGGTGTCCTCACACCAAGAGGTGAGAATCACTGATGTGTAGATTATCCCCATACTAATATTATTCCACTGATTATGGTTTACATAGTATATTTTTCTCCATCCTTTTGTTTTTATCTATCTTTCTGTTTACATTTCAAATAGGTTCCTTTAAATACAATATGGTTGTACCTTGCTTTTTCACTAAGGATGAAAAACTTACGCAGACTTTGTCTACTTTCAGAATGCTTAGACAAGACCACGGGGTTCCCTAGTAGCTCAGATGGTAAAAGCATCCACCTGCAATGCGGATTGGGTCACATCAATCCCTGGGTTGGGAAGATTCCCTCGAGAAGGAAATGGCAACTCACTCCAGTATTTTTGCCTGGAGAATTCCATGGACAGAGGAGCCTGGTGGGTTGCAAAGAGTCAGACACGACTGAGCAACTCACACACACAGACAATACCATTGCTGTGATTTTCAATGAGTATTTTCAATGAATTATTTCACTACTTGTCCTCCTAATTAATTGCCTCAATTTTTAACCATTCCTTTTTCTTCTTTCCCCACTTCTTTTGAATTGAGTATTTGATTATGATTCTATTTATTTCCACTAATGGCTTATTTTCTGTATACATTAATGTTTGTTTTTTGGTGGATTGCTCTAAAACAGACTTCTATGGTCCCACAGTCTGCCCTACATAACAATTTCAATACTGTTTATACCATTACAGCAGTATACATCCATTTCTTCTCTCATCTGTGCTGTTGCTTTCATACAGTTTACTTTTATATGTTATAAACCTCACATTATTTTGCTTTTAACAATTATCTTTTAAGAGATTTTAATTGAGATAAAAATGTATTTTGTACCTACTCATATATTTACTATTTCTCACAATTTTCACTTATTTTTATAGTATTTTTTCTGGTACTAATTTTCTTCTGCCTGACAAAAAACCTCAACATTCACTGTAGTGCAGGTTTCCTAGAAAATAATTGTCTTCATTTCTGACTGTTTGAAAAATATTTTTCTTTTGTCTTCACGTTTGAATGAAATTTTTTGTCTTCTCTTTGGCAACTTTTAAGATTTTTCTTTTATCACATTTTGGGAACAGTTTGATAATATTGTGTTCTGATGAAGCTTTCTGTACTTTCGTTTGATTTGGGGTTCTTAGAGCTTCTTGGATCCAAGGGCTTACATTTTCATCCATTTAGAATTTTTGGCCAATATTTTCTTCAAATACTACTGTCTTCTCCCTAAGCAACCATCTTTCTTTCCTTCTAGGACTCAAAGGGCTTCCCTGATAGCTCAGTTGGTAAAGAATCTGCCTGCAACGCAGGAGACACCAGTTTGATTCCTAGGTCAGGAAGATCCACTGGAGAAGGGAAAGGCTACCCACTCTAGTATTCTGGCCTGGAGAATTCCATGGATTGTATAGTCCATGGGGTCACAAAGAGTCGGACATAACTGCATGACTTTTACTTTCACTTTTCAGGACTCAAAAGTCTCTGAGACATACTGATATTGTCCCACAGGTAGCTGATGCTCTTTTAAAATTTTTTCAACCTAGTTTTCTCCCGATGCTTCATTTTTATATCTTTGGTGCAATGTTTTCAAGTTCACGGATCATTTCTTCGGCCCTAATTTATCATTAACCCTCTCTGGTGCATTTTTTATTTCATATATTGCATTTTCATTGTTTTAAATTCTACCTAAGTCTTTTTCATTTTTCTCACCTTAACATTCACTTTCTTTTACATTCTTAAACATATTTATAAGATTCATAATCACTGTCTGGAGTCTCTTTCTGTCAATTATATCATCTATCAGCTTATATCTGTTTCTATTGATTTTTCTCTTGGTCAAGGACAATGTTTTTCATTGATGCCAGACATTGTACATTTAAAGGTAATGAATGCTAGATTTTATTGTATTCTCTTTAAAATGCTCAACTTCGTTCTGACCTGCAATAAAATGACTTTTAGTTCAGTTTGATCCTTTTGGGATTTTAACTTTTTTCCTGGCATACACAGAGCTGTCTTTCCTCTGGAATAATCTCTCTTCACTACTATAGCTTCCCTTTTCTGAGTATGCTATCCAGTGGTTTGGGTATTATGAAGCTTAACCACTCTGGCTGGAAGACATGTGATGCATTTCAAATCTTAAATGCTTCTGGAATCATTTGGCCAGTCACTTTCAATGCTTTAAATTTCACCCAGCTTCATGGTATTTCACTTCATATTTACACAAATTGGTACTCAATGAATAAACAAGACACCCTAAAAAATGTTGGCACTCTCTCTCTTTATAACTTTTTCCTTTCTAAAATTTGATCTTGCAAATTAGAGCTACCTTGGCTTCCTTGGATTCTACTCTCTACCTCTTCTATTTAGCAAGGCTACCAGATTTCCTTTGGTGTCCCTTTCCCATGCTGTGACCTGGGAAATGTTCTTAAACAGTAAATACTAGAACTCACTTCATCTGTTCCCTTTCTGTCTGGGATCACAGTGCTTGTCTTCTGTTTTTTTAAAAAAAACATTTGTTTTTATAAATTTTCTCCAGCTTTCTAATTGCTTACAGCACAAGAACAATTCCTATAAAAATTCATCCTTTACAGCAAGCAGTGAACAATCTCACAAACAGCAGTTTTTAGTTTTCTACACTGCAGAGAGAAAGGTATGCTAGATAGAAGGTGGAATGAGTTGTGAACATCATAAACCACATCTATCCGTATTATCCTCATGATGCACAAAAGAACACTAGGGCATAATAATTCATGAAGATAACAAGTGGTGGGCTTCCTTGGAGGCCCAGTTGGTAAAGAATCTGCCTGCAATGTAGAAGACCTGGACTTGATCACTGGGTGGGGGAGATCCCCTGGAAAGGGAACAGTTATCCACTCCATTATCCTGGCCTGGAAAAACCTATGGACAGAGGAGCCTGGGGACTACAGTCCATGGAGTCACAAAGAGACACAACTGAGTAACTAACACATTCACTTACAATTCAGAATTCAAATTAGAAACAGTCTTCTCTCAGATCCTTTGCCATTAGTCACTCTTCTCTCAGTTTAGTTCAGTTCAGTTGCTCAGTCATGTCTGACTCTTTGCAACCCAATGGACTGCAGCATCCTAGGCCTCCCTGTTCATCACTAACCCCTAGAGCTTGCTCAAATTCATGTCCATTGAGTCAGTGATGACATACAACCATCTCATCCATCCTTGCCTTCTCCTCCTGTCTCAATCTTTCCCAGCATCAGGGTCTTTTGAAATGAGTCAGTTCTTTGCATCAGGTGGCCAAAGGATTGGAGTTTCAGCTTCAACATCAGTCCTTCCAATGAATATTCAGGACTGATTTCCTTTAAGATGGACTGGTTGGATCTCCTTGCAGTCCAAGGGACTCTCAAGAGTCTTCTCCAACACCACAGCTCAAAAGCATCAATTCTTCTGTGCTCAGCTTTCTTTATGGTCCAACTCTCACATCCATACATGACTACTGGAAAAATTATAGCTTTGACTAGAGGGACCTTTGCCAGCAAAGTAATGTCTTTGCTTTTTAACATGCTGTCTAGGTTGGTCAAAACTTTTCTGCCAAGGAGCAAGTGTCTTTTAAGTTCATGGCTACAGTCATCATCTGCAGTGATTTTGGAGCCTAAGAAAATACAGTCTGTCACCAGTTTCCATTGTTTCACCATCTATTTGCCATGAAGTGATGGGACCGGATGCCATGATCTTCATTCTTTGAATGTTGAGTTTTAAGCCAATTTTTCCACTCTCCTCTCTACTTCCTCCTTAATTTTTTTGAGACATTTTATATATTTGAATGACAATTTTGAGTATGGAGAACATAAATGTAATACACTACTTGTTATTACTCTCTGTATCCATGCAAGATAAAATGAAATCTGTGAATATTCTGTAATTAAGAATGATATTCTTTTTAATGATATCATATTTTTAAAAATTCCTCCTTAATTCTAAATATTTATGCCTATACATGCCTAACTCTTATTCTTTTCCATTTTGGATCTACTTTTTGTTATATCCAAACCCAGTCTCACAGAGTAAAGGACCTGAAACACGAGATCACTCATTAAAAAGAGAAATCACTCTCACAGATAACCCATGTGAAAAAATGTAAATCCATGGTTCTTTATCATCAAATCAACTTGACATTCAAAAGAATTAAATTTCTCATTAATGCTGTAGATATATGCCCTCTAAATGAAGGTCTCAGAATCTCATTTTCCTTTCATTTAATACTTTTTCTCCTTCTTTTTTTTTTTTTTTGGTAATTCTCCTTGACTGACAATCAACAAATAGTGGGTGGAGCCTACATTTTTAGTATTAAAATTAATTGTGCATTAGAAATAAAAATTCCTGTCATTCAATGTTTGGGCTCAGGAACTCAAGCCTAAAAAGGTTCACATATCACAGATATGTGAACTTAAATGTTACTTAAAGTAGCATTCTGTTATCTGTTATTCTGTCATTATAGCTTTTTCTCTCTCAACCAACAAATATTGCTTAACCTCCAGAATTATGGCTTTATAAATCGTGTAAGGCAACACAGGTTCTATTTATAAACAACTTTCAAAGGCCATATTGTATCCTCAGTCCACATGCCCTACTCCCACTGAGACTTGTCATGTGTGGATCAAGGTCTTACCGTGGATAATATTCTCACTTTCATCTCCATGTGAGAAACTAGGGTGAAGGCAGAAGCCCTTTACATCAGTAAAGTTCAGGCTCCAATGTAATTGAATGGGGTCCAAAGCCAAACACAAAGGCTGATTTTTAACAGAATTGTTGCCAGGGCTCGGTCACCTCACAGATGTACATACATATCAAAGCAACAGGCACAATCTGTTTGAGACTGCTCAGATCACAGCGAACCAAAGGGCTCAGTCACTCAGAATGCAGCAGGATCACTGCCTGGAAGCTGTCAAACAATAGGTTATTGATCATCTAGAATCGATAACCACGCTCTGGCCTCCCTCTCACGTACCCACTTGCTGTTAAGCTGAGATGATCCAGGCAAAATATAGTTGTTTTTTTTTAAAAAAAAAAGAGAGAGCCCAGGAAATTCCTAGTTTTAAACCTCCCCCCTGCAAAGGTAACTCTCTACAGTGATTCTTATCTTTCCGGGTCTTAAGTAATTACATGACTTAGAAACTTTATCCTAATTTATCCCTTGTTTGTATCAAGCAGTATGTTATTTTCTTTTCAAGCTATAGGGATCATAATTTCTACAGCCCTGTTGTTTGGAAGATGAAATATATTCTTTATTACTTCAAGCTGCATTTGATACATTATGTTTAGCAAGTATCCAAACAAGTCAAGTGGAGGAGATCCCGTAATAATGTGGACATTTCTGTGTATTACTCACTCAGGCAAAAAGGTGAAGTCAAGTGTACAGTGGTTGGAAATTTATGAAAAAGACTCAGCCTCCTTCACTTGAGAAACTATCACATTCCTATCTACCTATCTTTCAGAGCCAATATTAGAGGTGATGGCCCATTTCAGGTCACGACAACAACAAAACGGTTGCACTGGTTTTAAACAGATTTGCCAAAGATGAGAAGTCAATGTGGTACTGTCCTCATTTTTTCTTTTTATTTCAATAGATTTTTTTTCACTGCTTCTGCTGTTTAATGCAGGCTATGTGCCAACACTGTCTTAGAAAGTCTGTTATGCCAGATGTCACCCTTTTGCCCTTTTGCTCTATCTGCAGATTTTCTTTTAACAGCTGAAGCCCAAGTTAGCAAGCATGTATTTTCTACAGTAAAAGAGGTATTATGAATAACACCTTTTGTATTTTGAATAACACCCTCAAGGAGCACAGCACTTTATTCACACACCACATCTTGAAGAAAGGATTATTCGTGGGTCCTTTAGATTTAAAGGGAGAACTTGAAGGTTTTATCAGTTTAAATCAGTGTCATCACCTGTAGTAGAAGCTGATGAATAAGGTTTAGTACACTGATTGGTTTGTTTTTGTTTTTTAAACTGATCTTTTCTAGGATTAAAAAATATATATATATATATATATATATATATTAAGGAAAAGCATTGCCTTCTCAGTAAGTGCTTTATACCTACCTTATTTTGCCAGACAGATTGTAGACAGTGACACTATCCCCTTCCCACTATGATGGAACCCAGGTCCCTGGGATTCTCCAGGCGAGAACACTGGAGTGGGTTGCCATTTCCTTCTCCAAAGATGGAACAGACCTACCCAACAAAGTGTTCATTCAAACAAAGGGTGGGGTAGGGACTACCACAGAGAAGATTGCCCTAGGTCAATGGCTAATTAAGGCAGGAGGAAGTCCTAGGGAAGTGGTTGGCTACCTTTGGCTCTGCATACTTCTACTTTGTCAGCTTCCAGCTTTGGAAGTTTCTGTCTGGAAGCTAGTCAATAATTTAAGAGCTGATTGTAACAGAAAATGTGCTGACCCAGTCAGAAGACAGGGCATTAGATATTTTGAATTTTAGAAAATTGAAAAAGTGTGAGAGAAAGAGGTTCAGGGCAAATGAATTCCTTTTCACAGGGACACTTTATTCTAAGTATTCGGTTCTGAGTTTCCTATAAATTTGTTTCTATCCATCTCCAAATTTGTCTTACACTATGTCTTATAGGCACCTAACATATAGTTATCACAACAGCAAGGTCCTAGATAGTGCTCTTTTAAAACAAACAAGTCTCAGAAATCATGTTACGTTAAACTCAGAAAGTAAGAATCGGTATGGAATGAGCTGGTTTACATTTAAATACAACTGAACAGTAGCTACTAACTGATACCTCTAACTACAACAAAGCCAGACACTCTCAAGAACTCAAAAAAGAAAATTGAAAAGGAACCAGCTGTCTCATTTCGTATGTGAGGAACACAAAACATTGAGAGAAGAAGTGGTTTGTTCAAGGTCAGAGTTTCTTCCCTTCTTTTCACTTTTCCTACTCCATCTCAGCACAGATCATTCTGGGAGGTAGTTCTGGTCAGCTGGTAGTGGTGCCCTCCATCACTCTTCATAGAGATTCTGAGGCCACATCAGGGCTCAGTGCAAAAGGATGCCACAACTGAGAGATCACGTCTGCCATAAGCTCCAAGGAAGCTGCTGGTGCCCTAAATGCCCTGTGAATACTGTCTCCAGGCTAGCTGGCAAAACTAGGTCCACTGAATTACCAAGTGTCATCACACAGTCAGCCCATGAGGTAAGGAGCAGGAATAGGTTGCTGTTTATCCATCATCAGGATGTCTCCTGGGGAACTCTCTGGAGCTAATTTTATGGTCCTGCACACATTTCAGTTCTGCTTTATAGACCTAGACATAAGAGAACTAAAGAATGAATTCACCTGATTTTTAATCTGAGTAGGAACACATTCTTTTCAGTGCAATTCTGAATACACCCTATTAAGAATCAAATCTCAGACCAGCTAGAAACTTACATGAGGGCCAAAAGGAAGTTAATTGACTTCAATTGAAGTAATTACTATTACTTGGGCATTTAAAACACTTTTACCAATCCTTAGCCAATCTTCAGTTTCCAAAATCTGTTACCCATTAGAGAGAAACACTTCAAAATAATTTGACAAGCATATTCAAACCTGTACTGATGTGAACATCTGTGTTTCTTAAACCAGCTGTTTAGAGAAAGCAGCACTGCCTTGAACTTGAACTGTACCATGCCAGGACACCCAGTCTACTCAAAGTGAGCAGCTTTATAGTGGAGATGGAGAGTTGATCACCAGAAAGTCTCTGTACCTCCCAGACACTTCTGCATAGTCACTGGTTCCCAATCTAGGCTGCATTTTAGAATCACTGAAGGGAGCTTTGAAAACACACGAACCCCTGGCCTTCACCCCAGAGACACTGATTCAGTAGACATGGTCTAAGAAAACTTTCTGGTGGCACTAATGGTAAAGAACCCACTTGCCAATGCAGGAGACATAAGAGGTGCAGGTTTGATCTGCAGGTTGTGAAGATTCCCTGGAGAAGGGCATGAAAACCTACTCCAGTACTCATGCTTGGAGAATATCATGGACAGAGAAGCTTGAAGGACTACGGTCCATGTGGCTGCAAACAGTTGGACATGACTGAAGTGACTTGGCACAGCACACTAGAAAGCTTTTTGATTACTTTTAGTAGTTCTCCAGATGATTCTTATACAGCTAGTCTAGGACCTGGTCTTTGGAAAACAGAACCACAGCTTCTCTCTGAGCCAGAATGGTGTTTCATCTGCTTTTATCCATTCATTTCTTTCTTACCTTTCTTACTTTCTAGTGATTGTACCCATCAGAGAAAGGACTACTCAAAGTGGAAATGAAAGAGAAGTAAGATCACCTGTAAAGGCAACAAACCAACAGAATCATAAAAGGTAGAACCTGGGTAGGAACTCTGAAAACCATTTATACCACAGTATATACTCTTACCCCTTTCAGCTATGATTGGCCCACCTCTAGCGAAAACATGATGTTTCTGATTTGGCCATAGGTTGTGACACTATATTATTATATCCTGTCCCTATTAACACAATGGTGTTACTATCTGGCCCTCCTGTAGACAAGGAGCCCAAGATGCACACCTCTAGAAGGCTCTGTTCCTCAAGGTCGTCCATGTATATAGACTACAGTGGGAATATCACTCTGTGGAATTATGTTCACCCGATGGCCCTGCCCTAGGCATTTGAGTTCTTGACTTATGACCTTTTCCAAGCCTCTCATTTTTCAGATCTGCAAACTGAAGTCCAAAAATATAATGGGGCTTACCTAAAATTATATAGCAGTTTGATGACAGAGTTAGGTAAATAACAGACATGAATTCATAAGGACAGGCATCTAGCTCAATACAGACATCCACTCAGCAGTCCAAGTTCCAGATAAAATAAGGACAGAGTAATGAGATAAAAGAGACAACGCATTAAAAGTCAGACAAAATATTGTGTCACCAGATTCCTGCCACTGAAGTCTGTATTTCCCATACTCCCAATCTGAGGGATCAAAAGCAATGAATTCAATTACATTGCAGTACATATTTCCATTTCAAGAGATTTAGGTACCTGGCAGGAGAAGGAAGCAAGGCAATGTTGTTTAGTTAAGAGAAAAGGTAATAACCTGCTTTATAAGGTTCAAAAGATACATTATTGTTCTTAAGATTTGCTCTTAGGTTCTCTATTCCTGGTCATCCTGGAGGTGAAAATGCCTATATTAGGAAATAAGAAAAATCGTGGAAGGATCTCAATAATAATAATAGGATTAACTGATCAATTAAAGAGTACTGTCAAGATGTCTTCAGAGAGGTTGGGCAAGGAAACAGAGTAGGCACACTGTGTTCCACACCGAAGTAGGGGCTGGTGGGCAGCAATTCTTCATGGATATCTGGTGCTATGAGAAGAGGCACTGACTGCCTTCGTTCCAAATGATCTTTAGGACATTTATAGAGAGAACAAACTTGGAGACAGTAATAGCATCTCCCTCCAGAGAAAAGGACACATTTCTTTACTACCCTATGTAACCAAGATAATATTGTCCTCTGGGCCAAAAGACAGGCTCAGAGGAAGGCAGACTTACTGCCCATTGTGCAAGATTCACGTATCCTATACTAGTTCAGGATTCCTCATTTGTAATGCAGTCCCTGTGTGTAGAGTATTCTCCTTGGTCTCTCCGTGTGACCCAGGGGAACCAATGCAAACATGATATACATTCCACTTGCTATTGTTGTAATAGAGTCCTCTGTTTCTCTACCAGAAGTCTCTGGTCTTCTGGTGGTATCGATGAAACTATAACAAGTAAACATGTTAGCTTGCAAGGAGGTAAAATATCAGAAACATTACAGTTCTTAACATGGGGAAACACCACAAGTTCAGTACAAAAACTAGATTTTCTTTAACCACAGTATGAATATGAAAAGACAAGTTACCTCTTGTTATTCATACAAATACTAATAGAGTTAGTATAAACAGTGAGCTTTTGTTTCCTAGTGCTATGTCACACAAATACCAGACTATCGCATGAGCCTTACTAGAAGCAAGCAAGGAAAATAACCAATTCCTGGGGTGGAATCCAAAGATGCCAGTTGCAAATGCAAGGTATAATATCCTAAAGATGTATCAGGCTGAAGCAACAGGCAGGTAAATAGTGTTTGGTGCAGTGTTAAGAGGGCTGTGCGTATATGCTCAGACACTCCTTTGTGTCAGACTCTTGGCAACCCCATAGACTGTAGGCAACGAGGCTCCATGGGATTTTCCTGGCAAGAATACTAAAGTGGGTTGCCATTTCCTCCTCCAGAGGATCTTTCCAACCCAGGAATTGAACCCATGTCTCTTGGATTGGCAGGTGAGTTCTTTACCACTGAACCCCCTGGGAAACCCTCTAAGTGGGCTGGAGAAATCCAAATTATCAGAATGGTAGAGGGGCAGCTGCTTCCTGGCAAAGCGATGGACATTATCATTGAGTAAGACAGAGGTCTGGGTGCAAGAAACATAATCCACTCTCAGCCATAAAGTGACTAGGAGGATGAAGAGTGGCCGGAAATAACTAGACTATATTAGTAGAACAAATCTAAATTAGTACTTCAACCCATGAGAGAGACTGCAAAACTAAACAGGCTTACTGGGCAGAAATAGAACAGGATTTTAAAAAGGATTTCAATTGTAGGATTGGGCTAAAGAGAAACAAGGGAAATATTGAGAGACTTGGAAGCTGCACAGACCTCAGGGCTATCTTTGGCCCATCAGATACTGGCTTCAGACTAAGGCTTAAGACACCTTTTTGCTCCATCCTGAATTGCCGTGACAGTCAGGTGGGCCTGGACCTGCTGCTGGAGCTTTCTATAGATTCTGTATGACGATAAAGGCCGGGGGGGTGGGGGGGGGGAACAGAACAAGAGAAAATGCCTCTAGTCAGTAAGAATTACATCTAGTTTGTAAAATATAGCAGACTAAATATGGCTATGTTTTTCAAAATAGAGAACTGAATCATAGACAGTCCATTCCAATCAATGAACCATGTCATTTTTGTTACAGAACCAACCACTCTGAAGTCAAAATGGAAAGATACGTACAAGATTTAGATTTGATCTGTGTGGGGCATAGCCTTTAACGACTAATACAGAGATTTTTTTTTTTAATTGTCCCAACAGAAATTCATTTCTTTGACTTAGAGCACACTGGCTCATTAGTCCTGTGGGGAAGGGCTGGGATAACCATCACGGCATACAGCTGTCGTCCTGTTGCAAAATCCTTCCTCTTGGTGACCTAGCTACCACTTCAGTCAATGAATTCTACTTCTAAAAAAAATGGTTCAGATCTGGAAACTAGACAGAGAGAGTGATTTTTATTGGGAAAATTGCTCTTAGTCTCCTGCCCATGTGTCTCTCTGCCATTATGTGTATTCAGCAGTAACCCTGTGGGCTGTCCACATATTTTGTCCCTGAGCACACCTTGTGCATTGAGCATTTTTATAATTCTCTGCAGGATAAGTCCACTTGGCTGCCCTTTATGATATCTGGAGGTTAAGTGCCACCACCTGGCTCCTATTACTTCAGGGCCCTCTTATCCCATTTCACCAGAGAGCCACCTCTGTAGCACTGTCTCCATCAGCCCTGCTCTCCAGGGGAGAGCCACTGGTGAGTTTCTTGCTGAAGCTGGTTCTTTTCACATTATCACATTCCTGATGACCTAGGTAAAGCTTTCAGCAGGTCTCTGGCTTCACATCTTATAGCCACTCCAGCATATCCCCTTTTGTAAACATTTCATGTCCCTGCTCTGCTCTCTACCATGGAAATTCAGGCTTGTTTATTTCTCTCAGCACAGGCAAGCACTTACTCTAGGTTCTAGGAGACCTCCCCAAAGTGAATCTGTACCAGCCTCTGAGGTCTTTGTCAGAGTATTATATCTTGCCTGCCAGTAAAGCTTCCTTAGGTCAACAAGATCTCCCCTATCTAGGCTTATACTCATCTGGTGGTTCCCTTGGTCTAGGACCATCAATATTCAGGCCCATGGATATTCTATCAGCTTCTGGGATATGCTGGCATCTTTGGGGTAGAGCTCCATTCCTCCCTTATCAGGTCCAGCACGTCTCCAGCTGGGTTAAGCCGAAAATTAGCCCAAGTTACTGATCTGGTAGCCAGAAGTGGAAGTAGGAGGAGATCCTGGGGTGGCAGGGGTGGGGTGTCTTTCCCTAAGGAAATGAGTTTGGTTTCTAGTTTTCTGCCAACTAGTGTATATAGGCCCCTTTGTAAATTTTGCCAAAGCCATCTTCTACATACTTAGTTTTTAATTGTTAACTGTTCTCAGCTTTACATTAATCCTTTGTAGACAATCAAAATAACAATACCAGCCAATTCCATTTTTCTCCCCACATACTTTCAAAGCCTGAATCATTGCATCTTCAACTCACCTCCACCAAAACATTCTCTCACATCACCACCAGGGAAGACTTTAGCAACTGGTCCACTGCCTGGTGCCAGGGACTATCCCACCTGTCACCCCGTCTCACCGCCTGCTTTCTCACAACAATCTGGGCCTGCTGTGTCAGTAAAGTCCTCCCTGAAGCAGACACTGAGAATAAGTTAGGAATACAAAAGTCTAACATTCTGAAAGGAAAGGCGAGGAAGAGCAAGACTGGGCAAGAAAAGCCATCCAACCACAGTGTAGTTCCATAGAGTAGTGTAGATCCATAGTCTGCATTTTGCATTAGAGGTGCCAATTCCTGGTGGAAGATGCTAGACCCTTCACCCCAATCTTGCTCAGCCATTAGCAGGGACCCCTCCCCAAAAAGATGTGAGTTCAAAAGTGAAGTAGGTTTGAAGAAAGCTAACAGCTAACCATGTCCCTCCAGCAGGGCAACTTAAAAGCAGAGTCAGAGGGACCATATCTCTGTGATTGGCCGCGTTGTCTTCAGTTTTCACTGCACAAATGCTAATGGCACACAAGCTTTCATGACTCTTAGTAGTTAGTCCCCACTTGCTTGTACCTTGAGCTTCTAAGACTTGTGACAACTAGTATTGCTATAAATGTTGAACGTGGCTTTTGCTCCTGCTTTCTAGTCTATTTTTTATGGAGGAATTTAGGAAGACCCCAAACTCAGGCTGCCACTGATTCCATCTTCCCAGAATTTGGTAGAGGTTTATTATTATCATTTTTTAATTTATTTATTTTTTATTTTTAAATTATTATTATTTTTTCACTTTACAATATTGTATTGGTTTTGCCATACATTAACATGCATCTGCCATGGGCATACACGTGTTCCCCATCCTGAGGTTTATTTTTTAATTTACACTTTCAAAGTAAAATGTAGAACTTTCAATGAAAAACTTGATATCTGCTTTAGCATTTATGCTGAATCAAGCAGGTGAAGGAATGTCATCAGGAAAGAAGACATTTAAAACAGAGATTAAATTGCAAGTTATTATACAACTTTTTTTTTTTTCTAGCCAAGAAAGTGATGTGCCTGAAACTGATTCAAAGAATAATGAAATGACCTTGTACCTTCCTTCTACCTGTCACATTTCACAGCTAATAATATAAAGTCTGAAAGACACAAATTACATAGAAATGGGGGACTACAGTGAAGGATAAATGCAGTGGTCAAATAAAAAGGACAATCTGAATTTGCACAAATGTTCACTTTTGAAAGTGGAAGAAAGTTTATGCTTGTTATTTCACACAAATGGATTCACCTAACCATAATTAAAGGCTCTGGCCAATTAAAGATGTAATAAGACCACAGACAGCTAGCTGTAAAATGAAAAGAAGAAGAAGAACAACCCTCCTGGGGAGTCATAAGGTTGCTTATGGCTCTGTTTTAGATCTTGGACTCTGAGAAAATAATGAATCTCAGGACTTTGATGGTTTTGCCCAAATTTCTTTCAGAGTATTTTCTTCTTTTTAGGACTTTCTTTCCCTCATGTATATGGCAGGTACCATCATATGTGTAGCATGTGTGATTCCCATATGAAATGTAGCCTCTGAGGACCTGAGTTGCCTTTCCTCTTTCAGGCCCATTCATTCAATCAAGTCTTTCAATTTGGGTAAGAGTCAGGATGGCTCAATGGGAGGTGAAGGAATTTCAGCAATACCAAACACACCCAGGTTCCCACTTAATGGGTCTCCCCAGATGGTGCAGTGGTAAAGAATCCGCCTGCCAACAGGAAACGCAGGTTCAATCACTGGGTCGGGAAGATCCTCTGGAGGAGGAAATGGCAACCCACTCCAGTATTCTTGCCTGGAGAATCTCATAGACAAAGGAGCCTGGCAGGCTACAATCCAGAGGGTCACAAAGAGTCAGACACAACTTAGTGACTCAACAACAACAAAAGCACTTAACAGAGAAGCATTGGGCAAGTGACTTAATTGGCCTAAAGCTTCTGAGCCTCAGTTTCCTCTTCTATTAAAATGAAGATTACACACATTACTTTTTAGATGGATTAAAATAATGAGTTCAGTTTAGTCACTCAGTTGTGTCTGACTCTTTGTGACTCCATGAACGCAGGCAGGCATGCCAGGCCTCCCTATCCATCACCAACTCTTGGAGTCTACCCAAACCCATATCCATTTCGTTGGTGATGCCATCCAACCATCTTATTCTCTGTTGTCCCCTTCTCCTCCTGTCCTCAATCTTTCCCAGCATCAAGGTCTTTTCAAATGAGTCAGCTCTTCGCATCAGGTGGCCAAAAGTACTGAAGTTTCAGCTTCAACATCAGTCCTTCCAATGAACAACCAGGACTGATCTCCTTTAGGATGGACTGGTTGGACCTCCTTGCAGTCCAAGGGACTCTCAAGAGTCTTCTCCAACACCACAGTTCAAAAGCATCAATTCTTCGGCGCTCAGCTTTCTTTATAGTCCAACTCTCACATCCATACATGACCACTGGAAAAACCATAGCCTTGACTAGATGGACCTTTGTTGGCAAAGTAATGTGTCTGCTTTTTAATATGCTGTCTAGGTTGGTCATAACTTGCGTTCCAAGGAGTAAGCATCTTTTAATTTCATGGCTGCAGTCACCATCTGTAGTGATTTTGGAGCCCAGAAAAATAAAGTCAGCCACTGTGTCCACTGTTTCCCCATCTATTTGCCATGAAGTGATGGGACCGGATGCCATGATCTTAGTTTTCTGATTGTTGAGCTTTAAGCCAACTTTTTCACTCTCCTCTCACTTTCATCAAGAGGCTCTTTAGTTCTTCTTCACTTTCTGCCATAAGGGTGGTATCATCCGCATATCTGAGGTTATTGATATTTCTCCTGGCAATATTGATTCCAGTTTGTGCTTCCTCCAGCCCAGCGTTTTGATAAGTATTTAATCACCTGACACTTCATATATGTTTAATAAATGCTTATTATTGTTATAATTTCATCTCCTATTAGTTTGAAAAAAATATTATAAACAGTACCTCAAGTTATTTCTATGTAAATGTCAGTAAAAACATTCTATATATATTTGTACCAAAAAGGGCAAAGGCTTTTTAACTGTCATGTAGACACAGACCTGTATGGGAAACAGTCAAAAGAGGAACAGATCTAGTAGACTGGTGACTAATGTTGGAAACCATTTCACACTGGGCATGAAGAGGTAACAGAAACAACAGAAAGACTTTATTTTAAAAAAGGCCTTTGCCCTACTTAAAATATTTGAAGACAAGACTCAGCATCTGTATAAATGGAGAAAAAAAAATGGCAATAAAAAGCATGTTGATATCTTCTTGGTTTTCATTCCTCTGAAGTACTAACAATATTAAATTGTTAGTACTAAATGTAACTGATAGAAATTGGATAATCAAGAATGAAAATGTTTGCCTTAATATTCAACCCTGTCTGTTACCCCATTAAAATTTTGGCTTTGGTTTTCAGTTTTATTTGTTGTTGTTAAGATGTAACTGAAACTCATGACTGTATTAGAAATTCATATCTATAATCATGAGTACACCAATTCAAAAATATTTATTTAGACAGTTGAAACATTTATTTGCCCACTACTGCTACTTTTGCGAGTGTGATATTGTTTAAAAAAAAAAGAAAAAGAAAAGAAAGCATTACGACAGTATTTATCTTGCCAAGAATAAATGTCAAAGTCATATCTGTAAGAACACTGAACTTTTTATTGAAAGCCAGCTGCTAAATGCAAATTAACACCTATAAACAAATATCTGACAACTTTTCTGAATATTAGCAAGTATGAACCTAGAAGTTGATGGATGTTCATAGATGTTCATATAAGAAATAATATATATCTATAGATATGATATGGTAGCAAACACAAATCTCTCTTCTGAGAATGAGATAAGCTGGATTTTATTTTTTTAATAATTTATTTTTTAAACATTTTTTTCAATTTATATTAATAAGTAGATATTTATTCCCCACCAAATACTATGTAATAATTAGGAATAGCTAATAATGAAATTGAGTGCAGCACTTTCACAGCATCACCTTTCAGGATTTGAAATAGCTCAACTGGAATTCCATCACCTCCACTAGCTTTGTTCATAGCGATGCTTTCTAAGGCCCACTTGATTTCACATTCCAGGATGTCTGGCTCTAGGTCAGTGATCACACCATGGTCATTATCTTGGTCATGAAGCTCTTTTTTTGTACAGTTCTTCTGTGTATTCTTGCCATCTCTTCTTAATATCTTCTGCTTCTGTTAGGTCCATACCATTTCTATTCTTTATCGAGCCCATCTTTGCATGAAATGTTCCCTTGGTATCTCTAATTTTCTTGAAGAGATCTTTAGTCTTTCCCATTCTGTTGTTTTCCTCTATTTCTTTGCATTGATCGCAACATTTAGAAAACTAAGTTCATGGCATCCGGTCCAATCACTTTATGGGAAATAGATGGGGAAACAGTGTCAGACTTTATTTTTGGGGCTCCAAAATCACTGCAGATGGTGACTACAGCCATGAAATTAAAAGATGCTTACTCCTTGGAAGGAAAGTTATGACCAACCTAGATAGCATATTCAAAAGCAGAGACATTACTTTGCCAACTAAGGTCCATCTAGTCAAAGCTATGGTTTTTCCCATGGTCATGTATGGAGGTGAGAGTTGGACTGTGAAGAAAGCTGAGTGCCAAAGAATTGATGCTTTTGAACTGTGGTGTTGGAGAAGAGTCTTGAGAGTCCCTTGGACTGCAACGAGGTCCAACCAGTCCATCCTAAAGGAGATCAGCCCTGGGATTTCTTTGGAAGGAATGATGCTAAAGCTGAAACTCCAGTACTTTGGCCACCTCATGCGAAGAGTTGACTCACTGGAAAAGACTCTGATGCTGGGAGGAATTGGGGGCAGGAGGAGAAGGGGACGACAGAGGATGAAATGGCTGGATGGCATCACTGACTCGATGGACGTGAGTCTGAGTGAACTCCGGGAGTTGGTGATGGACAGGGAGGCCTGGCGTGCTGTGATTCATGGGGTTGAACAGAGTCAGACACGATTGAGCGACTGAACTGAACTGAACAGAACAAGTAATGGATAACTTTAGGAGGAAATAAGCTCACTGACAGTAAAACGTTTATAAGAAAGCTAGATGTTCGTCTGTCAAGGGAGCTTCAAGGGAATCCATACGTTAGATCAGAACAAAGATATAAAAGATTTCCTGCCCCAGGTGATTGGTAGGGACTGCCCATATCTCTTTATGGAGGATATTTCTGAAGCTACAGGTTTGTTAGGGAAGAATGCCATGTTCTCTTAGCAAATTCTGTCCAAGACAAAGGAGTGAGACATTTATTCCCCATTTATCCACCAGGTTTACTTTTATGGTGTGCTCAGTCACGTCCGACTCTCTGCCACTCCATGGACTGTAGCACACCAGGCTCTTCTGTCCATGGGATTTCCCAGGCAAGAATACTGGAGCAGGTTGCCATTTCCTCCACCAAGGGGTCTTCCCAACCCAGGGACCTAACCCATGTCTCTTGCGTCTCCTGTATTGGCAGGCGGATTCTTTACCACTGCACCACCTGAAAAGCCTTTGCTTTTACTACCAATTATATACACAAATATTATTAGTTACCTCAGTCTAGTAGTAGATCTAAGTAATAAACATTAACAAGTGCCATCAATAAACTATATTAATAAATGCACAGCACTGACTATGTATTCTAAGCACATTATCTGATCTTCTCAATAGCTCTGTGAAATACAGGCTGTTACTATCCTTCTTCTACCCATAAAGAAAACTGAGAAATAGAGATGTTAAATAATTCACCAAGTGGACATTAAATAGTAGGGTTAGGCTGTGCATGTTATTTCATCTGAATCAAGGCCCTGCTCATTCACTCCCTAAGAAGACATGTTAGGTCCTGCCAGGCTCAGCAAACAGGAAACTGAGCCCACCAACAAATGTCCTGCTTTGTTATTGAAAACCAATGGCCAAGAACTCAGGGAACAAACCCAACACTCAGTATTGAGCCCATGTGCTCTGTTTTCCCAGTCTTGGCCTGTGATTGAGACCAAGATCCCTGTAACCAGACCCCTGTACTTAGACCCTTCTATATTCTAACGGACGGTACCTGTTCTAATAGAATCAGTACCTAGATCCCTGTCCTGTCCATATCCCTGTGTCCCTGGGTAAGTTGTCTAATATCCTATGTTCTTATCCTGGACCCACCTTCTCTCTGCTAGGTTCTTCCTCAGTCTAAACTCTTATCCCAACTCACTCTCTGTGGACACTACAGCTTTGTCTGTGTCCTTGCTGTCTGCACCACCCCAGACGGTAGATGAGATCAGAGCTCCCCTCCATCCCCAGACTGCCTGGTCCACTGCAGATAACTAAGCCTCTGGGGCTTTGATCCAGAATGGGATGAGACAACCTCTGAAGGTATATCCACCTCTAAGATTCTACCCTCTGAACCTGAATATTCATAAGGTGGGAGAGTATGTTTTTTAAGAAGAAAAAAGTTTATCTTGTAGTCCTAGGTTATACTGAGTCAATATAAGGATACTGAAAGAATAGAATGTGCTGACAGTTAAAGGAACACCAAGAATTTCACAGGGAGAACTTCTCTTCTTGCCCTGAAGCCTAGGCAGGATCAAGCACTGAAATTAGCAGGCTCCAGGTCTGTCTTGACAGCCTGGAACAAGAAGGTAGCCTTTTTGTATTATCTGAGTAACACCTGAATTCTCTTGCCAGGAAGCACAACTTTTATAGACAGCCCCAAACAAAACTGAGATGTAAATCGTGACCATCAATATAGCAAATGCCTTCTACTCTCTGCCCCTTGCCTACTTCTCCTCCAATTTAGTACAATGTTGTGGAAATATTTCTTAGGCTAGGAGTTAGACTTAGGTAGAAATCTAAGCTCTGCCACTTACCAATAATGGGCAAGTCATTTAAATTCCCTGAACCTTAACTTCTCAGTCTACAGAATGGATAAGCTTTTTATCCCTGTATAATTTCAGTAAATATTTTCATGATTCCCTCTTTCTTATTCCTTGCTTCAGCCCAGTCTGTAAAGACCAGAAAGCTTCCTACTGCTCTCTAGTTTCTCAGTGTTTTCTGCTCAAATCTCTCCCCCCACCTGTCACTTTGTTTATCACAGGGATCTGCAGACTCCAGTTACCTCTTCTTCCTCCTTACTTATTACTTATAAGAATACTGGTTATTTAATCCTAGTATGTGATCTTCACACAATAGAAAAAAAAAAACTTAGAATTTTACTGGCTTGCCAAACACCATCCATACCTTGAGAGTTTAAAGTCTAGAAAGCAGATGCCATGGTCTGTGTAACCCTGTCTAGAGAATGTCAGATGCCCTCAGTTTAGGGATCTACTATTTTTAGATTGTGCCTAACTTGTATCCTTCCATAAAATTATGACCCACTGGACTTCCCTGGTTGCTCAGACAGTAAAGCGTCTGCCTACAATGCGGGAGACCCAGGTTCAATCCCTGGGTCAGGAAGATCTCCTGGAGAAGGAAATGGCAACCCACTCCAGTATTCTTGCTTGGAAAATCCCATGGACGGGGAGCCTGGTAGGCTACAGTCTATGGGGTTGCAAAGAGTCAGACATGACTGAGCTGACTTCACTTTGTCTGTCTCTTTTACCATCCAGGCATTTTGCTTGAGAATTCTGCTTTGGGAATGAGTGAAAAGGATAGGTATTTAATGACTAGTATGATATAGATGTTCAAAAGAGGCTATTGATGTTTTCCAATTCCAGATGAGAAAAGATTAAAAAAAAAAATGCTCCTGGATACTACCTATGAACATTGTCTGTCTGAAAAATCTGCTGGAAGCCCTTAGAAGAAGAGCTAATTTAGGACAAGGGAAAACCACTCCCCATCAGGCTCTTATAGACCATCATTACTGCACATATGTAAAACCAAGATGATATACTGCTACGCTAAGTTGCTTCAGTCATGTCTGACTCTATGCGACCCCATGGGCTGCAGCCTACCAGGCTTCTCCATCCATGGGATTCTCCAGGCAAGAACACTGGAGTGGGTTGCCATTTCTTTCTCCAATGCATGAAAGTGGAAACTGAAAGTGAAGTTGCTCAGTCGTGTCCGACTCTTAGCGACACTGTGGACTGCAGCCCACCAGGCTCCTCCATCCATGGGTTATTCCAGGCAACAGTACTGGAGTGGGGTGCCATTGCCTTCTCCAAGACGATATACTAGGACACTGAAAAGGTGTCAGTTATTCGACCTCACTAATGAGAAAAAAGGTGTTTTGTTCTTTTACTTTTGTTGTTGAAGTCTCTAAGTTGTGTGTGATTCTTTGTGACTCCATGGACTATAGCCTGCCAGACTCCTTTGTCCATGGGATTTCCCAGGCAAAAATACTGGAATGATTTGCCATCTCCACCTCCAGAGGATTTTTGTGACCCAGGGATTGAATAAATGTCTCCTGCCTGGCAGACAGATTCTTTACCACTGGGAAGAATTCTTTACCACTTTGCCACCTGGGAAGTGCAACTGTATTATATTTTATTGCATAATATACATATTAGGAAATACTGATTCAATATCTTCAATTAATTCTTAATTATAGGAAGGAAGATAATTGATCAATTACTTTTAAGAATATACAGTGATTTTCTCAGTTTACCTAAAAAAGTATTTATTAAACTATTACTTCAGTGGAAGACAGAGAACTTTATAATCAGGAAAAAAATATAGTAATAGGACATTAATAGTACAGCTATAATATTAACTAAAAATATAAATATTATATGAGCATATGTATGACATCCTAGGATTCACACTAAATTTAGCAAATGTTGTGTATCTATTGCAGAAAATGGAAGAGTCTCTGTAAACCTTTTTTCTTTTATCAGGAGGTTGAAGCTTTCAGTGATTAAGAAACCTGCTTAAAATCACATAGCTTGTAAGTGGTAGAGTTTCAATCACTGATTGTCTGAATCCTAATCTCATTGGTGTTTTGACAGCATGCATTATTGCTTTCTCTATAGTTTTACTACTCAAAATGCTTACTTCAACCATGGAATCACTTGCTCACCCAGCCATATTATAGTTGGGGCTCTTAAGTAGACTAAGACTGAGCAAAATGTTCTTCAAAATCTGAAATGTAATTCTGAACCAGCCACAAGATCTCACATTTTTACTTGGGGTGTTAGTTCCATTGCCAGAGTCACTGTAAAGGAAATGTTCTTCCCTCTTTTTCAGCTCTGTCTTCTCCAATGTCTCTGCCTACAAACACACACACATCTTACACTATTCCACAGTCCCCCACCCACGCACATACTTTAAAAACTCTTCTCTCCTTTTCAATATCTTCCCAGGTTCAGTCTGATCTGATCTGATCTGATCAGTCACTCAGTTGTGTCCGACTCTTTTCGACCCCATGAATTGCAGCACGCCAGGCCTCCCTGTCCATCACCAACTCCCGGAGTTCACTCAGACTCATGTCCATCAAGTCAGTGATGCCATCCAGCCATGTCATCCTCTGTTGTCCCCTTCTCCTCTTGCCCCCAATCCCTCCAAGCATCCTCCCAGCATCAGAGTGTTTTCCAATGAGTCAACTCTTCTCATGAGGTGGCCAAAGTACTGGAGTTTCAGCTTTAGCATCATTCCTTCCAAAGAAATCCCAGGGCTGATCTCCTTTAGAATGGACTGGTTGGATCTCCTTGCTCTAGTTGCTCAGTCATGCCCAACTCTTTGCGATCCCAGACTGTAGCTATCAGGCTCCACTATCACGGAATTCTCCAGGCAAAGATACTGGAGCGGATCACCATTTCCTTCTCCAGAGTATCTTCCTGACCCAGGGATCAAACCTGGGTCTCCCACATTGCAGGCAGATTGTTACTGTCTGAGCTATACTACTGGTTTCCAGGCTCAAATCCTGTTTTTTTTTTTTTTTTTTTTAAACTTTACTATTCAGCCTTTTAATAATCTATGATCACTTTTCTATTCATCCCTAAATCTCCTTCAGTCTGACTCTGCTCCCAATACTTTCCTCAGTGCTATTTCAAAGACCCCCTTTTCACCAGATTAAGGAGACGTTTTTGAGAGTCCTCATTCTCTGGGACTTTCTGTACCTTCTGTGGCTATCTCCTTAGATCTCCCTATGTCACTGACTGGTTCTCAGGAGGATTATCCTGTTATGCCCTCTCTTTATGGCACCACATCCTCCACCTGGTCCTTACATGCAGATGATCCTCAAGATTACATCCTCTACCATCCTGTTGTCTACATGATAGCCCTTGCCAATTTCATTCCCTGATCACTAACTTCAACCTCTCTCCTAAGTCTAAGACCTGCATTTTTAACTGCCTTTGAACATATCTGAATGACTTATCTGGGGAAACCTTACAAATAGCTGTGAAAAGAAGAGAAGTGAAAAGCAAAGGAGAAAAGGAAAGATATAAGCATCTGAATGCAGAGTTCCAAAGAATAGCAAGAAGAGATAAGAAAGCCTTCCTCAGTGATCAAGGCAAAGAAATAGAGGAAAACAACAGAATGGGAAAGACTAGAGATCTCTTCAAGAAAATTAGAGATACCAAGGAAACATTTCATGCAAAGATGGGCTCGATAAAGGACAGAAATGGTATGGACCTAACAGAAGCAGAAGATATTAAGAAGAGGTGGCAAGAATACACAGAAGAACTGTACAAAAAATAGCTTCACGACCAAGATAATCACGATGGTGTGATCACTCACCTAGAGCCAGACATCCTGGAATGTGAAGTCAAGTGGGCCTTAGAAAGCATCACTACAAACAAAGCTAGTGGAGGTGATGGAATTCCAGTGGAGCTATTCCAAATCCTGAAAGATGATGCTGTGAAAGTGCTGCACTCAATATGCCAGCAAATTTGGAAAACTCAGCAGTGGCCACAGGACTGAAAAAAGTCAGCTTTCATTCCAATTCCAAAGAAAGGCAATGCCAAAGAATGCTCAAACTACCACACAATTGCACTCATCTCACACGCTAGTAAAGTAATGCTCAAAATTCTCCAAGTCAGGCTTCAGCAATACCTGAACCATGAACTTTCAAGCTGGTTTTAGAAAAGGCAGAGGAACCAGAGGTCAAATTGCCAACATCCGCTGGATCATGGAAAAAGCAATAGAGTTCCAGAAAAACATCTATTTCTGCTTTATTGACTATGCCAAAGCCTTTGACTGTGTGGATCACAATTAACTGTGAAAATTCTGAAAGAGATGGGAATACCAGACCACCTGGCCTGCCTCTTGAGAAATCTGTATGCAGGTCAGGAAGCAACTGTTAGAACTGGACATGGAACAACAGACTGGTTCCAAATAGGAAAAGGAGTATGTCAAGGCTGTAGATTGTCACCCTGCTTATTTAACTTATATGCAGAGTACATCATGAGAAATGCTGGGCTGGAAAAAGCACAAGCTGAAATCAAGATTGCTGGGAGAAATATCAATAACCTCAGATATGCAGATGACACCACCCTTATGGCAGAAAGTGAAGATGAAATAAAAAGCCTCTTGATGAAAGTGAAAGAAGAGAGTGAAAAAGTTGGCTTAAAGCTCAATATTGAGAAAACTAAGATCATGGCATATGGTTCCATCACTTCATGGGAAATAGATGGGGAAACAGTGGAAACAGTGTCAGACTTTATTTTTTTGGGCTCCAAAATCACTGCAGATGGTGATTACAGCCATGAAATTAAAAGACGCTTACTCCTTGGAAGGAAAGTTGTGACCAACCTAGATAGCATATTCAAAAGCAGAGTCATTACTTTGCCAGGAAAGGTCCGTCTAGTCAAGGCTATGGTTTTTCCAGTGGTCATGTATGGATGTGAGAGTTGGACTGTGAAGAAAGCTGAGCACTGAAGAATTGATGCTTTTGAACTGTGGTGTTGGAGAAGACTCTTGAGAGTCCCTTGAACTGCAAGGAGATCCAAAGATCAGTCCTGGGTGTTCTTTGGAAGTGTTAGGTAGGTGGAATAGGGAAAAGGAGTCCAAAATGGTGGTGGCTAAAAGACAAATAAGGTCAAAGGAAGGTCTCTCTCTCTCTCTCTTTCTCTCTCTCCCCCCCTGCCCCCCGCTATCTTCTAAATAAAATAGAGCTATAACACTGATTTGCCTAAGAGCTGTAACACAGTTTGTCCAAGACCTGAGAGCTGTGACGCGCCGAGGGCTTTATTGTCCGTCATTCCAAATCTTTGTTGTGACGAGACAAAGAACCAAGGAACATACACTCGCGTGACATCTGTGATGCCGTGACTTGGGTTTAACCTGGCTGAAACAACCTCCGCGCGGAAGAGGCCAAGCACAGCAGGAGCCCAACTCAGCAAAGCTCCCATGCTAGAAGCGGAAGGCAAAGAAACCCAGTGCAGGGGAAGGCCCATCCTGCTGGAAACCGGGACAGCGAAAAACGAACTCAGCAGAAAGCTCACGCAGCCCAGTCTCAGATTCCAGAAGACCTCCGGTTAAGGTAAAAGGTCCTGGCTCCTATGGCTGGAGGGACCTTTACAATCTCTTTTTTTTTTTTTTCTGTCCCCCCCCCCTCACCGCCCCTACCAATCTCTTGTTTCTTGTTTCCTCAAACCTCCCACAAACAAGCGAGTGGCAGGGGGCACAACTGAGGGACTCCGGAGAGGCTACTCCTCAGCATGTCCCACAGGCGCTATCTGCTGAGCCCCAGTAGCTGTTACACAAGCTGGTGGGGGTTCTTCTGTCCTTTCTCTTCTCTGTGCCAAGGATCAGACCAATGAAACTGAGCACCGGTCAGATATTTAGCAAATTTTCTGGCGGGCTATGAAGGGGATTCCTTGGCACATTTTCCCACCGCTTTTCCCTGCTGTCCTTCAGCTCTCTTCTGGGACTCAAGCCTGGCCAAAACTAATGAAACTCAGGCTCTGATGGCTCATAGCAAAAATTCATTGAGAGACAAAGTGATAAGAGGTGGATTTGTTAGGATCCAGAGAGAAGCCACTCTTCAGGGTGTGAACCGTTGCCAAGGGCAAGGGCTGGGACCATGGTATTAGGCCTGGCTAGGTTTTGGAGAAGGCAATGGCACCCCACTCCTGTACTCTTGCCTGGAAAATCCCATGGATGGAGGAGCCTGGTAGGCTGCAGTCCATGGGGTCGCTAAGAGTCTTACACAACTGAGCAACTTCACTTTCAGTTTTCACTTTCATGCATTGGAGAAGGAAATGGCAACCCACTCCAGTGTTCTTGTCTGGAGAATCCCAGGGATGGGGGAGCCTGGTGGGCTGCCATCTATGGGGTCGCACAGAGTCGGACACGACTGAAGTGACTTAGCAGCAGCAGCAGGTTTTGTGAGGGGATGGAATTCATATGCTAATGAGTGAGAGGATCATCTCAGTCATTGTGGAACCACTCACTCCTCCCTCTTTTGACCTTGTGCCTTGGAGCTGTCCTGCCACCTCTGGGTGTGTCTGTTGGCTTATAGATTGGGGCCTAAGGTTTACTTGAATTTGACTTGTAATCTTGGACCCAATTGATTTTAATTGGTTTACATTATACCCTTGTGCTATGTCATTCTTTCAAAGGTTGTACTCTGCCCCCTTCCCTCCTGTTTCATGCTCTTTTCCTGAGTCCCATCCAGACCCACAAGGTTGCCTCTACAATCTTCTGGAGAGACAACCAGAAAATAGCTGGCCTTGGGAGGGAAATACTCTATTTAATATCCAACCCCCTAATCCTACCCAATACTGGTTGCACTGGAGATCTTGGGGACGCCCAAACTCTTCTGGGGGATCCCAGGAGGTCATCACGCCTTGACCTGCCTAGGGATCAGTCTTCGAAAGGTTGTCACACCTCAACCTGTTCAGGGATCCTCTAGTCCCAGGGGTCTCAGGAGGTCATCATGCCTCAACCTGCCCAGGGACCCAATTCTCAGAAGGCCGTCACGCCTCGACCTGCCTGGGGATTTGATCTCTAGGAGGCTGTCACACCTTAGCCTGCCTGGGGATCTGCACCCTGACCCGGGGACGCCTGGTTCTCAAGTTGCAACAGTTCTGGGCAGGATAAGCTTCAGAAAGACTTACCCCTAAGGAAGTCTGCCTATGGAAACAGAAAGGAAGCCTATTACTTGTGAGACTGTGCCCAGTCTCAGCAATAACTCAGAAGCCCAATGAGAACCCCATTGCCTTTCTGGAGAGGCTAAAAGAGGCACTCCAAAAGTTTACCAACCTGGACTTAGACTCTTACGAGGGACGGGTGATTTTAAAGGACAAATTCCTGTCCCAATGTGCATCAGATATCAGAATTAAGTTACAGCAGCTACAACAGCAGGACCCTGCTGCCTCTTTAGATGAGATGGTCCAGACAGCCACCAATACCTTTTATAACAGAGAACAGGAGAAGGAGGCCAAGTCCCAGGAGGAGGAGAGAAAGAAAGAGACAAAGCATGCCCAGATGCTGGCCACCCTCCAGAGAAGCCCTATGGCAAACCCTGAGTCCTTGAAGGACAAGGCATGAGACAAATTCCTGATCTGTAGACAGGTGGGGCATTGGGCCAAAGAGTGTCCAAACCGTGACAAGTCTCCTAGAATGGCTTGCCACAAATGCCATCAACTGGGACATTAGGCGGCACTCTGCCCTCGGGACCTAAGAGCCTCAAGGTCAAGCACCAAGCCTACTCTCACGATGGTTCAAGAGGACTGAAGTGGCCTGCTCCAGCCAGCCCGCCTGTCACAGATAAGCATCACGGGGCTGGAGCCAAGGGTGCAACTGGATGTGGCAGGTAGGTCTGAGAATTTCTTGGTTGACATAGGGGTTACCTACTCTGTCTTGATTTCCTACTCCGGAGCCTTCTTCTCCCAAACCTGTACCATTTTAGGTGCTACAGGAAAAGCAACTACTAAAAGATTCACCCGAGCACTTCTTTGTTGCTGGGATGGACAAATATTTTCCCACCAGTTTCCGGTGGTCCCTGAGTGTCCTACCCCCTTATTGGGAAGAGATATACTCACTAAACTGGGGACCACCCTTGTGATGGGAAGTTTTTCAGCCCCTAGAGCTCTACAGCTCCTGGCTACTACTACTTACACCTTCAATAGAGAGGGACCAAAAACTATGACCAGGGGATTCCTGGACGAGCCCACCAAGCTAACCGGTCATCATTGTCCTCCGAGATCCCACTTGGTTTCCTAACCGGAAACGATATCCTCTCAAAAGAGAGGCTCAGGAGGGACTACAGCCTTTAATAAATAAATTCCTTGCTTGTGGGCTATTGGTCCCCACCAGTTCTCCATGTAACACCCCAATCCTCTCAGTAAAGAAAAAAGACAGAACCTGGCGAATGGTTCAAGATCTCCAGATCATAAATGAAGCTGTAGTCCCCCTCCATCCCACAGTACCCAATCCCTATGTAATCTTGGGAGAAATCCCACCCAGTGCCAAGTGGTTTACAGTCTTGGATCTCAAAGATGCATTTTTTTGCATACCACTGGCTAAAGAATCCCAATACCTTTTTGCCTTTGAGTGGGAAGCCCCAGGACAAAAACACCAACAGATGACTTGGACAGTATTACCTCAGGGGTTCAGAGATAGCCCCCACCTGTTTGGACAGGCCCTTAGCCTGGATCTCCTAGATCTGGACCTGGGACCTAATGGGAAAATATTACAATACGTAGATGACCTACTAATCTGGTCTCCAGATGAGAAAAATGCCCAACAACATGCAATTCAGGTTCTGAACTTCTTGGCAGAAAGGGGATATAAAGTCTCCCATGCTAAGGCACAGATGATCGAGACAAAGGTCACTTACCTGGGAGTTCAGATTACACACGGGTCCAGGAGGCTGTCCTCTGATTGAGTACAAGGAATCCTCCAGTTGCCCTCCCCCACGACTCGAAAACAATTGCGAGCTTTCCGGGGGCTAATTGGTTATTATAGAATCTGGATACCCAATTATGGTCTAATTGCCCAGCCCTTATATGAAAGCTTAAAGGGACGGAATGATTCAATCCCACTGATGTAGGGAACTCCTCAAAAGAAGGCAGAGGTTACACTAAAACAGGCCTTAACTCAGGTATCTGTCTTGAGGTTGCCAGACACAGAAAAAGCATTCCAACTTTATGTCCATGAAAGAGAGAAAATAGCCTTGGGAGTGTTAACTCAAAGGTTGGGATCTGAGCCCCAGCCTGTAGCTTACTTATCCAAGAGGCTCGATCCAACTACCCAAGGCTGGCCCCCCTGCCTTCGGAATCTTGCAGCTCTCACAATCATGATAGAAGATGCTTTAAAACTCTCCTTTGGGGGCAAACTAGTTTTATCAGCCACCAAGTAAAACAACTCCTAAATGGGAGAGGCCATTTATGGATGTCTGATCAAAGAATCCTCAGATATCAAGTAATGCTGATGGAAAGTCCAGGCCTCACTATATCCCCTTGTGAGATTCTTAACCCAGCCACCCTCCTACCTACCCCCGAGGGCTCTCTCCCCTTTCACTCTTGTCTAGAAACCTTGGACCACTGGACAAAACCCCGAGAGGGATTGTCAAAAGATCCTCTGACCAATCCTGAGGAAATCTAGCACACTGATGGAAGCAGCTTTGTCCTGGATGGAAAAAGAAGAGCTGGGTATGCAGTAGTCTCCAATTTTGAGACCATAGAGGCTAAGCCTCTGCCACCAGGTACTTCAGCCCAATTAGTTGAGCTCATAGCCCTGACTCTAGCTTTAGAGCTGGGAAAAGGAAAAAGAATAGCGATTTACACTGACTCCAAGTATGCCTTTCTGGTGCTACATGCACATACGGCTATTTGGAAAGAAAGGGGCCACTTGACCACCCGAGGGTCCCCAATCAAATATGGTGATCAGATTTTTTGACTCTTAGAGGCAGTCCATCTGCCCACTGAGGTTTCAGTTTCCCACTGCAAAGGACACCAAAAAGGGAACACGGAAGTGGCACGAGGGAACCAAGCAGCTGATCAGGCAGCTAGGAGAGCAGCATTACAGAACTATGACCTAATAGGGATTGCCACCTTAGTTCCACAGACTAATTTGCCAGAAACTCCTTCATATACTGAAGGTGAGACTCTTAAAGCTAAGAGCAAGGGCTTTCAAGATCATATACGGTGGTTCCAAAAGGAGGGACTCCTTTTTCTGCCTGGAAACCTCCAATGGAAGTTGGTTACTCCTTACATGCCACTACTCATTTAGGGGAAAAGGCCCTCCAAAGATTACTAGGAAGGTCCTTCAGAGGAACAGGCCTCCAAACAACTATAAGACAGGTGGTCTCCTCTTGTCCCACTTGTCAATTAAACAACCCCCAAGGAGCTTGAAGACCCCAGCTGGCCCAGCCCGTCCAATGATGTGGGGCCTACCCAGGAGAGGACTGGCAGATGGACTTCACCCAGATGCCAGTTTCTCAAGGGTATAAATACCTGTTAGTTATGATAGATACATTCACAGAATGGATTGAAGGCTTCTCCACCCAGACTGAGAAGGCTGAGGAGGTGGTAAAAAAAACCTGCTCCATGAAATTATTCCAAGATTTGGTCTGCCCGGGTCATTCCAAAGTGACAATGGGACATCATTTACTTCTAAGGTCATCCAAGGAGTCTCAAACGCATTGGGCATTACTTATTATCTCCATTGTGCCCGGAGGCCTCAATCTTCAGGAAAAGTAGAAAGAGCCAATCAATTCTTAAAATCAGCGATAAAAAAGATAACCCAAGAGACCTCCCTGGGATGGAAGGCTTTACCAATAGCTCTCCTCCACACCCATATTGCCCCTAAGGAACAGGTTGGTCTTAGTCCTTATGAGATGCTATATGGGAGACCTTTAGTTTATGTCAATGACCTCTTCCTAGATCCAGAGGTTCAGATCCTCCAGTCTTATACCATGGCCATTGGGCAATTCCAGCAGGATATACGCTTGTGGGGTATGAACCAGGACCCAAAAGATTCTAAAGAGTCACCACTATATGCTCCAGGAACTCAAGTCCTAATTAAAGTCTGGAAAGATGGGTCCCCAAAGGCTCAACTCCAGACCACATGGAAGGGCCCCTACCCTGTAATACTTTCTACTCCCACAGCAGTCAAGGTACCAGGACATGACTCCTGGATTCACTACTCAAGAGTCAAGCCATGGAAGAAAACAGAAGAGGACACTCAATACACCTGTGAGCCCCTAGGAGATCTCAGATACCTATTCAGGACTACCAGTGAGTGTCATTCTAATGAACACCCCCAAAATCTGGTTTCTGGGGATAAGATTTCTCAGGATAACTCTAAAGAGCTAACACAGCTTGACAGTGACTGTACTCCAAATCAGACAGGAGATAGATCTTCTGATCCCTGAACAAGGAGGGACTTGAGCCATCCTGGCGATGTGAATTTAAAATTGACTAATGTCCCTATTAGTCCTTGTTATGCTATATTGATGGTGCTTATGATTATTCCATGTACTGTCAATTGGCTAACCTGTTTTGTCTCTGCCCAGGTCAACCAGCTACAACATGCAGTGCCAGTTCAACAAAGATATAAAACTACAGCCGACCATGGAAAATATCACACAGCCTTGGACACCGCTATAAGGACTCTGAGGATTGAGACTAGCAAGAGGGGGAGGCCCAATACCCCTTGCCATCCCAGTTCAGCAGGAAGTAGCCAGAAAGACCTTGATGCCCCTATTCCCAAAGAATTGGGCTGCCCATCTCTTGAGGGGGGAATGTTAGGTAGGTAGAATAGGAAAAAGGAATCCAAAATGGCAGTGGCTAAAAGACAAGGAAGGTCAAAGGAAGGTCCGAAGACCAAAGTGAAGACTTCAGGCAGAACAAACAGCACTCCTGGCTAAGCCCAATTTGCATAGGGCAGGCCCAGGTGGAGGAAAAAACATATAAAAGGAGGAGCCAAAGCACTTTCTTATGGACTCTCTCTCTCTCTCCTGCGTGTGTGTGCTCTTTCTCTCTCTCTCCTGCTGTCTTCTAAATAAAATAGAACTGTAACACTGATTTGCCTAAGAGCTATATAACGGTTTGTCCAAGACCCGAGAGCTGTGACGCGTCGAGGGCTTTAATGTCCGTTGCTCCAAATCTTTGTTGTGATGAGACAAAGAACCAAGGAACATATACTTGCGTGACAGAAGGAATGATGCTAAAGCTGAAACTCCAATTCTTTGGCCACCTCATGTGAAGAGTTGACTCATAGGAAAAGACTCTGATGCTGGGAGGGATTGGGGGCAGGAGGAGAAGGGGACAACAGAGGATGAGATGGTTGGATGGTATCACTGACTCAATGGACGTAAGTTTGAGTGAATTCCGGGAGTTGGTGATGGACAGGGAGCCCTGGCGTGCTGCGATTCATGGGGTCGCAAAGAGTCGGACACGACTGAGTGACTGAACAGATCTGAACTGAATGACTTATCCAAATCACCAATGTAGCATGTCAAACCTAACATATCTACCCCACAAGAAAAACCTAGTGTTTCCCTTTAATCTAGGATTAATTTTTGTAGTCACCCTGAACTTTCCTCATTTCATGACATATAAAAACCTGTTGTTAAGTCCTATAAATTTTCTCATTGTTTCTGCTTCCTTACTGCTCTTTCCATCACTGGTATCTCTCTATTCAAATCTACTGTGCATACTGCTATTAGATAAATCTTTCTTAATCTCAGCATCAATAACAACGTCAATTGAACATTTAATGATGATCTACTTTGTACAATGAGCAACATCATTATCTTATCAGATTCTCATAACTCTTGGAAGTAGGCACTAAAAATCATCGTTTTTATTGTGGAGAGGAGATAAAAAAAGTTTCAATGAATTTAATTCTGCACAAGGAAATGCACCACAAAAAGAGCAGACTATGTCTTTACATCAAGGTTTATCAGAGGCCCACATCCAGGTGCTGAATCATCCAGTTGTCAAAAGCCATCAAGGGCTCCTCTGCCTGCTTTCTTCATCTGGCACTGTATTCCCTCATCAGTGAATCCCCATTATACCTTCCCAGCTTTCCTTCTCACTGTTCTCGTCCAAACAGCCTACAATTCAACCAGAATCTATACTCAGCATTCCCAACCCTCTCAATTCATTGCAACCTATAAGCTTTGTTTAGACTCTCTCCAGTATAACTCATTTCAGCTTCTACCCATTTTCCAAGACCAACTTCAAAGGCCCCTTCTCTCCATAAAACCCTGCTTTGTTTTGCAGGTTAAGTAGAATCTCTCCATCCCCTGACTCTGTGCAATATTATGCTTATAACCCTTGAGAAATGTCTTATTTTGTGCTTTATATTATTGTCCTTCTGCTCTGCTCTTATTAAACTAGAATGTAAAATCCCTGAGGACATGGACTGATCTTGACCTATCTGGTTGCTACCCTTGTATCAGAACCCCCAGAATTGTATACTAGACAATCAATGAAGAGTCAGTTCAACTGAACTAGATCTTTGGGGTCCAAGGATTCTGAAGCAAATGGGCAATGGGCCTCCCCCCGATTTCATTTTAGCCTTTTTATTCATAAAGCAATTCTTTGATCTTTTAAAAATCTCAATTCTACTATTTTTCAGTATTTCTTTAATCTTAAGGAGACCCCTCCTCAGTGAATCAAGTCACTCTGGTCACAGTTTAAAGGACCGGCACTTTTATTCCAAAGCACTGATGTCTCTCTCTATAAAGCCCAAAATAACCTTGAACTCTCATTCTGCCATTTCCTGTCATGCTCCTTTCCAATACAATTAGTAAATAAAAGGGAAACCATTTTTAAAGTGCTTATCTTTTAGGTTGTTCTCACTTTGATGAAAAAAGACACCGTGGTTTTTTTTTTTTTTTGCTAGTCATTTTGTTGTTGTAAGCCAGAACCCCTGCGGAATTCTACTGAATATAGTTCAGTTGTAGCTTTTTGCAATTTAGCATCATTTATAATCTCTATAAATGATTCTGAATTAAGTATGCAAAGTAAATCAGAAATATTCCTTTAATTTCTCTTATACAATGTTTAAAATATTTTTCCAAACAGTGCAATGCATCTTTTACTAGGGCAGTGGTTTGCCTAAATATAAATGTGGAATTTAAAGATACTCCTATGTGACTCTTTAGATGACCTGGCTCTTGGTGGCACTTTATGTAAACCTACTGTGGTAAATTCAGACCAAGAGTTCAAAACTATTTGTATGGCTTGATGGGCCATTTGGCCAAGCTGTATCATTACTAACAGCCATGTGTAAAACGGGTTATTAGGATGACAATGACTTGCTAGAACTTTTTTTCAGTGGTCAAACAAATGTTACACTTAATATTCCTTTTTGTAACCTCCTTTGAAGTATTGCTTCCCCTTCATAAAAGTTACTTTTCTTAAAGTATTACACAATATATTTTCATTTCCCAATGCTGTTAAGTTATGAATATGATTCATCATTTCTAATCAATGAAATTGTGCTGCAATTTGGCTAAACAACAACTAAAGTTTAATTAAGTTTCAGTCTCTGTGAGAAGAAAATCATCATTCTTATAAGGAAAAGAAAAATTGATCACCTGGGATATTTTAGGAGATTAAAACTTACATAACAATTTGACTGGGTATTGTTTCCTTGATAAGCTATTCCAACATATCAATATAAGAGCATTATACTTTTAATGCTAGGGTTGTATTAATATGCAAAAAGGCGATGCCTAATGTGCTTAAGTGCCTCAGTCTCTTAAACTATTAAATAAGAATATCTGTTTCACCAGCCTGTTTTGAGAATCATAAGTGATATATTAGAACATTTTGTAACAGAGTTCTATAAAGTTATTAATGGCACCTTTTTGTCAACTATTCTGTACAGTGGATGTTCATCACATTTAAACTTACAGACATTAATCTTTTAAAATTTATTTAATTTCTCCTAAAGAGAACTCTACATTTTTTTTTTTTTTTTTTTGCAGGGAGGGGGAGCTGGAAAGAATGAAGAACTATATATTTTTGCATGAAACTTTGCCCCTTATTTACTGATATATTAATATCTAACACTTGTTGAATGACCAATTCCATCAAATATAGATATCAAGCTGCCTAGTAGAAATAATTCATACTACCTGGAGATGTAAATCAAAGCTCACAGGACCCCCACAACACAGGCTTGTAGTCTGACAGGTTCAAGTTCTTGCTCCAGCATTCACTTAAAAGCAGTGTGACACTGGACAAGTTATTTAATTAAGCCTTGAAATGAAGTGAAGTGATGTCATGTCTGACTCTTTGCGACCCCCTGGACTTAATCCATGTAATTCTCCAGGCCAGAATACTGGACTGGATAGCCTTTCCCTTCCCCAGGGGATCTTCCCAACCCAGGGATCAAACCCAGGTCTCCCATATTGCAGGCAGATTCTTTACCAGCTGAGTCACAAGGGAAGCCCAGGAATACTGACTGGAGTGGGTAGCCTAATTAAGCCTTGAGTTGCTTCCTATGCTCAGTCGTGTCCGGCTCTTTGCAGCCCTGTGGACTGTAGGCTCCTCCGTCCATGGGATTTTCCAAGCAAGAAGACTGGAGTGGGTTGCCATTTCCTTCTCCAGGGGATCTTCCCAACCCAGAGATCGAACCTGGGTCTCCCGCAATGTAGGCAGACGTTTTACCGTCTGAGCCACCAAGGAAGTCTAAAAGGGAATCACAGACCTGTTATTGCTCAGTCTCGGGTGGCTGAACACCACTTGTCCCTCTAAGAAATACCAATCCCATAGGATTATAACAAGGATTTGTATAAAATAATTATTTCAGTATATCTAATTATAGCTACTGTACAATTATGAAAAGCAGCATATTTTAACCAAAAGCATGTTGCTTGTTCTCAAAACACATCAGTTGAATACTTGGGGCAGATAGAATATTCTGAAGACTCCCAGAACTATATCTGTAGCCCATCGAAATGTTTAGCTCCAGATCTCTGAATCCAACAGTTATAGACTGTATCTACTTAAATATGTCCTAGACACATCAAACTCTACAATTCATTCTAGAACAATTCACTGTAGACTTAGTTGCTCAGTCGTGTCATACTGCTGTGATCTCATGAACTGTAACCAGCCAGGCCCTTCTGTCCATGGGATTCTCCATGCAAGAATACTGGAATGGGTAGCCATTCCCTTCTCCAGGGGATCTTCCTGACCCAGGGATCAAACCTGGGTCTCCTGCATTGTAGGCAGATTCTTTACCATCTGATTCTTTACACTAGAGAAGCTGTAACTCTCTCTTAAAACCTGCACTTATACCACTAACTTCTGTTTGTGAACAGCTCCACCATTTCCCTCATCTGGCCCAGCTGGAATTACGCAGTCAGCCCTGACTCCACCATCTCACTCACCCTACTGTCAATCCAGTTAGTGGTTATCTGGAAGTGTTCCCATTGTTTAGCTCTTACTGGAAAACAATACCAGGATAAAAAGCAAAGATGTATTTATATATGTACATACCTTAGAAAATATCTTTTAGATACCCTATTTGGAAACATAAGGTAGTTTGATGGAAAAAATAGGAACCATAATGCAGAGTGAGTTAACAGCGTTTCTCTTTCTCTGTTCTGATGAGCAAGCTTTTTTATTTCCTTTGCATTTGGATAAGACTCCTTAATTTAGGAAAGGCAAAATGCCAAATACTCAATAATGAAATAAAGTTTAATAATAGGAAGATATCCATTAAAACAGTGAGTTCTGAATATAATGTAGAACCTAGTGGTAAACATTCCTTAGGATTATTCCAGATGGCTGAAGTTTTAAAGTACTATAAGTAGGAAGAAGAACAGAAGAACTATACAAAAAAGATCTTCATGACCAAGATAATCATGATAGTGTGATCACTCTCCTAGAGGCAGACATCCTGGAATGTGAAGTCAAGTGGGCCTTAGAAAGCATCACTACGAACAAAGCTAGTGGAGGTGACGGAATTTCAGTTGAGCTCTTTCAAATCCTGAAAGATGATGCTGTGAAAGTGCTGCACAGCAAGTTTGGAAAACTCAGCAGTGGCCACAGGACTGGAAAAGGTCAGTTTGCATTCCAATCCCAAAGAAAGGCAATGCCAAAGAAGGCTCAAACTACCGCACAATTGCACTCATCTCACACGCTAGTAAAGTAATGCTCAAAATTCTCCAAGCCAGGCTTCAGCAAGACATGAAGCGTGAACTTCCAGATGTTCAAGCTGGTTTTAGAAAAGGCAGAGGAACCAGAGATCAAATTGCTAACATCCACTGGATCATCAAAAAAGCAAGAGAGTTCCAGAAAAATATCTATTTCTGCTTTATTGACTATGCTAAAGCCTTTGGCTGTGTGGATCACAATCAACTGTGGAACATTCTGAAAGAGATGGGAATACCAGACCACCTGATCTGCCTCTTGAGAAACCTATATGCAGGTCAGGAAGCAGCAGTTAGAACTGGACCTGAAACAACAGACTGGTTCCAAATAGGAAAAGCAGGACATCAAGGCTGTATATTGTCACCCTGCTTATTTAACTTATATACAGAGTACATCATGAGAAATGCTGGGCTGGAAGAAGCACAAGCCAGAATCAAGATTGCTGGGAGAAATATCAATAACCTCAGATATGCAGATGACACCACCCTTATGGCAGAAAGTGAAGAGCAACTAAAAGGCCTCTTGATGAAAGTGAAAGAGGAGAGTGAAAAAGTTGGCTTAAAGCTGAACATTCAGAAAATGAAGATCATGGCATCCGGCCACATCACTTCATGGGAAACAGATGGGATAAGAGTGTCAGACTTTATTTTTCTGGGCTCCAAAATCACTGCATGCCAGGGTCCAGCCCCGGTGGATCCAGGGGTTTCGAAGGGGAGATGGCATCGGCCATCAGGAAACAACAGCTTATTTAAATGTTAAAGATATAGAGAGTGGTTAAATAAGGATAGCTCAGTGAGGAAATTCAGTGGAGAAAAAGAGGCTGAATAATTCAGCCACAAGGTGAGAGAAAGAACGACATGGGGAGACCAAGTTTCAGTGAATAAGGCCCACACTTTATTTTCCAAAGTATTTTTTATACCTTAAGTTATGCATAGAGGATAATGGGGGAAGGGGTAGAGTCATGCAGTAAGCCAGGCTTTCTTCCTGCAAACTTATCATATGCAAAAGTTTAGGTGATTTGCATCATCTTCTGGCCCGGAGGCCTGTTAACATTTTAAGAAACTTATTTTTCTCTAAAGGTGATTATTCTAAAGTCAGGCACCAGCCTCCAAAAGCATTAGATAAAGTTGCATTCCTATAGGCCAAAGGTGTGGTGGGCTACAACAAAGGTTACAAATATTAAAGCTACTACTTACACCAATTATATTAATCAATACACTGCCAGGGACACAGCAGGTAAGGGATATGGAGACTTAGCAGCAAACATGGCCCAACAAGTTAAAAACCCTTCACCAATACAATTTCTAATCAATCTTTTAACTGCTCAAAGGAATCTGTATTCAGTTTAGAACATCTCATGCCTCTCACAGTTGGGAGGCTCTGAACAATCACATGTGGCCAGAAAAACCTATTCAGGCAGGCTAGAGGACTTCCAAAGGAGTTTGTAGGTTGAAACACTGTCACACCCAGAAATTATTAACTGGAGCTGTAAGTTAACTCTTTTTTTCAGAGAGAGGTAGTGGGGGACAGCCCCCCATAAAGTCAGAGGTATAGGTGAGAGCACAAAACAGAAAGTAGGCAGACTCTGGTTTTGGGGGTAGATGCTCAAGAATTTCCAGGGGGACTCCTGAGGCTCGATCCCGCCTTTGCATATGCCGAGCCTCCTCCCTCATGACCTTTGCCACGGGTGGAGCTCCTCAGGCCAGCTCCCGGCAACTGCAGATGGTGACTGCAGCCATGAAATTAAAAGACTCTTACTCCTAGGAAGAAAAGTTATGACCAACCTAGATAGCATATTCAAAAGCAGAGACATTACTTTGCCAGCAAAAGTCCATCTAGTCAAGGCTATGGTTTTTCCAGTGGTCATGTATGGATGTGAGAGTTGGACTGTGAAGAAGGATGAGCGCCGAAGAATTGATGCTTTTGAACTGTGGTGTTGGAGAAGACTCTTGAGAGTCCCTTGGACTGCAAGGAGATCCAACCAGTCCATTCTGAAGATCAGCCCTGGGATTTCTTTGGAAGGAATGATGCTAAAGCTGAAACTCCAGTACTTTGGCCACCTCATGGGAAGAGTTGACTCATTGGAAAAGACTCTGATGCTGGGAGGGATTGGGGGCAAGAGGAGAAGGGGACGACAGAGGATGAGATGGCATCACTGACTTGATGGACATGAATCTGAGTGAACTCTGGGCGTTGGTGATGGACAGGGAGGCCTGGAGTGCTGCGATTCATGGGGTCACAAAGAGTCGGACACAACTGAGCGACTGAACTAAACTGAAGTAGGAAGAATATTTTCACACCACATAGGAGGTCTCTATTCATTAACTTTAAGAAGAGTTACTAAGAGTCTTTTTTGCAATCAGTGCACACTCATGACTTTCTCTATTCTTTTTTAATCACTGACAGTTTTTTGACTCCTTCATGAAAGAACCTATCCTAAGAGGTTTCCTAGGTCTTTTAGCTAACCAAGATATGGTCTTTCATGGGATCTTATATCCATCTTTTTTTCTCTTCAAAATGGTAGCAAACAAACCTGAGCAATGATAAAATTTTATACATATGCTACAGAGGATGAGATGGTTGGATGGCATCACCAACTCGATGGACATGAGTTTGGGTGGACTCTGGGAGTTGGTTATGGACAGGGAGGCCTGGCATGCTGCGGTTCATGGGTCTCAAAGAGTCGGACACAATTGAGCGACTGAACTGAATTATAAATAAAGTAATGGTGTTTTATGAATATACTGAGATGTAGGGAATAAACTCTCCTAAGGTTTTGATTGCCTCACCACTTAATGGAAAGCAGTTTATCTTAATAAATGTTGCTTCTGTTTTTCCAGTAGGTTTGTAAGATATAGCAAAATTTGGAAGAAAGTGAAATGATCAGTGTTCCTTTTTCAATGAAAAACTTCCTTTTCCATGAATGATAAAACATTGGGAACATAGTTTACCACAGTTGATCATCTGAATTTTTGCCAGCTTTTCTTGATATTAAGATGTCACAGCCAGATTCTTTTCACATCCAAGAAGGATACAAATTAAGGTGCTTGCCAGTGAAAGGGACTGAAGCCCTGGCACGTGTGTGAGACTCCTACCCCCCAACTCCCTGCCACTACACACACACAGCTCTTGACAGTCAAAAAGTAACCAAGGGAATCTTCCAGGTATTCTTTGATCCCTAACTTATTCATTATAAACTGGTGAGATTTCATGTTGTGGTAAATATTCTTAGTCTGCCTAATGAAAGGTCTGGGTCCCTGTCATTCTGTTTGCCCCTTCCCTTAAATCCTTCCTTGTTCACATGCAGAATTATGTTTTGGTTCAGCCTAATAAGAAAACTAGTATCCCATTTTTTGAAGATAAACTAAAAAATAAAGGAAACGATATGTTATAAAGTGTCTGAAACTAACTGTATACATTAATTCCAATCTGTAATTGACCATCACGAGGGAATCCATGAATTTGAGTCAAGAGTCTTTTGGGTGAAGTGTATCTGAGAGACTGACAGGGGCCTTGATATATATAGTCAGTCTGGCCTAAGAGAAAATGGGAATTAAACATGCATTATCCCACATGGAGAGTAAGACACAAACTCCAATAAACCCAATCCTTAGTCATACTTGTCTCTAGCAGGTTTTCCCTATAGAATCCCATTCTTGCTAGATTCATGGTAGAAATCAGCCCTGTGGCTGAATCTATAGTGATGTCCCCAAAGATAATTAAATGAGGTTCCAATTAAGGAATCACTTAAATCTGCCTTGGACTCAAATAACATTCATATGGAGTTAAAGAAATATCAACTTTATATCTTAAAACAACATAGGATTATTTACTATTAAAGGTCTAGAAGACTTCAAGGAGAATTAGATCATAATGTCACTCAGTATTTGGTCAGTCTTAAGAGAAGATTTTTTTTCTATAATAATACTAGTGACATTAAAATTATTCAACATCTCTATGTTTAAACCACTTACTACTAGAGTTCCTGGGATTCAGAAGACTTTGGAGGGAGTCTAGAATCTGGACAAAATGATATCAAACTATAATAAAAGGTCTGTAAATTGCTTTGTTGAATGAGGTGATAATGGTAAGAAAGAAAAATCAGAGAGAGAAGGTAAAATGTCACCCAACAGGAAGTTAAAAGATTAGAATTCTAAATAATGTGTGACTTTACCTAAGGTACTTTAATCTTTTTGGACTTTTATTTTTAACTCTTCAATAAGAGGGGATTAGAACTGCTACTTCCAGCAGATGAGGAAAGGCCCCAGAAGAGATCATTCCTCCACTGGCATGAACGAATGTGAGGTAACATATAACCTATATTTGATGTCCGAGATGTTTAAAAAGAATGAGAAAAAGGAAAATCCTCAGATGGGCAGAGAGAAAAGAAAGGTTGAGAGCCAGACTGGCAGCCCTGGAGTCTTAGGAATGGCTGGAGGTGGGTCATTTTCCGCCATCCTGGGACATATTATGAGACCTTGGGCACTTGAGGAGGGGTCATGGGCCTGAAAATTGAATAATTCCTGGTTCCTCTGAAGGCTGAAATTGTAGATAAGCAGGGATTTTGCTGGTGGTTCAGAGGGTAAAGAATTCACCTGAGACCCAGATTCAATCTCAGGGTTGGGTAGATCCCCTGAATAAGGGAATGGCAAACCCACTCCAGTATTCTTGCCTGGAAAATTCAAAGGACAGAGAAATCTGGTGGGCCACAGTTCATGGGGTCCCTAAGAGTCGGACACAACTGTGTAACTAATACACTTAAAATAATCTGGGCTCTATAGCCCATGGCAAAGTCAAGGCAGTTGATCTCTACCCTGGCACTCAATGGAAAAATGTCTTCAGAAACAATTTTCAACTCTAGCTTTTCCTCAGTGGTTTGGAGCACAAATTTATATGAGATATGGTGCAGAAAAATCAGGGCCAGAAATTAATAACAGTGACAACAAAACAGACTTGAAGTGGTACTATCCTAAGTCGGCCTGTAGCAGAAGTACATGTAAAATCGCTGTTAAGGACCCTTCAGCCACCCAGACGTTGTCATCTCTCCAGAGAGAAAAATCAATTTTCCCTCATTGGAAATTCAAATTCACATTCAAAAATTTCAAAACCCGAGGGAAGCAATCAGCAGACGTGAAAACCAGACAATTAACACTCCAGGATCTCAAATTTTAGATTCATAATTTTAACAAGCCTGTGATGAGTAGAATTTTGTTCCCTCCACTCCCTACCACTAATATTCATACATTGAAGTCCTAACTCCCAATACCTCTGAACATGACCTTATTTGGGAATAGTCATAGCAGGTGTAACTAAGATGAGTCCTTCCTATGGACCTAGAGATTGTCATACTGAGAGAAGTCAGTCAGGCAGAGAAGGAAAAATATCATATGACATCTCTTATATGTGGAATCTAAAAAGAAATGATACGTATGAATTTACTTACAAAACAAAAAGAGAATCACAGACTTGGAGATTGAACTTATGGTTTTGGAGGGAGGGTTGGTGGAAGGGATAGTTGGGGAGTTTGGGATGGACACGTATACACTGCTTTATTTAAAATAGGATAGCTGACAAGGACCTATTGTACAGCACATGGAAGTCTCCTCAACGCTGTGTGGTGGCCTGAATGCAAAGGAGTTTGGGGGAGAATGGATACACGTGTATGTATAGCTGAGGCCCTGTGCTGTTCACCTGACACTGTCACAACACTGTTTGTTAATTGCCTATAATCCAACAAAAAATTAAAATTTTTAAATAAATAAAAGCTTCTTTTCTACCTAATAAATTAAAAAAAAAAAGAAAGAAATAAAGAAAAGGCCTTCCTGGAAAGGGTGAGCCCCTAATCCATTAAGACCCGTTTCCTTATAAAAAGACAAAATCTGGACAAAGAGACATACACATAGGGATAAGACCATATGGACATGAATGCAGAAATCCAGGTGATGCTTCTATGAGCCAAGAAATGCAAGAACTTGCCAGCAAACCATGAGCAGCTAGGAGAGAGACCTGGGACCGATCCTCCCCTCGCAGCTCCCAGAAGAAACCAATCCTGCTGACACATTGGTTTTGGACTTCTAGCCTCAAGACTGCTGACAACAAATTTGTGTTGTTTGTGGTACTTTACTACAAGAGCCCTAGGAAACTAATAGAGAGACACCAAGTAAGCAGGTGTAAAATAAAGAGATATGAGAAGGCAAAGATATAAAAATAAAATAAGACATAAAAAACAGGTGATATAAAAAAGAGAAATATAGATAGACCAATTAAAATCTCCATGAACAAGTTAAAAGCCAGACATAACAAAATAAATATCAATATATAAGTGAGATTACTACCCAGAATGCAGCATAGAGAAATAAAGACCTTATAAGTTGAAATAAAGATTAAAAGACACAAAGGATAAAATAATAAGACTGAGTATTAGCCAAAAAGGAGATGTAGGAGGAGGAAATATAGAAAATGGAGAATATCACCTGAAGTAACAAGAATTTCCCAGAGTTGATAGAAAATCTCTCTCCTCCAGGAAGTGCAATAGAGCCCAAGCAGGACAGATAAAAATAAAGTCCCAAGAATATGATTACATGAAACTGTAGGAGATCTAAAGCAGCTTGAAATGTGCTGAAAGACAACTCTCAAAGCTAGAGTTGTATATGCAGGAGACTAAACATTGTGTTTTTGGAGATATAATGTTGAACACAAAATGAAAAAAGCAATAAGGAGCAAAGGAGCTAAAATAATTGCACATATATCTACACTCAAGTATATTTAAAAATTAGGTTGAACCCTACTGATAGTTAAAGAAATGCAAAGAAATAGAGGAAAACAGCAGAATGGGAAAGACTAGAGATCTCTTCAAGAAAATCAGAGATACCAAAGGAACATTTCATGCAAAGATGGGCTCGATAAAGGACAGAAATGGTATGGACCTAACAGAAGCAGAAGATATTAAGAAGAGATGGCAAGAATACACAGAAGAACTGTACAAAAAAGATCTTCACGACCCAGATAATCACGATGGTGTGATCACTGACCTAGAGCCAGACATCCTGGAATGTGAAGTCAAGTGGGCCTTAGAAAGCATCAATATGAACAAAGCTAATGGAGGTGATAGAATTCCAGTTGAGCTATTCCAAATCCTGAAAGATGATGCTGTGAAAGTGCTGCACTCAATATGCCAGCAAATTTGGAAAACTCAGCAGTGGCCACAGGACTGGAAAAGGTCAGTTTGCATTCCAATCCCAAAGAAAGGCAATGCCAGACAATGTTCAAACTACCACACAATTGCACTCATGTCACACGCTAGTAAAGTAATGCTCAAAATTCTCCAAGCCAGGCTTCAACAATACATGAACCATGAACTTCCAGATGTTCAAGCTGGTTTTAGAAAAGGCAGAGGAACCAGAGGTCAAATTGCCAACATCCGCTGGATCATGGAAAAAGCAAGAGAGTTCCAGAAAAACATCTATTTCTGCTTTATTGACTATGCCAAAGCCTTTGACTGTGCAATAAACTGTGGAAAATTCTTCAAGAGATGGGAATACCAGACCACCTGACCTGCCTCTTGAGAAATCTGTATGCAGGTCAGGAAGCAACTGTTAGAACTGGACATGGAACAACAGACTGGTTCCAAATAGGAAAAGGAGTACATCAAGGCTGTATATTGTCACCCTGTTTATTTAACTTATATGCAGAGTACATCATGAGAAACGCTGGACTGGAAGAAACACAAGCTGGAATCAAGATTGCTGGGAGAAATATCAATAACCTCACATATGCAGATGACACTACCCTTATGGCAGAAAGTGAAGAGGAACTCAAAAGCCTCTTGATGAAAGTGAAAGTGGAGAGTGAAAAGTTGGCTTAAAGCTCAACATTCAGAAAACGAAGATCATGGCATCCGGTCCCATCACTTCATGGGAAATAGATGGGGAAACAGTGGAAACAGTGTCAGACTTTATTTTTGGGGGCTCCAAAATCACTGCAGATGGTGACTGCAGCCATGAAATTAAAAGCCGCTTACTCCTTGGAAGGAAAGTTATGACCAACCTAGATAGCATATTCAAAAGCAGAGACATTACTTTGCCAGCAAAGGTCCGTCTAGTAAAGGCTATGGTTTTTCCTGTGGTCATGTATGGATGTGAGAGTTGGACTGTGAAGAAGGATGAGTGCTGAAGAATTGATGCTTTTGAACTGTGGTGTTGGAGAAGACTCTTGAGAGTCCCTTGGACTGCAAGGAGATCCAACCAGTGCATTCTGAAGGAGATCAGCCCTGGGATTTCTTTGGAAGGAATGATGCTAAAGCTGAAACTCCAGTACTTTGGCCACCTCATGCAAAGAGTTGACTCATTAGAAAAGACTCTGATGCTGGGAGGGATTGGGGGAAGGAGGAGAAGGGGACGACAGAGGATGAGATGGCTGGATGACATCACTGACTCGATGGACGTGAGTCCCAGTGAACTCCAGGAGTTGGTGATGGACGGGGAGGCCTGGTGTGCTGCGATTCATGGGGTCGCAAAGAGTCGGACACGACTGAGCGACTGATCTGATCTGAACAATAGTGACTAATTTAGAAGATGTTAAAAGCCAAATGGAAATATGTATGCAATTATCAAAACTGAATGTACTCTTAACATGTGCGTATTTTATGTATAGGCCAGAAGCTGATTTTTTTAAACAAATACAACTAAAATGCTACATTATAACAAATTAGAAAAAGAGCATAGATTACATTTAAACTTTTCTAATACACTGTTTTGGAGGAGGAGAAGAAAAATGGTTAACTTTAGATTGATATCAACATTAATAAAAACAGCATTTTGAACATTTAAAGGCAGGATGAAAAGAATGGAAGCTCTGAGGACACAGGGAAAGTCTGTTCTTCTTCCTTTGTTATGACTTTAAAAATATAACACAGGCACAGAAATCAAGCAGTAGTACCAGTCACGAGGAGTCAACCTAATGATCCCAGAAAGCTTTTATTAAAAGTTTATTTAAATAAAAACAGAGAGAGAGAGAGAGATTGGCTGTGCAGGCCCTTGAGGATATGTCTTCAGGTCAGATTTTGAGGAATTTTTTTTTTCCCCCACATTAATGAACACAGAAAATAATGAGATGCAGTAAGGCTGGAATGGGGACATGGGAGCAGATGTTCATATTAAAACCTATTCAGACTTGGGAGAAATGTATAGTATCCTGTGGACAAAATGAGTTATAGATCACAGTTCAGAGATGAATGATTGCAAGACTTTTAGAGAAGTGGAGAACCTTTGTAAATTTCTAGGTCAGGCACTTTATTTAATAGATGAAGACACTGGGGTCTAAAGAGGCTAGTAATTCATGCTACAACATTTGTATTCCTGAACAATCAACTGCTACTATATCCTTTCTTCCAAGAGTAATTGCATTTTTCACACCAGAGACAAAGATTTATATAACACCTTGGGAAATGCCTTTAAAAATGTGCTATTCAGGACAGTTATTTCAGTTAAGGTAGCTAATTGGGTACTTAAAGTAGTTAGTGTATTTGCATGCTTAATTAACTATAATTTATTTAAAAGTGCTCCAATATCAAATTGCTGTGGAATGCATTTGAAGCTAAAATTATTCTTTTGAAAAGTTTTATTCCTCTCCATTTCTTTTGCAATATTAGGCAAAACTAAAATTTTATTGTGTTAAAGGAAAATCATCAAGTGGAACTAAAAACACAAAATGAAAAAAAAAAAAAATGAGCAGGGATAAGATGTTGAAACTAAATAAAAACAGATCATTAAAGACTCATTCAAGGATTACAAGAAAAACAATTTAACCCAAGCAAGAATAAATTGCAAATAAAATAGCAGTAGTAGTATGGTGTTACAGAAAGTACTACAAACTAAGTTAAACTACTTGGATTTTAGTAGTAGTTTTGATCATTGACAACTCCTTAGTGTCTCTTGACCTCACTATTCTCATTTGCATGATGGGTTTATGTGGTTATCTTTAAATACAAAAATTCCAAAGGACCAGATTTGATTAAGTAAAAGCACTTTACCTTGGGGCCAGCTTTATCACCTGATAGATCTGGATTTTCATGCAATCAATTCAAACAGCCTGTGTATCCACCCTTGGTTTGTGGTTTTGTTGGTGGTGGTGGTTTATGGTAGCAAGTGCTTATTGCTAAATACCTAAAATATTTTCTGTGGATATAGAGATTACAATCAGAAGGTATACGCAGCTTCAAATGACACATTGTTACCCTCTTGTTTAATACAACTTGATGGGAAGAGCCAACTCATTAGAAAAGATCCTGATGATGGGCAGGAGAAGAAGGGGTAACAGAGGATGAGATAGTTCGATGGCATCACTGATTCAATAGACAAGTTTGAGAAAACTCCAGGAGACAGTGAAGGACAGGGAAGCCTGGTATGTTGCAGTCCATGGAGTCACAAAGAGTTGGATATGACTTAGTGACTGAACAACAACAAGTGGAGCTGTTTTGGTCCTCTCTGCCTAGATCCTTAATATCTCTGGAATTCTTCCTCTTCTCTCCATTCTTATTCTCAGTGTCTTAGGTCTGACTCAGTTTGTTGTTACTTATCTGGAGGCAAGAGCCTCCTAATTAGTCTTGCTTTCTTTGCCAATCCATTTACCGCAACACTCTTAAAAGCATCATGAGAACATGTACATGAGACTGTGTTAAAAAATAATCTTCAACTGTCGCCCAACATTTTTAAATGAAGTCCACAATTCTCAGGATGATATCCCAGGTCCTTACAGATCTGATCCACACCTCTCTTTGCAGAGTCAGCTCTTCTCCCATTTCAACAACATCCAGTGACTTTATTGCCACACCCCTAAATTTGCCCTCTGCTGTTCTCTCCAACCAGTAAGTCCCTGTCCTTTGCACTCTGCATACTCCTTTTCTGCTTGCTTCATTCCTAAGCTTTGCCAAATTCCCTCCCTGTCATTTAGATACAGTGACCAGAACACTGTGTGGATAATTATTGAAACCTATCCCACTGTATTATAATTGTTTACTTTTAAAAAATTACCATTAGAAATGGGGAAATTAAAACATTGTTCTTCTGTTCTTTTTGAAATCACCTGTGTTTCTTGTGCTTACAACATGTTTTATCTGAGAGTAGAAGGTCTACAAATAATAATATAGTGATTGAATATATATCCTCTTTTATACTTTGTCGCAAAGAACAAATAGCTTCTCCTCAAATATAAAACCCTACATGCAGAATTCTAAAACATTAAATTCTTATACTTTTTCTGAAACTTGGAAAATTCCAAATTACTTATTTATGAATATTGGGTGCATTTGAGTTAGACAAAGAAAAAAATATCTGACATTTGGATGGAGAGTATATTTCCTGTAAACAGAGCTTTTCATAAGAACTAAATGACATGTCTTAAAAACTGATGACAAATGGAAATTTGTCAGTAACTATTATTAATGTATAGTTTTATTAACAGCTGTGTTTTTGTTTATTGTTAAATGTAACAATATATATAAAGGAAAAAAGTGTTAGTTTTAAGTAACAGGTGGAGAACTGAGCCGGAAGTTTTAAGATCAAGAACAGGAGTATATATGATGTAAGATATCAATTGTTCTGTGCATTATTATTATTGTTGACACTGAGTTACATGCTTTTGTGACTCTAGTTAGACTTTCCAGCAATGTTAGGCATCAGTACTATTACATATTATATACCTAACACTATTCTCAATGTCTTGCACACAAACTCAGTTATTCTTAATGATACCCTATAGGGTAAATAAAATGATCTTTCCCACTTTATGTAAGAGGGAACTGAGGCACAAATGGGTTAGGTAAGTGCTGAAAGCCACGTAGCTAGTTAAGGACAGAGCCAGCAGTGGACTCAGCACCTTCTAGCTTCAGGTGTTCTCCAATACACTACTCTTAAATTTAAGGAAGTTGAAGAGTATCCACTTCATGAAGCTGTTGCCAAGATTAAGGTTAATACCTGTAGTAGACTATATTCTTGGTGCCAATTCTTCACTTTTCCCCATCTTCATGCCCTTTGTCATGTGATGACTTTCAGTTTCTTCCACTAAAAGAACAAGTTACTTCTCTACCTGGTGATTTGGGTCCTACAACCTGCTTTGGTAAATAGAACTGGGTAAAGATGATGGTGTGCCCATCAGTGTTCTTGTACTTTCCATCACCATGGAAGGAACATAACTAGGGTAGCCCCTGGTCCCAGGAAAAAGATGAGACATGTGACGCAGCCCCCCAGGTGCACCAGCCTAGATCAACCAACTCCAGCTGTTCTTCAGATGTATGAGCTAAATAAAATGCCTCCTTTTGTACACCTGAGATTTTGTCATTCTGTTAACTACAAAACCCATCAAAATATACACTGGCAGTCTGTGTTAGGACTCAGGGCTTTCACTGCTGGCTGCGTGCATACTAAGTTGCTTTAGCTGTGTCCGACTCTCTGCAACCTCATGGTCTGTAGCCCACAGGCTCCTCTGTCCGTGGGATTCTCCAGGCAAGAACACTGGAGTGGGTTGCCATGCCCTCCTCCAGGGAAGCTACCTGACCCAGGGATCAACACTGCATCTCTTATATCTTCTGAACTGGCAGGCAGGTTCTTTACCACCAGTGCCACCCGGGAAGCCCAGGGGCCCAGGTTCAATACCTCGTCAGGGAACTAGGACTTCACATGTCATGCAGTGTGGCCAAACTAAGAGAGTTTAAACTTCACCTAGGCCGAGGCTGGAATATGGAGCTTTCTATAGAGATTATATATCGTACTCTCTCTCTTTGTACTCATAGTTCTGTTTTAAACAAATAACTCCCTAAGAATACATAATTAAATTTCCTTTTTAATTTTATGAGGTAAGAGCACACAGGGTATAGCATGAGACTATAAACACTATAAACACTTTATAAATTCTTTTAATGCTCAGCTCCTCCAACAGTACCCTAAGTAGGGGTTCAACAGATATCTGATCAAAGGACTATTTGTTTCTTCCTTTCTAGTGGAATTTTTCCAGGCTGAGCTACCATATTTGGCAGTAATAAGATAGGACAGGAACTTTGGAAACTGTTTAGTCATGTATTGCTTCACTATCTACAATTTCTACAAGAAAACCTTTTATGTTAAATCTATTACAATGAGTATGTTTTAGAATTAAGCCCTATGCAATAATTAAAGATCCCAAAGATCCCCAACTTCAGGGTTTTAATTTGTTACTGAAATAGTAACTGGTTGTAAAGAAGTAAAAAGCACTACAAGATGAGTGTATCATAGTGGCACTAGTTACAAAGAAAACAGACAATGCCTCTTAGCCTGTGCAAATTAAGAAAATCAAATTTGGGACTTTCCTGGTTGTCCAGTGGCCGAGACTCTGAGCTCCCAATGCAGGGGGCCCAGTTCAGTCCCTAGTCGGGGAACTAGATCTTACATGATGCACCTAAGAGTTGGCATGCAACAATAAAGATCCCATGTGCTACAATACTAAGACCCAGTGTAGCCAAATAATTTTTTTTTAAAGAAAACCGAACTTTTCCCCAACCATCCATTCAGCATTCCTCATAAACACTAATGAAAGTATGAACTACATCTACTAGACTGTATCTACTATGACTAAATCAAGAAGAAATTCTGCAAGCAGTAATCGGATGCTCCATGTCCCCTGCTTCACCATTTCTAACTAGAGCAGCCAGAGGCATTATTCTGCCCAGGCCCTTTGAGACTCCTGGAAGCCCCACCCTCCCTAGGTCCTGACTCTGAGCACTCTCTGGGTCTTTGGTTTGTATGTCCAGTTTCCAGTCTCAAGACCCACACTCATCCCTACCCATTTCAGCCTGCCCTGGGCCTCTGGTTCTTCATGACTATTGAATCCCACTAAATACCCATCAATTAGTAAAGAGAAAAAGTAAACCTTATTTCTTTTCCTTTGGTGTCCCAAATTTCCTTCTTTTATTTTTATTCCAGCAAAAGATGCTAAATAAAATGGTCTTTTCTGTTAGTTGGAGAAGGCAATGGCAACCCACTCCAGTACTCTTGCCTGGAAAATCCCATGGAGGCAGGAGCCTGGTAGGCTGCAGTCCATGGGGTAACTAAGAGTCGGACACGACTGAACAACTTCACTTTCACTTTTCACTTTCATGCATTGGAGAAGGAAATGCAACCCACTCCAGTGTTCTTGCCTAGAGAATCCCAGGGACTGGGGAGACTGGTGGGCTGCCATCTCTGGGGTCGCACAGAGTTGGACACAACTGAAGCGACTTAGCAGCAGTAGCAGCAGTTTCTGTTAGTAGAAGACACCAGCCAACACTGCAGCACACATTCTAATAATGGTTATCGGTTTATATATTTAATGATTCCCCCTCACCTTTACACACACACACTACAGGCTAATGAATCTCTACAACGATCTTGTGTTACAGAAGTGATGTGAGCCGCTCTGGCCGAGAGACAAAAGAGTGGATACTATCGGGGGTACCTTTATATCCTTCCCTAAACCTGTTAAAGTGTTATATATAAGACTTTAAAAACTTTACAAGGGTTACTTATTTTACATGCTTGTTGCTGATCTTTGTTGCCTCCTCCTAAATTGAAGATTTGCCTTACAAGGTGAATCACACAAAAAGTGAAGTTAAGAGTTGCTGCTGGGCACGGCCAAGTGTAAAGCCTATAAAACCAAGAAATTAGTACTACTCAAAGTTCTTACAAATATCAGTATTTTCATTACCCTACTCAACTATTTAATAAAAAGGTAAAATTTGAGAGAAATAATTTGTATTTTTCTAACTTTATATATTTATTGGAGTACAGATGATTAACAAGTTTGTGATAGTTTCAGATTGACAGCAAAGGGACTCAGTCATGCATATACATGTATCCATTCTCTCCCAAACATTTTAATTAAATACATTAAATATGTTAACTAAGAACAAATTATAAAAGATCTATTTCTTTCTGGATTATTCTTTCTGTTTCCTTCTCCCCTCCACTTTAAGATGCTCATGTCTCTATAGCTACTTATGTAATATGCATTTATAAAGTGCTTGAATATTTTAAAAGTCATTATTAAGTTACTTAAGGAATTCAACAGGAATTTTAAAAGATACATACAAAAATATTTTCTCCTAGGCAAACAATGTAAGAATTTAGTTTTCTTTAAATATTTCAATAGGCATTCATAATTAGGGGTATTTCCTGATTTCTATCCTAAAGGAGACCATCTTTTAAATGAGGAGAACTTGTGAGATTGAAGGATCTGGAATCAAATAAAAGTTACAGTAGAATTTGGTTACATAAAATAGTTTCCTGCAAATATGAACAAGAAACAAGAAATATCTCCTCATATTTCTAGTGTTAAGTTTCTGTTGCTTTTTAAAGTAAGTTATTTATAGATTGTATGGTTTATATGGGAAGTAATAAAAGCAAGTGATGCTTCTTCAAAATGAAAAGGTAGACTCAAGTCATGTTTTTATTTGTTGAGAAATATACTCTATTTATTGGAGAAGGAAACGGCGGCCAACTCCAGTATTCTTGCCTAGAGAATTCCATTGACAGAGGAGCCTGGTGGGCTACCGTCCATGCAGTCACAAAGAGTTGGACATGACTGAGTGACTATCGCTTCACTTCACAAACTCTATCTACACTACAGGATAACTTCCCTGGTGGCATTACTGGTAAAGAATTCACCTGCCAGTGCAGAAGACATGAGAGACATGGGTTTGATCCCTAGGTCAGGTAGATTCCCCTGGAGGAGTAACTGGCAACCCACTCCAGTATTATTTCCTGAGAATCCCATGGATAGAGAAGCCTGGTGAGCTACAGTCCTTAAGGTTACAAAGAGTTGGACACAATTGAGCACACATACACATGCTATAGTATACAAGTCGACTGAGTTATCTGTTGGTGGAGCGTGTATCACCCAGAAAAAATCAGCAAGTTCTATATGTTAAAGAAATATCATCAAGCAGCCACTAAGAGGAGGTGTTTTAGGCAGAAGTCTAGTATGGACCCCAATATCCCTGCCTCTTGATGTAACAACTGCATATTCCCATTCTCTACAGTGTTCCAAAAAAACATCTATTTCTGCTTTATTGACTATGCCAAAGCCTTTGACTGTGTGGATCACAATCAACTGTGGAAAATTCTGAAAGAGATGTGAATACCAGACCACCTGACCTGCCTCTTGAGGAACCTATATGCAGGTCAGGAAGAAACAGAACTGGACATGGAACAACAGGTTCCAAATAGGGAAAGGAGTACGTCAAGGCTGTATATTGTCACCCTGATTATTTAACTTATATGCAGAGTACATCATGAGAAACGCTGGACTGGAAGAAGCACAAGCTGGAATCAAGACTGCCGGGAGAAATATCAATCACCTCAGATATGCAGATGACACCACCCTTATGGCAGAAAGTGAAGAGGAACTCAAAAGGCTCTTGATGAAAGTGAAAGTGGAGAGTGAAAAAGTTGACTTAAAGCTCAACATTCAGAAAACGAAGATCATGGCATCCGGTCCCATCACTTCATGACAAATAGATGGGGAAACAGTGGAAACAGTGTCAGACTTTATTTTTGGGGGCTCCAAAATCACTGCAGATGGTGACTGCAGCCATGAAATTAAAAGACGCTTACTCCTTGGAAGGAAGGTTATGACCAACCTAGATAGCATATTCAAAAGCAGAGACATTACTTTGCCAATAAAGGTCCATCTAGTCAAGGCTATGGTTTTTCCAGTAGTCATGTATGGATGTTAGAGTTGCACTGTAAAGAAATATGAGTGCCGAAGAATTGATGCTTTTGAACTGTGGTGTTGGAGAAGACTCTTGAGAGTCCCTTGGACTGTAAGGAGATTCTACCAGTCCATCCTAAAGGAGATCAGTCCTGGGTGTTCTTTGGTAGGACTGATGTTGAAGCTGAAACTCCAATACTTTGGCCATGTGATGCAAAGAGTTGACTCATTTGAAAAGACTCTGATGCTGGGAAAGATTGAGGGTAGGAGGAGAAGGAGACAACAGAGGATGAGATGGCTGGATGGCATCACCGACTCAACGGACATGGGTTTGGGTAGACTCCAGGAGTTGGTGATGGACAGGGAGGCCTGGCGTGCTGCGGTTCATGTAGTTGCAAAGAGTCGGACACGACTGAGCAACTAAACTGAACACTGTTGATGGCACATGAATACAGAGTTTACTCCTGTTATTAGGTTTTTTATAAGACAAGGCTAAAGGGATTCTGAATATATAAATAGGGCCCCAAAGCAGTTGATTCTGGAGTTTATCAAAGGAAGATTATCCTGAGTTGATCTGACATAGTTCAGCCTTTAAAAAGAAAATTCTGCTATATGCAGCATCAATGAACCCTGAGGACATTATGCTAAGTGAAACAAGTCACAAAAGGACAATATAACATGAGTCATTCATATGGAGTATTAGAAATAGTTAATTTCATGGAAGCAGAGAGCAGACTAGCTGTTGTCAGGGGCAAGGGATACAGGAAAATGCAGAGTTGGAATCAATGGGAATAAAGGTTCTGCATGATGAGCAAGTTCTAGAAATCTGCTGTATAACACTGTGTCTGCAGTCAACATGATTGCACTACACACTTATAATGTTAAGAGGGTACATCTCATGTTAAGTGTTCTCACCACAATAACATACATTTTTTTTTAAAAAAAGTTCTTTCTTTCTGAGGCCCCAGATTAGTGTCTTAGAGTGGGCAAGCACTGGAGAAATTAAAAAAAAAAAAAAAAATGTCTCTAAGGCTCAAATAGAATAGCTTCAGATGAGCACTATAACATGCAATGGATTGTGTATTAATTTGTTAACTATAGGTTTAAAGGGGAGATGACATTTTAATCTGGGAATTGTGTATGAGTAGGATAACAGGATACAAAATCCAATCATACTCACTTTCACACTCTGAGTATAAGAAGAATGATAAAAAGGAAATGAGCTTTTCTATTTATCAATATTAGTTTTTCCTAAAATATGTCTATAGCTCATCTGTCTCAGAATTACCTGTAGTGTGTGACTTTAAATCTACAAATCTAATCCCATGGCTAGTAAATCAAGATCTCTAGAGGCCTACGTTTTATTTTGTTTTGGATTCTCAAATACCAAACAGGATCTATTAAGATGCAGAGTTAGAGAACAACTCAGATACCCACTTCCAGATGGAGTAAGTCTTTCTGGGAGAGGGTTAAGTTTGCAGAAAGATGACAGGGACCAGGACTAGGACTTTTCAAAGAGTCCAGACCAAGAGCATCATATGCTTTTCGGTAGGTCTTCTTCCCAGGGAATTCTGAGGTCTGGAAAGGAGTAATTACGAACACCCAGACTTTAATTTAGAAAGAACATGTTATTTGGAAAACAAATATAGATATACCTTGGAGATATTGTGGATTCTCTGCCAGGCCACCTCTGTAAAGCAAATATCACAATAAAGCAGGTCACACAAAATTTTTGGCTTCCCAGTGCATATAAAAATTAAGTTTATGCTATACTGTAGTCTATGAAGTGTGCAAAAGCATTATGTCTAAAAAACAATGTACATATTTTTAAAAGTAATCTATTGCTAAAAAATACTAATCATCTGACAATGTCAGGTTGCTCCGAATCTTCAATTTGTGAAAAAACAAACAAACAAACAAAATCCCCACTGTATTTGTGATGTGCAATAAAATAAGACACAATAAAATGAGGTATGCCTGTATCCTTTATTCCCTTTAACAGGTCACAATGACACAAAGCCTCTTATACATCGGAGTTAGAAAAAAGATCTATATATATCTTCAACACAACAAAAGCCTTCTCTTCCCCTGACCAGATGGTTTCTCATTCTAATGGAGGCAGAGCAGGAAAGGAGAAAGGTTAGAGGCAATCATTTTGTGACAATTTATAGAATTATAAAACTGGGTTTGAGTCCTTTCACCAGGACCCAAATGCTATCATATTTAACATGTCAATAGATTTCTAAACTTGTGTCTCCCAACTCTTTGAAATTCAATGCCAAATTTCCAGCTGTCTGATATACCCAATACAAAATCCTCTCTTTCCCTTTTCTCCTCCTGTATTATTTATTTCAATAATCTGTGCCCAGCTTCCTCCCTACTTGATGTCAGAGAAGGTGCATAAAAGGTGTCCCAGACTCATTAGTTATCCAAGAAATGCAGATTAAAATTGTCAGAAAGTAAAAGCACTAACTCAAGTGGCTAATTCTATTGTAAAGAATTTATAGAGAAACTGGAACCCTCATACAGTACTAATAGGAATGTAAAATGATACAATCACATTGGAACATCGATGGTTTCCTACAAAGTGAAGCATACACTTACTCTATGACACAGCAATCACACTTTTAGTTATTCACCCAGAAAAACGTAGCCAATAGATTTGTGCAAGAATGTTCAAGCAACTTTATTCAAAATAACCAAACCTAGAAATAACCCACAAGTCATGAACAGATTTAGAAAAATGAACCTGTTTTATACTTTATAATAAAATACTATTCAACAACAAAATACAGATACATAAAACAGCATAAATGAATTTCAAAAACATTATATTGAGCAAAGAAAGTCAGATACAAATCACTGTATGATGATTCTCCGATTCCCCTTATAAAAAGTTTAAGAACAGAAAAAAGTTATCTATGTTATTAGAAAGGGGGATACTTTGAGTTGATGAAAATATTGTACATCTTTATAGGGCTATAGGTTACGTGGCTATAGATGTTTATCAACACTCACTGAAGTATTTAAGATATATACATTTCACTGTACATGGATTTTACCTCAAAAAAAGTGCTATTAAAATTTATGGCATTTTTTTTTTTTTGGTCATTCTTGTAGAATATACAAGAGCAGGAAAGAGTAAATTGTTCTTTGAATTTCATACAGAAAGCATTTTTTTCCCCATTTAGGAGGTCATCATGTTGCATACTTAGAAATCACAAATTCTATGTACATGTTCGATATCAAGCACTTTATTCCTATTTCTTTAGGACTGATAATATTTACCAACCTAGAGTCATTTCTCTTCTTTGTCCTTGAAAGCTCCTATTTTTAACTGCTGGTTTCTAAGTTCACCAGGGTCCATTAGAGACAGATTGAAGAAGCAGAAAAAGAATAAAGCACCAGGTATAGGAAAGAAAATAAAATGTGCTGACAGTCTATTATTTTATCCTTGGAACTAACACTGCTTGCAGTAGTACCTTATGTCAAACAATCTATCAGCTATCAAGCACTAAGTCCTGAACCTTAGAAATAAGAAATACCAAACATGGGGTTGACTAATTGCAGTGGCAGCACCTGAGGACATAAATATCCCACGGCAGAACTTGAAACGAGACTGGTTCCTCATGTATCCCCTCCAGATAGATGAGGATTCAGCTGCAGTGAAATGCTGGTCAGAGTTAATGAAGAGTTGTCAATGCTGGGAAATGTTGAGTTTGAATTTACAGTTGACTGAATCTGGCATATCATAAGCCAATCAGTATGAAAGCCAAGTACAAACAAAATACCTGGTAATTAGTGATGGCCAGTTCAACATGGATCACACTCAAAATTTTGTCACCATCTGTCATTTGCTTGAAAAGCTATTAAAACTATAAGATCTGGATTATTACTACCTATCATTTTTCATTCCATGTGCTACCACATCTCTGTTGCAATTTCTTCAACCATGTTAGATAGCACTTATTAAAAAGAAACTTATTTCCCTTCTCCAAATAAATTATAGTCAGAAGCTTGTATGTTTTAATTTCTTGGACAAAAACATTTCAGTGCACCTTAAATGGGTGTTTACTTAAATAATAAGTGATGAAAGGAAGTGGGAAATATTTTGAATTCAATAATATAACATAATTCTGGGACACCACAAAAAACCCACACTGAATTCAGCTCAAAATGCATAGGAGTATAATTTCAAAATCCCCTCAAAGCATCCTTTGATGCTGCAAGTATCTTATACTGACTAAAAACTTTAACATTCCTCCAGGGTACCATGCAGTTTTGGATAAATAAAAACTTGAAATTGGCTCATGTAAGTTCAGATCAGAGTTTGCTGCAAGAAGAGTTGTTCAAAAACTTTCAGCAAAATTGTTCACTTCTCAGAGTGTTTTGGATTTTGGACTTACAACCCGGGCTGGAGCTTTATATTTGGCTTTCACACAAATCGACTTGCACTGTTAAGTTCTCATTAACTCTGATCATCATTTTCTTGCAGCTGAATCCTGATCTACCTGGACACAGTACTTGAAAAAGTAGCCTTGTTTCAGGTTGTACTAAGCTATGAATTTTCATTTCTGTGGTCTGAGGAAACAGAAGAAATGCACCGAAACCTGCAATGGAGGTGAACAAGAAAACCCTTATACAGCGGGTTCCAAATGTTCCAAATTTAGTCTACAATCGATTTCAACATGCAAGGAGCTTCAGGGACTCCTACCCTCTTGTTTGCTAGTATTCTCTCAGCAGTCCCTCTTAAAAAGAGAAAAAAAGTTTTGTTCAAATGAAAGAATAGACTGTTGTCTTCTATAAGTCATATGTGGCCATATACAACTTCCCATGCATTCATTCATCAAAATTTTACTGAGCACTCAATATGTGTCAGAAACTGCTAGAACAAGGGATACGGCCACGAATGAGGCAGCCAAGTACCCTGGGCCCCCAGAGTTGACATTCTCAGTAGGTGGAGCAGTGGCAAGGAATGAATGGAAAACAAACAGCAAGTAGATCACTACAGAGCATGATAAGAAGGAAAGGTCATAAGGAGGTTGGAGAGAACTGAGTATAGGGTAGACTTCAGATAAATGGGGCAGGTCTCAGATATGAAAGAGAAAAAACAGGTGCCAAGCCAGGAGTCTAGTTTTCCAAAAAAGAAGGAATTACAAGCATAAAGATTGAAGTATGAAAGAGTTTGGTAAATTTCAAGGCCAGAAAGGAGGGGCGGCACACCTAGATAATAGTAATACAACCAATGAGGTAGCAAGAGTCAGACATGGTCACACAGCCTTGTAGCCTACGTATTTCACTGTAGGTACAATAAGGAAGTAAAATATCTTATGCAGGAGGGTTCTATAAATTTATATATATGACCTAGAGCCAGAAATCTTGGAATGTGAAGTCAAGTGGGCCTTAGAAAGCATCATTACGAACAAAGCTAGTAGAGGTGATGGAATTCCAGCTGAGCTATTTCAAATCCTGAAAGACAATGCTGTGAAAGTGCTGCACTCAATATGCCAGCAACTTTGGAAAACTCAGCAGTGGCCACAGGACTGGAAAAGGTCAGTTTTCATTCCAATCCCAAAGAAAGGCAAAGCCAAATAATGCTCAAACTACTGCACAATTGCGCTCATCTCACATGCTAGTAAAGTAATGCTCAAAATTTTCCAAGCCAGGCTTCAGCAATACGTGAACCAAGAACTTCCTGATGTTCAAGCTGGTTTTAGAAAAGGCAGAGGAATCAGAGATCAAATTGCCAACATCTGCTGGATCATGGAAAAAGCAAGAGAGTTCCAGAAAAACATCTATTTCTGATTTATTGACTATGCCAAAGCCTTTGACTGTGTGGATCACAATAAACTGTGGAAAATTCTGAAAGAGATGGGAACACTGGATCACCTGACCTGCCTCTTGAGAAACCTGTATGCAGGTCAGGAAGCAACAGTTAGAACTGGACATGGAACAACAGACTGGTTCCAAATAGGAAAAGGAGTACGTCAAGGCTGTATATTGTCACTCTGCTTATTTAATTTATATGCAGAGTACATCATGAGAAACGCTGGGCTGGAGGAAGGACAAGCTGGAATCAAGATTACTGGGAGAAATATCAGTAACCTCAGATATGCAGATGACATCATCCTCATGGCAGAAAGTGAAGAAGAACTAAAGAGCCGCTTGATTAAAGGGAAAGAGGAGAGTGAAAAAGTTGGCTTAAAGCTCAACATTCAGAAAACGAAGATCACGGCATCTGGTCTCATCACTTCATAGCAAATAGATGGGGAAACAGTGGACACAGTGGATGACTTTAATTTTGGGGGGCTCCAAAATCACTGCAGATGGTGATTGCAGCCATGAAATTAAAAGACGCTTACTCCTTGGAAGGAAAGTTATGACCCATCTAGACAGCATATTGAAAAGCAGAGACATTACTTTGCCAACAAAGGTCCGTCTAGTCAAGGCTATGGTTTTTCCAGTGGTCATGTATGGATGTGAGAGTTGGACTGTGAAGAAGGCTGAGCGCCGAAGAATTGATGCTTTTGGACTGTGGTGTTGGAGAAGACTCTTGAGAGTCCCTTGGACTGTAAGGAGATCCAACCAGTCCATTCTGAAGATCAGCCCTGGGATTTCTTTGGAAGGAATGATGCTAAAGCTGAAACTCCAGTACTTTGGCCACGTCATGCGAAGAGTTGACTCATTGGAAAAGACTCTGATGCTGGGAGGGATTGGGGGCAGGAGGAGAAGGGGACGACAGAGGATGAGATGGCTGGATGGCATCACTGACTCGATGGACGTGAGTCTGAGTGAACTCTGGGAGTTGGTGATGGACAGGGAGGCCTGGCGTGCTGCGATTCATGGGGTCGAAAAGAGTCGGACATGACTGAGCGACTGAACTGAAATGATATATATATATATTTTAAAAGTCACTATGATTTCTGTATGGATATTGCATCATTAGAGATCACAAAGAATAAAAAAAACATGTTAGACTCGTAGCAGTTTAGGGGAAAGATGGTGGTGTTTCTGGCTAAAGTGGGATAGCAGAGGGGAAACGTGCAAAGCAATGGCACAGCTTGCTCAGAGTAGGTGTAGGTGGGAAAACAGAGATACATTGGTAGGCTGAAGTATAGAATAAGCCACTCAAGGGAGCAATCTGGTCTAGAGACAAGTTTGTGAACCACAAGCACAGACACACAAAAAATACAAAAGCTATAGGACAGGAGGACATGACACTGAAAGAGAGACTATAAAGAGCCTAGAGTAATGCCCAAGGGCCCTATAATACTTAAAAGTTTCAGTTGAGGGAAAGAAGCTAGCAGAGATACTAAGATGAAGGTACAGAGAAAAAGGAGAAAATATGGAAGTATCATCATAAAAGTCAAGGAAATAAGTATCTCAAGGAGGGAAGAAGGGAAAGAAAATAACTAAGAAATGGGCCAAAGAGTCTGTTAGATTACAATTGACTTTGAAATTAAATAATTTATACTATTGCCAAATCAAACATAGCATAAATACTGACACTAGATCCTACTCCAGTGAAGACAAGCAGGGATTACTGCAGGTTTTGAAATATCTATCCCACCCCCATAAGTTAGAGGAGAAGATGGTATCTGAGTGTTCTTCATAGCTTTGGCAACGTAAATGCATGCATGCCAATTTTTCTCTGAACAGAAGTAGAAGGAATAGGAGTGGAAAGACATCTGTCCTGCCTTGGACCACCTAGTATCACACATCCTTATTTTGCCATGATGGAGAATGACCCAGTCAGCTCTGACCTTGGACTTAAAGTTTATTAGGACTGGGATCTACAGAATGGAGAGAAAGAGAAGGAAATCTTGAGGCTGTAGAGCCAAAGAAAGTCTGTTTAACACAAGCCACACCTGAAAACCAGTTGTAACAAGAGATAAAAACAGGCACTATCTCAGGGCAGAAGGCAATAAGCAAATCAGCTATATCTGAACCAGAGACTAGATTGAGTGAAGACATGAGTGATGCTTTAGGTTCATACCAGCCATTTTGAGCAGCAGAATCTTTGCTCACCGTCTGGATATATGTACAGAGACAGGAACGCCCCAACCAAAGTCCTGCCCATGTGATGTCCCCATTCCTTGCTGGGCCCAAGCTCACTGCAACTTTGGACCTTTATCTCTCTCCTCTTTCTCCTTGCACAGAGTCCAAAATCAAGGAAGTTGGAAAGTTGAGACAAGCTGGCTGTCCCCATCTGATCATTAAGTTTCTCCTATATGTAAGGTGGAGCTTCCCAGGTAGTACTAGTGGTAAAAAAAAAAAAAAAAAAAAAAAAAACCTGACTACAAACACAGGAGACAAAAGAGATGCAGGTTCCATCTCTGGGTCAGGAAGTTCCCCTGGAGAAGGGCATGGCAAACCACTCCAGTATTCTTGCCTGGAGAATCCAATGGACAGAGGAACCTGGCGGGCTACAGTCCATAGTGTTGCACAGAGTTGGACAGGACTGAAGCAGCTTAGCACACACACATTTATAAGGTGACTGGTGACTGTTCTCAGATCACCATCCACACAGAGGCATTTTAAACATGAAAACCTTTAAGCAAAATTATGGCCTCAAGATGGCCAACTATACTTCTATCAGAAATACATGATAAGCTACATGGCAGATTTCAACTTTTTTCCAAACCATCTCTGAAACTGAAAGAAAAGCTCAATGTCAAAAAGATAATAGAAAAGATGACTTCAAGTTCCAACATTTGCACATACACAAATCACATATTTCATCCTCTAGCAGAATTTGTTGCCCTAGACAAATAAAGGTTTATTTTAATACAGTAGAACCCTGCTCTTCTGCATAACCCACTCACTTCTGTATTACCCACTTACTGACCCATCCAGGCAGGCTTACCTTTGGTCTACAGAGCAGACAGACAACATCAGGTGGTCCTGATAAGTCAGAACCTTGTTTATTCTCAAAGGTAATTTTAAAAAAGATGTAGAGTTGATAATTTAAGTTCTACAACACGTATAATTGACTTAATACACACACACACACACACACACACTCACATACACATCACAGTAAAAAAAAAAAAAATGTTTAACAGAAAATGCCCTGGAGTTTGGAGTTATCTCGGTATTAATATCCTGTTGTGCTCACACATGTACCATGCACATATATCAGTATACTGCTTTCCAAAACTTTTTATAATATTCACATCATGATTTCCTCCAAAGAAAGTAAACACAAAAAGACAGACAAGGCAAATTAAATGTAATTTTCTCCCAGTACCACCTCCTTGATTTCCAAGTTCAGTGCTCATTGTCCATGGCCATTCTATTCTCTGAAGACATTTTTTTCCATCCACAGAGTGGGGAATGATTCTTGAAGGATTTTCTAGCCTGAGAAGCCAGCTTAATTTAGATATGGTTTGTGTAAATATTACCATTCAAGTCTTTCACAGTGAACTCTATTACATTAGGAGTCATTAAAAATTCCACATCTTCAAAGATGATTTTGCTCTAAGGTGCACTAACCCTATTCAAAGTGAAGGCAAAACCATTAAGAACAGATGACCAGGAATGGGCTTTAGAAAGCTCTTTTCAATTTGGCTGGACACTGCAAGGACTCTTTGCAGCCTGATAATTTATGATTAAATGAAGATGGACTAAAGTCATGCTGTTATGAGATACCAAATAGATTTTGTGTTAACTCTTCAGAGAGCAGTGCACACAGCTTGGCAAGGTGAAATTGCTACAGAGAAAAAAGAACAATAGAAAATCGTAAGAGCTGAGTTCCTAGGAAAAACAGACAAAGTGAATCTGAATGTTTTACTAAGAGATAAATAAGAAAAATCAAAAGAAAAATCTAAAAGCTTATAGGGGCAATCGGTCAGGCAACTAAAAATGAAGTTTAAAAAGAAAAAAAAAAAGACTAGACACCATGTTAAACCACCGTCACCCCTCCACCAAAAGAAATAAAAAACTGCATTTGTCTCTTTAGAAAAGCTTTGAAAAAATTATGTCATGAGTTGAAAGGGGTAAGTTGTATTTTAAGAACCCTACAACATGATTTAATTTGTAAATATCTGCTATAAGCAAAGCTCATAAAAATATTCACAAATATTTGGATCATAGAAGAGCCAGTTCAGTTCAGTCACTCAGTCGCTTCTGACTCTTTGAGACCCAATGAACTGCCGCACACCAGGCCTTCCTGTCCATTGCCGACTCCCGGTTACTCAAACTCATGTCCATTGAGTCAGTGATGCCATCCAGCAACCTCTTCCTCTGTCATCCCCCTCTCTTCCTGCCTTCAATCTTTCCCAGCATCAGGGTCTTTTCCAATGAGTCAGTTCTTTGCATCAGGCGGCCAAAGGACTGGAGTTTCAGCTTTAACATCAGCCCTTCCAAATAAATATTCAGGACTGATTTCCTTTAGGATGGACTGGTTGGATCTCCTTGCAGTCCAAGGGGCTCTCAAGAGTCTTCTCCAAGACCACGGTTTAAAATCATCAATTCTTTGGTGCTCAGCTTTTTTTATAGTCCAGCTCTCACATCCATACATGACTACTGGAAAAACCATAGCCTTGGCTCGATGGACCTTTGTTGGCAAAGTAATGTCTCTGCTTTTTAATACGCTGTCTAGATGGGTCATAACTTTTCTTCCAAGGAGCAGGCGTCTTTTAATTTCATGGCTGCAGTCACCATTTGCAGCAATTTTGGAGTCCAGAAAAATAAAGAATAGCAAGAAACATAGCTATTCCTTTAATAGCAATCACTGTTTCCACCGTTTAACAATCTGTTTGCCCTGAAACAATGGGACCAGATGCTATGATCTTAGTTTTCTGAATGTTGAGTTTTAAGCCAACTTTTTCACTCTCCTCTTTCACTTGCAACAAGAGGCTCTTTAGTTCTTTCTTTCTGCGTAAGGGTGATGTCATCTGCATATCTGAGGTTATTGATATTTCTCCTGGCAAGCATGAGCCCAGCTTGTGCTTCATCCAGCCCAGCATTTCTCATGATGTACTCTGCACATAAGTTAAATAAGCACGGTGACAATCTACAGCCTTGATGTATTCCTTTCCCAATTTAGAGCCAGTCTGTTATTCCATATCCACTTCTAATTGTTGGTTCCTGACCTGCATACAGATTTCTCAAGAGGCAGGTCAGGTGGTCTGGTATTCCCATCTCTTTCAGATATATCCAGAGTTTGTTGCGGTCCACACAGTCAGAGGCTTTCATAGTCATTAAAGCAGAAATAAACATTTCTCTGGAACTCTCTTGCTTTTTTGGTGACCCAAAGGATGTTGGCAATCGATCTCTGGTTCCTCTGCCTTTTCTAAAACCAGTTTGAACATCTGGAAATTCACAGTTCATGTACTGTTGAAGCCTGGCTTGGAGAATATTAAGCATTACTTTACTAGCATGTGAGATGAGTACAATTATGTGGTAGAATGAGCATTCTTTGGCATTGCCTTTCTTTGGGATTGAAATGAAAACTGACCTTTTCCAGTCCTGTGGCCACTGCTGAGTTTTCCAAATTTGCTGGCATATTGAGTGTAGCACTTACACAGCATCATCTTTCAGGATTTGACATAGCTCAACTGGAATTCCATCACCTCCACTAGCTTTGTTCGTAGTGATGCTTCCTAAGGCCCATTTGATTTCACATTCCAGGATGTCTGGCTCCAGGTCAGTGATCACACCATCGTGATTATTTGGGTTGTGAAGATCTATTTTGTATAGTTCTTTTGTGTATCCTTGTCATCTCTTAACATCGTCTGCCTCTATTAGGTCCATACCATTTCTTTATTGAGCCCACCTTTGCATGAAATATTCCCCTGGTATCTCTTATTGTCTTGAAGAGAACTTTAGATTTTCCCATTCTATTGTGTTCCTCTATTTCTTTACATTGATCACGGAGGAAGGTTTTCTTATCTCTCCTTGGTATTCTTTGGAACTCTGCATTCAAATGGGTATCTTTCCTTTTCTCCTTTAGATAATGTCAAATTTTGATATTTAGTTTATATTTTACTTGTTTATTGTATATAGTATTTGTACACACTCAAGAGCATATTTGACAGAGCAATACTGGTTTTTACTAATATGATTCAGTTGCAAAAATAATAATATTCTATCTCACCATTTATCAAGTATCCTGTTTCAGACATGGCCTTGTGTCAGGAATTATGTCAAACAGTTTCTACTTATGTCATTTTACCTTAAAACTTTCCTGAGATATGGGTATTATTTGTTCCATTTTAAATATTATAGAAATGAGACAAAGAGAACTTAAGGAATAAACTCTGCTGCTGCTGCTGCTAAGTCGCTTCAGTCGTGTCCAACTCTGTGCGACCCCATAGACGGCAGCCCACCAGGCTCCCCCGTCCCTGGGATTCTCCAGGCAAGAACACTGGAGTGGGTTGCCATGTCCTTCTCCAATGTATGAAAGGGAAAAGTGAAAGTAAAGTCGCTCAGTCATGTCCGACTCTTAGCGACCCCATGGACTGCAGCCTACCAAGCTCCTCCGTCCATGGGATTTTCCAGTCAAGAGTACTGGAGTGGGTTGCCATTGCCTTCTCCGAAGGAATATACTCAAATTCACACAAATGTCTAGATCTAAGCCTATATTTATCCATGAGTATGCTGCTGCTTAGTTACTTCAGTCATTTCTTTGTGACACCATGGACTGTAGCCTACCAGGCTCCTCTGTCCATGGGATTCCCTAGGAAACAATACTGGAGCGGGTTGCCATGCCCTCCTCCAGGGGATCTTCCCAACCCAGGGATCAAACCCACTTGTTCTGTGTCTTCTGCATTGCCGGCAGATTCTTTACCAGAGCCACCAGGGAAGCCCCGACCTACAAGTATCATTTCAGTTCAGTTCAGTCGCTCAGTCATGTTTGACTCTTTGTGACCCCATGAATTGCAGCACACCAGGCCTCCCTGTCCATCACCAACTCCCGGAGTTCACTCAGACTCACGTCCATAGAGTCAGTGATGCCATCCAGCCATCTCATCCTCTGGCGTCCCCTTCTCCTCCTGTCCCCAATCCCTCCCAGCATCAGAGTCTTTTCCAATGAGTCAACTTTTTTCATGGGGTGGCCAAAGTACTGGAGTTTCGGCTTTAGCATCATTCCTTCGAAAGAACACCCAGGACCAGTCTCCTTTAGGATGAACTGGTTGGATCTCCTGGCAGTCCAAGGGACTCTCAAGAGTCTTCTCCAACACCACAGTCCAAAAGCATCAATTCTTCGGCGCTCAGCCTTCTTCACAGTCCAACTCTCACATCCATACATGACCACTGGAAAAACCATAGCCTTGACTAGACGGACCTTTGTTGGCAAATTAATGTGTCTGCTTTTGAATATGCTATCTAGGTTGTTCATAACTTTCCTTCCAAGGAGTGAGTGTCTTAATTTCATGGCTGCAGTCACCACTGCAGTGATTTTGGAGCCTCCAAAAATAAAGTCTGACACGTTTCCACTGTTTACCCATCTATTTCCCATGAAGTAATGGGCCTGGATGCCATGATCTGGATGCCAGAAACTGATGCCATTCAGTTTTCTGAATGTTGAGCTTTAAGCCAACTTTTTCACTCTCCTCTTTCACCTTAATCAAGAGGCTTTTTAGTTCCTCTTCACTTTCTGCCATAAGGGTGGTGTCATCTGCCTATCTGAGGTAATTGATATTTCTCCCAGCAATCTTGATTCCAGCTTGTGCTTCTTCCAGCCCAGCGTTTCTCATGATGTACTCTGCATATAAGTTAAATAATCAGGGTGACAATATACAGGCTTGACATACTCCTTTTCCTGTTTGGAGCCAGTCTATTGTTCCATGTCCAGTTCTAACTGTTGCTTCCTGACCTGCATACAGGTTTCTCAAGAGGCAGGTCAGGTGGTCTCATATTCCCATCTCTCTCAGAATGTTCCACAGTTTATTGTGATCCATACAGTCAAAGGCTTTGGCATAGTCAATAAAGCAGAAATAGATATTTTTCTGGAACTCTCTTGCTTTTTTGATGATCCAGCAGATGTTGGCAATTTGATCTCTGATTCCTCTGCCTTTCCTAAAACCAGCTTGAACATGTAGAAGTTCACACTTCACGTATTACTGAAGCCTGTCTTGGAGAATATTGAAGTATACTACTTCCCAAATGTCAAATATTTTAAGTACAATCAAGAAAGCTTCTTGACATTCCAAACTCATGTATTATTTTAACGTAGAAATTTCTTTCAATTAGGGCCAGTGCAAAATTCTAGTGTAAAGATATATATACATATATGTGCAATATTTTCACATTTAATCAAACGTTCAGTTTTTTTTTTTTTTTTTTACTATGTTCCATTTAGACGTAATCATGCTAGGTCATGAAGTGTTTATAATGCAAAGTAGCAGAAGTCTTTGCTCAAAAAAAGTATTAATAGTAACAATTTATGTCAGGATCTTATACTCAAGTTCTACCTGTGTCAGTTTAAGCTAATGCACTAAAAGCTAAAAACCAGATATAGGTGCCAAAGTGCTCATAATCCAAAGGCTAAATTACTGGTGGCAGAAAAAGAATGGATCTCACTTTGTAACAATGATTTTAAAAATCAGTTCAGCCAAGAATAATTACTGAATACTAAAATATTTAGGTGAAAGTTGATTTGGGATCAGGATATTCACACTGTCTGAAGTCTAAACTACCAGATTACCTATTAGTTACAAAGAAAAAAGATAAATGAAATAGGGATCTGATAGGTACACCCTTAACAAATGATCTGAAAGATCATCCCGAATCATGTGACAGACTTTATATTACTTCTCGTGTGATGTTTCAGAAGGTACACACAGTTGTCTATGTAGTGTTCGTCTCACAAAGGTTTACTTGAAGCTTAACATGAGAAAACAAGACAAAATCAGACAAATGGTTTTAAATTGCCAATGTCTTTAAAGAAAAAGATAAGTTGGGGTGGCAAGCAGGAGGAGGAAGGAAACTATTCTAGAATAAAGAAGACTAAAAAAAACTAATACAATTTTGTAAAGTTTAAAAACAAAATAAAATTAAAAAAAATTAAAAACAAAAAATAAAATAAAATATTTTCCAATTTAAAAAAAAATAAAAAATAAAAGTGAATTAACTACTAAATAAATGACTTTTAAATTATATTTTAATATTTTTAAAAGCAAGGCTATGAAGAACATTACTGGATATTAATAAATGTGAGTTTAAACTGTATGTTACATAATAGCTTTATAGCAATGTTAAATTTGAGTGTGAAAATTGTTTTCTGGTTATCTAGGAGAGCATTTTATGATAGGATAAGTATTTGAAGAATTTATGATAAAGTGTCATGATGTATGTAACTAATCTCAAGTGGTTGATCAAGATGGAAATATAGATAAGTATGTTAAGATATATAAAACATGATTATAATAAAGGATCACATAATCGCATATATATATCATACATTATATATATCTAAGATATATAGTACATAATTCTATTAAATATGTCATTGATATAATAAATTCTATAAAAGATACTATATAGATACACAAAAAAATTACTAAGTAGTTATAGAAAGAATATAGTAGTACATACTGCATACCATACTATAGCTGTGAAAACAAGAGAAGCGAAAAGTAAAGGAGAAAAGGAAAGATATATCTATTTGAATGCAGAGATTCAAAGAATAGCAAGGAGAGATAAGAAAGCCTTCCTCAGTGATCAATGCAAAGAAATAGAGGGAAACAACAGAATGGGAAAGACTAGAGATCTCTTCAAGACAATTAGAGATACCAAGGGAACACTTCATGCAAAGATGGGCTCAGTAAAGGACAGAAATGGTATGGACATAACAGAAGCAGAAGATATTAAGAAGAGGTGTCAAGAATACACAGGAGAACTATACAAAACAGATCTTCATGACCCAAATAATCACGATGGTGTGATCACTGACCTAGAGCCAGACATCCTGGAATGTGAAGTCAAGTGGGCCTTCGAAAGCATCACTACGAACAAAGCTAGTGGAGGTGATGGAATTCCAGTTGAGCTATTTCAAATCCTGAAAGATGATGCTGTGAAAGTGCTACACTCAATATGCCAGCAACTTTGGAAAACTCAGCAGTGGCCACAGGACTGGAAAAGGTCAGTTTTCATTCCAATCCCAAAGAAAGGCAATGCCAAAGAATGCTCATTCTATCGCACAACTGCACTCATCTCACATGCTAGTAAAGTAATGCTCAAAATTCTCCAAGCCAGGCTTCAGCAATACGTGAACTGTGAACTTCCAGATGTTCAAGCTGGTTTTAGAAAAGGCAGAGGAACCAGACATCAAATTGCCAACATCCTTTGGGTCATCAAAAAGCAAGAGAGTTCCAGAAAAACATCTATTTCTGCTTTATTGACTATGCCAAAGCCTTTGACTGTGTGGACCACAACAAACTCAGGAAACTTCTTAATGAGATGGGAATACCAGACCACCTGACCTGCCTCTTGAGAAATCTGTATGCAGGTCAGGAAGCAACAGTTAGAAGTGGACATGGAACAACAGACTGGCTCCAAATCAGGAAAGGAATACATCAAGGCTGTAAATTGTCACCCTGCTTATTTAACTTATATGCAGAGTACATCATGAGAAATGCTGGACTGGAAGAAACACAAGCTGGAATCAAGATTTCTGGGAGAAATATCAATAACCTCAGATATGCAGATGACACCACCCTTATGGCAAAAAGTGAAGAGGAACTAAAGAGCCTCTTGATGAAATGAAAGAGGAGAGTGAGAAAGTTGGCTTAAAGCGCAGCATTCAGAAAACTAAGATCATGGCATCCAGTCCCATCACTTTATGGCAAATAGATGGGCAAACAGTAGAAACAGTGTCAGACTTTCTTTTTGTTGGGCTCCAAAATCACTGCAGATGGTGATTTCAGCCATGAAATTAAAAGACACTTGCTCCTTGGAAGGAAAGTTATGACCAACCTAGACAGCATATTAAAAAGCAGAGACATTACTTTGACAACAAAGGTCCATCATGGTTTTTCCAGTAGTCATGTGTGGATGTGAGATTTGGACTATAAAGGAAGCTGAGGGCTCAAGAATTGATGCTTTTGAACTGTCATATTGAAGACTTTCGAAAATCCCTTGGACTGCAAGGAGATCCAACCAGTCCATCCTAAAGGAAATCAGTCCTGAATATTCATTGGAAGTATTGATGTTGAAGCTGAAACTCCAATACTTTGGCCATCTGATGCAAAGAAATGACTCACTGGAAAAGATCCGATGCTGGGAAAGATTGAAGGCAGGAGAAGAAGGGGACGACAGAGGATGAGATGATTGGATGGCATCACTGATTCGATGGACATGAGTTTGAGTAGACTCCAATAGTAATGATGGACAGGAAGGCCTGTCATGCTGCAGTCCAAGGTTTTGCAAAGAGCCAGACACGACTGAGAGATTGAACTGAACTGACATAGCATACTACATAGAGTATGATGATTTAATTAGTGATTTTAGACATGATATTTTAACTTATTTTAACATATCTCTCTAAAGAGAAGATATTATATACAAATCCAAATATATTCTACATTATATACAATGAGATATTTTATGTGTATATATATTTAAAGAGATTATGTAGAGATTAAATATTATATATTAAGAGATTTACGTGTGATCCTTGAACAACACAAGTTTGAACTAAGGCAGGTACACTTAGGCATACACAGATTTTTCAACAGCGATCAATTCATGATTGTGGTTGCTTGAGTCAAGGGATATAGAGGAATCACTGATATGAAGGACTATCCTTCATATTATCCATATTATTATCCATATATCATATTATATATCATATTATCCATATATCATATTATCATATATCATATCATATTATATAATATATATATGATATATATATCCATATTCATATCCTTCAGTTATCCATGATTTAGGAAGAAATGCATCCCTAGTCAAAAGAAACCGATTTAGTCACAGGCATAAGAAATGATAAACCAAGTCAAGACTGTAAACAGCCTCTAGCTAAATTTCCTTCCCTACTCTGTGTGGATAGCTATTTTTCAGATAATAGGGATCCCTATTTAAAAATAAAGCAATAATCATTTAGGAATATTTTAAGACCTAATCTTGGGGAAAGTTACTGAACTTAAAGCCATAAAAACATGGTTATCCATACAGGAAAAGTTATATAGGAAGGGTGTACACACACACACATCAGAATGGCTGCAGACTTTGCCACAACAACACAATGCCAAGAGAGTAGAACAAAGTTTACCAAATTATTAGGGCAGTAGATCCCAAGTCTGAATACACTGCCAAGTTCTTCAAGTATAAAGCCAATGGAGAAACATATTTAAACATCCAAGACCCTGTGAGGACAGCACTTTTGTACCACACAGCACTCATGTATAGGAAATGACAACAAGCCCATAACCAAAGCAACCAAAGTGACGAACCTGAAGAAAATCCTCAGGTTTCCATTCAACATAGAGTATAGAGTTCACCTCGTATCACTGCTGAGTCCCAAAGATGACCTCATCCCCTAAAAAAAAAAAGCCTCCTAATAAAGAAGACAGGGTTAAACTATCCAAACTATGCCCCATGACCCCTGTCAGGTGACTTTTAAGTTGACAGGCTATTCTAAATGTCCTGGGATAAACTTTCTTCAATATCATACATTCAGTGGACATAAAAAAATGTGGGTTTGACTATAATGTTTACGTTTTAATTAAATACCTGAATATAGTGTGACTTTTCTCAACAGGAATACTACACTGACACTAAAGAAAGAAATGGGAGATATTGATGTTACATAGATTGTTTGCCATTCCCTTTTGGATCCCCTCAAGGAGATGGTCTTTCATTGCTCCATACATTATTTCAGAGACAGTAGTCAAAGTCTTAGATTTGTTCCTTTCAGATGGCAAAGATCCATGACTCAATACACATTACATGACTTGTCAAAGAAAAAAAACTATACCAGAGAATTAAAACAGACAAGGAAAACTTCACTAAAGACTGTTACAACAGGGGAAAGAGTAAATCCAGCCCCACTGAAACAAAAGGCAGGAGACGGTGGACAAGTACTGAGGAAAATTAAAGGGTGGCTTGGTCAATGTAATCAGGCCATTCTGATTCTTTTTTATTTTTTAATATAAATTTATTTATTTTAATTGGAGGCTAATTACTTTACAATAATGTATTGGTTTTGCCATACATCGACATGAATCTGCCACGGCCATTCTGATTCTTAACTGGCTCTCATTCAAGTTCAGCTCCTACCTTCCCACAGAGACGAAAATATAGGGGTACCACCTTCCCTTCTCAAGAATTGACATTTCAAAAGGTTGCATACCAGGTCCTTGAGAAAGATGTTCTTGGGTTGAACTGGCAAGAGACTGGGAGAATATTTACGTCTCAGGCAGAGAAATTATAGTTTACAAGTTTTCTAAAGTAAATGCTCTGAGAAAGAGAGGTCAGGGGGGTAGAGTCAGGAAGAAGCCTGTTAAAATTTAGTCAAGCTAAGCAGACTCTCAGGCAGGTATGTGGAATGAAGTCTCACTGGTGACAGGTACAGGAGAACAAGTCTGTCCCAAGGAGCTTGAAAACCAAATTTAAGAAAAAATGTCTTTCCCAGATTATTTTTTTAGGCACATTAGTGACCTGGCTAGGAGCCAAAGTCCCTCTTCTGCATCTTCATTGATTGAGCCAAATCTTTGAAAGTCTCAGTTGGTTCAGCTAATATGGAGATAACTATTCCTTTCTACTACTTCACAAAAATATTGAGGCATAATAAGCAATGCTTATAGAATTTTTCAATTTTTAGACATAGAGAAAACATTTAAGTACCAAGTATGGTTGCTATAAATTTAGATGAAAGTATTATTAGCAAGCTTATTAAGGGCCAAAGTAAATTAAATCTGAAAAGAATCTTAACTATTCTTCTGTAAGACAATATTTGTACAAGAGCTCATTATGAGGAACTCCTTTGTGAATGTGAGCGAAGAACTGTAATAAGCCAAGTGTTGTGTAAATAACAATAGAAGAGCAGCAGTGCTCCTAGAGCATTGAAATCAGTTCTACAAGACGGAATGTTCTTAATTTTTTTCAGTCTTGCCACAAATTCCCCATTATTTAAAGAAAAATTTAAATGAAAAGCACACTTGTTTTAAGGAAATAAGATACTGTAAATTACAGATAATTTTAAAATATAGAAAAGGAGAGGAAAATAAAATCCCTAGTCTTACCACCTTGCAAAATAACACATGTACATAATTACTTCTAATCTTTTTGTCCTGAAAATATTTTTCAGAGTTCTAATCACATGACATGTGATTTGTACTGGTGTAAGGCGGTATAGATTTTTATATACAATTTGAACAAAACAAGAAATTTTCAAAAATATCACCTGACAGAAATAGTAACTGGCACTATTTTTATTATTTCCTTACACTTGTTTTTCTAGGTCAGCATAGCTTTTTCAGTACTATATGCAACATCCCCCTCCCCTTCATTTCTTTAAACCTCCCTTCTTTTGATCTGTCAAGTGAGACTGGAGGGCTTAAATTTCACAGAATCCATAAGCTAATGGCTATGCCTATTTTTTATACACACCAGTTCATGTAGTAGTGATTTTTAAGTATTGTTACCTTAGGGACATTTACTGGGTTTAGCTGGACTGTGATTTGATGAGAGTTTAACCATAGGTTTGCTTGAAAGTTAAAGTTGCTCAGTCGTATGCTGACTCTTTGTGACTCCATGGACTATACAGTCCATGGAATTCTCCAGGCCAAAATACTGGAGCGGGTAGTCTTTCCCTTCTCCAGGCGATCTTCCCAATCCAGGGATCCAACCCAGGTCTCCCTCATTGCAGGCAGATTCTTTACCAGCTGAGCCACAAGGGAAGCCCAAGAATACTGCAGTGGGTAGCCTATCTCTTCTCCAGGGGATCTTCCTGACCCAGGAATCAAGCTGGGGTCTCCTACCTTGCAGGTTGATTCTTTACCAACTGAGCTATGAGGGATAGGTTTGCTTAATACTCTTTATTAGAAAGTCATCACTTAAGGTCACTGGTGATCAAAATGGCTTTTATATTATTCTTCACAACTTCTATATGAGGGAGAGACACTGCAATTTGTTTAAGAATTCTTTGTATAGTATACCATACTGGTAGTCTATGTGGTACATTCATGACAGCTAGTATATCCATCCCACACTTCCTAGGAGATGGATTAGGAAGGGATCTAGCTCTGTGAGGACAGGGTTTGAAACACTAATCAAGAAAAGTCACCTGTTTGTCATTCTTCACACAGATATAGCTCTCTGCTAGGGTGCTCCTTGATGAGACAACATTGGACCAGATGTTGCCAACCCCTTCCTGCCCCTTCAGTATGTTTGTATAGGGCACATCACTCAACTTTATATGGTTACAATTGTGCCTATATAAATATACAGATATTAAAATACATATCTGTTTATGTACTCTATACACGTACCAATTTATACATTTATGTTTAATACTTATCTACATTAGAACCAAATTATTTGAAACAGTCTTTAAAGATAGCAAGAGATTACACCTTAACTGTGGACTATATGATATGACTTAGTGCTAAAAGGTATAAGAAACATTTTCCTGCTACAGGGAAATGTGTAGAAATTGAGAGAAATTATTATACAAAATAGATAACCAATAAGGACCTTTGACTGTGTGGATCACAATAAACTGTGGAAAATTCTGAAAGAGATGGGAATACCAGACCACCTGACCTGCCTCTTGAGAAATCTGTATGCAGGTCGGGAAGCAACAGTTAGAACTGGACATGGAACAACAGACTGGTTCCAAATAGGAAAAGGAGTACGTCAAGGCTGTGTATTATGACCCTGCTTATTTAACTTCTATGCAGAGTACATCATGAGAAATGCTGGGCTGGAAGAAGCACAAGCTGGAGTCAAGATTGCTGGAAGAAATATCAATAACTTCAGATATGCAGATGACACCACCCTTATGGCAGAAAGTGAAGAGGAACTAAAAAGCCTCTTGATGAAAGTGAAAGAGGAGAGTGAAAAAGTTGGCTTAAAGTTCAACATTCAGAAAACTAAGATCATGGCATCTGGTCTCATCACTTCATGGGAAATAGATGGGGAAACAGTGGAAACAGTGTCAGACTTTATTATTTTTGGGCTCCAAAATCACTGCAGATGGTGACTGCAGCCATGAAATTAAAAGACGCTTACTCCTTGGAAGGAAAGTTATGACCAACCTAGATAGCATATTCAAAAGCAGAGACATTACTTTGCCAACAAAGGTTCATCTAGTCAAGGCTATGGTTTTTCCTGTGGTCATGTATGGATGTGAGAGTTGGACTCTGAAGAAGGCTGAGCACCGAAGAATTGATGCTTTTGAACTGTGGTGTTGGAGAAGACTCTTGAGAGTCCCTTGGACTGCAAGGAGAACCAACCAGTCCATTCTGAAGGAGATCAGCCCTGGGATTTCTTTGGAGGGAATGATGCTAAAGCTGAAACTCCAGTACTTTGGCCACCTCATGCAAAGAGTTGACTCATTGGAAAAGACTCTGATGCTGGGAGGGATTGGGGGCAGGAGGAGAAGGGGACGACAGAGGATGAGATGGCTGGATGGCATCACTGACTCGATGGACACGAGTCTGGGTGAACTCTGGGAGTTGGCGATGGACAGGGAGGCCTGGCGTGTTGTGATTCATGGGGTTGCAAAGAGTCAGAAGTGACTGAGCAACTGAACTGAACTGAAGGACCTACTATATAGCATAGGGAACTATATTCAATATTTTGCAATAACCTATAAGGGGAAAGAATCTTAAAAAGAATATGTGTGTGTGTGTGTTTAGAGAAGGTAATGGCAACCCGCTCCAATATTCTTGCCTGGAGAATTCCATGGACACAGGAGCCTAGTAGGCTGCAGTTCATGTGGCCACAGAGTCAAACATGACTGAGTGCCTGAGCACATATATGTATATGTATAAGTATAACTAAATCACTTTGCTATACATCTGAAACTAACACATTGTAATTCAACTATACTTCAATAAAAAGACAAATCTATGCTAAAGCCGAAACTCCAGTACTTTGGCCACCTCATGCGAAGAGTTGACTCATTGGAAAAGACTCTGATGCTGGGAGGGATTGGGGGCAGGAAGAGAAGGGGACGACAGAGGATGAGATGGCTGGATGGCATCACTGACTCGATGGACGTGAGTCTGAGTGAACTCCGGGAGTTGGTGATGGACAGGGAGGCCTGGTGTGCTGCGATTCATGGGGTCGCAAAGAGTCGGACACGACTGAGCGACTCATCTGATCTGATCTGATCTGATAGAGCATAAATGATCTAGTAAAATATTATAGGCCTCAAGTTTGGATCCAAGTTACAAAAGTAATCTGATGAAAGTCAGGTGTCTTAATTTTGTATAAAATAAACAAGAAAAGATTCACTTGAACTTGATATTCTTATAATGAATATGCATTCTTGACTAATCATTATGCTTGGTAGTTGTTACTGTATCAAGAATAATATGTAGATAATGTGTCTTCTAAGTCCTCGTACACCTTATAGTCTCTTTTTCTCTTTACATATGAAAGATAATGACTACTGGTTAGTCTGCACTCCCCTCCCTCAATTTTTCCCCCAAGAGATCCTGATCCATTTGTCATGTTTTCTATACTACAGAGGAACAGTCTCAGGTCCATCCAATTTGTATTATTTTTAAGTGATAATCATATACCCTGACTCAATGAGTGCTTGATTTCTTTTAATCTTTCCTAAAAATTTTTGGTAGAATGTTTAGATATGAATCTCTTTCCTTTGGCTTTTACATAAGTATGCAAAGTCTTTAAATCTACATTCTCAGATATTTTATAAATAAAATGAATATTCAGTATTTAACTATTTTCTTAAATGATCTTTATTCTAGTATCTAATTCAGAAATACCTTTAATTTCTAGATTGAATCTTTATCTGTTTTGTTATTGTTGACTCTATCATGATATTAATCTCTTTGTACTTTTTCTTTATATTTCTGGAGAACTTTACATTTTCTCTTTATTAATTTTATTTTCCCTACTTTCATTCTTTCACATACTGTATCTCCAATGTAGCTTTTAATTCTGCTATTGTATTTTCTTGGTTCTTTGCAACAATCTTACCATCTCCCTTTTTTTTCTTACTTTAACTTCTCACCAAAATCTTTTCTCGCCTTCTGATATACTCTCAAAGAAGCAGAACAACTTGTTTTTCTGGTTCCTATATGAATTCTGAAAATAGACCATTTTCAGTGGCATGTTCTTCTAAATAGTCATAACATTCCTATTTTCCTATTCTGCAGTTTTGTTGCTGCTGCTGTTGCTGTTAGTATTCTTGCTTTTCATTTTATAGACTCATCTTGCTTTTTTCCTGTTTACTTACTTGTATCTGAAAAGAACTCTATCTAGACTCAAGTTCTGCCAGCAGGAAGTATAGACAATTTACCATGAGTGTGCTCAGTTCCCACTTTGGTTGTGGTTTCTTCCTCTGACTTAAAGTCAGGGGCAAATTTATGGGCCTAAGTTGTTGTTTCAATTCCCAGTGTATCAAGCATTCATCTACACATTTCTACTATGCTAAGAAGAATCTTCTCCATAACTGTTTTCTGTTCCTCTAAAGTCTTGAACTTACGCAGTACATAAAAAGCAAGATTCAGCCCCTATTGACAACACTGTATTTGAGGTATTTGAAACTGACACAATGCTTAAAAGAATCAATCTTCAATCTCTTCTACTTCCTACTTGATTCATTTACTGAAATTAAACTCAAAGTGTAGGTGAGAAATATAGAGACAGAGCTGAGAACAGTCATCTGTTTACTTAAATACCATTTCTAGCACAAACAGCAGTTTGTCTATGGGAAGAAGACCTGAATAGACATTTTTCCCAAAGAGGACATGCAGATGACCAATAGGCACAAGAAGAGATGCTCAATGTCATTAATCAGAGGAATACAAACAAAACCACAATGAGATATCACTTTACACCTACCAAAAATACTATCCTTAAAGAAATCTACAAATAACAAATATTGATAAGGATGTGGAGAAAAGGGAACTCTTGTACACTGCTGATGGGAATGTGAACTGGTATACCCATTGTGGAAAACAGAATGAAGTTGCCTCAAAAAACTGAAAATGGAAATAACCCATGATCCAGCAATTCTACTCCTGGGTACATATCTGAAGAAAACAAAAACACTCATTCATTAAGATACTTGCACCCTAATGTTCATAGTATCATTATTTACAATAGCCAAGATACAGAAGCAACCTAAGGGTCCGTCAACAGACCAAAGGATAAAGAAGCTGTGACTACACTCACACACATACACAATTACACAGTCATAACAACAGAATGAAATTTTGCTATTTGCAACAACATGGATGTACCCAGAGGTTATCATTTTTAGTGAAATAATTCAGATAAAAGCAAATACTCTACGGCATCATTTATATGTGGGATCTAAACCATAAACTAATAAGTGTAACAAGCAAGAAACAGACTCACAGAACAAACTAGTGGTGACCAGTGGGGAGAGGGAAAGAGAGGGACAAGATAAGGGTTGGGGATCAAGAGGTTTACAGACTATTATGTATAAAATAAGTTGCAAGCACATATTGTTCACTACAGGGAATACACCCAATATTTTATAATAACTAATAATGGAGAATAATACATAAAATTTTTGAATCACTATTTTGTACACCTAAAACTAATACTATAAATTAACTGTCTCAATAATTTCTTTAAAAAGTAGAAAAAATCAGTTTGCTCACATTTCTGCTTGATCCCAACCTAATCTATGAATCCAGAAACTAATACTGAGAGAGGGAAAAGATATTCCTGGCTTCCATTAAGTAAGTGCACTGTTCTCTTTAAGAGGCCAAGCCTAGGCATTCATCAGTTGTTTTTCTCCATCGTTTTATTGCCCTTATGGTTAGTGGAAGTGGAGTGAAGCAATCAATTGCCTGTCAGCCTTCATTTTTGGATTGTTGTGAGTGTTGATCTTTTCTTAAAATTGGTACTTTTTTCCTCCTCTTGTTCCTAGTCACCAGTCTTATCATTGCTCCAGTTAAGCTTGCCCTAAAAGCCTCAGTAAAGTGTCTTTGCTATTTCCAAGCCTTGCTGATGTTGTCTGAGGCATTTTTCTGAGGTCAAATGATAACCTACCAGCCAGCATCCCCACGACAGAGGCCTGAGATTGTCAGCAATTTCAAAATTAAATAAGTCAGTCATGAAGGCATATTTCTGACTTTTTAAAAAGCCTAGAGGATTACAAAGACATGACAGAAGCAACTTGGCACGCATGCATACATGCATAATTTACTTAAATATTACCATAAAAAGCTCTGATGAACAGATCTTCAGTACTGGGAGGTGGGGATGCTCCTTACATGCATGTGCCCTCACACATAAACACACTCATTTGTCCTTAGGAGACCTAAGGTAATGAAGGCAGGAGAAAGATGTGTGAGGCACTTTATATCTATTCTTTGTCACTCTCAAGAGTAACTCAGCAAGGAAGCTACCAGGGCTCAAATGGTTTCAATTATTCATTCACAAAATTTACCAGGTGCCTACAGTGAGCTCAGCACTGAAATGGAGACTCAATAAAAAGCTAGGAAATTACTCAGTGATAACGGTGTCACATCAAATCTAACTATATTGTTTGTGCAGTTAATTTTCCCTTGCTAAGATATAGGACTGATTTATTTGTATATATTATTTTTTCCGAGAACACTATTCACATAGTTTTTTCTAATAAATTCAAATAAAAACATATTGCTTTACCTAATAAAACTGAGTTGGACAGATTTTGATGGAAGTTTCCATACAATTTTTCTCTTTCAACAATGTTGAGTAGAACTTAAGTTTAAGATACTAGCGTAGGAAAATGATGATGGCAGAAAAGCTTTTTGAAGACCTATCTGAATGCCATAGCCTTCCACAACAACTGACAGAGCCACTGGAAGACTACAAAGTCTCAAAGTTTCGCTGCAAAAAAAAAAGCTGTACGGTGATCCCCAAACCTGAAAATTCAAATTGGGAGATACACAGCACCAATAAGACCCATGTGGAATCTGCAATTTAGAAGAGGAAACAGAAAAAAAAAAAAAAAAGACTTCCAATGACATTAAGACCCAGAAAACCAGCCATACTAACCAGAATACTCAACAGGCCAATCTGAGAGAAGGAGCCAAAGATGGCAGGGAGGTTTACGGGCTCCAATTTGCAGGTTAGTGGCAGAGAACCACAATCATGTCAGGTGGCGGTGGAGTGGTCTGGGTCTTTTAAACTCTGACTCTAACTAGCTGAAGCTCTCTTCTAGAACAAGAGGTCGACACTGAGAACAAACTACTGGAAATAGAAACCAAACTGAACAAGACAGGGACAGAGAGACAAAAAAAGGTTCTGATAAAAGCAGAGGTGAGAAGGATGGTGGTTTTCGTATCACAGAAAGCACAGGTCATAATGTTGAACACTGTGAAAGTAACCAAAGGAGTTCCTCAGATCTGAATGAGGGAAGCTATCCAGGCCCATCTTCTAATAAAAATACAAGAAAAACGATCCCATTTAAACATGAATAGCGAAAGGTTTATGATAAAACCTCACCCAAAATATGTTTAAAAAATAAGGTGCAGATCACTATGCTGTTCACCTGAAACAACGTTGTAAATTGACTTTACTTCAATTAAAAACTAAGGTCCAGAACAATAGGTCTATAAACAAATGAATGCATATCAGAAAGATACTCCTGAAAAGGTGAGAATTGTAATGGCACATCAAAAGAATTTGCAAGAAATTAATGGTGAAATAATGACACAACTGATGCACAAAAGCTCAGAATTTAGATGACTAAAGACTTGAAAAGACTGCTGGACAAATACAGAAAATATCTGGAAATAAAAAAGAAAAATATTTCAAAAATAAATGGGAGAACACGAGTGAAGAAGTACCAGGGATAATAAATGAAGAGAAATAGCATATGGGAAGAAAACTTTAAAATTAAAAAATGAAGCTATAAGATTCAAGAGACAGTGATAGAAATAGAGAAAGTGAAAGTAAAGATTCCCACCACCCCCCCCCCACACACACACACGAGAAAAGAGGAAAAAACTACAATGGAATAGAATACTAAAATTTTCAACTTGATAAGCTTTAAAATAAGCAGCAACTTAGAGTTATAACCAGAAGAGCCAGCATGGGAAAATACACTAACAGTATGATTAACCTTAAAAGAAAATGGAGTCCATGGACAGACAGGGAAAAGTACTAAGTTACTAATAAAAAAGATGAGATTATCAAATTGTCTGAAGCAACATTTTATGACAGAAAACAATTTAGTAAAACAGAAACATGGCGGAATTTAGTAAAAAAAAAAAAAAAAAAGAAAGAAACGGCATGTAAATGTGAGCCAATGATTTAATATTAAGCATAAGTGATTTCAAGTATAAAAGTCATGACAAAATGTTATGAAAATTCAAGAGTTCTAAGAACATTATGCCTATAAACCCTTCTTTAGGCATTTTCTAAGAATGAGCTTTTGAAAATCAAAATAAATAGAGTGAAAACATTAGGACTAGCAATGAATGTTACATGAATATGTGCCTGAAAAAATTAAAGCTAAATGATGTTTAGTAGAGAAATCATAGTATGTGAAGGCTATACAACCTTATATACATTTATCAAAAGAGGTGAAGAATGGAAAGAATAGATTAAAAATAGATCAAAGTAATCATTACATTATTAGCTGAGAAAGAATAACGCATTACATAAAATGCTGGGAGAGAAGGCGGAAAGAGAAATAGGTCATCACTACTTTCAGTTGCACTCATGGTGGGACAACATCTAGAAAGGGACTGTGGTTATTACATAAACATATTTGTATAAAATAATCATTAAAGCAAAAATACAAACCTTCTTAAGTGTCAAAAAAAAAAGAAAAAGAAAAGGGGTTTTGATGGATGGATCCGTTGAAAAATTTTCAGTTTACCTATACAGGAGTTATAAGGCCTGAGGTCAGGAAGATGGAGACAGAACTCGGTTCTCTGCACATGGTTTGTTTATAGACTTGATATTGATATTGGAACAATGAAAATGCACATAAAAATTTTTAAAGGCAAATTCTAAAAAGCTGAAGTAAAGCAAATAAACTCAACTATGTTCTGAGTTCGTAGGAAAACAGGACTATTTTAAGTGACTTTGAAACACAGAAACTTTTACCACATGTGAGGTGAGTCATAACCTAAGTACAAAAAATAATAATAATTGGAAAAAAAATTTTAAATGTATTAAGCATATTGCCCGTGGTGGTGTTTTTACTTTATTGAATTCATTGTGTGTGTGTGTGTATTAGAGAATAAAGCAACTGAATGATTATATTGATTTCTTCGAGAACTGAGGTTTCCAGCATGAGACAAACGAGATATATATGTAAGATCAATACAGTTAAATAAAAATTCTGTAATCTTAAAAGTGAGTAGAATGTATCAATAAGAACTCATGATGTAATTTATTAAGACAAGAAAAGTTCTGGTCACTGGAAAAACCCAGATTCAAGGACCAAAGCAAAAGTAATAACCTTTAACAGTGAGCAAACAACCCCTAACCCTAGCACCCAAATTGTTACTTTTAGTACAATTTCCTGAAATTCTGGAGATTTTGATGTCTGTTACATAAAATGTATAAAATGAAACTAGCACATTTTATTATAACAGAAAACTAGGAAGATACTAAAGAGTATTACAGTCCTTTGGACTCACAAACCAACTTATTTCATTGGCTAAAGATAGGACAATCAAACATCAATGCATAAAACAACTTCAATGGATTAACACATAAAAAATACATAGCATGTAGGGAATCCATTGTTGTTTTGTACTAATAAATAAAGAATCATGCAAACTGAATCTGTATGCAAACTGTATCTTAAGATACATAAATAGTTGACAAGGAGAAGTATTTCTTTTTATTTATTTTTAATTGAAGGATAATTACTTTATAGTATTGTGTTGGTTTCTAGCAAACATCAACATGAATCAGCCACAGATGTATCCACATCTCCTTACACTTGAACATCCCTTTAGAGTAGTATTTCTTTACAGTAGTACCCCAAAATCACTGCAGATGGTGATTGCAGCCATGGAATTAAAAGACCCTTACTCCTTGGAAGGAAAGTTATGACCAACCTAGACAGCATATTAAAAAGCAAAGACATTACTTTGTCAACAAAGGTCCGTCTAGTCAAGGCTATGGTTTTTCCAGTGGTCACGTATGGATGTGAGAGTTGGACTATAAAGAAAGCTGAGTGTCAAAGAATTGATGCTTTTGAACTGTGGTGTTGGAGAAGACTCTTGAGAGTCCCTTGGACTGCAAGGAGATCCAACCAGTCCATCCTAAAGCAGATCAGTCCTGGGTGTTCATTGGAAGGACTGATGTTGAAGCTGAAACTCCAATCCTTTGGCCACCTGATGCAAAGAGCTGACTCATTTGAAAAGACCCTGATGCTAGGAAAGATTGAGGGCAGGAGGAGAAGGGGATGACAGAGGATGCGATGGTTGGATGGCATCACCAACTCAATGGACATGGGTTTGGTAGACTCCGGGAGTTGGTGATGGACAGAGAGGCCTGGCGTACTGCGGTTCATGGGGTCGCAAAGAGTCGGACAAGCAACTGAACTGAACAACTGAACTGAACTGAACAGTAGTACCCCAGATAATAAATGAAATGTGAGAGATAGAATTTTAATATTTTAACACTGGAATTAAAGAATGGATCTAGGCAATAATCATTAATGGCTATTGTCATAAAAAAGTTAGACAGACATTACATGCTTCCTGGTAGAATGGAAATACAACACATTATCTCAAGTATTCATGTCCAAAAATTAAAGCTAAATCTAATCAATTCTGAAGACTTTACTACCAATTTACAGGAAATAAATGAGACAGTGGAACATGATGATTGACATACTGGAATGCAATCAGCAGAATCCATACAGAATAAATGACCTGATTTCTTCCACAAAGAAATTGTAAAACAAAATTAGACATGGAGAGGAAACCTATATAGCAAAAGAGACTTCATAGTTTTATCAACTAGCTGTAACGTGTGAGTCTTATTTGAATGCTGATGATTTGAAACATGTAATTTCTGACATATTTAAAGAACCTGAACACTTACTTGATATCTAAGGCTGTTAGACAATTGTTAACTTTTAAGTATAATAGTAGGCCTATGATTCTGTGTTTTAAGAGTCCTTAGCCTATGAAGGTACATACTGAAATATTTACAGAGAAATTATATAACCTTAAAGTAATCTGGCTTCCCTGATAGCTCAGCTGGTAAAGAATCCGCCAACAATGCAAGAGACCCCAGTGGATTCCTGGGTAAGGAAGATCAGCTGGAGAAGGGATAGGCTACCCACTCCAGTATTCTTGGGCTTCCCTTGTGGCTCAGCTGGTAAAGAATCTGGGTGCGATGCAGGAGACCTGGGTTGGCTCCCTGGGTTGGGAAGATCCCCTGGAGAAGGGAAAGGCTACCCACTCCAGTATTCTGGACTGGAGAATTCAATGACTGTATAGTCCATGGGGTGGCAAAGAGTTGGATATGACTGAGTGACTTTCACACACACACAAACTAATCTGGATGGGGATAGGAAGAGTGGGTAGTGTAGACAAAACAAGATTAAATTTGATAACTGAAGAAACTAGTGAGAGATACATAGAGAAGTTTTATAATCTTATCCTTTATATTTCAAAAGTACAGAAATGAACTAATAAAAAGAATACTAGTTGAAAGGGTAAAGTAGGAATCCTCACTTATTAAAATAAAATGGATATTTTGTTTTCAACCTGTATTACAGAGTAAAAAATATTCCAATTCTTTAAAAAGTTTGAAAGCAATACTCCTAGGTTTAACTATAGAAAAATAAGAAACAGAGAGTTTTAAATCTGTAACCAGTTATTAATCTATTTTGTTTTGTTTGTGGAATTTTTTTTCCTAGTAATTTCAAACAAAACACTTCCTTTAAGACATGAATAGAAAAATGTAAATAACTAGAAAGCTCATGGTCATATTTTTAACAACCACCTTTTCTCAACAGAAATAAATTTAAGTATTATCTATTCTCTCTCCAAAAGCAGACTTCATTAGCATTGAAATGGATTTCTTATGTGTAATTTACTTTTCCCCCACTGTATTACCTTATAGCTCTTTTACATCTAAGCAGCATAAAAACATTAAAGGACAAATTTTTAAACAATGTAAGATTTCACCATTTCTGAATTGGAATTAAAATATATCAGATATAAAGTAACAAATTAAAAGTAAGAAAATAATCACAAACTCAGAAGGCTTATATTTTACTCATTCCTGGGAGATTTAACTCACAATTACTGAAAATTGAGTAAACTCTCATTTGTGACGTTTATTGCACTGTTTTGAGGACTCATTAGTTTAGCTAGTACAGCAATGCATCATGATTATGATATGGTCGAACCAGTGATGATAGTGCTTGATGGAAATAAAAGTATCATTTGGCTCTCCAGGAGCTATTTATTTGCTAATGTAAACAAGATTAAGAAGAATATACATGCAATAAGGAAGGCAGTAAATGATAGGCAACTACCTAATTTGACTACAACATTTTCATGAGAATGCTGACTCAGGACCCAAGAAAGAGTTCAAAAAAGAGCAAAAGTTTCAGCTCTACCATATACAACCAAATAGATGAGAAAATATATATAACGAATTAGGGCAGAAGGAGTCATCATAGAGGTGGGCTCATTACCTGGAAAACACTCAGTCTCTTCTCCAACCTCAATAGCTATGTATTTCAGAGAATCCAAGTCTCACAATTGTGTCAATTTTCTATTGTAATGGAGACTCTTGGAAGATTTAAGTGTGTCCGAAGACCAGTTTCATAATCATCCTAAGAAGGCATTGGCAATCTCATGGTAGAACATAAAAATTACAAATAAATCACTTTGGATTCTATCCTAAATTTATCTTTTAGGGATGAGTATACATGCAGTGTGGAGAAGGCAATGGCACCCCACTCCAGGACTCTTGCCTGGAAAATCCCATGGAGGGAGGAACCTGGTAGGCTGCAGTCCATGGGGTCGCTAGGAGTCGTGCACGACTGAGCGACTTCACTTTCACTTTTCACTTTCGTGCATTGGAGAAGGAAATGGCAACCCACTCCAGTGTTCTTGCCTGGAGAATCCCAGGGACGGGGGAGCCTGGTGGGCTGCCGTCTACGGGGTCTCACAGAGTCGGACACGACTGAAGCGACTTCGAAGCAGCAGCATATATGTAGTGGAAGTTGTGATGCAACATCCAGATCCTTCAGAAGGAAGGGACTAGCACTGCCAGCCCACTTAGGAAGTTACCTTGCCTGAAGACATCACCTCACCCAAAGCCTGCCCTATTCCCGGGATAGCCCTCACCCAATGTTTGATCAACATGGGGATATAAAGGCCTTGCAACATTGCCCCAGCTCGTGGCAATTCTGAAGGAATCTTCCAGGTTCAAACCTCCCATTGGGGTGGCTGGGGATTTATTTCAGTGACACCACTGCACAGCCCAAGTTCTCGCTCTGCCCACGTCTATTTTCTCTGTCTTGTCTCTGGCTTAGGTGTGATCCCTGCGCACTCTCCAATAAACTTCACGCACATAATCTCTGTACCAGATTCAGATTCCTGCTTCTCAGGAATCTTCAACAGTAAGCATCAGAAACTAGTGGGAAAAGGAGACAAAAGACACATAGAAAAGACGAAACTGTGTAAGACTAAGTAGATACTGGATTGAGGTGTGTCCCCAGGTGCCATCTGCATAGCAGGACATCTTTGAGTGCCAAAGGGTTGGATGACTGGGTACATTTTATTCACAATGAGGGTCAAGAAAATAATAGGTATCTCAGTTTCAAAGATGAGGTACCCCTTTATGCTGTACAGTTTCTTGCCACTGATCATACAAATACAAAGGCAGAATTCCTATTGAAGGAGGTGCAGTTCAGCCTAACGTATTGCTGCATACATAAAACATCAGTATATTACAATGCTCAATACTGGGAAGCTTTTAAGAAGTTCTAATGACAATATACAATATTGAATTGCATAATACCACAGGCTGGTCCAACTGCATTGGCAGAAAGGTGGAGGCTATTTCTTCTATTTTACATTTCCCCACTAGGTGCTATGATTATTGAAAGCTGCTGACATGCCCAGTACTCACTAAAGTCTTACTATGAGTCCAGAACTGTGCAGAAAATTTTATATAAGTACATTTATCCTCTCTGCTGCACTCTGAGCTCCTTGAGGACAAAAACATATCCAATATGCTTACCTCTATATTTCCCAAGTCTAGCAGAGATCCTAGAATTAACTGCTAAGAACACACGTATACTGTGAATGAAGAATATCACAAAAAATCCTCTGAGACCTCCCCCCAGAGATAAGGGCTATTATCATCCCCCTTTTACAGATGACTGACCAAGACTTAGGTAGAGGTCTCGACACTAGGTAGAAACAAATAATCCAAACTAATGGTCTCAGGTTCCAATGTACTACTGGATAAAGGCATCTCCACTCCATCTCACAGCAAAGGAGGAGGTGAGTAAAGAGGAAAAAAGAGAAAAACATTCCTTGCTAGAGACACTCTCTTCTTTCTGAATCACTTTCTCTGGGGCTCATCTTCAACTCCAAACCCTTCAAAAAAAAAAAAAAAAAAAAAAACTCTTCATTAGCTGTTCAGGTTTTTTTCTTGTTTGTTTTCTCCAAACACTATCTGGACATTAAAGGATAACAACAACAATACAGGTTACCCCCAGATCTCCTGCAGAACTTGTTCTTAACTATGTAAATAGGATCCTCTAAACTCCCCAACAATATTATAAACACCTAGGAGCAAGATAGCAATACCTTCTTATTTTCCCTGTTTGTGGAACAGCAGAACCACACAAAGCTGAGCGCACAGATTTCTGTCTCTAACTATCCAGCCAATAGTCAGATCAGGTGGAAGATGAATGAGACATTGATGTAAACACCACCAATACCAGACCGGAAACATCCTTTTCCTCTCCTTTGCAAAATTCTTTCTAATGTCACATCTTGGAACAAGGAACTTACTCATCTTTTTTCAGTGACACATCTCATGTATTGAACTAGCTGGGAAAATGCCTTAGCAAAACAGAAGAAAAATTAGAGGATGAAGAGATGGTAAAGGTTTTGCTTTCTCCATTGTATAATTTGCTCAATTCAAAGAGCATTTGTTTTTTATTTCATGAGTGACCAAGGACTCCTAGTTTAAAAACAGTGATTAAGGCCTGCACAATTCCGGAAAAAGAAAATAAAAATGCTTCAGAGCCATTTAATCGATCTGAATCAAGAATGGGCCAGGTTTTTTTAGCACTCCCTGGAAGTATTAGGTGGAGCTCTAGTTAAAATTATCTATTTCATTACAAGAATAGTACAAGGCTGTCTTTATGCCAGAAAATTATTTAGTTAATTGCTCTAGAATGAGTATAACCCAGTTTCCAGATACATAACATACATTTGCCAAATGTGATTTGACTTATGCCAGCAGCCTGCAACAGTTTTAGCTATAAAAGTTACCACTAGAACTAAAGGATACCCACAGGAGCCTGTGGAATACTGAGAACTGCAGAAAAGCAACACAGGGAAAGGGAGAGAAGAAAAAGACCAAGGACTCCAGGAAAGGAGAAGGAAGAAAGGAACTTAGAAAGAAGGATACTAGGAAATGAATGGGAGAAAGGAAAAAAGATAAAGTGTGGCGAAGAACAATGACCTTCCATTAACATTCAAGGAAGATGATAGGTTTTTGGCACTATAGATGTTACTGCTTTCCTTAAAGAATAAAATAAAACATGCAATGAGCTGGGCAAAGTGCCAGACATACAGTAACTATGTTAGGTCCTTTTCCTTCCCCCCAAATGGGGTATTTGCTTGTGTACTCTATAATATACATTGAGGCTAATTAGGATAACAATACTGATAATGTTTCTTTAATTACTGGGAGAGTTTAGACTAGTCTAAGCTTCCAGGAAAAGCCTTGTCCTGATAGATATAAAAAGTATTCCATCTACTACCATAAGCCATAAGCTTTGCTGGTGCTTCATGAATGATAATTACTTTTTAAGTCCTGTATCAAATTTGGAAATCAAGGTTATGCATACAAATCTCTCAATGTATTTAGGAATTATGCATCTCCTACCTCAAACTCTCATTTATGTTATAGCCATTATCTGCCATCGATTGCAATAGAACACATAAAATAAATGAAACAGTATGTTTCTAAACCCTATCAAAATCTTAATCTCCAAATCTCATTGTAATCATGGGTTTCGGTTCTTTGCCCTGAAGCCCTTTACCAGAGTTATTACTAAGAAGTTAGATGGACTTCTTTAAGTTCCTGTATTTATGACTTCCTCAGCCATATGTGTGTGTGTGTGTTACAATCAGTGAATCCTGAAATAACCCAAAAGTAAGCTGCAAGAGGAAAGGAAAATAATTGGTAAGCTCCAATCTCATCAACTGATTAATTATTCTCTAATTGTTGAGAAAGAAAATGACAGATACTAGTAAGTACCTGTACATTCACGTCTTAAAGTGGCTCCAGAGTATGTCCATTTTGTGATCCTCAGAATAAAATGTACAAACCCATTTCATTGTACAAAGGAACTATGCTGATTATAGTGAAGGCTCTAGGCAATACTCCACAGGTTCTTGGGGGCTGAATCAGCTTTAGTAAAGGATTCCTAACTCTCAGGGTAGTGTTCCCTCCATGCGTTACCCCACAGCTTCCTCAAAGTCTGAGCTAATTACCTGTGGTCCATTTTTCTTTTAAATAATGTAAATATCTTATGGCTCCTGGAAAATAAATGGTAGTTGATATGCTGCTGCTGCTAAGTCACTTCAGTCATGTCCGACTCTGTGCGACCCCATAGACGGCAGCCCACCAGGCTGCCCCATCCCTGGGATTCTCCAGGCAAGAACACTGGAGTGGGTTGCCATTTCCTTCTCCAATGCATGAAAGTAAAAAGTGAAAGTGAAGTCGCTCAGTTATGTCTGACTCTTCGCAACCCCATGGACTGTAGCCTACCAGTCTCCTCCATCCATGGGATTTTCCAGGCAAGAGTACTGGAGTGGGTTGCCATTGTCTTCTCTGGGAAGTTGATATGGCAGGCCCTTAACTACCCTTTTCCATTCATTCCAGTGGCATGTATTGTCTGGAAGAAAATCTGTCCCAGGAATTATTCTTTATCTCCAATGAACTCCCCATTTCTACCCCAGAAGGTGGGATGGAAGCCTGCCTCCAGATTATCTGGCCAAGGTGCAACTGTCTGCTGATGCAGTTGTCTTCCCTTTCCATTCAGATAAAGAGAGGCAGACGAGAAAAGGGACTTGCAAATAGTGGTGTCAATGATCTTGTCAACGATCTATTTCTTATTGTCAGCTTCTGCATATTTCTCTCTTTTTCTGGTCTCTTGTTTAGTGCCATGCGTAGGCAAAATTGCAAACAAAACCAGAAAGAAAGATGTTAGCTGTTGGCTGATGACATAGCTTTGCAAAAAAACCCAGAGTAACATCTACAGGCGACTGCACTTCAGACTTCAATTTAATTCACTTTCCACCACCAACAAGAATAAGAATAATTTGCTTCAGTGTTGGGAGATCAGAGAAGAGAAGCTTCACTGCGTTTCGAGATGGAAAGTGACTAGATGAGATGGCAGAGGTGGCAGGCACTGCTCATCACAAGATGGAGAAAGGCTGGAAGATGAAATGGAAGCTGAATGTGATTTTTATGAGCTTGGCTCTGAGTACAGTGACCCATCTCTCCGTGAGAAATCCGTTGAAACCAACCCTCCTTGGAGCCGATGTGGACAGTCTGTAATCTCTGAGTACTGAGAAATAAGCTTCTTACAGACAGAATCAGGGGAGACATCTGCCAAGAGTAGGGATACATGGACTAGAATAAAAAGACTGAAGCCCAGTTTTCACTGGCACATATCTTCATGCTCTGCTCACCAGGGAGAGATGGACATACAAGTTATGAAAGCATCTAAAAATGTATAAGTGTGGAAAGTATGTTCATGCACTTATTGTGTATTATTTACTGAACTGTTGCAATAGTCAGCCACCAGGACAAGTACCTTGCTCATATTATAAAATCCACTCTCCATAACAACCTTTGAAATATGAACTACTGTTTTCACCATTTTTCAGATGAGTAAACTGAAGCTAGAAAAGAAAACTGCTTCCTTGCCAAGTTACCATTTTTAAAAGGAAAAGAATGTTATTGCGGAAGAAAAAAAAATTATCTCTATTATTCCCCAGTGGTTCAGATGATTAAGAATCTGCCTGCAACACAGAAGACCTGGGTTCGATCGCTGGGTTAAGAAGATCCCCTGGAGAATGGAATGGCTACCTACCTCAGTATTCTTGCCTAGAGAATTCCACCCACGGACAGAGGAGCCTGGCGGGCTACAGTCAGTCCATGAGGTTTCAAAGAGTCAGACGTGACTGGGCAACTAACACTCTCACTTACTTTCAGGTGATTCAAACATACACACTGTATTAGAGGAGAGTGAAAATCATTTATGAAAAATAAATTGGCAGCATGGCATGGTTTATTTAGGTGTTTTCAGCAAAGTCTATATCCTGCATCAGTTTTTGTACCTGAAAAAGGAAGGAACAAAATGTTTGAGTTGTTTTCCTTTTATTGCTTTAAAACCAAAAACAGCTGAACTTAAATTATTCATCCCCTGGGACCTAGTCCAAGCTTGAAGAATTCTCAGAAAAATCACATTCCTCCACTTCCCCATTTATGCCATCTGCAGTGTTGGGATCATCCCTGGAACCTTTGGGGAAAAGTGTGCTCCTCCTGCAGGTACTATTTGCAGAAGTCACTCATCTATTGATTTCTGATGTTGCTGGTCTTAGCAAGATAAGGCTCCTAATCCATCCACTGAATGTTACTCTGCCAGAGATGAAATAGCTTTAACGCCAACAAAGATTACTGTGATGTTAGGCAGGAGAAGACTGTGTTGTTGGAATTACAGCAGCCCCTGGAATACTTGCCATGTCGTGTTAACGCCAGATTGACGTGGAACACTGACTCCACTGCTCCTTCTACTCAGAAATCTCGGGGAAGAGCAACCATATGTGGGTGCTTAACTCTGGCAAGAGGCTTATTTCTCATTACAAACTGTGGTAATTTTATTTCAACTGGCCTTTCCCTTATATAAGTGATTTATTTAGCTGTTCTTAAGGCATCAATTGTGAAACACACCATCAGTTAATAATAGCTTTTCAGAGGAAGAAACACATTAAATATATGAGTCAACATAAAAAGCAGTCTAGTATCAGAAAACATTTTAATGTGCAAATATATGCATCTTAAAATTAAGGTGTATATGTGTATGTATATTATGTTACAGATATACATAACTACATTTATAGATACATATACTGAATACATATTAGGAAAAAGGAATGGTCATGGAAAACTTTTATATTTAAATCTTGGTGAACACACACATTCCATTTACTCACTGCAGATTTATGTCACAGAGAGTATGACATACAAAGATTTGAAGCATAACCCATCATCTGCTTTGAATAGGAAGAAAGTGGAAAGCCATCTGCTTACAATACTAATTAGTGTTACTACCTATTAAAAGAATATTATTCTTTTATAAAAAAAAAAAAAACCAAACACTGAGAACAGAGGGTTTCTAATTTTTTTTTTTTTGGCTTGGTATATCATATAGTAAGACTTTGGAATAAGCAACGCAAAGGAAGTTCCAGAATGTTTTAGAACATATGAAGGAGCTCCCCTCAAAATCTCCATAGGAAATATGTAATGCAGGAAGCAAGACAAACAAAATGGGTGCCAGGCCACAACAGAAAGAGAGCTCATATCCCCTTTTTGCACACCACAGAAGGACCTGGGGCCTAGCCATAAAAGACAAACGTCTTCCCTCTTCACATTGAGAGGATATAATTCCTTATATCCTCCTTGCCAGTTCCTCTGAAGCCTAAACTCTTATGCTACATTGCAACAAATATAATTTATACAATATAACAATATACAAAGATAAGTAAGATACCCGTTCTGCCAGAAGAAGTTTATAGTAGGACTGTATGGATAAAAAAGATACACAATCAAAATTACCCATGAAAAGGATAAATAAAACCTAAGGAAATTCACCAGAAGAATGATTATAATCTGTGGGAGAGATTAGAAGCACCTTCATGGGATGAAACTGGAAGATAATAGAATACAGTGGAAGGAGAACATTGGAGGCAGAGAGAGCCGCCTAAATGTTACTGCCACGTAGGACTTGTCCTACAAATGATGCATAGAACATGTGCACACAAAAGTAGGATTAAAGCAGAATCCCATAGGCCTTTAATAAGGGACTTTCAACAGTCCTGGGTGGTCAAAAACACAAACTATATTTTAATAGTTAGTGAGTCAAGACTACCTCATTCTACCGATTGTTTAACAGCAATAAAGTATTCCAAACAAAGTAATGAACTATGTGAAAATGAAATATTTTCCAGAGAACTAATCTAATGACTATACTAGTAAAACAAGAAGCAAACTAGAGGCTCAGAGGTTCTTAATGGGACCTATATTTTCTTTTTTCACTAATTCCCTTTTAAAAAATGAACTTAGACAATGGAGTATGTATATAAAGGCAGATATTATTTATTAGTTTAATGAATTGCTATGTATAATCACCTTTGCATGAAGACTTTCAAGTTAAATCATGCTCCTGTGGGGTCATTAAGGTTGTTAACAAAATCCAAACAGAAATTTAAAGTAGGTTGATCTTTGCAGTGGGAGGGTGCAGTAATTAAAAGCCTGGGTATGGAAACCCATTCCAGTATTCTTGCCTGGAGAATCCCATGGACGGAGGAGCCTGGTGGGCTACAGTCCATGGGGTCACAAAGAGTCGGACAGGACTGAGCAACTTCACTTACTTATTCACTTATGGGAGTCAGAAAAGCCTAGGGTTAAATCCCATCAGTGGGACTCATTGTTTGTATCTAAGCAAATAACCTGACCACTCTAAGCCTCAGGCTACTCTTCTATGAAACAGGAATATAAAACGTCTATCCCTTTGATATAGGGATAAAAGTATATAGTAGGAAAATAAAATATGAAAAAAGATCATGTGAAAAGTAAATGAGGATGTTTTTAAGTATCCTTTAAAAAAACATCCTAGAACATTGCTTGGAATGTAATGGGAGACAGTTGTTGAAAAACTCATCAATTCAGAGTGTCAGGAGACAATTTCCCAAGGGTATTATGTATTTCTGTATGTTTTCCATGCAGAGGCACTAACTGCCCTACTGTTTTGGACTCTTTCAAGGACATTTATACAGTAAACAGCTTGGAAGAGGGAGACAATTTCTCTGTCCAGAGAACAAGGCATGTGTGCCTACTATCCAGTATCACATGGAGAATGTTCTCTCCTGGGACAAAGTTCTGGCTAGTTTAGTTGGATCTATTATAAAAGAGTCAGGTTACTGGTGCTTGGGGTAGCTCGCCTGTCACACAACCCATCAGGTGTGCAGGCAAGACTAGAAGCTTGTTCCATCACCCTGTGGGAATTGAGCCTCAGGAAATGGCAGGAGAAATCAATGAGGCTCTGGCTACCCTACTGCCTTACGTATACTGCTTGAGGCCAGTCATATAACCTTGTCCTTGGTGTCTCCCCTTGGAGTCTCAGATTTTCTGCCAGCCTCTGTTAAACTGGGGTGGGCTAATTTGTTAGCTGTCAAGGAGGACAAAAATCTTAGAATTTCACAGTTCTTGACATAGAGCATTCAAAACCCAGTCTAACGCCAAAAGATTTCCCCATGGATTTGCCATGTGGACATTAATGATTACCACCACATCCGATCTTTTGATTAAAGAAAGCTCCTGTAAACTTGTAAATATATTATCTTTAAGAGAAACTGCAGTGAGTCATTAATGCCTAATTGCTAATTGGCTTATCGTTTAGTTTGTAAAACACTTAGCAAATGCCAGTTGTAATGGAAAATAGGAGGGTCAGTTTGGAAAGGAGTTTCAGTGTTAATAGATGCCTGTGCTGGAGAGACTCCATCCTTGAAAACACCATTTCTTGGAGAGAAATGATACAGAATATACTGAGGTGGCTTAAAAGTTCATTTGGGTTTTTCTGTACCTTCTTAGGGAAAACCCCCTGGAGAAGGGAATGGCTACCCTCTCCAGTATTCTTGCCTGGAGAATCCTATGGACAGAGAAGCTTGGTGGACTACAGTCCATGGGGTCGCAAAGAGTTGAGTATGACTAAGCAACTAACATGTAGGGAAAAACCCAAACAAACTCAAAATATAACTACTTTTTCTCATGCTTTAGTGCACCCCATAAGAGTAAAATATTTTTAAAAATCAATTTCAATTTTTAAATATAGAATCATAAAGGTGGCAGTGTTTTCAGTACTTTCATTCGTCACTATTCTGCATTTGTTAAATGTGTCACAGTAATTTGTATTATCCTTCCTTCTCACAATTTTGTCAATTCCACTGGCAGGAAACATAGTAAATTTTTCCTTCCTTCCCAATCCCTAACCTTACCCTAGCTTCTTCCCTCCTGAGACCTATCATAGAACCTTGCCCATATCAGACATGCTTAGCAAATACTATGTGAATTGTGAAAGTGACAAAGTTGCTCAGTCGTGTCCGACTCTTTGCAACCCCGTGGACTATACAGTCCATGGAATTCTCCAGGCCAGAATACTGGAGTGAGTAGCTTTTCCCTTCTCCAGGGGATCTTCCCACCCAGGGATCAAACCCAGGTCTCCCACGTTGCAGGCAGATTTTTTTTTACCAGCTGAGGAACAAGGGAAGCCCAAGAATACTGAAGGGTAGCCTATCCCTTCTCCAGTGGATCTTCCCAACACAGGAATCGACCTGGGGTCTCCTGCATTGCAGGAGGATTCTTTACCAACTGAGCTATGAGGGAAGCCTACTGTAATCCCAGAAATCCAGAACCTCACAAGCAGTATGAAAAACAAGCCAAGTAATTTCCAGACTACGTACAACATTAAAAAAATCAAAAGTGTAGTATTCACAATGTTGGATTAATTCATTCAATATTTTATTAATGGCTACTTAGCACTTTTAAATAACCTTGCATTAATCACTTTCTAAACCAGTCCTTGTGAAGAAAAGTATTGCCTCATTTCATTTGTTGCTCTATTTGGATAGCAATGATTTAGTTTCTCTTTCTGGTTTAAGCATGGACTAAGTTGGGAGGAAGCTGAGCACTGAAGAATTGATGCTTTTGAACTGTGGTGTTGGAGAAGACTCTTGAGAGTCCCTTGGACTGCAAGGAGATCCAGCCAGACCATTCTGAAGGAGATCAGCCCTGGGATTTCTTTGGAAGGAATGATGCTAAAGCTGAAACTCCAGTACTTTGGCCACCTCATGCGAAGAGTTGACTCATTGGAAAAGACTCTGATGCTGGGAGGGATTGGGGGCAGGAGGAGAAGGGGAAGACAGAGGATGAGATGGCCGGATGGCATCGCTGATCAATGGGCGTGAGTCTGAGTGAACTCCGGGAGTTGGTGATGGACAGGGAGGCCTGGCGTGCTGTGATTCATGGGGTCTCAAAGAGTCAGACACAACTGAGTGACTGAATTGAACTGAACTGAAGTTGGGAGGAATTAAAAAAAAAAATGCTAATTCTCTCATTGTAAGAATTGAAGAGTCAACATCCAGGAGTTCAAACTGACACCATAGTGAGATTAGACACTGGCTCTTCAAATAAATAAGATTCTGCATGCAAAGCTTTTAATGTATGGTAGGGATTCTATAAATAGTAGCTATTATAACTCTGCCAAAAAAAGTTAATCCCAAGGCTCTCTTTATGTTGAGAGTTCTAATACATGTTCAAAAAAATCCATTTATAAAAACGAAAGGCTCAAAATTTTTTTCATTAACCCATCAAATATTTAAAGTAGGCTACACTTAAAAGTTGAAGCCATATGAGCTCATGAAAGCAGGAATTTCATGAATTAAACATAGTGAAAATTTTGAAAGAGTATGGATAACTGTACCCTATGCAATCAAGCAGAATTAAATGTGCATATTCCATAAAACATGAATTAAAGTATGGCCTACAGAAAATTACACTGCATAAAGATTTGAGGTTAAGAGGACAAAAACGCTGACTTCCTCATGTAGATCCCTGAGCTACATTGCGGTTTTGGGTCATAACTGTGTGCCATTTGACTTCTATGAAAACCGATGTTCCCTGATGCGATTTCACGGAATTGAGAGGCAGTCTATTATCTCAGAAGAAATAAGGCTTTATCTGGAAAAGGACTTCAATTTGAACTTCAAGTCTAGCATTATTTTAGTTGTGCTGTGGGTCTTGGGTAATTTAAATTTTCTTAACTTTTATTCTCCAATTAGTAAGCTCGAAATAAAAATACACACATTGTAAGATTGTTCTGAAGATGTGTATTGATAATAACGAGTATTTATTGAGTACTTGAGCTTCCCTGTTGGCTCAGATGGTAAAGAATCTGCCTGAAATGTGGGAGACATGTGTTCGATCCCTGGTTTAGGAAGATTCCCCTGGAAGAGGGCATGGCAACCCACTCCAGTGTTCTTGCCTGGAGAATCCCATGGACAGAGGAGCCTGATGGGCTACAGCCCATGGGGTCGCAAAGAGTCAGACATGACTGAGCAACTAATCACATTAAGTACCTAGGTTTCCCTGATGGCTCAGCAGTAAAGAATCTGCCGGCAATGCAGGAGCTACAGGAGACTCAGGTTTGAACCCTGGGTCAGAAAGATCCCCTGGAGAAGGAAATGTCAACCCACTCCAGTATTCTTGCTTGAAAAATCCCGTGGACAGAGGAACCTGGCAGGCTATAGTCCATGGGGTAGCAAATAGTCAGACACGACTGAACAACTAAGCACACATATTGAGTACTCACCACACTGCATTTTATAAAACAATTGCTCTATTCTAAGTTTATAATATTTTTCCAGGTTTCTATGTTTTATAAACATTATTAATTTTGGTAAAAAAAAAAATTATGTTCCTGAGCTCTTCAAGGCTTGACAAGCATTATATGCACATCTCCAAACTCACTGTGCAATAAAAGTCCGGAAGTAAGCAGAGCCATAGAATGCAAAGCTTAATTGCTTTAATTGCATTAATGACTACTAAAATAGCCTGGAAAAAAATTACTTTTCTGCATAAGAATTTTTAAAACTTTCAGATATCACAATTGGAGGTAAACACTTGTGGGGTCCATCAGTACACCCCCACTGCTTTCCTACATTGAGCTACAGAACTTCATTTCTCTCCTGAGGCTGATATAAATTGCCACTGATAGAGGCATAAGTTGGACAAAGGCAAGGTGGTGCCCACCTTTTGACATCACAAAATTCAGAAGGCAAATACAAGATATCAGCACTCTAACAACAACTGAATTTAAAAGGTCCCTTCCATGTAATAAAGGAATGATCAGAATTATGAGTTATAAAATTATCCAATCTTTTCCCTTCCTTCTCAAACATAATATACCTTCACGCAGCATCTCACTCATCCCTCTAGACTGAGAGAAAAGTCCAACCCAGCCAAACTCTCCATCTGTGCTCTGCATCCTGTCCCATTCTTTTTCCTCTGCATACTAGTCCCCTCCTCTTTTCTGTACATTCACACCCTTATCCCTACCAGCTCCCTCCCTTCAACCTACAAGTACATTAAAAATACCTCCACACACGCCTATTTCTCACTTCCAAGAAATGTCTTGCACCAAACATGCAATCCCCATTCCTTACCCACTTTCAAGTCCAAACTTAGTAACACATATACTCCAACTATACGTCAACTTCATCTCACTCTAGAATTTACTACAATCTATTTACCCCCACCCTGGATATCAAGATGTCTTTGGAATGATTTTCTGTGTATCACCAGTCTATCGTCAGTCCCCACATGTAATGGACTTTTAAAGCATCTTCTAGTGATAATTCTTTTCTCCTTAAAAATTTGTCCACCTTGGCTTCTATCCTTGCATTGTTCCCTTCTTCTGAGCTCCAGCCCTCAAGCCTTATATTTTGGCATTTCTCAGTGAGCCACTCATCACACTCTTTTTATTCACATCTTTCACTATGGGTTTGTAATGTTGCCACCCATAAACTACTTCTTCCATAGTCTCTCTCTTGATCCAAGTAATCACCATCTGCCCACTCATTTAAATTTGAAATCTTAGTTGTACCTTCAACTTCTTCATTTGCTATCAATTCCTCAGATTCAATATGACATAAAACACAGTGGCTTTTCAGGTTAAAAAGACCTGAATTCAAATTCCTGTTCTGCCCTCAAAGAGTTTAGAATCCCGTATCTTCTGTGAAAGAGAAGCACGTAAGTGCCCTTGGAATTAAAACACATGCTAATATGTGGGTACTTACAAAATGAAGTGGGAGCCCAGAAAAAAAGTTGTGATTTGCTCTAAGTCTGGATAAGTGGAGGGAAGAATGAGATAGCAAGGGTTGGGGGAGGCAGGGGGGAAGCAGGAGCAACCAGAGAGAGTGGAGGGCTAGAATTCAGGGAGTGGAAGAAGCAGGAACTAGACTTGTTGACTGAGCTCATACAGTGATGAGCCTAGTACCCCAAGGGTGGTAGCCCTATTGTGGTTGATGGAGATGCATTAAATATTTCTGAGAACACACTCAATTTTTGTGCCTGAAAATTCTTCATGGCAGTATACAAGTTGACAGAGGGAATAAAGCCTGGAGTGAAAGTCTGCCTGGGAGGCTAAGCCTGATAAAATAATATCAACCTATTCAATAATATTTGTAGGCACCACTGGAGATATATCAGAGTAGAAATGAAGACATTTGAAGATTGATGCCTTCTCATTGGCTCTGAGGTGTACAATACTGAAGACTCTGAAATCTCATCAACACTTTGAATAAACATTACATAATTTGATGATTGTCTTTCTCTTCTTTAGAAGAAGGCTGCAGAAGTAAAATGTGTAAAGAGCAAGACAGAGTGAAGAAAGAAAGAGAAACAGGATAATAGGAGGAAAGAGTAAACAAAAGTATTGTGGGCAAGCACAGAATACAAAGAGAGGGAAAAGATGGAAATCAAGGAAAATGAAGGAACATATTCTTTTCTAAATATCTGAAAACTAAACTTTCAGTGTTTTGGAAAAAATAAAGCCTTAATAACCATTTTTGAGTTTTATATGGTTACTTTCATGAGCCTATGTATTATGGATATTGACACATTTGAAAATGATGTGCTTTTATTTTACTGGCTAGGATAGTAAACACGTGTGCTTGCCAACAATAATGATTTATCCCTCAGGTTAGTTTTAGTTCTCTTTGATCATGGCACAATTGCTTGATTAACCTACAGTTAAAAAAGGCTTTTAGAAAAAATGTTCATTGTAAAACAAAAAACAAAAAAACCCTATCTTCTAAAAAATGTTCAAATTACAAGCAAGTGTGGAAACTTTATAAGAAAAGCATAAGAGCCATATTAAGTATTAATGTGCTAGACATACCACCTGTGAAGACACTGCATTAATAGCATCACTTAACCTGAATACTTCATTCCACTGCTTTAACCTTTACACCAACAGACTTAATATATTCAGCTTTGTTTTCAATTATCTGTTATGTCCTGCATTGGGTTTATTGTAGACACTGTGAAAACTCTTATGACCCCTCAAAGACATAAGGCAATTTTCTTCCCACCAGGATATTTTGAACAAATTACTCTCAGTTTTAACATGAATAAGTCTATGAATTTTCATTCCCCAGATCTGAAATAATGGAATTCAGCTGTAACTTCAATTGTAATTATCATGTCAATAAATTGAATTTTTTTTAAAAAACCACTGAAGACGAAACTTTCTGTCTTTATCTGATTTTACTTTCTCCATTTTTTCCCCCTCATTTGGGGTCAATCCTAGGGAGCACTTCGACGTGTAATTATTTTTTAGGGTGCTGAAGGCAGTTCTACTGTTTGAAAAGACAGTGGTATAGCATCTCACTGCTGTTCACATTACAAAGCATTGCTATACCCTGCACTAATTAAAGGCTGTTAAGAATTTTATGATTAGCCCCTATTAAAGCTCATTGAGCTTAAGTTTTGAAATGCTGCACTGAGTTCAAGCCTAAAATGTTTCTTAGTCATATAACACATTTTAAAGATTAATTTGGATGTTTTTCAGAGCCCTCTTGTTTCCCCCACTCTTGGGTTATCTTAATATCCTTTCACAGCACGGTGAGTGTTAAAGCTAAGAGCTCATGCCCAGAACAAGGAATTTAGCTCCTCTATTCTAATGTAGATGCCCTATCCACCTCAGAATGTTCCCAGGCAAGGAGAATCTTTATAAAGTAGCCCTTGGACTCACTCAACTCAGCTGCTAAAGCCATGGCTACCAATATAGTAAGTCAAATACCAGAAGTTCAGCTGTAAAATGTACAGCTGAAAGAAGTCTTCGGATTGAAAAAAAGATCATTAAACTTAGTTCTCCCTCTCCTTAAAAGCCCTTCACTGCAGTCATTGAGAATATATAGGTATTTAAACTTTGACAACAATATTAGCATGATAATTCGTCTCACTTGCTTTTTAATATGCTTAAAGATATAAAATCAGACCCTTGTGGCTCAGTTGGTAAAGAATCTGCCTGCCATGCAGGAGACCTGGGTTCAATCCCTGAGGTGGAGAGATCCCCTGGAGAAGGGAAAGGCTACTCACTCTAGAATTCTGACCTGGAGAATTCTATGGACTGTATGGTCCATGGAGTCACAGAGTTGGACACAACTGACCGACTTACACACACACACACATAAAACAGCAATAGCAACAAGGACATTGGTGCCAAACAACTTTTTTTTCTTATAAGTAACAGGAGAGATAAAATCCTTCCTATTTTTCTTCCACCTCTTCCCTACAACCCCACCACACTCCAGCCTCTCTTTCAAAACCTGTTCAGGGGGTAATGAAGAGAAAATGAATGCAGATGAAGAGAAAAAAATGAAGGATATGTAATCAAGTGCAAAATACCCTGGTAACTATAGAGGAAGAATGAGATGGAAAGGAAAGTGAAAAGGGTAGGGGTGGTTAGGAGTTCTAAGAACTTTCTGTAAAAACAGGATTCTCCAGTGGGGTTTCCCATTGGGAGGGACAATGAAACTGTTATAGACTTTTAAAAAAAAAAAATTTTTTTTTAAGATTAAGAATCTAACCAAAGAGAGAGTAGCCCTTTACCACCCCCTACCCTGGCCCTTGAACAATCAGTTGACTCCTTATACCCACTCCTAAGAAACAAGGGAGATTAAACAGGCCACAACATGGATGAAACTCGAGGACTTTATGCTAGGTAAAATAAATGGGTTACAAAGAAACACGGTCCAATTCCACCTATATGAGGGACTTAGAGTAGTCAAAATCATAAAGAGTGTAGTGATATTTGTCACAGGCTTAGGGGAGGGGAGCATAGGGAATTTGATAGGTAATCAGCATACTTTTTAATAAATACACTGTTTAATCTACCATACAACATACTGTTCAATAGGTAATCGGTTTCACTTTTACAGATAAAAGGTTATGGGGATGGATGGTGGCCGTAATTGCACAATAATGTGAGTATATTTAATACCAGTGAATTTAAAAAATGGTTAAGATAGTAACTTTTATGTTATATGTATTCTACCACAAACTTAAAAGCCAATGATACAAAAATATTAAAATAAAAAGTTCTGCCAAATGATTGAAACACGGGAGTATAAATCAACAAAGACAAGAGAGGGACCTTAGGCAGATGAGTGATACCTACAAGTTTCTATGAGATGAAAACAGGACATAGAGATAACTAAGCATAGCCTGAAGTACAAATCAATTTGCCTTGTGAGACCCAAGCCCACAGAATGCTTGAGAACATCCTGAAGACATGATAATGACAAAGCAGAAAACAAAGCAAGAAGAGTATAATGCTCTTTAAGAAAAGATATTTCTCAGCCCTTTCAGAAGTTATTCCTAATGAAAAGCCTGAAGGGTAAATCCATTACCGCGATATTGTACAAACCATAGTACATCTGGAAGTTTTCTGAGATACTCGGAAAAAAAAAATTGTTTTCATACCTTAACAGATGTCAGATTGGAGCCCCAAATTCAGCTCCAGAAGCCTGTTTTGCTGCAAGTAAGCCTTCAGACTCTCAGATGGACTCTGGGGGCCACTCCACAGCTCCTCTGAGCTGGGAGAGAAGGGAGTCTTTCACGAGGGGTGGGGCTTGACCCACACGTGGCATGAGCCAGACCCTTTATGGACTAGCGTGGAGGTGGGGGCAAAATGCCAGGGCACACGTGTTGTTCATCCAGGATTCTCATGCTGCCCTTAGAGAAATCCTGAGATCCCAGATTGGGTTTCTTCTGGGAAGAGTGGTCAGGGTGACTCGGCCTCTGGCCTGGTTCCTCCATTCTGTTTTGAAAACTGTATTAACACTTTAAAGTCTGTAAGATGTTCTCTTGTACCCAGCAAAGAATAGCATCACCATGCTACACTTTTATCTTTTTACAAGGTTTATAAAATTTGGAATCCTTGCTAAAAGTCCATCTTAACCAGAATTTATATAGGCATTCCATTAAAGAGGGAGGAAGAGAAGCAGAGAGATTGAGAGAGAAAAGAGACAAAGAGAGAACTCAGAGCCCACAAAACACTGAATACCTTCAAGAACAGTTCCATCCTATTGATCACCAGGCAAAGTTGAGCAGCTGGCTCATCTTGATCCTGTGTAGTGAATTAGACCCACCTGGAGAGAGATCTGAGCCGCATGATGAAATTAGATTCATTCTATCCTACTATCGCCCCTGTGATTCATACCAATCAAATTTCTAATTGAAGACTTAAGAAGTCAACCCAGCTGGTATTCAGAATCCGAATACCATAAAAAGTTCTTTCTTCTGGCTTCAAGATAAAAGACTATTCTTCAACATGTTATAATTTCATGTTAAATGAGATTTTTAGATATACAAAGACTTGTCATTCTCAGAGTGGCTAAAGCACCAAGGCAGGTTATATTCCAGGGCATTCTGTGTAAACTGTGACAGGGAAACAGGGAATGATCTAGCAGCAGTCCCCAGACTTTTTGATAGCAGGGACCAATTTCATGGAAGACAATTTTTCCACAGACAAGCAGCAGATGGGGGGCGGGGGGTGGTTTTAGGCTGATTACATTCATTGTGCACTTTATTTCTATTATTATTACATCAGCTCTACCACAGATCATCAGGCATTAGATCCTGGAAGTCAGGAACCCCTGCTTTAAAGCATTGTTGATATTTCAATAATAAAATACCAGAAAAAAGAAGTTACATTTTCTTCCCTCACATGTAAAGATAGAAACACTCTATCAGCTAGAAGTTTCCCTGTAGATGGAAAAGGTCTAAAGCTCTTACTCTGTACATAATTGCATTTAACTGAGGGCACCAGTGATTTTCCATAGTTACTAACCCCAAGTTGGAGCTAGAATTGCTGTTGTTGTTGTTTAGTTGCCAAGTTGTGTCCAACTCTTTTGTGACCTCATGGACTGTAGCCCATCAGGCTCCTCTGTCCATGGGATTTCCCAGGCAGGAATACTGGAGTGGGTCGCCATTTCCTTCTCCAGGGAATCTTCCTGACACAGGAATTGAACCTACATCTTTTGCATTGGCAAGCAGGTTTTTTACCACTGAGCCACCAGGGAAGCCATAGAATAGGCTTCAACAAATGAGTCTTCTAGAACATCCTTGTGTTAACCAGATATTAAACTTTTAGAATTTTACAGAACATCAAAATGAAGGCATTATCATAGATCAACTGCCTAGACATCTTACAAGTATCTAATGTAAAAAACCCAGAGATAAATGGACTCCTTAAATATCCTAGAAAATCTGGTCTGCAAAATTAAATGTTGAGCTTTTAAATAGCCTATGGTTATGTAGGGCAAAATATGAGGGAAAAAAGGGAATAATATGTTCCTAAAGACCCAAAAATTGAGGGCAATTAGTCACTTCATAGGTATAGAAAGACATAAAGAATTTTACTCTGGTGTTCAATAGAATCATATACATGATGGGTTCACTCAGTATAAATAAATGGTCAACAAATACTACTTTTGTGCATGATTATCTGATTTTGGAAATTAGATAACCATATTCCAGGATTAAAAAACTCCAACACAGGGGACATGTGTTCGATCCCTGGTCAATCCCTAGATTTCCAATACAGCAACCAAAAAAAAAAAAAAAAAAAGTACCACATGCATCAAGAAAGATGAAATCAAAGATCCTGTGTGCTATGACTAAGACCCAGTGTAACCAAATAAATAAACAATTAAATGTGAAGTGAAGTGAAAGTCGTTCAGTTGTGTGTGACTCTGCAACCCCATGGACTGTACAGTCCATGGAATTCTCCAGGTCAGAATACTCGAGTGGGTAGCCTTTCCTTTCTCCAAGGGATCTTCCCAACCCGGGGATCAAACCCAGGTCTCCCGCATTGCAGGCAGATTCTTTACCAGCTGAGCCACAAGGGAAGCCCAAGAACACTGGAATGGGTAGCTTATGCCATCTCTAGTGATCTTCCCGACCCAGGATTGAACCAGGGTCTCCTGCATTGCAGGCAGATTCTTTGCCAACTGAGCTATCAGGGAATAAATCAAATTAAATGAAAAATACACCTCAACAAAGAAGCCAACGAGGCATATATTAGCAGCCAAAGGTGGCTTGATCAAATTCAAGGGGAAGGAAGTTGATATTTATATATGGGGATAAATGTGACTATGATATTAGAATCGTGTAATAGTTTCAGAGCTGGAATCATGGTATATAGTCTGAGGTCTGCCATTAACAGTGAATTTAGTCTCATGTTCTTTGTGGCAATTCTGGGCATTTAAAATGCACCCATAAATTGCTTAATTGTTTTGCAAGCAACAGGAACACTAAAAGCTCTTTCCAGTGTCTCAATACAATATTAGAACACAACTTCCTTGAAGTTGAGCTGAATGTCACACAGTAAACCTCAAGGTCTTTCTCTTTGGAGCCCTTGAAAGTCAATTTCATAGGCCATTTTTCTTTTGAATATTAACAAATCTTTATCCATTTTCAAAAAATAACTTCTGTTCTTCTTTTCTTGATAACTGTGGCTTTGTAGTAGAGCCTGAAGTCAGGTAGGTTGATTCCTTGACTTCAGGCTCTACTACAAAGCCACAGTTATCAAGACAGTATGGTACTGGCACAAAGACAGAAATATTGATCAATGGAATAAAATAGAAAGCCCAGAGATAAATCCACGCACATATGGACACCTTATCTTCGACAAAGGAGGCAAGAATATACAATGGATTAAAGACAATCTCTTTAACAAGTGGTGCTGGGAAATCTGGTCAACCACTTGTAAAAGAATGAAACTGGACCACTTTCTAACACCATACACAAAAATAAACTCAAAATGGATTAAAGATCTAAACGTAAGACCAGAAACTATAAAACTCCTAGAGGAGAACATAGGCAAAACACTCTCCGACATACATCACAGCAGGATCCTCTATGACCCACCTCCCAGAATATTGGAAATAAAAGCAAAAATAAACAAATGGGACCTAATTAACCTTAAAAGCTTCTGCACATCAAAGGAAACTATTAGCAAGGTGAAAAGACAGCCTTCAGAATGGGAGAAAATAATAGCAAATGAAGCAACCGACAAACAACTAATCTCAAAAATATACAAGCAACTCCTACAGCTCAACTCCAGAAAAATAAACGACCCAATCAAAAAATGGGCCAAAGAACTAAATAGACATTTCTCCAAAAAAGACATACAGATGGCTAACAAACACATGAAAAGATGCTCAACATCACTCATTATCAGAGAAATGCAAATCAAAACCACTATGAGGTACCATTTCACACCAGTCAGAATGGCTGCGATCCAAAAGTCTACAAATAATAAATGCTGGAGAGGGTGTGGAGAAAAGGGAACCCTCTTACACTGTTGGTGGGAATGCAAACTAGTACAGCCACTATGGAGAACAGTGTGGAGATTCCTTAAAAAACTGGAAATAGAACTGCCTTATGATCCAGCAACCCCACTGCTGGGCATACACACTGAGGAAACCAGAAGGGAAAGAGACACGTGTACCCCAATGTTCATCGCAGCACTGTTTATAATAGCCAAGACATGGAAGCAACCTAGATGTCCATCAGCAGATGAATGGATAAGAAAGCTGTGGTACATATACACAATGGAGTATTACTCAGCCATTAAAAAGAATACATTTGAATCAGTTCTAATGAGGTGGATGAAACTGGAGCCTATTATACAGAGTGAAGTAAGCCAGAAGGAAAAACATAAATACAGTATACTAACGCACATATATGGAATTTAGAAAGATGGTAACAATAACCCGGTGTACGAGACAGCAAAAGAGACACTGATGTATAGAACAGTCTTATGGACTCTGTGGGAGAGGGAGAGGGTGGGAAGATTTGGGAGAATGGCAATGAAACATGTAAAATATCATGTAGGAAACGAGTTGCCAGTCCAGGTTCAATGCATGATGCTGGATGCTTGGGGCTGGTGCACTGGGACGGCCCAGAGGGATGGTATGGGGAGGGAGGAGGGAGGAGGGTTCGGGATGGGGAACACATGTATACCTGTGGCGGATTCATTTTGATATTTGGCAAAACTAATACAATTATGTAAAGTTTAAAAATAAAATAAAATTGGAAGAATTAAAAAAAAAAAAAGGAAAAAAAAAATAACTTCTGTATGTTTTTTCTACATGTATAAATTGACAGAAGACTTTTAAATGTCTTTGAAAGTCTAAGGATTTATGCTCTTAGTCTTCTTTAAAATTCTGGTAAGACAACCAAACCCCTTAAAATTTAGTGGCAGCTGTATTTATAATCGAATCTGCTCTCTTTGTTCCCAAATCAGCCCTCATTCATCTGCAAACATTGTTCCCTGTGGGTCTTTATCAGCTGTACTCTAACCTGAGTAGAAATTGATCTTTCTCTCTGGCTCCATCATAAATTGTTCACCGTTATTTTATTGTATTCAATACAACCTCATCCCTTTATGTGCAAACATGCAGTCTTTTGCATGTTTGAGGCTCGGGCCCATACTGTCCTTCTCCTGCTCTGTCCTGCCTACTAGGGTACTACATTGCCTCTCTCTCTTGTCAGTTGGCCTCCAGGTAGGCTCAGCCAATGGGAGATTGTGAAAGACTGGAGCATGGGAGGGAGAAGCCAGGGTATTTCTCCCTCGCCTATCTGCCTCAAGGGGTCGTGGTTGCCCCACAGCAGCAGTTGCATCTTCTCTGTGGTCACCTTCATCAGACATCTTCCTCCTCCGTGACTTAGCACCTTCCAGACAGTCCTCACCATGGATGAAGCTCGAGCCAAACTGCCCCAGTTGGGGCTTTGTCACATCACCTCCTTCCTCTCTTTCCCTTCAGAGAAATGCTAGCACTTTTTGTTGCTCAACTCTGGGTTACTTACAATTTCATGTTTGGCTTCCCAGCTTGTGACACACCTTTGTAAACACGTTTTTTCATTAAAAGCCCTCTGTCTGGAAAACTAAGAATGGTTTCTGTTTTTGTAACTGTAACCTGTCTGATATACACAGTTTTATTTCCTTTCTTGGCTGTGAACCCCTGAAGTTCAAGAGCCTTTATAATGTCCTTAGTGTGCCATTTTGTTCCCAATCTGAAACCCCCTTTAAATTATCCCGACAAAGCTACCTGTGTTATCTTACTACCCTATAAACATAATTAAATCATTCTTTTTAGAAATCTTTGAGGGCTCCCCATTTCCATGACAGTTTTAAAAAATGTTTTCTTTGTTTCTCAACATGTTTTTCAGTGAATTAGCAGCTGATAAAATATATTTAGTAAGAGAAAATATGAATATAAGCTCATGGTGGCTCAGATGGTAAAGCGTCTGCCTACAATGCTGGAGACCTGGGTTTGATCCTTGGGTCTGGAAGATCCTTTGGAGAAGGCAATGGCACCCCACTCCAGTACTCTTGCCTGGAAAATCCCATGGACGGAGGAGCATGGTAGGCTACAGTCCATGGGGTCGCAAAGAGTCAGACACGACTGAGTGACTTCACTTTCACTTTATCACCATAGAAAAAGTAAACAGATACATTATACCAGAAGAAAAGTTGGGAAGGAAACTTATAGTTACAAAGTTTGTCTCCAAACATTTTGACAGTGGTAAGAGGGGGACACTCAATTACACGCCTCTCTTTCAGAGGGCTAGCAAAATGTTCTTGGCATTTCCATCTGATGGAAATTGCTCACCTTATCAGAAGTGAGGGGAAGTCAAGCAAGTAAGACTTAAAATTTCATGTAAAGAAAGGCTTCAGCAATTAAAAAAGGTATTTGAAAGTCACAGCTCACTTGGGATGGATGAATTGCCTGTCATTCAATCTTTCATAATTGCTAGTTGTCTCTAGGATTTTCATAAATGTGAACAGGAAAGAATTAACTTTGTTCACAGACATTCTCTAATGCTATTAAGAACAGGTCCATACTCTTTAAAGACCAAATAAACAGGCGATAAAACTAGCATTGGGCTTCCCAGGTGGTGCGAGTGGTAAAGAACTTGCCTGCCAACACAAGAGACATAAAAAATGTCTGGCTTGATCCCTGGGTCAGGAAGATCTCTGGGAGGAGGCAATGGCAACCCACTCAAGTATTCCTGCCTGGAGAATCCCCTGGACAGAGGAGCCAGGTGGGGTTCATAGGGTCACAGAGTTGGACATGACTGAAATGACTTAGCACACATGCAAGGCTAACATTACTGGATGAAATTGAGGAGCATGGCTCACTCCTGAATAAATGGTTCTTTCCATTTTTTTCTGCTGTGGCCAAAGGAATACCTTCAGGTGAGGCTAGGATATTTCCCTCAAATTAAGAGATATAGAAATAAGAGTCCCAGGTCTGCTCCCAACATGAACAAATAATTGATCAAGTCCTTTACAATTTTGTTTAACAGAGAGTAGAAGAGACAATTGACTAATTAGGATTTATAAAATTTCCACCAATCCCATAAGAAGTAAGCTTCACTTTTCCTCAGTGACTATCTAATTGAGTAAGAAAGGTCTCTATTGAAATTGCTTTAAGAGTCAGTAGAAATACATATTTCTGAACAACCAAAGCAAATATCTGCTGGAGGGTTTTATTTTTTAATATAAATTGATTAAAATTTAGAGACTTCTGCCAAATATAATTTATTCAGTTTTAGAATAATGGATTTTAATCCATTCTTTCTAATGATTACATTAGAGCAAAACCAGTTGTGTTGAGTCCACTTCTGATTTGACAAAATAAAAAATAAAAGTATAAGGGAATTTTTAAAATGATAACGCCTAATGTTGATGAGTGTGTGAGGAAAAGACCATTTTTATAAATAGCCGGTAGACATGAAATCAATAAAGCCCCTCTTCTGGGTTATCAATAAATATCAGAAGTCTTAATATATGTGTGTACCTCTTGATTAAATAATACCGGTTCTAGGAATTTGTTTTAGTGAAATACTTATGGGCATGTACAAAATTTTCTACACAGATGTTCATCACAGCATTGCTTCTAAAACTAAAAAATTGGAAATGACCCAAAAGAAAGTTATTAAATAAATGATCATATATTCCCACAATAGAACATGATGCAGCTATTAAAAATTGTGTAGTAGAAGAATTTAATCATACTGAAAGATGTTCTCAATATATTATACAAAGAAACTGTTGCTAAGGAGACTTCCAGTAAAAGATGGTAATGGCAGATTGAACACATACATATAGGCTCACTCCTTCCTGGAACCCTAAAAGTGACAGTAAAGAGGTTTTTTAAAGGGGGAAAAAAAAAACCCACAAAGTCAAAGACAGAAAAAGAGGAGACAATAACAGGAACACTTAAGATGCTGGAAAGCAAATAGATATGTCATCAGTAATTTAGATACAAGAAAGCTGAGCCCCTACTCAACAACATAGAAAACCAATAAGCAACTTGATTTCCATTTTGTTCCAGAACTCATGAAGAACTCAGAAATTGATGGTATCCGGTCCTTATGAAAGTGGCCTAAAGGTAGTACTAAACATATAAAGATTAATTGAAAGTTAGATTAAAAGGTAGTAAGGGAAACAAATTTTATTGACAAAGGAAAATAGAAAAGCAAATCACCCATTGGCTTCTGCTTTTAACATAATTTTGTGAGCATGTGATATAAGAAGCAGCCATAAAAATAAGAAAGCCAGAGAGGAACTTTGCTGGTGGTCCGGTGGCAAAGATTCCATGCTCCCAATGCAGGGGGCCCAGTTGAATCTCTGGTCAGGGAACTGGTTCCCACATGATGCAACTAAGGATTCTCAACTAAGACCCAAGGCAGCCAAGTAAATATAAAAATAATAATAATAATTAGGCCAGAGAAGCCAGAACAGAAGTCTGGCATTTTTTAGCCAAACTATTGGCAGCAATTGGATTTCTTATTACATGATAAAACTAGCCCCATTGCTTTAAGCTAGTCTTCATCAAGCATTCTATTCATTTGACTGAAAGGACTGCAAGTCCAAAGGGAGGTCACCTCAGAAGCAACCAGATTGAATTGTTAATGATATAGTTATTTATACTTTTATATAAGCCAACTACTCATAAAGTATATGTCCTGGCTGATTAAAAATTCTTAGGCAATACATTTAAAAATAGGACTCTACCAAATAATAATATAATTGCCATTTCTAAAATTCAAGTTTGTAAATAGACATAATGGAGAAGGAAATGGCAAGCCACTCCAGTGTTCTTGCCTGGAGAATCCCAAGGACTGGGGAGCCTGGTGGGCTGCTGTCTGTGGGGTCACGCAGAGTTGGACACGACTGAAGCGACTTAGCAGCAAATAGACATAAATGAATTAAATCTAATGACATCCCTCATCATTTTGGATTAAGACTAACCTAGTCATAGTTGGTCAAAGAAATCTGTGATATTTGCCCACATTTTTCAAGAAGTGTTGAGTATGCATCTGTTCTCTGTCAGGAAATACAGTAGATATTGGAGACATCAATATAAATTAGACTCTGCCTCTGCCCATAAGTTACATGTAGCTACTCTACAAATGAAGAATATTGAGGTACTTTCAATTAAATCTTAAAGGATCCTTTGATCATAACTGTAAAATTGTCCTTCCCTGTCTGTAGGAAGAGTGGGCTTCCCAGGTGCTGCAGAGGTAAAGAACCGGCCTGCCAGTGCAGGAGATGCAGGTTTGATCACTGGATCAGGAAGACCCTCTGGAGGAGGAAGTGGCAACCCACTCCACATTCTTGCCAAAGAAATCCCATGGATAGAGGAACTGGTGAGCTATAGTCCATGGGATCTCAAGGAGTCAGATACCACTTAGCTACTGAGCAGGCAAGCATGTCTGTAGGAAGAGTAACCACAAGGATGAAGAAGATATATCTGAGTAACAGAAATCTCTGTGATCCTTGATATCCCTGCAAACTTCACAATGAGGAAGTTTTCAAGTTACTTCAGGCAGAATATATTTCTGGTTTTAAAAAGAGAATATCTTTCTTCTCTTAGAGACATAGAAACCATTGTGACATAAAACACTAAGAACACATTACTTCTTGTTCATTGTGTAATCACTGAAATAAAGTTTTTGATTATGAAGGTTAAAAAGAGCCATTCCTCAACTCCAAACAAGAAGTAATAAATGACCAAAAACCAGGGTCTCAGTCAATGATTCCTTTTCAAATCAAAAGTTGACACATAATGATCATAGTATCAGCATATTAATGATTACTGTATTACTAAGACTATAATTAGCCTTGTTACATTAATAATAATAATGATAAGGAAATCCATCATAATATACTTTTAGATCGTATTCCTTCTTGATTAATTTTCTTTCTTTTATTGGAATTTAAACCAAATCTCATGAATCAAACCCTGCACCAGTGTCATATCAGCAAATTTAGCTTAAACAGAAAATTATATTAATTGCTTTGGATCAGATCAAGCATTACATTCTCCCATTTGTATATTCTCCTTTGACTTCTCTGACAGTGATGATGTCAATGAGTCCTTTCTGTATATAATAATAGGGCTTACTCAGCTGAGGTCACAATGTCTCCTGGATCTGTCTGACTGACAGATGGCATGTGCTTAGGAGGAAATAGACACTTTAATTATCACAGTTACTCTCAGGTACCTTGGACACTGTGCCCCAAAGTTGATGACTATAATAAACATTGACAGGAGAACCCTAGTCTTCGACTAAAGAGACTCTTACAAAATGGGGGAATCATTTAAAAGTGCTGCATCCCTCAATCCAAGAGTCTCAAATCACAGATTTTTAAGCTTTCATTTCCTACTCTAGGCCCAAGAATCATTAAACTGGTAGTGCTGCAAAGGTATTTCAGTGGATAAAGGATAGTCTTTTCAAGAAATGATATTGGAACCATTGAAAATCCAATGCAAAACCCCCCAAACCCCTCAAAATTTCCATTCATTTCTCACACCATAATGAAATTATTAACTCAGAAACAGTTGATAGACCAAAATGCAATACCTAAAGCTGTAAAACCTACAGTAGAAAATATAATTGTAGGGAAACTTTCTAAGATGCAATGTTAAAAGCATGATTCATAAAGAAATTGATAAACTGGATTTAATCAAAAGTAAAAGTTTCTGTGTTTTAAAAATCACTATTAATAAAACACAAATGAAACCACAGACTGGGAGAAAATAATTACAAAACATAAAACAAACTATCAAAGGACTTGTGTATAGATTATACACAGAACTTTTACAACTCAATAATAAAAGACTGAAAACCTAATTTAAATATAGGCAAAAGATTTCAACAGACATTTCAACAAAGGAGATATATGGATGGTAGATAAGCACGTGAGAAAATGCTTAAAATCATTACTCATTAGGGAAATGTAAATTAGAACCACAATGAGATACAATTATACATGGCTAGAGTGGATAAAATGAAAGGGATTGACTATGAGAAGTTTTGGCAAGAATATGAAGCAATTTGCAGTCTCACTCACTGCTAGTGGGAATATACAATTGTATAACAACTATAGAAAACAATTTGACAGCTTCTTAAAATTTTAACTTATGCCTACCATATAATCCACCCATTCTACTCCTAGGTATTTACCTAAGAGAAAGAGAAGCATGTGTCCATATGTAGACTTGTACATGAATGTCCATCAGTTCAGTTCAGTTGCTCAGTTGTGTCCGACTCTTTGAGACCCCATGAATTGCAGCATACCAGGCCTCCCTGTCCATCACCAACTCCCGGAGTTCACTCAGACTCACATCCATCGAGTCAGTGATGCCATCCAGCCATCTCATCCTCTGTCATCCCTTTCTCCTCCTGCCCCCAATCCCTCCCAGCATCAGAGTCTTTTCCAATGAGTCAACTCTTCACATGAGGTGGCCAAAGTACTGGAGTTTCAGCTTTAGCATCATTCCTTCCAAAGAAATCCCAGGCTGATCTCCTTCAGAATGGACTGGTTGGATTTCCTTGCAGTCTAAGGGACTCTCAAGAGTCTTCTCCAACACCACAGTTCAAAAGCATCAACTCTTCAGTGCTCAGCCTTCTTCACAGTCCAACTCTCACATCCATACATGACCACTGGAAAAACCATAGCCTTGACTAGATGAACCTTTGTTGGCAAAGTAATGTCTCTGCTTTTGAATATGCTATCTAGATTGGTCACAACCTTCCTTCCAAGGAGTAAGCATCTTTTAATTTCATGGCTGCAGTCGCCATCTGCAGTGATTTTGGAGCCCCCCAAAATAAAGTCTGACACTGTTTCCCCATCTATCTCCCATGAAATGATGGGACTGGATGCCATGATCTTCGTTTTCTGAATGTTGAGCTTTAAGCCAACTTTTTCACTCTCCACTTTCACTTTCATCAAGAGGCTTTTTAGTTCCTCTTCACTTTCTGCCATAAGGATGGTGTCATCTGCATATCTGAGGTTATTGATATTTCTCCCGGCAATCTTGATTCCAGCTTGTGTTTCTTCCAGTCCAGCATTTCTCATGATGTACTCTGCATAGAAGTTAAATAAGCAGGGTGACAATATACAGCCTTGACGTACTCCTTTTCCTATTTGGAACCAGTCTGTGGTTCCATGTCCAGTTCTAACTGTTGCTTCCTGACCTGCATATAGGTTTCTCAAGAGGCAGGTCAGGTGGTCTGGTATTCCCGTCTCTTTCAGAATTTTCCACAGTTTATTGTGATCCACACAGTCAAAGGCTTTGGCATAGTCAATAAAGCAGAAATAGATGTTTTTCTGGAACTCTCTTGCTTTTTCCACGATCCAGCAGATGTTGGCAATTTGATCTCTGGTTCCTCTGCCTTTTCTAAAACCAGCTTGAACATCAGAAAGTTCACGGTTCACATATTGCTGAATCCTGGTTTGGAGAATTTTGAGCATTACTTTACTAACATGTGAGATGAGTGCAATTGTACGGTAGTTTGAGCATTCTTTGGCATTGCCTTTCTTTGGGATTAGAATGCAAACTGACCTTTTCCAGTCCTGTGGCCACTGCTGAGTTTTCCAAATTTGCTGGCATATTGAGTGCAGCACTTTCACAGCATCATTTTTCAGGATTTGAAATAGCTCAACTGGAATTCCATCACCTCCACTAGCAATGTCCATAGCAGATTTATTTGGAATAGTCAGAAATTGGAAACCAAAATGTTTTTCAACATGTGAGTGGATAGACAACTTGTGTACATTCATACAATGGAATATAACTCAGCAATTAAAGAAATGAACTATTGATGTGCATTATAGTTTGGATGATACTAAAAATATATATATATTTAGTGATGAAGACAGACAAAAAGGAACATATACTGTATGATTTAATTTATATAAAATTCTGGGAAATGGAAACTAATATATATAGACAGAAATCAGATCAGTGGTTGCCTGGAAATGGGAGTTAGGGTGAGGCAGAAGGGTCAGGAGGGAGAAATTGCAAAGTAAAACCAAGAAACTTTTGGGGGTGATGGATACTATTCACTATGTTAACTGAGTGATTATTCACTGTTGTATACATATGTCAAAATTTATTAAATTGCGTGCTTTCATTATGTGCAATTTATGTTAAGTACACCTCAATAAAATTGTTTAAAAACCAACTTCAACCTGCTAATTGTGCAACTGAGAGTGAGTACTCGACCTGTCTAAAATTTACTATTTTATTTGTAAATGACAATAATAATAAAACCCTGTATATCCTCAAGGTTACTGCAAAAATCAAATGAGATGCTTGTAAAACGTTAAGCAAATTACAAAGAGCTATCTCTACAAAATAAAGTATTACTTTTGACATGGTTATTATTAATATTTTCAAAACCGTGCATGACAATCAACAAACTAGTGATTTGTGGTATGGAAAAGGCATGCAGAAAAATGTGAAAGGCATGAGAAGCAGAGTATTAAGTTGAAGTATACTTGAATTCTGAAGAAAGCCAGTGACCACAACCTTTGACTCATGCTATTGATTTTCTATTCTCAACTACCCACATTAGTCCTTGACACTTTAGCTCATTCAGATTCAAACCTGTGTTGCACTTTCTTTTACCGTCTTTCTTTTGTCTTTCTGGTAGTGAGTGTGTACAGAGAAATGACCAGGAGAGTCATACGTAACCTATAAGCAGTGAAACCCAGATGCCAAGTGGTGTTCCCCTGCCATTCTGAGCCAAGTTAGTTTAACTCAACACCCTCCACTCACATACACACATACTCCTTCACCATTTCCCTAGTTGATACAAGTGCAGAGTGTACCTCAAGATTTCTGGAAATTCTCTTGAAGCATCCATGTCCATGGGTTCTTCTAGCTTCTGGATCTCCATAAGTAGAGACAGCATTTCTATTTACACTACATCACCCCAGACATGAAAATACTATCACTTGTTTTCACTAAATAATGTATGAGTTTAGTATTAATAGACCTTACTGGAGAATCAGAGGTCAAGAGTAATCACATTACAGACCATAAAGTCATTAGCACCTAGTTCTATATCCCAATTTCTCCTTGTTATACAGTTCTAGGAGCTCCAAAAACTTCTTTGGTTAGGCAGAAAAGTTCAGCTCTTCTCTCAGAAACTTGAGACTCATGACCAGGCCTGTGGGTCTTTCTTCTAGCAGAAAGACTGATCAAGGAATTTTTCTAATAAAAATAATACCCTCCTAAGATGATTCTGATATTAGCTATTAAGACAATAATTATTTTAAAATTCTGTTGTTATAAAATGTGGAGGCAATTCACAATCATAAAATCATGCTTCAATAGAATATATGCAAGACTGATCTTAAATCAAATTGAGGATTTGACATTTTTTGCCTTGTTTTTAAAAACCAAGTAAGACCCTTTCTTTTCTCCAGCTGTGTTGCCCGCTCTTTCCTACAACTCCATGTGCATTTCTCAATTCTCATTATTTTCCTCAAACAGAATTTAAATGAGATACATGAGTCTCGGGTAAGGAACAATTACAATTATATAAGTAACAATAGGTCCTTTAGGTATTTTTAAAGAAAAAAATTGTTCCATATCCGAAGAATGAAGTTCTTATAGAACTGGCTATAGTGTTTTGTATTGGGGAGGCAAGGTGTCCCTCTTCCATATCTAAGTGTATAAGTAGATGAGAAATTTTACTTCTTTATAGATGTAAAAACACAATGAATCTTAAGCAGCTCTTCATTAGAATCATGAATAAGCCAGATTTACTCAGTGAACACATAAAAAATACATAAATCACATAAAAAGGATTATTTTTGTGCATACTTTCTGTATTTAGATAGTTGAGACACTATGTCCCATGACTAAAATCAAATAAAAAATGCCTAAACCAAAAAGCTACAGTGTTCCCTAAGTGCTAGGGAAGTTGATACTTATTCATAGAGGTAAACACAGTTTTGTATTTAAGATCCCCCTATGATTATTTTAGAGCTGAAATTCTGGCATTAGCAGCGAGTTTGATCTCATGTTATTTCATATTTAAAATATACTTGTGATATACTTATTTAAGATGTCAATGTGTATGAGCTATATAAAAGTTATATAACCTCCATTTGCCAATGAAAGAAACAATGGTTTCAGATTTAGTGGTAGAATTTCTTTTGATGGTGAAATCAAGTTCAACACCAGGACACAGAACTTAGAGGTCACTTTGTAGGGCTATTCTCATGGATTTTTACAAATTTCCATCCAATTTATTACTAAATTCCATACAAAACTTCTATACTTTTCTTTATACATAAACTTGCAGACTTAAAACCTCCCTGAAGACCTAAATATTTGAGCTTTAGAATCTAATGATTTAATCAAAATCCTTAAAATGTTGTTTAGTCAGTAAGTTGTTTCTACAGCCTGTCAGGTTCTCTGCCCCTGGGATTTCCTAGACAAGACTACTGGAATAGATTGTTAGGTCCTTCTCCAGGGGATCTTCCTGACAACAGGGATCAAACCTGTATGTCTTACATTGTAGCCAATTCTTTACCACTGAGACACCAGGGAAGCCCCTTAAATTTTAGCAGCAGCGAATATCTGGGAGTTCTTCATAATAGTTGCAGATTTAGGTGTCTTGTGTTTGGAGGATGACACATTTAGTAGATGAGGAAATTTATGAGGATAAAGGAAGATAAGAAAATGATTCGGTAAGATAATGGAGGAATAGGAAAGATAATTTCTGTAATGTGACAATGCAACATGTTTCTAGAATGGGAAGAATTTAAAGTTGTGTTCAGTCTTGCATTGTAATTATATTCTTCCATACAGAAACAGAGCAAGTGGAGGTGGTGGAATTCCAGTTGAGCTATTTCAAATCCTGAAAGTGAAGGTGCTGTGAAGGTGCTGCACTCAATATGCCAGCAAATTTGGAAAATTCAGCAGTGGCCACAGGACTGGAAAAGGTCAGTTTTCATTCCAATCCCAAAGAAAGGCAATGCCAAAGAATGCTCAAACTACCGCACAATTGCACTCATCTCACACGCTAGCAAAGTAATGCTTAAAATCCTCCAAAACAGACTTCAGCAATACATGAACCATGAACTTCCAGATGTTCAAGCTGGTTTTAGAAAAGGCACAGGAAGCAGAGATCCAATTGACAACATCCGCTGGATCATTGAAAAAGCAAGAGAGTTTCAGAAAAATATCTACTTCAACTTTATTGATTATGCCAAAGCATTTGACTGTGTGGATCACAATAAACTGTGGAAAATTCTGAAAGAGATGGGAATACCAAACCACCTGACCTGCCTCTTGAGAAATTTGTATGCAGGTCAGGAAGCAACAGTTAGAACTGGACATGGAACAACAGACTGGTTCCAAATAGGAAAAGGAGTACGTCAAGGCTGTATATTGTCACCCTGCTTATTTAACTTATATGCAGAGTACATCATGAGAAATGCTGGGCTGGATGAAGCACAAGCTGGAATAAAGATTGCCGGGAGAAATATCAATAACCTCAGATATGCAGATGACTTCATCCTCATGGCAGAAAGTGAAGAAGAACTAAAGAGCCTCTTGATGAAAATGAAAGTGGAGAGTGAAAAAGTTGGCTTAAAGCTCAACATTCAGAAAACTAAGATCACGGCATCTGGTCTCATCACTTCATAGCAAATAGATGGGGAAACAGTGGACACAGTGGATGACTTTAATTTTGGGGGGCTCCAAAATCACTGCAAATGGTGATTAAGCCATGAAATTAAAAGACACTTACTCCTTGGAAGGAAAGGTATGACCCATCTAGACAGCATATTGAAAAGCAGAGACATTACTTTGCAACAAAGGTTCATCTAGTCAAGGCTATGGTTTTTTAGTGGTCATGTATGGATGAGAGAGTTGGACTATAAAGAAAGCTGAGCTCTGAAAAATTGATGGTTTTGAACTGTGGTGTTGGAGAAGACTCTTGAGAGTCCCTTGGACTGCAAGGAGATCCAACGAGTCCATCCTAAAGGAGATCAATCCTGGGTGTTTATTAGAAGGGCTGATGTTGAAACTGAAGCCCCAATACTTTGGCTACCTGATGTGAAGGGCTGACTTATTGGAAAAGACCCTGATGCTGAAAGATTGAAGGCAGGACGAAAAGGGGACAACAGAGGATGAGCTGGTTGGATGGTATCACTGGCTCGATAGACATGAGTTTAGGTGGACTCCGGGAGTTAGTGATGGACAGGGAGACCTGGCGTGCTGCGTTTCATGAGGTCACAAAGAGTCTGACATGACTGAGCGACTGAACTGAACTGAACTGGATACAGAAACATTCAACATGCTTTATACATACATGGACACTATGAGAGGATGAAGGAAAGAGAAATATCCTCAACATTAAGAAGGAGATAAGAAGCAAGAGAAGATAACAACCCTGCAGTTCAGTTCAGTTTAGTTCAGTCACTCAGTCATGTCCGACTGTTTGTGATCCCATGTACTGCAGCATGCCAGGCCTTCCTGTCCATCACCAATTCCTGGAGTTTACTCAAACTCATGTCTGTTGAGTCAGTGATGCCATCCAACCATCTTATTCTCTGTCATCCCCTTCTCCTCTCGCCTTCAATGTTTCCCAGCATCAGGGTCTTTTCCAATGAGTCAGTTTTTTGCATCAGGTAGCCAAAGTATTGGAGTTTCAGCTTCAACATCAGTCATTCCAATGAATATTCAGGACTGATTTCCTTTAGGATGGACTGGTTGAATCTCCTTGTAGTCCAACGGACTCTCAAGAGTCTCCTCCAACACCACAGTTCAAAGGCATCAATTCTTCAGCACTCCTCTTTCTTTATAGTCCAACTCTCACATCCATACATGACCACTGGAAAAACCATAGCCTTGACTAGATGGACCTTTGTTGGCAAATAGTATCACTGCTTTTTAATATGCTGTCTAGGTGGGTCATAACTTTTCTTCGAAGGAGTAAGCTTCTTTCAATTTTATGGCTGCAGTCACCATCTTCAGTGATTTTTGAGCCCCCCAAAATAAAGTCTGCCACTATTTACACTGTTTCCCCATCTATCTGCCAGAAGTGATGGGACCAGATGCCATGATCTTAGTTTTTTTAATGTTGAGCTTTAAGCCAACTTTTTCATTCTCCTCTTTTACTTTCATCAAGAGACTGTTTAGCTTTTTTTGCTTTCTGCCATAAGGGTGGTGTCATCTGCATATCTGAGGTTATTGATATTTCTCCCAGCATTCTTGATTCTAGCTTGTGCTTCATCCAGCCCAGCGTTTCTCATGATGTACTCTGCATATAAGTTAAATAAACAGGGTGACAATATACAGCCTTGACGTACTCTTTTTCCTATTTAGAACCCATCTGTTGTTCCATGTCCAGTTCTAACTGTTGCTTCCTGGCCTGCATATAGGTTTCTCAAGAGGCAGGTCAGGTGGTCTGGTGTTCCCATCTCTTTCAGAATTTTACACATTTTTCTGTGATCCACACAGTCAAAGACTTCGGCAGAGGGATTACTAAAACCAGATTGCTAGTAATGATTAGCATCAGAAGAGTAGGATGCTGAATGGACCAGTCAGGAGAAATTTTAGTTATCCATCCCTATCTTCTCATGCCAAGGATGCTTAGAAACATGGAGGGGCAAAGTTTAACTTCTCAGATTGTGTAGAAAATATTTGTGAAATTACACATAAAAAAATTTAGTGGCAACTATATTTATAAGATGCTAGCTACTCAGATAAAAAGCTATGATAAACCTAGACAGTGTATTAAAAAGCAGAGACATCACTTTGCTGACAACAGTCCATGTAGTCCAAGCTATGGATTTTCTAGCAGTCATGTACAGATATAAGAGCTGGATCATAAAAAGGGCTAAGCACTGATGAACTGAGGCTTTCAAACTGTGGTGCTGGAGAATACTCTTGAGAGTCCCTTGGACAGCAAGATCAAACCAGTAAAGCCTAAAGGAATTCAACCCTGACAATTCATTGGAAGGACTGATTCAAAGCTGAAGCTCCAATGCTTTGGCCACTTGATGCGAAGAGCCACCTCATTGGAAAAGACCCTGATGCTGGGAAAGGCTGAGGGCAGGAGGAGAAAGAGGCAACAGAGGATGAGATGGTTGGATGGCATCATCAACTCAATGGACACGAGTTTGTGCAAACTCTGGGTGATAGTGAAGGATAGGGAAGCCTGGAGTGCTGCAGTCCATGAGGTCACAAAGATTCAGGCATGACTGAGTGACTGAATTACCATTATTTATAATCAAATTTGCTCTCCCTGTTCTCAGATCAGCCCTCATTCATTTGTAAAAACATTGTTCTCTAAGGTCGTTTATCAGTTGAACTCTCACCCAATGGAAATTAATCTTTTTCTCTGTTTCTGAGCCACAGGGGAAGCCCCTATCATAAATTATTCACCCTTATTTTATGACACAAACCACATTATTTTACATGCAGTACCAGTCTTTTGCCTATTTGAGGCTTAGAGCCATACTCTGTCCTTCTCTTGCTCTGTCCTGCCTACTAAGAACACTGTATTACTCTCCCTCTCTTGTTAACTGGCATCCATGTAGGCTCAGCCAGTAGGAGACAGTGAGCAGCTAGAGCTTCAGAGAATGGGAGAAGCCAGGTATTTCTCCCTCTTTTCCTCTGCCTCAGGGGTGGGTGGTGGTCCCACAGCAACTGCATCCTGTCTGTGGTAACTTTTAGCCAAACGTTTTCTTCTTTCCTCCATGATTCAGCACACTCCAGACAGCCCTCACTCTGAATTTGCTGCTGCTGCTGCTAAGTCACTTCAGTTGTGTCCGACTCTGTGCGACCCCATAGACGGCAGCCCACCAGGCTCCCCCATTCCTGGGATTCTCCAGGCAAGAACACTGGAGTGGGTTGCCATTTCCTTCTCCAATGCATGAGAGTGAAAAGTGAAAGTGAAGTTGCTCAGTCGTGTCCGACTCTTAGCAACCCCATGGACTGCAGCGTACCAGCCTCCTCCATCCATGGGATTTTCCAGGCAAGAGTATAGGAGTGGGTTGCCATTTCCTTCTCCAATGCATGAGCGTGAAAAGTGAAAGTGAAGTTGCTCAGTCGTGTCCGACTCTTAGCAACCCCATGGACTGCATCGTACCAGCCTCCTCCATCCATGGGATTTTCCAGGCAAGAGCATAGGAGTGGGGTGCCATCGCCTTCTCCGAACTCTGAATTTAACTGTCAACAAATTCTTTCTCCTAGGCTCTGGCATTTTCATCAGTATATGAGCCTCTGATTACATAATCCTGAACTCTGAATGAACAGAAATACCTCAAAAATTGATGTTCAACATTAGTAACACTAATAGTTAATAGCTATACCCTTGATATGGTATGATGAGAATGGTACTTTACACCTGTGCTCTTCCTCCCCAGAACCAACAACCCCAGTCCAATCTTGAGAAAAACATCATATAAAATCGTGTTGGAGGACTTTCTTCAAAATACTTGACCAGTACTCTTTCAGATGAATTTTTAAGACATTTTCTCTAAAGCTTTTAGTAACTCTTGTAGTATCTATTATTTTATTCCTTAAAATCAGTGGGACTATGTAATGAAGCCTTCATTGTAATGAACACTGGAATATGCATTAAATATACCAAAGTTAATATATTACAGCATTATTGATTTTACCTCACTAATTCATATATAGTATGTTCATATTTACACATAATTTACAAATTTGTATAATACGTATATGTTATACATATACATATGTATAACATATTTGTAATACAAATATGTAATACAAATTGTAATACAAATATGTATAATATACAAAATTATACATATTTGTACGTAATTCATATCTGAATGTGTTTTGTAGTAGGATTACTTTGTTTCTGATTTCAAATGCAAAATAGCTTGAGTACTTCCATTTCAACATATCACAAATAAAATAATGTAAAATAAAATTTTAAGTGACAATCATAAGATATATATTTTATTCTACCCCATTTTCCCTAAATTTAATCTCCCTCAATATTACAACTAATTATTCAAAAAACAGTTGCATATCTTGTTTCCATGTCTCTACTCCCCTCTCCTTTCTTAACTTTGAAAACGTAAGATGGAAGCCACAGTCTTTTATAACCTAATCATAGAAATGAACCCTATAGTGGGAAGTGAACCCACCAAGTGCTCTTGGTCACATCATCCCATCCCTGATACAATGCGGGAGGAACTGCAGAAGGCCGGGATCATTTGGGGCCATTTTGGAAACTAATCACTCCAGTAAAATCAGCCATTAATATGAAAAGAAAGGCAGACCCTTTCTTCTGCTTAACTAACCCTCAGAACCCTGTACCTGTTTGTAATAACTTACATGAATGAATATTTATTCATTCAAAAAAAAAAAAAGGATTAATGTTTTTTGATGGAGCAGGGACTAGGGGGAAATAAAGGAAACTGGAAGACATAGTTTTGTTTCTTTGGTTGATCTTTTTTAACATTTTTTATTGTGGTAAAAGTCACATAATATAAAACATATGATTTTAACTGTATTAAACTGTACAGTTCAGGGCACTAAGTGCACTCACATTGTTGTGCAGTTCTCATGATCAACCATCTCCCAAATGTTTCACGTTCCTAAATTGAAACTCTGTCCCTATTAAAAACTAACTCTCCAATCCCTCTCCCATCTCTTTGTTGATTTGGACCCTTGCACTGAGTGTGAGGCACTGTGATTGAAGAGGCACAGGCTAAAATCTAAAAAATCAAATTTTAAGAAAAACTGTAGTTTCAAGAGTAGTATAACAGACCACCTCACCTGCCTCCTGAGAAATCTGTATGCAGGTCAAGAAACAACAGTTAGAACTGGACTCTGAACAACAGACTGGTTCCAAATAGGAAAAGGAGTACATCAAGGCTGTATATTATCACCCTGTTTACTTAATTTATATGCAGTGTACATCATGCGAAATGCTGGGCTGGATGAAGCACAAGCTGGAATCAAGATTTCTGGGACAAATATTAATTACCGAAGATATACAGATGACACTACCCTTATGGCAGAAAGCAAAGAAGAACTAAAGAGCCTCTTGATGAAAGTGAAAGAGGAGAGTGAAAAAGTTGGCTTAAAGCTCAACATTCAGAAAACTAAGATCATGGCATCTGGTCCCATCACTTCATTGCAAATAGATGGGGAAACAGTGGAAAACAGTGTCAGACTTTATTTTTGGGGGCTCCAAAATCACTGCAGATGGTGACTGCAGCTATGAAATTAGAAGATGCTTGCTCCTTGGAAGAAAAGCTATGACCTAGACAGCATATTAAAAAGCAGAGACATTACTTTACCAACAAAGCTCTGTCTAGTCAAAGCTATGGTTTTTCCAGTAGTCATGTGTGGATATGAGAGTTGTATTCTAAAGAAAGCTGAGCACTGAAGAACTGATGCTTTTGAACTGTGGTGTTGTAGAAGACTCTTGAGAGTCCCTTGGACTGCAAAGAGATCCAACCAGTCCATCCTGAAGGAAATAAGTATATTCATTGGAAGGACTGATGTTGAAGCTGAAACTCCAATACTTTGGCCACCTGATGTGAAGAATTGACTCACTGAAAAAGACTCTGATGCTGGGAAAGATTGAAGGCAGGTACAGAAGGGGATGACAGGATGAGATGGTTGGATGCCATCACTGACTTGATGGACATGAGTTTGAGCAAGCTCCTGGAGTTTGTCATGGATAGGGATGCCTGGTGTGCTGCAGTCCATGGGATTGCAAAGAGTTGAACACAACTGAGTGACTGAACTGAACTGACTGTAGTTTCAAGAGAAGGTAAGGCCTAGAATATGAAAGGATTCCTAGAGTCTTTGTAAATTGTACAAAAGTACAAGAAGGTGCAGCTGGAAAAGCACAGAAGTTTGATGAAGAACGGATTCTCACCTTGCAGGATGAAGACCACTCCAGTCCCTAAGCTTGTGGGGCCAGAACACTTGGCAGTCTGTGTGATCCTCTCTCTAAGGGCTCCAGAAACCATTCCCATAATGATCCCCAGCTAAGTTCCTGCTTAGGCAGGAGAGGAAGAGATAACATAACAAGGACGTGAAAGCAAATGTGAATTGATTTTGTAAACTCAGGTAGGTAAGGCCAGGTATTCCAACCTCTGTCTTGGGTTGCACACACTGGTTGTGTGCTCAGTTGCTTACTCGTGTCCAACTCTTTGCAACCCCATGGACTGCAGCCTGCAGGGCTCCTCTGTTCATGGGATTTTCTAGGCAAGAATACTGGATTGAGTTGTCATTTCTTACTCCAAGGGATCTTCCTGACTCAGGGATTCAAGCTGTGTCTTCTATGTCTTCTTCACTGGCAGGAGGATTCTTCACCACTGTGCCACCTGGGAATCCCTTGGGATTCTCAATTACTTTTTAAATATTCCAGATATTCCTATACAGTTGTTTCTCAAATATGTTTCTCTAGTCTCCTCCTGTCTTCTGAAACTCAGGGCAGCATATTCAAAAGTCTATTGGACACTTGTGCCTACTTGCCAGCTGCCCCTGAAACACATGACAAGAACCAATATTCCCTCCTCTTCCTCTCAGCATTGTGATTTCTATTAATGGCACTCTCATTCTCCTCATCAATTTTAAACCTTGAACACATTCTTATTTCTTTCCACCCAAACTCCCTTGGATCAGTAATAGTGATTGTTAAAAAAAAAAAAAGCAACCTTGTCTCAAACTGTCTTAAACCATAAGAAATTATTATTGTATGCAACTCCAATCCAGGGGCAGTATGGAGGAAAGGAAAGAAGAGTGAATTAGAACCTAATCCACAGCCCAAAGATATCAAGGAAGACTTAGATTCCTTCAAGACTTAGAAATTCTTTAAATTCCTTCTGAGCCCTACTGTTTTATCCTAAGTCTAATTTTCTTTGTGGTCAAAAGATGATTACTGTGAAAATTAAAACAATGTTGTTCCAGTAGGAGGAAGAAACCATATTCCTATCGAACACAAATCCTTCTTTCATCTGACTGAGTCCATTTTACTCACAAGCTTGTCCCTGGAGTCTAAAGAGTTCCAGATGAAAGCTATGTGGTTTGTTTGTTTGTTTGTTTGTTTAGCTATTTAACTAATGAGAATCCATTCCAGGAGGAAGGCAAATAGAATTATATTCCCTCAAGTCATGTGAGGGCCGTCTGGGATACCTAAACAAAGACATGTTTCCACCAGGAAGAAAACAGTCATGGATGTCCAATCAAGCAATGATCAGCAGGATGACATAGTGCAGATTACTCACACTGTCTCCCTAAAATACAAATCTGATCTTGTCATTATGGTTCTCTTTTTGTCTTACAAAATAACAGCTAAACACTGTTACACTAAATTCCTACTTCCCTATAATTTGTACTCAACACAGCCTTAAAACATGAACATTCTTTACACTCCAACCAGACCATGACACTCACCATTCTCCAGGTGCTCTGCTCCATCTCCTGGTCTTAACTTTGTGAGCATTAATGTTTCCACTGGGAACTTCCACTAACCCCTATTTCAATCGATCAGCTAAATGACTGCTTCTACTTTTAGGACACCTGTTCTCAAAAGTAATTATATATTATAATCACTTGGGGAGATTTTTTAAATTACTTAAGCCTGGGACACTTTCCCAGAGTTTCTGATTTAATTGGTCTGGGGGAGGGCACAGACATTGGTTTTTGATTTTTAAAACTTTTCAGGTGATTCTGATGTCCAATCAAGATTGAGGACTATTGTTCCAGAACAATGACTTAGTCTTTCCTGCCCACAGCTGAAAGTAAATCTCTCCTGATCCTGAACTTCCACAGAACTTTTCATTTCTCTCTGATATCAAGGAAGATATCAAGGAAGACTTAGATTCCTTCAAGAATTAGAAATTCCTTAAATTCCTTCTGAGCCCTACTGTTTAATCCTGTCTAATTTTCTTTGTGGTCAAAAGATGATTACTGTGAAAATTAAAACAATATTTCTTGTTCCAGCAGGAGGAAGAAACCATATTCCTATCGAACATAAATCCACTGTGGCTATATGTGTGCCTGACTCAAGACTTCTCCCAGATTCTAAGCTCTTTGGGACAAGGTCCATGCCATATTACTTCCACGGTGCCTAACATGACTATTCAAGATAATAAAGATGTACATTTTGTAACAAGCACTAGGTTTATCAGACTATCAGAAATTCTAAATTGTTTATCACCACCTCTGGGACCATGACAAACAATGATAAAAAGAAGAAAGGAAGCTTAACTATGATATACACAAATTATGTCTTGCTATACACAAATTCTGTCATCATATCTTATAAGACACACATATCCAGAAGGAACACTTCAAACCATTGAAATCAGTTCTCATCAGAATATTGATCTATATTTAATTTTGGGGAAAAAATGCAACAATTTTTAAAGGAATACAATGCATTGAATGATTATCCTGTGCTTAGTCCTTTACTAAGCTCTTTTCAAACATTATCTTATTTAATTCTCAGAACAATCTTATAAGGGCAGTATTAATATTATCATCGTTTAGTTTACACATGAAGAAATTAAAGTTAAGGAAACTTGCCTATGGTTACACAGAAGGTAAAAGGCAACATTGAGATTCAAACCTAAGTCTTTCTGATTCCAAACCCCAAAGCCTTATGACCAGGGTAGGTTTTTGAATATCTAGAATTTTTCACGTAAAATTCAAACTCTTCCCAGAAAACTTATCATTTTTTTTCCCAAAATAACACTTTGGTAAAATGAATTAATTATCTCTATTACAAATGACTTCTTAAAGCAAAAACTTGATATATAGTAACTTTATAATCGAGAAAAAATGATGCCAGAATCCAATCCCTATTATAGAGGCTCTCTCTTTCCCCAAATGTAATTGTGACAGTACAGTGACAGAACCTGTGAGAACAGTTAAAGGATGGAGACTTCACGAATCTTCTATCAAAAGAGTAATACTCAGAAAAGAGCTGACAGATAGGAACTATCTACTGCTATTCATATTTGTAATTCTATTTAGGGTTAGTTTGCACCAGCAAAGTTCTCAAAATTTCAAATGGGGGAAAGCTTATTGCAATTTCATTTAATATATATAATACTTGAAATAAAAATAACTCAGGTTTAGGTGATAGCACTATGCCACCAAAGAACAAAAATCTTTTTACATATAAACCTTGTTATATGAGATTCATGGACTCCATTCTCTTCAGTAACTGCCAGCATATTTAGATAATTGATCATGCGTACTGCCCTTGGGTTCCTGCTGACTGTCAATTAAGTTTGTTCTTAATGTCACTGCATGGAAATTGCTATAAGCAAAGACAGATGACACTGCTGCTTCAGGGTGATAGGATTTGAAAAACATCATGACAAATGCTTTTGGCAACTCATGGCAGAATATTCAGATGTAAATTCCACTTTACATCAACAGTGTAATATTTATCTTTGACAGTCCTGATTGCCTACTAGGAGGTCCATTTTAGAGATTAGTTTGAATAAAATGTTGTTTTTAAATGTTTTTTAAACTAAAATTCTCATAATAAAAATGTCAGCAATTACTTGATTACTTCATTGAAATCCTATAGAAGGTTTTGTTTTTGAGGAAACTAAACTTATTTGAAAGAAATAGAATGATGGTGAAAGCCACATTATGTATATTTGGATTTAAGGATACTAAAAGTAGTGGCCTTTTCATTTTTTTATTGAGTCCCTGCCTCATTAATGGGATGTATCAGTCATGATGTTTCTTGTTTCAAATGACTGAATCCCCAAGTGAACCAGCCACAATGGACAACAGCAAATTTATTGGCTCATATAACCCATCTGCTGATGGGTTGAAAAGACATATGTGGACCTGACCTCTGGACCCAAATCCAAGGACTTAGACCTCTTTGGTTGTATATTCTATCTCTCAAATCTTCCTACCAGCTTCTTTCCCTCAGATTAGTTTCTTCATGTGGCCAAAAACAAACAAACAAGCCCCACACAGCCCTAGGTTTATTTGCCTCAAGCTCCTAGAGCTTGTGACTAGAGAGAGAGAAAAGGCTCTCTTTTCCTAACTTGACCTTGAAAAGTCACAGTAAATGAATTGTATTGCCCAAACTTGGATTACCTGCCCATTGCTTGGATTAGTCACATGGGCAAGAGCTGAAAAATTCTGTTAGATCCCAGACTCCTTCAAGGTTAATGCCTACCACAATAGCTAGGGGATTCATTTCTGTGATCAGAAGATGGAGAGATCTAAATAAATACAAATAAGAGATATTCCACAGAACAAAGATGAGTTGGACAGTGTAAAAAAAATCTTACCATATTATTGCTTATATTGTTGAACAATCCTTGATGTTAATAATAAGATGTCTTTTTTTTTTTTTTTGGCAAAAACCATACTGAATTGGGTTGACTTATCCATGAGGTTATTTGTTTATTCTTTCCCACATTCAAGGAGCACTACTTTTCGGTGAGCTAAAAAAAGTACAAGATCTTTAGTTTTCCTTTTTTGTATTAGATAACTTGTACCTAACATTGGGCTTCCTAGGTGATGAACTGGTTAAGAATCTACCTGTTAAATCAGGAGACACAGGTTGGATCACTGGGTCAGGAAGATCCTCTGAAGGAGGAAATGGCAACCCTCTCCAGTACTCTTGCCTGGAGAATCCCATGTACAGAGGAGCCTGGTGGGCTACAGTCCATGGGGTCACAGAGTCAAACTTAACTTAGTGACTGAGCATGCACACACTCAACATTATTATTGGTCTAATTAGAATTATTTTCCAATCAACAGGAAAAAACTACAATTTTAACAACTTTATAATGGTAACTTTTCCATCTATGAGGTGCCACATTAAAATTTTAAAGATATTCTTTGTACAGATTGCAGCCAGGTTGCATGTGTTAAAGTATTACTCAGGCAAGTACACGTGTTTGGGATATTTATGCAGTTTTCCCTATTTATTTATGAAGTGTCACATTAAAGTTTAAACCCAGATTTATCATTGAATATAGATACCCCATGCATAGCAAACAGCAATTGCCTCTTCAGTTTGGATGTTGAGTGATAAAAAATTCAGCTCTCAAAACCAGCTGCTTAGTGTTTAAAGACAAAGCTAACCAGATAAAGCATCACAGAGCTTGAAATGTATATAATTCACATTGACTAAGACTTGAGAAGTGAAAATCCACTGAACAGTTAATAGAAGAATCACATAAGTTATTCATGATAAATATTTTTTTTTTTGGTAGGGTCTACTTTCACATATTTCTATATTCTACAGCATTTATAATGCTGATTCTTCTAATGTGAACTTTCTGGGTGACTGGATTCTGCAGTAATTCTTCAGTTCATTGACATAGTTTGTGAATTACCTACAAATGAAAAGTTAAAAAAAAAAAATCAAAATTGAGATCCTTAAGATGCCCAAATATTCTATTTCATCCTTCACTAAACCTGCCCAAATACCTGTTTTTCATTCTCAACATGTACTACTTGCAAAAATCAGCTTGGCTCATTAGAAAATCAAACTGGAAAAACAGAGGAGGTATCTGGGTGGGCTACAGGGCAGGGAAGTGAATTCTGTTATTGCCACCCCCTAGAGGGGTGTTTTGGCAGTGCAGGTGATCATGCAAGCTCTTGAAGCAAAGGAACACAGAGTCTTCAGGTTCAGTTCAGATCAGTTCAGTTCAGTCGCTCAGTTGTGTCTGACTCTTTGCGACCCCATGAATTGCAGCACTCCAGGCCTCCCTGTCCATCACCAACTCCCGGAGTTCACTCAGACTCACGTCCATCGAGTCAGTGATACCATCCAGCCATCTCATCCTCTGTCGTCCCCTTCTTCTCCTGCCCCCAATCCCTCCCAGCATCAGAGTCTTTTCCAATGAGTCAACTCTTCACATGAGGTGGCCAAAGTACTGGAGTTTCAGCTTTAGCATCATTCCTTCCAAAGAAATCCCAGGGCTGATCTCCTTCAGAATGGTCTGGTTGGATCTCCTTGCAGTCCAAGGGACTCTCAAGAGTCTTCTCCAACACCACGGTTCAAAAGTATCAATTCTTCGGCGCTCAGCCTTCTTCACAGTCCAACTCTCACATCCATACATGACCACAGGAAAAACCATAGCCTTGACTAGACGGACCTTTGTTGGCAAAGTAATGTCCCTGCTTTTGAATATGCTATCTAGGTTGGTCATAACTTTTCTTCCAAGGAGTAAGCATCTTTTAATTTCATGGCTGCAGTCACCATCTGCGGTGATTTTGGAGCCCAGAAAAATAAAGTCTGACACTGTTTCCACTGTCAACCAGCAAAGTGCTGTCCTGGTGTGAATCTTAACTTCAAGGCTACAACCTGCCTCCCAAGCTCCAGATTCATTTATTCGACTGCTTACCTTTTTCACCAAGTATACACTAAGTAATGCTAAGTATTTCACCAAGTAAATACTTCTTTCACCAAGTACATTTAATACTAAATATGGGTGAAGAGGATATGGCGGTGAAGTCATGAGGGAAACAGACACAGATGCTGCCAGGAGCCTAGCTGAAGCACCAGAGAGAAATCAGATGGTCACACAAATGGAAATACTCTGGAAGAAAACAAAACAAAATACTGGAGGAATCCTGCACAGAAGCAGCTGGGTGCAGGGTGATCCTACAGGGAAATTTTCCATCAGAAGTTACTCAAGTTGAGAATCAAAGGATGAGAAAGGAGTCCCAAGACAGAAATGGAAAGGACAAGAAAGACCATGTTTATGTTAAATCTTCTAGTGAAAGTGAAGTCGCTCAGTCATGTCTGATTCTTTGCAACCCCATGGACTGTAGCCCACCAGGCTCCTCTGTCCATGGGATTCTCCAGGCAAGAATACTGGAGTGGGTTGCCATTTCCTTCTCCAGGGGATCTTTCCAACCCAGGGATCGAACCCAGGTCTCCCGCATTGCAGGCAGACACTTTAACCTCTGAGCCACCAGGGAAGCCCAAATCTTCTAGTAACTACCTTAAAAAAGGTAAAGTTAATCTAATAGCATTTTATTTAACACAACATATCACTATTTCAATCTGTAACTAGTATTAAATATTGATGAGACAGTTCATGCTCTCTTTTCGTACTAAGTTGTCAAAGTGTATTCCACACGTACAGCACATCTCAATTCAGATGAGCCATAGTCCAGGTGCCCAACAGCTTCATGTGCCTAATGGCTATTATATTGAACTGCACAGCTCTTGATAAAAATGAATAAAGCACATAATTATAACCTGTGGTAAGCACTCAGGAGATCAAGGCCAGAAAGTGCAGAGGTGAGGAAAGGTAATAAATTGGAGGGACAGAGAAAGGCTCTGAATAAAATAACATGTAAGATGAAATCTGAAGTATGTCTAGGCATTAAGCTGGACAAATAGGCACAAGCGTTTTCCTCAAAGAGGGAGAAACACGTGCAATGGCTCTGAACAAGGAAAGAGCTCAGAGCACTAGAGAACTCCAGAGAGGGTGGGCCAGGCAGGGATGCACTAGATGAGGGAAGATCATGGAGGGCCTCTGGGTATAACCAAAATATTTAGATCATAAACCACATTCAACTGGAAGCCAGAGAAAGGATTTTTGCAAGTTAGCATTGCCTTTAACCACTCTCTCTTCACCCACCCCTGACACACTAAAACCAAGGGTAATTATTAGATAATAATTTGTTTGATCTAGTCGCTAAGTCTTGTCTGAATCTTTTATGACCCCATGGACTGTAGCCCTCCAAGCTCCTCTGTCCACTGGATTTCCCGAGCAAGAATACTGCTCCTCTGTCCACGGGATTTCCCAAGCAAGAATACTGTAGTGGGTTGCCATTTCCTTCTCCAGGGGATGTTCTTGCCACAGGGATCAAACCCGAGCCTCCTACATTGGCAGGCAGATTCTTTTACCACTGAGCCACCAGGCAAACCCGAGCTAATAACTACCCAAATCTGTATCACCTGTCTTCACTAAATCAAGGTTGTTTTAAGAGCTGTGTGTCCTTTAAACAGTGTAGCCTGAACGATAAAATGTTCACCAAAGTTTTCCAAGAAGTTGAAGTTAGCTGTGTCTAGTTCAATCTGAGGTGGCTATGCTGAATAGGACCACTGACCTTTCAAGTAGTGTCCACTAGATAACCATTTGACCACTGAAGGCTGAAAACCCTACCCGCAGATCTTCCTAAACACCTCCATTTTTCATGTCCAGAGGCCTGAATTTAGCTACACTTGTGCAGAATGATGACAACCACACATTTTGCAATTACCTTTCCCCATGCTCCCCATTCTAGCCCTACCACTTTTTTACTTATCCCATAAGGATCCTGAGCTTTTAGGGAGACAGATATAAGACTCGTTTTCCTATCTCCTTACTTGCCTGTCTTGTGGGTAAACCCTCTCTCTTGGCTGCAAACAGGGTCTAAGCATTCTGACTTGCTGCGCATCAGGCAAAACAAATCTGGTTTATTAATGACACCAGCTCCAAAAGCAGAATCACATCTTTCTTCTCTGACTTCCCTTAGCACAGGGAAGACCAGCATAAGGGCAATTTGCTTGGTGAAGTATTAATGTCTGTCTTCCACACTTATCTCAGACTTACTTGAGACAAGAATGGCACTTTTTACCTTGAATTCTCCAGCATGCAGCACAGCAACTGACACAAAGTAGGTGCTTAATACATTTTTAAGATAGAAAAGGGAATAAAGAGGGTTGGGAAAGAAGGCTTGGAGAATAAAGTAGAGGGAGTCCAGGTAGGTGGCAACTTTGAAAGGTGGTCTCTAGGTAGTGCCTAGGGTATTTGGTGGTGTTCAGAATAGCTCTTCCCTCACTTTGTCCAGTGAAAAGGGTTCACAAAGCTTATTAGAGGAGCAGACCCTTGCAAGTCTTCAAATGAAAAGGGCTGGGCAAGAGGCAAACTGTCTGAACTCTTTCTGTGCAGTTTGTTTCTAAACTGTCCAATTTCTTTTAAAAATGGTTATACAATTATGCAGACTAGTCTGAAAGGTCTTAAGTAAAGCAAGCTCACTTTCAGTGAACATTCAGATATCCAGAACTCACCCCAATTACTCAGAAACTGGTTCTGACTCCACCTATCTGCCTAATTAGTTAGGATGAACTTAATTGAGGCAGCAGCTGCAGGTGAAATCAACAGTGATGCCAGCCAGAGTGGACTGAAGAAGGTTTGGGTTATAATAAGGGCACTCGCAGGCAAAGTTGTCTCTCTTTCTCTCCCCTCCTCAGTCTTTCCTCTCTTCCTGCCTCATCTTCCTGATAGTCAAAGGAGACAAGAATGCATTTGAAGAAAAGTGTAGCAGCAAGACGCTACATATGGTTATCTGTCTGTGTTAGTCGCTCAGTCTTGTCCAGCTCTTTGTGATCCCCATGGACTGTAGCCTGCCAGGCTCCCCTGTCCATGGGATTCTCCAGGCAAGAATATTGAAGTGGGTTGCCATTTCCTTCTCCATATGATTATCGAGAGCAGATACATTTGATTAGTTTCCATACACAACCAGACAATTCATCTCTAAAACTAAGCTAAGAGGCAGAGAAGATTCTACAATAGAAATATTTGATTCTGGTACAACCTTTTAAATGTTTAGTAATATGGGTCATGTATGTCTCATATATTCAGACTAAACAAGACTTACTTTTGGGAATTGTCATTTTGTTTACATATGAGGCAATCTTGATGAAAATAATAAAATATGGTTGACCCAATTCAAAAGACCTAGAATTGACCTACTATTTTGAAACATGGTCTCCTTCCACAAAAAAAATTTATTTTTCCAGACTATAAATGCAATAAAGCATCATAGTATATATAATGAATTCATGATGTCACTACTGAATTAACTCCCAAGGACATAGTAAAGATTTATAATTAGACCTTCATTTTAATAACGAAGCTCAGAGGCTAGAGAAACTAAAAATATTAGATCATTTAAGATTTAAATTTAAACAATGAATTTTATGAAATGGTGACAATCTCATTTCTATACTGTTCTTTCAGATCATGACTAGCTAGACTGTAATGTTTAAGCAGTGTTTTCCTGACTGTACATAATAATTTGTTTACTTCTCTTATGTGTCTAATTTTTCATCACTCTGCCAGTCTCACTTTTAAATTTAATATGTAATTTCAAAGCAGAAAATCAACTCTAGTTTCTATATTAATTATGAGAATTATCCAATATCCTTGTAAGCATTGACAGGGCCTGCAGTATGCTAAACCTCTGGATGAGCCCGCATCCACTTTGATTGTAATGAAAGGCTGTGGTTGTCCCCGGGTAGCTAATTAGATAGCCACCTTTTGTCTATGAAACTAAAAACGAAAAGAAATGCGTTTGAACCAATGTAAGGGCAGGGTGATAGTTTCCTGTAAATACATTATTTTCTGAGTTCTGTTAATGGAATTAGATGAGTTAGACATACATCCCTTTGAACATCTATTTTTTTGATCCCTTTAAAAATATTTTGAATCTAAATTCTGACATGAACTAGATTAGCTGAATTACACTCTCCATTCTTACTTGCCAGTTTCCGTTTTCATTTTTTTTTAAATATCATTGCTAAAAAAACCCTAATATGTACTATTTAAGAGCAAAGAGAGATTTCCAGGGTAATCAGCACTCTGTTCAGCATCCCTTCATCCACACATGAAAGTTCATTTTTTTTTTTTATTGACAGCCCTCTTCACCTAGCACCTGTTTACATTTGATCCTAAAAAGAATAACTATATATGATATATTATATATTAACTGGTACCTCTGCTGACACAGAAGTTTAATGGGTGAGAAAGATAAATAAAAGTGTGTGGAAAATACACACTTTCACGAGTGTGTTTGAATGCAAGCAACACACTCCCTTCCTTGTGATTGTTTTTTGAGTAGCCACCTTTCCTGTACTAGTGTTATTTATTCATGGAGGGAAACTTGAATGTCAACACTTACTCCAAGGAGACTTCAAATGATTAAAAATTATTTTAAAGGACTCTCATGCTTGTGCTGGGGCACTAAGTTGTGTCTGACTCTTAGTAGGACTTGAAGTAAAATCTAACCAAAACTTCTGGAATCATACTTAGATCACAGCAAATAAGAAATTATTATCTTATAGAAATTGGCAAAGAAATAGCATTGTTTCTCCACTAGCAACGTATTCTGATTTGTAACAGTGAAAGTGCTCCAGAAATTCTTCTCTGTAACTTATTCCAAAACCTCATACCTTATTGTAAATTCAATTTCCATTCATGACCTGTGTGTGAAATAAAACAACCAGCCATTATCCTCTGCGAAAAGAGCACTTTTATATTTGAAGTCAACACTTCAGCCTGGCGTTCTCATCTGCACCTAGAATGCTAACAGATTCCATGGATTTTATTGGCTAATGGTTCTTCTCTGTAAATAGTAAAAATCCCTTTTTAATTTAAAGGGGAGACACTGTATCTTCTTCTGGGAAGTATTCAAAATATTCAAAGTGTTACTATAAGGCTCTTACCTGTTAAACATTTGGCATTTTTTCCCCCAGTTCTTGGGCTCTCCTTGAAGTTAGAGTCCTGGTAGCTTCTTTTGCATCTCATAGACAAGTATGGCTATTCTGTGTCTCTCCCTCAGGTGAGCATTTGAGAGTGGGGATGGAGACAGGATAGTCTCCTTATCTTGATTTCCCAATTTTCCTTTCATGAGGCAGGAGCTGAAAAACACAGAAGAAAGGCACAGAGAACGCTTTATGTCAACAAACACACATTCCACATAATTATATTTTTTACCAATCTGAAAAGGATGTGTCCATCTATTTTTTTCCTAAAGAAGAAAAAAAAACAGCAACTTTCTCAAAGTTACTTCAATCTACATCTTCTGGACATTATCAGTTCAGTTCAGTTGCTCAGTCATGTCCGACTCTTTGCGACTCCGTGAACTGCAGCACGCCAGGCTTCCCTGTCCATCACCAACTCCTGAAGCTTACTCAAACTCATGTCCATTGAGTCAGCAATGCCATACAAGCATCTCATCCTCTGTTGTCCCCTTCTCCTCCTACCCTCAGTCTTTCCCACCATAATGGTCTTTTCCAATGAGTTTGCTCTTCTCATCAGGTGTCCAAAGTATTGACTATTACCAATACATAGCTCCATTACATTTCTCTCACAACTGAAGTTGGCCTTAGCTGTCTCCATTGTTTAAACTTCCAATTGGTTTTTGCTTGTCTTTTCCCATTTGCTACTTTAAATGCAATGTGCTCATTTGTGTCTGACTCTTTGCGACTCCCTGGACTGTAGCCTGCCAGGCTCCTCTGTCCATGGGATTTCCCAGGCAAGAATATTGGAGTGGGTTGCCATTTCCTCCTCCAGGGGATCTTCCTGACCCAGGGATCAAATCTGCATCTCCTGCATTGCAGGTGAATTATTTTTACTGAATTAAACAATACTGAAATATTTACTCAAACTACTGGTTGCCTATTCAACTGCCATTTACTGCAGTAAGAGTGAAAGTGTTCTACTCTCAGTCCCACCAACATCCAACCTGTGTACCCAAGGCTGCCTGCCACTCACAAACACTCTCTTCTCAAACTGGGGGCTCCCACTCATCTGCAGCACCTAATAACTACAGTGTTTATTGGTAAGAATCTTTGGATGCCACATTAATGCCACCGGGGCAGCCCAACTATTCTGGAGAATATTTTCTTGATGCCCAATATTCATTGGATGCCTACTTCAATACTTTTAAAAATGTCTAAGCCTCACAAAGCAAAGGATCTACTTCCTGAAACTACACAATAAAACATCAACAAAAGACAAGCTTTAAGATCAATTAAAATTCTATCTGATAATGTTTGAATGATAATCAAGATTGAAATACCTCTCAGCTGTCATCTACTAAATAGAGTTGTGCTCTCAAAAGATACATACATGGTCATTCTCTAAGGATATTGAAATAATTCTTTGATGCATTTGCAAAAATTGTGTGGAAAGATAATACAAAGAAGGAGATTAAATTTTATACATCTATCAGTGGCAAATTAATAGAATACACAATACATGTTTCTACTTTCAGGATGTATTCTTGGAATTTATTATGCACATCAGTTATTAACTCAAAAAGATCTCTGAGATTCTGAGAACTGGGCTTTACATACAGCATGTGTGCGTGCTAAGTTGCTTCAGTCATCTCTGACTCTTTGCGACAGTAGCCTTCCAGGCTTCCTCTGTCCTTGAGATTCTCCAGTCAAGGAGCGTTCCCAACCAAGGGACTGAACCCTGTGTATCCTGCACTGGCAGGCAAGTTCTTTCCACTAGCACCACCTGGGAGGCCCTATATAGAGCATCTCATTGCAAATGAGATTAATAATCCTATTAAGTATTATTGGTATAGTTGATCTTAACCTTATAGATGAAGAATTTGAGTTGTTGGAATGTTTTGTAACTTGCCTATTCAAGGCTGAATGTTTGTGTGCCCCCAAAAAATTCTTTTGTTGGAGCCATAATTTCTACTGTGATGGTATTTAGAGATCATTTGTAAGATAATTAGATTTAGGTTAGATCATGAGGGTGGGGACCTCACGATGAAACTAGTGCCCTAATAAGAAGGGGAAGACACATATCTCTCTTCATACATGAGCACTGAGAAAATGTCATGTAAGCACACAGTAAGAGGACGGTTGTCTACTAACCAGGAAATGGGTCTTCACCAGAAACAAAACCTGTCAGCACCTGGATCTTGGTTTTTTCAACCTCTGGAAGTGTGAGAACTAAATTTCTATCTTTGAAGCACATAATCCATGATATTTTGTTATAGCAACCCAAGCTAACTAAGACATTGCCCATTTTTTCATGGAAAATTAATAGACAGACTCTTTGACAGTAGAAACACACCCTTCCAAATATACCAGACAGCTTTATCTTCCACACATAATACTGGTAATCATAATGTACTAAGCAGAGACATCTGAATGTCACTGGCCAATCTTGAGATATCTTCATGGATTAGATGGAGAAATTAAAAATAATGACAGAAGAACAGCTGTTGGCAGATCCTTACTTGACCAAATGACCTTAACAAATGTTTCCAGTTTATCACTGTCTGAAATTCTTGCTCTATTTACTAAATTATAAGGAATTTGAGAGCAGGATACATTTGAAATACTAACACATGCCAGTTATTAAATATTTAGGGACTGCCAAGTGCTGTTCTAAGTGGTTTACATGTATCAGTATGAAGACATTTAATCCTCACAACAACCCTATAAGATTTTTAATTAGTATTACTACTAGTATCACCATTTGAGAGATGAGAAAATTGAGTCACAGAAACAGTGCTTAATTAAAGCTAGGAGAGCTGGGAGACGGAAGGGCTGGACTTGAATGTAGTCATCCTGGCTCCAGAGCCCACAGGCTTAACCATCGTTACCCTTTTTGTTTTTTGACTGCACCACATCTTCATTGGGCATGTAGGATCTTCAGCTGTGGCATGTGAACTCTTAGTTGCAGCATATGGGATCCCCTGACCAGGGATCAAACCCATGCCCCCTGCATTGGGAGCTTGGAGTCTTAGCCAGTGGATCACCAGGGAAGTCCCATCATCACCTTGTCCTGACCCTCTATCTCATTCACTTTTGAATCCCCAGCAATTATCCCAGTGCCTGATTGTTCACTTTCATTGTGTTCATTGAATGAATATCTAAGTAACGGATAGGTCAATACCCAAATTAGTCACATAAATGCATTATGCCTTAAGATAGAATATCCAGAAAATGGGACTAAAATCCTGTTGTTTAGGAACAGAGGATGAAACTGATGAATGTGTGAAAATTGCTGACAGGAAGGCTCTGTGGGGAATGGAGTGGTTGTAAGAGGAAAGGAAGTAGTTCTCATTCCTGCAGTTGGTGTTATTTCCCAAGAGACTGATCTACCAATATTACCACTGGTATTTTATTATTTTTAAGTGTCAGAATTTGTAAAAATCAGGGAATCCATGTTCCTAAAGCATTTCAAATATGAAATGTACAAACACTGTCAAATAACCCGGCAGCTCCCAGGCTCCTCTGATTTCAGCATCAGGCTCCCAGAGGCCTCAGAGCTGTAGGCTCAGATGCATCTAGTCCATTGGGATTCTAGCACCTTCCTACCCTGTTCAGCTCCCTCAAGGGACCTTTTAGAGGCACCATCTCAGAGACTCTCTACTGCTCAGGCTAGTGATTCTGAGTCAGTTTTAATTTCTCTCCCTGACCCAGAGGTGCCCTGTCCTTTGTCTGACTTCTGCTTCTTCACCTGCCTTTGAGGAGCCACTTGTCAAACTCAAGCCCAGGCTCTTATTTGTTTGTTTGCAGGAGAGGAGGAGCAATCAGGGACAAAGGTAGGAATTATAGGAGTGGAAAGAAAGGCTGGGAAAATGAATTATAAGTGTGGGAACCAGGGAACAGGAAGGAAGAGGAATTAGAGATTAAATGGAATAAGATTAAATGAAACTGTTGAACAATATTGGATATAATGGCATTATGGGAATAAAAATATTATATTTTGTAATTAAAAATAGCACGCTGTGAAGGAATGCATGGGAAACCTTCTACTAAGGAAAGGAAATTGGACCACGTGCATAAATGCTGCTGTCACCTCTTAGGAAAGGATACAGATTTTACTGCATTACTTCAAAGGGTAGAAGAAATTGCCAAGAAGAAAAGTTTAGGCCACTGTAAGGAAACATTTCAAACAAAACTCCATCTGAAAATTAATGGGCTGTCTATAATGACAGTGAATTTTCCGTTAACTTGAAGCAATTAAATAAAACTTGGGTAAGTGCTTTTTAGGAATCCTATACTGATAAGTTTCCTGAATTCCTAAATCAAAAGTTCTATATTCCTTCCCCCAATACCAACAACTATAATGACTATGTTTCTAAAATTCCTCATAACAAGAGAACTTTAAGTCAAAAAAAAAAAACTTAACTGGGATAATTAATGTTAGACTAAGTAAGGTCATTAAAGGAAATCTTTTTTTTTTTTTAATGAAAGAGAATCTTAAGTATTTTAAATATTTGCTAAAACTAAGACAATAACAACCACCACACACAGCAAATAAAGAAGTTATCAATAACTTTTACATAACTTAAATAGTAATAATTGATCCCGAGATGCAGGTTTCATACCATCCTTTGCTCAGGATCTTCTTTTTATTCAGTGTGAAAGAAATGCTTGAAATCAATTGTGCTTTGTTGTAGAAGCTAAAACAAAGACTGTTTGCTTATCCAGGTCTACAAGGATTAAGTTGCCAGGCACCGCAGTCCTTAACCCACAGTACACCCTGAAAGGAATTCAAGACAAAGAACAGAATGAGATACTCTCTGCTTTGAGAAAACAGGCAAAACTGGCCCTCAGTTATATTTTAGGAAAGAAATGTTTTATGAACCTAAATACTTGTATCTTCCTGTACTTAGAAAAACAATAAAATCATTAACTGAGAAATCTGTTCCTCCTGATTTGCAGTGACCTTCTACTGAGATGTGTGCTTGATTACACATCCTTCTTAGCCAAAATCATATCTAAATCTATCTGTGAAAGTGACAGTTTCTCAGTCTTACCCAACTCATTGCAAACCCCATGGACTTTAGCCCACCAGGCTCCTCTGTCCATGGAATTCTCTAGGCAAGAATGTTCCAGTATCCATCCCCTTCTCCACAGTATCTCAACTCAGAGATCGAACCCATGTCTCCTGCATTGCAGGCAGATTCTTTACTGTCTGAGCCACTGTATATGTACATGCTGGTCTCTCTTAAGAGCAGTTCCTCAGAGCTACCTGAAAGGCTGTATCCTGGGCCGCAGTATTCAGTAAGATTCCAGAATAAAAGTGACGCTCACAGCTCTCAAATGCACACTGTGAATTTTTTATTTCAGTCAACAAAACTACGCCTTGGGAGAGGCATTTTCTCCTACTTTACTTCTCCTTTAGTCTCTTCTTCCCTCCAAGACCTCAGTCTTTTTCTAATTTTTTAAAATCAGAGCTTTTAACTTCTGCCTCCCAACTTCTTCTACCCAACTCTATTGCATAACTGTAGAAAAACTTGCATGCCTCAGATAATATGCTTGTGTTTTCTGACACATATGTTCTAGCAATAAATGGGGGAATGCCTCAAATTCCTGAACAGAGGTTATTCACCAGAGGATCCTAGACGGTAGCAGAAGTCTTAGACTTGGCTCCACTGGCAACTTTTGTAAGACTGAAGGCTTCTGGTCCTCCCAACACCCAGGAAGAACGTTCTGAGACTCAAGTTATTCTCCCTCTGCCTCATTTCTCCCTTTGAAAATGAGTACAACAGATCCCTTCCTGCTTAGTCATGTGCTCAAACCCCACTTTTTTTCTCCCAAATTCCACTTCCACCCTTTTTTCCTACTTATCTCCAATAGTAGGCAGCCAGTATTTGCTGCCAATTTCATTCTCTGAATGAAATTCTCTAGATTGTTAAATAAGAAAGTAAACTTGACTGTGCTGGAATTTTGCTTTAGGGAAATTCCTGCTCAGAAAGAATGCATGTGCTTTCCCAAGGGCATTTCAGTTGTGTTCTTTATTGTTTTTAAAATTTTTATTTTAAAATTTATTATTTTAAATTTATTTTAAAATTTATTATTTTATTTTTATTAATATTATTATTTTATTATAAATTATTATTTATTATTTTAAAAATTTAAAAAAAGGACCATTAACTGTGTATTAGTTAACTCTTTAGAATAGGACAGTTGCTTCTCTTAAAAAAAAATAAATAAATAAAAGATTTTAGTATGATTGCCTGCATCCATGCTCAGTCATGTCCAACTCTTTGTGACCCCATGAACTGTAGCCTGCCAGGCTCCTCTGTCCATGGGATTTTCCAAGCAAGAATACTGGAGTGGGTTGCCATTTCCTCCTCCAGGGGCTCTCCCCTCCAGGAACTGAACTCACATCTCCTGCATCTCCTGCATTGGCAGGTGGAATCTTTACCACTGCGCCCCCTGGGAAGTCCCTTTAATAAGATTGCTGCTGTTACTGCTGCTAAGTCGCTTCAGTCGTATCCAACTCTATGCGACCCCATAGACAGCAGCCCACCAGGCTCCCCAGTCCCTGGGATTCTCCAGGCAAGAACACTGGAGGGGGTTGCCATTTAGTATGAGGTAAATCTTAAACAAGAAAAAACAGAAATTTCTATAAAGTAAGTATAAGTGACCAACAGAAAAAATATATATATACTCAGAAGCTATACTCAAATTCAAAGGCTGTATTTAATGAAGGTAGAGGGGTTGGAGAAGGATAAAATATTTTAAGGACAACAAATCTTTCTATTCAGTTTCATGCTAAATTAAAATCAGAGGTATATGCTATTGTTTAAAAAAGAAAAAGAAAAAAAAAAAAAAAAAAGGCCCCAAATGGAGTCATTTTCCCCCAGGACAGCAAAACAAGACTTAATTACAGTTTCAGCCTTTTCCAGGAATGTGATCTTTAAACAGACTGAAATTTCCTGATCAACACTAATCAGATCATCTGCATGATAAAGATGCCTGTCTTTCCCTTACTCCAAAAAAGAAGACAGGCTGGCTGGAAACACTCTTTTCTTTTATACTGCTGATATCTTCTTGCCACCCTCCTTCCACCTATTAAAAAAATCCTTCCATTCTGTACTACTGAGGCAGGAGATAGATGGGCTCCACATTAGAAATTAAACAGGCCTCCTGTTTGCACTTCATGAGGCAGGAAGAAGTGAGCTTCAGGCTGGACACTTATAACCAGTCTGCTGTTTGCATTTCCTGAGATAAGACAATGGTTGTTGTTCAGTTGCCCAGTCGTGTCTGACTCTTTGTGACCTCATGCACAATAGCCCACCAGGTTCCTCGGTCCATGGGATTCTCCAGGCAAGAACACTGGAGTGGGTCGCCATTTCCTTCTCCAAGGGATCTTCCTGACCCAGGGATTGAAACTGGGTCTCCTGTGCTGCAGGCGATCTCCTGCATTGCAGATGGATTCTTCACTGACTGAACCACCAGGGAAACCCCAAGACATAGGTGGACTACAGTTAAGGCATTTACGACAGCCTCGTGTTTGCCCTCTGAAACAGAAGGAACAACAGAAACAGAGTAAACGGCCAGTTTTTTGCCTCTTGTAAACAGCGTAAGGTAACGGTCATGGCAAGGACAAAGAGGGGCAAAACCCTGTTTGAGTAAAGGATTAAGGGCTCTCAGCTCCACCTCCTTCTTTGGGGACAAGGAACCACGACACACAGAAAGGTCCTTAGGGATCAAAAGTCATTAAGGGATACCATAATGAGTCTTGCTCCTCCCAGAAGCCTTCACTTCGAGATCCATCTTGCCTGAGGGTGTGTGCGCACCAAGGTGAGGGTCTCAGGGCAGGTCAGGTGTGGAAAAAGAAACCAGATAATTGGCTAAAGGAAAACAAAGATTGGGAAGAACTGACCTATATAAATGACTTAACCACCTCCTTACTGCATTCCCCCTCAGTAAGGGGGACACCCACACCTCTTCTCTCCGGGTGTGCATCTCTGCCTTGCTTCTGTCTTAACAAACCATTTCTCTCTGTGCTTTCCAACTTGTTATGCTATGTCTGCAGTAATAAACTTTGTACCTGCATTTACAGTTTTTGTCTCTGTGTTAAATGCATTTATCACTGGGGACAAAGATCCAGGGAAAAAATAGCTTCTAGCCTCTAGCCCTTCTGGTCTGGTGGCTAGGATTCTTGGTTCCATTCAGGCTTCCCAGGTTCACTTCCTGGGGAAGAAATTAAAGTCTTGTTTCACGCTGCCTCTCGCTGCTGGCTAGCCGACACCACTGCCTGTCAGAGTGCCCTTCTATTTGTTAGATGGGACACCACCCAATTCATGAATTGCTCAATAAAGCCAACTGGTTCTACAAATTTAGTCAGTTGAATTTTGTTTTTTAATAATCATTATTCAACAAATTCCTGAATTTGGATATTGGCTTACTCTCATCTTCCCTGGTGGTTCAAACGGTAAAGCATCTGCCTACAATGTGGGAGACCTAGGTTTGATCCCTGGGTTGGGAAGGTCCCCTGGAGAAGGAAATGGCAATCCACTCCAGTACTCTTGCCTGGAAAATCCCATGGATGGAGAAGCCTGGTAGGCTACAGCCCCTGGGGTTGCAAAGAGTCAGACACGACTGAACGATTTCACTATGCTATGCTATTCAACAAATGGGCTTCCCTGGTGGCTCAGAGATAAAGAATCCACCTGCTAAGCAGGAGACTTGAGTTTGATCCTTGTGTTGGAAAGATCCCCTGGAGGAGGTATGGCAACCCACTCCAGTAATCTTTCCTGGAGAATCTCATGGAAGAGGAGCCTGGCGGGCTAGTCCATGGGGTCACAAAGAGTTGGACTAAACAAACAACAACAAATTCAATAAATAAACTTATAAATGGGCTTAATGTGTTCATTTTTGCCAGAAAGGAGGATGTGCAAACATCCAGAGCACAGACAGAGACATTATAGAAGAATGCAGGGGGATACTGAAATCCTGGAGGATGCAAGCCAACAAAGGAGAGAGGATAGGGTGTTTAGAAAGAGGAAGCAATATATAGCAAAGGAAAGCAAGACAGGTGAGTCAATGAAAGAAGGAAGAGCATGAAGGAACAAGAACAACATCTACCAGCCATAGTGACATGAGAGAGAAAAAAAAGAAAAAAAACAACAATTATCAACTGGCAGCAGTAGTCCCTTTAGGCATCTCTCAAAGTGGTGTGGTTCATTTGCCAATTTGGCATCAGAAGGCTAATTAATTTTTTAAATTGGATTTGAATGCCTTTAAAGGCAGATTTTTCTCCTCAGTTTTCTACCAGACTAAACATGTCCTAAGATCTAAAAACCTAAGAGGAATGGAATTTGAGGAGTGGTATTGGATTTCTTCTGGAATGGAGGACCAATGTTCAAATAGATCCCTAGTCTATAGCCATGGTCAGCATCACCATCCAGAATTTAATTCCTAGATGTGTTCTCTCCCTTCAGAAAGCGCTATGTCTCTCTGCCACTAAATGCACAGTCCCCTTTATAAAGCATTTAGACCTTTATCTTCACTCCAGAACTCTCCTCAGATACGAAGAAATTAAACCTAGTTTTAACAGGAGTAGAGTAAGAAGGCCTAGCAGCATTTCATGTTCAGTTGAGTAGGCAAGATATAGTTAGGAAACAGTTCTGAAACATAGTTGGTCTCCTTGGAAGGGGTATTCCTTGGAAGGGAGTGCAGTGCCCAATCTCTTCTCTGAACAACTCAGGCCAGGTGTTTTTTGGAAGCCAAAAATTTTTCCAACATTTCTGAATAATATGGATTTCATAGTATAGACTGCAGAAGCACCTTCTTACATCCAAGGAATCAGAGGCAGCGCTCTAAAGTAAGCATATTAAAGGGCTGCCATGAAATGTACAAATTTTACACACCAGGTTGTATTATCTGTAAACTGGTTTGTCACCAGGCAGGTATTAAGTTAAAAGATACAACCAAGCCAAAGAGTGAGAGAAGGGAGTATTAATATTACTTGCAACAAGGGGAACATTGGGGCTATTTTCCAAAGCAGTCTTCCCAAACAGCAAAACTGGGGAAGTTTTAAGCTAAATATGTGCATATTCTTGAAGGGGATGAGCCAAGGAGAATTCGGAATAGAACTGGGGCAAAAGTTGGCAGAATACAGGCTCTATCTGATTGAAGTCAAAGTGAAAGAAAATGAAGTCGCTCAGTGGTGTCCGACTCTTTGTGTGACCCCATGGACTGTAGCCTACCAGGCTCCTCTGTCCATGGGATTTTCCAGGCAATAGTCCTGGAGTGGATTGCCATTTCCTTCTCCAGGGGATCTTCCCAACCCAGGGATCGAACCCAGGTCTCCCACATTGTACACAGATGCTTTACCGTTGGAAGAGATAAGCAAAAGTCAGCATCTTCATTCCTTAAGTTTTAGATAGCCTGGTGGTTGAGTGCTTGAGGGAGTTTGGATTCAGCAAATAGCTCAAGAATGTGCTTCAGGCTAACATTTACCTTCAAAACAAAACTGGAGGCTTTACAACTGAATTATTGTCTCTGACGTGGTTAAGTTATTCCTCTGGCCATAGTAAATTAGCAGTTTGTTCTTACATTTTTTTATTCCATTAAACTCATTAACAACTGAGACCTGTTCTTCTGCACAGGGAAGCATTGTGGCCAAGCTTAGATCACATGATAAAAAGCTATGCCTGAATCTTTTCCTCTCAGAAACCCTCTATCTAATCTGCCTACAGTTGGAGAAATATCCTCTGCAACCCACTCCAGTGTTCTTGCCTGGAGAACCCCAGGGATGGAGGATCCTGGTAGGCTGCTGTCTATGGGGTCACACAGAGTTGGACACGACTGACGCGACTTAGCAGCAGCAGCAGCAGCCTTTTGTCAGTTCAGGCTAGGTTTTGCTCCTAAATAAATTTAGGTCAGGAGAGTTTTGCTGATAAAAAGGTAAAACCAATCTCAACCAATCAATCAACAAAGAAATCTCAATTTTCAGGACAAGTTGGATTTTAGAATTGTGGATAAAATGTTGAGAACCTGCACCATATAAAAGGGAATATGCAGAGTGGCAGGAGAACCTCTTTAAGACAAAAAAAAAAAAAGAAAGAAAGAAAGAAAGAAAGACATAGAGCAAGCAAACAAACAAAAGTAAACAAGGCAAGTGTTGAATGAAGAATGAATGAATAAATGATTGTCACCTGCATAAGGGAATGAAGTGCAGCAATGTAGAGAGGTAGGGACATTAGTGGGGATATTTTACACACACCAAGGGCATGAATACCTGAGTAATGCAAGAAGGATACAGATGCAGATGTGCCTGAGACCAAGAAGCAGCCAATAGGGTGCAAAAGTCCTGCAGGAAAAGATAAGGGAGATGCAGCAGTAGGGCAGGAGGAGTTTTAAGCCTGGAGACAAGGGCAGGCAACTGGAGCCAAGAGGAAGCTGGTCCAGGAATCTTCCTACCACTTCAACAACCAAGACCAAGGAAACTGGAGTCTCAGTGATGTTGAGGTGCTATGATCCATGTGTCTGTGTCCCCTAAAATTCAAATGTTGAAACCTAGTCCCCACAGTGATGGTATTAGGAGGTGGGTCACTCGGAGATGATGAGGTTATGAGTGTGGAGCCCTCCTGAATAAAATAAGTGATCTTATAAAAGCCACCAGTGGACTTCCCTGTTTGTCCAGCATTATGACTTCTAGCACCCACTGCAGGGGCATGAGTTTGATCCGTGGTTGGCGAAGTTCTGCATGTTGCACTGCATGGCCAAAAATTTAAAAATAAGACTTGAAAAAAAAAGCCACCAGTGAAAGCTCTTTTGCCTTTTCCACAATGTGAAAACACAGAGAGAAGATGGCCACCAAGGAAGAAGTAGGTTCTTACCAGACACTGAATCTGCCAGGATGTTGGTCTTGGATTTCCCAGCCTCCCAAACTGTGAGAAATAAGATTCTGCTTTTCCTAAGGCACCCAGCCTCTGGTACTGTGTTATAGCAGCCCAAATGGATTAAGACGGGAGGGATTTCAATTTCTACAACTCATCTGTTAACTTCGACTTCTTTATATTCTAGTAAGTGTCTGACGTCTCATCTGTACAAAGGATTTATCTCACTATTGGGTTTGGTTGAGTCGGCTGAGTCGTCTCTTCACATCAGGTGGCCAAAGTACTGGAACTTCAGCCTCACCACTCAAGATGGTGGAGTAGAAGGACATGTACTCATCCTCTCCTGCAAAATCACCAAAATTGCAACTCTCTGCTGAACAACCATCGGACAGAATGTTGGATCCCACTAAAAAAAGATACCCCGTGTCCATGGGCAAAGGAGACTCCTCAACAAGACAGTAGGACGGGTGAAATTGCATTTAGAATCAAATCAAATCTCACACTTGTCAGAGATGCTCAGAGGGCACAAACGAAACCTTGTGTGCACCAAGACCCAGGGAAACGAGCAGTGACCCCACAAAAGACTGAGCCAGACTTGCCTGTGAGTCTCCAGGAGTCTCAGGTAGAGGTGTGGGTCATCAGGAGCACTGAATACAACAGTCCTGGGAGCCCTGGTGGCATGCTGGCATAAGTTCTTTTGAAGAAGGTCCCCATTATGCCATTACCCCTACCATAGTTTAGTCTTAGGTCAAACTACAGGAAGGGAACACAGTCCCACCCTTTAGCAGAAAATTGGATTAAAGATTTACTGAGCATGGCCCCTCCCACCAGAGCAATACCCAGTTTTCCCCACAGCCAGTCCCTCCCATTAGGAACCTTCCACAAGCCTCTTATGCTCTTTCATCAGAGGGCAGACAGAATGAAAACCATAGTCACAGAAAACCAAACAAACTGATCACATGGATCACAGCCTTGTCTCATTCATTGAAACTATGAGCCATGCCCTGTAGGGCCACCCAAGATGGACAGATTATAGTGGATAGTTCTGACCAAACGTGGTCCACTGGAGAAGAGAATGGCAAACCACTTAAGCCTTCTTGCCTTGAGAACCCCATGAAGAGTATGAAAGGCAAAAATATACGACACAGAAAGGTTTTTTATTACTTCAGTAAATAGCCTGTGGATCGCCTTCTTTCCTTAGTCTTGACCCTGAAGCAATGCAATGAGAGTCAGCTCCATCGTCCTACATGAGTAGCTGAACATTCTATAGTCAAGGGATAGGGAAAAGTCATTTTTCTCTGCTTTTTATAAAGAGAAAGAAATCTCAGCAAGCTAGTTTTTTTGTTTTTGTTCTTTTTTTTTCTACAAGAGTACTGAGAAATCCAAGGAAGTTTTATATCCCCATACTCACATGGTTTAAATGAGAATTATGGAAGATATTAATGGAAAGTCTGCCATTTTATTCTATATAATATCTTAATTAATTTTGTACTAAGGGTAAATTGAACAAAGATTTTCTGTCCTGATAACAGGTATTCCCATGAATGTCAGGACAATTATGTAACTTTCTTTGAGATATTCGATGTAACATACCTTGGAAACTTAGAAGGTGCACTAGTAGGTATTTTACTAGATTTCTTTAAGAGATTATGTTCAAGTTTAATGAAATGAAGTGAGCTGGAGATACTTTGTCTTTGCCTTAATATGTTGAAGCTACTTTAAGTACATTTCATATGCTAAAGGAACTAAACCACAGGCTGGGGCCCGATGACCTGAGCCTGGTTAATACAACAGCAAAGTGGAAATTAAATCATTTCTGCTAAGGACAATCTCAACTTTACATCAAAATATAATTTGTTTTATTTTTAAGAATTAGATCTAAGGAAAATAAGCAATTCTAAGGTAAATCTCATTAAAAAAATAGAATGGTAGAAAGACAAAACACTTTTGTATAAATGTTCTTACTCATTAATGTATACCTATCAAAGAGCAGAATATTTAATTGAATTTCATAAAAATGTAATTACTAATTACTTTGCCATGATATCATTTTACATACTTATAGTAGTTTCTGATAAAAATATAATATGATATAAAACATTTATTATTTATCTTCTATTAAGGTTATTAAAAACAAAAATCTTCTTTGGAAGAATGAGGAAATGCTGCTATGTATAGAATGTAAGGTATAAAGGGGTTTCTAAAATGTATTTATGTTTTTCTACTTTTTTTCTTGACCATCCCAACATACGCCAGGCGCTAGCAGTCAAGGATGGTTCAGTGGACTTAAGTCAGATTAGTGAAGTATAGTTCTGTCTCTGCTTCAGCTGTTCTATGACCATGGACCCCAATTTCTCTAGTACCAAGACATATTACATATCTTTGCCCAAAGTGTTAGAAATTCATCAAAAAAAAAAATTGCAGGAATGATGCCTTATTTTTCTCTGAAATCTCAATGGGTGGTGTGGAGTTGGTTCTCATTAAATGTTTTCTTAAAGAATGAAGAAGAAATAAAGGAAAGACAGAGGAAGGGGAAGGAGAGAAAGGAAAAGGGAAGAAAAGAGGGGAGGGAGACAGAAGAAAAGGAAAGAAGGAAGAGAGGGAAAGAGAGAGGGAGGGAGGGAAGGAATTGTATATGTGTGAGGGGAAGCCCTATGGCAATATAGGGAAACTTAATGTAGTCTGACTTTTATGTCTCTTATGCTAGAGTGTATTTAGCTCAACCAGCCAACCACTTGTTTTTACTGGAATACTGCCATGTCCATTTGTTTATGTATTGCTTATGGTTGTTTTTATATTACAACTGGTTTTGGGTAGTTGTACAGGAGGCCATATACTACCAAATGTAAAATACTTACTATCTGACCTTCCATAGAAAAGTTTGCCAATCTCTAATATAAATATTCCATGTAGCTCTGAGTGCTAGAGAATGTATTTCAGATATGATAACATCAGAAGACCCCATCACTAAATTGGACACAGAGTTTTAGGGTTATGAGGAATATTTCTCATGACAAAGCTGCATAGTGGAACTTTCAAAAGTCCCTGATTCTTTTTTTCAGTAGCTACTGATTTAAAAATCTTTTCAAAAGTTAAAATTCTTAAAAACCCAATTCCTGGTAGTTCAAAAAACAATGAGTTTTAAAAGAACGAGGACATATCCTACAGAGAAGAACTATCAGATTGCTGTTAAACAATTACTGTTGATCTAGAACACATCCTTTCAAAAAGTTAGTGTGATCATACATCTGGGTTTACTCAGAACAATTCCAATTTCCACCTATATTCCCAGCATAAGCACTTAAAGTGCCACTTCTCACTGTCAAAACGTCTGGGTTTGGAGAATTTTAATATGGTCATACTTTATATAGCTGATCCAAAATGTATTGTGTTTGCTCTTATCAAACCAAAGTTTTATCATCTTTTGAGTGTCTTGCTGGGTCTTATGGCTTTTTTATATTCTGAAGCAGTCTTTGCTAAGAAGACCACAGCTTTTACATTTTAACTCTGCTTTGGAGGAAAGATACAGTAACAAGACGTACATTCAAATGCTCTACTTGTGTGACTTTCTCCTACAGAAGATAAAAATTGAGCTTCTCTTGAAAATACTCTTTGACTACCAGGCTCAGATATTTCTTCCTTAGTTCCCACAAGATCAATGATCCTGTGGCATCATTGGAAAAAATAATTTAACTTCTTTTCACTTGTGGCTATGTCTAAAATTTCATCTCAAAGAATTTTTTGAAGTCATATCTGAAAATCAGTGATCATTAAGATGTTCAAAATGTCTTCCTTGAAAACAGAAGCTTGAGCTACCAGAAAACAGCTCACCCCCGGTACATTGTCTTTGCTAACCTTCAATGGGAAATATTTCAAACCAATAAGCAGGTGTGCTAGTTGGCTCTGTGTAGATTATTTAAAAAGGGAATTGATGGCTATAGATAAAGAGTTTTACCTGAAGTCAATTTCACAATGTACAAAAGCAGGCAGGTTCCCTGTCTAAACTATTTGAAGTATTCAAGTGCCCATGAAAACTTTGCTTTGCCCTAAAAATATTTTTGTGACTTTCATACAGTTCTGCACTGTTTAACACCAGAACCATTAGCCATGAAGCTACTTTTATTTTAATTAATTAAAGTTAAATTAAACATTTAGTTCCTCAATTGCACCAGCACCAGTTTTAGGTTTCAGTGAGCGCAAGAGGCTAGTGATTATGTATTAGAAAACACAGATACAGAACACTTCTAGCATTTCAGAGAGACCTATTCATAAGCAATAGATAGATGGAAGAAAAGGTGATTAGAATAATTCAGCTAATAGGTCTCTAACAATACCTCGTCTTTCTTCCAACTAGCAAATGTCATACTATAAAGTGGAATTATTGAATCATTGATATATCTGGATTCCACTTTTTTTTCATTAGCAACTATTATGTGATAGACTGTGCTAAATGCTGTTAAAAATTCAAGAAAGAAAAGTGTTGTATTCCAAATAGCTGACCTGAAGAATGAGCTGCAGACACGTATTTTGGGCAGTGATGTAGATATGAACAACTAAGTATAAAGAGAATGGTTCAAGCACACGCAGATACCAGAAAGAATGAAGCGTATCCAATCATCCAGGCCTCTCAGAGATATCTCAGGAAAATATTCATTTATTCATTCATTCATAAATTTACAACAACTCTTGAAGAGGGCAGAACACATCTTCTCAGTTTTATGGGACACAGTAAGTGTCTTGCCCAAGTTTACCTAAAGATAACCAATCAGTAAGTGATGGTTCCAAAACCAGATCCCAGTTGGGTGCCTTTTCTACTATATAGCAAACTGACAGCCTAGAAGTTTTAGACTTAAAAAATCGAGGAAGAAACTGTGCATAGGAATAGGAAAATATTAGCTTTACAGAGTATTTTTTCCATTAAAGGGAGATATTTTTAATAAGGACACAACCTGGTTTCAATTTTCTTCTATTCTGCAATTTCCATTAAGTATAAAGGTTTGAGGAATAAGTATCATTTCCCAAATATTTATGATGCTTCTGTAGGTTATGCAGTTATGAAAATGAGGTACATTTGTAGACTAGTGCTGTATATGTTCCAAAATAAGAAACTGAGAGTTGTGCTGTGCTGATTTTGGTTTTCACTTAGAAAAGGGGTTGGACATATTTAGAGGCACCATCATTTGGAGACCTTCCTGCTCAGCATATGACTGAGCTGTCTTTCTGATCAGGAAGAACAGCAGAGGTTTCTCACCACAACGTACATCTTTATAAGTGGCCTTTTAAAGACTGCACTTAACCTGATAGAGAATGTTGGGAAAAAACACCCTTTGTAAATGCATATTTGTGGTAATGTAATGTCTTCTGAAGGGCAAGAGGCCATCTCTTTGGGGTTTCCCAGATGGCACAGTGGTAAAGAATCCACCTGCCAATGCAGGAGACACAGGAAATCTGGGCTCAATCCCAGAGTGGGGAAGATACCCTGGAGAAGGAAATGGCAATCCATTCCAGTATTCTTGCATGGGAAATTCCATGGACAGAGGAACCTGGAGGGCTACAGTCCATGGGGTAGCAAAGAGTCACACACACACATACACGGACACAGGCTATTTCTGTCTGAAAGGTTAAAGTAATTTTAAAGCATACACATTTGAGTGCCAAATACGGAAGCAGAGTAATAGTTCATTATCCACATATTTAGCAGTGTAGTCCAAAACCCAAAAGACTCTCTTTGCCATAAGACTCCTTAGTTGGCTTTCTGGTAGACACTCTGCAGTAAGAGTTCTATGAAAAATGAAAGTGAAAGTCTCTCAGTCATGTCCAACTCTTTACAACCCCATGAACTGTAGCCCACCAGGCATAGTTCTGGTTTATAGCATCAGGATGTCTTTTTTTAGTGCTTTATCTTTTCCCTTCAGACTGAGATACTTCTACCCTGGTATATAAAGCACATAGAAACAGTGATCGTGGTCACATAAAGACCAGTCAAGTGTTCGTTGCTCAGTCGGCGGCTCCAACTCTTTGCGACCCCATGGACTGTAACCTGTCAGGCGCCTCTGACCATGGAATTCTCCAGGCAAGAATACTGAAGTGGGTTGCCATTCCCTTCTCCACAGGGATCCTCCTGACCCAGGGATTGAACCCAGGTGTCCTGCATTGCAGACAGATTCTCTAGGAAGACCATAGATCTCTACAAAGAGAAAACTAGAGACCTGTTTCATAGAAGATGATATCAATAATTGATATTTGCTTTGCTATCTATCTAATCCTTGCTCTCTCTCAACTCATCTTTCACTACCATCCCTGCTCCCCCATTGTCACTCAGCTCCAGTCAAACTGACTTTCTTACTGCTGCTTGAACATAACAAGCTCGGTACACTTCAGAATCTTCACACTGGTTCATCCTTCATCCTGAAGTATTTTTCCCTTTGATTGTTCAAATCAAAATGCATCTATTCAGAGAGATCTCCCCCCTACCACTTCATCCCTCTCTGCCCTTTTTCCCTGCACTATTTTCCTTCAAAGCACATAGCACATTGGACTGTAATTTTGTTCTCTCTCTCTCCATCAGACTGAGAGCTGCATGAAGCCAGGGGAATGCTCGGCTTCCTGGCCACTGCCTTAACAGCAAGAGCAGTACTCGGTACTCATGGTAAGCACATAATAAATATTTGTGGCATGAATTGATGGAATGAAAAAAATTTTTATTATATTCATTTTCTCCATTTTATGTTTTAAGGTTAACATTTTATCTTTACTATCTTGCATTATCAAATGACAACTCAGAAATGCAAGCTTAAAAGAGGAATTGGTAAAGTGGAGAAAGCTGTGCAGTTCTGTCTTTGATCTATTTAATTCAGCTTGATGATGAGAACGCCATATACCTAGGACTATGTAGAAATGGATCAAGGGGGAAATTTGTGAACAAAGAGGAAAGATTATTTGTACATAATGATCCATCTGAAGCTGGACGTTGGCCTCTCTTTAACTGGGAGGTTTAGCAACCGTGTTCGTTTCTCCAGAAAGAGGAAAGGAGGTATTTGAGAGGCTTAACTTTTTTATCCATTCGGGGCACCTTTATGAGGCAGGCACTAAGGAATTAGAGTCACAGATTCAATTGGTATTAGAACACAGCGACATGATTTCCTACAGATATGGATTCTAGAGCCCCAGATTATGAAGATTTCTGGTTATTTTTTTCCATTTGCCCTCAGACTATCAAGGATAAGAACATCTCATTATCTTTCGTTAAACAGTGCCTTGTCTTTAAATGTACCCAAAGTCCTTTAAGTCCTGCCTCTTCCTGATCTGTTCTCCAGGAGTATTTCTATTTTTAGCTTGGCTTCTTGCAACTAAAAAGTTGACTTCATTCCCCAAGGAAATGTAACAGCCTTTTCTCTGGGAAGGATACCTAGAAATATTTGTCCAGAGTGATACACCTCCTGTATGGGTTTTGCACACAGATTTCAATGGATGTTTCCAGGGCATTGTTCGACATTCAGAGGTAACATGTAAAATTGAGTATATGGTACCTCTGTCACACATTAAAGTGATATGAGCCATGCTTGAGCTAAGAGACACAAGATTTTTGATTTCTCCCATAGCAAGAAGTTATATTCTGTAACATGTGCTTGGTAATTACAGGTCTTTTTGTGGGCATCAGTGCCGTATGCAGACTGTACCCTGGTGGCATCATTTCAAGGTTGCAGAGTCACATATTGTAGGCGAATCATTTATAATCACCACTGCTACAGCAGCACTGACTGTCATGTTTTGCTTTGAATGGGTGTTTCTATAACAAATGTTAAAGTTTCTAAGAAGTGATTAAAAAAAATACAAGTTACTGTTAATCTATTTGAAATACTTCTTAAAGTCTATCACAAAATGTCACCATGTACCTTGAAAAGGGAGTGAGATAAGAGAGAAAAAAATGATGCTAACCAAACTTCTTTCATTAGTTACATTTTTAGTAACTTATGCTAACACTAGAGCAATCTAGAAAAAGTCATAAAGACACATGAACACTTTTGTACTTCTCTATCAGGGCAATTCATCTTTTGAATTATAAAGATTCTGATGAGGTAACAGGGCTCAAATATCTTTATTTGTTTAGTCTTACTTGATCACATTATAAGACAAATGAGGATTCATTTGTTCATTTATTCATCCACATTAATTCATTCATGTTTTTCTTTATTTTAAAATGTGATCTTCATTGCAACTCTGCAAAATATACATTCTACTAAAAATAGAATATCAAAGTGGTTAAGATTATTGGCTCTGAGTTTGAGAGTTTGACAGGCCTAACTTAAAATACTGGCTCTACTAATTCCAAGCTACTGTGACTCCCAACTCACTTAACTTTTCTGTACATTGATTTCCTCATCTGTAGAATTCAGACAATGGCAGAACTTCTTCACAGAATTGTTTTTAGGATTAAATAAGATCATCAGTATCTGACACATGATAATTGTTCAAAATTTGTCATTACATCGGAGAAGGCAATGGCAACCCACTCCAGTACTCTTGCCTGGAAAATCCCATGGACAGAGGAGCCTGGTAGGCTGCAGTCCATGAGGTCGCTAAAAGTCAGACACGACTGAGCGACTTCACTTTCACTTTTCACTTTTCACTTTCATGCATTGGAGAAGGAAATGGCAACCCACTCCAGTGTTCTTGCCTGGAGAATCCCAGGGACGGGGGAGCCTGGTGGGCTGCCGTCTATGGGGTCGCACAGAGTTGGACATGACTGAAGCGAGTTAGCAGCAGCAGCAGCCGTTACATAATCGTTTTACTGATGAAGATAGATTTAGAATGGTAATGTAACTCACCCAGGAGTACACTGTTACTAAGTGGTTGAACTGGGATTTGAACCCAAGTATTTCTGACTGCAGAGGTCATGTGCCTAAATTTGCATCATAGCTCAGAAAAGAGGAGTATAGAAGATCAGTTCACTCATAGAGGACGTTGTCAGGATCACCTGCAATACTGAACGTAAAACCATGTTGAAAAGTATATATAACTTTTGTGTATATCTAAAAAGTTTAGCAATCTTTGCTTACCCTAAAATAAGCCTGAGCATTGCTGTGACAGAAATTGACTAGCTATTCACTAAACCTATTTCTTCTTCCCTGTAGGCACATAGTCAGACTATGGTTGCCACCCTCTCTTGCATGAAGTATGCCGTGTTAGGAAGTTTTGGCCAGTGGAATATGGGCAGAGGTGTTGAGCATTATTTCCAAGCATGGAACATAAAATCTTCCTAGGTGCAATAACTTTATATTCCTGTCACCTTTCAGTGGTTGCAAACAAGATAATCTCCAAGGCAGCCTTTGGACTACACATATACAAGGGAATCCACAAGAGGGAATGAACCTGAGTCCTTGAAGCACTGCTAGGAGAACGACCACCATCATTCAGGACCCCATAGTTTCGGAAGCTATCTGAAAGTAGAAATAAAGTATTGTGTTTGAAAATTATTCATTTTGGAATTTATCTGTTATAACAGCCAGTGTTATCTTTATTAGTGCATTTACCCTGTATTAACCACCTGGGCTGAACAAGTAGAATATTACAACTGCTGCTACTGCTACTGCTGCTAAGTCGCTTCAGTTGTGTCTGACTCTGTGTGACCACATAGATGGCAGCCCACCGGGCTCCCCCATCCCTGGGATTCTCCAGGCAAGAATACTGGAGTGGGTTGCCATTTCCTTCTCCAATGCATGCAGGCATGCTAAATCACTTCAGTCATGTCTGACTCTGTGCGACCCCGTGGACAGCAACCCACCAGGCTCCTCTGTCCACGGAATTCTCTAGGCAAGAATACTGGAGTGGGTTGCCATTTCCTTCTGCTAGGAAACGTGAAATGTCAGTATAACTTCTTTTACCTCTGTATTCAGTAGGGTATAGCACAGTCCTTTTGGAAACTAAATGAGATGCACATTTCACCTTGGTCATCCTGTATTTTAAAACCACTAGAAACACATCTTAAAAAAAATTACTCAGGATTTTAGAGTCAGAAACATTTTAAAAGTTGCCTAATTCAATTCATTTTGAGTTTGTATCCTAGTACAGCATCTCCTGGGCTTCTCAGGTGGCTCTAGTGGTAAAAAAAACCTGCTTGGCAATGCAGGAGATGTAAGAGATGTGAGTTCAGATCCCTGGGTGGGGAAAAACTCCTGGAGGAAGGCATAGCAACCCACTCTAGTATTCCTGCCTGGAGAACCTCATGGACAGAGGAGCCTGTTGGGCTATGGTCCATAGGGTCACAAAGAATTGGACACAACTGAAGCAACTTGGCAGGCACGTACTGCATCCATACAAAGTTAACATACTTACAGCAATAGTAAACTCAATTTTAGATTACTATTCTATGGAGTAGCATTTACCATTCATTCTAGGCAGCATATAGTTGAAGCAAAAGTTCAAGACTCATGGCTCTAGTCCATATCCAAAAGCAGATGTGTTTTTGCCCATCATCGGTTTTAAGTTAAATTTTGATTGATGCAGGTATTCTCCAAAGTTCCACAGGCCCCACCACCCTCTACTGTCACTCCATGCTTCTCCACAGATAACATCTTTGTGTTATTTGCCTGGTCCCTAAAGCATTTGGGTTTGTGTCTAGTAGTTGTCCTTGAGATCAAAGGACCTGGGTTCCAGTCGCAGCTCTCCAGCTTTCCCAGTTTTGTGATCATTGGCATGCTCCTTAATCTTTTTGAGTTTTGTCATCTATAAAACGGATTTTAGAAATTTGGCATTTCTTATAGTCAGTGGCTTTGAAGCATAAATGAGGTAAGGTTCTATGGAGAATTAAGGTATTAGAATTTTAAATAGGGTAACAAAAATTTTTTTTATTACATCTACTATGTAAAAATATTTGAAAGAGTTGAAGAGAATGATCATGTAGTTTCTGAGGCTTCTATTCTCTAGTCTAAAATTTCCCACCCCTTTCAGTTATTCTTTGAATGGCATTATATCAGATGCTGTATGGTTCTTAGATAGGTTGGAAACATAAAAGTGTGAAGTAAGCTAAGTGTGGACTATGGTAGACAGAAAATGCCATGCCTGGTATAAAGAGAGAAGCCAATATGCTGGGTGGAGATATTCATTTGGCCAGAACTTCCAATTTTTCAAATGAAGGAAGCAAACAGAATTTATATGTGAAATCTTTCAATTTTTAAACGTTGAAATATATTCATTTTTTAAAATATTGGCCTAGAGGTCTCTAGTTTATAAAACTGTTTCAAATTTTTAGGCCTTAATACATAGATATTTTAGAGTTTATGTGCATCAATCCATGTATAGATGGTCCAAATCTGAAAAAAAAAACATTTATCAACTATCATGATCAAAATCTTTTGAAAAATAAATTCTATTAATTGAAATGAGTAATCTCTCCTGAGTTTATGATTTAGTTTCTAAATATGTATCAAAATAAATAAGCTTATACTACCTGTATTAATGACAAGATAATCACCCTAAGTGTTCAGTTGCTGAAAGAGCTCACTAAACTCAGCTTACAGTCACAAAACAGCTTTATCACAGGCAAAAATGAAAGAATAGTAATAGCTGGAGGGTATGCACTGAGAAAGAGGTCTGGAGATCCCAGGCTCAGGTTTCTTTGTCTTCATGGGATGTGCTTTACCTTCAGGTCTGGAACTGTCATCTGCTTGAGAACATATGAATCACCTCTGTAACAAGGGTTCCTGTTTGTTTTTTCCCCTAGGTGAGATCTCTTATAGGAAGCTGGACACATAAGCATGTTACAGCTACATGACCAATCTTAACTGACAAAAGTTCCCGGCTTCACCAGGCAAATTACCTGGCTCACCCTGTCCTAAGACAAGTGACATACTCATGATTATAGAGAAAGAATAGCCATCTTTTTGCTGAATGTTTTCAACAGCCAGAATTACCTTTGTTATGATTACCAAGACAGTTCCCCTCAGTTTGACTAAACTATAGCCAATTTTCTTCCTAAGGCCCCTAGTTGCACTTTTCTTAGAGTATTTATTTTAGTAAACCTGCAACTGTAAATCGTTTTTCTATCTCTCTGAGATGTAAATCTTTTTCCAGCCTCTTGCCAGTTTTACAATCAGCAAAGTCTTTCTTAAGGACTTGGGAGCCATTCTATTGAAATATAATCATTAAAAAAGATGACCTCCCAGTCTCTGTAGAAAAGTAAAAGCCTAACTTCTCTAAGCGCCAGATGGCCTAATCAGCTGATCAACTTCCTGGCTAGCATCTACCTGTATTTTTCCATAGCTCACCCCAACACGAATGAAAACTCTTCAGCGTTCTGTTTCAAAGAAGTTGAAGTCAATCTCTCTCTCCTATTGTAGTAGTATTGACTCCTATTGCAATAGTCATGAATAAAACTTCTTTGTATGTTTAACTCTTACTGTCATAATTTTTATCTAATGTGATAATATCATTAAATAAAGTGATTTTTTAACCCATATAATAGCCACTTATTAAATATGAGTGTTTATTAAAAAAATAAGTTTGGGGAGTTGGAATGAAATACATAGGTTTTCTATATCTTCATCTTCAAGAAACTAAACTACTTGATTCTAAAGACATATTTTCAATGATTCAGAAACAATATTTAATAATAAAAGGAAAAATACTTTGAAATAACAGCTATTTCTGATACAGAGTATCTGATTTCAGCAAAGCTAACTTTGTCCTCAAGTCCTTTACTTTAACTTTTTAGTTTTGAGTAAAGACTGTCCTTTTGGTAGAGCTTTTGTTTTCTTAAAAGTACAATGTGCTTTTGAAGTGATTAAACAGGAGCAAAGCCTTTTTAGAAAATAATTTGGTTCAATTTGAAAATGTCAATATATGTTGTCAATATTAATATCATTTCCATGACCAGATTAATATAGGATATTTTAGGCACAGTACGGGATATCCTTTTCCTGATGACACTGCAGACGGATAAAAGTACATACAGTTCAAGTTGTTAGTAACTTTGTACTTTTTGGTAACATGTACATAAAAGTGATGATGATTGACCCAGTGTTGGTGATTGTGATCATGGAGGCTATGAGGATAAAATGGTTAAAACATAGCAGTGCCAAAAACTGTAACTATTGTACACAATCTCCTCTTCACTGAGTTTCTGAAATGTCCTTGGATTGATTTTAAAGTTAAATGCCTTTTCTTCTAAATAAGTATAAGCACCTAGACCACAGACACTGAAGTTTCCATGATTTTTTTTCTTGATTTAGAGCTATCATTAAATTTTAGCAGATGCAACTGACCCTTGAACAAAATGGGTTTGAACTGTGTTGTTGACTCATATGTGGATTTCTTTCCCTCAATAAACACTACAGTTCTATATGATCGTCACTTGGTTGCATCCATGGATGCAGAACCATGGATATGGAGGGCTGACCATGGTACTTAATCACCTGCAGATTCTGGCATCTGTGCAGGTCCTGACACCAATTACCTGTGTGTATTGAGGGATGCCTCTATAGACAAAAATGATCTAGCAATCCCCCTTCTGGACATATATCCAGAAAAGACAAAAAGTCTAATTCAAAAAGATAGCAATGATATTTATAGTAATCAAGACATGGAAGCAACCTAAGTATCCATCAACAGATGAATAAAGAAGATGGGTGTATACAGTTCATGGGGTCACAAAGAGTCAGGCACAGCTGAGAAATTAACACAAGGAAGGGTCATTCACTTTATCAACACCTAATGTTTTCCATTTTAAAAAACTCTTTGGTCTACAGATTTTATAGTGTGTGGGAAAGTACCATATTAAGATCGGAGATGGGTAAAGCATTCTTTTCTTTTCTGAGAGGGAATAAGGCCAGCAGATCAGTTTTAGAAGATGTAGAATAGAAAATCACCTGAAACTACACATGCTTCACACCTTCTGGAAAAATTTCATATATTCCCAGAGGTAACCCAAGACTAAAGAAAGCATCTCCTAAAAATTCTGAAAGAGAAAACTCCTTGCCCCTGCCCCAAGCATCTGTCTAGCTAAAATTCAGTTGGATTAGAGTCCACAATTATTTGCATTAGAAAACAACCCCCAGCAGATTGTGAAAATGATTCAAGTTGGAAAATCACCAAAATGAATGGGAGACAATGTGCCCCGGCTCTCCAAAAGAGTCAGATGGATGCTGGGTTCCAATCTTGGTCCTACACTTTCTAGTTATGTGACTCCACGCAGATCATTTAATGTCTCTGAGCCTCAGTCTTCTCAACTGTACAACACAAATAGCAATCTACCTTTTAAATTGGGGGTTGTTGAGAAGATTATATGATATAATTTATGTAAATCACTTAACAGTGTCTGTTACATGGAGGGTATTTGCTAAATAATGGTTGCAGTCATTGTCATTGTTGTCATCATCACCATCATTTTATTCCCTGGAAGGAATATATGGTACTGAACTACATAGTACCATAGTGTCAAGAGAAGATAAGTGGGTATTATGGGCCCAATTCTTATTCTTTGTGCTCTACCATGGAGATAATTATGGGGAAAAGATCACACTGATTGCATGAGTATGAGAGAATTACATAGGAGAGACGGCAACACTTTAGCAAACCTCAGTGCTTTTCTCTCAAAGGGAAAATTAGAAGTAATGAGAAACCAAAAATTCAGATACAAAAAGCCCGAAATATTTAAATTATATCATCCACTAGACATATGTCAGACTATCATATAATTTCAGCAACTTGATCTCATTTAGGAGATTTTTACAACCTTACTTTAAAAACCATATAAAAATTAAATTCAATAAAAATTAATGTATACTCCTATCTACCTGACTTAATGAGAAAAATTAGTTTTAGCCATAAAGGTCTCCAAATATGATTTAAAGTATATGTGGCTGCCACAGAAAGAATGGAAAAGATGTAAAAAAATCATTTGGTTTGGGGATGATGTAGGCACTTAAATTTAGAGACTAAATGAGAGCTAAGGGAAATCCATTTCTTTAATTATAATCCCATCAAAAGTACATTAGTCAAATGTACTTTTGGATTTAGATCTTCAAGTGCCAAAATACAGGATTAATACATAAAACCACATGATTACTCAATAACAATTTGTATAAAGATGATATTCATGAGTGATCAAACAACAGCTAGGAAGAACTTTTTTGAAGGGACAAGTAAAACTCATTTGTCATTTGTTTCAGTTATTATTAATACAAGGGTACTGAATATCCAGCTAATAATGCAAAGTAATCCCCTAAAATGTAAATTTCAAGTAGATTAGAAATGTTTAATTATCATTCAGTTAGAAACTAAACAGAGGTTTAGAAGAGAAACTGCTAACTAATAATGGTAGTCATGACATCAGAGGAGAACATGCTTATAACTCATTCGGTCAGGGGTTTAAGCTGGAAAACTTGGAAGCATCCATATTCTTCAACATGGTTTTGAATATTTGGAGATAAGTGAACAAGTATAGCTTATTAGCTGCTGCTACTGCTGCTGCTAAGTTGCTTCAGTCGTGTCCGACTCTGTGCGACCCTGTCGCACAGCAGCCCACCAGGCTCCCCAGTCCATGGGATTCTCCAGAACACTGGAGTGGGTTGCCATTTCCTTCTCCAATGCATGAAAGTGAAAAGTGAAAGCAAAGTCGCTCAGTCGTGTCTGACTCTAGGCGACCCCATGGACTGCAGCCTACCAGGCTCCTCCATCCATGGGATTTTCCAGGCAAGAGTACTAGAGTGGGGTGCCATTGCCTTCTCTGAGCTTATCAGCTAAAGTTTGACTATTCCAAAATACAAAGAATAAATGACTGAAATTTATTCTTTTATGATACAATCCAGAGAAAGTTTACATGCTTTTCTAATTCATACTTCTACCACATACTTTAAGATGTTTTTGTGATATACCTTCATTGAAGACTAATTTATTGAGCAAGACCCCTTAGTAAGTCTATAAAATGTTTCTCTATGGCAGAAGAACTACTATATCAAAAACAGTTTGGGATTGATATATACACACTACTATATTTAAAATAGATAACCAACAAAGACCTACTGTATAGCACAGGGAATTCTGCTCGATGTTATGTGACAACCTTAATGGGAAAAGAACTTGAAAAGGAGTGGATGCATGTGTATGTATAACTGAATCGCTTTGCTGTACACCTGAACTATCACAACATTTCTAATCAACTATACATGCTTAGTCACTCAGTCGTGTCCTACTCTTTGCAACCCCAAGGACTATAGGCCACTAGGCTCCTCTGTCCATGGGATTCTCTAGGCAAGAATACTGGAGTGGGTAGCCTTTCCCTTCTCTAGGGGATCTTCCCAACCCAGGAATCAAACCTGCATCTCTGGCATTGGCAGGCAGATTCTTTACCATCTGAGCCATACTCCTTTATAAAATAAAAAGTTTTAAAATTCTCTTTATGGAACTTAGTTGACATTATAGTCCTAGAAAAATAAAGAATACGTATAGTTATATGTATATTAGGCTATAATGCAAGTATTAGAGTAGGCTCTGCCATAAACTTCATGAAAGTACTTTATTGCTATTAAAACTATATAAAACACAAAGTTCATATATTCTTTAGACATCAACCTATGGAAATTTAGAGTTGTAAAAAAGAGAAGACTATAAATTGACAGGAAGACTGCTTGACACAGTGAGAATGGAGCTGATAACCTGGCAGTCTCTGAAAAGAAATGGAATCTGACTTGATAAATAAAACTGAAGGATGGAAAAAGAGAGTGGATAAGGTAAGACAATGCAAGTACAATGGTTCATTGTGCAATACATGCAGGAAAAGAAAAGGAGCTAATTACTAGAAGTTCTTGTGAACCTGTGTGCATTGAGATAAATTACATTTGCAAGGACTTCTGGGAAGATGCTGAAATGAAAGTGCCCAGAATTATGTTCAACCACTTCATGACCCAGATAATCATGATGGTGTGATAACTCACACTCATCTAGAAGCAGACATCCTGGAATGTGAAGTCAAGTGGGTCTTAGGAAGAATCACTATGAACAGAGCTAGTGAAGGTGATGGAATTCCAGTTGAGCTATTTCAAATCCTGAAAGATGATGCTGTGAAAGTGCTGCACTCAATATGTCAGCAAATTTGGAAAACTCAGCAGTGGCCACAGGACTGGAAAAGGTCAGTTTGCATTCCAATCCCAAACAAAGCCAATGCCAAAGAATGCTCAAACTACCACACAATTGCATTCATCTCACATGCTAGTAAAGTAATGCTTAAAATTCTCCAAGCCGGGCTTCAGCAATATGTCAACCGTGAACTTCCAGATGTTCAAGCTGGTTTCAGAAAAGGCTTAGGAACAAGAGATCAAATTGCCAACATCTGCTGGATCATCAAAAAAGCAAGAGAGTTCCAGAAAAATATCTATTTCTGCTTTATTGACTATGCCAAAGCCTTTGACTGTGTAGATCACAATTAACTGTGGAAAATTTTGAAAGAGATGGGAATACCAGACCACCTGACCTGCCTCTTAAGAAATTTGTATGCAGGTCAGGAAGCAACAGTTAGAACTGAACATGGAACAACAGGCTGGTTCCAAATAGGAAAAGGAGTACGTCAAGGCTGTATATTGTCACCCTGCTTATTTAACTTCTATGCAGAGTACATCATGAGAAACACTGGGCTGGAAGAAGCACAAGCTGAAATCAAGATTGCCAGGAGAAATATCAATCACCTCAGATATGCAGATGACACCACCCTTATGGCAAAAAGTGAAGAAGAACTAAAAAGCCTCTTGATGAAAGTGAAAGAGGAGAGTGAAAAAGTTGGCTTAAAGCTCAACATTCAGAAAACTAAGATCATAGCATCCAGTCCCATCACTTCAGGGAGAATAGATGGGGAAACAGTGGACACAGTGGCTGACTTTAATTCTGGGGGCTCCAAAATCACTGCAGATGGTGATTGCAGCCATGAAATTAAGACCCTTACTCCTTGGAAGGAAACTTATGACCAACCTAGAGAGCATATTAAAAAGCAGACACATTACTTTGTCAACAAAGGTCTGTCTAGTCAAGGCTATGGTTTTTCCAGTAGTCATGTATGGATTTCAGAGTTGGACTCTAAAGAAAGCTAAGCACCGAAGAATTGATGCTTTTGAACTGTGGTGTTGGAGAAGACTCTTGAGAGTCCCTTGGACTGCAAGGAGATCCAACCAGTCCATTCTAAAGCAGATCAGTCCTGGGTGTTCATTGGAAGGACTGATGTTGAAGCTGAAACTCCAATACTTTGGCCACCTGATGAGAATAGCTGACTCATTGGAAAAGATCCTGATGCTGGGAGAGATTGAGGGCAGGAGGAGAAAGGGACGACAGAGGATGAGATGGTTGGATGGCATCACCAACTCAATGGACATGGGTTTGGGTAGACTCCAGTAGTTGGTGATGGACAGGGAGGCCTGGCGTGCTGCGGTTCATGGGGTCGCAAAGAGTCAGTCATGACTGGGAGACTAAACTGAACTGAACTACTAAGCAGTGCTTTTGTAAAAATTAATTGATTCCAGAATTCATCCTCTTTCTCTTAATAAGAGTTCCTGTGATTTATTTTCATTTATGTTCAATTCACTTATTTAACTTTAATATACAAGAGTTTGATGTTCAATTTATAAATTGAATACCTTTTTATCATTTTAAAATACAATAATTTAAAAATACCATTTGCTATCTGTTCATGGGAATTCAAAGTCCTTAAACTGTCATTTAATATTTATATTTTCCATTGAAAACAATAGGAAAATATTCATTTCTGTTTTCCTCCTCCCCTCCAAATCCAGAAAATTACATTCTAAAATTTTCTGTAGTAAGTAGTAAGTAGTATTCTTGATTTACTGTTAGAAAATAATTCATGAACTGGAACAAGCATCATAAAAACATGATGGTAGTACATAAGTAAACAATATTTAATTACTCGGGTCTCTTAATACAATCTTTCTATTACAGTCACTCTAAATTTAATAGGAAGAGGTAAGAAGGAATTCTTGCCTGTGAAATTTCATGGACAGTGGAGCCTGGCAGGCTACAGCCCATGGGATCACAAAGAGCTGGACATGACTGAGCATACACACATGCAGAGAGGGATAGCATTATAAGGATTATTTAGCTGAACTAATTAAAGGTATTAAATTTAGGCTTCTGCCTTTCTTTATCCCTCCTGACAATTTCCCCAGTGATTTTAACTATTATCTAATGACTTTCTGGTATATAATAAGCATTCTCATCTATGTTAAATGAATATTTGATCTGATTTCACAAAAAACCTAAGAGATATAGAATAGAATAGTATAGAATAAAACCTTTAGGTGAATATTTGCCAAATAAGATTCCTTTGATTATCTGCAAAGATACATTGGGGGCTTCCCAGGTGGCACTAGTGGTAAAGAACCTGCCTGCCATTCCAGGAGACTTAAGAGACATGAATTCAATCCCTGGTCAGGAAGATCTCCTGGGGAAGGCTGTGACAACCCACTCCAGTCTTCTTGCCTGGAGGCTCCTATGGACAGAGGAGCCTGGCAGGCTACAGAAGGAGTGGTTCCCTGGTAAATTTTACAGACTGGGGACTAAAATATATATATATATCTTGGAAGAGTGTCCAAAAATAGAAATCTTCTTTAGTAGATGTTAATATTTAAAAAATTATCTCTATTATTATATATAAATGACCTTCAGTTCAGTTCAGTTCAGTTGCTCAGTCATGTCCTACTCTTTGCAACCCCATGAACCGTAGCACGCCAGGGCTCCCTGTCCATCACCAACTCCCGGAGTTCACTCAGACTCACGTCCATCAAGTCAGTGATGCCATACAGCCATCTCATCCTCTGTCGTCCCCTTCTCCTCCTGCCCTCAATCCCTCCCAGCATCAGAGTCTTTTCCAATGAGTCAACTCTTCGCATGAGGTGGCCAAAGTATTAGAGTTTCAACTTTAGCATCATTCCTTCCAAAGAAATCCCAGGGCTGAACTCCTTCAGAATGGACTGGTTGGATCTCCTTGCAGTCCAAGGGACTCTCAAGAGTCTTCTCCAACACCACAGTTCAAAAGCATCAATTCTTTGGTGCTCAGCTTTCTTTAGAGTCCAACTCTCACATCCATACATGACTACTGGAAAAACCATAGCCTTGACTAGACGGACCTTTGTTGACAAAGTAATGTGTCTGCTTTTTAATATGCTGTCTAGATTGGTCAGAACTTTCCTTCCAAGGAGTAAGCGTCTTTTAATTTCATGGCTGCAGTCACCATCTGCAGTGATTTTGGAGCCCCCAAAATTAAAGTCAGCCACTGTGTCCACTGTTTCCCCATCTATTTGCCATGAAGTGGTGGGACCGGATGCCATGATCTTGGTTTTCTGAATGTTGAGTTTTAAGCCAGCTTTTTCACTGTCCACTTTCACTTTCATCAGGAGGCTCTTTAGTTCTTCTTCACTTTCTGCCATATGTGTAGTGTCCTCTGCATATCTGAGGTTATTCGTATTTCTCCCAGCAATCTTGATTCTAACTTGTGCTTCACCCAGTCTAGCATTTTGCATTTTGTACTCTGCATATAAGTTAAATAAGCAGGGTGACAATATATAGCCTTGACTACTCCTTTCCTGATTTGGAACTAGTCCATTGTTCCATGTCCAGTTCTAACTGTTGCTTCCTGATCTGCATACAAATTTCTCAAGAGGCAGGTCAGGTAGTCTGGTATTTCCATCTCTTTAAGAATGTTCTACAGTTTGCTGTGATCCACACAGTCAAAGGCTTTGGCATAGTCAATAAAGCAAAAGTAGATGTTTTTTTCGGAAACTCTTGCTTTTTCGGTGATCCAGTGGATATTGGCAATGTGATCTCTAGTTCCTCTGTCTTTTCTAAATCCAGCTTAGACATCTGGAATTTCACAATTCATGTACTGTTGAAGCTTGGCTTGGAGAATTTTGAGCATCATTTTACTAATGTGTGAGATGAGTACAATTGTGTTGTGGTTTGAACATTCTTTGGCATTGACTTTCCTTGGGATTGGAATGAAAACTGACCTTTTCCAGTCCTGTGTCCACTGCTGAATTTTCAAAATTTGCTGGCATATTGAGTGCAGCACTTTGACCGCATCACCTTGTTTGATTTGAAATAGCTCAACTGCAATTCCATCACCTCCACTAGCTTTATTCATAGTGATGCTTCCTAAGGCCCACTTGGCTTAGAATTCTAGGATGTCTGGCTCTAGGTGAGTGATCACACTATCATGGTCATCTGGGTCATTAAATTGTTTTTTGTATAGTTTTTCCATGTATTCTTGCCAGCTCTTCTTAATATCTTCTGCTTATGTTAGGTCCATACCATTTTTTACCTTTATTGTGCCCATCTTCTCATGAAATGTTCCCTTGCTATCTCTAATTTTCTTGAACAGATCTCTAGTCTTTCCCATTCTATTGTGTTCCTCTATTTCTTTACATTGATCACCGTAGAAGGCTTTCTTATCTCTCCTTGTTATTCTTTGGAACTCTGCAGTGAGATGGGTATCTCTTTCCTTTTCTCCTTTACCTTTCGCTTCTCTTCTTTTCTCAGCTATTTGTAAGGCCTCCTCAGACAACCATTTTGTCTTTTGCATTTCTTTTCCTTTGGGATGGTCTTAATCTCTGCCCCCTGTACAATGTCATGAACTTCTATTCATAGTTCTTCAGGCACTCTATCAGATCTAATCCCTTGAATCTATTTGTCACACTTCCACTGTATATTCATAATGGATTTGATTTAGGTCATACCTGAATGGTCTAGTGTTTTTCCCTGCTGTCTTCAATTTAAGTCTGAATTCTGCATAAGGAGTTCATGATCTGAACCACAGTCAGCTCCTGGTCTTGTTTTTGCTGACTCTATAGAGCTTCTTTGTCTTTGGCTACAAAGAATATAATCAATCTGATTTCAGTATTGACCATCTGGTGATATTTATGTGTAGAGTCTTCTCTTGTGTTGTTGGAAGAGGGTGTTTGCTATGACCAGTGTGTTCTCTTGGCAAAACTGTTAGCCTTTATACTACTTCACTGTGGACTCCAAGGCCAAATTTGCCTGTTACCTCAGGTATCTCTTGACTGCCTACTTTTGCATTCCAGTCCCTTATAATGAAAAGGGCATCCTTTTTGGTTGTTAGTTCCAGATGGTCTTGTAGGTCTTCATAGAACTGTTAAACTTCAGCTTTTTCAGCATTCCTGGTCCTCTACTATAATATTATAATCTAGTCATTGGAATGTATTTTTCTCTGTCATCAGAAGGACCATTTAACTAACCTGAACTTAGCCACTTTTTTTTAATTATGGAGAAGGACAAGTATTGCAAAGTTGGAAACAACAGAAACAGATACTGTTAACTTATACATTTTGAATGAGAAAAATATGTAAAAATATTTCATGTTCAAAAAGTAATATATTGTTGTAACATAATAAAATTTTCATTAGAAGCTTTTAGACTTAAAAATCAAATATTACAATAAAGTTTATTATTGTTTTTGCTCATAACGAGGTATTAGTTACTCTAAAGATTTTCTTAATTTTTTCCATATAGTTGTATCATTTTAGGCCAGTAAAGTTAAAGTTACTCTTGTCATGAAAATTGCTTATTAGAGGAGATTATTAAAATATAGGTTAACTTATGTTCTTCATCAGTCTAAGGAGCAAACAAAAAGAAGATCAGAAAACAGTACTAAGTACTTCTATTATGAAATATTTGAGAATTATGAAGTGTACAAGCTCCTTTCCAGGAGATGCTAGCATTTTGTAGCAAGTCAGAGAGAAAATACATGGATGATGTCCACTGGCCTCCATGGGCTTCCCAGGTGGTGGGAGTGGTCAAGAACCCAACTGCTAATGCAAACAGCATAAGAGAGTTGGGTTCGATCATTGGGTCAGGAAGATCCTCTGGAGTAAGGGAATGGCAACCCACTCCAGTATTCTTGCCTAGAGAATCCCATGGACACAGTAGCTTAATGGGCTACAGTCCACAGGGTCACAAAGAGTCGAACATGGCTGAAGTGGCTTAGCATGCACTGGCCTCCATCACTGGAGTGTGTTTCAGTGGACCTCTAGACATACGCCAAACTAGATGCCCACCCCTGCATCCCGATTTTACACCTACAATTCTACAGACATTGGTCTTCATACAACCTTGCTAGGAATAAGAGAAACCCCCATTTCCCTCAGATCATATGTGAGCAAGATAGATACCCAGCTATCCTCCGGTGATGCCTATAAGACATCCCCCTAGAGCACAGGTAGGGTTCCACTTGATTGCTTTATGCATAAGATAGAGAATTTGCTTTAATAATTCAGCCTATACAAAAAACAGTGACTGGTTTACAACAATTCATCTATATAAAGTAAAATTTAAAATTTGGGGTAAGTCCCTAAAATTTGGCTGAAGAAAGACCAGATTTATGCTAACTATAAAGAAAATTTTCTCAGATTATTTTTTATATCCATCGATCTTATTTCTCAACAATTTAAAGAAGAAACTCCTTAATAACTATTCACTCTTTTGAGAGTCATTATTCCTAAAGTTGTCAATACTGAATTCTATACTTACCACAGACTGGTTATCACTCAGGCAAGTTTTTGTTTTCTGTGCTCCTGGGTGGCAATAGAGAAATTTAGCGAGAGGGTTGTTCCTGAGTGTGTAGCCTAAATATAGAGTAGGAAAACTAACACTAACTACCACCACCACCAAATTGTCACAGAAATATTTGCCCCCCCCCCAACCGAATGGTTGATGAGAGTATATGATAGTTAAGCATTCATTCATATTCATAGGAATGGTTAGATATTTTCTTACTCTAAATGTGGAGTTTCACCTCTTCATGAGGCTAATGACCATCTTTTTAGTGGCATTTCCCATTGCTATGGAACCTGAAGATAAGAGATTGCTAAGTAAGCAATCGACTGTCAGCAATACAGACTTTACAGATTTTCATTTAGGACCAGTTGAAAAGGCATTTAAGGAAGCAGTTGGGATTTCACAGCCTGATTATGAAATAGAGATTACATGAGGCAGGACAAATGTAAAAATTGTTTTTATCTGGAAGGCAGGCTCAGTCTTCAAGAATATTTGACCCTTGCTAGCAGCAGCATTTCATGGGTGAGTGGCATATTAAGGAGAATAGAAAATGTACTGAAAATATCAAAATTCTTGTATATTTCCATGAAATATTTTATGAAAAAAAAAACAATTTAAATTTTATCTACTGAGAATCAGAAATGTTTAGATACAGAGTTGGAGGCATTATGAGAGCACCAGTAAGACCATTTCATATTTTCTGGGTGTTTCTGGTCTCTGTAGGTGACTGTGGTTTTGAAGTCAGCCCCATTTGGGGAGGCAGAATGGACCATTGCTTCATGAATGCCAATATTTCCTATCTATTACAGGTTACCCTGTAGAATGTGTATGCAGCTTACACATATAGGAAGAGTTTTTTGAAAGCATCATCAGGCCTATTGAATTTCATGTAGTCTCATCCAAGGCTTTTGATGATGCTTTCTGCCTTCATGAATAAATTCAGACGTGCTGAGAGAATGAGTGCTCTGAATGAGCATTGCTGAGCGGTTACATGATCCATCGGCTTCTTGTTGAAAGTGGTCATGTTGGACTCTTTCATGATGGAATGGAAAAATAAATGACTTAACTCATCTCCCAGTCTCATTACTCTCTCTGGGAGAGGCTTTCACCATGTGCACTGGTGAAGAGATTACTGGGAGAAGAGAGAAGCAAGAGATAGTTGGAATCCAATATTTCGTAGGCCTTTTTCATACAATGCAAATAACTCAGGTCTTCAATCTGATACTGGAGGAGGCAGAACAGTTCATGGAGGCACTTTGCCTTTGAATGATGCCTCACAGCTTTAAAGAGGAGTATGGTAATGAGCTTGGTGAATTATGTGCGAATTTCCTTAAACGTCTAGTCTTGCTGTCTGAATTCAAGTCATCTGAGATGGTCCTGGACAATTTTAGTGACATTTAGTCAATTGGTCTCCCAGCTTATCATGGTTACTGTGATGGGAGTAATAATGGGCTGTTTCTTTCAATGCCCTAGTAGCTATGTGAGTGTGGGGAGGCTTTCACATTTTTTTCATATTAACAATAATTTGCATTCAGGCAGCAACCTGATACTAGCATTACTAGTGTCTGATACTAGCATTTCCCAGGCATTCCCAGGTGCCATAATATGCCCCAATATGAAATTAGATGGCTGAGGAATAGGATGGAGAGACCACTTTTTCTCCTACAAATTCATCAAAAGATCATTTGAATGCTGAGCAACTTACAAAAAAAACTTCTGAATGCTGGTGGAGGACACCAGGCACAGAGAAAGGCAGCCCATTCTCTTCGAAAGAAGAATGAGTCAAGCTTGAAAATTGGGTTATAATTTGTAGGAATGATACTTTATTGAGGTTTACAAATAATGAGATCAAGAAAAGTTAATTTGTAACTATATCCATCAAGAAACATAGAAAATTGAAGGGAGAAATTTTGCCTCACTATTGAACATGTGGAGTGACAGCTGCGCAGCTTGGCCATGAGGAGATAAACTCATGCCCAAGCAAAGGAGAAGTCCCAGCAAGATGGTAAGAGGGGCAAAATCGCATTTAGAACCAAACTCCATATCTGCCAGAGACACTCAGAGGGCTCGAACAAACCTTGTGCCCACCAGGACTCAGGGACCCCAAGAGACTGAGACAGAACAGTGTTTGTGCATCTCCTGTGGAGGTACAGGTCAGCAGTGGACTGCCGCAGGGGCAGGGGCTCCGGGTGCAGCAGACCGGGGTATGGCATAAGCCCCTCTTGGAGGACATCACCATTATCTTTACCATAGAGCCACCAGAACTTACATGGGACTGGGAAACAGGCTCTTGCAGGGCACAAACAGAACTTTGTATACACCAGGACCCAGGAGAGAGGAGCAGTGACCCCACAGGAGACTGACCCAGACTTGCCTGTGAGTGTCCAGGAGTCTCCAACAGAGGCATGGGTAGGCGGTGGCCTGCTGCAGGGTTGGGGGCGCTGAGTGTAGCAGGGCATGCATGGGACCTTTTGAAGAAGGTCACCATAATCTTCATTATCTCCACCATAGTTTGGCCCCAGATAAATAACAGAGAGGGAACACAGCCTCAACCACCAACAGAAAATTGGATTAAAGATTTACTGAGCATGGCCTTACCCATCAGAACAAGACCCAGTTTCCCCCTCAGTCAGTGTCTCCCATCAGGAAGCTTCCATAAGCCTCTTATCCTTACTCATCAGAGGGCAGACACGATGAAAACCACAATCACAGAAAACTAACCAATTGATCACATGTACCACAGCCTTGTCTAATTCAATGAAACTATGAGCCATGCCATGTAGGGCCACCCAAGATGGACGGGTCATGGTGGAGAGTTCTGAGAAAATGTGGGTCACTAGACAAGGGAATAGCAAACCACTTCAGTGTTCTTGCCTTGAGAACCCCATGAACAGTATGAAAAGGCCAAATGATAGGACAATGAAAGATGAACTGCCCAGGTTAATAAGTGCCCGATGTGCTACAGAACAGTGGAGAAATAACTGCAAAAAGAATGAAGAGACAGAGCCAAGGCAAAAACAACACCCAGTTGTGGATGTGACTGGTGATGGAAACAAGGTCTAATGCTATAAAAAGCAATATTGCATAGCAACCTGGAATGTGAGGTCCATGAATCAAGGTAAATCAGAAGTATCAAACGGGAGGTAGCAAGAGTGAACATCGACATTTTAGGAATCAGTGAACTATAATGGACTGGAATGGGTAAATTCAACTCAGATGAACATTATATCTACTACTATGGGCAAGAATCCCTTAGAAGAAATGGAGTAGCCATCATAGTCAACAAGAGTCCAAAATGCAGTATTTGGATACAATCTCAAAAATGACAGAATGATCTCTGTTTGTTTTAAAGGAAACCATTCAATATCACAGTAATCCAAGTCTATGCCCCGACCAGTAATGCTGAAGAAGCAGAAGATGAAGAAGGTTGAAAGTTCTATGAAGACCGACAATACCTTCTAGAACTAACACCCAAAAAAAGATGTCCTTTTCATTATAGGGGACTGGAATGCAAAAGTAGGAAGTCAAGAAATACCTGGAGTAACAGGAAAATTTGGCCTTGGAGTGCACAATGAAGCAGTGCAAAGGTTAATAGAGTTTTGCCAAGAGAACCCACTGGTCATAGCAAACACCCGCTTCCAACAACACAAGGGAAGACTACACATGGACATCACCACATAGTCAATGCCCAAATAGGATTGATTATATTCTTTGCAGCCAAAGACAAAGAAGCTCTATACAGTCAGCAAAAACAAGACCAGGAGCTGACTATGTCTTGGATCATGATCTACTTATTGCCAAATTCCGATTTAATTGAAGAAAGTAGGGAAAACCACTAGACCATTCAGGTATGACCTAAATAAAATCCCTTACAAATATACAGTGGAAGTGACAAACAGATTCAAGAGATTAGATCTGATAGAGTACCTGAAGAACTATGGATGGAGGTTTGTGACATTGTATAGAAGGCAGGGATCAAGACCATTCCCTAGAAAAAGAAATGCAAAAAGGCAAAATGGTTATCTGAGGAGGCCTTACAAATAGCTGAGAAAAGAAAGAAGTGAAAGGCAAAGGAGAAAAGGAAAGATATACCCATTTGAATGCAGAGTTCCAAAGAATAACAAGGAGAGATAAGAAAGCCTTACTCAGTGATCAATGTAAAGAAATAGAGGAAAACAATAGAATGGGAATGACTAGAGATCTGTTCAAGAAAATGAGAGATACCAAGGAAACATTTCATGCAAAGATGGGCACAATAAAGGACAGAAATGGTATGAACCAAACAGAAGCAGAAGATATTAAGAAGAGGTGGCAAGAATACACAGAAGAACTATACAAAAAAGATCTTAATGACCTAGATAACCACGATGATGTGATCACTCACCTATGGACAGACATCCTGGAATGTGAAGTCAAGTGGGTGTTAGGAAGCATCTCTACTAACAAAGCTAGTGGAGGTGATGGAATTCCAGCTGAGCTATTTCAAATCCTGAAAGATGATGCTGTGAAAGTGCTGCACTCAATATGTCAGCAAATTTGGAAAACTCAGCAGTGGCCACAGTGCTGGCAAAGCTCAGTTTTCATTCCAATCCCAATGAAAGGCAAGTAAATTAAAGTTCAAAATTCTCCAAGCCAGGCTTCAACAGTACATGAATCGTGAACTTCCAGATATTCTAGCTGGATTTAGAAAAGGCAGAGGAACCAGAGATCAAACTGACAACCTCTACTGGATCATTGAAAAAACAAGAAAGATCCAGAAAAACGTCTACTTTTGCTTTATTGGCTATGCCAAAGCCTTTGACTGTGTGGATCACAACAAACTGTGTAAAATTCTTAAAGAGATAGGAATACCAGACCACCTGACCTGCCTCTTGAGAAATCTGTATGTAGGTCAGGAAGCAACAGTTAGAACTGGACATGAAACAACAGACTGGTTCCAAACAGGAAAAGGAGTACGTCAAGACTGTATATTGTCACCCTGCTTATTTAACTTATATGCAGAGTACAAAATGCAAAATGCCAGACTGGATGAAGCACAAGCTGGAATTAAGCTTGCCAGGAGAAAAAACAGTAATCAATAACCTCAGATATGCAGATGACACCACCCGTATGGCAGAAAGCAGGAAAGAACTAAAGAGCCTCTTGATGAAAGTGAAAGAGTAGAGTGAAAAGGCTGGCTTAAAACTCAACATTCAGAAAATGAAGATCATTGCATCTGGTCCCATCACTTCATGGGAAATAGATGGGGAAACAGTGACTGACTTTATTTTTCTGAGCTCCAAAATCACTGCAGATGGTGACCGCAGCCATGAAATTAAAAGACACTTACTCCTTGGAAGGAAAGTTATGACCAACCTAGACAGCATATTAGAAAGCAGAGACGTTAGTTTACCAACAGAGGTCTGTCTACTCAAAGCTATGGTTTTCCAGTAGTCATGTATGGATTTGAGAGTTGGACTATAAAGAAAGCTGAGCACCGAAAAATTGATGCTTTTGAACTGTGATGTTGGAGAAAACTCCTGAGAGTCCTTTGGACTGCAAGGATATCCAACCAGTCCATCCTAAAGGAAATCAGTCCTGAATATTCATTGGAAGAACTTATGCCGAAGCTGAAACTCCAATACTTTGGCCACCTGATGTGAAGATCTGACTCATTTGAAAAGACCCTGATGCTGGGAAAGATTGAGGGCAGGAGGAGAAGGGGATGACAGAGGACGAGACGGTTGGATGGCTTCACCGACTCAATGGACTTGAGTTTGGGTAAACCCCGGGAGTTGGTGATGGACTTGAGTTTGGGTAAACTCCAGGAGTTGGTGTGCTGCAGTCCATGGGGTCACAGAGAGTCGGAGATGACTGAGTGACTGAACTGAACTGATGAAATTCCCCCAAAGTTGTCAAAATTACAAAGATTAAGAATTACAAAGACCTGATTATAAGATCTTCTAGCACCTTATTTCTATGAGTGTGAAGGCAAAGGGAATCTTCACTTAACAGATATCACAGGAAACCTACACAAACAGCCTGTGGTACTGTTTCCAAATCTCAGAGAATTTTCCTGGTTTCACTTCCCGTTTTCCATCAGGCATTGCTTCATGCTTTTTGGGTTTCATGCTAAAACACATCATGATTCTATCTCCCTACCTAACTTCTTGGTTTGATGATTTGTCATACCCACTTCATTTTGCCTTTAGATGCTTTTTCAAATCCTAATATCTTTATTTATTTGCTTCAGAACTTTTGTACAAACTAAAGCATTACAGAGAGTGCTAAAGCCCCCTCGTGCACATCTCTCTAATTCCAATCCCATAGCTGCTTTCTTGAATTTGTCATTCTATTCATGCTTTATATCAATACTAACGTCAGCTGTATCCATAGACATTTATATGATTTTCTTTTGCAGGTTTACTGAATTCATTGTTAGGCAATTTGCTTTTTAAACTTAGCATTCTGTTTTTGAGATTTGTCCATATTAACTTATGTAACTATTTTAATTGCTGTATTCAGCATTAGCACACCACAATTTATTTGTCCATTCTTCTGTTAATGAGTATTTTAAAATGTTTTTTTGTTATTAAGAAATAATAAGGCAATGAAAATTCTTGTAATAGGTTTCTGGTACAGATGTGCAAGAATTATCTGCATTATGTACCCAGAAGTAGAACTGCTTGATTGAAGGTACACACATTAAAGCACATTTGCTTTACTTGTTGCTATCAAAATGCCCTACAGTGTACTTCTCTCCAATAACAAACTTATACGCACTACAGAGGGTTTCCATTTCTCTGTAGTTTCTCCAGAACTTTGTTTTGTCAGGCTTAAAGACTTTTGCTAATCTGTCTGAAAAAAAAAAAAAATATATATATATATATACACACACACACACATGTATATATACATACACATGCATATGTATATGTGTATATACATAATTATGTGTGTATATATGTATAGTAAATATATATTTAAACTATACTGTATTTAAATGTAGGAGCTTTCCAGGTGATTCAGTGGTAAAGAATCCACCTACCATTGCAGGACACAGGAGATGTGGGTTCAATTCCTGGGTCAGGAAGATCCCCTGGAGAAGGAAATGGCAACTCACTCCAGTATTCTTGCCTGGAGAATCCCATGGATAGAGGAGCCTTGTGAGCTGCAGTCCATGGGGTCTCAAAGATTCTGTCATGACTGAGCAACTGAGTGCGCGCACATACATACACACACACACACACACACACACACACACACATATATAAAACAAAAACATGTATGCCTCTCTGACCTCTTGTGAAGTTCAGCTTTTTTGGGGATTCTTTGTGTGAATGGCCTGTTATGCTTTTCAAATTTTTCTGTGGTCTGTTTTTGTTTTTTCTCTTATTAATTTTAGGAGTCCTTTATAAATTCTGAGCATTAGTCATCTGACAGTTGTATACTAACAAATATCTTCTCCAAGACCAAAACTCTGTCTTTTAAATTTTTATGTGTGGTGTATTTTTCAGTATATAAAATTAAGTTTAAGGCAGTTAAATCCACTAATCATTTTCCCTATGTAGAATTTATAATCTTTGTATCTTGTTATTTCTACACAAACATCAATGAAATATGCTCTTACAGTTTCTTCTACAAGTTGTAAGTCTTGTTGTATACATTTAAGTTATTAATTCATTAGAATTTCTTTTACCCATAGTGTGAGGTTGGGGCATGGGTCTATTTATTTTTGTATAGATAACCAATTGTTCCACTGCAATGTATTGGAACTGGTTTATCTTTTCCACGAAGAATTGATGCTTTTGAACTGTGGTGTTGGAGAAGACTCTTGAGAGTTCCAACCAGTCCATTCTGAAGGAGATCAGCCCTGGGATTTCTTTGGAAGGAATGATGCTAAAGCTGAAACTCCAGTACTTTGGCCACCTCATGCGAAGAGTTGACTCATTGGAAAAGACTCTGATGCCGGGAGGGATTGGGAGCAGGAGGAGAAGGGGACGACAGAGGATGAGATGGCTGGATGGCATCACTGACTCGATGGACGTGAGTCTGAGTGAACTCTGAGAGTGGCAAAGAGTCGGACAAGACTGAGCGACTGAACTAAACTGAACTGATCTTTTCCACATAATTTGTAATGCCATCTCTGCTTCACATTAATTTTGCCACTTCTTCACATATACGTCTATATCTGTGTTCCAGAGGTGTGTTTGTTCTTGTCTACACCAATACCATACTCTCTTAATTATTATGACTCAATGGCACCCCACTCCAGTACCTTGCCTGGAAAATCCCATGGACGGAGGAGCCTGGTAGGCTGCAGTCCATGGGGTCGCGAAAAGTCGAACACGACTGAGCGACTTCCCTTTCACTGTTCACTTTTGTGCATTGGAGAAGGAAATGGCAACCCACTCCAGTGTTCTTGCCTGGAGAAACCCAGGGACGAGGGAAGCTGGGGCTGCCGTCTATGGCATCACACAGAGTCGGACACGACTGAAGCGACTTAGCAGCATGGTAAGTAAACAAACCTTCATGCATGATAGTTGTCCTGACATCAGAATCCCATCCCTGAAAAATTATTTTGACAATTCTTTGTCCTTTATGCATCTATACTTATTTAAGTACTGACTTCTAAATTCCTTAAGTAAATTGGGATTTTGATTAAAATATCCATTGCTTTTATAGGTTACTTTTGGGGAATGTTATCATCTTTTACACATGTTTTTCCATTTCTTCAAGCTCCTTTTCTGTCCTCCAATGATCTTTATAATATTTCTATGAAAGGAATTGGGTGTTTTTTGTTAGAATCATTCCTAGGTACTTTAGTATCTTTTTGTTGATAGAATGTTATAAAATGTATTATTATTTAAATATAAAATGTATTTTATTTTCTCACTGGAAAATACTACAGCATATGCTGTTTCTTAAAATGGAATTCCTTCTTTTAATAAGACATATGCACTACTTTTGTTTTAAAAAATCTTGATTTGAATCATTTTGACATTAACTCCCAAACAGATGATAAAATTCAACCTAGGGCTTTGAGAAACTTCTCAAGCAGTTTTTGTAATTTTCACGTCTATATATGCTCCTTCAGAAGAACATATTAGCTGTCAAGGTGTCCGGTTTTAAAATAAAATTTAAAAAATAATTTAGCATTCATATAGCAAGATTAGGTAAAATCAAAAAACCACTTCTGATATAGTAAAGTGAAAACAGCCCAAAGAAACAGGTTTTCAAGGACAAAGGACAAAGGAAGCAAAACTAGAAAAAGTGAGGGAACATAAAATTGGACTAATGGAGAAAAATCTAAAGAACCTGCAAGTAAAGATTAGAAGCTGGATTTAAGAAGGTGCCAAGAAAGCAATAACCAGTAAGAAAAGAAACTTGATGGAAGTGACGAATGAAAGAATGTGTTATGTGCTTAGCTTGAAATTGTTGCTACCTTGAAAAACTATTTTTCCCCCTCTGGGTTTTAATTATATCTTTTGCAATAACCAAAGTTTTCTGTAATCTCCAGGGCAGGCATTTTCAGAATGGAGTAGGTGTTGCTATGAAGAGGCCAGTATGTGGATGCACAAGTGGGAGGGAAGATACTAGATGACAAACTGTGTGGAAGAATTGGAAGAAAACAGTATATAAAGATCAGAAGTAGAGACAATTCTCATGAAGAAGAAGAAAAAAAAAGGGTCATTTTAATGAAACATTCTAAAGCTACATTTTAGGAGAAGTGCCATTCTTCAGTAAGCTCATTTAGAATAAGGGAGGGGGAAAAGGGTATGCACATAGTCTGAGAAAAAGATATATTCAGCCTCAAAGGAATATGCTATTATTCCTTATTTCTCTTTTTGTATGAATTCTGAAATGTGCTCATCTTATCAGCAACTGTTATATCCTATGCTGTATACTGGATGCTAGATTCAAAGTCCTTTTATTATTATTTTTTTTTATTTCAAAGATTCATTTAGGGATGCATGCTTTTTGATTCTCAAATGTCATCTCAATTTAGCTATATTCATGTGTCCTTTTATAAATGGAAAGATTTTACCCTGGATAGGGTTGGTTAAAAGAATATTGCAGAGATGGTCGCCTAAGATGTAAGATCTGAAGGGCAATACAATTCTCTCCTTCGCTCACCCAGCACCTTTTTCATCTCGTGCTGCAACCTGAAATTCCACCATTGACATTTCACTGCTTTGGACTACTGTTGATGTGTGTACTAATAGTGGAGTCTAGATGAGTTTATCAGGCCATTTCTTTCAGTATAAAGAAGAGAAATTGGGAGATGTAATAGCATTGCCTTATAGATGGGACTCAAAATGATAGAAAAGAATTGTTTTGCATATCATTGCATATATAGTGCTTAAGAGAGTATACACTTCATAAATATTGGCTGAATGAATGAATGAAAAGGATAGAGAAGTATATTTGTATAATATCACATTATATATTGGTAAAATTAACAAAACATTCAATAACATTAATGAATCTTAGCTATATAATATTAAAGAGAAATAGTAAGAACTCTGAATAGCATAGCATAGAAACTTTGAGTGAATGAAAGTTGCTCAGTTGTGTCCGACTCTTTGCAACTCCATGCACTTATACAGTCCATGGAATTCTCTAGGCCAGAATACTGGACTGGGTAGCCTTTCCCTTCTCCAGGGGAATCTTCCCAACCCAGGGATCAAACCCAGCTCTCCCACATTGCAGGCATATTCTTTACCAGCTGAGCCACAAGGGATGTCCAAGAATACTGGAGTGGGTAGCTTATCCCTTCTCCAGCAGATCTTCCCAACCTAGGAATCGAACCGAGGTCTCCTGCACTGCAGGCAGATTCTTTCCCAACTGAGCTATGAGGGAAGCACAATAGTAACTTTTCATAAAATTAAATCAAATAACACACACACAAACACTTACTCCTCTGCTGCACATTTTAGGAATACAAATATTTGTAATAAGTTAAATAAAGGAAATAAAGAAAATGTTGGATACAGGATTCAGGTTCAGGGAAGGTAGGTGAATGAAGTAGAGGAGGTTACTCTATGAACGCTATGGTGAGATAAAACTTATTCTTAAGTTTATAGACTCTATGTTGGCCATTGGTTTCAAGAGTGTTTGTTCCAATATTACAAATTAGTAACTCAATAGATAGAAATGCATGGATTAATAATGTGTTCTTATTAATATGTATTATTATTCAGTTCAGTTCAGTCGCTCAGTCGTGTCTGACTCTTTGCGACCCCATGAATTGCAGCACACCAGGCCTCCCTGTCCATCATCAACTCCCGGAGTTCACTCAAACTCATGTCCATCGAGTCAGTGATGCCATCCAGTATTCTCATCCTCTGTCATCCCCTTCTCCTCCTGCCCCCAATCCCTCCTAGCATCAGAGTCTTTTCCAATGAGTCAACTCTTCACATCAGGTGGCCGGGGTATTGGAGTTTCAGCTTTAGCATCAGTCCTTCCAATGAACACCCAGCACTGACCTCCTTTAGGATGGACTGATTGGATCTCCTTGCAGTCCAAGGGCACATCATTAATAATTATTAATACAAATCCAAGATTACTGGTATACCAGAAGTCCAAACTAATTAAATACATGCATATATAGAAGGAAAGAGAAATAACTCAGTTAGGACTGAGGTTTGCTAGAATAAGACAGCCCACACTACAGTGCTCACTGCTGGGTTAGAGAATGTGGAAGAGGAGACAGCCAGTGAGGAACATGCCCCTCCATGGTTTTCCATAGAGAGAAATATTTAGTTTTCCCACTAGAGGACATGAGAGGTATCTACTGAAAAAATCCTGAAACACAGTTAGCTGAATAAAGAGCAAATTATCTACCATCACAGAGGCTCATTAAAACTGTACAACTTATTATTTGCTCCAGAAATGAGGATCTTAACATCATGATCAATCATTGGAAATCTTTGTTTTCATAGTTCTAAATCTTCCATATTCTTTTTATGAATGTAATTTTATATTCTTAAAATTATTTGTTTTGTATACTATAAATACTTCATGTTTTTAAAGACGTGGGATATAAGTAACAGAATTAAAAAACACATGCCACAAATGGCTAAAACCTTTAGTTTAGAAATAGGGAAATAATTAACTGCAAAGGCTAGCAGAATCCTCTTGATTTGGGTGGAGGGTGTTTCTCTGCTGCAACTATATGTTAACTATTGCACTTCAACAGGAAGGATGTCTACAAAATAATATTTATAACAATTTGACCAAGTAGCATATTCAGTTGAAATAACTAAAAAAGATACTTGACTTTAGCTCTTGGCTATATGTTTCAAAACCATGTGTTTCAGTTTTGAAATCAGCCTGAAGCAGACTCTTAAATTTTCTTTTTCTAGGTACTATTGTAAAAATGTTATGAGTACTTTCGGTTTCAAGGTGGCAGTGAGCAAAAATTTCTATTCCCTTTGCTTTCTAAAATGGCCCCCAAGATAATAGAATTAGCAAAAAAGAAACAAAAAGTACAAAACTGATCCTGAACAAAACTAGGAGATATCAGTATCCCTAAGCACAGGATGTGAAAACCACTGGAGTCATCCAGTGACTCGGCAAGCAAAATCAAGTGCGACTCAGTGTCTGTGGAGGAGGTTACTTGGAAAGACTCAGGAAAACTTGCACTTAGAGTTAGCAGATACTTGGGGATCTGATTTTCTTATGTTTCTTTGTGAAAGTCCATATAAATTACCCATTCTTAGTCCCTGCATAAGTCAAGAGGCAGACTGGTAGAAACTGAAACAGAGCCAAGTACAACTATAGGACTTGTGGGGCCCAGTACAAATGAAAAGGTGGGGCCATTATTCACAAATGAATTTCAAGATGACTACATTCTCATTGTAAAAAATGAAAGTGCAGGGTCTTTCTAAGTGCAAGTATACAAGTGTATCAAGCCACCCATGAAGGTGGCTCTGCAGAGAGCCTCCATGCTCAGAAACACCAGGTAGAGAGGAGGGCAGGAGTGAGGTATGTTACTAAAAATGAAATTACATTAATATCTAATGTAATATCTACTCAATGGTGAGGTATCATTCCCACCATCATTCACCACAACCTTCCTGTCATTCAGGCTATTCACTCCTTGAGAAGTCTGGAGAAGCCACCTATACAGAAACTGAACATTTAGAACATAGAGGTAGATACTAGCATTCCCAGCAAAAAATCTATCAAATGCACGCAGTGACAGAACACCTAGAGATAATCTTCATTCACCTGGAGACAGGTCTCACCCATATACACAGAGCTTATGGAGGCTTTAGTATTTCACTGAGAGAGTTACCAGGGATCTGAGAAAATAAACACACAACAACAACACTAAAAGAGCTATAAACAGAGAAAAACAGAAACAATGTAGGGGACAACAATATTTCAAAAGAAAATGTTAGTATTGAAAACAATCATATTCATAATAGTCTCAGATTGCCTTCTGGCCACACTTTTTGCTTTATATTTTCTGCTATCACAGAGGAGCTGGAAACTGAGAAACCTCATTTCTCAAGATCTTTGCCAGCAGTTTCGATGTCAATGAGAAGCCCTTTCATGATTCAGATTCAGAAGGCAGAAGAACAACTAAAGCTGTTATGGCTACTTCAAGATTGGAAAGCAAGAATGTGATTTTAAGAGGCAGCAGGTGTGCAGTTTTGCCAGTGGCTTTCAAGCATTATGTTGTGAAAATTGCTTTGGTGCTGCAGGCATCAATCATGGTTTTCTCAGATTCCTATATCTTCCTAATTTCCTAAAAGCTACTGGTGGCTTTATCTAATCTATGTATCATAAGCCTTTCCATGATATTAAGAACCCATTACTCTGAATTAAACACGTTGCTATTTAAAACATCTAGTGGAGTTTCTGTTCTCCTGATGGATCTCTGACTGATAAAATAATAGGTAACGTATATTTAGTGTTTGGTATGTAACAAAACTGCTTATTTATTGTATTTTATACTTGAAGTTCATTTTATTTATTTTACCTATATTTTTATATTATTCAAACGACAAACTATTAGAATGATACTGACATGACACGAGCAATGATATGTCTTTTGTCTTACATTCCTTAATCCCTATTCCCATCCCAACAATATGTAACAATTTAAAATATATATTTCTTTACCATTCTAGTTTTTGTAATTGAAAATATCAGTACTTGGAATAAAAACTCAAAGAGATAAAAGAATAGAAGAGAAATAATATGATATTTATGATATATGTTTGGGGGATTGAAAATCCATTTAATAGGAAGTCTACAAAGAGAAAGCTAAGGGGTATTATACAAGCCCTCCCCCTGCAAAGCTTCTTAGAACTGAAAGATATAGTTATACATGCTAGAAATTTCTCTGAGTCCTCAGTACAAAAATCTAACTGAAGGTACTAGAGATAAACGCCAAGGATACAGAGAATATCTAATAAACTTCAGAAAGAAAAAAGTACATCAGTACAAATAACTGGGTATCAAAATGACATCAGACTTCTCAAAAGTAGTATTAGAAACTAGAAAGCAATATAATAATGTCTTAACTATTCTGGATAAAATGGTTTTAACCCAAATTTTTATGATGAGCCTAAGTATCAATCAAATATGAAGGTAATATTGGAACATCTTATTGACATCAAATTCTCAAAAACATTAGGCTCCTCTGAACTCCAAGAAGCTACTGAAGAACATGCTCCATCAAAATAAAGAAGAAAACAAAATGGTAAAATGTAGGATTCAAGAGATAAGAAATTCTGTATGGGAAAGAGAAGTAGGCACACCAAGGACCATAGTTTTATAATAACAGACTAAAGTAGGCAATTGGGCTATATAAGAACATAAAGACAGAAGACAGAAAAATGAAACTGGTAAAGATTGTCTGAAGTTTGATGTCAGGAACTATGCAAGAGATTTGAAGAAGAATAAGCAGATGGAAAACAAAGGGGCAATGATTTCCTCTGAACAATATAAAAATTACACAGAAAGGTAGTATAATCATAGTGTACTAACTTGTACCAACAATGAGCCCTATACACAGGACATATTGATGAAAACATTAAATACATGTTCAACAACAGCCCAAAGATCATATTAACAAGAACAACAGGAGGAAGGAAAGGAGACAAGTGGGATGTGAAGGACTGTTGGTTTCCATAATCACTATTTTGACAAAGGTTAATAAGAATTGATTGAGGATGAGATCAGGTATAAACACTGTCATAAATTATGCATTTATTTACTACTCTAAATGATTCAGAAGCTTATGAATGTTGACACAGCTGCAGATTCTAGGTTTTTAAGATTCTTTTAGGGAAAATGTATTACGAAAATTACGCCTGAGATAATAATGCTAAGTCACTTCAGTCGTGTCCAACTCTGTGTGACCCCATAGACGGCAGCCCACCAGGCTCCCCCGTCCCTGGGATTCTCCAGGCAAGAACACTGGAGTGGGTTGCCATTTCCTTCTCCAATGCATGAAAGTGAAAAGTGAAAGTGAAGTCGCTCAGTTGTGTCCAACTCTTAGCGACCCCATGGATTGCAGCCTACCAGGCTCCTCCGTCCATGGGATTTTCCAAGCAAGAGTACCGGAGTGGGGTGCCATAAGGGTCACATCAAACTCTCTGGAAATATGACTCTTACCCTGTAGGACCACCTTTCATGTAGATCCTGCACCTAGGACTCTGTGGTTATGTATTGAAACACATGCTGGGCCTGGCATTTCTCTTCAATATTAGAGTTTCATTAAAAAAATGCATTGCATTTAGACATTAAGTATATTTTCCACTTATTACCTTCAGCTTCTTCAGGTTACTTTTTTTTTTTTTTCTATTCCAAGCACATTCTTAAATGAAATGCCACTTAGTTAGAATAAGGGTCAAACACCTCAATTCTGTAAGAATCTCCTGGATTGAGACTTTAGACAATAATGATTCTGTGAAGCCTTTTATCATCATTTCCCTTGTCAATCAATAGGCCACAAAGGTATTAATTTGACCATTAAAAAATATGATAGCAATTCATTTTTATTTTAAAAATTAAAAATTCTGATATTTCAAAATTAAGTATAAGGATAAGGCTCTTAATGCCTTTAATGCTTGAAATACATGGGGACACAGTTTCAGTAGATCAGTGCAATACTACTCTTTTGTCCACATTTTTCACTAATAATTCACATACCTTTCAGCAGTCCTTGACAAGTGATTTGTACATCCTTCTGATAAGTCCTCTTTTTAGTCACAGAATAAAAAAAAAAAAGGAAGAGAAAAAGAAGTTTGAAGGAGACACTCAAATCTAAATTTAATCATTGAATGAAAAATAAAAATTAGCCCTTTTCCATCTTCCTTCTTGTTAAATTTTTGGTGGGACTCCAACTAACCAAAGAATAGGAGCTGCTAAAAAGACCACTGCATTTAATTCTAGCCTCCTAAATAATACTTCATATATATATATATATATATATATATATATATATCCTCCAAGAAGAAATTTTCATTTTAATGCTCCTACAGTGTGGGAATAGTAGATTGGAACTGAAATGCTACCTTGCTTCCCCAAGAAACAATTTGACTGGTCAAATTTAACTGGCTCAGTGGGAAATTTTCCATCATTTAGAAAGACCATAAATGAAGCATCTGAGCTGTTTGCTTAGCTCTCTGACCTCTCTCTTAGCTCAGGGATAATGAAGCTTGATAGTAGTAATGTGCTAAAATCATTTACCTCTATGAAGGCTTGAAAATCTTATCCTATAAACTATGATGATCTTTAAAGTTTTTCAGAAGTTTTGCACTAAATCAGCTAGATCCTTAACTTTTTTCTGGGATTGTTCTCAGACATTTAAAATGTTTTTTTCCTTCTTTGTGGGTTTAAGCAAATATTTCTTAAGAATCTATTAACAGTTGGCTGCGACTTAAGGATAAAGACTTCAGCTTTCAAGTTGGTTTTAATATTGGTTTTGGCTCATGAATAAATATTAGCTTGTTTGAATTATCTATTTATCACAAGGCAAAACAGAAAATTTTTCATCTTTTCTCCATATTTTTTTTCATTTTTCTTATGCAATCACAAACTGTTTAAAATCACTTTAGTTTATCCCAGAGTAACATAACTTTATATTCCTCCTAAGTGATTCTTTCCAATAAATACCATTTCCTTCCTTTTTTTTTTAATGCAAGCATAAAACAGCCTAATATTTGTCAAAGCTCTTATACCAGACAGGGGACCAAAGCAAATTATCTGGTTTATTCTGCAATTTTAAGGCAGGAACATACCGCTGATTATATTATCAAATGCAGCCAGCTGTAGTTTGAGATAGCCTATTAGTGAGAAAGGTTGATATAACCAATCAACAAATAAACAGGTAAAAATCTTTTCATTTCATTTGATGTGATTCTGACAAATGAGAGGAACTTGACCCTATTAGTATTAAGAACAATAAGGTAGAAAACCACTCACAGAACAATCAGCGTGGCAAAATTAGATCATGGTCAAATTGCCTCCCTCCTTTAATAGACTTTTTACTCTGAAGCCACCTGCCCTGGAGTGTCTAAACCCTGCATCAGGCTGATGTCATTATGGATGCATTATTTTGACTTTCTCAGATAAGTTTGTCTTCAGAGGCCTAACGGTTATCCTTTAGATTACAGGAACCTGGAGCAGTTGTTGTTCAGTCACTCAGTCTTTGCCACCCCAGGGACTGCAGCATGCTTGGCTTACTTGTCCTTCACCATCTCCCAGAGCTTGCTCAAACTCATGTCCTTTGAAGCGGTGATGCCATCCAACCATCCTGTCCTCTGCCATCTGCTTCTCCTCCTGTCTTCAGTCTTTCCCAGCATCAGGGCTTTTCTAATGAGTTGACTCTTTGCATCAGGTGGGCAAAGTATTGGAGCTTCAGTTTCAGCATCAGTCCTTCCAATTCATATTCAGAGTTAATTTCCTTTAGGATTGACTGGTTTGATCTCTTTGCAGTCCAAGAGACTCTCAAGAACAGTGATAAAAGTCAATAGGAGTTTATCAAGCAGTTGCCTTTATTCGCTAGAGCAGTAGCTGGTTTCTCTTGTTGTTTTAGAATCCTTATACAAGCTTGTATACCTAAAGCTGATGGTGAAAGGGTATAGATATGTAAGTCTTCACAGAGTTATTTTATGAAAATCTGGACTGTTTTTTCATTTTCTGGAAAATTGTGTAGGAAGTAAAAGTGTTACAAAGATATCTTGCTTTTAAGTTGCAATTTGGGGAAGCAATACATTTTAAGTGAAATATATATTGAGGAAAAGACAGCAGGTATGGTTCTTTCTAGATAGACATGACCATCATTAGGAATCTGGACAAAACTTTAAAGTCTGGAACAGATTTGAGCATGGTAAGCAGACACAGATAAAGCTTCCAGAATGGAAAGGATAATGATTATTCTTCTAGAGTCATGCTGTGGCTCTGAGATTAAATGTATACAGAGATTTACAGACACTTGAACAGATTCTGATAATTGGTCCAATGGTCAGTTGTTGACCATTTATGAGCACTTAAACTGTTAAAAGCAATATACTAAACACCACAGATGGTATAAGCTTAAGTGGGCAAATTAGGGTAGATGAGAATCAAATCTGTGGGATTAGAAATGCATACACGTTCAACAAAAACAACGTGCACAGGAACAGGCAAGTTGGCCCAGGGCAATAGTGATCTATAATTCATCAGCGCTTCTTGTGGGCCAGTAGTTCTCTTCTAACTATTGATTTCTGTTCTGCTGTCAAGATTCAACCAGACCCATCATGCCTGAGCAGCCCTTTGGCTCAGGCTTTTCCCTTTTCCTTCAGAGCCTCCACTTGACTTGATTACAGTGAGTGAGCTTAATAAAGCAACATTTCCTAAGTTCACTATAACATGAGTCATTGGGACACATGTTCAATGCAGATTCCCAGAGTCAATCCCTATAAACACTGAATTGATAAGACAGAAACTCTGTATTAAGAAAAAGTTAATCTCCCTTAATCAACTCCTATGCACAGGCCAATATAGGAAACAATATAATAAATGTTTCATCCTAGATGAAATATGTTTATTTCAAGGAATGAGTATTTTCTTTTCTTGGCTGTGCCCCATGGCATGTGGGATCTTAGTTTCCCAACCAAGGGTAGAAACCACACCCCTTGCATTGGAAGTCTGGAGTCTTAACCACTGGATTTTAAATAATACTTTATCTTCCCCAAAGGCAGTAGGGACTGGATGGAAGATTCAGTATTCTCTATTCAGTATTCAATAGTCATCCTCTGTTCTAAGATATTTAGTTTTTCGAGATGCATGTGTGAAAAAGTCACAACATAGTCTTTGACCACAAGGAGCTTAACAGACATGTTAATGGTTATATGTGGCTTTATTATTATTTGTAAGCTAAGTAAGAAATCATACATACAAGCTTACCTCATAAGCTTACCACATACATATTCTATGTGATATTTCTATTGGAAACATTATGGTGTCTATTCAATTAGATAATGTTAAACACAGACTGCTCAAGATAAGATAGGAGCAAAATTTGTCTATCCAAGACCAGAGTGCTAGAAGGTGCAGAGTTCCATGGCCATGGTGAGGAAGTTAATACAAGGCGCAGCTGCAGCTATTAGCATTTCAGAATGGGTTGGATATAGTTGTAACATGAGATAGAAATCAAGATTGATAGGTAATATATTTCATAATTGGTAGATTTTTCTTCCTTCTACATTTCCTATTCAAAGTATTTTTTTTTTTTTTTTTTGATCTCCCATATTCTTTATTAAGAGATTCCCTGGTGGCTCAGATGGCAAAGCGTCTGCCTGCAATATGGGAGACCTGGGTTTGATCCCTGGGTTGGGAAGATCTCCTGGAGAAGGAAATGGCAACCCACTCCACTATTCCTGCCTGGAGAATCCCAGGGACGGAGGAGCCTGGTAGGCTACAGTCCATGGGGTCGCAAAGAGTCAGACGCGACTATGTGACTTCACTTCACTTCACTTCACTTCATTCTTTATTAAACCCGTCATACACTTAACAACCATTCATTAAATAACTCTTCCTCTTCATTGGATGAATTATTTCTGTACCAGTTGCAAATTGTGCACATCTATGGAACCAGATCTTTCTTTACTCTCTATCCCAATGTGGTGAAAATCATACATAGTTGCCAGCTTCTACCTGCTTTTTCTGAGAGCATAGAAAAGAGCCTGAGTCTCTTGAAAGGTCCAAGAGTATCAGGTAGATAATACATAAACTAGAAAAAGATTATGTCTTCCTCTCCTTCCTTTATTTTCCTTTATCAGTTTGGTGACGATTAAAGCTTTCCTTCACCAACACTGAGTCAAAGATGCCAGCAAAAAAAAAAAAAGCATATGTTGTTAAACAGAAAGAGAGGTAAGATTCATTTAATTAGGGCCAAGGATGAGAAATCATGAGCATATTATAGGCTGAAGTTCTCAGAAGAAGCACTGGTGATGGAATTAGGCTCAGGAAGGAATCTGTAGTGATTTCCTTCTTTCCTTGGAAAGTTGATGGCACAGAGGAAATGGCAGTCTATGGTGCTGGTATTCCACTTAGCTTATTCCCACAAGCACACCTCAGCTTCATGAAGCCACAGTGATAAAGATGCCTATGAATTTCCAGTTTGCCTTTAAGAATGTAGAGTTATTTCATTTTCTGATTTGGTTCTTGCTGTATGCCAAATGTTGAGAAATGTCTGGAGAGTTTGAGATTCTACTGTTAATAGGTTTTTTAATTATTATTATTTTGTTTTAATTCTTTGATGGCCTTAATCTGATCTAGGAGGACCTGCAGAAAAATCCCAGTTCATGTGTGATAGCATGGTATCTGCCCAGGTAGGAGTATTGAAGCTATAGGGAGAAAAATGCTACAAATCAGGAAATTTCTCCCTGGAGAGCTTGTTACCTTTTTACCAACACACCACTGTCAGAGCAGAACTTTCCTCATCTCCTGCACATCACTGGAGGCCATCCCTTCATTCTTGGCATTAGCCAGCAGGAGTTGCAGTGGACAACTCTGAGCATTGCCACTAACATCCAACTCCAGGTGTGGTCTGGCCCTGGCTGCAAATAGGGTGCAACCCACAGTTCTTTCTGACCATAATTTTGGGGCCCCAACTTGATGGTTGTCAAGTCATGTTCTCAGAATACAAAATGAGGCCAACAAGAAGGCAATAGCTGTCCCAGGGAAAGATAAGCTTGATAATCAATGGGTACCCAAAAGCAGAACAAAAAGAAAAAGAACTAAAGAGCCTCTTGATGAAAGTGAAAGAAGAGAGTGAAAAAATTGGTTTAAAGCTCACCATTCAGAAAACTAAGATCATGGCATCTGGTCCCATCACTTCATGGGAAATAGATGGGGAAACAGTAGAAACAGTGTCAGACTTTATTTTTTTGGGCTCAAAAATCACTGCAGATGGTGACTGCAGCCATGAAATTAAAAGACACTTGCTCCTTGGAAGAAAAGTTATGACCAACCTGGACATCATATTAAAAAGCAGAGATGTTACTTTACCAACAAATGTCCATCTAGTCAAAGCTATGGGTTTTCCAGTAGTCATGTGTGGATGCGCGAGTTGGACTGTAAAGAAAGATGAGCACCAAAGAATTGATGCTTTTGAACTGTGGTGTTGGAAAAGACTCTTGAGAGTCCCTTGGACTGCAAGGAGATCCAACCAGTCCATCCTAAAGGAAATCAGTCCTGAATATTCATTAGAAGGACTGATGCTGAAGCTGAAACTCCAAATCTTTGACCACCAGATACAAAGAAATGACTCATTAGAAAAGACCCTGATGCTGGGAAAGAGTGAATGTGGGAGGAGAAGGGGACAACAAAGGATGAGATGGTTGGATGGCATCACTGACTCAATGGACATGAGTTTGAGTAGGCTCTGGGAGTTGGTGATGGACAGGGAGGCCTGGTGTGCTGCAGTCCATGGGGTTGCAAAGAGTCAAACACGACTGAGTGACTGAACTGACTGACTGACTGACTGACCCAAAAGCAAACTCACAAGTCACAGTACAATATCTTACAAGTGTTTTCTGCCCAACTGAATTTGGAAAGCAATGAAAACCATGAAATTTTAGTGTCTTCTCTCAACTGGGCACCACAGAGAGAGGTGTTTGGGAGCTGACTTCATGAAGTTTCTCACCTTTGGCTGACTTTCAGCAGTTTTCCCAGGATGCCACAAGTTCTGGAGCAAGTGCGGGTGCCTGGCAGGACTCATCCTGGACACTAGAAACCACAGAGGAAGAAAAATAATTTCCCCTCTGCCCTTGACAGTGAGTGCCTGGCTGAGACCTCTTTTGCTCTAGGGCATCTCCTAAATGGATAAGTTTATCTAAGACGGTTGGAAGTTCTCCACCATGGCCACTGTAATTCAAGACTATCTTTGGTAAGGCTAACCTATTTTTTCAGCCTTAAAACAAAATTCTATTCACCTGAGGCCTCACACTGGTTCAAGTCTAGTTTAAATAAAATCCAATTTTACCCCAGACCCAGTTCAGTTTCTAAGCTGGACCCAGCCCAGTTTTTTAAGTCCAACCTAATTTGACCCTGCTTGTTTCTGGACCAGTCCAGTGGAAGAAATGCTCGAACAAAGCCTTCAAGCTCATGATGCAAACACTGAGGCTGGGATGTGAGGAGGACTTACCTGCCACATCCAGAGGGAGCTAAAAGGCTGCTGGCTCAAAGTGTTCAACAAGTACCTACTGTATCTTGCTTGCTGCTCTTGAGGGCTTTTGGAGGTCTCCTTCAGTTTATTCTTCTTAAGTCAGAATTGTTATAAGATAAACTGAATAATACTAAAAACTATGAGTTTTTTGATCAAAAAATTGACTCTAATCAAACAGCATCTAATCAAGCAAATACAAAGGAGCTCCAAGGAGCTCTACAAAATGAAAAGACTTTGATAGCCATAAGGGAGTGGGAACAAACAAGATGTATGAGCCAAAGAAGTGGGTTGGTTATTGCAAAACCAACTTTAGGGGATGTCAGGGTCTATCAGGCAGATTATGTAACTAACCAGGTAATTCCCAACTGGCTGGTTTAAGATTTCATTGCTGAGAGAGCTGAAACTGTAATGAAGTCTTTTGTGACATGAGGCTTAGTAAAACTGACTCCATTTGGGGTGTATTCTCTTGTTTTCAACATCTATTAGTAGTTATTTCCATGGCTATAAGAAGCTAAATAGTATTAGTAAATATTTGCTAAGACTAGTGACCAAGTACCCCAAACTTACTAGCTTCCAAACTTTGAGCAATTATAAAATTTTATTTAAAATTAAATTATGTTTTTATTATTCTTTATGGTTTTTTATTGATAGAATCATTTTGCACAATTATGATAATTTTATAAGTATTACTGTCCATTTATGTAAGATAGATTATTTATTACCCCTTTTTGACTATAAAACTGCAGGCTTCTCTCTTAGTGCACTGCCCAGTTTTGTTTTAATGTATTTTCACAGGTAGCTGGACATTCTTGCCTTTTACATATTGTGAATAATTAAAAGTTCTTTAAGCTCTGTGTAAATCTTCTTAAGTGGACATAAATAATATTTTAGAGACAATGCCACCATAATGGTATCCTGAAGGGTAGGGTGAAATATATAGGAAGGTGTTTCAAAAAGATTCTTAATGCTAGTTACAAGTCTTTCTGTCTTATCAAAAAGTCAAAAGATTGCTGATATTTGTAACTTTGCCAGAAAGCTTATCTCAAATGTTGGCTGATATTGTAGGAAGGCATATAGATAATTTGTTAAAATCAAATTTGCATCTTCAAAAATGTTTTCCTTTTGTCCTGTGCTTTTGAATATGAGTCACTGGTTGTTAAGGGATTTCGGTGTCCTGCTGAACGATCATCTGGCTCCTAGGACACCTCTGAGTTTGTGGAGAAGGACAATGTCTGAAATCTTTTCTGTAAGAACCACTTCCTAGAGTTGTAGCTTTGTAGTTTTAAGGAGAAATTTTAAATTCACATCAACTGGTTTTTCACCTATTGTTTACCCAGTACAATACTAATTTTTCTTTATTGTTATTTTCTAATGTTTCAAATTATTTTACTTGTTAATCACTAACTTCTCATGAAGAAAAAATAATAATAATAAGCACATTGAGTGATTTTAAGTCACTTTCTTTACCATGCCTTTTCTGATCTTCAGCCATACATCCTCAGGATTGTTGGTGACAAATGAAAAAGGTGGAACAAATATTTTATAAAAGTCTTATCCTAATATTGTTTGAAAATGTTAGTGGTCAAAATCTAAAATTATGCAAGACAAGAAAATAGGTGCATGCTACTTCTATATGTGTGGGCATATTGTTCAATACTCTGGTCTTAATTAGTTCTTTTTATATTTTTCATTGGTTTGATATTTTTTCTATTTTCTTTAAAATTATAAAGCCACTAATCAGTTCAGTTCAGTTGCTCAGTCGTGTCTGACCCTTTGCCACCCCCATGGATTGCAGCATGCCAGACTTCCCTGTCCATCGCCAGCTCCCAGAGCTTACTCAAACTCATGTCCATCGTGTTGGTGATGCCATCCAGCCATCTCATCCTCTGTTATCCCCTTTTTCCCCCACCTTCAATCTTTCCCAGCATCAGGGTCTTTTCCAATGAGTCAGTTCTTGGCATCAAGTGGCCAAAGTTTTGGAGTTTCAGGTTCAATATCAGTCCTTCCAATGAACACTCAGGACTGATTTCCTTTAGGATGGACTGGTTGGATCTCCTTGCAGTCCAAGGTACTCGCAAGAGTCTTCTCCAACACCACAGTTCAAAGGCATCAGTTCTTCAGTGCTCAGCTTTCTTTATAGTCCAACTCTCACATATACACATGACTACTGGAAAAACCATAGCTTTGACTAGATGAACATTTGTTGGTAAAGTAATGTCTCTGCTTTTTAATATGCTCTGTAGATCGGTCATAGCTTTTCTTCCAAGGAGCAAGCGTCTTTTAATTTCATGGCTGCATTCACCATCTGCAGTGATTTAGGAGCCCAAAAAATAGTCTGCCACTGTTTCCACTGTTTCTCCATCTATTTGCCATGAAGTGATAGGATCAGATGCCATGACTTCATTTTCTGAATGTTGAGCTTTAAGCCAACTTTTTCACTTTCATCAAGAGGCTCTTTAGTTCTTCCTCACTTTCTGCCCTAAGGGTGGTATCATCTGCATATCTGAGGTTATTGATATTTCTCCCAGCAATCTTGATTCCGGCTTGCACTTCATCCAGTCTGGCATTTTGCATCATGTACTCTGCATAAGTTAAATAAGCAGGGTGACATTATACAGCCTTGACATAATCCTTTCTTGATTTGGAACCAGTTCCCAAGAATAGCAAGGAGAGATAAGAAATCCTTCTTCAGTGATCAGTGCAAAGAAATAGAGGAAAACAATAGAATGGGAAAGACTAGAGATCTCTTCAAGAAAATCAGAGATACCAAGGGAACATTTCATACAAAGATGGGCACAATAAAGGACAGAAATGGTATGGACCTAACAGAAGCATAAGATATTAAGATGTGTCAAGAATACACAGAAGAATTATATAAAGAAGATCTTCATGACGCAGATAACCATGATGGTGTGATCACTCACCTATAGACAGACATCCTGGAATGAGAAGTCAAGTGGGCCTTAGGAAGCATCACTACAAACAAAGCTAGTGGAGCTGATGGAATTCCAGTTGAGCTATTTAAAATCCTAAAAGATGATGCTGTGAAAGTGCTACACTCAGTATGCCAGCAAATCTGGAAAACTCAGCAGTGGCCACAGGACTGGAAAAGGTCAGTTTTGATTCCAATCTCAAAGAAAGGCAATGCCAAAGAATGTTCAAACTACCACACAATTGCACTCATCTCAACACACTAGCAAAGTAATCCTCAAAAGTCTCCAAGCCAGGCTTCAATAGCGTGTGAACTGTGAACTTCCAGATGTTCAAGCTAGATTTAGAAAAGGCAGAGGAACTAGAGATCAAATTGCCAACATCTGTTGGATCATCATAAAACAAAAGAGTTCCCAGAAAACATCTACTTCTGCTTTATTGACTACACCAAAGCCTTTGACTGGATCACAACAAACTGTGGAAAATTCTTAAAGAGATAGAAATACCAGACCACCTGACCTGCCTCCTGAGAAATCCGTATGCAGGTCAAGAAGCAACAGTTAGACCTGGACATGGAACAACAGACTGGTTCCAAATAGGGAAATCCACTAATAGGTCCTAATTATTGAGTCTCGTATACATGAGACTATGGAGTCTCTTCAACCTTTTTTTCCGCTTTTTCACTTTGGACGTTTCTCCTTTTCCTTCTTTGTTGTTTTATTCTCTTTCCAGCTCCTGAAGGTATGCCTGACCCAGGTTCTATCATTGGTCCTCCTTTATGTATGGTTTGCATTCTCCGTCTAATAGGGATTTTGTCGATTTTTACACTTACTACCTATTACTTCTATGCATATAATTCCCAGAGCTATAAGAGTGGTCCAGACCTTGTTTCTAAATTTCAAACCAGCATGCTTAACCTTTCCAACTGTTTGTTTTGAAAGCTCCTTAATATCAACAAACCAAAAGCTGAATTGTTGCTTTTACTTCACATGTTTCCTCTTCTCTTTGCCACTAGCATTCTTTAAGTAAGCCAGACTCAAAAGCTGGGGATAAGATTTATTTCTGCACTCTGATTTCTGTATTCAAACCAGTTCCAAAAGTCATATATATTTGATCTATGCATCTTTTGTTCTTTTTTCCTAATTATGTCATCATCCTGGTTGATTAGTCTTGTCTCTACTGGATTCTTTGTTTTCTTTCTCTCTGCTCTAAAATCCATGCTATACATTATAATCAGTTCATTCTTTAAGTTTCAATCCTCTGGCTCTGATAAAATGCCTCCAATAATGTCTCAATTTCTACATTATGTATAAATTTCCCCTTTGTCAGTCAGGTCTGGGTTATAATTCCATTTTGACTCATTTTATTTTACTGCACATATTGCTCTGATGGTCTTCCCATCAGACTATTTCCTTGAGACCATTCTGCATTTTCTCTCATTTCCTTACAATCTCCCCAACATGTCCAAACTTTCAAGTTCACTACATGATAGCTCCTGTTAAAGCCTTTTCCTACATAGCTTCCCTTAAACCTCAGCTCTTCTCAAACCTTTTCTGATGCTCCAATATTGAGCATACCTAAGGTTGTGACATTTTATGTATGTGTATGTATATATGTGTGTGTGTGTATTTAAATATATATTTTGAAACTATATAGGATTATTTAGTATCAAATTTGTTTTATCCACACCTGTTTGAAAACTAAGGGTTTCTTTGTTGTCTTTCAAATACTAAGCACCTTGCATAGAGGTAGGACCAGGTATTATTGATTTTTCTAGAACTCCTATGACATAAGTCCTACATGCCTGGCAGCAAGGGAATGGAAGATGAGAATAGACTATAAAGTTGCTGCAGGTCTATTATCATTTTATTCCGCTTTCCTTCTCTTGCTTTCCTCTTAAATTTGTGGTCATCAAGCTTGACAGACCTGATAGATTTTTGAAGGGAAAGACAAAAATATGACATCAAGTATGTATAGAGCATTGATAATTTATAAGCTGCCAAAGATAAACTTTTCCCACAGTTGAAAGGAGTGAGTCTCTCTGAGTTTTCACCTGTCCAGAGAAACAATTGGGAGGTTAACAAACAACAATTCCCTCAGGACAGTAGTTACCTGGCTCTCTAATTTTCTTTCTTTCTCTCTGAAATGAATGTAGGTAATTTTCTTGCCCAGAAAATGTACCTAGTGGGAAGAGTATTCCCTTAAGCATCCTGATAAAGACAAGCAGAAGCCACAGGGCAGTGCTGGTTCTGCCCTCCTTTGTCTAGTTATTGTACAACACAAGAAAAGGCTCCAAGATCTCAGGGTGCAGGGAGTAACATAAAGAGGAAAAGTATCCCAGGCAGGGATAATGTGGGGCTGTGCTCTCCTCTCTGTAATTTCTGTATCTGCTTCGGTCATATTTAAAAACCAGAGACTCAAAACACACAGCAGGGAGACTTGTAGAGGCCCTTTGTTATTTCAACTTGAGTGAAACAGTTCTATGCACACAAATGGTCTTCAGCATCTGGAAAGGTGGTGGTAATTCCCTAGCTTTGCTTACAAAAATTCAGAAATTCTTTAGCTTTGTATTCTAATTATGCAACCCAGAAGTTTCCATATCTACCAGTAACAGTCCTTACAGCCCAGCCACTAATTAGAAAATTTTTCTTCCTGCTGGTGCTAATAGGAAACCAAATATAGCAGTGTTTTAATATCTAGCAATAAATGCTCTTTTCTTATTTAAATCACTGTGCTTGTTATTTTCATATAGCCAAATATTACTTTCTGAGCATTGCTGGTAGCATAAGAGCTCAGGCATGTGAGAGAGTTCCAAATTCTAAGAGGCTCATTTTGTGGCTGTTTTAGATTATGGTGATTTTAAGGATTCTATAAAAAGAACAAGCAGTCCAATCATTGTGGATGCATGGGTTTTATGACTATTCCCATAAGTGCTGATATTCTTCTGCTTACATTCATGAAGTTTCCTAGAGTAGAAGCTTCTCAGTAAAGTTTCCAGCAAAAGTTATTACATGGAAAAACATTGAGTTCTTCTACAAGTTATGACTTATGGTGTCCAATGACTACTTATTAGCAGGCATATTCATCAGCTGGAATAGTTCTTTACCAGTGAGCTTGAGTTTGTCTTAGGCACTTGTTCCCTAAAGCAGACACGAATATATTTCTTCTAAGCAGCTCCTTGGTTTAACCACGTACTAGCAAAAAAAAATAATGTTTATATTAAGGGTTTCATTAGCCCAGATTCAGGTCATGAGTAGCTCCTGTGCCCAGAGCTAATGTGCAGCTCTTGCCTTGACATCATGATTTTTGATTTGGGTTATAGCATTTGGTTGGGGAATAATTTGGTTGAAATGGCAAACTGATCAGTTTAAAATATTTTAAATCCCTGATTTTTCATACATAGTTGAAATAGGTAAGGAGCTAGGTGGTTTGGCAAAACACACCTTTCAAATTTTGTGTTTTTCAGAATTTATAGTACACTTGACCTTTTCTTGTCTAATTCTATCTCATATTCTGCCATCTACCACAATTTTGTCATTTTATGCAGAAAACGATAGGTAACAAATCAAACAGGTTTTAACACATTATCTAATTGCACTGCTGTAATACTGTTTCCTAATTTTTAATTCCAATGAAGTTAGGCTCAGGGGTGTAATATCTAAGGCGTTAGAAAAAAAGGAATTGAAAGAATGTGATCTAGAATATGAAGGCTTTTATTTCACACAGGGACATGTATCTTTTAAGTAAAAGAACCCTTTAAAATTAAAAGAAACCTGAAGTGTTGTATAGCTTTAGAAGATTGTTATTAATATAAAGACATATGGGAAAAGTATTGTCTTTTCTTAAAAATAAGTGGAGTATAGTTTTCACATTTATTATGTCAATGACCTAATAAATTGCTTTGGAAGACTTCTACCACTCTATGTTTAGAGCTAAAACCAGAAACAAAAACACCTTATCAGAAATGGAACTACGTAAAACCTTCAGCATTACTTTATGCAGGGCTGTGACTATTATTCAAGATAAGATGCTAGGTGTATTTTATATTATTATTTTATTTTTCCTTTCAGTACAGTTGACATACCACACTGAATAAGAGTAAAGTGTGCCAGCATAATGATTTGACTTATGTACATCATGCAATGATTACCACAATAAGTTTAGTGACATCCACATTCTCATATCAATTCAGTTCAGTTCAGTCACTCAGTCTTGTCCGACTCTTTGTGACCCCATGAATTACAGCACATTAGGCCTCCCTGTCCATCACCAGCTCCCAGAGTTTACTGAAACTCATGTCCATCGAGTCAGCGATGCCATCCAGCCATCTCATCCTCTGGCGTCCCCTTCTCCTCCTGCCCCCAATCCCTCCCAGCATCAGGGTCTTTTCCAATGAGTCAACTTTTTGAATGAGGTGGCCAAAATATTGGAGTTTCAGCTTCAGCATCAGTCCCTTCAATGAACACCCAGGACTGATCTCCTTTAAGATGGACTGGTTGGATCTCCTTGCAGTCTAAGGGACTCTTAAGAGTCTTCTCCAACACCACAGTTCAAAAGCATCAATTCTTCTGTGCTCAGCCTTCTTCACAGTCCAACTCTCACATCCATACATGACTACTGGAAAAACCATAGCCTTGACTAGATGGACCTTTGTTGGCAAAGTACTATCTCTGCTTTTCAATATGCTGTCTAGGTTGGTCATAACTTTTCTTCCAAGGAGTAAGTGTATTTTAATTTCATGGCTGCAATCTACAGTGATTTTAGAGCCTCCCAAAATAAAGCCTGACACTGTTTCCACTGTTTCCCCATCTATCTGCCATGAAGTAATGGGACCGGATGCCATGATCTTTGTTTTCTGAATGTTGAGCTTTAAGCCCACTTTTTCACTCTCCACTTTCACTTTTTTTTTTTTTTAGTTTTTTGAATGTTGAGTTTTATTTTTTTATTTATTTATTTATTTATTTTTAAATTTTTTATTCCTTTATTTCTCATGTGTTCCCCATCCTGAACCCTCCTCCCTCCTCCCTCCCCATACCATCCCTCTGGGTCATCCCAGTGCACCAGCCCCAAGCATCCAGCATCGTGCATTGAACTTTTATCAAGAGGCTTTTGAGTTCCTCTTCACTTTCTGCCATAAGGGTGGTGTCATCTGCATATCCGAGGTTATTGATATTTCTCCTGGCAATCGTGATTCCAGCTTGCGCTTCATCCAGCCCAGCATTTCTCATGATGTACTCAGCATATAAGTTAAATAAGCAGGGTGACAATATACAGCCTTGATGTACTCCTTTTCCTATTTGGAACCAGTCTGTTGTTCCATATCCAGTTCTAACTGTTGCTTCCTGACCTGCATAGAGGTTTCTCAAGAGGCAGGTCAGGTGGTCTGGTATTCCTGTCTCTTTACGAATTTTCCACAGTTTATTCTGGTCTACACAGTCAAAGGCTTTGGCATAGTCAATAAAGCAGAAATAGATGTTTTTCTGGAACTCTCTTACTTTTTAAATGATCCAGCGGATGTTGGTAATTTGATCTCTGGTTCCTCTGCCTTTTCTAAAACCAGCTTGAACATCTGGAAGTTCACGGTTCACATACTGCTGAAGCCTGGCTTGCAGAATTTTGAGCTATCTCATATATATACAATATAAAAGGGAAAAGGAAGACATATTCTTTCTTTGTGATGAGAAGTCTTTGGATTTACTCTCGTAGCAGCTTTCATATAAGATATGTTTATCATGTTGTATGTTACATCCCTGGTACATTTTTATAACTGGAAATTTGTACCTTTTATGCTAGGTGTATTTTAATTTATTGTGTCTTGAAAGTAAACTTTATAGGAAAAGGATACTCTTAGTTCGTCCTACTAGTAATATACTTGTATCAGCAGAATAGCAAATGCTCTAGATAAACATATGGACAGAAAGCAAAAGTTTAAATCCCATTAACCAATGTTCTGTTATTTGTACTTAATGTCATACAACTAATAGGTCAATCAACAGTTATAGACCTTTGAGATGGAATTTGTTCACTCAGAATGTTTTGCATTTCTCTGTATTCCAGAATAGCACAAATCTTATTTCCTTACTTTTATTTCTTTGTATTAGACCTTTTCAATTTTTAAATGGAATGTACCTGAATTAATTAGCACTTCATAAAAAAAAAGAGTAGAAAGTTAACATTTTTAGATCTATTATTTTTAAAAAGATGATACAGATAGCTATTTAATAAACTTTCCTTTACATGAAAGTCAAGGAATTTATTTAATCAGGACTGGACATAGGTTTTCTTACGCCCACAGATGAAATAATTTTTCATTAAGAAATAGGAGGTTTTAGAGTTTGGATCTGCTTCTTCCTAGCCAGATAGCACTGAGCTATATATATATTAAAAAAAAAAAAAGCTGTGGTTTTGAGGTTTATTTCTTGCATTCATTCTGATTCCCACTTTCCTCATCCACAATGTGGAGATTCTTGTCTTAGGTTATGTTAGAGAAGAAACAGACACTGAACCGGAGGAGGTATATTGAATGGGGAGAAGTGCTTTCAAGAATGGCATCTGTGAAGAAGTGAGGGAAGAGGGAAAGCTGAACTTCTATTCATCTGAAATAAAGGCCTCAATCAATCCTGTGGGGGGCTCTGAACCATAGTATCCCTGGAATTAAGATGTCTTGAATTGAGGTAAGTGATTCAGGCCTCTGTTAACATTTTATCAACAAGTTGTTGGGTGCAGGCTGCCCTGAGTAAAGGGTACATAATGTTGAGGGAGACAGCTCTCCTTGGCTAAAGGAAATTCCTAGGAAGTTAGCTTAAAAATCAACCCTTCTTTCAGCTGGCAAATGAATGCCTTGTTCATTCACTTGGCATGCTAAAGTGTGCACTATGAATTTGGGTAAACTCCGGGAGTTGGTGATGGACAGGGAGGCCTGGTGTGCTGCAGTCCACAGGGTTGCAAAGAGTCGGACACGACTGAGGGACTGAACTGAACTGAACAATTGTCTTAAAAATATAGACCTATGTCTATGCCTAGCATATACTTTCCATATCACAGTTAGTAGGAATTATTATTACTATATTTTTTATGAGGATTCATATAATTTTTCTGAGGTACCTATGGGGTTACATACAAATTGTTTAACAATTATTAAATGCTATAAAATATAAAGTGAGTGTTTCCTTTTGAGGCCCATCTCCAGCCAGTTGTTTCCCTGCATACATGAGAAAGAGCTGATTGGTCATTTCAATCATTATTACTATCCCTTGCATCAGATAGATGCATTTCTATCCATTTCTGCTGATGTTCCTTAACATGGAGTATACTATGTGGAGATTTAATTCAAAAGCTAAATACAGACATGCATGGTGGCTCATAGTAAGTGTTTAGAAGAGACTTCTTAAGCATTAAATTTTTTCATTGGCCAGTTAACTGGCTTTGAATTATTTTTAATGGATAAAACATTTTAACAGTGTTCTCCAGAGACTGTTCTGATTTCAAATGGAGCATTTCCAATTAATCTAAGAAAGACATTATATAAACACAAGTTAACAATCTCATGGCAATAGATAACACAATATTGCTGCAAATTATTATAGCTTTATTCAGTAGGCAATTCAAAGAGTTATTCTAGACATAATCAAACCCATCCTTGTATCTCCACAGACTCTTTGGATACAGGTATTATTGCCCATAATTAAACCCTAGGGTAGATATTTAAGATGAATTACCATTTAGCCTTTTCTAAATCTTGAATTACTAAAATCCATTGACTACTTGTTGGAATTACTTGTCAGTTCTATGGGTGTGTGTGTGTGTGTGAAGAGCAGCAGTGTGGTAAAAATGACTTTTGGAGAAATACATTACAGCACCCAAAGAAGAATACGTATTTTTCAAGCACCATTTGACATTGGGTATTTCCTACCCTTATGTGAGTGTGCATGTTAAGTCACTTCAATCGTATCCAACTCTTTGCGACCCTATGGACTGTAGCCCTCCAGGCTCCTCTGTCCATGGGACTTTCTAGGCAAGAATACTGGAGTGGGTTGCTATACCCTCCTCCAGGGGATCTCCCCAACCCAGGAATCGAACCTACATCCCTTATGTCTCTTGCATTGGCAAGGGGTTATTTACCACTAGTGCCACCTGGGAAGCCCCCTACCCTTATAACTCCTTCTATATTTTCCAGATTCATGAGTGTAAACGTTTGATACTCATGGTTCAGTAAATTCTCCTTAATAACATTTGAATGGATTTTTATCAAAAGAAATTGATCTTAAAGAAGGATTTTGTTTTACTAAGTAATCTAAATATATAGTGTCAAGCTACTTTTAAATGTTTAAATGTTTTAAATGTTTGAATATAGGGTGCAACGGCTTGCACTTTGTATGTATATCACTGAGTATTTTTGAAATTTATATCTACATGTGTAAAGTTAGACTAGAATGGAAATGGCTAGACATAGAATGGCAGCCTGTGCACTCTGAGTTTCTTTAGCTCTTTCATGAAATATCATCTGAAAACATGGTTGCTAGTATGAGTATAACTGATATTATAGGTATCTAACTGTGTGTCATTAATGAGAGCTTATGAGGCTTCTCTACTCCAAATAACACTCACTTAATTTTACTTTGCACAAGTAAGATAATTGTATAACAAGTACAGAGTCAACCACAAAAACAATTGTAGTTATAGGTGGACCAACAGGTAGCCCTGAGAGCATGATCAGATAGCAATAAGATGCTGAAATACATTTGTCTATGCTAATAAGCATCGCAAAGTAGTAGGTCATCAAAGACCAGTTTGAACTTATTTTGTATTTTCTTATTGGTTGAGATTTGTGAGCTGTTGACCACACAGTGCCTCTTAGGTTACTTTTTCCCAGAAAATCTGATTCTGAGTGTAAGTAGTGCTTCAGCTTAAAAGGATTACAGAACATTTTCTTTCTTGCAAGTGTTATCCGCACTTAATTGAGATGATGGGGCTCTGGCTTATATGAGTGAGGAGGTAGTATCTTATATCCTGAGGTAGCTTCTATGCTTACTTAGTGTTAAGCATAACGGGAAACCCAACTGTTAAGAAGTTTGTCCAGTAATGTTAAGAGAGAATTTCAGATGTAGGATGTTCTAAAAACAAAGCTTTTGTGCTTGAGGAAGATTATTTACATTACTTTCACCTGCTGCAAATGAACAGACTGTGTTTCTAATTTCTCCTTCTCATATAGGAAATAAATGCTGAAGATGATACCAAAAGAATAAGTTCAGGGATATGCTAGTGTAAACTAGTCAATAATTCATTCACTTAGCTTTCATTGAGAATCAATTCTATACTAAACTCTGCTATTCACACCCCCAAATTGTGGTCACTTTTACTGTATCTTACGTGACCTCATAATGTTAAAACAACACCATGAAAATCACAAAATTTGGGACATTTAAATTTTTTCTGCCAGTTAAGACAAGTACAAAGTAGAAATTTCATATCATAATTCAGAATTCTAAATACAAAATGGTAATTCTGATACTTTTGAGCTCAAATATTTGCCAGTTACTTCCTGTTTCAGCCTTGGCTCTAGTATTAATATAAACATCTACACAGAACCTTTCTGAATGTGGCTTTGTTAGAGAAGGTATGAAGTAAGAAAAATAAGAGTTATTTTATTTATGGGAGCATTTGATCTACAATTTGATTGAATTGAATGTGACTGAAGAAGTTCAATTTTTATTTGCTATAGTTTATTATTGTGGTCTGGCAAATAATGTAAAAAAGAAAGAAATACTGAACTCAAAAAAAAATTTAAACCATGGCAAATCAGATAGATTAAATGTTGAGTGATAACCAATTTGCCTCTCATCCAGCTATATTCTATGACAGGTCACATCATATTCAGGTGAACACTGATTTATTAAGAACCACAGGGCTACAAGGATATGTATGACATGGTGAGTTCTCTGATAAGTAACTTGCTTTCTCATAGCAATATACAGCAAGAATATAAATAACTGTTATGTTTGGTAGATTATGATAAATTCAACAGGAGAAATATAGATGAAGGACTATTGGTATTTAAAGGAAATAAATACCACCAAGAACTAAGTGACTCCAAATTTGGAAAAGTTAATAGAGGATATGAATAGAAGGAAAAACACACAGAAGTGAGGAGCTGGAGGAGGGTGAAATAATGGGGTGGGGGGAAGGGTCGAAAAACAGAGTGCAATTGGTGTTCACAAGATAGGAACCACAGGAATCTATTTTGATCTGCATCTCTTTGAGAAGGGAGGCTGAAATCAGAGTTAGCAAGCTACGGTTTTGGAACCAGCTCAGTTGCTACCTGTATGACCTTGGGCAAGTTACTTGAAAACATTGGTTACTGCCCAGTAATCTCTAAGCTCCTTTTTTAGCTTGGAAATGCTTTGCTTCTTTGGGTATTGGTACACAAAATTGTAAGGAATGTCATATGTATGCTTACATAATTAGGAACATGGGCTTATCAAAGCAGGCGAAGTATGAAGGATGTGTGACTGTTCGTGTGTGCTAAGTCGCTCAGTCATGTCCAACTCTTTGCAAACCCATGGATGGTAGCCCACCAAGCTCTTCTGTCCATGGGATTCTCCAGGCAAGGATACTGGAGTGGGTTTCTATGGTTGCTATCTCCAGGGGATCTCCCCAACCCAGGGATCAGACCCGAGTCTCTCATCTTTCATGCAGTGGCAGACATGTTCTTTACCACTAGTGCCACCTGGGACAGTACTTCATAATGTTAAATGGAGATATCCTCATGGCTGGTTAGAATTGTGAACGTTGGTACAGACATGAGGCAGAAGATTAATAAGGTAGAAATTTGAAAGTCTTTTTCTGCTGAAAAAATAAAATCATTACGTGATGGAATGGGATTGTAGAACATGTGATCAAGACTTAGTGTGAAGACAAGGGGGAATAAAATCACTACAGACTAAGGTGTTCTGGGAAATGGATGTAATTCAGATAGTGCTTAAGGGGCAGGGGGTGGAGATTTTGTTACTAAAGATTGAAAGACAAATGCAAAGGAGGAAGTGAGTATAGGATCGGGAATGTTCAGGACACTTGTGAGTAGAGAGAAAGTGTAATTATCCTCTAGAAGACCAACTGGCAGGCTCTTTTGTGCAAACTCTTCAGTATGGTATGGGGAAGGTGAACAAGAGGCAATGCATTGTTTTTGAGTATGGATGCGAGAGTTGTACTGTGAAGAAAGCTGAGCGCCAAAGAATTGATGCTTTTGAACTGTGGTGTTGGAGAAGACTCTTGAGAGTCCCTTGGACTGCAAGGAGATCCAACCAGTCCATTCTAAAGGAGATCAGCCCTGGGATTTCTTTGGAAGGACTGATGCTAAAGCTGAAACTCCAATACTTTGGCCACCTCATGTGAAGAGTTGACTCACTGGAAAAGACCCTGATGCTGGGAGGGACCGGGGGAAGGAGGAAAAGGGGATGACAGAGGATGAGATAGCTGGATGGCATCACGGACTCGATGGACATGAGTTTGAGTGAACTCCAGGAGACGGTGATGGACAGGGAGGCCTGGTGTGCTGTGATTCACGGGGTTGCAAAGAGTCGGACACGACTGAGCAACTGAACTGAACTGAACTGAAGCCAAGATAAGTCTGGGTCAGTCTCTTGTGGGGTCACTGATCCTTTCTCCTGGGTCCTGGTGCACACAGGGTTCTGTTTGTGCCCTCCAAGAGTCTGCTTTCCCAGTCCTGTGTAAGTTCTGGCAGCTCTGTGATGGTGTTAATGGTAACCTCCTCCAAGACGACTTATGGCCATACCCAAGGCTGCTGCACCCAGAGCCCCTGCCCCTGCAGCAGGCCACTGCTGACCCATACCTCTGCAGGAGACCATCAAACACTCAAAGGCAGACCTGGCTCAGTCTTTGTGGGATCTCCTAGTGCACACATTTTGTTTGAGCTCTCTGAATGGCTCTGGTGGGTATGGGTTTTGATTAGAAACATGATTTTGCCCCTCCTACCGTCTTGCTGGGGCTGCCTCCTTGCCCTTGGACATGGGATTTCTTTTTTTGGTAGGATCCAACATTCTCCTGCCAACGGTTGTTCAGCAGTGAGTTGCAATTTTGGAGTTCTCGCAGGAGAAGATGAGCACACTCCTGACACAGACTTGCCCATGAGTGTCCAGGAGTCTCTGGTGGAGGCTTGGGTCCAGGGTGGCCTGCTGCAGGGTCCAGGCACATAGTTTGGCCTCAGGTCAAAAAACCGAGAGGGGACATCTCTGCCCATCAACAGAAAATTGGATTAAAGATTTACTGAGAATGGCTCCATACACCAGAACAAGACACAGTTTCCCCCTTAGTCAGTCTTTCCCATCAGGAAGCTTCCATAAGCCTCTTATCCTTATCCATCAGAGGCCAGAAGAAATGAAAACTGCAATGACAGAAAACTAGTCAAACTGATCACATGGACCACAGCCTTGTCTAACTCAATGAAACTATAAGCCATGCCATGTAGGGCTACCCAAGATGGATGTGTCATGGTGGAGAGTTCTGACAAAACATGGTCCTCTGGACAAGGAAATGGCAAACCACTTCAGTATTTTTGTCTTGAGAACCCCATGAACAGTATGAAAAGACAAAAAAATTGGACAATGAAAGATGAACTGCCCAGGTTGATAGGTGCCCAATGTGCTACTGGAGAACAGTGGAGAAATAACTCCAAAAAGAATGAAGAGACAGAGCCAAAGCAAAACAACACCCAGTTGTGGATGTGACTGATGATGGAAGTAAAGTCTGATGCTGTAAATAACAATATTGCATAAGATCCTGGAATGTTAGGACCATGAATCAAGGTAAATCAGAAGTATCAAACAGGAGATGGCAAGAGTGAACATCGACACTTTAGGAATCAGTGAACTAAAATGGACTGGAATGGGTGAATTCAACTCAGATGACTATTATATTTACTGCTGTGGGCAAGAATCCCTTAGAAGAAATGGAGTAGCCATCATAGTCAACAGAAGAGTCTGAAATGCAGTACTTGGATTCAGTCTCCAAAATGACAGAATGATCGGTTTGCTTCCAAGGCAAACCATTTAATATCACAATAATCCAAGTCTATGCCACAACAAGTAATGCTGAAGAAGCTGAATTTGAATACTTCTATGAAGACTACAAGACCCTCTAGAACTAACATCCAAAAAAGATGTCCTTTTCATTACAGGGGACTGGAATGCAAAAGTAGGAAGTCAAGAAACACCTGGAGTAACAGGCAAATTTGGCCTTGGAGTACACAATGAAGCAGAGCAAAGGCTAATAGAGTTTTGCCAAGAGAACACACTGGTCATAGCAAACATCCTCTTCCAACAACACAAGAGAAGACTCTACACATGGACATCACCAAATAGTCAATACTAAAATCAGATTGATTATATTCTTTGCAGTCAAAGATGAAGAAGCCCTATACAGTCAGCAAAAACAAGACCAGGAGCAGACTGTGGCTCAGATCATGAACTCCTTATTGCCAAATTCAGACTTAAATTGAAGAAAGCAAGAAAAACCATTAGACCATTCAGATATGACCTAAATCAAATCCCTTATGATTATACAGTAGAAGTGACAAATAAATTCAAGGGATTAGATCTTATAGACTGACTGCCTGATCAAGACCATCCCCAAGAAAAAAGAAATGCAAAAAGGCAAAACAGTTGTCTGAGGAGGCCTTACAAATAGCTGAGAAAAGAGAAGTGAAAGGCAAAGGAGAAAAGGAAAGATATACCAGTTTGAATGGAGAGTTTCAAAGAATAGAAAGGAGAGGTAAGAAAGCCTTCCTCAGTGATCAATGCAAAGAAATAGAGGAAAACAATAGAGTGGGAATGACTAGAGATCTCTTCAAGAAAATTAGCGATACCAAGGAAATATTTCATGCTAAGATGGGTACAATAAAGAACAGAAATGGTATGGTCCTAACAGAAGCAGAAGATATTAAGAAAAAGCAGCAAGAATATGCAGCTATGCTATGCTATGCTAAGTCACTTCAGTCGTGTCCAACTCTGTGCGACCCCATAGATGGCAGCCCACCAGGCTCCCCCGTCCCTGGGATTCTCCAGGCAAGAACACTGCAGAACTATACTAAAAAGATCTTAATGACCTAGATAATCATGATGATGTGATCACTCACCTACGGACAAACATCCTGGAATGCAAAGTCAAGTGGGCCTTAGGAAGCACCACTACGAACAAAGCTAGCTGAGGTGATGGAATTCCAGTTGAGCTATTTCAAATCCTATAAGATAATGCTGTGAAAGTGCTGCTCTCAATATGCCAGCAAATTTGGAAAACTCAGCAGTAGCCACAGGACTGGAAAAGGTCAGTTTTCATTCTGATCCCAAAGACAGACAATGACAAAGAATGTTCAAACTACTGAAAACTGCACTCATTTTACACACTAGCAAAGTAATGCTTAAAAGTCTCCAAGCCAGGCTTCAGCAGTACGTGAACCAAGAACTTCCATATGTTCGTGCTGGATTTAGAAAAGCTGAGGAACCAGAGATCAAATTGCCAACATCCTTTGGATCATTGAAAAAGGAAGAGATTTCCAGAAAAATATTTACTTCTGCTTTGTTGACTACACCAAAGCCTTTGTGAAAGTGCTGCACTCAATATGCCAGCAAATTTGGAAAACTCATCAGTGGCCACAGGACTGGAAAATGTCAGTTTTCATTCTTATCCCAAAGAAAGGCAAAGCCAAAAAATGTTCAACTACCACAAATTACACTCATTTCACACGCTAGCAAAGAAATACTTAAAATTACTTATGCTTAAAAAAATTTGTTGTGTCTGACTCTCTGTGGACCCACCAGGTTTGGACTTCAGCCCACCAGGCTCCCCTGTTCAAGGGATTCTCCAGGCAAGAATACTGATGTGGGTTGCCAATTCCTTCTCCATTTGACTGTAGAAAATTCTTAAAGAAATGGGAATACCAGACCACCTGACCTGCCTCTTGAGAAATCTTCTGCAGGTCAAGAAGCAACAGTTATAACTGGACATGGAACAACAGACTAGTTCCAAATTGGGAAAGGAGTATGTCAAGGCTGTATATTGTCATCCTGCTTATTTAACTTATATGCAGAGTACATCATGCAAAATGCCAGACTGGATGAAGCACAGGCTGGAATCAAGATTGCTGGGAAAAATACCAACAACCTCAGATATGCAGATGACACCACTCTTATAGCAGAAAGTGAGGAGGAACCAAAGAGCCTCTTGATGAAAGTAAAAGAGGAGAGTGAAAAACTTGGCTTAAAACTCAACATTCAGAAAACTAAGATTTGACATTTGGTCCCATCACTTTATGGCAAATAGATGGGGAAACAATGGAAACAGTTAGAGACTTCATTTTCTTCGGCCCCAAAATCACTGCAGATGGTGACTGCAGCCATGAAATTAAAAGACACTTGCTCCTTGGAAGAAAAGCTATGACTAACTTAGCATATTTAAAAGCAGAGACATTATTTTGCCAACAAAGGTCCGTCTAGTCAAAGCTTTGGTTTTTCCAGTAGTTATGTGTGAATGTGAGAGTTGGACGATAAAGAAAGTTGAGCACCAAAGAATTGATACTTTTGAAGTGTGGTGTTGGAGAAGACTCCTGAGCGTCCCTTGGACTGCAAGGAGATTCAACCAGTCCATCCTGAAGGAAATCAGTCCTGAATATTCATTAGAAGGACTGATGCTAAAACTGAAACTCCAATACTTTGGCCACCTGATATGTAAGAACTGACTTATTGGAAAAGACCCTGATGCTGGGAAAGATTGAAGGTGGGAGCAGAAGGGGATGACAGAGGATGAAATGGTTGGATGGCATCACCGACTCGATGGACATGAGTTTGAATAAATTTCGGGAGTTGGTAATGGACAGGGAAGCCTTGCATGCTGCAGTCCATGGAGTCACAAAGAGTTGGTCACAACTGAGTGACTGAACTGACTGATATATGTGTTTGTGCCATATGTATCTCCACATACCTTTTTTTCATATTAGTGTGACAAAAATATATTTTGTCCTTTATGTGAAATTTATTTTAATTCACAGCAAATTATAAATAATCCCAGACAAATGTTTCTAGAACTCCTCAAACTTAAGTTCTGTTGGACAGAGCTGCAGGAAACGCACGAGGTACCAGCTCAGGTGTCTAGATAGAACTAGTGAAAAGGCCTGATAACCCTGCTGGAAACCACTTTTATGCAGGTTGGCCTGGGATGAGTGTCTTGGATGGCAGCAGGTTCTGGATACAAAATATGAGTGTTTGAGGTGCAGAAACACCAATCAACCTTGAATGGATGAACATGGGCTGGTACACTATTTGGAAAAGCTGGCAGAGGACTTGGTTTGAGATAGCTGAGAAAAACACTGTTCTGATTACAGTATTAGACAAAAAGAATATCAACCTTTGCTTTTACTTTTAAGGGATTACTTTCTGTAAAGGTTTAATCCCGACTGAAAGATGATCTGACCTGGGTTCTATTCCTCACATCACATAAGAGGTGTTCACTTTTGAGTCATGTGATATTTTCTCTTTCCTTTTCTATAGTAATAAAAAATTGTTCAGTGGTAATATTTAGTTTACTTTGTAGAATTATTAAATAAGAAAAGCTATGATTTGCCAGGAGAATATGTAGTTCTAACATATTTAAATACCATTTCTAGGTTTTTTTTTTTTTCTGAAATGCTTTATTTTTTTAATCAGTATACATTATATTAAGTATAGAATTTCCTTAAAACGGTAAAGCATTGCCTACCACTACCAGAGAAGCGGGTTCAGTCCCTGGGTTGGGAAGATCCCCTGGAGAAGGAAATGGCAACCTGCTCCAGTATTTCTGCCTGGGAAATCCCATGGACAGAGAAGCCTGGCAGGCTACAGTCCATAGTAGGACATGACTGAGCACATGTATGATGTATCAGATATAATACATATATAATATTATATATATTATATATTTTTCAGGTCCTCTAATATATATGATATATAATTCTATGTAGTTATATGGTAGATTTAAATGACTTTTAAGACTTCCTTTTTTCTCATCATAAGGAGAAAACATTTATTCTTTTTTCTCTTTGTTTTGTATCTATATAGATGATTTATGTTAACTTATTGTGGTAGTCACTTCCCAATGCATGTAAGTTAAATCATTATGCTGTACACCTTAAACATCTACAGTGCTGATGTCAATAAGCTGAACAAAAGGGGAGTTATATGAAAATTTTAAATATATTCAGAACTGACAGCATCTAATATTTTAGTTTTTGCCACTACAGAAGATGAAAACCACCTGCGTAAAATAAAGTAATTGATATTATAGTTAAAGCATTGAAAGCATACTAATGGAATTTCCCATATTCCAGGATGAGAAGCAGGCCCAGAAGGTAGCAGGAAAGAGCTGAAAAATTGCCCAAGTTGGCTGCACTCTGTTTTCTCAGTCTGATGTTCCGGTCTCTCTCCGCTAGAGTTTCCTGTTTCTTCTCTCCTTTCAGTTTCTTCACCTCTGTGAACTTCTAAGAATAAAATATTTTACATGGGTTGACTTCCAAGTCAGCTTTTGGTTGAGGTTTGTTTTTACTAGGTAAATTTCCAAGCTGGATTCTTTTTTTTTTTTCTCTTCTTCTTCTTTAGATTAGGAATCTTCCTTGCATGCTGGTTGGTTATTTGAGACACAGGCACGTGGCCAAGGAGAACCATGTGAACCAGCCACTTCTTCCCTCAGTTCATCTGGGAACTCAACTCAAAATCAGTTGGGTTCATTAATCCTCCAAATAAAGCTTCAGTCTCCAGGTCAAATTCTTGGTCCAGTTCTTCATTCTTTGGAGTTTTGTAAATATCTCAAAGTAGAAACCTAGGAGGTAAAGAGATGGTTCTCATGGGGCTAGCATTGCTCCTTGTGACAAAAGATCCCAGTGCTGACACTGAGAGTTTCCTTGGGGTCTGGGTTCCTGAAATGAGCCGAACGCAGATCTCTCTCACATTTGTTAATTTCAGGTCTGGGGTTGCCACAGGTTTGGGAGAAGAAGAGACTTTCAGCACTTTTGAAAAACTCTAACAAAACAAGCCACAGAAAATTTCACCTAGGAGAACTAGGTAATACATAATCTCCATATTGCATCCCTAACCTGTCTTATTTTTGTTGCAAAAATAAAAATTAGAACTCTCCTGATAGCAGCAATCTAAACCCAAGCAATTCTGCAGCTGATGGGAGTTAGGCAATGTTTAAGCTTTCCAGTTTATTGATAAACAAAATGTTGCAGTTTATTGATAAATAGTGGTTAATTTATATAGATTTTTGAATGTCTGCCTCATAATTTCATTTCAGGGATTTAAATGCTAATTTCTTTAAAAATATAATTTCTACAATTTGAATGGAAGTGTGGTGAATTAGATATCATTTGACACCATCTTGGGGCTTCCCCTGTGGCTCAGATGGTAAAGAATCTGCCTGCGATATGGGAGACCCAGACTTGATCCCTGGATTGGGAAGATCCCCTGGAAAAGAGCATGGTAACCCACTTTAGTATTCTTGCCTGGAGAATTCTATGGATAGAGGAGCCTGGCAGGCTACAGTCCATGGGGTCACAAAGAGTCGGACTCGACTGAGCAACTTCACTTTCACTTTGACACCATCTTGTAAGTTAACTCTGAAAAGGGCTGATTTTTCCAAAGTATGCATTAGTTTTGTTTTCATCCTTAAGTTTCATTACTTTGGCTAAAGAAGCAACATCACATTCAGCACAACAGGCAAGGTTTAGACAAGATCCAAGTGCTGAAATGCCTGAGTAGCTTGTTTTGAAGCCTTCTTTGACTTGTCAGCTTAGGAATCTGGCATTTTGGCAATCTGGCAGCTAGAGAGCAAGAAGACTGTGGTGCTCCACTCTGACTGGACTCTCTGGGCATCCTCAAATACACCGTGAGCCTAGCACACTCACCCTGGAAGGGTGAAGTCGCTGGCACTCCATTGCGCCGATAGGTACATATCTGCATTGGGCAGAGGGCTGTTCACCCCCCAGCAGACTGCCTTTCTGCTCAAGCGACTAGGGAGACAGGTTCCTCTGCCTTCCCTCTGAATCTTCCTCATGTATTCATGGTCAGCATAATTTCATGCCTTTGAGTGTTAATTTTTCCAGTAAACAATAATAATTATCATGATGGTGAGGGTCAATAGCATGTGGCATCAATTATTTTTTTGTTAACTGTAAATACTCTAGTAAGCATTTGACAAATTCAGAGTTTATACTCTAAATTATGGATTTTCTAGTCAGGATCAAGTAGAGAGCATTAAAAATAGGCAACAAAATTTGAAGGGAGATTTAGTCTACCTCTCTGCCAGTTACTTCTTTTTCACTCCTCAATAATTACCAAATTTAGTTCTTTTTTTTTCTTTCAATTTTCACAAGTGGTGTCTGAGTGCATTCTTGTTGTAAAAGAAAAAAAACAAACAAACACAGAGACATACTGAATAAATTCTGAAATTTTCTCCGTTTAAAATGTTATTTTTTCTCCCTCAGTGTAACCTCACTTTCTTCCTTGGAAGAGGTGATTATTTTCCACAGTTAGGTAACCAGTGGTGCCACTGAGCATTTTTGAAAGATGACTTTTCTACATCTGTGCTATATAATGTATGAAGCATGGCTAGTGTGATTAAGGAACTGAATTCTTAATTCTATTTTATTTTAATTAATTTAAATTTACATTTTTATAGTACATGTGACTAGGAGCTCCCATATTAGATAGCATAGGTTTTTCATCTGTCTCCAGGGCTGTTGCAATAGACTTTATCAGGGTCTCTGTACTTAGGCTCATATTTCTCTTTACGAGCATGAGCCTTATACAAATTATATCATATTTCCCTGCTACTACAAATCCTTCAATGAGTCCCATTTCACCATGATGTCATTCTAAAGCTGTTTGAAAGATACACAAGGCTCATTATGAACTGGCGTTTTCATACCTTCATCTCCTACCATTCCTTAAGTTCATCGGAAATGGCATGATTTCTCTTGCTCAATACCTTTTCACATGCTCTTCCCTCATCTGTCTAACAAATTTCATCAAGTCTCAGATAGCTTCCATCCCCTCAACATTTTTTGCCCCATAAACTTCCCCAGCAGCTGTAGATACTTTCTATCTCTGTATCTTTCAAGCCACAACACAGAAAACCAGTAGGTGCTGAATAAAATACCAGTTCCCTTCTCCTGTTCTCTCTGCTAGTACCAAGGATGACTATTATGCTCTCATGTAAAACTTTGTACTGCATAACTGAAGGAGGAAAAAAAAGTCCAGGAGAAAGTAATTTTACTAAAGTGTAAATTTCACAGTGGGGAGTGGGCAAAGATGAATCTCTTTTATTCACAAATACTCTTAATCTCTTAGAACAATGCATGGCATAGATTAGGAGCACAATAAATATGTGTAGCATGAACAAATTATCAAATTGTATTTTCACATTTTTTTCATGGTTATCCATTTTGACCTTCTGGAGTACTTAAATTCTGGCAAACAACCGCCAGGTTAAAATAATTTTTGTGAATTGACAAAATATATAATTGAAAACAGCCACAAATCCCCAAATCTGCCCATTCTTTTATGGTTGCTGCTTCCTTCAGGCAAATAAAATGATTGCTTTAGGAGAAAAATACATAACTAAACAAAATGCCCAAACATCATCTCACTGAAATGGAATCCCAAGCAATATTTGTCTAAATCACCTGTCCTTCACACTCTGAACTTTATTCCTGCTGAAACCCAGCACAACACATTTTGTTATTTTTCAGTACTCTTCCATTTTAACATAATGAGCAGATGTAATTAAAGCTCATTTATTACCCATTAGTAGGTACTCAATTAAATGCTTTGTTTACCATTAAACCCAATGGCTTCCAGTGCAGAAGTTCACTGCTACCTGAGCTGATTGGACGCGTATCTAGTAGGCTCCATTAATATTAATTTGTGGTTAACTTTTACTTATTCTAAAAATCTGTTTCCTATCTACAGGATTATGTTCATATCCAAACCAATTTGTATTAATTTTGGAAGTCAAATATCAGGGGACATCATGTCAAAATTGTTAATGACTCCTTAATATAAAATATCTATTGTATTCTGTTCATAGTCATATTCTTCAACTGAGTAAAGCTATTAAGTAAAAAAAAATCTATTAAGCATAACTTTGTCATATTACTGGCTTATTACTCTTGATTTCATTACCTATTCTCCAGATATTTGGATATATTATCTCAATATTTTTTATGCAGTCTTGATTGAATGTCCATTTATATGAACAGGCATTTTATCTCTTTAAGCAAGATATGAGTTTTATAAATGACTCAGTATTTTGGTGAGCCATTTTCTTTAAGATATGAAGCAAATAGTTGTGCTAACACAGATATTATTTATTCAAAGTGTTATATCAATTTTGTCATTAGTATCTAGTATTTTAGCATTTTAAACACTTTCCAGCTGCCCATCTGTACAATATTTTCCTCTCCTATTGGACATAGTCCAAAAATAAATGCACTGACAGATATGTATAGAGCACTAGCTGAATGTTTTAAAATGTTATATTATTTGTTTAGGATGTTGTTTTTATTGAAACTGCTTATAACCTGAAAACATAAAATGCTTTCATTTAACTATTTGTTTTTATCCCCTGAAAATTTCTCATTCTAATATGTGAAGAATACATGCTCTTTTTGATTTGCTACACAAATCCACCACAGATTTTTCTTAAAGATTCACTGAGATTGGACTTTCATAAGCCCATATCAAAGTTTCCTTATTATGTTCATGCTTGTCATCAAAAATAAACTACAGACATTTTAATTATAACATCATAATATCATCTCATTCATTAGTGAAGATTAACCTCCTTTCTCAATATTCAATGTCCATTATTTTTTAATTATCTCAAATGTGGTTTGTACCCAGAGTTTCTCATTAGGAAAAATTCATATTTTCTTTCATCATTGTTTGCAGTTCATTCAGAGACCACTAATGATGAATACACAAGTGCTTTTAATTTCTAAGAGCTATTCCGAAGGTTGAGACTGGATAGGAATCATATAGTTTTATAACCACATGTTATTTGTGAGACTTTCTTTTAACTTGATCCTTTCAGTTAAAATCCTTTGAGATGCTGGGGAAATTTCTCCTACTCCTGTATTTCCTCTGAGGGACTTAATATCAATCAAAATAAAAATTCTTATTAAAATATAAAACTAGAGGAATCTGGGCTATTTCATTTGATTCCAAAATAATATCATAGACCAAAGTGTGGATTAGCTATATAATTTCTCTATTCATGGATATACTAAAGAAAGTAACTCCCAAACTCAACCATTTTATATGTTTGTATTTTCATGTTCATTATGTACAACAAAATTGTTGCTCAGTATGCACAATATATTTTCATATTGTCCATCATATTTGAATTTTTTCTTTGAAAAGTAAAATGAAAATTTGGTTTATAAAGGTAACACAGGTAGAAAATGAGGGAAGGTATAAAATTGTAGGAAAATGAAAATCTTCTGAAATTGTACACCTGAATGGTGATTGATACTAACATTTTGACATAGTACCTGGTGTCTCAATGCATTGATATCCATACATTCAGTCATTTATTCAACAAGTATGCATTGTGTACTTGTTATGATCTAGTCATGATCTAGACTCAGATGTGTTGTGAGCAAAATATTAAACCTTTACTTTGTGGAGCTAATTTGGGTGAGGGAAATTGTAAATTAAAAAAAAATTACATAGCAAAATTTCAGATTAGATAAGTTCTGTGAGAGAAAATAAAATAGGGTAAAAGAATAAAGAATGATTGGAGGGGATATTTATTTCAGGTAGGGTGATCAGGGAAAGCCTCTTTGAGGAGACACTGGAACAGAGCCCTCAACTGAGGGAAGAACCTTGAAATGTCTAGAGGCTAAACACATGAGGAGGAGGTGGTGTCTTTCGGCTCTAAGGCAGGAATGGGGTTGGGAGGTTGAAGGATGGCAGAAGGGACTGTGAGGACCGACTAGAAGGAAAGCAATGATGTTGGAGAGGTAGGAGGGTGGGTGTCTTGTAGGTCAAGGTACAGAGAAGAGTTTTTATTACAAGTGTTAGTATAGCTCTTGATGGTTTGGGGCAGAAGAGAAGTGATGTGATTTACTTTACATTTTAAAAAAAGATCATTGTGGTGACTGGGAAGAATGAACCAGAGGCATGAATGATTCAAGAAGATTTATACAATCTCAAAATGTAGTATAAAGGTGATGAGAATAAACCTGCTCTTTCTCAGTTAACAATACAGCATCGACCATTTAAATGCTGTGTGGGTTAGGTTAGCATTGTCCAGCGCCTCTCAGCAGTGGCACAATTAATATTTGGGGCCATATGATTCTTTTTTGGGGAAGAGGGCTGTCCTGTGCATTGTAAGATGTTTAGCCTTCACTCACTAGGTATCAGTAGCCCTTCCTTCCCAGTTGTGACAACCTAGGTACCTCCAGACGTGACCAAATGTCTCCACTGGGGCAGAATTATGCCTTATTGAGACTACTGGGAAAGGCAACACTGTGGTAACAAAATCCTCCACATTTCAGTTGAACACATGTACTAACTTCTCTGCAAAATCTGTGGAGTCCAACAGTTCTCAAGGTTAGCTTCCTTCTAAGTTGTAGGATACAAGTTGAGACTTGCGTCATGTAGAAATACCATCTGGCTTTCAGGTGATCATGACAGGAAGTGAGAACTAGATCTTAATGCTTCTGTCCAAGTGACTCACGTCACTTCTGCTCACTGTCTATTGGGCAGAACACAACTTTTAACTGCAAAGGGACTGAGGAAAGTGGGGGAATGCATAGATGTTTGGCAATTAAGAAATGTGTCTGCCTCACTTCTAGGCACCAAATATCACTGGTCTAAAGCAGTTCTGGAATTTTTCTGGGTGGATACTGTGAAAATCTTTTATCCTAGGAGTGTGGGGGGTGGGGTGGGTGGGCAGTGACTAGGCTCCTAGAATTGCTGTTGAATCTGAGGTTCCCAGACACCACTTGTCATGAGGTTTTTATTTATTTATCTATTTTCATCTTTCTTGGGCACATTTGAAGTGGGTGTTAAGGCTTTGCTCTTTTTGGTAGTTGCATACTTTTGTCATCTAGTTCCTGACTATGGAGAACTGTGGAGCCAAAAGTCGTTTTAAGTACTGAACAATCACAGGTTGTTTAAGGCAAAACCGATTTATATATATATTTGGCAGTATAGCTCTCTTATAATCTTAAAAAAGACTGCTTATCTTTCAGATTACTCTATTCCATGTGCCAGTAGCCCCATCTATAATAATCTATAAGAGGGCTTCTATCTATTTTATATCTTTCCTCTTACGCCTTTAAAGGTCTTTCTCTCTCAGTTTAATAGTGTGTAACGTGAGACTATCTGAAAGTTCAAACCTATTAAGATTTTAATATGCATATTTATTTGCATTATTCCAAAAATAGTACAAGGTTTCTGAGGCAGGGACCTATTATTACTTTTAGCAATAATGGCATTGATCTCTTTTCCTCAATTCTTCCACATACTCTTGAGTGATGTGATGAAAGTTAGATAAAGGTGACCCTAATGTATGTGGATTTCTAAGTGAGGAATCTCAAAACCATGAAGCTGAGAGTTTATAGGAAGACAGATGTTCCTCTTCTCCTCCTGAGAGAGGGATAGTAAGCTTTAATATGTAAACAAAATAGCCTTGGTTCTTACTCTCTAGAATGTAAATAAACATTTACTTTCATGGAGGCATGGGAGTGGGATTCAGCAAGCCTCTTCCAGTTTACATCCCCTGGAATATCTTTATGGCCCAGATCTCATTCCCTGTTGATAGATAACACACACTTCTAGGGAGGTAAATCTTTAATCCCTCCCTGAGGTATATTATTTATTCAGTTATCTTTTAACTGCCAACTCTTTCCCTTCACTCAGGTTCCAGTAAAATGCATTTCAAAAACCTTAACATGAAAATATTCACTTTCTGACAATGCCCTTAGCCTAATTTTAGACCTGAAACTTTTTAATCTGCTGATATGTTTTACTATTTTTCACACAAAGTCCTTTTTTTCAACTTAACCAAAATAATAGCTCTTTATTAAAAGAACTATTCAGTTACAAATGTCAGAGCTATTTATAATTGCTGGGAAAGAATAGGAAAAAAGGTTCGTAGAATGATAGTTAAATTTCTAAATGCATTATTTTATTTCCATTGTATGTTTTACCATAATGGTGGTATTAATGTAGAAAATCTTTATAAATGTATGCTAGTTATATTATTTACTATATTAATTTCATAGTCATGGTTATGTTAGATTAATAAGAAGTTCTGATCTACATTTTCAGTTATATAAACCCTTTCTTTTCTAGGGGAAGTTTGTATATATGCTAATGTACATTGTCTGATTATTAAAAATATTCAATTGCTTTTTGAATAGCTTTATATTCCAGTGACTGAATTTATTAATAAAAAAAATTCTGTAATCTTTTCTAGAAAACGTTTGGTCTCACCTCTGAAACATGATTTATAACATAAAATTATATCTAAGAGAACAGCTTTATTTCCCCATAATAGATTTGATAAATTTTCCTTGATATAAATTCATTGATATGTAATACGTTTTGATTTGCTGTTGAACACATTCACACTTGCAAACGTTCACAGTGTTTTTCACCTGTTTTAATTCTCTTTTGTTCACAAGTGCTTGCATTTTGCATTCACAGGCCTTGTCACTGGTATGGCTCAATTCTCCTGAGCCTGCAACCCACCAGACCCACTCTTCCCTTACCCAGCGTGATCCTGCCCAGGGAGGAGCATTTTGTGAGGGTGTGTGGCACCCACTGTGCACAACCAAGCCTTTCCTACAGTCAACTTTTGTGCACTGGCTGAATGACTTATACAGTTTGTTACTGGAACTTCCCAGGAAGACAAAGATGTAGCATGAGGAAGAAGGGAAATGCAGAAAACATAGTTGTCAAATAAATGATTTTCTGTGTAAGAGAAAATAGTATTTGTGTGTAGTGGGTGTAGTGGTTTTACTCCCAGACCCTCTGTGTATGCACTGAGTTTCTCCTGCTGGAAATTGCCAGAGCTGTATACAACATTCTTATTTTTTTAGACACTGTATCATTCGACGTGCGGTGACAATAGGCTCAAGTAGTAGTGTGTGTGTGAGTGTTAGTCGCGCAGTCCGACTCTCGCGACCCCAAGGACTGTATACTGCCAGTCTCCTCTGTCCATGGTATTCTCCAGGCAAAAATACTAGAGTGGGTAGCGGTTCCCACCTTTAGGGGATCTTCCTGACCCAGGGATTGATCTTAGGTCTCCCACATTGCAGGCAGATTCTTTACTGTCTGAGCCACCAGGGAAGCCTTAAGTCGTAGAGAGACCCTCATTAAAATCAGGGCCAGCCTCATGCCCCTCTCTTCCTCTCAGTTCAGTTTAGTTCAGTTCAGCCGCTCAGTCATGTCCGACTCTTTGCGACCCCATGAATTGCAGCACGCCAGGCCTCCCTGTCCATCACCGACTCCTGGAGTTCACTCAGACTCAGGTCCAACGAGTCAGTGATGCCATCCAGACACCTCATCCTCTGTCGTCCCCTTCTCCTCCTGCCCCCAATCCCTCCCAGCATCAGAGTCTTTTCCAATGAGTCAACTCTTCGCATGAGGTGGCCAAAGTACTGGAGTTTCAGCTTTAGCATCATTCCTCCAAAGAAATCCCAGGGCTGAACTCCTTCAGAATGGACTGGTTGGATCTCCTTGCAGTCCAAGGAATTCTCAAGAGTCTTCTCCAACACCACAGTTCAAAAGCATCAATTCTTCGGCACTCAGCCTTCTTCACAGTCCAACTCTCAAATCCATACATGACCACTGGAAAAACCATAGCCTTGACTCGATGGAACTTTGTTGGCAAAGTAATGTCTCTGCTTTTCAATATGCTATCTAGGTTGGTCATAACTTTTCTTCCAAGGAGTAAGTGTCTTTTAATTTCATGGCTGCAGTCACCATCTGCCATGATTTTGGAGCCCCAAAAAATAAAGTCTGACACTGTTTCCACTGTTTCCCCATCTATTTGCCATGAAGTGATGGGACCAGATGCCATGATTTTGTTTTCTGAATGTTGAATTTTAAGCCAACTTTTTCACTCTCCTCTTTCACCTTCATCAAGAGGCTTTTGAGTTCCTCTTTACTTTCTGTCATAAGGGTGGTGTCATCTGCGTATCTGAGGTTATTGATATTTCTCCTGGCAATCTTGATTCCAGCTTGTGCTTCATCCAGTCCAGAGTTTCTCATGATGTACTCTGCATATAAGTTAAATAAGCAGGGTGACAATATACAGCCTTGATGTACTCCTTTCCCTATTTGGAACCAATCTGTTGTTCCATGTCCAGTTCTAATTGTGCTTCCTGACCTGCATACAAATTTCTCAAGAGGCAGGTCAGGTGGTCTGGTATTCCCATCTCTTTCAGGATTTTCCACAGTTGATTGTGATCCACACAGTCAAAGGCTTTGGCATAGTCAATAAAGCAGAAATAGATGTTTTTCTGGAACTCTCTTGCTTTTTCCATGATCCAGAGGATGTTGGCAATTTGGTCTCTGGTTCCTCTGCCTTTTCTAAAACCAGCTTGAGCATCTGGAAATTCACAGTTCACATATTGCTGAAGCTTGGCTTGGAGAATTTTGAGCATTACTTTACTAGTGTGTGAGATGAGTGCAATTGTGTGGTAGTTTGAGCATTCTTTGGCATTGCCTTTCTTTGGGATTGGAATAAAAACAGACCTTTTCCAGTCCTGTGGCCACTGCTGAGTTTTCCAAATTTGCTGGCATATTGAGTGCAGCACTTTCACAGCATCATCTTTCAGGATTTAGAATAACTCAACTGGAATTCCATCACCTCCACTAGCTTTGTTCGTAGTGATGCTTTCTAAGGCCAACTTGACTTCACATTCCAGGATGTCTGGCTCTAGGTCAGTGATCACACCATCGTGATTATCTGGGTCGTGAAGCTATTTTTGTACAGTTCTTCTGTGTATTCTTGCCATCTCTTCATAATATCTTCTGCTTCTGTTAGGTCCATACCATTTCTGTCCTTTATCGAGCCCATCTTTGCATGAAATATTCCTTTGGTATCTCTGATTTTCTTGTAGAGTTCTCTAGTCTTTCCCATTCTGTTGTTTTCCTCTATTTCTTTGCATTGATCTCTGAAGAAGGCTTTCTTATCTCTTCTTGCTATTCTTTGGAACTCTGCATTCAGATGCTCATATCTTTCCTTTTCTCCTTTGCTTTTCACTTCTCTTCTTTTCACAGCTATTTGTAAGGCCTCCCCAGACAGCTATTTTGCTTTTTTGCATTTCTTTTCCATGGGTATGGTCTTGATCCCTGTCTCCTGTACAATGTCACGAACCTCATTTCATAGTTCATCAGGTACTCTATCTATCAGATCTAGTCCCTTAAATCTATTTCTCACTTCCACTGTATAATTATAAGGGATTTGATTTAGGTCATACCTGAATGGTCTGGTGGTTTTCCCTACTTTCTTCAATTTAAGTCTGAATTTGGCAATAAGGAGTTCAGGATCTGAGCCACAGTCAGCTCCTGGTCTTGTTTTTGCTGACTGTATAGAGCTTCTCCATCTTTGGCTGCAGAGAATATAATCAATCTGATTTCGGTGTTGACCATCTGGTGATGTCCATGTATAGAGTCTTCTCTTGTGTTGTTGGAAGACGGTGTTTGCCATGACCAGTGCATTTTCTTGGCAAAACTCTATTAGTCTTTGCCCTGCTTCATTCCGTATTCCAAGGCCAAATTTGCCTGTTACTCCAGGTGTTTCTTGACTTCCTACTTTTGCATTCCAGTCCCCTATAATGAAAAGGACATCTTTTTGGGGTGTTAGTTCTAAAAGGTCTTGGAGGTCTTCATAGAACCGTTCAACTTCAGCTTCTTCAGCATTACTGGTTGGGGCATAGACTTGGATTACTGTGATATTGAATGGTTTGCCTTGGAAACGAACAGAGATCATTCTGTCGTTTTTGAGATTGCATCCAAGTACTGCATTTTGGACTCTTTTGTTGACTATGATGGCCACTCCATTTCTTCTGAGGGATTCCTGCCTGCAGTAGCAGATATAATGGTCATCTGAGTTAAATTCACCCATTCCGGTCCATTTTAGTTCACTGATTCCTAGAATGTGCACGTTCATTCTTGCCATCTCCTGTTTGACCATTTCTAATTTGCCTTGATTCATGGACCTGACATTCCAGGTTCCTATGCAATATTGCTCTTTACAGCATCAGACCTTGCTTCTATCACCAGTCACATCCACAACTGGGTATTGTTTTTGCTTTGGCTCCATCTCTTCATTCTTTCTGGAGTTATTTCTCCACTGATCTCCAGTAGCATATTGGGCACCTACTGACCTGGGGAGTTCCTCTTTCAGTATCCTATCATTTTGCCTTTTCATACTGTTCATGGGGTTCTCAAGGCAAAAATACTAATTTGCCATTCCCTTCTTCAGTGGACCACATTCTGTCAGACATCTCCACCATGACCCGCCCGTCTTGGGTGGCCCCACGGGCATGGCTTAGTTTCATTGAGTTAGACAAGGCTGTGGTCCTAGTGTGATTAGATTGACTAGTTTTCTGTGAGTATGGTTTCAGTGTGTCTGCCCTCTGATGCCCTCTTGCAACACCTATCATCTTAACTTGGGTTTCTCTTACCTTGGACATGGGTATCGCTTCACAGCTGCTCCAGCAAAGCACAGCCATTGCTCCCTACCGAGGGGTATCTCCTCACCGCCACCCCTTCTGACCTTGAACGTGGAATAGCTCCTCTAGGCTCTCCTGCGCCCACGCAGCCACCGCTCCTTGGAGGTGGGGTTGCTCCTCCTGGCCGCTGCCCCTAACCTTGGATGTGGGGTAGCTCCTCTCGGCAGTTCCTGTGCTGTCACAGCCTGGCACTCTTGGCCGCTTGCCCCTGACCTCAGACATGGGGTAACTCCTCTTGGCCACCTCCTCTCGGGCATGGGGTCCTCCCAGCTTCTGCCCCTGACCTCGGATGTGGGGTAGCTGCCCACGCTAAATGTGCCGTCCGCAGCCGCTGGCGCTAAATGCTGCTGCTGCTACTGCTGCTAAGTCGCTTCAGTGGTGTCCGACTCTGTGCGACCCCATAGACCGCAGCCCACAAGGCTCCGCCGTCCCTGGGATTCTCCAGGCAAGAACACTGGAGTGGGTTGCCATTTCCTTCTCCAATGCATGAAAGTGAAAAGTGAAAGTGAAGTCGCTCAGTCGTGTCCGACTCTTAGCAACCCCATGGACTGCAGTCTACCAGTCCCCTCCGTCCATGGGATTTGTCAGGCAAGAGTACTGGAGTGGGGTGCCATTGAAGATCCCACCAAAACTGCAAATCTTATGGGTTACCCTGTAAATTGCTGAGATTAGCACATTCCAAAGTGGTATATGTAGTTGCTCTGAAGAATCCAGGTGACCTCTAACCACTGTACCTTTTTTTCGATACCAAAAAGTGGGATTATAGTAATTGATCTTTCACTTTGGAAAGAATATCCCAAATACTAGATCCCAGAAACAACAGTGAAGTAAATAACCCCTGGAATTTTATCCATTTTCTCTCTCCTACTTCCTGTTAACATGTTTTATTAAATCAACTGAGGTGATTTCTGCTTCCTACTTAGCAGGTCCGATTTTCATGTCATTAATGTAATGAAGAAATGTATTCTGTAGGATTTGATTGTGATACAAACCTAGTCAGACTAGAGTTTGGTAGAGAACTGGAGAGTTAATTTGACTCTAAACAACGTTCGAGCCTGTTAGGTAAAAGCAGACTCCCCATTCAGGTTTCCTGACCTGAAGGGAAAATCAAACAATAGCTGCGTACCAGTTAAGCAGAGGTGCTCTGGGCCTCTCTCTCGGGCCTTGCTTGCTTGGGTCTGGCAAGGGCGGTGACTGAGGCTAGGATAAGGGTCAGGAAGCCTACCAGCAGAACCCACAAAGGACATGAAGTCAGTGCACCCACTTTCCCTGCGGGTGAGAGTGCGCCCACTCACTCTTACTGCGGGTCGGGCCATGGTGCACTTGGGCACCACCACCTGGCCACGTGCTACCGCCACAATTCCGTCTGGTGGCCACCCCCTTTCTTCTGGAGATTCTTCCCATGTGACCTTCACTGACCTTGCCATGGTCTAGCCAGGAAGACCAACAACCAGGAGTTTGTCGGCTGTGACCCTCAAAACATAGATATTCACTTTGTGCTACTTGTAAGAAACGGGATCAAAGAAGAAATGGAGGCTTTTCTGGGAAGGTCTAGGTGAGTGGCAGAAAAGAGGATCTGTAACTTAAATGTACAATATGCATTTCAATAAACAGATGGAAGAAAAAAGAAGAAAAACGATGTCGACACATTTGGAAATGAGAAAACTAAAGCCATTACGTCATGGATGCAGTACTGTTTGAACACCAACATCACTTTCCCTGGCAGCTCTTCTGTATTTAAAAAAAAAGGAGGGGGGAATAAAATGCAGAACGCCAGTTGACAAGGCATAGTCTGGATTTTGTTATAGTCCTAATTGGAGAGAGAGCCAGAATGTGATGCAGTGTGGCCTCGGTGTCTTCCCCAGCAAGGAGTCTCCCTTTGACCCAGGAAACCATGGGGCCTCAGATGCCCAGCCCTGCTGTGGGGAGCCACGGCACCAGAGGGAAGCTCGTAAAGGTGTCTCAGATGTCAGCCTATACATGCTTGGAACTCCTCCCTGTGTCACTTGTTCTACTGCCCTAGATGCTTTCATGTATCCCCACCTCCCAGGTTCTGGAAGAACTCAGAGGAAACTCACCTATACCAGCTCTATGCCAGGTACCAGAGGCTTTGATGATCTGTTCAAATATACTTTTAGAATAGCAGTTGTAAGTGGTGTGACTACCTGATTAAGTTTATGATGGTGCATAGTTATTTGCAGCTGCTTTCTGCTGGTGGCTCTTATCTTTCCAGATTCCTAGTTGTGCTATAGCAATGGTTTACTGCTCTTGTAGAGGAAATTCTAGGGGCTTTCAAGTTGCTCTGCTTTTATTCCATGAGGTAGCAAGCCAATGTGTGGATTCTGCCACTTGCTGAGTAGATCTGTTTAAGTTATGTCTCCAGCAAATGGGACTACAATCACAGTATGGGTTTTTGGGTCCACTGAGTTCATTGTGATACAGATTTGAATGAAAACACCATTTATCAAATTATCACAACATGCCCTCTTTTGACTTGCAAAATATCGTGGCACTTTGGACCTTCAGGGATAAACACCAGTTCTGAGCCTGTATTTAATAAATTTTTAAAGATCTAGGAATCTCTTACCTTTCCTATGTACCAGTCACCAAAGTAAATAGTGGTAAACACCTTTGGGCAGACTAAGAGATTTATACTATACATGTGCTTATTTGCTAAGTCGTGTCTTTGCAACTCCATAGACTGTAGACTGCCAGGCTCCTCTGTCCATAGAATTCTCCAAGTAAGAATACTGGAGTGGGTTGCCATTTCTTTCTCCAGGGATCTTCCTGACCCAGGGATGGAACCTGCATCCCCTATGTTTTCTGCATTGGCAGGCAGATTCTTTACCACTGAGCCACCTAGGAAGCCCAATAGTATATATGGCAGTTACTTAAGGTCATTCCTCAAGGGAAACTAGCCTCCCCATCTATCAAGACCTTTAGGTGTGTGACCAGCCTTAAATCTATGAACTAGGTAAATAGCTATGACTTCAGTTGTGGTGACTCACATTTGGTTTTGGCAACCAGATCTAGCTGTATATTCTGTTATATAGATGAAGCCATGTCTTAGTTTGTTGAGGCTGTATTAAAAAACAAAAACAAAAAAAGTCCCATAGATGGGTAGCTTATAAACAATGTAAATTTCATGCTCACAGTTCTGGAGGCTGGAAGTCCAGGATCAGGGTGCTAGCAAGATAGAGTTCATGTAAAGTCCTTTCTCCAGTTCATAGATTTGGGCCTCCTTTATAAGTACATTAATGTTATTCATGAGGGTTCCACCTTCTTGATCTAATCACCAAAGCCCCTATCTCCTAGTATCATCACATTGGAGATTAGGGTTTAAACATATGAATATTGGGGAGACACAAACATTCAGATTGTAACAAGTGATATTTATAGGGATGCTCATTTATTTCACTTTTAAAGACACCATGATCAATTATGTATTGGTAAAATAAATAATTCCTCCCAACTCATTTTCAAAACATTCACATCACAATTTCATCCTTGGGCATATTTCAGTAATTACAATTTATTTTCGCACTGGAAGTATTGCCATTTGTTCCATTAATATCCTGATAAATCATCTTTTGCTTTGAACTCAGGATTTTCAAATTCCAAGCTTGCCATTTCTTTCGGCAGACTTTGCAGTGAAGAGTTATCTCTTCCTCACTAGTGTTTTTAAATAATAATTACATGACAGAAACATGTGGCACCCCTTAGTATCTTAAAGCACTTGTAATAACAGACCTTTGCAATTAGTCACAGATGATCTTTTAATTAGTTGTGAATACCATAGAACATCATGGATTTCCAGCATCCTGTTGTATTAAAAAGGGACTCAGCTCTGTTTACACAACCAAGGTAAAAAATAATTGTCCAAAATATCTATTTTAAGGGCTTGCTTCCTAGGACCTCTTTCAGTACCATGCACTGTATCATTCTGAGTTCAGAAAATATAATAGAAACCATACTAAGTATCTCAAAAGAGAGTTAAATACAGGGAATTTGTTAGCCGGTGTTGCAGTAATAGAAACATTAAGCAGCAAAAATTTAAAGAAACACATAAGTAAAAACTACAGGAGTTGTTGTTACCCATGGGTTAGAAGGACTAAAGAGAAATGGTTGCTTGGCATTATCAAACTAGGAAGCTCAGAGATGAGAATCAACAAGGTTAAGATTTTAGCCTCTTAAAAAGGGGCACAACTTGGCTGCTGTTAGTACCTCACCAGGAGCTTGGAGGAGGCAATTTATGGATCTAGAATTCATTTTCTGGGGACGGGTGCAGTTTGGTTCTTCTGGTAACCATTGAGAGGGTACAGTGAAGCTGGTTCTGAAAGATACTAGAGGCAGAGGAACAGGAGGTCAAATTGCCAACATCCGCTGGATCATGGAAAAAGCAGGAGAGTTCCAGAAAAACATCTATTTCTGCTTTATTGACTATACCAAAGCCTTTGACTGTGTGGATCACAATAAACTGTGGAAAATTCTGAAAGAGATGGGAATACTAGACCACCTGACCTGCCTCTTGAGAAATCTGTATGCAGGTCAGGAAGCAACAGTTAGAACTGGACATGGAACAACAGACTGGTTCCAAATAGGAAAAGGAGTACGTCAAGGCTGTATATTGTCAGCCTATTTATTTAACTTCTATGCAGAGTACATCATGAGAAACCCTGGATGGAAGAAACACAAGCTGGAATCACGATTGCCAGGAGAAATATCAATAACCTCGGATATGCAGATGACACCACCCTTATGGCAGAAAGTGAAGAAGAACTGAAAAGCCTCTTGATGAAAGTAAAAGTGGAGAGTGAAAAAGTTGGCTTAAAGTTCAACATTCAGAAAACAAAGATCATGGCATCCGGTCCCATCACTTCATGGGAAATAGATGTGGAAACAGTGTTAGACTATATTTTTCTGGGCTCCAAAATCACTGCAGATGGTGACTGCAGCCATGAAATTAAAAGACGCTTACTCCTTGGAAGGAAAGTTATGACCAACCTAGATAGCATATTCAAAAGCAGAGACATTACTTTGCCAACAAAGGTCCATCTAGTCAAGGCTATGGTTTTTCCTGTGGTCATGTATGGATGTGAGAGTTGGACTGTGAAGAAGGCTGAGTGCTGAAGAATTGATGCTTTTGAACTGTGGTGTTGGAGAAGACTCTTGAGAGTTCCTTGGACTGCAAGGAGATCCAACCAGTCCATTCTGAAGGAGATCAGCCCTGGGATTTCTTTGGAAGGAATGATGCTAAAGCTGAAACTCCAGTACTTTGGCCACCTCATGCGAAGAGTTGACTCATTGGAAAAGACTCTGATGCTGGGAGGGATTTGGGGCAGGAGGAGAAGGGGACGACAGAGGATGAGATGGCTGGATGGCATCGGTGATCAATGGACATGAGTCTGAGTGAACCCCGGGAGTTAGTGATGGACAGGGAGGCCTGGCGTGCTGTGATTCATGGGGTCGCAAAGAGTCGGACACGACTGAGTGACTGAACTGAACTGAGAGACTGTTATCAAATGCTGAGGTGAGACATTGCTGAGACAATGCTGCCAATAACAGCAAGCTCATAGAAGAAAGGGGGTTCTTTTAATTTCTTTCTTCATAATGACTCCTTTGAGTACTCCATTTACCAGAATCTTAACAGAAGGACAATAGATGAAAAAGTAGTATGCAGAGTTCCAGCTCCAGAATCACAGAGGAGAACAATATATGTATATGTGAATATATATGTGTGTGTGTGTGTGTGTGTGTGTGTGTGGATTTGTTCCAATATATATTTTGTCACTTTTGAAATCAAGTGTTGAGTTTCCAGTTAGCTCACTAGAATTTTTTTTTTCTTTTTAAACATTTATTCTAAATTATATTTCACACCTTTTTCACAGGAGTCATATTCACAGGGTACTTTTTCTTGAAGGAAGAGGTCTAATACTCAGATTAAACGGTGTTTATACTTTTAAAATAGAGTATTTCTATTAGCACTTTGCTGTTAATGAACATAACAGAATTTTGCTTGGGAACACACTGAATGATCCAGTGGCTTTCTCTAGTATCTGGCTACCATAAAATCATTAACTCTCCAGACTTTTTCTGGGTAGCTCTGATTGGGAAATTCTCCTTCTACTGCCTTGAGCTCTTCACCTTGCTCCTACTGAAATGTCTGTTTAGTTTTATGGTTATCCACTGATAAGACTTTCCACTGTGTCTCCATTGGCACGTCTCTGACCAGGTCCTTTGAGTAGGGTTCAGGAGTAACATTCAACATTCTTGAATGTTACTGATACCCCTATGATTTGTCCATTTGTTGCTATTCTTACAAATTGACAAAAAAACATGAAGGCAGAGCTTCAGGGGCACAACCTTCCTTTCCAATTTAGTGCTGAACCCAGGTCATCATATCAATCAAAACCATCTTTAATTTTATTTCCAAATATGTGGTGTCTAGAAGAAATGCTTTTCCAAGTCTCCAAGACCCCAAGTTATCTTTTATTTTTTCTTGTGACTTTACTGTCTGAACTCATTGTTCTCTTGTAATAGCTTGCCGTACACAATCAATTAGCAATTAACACACACTATTAAGTTCATTTAATCATCATAATCATCAGCCCAGAGCTACAAGTTCATTAGATATATAGCTTCTTTCCAGTTATCAAGTCTTCAGTTTTATCAAATGTTTTGCTGCAGCACAGCATGAATCTGTATTTCCCTGCTCTCTGGAGACAGTTTTCTCACTACTGAGATTCACATGACAACTATTCAGGTTGTCAAGTGAATAGCTCTCTAATGATAGCTTGATGAGCCAGTGTCATAAATTTCAGTGTTTGTTTGTTTGTTTGTTTTTAATAACAGTATCCCTTTTTTTGGCCATAAATGTTTTTATTAGTCAGATTAGTCTAGTCTCTATGGTGGTAATTAATATATTCCAAATTTTCCCAACAACAATTTAAAATTTTTTCTTATTCTCACAAAGTCTGTTGTGGGTCCACTAGCTATTTTCCAAGTAGTGACTCAATAATTCAGAAAACAGTTATCTTGCAAACATGCTGTTTAGAATATATAGTTTCTAGGTCAGGCGCAGGGGTGTTGGGTGTTCACACACTGGCTCATAAATGCTTTAATATGGACATGCCACGAATGACTTATGCTCAACAACATTATCCATAATTAGTCATACTCCTTGGCTTAACTGAAAGGACATTGGGAAATATGGAGAGCCCCTGGACATATTGGGGAGCACATAGGTTTATGGGGAGCAGTAAATGCAGAGGCTCAAATGAACATTGATATTCATGATCATTCTTCAATGGAGCTTACATAACTCAGGATAATTAAGTTCCTAACAGAAATTCAGATTGTTTCCAAACTTCTGACATTAAAAAATGCTCCTGTGAACATTTATGTTTCTTGAACTCTTACTGTGTGTCTTCTGAAGATACAGTCTTAGTGGTAGTATTTCCAGAATAAGAGTCACCCTTTCCTACTGACACTATGTTGGATAGATCTTTGTGCTCTCTATAGTGTTAGTCGCTCAGTTGTGTCCAACTCTTTGTGACTTCATGGTCTGTAACCCACCAGGCTCCTCTGTCCATGGGATTTCCCAGACAAAAATACTGGAGTGAGTTGCCATTTAGTGCTGTATATTTTCACACGCTAGTAAGGTAATGCTCAAAATTCTCCAAGCCAGGCTTCAGCAATATGTCAACTGTGAACTTCCTGATGTTCAAGCTGGTTTTAGAAAAGGCAGAGGAACCAGAGACCAAATTGACGACATCCACTGTATCATAGAAAAAGCAAGAGAGTTCCAGAAAAACATCTATTTCTGCTTTATTGACTATGCCAAAGCCTTTGACTGTGTGGATCACAATAACCTGTGGAAAATTCTGAAAGAGATGGGAATACCAGACTACCTGATCTGCCTCTTGAGAAATTTGTATGCAGGTCAGGAAGCAACAGTTAGAACTGGACATGGAACAACAGACTGGTTCCAAATAGGAAAAGGAGTACGTCAAGGCTGTATATTGTCACCCTGTTTATTTAACTTATATGCAGAGTACATCATGAGAAACGCTGGACTGGAAGAAACACAAGCTGGAATCAAGATTGCCGAGAGAAATATCAATAACCTCAGATATGCAGATGACACCACCCTTATGGCACAAAGTGAAGAGGAACTCAAAAGCCTCTTGATGAAAGTGAAAGTGGAGAGTGAAAAAGTTGGCTTAAAGCTCAACATTCAGAAAACGAAGATCATGGCATCTGGTCCCATCACTTCATGGGAAATAGATGGGGAAACAGTGGAAACAGTGTCAGACTTTATTTTTCTGGGCTCCAAAATCACTACAGATGGTGACTGCAGCCATGAAATTAAAAGACACTTACTCCTTGGAAGGAAAGTTATGACCAACCTAGATAGCATATTCAAAAGCAGAGACATGACTTTGCCAACAAAGGTCCGTCTAGTCAAGGCTATGGTTTTTCCTGTGGTCATGTATGGATGTGAGAGTTGGACTGTGAAGAAGGCTGAGCGCCGAAGAATTGATGCTTTTGCACTGTGGTGTTGGAGAAGACTCTTGAGAGTCCCTTGGACTGCAAGGAGATCCAACCAGTCCATTCTGAAGGAGATCAGCCCTGGGATTTCTTTGGAAGGAATGATGCTGAAGCTGAAAGTCCAGTACTTTGGCCACCTCATGCGAAGAGTTGACTCATTGGTAAAGACTCTGATGCTGGGAGGGATTGGGGGCAGGAGGAGAAGGGGACAACAGAGGATGAGATGGCTGGATGGCATCACTGACTTGTTGGACATGAGTCTGAGTGAACTCCAGGAGTTGGTGATGGGCAGGGAGGCCTGGTGTGCTGCAATTTGTGGGGTCGCAAAGAGTCTGACACGGCTGAGCAACTGATCTGATCTGATCTGATTTTTAGTCTTTTTATATTTGCTAATCTGAAAGAAAAAAAGCAATATTTTATAATTTTTAATTTATATAATTAAAATGAATTTAAGCATGTTTAATTTGTGTTGTTCTGCCCTTTGGATTGGGGCTTCCCTGTTGGCTCAGTGATGAAGAATCTGCCTGCCAATGCAGGAGACCCAGGTACAGTCCCTGGTTCATTCCCTTCTCCAGAGGAGAAGGGAATGGCTGTCCACTCTAGTATTCTAGCCTAGGGAATTGCATGGACAGAGGAGTCTGGTGCACTACAGTCCTTGGATTTGCAAAGAGTCACACATTACTGAGTGCACGTTCATCCTTTAGATTATTTTAAAATTTTTGTCTAGGTCCTTTGATGCAATTTTTGTTTTTAAATGAGAATCTTTGTTAAGTTTTGCAGTTGGCTTATACATGACCCCTGAGGCCATAGTGGAAAAAAAAATCATGCCTAGCAGCCATAATCTTTTGTTCTTTATGTCCCTCTTTTTTGGGCAATTGGAGGCACTGGTTCAGCAACTTAGAGACATAAGGATTCTTTCTTTTCTTCACTCTACCTGACTTTCCCAGATAGGTGAGAAAAAATTAACTATCTCTCAGATTGGCCATGGTCTGAAATACTAGTACAGTTCCTCTAGGTTATGGGATAAAATAACCCTGTGCTCCATAAGGTATCCAGGAATGACATGCAGGTTTTATGTTTTTTTTTTTTCAACTGAATTTCAGATGCTTTTTGGACATATTATCCATCTCTGGTTCTAGAACAAAGCTTGATTATTTCAATATTGATTTATATCTTTTGATGACAATATTTCATTTATATTGAAGAGTTCTTAGAGTTCTAAAAATGTATTTAACACAAATGGTGGCTTATTCTGTGTTTAAGATTATTTATTAAAGTAGTAACCATATTTATTTAGCCTTTACCTATTAAGCATATATAATGGATATTTTTGATGTGAGATTATTTTCTTTTTAAAGTAAATGTGTATTCTGCCATATATAGTTTTTAAATCTTCAGAATTCAACTGTAAAGTCATAAGATTAGTTTACTGGAAGTAACTGAAATGGGTACCAGACTATTGTAGAAGAGGTATTGAAAAGATGACTTGTAATTTAGCAAGTATATTGTATAAGAGTTTTGATAGAGAACTCTGAGAATAACTTTGGTCAATTTCATTCAAAATTATGAGACTTTGCACTCACTGATAAAATAGATATGACAAAATAATGGCTGATATTAGATGCCAATCACACACACAGTTGTCTCCAGCCATCATTCTGTTTCCAAAAGAACATGCTGTGCCTTCCTAACTCAGGGAATGGTTCTTTCTTTGCATTTCAGTTCACTTTAATACATGTGTCTTGCTTGTTTCTGTTTCTGATTTTGTTGTGGTCTCACATGCAGTTAATTCCATTATTTAAAAATAATATGGACTTCATTTCTTTGGCAAAGCCAAAGAAGAAATGTAGAGTTTGATGTACCTCCCCATATGTATTGTGTTCTGATTCTGGTATACAGGTCAATCTAATTCTATTATAAATTCCCTGAGATGCTGCATTTTAAAAATTTAAGTGAGTAGACACAGATTTTTCTGTGCTCATTTAGGTACCTCAATTTCAAATACTAGCAAGTACATAGTGTCATCCATCTACTTTTGTACTTATAAAAAATGCCCACAATACTTCTGCTGCTGCTGCTGCTAAGTTGCTTCAGTTGTGTCCGACTCTGTACGACCCCATAGACAGCAGCCCTCCAGGCTCCCCCATCCCTGGGATTGTCCAGGCAAGAGTACTGGAGTGGGTTGCCATTTCCTTCTTCAATGCAAGAAAATGAAAAGTGAAAGTGAAGTCGCTCAGTTGTGTCCGACCCCACAGATTGCAGCCCACCAGGCTCCTCTGTCCATGGGATTCTCCAGGCAAGAGTACTGGAGTGGGGTGCCATTGCCTTCTCTGCACAATACTTCTATAGAATGTTTTTTCTTAAAGCATAGATTTACCTCATCTATGTATTATATTTGTTTATGCTAGTTCTAATTTTGATGGATTCTTTTGTATATTTGAACACCTGTGGTGTTATTTCACCACAAATTTTTAACAAAGTATGACAGACAACAAAATTGAACAAGTCCATGTTCAGAGAAAATGATATTTTCTTGGGTACATTGTAAAACACATGTTGGTGGCCTGGGGAAATGTGCATCAGTTACCTTCAGAAAAATCACATGGGTCTTTTAGTATGAAAGAGGAGTTAGAATGTTTACGCATGTGTGTCCATATGACCTTTAATATGATCTTTAATATACTTGTAAGTACAAAGACTGCCTGATTTAATTATACTATAGTTTTCTAATACTAAAGTCTTTCTAGTGTTGAACCAAGTTGTCTTCCTGTGGGGCTCATAGACTAGTGATCAGCCATACAAAAATACAAAAACTTCCGTTTAGACATTATAAGTTTTCTTAGAAACAGATGTCAGAACAACTTCATTAAATTTCTTTCCCTTTATACTTTATTCTCTTTTCTACAAGAGATGATAATCTGCTTAGGAAAGGTGTATAGGATGTTGACTTGTTACAGTATTGGTAACGTTTGCTTAAGTTCAGATTTTTAGGTACAGAGCATTTGGTAAGATTCAAATTCCTTAAAATGACATATAGTGTGAGAAAAAAAAGAGTATTGTGAGTAGAAGGTGAAGAGGGAGTGGTTCTGTGGGGATGGTGACTCATCAGCATTCCCTCTTCCTCCAGTGTGAATTACAGTTCATCCACGTGCACAGCTACCAGTGCCTGCAAGCAGGTGGAGTCTGACAAGTTTGTGAGAGCAGTGGCCTCCCTGGTTTTCAGAAAGGGATGAAACTGAGGGCTTAGGACTTCATTCCCCATTTGGGACTGATGAGAAACACTGGACTGGAAGAAACAAACTGGAATCAAGAATGCCGGGAGAAATATCAATAACCTCAGATATGCAGATGACACCACCCTTATGGCAGAAAGTGAAGAGGAACTCAAAAGCCTCTTGATGAAAGTGAAAGTGGAGAGTGAAAAAGTTGGCTTAAAGCTCAACATTTAGAAAACGAAGATCATGGCATCTGGTCCCATCACTTCATGGGAAATAGATGGGGAAACAGTGGAAACAGTGTCAGACTTTATTTTTCTGGGCTCCAAAATCACTACAGATGGTGACTGCAGCCATGAAATTAAAAGACGCTTACTCCTTGGAAGGAAAGTTATGACCAACCTAGATAGCATATTCAAAAGCAGAGACATGACTTTGCCAACAAAGGTCCGTCTAGTCAAGGCTATGGTTTTTCCTGTGGTCATGTATGGATGTGAGAGTTGGACTGTGAAGAAGGCTGAGCGCTGAAGAATTGATGCTTTTGCACTGTGGTGTTGGAGAAGACTCTTGAGAGTCCCTTGGACTGCAAGGAGATCCAGCCAGTCCATTCTGAAGGAGATCAGCCCTGGGATTTCTTTGGAAGGAATGATGCTAAAGCTGAAACTCCAGTACTTTGGCCACCTCATGTGAAGAGTTGACTCATTGGAAAAGACTCTGATGCTGGGAGGGATTGGGGGCAGGAGGAGAAGGGGACAACAGAGGATGAGATGGCTGGATGGCATCACTGACTTGATGGACGTGTGTCTGAGTGAACTCTGGGAGTTGGTGATGGACAGGGAGGCCTGACATGCTGCAATTCATGGGATCGCAAAGAGTCGGACACGACTGAGCAATTGATCTGATCTGAAACTCTGGATTGGTAGTAGAGAGCTCTGTGGCAAGAATCAAGACTGTGGTTATTGGAACAATTTGGCCCATGGAGATCCACTGACCCCTGAGAGGAGGGGCAGCACTATCTTGCATAAAGTGTCATGGGAGGAAGACTTTGCTAGTCTCCTTGGACAATAAGGGTTTACAGAAGACAGGTAGCTTTAATCCATCCCTGTCCTGCGGCATGCAGACCACAGATTCACAGCTGAAGAGAGAATAGAGGAGCAGTGTCTTTCTCTTGCCACTGTAAGAGACTGATGGTTTACCAGCTGTCAGATTGCCAGTCTGCAGGAGCAGAGAGGTGAAAGAAAAGGAAAGAGGAAGGAAAGCAGATAATGAAGCTTTGTTACTTCTGTTGTCTTCAGTTCAGTTCAATCACTCAGTCATGTCCGACTCTTTGCGACCCCATGAATCGCAGCACACCAGGCCTCCCTGTCCATCACCAACTCCCGGAGTTCACCCAGACTCACGTCCATCGAGTCAGTGATGCCATCCAGCCATCTCATCCTCTGTTGTCCCCTTCTCCTCCTGCCCCCAATCCCTCTCAGCATCAGAGTCTTTTCCAATGAGTCAACTCTTCGCATGGGGTGGCCAAAGTACCGGAGTTTCAGCTTTAGCATCATTCCTTCCAAAAAACACCCAGGGCTGATCTCCTTCAGAATGGACTGGTTGGATCTCCTTGCAGTCCATGGGACTCTGAAGAGTCTTCTCCAGCCTGCAGTTAAGAACGCTGATTACACCCAATGCCTACAATGTAAAGTATTGTAGCATCTTGAGTTCAGGTGCCTAGAAACTTTTGTATACAAATGAAAAAGAGAACACCCAGGACAGAGGCCTCCTGTTGAAATAGCAATCATGGAGACAGTAAGAATTTTAACCAAAAATAATTGGACATATAAGATGAGGGATTTCTCTGGTGATCCAGTGGTTAGAACTCCATGCTTCCAATATAGGGGCCATGGTTAGATCCCTGGTTAGGGAACTAAAATTCACATGCTGCAGGGTGTGGCCCCCCAAAAAACAAAAACCTTAGATCCTTATGTATTTAGGGATGAAAGGGTACAATGTCTGGGATTTGTTATAAAATAGTCCAGTAGGGTTAGGAGGATAGTGCATATGGGTTTCCATGAAACAACACTGGCCATGTGCTGGGTGATAGTTGAAACTAGGTGGTGAGTACATGGGAAGTGGGAAGAGAAGTATGTAATTATACTGTTGTTTCAACTTACGTATAAATGTTCAATATTCCATAGTGTTTCATTGAGAAATTATCTTGAAGAATAGGGTGATCACTACTGAGAACCAGTTTAGTGGCCTGGAAGATAAAATAGAAGAAATAACTAAAGTTTCAGAATGGAAATGCAAAGACATTGAAACATTGAAGGAAAAGATTAGAGACTTGGGAGAATGTTGGATGATAGAAATTTGGAAGGAGAAGAATGAATACATGGAGGAATTATAATAACTAAAGAAATGACAAAGGAAATTTTCCCTAGTTTGAAGAATGATTTTTAGTTTGTTCATTAAAAGAACTTAATAGGTTCCAGGCAAGATTGATATAAAAAGACCTATTTAGATATATTTTAGTGATGTTTCTGATTCATAAAATAAAGAGAACATTCTTACAAGGCTCTAAACAGAAAGGAAAAAGTAACATACAAGGAAAAAAAAAAGTCAAACTTTCATTGAACTTCTTATCTTTAATACTGGAAGCTAAAAGCACAGTGTAATAACTTCTGCTGACTAGTGAAAGAAAAGGACTTCAACTCAAGAATCCTACATGTGGATGAGATATAATTTACCTGTCAAGGGGAAAGAAAGATATTAGTTGATAAGCAAAGACTCAGCGTATATAAGATCCACACAGTCCATCTGAAGAAAATTGAGCAAGAATTCCACTAGAATGATGAATGAATCACAACAGTGGCCTTAGGAGAATAGGAGATAAAGAGGGGAAGAAACATTAATGAAGCTAAATAAAGATCTGAAAGTAGAGGAGATATTGTCAAAGCAATCCTAATAAGAGTCTGCAGTGAAAAGTGCTAAACTGTCCCAGTGAAACAAAGAATCAGGGGTGAGAGAAGAGGCAAAAGAAAGAAGAGCCAGCAAAGATCTTTTCAGACATTGGGTTGGAGTTGGCTGCAGGAAGTACTGATACCCCAAATCTCATCTTATTGAGTAAGAAAAGTAAATTGGGAACTAAGCTGTGAGTGGGGAAAACCGTTCTAATCTTTCTTTCATGTAAGAGTAGAGAGACATGTATTCCTTAATGAGTCCTCAGAATAAGAAAGTAACCATCTTGGGAAGAATATTTCCAGAGTAACAGGAGGGAAAGGAGGTTATGTAATGATTCAATAAAACTAGGGAATATTAGAAAAAGGAAAAGAAAAAGAAAGAACTAATAAAGTAAATGAATAGTAAACATAAAATAAGATCAAGAAATAAAATCTATTGTTATACAAAATGTGAATAATCTACATTTTTCTGTTAAAACTCATATACTGTGAAAATAGAAAAAGTTCATTAAAGAAAGATGAACACATTAAAACCGTGATAAAGTTAGAAATAAAAGGATAGGTAAGCACATAGTAGAGAAATACAAAAAAATTTTTTAAAGTAAGTGACATCATTAATTACATTCAAATTTTATTTTTAAGGACAAAAGCATTGAACAACTGAGCAGCATAAATGGAACATTACATAATGATAAAAGACACAATTTATAGACTAGATGTTTTTCTCATATATTTGTGTGCTTTAGGAAATAGAGTACTCAGTGCCCCCTGTAGCAGGCCACTGCCAGAGTCTCCGCTGGAGACTCTTCAATGAGACTATGAGCCATGCCGTGTAGGGCCACCCAAGATAGACAGGTCATGGTGGAGAGTTCTAACAAGACGTAGTCCACTGCAGAAAGAAATGGCAAACTACTTCAGTATTCTTGCCCTTAGAACCCCATGAACAGTATGAAAAGGCAAAAAGACCTGACTCAAAGAACTGACTCCTTGGAAAAGACCCTAATGCTGGGAAAGATTAAATGCAGGAGGAAAAGGGGACAACAGAGGATGAGATGGTTGGATGGCATCACCCACTCGATAGACATTTTTTTTTTTTTTCGATAGACATTTTTGAGTAGGCTCTGGGAGTTGGTAATGGACAGGGAAGCCTGGGGTGCTGCAGTCCATGGGGTCATAAAGAGTCGGACACGACTGAACTGAGGAAATAGAGTAGCTAAGTTTATACAGTAAAAGTGATTTGAAATTGCAAAGTAAATTTAATAGTGTTGATAGTGTCACAAGATACTGAAAAAAGAAACATTAAGAATTTTTGGAGAGGGTGTGGAGGAAAGGGAACCCTCTTACACTGTTGGTGGGAATGCAAACTAGTACAGCCACTATGGAGAACAGTGTGGAGATTCCTTAAAAAACTGGAAATAGAACTGCCTTATGATCCAGCAATCCCACTGCTGGGCATACACACTGAGGAAACCAGAAGGGAAAGAGACACGTGTACCCCAATGTTCATCGCAGCACTGTTTATAATAGCCAGGACATGGAAGCAACCTAGATGTCCATCAGCAGATGAATGGATAAGAAAGCTGTGGTACATATACACAATGGAGTATTACTCAGCCATTCAAAAGAATACATTTGAATCAGTTCTAATGAGGTGGATGAAACTGGAGCCTATTATACAGAGTGAAGTAAGCCAGAAGGAAAAACACCAATACAGTATACTAACGCATATATATGGAATTTAGAAAGATGGTAACAATAACCCTGTGTACGAGACAGCAAAAGTGACGCTGATGTATGGAACAGTCTTATGGACTCTGTGGGAGAGGGAGAGGGTGGGAAGATTTGGGAGAATGGCATTGAAACATGTAAAATATCATGTATGAAACGAGATGCCAGTCCAGGTTCAATGCACGATACTGGATGCTTGGGGCTAGTGCACTGGGACGACCCAGAGGGATGGTATGGGGAAGGAGGAGGGAGGAGGGTTCAGGATGGGGAGCACATGTATACCTGTGGTGGATTCATTTTGATATTTGCAAAACTAATACAATTATGTAAAGTTTAAAAATAAAATAAAAAAAAGAATTTTTGAGATCTAGATTAATAATATGAAAGACTATGACTAAATAATAACCAATAAATAAATGATTATATAAAGTATAGAGATCATATAGATTACATACACATACATATATACATATATACTCGTACCCATGAGTGTACCTATATATCAAAAGCAAGAGTGAGAAATTTGCAGCCTTTGTCATATTAACCTTTTGTCATATGTCTGGAAATTTTGCAAAAAATAGAAATGTTCTTGATTACAAAGTAAATTAGGCTTCCCTGGTGGCTCAGATGGTAAAGAATCTGCATGCAATGCAAGAGACCCCTATAGCTCAGGAACCTTTCTCAGTGTAAAATATGCAGCAGAGACTAAGATTCCTGTCCTCCTTGTGCTTTCATTCTAGAGCGGAAGAAAAATACTGAAAAAAAAATACAAGTTTGTAAAATAAAAATGAGGCAAGAGAATATTATAGAGCTGAAATGAGATGTATTTCAGTTTAGGTGTTATAAAGCATAGAGGATCCCAGGATTCATGTTGAGACATTATCAAAAAAACCAAAAGCAAGTAGGAAAATAAATAAAACTGAAATTAATTTAAAGATTAAATATGCAAATAGAAAAAGAATATTGGGATGGAGAAGGATATTAAATAACACAGAACCAATTTTTACTCTGGAGCAGGATGAGCATGCATGATGGTGGAGTATAAAAATGTACATTTGGTGTTAAACATGTAAAGGGGCTTCCCTGGTGACTCAGATGATAAAGAATCTGCCTGCAATCCAGGAGACCCCAGTTCAGTCCCTGGGTCAGGAAGATCCTGTGGAAAAGGGAACACCTACCCACTCCAGTATTCTTGCCTGGATAATCCCATGGACAGAGGAGCCTGGCGGGCTACAGTCCATGGGGTTGCAAAGAGTTGGACACAACTGAGCAAAACACTTTCACTTTCATTTCCAGTATCTTTTCTCTTCCTTTCAAAGAGAGTATATGAGTGTGTGTGTATGTATGCTTGTAAGAAAGGGCAAGGATACAAGGATTTCTATAAGAATTTTTTTTTAATTAATTAATTTTTTAGTTGAAGGATAATTGTTTTACAGAATTTTGTTGTTTTCTATCAAACCTAAACATGAATCAGCCATAGGTATACATATGGCCCCTCCCTCTTGAACCTCCCTCCCATCACCCTCCCCATCCCAGTCTTCTAGGTTGATACAGAGCCCCTGTTTGAGTTCCCTGAGACATACAGCAAATTCCCATTGGCTATCTATTTTACATATGGTAATGTTAGTTTCCATGTTACTGTCTCCATATATCTTGCCCTCTCCCCATGTCTATAAGTCTGTTCTCTATGTCTTTTCTCCATTGCTGCCCTTGCAAATAAATTATTTGGTACCATCTTTCTAGATTCTGTATATATGTGTCAGTATATGATATTTATCTTTCTCTTTCTGACTTACTTCATTCTGTATAATAGGCTCTAGGTTCATCCACCTTGTTAGAACTGACTCAAATACATTCCTTTTTATGGCTGAGTAATATTCCATTGTGTATATGTACCACAGCTTCTTTATTCATTCATCTGTTGATGGACATCTAGGTTGCTTCCATGTTCTAGCTATTTAAATAGTGCTGCAATGAACATTGGGGTACTTGTGTCTTTTTCAATTTTGGTTTCCTCAGGTATATGCCTAGGAGTGGGATTGCTGGGTCATATGGTGTTTTATTCCTAATTTTTTAAGGAATCGCCATACCGTCTTCCATAGTGGCTGTATCAATTTACATTCCCACTGACAGTGCAAGAGGGTTCCTTTTTCTCCACACCCTCTCCAGCATTTATTGTTTGTAGACCTTTTGATGGTCATTCTGACTGGTGTGAGGTGATACCTCATTGTAGTTTTGATTTGCATTTCTCTAACAGTTATATTGAGCATCTTTTTATGTGTTTGTTAGCCATCTGTATGTCTTTGGAGAAATGCCTGTTTAGATCTTTTCCCCACTTTTTGACTGGGTTGTTTGTTTTTCTGATATTGAGTTGCATGAGATACTTGCATATTTTAGAAATTAATCCTTTGTCATTTGTTTCATTTGCTATTATTTTCTCCCATTCTGAGAGTTGTCTTTTTACCTTATTTGTAGTTTCCTTTGCTGTGCAAAAGTTTTTAAGTTTAATCAGGTCCCACTTGTTTACTTTTGTTTTAATTTCCATTATGTTAGGAGGTGGGTCTTAAAGGTGGATCATAAATCTTGTTTTGATTTATGACATTGAGTGTTCTGCCTGTGTTTTCCTCTTAAAAGTTTTATAGTTTCTGGCCTTACATTTGGGTCTTTAATCCATTTTGAGTTTATCTTTGTGTATAGTGTTAGGAATTGTTCTAATTTCATTCTTTTACATGTAGCTGTCCAGTTTTCCCAGCACCACTTATTGAAGAGGCTGTATTTGCCCCACTGTATATTCTTCCCTCCTTTGTCAAAAATAAGGTTCCCATAGGCACATGAGTTTATTTTTCAGTTTTATATCTTGTTCCATTGGTCTATAATTCTGATTTTGTGCAAGTACCATACTGTCTTGATGACTGTAGCTTTGTAGTATAATCTGAAGTCAGGAGGGTTGATTCCTCCAGTTCCATTCTTTTTCTCAAGACTGCTTTGGCTATTCAAGGTCTTTTGTGTTTCCATATGAATTGTGAATGTTTTTGTTCTAGTTCTGTGAAAAATGCCATTGGTAATTTGATAGGGGGCATATTGAATCTGTAGATTGCATTTGATAGTACAGTCATTTTCACAATATTGATCCTTCTTACCAGAAATTGTTTTTATATTCACTTATTAGGCCAAGACATGAGACTGCTTTCTTTTCAAAAAGAAAAGACTTAGGAAATAATGTTGTCTTAGGGAATAATGATGATAATGATGATGATAGTTGTCATAGTAACAGGGCACCAATGTCAATAAAGTGCTGACATTATGGATGCAGTATTATTAATTATATTTACTATTTCATATCAATAATGTCATGCAGATCCCTTTTTCCAAATGAGCAAACTGAGGCCCAGAGAGTTAACTTTCTAAGCCTTAGTTTCATCCATGAACTAGTGTTAAGTATAGTACTTAATATCGCCGTGGGGTGGTGTTAGAATATGTGAGGTTAGACTGCTTTGAAATTAATGACCAAATCTCCATGGCATAATACAACTCAGGTCTCCTTCCTGTGCATGCTACATGAGCCCTGTGAGTTGGCAGGTGCTCTGAACCTTGCAATCACAGAGCTACCTAAACTAAAGGAAGCTCCAGAGTCTTGACTTTCTCACTGGCTGGAGCAGAAGTGAGCATGGAGCTTCCACACATAAATGCTTCATTCATCCCATTATCCACAGCTGGTCACCTAACCCTGCCTAAGTGCAAATGGGCTGTGTATGTTAGAGAGAGGAGGAGGACCATCTGTTTATGCGCACTGATAATATATGCCACAGCATTTAATAAGAGGTCATTCTTTTCATAGTGGCTGTCACATAGGAAATGATTCAGCAAGAGAAGTAGACTATCATAAGTATAAATACTACCCACTTAGCGTCAGAATCACTTAACTTCATTGAACCAGAAGACATATACTTGAATATACATATTAGAAATCAGGGAGGTGGATCTACAGAGTTGTACATATATATATATATATTACAAAATGGAGATTATGAAGGGGGAAGAAATGCAATATTTTTTGCTCATTGATAATAGGTTAAATGATTTTCTCAAAAGTGTATTTTGCATAGGTATATGTAAGATAAGAAAATTTCTGGTAGAACTGAAAGAACCGCCAATACATATTTCTTTGCTTAATTCTCAAAAGCTCAGAATGGCGAGACAAATTAAAATTGAAGAAAAGTCTCAAGAGAAGATGTAGAGTCAAAAACTTTAATTTAGTAAAATAGGTATTTACAGCTACAGAAATAATTAACGAAATGCATATGCAACAGGAACAAATGTGAAAAAAAAAAAATAAACTACCCATACAAATCTTTCTGTAGAGATGGGGCAGTGTGATTAGAGATCTAAGAGAAAGTAAGGACAGGTAAAAGCAAGAGACTCACATCAGAGGTGATATAACTAAAATAAGATGGTGCAAAACTTGAAAGAAAAACAGCTAGGTTGGGATGGCAGAGTGAAAAAGAAACTTTGGAAGTTCAGTTCCTTCTGGAACTTTTGCAAACAAAAAAATATATTACTTTTTGTTATAAAACAGAGGTCCAGATTTAATGAGATAGCTCACTATTAATCAAAGGGTGAAGGCATACTGAATTTAAGAAAAGATATTTCAGGTCCAGGATGCCAGAAGACAAAGCTGCGGCAAGAGGATGGAGGGTAGTTGTGGTGCATGCTTTTGTCTTCACCACAAATCTCTACACAAATCAGAACAAACCTTTACCTGCCTTTTTCAACAGCATGTGGGAGAAAGATGAAATTCCTGGTGTAACAAAGCAAGGCCTATTAAACAAAGGCATGCTAGTGACGTTTAGTAATAGTTATTAAAAAAAAAATTAAAAATTGGAGTCACTGTATTGCAGGAAGAGATTACAGATTTTTTCTGGGGCTTCTTTTACTAAGACTGGGGGAAAGAAATGACAGACCGACAGAGAAGGTACAGTTCTTTACTGAATATAGAAAGAATCAGAAATCATACTGAAGGTGAAAATTGAGCAGAATTTTTACTATGCTATCTGGAGAAGAATAAATCTGAGATGGGGAAAAAACAGCAGCTCCCACCATTATTTTATGGTGATACGATAGAGCCCTTTATCATCATGTTGGTGGTCTAGGCTTTCGCCAACAAGGCCAGCTGCCATTTCATGTGTTTTGAGAATTAGTTTTTTTGTTCATCCTTCTGCCATTTGTCTCTCCTGCTTACTCTGTGTCGCTAGTTGTAAAGAATCTGCCTGCCAGTGCAGGAGATGTAAGAGACATGGGTTTGATCCCTGGGTCAGGAAGATCCCCTGGAGGAGGGCATGGCAACTCACTCCAGTGTTCTTCCCTGGAGAATCCCATGGACAGAGGAGCCTGGTGGGCTTCAGTCCATAGGGTTGCACAGAGTTGAACACGACTGATGTGACTTAGCATGCACGCACACTTACTCTGGAAATATCTTTGGTTATTTTTGAAGCTCAAAGGAAATCCTGCCCTATAGACACCCACCCAAACACTTGAAGGTATTTATAGTTCTAGGAACTGAGGTTTCCTGCCGTCTCATTGCTTGGATAGATCAATACCACAGCAAAGCATTAACTTTTAATGAACAGTTGCTGTGTTCCAGCCATGATCCCAATCATTTCATGTACATCTTCTGACTTAATGCTCATGCTACAGGATATCCTATATCCTACTGTTTGGGATCTTGGATATATTGTGGAATATAACAAAAAGAAAGAGAGCATGGCCCGATTGATACAGAATTTTGTAAGAGTGTAATGTTTTGTTTTGTTTTTTCAGTATTAAGGTAAAAATAACTTAAGGCAGTGACAGCTTAAATTCAAACTTCACTTACTGTTATTGAAATATGAGAGGAAAGTGGAATATTTTAAAACAAAAGCCAAGCCATGAAAAGGATATTATTAGGACAATTAATTGTGAAGAATTGGAAAATGTGGAAATGCAGAAAATCATTACCTAAAAAAAAATATAAAATATGCCTGTACTTATAAATAAGAGAATGAGCTTTGTAAATAGTTATTAAATCTATTTATAAGGCAACAATAATAATAAATAGCTACTATTTACTAATAGTAATAAATTAATAGGCAACCATAGTAATAAATTAATAGCTATTATTTACTGAGTAACTACTGTGTGCCTGATATTGCTCTAATATTTTTATATGTGTTATTTTACTAATCCTTGCAATATTCCTACTAGGCAGGTGCTTTTTAGAGACACTAAAATAAAGCAAAGGTTTCACGTATGCAGCCTCACACTCTGAGCGGTGAGTAAGAATAACAGAGAAGTTATAGGTTGAGAGGACAGACTCAGCCTAAATGAAGGATGTAGAGAGGAGGTGACACCATGACATTTAGTATCTGACTGTGCTACTTCAAAGGCTTTTAAAGGCTTTTAAAGTCAGCTATCCAAGTTCATGAAGAAAATGTGTAAATTACAGTTATGGAAAGATTTTTTTCAATTTTATAAAATGGAAAGGATGAGGAATAAAGAACTAATACTTTTAAGATACAGACTCTTTCCAGTAGCAAAAATGTATAAACCTCATGAATATGCAATGAATTCCATAAACAGTCCAGAAAGGTAAACACACTGTATAATAAAGGAGAATGAAATAGATTACAGCAAAACAATAAAGGCAGGTTTGTGTTGAATTAATTAGAAACTGCTGTGTATTCTTTGAAGGATTTGTATTGATCTGTGTTGGAGAGTCATTAATATGTATTATATGTAAATAAATTTAAGAACTTGTGAGGATCAAATGAATGATGGACATGAGAGAAATATGATATTAAAGCATTAAACAGATATAATTTTAATCCCTCTTCTTAGCAAAAACAGTTATTTGATCAGATACTGCAACAGATTTTTAAAAAAATAATGGCCTTAATTTACCTTTAAAGGGACTATGAGATACCCAGTAAGGTGTGTGTGTATAAGAGAGAGAGAGAAACTACATTTGAAAGGAAAGGCTCTGGATTCAGACTTCACTAACTAGTTTTGGAAACTTGGTAATTACCCTCTGGGAGCCTCAGTTTATCAGAAAGCTATGTTCTCCATTATCACTCACATCACTTTTACATGAGAGTCCTTTTTATTTTAAGGAATAAAACACAGTTGAAGAAATTCCATTCCTCTTTCATATCCCATCTCTTCCTCCCCAGAAATGACTGCTATTCTGAATTTGGAGTACATCCTTCCATTTATGATTTTAAACATTTACCACATATATGTATATTTGTAAATGATATGTAATATCATTAAGCTGAGATTAAAGATGCCTTAACATATCTTTATCAGTATTTAATTTCACTCTGCATTCGTTTTTCAAATTTTATCCAAGTTGATACATAAAGACTTATTATTGTTGTTGTTCAGTCACTAAGACTCTTTGCAATCAATCCCATGGACTGTAGCCTGCCAGGCTCCTCTGTCTTTGGAATTTCCCAGGCAAGTATACTGGAGTGGGTTGCCATTTCCTTCTGCAGGGTATCTTCCCAGACCAGGGATTGGACCTGCATCTCCTGCATTGGCAGGTGGATTCTTTACTACTGAGCCACCAGGGAAGCTCACATAAAGATCTAATTCACTCATTTTAACATTTGAATTTTATTTGCTCTACAGCCCATTTCAATGAGACTTATGGACTTGCTTTCTACTGGAATTGGTCTTTCCAACATCATCAATTACCCTTACTTTGAAATTCAGTGGACACTTTCTTCTGTAATCTTGAATTCCTCAGAGCTTGAATCTAGAGCTAAACACTCTCTCCGCCTTCCTGCTTTTCTTTTGGGTTATGTGAAGCAAGCTTGCCTGGTACCTCTTTGAAGAGCTTTCAGTTTCCTGTACTGCCCGTTCTCATCCAGATTCTAAATATTGAAGTTCCTCAGGGCTTTAACTCAGATTCTTTTCAATTTTAAAAAAAAATACATTTCTCTTTGAATGATTCATCCATCTCCATGTCTTTAGAAGTATCTCTATGCTGATGTCTCCCAAATCTGTATGCCTTCAGTACTGACCATTTCTAGAAACTTATATATTTAATCTCTTTTTTGTTTTCTCCTTTATATTATCTCTGTATGTCCTTGATATATTTTTTTTCTTTCCTTCAGAAACTTCTCCTCCCTTACTCTACCTCTAATGCACAGACATGTTTGAATTGGAACTATTTCAAAGTGCGTTGCAAATCTTCCCACTTGTTTTGGTCTGTATCACTACAATCCTAGTCCAGACTCTCCTGAATATTTGAAATAACCTCCTATCTGGTGTCCCTGAGTCTTTTCTTGCCCCTCTACTCCATTCCGCACATAAAAACAAAATGGTATTTTAAAATGCAAATTTGATTATGTGGCTCCACCTCTGAGATTCTTTTAAACACTTTTCATTATCTTTAGAATAACAATTAATAGCTTGATTAGGTCCTTCAAGGTCCCAAATGATAGGGCCCTCCTCAAATCTGTAACTTCAGCAAGAGTCCCCTCTCTTTCTTTCTCTTCATTTTCTCATTGTAAAGGAGCTTTCAGTTCAGTTCAGTTCAGCCGCTCAAGGTCTTGTATCACAATCAGTGTTTCCCATGTTAAACCCTTAGCATATCATTCATCCTATGGGCAACTTTATTCTTCACATGACTATCAGTTTTCTTTCAAGTCTCATCTTAGATGTTATCACCTCAGATGGCCTTCCACGTCCCAACAAATCTATAATAATCCCCATTCATTATTCTCTGCTGCAGAATTCTGTTTAATGTGTTTTATATCAACTAATGTTAAACGGATTCTGGCCAACATAAGAAAAAAAAAAAGTGTTTGGGGTAGTTTCCAAAATTGATATAAATACTGGAGATCTAACCTCAGTAGTTAGAGAGGAACCATAAGAGGCTAAGTGGTCAGACAATCTCAGTCCTGGTCATGTTACAACATCAGCCCAGTATAGTGCTAATGATATTCACTGCTGGGCATTCGTGCCACTCCTCTTGGACTTTGGAGGTTGTCTTAGACAGTATACCTTCTACTCCTAGAATGAATCTACCCTACTTCACGTCCTAGATTCAATTTCTGGGTTGTCATTCAACAGCCGATTTTTCAAACAGAAAGGGTGCTCAGTTGCTAGGTAAAAGAAAGAAGATAAATGAGTCCAGAAGTTCACTATTTCTACAAACAGATTTGTGATTGTCTGTTTATTGATTAGCCTGATTATTTTACATATTCCATGATTAGTGTGTTAGGTTCATAGAGAAAAAACAGTATTTGACTCATCACTCCTAGAATTGACTGAGAAATGAGAAGTGCATAATAAACATTTGTTCCATGTCACTCAACATAACACATTCTTGGTCATTTTAAAAGATGACACACAGCTAGTTAGAGTCTATATGTCACTAAAGGATCTTTGTTTTCAAGCTCACTGTTTTACCTTTAGGAAAACATGTGGCTGCATAGCTAATGTTTTAACTTCATAATTTTTTCTTTTATGGGTTTATGAATGGTGAAGGCAGGAAGATTCACTTTATAGAACTAAAATCTGACCCTAATCAACAGTCTTTAAGAAGAAACTAAAATAGGTTACTAGAATAAAAGCAAAACGTATCTTCAGTGATCTTTAGGTTTAAGTTTGAAGACATATTCTGTTCAAAAGGGCAGTGTTCAAGTGCCCTCTTTGATCATTGATTTAATGGTATTTGTTTTACTGAAAAGAAGGGAACAGAGGTAGACTACATTTTATTGCCTTGTCCATTAGACGTGTGTCTTTGGAGAACTTCCAAATAGAAGAGAGAAAGGCTATACTTTTATTTTCTCAAAAAGTATAATGATGAATTTCTCCTTTTGCCATACTGATGCTTATCTCATTAATATGAAAGAAATAATGGCAAAATAGGATAGCTTCAACAGTATTGCAATATTTTAAATTCTACAGGTGATTACTTTCTCTTTCTAGACTTTGCCTTAGTTTCCATGTGAGATAAAGAGCTTCTGAAATTATTATACTAGCTCAGCAGAAAACATGTCAAACTATAAATGTTCCTTTCATGAAAAATATGTTTACATGGCTTTTGGTTTCTAGCATAGTGAGGACCATAGCATAGTGAGAACTATAGTTCAGATGGCATTACATCTACTACTGTAGGAAAGAATCCCTTAGAAGAAATATAGTAGCCCTCATAGTCAACAAAAGATTCCAAAATGCAGTTCTTAGGTGCAATCTCAAAAATGACAGAAGGATTTATGTTCATTTCCAAGGCAAACCATTCACTATCACAGTAATCCAAGTCTATGCCCCAATCAGTAATGCTGAAGAAGCTGAACTTAAACAGTTCTGTGAAGACCTACAAGACCTTCTAGAACTAACACCCCAAAAAATGTCATTTTCATTATAGGGGACTGAAATGCAAAAGTAGGAAATCAAGAGATACCTGGAGTAACAGGCAAATTTGGCCTTGGAGTACAAAATGAAGCAGGGCAAAGGCTAACAATGTTTTGCCAAGAGGATGCAATGGTTACAGCAAACACCCACTTCCAACAACACAAGAAGATTCTACACATGGATATCACCAGATGGTCAATCCTGAAATCAAACTGATTATATTCTTTGCAGCCAAAGATGAAGACGCTCCATCAGATTAGATCAGATCAGATCAGTTGCTCAGTCGTGTCCGACTCCTTGTGACCCCATGAATTGCAGCACGCCAGGCCTCCTTGTCCATCACCAATTCCTGGAGTTCACTCAGACTCACGTCCATCAAGTCCATGATGCCATCCAGCCATCTCATCCTCTGTCGTCCCCTTCTCCTCCTGCCCCCAATCCCTCCCAGCATCAGAGTCCTTTCCAAGGAGTCAACTGTTCGCATGAGGTGGCCAAAGTACTGGAATTTCAGCTTTAGCATCAGTCCTTCCAAAGAACACCCAGGACTGATCTCCTTTAGAATGGACTGGTTGGATCTCCTTGCAGTCCAAGGAATTCTCAAGAGTCTTCTCCAACACCACAGTTCAAAATCATCAATTCTAAAAAAAAAATAAAAAGCATCAATTCTTCAGCGCTCAGCTTTATTCACAGTCCAACACTCACACCCATACATGACTACTGGAAAAACCATAGCCTTGACTAGGCGGACCTTTGTTGGCAAAGTAATATCTCTGCTTTTGAATATGCTATCTAGGTTGGTCATAACTTTCCTTCCAAGGAGTGTCTTTTAATTTCATGTCTGCAATCACCATCTGCAATGATTTTGGAGCCCAAAAAAATAAAGTTTGACACTGTTTCCCCATATATTTCCCATGAAGTGATGACACCAGACATGATCTTCGTTTTCTGAATGTTGAGCTTTAAGCCAACTTTTTCACTCTCCTCTTTCACTTTCATCAAGAGGCTTTTGAGTTCCTCTTCACTTTCTGCCATAAGGGTCGTGTCATCTATACAGTCAGCAAAAACAAGACTAGGTGCTGACTGTGGCTCAGATCATGAACTCCTCATTGCCTTACTCCTAAATTCAGACTTAAATTGAAGAAAGTAGGGAAAACCACTAGACCACTCAGGATGACCTAAATCAAATCTCTTATGATTTTACAGTGGAAGTGACAAATAGATTCAAGGGATTACATCTGATAGACAGTGCCTGAAAAACTGTGAATGGAGGTTTGTGACATTGTACAGGAGGCAGTGATAAAGACCATCCCCAAGAGAAAGAAGTGGAAAAAGGCAAAATGGTTGTCTGAGGAGGCCTTATCAATTGCTGAGAAAAGGGAATCTAAAGGCAAAGAGGAAAAGGAAAGATATATACCCATTTGAATGCAGAGTTCCAAAGAAGAGCAAAGAGAGATAAGAAAGCCTTCCTCAGTGATCAATGCAAAGAAACAGAGAAAAAAAAAAAAATAGAATTGGGGGGGGGGGCGGACTAGAGATCTCTTCAAGAAGATTAGAGATACCAAGGAAACACTTTATGCAAAGATGGGCACAATATAGGGCAAATGGTATGGGCCTAACAGAAGTGGAAGATATTAAGAAGAGGTGGCAAGAAATACACAGAGGAACTATACAAAAAATATCTTCATTACACAGATAACCATGATGGTGTGATCACTCACCTAGAGCCTGACATCCTGGAATGCAAAGTCAAGTGGGCCTTAGGAAGCACCACTACTAACAAAGCTAGTGGAGGTGATGGAATTCCAGTTGAGCTATTTCAAATCCTCAAAGATGATGCTGTAAAAGTGCTACACTCAATATGCCAGAAAATTTGGAAAACTCAGCAATGGCCACAGGACTGGAAAAGGTCAGTTGTCCTTCCAATCCCAAAGAAAGGCAATGCCAAAGAATGTTCAAACTACTGCACAATTGCATTCAACTCAGTTCAGTTCAGTTAAGTTGCACAGTCGTGACTGAGTCTTTGCAACCCCATAAACTGCAGCACGCCAGGGCTCCCTGTCCATTACCAACTCCTGGAGTCCACCCATGTCTGTTGAGTTGGTGATGCCATCCAACCATCTCATCCTGTGTTGTCCCTTTCTCCTGCCCTCAGTCTTTCCCAGCATCAGGGTCTTTTCCAATGAGTCAGCTCTTCCCATCAGGTGGCAAAAGTATTGGAGTTTCAGCTTCAATATCAGTCCTTCCGATGAACAGCCAGGTCTGATCTCCTTTAGGACGGACTGGTTGGATCTCCTTGCAGTCCAAGGGACTCTCAAGAGTCTTCTACAACACCACAGTTCAAAAGCATCAGTTCTTACAGCATTCAGCTTTCTTTATAATTCAACTCTCACATCCATACATGACCACTGGGAAAACCATAGCCTTGACTACTTTCTTGGCAAAGTAATGTTTCTGCTTTTTACTATGCTGCCTAGGTTGGTCGTAACTTTGCTTCCAAGGAGTAAGCATCTTTTAATTTCATGGCTGCAATCACCATCTGCAGTGATTTTGAAGCCCAGGAAAATAAAGTCAGCTACTTTTTCCACTGTTTCCCCATCTATCTGCCATGAAGTGATGGGACCGGATGCCATAATCTTAGTTTTCTGAATTCTGAACCATAAGCCAACTTTTTCACTCTCCACTTTCACTTTCATCAAGAGGCTCTTTAGTTCTTCACTTTCTGCCATAAGGGTGGTGTTATCTGCATATTGCCAACATCCGCTGGATCATCGAAAAAGTAAGAGAGTTCCAGAAAAATATCTATTTCTGCTTTATTGACTATGCCAAAGCCTTTGACTGTGTGGGTCACAATAAACTGTGGAAAATTCTGAAAGAGATGGGAATACCAGACCACCTGACCTGCCTCTTGAGAAACCTGTATGCAGGGCAGGAAGCAACAGTTAGAACTGGACATGGAACAACAGACTGGTTCCAAATAGGAAAAGGAGTACGTCAAGGCTGTATATGGTCACCCTGCTTATTTAACTTATATGCAGAGTACATCATGAGAAATCCTGGGCTTGAGGAAGCACAATCTGGAATCAAGATTGCCAGGAGAAGTATCAATAACCTCAGATACGCAGATGATAGCACCCTTATGGCAGAAAGCTAAGAATTAAAAAATCTCTTGGTAAAAGTGGAAGAGAAGGGTGAAAAGCTGGCTTAAAACTCAACATTCAATAAAACTCGAATAGCCAAAGCGATCTTGAGAAAGAAAAATGGAACTGGAGGAATCAACCTACCTGACTTCAGGCTCTACTACAAAGCCACAGTTATCAAGACAGTATGGTACTGGCACAAAGACAGAAATATAGATCAATGGAACAAAATAGAAAGCCCAGAGATAAATCCACGCACATATGGACACCTTATCTTTGACAAAGGAGGCAAGAATATACAGTGGATTAAAGACAATCTCTTTAACAAGTGGTGCTGGGAAATCTGGTCAACCACTTGTAAAAGAATGAAACTAGAACACTTTCTAACACCATATACAAAAATAAACTCAAAATGGATTAAAGATCTCAATATAAGACCAGAAACTATAAAACTCCTAGAGGAGAACATAGGCAAAACACTCTCTGACATACATCACAGCAGGATCCTCTATGACCCACCTCCCAGAATATTGGAAATAAAAGCAAAAATAAACAAATGGGACCTAATTAAACTTAAAAGCTTCTGCACATCAAAGGAAACTATTAGCAAGGTGAAAAGACAGCCTTCAGAATGGGAGAAAATAATAGCAAATGAAGTAACCGACAAACAACTAATCTCAAAAATATACAAGCAACTCCTACAGCTCAACTCCAGAAAAATAAATGACCCAATCAAAAAATGGGCCAAAGATCTAAATAGACATTTCTCCAAAGAAGACATACAGATGGCTAACAAACACTTGAAAAGATGTTCAACATCACTCTTTATCAGAGAAATGCAAATCAAAACCACTATGAGGTACCATTTCACGCCAATCAGAATGGCTGCGATCCAAAAGTCTACAAATAATAAATGCTGGAGAGGGTGTGGAGAAAAGGGAACCCTCTTGCACTGTTGGTGGGAATGCAAATTAGTACAGCCACTATGGAGAACAGTGTGGAGATTCCTTAAAAAACTGGAAATAGAACTGCCTTATGATCCAGCAATCCCACTGCTGGGCATACACACTGAGGAAACCAGAAGGGAAAGAGACACGTGTACCCCAATGTTCATTGCAGCACTGTTTATAATAGCTAGGACATGGAAGCAACCTAGATGTCCATCAGCAGATGAATGGATAAGAAAGCTGTGGTACATATACACAATGGAGTATTACTCAGCCATTAAAAAGAATACATTTGAATCAGTTCTAATGAGGTGGATGAAACTGGAGACTATTATACAGAGTGAAGTAAGCCAGAAGGAAAAACATAAATACAGTATACTAACGCATGTATATGGAATTTAGAAAGATGGTAACGATAACCCTGTGTACGAGACAGCAAAAGAGACAGTGATGTATAGAACAGTCTTATGGACTCTGTGGGAGAGGGTGGGAAGATTTGGGAGAATGTCATTGAAACATGTGAAATGTCATGTATGAAACGAGATGCCAGTCCAGGTTCAGTGCACGATGCTGGATGCTTGGGGCTGGTGTGCTGGGAAGGCCCAGGGGGATGGTATGGGGAGGTTGGGAGGGAGGAGGGTTCAGGATGGGGAGCATGTGATTTTTTTTTTTTAAATAAAATTAAAAAAAAAAAAACAAAAAACTCAACATTCAGAAAGCATAGATCATGGCATCCTGTCCCATCACTTCATGGCAAATAGATGGGGAAAGAATGGAAACAATGAGAGCCTTTATATTTTTGGGCTCCAGAATCACTGCAGATGGTGACTGAAGCCATGAAATTAAAAGACTCTTGCTTCTTGGAAGAAAAGGTATGACCAACCTAGACTGCATATTGAAAAGCAGAGACATTACTTTGCCGACAAAGATCTGTCTAGTCAAAACTATGGTTTTTCCAGTATTATGTATGGATAGAGAGTCAGATTATAAAGAAAGCTGAGCACTGAAAAATTGATGCTTCTGAACTGTGGTGTTGGAGAGGACTCTTGAGAGAGGCCTTGGTGTTGAGAGTCTCTTGGACTGCAAGGAGATCCATCCAGACCATCCTAAAGGAAATCAATCCTGAATATTCATTAGAAGGAGTGATGCTGAAGCTGAAACTCCAATTCTTTGGCCACCTGATGGGAAGAACTGACTCATTTAAAAGACCTTGATGCTGGGAAAGATTGAAGGCAAGAGGAGAAGGAGATTACAGAGGATGAGATGGTTGGATGGCATCACCAAGTTGATGAACATGAATTTGAGCAAGCTCTGGCAGTTTGGTGATGGACAGGGAAGCCTGGTGTGGTGCAGTCCATGGGTCGGAACCCGTCGGACACAACTGAGTGGCTGAACTGAAGTGATATTGAGAATCAAGTAAATTACAAACATGCAGAAATTTAAAAAAATGTAATTTTAAATGAAGTGGTGTTTTGTTTAGGAAGGTAATGGCTGAATCACATGTTAGATACATACTTAACTTTTCAAAAAAGTGTCAACTGTTTTCCAAAGTGGTGGTAACTTTTTACTTCATCACCAGCTTTAGGTGAGTATTCCAACTCTTCTATACCCTTGTCAACACTTGGTATGGCCAAGGCTTTTAAACTTCAGCCAATCAAATATGTATATAGAGGCTGCTCACTGTGCTCCCAGTTTGTATTTCCTGAATGACTAATAATGTTCAGAAATTTTGTTTTGTGCTTGTCTGCCTTCCATATATCTTTTTTAGTGAAGTGTGTTCAAAACTTTTACTGATTTTTTTCATTGGTGATTTTGTTTTCATATTACTGAATTTTGTAAGCTCTTCCTTACATGTTCTAAATACAGTCATTTCCTCTGTTTGTGGCTTGCAAAGTCTGTGGTATATGAAGTCATATATCCATTGAATAAATTGTGCATGTACATTCATTGATGCTTTCTTTATAGTAATTCATAAGTGGAAACAGCCCAAATTTCCATCAAGAGGTGACTGAGTAAACAAACGAATGTATCCATTCACAGGAATACTACTCAGCAATTAAAAAGGAATACTCTTAACATGTGGGAGCATGAATGAGTGTCAAAATAACCAGGCTGAAACAAGACAGACAAAAATGTACTTACTGTATGATTTTATTTACATAATATTTTAGAAAATACAACCTAATCTATTATGAAAGAAACAAAATTATACTTTGCCTGGGAAGTGGGGTAGGTGGTATGAATTAAAAGGTCCATATTTTGGGGGATAATGAATTGATTCATTATCTTAAAATAGATATAGAAATGCTAAAATTAAGTGTTAGGTGTTAAATGTGTGCAGTTTATCTTTTTATTGTTAGTTATACCTCAGTGATTGTCCTTACAAAAATATACTAGGGGAATTCTTTTTTAAAAGAAATCCAAAGTGAACAATTGTTTCCTAATGCAAATCACCCCTCTACTGCCATCCTGCAAATACAGTATGTGGAGTTGGATTGGGTACAGTTGTCATACGTTAGATGTTTACCTCAGCACCTGGCTTCTCATTGCCCTTGTGGCTTTCCTGAAAGATGTATAGTGCTGTGTCTTTATTTTGCCAGTGGTGCTACACCAGGACACCCTATCTATATCTTACAAAGGCTTTGTCAATCCACATGAATCCCTTGGTTTTACAGTTGTCAACACAAACATACTGCATCCATTTTTCATTTCTTCAAGAAACGTCACCTGGTCAGCTGACAAGGGAGACTTCTCCATTAATTCTGTGGAAGCTTCTTTAGAGAGTTTCAGTTTCCCTTACTACACAGGGAACTGTTACTACTACTGCTACTAAGACTACACAGTACAGCCCAAACCTGTGTAACAGCAGGATTTTTTGCTCTTTTTTCCCATATTTTCATATTAAATTCTATAGCCAAAGCAGACCTTTTTGGCTTTGTTTTAATTTGATCAGGCAGTTGTTTAGATTCAGTTCAGTCGCTCAGTCACGTCCAACTCTTTGCGACCCCATGAACCGCAACACACCAGGCCTCCCTGTCCATCACCAACTCCCAGAGTCCACCCAAACTCATGTCCATTGAGTTGGTGATGCCATCTAACCATCTCATCCTCTGTTGTCCCCTTCTCCTCCTGCCTTCAATCTTTCCCAACATCAGGATCTTTTCAAATGAGTCAGCTGTTCACATCAGGTGGCCAAAATATTGGAGTTTCAGCTTGAACATGTTTAAATTACTGTACCAAATATTTAACTGATGGCTTCATCTTGATTGTAACCCACTTTAGTCTGACACTAGACCAGACTTGTATTCTGGTTAACTAGTAATAGATATTTTCTGCCTTCTCTATTCCTCATTATTTGAATTAAATATTCACAGCTGAAAGCAATTTATTTTAATAGTGATGGATTCCTGCCAAGGGACATATCCGGGATATCCTAGGGGAAAGCAGTATAGGAAGTCAACACTTAAGTGTGATTTGAGAGTGCCAAAGGGCCCTGATGTAAAAATATTGGAAATATTTCCCCTGGCTTGTACTGCCACAGGTGCTGAATTTCCCATGACAGGCATTTTCCTTAGAGATCTTACCAAGAATCTATGTGTATTTTTACTTGGCTATAGCATGGTGCTTTCTGGAAAATGAAGCATACAGGTGTCATTTTAGCACAAGGACATTTATAAGATTAATTAAAATTTGTGTCGATTTTATACTGAAAAATGATAACCCCCCTATTGCCTCAACTTTTAGCAAAAAGATGCATATTAAAGAAGCTTGACACCTAATTAGCATGTTTGCAAAGCTGTTAATTGTTTTTCATTTGTTTTGGGAAGGAAAATCACTTAGTACTTTATGATAGTTAGGGATAATCATAGTTAAGGATAGTGTTTGTACATGGTATGCAGTCAAGCATGTTAATTTGAACTCTTTCTCAAAATGGAAAGGAAATATCCAAAATCATAAAAGAATGAACCACATGATGTAACAGTTTTGCACTATGCATGTTTGTATGCACACGTATATATATGAACATCACATATATGATTAAAAGGCAAATAAACAGGAATCTTATATTTGTAGACTCAGTATTTTTACTTTGGAATGAATAATAATTTCAGAAATATACTTGAAAAAAGGAATTTTCATTTTTACAATTCCTTAAAAGGAATTTTAAGATAAGGAATATACCTACATTTATTTCAGGAGAGATTCTGATTTTGTTGCTGGGCCACCAATGAATTTTGTTTCTCCTTCCTGGAAATCAGATCAGATCAGATCAGATCAGTCACTCAGTCGTGTCCGACTCTTTGCAACCCCATGAATCGCAGCACGCCAGGCCTCCCTGTCCATCACTAACTCCCGGAGTTCACCCAGACTCACATCCATCGAGTCAGTGATGCCATCCAGCCATCTCATCCTCTGTCGTCCCCTTCTCCTCTTGCCCCCAATCCCTCCCAGCATCAGAGTCTTTTCCAATGAGTCAACTCTTCGCATGAGGTGGCCATAGTACTGGAGTTTCAGCTTTAACATCATTACTTCCAAAGAAATCCCAGGGCTGATCTCCTTCAGAATGGACTGGTTGGATCTCCTTGCAGTCCAAGGGACTCTCAAGAGTCTTCTGCAACACCACAGTTCAAAAGCATCAATTCTTTGGTGCTCAGCCTTCTTCACAATCCAACTCTCACATCCATACATGACCACTGGAAAAACCATAGCCTTGACTAGATGGACCTTTGTTGGCAAAGTAATGTCTCTGCTTTTGAATATGCTATCTAGGTTGGTCATAACTTTCCTTCCAAGGAGTAAGTGTCTTTTAATTTCATGGCTGCAGTCACCATCTGCAGTGATTTTGGAGCCCAGAAAAATAAAGTCTGACACTGTTTCCACTGTTTCCCCATCTATTTCCCATGAAGTGATGGGACCACATGCCATGATCTTAGTTTTCTAAATGTTGAGCTTTAAGCCAACTTTTTCACTCTCCTCTTTCACTTTCATCAAGAGGCTCTTTAGTTCTTCTTCACTTTCTGCCATAAGGATGGTGTCATCTGCGTATCTGAGGTTATTGATATTTCTCCTGGCAATCTTGATTCCAGCTTGTGTTTCTTCCAGTCCAGCGTTTCTCATGATGTACTCTGCATAGAAATTAAATAAATAGGCTGACAATATACAGCCTTGACGTACTCCTTTTCCTATCAAGTAAAGTCTGGGTACTGAGGGAAGAAACCCATTATGTGCATTATTAATGGCTGCTTGCTTTGCTGGGTTTATTCACTTATGATATAAGAAAAATTGAGTCTGAACATGATGGCTATCCTAAGGTCCAGGGTGCCATTAGCCTCCTCTAGCTTTAGGGGTCATGTAAAGATGCTTTTGGGAATAGACTCTTGGTCTTTTTAACAAGTTACTGTTTCATATATTCATTAATAATACAATATACTACTGGCATTTTTGAACAACAAAATCTCTCTCTTTTTCTCTCATACATCTCTCCTTCCTGGCTAAAGGATCAGTGGCTATGTAGGAGATTATCAGTTTTCCATATTGTTTCCTATTGGCTATAGGGAGTGCTCTCAAGTTTTTCTCTCTGAGTACCACTCATGAGGCTGAAATTTGAAGAAAGATGAAAGATTATTTCATGCTTAGATCTGTACAGTTTTTAAACTGAAATTTGGAGAGAAGAAGTGGTGGGAGTTTTCAGAGATATATTTACAGACATTTAAAATCTTTGTTGATCAATAAATTACTAATAACACATGGGAATTACAACGAATAGAATATTGTCACTTCTCACTAGAATCATGAGTTGTAAAGGAGGCATTTTATCATTTCATAATTAGAAAAAGGGTTGTCATTTCTCAAGTATAAGGGATATTTTTTAATACTGAGATAAAGGTAAAAGATCAGATATACAAGACAGTGATAGCTGTGTTAATAAGTTATATGGTCTCCTTAAAATTAACATTAACTTTAGTTATATGTTGTAGTAAAACTAGAGGAAAAAAGTTGTTATATTTTATGATTTGTTCTCTTGGTACCTCAGGATGAGATACTATTTGTTAACTAATTGCTAGGTAGTTCCCAAGTTATCCTTTATTAATGAAGCCAAGTTATTTTGCTACAACTGATTTTTATTGAAAAAAAATAAAAAAGGCCTAATGGTCATAGCCTCTATGGGTTAAAATGGACAGAGTCTAATTTAGATCCATTCAGCAGTCCTAGTGAGATGGCTGTGGTGAGTAAGGTGGTAGTCATAATTTATCTGTATTCTGAAAATATTCTGACCAATTTGTTTTCCAAGCCATGAATGAGTGATTTCTAAATGGCTCAGCATTCAGGATGAGTGTTGGCAAGTCAAATCCCACAACACAGGAGGAATAACCTGATGGCAGAAATCTGAAGCCAAAGTCCAGAATGAGACTGTCAATAAGAAATTGCATATTTCATAGCATTTCTATTTAAATCTTTTTCCTTCCCTCTCTCCCTTCCTTCTTTTCTCTTTTCTTCCTTCCCTCTTTTCTTCTTCCTTCCTTCCCTCCTTTCCTCTTTCTTTCTTTCCATTTCCATTTTAAAGAAACCTACAATTCCAGAGCAAGTAAAACAAGAGAATTAGCTCTAGAGAGACTATGAAAAAGAACTTGCATTTTATTTTTCACTTAGTTTTACTTTATTTTCTTATACATTAAATCTCATGGCCATCTACAAACAAAATTGTACAATAGATGGTTTGTGTTTCTGTTGTTTTTAGCACCTCTCTCTCCATTTCTGTACTCCCCACGTTTACACCAGGTACCCAGAGACAGTTTTCTGCATCTTATTTCAGTACTACAAATAAAGCTTTTGTCTATGGAATGTGGAGCTTCCCTGGTGGCTCAGTGGTAAAGAATCTACCTGCCAAAACAGGAGATATGGGTTTGATCCATGGATAAGGAAGATCCCCTAGAGAAGAAAATGGCAACCCACTCCGTATTCTTGCCTGGGAAATCCCATGGACAGAGAAGCCTGGTGGGCTACAGTCCATGGGCCTGCAAGAGTAAGACATGACTTAGCTACTGAACAACAGCTATGGAATACGAATCCCTTTCCATCCAACAGATCTGACAGCGTACCCGTTAATGTGGTGAAAAGCTTTAAAAATACAATAACTTGCCCAACTGCAAGAAATATTTTGCAATGTAATTAGGTGTTAGTGCAATATAATTATAAAGGCATTGTTGCCTCCATTATGTAAACAAACTAATTTTAGAAAGGTCAAGTAACATCATCATACCAATCAGTTAGTAAGTGGTAAGAACTAAAATGGAGGTCTTCTGACTCCCTTCAGTGTTCTTTCCATGGCACTACTCTGGAAAGACATTTATTAGTTAAATCTCATGTGGTATTTATGTGTGATAAAATCTTCCTTTAGCTTTTATCCCAGAATACATTGTATTCCGGACAATTTTTAAACCCATCTGAAATCAAATAGTAGAGTTTCAGTCAGTGGCAAGAGTGTTTTGGCAACAGAAATATTTTTTAGGAAAAATCTACTGACTTCACCTGTAAATGATAAGATTTGCAAAGCAGACCCTTGCAGATATGATCATTTACTTATCCTACTTTTTGATAAAACTTTGTATAATCCTTTTTATCATTCAAATGTTGGCAATAGACATAAATAGGAAATTCTTCATATATAACACAATTATTTGGGACATAGGTTTTGATATGAGACAGAATTGGGGTGAAGTTCTGACTGTGCATCTTATTACTTTTGTGACCAAGGTTTGACTAATTCAGTCTCATTTGCTGCACTGGAACATGGAAATGATCGTCAGATCCTCAGCTTGTATGCCTCATATGGCTGTATTGATTGCTAGCCCTTCAATTATTTAAGAGTCATGATTCTTAAAAAGTTACACCACTTTTCAGATGACCTCTTTATTTCAATATAACACTTTTCTATCCCACACCTTAATAAAGAAATATAATAACATTTGACCCTTTTATTTTAGGCAAAAACATTTTAAAAATCATCAGCTTTTGGTTAGAGAATAGAGTACAAAATAATTTCTAATTGCTGTATTAGCATGATTGCTTTGTGTAATTAGAACTAGCAAGAGGTATGGAGAGGTGGATGCTTCTCTGATACCTCCCTCTCTCTATTGTGAGCCAAACACAAGTTTGACTTATTTCTAAATGCTCTCAGATTTTATTTTTATAGGTTATTGTTGTTGTTTTTCTGTGCTGTAATTATTTTTCATTGCAGTTTCAATGCAGAGTCACCCTGTACCTCCCCCAAAGCTTCCTTGTCTCAGAGTCAATCATTTTCCTCTTCATTTATTCATTCCTTCCCCAGTATGATTTCTTTGTACCCTTTCCACTTACCTCCACTTGCTATTTAGTCATACTTTCCTCCTTGTTCAATACAATAAACTGTTGTGATATTTCATGTTATTTAAATTGCTTATATTTTTCTATCTTTGAAAATTGTTTGAGAGTCTTGGGTTGAGATGAAATGCATCATAATTGTTCCCATTAAAATTAATGGAAATATATATATATAAAAATATTTAATAGCTTTTTAACTAATGGCAAGGGTTTTTTATGAGCAAATTAAAAGCATTTTATGAGAGATACCAGTCAATAAATAATTAATGCCCGTAGTCCACTAAGTGCTCCCCTGCCCACAACCACTCTGGCTATCTGAGTCCCCCTCAAGAGTGCCCTCTCCAGGTTCTCCTCAACACAGAACTGGACTCAGAATCCTCCTCCATCATGGTTAGCCTGCATTCTAAATGGTCCGTGCTTTTGTTATACCTGTTGTTTAATATTATGAATACTCTTCCTCATGATGATAAAAATAGAACCTATCCCAAAAGGTTGTTTCAGGATCGTTGTTGTTGTTGTTTCAGGTTGTTTAGGGTTAGGAATGAAATTCTATAATACATGCAAGGAATACTTAAAAAATCAATATATTTGTATAAGCAAACCCTTAAATATACCAGTTTTACAATATGTTGTAGTAAACACAGTCTTCTACATTTGATATCTTCAGTTATGATTCATTAATGTGGAATATTATGTTTGCCTTTGAATTGTCTATGTATTGCATAAAATTGAAAATAAATAACAACACAGTTAAAATTATAATATTTGCAATTGATTTTTTTAAAGAACTTAAAGTAAATGTGTTTAAATATGTGTATATAATCATTTAATATTATAATCAGTGCAGAATTATAATTTTATTGATAGAAGTTTCATGGAATCAGTATATGACTCAAACTTATATATATATTGATTATCTTGGATGGTTTAATTTATATATGGTATTTACATGATTTGTGCCAACAAATGTAAAAAATGCAAATATTTTTGTTGCTAGTACCATGAGAGATCCACAGCAACATTTAAATAATTTGACAAATCTTGAACTATTAGGAGAAAAACAACCAATTTTGCCTCTTTATGCTCACCTACATCCTTAACTTTAGTTACTTACTTTATCTACTCATAGTGAAGATTCACTGAACAAGGGTACCTGTCACCTCTATAGACTACATGGGTGCCCAGCATGTTTTTGGACAGCTCATGTATGCAGCCTCTAAATGCAAGCTATCTAGATCTGGGATGACCCTGGGCTGAGAGACCCAGAAGTTACTCAGACTCTTTGTATCTCAGTTTTCTCATCTGTGAAAAAAAAAAAAGGCTAAAAATTGCATACACCTCATAGTGTTGTAGTGAAGACTTAGTTCATACATTTAAAACTTTAGGATAGCACCTGGAATACAGCAAATGTTCTATTAAAGTAAGCTATTTTTGAAAATAACTATTGCCATTTTATAGCCCATTGAGAAGAAATAAGTGGCATCTGTTTGGGCATTGAAGTGTGTACCTGACCACATGTATTTTTAATACTGATAGTTTGATTTCCTTAAACATGGATAAGATGTGAATAAAAAAGGTCCAGGATATTTTTAATTGTTTGATGTTAACTAGTATTCTTTTACTGTTGAATTTAAAATAAAAAAAAAATAACCTCCTAGCTGGGATTTTTGTATTCTGGGCTTTTTGAAATGGAAATGATTGAGATAGGATGGGGGTTATTGATGATAGAATATGTGTCATAAATTCCATATTGATCTTCTTAAATTCATTAATTAAATTTCACTGGAAATGAAGAAGAAGCTCAAGGCTGTGAAATATGTGAAAGATTCCTGGGCAAAGTAGTCTCTTCTGATGGCAATAACATGTACAATTAGATGTGGCTTCTTGAAGAACTGGAAACTGAATTAGAGACATTTCTAAAAAGAGCTAAAATTTTTGAGTATGAGGAATTACAGGCCCAGATGAATGAGAAAAGTGTGCAAGATAGAGAATAACTGTAAGATATAATGAAGAGTGTGATACAAGAGAATGCAGGAAAGGAAGATATGACAAGTGGTATAAAAGATGTGAGAAAAAAATGAGAAATGTTTTAGGAAGTGAAAATTATGAAGTTTATAAGAACTAGAACAAGAAGAAACGATTAAGAAGTAAATGATGGAAGAGAGATTTTAGAACCTATGGGAAAGGAAATATTATAGCAAAAGACCCAGAAAAAACACAGCAGTGAACCTAAGGTGTAAATGAATATTTTCAGAAAGACATGATAGAAATATAAGGAAGAAAACAAAGGGAAAAATACAAGGAAACAAAAGTTAATAAAGCAATGCTGTACTGAAGTCTGTTAAATGTCAGTTTCTGCCAAAAGCTTATATTCCTTTAATATTTTAATAAATTCATTACTTGTTCTTTGAAAAGATGACATGTATTAGTATTGTCAACCAATTTTCAAGTTTGAGAAACATTCTTCCTCAGTTAATCTATTGTTTATTTGTTCAAACACTACACTAATAAACAAGCAATTATTCTATTATTCTAAACAAATATGTTAATCACTTCCTAAGGTCACCTTTTCAGAGTATTACTAGGAGTGATTACAAGATTAAAGAATGAAAAGAAATGAAGCCAAGAATATGCAAATGAATTTACATTAATTACCTTACAATGGCAAGGATGAATGATCTTATTTTTAAATCAAAAATTACTCCTGAAATAGCAGTTCACCATTGACACCTGTTGTCATGGTGCTTCTGAAGTGACATTTGAAAAGATCACTATATGCTTTAAATATAGACACAGTATTAGCTCATCCTTCTGAAGTATTCGACCATGTCAGATTATAAACATACAACGTATATTTATTGAATTTGTCTTGCTGTCCAACCTTAGTCAAGGCTTTTGAAATACAAAAATAATAAAACTAAATTGCTAATCCAATGAGTTTTTGGTTTAATGAAACAGATATCTGAAACAACTTTAATATAATATATATGTTATCATAAATTGGTGAGGGTGAGACAAGGAAAGATGAAAGTAATGAGTTAAAAAAAGCTAATTGGAGTAGGTGTTCTTTAAACAGGATCTCAAACGATTTAAGATGGGATGGCTAAATTATTCCTCATAAAGAAAAGGACAAGAGGAAGGCATCTTCAGCTGGAAAACGCAGGGTATTATACATATAACAAGTGGAATTCTTGTTTTTTGGGGTGAATTTTCAGGATCCTAAGATTCTCTTTGGCATTCTTTTAAGTTTGCATCATGACCTAACCTGATAAGTTAAAGAATTAATAACACCAAGTCACTGGGAGCAATGTAATTTAATTCATCCTGAAGCAAGACATGCTTTCTTACATTTCTTAAATATTCACTGGTACTTTTACATATTAGTGATAGAAAGATGTTACTTCTGGCTGAGACCTGAGTACACTACACTAGGGAAAGCAATTAATTTTAGCATTATTTTAAAGGGAAATTTTATTTTATTTTTATTTATTTATTTTTTAAATTTATTTGTTTTAAATTTTGTTTTATGCTTACTTACATCTGATTGTAATGGAATCAAATTGTAATTACATCTAATTGTACAACCCAGTGGTTAGATTAACAACATACACAAACCATCCCATACACAAAATTTTTCATCCCAGAGGGGAAAAGCAACCCCAAAAATAGTTTTGTTTAATCTACAGCTTTTGAGTATCTGGTATTATGTGCTTGACACTGAGTGATGCTAAACGGTAGGCATGAACTTGTTTAAAATGCTGTCTCTTCATTTTCTTCAAAAGGAAAAGTACATAGAAAGCTGTATTAGAAGAACTTGCATATGTATGAAGGGGGAAAGGATAATCTAGTTGGAAAGAGCACATAGTGAGGAGCTGTTTCTAGAAACTGTATTTGCATAGTGAAACTGCCATTTATATGCATATTGTGTGCTTATTTTGGGAAAGGGAACTCTGGAGAGGGTAATGAAGGTTTATGGGGTTAAAGTCATTCTTTGGTGACACCACTGACTATAATCAAAGCATTTACTTTGAGAAAAAAGTGAAAAAAATTACATTGGGATATCATTCAGTAAGCCTAGGACAAATCCAATTAAAACGATCCTGTGGTGAAATGTTGGCTAGGCAAAATACAAACACTTAAAGTAATTCTGCTAAACAATACTCTAATCTGGATAGGAAAATTCAAATACGCAGCAAAACTATTGTAAGAATAAACCTCAATATAAATTTATTTGGGAATTCTTAGTAGCAGAAGGGGTACTATACATAAAGGAATGATGCTCTGAAGGTATTTATCTTTCTTTATCTAAGAATCGTAGAGAAGATGTCTCACAGTTAGAGCCCTGGAGTACAGAGACCACAAACACATTTCATTGTTTACAGTTCAAAATTACTATTCAAAATATGTGAGAAAGATAAACTGCTTTAATAAGCCAGAGAGGGACCTGGATAAGGAGGTAAAATATTGAGTAAAAATATCAGAATGAACAGAATGAACTTTGCAGAGAGCAAGTCATGTTTAACTATTAATCCTAAATGCTAGCAGAATATTCCCCCACACTCTAGCCTACTTGTCAACTCTGCACCACACAGGAACTGAGCAAGTCTTCTGAAGTAAGTTTTCTGTCCCCATTCTCTTGTGCAGTAATAGTTAAGACTGTAATATTTTAACGAATTAGCATTTTGGTGCAAGGATGCATTAGTCGCTTCATATTTATTGCTTTAATAATATATCACAGTTCCTAGCTAGCACAGGGTCTCTCCCCTTGGAGAATTTGAATAGTAAGCACATGCAATTTAGAATTTTAAGACTAGTGGAAAGTGAGGAAATGTACCATACATCTTGTTGCTTGTGTTTGCCTCTCTGCAGAAGGTAATATACTGATTAGCAACAAAGTTTAATGATGGTTCTATTTAGAGGAAGCTTATAGAATGGTTAACTAATGATTGTCTTGTTGCTAGGAAACAAAAAATGTTATTACCATAAGTAAGATGTCAACACAAGAGTAGAGTCCTTTTAAGTCTAGAGTGAATTCTTACTGAATGATTTTTTGTGTGTTTGTTCATGTTTTTCTTAAAAGTATATTTATCATTGGCGTTTCCCACCTAGAAGATAAATGCAGTCTCATTTTTTTTTAAGTGACATTAAATTGGTTTGGGACATATTCTAACTCCCATCAATTTTTCCTCTCTTGTGAGAATATTTATGACAATACGTGACATACTTTCTGAAAAAAAGCTTCAGTTTAAGGTTCAGAAGTACTTCCTGCCTTTAATTTTCCTTTAGAATCCCATTTGCCATTCGGTGAACATTTATCGAGTGTTACTGTGTTCCTTGTATTGACCTAAGGATTGTTGGGGAATACTGTAGTTTTCTGCTTTCAGCTGAATTTGGGAGATAAGACTTGCCACAGCAGAGAGTCAGAGGAAAAGCTAGGAGAGTTCACAGGAGGGAACAATTACTTTCAGTTGAGAAATCTGGAAAAACTTCAAGGAGGATATAGTATTTGTGTGAAGTCTTGGAGGATAATTTTGGGTATTTGAAAAAATGGGATTCAGGGAAGTACATACAGTCACAAGTGGAAGGTATATATAAAAAATAACTCAGAAACAGAAACACTGTACATGTTCTTGAATTAACATGCTTTTGATTGCCTGCACTGTTTAAGACTCCTTCTCTGGACATTACACCTATTTTGAATCATACCATTCATTGGCCAGTTGCCAAGTGGAATCTGTCTTTCAAAACTTCAAACTAAGAAATAAAGGCACTGAGGTAAGATGGTAGACATGAGTTTGTAAAAATATCACATGGAGTCAGGACAGTGAAAACTTTGTTTTTGATATATTTACTGCTGAGAAGCAAAGAAAGTTTTAAAAGGTTGCCTGAATTTTCAGTAGTTTTCCAAGTTTCATCTTCAGGTTTCATGTGATTTAACTCTATTTTGGTCCTATTTAAAGACTATGCCCTTTCAATAAACTCTCCTTTTATGAACTACTTGTGTGTATTTTGTTCCTTGAAATCAGATTCTTGACTAACATATTATGATCAAATGATGAATCTAGATTGATTTGTGCCCAGAGTACCTAAAGTGAATCAGTGCAAACTGTGCTGAAGTTAAATGAGGCTCAAGTTATAGAATTCCATGATACCAATCAGATTTTCTAGTTTGGGAACAATAAAAGATAGTTTCTGAGCACAGTCATGGTGACATGTTCAGAGATACATCCTTGAAACATTAACTCAGCTTCAATATGCAGAATAGACTGAGGGAAGAGAGTGAAATAGACAAACTGAGAGACTAACTTGGTGATGTGATTGTGAAGTAAAGTGATGGCAGTAGGAATGAAAAGTATTCTGTGTGAGTAAAATGGTATCTGTGGGGCAACTGCTTGGATGGCAGGGTTCAAAGAGGGAGGAATAAAGAATGCCTTAGGCAACTTTGCTTAAGTGACTGCCAGAAAAGGGGTTCCCTTGAGCTATAAATTTAGAAATTGATTTCATGGAGGTAATATTTTGAACTATGGGATGAAAGAGATCAGTAAATGATGTAGTATGGAGAGTTATGGGGACAGGAGCTTGACAAAAACCTGGAACTGTGAGAAATGCCTACACTTTAGATAAGGTCAAGAATAAGAAACTCTAAATTAGTAAGGAGACTTCCAAAAGGTAGAAGAGTTTGTGACCTAAGGTTTATGTACAGTAATTTGCAGCAAGGTTAAGGATATGAGAAAAAGGCCAAAGGACTTTGATGGAGTGAATCATTGGTGAAATTGTGTCAATGCAATTTTAAATGAAGTGAGTGATTATGAAAGGAAGATTACTTTCTCAAAACATTTGAAGTAGCAAAAGGAGAATGTATGGCTTAAAGGAGTAGTGAGTTCAAGAAGAGATTTAGAAGAATGAAGACCATATTGTACAGTGAGATATCTTGGAAATTGGCTACTCAAAAGCGTGGTAAAATACTCTTTAGGCATAATGGTTGTGAAGATGATAGGGAGAATGAAAGTAGGGCACAAGTGTCAATCTTGTGAAGTGAAAGGAAAAGAAAAGAGAATGTGTGAAAATACAGATTTTTTGAGGCAAGAAAATTGAGACAATAACCAATTAGTACAGAATGACTTGATTCACTTTGCTGTATACTTGAAACTAACATACTATTGTAAATAAACTATGCTCTAATAGAATTTTCAAAAAAGTACTGAATGGCCTCAAATAATAGTAGACTATAATATCTACAGAAAGGAATAGGGAACTTAAGGAAAGTAGAAAAGGCAATCAAGTGTATATGAATAAATCATTGGAGAGTTAGCAAAAGTTTGTAGTAAAACAAATTTGTCTATTTTCATGAAATTTTGTATGAATTTAAAGGAAATAAGAAAAATACTAAACCGAAAGAGTAGTCAGAAAATCATGAATTCTTACAGAACTCATTTTTCCACCAATATGGTGGGTAACTAGATATTCTGAAAAACAGTGTGATTATGAAACATTTGGGGGGAGGAAAATCAATGCAAATAGGCTATAAAATTGATTGCTAAAATTAAAAAGTTGAAAAATTTAACCAAAACAGTAAGGATATATAGAATTTGTGGCTGCTTTGGGACGTTTATTGATACTTTTACTGGGAGCTAGACTTGATTTTTATAGGCTCTTTGGTGAAACTAATGTAATACCTAGGACTCTTACAAAGTGACAAGTTGGAATCAAGGCCCACATGTAAAGCAAAAACTCTCAGATAGCTATAATGCCAATGAAAGGGTGATGGAAAACCTAACCTGCAATCAAAGAAGATGACAAGATAACTTGTGTATTTTAGGTAGATTCAGAAAAAGAAAATAAAAACTCTCTCTGAGAATTTGTAACTATAGACCTTCCTCATGGAGTAGGCAATGGCACCCCACTCCAGTACTCCTGCCTGGAAAATCCCATGGATGGAGGAGCCTGGTAGGCTGCAGTCCATGGGGTCGAGAAGAGTCGGACACAACTGAGCGACTTCACTTTCACTTTTCCCTTTCATGCATTGGAGAAGGAAATGGCAACCCACTCCAGTGTTCTTGCCTGGAGAATCCGAGGGACGAGGGAGCCTGGTGGGCTGCCATCCATTGGGTCGCACAGAGTCGGACACGACCGAAGTGACTTAGCAGCAGCAGCAGCAGACCTTCCTCATATTAGTTGTAAATTAAATGTCCTCTTAATTTCAAGGTCCAGAGAATCCTAAGCTGAAAAAATAAAGAGGCCCTGGGTTTATGAAACTGGAAGACATGTGACAGAAACAAATTCAAATAATCTCCCTTTAAAAAGCCTAATATGAGTACATAATAAGTTTACCAAATATAGAAGTGAAAAAAGCTCCTGTGAGTAAGTGTGAACAGACTTAACAAACCGGCATAAATATATTTCTAAGAACTCTTGATGTTGGAATTACTTAATTCAAAATATAAAGTAATTGTTTTAAAATTACTTGAAGAAATAACATATAGATTTTAAAACCATAAACATAGAAAGGAATAATAAATCATCAAAAATTGCCAGCCCAATTGTAAAAGATAAACAAGAACAGAAAAAAGCAACCAAAGATTTGGAAATGAAAGAGATTATCATCGAATTTAGAATGCATTGGTAGCTCAGCTGGTAAAGAATGCGCCTGCAGTGCAGGAGACTCCAATTCAATTTTTGGGTTGGGAAGATCCCCTGGAGAAGGGATAGTCTACCCACTCCAGTATTCATGGGCTTCCGTAAGGGCTCAGATGATAAAGAATCCACCTGCAATGCAGGAGACATGGGTTCAATCTCTGGTTTGGGAAGATCCCCTGGAGGAGGGCATGGCAACCCACTTCAGTATTCTTGCCTGGAGAATCCCCATGGACAGAGAAGCCAGGCAGGCCACGGTACATGGGGTTGCCAAGAGTCAGACATGAATGAGCAACTAAGCACAGCACAGCACATATGGGTTACATAGAAGATTGCATTAAAAAGAGAATTTGTGGAGTTTTGTTACCATTTGGCAGGGTTGTTGTTCAGTTACTAAGTCTTGTCCGACTGTTTGTGATCCCATGAACTGGAGCATGCCAGGCTTCCCTCTCCTTCACTATCAGAGTTTGCTCAAACTCATGTCTGTTGAGTCAGTGATGCCATTCAACCATCTCATCTTCTGTCTACCCCTTCTCTTCCTGCCCTCAATCTTTCCCAGCATCAGGGTCTTTTCCAATGAGTTGGCTCTCTTCATCAGGTGGCCAAGGTATTTGAGCTTCAGCTTCAGCATTGGTCCTTCCAATAAATATTTAGGGTTGATTTCCTTTAGCCCACGAGGCTCCTCTGTTCATGGAATTCTCTAGGCAAGAATACTGGAGTGGGAAGCCATTCCCTTCTTCAGGGGTCTTCCCGACCCAGAGATTGAACCCATGTCTCCTGCATTTCAGACAGATTCTGTACCATCTGAGCCACCAGAGAAGACCATCTGGCAGGGTAAACCTCTAATATTCTAATTGTTCCAAAATAATATGAGTCACCTCTGCTTGCATGTTCAGTTGCTCAGTTGCCTTCGACTCTGTGACCTCATGGACTATAGCCCACCAGACTCCTCTTTCCATGGGATTTTCCAGGCAAGAATACTGGAGTGGGTTGCCATTTCCTCCTCCAGGGGATCTTCTCGACCCAGGGATTGAACCTGTGTATTCTGTGCTGGCAAGTGGATTCTTTACCACTGAGCTATATGGAAAGCCCTGAATCAATTCTGGACTAATACAAAAAAAAAGAAAGAAAGAAAATCAACCATTCTGGGGACTCCAGAGAGTGAATGAAAAGAAAAGAAAAATTAAAAAGGTGGATTTTAGATGAAAGTTGAAACTTGAATAGTCCTGGGATAGGTATGTACCATTTTTGTGGATTTGGCCTGAGGATGACCCATGTTTACAGCACAGAGAAAGACAGCTGAACTTGAATAAAAAGTCCATTACTTGTGCTGGAGAATAAGAGTGTCCAAGTGTCCTGGAAAGGATAGAGTATTTAGGAGAACTGTAGTGTTGGAGAAGACTCTTGAGAGTCCCTTGGACTGCAAGGAGATCCAACCAGTCCATCCTAAAGGAGATCAGTCCTGGGTGTTCATTGGAAGGACTGATGCTGAAGCTGAAACTCCAATACTTAGGCCACCTCATGCGAAGAGTTGACTCACTGGAAAAGATTGATGCTGGGAGGGATTGGAGGCAGGAGGAGAAGGGGACGACAGAGGATGAGATGGCTGGATGGCATCACTGACTCGATGGGCATGAGTTGAGTGAGCTCCTGGAGTTGGTGATAGATAGGGAGGCCTGGTGTGCTGTGATTCTTGGGGTCGCAAAGAGTCGGACACAACTGAGCAACTGAACTGAACTGAACTGAACTGTATTCTATGTATAATCACTAAGGCCCTACCTGGTCTATAAATAGTACTTGCAGGCATTCTGCCTAAAAGGTAAAAAAAAAAAAAAAAAAAAAATTGTACTTAAAATTGAGTTGGTACTTATTTCAAATGAGACAGAGATTGCAGTTGGAGCCTAATCATGTAATTGTTTGCTAAACAATAGGTAAAAACTTTTCAGAAGAATATAACACTATCAAGATTCTCCACCATACAATTTTCTCACTGTCCAGGATAAACTCCTAAACTACTTAACATAAGAGGAACCAGGAAAATGGTATTACTATCAAAGGAGAAGAAAATCAACTGAGATATCCCAGATGGTGGAATTATCACAAAAGAATGTAAGTGAAGTATGATTAATATGACAAAGGAAAATATACTTGTGATGAATGAAAGGATAGTAAAGCTCAAATGAGAAGTAGAAATTATAAACAAGAAACAAATAGACATTTTAGAATTTAAAACTATAATAAAATTTATAAAATCTCAGTGGATGAGATTTCTAGAAGAATGTAGAAAACCAAGGAATGTGGCATGGACCTGAAGATAGATAAACAGAAATGATATAATTTGAAAAGGAGTGAGAACAGTACTTTTTAAAAGAAGATATAAAGCTATTAGAACTTTCACATATTGCTGAGTTAGTGTGAAAATTTGTACAGTCACTTTGGAAAAGAGTCTGCCATCATGTAGAAAATTTGAATATATACACGCTCGGTTCCATTCATTCAACTTCTGAGGATATATCTGTTCATAGAAATAACAGTTAGAAAACTTTAATACTGGTGAAAACCCAGATGGCTATCAATATTACATTAAATAAATGACTAGTGATATTTTTAGACGATGACATTTTATACATGTGAAAAGTAATAATCTAGCGCTATGTGTAAAACAAGATAGATGAAACAAACAATGTTGAGCTAAATAAGCAAGCCATAAGACATATAAAGTAGATTTCCATTTACTTAAAGTTCAAAAATAGGCATAACATTTAGTTCACATTCCTAAAAGGAAGTTTTCTTCCCAAAGTGGATGGAATATGAACAGTTTTGTTGCATCATCTTCAATCACAGGGAGAAAATTAACATTCCCTGTATTAGTTCCTATTATCAGAGAATCTTGAAAATACAGTTTGCAATGCTCAACTCTGGAGTCAAAGAACAAAGTATATAAAGTTGCCTTTCAGTAATAATCAGTCTGCCATAAAATTTTTTATTTTTTTCAGATAATTCTGTTTCCCAGTCATATAGATAAAGAGGCTATATTTAAAAACTCTGTATCTCTGATCATTTATAATAAATGAATTTCTCTTACTCTCTAAACAGATTGTAATTTTAAAATATTTAGAAGTACCAATGATGGCCAAAAAAAGAGAAAAAAATAAAAATAAAAGCAAAAACGCTGTGTTATGTACTGGGCAAGAAGTATTGTAAAGATAAATAAGACATTGACTGATAATGACATTTTAAATTTTAATTCATTCCAAAGCTTAATCCAGATAGCATGACTTCAGTTCAGTTCAGTTGCTCAATCATGTTCATCTCCTTGCAAGTCGGACTGCAGAACACCAGGCTTCCCTGTCCATCACCAACTCCCGGAGCCTACTCAAACTCATGTCCATCACTTTGGTGATGCCATCCAACCATCTCATCCTCTGTCATTCCCTTTTCCTCTTGCCTTCAATCTTTCCCAGGGTCTTTTGCAATGAGTCAGTTCTTCACATCAGGTAGCCAAAGTATTGGAGTTTCAGCTTCAGCATCAGTCCTTCCAATGAGTATTCAAGACTTATTTCCTTTAGGATTGACTGGTTGTAGCTCCTTGCAATCCAGTTCAGTTCAGTTCAGTCACTCAGGTGTGTTTGACTCTTGGTGACCCCATAGACTGCAGCACACCAGGCCTCCTTGTCCATCACCAACTCCTGGAGTTTACTCAAACTCATGTCCATTGAGTCAGTGATGCCATCCAATCATCTCATCCTCTGTATTCCCCTTCTCCTCCCACCTTCAATCTTTCCCAGCATCAGGGTCTTTTCCAGTGAGTCAGTTGTTCGCATCAGGTGGCCAAAATATCGGAGTTTCAACTTCAGCGTCAGTCCTTCCAATGAATATTCAGGACTGATTTCCTTTAGATGGACTAGTTGGATCTCCTTGCAGTCCAAGGGACTCTCAAGAGTCTTCTCCAACACCACAGTTCAAAAGCATCAATTCTTTGGCACTCAGCTTTCTTTACAGTCCAACTCTCATACTCATATATTACTTCAGTTCAGTTCAGTCGCTCAGTTGTGTCCAACTATATGACTTAGCCTCTGTAAAAAGCAGCAGTGTGGTAACAAACATGTTATGTTAAAACTTTTATGTTTTTCTTATTCTTTTAAGTTAAAAAAATTGCTTCATAAAATGGTTTTGGAATCCATCACTCTGCATCTAAAATATAAACACTTATAATCAAACATACTTTGATACCAGGCAATGGACTTTAAAAATAAATGTTTTCTTAATAGTAAATAATTTTCACACAAAGTTATAAATGCTTAGGGTTAGTGACACTGACTTTTTCTCATTTTCATTACTCAAGTATTATGCATGTTCTCCATAGACCCTTCCATTCTTATTACTGAGGCTGATTCCTTTTAGGAGTATGTAAGAGGAAATATCATTGTGAATTTTTTTGCATGAGATCCCCAAAAGTTCTACACACATTCAGTTGGTAAAGAGACTTTGTGATCTTTTATGAATTGGAACTTAAAGTCAATTACACATACTAATTTATTTGAATATAGTGTTCTTAAACTTGTTTTAGCAGTAGGGACTATAAAGAGTTAGGATATGAGATAAATATATTAAAATGATATATAAATTACATTGCTGCTGCTGCTGCTGCTAAGTCGCTTCAGTCGTGTCCGACTCTGTGCGACCCCAGAGACGGCAGCCCACTAGGCTCCCCCGTCCCTGGGATTCTCCAGGCAAGAACACTGGAGTGGGTTGCCATTTCCTTCTCCAGTGCATGAAAGTGAAAAGTGAAAGTGAAGTCCCTCAGTCGTGTCCGACTCTGGCGACCCCATGGACTGCAGCCCACCAGGCTCCTCTGTCCACAAGATTTTCCAGGCAAAAGTATAAATTACATTAGAAAGATATTAATCAATTGTTGTATTGTTCCACTAAAGAGTGAGATTTTACACATGTGCAAGAAGAGGACTAATTAGATCCATTGGTAGACTCAACAGTGGCTATGAACTTGGAGCATGCCAGCTCCACTTCACTTAGACATTCCCAAAAATATGAGCATAGGAAAAATATTCAAAGAATTTGAATTTTATTGAAATCATACAGCAGACAAAAGAAAATGAAACAAAGAAAATACCTGTAGGCTGATTTGTTGCTATAGATTTCTTCCCATTCTCCAGTATGGAAATTTATTTTATTCATTAATATTTATCTTTGAGGCATATGTATAAGTTATTACTTCAGCTTTTTAAATTTTAGTTAGCATGTTATGAATAAAATATTTGCCCTATCTGCAATTTTATCTTGTACTGTATTTCTAATAGGATAACTAATTTGACTTTTTTTCTTAACTCAAGCCTCCCTTTTATAGTATGATTTAAAATCCCTTACAAGTCACTTCATAATTTCCAGTTCTTTTCAGAAGTGTACTTTACCCTGCTCTTCTTTCTGCTTGCTCCTTAGACTTTGGAAGAACACTAGTTAACGTATTTTAATAATCTTTAAAGAATTTCATGTAAAAGAGTGACTTTATCATAGTAATCTAAAGTGATACCACAAAATGGAAAAATTAAAAGACTTTGGTATCTAATTATAAGCAAAAATAATGATAATTAAACTATATTGAAATATTTGATTTTTTAAAGTCTAAAACTTTCAATAACAAAAATATGAATTACTATGATAGAAAAATATCTTGCTTTTTGAATGTGTGAAACATTTCAGAATCTGAAATATTTTTACATTCTTTTTTCTCATGTGAAGTTTTTAAGTTAATAATACTTATAGGTTTTTGCTTCCAACTTATAATATCTGTTCCTTTTCATATTAAAAAAAAAAAAGGCTAAGCTCAGGTTTTTAAGTGATCTTTCACAGATGAAAATGAGGAAAATAGAATTTCCAGTAATTAGATTATATTATGCCAGAAGACAGTTGTTCTACTCTTCTTTATGAAGTGAATTAAAATCTTTGCTGGAATGACCTCAGATATCTGTCCTTTTTGGAAAAAAGGCGATACTGAAATTTATTGGAGGACTTTGATACTTTTGTGACAATTCTTAAGGAACCTCAGTGTGTGCTGGTTCTCAAAGGGAGAGAATCTTAGAAGCGAGTGAGAACATCGGAATGTAGGGAAAAGTATGTGACATCTGTGAGTGAAGACGGAGAAACCTGTAGTTTTGTGGGAGTAACTCCCAAATAAATTAAGATACTCTTGGAGAAGGAAGGAAATAATGAGCTAACTTCATTTGTGAACTTTATTATTTTTAGCAACTGTATACATTTTTTAGATTCCCAATCTTTAATATTCTTTAATTACTAGAATATAAATGTACAGAAAAGCTCAGACATTTGGTATAAATGGATAAGACAGGGCAGAGCTTGTCAAAAGAGAGTCTTGTAGGGTTATAGTAACTTGTCTGAAAACAGTGCTGAAATCTGATGTGGAGAACATTACAGGTGGCTAGAAAGCTGGAGGAAGAGGCAGAGGTCTTTAATGGAAGATAATTGTCAAGTGGATGAATTTTTAGTTCAGCTGATAAATTACAAGGAAAGATTCTAGTTTATCTGTCACAATTAAATGTGCTTCACCAAATTCTAACTGAAACAAAAAAAAAAAAACTAATTTCACCTTCCGTATCATCAGGAATAATTTCAAACAGGAATGAGAAAATGTAATATCCATTTTTCATGACTTAAAAATTCTGTGCTCAGTGGACAACTTGCTTACTGTGGTGATCCTTGTTTGACACTCACTCAACATACCGTTAGCTTTTACTTATAAGTTGTCTAAGTGCTTGGAGGTTTATGTGCCTGCATGTGTGCTCAGTAGCTCAGTTGAGTCCAGCTGTTTGCAACTCAGTGAACTGTAGCCTGCCAGGCTCCTCTGTCCGTGGGGGCAAGAATCCTGGAATGGGTTGCCATTTCCTTTTCCAGGATATCTGCTAGACCCAAGGGATTTAATCTGCATTTCCTGCTTGATGGGCAGGTTCTTTACCACTGAGCCACTTGGGAAGCCCCCATGTCTAAACACTTGGAGGTTTATGTTGCCTTTTAAATAATTCTCTCCTTTTGGGCCAGTGTTTGGTGAGACTATAACCTTCCCCCAGCCAATGGGTTTTTTTTCCCATTAGAGGGAAGGAAGAAGAGGAATTAAAGAGCCTCTTGAAGAGGGTGAAAGGGAAGAGTGAAAATCTGGCTTAAAACTCAACATTAAAAAAACAAAGAACATGAGATCCGTCCCATCGCTTCCTGGCAAACGGATGGGAATAAAGTGGAAACAGTGATGGATTTTATTTTTTTGGGCTCCAAAATCACTGCAGTTGGTGATTGCAGCCATGAAACTGAAAGACTCTTGCTCCTTGGAGGGAAAGCTATGACCAACCTAGCTTGTGTGCTAAGTCACCTCAGTTGTCTTAGTCTTCATGACGTTAGGCACCATGACCATCCAGGCTCATCTGTCCATGAAATTCTCCAGGCAAGAATACTGGAGTGGGTTGCCATGCCCTCCTCCAGGGTATCTTCCTGACCCAGCGATTGAACCTTGAGTCTCTTATGTCTCCTGCATTGACAGTCAGGTTCTTTATCACTAGCACCACCTGGAAAGCCCTGACAAAACTAGACAGCATATTAAAAAGCAGAGACATTACTTTACCAACAAAGGTCAGTATAGTCAAAGGTATGGCTTTTCCAGTAATCATGTACAGATATGAGAGTTGAACTATAAAGAAAGCTGAGCACCGAAGAGTTGATGCTTTTGAACTGTGGTGTTGAAGAAGACTCTTGAGAGTCTCTGGGACTACAAGGAAATCAAACCAGTCAATCCTAAAGGAAATCAACCCTGAATATTCACTGGAAGGACTGATGCTGAAGCTGAAGCTCTAATACTTCGGCCACCTGATGGGAAGAGCTGATTCATTGGAAACGACCCTGCTGCTGGGAAGGATTGAGGGCAGGAGAAGAAGAGGGCAACAGAGGCTGAGATGGTTGGATGACATCACCGACTCAATGGACATGAGTTTGAGCAAACTCCAGAAGACAGTGATGGACAGGGAAGCCTGGCGTGCTGCATTACATGGTATTGCAAAGCATCGACAAGACTTAGTTACTGAACAACAACCTCAATGGGTTTTTCATGGTTGTTTATTTACATATTCCACATCACTTCATTTTCATGTTATTGTCTGAAATCTACATAGCACTGGTTACAACTGAACTCTCAAAATAATTATTAACTTTTTAACTTTCTGCAGTGTGCCCCTCTCAGTTGCCTATAGATCTTGTCAAATGTTCAAATGCATTATCATCTATCCATTGGTAAGACAATGTTGAATCTACAGAGATTTATATCAAGTAGAATATTGGTAGTTGTAATCTTATTTTCACTTTTTTTCTTTCCCCAAGCATATTTACATGCAAGTTCTGATTCACTAGCAAACACTTCTGTGAACTGTATACACTAATGTCAAACTGTTTCTTAGGAGAACTGAGTTTACATAAAGAAACTAAACCTGTTAACAGAAATTTAAAAATGAATTCTTAAGAAATATTTAAAGAGTTGAATCTGATCATAGCAGGTAGAAATTTCTGTACTAATTTAGACTAGTACTTTTTTATGCTTCTCAAAATAATTTATATTCTCTTTTAATTTTATTAGTGAGTTGCTTATTAAATTCTAGAATTCTTTCCATAGAAATTTCATGAAGAAAAACTATGAAGAGATGAATTATTTTATAATAATTATGATGAGTTCAAAAATATATTTGATGAAGCTAACTAACACAGAGTGGATTCCTGATATGCTATAATATGGTGAGATGACCCTTCATATTGTATGTATGTGTGTGGATGTGCGTGTTGAGAGGAACAGAGAGAGAGTGAAAGCAATCACTTCAGCATCTGCTTCCACATAACCATTCCTATCTAGAAATTTTCAGAAGCTTCAGTGTTTCATCAATTTACTTGAAAAAATAAGTAATATTTCTGTTTCCCAGATTTGTGGGGATGGAGTCATCAGTGGCATCATATACTATGATTTCAAAATGATAGAATATAGTAACCATTTCAGTGATACTGTTTTCACTACAAATGCCATCCACAGTCTTTTTTCATAGACTTTTTTGAAAGTCTCAGAGACTCTTTCCATTTCTCTGTTTTGTGTTAATCTTCATTTTAAATATTAATGTAGCTCTTTTTAAGGGTTTATTAGTATTTGCTTACAGTGAACACTACGAGTTCAAGTAGTCTTTCAAGATTGTATACATATATTAACGTATATTAACAGCATCAGTTCAGTTCAGTTGCTCAGTCGTGTCTGACTCTTTGCAACCCATGAATCGCAGAACGCCAGGCCTCCCTGTCCATCGTCAACTCCCAGAGTTCACTCAGACTCACATCCATTGAGTCGGTGATGCCATCCAGCCATCTCATCCTCTGTCGTCCCCTTCTCCTCCTGCCCCCAATCCCTCCCAGCATGAGAGTCTTTTCCAATGACTCAACTCTTTGCATGAGGTGGCCAAATACTGGAGTTTAATCTTTAGCATCATTCCCTCCAAAGAACACCCAGGGCTGATCTCCTTCAGAACCAACTGGTTGGATCTCCTTGCAGTCCAAGGGACTTTCAAGAGTCTTCTCCAACACCACAGTTCAAAAGCATCAATTCTTTGACTCTCAGCTTTCTTCACAGTCCAACTCTCACATCCATACGTGACCACTGGAAAAACCATAGCCTTGACTAGATGAACCTTTGTTGGCAAAGTAATGTCTCTGCTTTTGAATATGCTATCTAGATTGGTCATAACTTTCCTTCCAAGGAGTAAGCGTCTTTTAATTTCATGGCTGCAATCACCATCTGCAGTGATTTAGGAGCCCAAAAAATAAAGTCTGACACTGTTTCCACTGTTTCCCCATCTATTTCCCATGAAGTGATGGGACCAGATGCCATGATCTTGGTTTTCTGAATGCTGAGCTTTAAGCCAACTTTTTCACTCTCCCCTTTCACTTTCATCAAGAGGCTTTTTAGTTCCTCTTCACTTTCTGCCATAAGGGTGGTGTCATCTGCATATCTGAGGTTATTGATATTTCTCCCGGCAATCTTGATTCCAGCTTGTGCTTCTTCTAGTCCAGCGTTTCTCATGATGTACTCTGCATATAAGATAAATAAGCAGGGTGACAATACACAGCCTTGACGTACTCCTTTTACTACACTAACAGCCTAATTATGGTAATTAATAAGATGTATATAATCTTAAAATATTTGTGAATCAATAATACTGTCATTTAAAAAGGCTATATTCATTGGTTTCAGTCAGTTCAGTTCCTTCGCTCAGTTGTGTCTGACTATTTTCGACTCAGTGAACCACTACACGCCAGGCCTCCCTGTCCATCATGAACTCCTGGAGCCTACCCAAACTCATGTCCATTGAGTCAGTGATGCCATCCAACCATCTCATCCTCTTTTGTCCTCTTCTCTTCCTGCCCTCAATCCTTCCCAGCATCAGGGTCTTTTCCAATGAGTCGGCTCTTCACATCAGGTGGCCAAAGTATTGGAGTTTCAGCTTCAACATCAGTCCTTCGAATGAACACCCAGGACTGATCTCCTTTAGGATGGGCTGGTTGGATCTCCTTGCAGTCAAAGGGACTCTCAAGAGTCTTCTCCAACACCACAGTGCAAAAGCATCAATTTTTTGGTGCTCAGCTTTTTTTTACAGTCCAACTCTCACATCCATACATGACTACTGGAAAATTCATAGCCTTGACTAGAGGATGTTTGTTGACAAAGTAATGTCTTTGCTTTTTAATATGCTGTCTCGGTTGGTCATAACTTTCCTTCCAAGGAGTAAGAGTCTTTTAATTTCATGGCTGCAATCACCATCTGCAGTGATTTTGGAACCCCCAAAAATAAAGTCTAACACTGTTTCCCCATCTATTTGCCATGAAGTGACGGAACCGAATGCCATGATCTTAGCTTTCTGAATGTTGAGTTTTAAGCCAACTTTTTCACTCTCCTCTTTCATTCTCAAGAGGCTCTTTAGTTCTTCTTCACTTTCTGCCATAAGGGTGGTGTCATCTGCATATCTGATTTTTGATATATCTCCCGACAATCTTGATTCCAGCTTGTGCTTCATCCAGTCCAGCATTTCTCATGATGTACTCTGCATATAAGTTAAATAAGCAGGGTGACAGTATATAACCTTAATGTACTCCTTTCCTGATTTGGAACCAGACTGTTGTTCCATGTCCAGTTCTAACTGTTGCTTCCTGACCTGTATACAAATTTCTCAAGAGGCAGGTCAGGTGGTCTGGTATTCCCTTCTCTTTCAGAATTTTCCACAGTTTATTGTGATCCACCCAGTCAAAGGCTTTGGTATAGTCAATAAAGCAGAAATAGATGTTTTTTCTGGAACTCTCTTGCTTTTCAATGATCCAGCAGATGTCGGCAATTTGATCTATGGTTCCCCTGCCTTTTCTAAATACAGCTTGAACATCTGGAAGTTCACTGTTCATGTACTGTTGAAGCCTGGCTTGGAGAATTTTGAACATTACTTTGCTAGCGTGTGAGATGAGTGCAATTGTGTGATAGTTTGTGCATTCTTTGGCATTGCTTTTTTTTGGGATTGGAAGGAAGACTGACCTTTTCCAGTCCTGTGGCCACTGCTGAGTTTTCCAAATTTGCTGGCATATTGAGTGCAGCACTTTCACAGCATCATCTTTTAGGATTTGAAGTAACTCAACTGGAATTCCATCACCTCCACTAGCTTTGTTCATAGTGATGCTTCCTAAGGCCCACTTGACTTCACATTCCAGGATGTCTGGCTCTAGGTGAGTGATCACACTATCGTGATTATCTGAGTCATGAAGATCTTTTTTGTACAGTTCTTCTGTGTATTCTTGCCACCTCTTCTTAATATCTTCTGCTTCTGTTAGGTCCACACCATTTCTCTCCAATATTTAGCCCATCTTTGCATGAATTGGTCCTTTGTTATCTCTGATTTTCTTGGAGAGATCTCTAGTCTTTCCCATTCTATTGTTTTCCTCTATTTCTTTGCAGTGATTACTGAGGAAGACTTTCTTATCTCTCCTTGGTTTATTTTATTCATTTTATTTTATTTTCTTCATTGGTTTATTTACTTTCTAATGCCATTGTATTTAAATTTCCCTTTCTAACATACTTGCTTTAGACTAGACTCCTAAAGGAGGCAGAAGAACAAGAAGTATGAAATTAAGGAGCAATAGGAAGTCAGGAAATTGAAAAAGTAAAAATTCCAGAGGGAGACTGAACAAACATAATGAAGTTAAAGGAGGAAATAAATATTCCCTGGGGGAAATGTGAAAGATAAGACAATCATTGATTGTAATTAGGTTACTCTGAGAATGTGTGAAGCACATGTATCGTCTGTCACTCTGCTCACACCTTCACATCAGTGATCTGATAGGTACTGCTGTTTGCCCAGAGTGGTTTCTTTTAATAACTCATGAGGAAAGAATATGGTGGATGTTTCATTGACAAGATTGGATATTTGGGAGTAAATTGAATCAGTGGAATGTATGGTCTCCAGCATCCCATATCTTTGTGGTATAATTTACCTCTCTGTACGGAGCAAGCAGAATTTGTTTTTTCCCATGATAGTTCGGTTACATTCACTTGCTATTTTGAGTTCAGGAAATTAATACCATGGAAGGGGTATCTATTTATCTAATTTATGCTTTTGAAATACTTTTATAAGGACATTATTTACAAAAAAAATGAGTTTGCTAAGCATGATTTTTAAACATGTGACTGAACTTTATTTGTATTATGAATTGTCACTGATAATAATTTATAGATGACACACACTGTATAATGAAACATTTCAATTAGTGAACTAGGTCCTCATGTTTCAATTCATATGCTTTTGAGAAGATCCTTATTGTTGGCAGTAAAATTAAGGTTTTTTTTAAAGCATTTAATTTATGTTCATGCTAGGCATGAAAGAGTACTTTTATTTTTCACTTCCTCATTTTAGTATATTTTGCTTCTAGTCATCTGAAATAACTTTTTAATAGGATGCTTGGATTGCTTATCTCTTACCTTCTCAATGAAATTTTTCCCAATATTTTTTTAAATGACATAATTCAGAGCAGGTCCACCTGTGAAAATCAATGGAAAAGAGACTTTAATTAGAATGACTAACGATAAACTGTACCTTTGCTTTCTGCTGAAGACTGTTTAACCACTGAGTTCACAATGAGAAGTTTTGTGAATACCTCTGCTCTGAACATTTGTGAATGTTGAGATGATTTTGGTCCTTTATTTATTTATTTTTTTAAACAGTTTTGCGAGTATTTATCTAATATCCTTATGGAAAGCTTAAGCATCCTGAGGTAGAGACCTTGACAGTCTCCTTGTTCCACATCCTATTTTTCCCCCCATACTTTCTCATTCAACTTCTAGCATAATAGCATCCAAAGTGACCTTGACCATGCCTGTATGCCATTTAGTATTCTGTTTGCTGTTGCTTACCTGGTGTGTGTGTGTGTGTGTGTGTGAGTGTGTGTGTGTGAGTGTGTGTGTGTGAGTGTGTGTATGTGTTTGAGTGTGTGTGTTTATATGTGACATACATAGTTTCTAAAACTCTGTATTGTTTCTGAGGTAGTTGATACTTTAAGATGCTGAGGTTTCCTCTCTCCATGCCCCCTATAACTCATTACTTTTCATGTACTATTCTTTTGGCAGTGATGGCTTTCCATAGGGTCCATTATGAGTTTGAAGTTGATATGGTTTAAGAAAAATAATTCAATGAAAAAATTTGTAATAAGGAGTCTAATAGTGACAATTGAATGGAAGCCTGTATTTCCAAGATCCAAATAACTCAGAAAACTATTTGTTTTTTGTTTTGGCAGCAAAACTTGACCTAATTGAACTCATTTGGCTTCAAAGAATGGTATTGGTTTATTTATAGTCTTTATTTATCTTTCTCACTCTGAATATCCATGTAATTTTCTACAGCATTTTTAGTGTTGGAACTTGGGATGCTGTCCCAGATTCTGCTAGGGTGCTGTGACAGTAAATGCATTTTATTACCTTTTTAGTATTTAGAAAAATACAACATTTGAAAGCCCACCTGACCTCAGGAAGCTCAAATAAAGAACTGTAGACTGAAGAACTCTGGTGAGAAAAATCAGCTATACACACACACACACACACACACAGGCTTTCTGGTGGTGATAGTGATAAAGAACCAACCTGCCAATGCAGGAGACGTAAGAGACAGGAGTTGGGAAAATCCCTTGGAGGAGAACATGGCCACCCACTCCAGTATTCTTGCTTGGAGAAAGAATCCCATGGACAGAGGAGCCTGGTGGGCTACAGTCCATAGGATTGCAAAGAGTTGGACACGACTGAAGCGACTTAGTATATATACACACAAATATATATATATATATATATATATATATATATATATGTTTTCTTAAGTGTTTTTTATCCTTTTATTAAAAAGTTATGTTTGTTTATTTTGGTATTGCTGTGCAGCATGTGGATCTTAGTTCTCTGACCAGGGATTGAACCTGTGCCCCCTGCAGTGGAAGCAGGTAGTCTTAACCACTGGACTGCCAGGGAGGTCCCAGCAATATATTTTTAAATTGAGTACTGGGTTGAAGTGACTTTAATGCCTCAGTGGAGTCAAGTCAGAACTATTTAGTTCAGTGCTTTTCTTTCCATCTCATTTCATAATTGGTAACATCTTAGCACAGTTTGGGAAATTCCTTGCCTAGGGAGAGAAAGGAGATGGGCTAGAACATTCTCTAGAGAAGAGATTATTTTCTCCTTGTTTTTCTTTTTCTTTCTTTATCCCAGCATTATATTTTATTATGGAATGAGTGTAGAAACAATACTGTATCAAATTTAATAATTGTTATAATGTAGTTTGTATTGAAAAATTAGGATATAATAAAACAAGAGAATATTTAATATTCAGACTGATTAAATTACATACAACAAATATTTACAATACTTAATGGTCCTCTACTGCAAGAAAGAGCATGTGCTGGCCTGAAATTTTGCATGCAATAGAAGAAAATCTGTATTGTTCAATCCCTCCAGGTGCAGAACCTTAGTTCTAAAATATGGCTGAGATCGTGCACAGGATTAATGCAGATTTTGTACTGTGGTTCTGGTCATTGAAATATTCTAAGTTAGGTCCATGAATCAAGGCAAATTGCAAGTGGTCAAACAAGAGACGGCAAGAGTGAATATCAACATTCTAGGAATCAGCAAACTAAAATGGACTGGAATGGGTGAGTTTAACTCAGATGACCATTATATCTACTACTGTGGGCAGGAATCCCTCAGAAGAAATGGAGTAGCCATCATGGTCAACAAAAGAGTCTGAAATGCAGTACTTGGATGCAATCTCAAAAACGACAGAATGATCTCTGTTCGTTTCCAAGGCAAACCATTCAATATCACAGTAATCCAAGTCTATGCCCCAACCAGTAACGCTGAAGAAGCTGAAGTTGAACGGTTCTATGAAGACCTCCAAGACCTTTTAGAACTAACACCCCAAAAAGATGTCCTTTTCATTATAGGGGACTGGGATGCAAAAGTAGGAAGTCAAGAAACACCTGGAGTAACAGGCAAATTTGGCCTTGGAATACGGAATGAAGCAGGGCAAAGACTAATAAAGTTTTGCCAAGAAAATGCACTGGTCATAACAAACACCCTCTTCTAACAACACAAGAGAAGACTCTACACATGGACATCACCAGATGGTCAACACCGAAATCAGATTGATTATATTCTTTGCAGCCAAAGATGGAGAAGCTCTATACAGTCAACAAAAACAAGACTAGGATCTGACTGTGGCTCAGATCATGAACTCCTTATTGCCAAATTCAGACTTAAATTGAAGACAATATGGAAAACCACGAGACCATTCAGGTATGACCTAAAGCAAATCCCTTATGATTATACAGTGGAAGTGAGAAATAGATTTAAGGGCCTAGATCTGATAGATAGAGCGCCTGATGAACTATGGAATGAGGTTCGTGACATTGTACAGGAGACAGATATCAAGACCATCCCATGGAAAAGAAATGCAAAAAAGCAAAATGGCTGTCTGGGGAGGCCTTACAAATAGCTGTGAAAAGAAGAGAAGCAAAAAGCAAAGGAGAAAAGGAAAGATATAAGCATCTGAATGCCGAGTTGCAATGAATAGCAAGAAGAGATAAGAAAGCCTTCTTCAGCGATCAATGCAAAGAAATAGAGGAAAACAACAGAAGGGGAAAGACTAGAGATCTCTCCAAGAAAATTAGAGATGCCAAGGGAACATTTCATGAAAAGATGGGCTCGATAAAGGACAGAAATGGTATGGACCTAACAGAAGCAGAAGATATTAAGAAGAGGTGGCAAGAATACACAGAAGAACTGTACAAAAAAGATCTTCACGACCCAGATAATCACAATGGTGTGATCACTGACCTAGAGCCAGACATCCTGGAATGTGAAGTCAAGTGGGCCTTAGAAAGCATCACTACGAACAAAGCTAGTGGAGGTGATGGAATTCCTGTTGAACTATTCCAAATCCTGAAAGATGATGTGGTGAAAGTGCTGCACTCAATATGCCAGCAAATTTGGAAAACTCAGCAGTGGCCACAGGACTGGAAAAGGTCAGTTTTCATTCCAATCCCAAAGAAAGGCAATGCCAAAGAATGCTCAAACTACCACACAATTGCACTCATTTCACACGCTAGTAAATAATACTCAAAATTCTCCAAGCCAGGCTTCAGCAATATGTGAACTGTGAACTTCCTGATGTTCAAGCTGGTTTTAGAAAAGGCTTAGGAACCAGAGATCAAATTGCCAACATCCACTGGATCATGGAAAGAGCAAGAGAGTTCCAGAAAAAACATCTATTTCTGCTTTATTGACTATACCAAAGCCTTTGACTGGGTGGATCACAGTAAACTGTGGAAAATTCGGAAAGAAATGGGAATACCAAACCACCTGATCTGCCTCTTGAGAAATCTGTATGCAGGTCAGGAAGCAACAGTTAGAACTGGACATGGAACAACAGACTGGTTCCAAATAGGAAAAGGAGTATGTCATGGTTGTATATTGTTACCCTGCTTATGTAACTTATATGCAGAGTACATCATGAGAAACGCTGGGCTGGAAGAAGCACAAGCTGGAATCAAGATTGCCGGGAGAAATATCAATAATCTCAGATATGCAGATGACACCACCCTTATGGCAGAAAGTGAAGAGGAACTCAAAAGCCTCTTGATGAAAGTGAAAGTGGAGAGTGAAAAAGTTGGCTTAAAGCTCAACATTCAGAAAATGAAGATCATGGCATCCGGTCCCATCACTTCATGGCAAATGGATGGGGAAACAATGGAAACAATGTCAGACTTTATTTTTGGGGGCTCCAAAATCACTGCAGATGGTGACTGCAGCCATGAAATTAAAAGACTCTTACTCCTTGGAAGGAAAGTTATGACCAACCTAGATACCATATTCAAAAGCAGAGACATTACTTTGCCAACAAAGGTTCGTCTAGTCAGGCTATGGTTTTTCCTGTGGTCATGTATGGATGTGAGAGTTGGACTGTGAAGAAGGCTGAGCACCAAAGAATTGATGCTTTTGCACTGTGGTGTTGGAGAAGACTCTTGAGAGTCCCTTAGACTGCAAGGAGATCCAACCAGTCCATTCTGAAGGAGATCAGCCCTGGGATTTCTTTGGAAGGATTGATGCTAAAGCTGAAACTCCAGTACTTTGGCCACCTCATGCGAAGAGTTGACTCATTGGAAAAGACTGATGCTGGGAGGGATTGAGGGCAGGAGGAGAAGGGGACGACAGAGGATGAGATGGCTGGATGGCATCACTGACTCGATGGACGTGAGTCTGGGTGAACTCTGGCATTTGGTGATGGACAGGGAGGCCTGGCATGCTGCGATTCATGGGGTCGCAAAGAGTCGGACATGACTGAGCGACTGAACTGAACTGAACTGGAGGATACAGGCAATTAGACAAATTACCCAATGTGTTACAACAATTCTTATCATCAACATAAACACAAAGTGATATTGTACCACAAAGGAAGAAATAACTGTTGGTTTACAAGGAGATTTTCCAGAGATGACACTTTACCGAACGATCACAAGAGGGATAATATAAAGAAATACGAAGGAGAAAGCCTGGAGGAGTCTGGAGAATAGCTGAACTAAATAACTTTGTGTACTCTCTCCAAACACAGTGTTCTCAATTCTGTGATAGTATTTTCAGATTCAAAATAGAGCAGTTTTATTTTCTCAGTCTGGTTTTCCAGAATCCATTCATTTGTTCAGTAAATATCTGTTGAGTATCTTTCCTGTTCTCTGCTAGGTTAGAATATGGAGCATAGTGACCCAGTGTTTGTCACTGAGGAGCTCATTGTCCCATCAGAGAGAGCAAATAAACAATTGTAGCATGGTTTACAGGGACTGGGCACTGTGATGACATTTTGGCTAATGAGCCATGCCAAATCATCTAAGTTTCTGTTGAAATACCCCTGAATGTAGATACATGAATCTAATTTGGGCAGCAGTGCTACAAACTAAAGAGAAGAACTAAGTTGGTGTCTGGAGAGATTTATAGAAAACTCTGTACTTTACATGCTCTATCTTCTGACCTAGAACATCCCAAATTGCTGTCCCTAAGTTTGAAACTCAAGGATGTTATCAGGTGGAATTGCATTGGAACTGTCAGATTGGTCAGAATAAGGCTCATTTTTTTACAACTATTTCTCTCACATTTTTGGTTATTTTGGACACCCCATACAGCTTTCATAATCTTAGTTCCCCAATGAACCTGGACTCCTTGTGTGGAAGCTTGGACTCCTAACTGCTGGGCCACCAGGGAGTTGCCTACATTTTCTTATTCTATATTGGTTTTCAGACTGTAACGCCTAGGATTCAATGCATATTAGTCAGTGTTCTTAGTGACAAGCAAGAAAAATGAATTCTCTTGTCTTAGACAAAGCATGTACTAGAAGTTTCTTGTATAGTATTTCCTAGGAGGCTTTGAAACTTACATGAGGAGATAATAATGCTCCTAACCAGAATTCCAAACTGCTTCTATTACCTTTAAGCACTGGACAGTGCAGCTTGTACCCCTGAAAATAATGAAATGGGGCAGTGGACACCATCGCTAACATTACACGGAAACACGTGTATTAATAACAGCCAGTGAGGGCTCTCTGTCTAGTTTTTGCTTTATCATGGTAACAGAAACTTTTCTTACAAACATAGTGGGTCTGTAATGCAGGGTTGGAAGAGTTGAGTAGCCAAATAGAAGACAGTGAGTCCATCTCAAGATTAAGGAACAAAAAGAAGCTAGTAACTAGGGCTAGAGGAAAAATGGGTGTTACCAGAGCCCAGAAGAGAGGGAGATTTGATTGAAACTAAAAATAAATGAAAGACTGCCTGGATAAAGTTGAGACTCTGAGGGATAAATCTCCCCAGGAGGTTGAGTTATGGGTGAGATGTGGTGGAGACGCTGCCTGAAATAGAATGAGAGAGACACAATTACCCTGCCTAGCTTCTCCATGCCTTCCATGTTCCAAATATCCATCATTGCCTTCCATTGTCCTAACCTCTCCTGAAGTTCATTGTAATTTCTTGTGACACAGAGCTAGCTGAGCAGAGAACGGGAGGAAATGGATCTGAGAGAAAATGGGCAAGTCATCTGAACACTGGGAGAGCAAATAGCTGAAACAGTCAACTTCAGTAGAAGTCCTGAGCTCTTCCTCTCACCAGGATTCAAAAGGTGAGAAATTCCCCATTTTAAAGAAGGGATCTAGGTGCCAGGCAATTAAAAAGAGCAGTGTATATATTCACTGCACAAACCACCAAGACCATAAATAAGTGTTAGTACAATGACAGTATCTCCTAGGAGAGAAAGTCAACCCAGGGAGAACGTTGTCAACAAGCAAAAGGTCAAGAGTGGGGTTGTGTGGAGTCAGTGGAGCAGTGTTTTGGGATATGCAGTCCTTTGTTCATACAGAACCAAAGTACAGACTGCATGTGACTTACTGGCTTGGTTTAAGAATTCCACAGTCAGAGGCTGTTTGTTTAGCATTATATTCCTATTCAGGGATTCAGACTGACAGTGGAAAATGCCAAGACCATAGTGGTCAGTGAGGATTCCCTCATCTGACTGATGTCACTCTCCATACCTCATTGAAGAATTAATAAAGCAAGAAAAACAATCACGGTTCTGTAGTATGAGGGAAAAGAATAATATCCCCAGAAGATTCAAAGGAGGAACACACTTCTGAAGATGATTTTTTTTACCAAAAAATGGTCTAACCTTTGCCAAATCCAAATATCATCATCAGTTACTAAAACTGTCTATATCTGAAGCTGTTGACCATCCCTTTTGTCTCAAAACTCTACTGATACTGTGCCATTTATTCATCATGTTCTCTGATTTTTTTTTTACCTTGATCTTTAATTCTTAGTGTTCTTCATATTTATGTTTTCTACTCATTTCTCCTCTCATGAAATTGTTGAAAAGATATAATTTACTCTCATGTTCAACAGTCACAAATATTTAGTTGACTTCCAAATTAATATAGTACCCTGTTTTCCACCTGCTGTTCTGAAGTCTAAATTCCTAAGAACATGTTTAATATCACTAATTCTGTCCCAAATTAAGCACATTTCCTCTTCTAAAACTGGCTTTTCCTGTGTTTCTTCATTCAGTTAGGGATCCCATTGTCTTCCATTCACTCGGTCAACCTGGAATCCTCCATGTCACTCATTCCCAAATCCAGTCATTTGTAAACTGTTACCCACTTGTTGAAACCTCTTTTCCTGTCTAGTCTTACTCCTATTATCCTAGTCCAGGCCTTTAGCATCTCTTATTGGGTAATTTTTATAGACAACTAACTGAACCTGCATTGTAGGAGACACATGTTTGACCCCTGTCTTGAGAATCAGATCCCCTGGAGAAGGAAATGGCAACCCACTCCAGTATTATTGCCAGAAAAACATCACAGACAGAGAAGCCTAGTGGGCTACAATCCAAAGGGTCACAAAGAGATGGACACAACTGAGCAACTGAATACACATACAAACTAGACCTCCTACCCTTAGGCTCGTTTCCTGATATATTCAGACTTACTAGAAATCTGTTGGAAAAAAATACATTGTCAATCTTACTTTCTTAAAACCCTTTGAGGGAGAGGGTGGGATGATTTGGGAGAATGGCATTGAAATATGTATAATATCATGTATGAAACGAGTTGCCAGTCCAGGTTCGATGCACGATACTGGATGCTTGGGGCTGGTGCACTGGGACGACCCAGAGGGATGATATGGGGAGGGAGGAGGGAGGAGGGTTCAGGATGGGGAACACATGTATACCTGTGGCAGATTCATTTTGATATATGGCAAAACTAATACAATATTGTAAAGTTAAATAAAATTAAAAAAAAAAACCTTTAATAGTTACTTGTAATACCAGATAAAAACCCTTTCATTCAAATTCCTCAATTGCCCTAACTCTCCAGCTCACCCACTTACATTTACTGTCTCATGCCTCTTCTGTCTTTCTGAAATTGGGTCTACTGTCCTTCCTGCCCCATGTTGTTTTATCATTTGGGAAAGAATATTCCTATCCCATTCCTATAGATTTTACCTGGAAAACTCCTGTTGTCCTTAAAGACTCAGTTCAGGATGGTAGTTTTCAATAATTCTTTCAGACTAGGTCAAACAGAATTAAATGCTTCTACCATTTCCCCACACTAAGCATAATTAATAATATACCAACAGATTGTGAGCTCCTGGAGAGGACAAGACAGGCCTCATTCATCTTTATATTTGCAAATCCTATCAGAAACTGGTGCATACTGAAAGTTAGATTCTGAATATCTACATATGTGTTCTTTTTCTGATATTTATCAGCTAAGTGACCTTAGGAAAAATAACATTTACCTCTTATTATCTCACTTTTTCTTATCTATCAAATGGTTTAATAATAATTTGTATGTACTTACCCTGTGTGGTTGTTATGGTGTTCAAATGAGATACATATCATACAGATATAGGTCATATTTAGATATATGTCCTACAGACATATCTTTAACAGATCTGGTTCCAGACCACTGCAATAAAGGGAATATTAAAATAAAGTAAGTCACACAAATTTTTGGTTTTCTGGTACATATAAAATTTGTGTTTATACTATACTGTAGTCTATTAAGTATACAATGGCATTATGTCTATAGAACAATGTACCTACCTTAATTTAAAAAGATACCTTATTGCTAAAAAGTGCCATCATCTAAACCTTCAGTGAGTTATCTTTTTGCTGGCTTCTGACTGATCAGGATGGTGGTTGCTGAAAGTTGGGGTTGATGGGAGCAAGTTCTTAAAACAAGATAACAGGGAAGTTTGTGGCATCAATAGACTCTTCCGTTCATGAATGGTTTCTCTGTAGCCTGTAATGCTAATAGCATTTTACCCAAAGTAGAACTTCTTTTAAAATTGGAGTCAGTCATTTCAAACTCTGCTTCTACTTTATTAACTAACTTTATATAATATTCTTAATCCTTTGTTGTCATCTCAGCAATATTCACAGCATCTTCACCAGAAGTAGATTCCATCTAAAGAAATCATTTTTTTTTTTTGCTCATTCATAAAAAGTGCCCTCTCATCTGTTAGTTTTATCATAAGATTATATCAACCCAGTCACATCTTCAGGTTCCACTTCTAATTCTAGTTCTCTTGCTTTCCCCACCACATCTGCAGTTACTTCCTCCTTGAAGTCTTGAACCCTTCAAAGGGTTCAAGCATTGAACCATGAGTATTGATTTCACCTTCTTCCAAGTTCCTGTTAATGTTAATATTTTGATCTCTTCCAGTAAATCACGAATGTTCTTAACGGTATCTGAAATGGTGAATCCTTTCCAGAAGGTTTTCAGTTTATTTTGCCAGATCCATCAAAGGAATCACTATCTGTAGCAGCTATAGCCTTACAAAATGTATTTATTAAATAATAAATAAAACTTAAAAGTAAAAATGATTCCCTGATCCACAGGCTGCAGAATGGATGTTGTGTTGACAGGTATGAAAATAATGTAAGTCTCCTTGTATATGTCCATCAGAGTTATTGGGTGACCAGTTGTGTTATCAATGAGCAGTGATATTTTGAGAGGAATTTTTTTTTTTTTTCCTGAGCAGTAAACAGTTGGCCTAAAATATTCAGGAAACCATATTGTAAACAGATGTGCTTGTGTCTTCCAGGCTTTGTTGTTGTTTCATTTATAGAGCACAGATAGAGCATAGGAAGTATAGACTTAGCATAATTCTTAGACATCCTAGAGTTTTCAGGAATCGTGAATGGACTTTAGCTTCAACTAAAAGTCATTAGCTGCATTAGCCCCAAACTGGAGTGTCAACTTCTCCGTTGAAGCTTCAAAAACAGGTATTGACTTCTCTCTTGCTATAAAAGTCTTAGATGGCATCTTCTTCCAGCTTAAGGCTATTTCCTTTTCCCTGTAAATCTTTGACTTAGTCTAGCCACCTTCATTCATTATCTTGGTTAGATCTTCTGGATGACTTGCTGTAGGTTGTGTATAAGCACTTGCTGCTTCACCTTGCACTTTAGTGTTACAAAAACAGCTTCTTTCTTTCAACCTCATGAATCAAACTTCGCTAGCTTCAGATTTTTCTCTGCAGCTTCCTCATCTTTTGCAGCCTTGGTAGGACTGAAGAGGAATTAAAGCCTTGCTCTGGATCAGGCTTTGACAATGTTCTGACTGGTTGATCCACACAGGCTGTTTTGCTTTCTCATTGTTTATGTAGTAACTGGATTAGCACTTTTAATTGCCTTAAAGAAAATTTCCTTTGCAGTCACAACTTGGCTAACTGGTGTGAGAGAGGCCTAGTTTTCAGCCTATCTCAGCTTTTGACATGCCCTCCTCACTAAGCTTAATCATTTTTAGCTTTTGACTTAAAGTGAGAGTTAGGGTTAGAATTACCAAAACATGACACAGAGACACAAAGTGAGCAAATGCTGTTGGAAATATGGTGTGAGTAGAGTTCCTTAAAATAGAGGTGCCAGAAACTTTGTAAAAAATCTCAGTATCTGTGAAGTATAGTAAAGCAATGTACAATAAGACAAGGTATGCCTGTATACTACCTGAAATATTCATATATTGGTTGTTTTATTACCATCTGTAAATACTATAGTATTTACAACTATATAATTGTATATAAATTGTAAATACTACAGTATTTACAATTACTAAAAAATTATTAAGAACTTGAGTTTAAACACATTTTTTTGAAAAATAGCAAAGGCAGATATTTAACTTGGTAAAAAAAGAGAGAGAGAATCGATTTTCCTATTGCTATAGTAAAAAGAATTACCAACAAAAAGTTAACATATATATATATATAAAACTGATAAAATGGATATATCAAAAATACACTTACTTTTAGGAGTCCTGGAAAACTGATGACACAAAACAATTTATAACTTGGCTACTTTAGATTCTAGGGAATTATTTAATTTTTCTTCAATAATAATATGGCATCGAATTTATGAGAAACAAGCCAAAGTGTAAGAAGAAATGGAGCAAACAGGATTTTGTTGGTTTGACCTAAAGCCTTTGAAAGAAGAACACCATTTATCATTGTGATGGTCAGAAACTAATGCAGCTATCTGTTTACATATCCAAGAAGTTACTTTCAGTCTTTTCAATTTGCTTTTTGTCATCCACTTTATATCTTATTTCTATATAAACAGACACGAACAATTTGGAAATGATAGAATATACATAGCATCATTATAAGGGATTACATGCTCAAAATTCATCAATTAAAGAAAACAAAATAAAATGCAAAATGCTTTTTAAAATAAAATGTGTATTTGTCCCATTTGCAACAATTTTAACAGGATCAAATAGTATAATTTCAGAGGCGATTACTATAAGGTAGTTGGGATATTTTTATTTTTACAACTCCGAAGGACATGTTATAACTTTGATGTCCTCAGTAAACCATTTTACTAAGGTTGTTTGTGCAAAAACAGGTTAATGACAAAAGGAAACTCTATAGTTTAACAGTTTTATCTGGTAAGAAAACAGACTGCAGAGTCTGACAGATCATTTCATTTGTATTTTTTTTAAAGAATATGGGCTATGGGTAGCAAAATCTTTCTGAATAAGCTCTGTTCCTGTTAATGAATTGGTCTTAGAAAATGTTCCAAAGCAATTTTGTTAGGAATCTAAGACAAGGTATTCCTAAGTTTTCCTACTCTGCCCCTCGAAGTCACAACTCAGCCTAAGGAAAGAAAAATCATCCTATTTTCACTCTCGCCAATACCACTTTCATTTTACAATCTTCTCTCCTAGTAATAAGACTTTACAGTGAATTAAATGGTGGGGGGAGGATAAAGGGAGAGAAGTAAGGTACAGGCAAAGCAAAAGAAATGAAGAATTAAAGTGACAAAACAAATGTTCAAGGCACGATCTTCAATAAATCAAGAGCTACATACTTTTATGCACGAGTCAATAAAATTAATTGCTATTCAAGCTGTAGCTTTGGAATTATACTACCCGTATTTTGCTTGTGCCTGTCCCCATTACCAGTTTTCTCAGGAGTGCATTTTGCTTCACATAGCTAAATATGTAAGAGCATACTCATTTTCTTGCTTTGCTTGTTACAAAATATCACATTTTCATTCAAATAAACTCATTCCCCTTATCAGGTTTAGAGTATATGCTTCCTGCTTGAATAGCTGAAATAAAGGAGTCACAAAAGCACACACACGGATTTTTAAAAGTAATAGCAATGCTTTTTGAAACCTAGTTCTCGTATGGTGATAATTATCATATCCCCACAGATCATCATGGGTTAATTGCAGATTGGTCAGAATAGATAAGGGCTTCCTAGGTGGCTCAGTGGTAAAGAATCGGCTTGCCAATGCAAGAGATGCAGGTTTGATATCTGGGTCAGGAAGATCCCCTGAAGAAGGGAATGACAACCCACTCCAGTATTCTTGCCTGGGAAATGCCATGGACAGAGGAGCCTGGTGGGCTTACACGTTCGTGGGCTCTCAGGGTGAGACCCAGCTTAGTGACTAAACAGCAACAGAATATATAATGTTGTCACTATATAATAAAACAAGGAATTTCAATAAGCAGGACATGACCTATTTTCCTATAATAATTGGAATCATGAACAATCAGATGGAGCCCTAAAATGTTGCTGGTAAACAACTGGATTTGGTTGAGAAGGACATTTTATATAGTTCTTCTTGTTTTTTGAAGATCACAAAATATACTCCAAATATTATCTGGTATCTGCTTGTTCCCCTGAAAAATTATGTCGCTCGGAACCTATTTCTCATGGTGCTGTCTTATTGACTTGATTCAGGAAATGGTGTTCTTGCAATGGCACAGTCAGAGCTCTCAAGAAGACCCTGGTGCCTTTTCAATTATTTCTGTTAAAAATAAGGCTTGGCTGTTGTGAGGAACAGTTTTTAAATTTATCTGAGGGGCACATGGCAGTTGATGAATCATTTCACGTACAAACAAACACACAGAAACTGTGGCTGAGAAATCAAACAGCCTTTTGAAAATGAGTTCAATAAAGAACCACAAAAAGAATCTAATCCTTCAGAAGAGTTGACTTTTCTAAGTCTTATAGATTCTTGTTTAGAAAATGAAATGGAAATGAAATAGATCCTTCCTATAAAGTCAAGAGTAATCTTTCCAATTTGATTATTACTGATGATCTTTCAGTGGCATCTCTGAAGGACATCAGATAACCTTTGAGGATTAAAGGAATTATTGCCTGGGACCCTATCTCTGTCTTACAGAATTGTCATTCCACAAAGTACAATCAAATCACTATAGGATAAGTTATTTCATGAGAGGGCCATTCATGGCACAACTCCTGCAGGAAGATCCAAAGTATTTGAGCATCCAGCCCACTCCCACCCCTACTCCTCTTTTCTCCATGGTATTAGCAGGATTAACTGGAGCCAGAGGGTGGGGAACTTTGGCAAAATTTTGCTTGTAGGCTCAGAATACACACTTCTGTCACTACTTTAGAGACTGGAATTATGCTGACTTCTAGTGTTTCTAGTTATTCTTATTTTCTTTTTGCTTATCAAAGCTCTTAAACGCTAAGACCAAATTCTAGACTAGTGGAAAGCTAGGTTGCTCCTGACTCATCTGAATATCCACTGGGCCAGATTACCCCAAACCAGATCCAAGTGGGAATAGAAAATCTAAGTCTTGTAGAATAAGATGGAATAGATATTTTTTAAGGTATTGTATTGATTTTGAGTAATTTATTGTACCTGAAGACCTTTTCTTCAGACAAGTTAGGTGTGGATGATTTCCACGTATGTACTCACTTTTGTTTCAGCGCCTTCTTTGCTGTTGCTGTTCAGTTGCCCAGCCGTGTCTGACTCTTGGCAACTCCATGGACTGTAGCAACCAGGCCTCCCTGGCCCAAGTCTGTGTACATTGCATTGGTGATGCCATCCATCCATCTCATTCTCTGACATGCTCTTCTCCTTCTGCCTTCAATCTTTCCCAGCATCAGGGACTTTTCCATTGAGTTGATTGTTCACATCAGATGACCAAAATACTAGAGCCTTCACTTGAAGAGCTTATGGTTATGTGAATGTTAAATTTTCTTATAGCAAACAAGAAATGTCAAGTAGATTATTTTTAATAATCCCAAAGTATAGTCCTGTTTCTGTAATATGATGATGTAAACAATAGAAGATTATTCTATTAATTTTATGCAGGAGTATTTTTAAACCAAACAAATGATTATCAATTGAAATAGTTGCTATCTGAAAGGAGATTTATAAGATGATAGAAAAAAAATACTTCTTGTTTTCTCTCCAATGGAAATAATTGAAGGGTTTTAATTTAAAAAGATATACTTATAAATCTTAATTCTCTCTCAAAGTAAGCCCTAATAATACATGCATGTATATGAGATCCAATATTCTGTTTATTTATTTAGATAGTTAAAATAGCAAATTTGATCTTAGCTTGTTCAAAGGCCAGACAAATTTAAAAGACAGAATGAAAATGAATTTTGTTTTCTAAATTTAAAGTCATAAAGCATTTATATAGAGATGTTAAACAAAGAAATTTTAAAGTTACCCTTAATAAGCGATCATCCTCATTCTCCCATTCAATTTCAGTATGTATTACTGAATACATGAGTCAAAGATGGAAAATCTTTTTATCCATCCCTCTGCAAAAGTAATTGCACAAGTTAAAGCAAGGAAAACAGTGATAAAGATATAAAGTTCTAAGGTTCTTAGAATTATCATGGGAAAGGCGATGGTGAACAGTTCTTAGGCAAAGGAAGAAGATTGCATTCAAGTAGTCTCGCTTCATCAGTCCTGTCCCTCTTTATGGAACCCCAGTGTCTTGGAAAAGCCATGAACTCTGCTGGGAATCCTCTCTCTCTCTATTCAAGATCTAAGCCCTCTCACATGGTGTACTTTTCAGTGGCCCTCTAAAATAGTCTCATATGAATCCCTTGGGAGGACTGATGCTGAAGCTGAAGCTCCAGTGTTTTGCTCATCTGATGTGAATGGTTGACTCATTGGAAAAGTCCCTGATGCTGCAAAAGATTGAGGGCAGAAAGAGAGGAGGGCGTCAGAGGATGAGATGGCTGGATGGCATCACTGATGCAATGGACATGAACTTTGGAAAACTTTGGGAGATGGTGAGGGACAGGAGGGCCCGGTGTGCTGCAGTTCACAGAGTCACAAAGAGTAGGACACGACTGTGAATGAACAACAACAGCATACCAAACTAAATTTTATATTGGGTACCACTGCTTTTTCTTTCTACTATTTCAAATACAATGAATCCAAGATTAGTTAATTCTTCCCTAAGTATTTTCTTACTTACTTTATACTCTTCATTAAGATCTTATGGTTGGTAGACTTCTATGATGCCTTCCAGGATTCCCATGCCTTGGTGAACACAACCTATAAAAATTGTTTCCCCTTTAAAGTGGGCAAGACCTGTGTGTATGATAGGGTATCACTTCTATGTCAGTTGACCCTGAATTAATAGAAAATGAGATTAACCTGCTTGCCACTGACTAATCAGGCAAGCCCTTTAAAAGAAATTTAAAGATAAGAGATACTTTCTTGCCCATAGATGAAAGTGACAGTTATGTTGAGAACATTTGTGAACTTCCTATAAAGAAGGTCAAGGATCTGGTATAGGAGAGTGTAACCTGAATAAACTTGGGAAAACAAAAACACAAGCTCCAGAAAGGAATTAAGGCAGGCTAAGAGAAGCAGAAGATATAAAGAGGAGGTGGCAAGAATACACAGAAGAACTGTACAAAAAAGATCTTCATGACCCAGATAATCACAATGGTGTGATCACTGACCTAGAGCCAGACATCCTGGAATGTGAAGTCAAGTGGGTGTTAGAAAGCATCACTACTAACAAAGCTAGTGGAGGTGATGGAATTCCAGTTGAGCTATTCCAAATCCTGAAAGATAATGCTGTGAAAGTGCTGCACTCAATATGCCAGCAAATTTGGAAAACTCAGCAGTGGCCACAGGACTGGAAAAGGTCAGTTTTCATTCCAATCCCAAAGAAAGGCAATGCCAAAGAATGCTCAAACTACAGCACAATTGCACTCATCTCACACGCTAGATAAGTAATGCTCAAAATTCTCCAAGCCAGGCTTCAGCAATATGTGAACAGTGAACTTCCTGATGTTCAAGCTGGTTTTAGAAAAGGCAGAGGAACCAGAGATCAAATTGCCAACATCCGCTGGATCAAGGAAAAAGCAAGAGAGTTCCAGAAAAGCATCTATTTCTGCTTTATTGACTATGCCAAAGCCTTTGACTGTGTGGATCACAATAAACTGTGGAAAATTCTGAAAGAGATGGGAATACCAGACCACCTGACCTGCCTTTTGAGAAATTTGTATACAGGTCAGGAAGCAACAGTTAGAACTGGACATGGAACAACAGACTGGTTCCAAATAGGAAAAGGAGTACGTCAAGGCTGTATATTGTCACCCTGTTTATTTAACTTATATGCAGAGTACATCATGAGAAATGCTGGACTGGAAGAAACACAAGTTGGAATCAAGATGGCTGGGAGAAATATCAATAACCTCAGATATGCAGATGACACCACCCTTATGGCAGAAAGTGAAGAGGAACTAAAAAGCCTCTTGATGAAAGTGAAAGTGGAGAGTGAAAAAGTTGACTTAAGGCTCAACATTCAGAAAACCAAGATCATGGCATCCGGTCCCATCACTTCATGGCAAATAGATGGGGAAACAGTGGAAACAGTGTCAGACTTTATTTTTCTGGGCTCCAAAATCACTGCAGATGGTGACTGCCGCCATGAAATTAAAAGACGCTTACTCCTTGGAAGGAAAGTTATGTCCAATCTAGGTAGCGTATTGAAAAGCAGAGACATTACTTTGCCAACAAAGTTTCGTCTAGTTAAGGCTATGGTTTTTCCTGTGGTCATGTATGGATGTGAGAGTTGGACTGTGAAGAAGGCTGAGCTTCGAAGAATTGATGCTTTTGAAGTGTGGTGTTGGAGAAGACTCTTGAGAGTCCCTTGGACTGCAAGGAGATCCAACCAGTCCATTCTGAAGGAGTTCAGCCCTGGGATTTCTTTGGAAGGAATGATGCTAAAGCTGAAACTCCAGTACTTTGGCCACCTCATGTGAAGAGTTGACTCATTGGAAAAGACTCTGATGCTGGGAGGGATTGGGGGCAAGAGGAGAAGGGGACGACAGAGGATGAGATGTCTGGATGGCATCACTGACTCGATAGACAGTGAGATGGTGAGTCTCGGTGAACTCCGGGAGTTGATGATGGACAGGGAGGCCTGGCGTGCTGTAATTCATGGGGTCGCAAAGAGTCGACATGACTGAGCGACTGATCTGAAATGATGTAATATAATTGTTGTTCAATTGCTAAACATGTCCAACTTTTTGTGACCCACCACAGACTGCATCATGCCAGGCTTTCCTGTTCTTCACCGTCTCCTGGAGTTTGCTCAAACTCATGTCCGTTGAGTCAGTAATGCTATTTAGCCATCTCATCTTCTGCCACTAAGTTGAGCTGATGCCTCATTTTTAGCCTTGTGATTCAAAGCAGAGACTCCCATTAAGCCAGGCTTGGAGTACAGAGAATATGATACCAAATGGATGTTATTTTAAGCCACTAAGTTGGTGGTTAAGTTTTTACACAGCAGTGAAAAACTAATAGCATACTGTAAGTGTTTGAAAAATCAATGGTTCCCTTTTTTAGCTTTGAATGCTCACACAGACTTTTTCCTGTTATTTTATTTCTTTAATTACTTCTGTGAGAATTTAAAATAAAAGAGGACTTGAAGAAAATGACTTGATATCTGGTGATCTTTTCCATTAGTTTTCAATCTCACTTTTAACAGCTTAAAATTCATGATAAGGAAGGCCTGGTGTTGTGGTGAAAAATATTTAGATGCTTAGTATGGTAGAATATACCAGACACATTGCTGTGCCTTGTTGGAATATCCTAACCATAGTGACAGTTAACCAAAAATGTTGGTTCTGTGAGTTTTCCTAAATAAAATACATTGCAGGATTCTCCATTAGTTCTTCTATCAGTGTTCCTTGGAAATATGGCTTGAGGAATGTAGCTGGCATATGGTTTGTCATATGGCGAACATTAATATGTTGTACTTGTTCTCTTTTCTTTCCATAGTTTTCAAACATTGATTTTGATAAAACCACAGATCTTCCAGGAAGTCAACTGCTCCCACCCTTGAGATGAAGGCAGTTGCTGCAATTCCAGGACACAGTTGTGCTACTTGGCAGCCTTTTAGTGTCACACTAATCCCTCATTTTGAACAAGACTTTCATTTTAAAAGCATCTGCCAATGGCTGACATACCTCTAATGCATTCTGTGGAAGCCTGTAATTTATCTTGCTTAAATTCTCTAGGGAGTTAACCCAAGTCTTCTCCTATATTATCTATGGATTGACTGTTATATCTGTTGTCTGTGCCAATTTCTAGTTTGACTTAATTTTTCTTGGATAAAAGTAGTGAAGTAGTCAATTTGTGTAGTGCTTAGAAAGTTCTTAAATAAGAATGAATGTTGCTGCTTTCTGATTGTCTGTGTGATCATACATGCACATATGTATAAAAATCATGTTAGTATTCATAAAATGTAGGTATTTGAGAATCCTAAATTGTTAGTTTCTGAGGAGAATTTGGGGATAGAAAATGGGATATGAAAGTGGTGGAAGTTGTTGATTGAATATTTTCAATCATGACTTTTTCTATAGTCATTTTGTGTTAATTAATTAATACTAAAACATTTTACATATGGATAAGGTCATACATACCATATTGTTTCTTTCTGGAAATTTTGTGTATTAACCAGGAGATCATGAGAAAGCTTAACTGTCCTACTATAGTGAGCTATAACTGGTAAGAAGGCTTAGAATGATATTAAATTCATCATTTTTCTTTGTTTCCCACAATAGCAATTCAAGGTCCAACTGCAAGCTAATATTGTTTTTGTTATTTTCTTCACAAGAAGTCTTTCCTTATGTTCTTTGCCCTTGATGGTCTTTGCCTTTATCCTCAAACAAAATGCATTAAAAAATTTTCCTCCTATGTTTTCTTTATGGTTCTAAGGTTATGTACCTTTTCAGATTTGTGTAATTTATTGATAATTACTACTCCTAAAAGAACTCACTTTTTTTTTTGAAAGAAGTAACAACTTTAATATATGTCCATATATAAAATGTGTTTTGGATAAAATTTACATAACATGAAATGAACCACTTTAAAGTGAACAATTCAGTGGCATTAAGTACATTCACAATATTATGCAACTACCACATCTATCTATCTATTAAAATGTTTGTGTTATTTCTAGATAAAATGTCATACCCATTAAACACTTACTACCTACTTCACCCTTCCCTCAGTTTTCATTCGGTCTTTATGTATTTACTTATTGTTAATATTTCAAGCAAATGGAATTATAAAATATGTGACCTTTGTTTTTGAAATAGACATTAGTTTGGTGAAAATTAGGTCTCTCTCTCTCTCTTTTTTCTACATCCCTCATACAAATCAGAGGCATCAGTTTAATTACAGATATTTGGGAAATCAAATAATATCATAATAATGAAAATTAAGATTGACTTTTAACTTTTATAACTTTACTTTTGAGTAAATTAACCTATTATATTAATTTATTAAACAAATCTGAGGCCATCGGTTACATTATTATTTAGGAGAATCTTGACAATACAAATATCATAATAATAGCCTCTGCATCTAACCATGACAGAACAGTTTGTATCAGATGAGGTTTTTCACAAAGGTAAAATAGAACAACAGGAGACACAATAGAAAAGAAATGTTTGAAAGCATAAGAGATTGACTGAGGTTTCCAGAACTTGGAGGGAGGTTTGGTTTCCTTTCAGCTAGAGAGATGAGAAATACACTGAGTGATTTTCATATTCACGTATTCTTTTCCCTCAGGGAAATGATAATTCTTAATGCAGGGCCTAAACATAAATCCAAAAGCATGTTGCTTGGGGTCTGAAGCAACATGGGCAGAAGAGACAGAACATGGATTTCTAGATAGTCAAGGCATCCAGGATGTCCAGGGGCTGAAATCTCAAAGGGAAAGAAACCATAAAGCAATGAGCTCAAAATACTGTTCACTGTTTTCCCTGGAAGGTCTGTTGTTTCTTTCATATGCAAGGAAAACTACATGTGCAAAGAACTCTGTAAGAAAAAAAGTAGACATCATCAGGTACATAATTAACAATATGATCCCATACATAAATGATCTCACAATGTTGGTAATATGTAGGTTGAATTTTAGAACCTTTCAAAAATACAGGAGCCTTACTAAATACTTCAAGCTTTTATCTTAGACTACAGAGTCACAGAGTAACTACCAAGTCTTAGAGTAAGAATAAACATTGAGAATAGTGAAAACTGGAAATAGTGCAGCCCAATAAAAGGCTAAAATCCAACACAGCTAGATCAAAGTGATCTTATTTTTTTATCTCTCTGCTAAGAGTAAAGTTAGTACTATCTAAAGGAAGATAATACCATCATCTCTATAATATTTTTCCTATAAGACATTGCCAATTCAATAAAAAAGTTACCAACTTTAACAGTAAACAAGACCAAAGGATACAAAACCAAAATAAAATGAAGAAAAAGGAAATCTAGATGTTGAAGTTTTCTCTCAGAAAATAGAACTATGATAACATGTTATAAAAAAATGGGAAATTTTCCCCAAATATCTATAATCTCTTAAAAAATGAATCAGATAGAAATTCAATACTAAAATATGCAATAAATATTATTAAGAAATTTATTAAAGTGCTTCAAAACACATTAGATGTGACAGAAAACAATAGAGAAAAGGAAATTCAGTCAATAAAGAGTCTCCAGGTTGAAGAAAGCAAGAAAAAAATATGAAGCAAAAACAAATAACATATGACACATGGGTAGATATTTCTGATATATGTATAGTTGAGAGCCTAGAAGCAGAAGAGACAGAATTTGACAGAATTAATATTTAATAAAACACTGAAAAATAAGCTTTGAACACTAATAAACCAAATCCATAGATACAGTATGGTCTAAACTGTGCAGTTTAGTATATGACAGTGAAGACCATGAGAAAATTTTTAAAGCAGCCTGAGAAAAAGTGACATAGTACTTTCAAGAAAATAAAATAAGGCTAATGAAAGACTATTTAACATAAACAACACGAACTAGAAGACAGTGGAATCACGAATTTATAAAGCACTTAAATATCATTCAACTTGAATTCTATTTTCACACAGAGCAACACTTAAAGAATATGTAATCAGAAAAGTTGATTATATTAAAGGGATCAGTCAAGAAAATTGGCCTTGCCAGGCACCCAGAAATGTAATAAGAGAAACAGAAATGAAAGAGAAACAGGAAAAGTGAGTATGGGGTTAACTTTAAATGAGAGCTGGGTATTTAAAATAATAACAGTGTAAGGTCTTCTCTGATTTTACAATACACATTTAGTATATGGTGAGAACATCAATAAGGCAGAAATCATGTATATGGAGTAAAAATGCTATAATACTTTTGCATTATTTGAAAAGTGCTAAAATTATTAATTTAAGATAATAAAGAGGCATAGAAATTACTACTAATTTCCCAATTCTCCCACCCCTGGACCCAGAGGAGGATAATATCCCATAGTCTCTGTGATGTTGGCTATCATATTAAAGATATAGGTGAACTGTATGTCATATCCACATGGTGGAAGTCAATTGAAATCCAGCAGCTCCACTCTGTGTCTAGAATCTCCTGCTCCTTTTGCTCTCCAAATACATTGTGGTCCTCTTTTCTCAAATCTGTTGTATCACAGGAGAAGGCTTGTGTTTTATTGCCTTATTATTCTTTTTAGATAGAGTTAAAGGAGTACGTGCTTAATTACTTTAGCTCAATTACTTTATTGTCCTCCTGAAGATTACTTGGTAAACAAAAATATTCTAACCAGTTCTGGATTATTGTTACAGAATTATGTCTGCTTCACAGAATATTCCATTGTAAACCAAAATATATTTAATATTTAACTTAATATGAGATATTGCAAACAGAAGTCGGAAAAAAGGCTCTACAGAAATCTAATTTAGATATAAGGTAATGTAAATCAGCAACTTGTTGAAAGCTGGGCTTGTGCTGTGCTCAATCATTTCAGCCGTATCCAACTCTTTACAACCTCTGGGACTGTGGAAGCTTCTCTGTCCATGGGATTTCCCAGGCAAGAATACTGGAGTGGGTAGCCATGCCCTCCTCCAGGGTATCTTCCTGACCCAGGGAAAAAACCTGCCTCTCTACATTGCAGGCAGATTCTTCACCACTGAGCCACCACGGAAGCTGGAAGGCTGGGTTTAGGAAGTCCCACACCAGGGCATGGCTGGAGCACTTAAAAAAAAGTAGGAGTGAAATTATATATACTCATATAAAAGGCATTTATCTGATTCATTCATAAAGCCATAGTCAATTAATTAATTATTACATTTGTGAAGTACTAGTTAAAATTTAGCCTTAAACTATTGGAGGCAGTAATTATAGAAAGTGAAAGTGAAGTCGCTCAGTCATGTCTGACTCTTTGCAACCCGTGGACTGTAGCCCACCAAGCTCCTCCATCCATGGGATTCTCCAGGCAAGAATACTGGAGTGGGTTGCTGTGGCTTAAAAATCCATGAGTGCTCAACTGTACTTTTTTTTTTTTTTTTAACGTTGCAACCTTAAAATAGTAGTTGAGACAGAATCAATTCCTTGTACAATGCATTTCTAGACAGTTTGGATTGCTGAAACCTCATCTAGTTTAGATGACAGTTACTGACACTGCACCATGCATTCTCACATTGCCCAGTGCATTTTTAGACTATAGTAATATTAATTTTTATAATATGGAGGAATTCTTCATTCTTCAATACTTCCAGCTAGTCTGTTAAACTGATTTGTCTAGATGGATTTGTGACTTCTCTTTAAAACACTTAAAGTTCTAAATGATCATTCTTTTTTAGCTCAGCCTTCCTCTGACTTTTGAATGTGAAGTGAAAGTGTTAGTTGCCCAGTTGTGTATATAGCTTTTTGCGATTCCATGGACTGTAGCCTGCCAGGCTCCTCTGTCTATGAAATTCTCCAGGCAGGAATGCTGGCGTGGGTTGTCATTTCCTTCTCTAAGGGATCTTCCTGATGCAGGGATCAAACCCGAGTCTCTTGCATTGCAGTCGGATTCTGTACTTTCTGAGCCACCAGGGAAGCTCTTTTAGCCTATAAATTTGCAGAAGAGACTGGCCCTGTCTAAGGGGTCTGTGAAGTTTGTTAGCATTCCCTCTGCCTGGATGGATGAGTGCGTCTAAATCTGGGAGTTCAGAATTAGAAAACCCAATTAGCTGAGCATCTGATACATGTCCTTTCATGTAACTTTTGTCAGAAATAAAGCTTACTTTTGGAATTCCATTTATCTGATGCCTGTATTTACCTCTCAAAATCAGTTTTGAATTTGAGAAGAATGCCATTAATTGGATCTTCTTTACCCTGTAATTATCTTAAGTATTCTTTGCTGATTAACTTATGAACTCTTTGTAAGGAAGAGATCAAAGGAAGAAAGGAATTGACAGAAAGTTCAACTCTCTACTCTTCTGCAATCTGTCACTGTCAGAACTCACCCCAAATCAAGTTTTCAAATAGAGTTTGGAATAATATTAATAGATTTTCAATTATTTCTTTTTCTCAAATACAGAGTTTTTTTAACTAGAGTTTTGTTCTATTACGTCAGCAAGAAATACTGAGTTATCAAATACTGAATCATTGCTCATAGATGAAATTCAGAGTTAAGTCACTGTGAGCCTCTGGTTGCAACATATTCTTCAACTGATCAATACATAAACATACTTTATGTGTGTTTCTGTTTAAAGGCACCTTATTTAATAATGTTGCTGATTTATTAAAATTAAACTCAAGACCAGTAACACTATAATCATGCCTGGATGCTTATGCTTAGTTTCTCCTTTGGGCATGTCACAGTAGAGGTAGATTAGCAATTTGCTTCAGGCCCATTTAAAACAGTGAACTCACCAACAAAATGCACATAACAATGTGGAAAATAGGGCACTAAATAGATTGTGAGAAGGATACTTGTTTGCAAAATGGGCTGAAACAAGAAGGCAGGATGTTGCCTTGTTTGACCTCAGCTGGAAACATATACATCCTTCAGTTCAAGTTTTTCACTGGTTGCATCAGTGAATGTCCATGAAATTGCTCTGAGCATTGCTTTTGGAATTACAAATTTAGTGAGTTAGTGTATTCAAAAATATGGAGTCTGAATAATGAGGCTTTCGTGTATGTTAGGCAGAACCCCTAATAATATATTATCTACTTTCTGAGAGTTATTTTGCCTACCTCCAAAATATTCTACTAGAATTATAAATACATGTTTTAAACGTGCTTAATATTTTTTATTCAACATAGGAGCCAGCCAAATGAGGGTCCTTATAAAATTTTCTATCTCTATCTTTAGAGAAATAAACAACTAGAGAAAACAAAACTAACATATGTGGAAGTAAAATTCCAACACAGTTCCAAAACTTAAAAGAATTTTATGAAGTATTTAACCCATGTATGGATGTGAGAGTTGGACTGTAAAGAAAGCTGAGCACAGAAAAATTGATGCTTTTGAACTGTGGTATTGGAGAAGACTCTTGAGAGTCCCTTGGACTGCAAGGAGATCCAACCAATCCATTCTAAAGGAGATCAGTCCTGGGTGTTCATTGGAAGGACTGATGCTAAAGCTGAAACTCCAGTACTTTGGCCACCTCATGCGAAGAGTTGACTCATTGGAAAAGACTCTGATGCTGGGAGGGATTGGGGGCAGGAGGAGAAGGGGACGGCAGAGGATGAGATGGCTGGATGGCATCACTGTCTCAATGGACGTGAGTCTGAGTGAACTCCGGGAGTTGGTGATGGACAGGGAGGCCTGGGGTGCTGCAATTCATGGGGTCGCAAAGAGTCGGACACGACTGAGCGACTGAACTGAACTGAACTGAACCTGGCAGGTTTGTTTTGTTTTGTTTTTTAATTTCAGAACAGTTTTGTTGAGTGATAAAAATGAAAGAATTTTTATAACAGGTTTTCTCTGATGACTATCCACTTTTTATTTCCCCTGTCTATCAAGCAGAATCCAGTTGTGCTATAGTTGCATTACTTATAACTATCGTTTTCCATGAGGTGGAAATTACCTTCTGTCCTTTCTTATGATTCCTTACAGTAAACATTTCAATCAAACACCTCTACTCGAAAAGAGAAAATGAATGTAACACCTCAAACCAGTCACTTCTCCAAATCAAAACAAGAGTTAGCAAATCACCTCCTATTTTCTTTGCTAATTCAGGAAGCAGTTTTCCTTGTGTCTGCTGGCTGTTCTCATTTATTCAACAAATCCTTAAAAAGCAGTAATACTGAACTTTGTTTTACTTATTATCTGTCATATATAAATCCTCATTATTATCAGTGAATTTTTTTGTGTGTTTGTAATTTGTATCAGACTCAAATTGTATGCCTTTTCTGAAATTCCTCGGTATCTCCTGAGCTCCTTGCTCTGCTTCAAGTGCCTAACCAACTCCATTGGGCTGAGAAGTCTCCACCATGTGGTGCTCACCAGTCATTCCCCTCGGAGGGCTTGGCTACTTTCCTTGCTGCTACTGCTGCTAAGTCACTTCAGTCGTGTCCGACTTTGTGTGACCCCATAGACGGCAGCCCACCAGGCTCCCCTGTCCCTGGGATTCTCCAGGCAAGAACACTGGAGTGGGTTGCCATTTCTTTCTCCAATGCAGGAAAGTGGAAAGTGAAAGTGAAGTCGCTCAGTCGGGTCTGACTCCTACTTTCCTTAGGTGTCCCCATACAGCACAGTGGCCCATCACATGCCCTGAGATGCTATTAGCTTCCACTGTTTTTTTTTTGGATTTGGATGAACAGACACATCATAGAACATGATATCTGACATCTGAAATGGTAGCTAAAAGGGCCTGATGCTGTAACATGGATGTACAGGGGAATTACTTCCCAACAGTGCAACTTCAACCAGTGGGAAACGAGAATGGGAGAACTGAGAAGATACAATGCGTTTCTTTCCTCTTTCATGGGTGACTCTTGAGGCCAAGTGCATGTCTTGGCTGGGTGACCTGCTCCGCCCCTCTCTATGGCTCTTTGTAAAGCAGTAGGCAGCCTAGTAGTATATAACTACATATTGCTTCATATCTTCCTTTATCTCATTTCCCCTTTTCCTCACTCTTGCTGCCCTGGGTTACACTTTCCAAATAAAGTGTCAGAGCATTCGTTATCCCTTCCAGCTCTGTTTTCCCCAGAATCTAAACTAAGAAAGTTCTTAAATTTAAAGCTTCATCTTTCTCTTACCAAGAGACAGGGCTAATAAGAGTTTATGGTTTTTCTATTTTCTATTTCTCTTAAAAATAGAAAACCAAATTATTTAGTCACCATGGAAGGCTTCTAGTATTAATAAGGAAAAAAATCTCCATGGAATTGAATGTATGGTTTATATACCACATCGATACAAATTTCAATTTGTAGACTTTCTACTTAAGAATAAAAAAAGAGGGGCAGTTAATTTATCTTGAAATGCTGCCAGTACATATGCAGAGTGAGGGCCTTTTATAAGAATTTTAGTGATATGATTCACTCCGTCACGTCTAACTCTTTGTGATTCCTTGGACTGCAGCCTGCCAGGCTCCTCTGTCCATGAAATTTTCCAGGCAAGAATGTTGAAGTGGATCTCCAGGGGATCTTGCCCACCCAAGGATTGAACCTGAGTCTCTTGCTTTTGCAGGCAGATTCTTTGCCATCTGAGCCACGAGGAAAGCCCAGTGATATTATTCTATCCCCGTATTATTTAGCACAGCGAATGCATAAAGTACAACTCAGGTGACTAGTGATATCATGCACACTTTCACCTTCTCTTCTGTATCATCCTGTGAAATGCTTTTCCCAAAGCTCTATGCAAAGAAGCAGAACAGCAGGGGCTTCTACTTCACCCAAGCTGCTAAAGAGAAATCATGCTATACACGTCTCATTTAGAAATAAGAAATCTGGACTAAATCCAGGGAAGTGAAAATCCATTAGATAATTGCTGCTAAATGCCTTGAATTTTAATATGAGGATTTTCCGTGTCACATTCCTCTTGAAATGGCAGTATAGTTTACAGAGCTCTGTTAAAATCTTGATGTATATAAGTGTTTAGAATAGTCATCATTACTATTTTTCCTGTCATGTTAAGTATTCATCAACTCTGTGTATTGCAGTATGCTGTGGTAACCTTTTCTCCAGGTGCCTAGAGGTTCATTATGAATTTTAGGGGGAATATTTAGCAGCAATTTATACCTGTTTTATAACTAGTCAGCTTGGGACTGAGGGATATAGTAGTGGATTTACAGGTTCTGTCTGGACAGGAATCAGCCTTTGAATTTAAACATTCTGTTTGCTTACAAGTTTCTGCCCTTTTTTTCTGCTGAAGCTTCAGAAGTATACATGACTACATTCAAGTGTGGCAACAAACTCAGCTATTGCAGCTTCTGTCATATGTTAGCTATTCCACTACTCTCTTTCCCTTGCTTTTGGAATCTGCTCATTCTGCACTATGTACCTGTTTCTTAACAAAGTATCATTGCCCTGTCCCTCTTACCAAAATATAACCATTTAATGTTTTTAGTTTTTAAAAGCAGCCTTTTAGTTTTCTCCACATTCTTTAATAATTATTCTCAATTTCTTCCAAATACCTAAGATGTTTCCTCCAACATTCCCAGTCTCATTTGAAATTGCCACTATCCTCATTATAAATCAAATCAAGCATACGAAACTTTCTCCATCACCCTTTATCCTAATTTTAATCTGAAATATTACATTATCTGTTATTTACTTCAGATACTTTAAAAAATAATAGTCTATATTTGTTCTTGGGAAATCACTTCTGATATATTTTAAAGGTTCCAGTATATCAAAAATGTGATTAATGCGTTAGAGACATATGTGCTTTTTAAAAAATAGAGATCTATCCTTAACTTTTTTCCTATGAAACGGTTGCCTAGTTTCAGTTTTGGAGAGTTTGCTTGGGGAGTTCTGGATTTGACATATGGCTCTTACTCCTCTGTTCTATACTGTGTTGCCATGAGTAAGTTAGCTTTTTGAATATTTGATTTTTCCATTTACATAAAGAAGACAAATATTTGTTTTCTAGGCAATTTGGTTATTTGCTGCTGCTAAGTCACTTCAGTCGTGTCTGACTCTGTGCAACCCCATAGACGGCAGCCCACCAGGCTCTCCCGTCCTTGGGATTCTCCAGGCAAGAGCACCAGAGTGGGTTGCCATTTCCTTCTCAAATGCAGGACAGTGAAAAGTGAAAGTGAAGTCGCTCAGTCGTATCCGACTCTTAGTGACCCCATGGACTGCAGCCTACCAGGCTCCTCCATCCATGGGATTTTCCAGGCAAGAGTACTGGAGTGGGGTGCCATTGCCTTCTCAGATTTGGTTATTTAGGTATTAAATAATTAAATGATTTAAATTTTAATTTAAATAATTATATATTTATTTTATAAAAATTACTGTAATAGTGACTGGAATCAGGTATTCACTTGGAGAAATGATGACCGTAGTTCTAAATGGTATGACCCAATGATGCAATTACAGTTCTATTAGAAGGCTATTTAAATCACTATTTTTAGTAATCAGATGGAGGGAGGAATTTGGAGGTAAGGGTTAAAACATATAGAGGTAGCAGTATATAGAATGCTATGCCCATGTGAAATGGGCCTAAACAATTTTAACTCTGATTTCTTGGAGTAGACATTAAAAAGTCTTAAAAGTGCAAAATATATTGTCCTAAGTTTCACTAAAGGATACTATTAGGACCTTTTGAAGTAAGACAGAAGCAGTTTACTAGGAGATCTCCCAGAGTCTCTACTTGCCTTTATTTATCTATAAGTTTAGGATAGCCTTGATAATAACCCTAAAAGATAGAATAATGGTTATGTTAATTAGAATTAACACCATGGATTTGTGTATCTGTGTGTGTGTGTGTTTGTGAGTGAGTGTGTGCGTGTATATGTAGATTTGCATTTCAGTTCATTAGTCCTACTTCAAAAAGACCTGATTAAAATTTTGGTATCAGGTACATTTTCTGAAAAATCTTAATTGTTAAACAAAAGCAGATAAAGAAACAAAGCAACCCTTTGTTTTCTCATTCATTTCCTTTGTACAGTTTAATCAGTTCTTTAGCCGAATTGTCTTGTAAATAGTATACTTATATCTGGACTGAAGTGAACAGTAATTTATTTAAAATTACTAACTGAGAGACTCATTTTATTTAACTGTACTACTTTGTTGGAAAACTGGAAAGATGCCAGATGGTAATTTTTTTTGCTACTTATTTCCAAGAGTATAATAAATCATTTTTCACTTTTATAAATGATAATTTTAATAAGACTAATCATACCTCCTGGATCCAAGAGAATACTTCTGTCTATTCCTCCACAGACAATTTGTAAGCTAGGAAGGTATTAAAAATAGCTTAACAGAAGTATCCTCAAGTGACTGAAGGTGTTGTAGCTTTCATTACACCATGCTTCTTGCTGTGTAATTCTTAAGGACCCTTGGGAGTAGAAAATGTTTTCTCTTTCTCTTTTTCTTCAACTAGTTTACCTTTCTAGTTACATGATCACAAGCATATTCTGAAAGTATTTTTTGCTATTCTGTTTCTCTACTCATGACTATCATAATTAAATAACTGTGATTATCTGTTTAATGATTATTTTATTTGTTAGATCTTAAAATCCATAATCACAAGAATTTTACTATTTTGTTAAAATCTCTATTACTGATGCTTAGCAAAAATGTCACAAATCTGGTAGAAGCACAGAAAGTCTTATCAATTAGGCTGATGAATAATGTGACATTTTGTGAAGTTGTAACACATGATCCATTATCTGCATGTATTTTATCACCATATCTCTAAAAAATGATGCCAAAGTCAGATATATGTGGAAATGCCTCTCACTTCCTGGGCTAGTCTTTACCTGGATGCTTTGAATTTTTGAGATAGAAATTTTAGGATATTTGGAGGTATGAGTCAGAGAGTTTTATATGTCTTTGCTGCTACTGCTGCTGCTAAGTCGCTTCAGTCGTGTCCGACTCTGTGCGACCCCATAGACGGCAGCCCACCAGGCTCCCCCGTCCCTGGGATTCTCCAGGCAAGAACACTGGAGTGGGTTGCCATTTCCTTCTCCAAGGCAGGAAAGTGAAAAGTGAAAGTGAAGTCACTCAGTCGTGTCTGACTCTTCGCGACCCCATGGACTGCAGCCTACCAGGCTCCTCCGTCCATGGGATTTTCCAGGCAAGAGTACTGGAGTGGGGTGCCATCTCCTTCTCCGATATATCTTTGAGTTTCTATCAAATAATTAGTCATGCAGAGGCTAGATTCCCTTCTTTCAGCCCTTCACATGATGGTAGAAATCTTCAGCTTTCTTATATGTCATGTAGTATGTCATAGCATGACTCTGGGAGCAGGTGACAGACGGGGTGGCTAGCCACTGAGGTTTTCCAATATTGATTTAAAAAATAGGGGTATGTTTATTGTATATTGAAATTAATTACAACTTATGCTCAATGTTAAATCAAGTCATCTTTGTAAAAAATATTATAATTAACTTTTGTCTCATTTACCATACCAGTAGGCTTACCTATTTAAGGATATGCACAATATATCCCTAAATATATGCATAAAAAGTGAAAAAGAATGTGTTAGTTGCTCAGTCCTGTCCATCTTTTTGGGACCCATGGACTGTAGCTCACCAGGCTCCTCTGTCCATGAATTCTCCAGACAACAATACTGGAGTGGGTAGCCATTCCCTTCTCCAGGGGATCTTCTGCGTTTCCAAACTGGGTCTCCTGCATTCCAGTCAGATTCTTTACTGTCTGAGACACCAGGGATATATGGATATAAATCACTCTGTGTATGTGTGTGTGTATCCTTGTGTGTATATTTCAGAGCATATAAGAATTAGGAGAATATCAAGTTATAGAGGGCCAGAGATAGGGTTCTCTTAAGGTTGATTGACTCGGACTTCAAAGATATTACTGATGATCTAGTATTTTTTTCCATCCTCAATTTGGTCAGTTTCAGTGATGGCTATCAATTTAAATGCATAGCAAGATGCTGCATAAATTCCATACATTAAAGTCAGATATGACACTTTCTAGAGGGATAAAAGTGATAATTAGTCCCTTGATTTTTCACTTAGAGACTACTAAACTTTTTTGAGAAGCCCCTCATTAAGCTTTCTGTTGCATCTCATTGGTCAGAATTGGGCCACATTACCATTTCATTAAACATAGACCAACCAGTTAGGCCCACTTCTCGAGATAATGTGTTAGTTCAGATTCCCATGAGACAATATGAAAGTAGGATGAGTGTCTGAAAACAAAATAAGATTTTTTTTTTTAGGAGGTACAGAACTAAATGGGTGTACCATAAGAAAACAATAATATTTTATATATGTATACTATTCCTTGTTTTTGGAATATTCCTGGCTTAATTTTAGATGATACAGTTCTATTCATTTTGCAAAATTTAGCTGAAATTTCTTCTCCTTTGTGTTCAGTTCAGTTCAGTTCAGTCACTCAGTCGTGTCTGACTCTTCATGACCCCATGAACCACAGCACACCAGGTCTCCTTGTCCATTGCCAACTCCTGGAGTTTACTCAAATTCATCTCCATTGAGTTGGTGATGCCATCCAACCATATCATCCTCTGTTGTCCCTTTCTCCTCACACCTTCAGTCTTTCCCAGCATCAGGGTCTTTTCCAATGAGTTGGCTCTTCGCATCAGGTGGCCAAAGTATTGGAGTTTCACCGTCAACATCAGTCCTTCCAATGAACACCCAGGACTGATCTCCTTTAGGATGGACTGGTTGGATGTCCTTGCAGTCCAAGGGACTCTCAAGAGTCTTCTCCAACACCACAGTTCAAAAGCATCAATTCTTCGGCACTCAGCTTTCTTTATAGTACAACTCTCACATCCATACATGACCACTGTAAAAACCATAGCCTTGACTAGATGGACCTTTGTTGGCAAAGTAATGTCTCTGCTTTGTAATATGCTGTCTCGGTTGGTCATAACTTTTCTTCCAAGGAGTAAGCGTCTTTTAATTTCATGGCTGCAATCACCACCTGCAATGATTTTCAGATCAGATCAGATCAGTCGCTCAGTCGTGTCCGACTCTTTGTGACCCCATGAATCGCAGCACACCAGACCTCCCTGTCCATCACCAACTCCTGGAGTTCACTGAAACTGTCCATCACCAACTCCCAGAGTTCACTGAGACTCACGTCCATTGAGTCAGTGATGCCATCCAGCCATCTCATCCTCTGTCGTCCCCTTCTCCTCCTGCCCCCAATCCCTCCCAGCATCAGAGTCTTTTCCAATGAGTCAACTCTTCGTATGAGGTGGCCAAAGTACGGGAGTTTCAGCTTTAGCATCAGTCCTTCCAAAGAATACCCAGGACTGATCTCCTTCAGAATGGACTAGTTGGATCTCCTAGCAGTCCAAGGGACTCTCGAGAGTCTTCTCCAACACCACAGTTCAAAAGCATCAATTCTTCAGTGCTCAGCCTTCTTCACAGTCCAACTCTCACATCCATACATGACCACTGGAAAAACCATAGCCTTGACTAGATGGACCTTTGTTGGCAAAGTAATGTCTCTGCTTTTCAATATGCTATCTAGGTTGGTCATAACTTTCCTTCCAAGGAGTAAGCGTCTTTTAATTTCATGGCTGCAGTCACCATCTGCAGTGATTTTGGAGCCCAGAAAAATAAAGTCTGACACTGTTTCCACTGTTTCCCCATCTATTTCCCATGAAGTGATGGGACCGGATGCCATGATCTTCGTTTTCTGAATGTTGAGCTTTAAGCCAACTTTTTCACTCTTCACTTTCACTTTCATCAAGAGGCTTTTGAGTTCCTCTTCACTTTCTGCCATAAGGGTGGTGTCATCTGCATATCTGAGGTTATTGATATTTCTCCCGGCAATCTTGATTCCAGCTTATGCTTCATCCAGCCCAGTATTTCACATGATGTACTCTGCATATAAGTTAAATAAGCAGGGTGACAATATACAGCCTTGACGTACTCCTTTTCCTATTTGAACCAGTCTGTTGTTCCATGTCCAGTTCTAACTGTTGCTTCCTGACCTGCATACAGATTACCTTTCCTGATTTCATGACACATACTCCTTTTCTAGGATCACCTAGGGTATAGTGAATTCCCAAAATAAATTATTAATATTTAAATGACATTATTTTTGTCTTCCCATCTATAAGCTTTCAGAAAATACTAGCAATATCAATTATCTTTCCTTACTCAGCATAGAACATAGTGCCTAAATTTAGAGGAAAAGACACAAAATTTGAACTGGATATTCTTCAAGAATCCTAGTAAATAGTTCAGTGTGTCCGTTTTAAGCATGAAAATCCCTAGGTTCTACATGCAGTTTTTATACTTTTTATATGATTGGCTTAAAATAAAAGGTGATTTACTTAGCATGTAATAATTCAACTTGAAAAAAAAATCAGAGGGCCATATGGATGTAAAATATTTCACTCATCTGGCATACGTAATAACTTGACAGAGAAAATGTCAGACAAAATTATCCTTAAATGGTTCTGAGTCCCCCATGGAAATCATGTAGCTCTACTGCACCTCTGTTAAAAATTCTATGCCTGGCTTTGATGAAATATTTACTACAAAATAAACATCTCATGGAGAATATCACTGAAAGTCACTGACTATATCATCTAAATCCAGTCTAAATATAGATTATCACTTCAGGTGACAATTCTAATGGACATCTTTAGTGTTTAAATTTATTCCGAATAAAATTTCCTAAAAATATTTACCCTAATTGTACATACTCTACACTCAAACAGACTTTGACATCTTTTGAATTGATCTTTAACCAAGAGATGAATATTTGACTTCAGAGATTGCAATCTATACACTATTCTAATGAATAAAAAGTTAGAGATGGTAGCATCAGGGAAAATGGCAAAAACCCCAGAAACTTCACTCCTTTATGCAGCAACAAAATAAACCTGGCAATAATGGCCAGAATCAACTTTTAGAGAACTCTAGAAATTAATCAAAGGCTTGCAATGACGTGGGGACCACTTGATGAGGATTATGGTGATAATAATAAAACTGTCAGCCTTTTGGTTAAAACAGATAGCTTTGTGGGTTTTAACTTGCCTTAGTTTAATGTCATGCTCCTTTGCTTTGCAACAGTCTTGAAAAATAACAGCTCACATTCCCAGTCTTGGAAGGAGTAGAGCACTGTTGTAGTGCTCTCAAACCCTTATTCTGAGGAAGGTGTCATTATTTGACCCTTCTTGTAGTTCCCTGAAAGTTTCCACAGGAAAGTACTGACTTTGTTTATTGGCCTATATTGAATGTCTTGACATTAAACCCTTTGAAGCCATGGGACAAACAGTACACTAACCAAAATGGATATTCTGTGGATGAGATGTTCATAGGTGCCTTAGGAAACTCAACATTTTTAGGAGTCTAGAAGGTCACATCACTTTATGGCAAATAGATGGGGAAAAAAATGAAACAGTGACAGATATTATTTTCTTAGGCTCCAAAATCACCATGGACAGTGACTGCAGCCACAAAATCAAAAGATGCTTGCTCCTTGGAAGAAGAGCTATGACAAATTTAGACAGCATATTAAAAAGCAGAGACATCACTTGGCTGACAAAGGTCGGTGTAGTCAAAGCTACAGTTTTTCCAGTAATCATGTACAGATGTAAGAATTGGACCATAAAGAAGGCTGAGTGCTGAAGAATTAATGCGTTCGAATTGTGGTGCTGGAGAAGACTCTTGAGAATCCCTTGGACAGCAAGGATGTCAAACCAGTCAATCCTAGAAAGATCAAACCTGAATATTCATAGGAAGGACTGATGCTGAAGCTGCAAATACTTTGGCCACCTGATAGGAAGAGCTGACTCACTGGGAAAGACCCTGATGCTGGGAAAGATTGAGGGCAAGAGGAGAATGGGGCGACAGAGGAAAAGATGGTTGGATGGCATCACTGACTCAATGGGTAGGAGTTTAAGCAAACTCCAGCAGACTGTGAAGGACAAGGAAGCCTGGCGTGCTACAGTTCATGGGGTCGCAAAGAATCGAACATGACTTAGCAACTGAACAACAACAAGAAGGTCATGTCCACTTATCGGTTTGTATCCTGTTCAGAAGAGATCTGAGAAGATTCTAATCTCTTTTGCTTCTGATTGACCTAATAGCTTTTAACAAACTGAAAGTAGAGGCAAATAAAGAATTGTAAAATACCTGGTTGAGTGTGGAAAGCATACCCAATATCCACCTAAACTCTTTGGCAAAGACTTAAAAACTCATTGGTTTTAGATATGTAAGGAAATATCTGTCCAATAATTAACTGACCACTAAACACTCATTTCACATGGTAGCAAGGTAATGCTCAAAATCTTTCATGCTAAGTTTCAGCAGTACTTGAACTGAGAACTTCCATATGTCCAAGCTGGATTTAGAAAAGGCAGAGGTACCAAAGATCAAATTGCCAACATTCACTGGATCATGAAGAAAGCAAAGGAGTTCCAGCAAAACATCTACTTTTGCTTCATTGATTTCATTAAAGCTTTTGACTGTGTAGATCACAACAAACTGTGGAAAACTCTTCAAGAGATGGGAATACCAGACTGAGAAACCTGTGTGTGGGTCAAGAAGCAACAATTAGAATTTGAACATGGAATAACTGATTGGTTCAAAATTGGGCAAGGAGTATGTCAAAACTGTATATTGTCACTCAGCTTATTTAACTTCTATGCAGAGTATATCATAAGAAATTCTGGGCTGGATGAATCATAAGCTGGAATCAAGATTGCCAGGGGAAATATAAACAATCTCAGATATGCAGATGATACCACTCTAATGGTAGAAAGTAAAGAGGAACTAAAGAGCTTCTTGATGAAAGTGAAAGAGGAGAGTGAAGAATCTGGATTGGAACTCAACATTCCAAAAACGAAGATCATGATATCCAGTCCCATCCCTTCATGGCAAATAGAAAGGGAAAAGTGGAAGCAGTGACAGACTTTATTTTCTTAGGCTCCAAAATCACTGTGGATAGTGACTGTAGCCATGAAATTAAAAGACACTTGCTCCTTGGAAGAAAAGATATGACAAACCTAGACAGTGTGTTAAAAAGCAGAGCCATGTCTTTGCTGACAAATGTTCATATAGTCAAAAGGATAGTTTTCCAGTATTCACATTCCAGTAGAGTTGTGAGAGTTGGTCCACAATGAAGGTTCAGTGCTGAATTGATGCTTTCGAATTGTGGCTCTGGAGAAGACTCTAGCGTCCTTTGTCTGCAAGGAGATCAAACCAGTCAATCCTAAGGAAATCAACCCTGAATATTCACTGGAAGGCCTGTTGAAGCTGAAGCTCTAATACTTTGGTCACCTAATGTGAAGAGCTGACTCATTGAAAAAGACCCTGTTGCTGGGAAAGATTGAAGGAAAGTGCAGAAGAGGGTGGAAGAGGATGAGATGGTTAGATAGAATCACTGACTCAATGGACATGGATTTGTGTAAGCTCCAGGAGATAATTAAGGACAGGGAAGCCTGGCATGCTGTAGGCCTGGGGTTGCAAGTGTCAGATGCGAATGAACAATAACAAAGGAAGCTGAATACGGATGTTAGTGGCACACTTAACAAATATACAGTTCTTGGAGGATTGGTTCAGGAATTCCACTAAATGAGCAACAGCAATTACAACAAGTAGCAATACAAAGCAACCTTGGGGTAGGGATAATCTGACTTCCTGAACTGCCGTATTTTATTCTTTAAAATGTCCAGTGTTCAACAAAATTATGAGACATGAAAAGAAATAAAAAGTTCTGATCTGTAAACAGTGTCCTAAGATAGCTACAACAATCTGGGAAATGAAGAACAACACTGAAAGACACACTTGTCAATTTTAGAATCTACTACACAGCTATAGTAACCATGACAGCATGGCAATGAAATATATATAAATAGATCAGTGAAATGTAATTGAGAGGCCAGAAATAAACTCAACAGTCCTTAATTGATTTTTGATATGGGTTTTAATAACATTCAATGAGGAGAAAATAGTATTTCAGCCAATGATATTAGAATATCCACATGTGCAGGAATGAATTTAGACTATTTCTTCACATTATATGAAAAAAAAAATCCAAAATGAACCTAAAGCTTAACTATAAAAAGTTGTAATCATAAATCTATTAAAGGTATAAATAAGGGTAACTTCATGGTCTAGAATTAGACAAAGCTTTCTTAGATTTGAAAGCAATAACACAGTCAACCAAATAAGCTATAGATAAATTAAGACTTCAACAACAAATAAAATTTTTCATGTTAAAGTACATGATCAAGAAAGTGAAAAGACAATCTGAAGAATAGGAGAAAATAATTGCAAATCATATTAATATATCTGATAAGGGTTTAGTAGCCAGTTATATAAAGATCTCTTACAACTTAAGAGAAACATAACCCAAGTATAAAATGGGCAAATAATTTGCATAAACATTTCTCCAGAGAATATATACAAATGTCTGATAAGCACATGAGAAGACACACAACATCAGTAGTTGCTAGGGAAATGGAAATCAAAACAGTAGGATAGCACTTCATACCCACAAATATGGCTATCGCTATTTTTTTAATTTATTTTTTTATTGAAGGATAATTGCTTTACAGAATTTTGTTGTTTTCTGTCAAACCTCAACATGAATCAGCCGTTGGTATACATATATCCCTTCCCTTTGGAACCTCCCTCCCACCTCCTTCTGTATATCACCCCTCTAGGTTGATAAAAAAGCCCCTGTTTGAGTTTCCTGAGCCATATAGCAAATTCCTGTTGACTATCTATTTTACATATGGTAATGTAAGTTTCCATGTTACTCTTTCCATACATCTCACCCTCTCCTCCCCTCTCCCATGTCCATAAGTCTGTTCTCTATGTCTGTTTCTCCATTGTTTCCCTGAAAATAAATTCTTCAGAACCATTTTTCTAGGTTCTGTATATGTGCATTAGAATACGATATATATCTTTCTCTTTCTGACTCACTTCACTCTGTATAATAGGTTCTAGGTTCATCCACCTCATCAGAACTGTCTCAAATGCATTCCTTTTTATGGCTGAGTAATATTCCATTGTGTATATGTACCACACCTTCTTTATCCATTCATCTGTCAGTGGGCATCTAGGTTGCTTCCATGTTCTAGCTATTGTACATAGTGTTGCAATGAACAACGGGAGCATGTGTCTTTTTCAACCCTGGTTTCCTCAGGTTTCTTTCTATGCCTATAAGTGGGGTTGCTGGGTCATATGGCGGTTTTATTCCTCGTTTTTAAGGAATCTCCATACCATCTTCCATAGTGGCTGTATCAATTTACATTCCCACCAACAGTGCAAGAGCATTCCCTTTTCTCCACACCTTCTCAAGCATTTGTTGTTTGTAGACTTTTTGGTGATGGCTGTTCTGACCAGTGTGAGGTGATATCTTATTGTGGTCTTGACTTGCATTTCTCTAATAATGAGCGATGTTGAGGATCTTTTCACGTGTTTGTTAGCCATAAAATAAATGTTGGTGAGAAAGTGAAGAAATTAAAACTTCATCATTGCTGGTGGAATGCACTATGATACGAATTCGGGAAATAGTTTGGAAATTCCTCAAAAAGTTAGGGTTAGCATATGACACAGCAGCTCCACTCTTTAAGTATAAATTCAAGCACACTGAAAACAGATGTTGAAACAAAAACTTATACACAAATGTTTATAGCAGCATTATTTTATAATTACCAATAAGTGAAACCAATCTATCTAAATGTCCATCAGCTGATTAATAAACAAATGGTGATACATCTGTACAATGAAATATTATTCAGCCATAAAAAGGAATTAAGCATTCATACATGGTAAAACACAAATGAACTTTATAAACACTATGCTGAATGAAAAAAGCTTGTTATAAACGGTCATCTATTGTATGATTCTATTTACATGAAATATACAGAATATAAAGTCCATAGAGATAGAAATTATATCAGAGGTAGTCAGGGGTTAGTAGCGGAGGAATTGGAATTAACTGCTAATGGGTACAGTGTTCTTTTCTAGAGTAATGAAAATGTTCAGAAATTAGATAGTGGTAATGTTTCATCTTGTGACCACATTAAAAAACACTGAATTGTATATTTTCAAATGGCAAATTTTATGGTTTGCATATTATATCACAATGATTTTTTTTTCTAAAGACTTTCATATCTCAGAAATGGCCATATATATGTATGTGTGTGTATATATATATATATATATGAATATATATATATATGAATGTTCTTTATGTCCTCTTTAACAATGGAATATAGTACTCTGTGTCTTTGGAAATACCATCAAATGTCTTGCTGTAGGTTAATTTTCTGAAATATATTTGTTCAATGATCAGTTCACCAATGTCCCAATAATAGAAAAAATGTAGACAGAGACCTACATTCAGACTGAAGATGGTTAATCATGATTTTGCCACCAGGGAGGAGGATTCAGATTCAGTTTCAGATATAGTATATAAAAACAGAGAAAATGCTAACATGCTTCTGAGGCAAATCCCATCCATTCACACGATGAAAAGCATTAAATGTCTGAGAACGGTTTAGAGTCTAAAGTATAAAATACATGTAAAGTTAAAAGTTGAACCAAGCTGGACCGAAACCCCCTAGCTAAGTTTTTCTGGTAACATGGATATAGTTGTGAAAAAAAAAATAAACCATAATTCAGACTTATTTTTTCAGTAATTTTTTAGCCAAATGGGTGTGAGGAGGAGAGTTAACTTGTGTTTGTAATACAAACACACTGAAGACTAAAGTTTGAATCCTAATTGAGTAAATTTCTGGAAAGAAGGAGAGTCGTATTCAGACACCAGATGAATACAGTGGATCATTCTTGGGATCAAAACCTAGAGAGCACCAGTGTAACTGTTTCCATTGCATTTCCTTATGATTGCTTTGTGTATGTATAAAGGAACTTCATAAATGTTAAAACCAAGAATAAACTACTTAAAGCAGAGAACACTCCATAACAAGTAGAAGGACGTGTGTTCCAAGTTATAGGAACCATGGGGACAGACAATAAAAGAGATGTGGTCTGTCATTTTTAAATTAACACTTATTTAGGCAAGTGGCCTTATTACCATGACAGTGGGAGATTATTAATTGTCCTGTTCAAAGCAGCAGTGATGCCTTTGTTTCTAAACAGCTGCGTTCTGCCTTGTTCTCAGAGCCTTTTGAGGCACTTGAGTTCTGTTTGTTATGCTGCGGGAAGTGTGGCAGCATGTACAACCTCCAGAGGTCCACAGCTTCAAATGGAAGCAGCTGCTTTGTAGATAAAAGTGTTTGTAGAGCCTTTTGTCTAGGAGCCAGGGGGCTGGGGGGATTATGTCTTTGGCAGAAGGGTGGCAATATAATGCAGGGATATATACTATGGCATAAAGTAGTTGAGATTCACTGCTCTCTTGGTTTCAGTGAATCAATAGAATTAGGCTAAATGGGCCACTTCTTCCTCCTAAAGGATGTAGAGCTGTTGAAAGCCTTAAGGTGCTTAAAAATGTCATGTTTTATGCTGAGCAAGTCTAGAAGAAAGATGCTGTAAAATATCTTTAGCAGATTTTCAGTTAAAATGACAGTGGTGTCATTACTTCTCAATACCATTTTATTAAATACTTAGAAATAAAACACACACAGGGGAACCAATTTTTTTTTTTAATGCCATTTAGCCATAAGACCTGAATAAGACAAGACAAAATCTGTAGCATAGAAAGGCTCTTATTAATACTTGAATTTAAAATAAAAGGAATCTCTTCATTTCTTGTAACTAACAAATAACATCTTATAACTATGTTTTTTAGGCATTTTGGGAGAATGACTCTAGAGTAGCCCTTACTCAAGGTCATGATCTTTGTATCCAAGGCATAACCTTTCTTGTCTCCTAATGCAGGGTATGTGAACAAGGTTGGCCCATTATACAACACTAATGATCAGACTCATAAGGAAATAGAGCTCACAAATTTGCAAAATTTGCTAGTGTGAGAAATAGACAAAGCACAGGTCATATCTGGAATCATAACAGAATTTCTTGGACCCATTTTTCCTACATTAGAATTGCTCTGACCTGGATGTAAATATAAGGTCTCTTCATAATGTATGTTGGACACCACTTAACCTAAAAGGGAACACTTTCAGTTACTAAATATTTTCTTTTTATAATTACATATTTTATGTGACATTTACCAAAAGCCAGGACTCAGATACATTTTGCTTTACATTTTTCGTAGGTAAGGGCGCTCCTGCTGGTTCATACAGTTAGCATGTCTTCCGGAAGGTTTTTACTTCTGCTTTAAACATTAGCATGTTTACTGAGGGTCTGAGTTGTCTTTCTTTCTTATCTAGGTGTCTTCCAAAGGAAAAGAAAGAATAAATTGCAATCCTGTTCTAATTTTTTCTAGTCTGAACTCTTATCTTGGCCAATATGCCCTTGCTACATATTTATTTCTCAGGTTTATTTTAATCATTTTTGCACTATTTTTCTGAAAAATTTTGTGCAAAAGAATAATCTTATAAACTTTCCATTGAACATTAGTGTTTGAACTATCCAACTTACTTTCAATGAGTAAGAATTCTAACTCAGTTATTCTTTTAATGTCATCATCTGTAGTTATTGAAACCTTTTAGTGTGTGTTAATGTAGATATTTAACTGTATGTATAATTTTTGTAAGGATGCCATGGTAATATTTATATCTTTCATGAAATACATGGAAAATGCATTCTGTCCGTACATACATTTGGTAGATGAAAAGGAGCAAATCAAGCTCTGATATATTGAACATGCAGCAGCAATCCATTTCCTATCATTACTGTCTTAGCAACATATCATCCTAAGTTATGACTTGGTAAAGTTCAGAAACTCTGGTGTTCAGCATCCATCATCTTACATGATTTACTGGTAATTTCTCTTGGATCATCTGGAAAAATATTCATAATAATAAATATAGCCTATAACATATTTTACCAATGATTGCTATATATGGCTATGAGTGTGTTGTTATTGAAAGTTATTGAAATCATTGTCATTATTTTTCTTCAATATTTTATGTTATTTTTTGGCCAGTAAATGAATTATTAGGAGTCCAGTGCCTTTCTGAGGAAAATAGGTATCTTGAAGGCAGGGAGAGGTTTTTTATTTGTTTTTTCCATCTTAACAAATAATCAGTTCGGGATCTAAGATGTAACAGAAAAAGTACTGTTTTCTTTCTCTGGACATTCTCATAGAAATTGTGTGGATTAGTTCTGGCCAAGAAATATAATGCACTTATATTTTGTTTTCTATTATCAGCCTATTTATAATTGAGCCACACTTTTCTCTCATGGTTGGTGTATATTGTTGTTTTCGTTCAGTTGCCAAGTTGGGTTCGATTCTTTGAGACCCCATGTACTGCAGCATGCTAGGCTTCTCTGTCCATCACTATCTCCCTGAGTTTGCTCAAACTCATGTACATTGAGTCAGTGATGCCATCCAAACATCTCATCCTCTGTTGCCCCCTGCTCCTCTTGTCCTCAGTTTTCCCAGCATCAGGGTCTTTTCCAGTGAGTCAGCTCTTCACATCAGGTGGCCAAACTATTGGAACTGAGCTTCAGCATCAGTCCTTCCAATGAATAGTTAGGATTGATTTATGAATAGTTAGGATTGCCTGGTTTGATCTCCTTGCAGTCCAAGGGACTCTCAAAAATCTTCTCCAGCACCACAGTTCAAAAGCATCAATTCTTTGATGCTCAGCCTTCTTCATGGTCCAAATCTCACATCCAAACATGACTATTGGAAAAGCCATAGCCTTGACTCCATAGACCTTTTTCAGCTAAGTGATTTCTCTGCTTTTTAATACACTGTTTATGTTGGTCATAGCTATTCTTCCAAGGAGCAAACACCTTTCATTTTGTGGCTGCAGTCACTGTCACATTGATTTAGGAGCCCAAGAAAACGAAATCTGACACTGTTTCCATATTTTTTCCATCTATTTGCCGTGATGTGATAGGACTGGATGCCATGATCTTCGTCTTTTGAATGTTGAATTTTAAGCCAGCTTTTTCACTCTCCTCTTTCACCTTCATCAAGAGGCTCTTTAGTTCCTTTTCACTTTCTACCATTAAAGTGATATCATCTACATATCTGAGGTTGTTATTTCTCCTGGCAAACTTGATTCCAGCTTGTAATTCACCTAGCCCGGCATTTTGGGATGTATAGCTTAGCTTAATACTTAACAATAGAGTTTACAGTTATAGCAGACTCACTATCATTTTTCTTTGGCTTCACCATTGGGCTGATATTAAGTGTGACAAGGGAAAATTCACAAGATGGTTTCTAACTGCTTGCTGATGGACTAAGTTCACCATTTGTTCTAATTTGATGAAAAGTAACATTTTGGACACAGCCTAAAATACATTATAATTATTTGATATCAAATTTTGTTATATGAATATGGTGTTTTATTCATATCACCTTCCTTGGGTATACTATAACAGACAGAACCAGAGATTCTGTGAGTCTTAAGAAAAAGATACACAGTTGCATCCTCCCCAGACCCTTTATTTTCAACACTTAATTTTAGAAATCGTATTAGTGGAGTCTTCTATCTTCTTTGTCTTCATACTCAAACTAATGACAGTTTAAACAATGATGCCAAACTTTCAAATCTTTTTTATCACCAGTTTTAATAACTAGTTTTATAGTTTCCCCTTCCTGTTTTTTATGATGTTGCTACTCTGATGATGAATGGTTGGTTTGTATAATGTATTTCCTTGCCCATAGTATAAATTGGTAACAGTAGACTATGTTTTGTCATCAAGAGTGATATATGCAGTTAGACAATATTTTCTGAGATTGCTTATGTTACATATGGTAAGGAAAGCCTAGGTTAGAGGCTTAATCTTAGCTAACACCTTGCACTCCTTTGACTAAGCAGACCAACAAAATTCACTTGCCAGATGTACCAGTTCTCTTGATCATGGTAAATCTGCCCTGTGACCATTTTTACGCAGTTATTTTTCACTGACACTGGAAAAGTTCTTTCTCACTTCAGTTGTTTGCTTTCTTTTCCCATTAGTGCATAAACTAAAACATTCACATGTTTGCTTATTTTGCAAACTCAGGTCATTCATAAAGTAGCTCTAGGGATGTGACTTTCACAGATTTGATGAACTCAGGTAGCTAAGGTAGATCTAGAGATGTGACTATCACAGTATATATCAGCATCAAGGGCACTAAATTAGAGATATCTGTTCATTAAGGTAGGGTAGTGTCTACGATGTTCATGATATTCTTGCTGCTTAGGTAGGAATATTCCATTACAGAACTGATGATGGTTGGGACTTCACTCTCTCAGGTTAAATCTGCCAAATTCCTTATTTCACTCATTTCTAGTGAGTAAGTTGTCATACCATCAGAAGCATCTACTCACAAAAATTTGTTGTCATTTACCAGTCTCTAAAATTTGTGATAGTCTCTTCAATCATTAATTCTCAGAACTTGTACCAGTAATGATGAATCAAGTTTCTGATGATATCTTTTGTAAGTATCTTAACATTTATCAGTATAATCTCAGGATTCTATGGGTATTTCTCTGGGGCTGCCACAACCTGTATAGTTTTTTTTTTAATTAATTAATGGTCTTTAATTACTTGGTGAGTGAAAATCACATCTGCCCAGCTAGCCACTGAAGCCTGAAAATACTTTCCAGAAATAGGACAAAACTGCCTATAATGTTATTTTTCCCACTGCTTCAGTTTCCTACTTCTGAGGTTTAAATTTTATCAGGGCTGCTAGCAAAAAACAAGTAATCGAAATTTTCACTTGCCTAACACATTCCAAATATCCAGTAAATTAGTCTCATGTTTCTATATTCATTTCCTCAAAATCCTATTGGAAAGACTTGTCCCCATAATTGAAAAAAAGATTTTGCTGCTTTAAACAAAGAATTTTTCTACTTTAGAAAACAATTACTAGACTGCAATCTTGGCACCAAATTCTCACTTTTTAAATTCTTTTCTTTGTCAAAAATGCCTAGCTTTTATGATTCCTGGGACTGAAAAAAAAAAAATTCTGATTCCAATGCCATTTGGAGTTAATATGAAGACTGGATTGTTGAATCAGATTCACATGGATCAAAGATCTTACCCTGTTAAACTCTTTTCATCATTTCAAGGATAAGGTGCTTGAGAAAAAAAAAATGATAGAGATATCCTGGAGCATCTATACTGTTCTCTAGAGCCTTTCTTGATGGGTTAGTATACATTCTGTCACAGACTTAGTGTACGAGGACTGTCTATAGTTACACATGAAAGACACAGGAGAACTAATTTGGTCACAAAACATCCCCATATGGGGGGCTTCCCTGGTGGCTCCGAGGCCAAATTTGCCTGTTACTCCAGGTGTTTCTTGACTTCCTACTTTTGCATTCCAGTCCCCTATAATGAAAAGGACATCTTTTTGGGGTGTTAGTTCTAAAAGGTCTTGGAGGTCTTCATAGAACCGTTCAACTTCAGCTTCTTCAGTATTACTGGTTGGGGCAGAGACTTCGATTACCGTGATATTGAATGGTTTGCCTTGGAAATGAACAAAGATCATTATGTCGTTTTTGAGATTGCATCCAAGTACTGCATTTCGGACTCTTTTGTTGACCACGATTGCTACTCCATTTCTTCTAAGGGATTCCTGCCCGCAGTAGTAGATATAATGGTCATCTGAGTTAAATTCACCCATTCCAGTCTATCTTAGTTCGCTGATTCCTAGAATGTCGATGTTCACTCTTGCTATCTCCTGTTTGACCACTTCCAATTTGCCTTGATTAATGGACATAACATTCTAAGTCCCTATGCAATATTGCTCTTTATAGCATTGAACCTTGCTTCTATTACCAGTCCCATTCACAACTGGGTATTGTTTTTGTGTTGGCTCCATCCCTTCATTCTTTCTGGAGTTATTTCTCCACTGATCTGCAATAGCATATTGGGCACCTATTGTCCTGGGGAGTTCATCTTTCAGTGTCCTTTTTGCCTTTTCATACTGTTCATGGGATTTGGAACTATACATGACTATCCTATCTTTCTGCATTTTCATACAGTATATGGGGTTCAGAAGAACTGTACAAAAAAGATCTTCATGACCAAGATAATCACAATGGTGTGATCACTCACCTAGAGCCAGACATCCTGGAATGTGAAGTCAAGTGGACATTAGGAAGCATCACTATGAAAAAAGCTAGCGGAGGTGATGGAATTCCAGTTGAGCTATTTCAAATCCTGAAAGATGATGCTGTGAAAGTGCTGCACTCAATATGCCAGCAAATTTGGAAAACTCAGCAGTGGCCATAGGTTTTCCTTCTAATCCCAAAGAAAGGCAATGCCAAAGAATGCTCAAACTACCGCACAATTGCACTCATCTCACACACTAGTGAAGTAATGCTTAAAATTCTCCATGCCAGGCTTCAGCAATATGTGAACTGTGAACTTCCTGATGTTCAAGCTGGCTTTAGAAAAGGCAGAGGAACCAGAGATAAAATTGCCAACATCTGCTGGATCATTGAAAAAGCAAGAGAGTTCCAGAAAAACATCTATTTCTGCTTTATTGACTATGCCAAAGCTTTTGACTGTGTGGATCACAATGAACTGTGGAAAATTTTTCAAGAGATGGGAATATCAGACCACCTGACCTGCCTCTTGAGAAATCTGTATGCAGGTCAGGAAGCAACAGTTAGAACGGGACATGGAACAACAGACTGGTTCCAAATAGGAAAAGGAGTACATCAAGGCTGTATATTGTCATCCTGCTTATTTAACTTATATGCAGAGTACATCATGAGAAATGCTGGGCTGGATGAAGCACAAGCTAGAATCAAGATTTCTGGGAGAAATATCAATAACCTCAGATATGCAGATAACACCACCCTTATGGCAGAAAGTAAAGAAGAACTAAAGAGCCTCTTGATGAAAGTGAAAGAAGAGAGTGAAAAAATTGGCTTAAAGCTCAACATTCAGAAAACTAAGATCATGGCATCTGGTCCCATCACTTCATGGCAAATAGTTGGGTAAACAGTGGAAACAGTGGCTAACTTTATTTTTGGGGGCTCCAAAATCATTGCAGATGGTGACTGCAGCCATGAAATTAAAAGACGTTTACTCCTTGAAGGAAAGTTATGACCAAACTAGACAGCATATTAAAAAGCAGAGACATTACTTTGCCAACAAAGGTCCATCTAGTCAAGGCTATGGTTTTTCCAGTGGTCATATATGGATGTGAGAATTGTACTATAAAGAAAGCTGAGTGCCGAAGAATTGATGCTTTTGAACTGTGGTGTTGGAGAAGACTCTTGAGAGTCCCTTGGACAGCAAGGAGATCCAACCAGTCCATCCTAAAGGAAATCAGTCCTGGGTGTTCATTGGAAGGACTGATGCTGAAGCTGAAACTCCAATACTTTGGGCACCTGACGCAAAGAGCTGACTCATTGGAAAAGACCCTGATGCTGGAAAAGATTGAAGGCTTGAAAAGAAGGGGACGACAGAGGATGAGATGGTTGGATGGCATCACCAACTCATGGACATTGGTTTGGGTAGACTCTGGCAGTTGGTGATGGACAGGGAGGCCTGGCGTGCTGTGGTTCATGGGGTCACAAAGAGTCAGACGAGACTGAGCCACTGAACTGAACTGAACTGGTGGCTCAGTGGTAAAGAATCTGACTGCCAATGCAGGAGACATGGGTTCCATCCCTGATCCAGGAAGATCCCATATGCCACAGAACAGCTAGGCCTATGCATCACAACTATTGAGTCTGTTCTTTGAGTTCAGGGATCACAACTACTTAGTCCATGCCCTACAACTATTGAAGTGTGTCCCCTAGAACCTGCTCTCCTCAACAAGAGGAATCACCACAACCGGAAGCCTGCTCACCGCAACTACAGAGCAGGCCCCCACTGACTGCAGCCTAGAGAAAAGCCTGCATGCAACAAAGACCCAGCACAACCAAAAATACAAGAGTGAAATTAGTTTTTAAAAATCCCCTTTTTAGTCACTGATAATTAACAAACCTTAAATAACACTATTTCAAGCAGTCATTTTCTACAAATATACAGATTTTAGGGTTAAATTTTATGAACTATCTTAGTCGTTTCAGGTACATTCTGCTAAATGCATTCCACAGATAAGGACTTTTTTACTCCCTATTTTCCAAGTAATAATATTATTACCATATTTGCAAGGGAATGTAACTGAATTATCTTTCTTTACTGCAATGTTTGTGATCAAGAAAAAGAACTTTCTAATTTTCAAACTGAAATTTCAGCATCTCTCAGACAAACTGTACTATATCTCTTATTTTCTCAAACTGTTGGAAGCTTTTCTCTGATTGGCCTGTGGTGAAATTTTCCTGACACATAGAATATTCTTTTTTAGTGTATAGATTCATGTTGTTTCATTTCTGTGATACTTTCTTAATTATAACTGTAAATATTTTTCATCATCAATATGATTATCTCATAATAACAATTATGAATACATTGGTTTTTCTTTCCTTGACATCTTTGATGTATCATACTTACCTTTCAAATCATTTCAAATTAGTCACATGAATTTAACATTTTATTCCTTTTCCTTTCATTTCTATCCACAAATTACCTTACTTCAGTTTTCAGCAATGTTTGTTCTCTTTAATGCTCCTTTCAGTTTAACTTTCATTTCTATAGTGGTTTTACTTTTTCTTTCTCTTCTTTCTTGAGCTGTCACTGCATTTATTAATCCTTTATTTAACAAATAGTATCTTTGTTAATAATATGGATTTTACAGAATTTTTATAACAGATTTAAAACAACTTTCAAAGCTAGTGGTACTAAATATTTGGATTCTATGAAGTCAATAGGAATTGAGAAAGAGGACTTATATAAATAAATCTTTACTATAATTTTGTTTTTACTTTTGAAAAACTAAAGATAAAAACTATAATAGATCTTTTTTCATGGGATTGTCTTTGAGCTGCTACAATACATAATTAAATTACATTGACTTTAGTTATAAACTCTGTGTAGGATTAATTGGTACATTTTATTTGACAATCTTAAAATTCATGAAACCTCATTTATTTAATCTATATAAGGAGTTTTCTTATGGATATAAGAGAGAATGCGCAGAGAAGTTAAATTATTTAATTGAAATAATTCAGTAAGTTCACAGAGGAGCAAATATTATAGATGTTGAGCATTGGATCTAATATTTTAATGCTAATAATTAGTCATTGCTATCTGCAAGCATCACACACACACAAAAGAAAATGATAGGAATTCTGTATAATAACCTGGACAGTACAGTATACTTGTTAAGCTAATCGTTTCCTGTACTACATTTAAAACTGTTGATTGCATACAGAATTTGAACAAGCTAGTCATTTGGATACACTCAACTAAACACCAGACTATAAAGGTTATAACTTCTAAACCTACTTCAGAGTTCCTATTAAGAACTCTAGGTTTCAAATTTATTGTAACAATATAAAATATTTTTAACAAATCAAAATCTTAACAAATGTTAAGTATTTCATTTTTTTCCTTAAAAACCCCTAAGAGGGATATGGAAACTAACATTCTTAGTAGACTAGAATGCAGTGGGAGACACACTTTTAGGGTAAGGAAATATTGAAAAGCAATAAACTTTTTTTTTTTTTGAAAAGCAATAAACTTCTTGAGGAAAATTTTAATTTTAGAAAAATCAGAAGAGGTTAATGAAAGTGAACATTTAGGTGAACAGTAAAGGATTATGATGTTGTTGCAGAGTACATTTTCTAATACACAAAAAAGCACCTTAATTTTTTTTGTTGAGACATACTCCCTAATGCTATTTATGAAAACTAGTTTGATTTCCTGAAAAACTGAAGTACAGAAAAGTTTTGTTGTAAGATTATTGGGAAAAATGAGGTTCAGTTTTGTATTTTGTATATGACTTTATTTGAAAATGCCACTCATTAAATGATAAGCATTTCCTAAGATTGCAATTAAACTCAATAATAATAACATTAATAATAATAATGGTCACTATGGAAGTAAAAATCACTCAGTCGTATCCAACTCCAATTCTCCAGGCCAGAATATTGGAGTGGGTAGCCATTCCCTTCTCCAGGGATCTTCCCAACCCAGGGATCAAACCCAGGTCTCCCTCATTGCAGGCGGATTCTTTACCAGCTGAGCTACTAGGGAAGCCTAAGAATACTGAAGTGAATAGCCCTTCTCCAGGGGATCTTCCTGACCCAGGAATCAAACTGGGGTCTTTATCAGCTGAGTTCAGTAAAGTGAAATGAAAGCTCAAAGCTCATGAGAGAAAACTTTTCACTAAATGTATTTTAGATCATTTGATTTAGAACTACAGCTTATGATACTAATATTTCTGTGTGTGTTTGTATGAGAGGGAGGAAGATGTTTTTATACTCGGGGCATTTCATTAAATAAATAATCATAAAATTTTTGCAGTAATGCATCACTTGTCTTCTTAGGCACATTCAACAAACAGAGCAACTTGTATGTTCCACGTGAGACCTTTAAATGCTTCAGAACATTTTATAAACCTTAGTAGGACTGGTAACCAGGGAAAATAAAAGATATTTTGATATTAGGAGGGTTGTCAAGAGAGTGATTCAAATGTTTACTGTTTCATCTTAAAGGGAAAAGGACTGTCTGCTTCAGAAATGATAAATAGTGATCCCTTAAACAGCAGATCATAAAGATCAGTTCATCCTTTTCTCTCAGGAGCCTTGCCTGCCTACCTCAGTCCAACTGCAGGACCATGTTCTGAAGGAGAAGGCAATGAAATCTGCATGCAGTTTGCACTTATAAAGGTTATCATTAACATTTTTGGAGTGTTACCACCGAAGGTTTTAACTTGACTATATCTTAAATAAATTGCATATTTAAAAAGCCTTAGAAGCTACTATTTACTAATGAATCTACTCAATACATCTCTTGCTGGTTAAATTCCATATGGAGCTCTGTAAACAAGTCAGAGAATAACTGTCCTGTTACCCAAAATGAATTTGGAGCCTGTACTAGTTTGCTAGGGCTGTCATAACACAGGACCACAGATATGGTGGCTTAAACAACAGAAATTTGTTTTTATCACTGTTCTGAAGGCCAGAGGTCTGGGGTCAAAGTATTAATATTAACAAGGTTGATTTCTAAGGCCTCTCTTTTTCCTTCTACATGTCTGCCTTCTCCTGTGTCTTCACATGGTTTTCCCTATGTGTGTTGCTGTTCTAATCTCTTTTTATAAGGACATCGGTCATGTTGGATTAGGTCCTGTGCATATGACCTTGTTCATTGCCTCTTTAAAGGTCCTGTCTCCAAATACAGTCACATTCCAAGGCTTCCTGGGGACTAGGATTCCAACATATGAATCTTGGAGAGGCACAATTCAGTCCACAGATGGTCCCGGTTTTAATTCCGATGTGTTCAGAAGTCTTTGAAAATTACATGAGATTACTGTATCATTGTCTTCTAATAGGTAGTAAATGATTTTGTCTTTGTCATATTAGGGTTGTCCAAAGAAATAGAATCAATTGGTTGTGTGTGTGTGTTTATGTGTGTGTGTGTGTATATGTATGCATGTAAACACACACGTATGTATGTATATATATAAAGGAATTGTCTCAGGTGATTATGGAGACTGGCAAGTCCCAAATATGCAGAGTGGCCCAGCAGACTGGAGATTCAGGAAGAGCCAGTGCTATGGTTTAAGTCCAGAGTTCATCTTCTACAGAATTCCTTCTTGCTCTGAGGAGGTCAGACTATCTGACCTTCAGCTGATTGAATGATGCTCATTCATATTATATTTTAAAGGCCAATCTACTTTACTCAAGGTCCACTGATTGAAATGTTAATTTCATGCAAAAACACCTTCACAGAAACATCCAGAGTAATGTTTGATCAATCATCTGGACAGTTGTCTAACCAAGTCTGCACATACCGCTAACCATCACAAATACAGATTCAGAATAGTAGCTAATATTTATAATCCACTACAGTGGGGCAAGCTGTAAGCTAAACAGGCAAGAGATTGCATTCAAATTTTCTACCAACAGAGATATTTGCCCTTGAAACCATACCAACCTTCCTGTGATACCAATTTTCTACAAAGATTTGCATGAATTACTTTCATATTAAAATAAAAGTGGATATATAATAGAGCACTTTGTAGTATATATATGTTGTTGTCTTAGTAGTCTTAGAAAGTCATGAGACCTGTGACTCAGTAATGTTTTGACATCACAACTTTTACTACAACTCTTAATACTACATTTGCTCCTTTTCTATTCCTTGGCATCTTAAAACTATAGGAGTTACCAAATAAAAGAACCTTCTTGTTTCTTGTTCATACCATCATGTTCCACATAGTGTATACTTCTGTTAACTCTCTATTTCATGCCGAAGTTATGCATAGTATGCTTCCTATAATATTTTAGTACTTTATTGTGAAACACTGCAATTGAAGATGTTACATAGTATTCTGTGTTCTGATTGCTTTTCAAGTAAAATAGTCCTCATAGGTTATTGCTTATAGAGTAGTTCAGTTCAGTTCAGTTGCTCAGTCGTGTCTGACTCTTTGTGACCGCATGGACTGCAGCTCGCCAGGCCTCCCTGTCCATCACCAACTCCAGGAGTTGACTCAAACTCATGTCCATTGAGTCAGTGATGCCATCCAACCATCTCATCTTTTGTCGGCCCCTTCTCATCCTGTCTTCAACCTTTCCCACCATCAGAATCTTTTCCAATGAGTTAGTTCTTTTAGAGTGAAGACTTGAGGGAATACCTCAGTGCTTCATTTTTCATAAACAAATGGGGAACATTTGAAAATAAATTTTATTACAAACTAAAATCATTACTCTTTTTTGTTGTTGTTGTTGCCTTAAATGGTACTTTATAAATCAAAACCATGCAATTAATTCAGTAATCTTGTGATAATTTTTAAATGAATTGAAACTGTTCAGTGTTTTGTCAACTAGAGTCATTAAACGGACTTAATGACTTATTTTAAATTACAAAGTCAAAACATAGGTGAGGTTCAGAGTTCTAGAGATTCGAAGATACGAAAGTGAAAAGATTCATCTAATCTTATAACTTATGTATGAATCTTTTAGTTTCCTTGGTCAGAAATATGTTTTTGTTAGCACATAAATATTAAGGAAGATTGGGAAATCAATAATAATGATTTAAAAAAAATCCATCAGCTGCAGAAATCTTGTTGGAGATTAAACACAAATACAGGCTGAAAGTTTTGAGCAAAATGATTCTGTCAGGACTTCGGCTTGAATATTATAAATATCTCAAAGTAGTTAGTTTAACTGAATAGTAAATTATCTGGCACCTTACTCTTGCCTAAGTTGAATGATAGCTTTTAGCTTCCAATTAAAATTTATTTTTTATGATATAAGAAAATACTTGCTGAACTACCTATACATAATTCAAATAATTGGCAAAGTGAAAATGTGATTTGAGATGTCTACATGTTTCTCTAGCCATTCATAAATTCATAAAGTTCGTTAAGTAGTAGTGCCTTCTGAAAGCTTACTTGCTGAGTGATTATAGAAAGATGTGTCTATAGACATATTATAGAGCAGAACAACTCTCAGGGATTATTTATGAATAAATCATTATTGATTTACACATTTTATAGATAACACATACACACTTATATAATGTTTTAGAGCGATAGTTTCCAACTTTTTTGGTGCATATGTTAGTCCAGTTGCCACCAACCTTAGAATTCTTTGCCTCGCATAATTTTTCAATTTCCTAGTCTGCTGCTGCTGCTGCTGCTGCTGCTAAGTCGCTTCAGTTGTGTCCGACTCTGTGCGACCCCATAGATGGCAGTCCACCAGGCTCCCCCGTCCCTGGGATTCTCCAGGCAAGAACACTGGAGTGGGTTGCCATTTCCTTCTCCAATGCATGAAAGTGAAAAGTGAAAGTGAAGTCGCTCAGTCATGTCTGACTCTTAGCGACCCCATGGACTGCAGCCTACCAGGCTCTGTCATCCATGGGATTTTCCAGGCAAGGGTACTGCTGGGTCTCCACAAAACTTTAATCACTGATAACTCCCTGTGGCTCAGTGTGCATAGTGTCCCCTAGGTCTCATTCCCAAGCTCACATAGAACTTTGAACAGCTTCTTGAGAGCTTGCCCTCTCTAGGTGTACTTTATCTCTTTGAACTACTGGAATAAATAATTATCCATCTTCCCCAATTAAAACATCCATATTGAGTCGATCTCTTATTTTCTCTAAGAGTTTTCTTGGAGATGCATCCTTCTTAGACTACAAGTTACCTTCAACTACTATCAGAGGTGGGCTTCCCTTGTAGCTAATCTGGTAAAGAATCTGCCTGCACTGTGGGACACCTGGGTTCGATCCCTGGGTTGGGAAGGTCCCCTGGAGAAGGGAAAGGCTACCCACTCCAGTATTCTGGCCTAGAGAATTCCATGGACTATATAATACATGGGGTTGCAAAGAATCGGACAAGACTGAGCTACTTTCACTTACTTACTTACTATCAGATGTCTCTCTTCTATTGTTCATCATCATATGAACATTTATTACTTCACTGAGTTGTACAACCTCCAATCCAGACTCTTCTTCTACCCACCTCTCTTCCTTCACCCACAAATACTTCCATAGTCCTCTTTGGAAACCATGCTTTTTAATCACAAAGCAGCCCTATTTTATAAACCGTTCTATTAATAGTCCCTTCACCAGTGTTCTCTAGTTAAAGTGTTACTGTATCCCCCAAATATTGCTCCCTGGAAATTATTTCAAGAGGTATTTGCTTTATTTCACTGACAGCACAATTATTCCAAAGCATCATTTTGTGGTAATAAAAATCTTTGTTCTTCATCATTGCTTTTAAGTAACTTTTCCTCAATACTTCAATAATCCCAGCTCTTCTAGAAAGTTGTATATTCAGAACTTTTTTCCTATTGCCCTTCCTTGCTATCATTTACAGATGTCTTCTTGGTGACTTCCTTCCTGTGTTAGAGTTCTCTAGATAAACAGAACCAATAAATATTATAAGAATAAATATTATAAGGTGTATTTTTATAATACATAAGTGATGTTCCAAAAGACATCACTTTTGTAACAAAGGTTTGTATAGTCAAAGCTATGGTTTTTCCAGTAGTCATGTATGTGAGAGTTGAGATGTGAGAGTTGGACCATAAAGAAGACTGAGCACCAAAGAATGAATACTTTTGAACTTTTTTGGTTGGAGAAGACTCTTGAGAGTTCCTTGGATAGCAAGGAGATCAAACTAGTCAGTCCTAAAGGAAATCAATCCTAAACATTCATTTGAATGACTGATGCTGAAGCTGAAGCTTCAATATTTTGGTCACCTGATGTGAAGAGCTGACTCATTGGAAAAGACCCTCATTCTGGGAAAGGTTAAGGGCAGGAGGAAAAGCGGGCAACAGAGGATGGCATCAGTGACTCAATGGACATGAGTTTGAACAGACTCTGGGAGACGGTGAAAGACAGGGAAGCCTGGCATGCTGCAGTCCATGGAGTCGCAAAGAGTCGGATATGACTGAGTTACTGAACAACAGCAGCAACATAAAAAATTGACTTATGTAATTTTAGAGGTTGAAAAGTCCTCAAGATCTACATTGCTAGCTGGAGATCCAGAAGAGCTGATAGGGGTAAGTTCCATTCTGGAAGCTGGTGTGTTTAGAATCCAAGAAGAATCAATTTTTCTTTTTGAGTCCAAAGAAAGGAAAATACTGGTGTTTCATCTTAAATAGTCAGGCAGGAGGTATTTCATCTTAGCCTTTTAATTTTTTTTTTTTTTTTTTCTATTCAGGTCCTCAATTGATTAGATGAATCCCACCCATAGTAGAGAAGGCAATCTTCTTTACTCAGTCTACCAATTCAAATGTTAATTTTATCCAGAACACTCTCACAGACACACATAGAATAATATTTGACCAAATGTCTGGGCACCCTATGACCCAGTCAAGTTGCCACTAAGAATTAAGGATCATACTCTCCTAATTAAAAATTTTAGATCCATATCACTCTTTTTCTAACATTTTCTTTCCTTATTCTCCATGATCAGTCTTGGTGATTATTCAACTACCACATAGATATATTTTTAACATCCTAGTTTCTCATTTACTTATCTCTGTACTTACAATATTTTCTAGTCACCCCACTTTAACCCTTGATGGCCACTTCAGACATAATTCCTGAGGACTGGATTTCTGTGTCCAAGATCTAAGTATTAGGGCAATGCTCCTCAAACATCACCTGTGGACCTGATTGCTATTTAGCCTGATTTAGTGAGTTAGGAGTGGGATCTTAAAGTGTGTAGTGTAGCATCAATGCTGCTACTCCATAGTTTGAGAAGCAAGGTGTTTGGGTACCTATTAGCAGCTGACTTGATCAAAGAACACAATTGCCACTGCTTTCAAGAAATGTTTATTTCTTTGTCTCCTAATACAAGGTAGATGGTCTGGTTTGGAGGGTCATCTCTGCCTGTTGGGTCACTCAGGGACCCAGGTTTTTCCATGGTGCCATTACACCATCTTCTGCAGTGGTGTCCTCATCCTTGGGGTGGAAACTTTTCACATGTCTGCATTATAGACTACAAGAAGTTATTTTTTTGAGGTGGACAGGGTATTGTCCAGGGAGGTAGTTTTCTCTCAAGGACGTGATCTAGAGGTAGCACCCATCAACACCATAGCCATAGATAGCTTCAGAGAGGGTGGGGAAGCATAGACTGTAGTTTGGTATCCACATGCCTAGATGAAACTGAAGTAAGTGTGCTGCTACAAGAAAGGAGACAACAGTTTTGGGGGAACTGTAGGTATTCACTGTGGGCTTCTCAGGTGATGCTAATGGTAAAGAATCCTGTGTTCTGTCCCTAGGTCAGGAAGATCCCCTGGAGGAGGGCATGGCAACCCACTCCAGTACTCTTGCCTACAGATTCCTATGGACAGAGGAGCCTGAAGAGCTACAGTCCACAGAATCAGACATGACTGAGGTGACTTGGCACACAGAATGTATGCAGGTAGTTACTAGCACTTCACTGTAATGGTTAACTTTGTGTGTCAACTTGACTGGGCTAAAGATTCCCAAATAGATAATAAAACATTATTTGGAATGTGTCTGAGAGAATGTTTCTGGAATAGATTAGCATGTAATTCAGTAGGCCAAGTAAAAAGATCTTCCCTCACTGATATGAATAGGCATCATCTAATCCACTGAGGGCCCAAACAAAACAAATGATGGATATATGGAAAATTCTTTCTCTCATCTTGAACTGGGACCATCTTCTTCTACTCTGGGACATAGGAGGTCCTCGTTCACCGGTCTTTAGACTTCAGGGAAGTCTTACCCCATTGGCTCCACTGGTTCTCATACCACAGATTCAAACTGAATCATACCACTCACTACCTTTAGTGGTTCTCCAGCTTGCAGACAGTAGACCCTGGGACTTCTCAGTCTCCACAACTGTGTGAGCCACTTCCTATAATATATCTTCTCTTATGTATGTTTTCATATCTATATATCCAAATCTGTATAGTCAGCTATCCTATCTGAGCATTTCACAAACAAACTCAGATGAAAAATATCTTTTAAAAAGTTCCAGAAAGTTCCAAAAAGCAAAACTTGAATTTTCTCTGGCAACTATTTATATACTATTTACATTGTATTAGTTGTTATAAGTAATCTAGAAATGATTTAAATTATACAGAAGAATGTGTGTAGGTTATATGGAAATACTACACCATTTTATATAAGGAACTTAAATATCCACAGATTTTGTTATCTGTGATAGGTCCTGGAATCAATCCCCTGTGAATACCAAGGAACAACCTCTATCCCTATATATCTACCTTTCTGTCTGCCTGTCTATCTGTCTATCTATCTATCATCTATTCATTCTGTTTTTCTGGAGGTCTCTGACTGATACAATCACCAATAAGACTACCACCTCTACTTGTGGATATTCTAATTAGGCCATATGTAATGGAGTGGTGTAACTATCTCCTACATGTTCATTGAAGAAACATGAAGCCTTTGGAAATTAAAAAAACAAAGAAACAACACTACCTCTCAAATCTTGAATTCAACCAGTCTATACTGTCTAGCATCTCCCATGTTCCTAGCCAGCTGACTATGGCTCCAATAATTCTAATACCTCCCGTCTGTTGTCCCCACTACTTGCTCATGGTCAATCACCAAACTGCGCCAAGAACTCACAGATTTCCTTCTTTGCCATCATAATATACTCTGAAGTTGAGCCTTATAATTGCTCTCTGGAAATACCCTTTGTGCCATTTTCTCTTCTCCTGCTGTCATTATTATTTGAAAAAATTGGAGCCCAGGCCACTCACAACACAGTTGAAATATCAGCTTATCAGGGAAGTCTTATTAGAACACTCAACCTGAAATAGCCCTCCCTCCCAGGCATGGTGGATTTCCTAATTCTGATTTTATTTTTTTCATAATAAAAAAAGTTACCACTGCTTACCAAATACTATGCATCATGTCATATGTTTATGTATTTGTTTGTTTTCTGTCTTCCTCTTTAGAATGGCACATAGAGATTTCATTCTGTTCACTGGTGTTTCTCCAGTGTGAAAAATTACCTGGCCTAGAATAATACTTGATAAATACTTTTTAAATGAATGAATTAGTAACACTGGAAGGAGTATAAAAAGGTAATTTTATTCAGTCAGTTCAAATATATACTGATATGTAATGGTGCAGTGATAGAGAATCTGCCTGCCAGTGCAGGAGACACGGGACTCGAGTTCAATCCCTGGGTTGGGAAGATCCCCTGGAGGAGGAAATAGCAATCCACTCCAGTATTCTTGCCTGGAAAGTCCCATGGACAGAGGAGCCCGGCAGGCTACAGTCCATGGGATCACAGAGAGTCAGATTCTACTGAGTGATTGAGCACATGCAGATGTAATAAGTAGCCATTTTCTTATCCAGGAGATCTTCATGACGCAGGGATCAAACCCAGGTCTCCTGCATTGTAGGCAGATTGTTAACCATCTGAACCACCTGGGAAGCCCAATATATGTATTCATTAATACTCACATTCAAAGAATAGAACTAAACAGTCCTTGAAACTTCTTTAGCTAAATTAATGATACAGTTTAAAATAAAAGTTGGATAAGCTTCTCCATGCTATCTTTAAATGAATACTGCAGTTCTTATAGAGCGATGAACACACCCTTGACCAGAATTCTTTTTAAAAAATGCCACTTAACATTAACTAAAACAAGGAATCAGATTATTAAAACATGAATCATATAGTTTCATGAGACAAAATATTGACAACAGCCCTGAAAAGGCAGGGAGCAAAAAGCAATGGGCTGATCAGCCACATGGCCCCAGGGCTGAGTCTTCAGTTTCTGCCACAACTACAATCATCTACCTAGTCCCAGTTCATTCAGCATAGGAAAGCAAGGATTCTCTGAATAAATGTGTCTACTGCTACACGGAAGAACACAAAAATAAGCATTGGGGAACACAAAAGATAAGCATTGGGATAGTCTTCACCATGGACCTATCTCCTCTCATTGATGCCTCATACTCAGAAGACTTCAATTCAATTGGCAAGCTTCATTTAGTAATGTGTATTGAGATTTTTATTCTTGCCTTGAGAACCCCATAAACAGTATGAAAAGGCAAAATGATAGGATACTGAAAGAGAAACTCCCCAGGTCAGTAGGTGTCCAATATGCTACTGTAGATCAGTGGAGAAATAACTCCAGAAAGAATGAAGGGATGGAGCCAAAGCAAAAACAATACCCAGCTTTGGCTGTGACTGGTGATAGAAGCAAGGTCCAATGCTGTAAACAGCAATATTGCATAGGAACCTGGAATATCAGGTCCATGAATCAAGGCAAATTGGAAGTGGTCAAACAACAGATGGCAAGAGTGAATGTCGACATTCTAGGAATCAGCGAACTGAAATGGACTGGAACGGGTGAGTTTAACTCAGATGACCATTATATCTACTACTGCGTGCAGGAATCCCTGAGAAGAAATGGAGTAGCCATCATGGTCAACAAAAGAGTCCGAAATGCAGTACTTGGATGCAATCTCAAAAACGACAGAATGATCTCTGTTCATTTCCAAGGCAAACCATTCAATATCACAGTAATCCAAGTCTATGCCCCAACCAGTAATGCTGAAGAAGCTGAAGATGAATGGTTCTATGAAGACCTCCAAGACCTTTTAGAACTAACACCCCAAAAAGATGTCCTTTTCATTATAGGGGACTGGAATGCAAAAGTAGGAAGTCAAGAAACACCTGGAGTAACAGGCAAATTTGGCCTTGGAATATGGAATGAATCAGGGCAAAGACTAATAGAGTTTTGCCAAGAAAATGCACTGGTCATAACAAACACCCTCTTCCAACAACACAAGAGAAGACTCTACACATGGACATCACCAGATGGTCAACACTGAGATCAGATTGATTATATTCTTTGCAGTCAAAGATGGAGAAGCTCTATACAGTCAGCAAAAACAAGACCAGGAGCTGACTGTGGCTAGAACCATGGACTCCTTATTACCAAATTCAGACTTAAATTGAAGAAAGTAGGGAAAACCTCTAGACCATTCAGGTATGACCTAAATCAAATCCCTTATGATTATACAGTGGAAGTGAGAAATAGATTTAAGGGCCTAGATCTGATAGAGTGCCTGATGAACTATGGAAAGAGGTTCATGACATTGTACAGGAGACAGGGATCAAGACCATTCCCATAGAAAAGAAATGCAAAAAAGCAAAATGGCTGTCTGGGGAGGCCTTACAAATAGCTGTGAAAAGAAGAGAAGTGAAAAGCAAAGGAGAAAAGGAAAGATATGAGCATCTGAATGCAGAGTTCCAAAGAATAGCAAGAAGAGATAAGAAAGCCTTCTTCAGTGATCAACGCAAAGAAATAGAGGAAAACAACAGAATGGGAAAGACTAGAGACCTCTTCAAGAAAATCAGAGATACTAAAGGAACATTTCATGCAAAGATGAGCTCGATAAAGGACAGAAATGGTATGGACCTAACAGAAGCAGAAGATATTAAGAAGAGATGGCAAGAATACACAGAAGAACTGTACAAAAAAGATCTTCATGACCCAGATAATCACAATGGTGTGATCACTGACCTAGAGCCAGACATCCTGGAATGTGAAGTCAAGTGGGCCTTAGAAAACATCACTATGAACAAAGCTAGTGGAGGTGATGGAATTCCAGTTGAGCTATTCCAAGTCCTGAAAGATGATGCTGTGAAAGTGCTGCACTCAATATGCCAGCAAATTTAGAAAACTCAGCAGTGGCCACAGGACTGGAAAAGGTCAGTTTTCTTTCCAAAGAAAGGCAATGCCAAAAATGCTCAAACTACCGCACAATTGCACTCATCTCACATGCCAGTAAAGTAATGCTCAAAATTCTCCAAGCCAGGCTTCAGCAATATGTGAACAGTGAACTTCCTGATGTTCAAGCTGGTTTTAGAAAAGGCAGAGGAACCAGAGATCAAATTGCCAACATTCGCTGGATCATCGAAAAAGCAAGAGAGTTCCAGAAAAGCATCTATTTCTGCTTTATTGACTATGCCAAAGCCTTTGACTGTGTGGATCACAATAAACTGTGGAAAATTCTGAAAGAGATGGGAATACCAGACCACCTGATCTGCCTCTAGAGAAATTTGTATGCAGGTCAGGAAGCAACAGTTAGAACTCCACATTAAACAACAGACTGGTTCCAAATAGGAAAAGGAGTTCGTCAAGGCTGTATATTGTCACCCTGTTTATTTAACTTATATGCAGAGTACATCATGAGAAACACTGGACTGGAAGAAACACAAGCTGGAATCAGGATTGCTGGGAGAAATATCAATAACCTCAGATATGCAGATGACACCCTCCTTATGGCAGAAAGTGAAGAGGAACTCAAAAGCTTCTTGATGAAGGTGAAAGAGGAGAGTGAAAAAGTTGGCTTAAAGCTCAACATTCAGAAAATGAAGATCATGGCATCAGATCCCATCACTTCATGGGAAATAGATGGGGAAACAGTGGAAACAGTGTCAGACTTTATTTTTTTGGGCTCCAAAATCACTGCAGATGGTGACTGTAGCCATGAAATTAAAAGACGCTTACTCCTTGGAAGGAAAGTTATGACCAACCTAGACAGCATATTGAAAAGCAGAGACATTACTTTGCCAACAAAGGTTCGTCTAGTCAAGGCTATGGTTTTTCCTGTGGTCATGTATGGATGTGAGAGTTGGACTGTGAAGAAGGCTGAGCGCCGAAGAATTGATGCTTTTGAACTGTGGTGTTGGAGAAGACTCTTGAGAGTCCCTTGGACTGCAGGGAGATCCAACCAGTCCATTCTGAAGGAGATCAGCCCTGGGATTTCTTTGAAAAGAATGGTGCTAAAGCTGAAACTCCAGTACTTTGGCCACCTCATGCGAAGAGTTGACTCATTGGAAAAGACTCTGATGCTGGGAGGGATTGGGGGCAGGAGGAGAAGGGGATGACAGAGGATGAGATGGCTGGATGGCATCAGTGACTTGATGGATGTGAGTCTCAGTGAACTCCGGGAGTTGGTGATGGACAAGGAGGTCTGGCGTGCTGCGATTCATGGGGTCGCAAAGAGTCGGACATGACTGAGCGACTGATCTGATCTGATTGAGATTTTAAAAGACCATATTCCTTGTTTACCCCTAAGATATATCTTTGTCCTCTTATCTATTGCACAAAAGTCAGCTTGCTAACATGAGATACCATTTCATCAGAAGCAAGCTCAAAGTAAATTTCAGATTCCTTTCTCACCAACATCATCACTACAGATTTTTTTGTTCAGAAGTTTGAGCCTCTGTGCATTTGTCCGTCCTATTCCCAGTGCCAAAGATTCCATTTTTCATTCCTCTTTGTATTTTCTTTTTCCCAAATGTCTTTTTTTTAAATACAGATTCCCTAAGTAAAATAATTTGCTTTGTTGTGCTCACTTACCACTTGTAAATAGACATCTGTTTTCATATTTTTCATGCCATTTTGTAATTATTTGATTACTGTATCTAATTATCTAGCTAGAGCTTGAATTTCTTGAGGTAAAAACACTATCATATGCAGTTGTTTTTGGTAGCAGAGCTCCTTATTAAATTCCTTCAATGAGTAAGTTTTTGTTTTTTTTTTTTAATTTCACAGTGAGAAATTAGAAGACTATGTCTGAAAGTCTTTATTGATTTAAAGCCTAATAGTTGCTTGAGATAGAACCTTGACTGGACTTAATTTGTAGTGAAAAATGCTCATTTAGTTACCAACATGTCCAGTTTATCCTCATTACAAGAGTAGGTGGATTCTGGGAGGAGAAGGGCATCAAAGACCAGAAATTGTTGGAAAAGCACACCAGAGGATGAACTGTAGCTATGCTGACTTGGTATGACTTTCAGGAACGTGATTATTCCTGCCAAAAGAATTATTACTTTTAGAAGATTCTGTAATCAAATAATTACCCTAGATAATAGCTGGGTCACATTTAAATTAAAATTTAATAAATTTATTCATTCATGTTTTGAAAGTTTGAAGAGTACAGAAAAACAAAAAGGTAAAAATTAAAGTCTCATAATTCCACCTCTCTGTCACTATACTGGAATTCTGATTTCTTTACTTTCTAGTATTATTCAAATCAGAGTCAATCTGTAAAAATTTCCATTGATTTAACATTGTGAATTAACTTTTAATTTAATTTTGTAAGTTTGTTAAGCAGAATGGTATTGAATAACTATTTTAATTAATAGCTATAGAATTTAAATTTCCAATATATTTTTGCAGTTAATTAGATTATTCTGCATACATTATTCTCAATTATCCCAGTTTTTCAAAATTGTGAATAAATTACTACAAAATATTCTGGTAATAAAACTATAAATCATCTGAAATTAGAATATTATATAAAACAAAAAGACAACTGATTAAATTAAAGCTGAGCTTCAACGGAGATTAAAAGTAACTCCTAAGAAGTACATATTATAGTATGTTTGTAAAGCAAAATACATTAGATACTTCACAAAGCAATTATGCATTTCAATACAGAAAAACATTTGAAAGCCTAGAGTATTTTCTCTCTCATACTTCTCTGCTATTCCAAAAACTCTATCAGGACCTCCCAAATCATGTGTTGATTATAGGGACTTCCAAATCTCACTGAGAGTCAGAGAACATTTTATGATTAAAAATAGAAAGATTTAAGATTCCCCATAAAGCTATAAAGCTTAGTATAAAGCAAGACTACTGGGCTTCCTAGGTGACAGAGTGGTAAAGAATCCACTGGTGCAGGAGAATCAACTTCCCTGGCTCCCTGAGTCTGGGTCTGGAAGATCCCCTGGAATAGGAAATGGCCACCTGCTCCAATAGTCTTGTCTGGAAAATTCCATGGAGAGAGGAGCCTGGTGGGCTACAGTCCATGGGATCACATAAAGTTGGACATGATTGAGGAGCTGAGCATACATAGTCTATAACCTAAAAATCCTAACCATTGTTAGGATGGTTATATAAAACCCCTATGTAATTTTACTAGAAGTCAGAGGGTCTGGGATTTATGTGATCTCATTTAGAAAGGAAGAACTATCCCCTAATTTCTAGTATGTTGTTATTTTGTGAGTTGTGTTACACTCTTTGACGATACCCCATGGACTGTAACCCACCAGCTCCTCTATCCATTGGATTTTCCATACAAAAGTACTTTCCAGACAAGAATTCAGGGATCTTCCTGACCCAGGGATTGAACCCAGGCCTCCTGCATTGCAGGAAGATTCTTTACCATCTGAGCCACGAGGGAAGTCCAATTTCTAATATAGAGTGCCAATTAATTAACGGGATCATTGGAGATCCCCAGAGAAGTAAGAACAAATACCATGCCTTAAGATTGAACACTTGAATAGTTTATAGGAAAGAAAGTAATTTTATAGTTCTGCTTCAAAAACTAAGCTAACTTGAATTGCTCTGTTCAAGAAAAAGAACAAAGTTTTGTAAAGCATAAAATTTAAATTTTTTTATATGTTGATATTAGGGCCAATACTGAAGGTGAGATAAATCTCAGTTTAGTCTTTTGATTTTCTAGGTAACATGGGCTAATCCATAGCAACATGTGTGCTTTAATTTCTTACATAAAAATAAATAGACAAATAATTGATTACATTGGTAGAGCAGTTGTTAATATCTATAGTATTCTTGATGACAACTTTTATGTACCATAATTTTTTTCCTCAAGAGAAAGAAATCCATGACCAGAAGTTATAAGCTCATTGATTTAAAGGTCATATGTTAAAGTATCTATTTAATTTTTAAAAATAAAAATCAATGAACAGTATGACTAACTGGTATATATAATTCATTTAGTCTCTCTTGAAAAAACTGGATCCTCTGAATTCAGTGTGTTGCTTTTCCTACTGGTGTTATATGCAGTGCACCAGTCATTTGGCAACGTACCATTTTCCTAGTACTGGTCTTATTCTGAGGATTAAGGATCTGTTAGTCACTTAGGGAATAGGGGGTGTATATCTTTCTTCAATGGAGAGCAATTTAGGGACAGAGGTATTTGTGAAGAAATTTCAGGGCAATACACCACAAGGATTGTGATCATATGAGCATAAAATAGGGTCAAGGAGGGGATGGGCATGAGGCATGGCAGGTCAGGAAAAGAGAGACAGAATAGACTTTTTTTCATCTTGCTCTGCCTGTCACCCTGTGGCACATTTACTATCAGGCCAACCAAGAGATGTAATTGAAAAGCACCGGGCCAGCAAATGTGAATGTTCTGCACATTAAAACTGAGAGGCCATGCAAAATGGATTGGATTGAGGAGAACGTCAACAGGCAGCGTCACTGGGTATTTGGCAGTTTCTAGCCCTCCTCACAGCTCTTCCCGGCTATGTTCATTTTTCATGGAGGGATACATTACTTTTGTGTTAATGCTATCTGAATATTATGTTGTCATCTTTATGTAACTTTAGGACACAAAACTGTAAAGGTTAACTTATTTTTTTCACTTACCTGTTGGAAATTTGGTTTTTAGATTAAGATAGTAGTATTTCCCCACCTGAATGACCTAGATAGTTTAACAAATAAATTTTTTCCTGATATAATCCCTGTGACACACGATACATGTGTGAGTATTTTTTTAATACTCTTTTCTGCTGCGAGTTTCCAGTTGCAAGTATTTCTTCTTCCATTTTTCAAAGACAGGACAGTAACAAAGCTTATGATTCTCTAATAAGGAAGCCATGGATCTCACTGGAATATTAAGAAGGAATCAGAGCTGACGTCAAAATAAAATATATCAAAATAACATAGTGAAACAAAATACAAAACTGTAATATTCCTGTTTCCTAAATTTGCAGGTAAGAGATTTACCAATTTGCTAAAGATGCTTCACTTTGCTTCATTTTTGGCAAGAGGGCTGTCACCAATCATAGCCATAAAATTTTAGAAATATAATTTGTAGCATAGTTAAGACCTCTAAGAATTGTTTTATTTGAAAAGTTTTGAGATTCTTATGTGGTTGATCAGGAAGAAAATCTCTTATTTTATCAGTTATCCTCATTTTCTCTCTGTTTAATTCCCCTTTGTAAATAATAACCTAATTTGCTTTGCCTTGTGTTTTTCTGTGTTGGAATATATCACAGACTCATCATTTATTATTTTATAGGCAATGATTACAGTATAAAATAATGAACAACTGATTCTTGAAAATATGGAAATATAATCCTCCAAATGAATTTAATATTCATGAATGTTGTATACATGTGTATGTATATGTATATGTTTGTATCTATGTATATATGCATTGTATGTAATTACATATATTTACATATTAATTTTTTATATTTATTAATATATTTGATTTCATATAAATACATATTCCTTCTCTTGATTCAAATATTTTGAAACTGCCCTCAAAATAAGATAATGAGAAAGAAATGATTCTCATTATTTTATAGTTAGAACAATTAAAAAAAATCAACCTTGTTTGCCAAGATTTATTCAAAGGGCTTTTTATTGTTGAAAAAAATTTAGTTTACTTTTTAGTTATACAATAAAATCATTTAATAGACTAAGAAATGTACTGTAGGTAGGGTAAAAGAAAGAATATTTAAGACTAAGGAACGGATGCCAGAGTTTGGTATAGATTCTTCGCTCTCTCACTTTATGACCTTGAGTAAGATATTTCATCTCTCTGCCCTCAGTTTCCTCATCTATAAAAGCAAAAGACGATTGAACTAAATTGATGCATCCACTGACTTTTAACTTCTAAGATACTAGGATTCTGGGTGTTTCCTAGAAAAACTTAATAGACCACATAATATTGTACTTACATCTTATTGTTTGAATCCTCAAATCATTGTTTCCTTGATTTTATATAGTCTTCACAAGTTTAAAATTAACTCTCACGTCTATTGGTATCTAATGCAATATCTTATTTGCTTATATGTTGCCTCAAAACTGTCATGCAAGGAACTTGTATGAAAGGAGCATATCATGGTCACAAGTGGACTCTGAAATGCAGTGATTTGTTGTCATAAAACACAATATGCTTCTTTTTTTTTTTGGTTAGCTTTGCATTGTAGATGTCAAAATGTCATCGGAAATCAGTATTTCTTTTTTGCTAAAACACCTCATTTTATCTGGTTAAGGTGTACATTTTGGTAATCACATCGGCCTTGCAATAGTCTATCAAGGACTCATCAGAGACACTGTGTTCTCTCTAAGAAGACATATAACCTGCAGAGAATCATTGATCTACTTTTTCATGAAAAAGCAACTCTGGTAACATGAAACCCTAACACAGGACACTGGGTTTAAAATGAGGGATTAGTCTAAATTATACCCACTTTCATCATTCCACCTCATTGGGAATATATAGTTTGGGGATGTTTTGGTGTAAATGCAGCTACACTTAAAAGCCCCTTATTTTGGTAGATTTTTAAAACTTGAATTTTTAAATTTATTTCTAAGCAGGTATACGTCTATAGCAATTCAACTTATGGAGTCACTTTTGTTCTCATTGTTAAATGGAAATAGGCATAGATGAACGTGGCTCCTCACAATATTTTGTGTATTGGAACAAACTCTGACCACTGAAACCAAGAGTAAAACCACATAAATGGAAAAACTTAGTTACTAAATTTTTACACATACATGTTAAATATACCAGAACATAGCAGTCTAACTTGATAATACATCCTATGCTTACTTTCAGAAAAGGCAATGGCACCCCACTCCAGTACTCTTGCCTGGAAAATCCCATGGACAGAGGAGCCTGGTAGGCTGCAGTCCATGGGGTTGCTAAGAGTTGGACACAATTGAGCGACTTCACTTTCACTTTTCACTTTCATGCATTGGAGAAGGAAATGGCAACCCACTCCAGTGTTCTTACCTGAAGAAACCCAGGGATGGAGCCTGGTGGGATGCCGTCTATGGGGTCGCACAGAGTCGGACATGACTGAAGTGACTTAGCAGCATGCTTACTTTTAGAATGGAAAAATCCTAATTATTGCATAAAAAATATTGACACAATGAAAAATAGGCTAGACTCTGTAGACTATCCCATAATTATGCTGGACCTAATATTAATCCTTTCATTCTGGAATGCCAGTTGTTGGTGAGACCTTAGCTGTTATGACTGAGCAAAACAGTTGTATTATGTGGTAATGCTGTTAGATTCATTTTCCTTAAACATGAAGATTACTTAATAAAAATATTCTGATTTTATGGGCATGTATGAGGAAAGCATTTATTATAGTGTCCTACATTCTGTGCATATTTATTATATTCAATTACATGCAGTGTCTCACAAAAACACATGGGTTTTCTAGAATGATGGTCTCCAGAATGATGCATGAATACCTCAGGGAATGAGCAAGATGATCCACAAAGGTACAGAAAGAAAATATTAGATCTGTCTATTGCTAGTGTTTATCATATTCATTTAAAATTTCTACTTTGGAAAGTTTCTTAGTTTTCATCATCTACATAAGAGTAGTATATTTTATTATTTGTAAATCATAAAGTAGAGTAGGAAAAACAAACACTTTTTACTAATGGGGTGCATGGTCAACAATTTGGAGGCTGCTGTTGCAGCAAATGGGAGATTAATGACATCCCATTTATAAAGGCTAGCAAGTGAGAAAGATGCTGTCAATACGAAGTTCATTTATCTGCTTTCCTATGTCTGCAATAAAGCACATTTACCTGAAATGTCATACTCTGGAAAGACTGCCAATGCTAAACATACATAAATGCCTACCTTGTACTAAGTAGCTGTATTGATTTGAGAGGCTACATCAAAGCAATTGCCTATGTGTAATTATTGTCTTTCTTCTAAAATGTCTAACCTAGCACAATGTAAAGTTTAAATACTTGGTGTGTGTGCTTTTTATTAAATATGTTCAATAATGTTGAGCCTTTCTTTCTATGTTTGATCTATAAACAAATGACTAGAAAATGAGCTTAATAAATCATTGGTGGCAGGTTCAAGAGAGCCCTGCTGTTTCTTTTAGCTGAATGCTAAATGAAAATGGTTTAAAATATAAAAGAAGCACAAGAAGGTGAAAAAAGTGGATAATGAAGGAACATTAAAACTATGAACTGTTTGTAACCTTTGTAGTTTTTTAAAGTAAATTTTAATGAAAAACCATTGCTATGTTTGTCACAGTGAGATCGGTATAATCAATTAAATCGCACACAGTTTTATATTTCTCCTTCAGGTGTTTACTTGTGTGGCCCATAATTCATTTCCCAAATATACATCTGGGAGAGGGCTCTGTTTTGTATCCCTTTGAAGGGTGATTTATTGGTTTTTACTTCTTGATGTTAACATCTCTAGTGTAATTTTATCAGATCCACTAATTCATATTTTTATAATCTATTACTGAAACGTAACATTTTTACTTTCAAAGTAGTGTATATCTCAGAGCCATAGTTGAAAAGAATTGCATCCAAGTCTCATTTATTTGTTTCAAAACTGCAGTACATTAAAGAAAAACAGCTCTGTAAATGTATGCCCTGAGATTTCAAGTTACATAGCTATAGCATCAAGTCATTCTTCATCAGTTTCTCTTTCTGCCATTAGTCATTTTTAATTGCTTTTAAATAAATGTTCTGTTTACTTTATATATAATATTTTAAATTCTTAACTTTCTCATCTGAGAAAACAGATTATTTCATGTTATTTTAACAGTATTACAAGAAAGGTCAAAATTTCTTTAATCAGGTATTTAATTATAGATTTGATGAAATGAGGATGAATAATCTTTATTAAAGCTTAACATAAAAGAATAAAATAAATAACCTTGGTAGTGTGGTATGACTGTGGGAGCAAATAGCAAGCAAGGGAATACTTACTGAATTTTATGTTTTACTTAGGCCTTGAGGTGGTAATAGATTTTCACCACAGTGGGACTTTGTGGAGCATGAGGTTAGGACAATACTTTGAGGGAAGAAGCTGGAGTGAAATGTGTGTATGGGGCTGACATTTAGGAAACATCACTTAATCTTGTAATTTAGAATATATGTAAAGAGATGAACTTAGAATCATTCCTGACTTTAAAATTTAGCCTATTAAGTTTAGTACAAACTATGAATAAGAAAATCAAATACAAAGTTAAGTAGAACTCAGATAAAGCCAAACACCATCACTGTAAGATAAATGAACATTGTTGAAGAGTTTGAGCTCTTTTACAGATAACCATGGTTGCCTGGGTGGCTCAGTAGTGAAGAATCCACCTGCAATTCAGGAAATGCAGGCTGAATCCCTGGGTAGGCAAGATCTCCTGGAGTAGGAAATGGCAACCCACTCCAGTATTCTTGCCTGGGAAACCCCATGGACAGAGGAGCCTGTCAGGCTACAGTCCATGGGGATGCAAAAGATTCAGACATGACTTAGTGACAAATAGATAACCATGTGGATGAAGAAACTGTATGAACAAACATAGGTAAGCATTATATTTATGTGCGATTGGATCACTGTAAACTTTTTCAAGTGAGAGGAGGCTTTGCCCATCACCTGTACAGCTATAAACATGAGACCCAGGTCCTGCATATATGTCTAGTGTGTTGTCTGTCTGATCTGACACTGAGCCTACTTGAAGGCTAAAAGGAAAACAGTCCTTTGAAAATCCCTGACTTCTAGCCTATACTTGTGCTCCTTTGGGGGAATAATCCCATGGGCTGAATTGTTTAAAAATCTTAAGTGGAAATTATAAGGAGATTCTGGATTAACATTTTTCCTACCCATTTCAGTATTCTTGCTTAGAGAATCCCATGGGCAGAGGAGCCTGGCAGGCCATAGTTCATAGGGGTTGCAAAGAGTTGAACACCACTGAGGCAACTTAGCATGCATGCATGCATGAGCTTCCCTGTAAAGAATCCACTTGCCAATGCAGGAGATATGGGTTCCCTCCCTGAGTCAGGATGGCAACCCAACCCAATATTCTTGCCTGGAAAATCTTATGGACAGAGGAGTCTGGTAGTCTACACTCTGTGGGGTCGCAGAGAGTTGGACAGAGTGACTAAACAACAATGACATATACAGCTATATATACTTATAATTTGTGAGTTTAGTGGGCTATCTCAATATAAGATCCAAACACAAGTTAGTTGCTTTTCCATAAGGAAAAAAGAAAAGTATATTTAGTAGATGAAATATATGAATGAAATCGATTGGCATTGAAAAATGCCACTAACTATAAATATAATCAGAAGATTTTGAGGATATAATTTATTGTTATTCTTATGATTACCAAAGGGGAAATCAGGGAGAGAAATAAATTAGGAGTTTGGGAGTTTTATATTTGATGCTATATATGCCATTTCCTTCTTCAACGGATCTTCCCAACCCAGGGATCAAACCTGGGTCTCCCGCATTGTAGGCAGATGTTTACTGTCTGAGCCACCAGGGAAGTTCATATATAAAAAACATAAATAAGGTCTTGCTGTATTGTCCAGGGAATTATATTCAATGTCTTATAATAACCTATAATGAAAAAGAATCTGAATATATATAATTGAATCACTTTGCTGTATACCAGAAACTAATACAACACTGTAAATCAGTTCTGCTTCAAATGAAAACAAAATCCACACATTTCCAACAAAACAGACTCTTCACGTCCCCTCTTACAGCAGCACCTAACTCCCTCTCCCCAACTCTTAATCGCTGGCAGTCACTAATATCAATATGTGCTCTCAAGCTCTCTATGTCTTTTCCATTTCAGGAATGTTTTATGAATAAAATCACACAATATATTACCTTTGGGGGTTGGTTTTTCTCAGCTTGGTTCTCTTGAGATTTATCTAGGCTGATGTGGGAAGCAATACACTATTCCTTATTTTGAATCTATGTGTTGAAGGATGATATCCGTATTTTTAATTTTTAGCTATTATAAGTGAAATAACAGTAAACATTTCTGTAAAAGTTTTTCTGTGTGCATAGTTTTTATTTCTCTATTATAAATGCTCAGCAGTGAAATTTCTGGATTGTATAGCACTTGAATGTTTAATTTTTTTTTCTAAGGAAACTGTCAGCATAGTTTCCAGAATAGCTATAACAGTTTACAATCTCAAATAATGTATAAGTAATCTATTTTGTCCATATCCTCACCAGTATTTGATATTCTACTTAATTTTTTTAAGCTATTTTGATAGGCAAGTAGTGATTATCTCACTATGGTTTTATTTTATACTTATCTATTGGCTAGTGACATTTAGCATCATTTAATTTTCTTATTTACCATCTATATTTCTTCTTCAGTGAAATATTTTTCATATATTTTTTCCATATCTAATTGTATGTTTTTCTTCCTGTTCACTATATATTCTAGATACTAGTTCTCTGTTGGATAAGTGGTCTGAAAATATTTCTCCAACTCTGTGGCTTGACTTTTCATGATTTTAACAGAGTCTTTTACATAGCAAAATTTTTAAAATTAGTGAAGTCCAATTTATCTATTTTTCCTTTTATAGATCATTCTTTAAGAATCAAGTGGTGTAAGAACTCTCTGACTAACCCTATATACTAATAATTTTCCCCTATGTTTTTAAATAAAATTTTTGAATATTTTACATGTAATTTTTCCCATTTACATTTGAGTCTGTGCTTCCATTTTGAGTTAGTTTTTATATAAACTATGGGACTTGGTTGTCTGGTTTGTTCTGTGTATCGTTGAGAGAAGGGTACTGAAGTCTCTGACTGTAATTGTGGGCTTCTTTATTTCTCCTTTTAGTTCTATCAGTCTTTGTTTCACATAATTTGGACTCCATGGTTTCCAATGAGAAATCTAGTGTTATTTGAGTTATTTATGACTAGAAGATAGGTGATCTTTTTCATGGTTTTAAGGCTTTGTCTTTACTTTTCAAAGCTTTGACTATTTATGTGTCCTGGTATGGATTTCTTTAGATTTATTCCATGTCTTATATTCATTTCTTATGCCTCCATATTTAAGTTATTTAAGCAGGTGAATTTTAATTTAAAATACTTAATATTAAGAACAACTGTTAATCAAAACTGCTAATCACTGTAAAGGAAGTTATCAGGCAGAGTTGAATCTATGAAAAGATACTTGTAATGCTAATGACTGACAAAGTGTTGTACTCAGAATATATAATTTGTCAAATAAATGGGAATATCTCAATAGAAAATTGATAGAAGGACAAATAGACAATTCATGAAAGAGACACTAAAGTCTAATAAATAAAGAAATATATGTTTAGACTTATTAATGATGCTAATTAATAATTAAAAGATGTGAGTTAAACTTGCAAGACTGTCAACATTTAAGCTTTTCTCATTAAGTGTTGGTGAGGATGTGAAAAAAGAGGAAAACCCATACATTGTAGGTAGGGATATCGTTTGTTAGCAGTGCTTTGGAAAATGAATTGATATTACTTAATAAAGTTAAACGTGCATCCTACAACCTTAAAATTCCACTCATAGATAAATGTTCCAAAAGAACACTTTTGCTTGATACAAGAAGGTATATACATGTTAACAGCAGAATTATAAGTAAAAAGGAAAAAAAGCAACTTCAGATAATCAAAATATTCATTGACAGAACTAACAAATAAATGATCATGTGGTCATATAATTGAATGTTATGTGACATTGAAAATGAATAAACCATACAACAATACAGACGGATCTCAAAAATATAATACTGATTGAAATAAAGTACTAAAGTGTACATATTATATGATTCCATTTTCAAAACCAGGCAAAACTAAATGATACATTGTTTAGCACTGACATATATGGTAAAATTATAAAGAGAAACAAGATGATAATTTACATAAAATTTAAAAAGGAGAATGTAATCATGAGGAAAGAAACTGGCATTTTTAATACTTATTTTACTTTTATCCCTATTCATTAAACAGTCACAATCATTAAAGGTTTAAAATAGTTAAAAAATAGAAATTTCAGTTAATATCCATAATACCAGGTGCAGACTAACTCTTAAAACTTGACTTTTCTTGTGTCTTTAATATTTTTACCATTCTTTTTATATAGATTTCTCAAAAAATAATTTTTCTGTAGACATGTGTGCATATTTATTAATCAAAAGTTCATCCTCATTTAGCAATCTGTCATTTCTTTTTTGACTACAACAGATGAAATATCTTTCAACTGAATCACATTAGTAAAATGATCTCTGTGTGAAAATCTAACATATTTTCTGTGGAACTGTAATTAATCATTTTAAAAACAACTTTATGGCATGTGGAGTGGAGAAGTAGAATAAAAGCCAATATAATCCTGGAAGATTTGAAACATACATTAATATACTCCTTTAACTTTTAAAACTTTGATTCCTTTACTTTTAAACCAAATCATGTCATAAAATCGAAATTTCACCAAAGCATTAATTAGAACTTGGAAGAGTATTATACAGAGGGTACTAAATACCTAAGCACAAAAGCATGAAAAAAAAAAAAAGGGCAGTGTTTTTTTTGTGTGACTGTGCATGTATATGTATTTCTGTTTGTTTGTTTGTCTGTTGTTTAGTTGTCTTCTTATTCATTTGTGTACAGGCCTCTCAATAAACCTATTGCTTGGTTTAGTTGTTTAGTTTATTTCTTGAATTGCCCCCAGATATTTATTTTTGTGAATAACGTCAACAGTAAAGTAGGAGAATTGACACATTTTTACTTCCTTTGTTTTTAATCAAGACATTGCATGTTGTCAGTCCAATTCTTCTAAAGTCTTTAAAGACTCTCTCAATGGTATCTGAAACTAAGCATTAATATTAAATATGGATCCCATGATCACCTCCTTCAAGCTATAAGAGATTAGTCCATGCAGTGTTAATAAACAGTAGTGCTAGGGAGAAGTAGAGCTTTGTTTAATGTGCTTTCCCCTCGATGAATAGAAAGGGCATGTATATTTGACATACGGATTCTCATTTGATCTTTTAAATGTACATTTTGTATTTTTTAATATTTCATATAAAATGTACATTTTATATTTCAGTACAACAGTACTGAAATTTCTTACTTTGTTAAAAATCCTAACAGATACTCATACTTCACTTTAGTTGTGTCCGACTTTTTTGCGACCCTGTGGACTGTAGCTTAGCAGGCTCCTCTGTCCGTCCCATGGGATTCTCCAGGCAAGAACACTGGAGTGGATTGCCATTTCCTTTTCCAGGGATGTTCGTACTTGCTCTATTTTTAAAGTTTGTATGTTCACTACACTTGCATTCCTGCAGAAAGGATCGCTTTTTAATATCTTAAAACATGCTTACTAACTTCTTACATTAGTTCTGACTTAAATTCAAAGTATGTATGTCATTTAAAATGAAAGTTTTGTCATTTTCCTACCAGCCTCTCAATAGTTACATGTGTAAATGTCCCTCTTTTCTTCTCAAATATTAAACTAATTTAAAGTAGATTTTTAAAAACTTTCTCCCTATTAATTCAGCTGTTTGATTATTGAGTATTTTTAAACCATGCAGAAGGGCCTGTACCTCTTTTTGAGCCTTCACATCAACTTTGGCAGGGTAGGGAGGTACTCAGACTTCTGCACAATTCTGGCATGGCCCTCTGTTTTGCTCCCTCTTCCCAACTCTCACAGCTTCACTGGAATGACCCACAGTAGGATCATCATGACTAAAGCAATTAAGTTGAGTATGTCATTTATTTTAGGTTTTCTTAGTCACCTCAAGAAGTCAAGGACTCCAAGGTTACTTTTCTTTCTTAGAATGACATCTCCTGATGGCTGTCTGTAAAATGAGACATCTGCCACTCTCTGTCACCCATTCCCAAGCACCTTCTCTGCATTATTTTTCTCTGTAATGTGCGTCATTCCCCCAGTTTCTTTGATTATCTTCTGACCCTAGCCTCCACTGGAATGTGAGCTCCAATAGTGCAGAGATCTCTGTTTTGTTCTCTGTTCTATCACCCCAGCCTGGTAGAGTTTTAGGCATATTGTAGGTGCTCAATAAATGTTTGTTAGATGAAGCATACATGAATGAATGTATAAAATATACAGAGGGAATATTATGCTTCCTTGGCACCAATTTGAAATTAGATATATTTTATTTTAACCCATTTGAAAACAAGAAGACAGTTTTCATCCTGTTTTCCTTATTAAGGTCTCTACTGCTATTGACCTTTGATTTATGAGCTTGCTTTCTAAGAATTAATTTGTAATTGTATCACTTAACATTGGGAATTTTCTTTAGATAGCTCTAAAAACAGTAAAAAGACCAATGGTAGAATCTGCATTGCATTAAACCATATATTATAAATATCTGTATTGGTTCACAGATGAGGGAATGGAGTGAAAATTAAAGGAGGATTTGTCATATCTGCGTAAATGAATTACCACTCTCATATTCATACAGTAGTTGGACCTGATATTGAATTATGGCATTTTAAAGCAATAAATAATTTCCTAATTTTAAAGATAAGGGATGTAGTCCGGAAAGTTTTAATAATAGCCACAAGTGCTTAGGCAGATAGTAGTAACAGATTTAGGGCTAGATTCTGTTTTCCAACACAGTTCTGTCTGTAGGCCACCATTGAGGGCCTATTGATTCCTTAAAAAGTCCTAGAGATTCCATATAATATGCTTAGGGAACTCTGTTCAGTGTTATGTAGCAGCCAGAATAGGAGGGGAGTTGGGGGAGAATGGATACATGGCTATGTATAGCTGAGTCTCTTTGCTGTCCATCTGAAACTATCACAGCATTATTAATCAGCTGTAAGTATAAAAGTCACTCAGTTGTGTCTGATTCTTTGCGATCCCATGGACTATACAGTCCATGGAATTCTTCAGGCCAGAATACTGGAGTGGGTAGCCTTTCCCTTCTCCAGGGCATCTTCCCAACCCAGGGATTGAACCCAGGCCTCCCACGTCAGCTGTATTCCAATAAAATAAAAAGTTTTAAAAAAAGACTTATAGGTTAATCCACACCTCTCACAACCTGAAACTCCTCTTAATACCATGTATGCTTTTACATGTCTCAAAAGAAAGCCTTCTTAGGGCACAGACAATATTCTGAGGAATTTTTAGCTATAGATTCACAGCTCATGTTTCTTACTCAGCTTTGAATAGGCCAGTAACCTTCCATGGCTTCCTGCTAGAGCCTTCTGCTTCTGACCCTGTGCTGGATCCTGACAAACCCTGGATTCTGGCTTTTCATTCGTTGGTTCACTTCTTTCTTTGGGTCTAGCCTGAACTTTTCCTCAGTGAACAGCTTCACTGAGAAGCCCGCTTTCTTACTTTTCTTATTTCTCACCCAACTTTTGAACACACTGAGTTTCTAAAAGTACCCAGCTTTGAGACCCTCCAGCACATTGGATGCCAAGGGGATATATAATTTAAAATGCAGTTTCACCACAGAGTGCCTGGAGAAGTGCCTTCTCTTCTGAGCCTAACCTTCTCAAAATCTCACACCTCATCACACTATTCCAAATCCACTGTGGATCTCATCAATCAAATGTGAGTTGGGAGAGAGGCACTGGGGAAGGCTCGGAGTGCAGAATTTCACTTTAGTGTCACCTCTATTCAAATACCTATTTCACAAGAGAGGATCTTCTCATTTAATAATTGATTCACATTAATTTATTATTATTTATAGAATGTTTTCTTCTTTATTTTTGTTTTATGGGCCACTGTTTGGGTAAGGATGGTAGCAATTGCAAGACACTATCACTAATATTAAGCTTCCTTAGTTGCTCAGTTGGTAAGGAATTCGCCTGCAATGCAGGAGACCCTGGTTCAATTCCTGGGTTGGGAAGATCTGCTGGAGAAGGGATAGGCTACCCACTCCAGTATTCTTGGGCTTCCCTGGTGGCTCAGCTGGTAAAGAATCCACCTGCGATGAGAGAGACCTGGGTTTCGATCCCTGGGTTAGGAAGATCCCCTGGAGAAGGGAGCGGCTACCCACTCCAGTATTCTGGCCTAGAGAATTCCATGGACTGTATAGTCCATGGGGTCACAAAGAGTTGGACATCACTGAGCCACTTTCACTTTCTTCACTAATATTAATGCTAAGATAGCAGGATCCCTTTTTGTCCAATAGTAAGTGCAGAATTTGCCAAGAATGAGAATCAATCCATAAACAAAGTCCCAAATTCCATTAATGGTGGGGATTTGCAGTATATATTCTACATTCCCTCATCTAAAAATGAAAACTCTGAATTAAAGGGGCAATTGGTAATGTTCACAAGTGAAGTCGCTCAGTCGTGTCCGACTCTTTGTGACCCATGGACTGTAGCCTACCAGGCTCCTCCCTCCATGGTATTCTCCAGGCAAGAGTACTGGAGTGGGTTGCCATTGCCTTCTCCAGGGGATCTTCCCAACCCAGGGATGGAACCCAGGTCTCCTGCATTGCAGGCAGATGCTTTAACCTCTGAGCCACCAGGGAAGCCCAGTGTTCACAAGAGGTCAAAAATAGGTCCTGTTCGCTTTACGCACATAGCTATATCCTCATGCGAAGCTGCCGTGGTCATCACAGAGTGCCTAGAATTTCCTGTATGTGTATCATTCAGAGTTGGATGTAATGACTCAGAAAGTCCTACAACTACCTTTAAATAACATGATATTTTTATTTTCTGTGTGAAAGTGAAAGTTTCTCAGTCGTGTCCAACTCTTTGCTACCTCATGGACTATCGAGTCCATTGAATTCTTTAGGTCAGAATAGTGAAGAGGGTACTCTTTGCCCTCTGCAGGGGATCTTCCCAACCCAGGGATCGAACCGAGGTCTCCTGCATCGCAGGTGGATTCTTTACCAGCTGAGCCACAAGTGTAACCAGTAATTATTCATTTTACCTAAGTGTAACACTGTAAGTTTTAGGAATTGATGTTCTTAAAGAAAAAATAAATATCATAATGATAAACTCGGTACATATGCCTACTTATATTTCCCATTCAAATTGGTAGAACAAAAATTCAACTTTGCTACTGAAATGACTTTTCTCTATTGACCTGCCATTGAAGCATTTTTTACACATACTTTCCTAGTTTCAGGCATCCTTGAAATTAATGTAAGAGTTAGAGTAGATCACAAGTACTTTGGTATTCCCATGTATATACTTACCCTTGTTACATATTACATTGCTATTATTACCATCTTTATTTTACTAATAGGGGAACTAGAGTTTGGTGTGTGAATTCTCTGGGTCAACTTTACTGGTACACAAGATGCCCACTTATCTGGTTAAACATTTCTGGGTGTGTTTGTGAGGGTGTTTGCAAGAGACTAGCTGAATGAGTGAACTGAGTAAGGCAGATGGTGAGCCTTATCCAGTCACTGAAGGCCTGAATAGAATGAAGAAGTGGAATACTGCTAAATTTTCTCTCCACCTGACTGGCTGAACCAGAACATTGATTTTCTCCTGTGCTCTATGCTCCTGATTGTCAGGCCTTTAGACTTGGACTGGAATCCTCAGCTCTCTGGTTCTCAGACCTGCAAACCACACTACCAGCTTTCCTGTGTCTCTATCTTACAGATGGCAGGTTATAGGACTTCTTAGCCTCCATAATTGCATGAGCCAATAAAATAGAATCTCTTTTTAGATCTGTCTATCTATCCATCCATTAATCCATCCAGCGTATTGGTTCTGTTTCTCTGAAGAACCTTGACTAATAAAGTGTATTTTGGATACCTTCAACCCTCAAGTGGAAACAGGAGTGCATGTTTAATGTACTAAGTATGAGTGCGTGTGTTAATATGTGCATAGAATATGACAGAATTAAGATTCATATGCAATCTTTAGTATTCTCAAAGGGACTATGAAGCCCTTAGGAAGCTTTTGTTTTCTTATGTTAAACAAAACAAATAATAGTCCTGTGATTTGCATGTTTGTGAGTGTTTTATAAATGAATAACATCACGACGATGAAATGTTAGAATTGGGGCTTTGGAATTCAATGGATCAAATGAATATGTGTATATTCTGTGTACAATGCATGTGTATAAGTATGTATCAGTTCAGTTCAGTTCAGTTCAGTCGCTCAGTCATGTCCGACTCTTTGCGACCCCATGAATCGCAGCATGCCAGGCCTCCCTGTCTATCACCAACTCCCGGAGTTCACTCAGATTCAGGTCCATAGAGTCAGTGATGCCATCCAGCCATCTCATCCTCTGTCATCCCCTTCTCCTCCTGCCCCCAGTCCCTCCCAGCATCAGAGTCTTTTCCAATGAGTCAACTCTTCGCATGAGGTGGCCAAAATACTGGAGTTTCAGCTTTAGCATCAGTCCTTCCAATGAACACCCAGGACTGATCTCCTTCAGAATGGACTGGTTGGATCTCCTTGCAGTCCAAGGGACTCTCAAGAGTCTTCTCCAACACCACAGTTCAAAAGCATCAATTCTTTGGCGCTCAGTCTTCTTCACAGTCCAACTCTCACATCCATACATGACCACAGGAAAAACCATAGCCTTGACTAGACAGACCTTTGTTGGCCAAGTAATATCTCTGCTTTTGAATATGCTATCTAGGTTGGTCATAACTTTCCTTCCAAGGAGTAAGCGTCTTTTAATTTCATGGCTACAGCCACCATCTGCAGTGATTTTGGAGCCCAAAAAAATAAAGTCTGACACTGTTTCCAGTGTTTCCTATCTATTTCCCATGAAGTGATGGGACCTGATGCCATGATCTTCGTTTTCTGAATGTTGAGTTTTAAGCCAACTTTTTCACTTTCCTCTTTCACCTTCATCAAGAGGCTTTTTAGTTCCTCTTCACTTTCTGCCATAAGGGTGGTGTCATCTGCATATCTGAGGTTACTGATATTTCTCCCGACAATCTTGATTCCAGCTTGTGCATCTTCCAGCCCAGTGTTTCTCATGATGTACTCTGCATAGAAGTTAAATAAGCAGGGTGACAATATACAGCCTTGACGAACTCCTTTTCCTATTTGGAACCAGTCTGTTGTTCCATGTCCAGTTCTAACTGTTGCTTCCTGACCTGCATATAGGTTTCTCAAAAGGCAGGTCAGGTGGTCTGGTATTCCCATCTCTTTCAGAATTTTCCACAGTTTATTGTGATCCACACAGTCAAAGGCTTTGGCATAGTCAATAAAGCAGAAATAGATGCTTTTCTGGAACTCTCTTGCTTTTTCCATGATCCAGTGGATGTTGGCAATTTGATCTCTGGTTCCTCTGCCTTTTCTAAAACCAGCTTGAACATCAGGAAGTTCACGGTTCACATATTACTGAAGCCTGGCTTGGAGAATTTTGAGCATTACTTTACTAGTGTGTGAGATGAGTGCAATTATGCAGTAGTTTGAGCATTCTTTGGCATTGCCTTTCTTTGGGATTGAAATGAAAACTGACCTTTGCCAGTCCTATGGCCACTGCTGAGTTTTCCAAATTTGCTGGCATATTGAGTGCAGCACTTTAACAGCATCATCTTTCAGGATTTGAAATAGTTCAACTGGAATTCCATCACTTCCACTAGCTTTGTTCATAGTGATGTTTTCTAAGGCCCACTTGACTTCACATTCCAGGATATCTGGCTCTAGGTCAGTGATCACACCATCATGATTATCTGGGTCATGAAGATCTTTTTTGTACAGTCTTCTGTGTATTCTTGCCATCTCTTCTTAATATCTTCTGCTTCTGTTAGGTCCATACCATTTCTGTCCTTTATCGAGCCCATCTTTTCACGAAATGTTCCCTTGGTATCTCTAATTTTCTTGAAGAGATCTCTAGTCTTTCCCATTCTGTTGTTTTCCTCTATTTCTTTACATTGATCGCTGAGGAAGGCTTTCTTATCTCTTGCTATTCTTTGGAACTCTGCATTTAGATGCTTATATCTTTCCTTTTCGCCTTTGCTTTTCACTTCTCTTTTCACAGCTATTTGTAAGGCCTCCCCAGACAGCCATTTTGCTTTTTTGCATTTCTTTTCCATAGGGATGGTCTTGATCCCTATCTCCTGTATAATGTCAGGAATCTCTTTCCATAGTTCATTAGGCACTCTATCTATCAGGTCTAGTTCCTTAAATCTATTTCTCACTTCCACTGTATATACATTTTTATTTAAACATCTACCTATTGATCTAATTATTTAATATGCTAGATCAGAAGACTGTCTTTAAAGCTTAGACTGAAGAGCCCAGGATAGGAATTTAATGTATCAAGAGACAAATGTGAATAGTTTAATGTGTGTGTGATAATGTGTCAATTTGGCTGAAATAAAGGTTACTTCCTCCCAGATTTCAACACACATAGACCATGTCCTTGGGCCTTTATTTCTATCTGTTCAGTACATGAAGTGACAGTATTGTGTTATATGCAATGAGAAACTATTACAGTAATCCTTTTGCCAAGCATTTATTCTTAGTAACCTCACAGGTGTTCTGTGGCTTACTTATTAATGTAAAGACTAAAATAAGTTTTTGAATGCAAGATTTATTCAGTGTGAAAATTCTGTGCCATTTAACATATCTGGATTGACAGTGTTAAAAGGAAAAATAGAAGAATAACCAAGTATATCACTATACTGGTAATCAATGGAAATTAAACTTGACTCAAATTTCATCATGCCTTATAGCAATTGAATAATAGGTTGGATGATCAGGGAGCTTCATTAATTTTCCTTAAGATTCAGGCATCATTTTATTGTTTATTAATCATAACCTGATGCTAAATGCTTATTTCATATGAGAAAGATCTTGTTTATTTGTTGCCAAAGGAGTTAAGAAATAATTACGATAAATACCCTTCAGTATTCCCATGGCATTTTCATCCCAGTTTATTTTTTCCATTAGAATAACTACAAGGATAAAGAATTTCACAATAAATAACTATCAGAATATAAGTACACTGTGAATACAGCCAGTGGAATTTTTCTCTAAGCTACTAGTTCTGGGAAAATAGGAAATGTTTGTCAGACAGTTTGGTCTATAGTGAGAGATTAAGTTAGAGAATGAGGTAGATCTGGACTTGAGTCTTGCACTTCTTACTTATTAGTTATGTTGCATTTGGGCCATTTATTTATTTTCTCCTACCTTTACTTTCCTTTCCCAAGAAATGAAACTAAATATTCTTAATATTTAGGGTCTTTTAAAGAATATTGATCTCCTTTAAAATGGACTGGTTGGATCTCCTTGCAGTCCAAGGGACTCTCAAGAGTCTTCTCCAACACCACAGTTCAAAAGCATCAATTCTTTGGCGATCAGCCTTCTTCACAGTCCAACTCTCACATCCATACATGACCACTGGAAAAATCATAGCCTTGACTAGATGGACATTTGTTGGCAAAGTAATGTCTCTGCTTTTGAATATGCTATCTAGGTTGGTCGTAACTTTCCTTCCAAGATGCTGGGAGGGATTGGGGGCAGGAGGAGAAGGGGACGACAGAGGATGAGATGGCTGTATGGCATCACCGACTCAAAGGACATGAGTTTGAATAAACTCTGGGAGTTGGTGATGGACAGGGAGGCCTGGCGTGCTGCAGTTCATGGGGTTGCAAAGAGTCGGACATGACTGAGCGACTGAACTGAACTGAACTGAAAGAATATTTGACTATATCTTATTTGTAATCCTTAAAAACCAATAGATTATTATTAGAAGTATTATTACTAAATTAGATTTGGTTTACTTTGCTTATCATCTTGTTTATTGTTAATACACAGTTGTAAGTCATTTGTTAATTTATCTGTATTGCATCCCATATATTCTTTCAATTTCAGTGACATTAAATAGCAGTATTAGAGCCTGAAAGCAAATTTGGAAGAGTCCCTTGGACATCAAGGAGATAAAACCAGTCAGTACTGAAGGAAATCAACCCTGAATATTCACTGGAAGATTGATGCTGAAGCTGAAGCTCCAATATTTTGTCCACCTGATGCAAAGAGCTAATTCATTGGAAAAGACCCTGATACTTGGGAAGATTGAGGGCAGAAAGAGAAGGGGACAACAGAGGATGAGATGGTTGGATGGCATCACCGACTTGATGGACATGAGTTTGAGCAAACTTTGGGAGAAAGTGAAAGACAGGGAAGCCTAGCGTGTTTCAGTCCATGGGGTTGCAAAGAGTTGGACATGACTTAGCAGCTGAGCAACAAACAACAACAGAGGCTGAATGACAAAGCCAGTTTTATTTGATAATTAGAAATGGTTGAATTTAAAGAAATTGTTACTACCAAATCACTATATTGAAATGAGCCTGAAACATACTATTATATCCATTGCATATAAGGACATCTTGTAACAAACTTGACTTGTAACTAATAGCTATCGAAATGAAGCTCAATAAATCAAATCCTTAGTTTATGCTTAACAAGCATTAGGATGAATGCTTTACATACTTTATCTCACTTAATTCTCAAGAAAAACCTTGTGAAATAGAAATAGCAAGATAAAATCTTGACATATTTATCTTCATGCTTTCCTCATTTCCAGAAATTCTAGCTCTTTTAAATGTTGTCTAGAGCAGAATGTAATTAAAAAGAAACTATTGTAGGTCATGTTTAAAAAAAAATCTAATTAGGGTCTTGAGAATCAAAGGAAGTTGATATAGAAGATTGAAATAAAAATCCCAGAGAGAATATACTGATGACACTCCTTTCCCTCTTCCCTCACTTAACAAATAGAAAATGAGGTAGATGAACTAGAATGGCGAGGAAAAACAAGTATGTATGTTGGTAGAGGCTTGCTTTCTCTTCCTTTCAGGAATCTGAGTTAAAATCTAGCTTGACAGATGTGAGTTAGTTTCAGGAAACACTGATAGATTGCAGTAGCTGATCTCAGAGGCTCCATCTTTCAAACAAGGCCAGTTCCTCAATCAGAAACATTTATAGTCTTTCAGATGTTCCTTGTCACCAGACAAGTCTGCAAAGCATCAAAATAGTCCCTCCACCCAGGAAGACATCCCATGGTTTGTCCATTACAGACAAACATCACAGAGACTGCTGCTGTGTTTGAAAACAAGAACTGGAGTGCTGGTTATCACAAGGCTGCTTTCCTGATGGTATATATTTTCCTAATACATTCTCTTCTACATTTACTCCACATGACTATACATATCTCTGCTCAACAAGACAGGGATAGGGGAAAGAGCTTACCTTTGGAGAAGAGGATGTGCTGGGATGGGGATCTAAAAAGCCAGCAGTGTTGCTAAGTTGAAAAGATTGAATCACCTACAAAAGCCCTCCAGGGAGTGCTTGGAAGCAATCATCTGCCTAGATACAGACCTTTGCGCTTCGAGTCTGGTCTGCTCACTGATCCTCTTCATTTGCAGACTAGGCCCTTCAGTGTGTGTGCTTAGTTGCTCAGTCCTAGCCAACTCTGTGACCCCATGGACTTGTAGCCGGCTGCCAGGTCCCTCTATCCATGGGGATTCTCCGGGCAAGAATACTGGAGTGAATTTTTATGCTCTCCTCCAGGGGGGTCTTCCCAACCCAGGGATCTAAACCAGGTCTTCCACACTGCAGGCAGATTCTTTACTGTCTGAGCCACCAGGGAAGCCCACCAGCAATGTCTCCCTGCTCCTTCTCTCAGGTGAGAGTGACCTAGGACACCCGAGAGAACACCTGAGACGTGGGAAGGAGCCTCACAGGGTGGGGGTCATCCCAGCCACCACTGGGTGCCTGCGGTGGGGAGTGAACAGGGTAGAAGACCCCCACTGCCTCGTAATGCGAACCCTCAGTTTAGCCAGAGACCAGAGGTGGCATCCCCGGTTGGGTCAGCCAGACACACATGCAAGAGCCTGTACACAGGCCCAGGCGGGTGGCCTCTGTGGCAAGGGCCAAATCCAGCACCAGGTTGCTGTCCAAAGGCCAAGAGCCTTGCGGGCATCCAGAGGGCCAAAGTCCTTGTTGGCAGACACCGAAAAAGACCATGTCAGCCCTTCTAGAGCCATCAGTGTATCATGTCTGTCTACATTTCAGAGCTTTGTTGTATTAAAGTCTGAGTTGTCCGGTATTCACATACCCTCTGTGCTTCTGCCAATGTCAAGATTGCACACCTTGATGTGCAGAGAACCTGTGATGACGTGGAACAGAGATAGTTCCAACATACTTAGCTTTGGTAGTGATGCACACTATGGAAATGTACTGTCATTGCTTGTTATTTAGCCACTATAATTACTCTTCTTTTGATCACAAATCAATTGAGAGTAGAATAAATTGCCTATGGACTTGTGCATAGGGTTCATCAGAACTAAGATTTACATATACACCTATAGGATTTGAAAAAAAGTGCGTCAGAGTCTCCCCCATGGTCACATATGATTGTAAAAGTTGGACTGCAAAGAAGGAAGAACACCAAAGAATTGATGCCTTTAAACTGTGGTGTTGGAGAAGACTCCTGAGAGTCTGTTGAACAACAAGGAGATCAAACCAGCCAATCTTAAAGGAAATCTGCCATGAATATTCATTGGAATGACTGATGCTGAAGCTGAAGATCCGGTCTTTTGGTCACCTGGTGCAATCAGCTGACTCATTGGAAAAGTCCCTGATGCTAGGAAAGATTGAGGGCAGAAGGAGAAGAGGGCATCAGAGGATGAGATGGCTGGATGGCATCACCAATGCAATGGACATGAACTTGGACAAACTTCGGGAGATGGTGAGGAACAAGGAGGCCTGGCGTGCTGCAGTCCATGGGGTTGCAGTGTTAGACATGAATGGGTAACTGAACAACATCTTAAAAGAAACATACATTCTTAAGAAAATACAAACAACAATTTGTAAAGAAAGTGTTTTACAAATTGATGATAATAGTGAAGCAATGGTAAAACTCAAGCTTCAGAATGCAGTAGCATGTGTGCTAAGTTACTTCAGTCGTGCCTGACTCTTTGTCACTCCATGGACTGTGTAGCCCACCAGGCTCCTCCGTCCATGGGATTCTCCAGCAAGAATACTGGAATGGATTGCCATATCCTCCTCTTAGAATGTAGTAGAGTAATCCATAATTTGCCCATGGGTTTCTATTGCATGATCGTGGATTAGAATGGACAATGATAGAAAGTTGTCTTTTATAATATGGATTTAACAGAGGTCTGCTTTATCTTGACAGCTTCCTGGGCAGTCTGATAGACCGCTAGATGACACTGTAGTGATGACATGTATCATTACAACTAGTTAACTAAAGTTAACAGCAGACATATAGTACTAAATATATATGCTTCAAAGGTGGCAATATTTCACCAAAAGTTCCCTGCTGTCAGTAAAGCTGAGGAAAAGGCCCTAAAATATAATTGAATATATACAGAAAACTTATGATTATTAGTATAAAGTTGACCAATAATATTTAATTGTGTCTATGTGCTTAGTCATGTCCAATTCTGTATGACCCTTTGAACTGTAGCCTGCCAGGCTCTTCTGTTCATGGCAGGAATACTGGAATGGATTGCCATTTCCTTCTCCAGGGAATCTTCCTGAACCAAGGATCAAACCTGCATCTCCTGTGTCTCTTGCATTGCAGAAAGATTATTTACCCACTGAGCCATCAGGGAATTAATATTCAATTAATATTCTTTTTAAAGAAGGAATAAATGAAGAGATGTTTTAGCAGTAGAGGATAAGAAGAAAGGGTGAAAACTAACAAGATACAGGTACATTCACTGTGGATGGGAAGTTCTGCAAAGACCTTAGGTACTCCTCTGAAATCTAAGCCCATGTATCTGGCCTTGTACCTCTACTCTACAAGGGCTATGAAGAAAAGTTACCCGAGATACTTCTTTGTATTATATATGAACACAGGAATAATCTTGTGGCATTGTAACTGTGTATAGTAAGTATCTAAGAAAGATAAGCCAACCATTTAAGGGTTACATGTGTCTTCAAAACAATTGTTTTTGGCAATTGAGAATCAAAACCATCAGACCAATTGTAGAGAAGTGTAGTGATTGAACAAATTCTTTTTCACTCTATAACCTTATTCTCTATAAAATTCAGAATATTCTCCTAAAGGATGCTGTGTATAATTTGAACTAGAAGTCAATATAGGATTATGTTTCTCTCAGGACTAGAACGCACAGGTCCAAGAGACACGAGCCAGGACCTAGAGAATTCCCTGTGGAACTGTTGATAATTTTTATTACCATTTTGGACTCTGTTAACTTGGAGATCACTTTTAAAACTGAGTTGGTCAATCTATCCCTAGCTCTGTTGAGAACAGAGATCATGAGATTTTAAGTTTGATCGATGAGCACCCATAATCACACCTAACTCATAGTAGTGATTCAATAAATGTGTATTAAATGAATGAATCCTGCTATAAACATAACTTTGCTCTGTTTGTAATTTAATCATTCTCACATCATCTGGAGTTAATATTTACTTACAATTCTGAGCTGCTTATCTTGCTTTTTGCATCTGTTATGCAGTTTCACAGCCTAACTAACGTGTCACCACATTGTATCACAGTGTCGCCAAGATGATGCCCACATCAACTCTGTTTATGTTAATACCTGGGAGCTAGTTTAGAAGCTGAATCTGCCAAGAAAACTGATGTGCATATGTTCCGCACCTTATTTTATCATAACTTCTAAAAATATACATTAAGAAAATTCTTGCTGACTAAATACTGACATCAAGTAGTCTCTTTTGAAATAAAGTGAAAAAAAATGACAACAAGAATATACATATAACAATAAACTGAAAAATATTTTTTGTGGAAGAGATTGAATAGTTGCTACATTTAAAGTTTACCTCCCTCCAGCATGTGTCATCATGGTGGGGAAGATGAGAATTTTAATAAATCATTTTTAATATGTATTAAACCTTATATCCCTAGCATATAATATACACTCCAGAGTGATTTACTTTCTTTGGTAAGTTCCGGTAATTCTTTCAATCCATCGTTTAGAGTATAATTATATATAGAGTATAAACCAATAATTTATTAACTGATAGCTTATGTTATATACTCAAATTATCAGATATTTGTTGTTGGTAGTGTTTTTGTGCACCAGCTAATTCTTAGGAAAAATTTCATTGTCACTCCAAATGATGTAAATACTTCGATTATTTTAAGATGCACGTGTTAATCTATAGACTTTTCTTTGAATTTGGAACTAAATATTTAAGGTTGCTTGGAGGCAATATTTAAAATCATTGTATTTTATTTTAAAATGAGGCTTATGAATGAAGTACACTTAATATTTCCCTATAGCTGACAAAATTTAGTATTGTGTAAATAACTGTTCTTATCATTTTATGCATTTTAATAAATGTTTCAATTATATTTGTGCCCTAAGAAAGTATCATAGTGGATACTCTGGGGAAAAAAACTAAGAAATAAAATTAAAGAAACATTCCTAGTAACATTCTTATATTAGAGAAATCTCCCATTAATGTGCTTTTAACAGGCACTTGGTTTAAAGAATAATGGTAGTATATTTGTCTAATAAGACAATTATTTCAGTTGTTGTTTTAACTGCCAAGTCATGTCTGACCCTTTTGCAACCCATTGGACTGTAGCCTGCCAGGGTCCTCCGTCTGTGAGATTTCCCAGACAAGAAGAGTGGAGTGGGTTTCTATTTCCTTCCCCAGGAAATCTTCCAGACCCAGGGACAGAACTCATGTCTCTTGCATTGGCAGGCAGAGGGGCACACAATCTATATTACAGCAAATACAGAGAGCAAGGGTAATGAGGAGAGATAATAAAATGAAGCTGCAGAGTTGAATGGGGTCCACTTGTGTGAGCAGGTGAGGGTGCTGACCCAGCCCAGAGAGATCAAACACTGACTGAGCCAGATTATGAGCAGAGACAAGAGTAGGATTGCCTCAGGGCATCCATCCTCGCATTTTATCTCCAATTGTCACCTGGTTCTGTCATATCCCATTTGCCTTCTACTTTATGTCTTCCCTACTAATTCTGATAGTTTTCTGTGTGCCTACTTAAACTCATTCAACACAAATGTACTGAGCACATGTGACATATCAAACATCAAGCCAGATTTTAGAGGCACAAATATAGAAAAAAAAATATTCTCTTCCCTCAGGAAATTACAATTCAAAGGGGAATGAATGCATAAATAGATCATGATGGTGTAATGTTAACATTGGAAGTGAAAGTGAAAGTCGCTCAGTCATGCTTGACTCTTTGTGACCCCATGGAGTATACAGTCATGGACTTCTCCTGGCAAGAATACTGGAGTGGGTAGCCTTTCCCATCTCCAGGGGATCTTCCCAACCCAGGGATAGAACCCAGGTCTTGCACATTGTGGGTGGATTCTTTACCAGCTGAACCACAGGGGAAGCCCAATGATAACATTTCCATTGTGGAAAATGATGAATGAAAATAGAAGCTATTCCTTAGTGAGCAAATACTGTGTACTCGCTGCTGTGCTGATTATGCACATTATTTCTTGTTTAACTTTTACAGGAATGAGGGAACTTACGCTTTCATCATCGCCGCGTGTGTGTGCTCAGTCGCTCAGTCCTGTCCAACTCTGTGACCCTATGGACTGTAGCCCACCAACCTCCTCTGTCCATGGAACTTTCCAGGCAAGATACTGGAGTGAGTTGCCTTTACTCCAGGGGATCTTCCGGACCCAGGGATCAAACTCATGTCTCTTGTGTCTCCTGTACTGGCAGGTGAGTTCTTTACCACTGAGCCATAGGGGAGGCCCTTTATCATCCCTCAGTACAGTTCAGTTCAGTTCAGTTCAGTCACTTAGTCATGTCCGACTCTTTGCGAACCCATGAATCACAGCACGCCAGGCCTCCTCGTCCATCACCAACTCCCGGAGTTCACTCAAACTCACGTCCATCGAGTAGGTGATGTCATCCAGCCATCTCATCCTCTGTCGTCCCCTTCTCCTCCTGTCCCCAATCCCTCCCAGCATCAGAGTCTTTTCCAATGAGTCAACTCTTCGCATGAGGTGGCCAAAGTACTGGATTTTCAGCTTTAGCATCAGTCCTTCCAAAGAATCCCCAGGAGTGACCTCCTTCAGAATGGACTGGTTGGATCTCCTTGCAGTCCAAGGGGCTCTCAAGAGTCTTCTCCAACACCACAGTTCAAAAGCATCAATTCTTCAGCACTCAGCTTTCTTCACAGTCTAACTCTTACATCCATACATGACCACAGGAAAAACCATAGCCTTGACCAGACGAACTTGTGTTGGCAAAGTAATGTCTCTGCTTTTCAATATGCTATCTAGGTTGGTCATAACTTTCCTTCCAAGCAGTAAGCGTCTTTTAATTTCATGGCTGCAATCACCATCTGCAGTGATTTTGGAGCCCCCCAAAATAAAGTCTGACACTGTTTCCACTCTTTCCCTATCTATTTCCCATGAAGTGATGGGACCTGATGCCATGATCTTCGTTTTCTGAATGTTGAGTTTTAAGCCAACTTTTTCACTCTCCTCTTTCACTTTCATCAAGAGGCTTTTGAGTTCCTCTTCACTTCTGCCATAAGGGTGGTGTCATCTGCATATCTGAGGTTATTGATATTTCTCCCGACAATTCCAGCTTGTGCTTCTTCCAGCCCAGCATTTCTCATGATGTACTCTGCATATAAGTTAAATAAGCAGGGTGACAATATACAGCCTTGACATACTCCTTTTCCTATTTGGAACCAGTCTGTTGTTCCATGTCCAGTTCTAACTGTTGCTTCCTGACCTGCATACAGATTTCTAAGTAGGCAGATCAGGTGGTCTGGTAGTCCCATCTCTTTCAGAATTTTCCACAGTTTATTGTGATCCACACAGTCAAAAGATTTGGCATAGTCAATAAAGCAGAAATAGATGCTTTTCTGGAACTCTCTTGCTTTTTCGATGATACAGCAGATGTTGGCAATTTGATCTCTGGTTCCTCTGCCTTTTCTAAAACCAGCTTTATCATCCCTATTACATAGTTAAAACCTAGTGATAGAAAAAAACAAAACTGAACTCACCAAGGAAGTGAAATAGTGTGATATTTATCAAGATGTAGTTACACTCAATCATCATTTAAATCACCATATGTTCTTAAATTCAGATTCCTGTGCTCCAACACCAGACACTCTGAATTCACATTTCTGGAGAAGGGTCCAGGGAATTTGCCTCTTCTGACATAAATTTTCTTTCTTTAAATGAGACAGCAATTTTCAAAGCTAAAGTAGAAAATTTATTAGAAATTTAAAGCTTTCATTTTAGTTATGCATGCATGTGTATGTTTGTGTGAGTATAGAGAGAAAGATGTAAAACCACAAAAATAGGTGATCATGCATATTAATTAATAAAAAATAGAAGGTTTCTTAGAAAATGTGGCCTTATTTATGCTTTGAAATTTAATTTAAAACTGCATAAAAAGGAAAAGACAAATCGACTAAATTCTGGTACACTTACCCAATTGACTTCTTTATTTAACAACCCACATTGCATTTTATTTTGTTCCAGTTATTGTTTTCAATAAATTTAGTTTGTCATTTGTACTCTTCCCTGATAACAAACTTTTCAGTATATTCTTATTCATGTATTCCATTTTCAATTAAAATTTTTATCTTCCATGAAATAAGTTTTCCTTTAAAGGATATATAGCAAATCTAATTGAATTGTCTATTGAGTTCTCATATCTTTTTGTATGTGAGGATATGTGCAGGCATTTCTTGCATCAAACTTTGTTGTCCCTTAACATCTCAAAATAACTTTATGATTATGAAGTTAAACAGGTAAAATAAACAAAATTTTGGTAACAAAAATGAATTGAAGAAAACTTTATATAGAGAGTTAACTAGGAAGTAAGATTCCTTCATTCAAGCATAAGAAAGAAAAATTGAAAATGAGATATGTTTGAGACTAAAGTGGAAAATCAATGACAATAACAGAAAGATAAATGATGTCTCCAGCCAAACTTCAAGTATTTATTAAGAACTTAAGTAGGCACTTTGAAAATAAATGTGTGTTTTTTTCTTCTATTTCATTTAAATTGGAATGCAAATTAGATTTTGTGATAAAACTGAGCAAGAAATATACAGTTGTTTACAATTTATATTAAATTACAAATTTCTAAATATAACTAAGAAAAGTTTGCAAGCGACAATAGGTAAAAGAATTTAACAGATATTACAAAAAGCTATAAAGTCACTATAAACAGATCAAGACAGTGTTGGGTTAGGATGAGAGTACAGAAAATAATTCAGCAACAGCTTCCATGATATACAAAGTTATTAAGTGATGTGGATGGCACTTCAACTAAGTGGGATAAAAATAGATTAAATAGTATTAGCACAACTGTCTGCTGCTGCTGCTGCTAAGTCGTTTCAGTCGTGTCCGACTCTGTGCGACCCCGGAGACGGCAGCCCACCAGGCTCCCCTGTCCCTGGGATTCTCCAGGCAAGAACACTGGAGTGGGTTGCCATTTCCTTCTCCAATGCATGAGAGTGAAAAGTCAAAGTGAAGTCGCTCAGCCGTGTCCGACTCTTAGAGACCCCATGGACTGCAGCCTACCAGGCTACTCCGTCCATGGGATTTTCCAGGCAAGAGTGTTGGAGTGGGGTGCCATTGCCTTCTGGGTATCTGGAAATAAAGCTGTGGACAGTATGACATTTTAAAAGAGTGAAAGGATATGTGTAAAAAATATAAGATGTTTAAAAATTAAAATGGAAATTTGCAATCTATGTAGGAAAAGAGATACATATTTGATTACACTGCCTGACAAATCAGTATGAATAGTAACTCTCCGTCTCTTTAGGGACTGCTTTAGCTCCTATTTTACCTATGAAAAATATGAAGTTGAGAAGGACTGGGAACTTGGCCCATGTGTCACACAACTAAGTGGTGGTCTCAAGATCTGAACCCTGCTTCACCTGACTCCTGGATACCAAGTTATATTCTTTTTTGCATGAAACAAACTGCCATAAGCAGAGTAGATTTCTTTTTTTAATCATTGTATACCTATGCAAATCTACTTTTTTCTGTTACCAGTAAAGTTTTGGTCATATGTTTTTTGTCAAAAAATATTGCCAGTCTTGAATAAAAAGAATCATCACTGTCTGAAACAGAGACATTTCTACAGTGTGTTGATGCATCTTAACTCTAAACACAGATTTCTCAAGGATGTTTATTATCTGATGATATGAAAACAATATTTCTTCCAAATATGAGTCAGAGAGTAAGTAATAAAACTAGATTTGTGTCCTTAAGAAGATTTCAAGACTATATACAGAAAATAAACAGGATGATTATGATAATGTCTATATTTAGTTAAAACCAAAGTGACCAATGGAAACAGTGGCAGACTTTATTTTTGAAGGCTCCAAAATCACTGCAGATGGTGACTGCAGCCATGAAATTAAAAGACGCTTACTCCTTGGAATAAAGTTATGACCAACATAGACAGTATATTAAAAAGCAGAGACATTACTTTACCAACAAAGGTCCATCTAGTCAAAGCTATGGTTTTTCCAGTAGTCATGTATGGATGTGAGAGTTGGACTATAAAGAAAGCTGAGTGTCGACAAATTGATGCTTTTGAACTGTGGTGTTGGAGAAGACTCTTGAGAGTCTCTTGGGCAGCAAGGAGATCCAACTAGGATCTTTTCCTTTAGTCCATCCTAAAGGATATTAGTCCTGAATAGTCATTGGAAGGACTGATGCTGAAGCTGAAACTCTAATACTTTGGCCACCTAATGCAAAGAACTGACTCATTGGAAAAGACCCTGATGCTGGGAACGATTGAGGGCAGGAGGAGAAGGGGATGACAGAGGATGAGATGGTTGGATGGCATCACTGACTCGATGGACTTGAGTCTGAGTGAACTCCAGGAGTTGTTGATGGACAGGGAGGCCTGGCGTACTACAGTCCATGGGGTCACAAAGAGTCGGACATGACTGAGCAACTAAACTGAACTGAACTGACTGAAAGTGACCTTACATTTTTAAGGTCACTAACACTGACAAAATTTTGAGATTAACTAGCTAAAAGCCAGAAAGAACGTTTTAATTATGTAATACATTTGGTTTATCAGAATAAGGTATCTTGAGTGATCATCACAGTTTTGAGAAGCCTAAATTTCCAAAGAACTCAAAAGGTAACAATTTAGGCTGGACCATGGACTCAAATAAAAGTGTCCTTAGGTTAATGGAAAAAAAAAACAGCAAAAGGAATGAAGTGTGGCAGGGCAGTGGGGCGAATAGGGGAGTTGCATTATAAGTAGTCTGTACAGATAAAAGATGCCATGGTGGCATAATAGTCACCAAGCAATTATTTAAGAAGGACATGTTTATTAGTTGTTTTTAAAATGTAGAGCTGATGCCCATGTGCCCTGTGATTCTGTGCTGCCGCTGCCCTGTTGCTCCAAGTGCCATCCTGTCTTGCTCACTCATGGGGATTTCCAGAGTCCAGCCCTCACTAGGGCCTGTGTCTTCAGGACCCCTCAACTCGTGAATTGGTTAAGGCAGTTAATAAAACAATGTTTTCTGTGAAAAAATAAATAAAATGCAGATCGAGTAATAACTTCAAGCTGTCTCCAATAAAAGTTAAACTCAATAAAACACATTTTAATTTTCAAAATCCTATGCTTAAAATAAATGCAAAACTCTGAAAGAAGAGCCCCAGGCTAACTGTGAAAGTTACAGCTGTATAAATTAATTTACATGAAAGAGCCATCATGCATCCTTTTGAAATGGCTCGCTACTAGAAAACACAATGCAGCCCAAATCTTCATAAAGACATTCACGAATTCAAGCAGGAGGCCCTGACAGCTGCAATCATTTATTTTTCAAATTCCTGGTCATGTTATGGCATGCCTGCTAGATATAAAGAAGGATGGTAAAAGGAAACAAAAGAAGTTGATGAAAGAAACAGCCAGAAGGCCTTTAATACATTTTCACACACCTACTGTTCAGATGTCCTTGAATTTTAAATCAGAATCATATCATTGGAAATTAATTTCATGTCATTAAATTTCCCACATAAATATTCCCTTTGGTGTAGCCATTGCATTTAATAAAATTCACACAAAGAGAATTTTAAAGTTTTAATTAATTATAGACAAAAAAAAGGACTCTAATTTCATGGTACATTTGTAGAAACACTTTAATGGTAAATTGTGACTAGCATAGGGCCCAGTTCTTTAATTCCACTTAAAAGTTATTAACTGGGGTTCTACCATGTTTTAGGATTATGCTGGATACCTAAGTTGAGTAAACTGTAGTCTAAGGTCTTAGATTGCTTGTTTTTGCTTTCATTCTTTTCATTTGCTATAATAGGACATTATATCGAAGGAATTGGTTCCTCTGCTAAAGTCCTGATAGCCATCCCCTTTTCCATAGGAGACCTTATGGGCAGACATGTCAACCTGGAGTGTCCTGGACCACCATGTCAATTCGGCATCTTAAGGTACAAGTGGTCAGAACTCTATCTCAGGAGCATCTTTTAAAAATTCTGATGTCACATTATTTTTATTCTTGTTAGACTCATTTGAAGATACAGTTCTATTTTTTATTAATTTCCCATGACTCTTAAAAGCTCTGGAAGCATTGACACAATATATAAACGTATGGGGATTTGCTTTCACTCATATATGTATATATACATACACATGTGTACATTTTTTAGACATATGTCTATGTGTTTAAAAAGTTTCAGTATTTGTGAGTAATTTTTTCTGGTATTTCGCTATCCTTAAAATCTTGGATTTCAGGTTATCTTCACCCATTCTGAAATTTCAAATAATATATTCAGCCGAGTATTTATGTGGTAGATAGAATTAAGACCATGTGTGTATAAGAACGATTTTTGTCTTCAGTCATGAATAAGTGCTTGCTAAATATAGTGCATTAAAAATTTTAAAAGCTTATTTCTGCTGATTGTGTTTCCTATTATTTCTTCTCTTCATTGTTAAGTGATTTAAATGCAAATGATCTATAGCCCTTCTCCCTTTCCTTGTCCTCCCAAATCTGTTTTGTCTTTAACCCCTTCATGGAGCCTGCAGCGTTGGTCATCACAAATGATCTCTCATTAGTAAATCCCCTTCTTTTTGTTAAGGCATCATTATCCATATATATTTATGGTTTGGATCTCCCACTCTGTATCTTCATCATTTTTCATCATTGTGTCTCTTTGGATAACTCATTATGACCTAAAATTCAACTTTTGTAGTGTACATGTTCTTACTTCTCAAGAGAAACATTATTTTCTTTATGAATGATAGAGACACTTTTTAGTCACACACGAATAAAACCCAAAATTTTCTGTTTCACCCCACCATTCTAAATCCTTCATCAAAATTTGCCAGTTTTTCAGAAAATATGTGTTGAAAATATCCATTCCTTCCTTTTCATCTCTTGCATTTAAGAATCACATATAGTTTAGGTTCTAATCATATTAGCTAGAGAGTTTGAAATAGTCCCTGAGCCCTTTTTTTTTTTTTTAATCTCTAGTTTCTCTTCCTAATTTTAATTCTTTAAGACTAATTATCATAACATTTTCTCCAAAGTAGTTTGTTTAAAAAAAAACATTCCATGGTTTCTCATTTCACATATAATAATGCAACCAAACATTTCTTAACTAGTAACAAAAAACTCCCCAGAATCTGAATTTAACTTACACTGCAAGTGAATGTGTCAGTTCTTCTCCTTTCCCTGATGAGTCCAGTCTTTCCTTGTCACTTAAATATGTTTTGGACACACTCTCAGTTCAGTTCAGTCACTTAGTCGTGTCCGACTCTTTGCAACCCCATGGGCTGCAGCACACCAGGCTTCCCTGTCCATCACCAACTCCCAGAACTTGCTCAACTCATGTCCATCGAGTTGGTGATGTCATCCAACACTCTATTTTAACCCATTTCTTATTCCGTTTTCTAGATCTACTAAAGTTCTGATTCTATTTGAAGTTTATTCACGTTTAAGGCATAACCTAATTCTAATATTGTCTGTTAAGCTTTTCCTAATCATTTCATTCCATGGTGACATACGTGTAACCTGACATCCTATTGTGCTAAGTAACTAATTCACTTATTTGGTGCTTAAAAATTTTTTGTGTGTGTTTGTGATTTTAGTGTCATATATGTCTATGTATTAACACACTAGTCATAAATGCATTACACATATCATATTGTTAATATATAATTTATATATAAAATAATACAAATAAGTTTAAGTTCGTTGAAGAAAATAGTGTATTTCAAATTACTACAGAGCTCTCCTGTTCTTTAGGACAAGTTGTGTACAACTAATGCTCATTGTATGCCTGTTAATGAATAGATACTTTAAAACACATAAAAATGAAACTAGGTTATGAGATGATATAGTTGATAAAATTGAAAGAAAAATTATTCATCTAATTGACCTTTAGATAATGTAAGAACTGTATAAGAAAATTATCTTAAATTCCCATTAATACAAATTCTCATCTTATAAAAAATTGTTCTACAGCAGAACATTAGTCATTGTTTTTAGTTTATACTGACTGATTCAAAGGGATGAAAGGTCCTGACTTCCTTCATTTGTGTTTGAGAAAAAAATTAAGGTGATTTTTTTCATGTATTAATTCCAGCTATAAAGAAAACAGATTTAAATATGACATCAATGATTCTTGTTATCATTATCTGCACAAATCTTTAGAGTAACCTCTTTCTTCTTTGATGATCTGTAAAGACAATTTTGAGAAACGCTGTGCTGGATGAAGCACAAGCTGGAATCAAGATTGCCGGGAAAAATATCAATAACCTCAGATATACAGATGACACCAGCCTTATGGCAGAAAGCAAAGAAGAACTAAAGAGCCTCTTGATGAAAGTGAAAGAGGAGAGTGAAAAAGTTGGCTTAAGCTCAACATTCAGAAAACTAAGATCATGGCATCTGTTCCCATCACTTCATGGGAAATAGATGGGGAAACAGTGGAAACAGTGACAGACTTTACTTTTGGGGGCTCCAAAATCACTGCAGATGGTGACTGCAGCCATGAAATTAAAAGATACTTGCTCCTTGGCAGAAAAGTTGTGACCAGCATAGACAGCATATTAAAAAGCAGAGACATTACTTTGCCAACAAAGGTCCGTCTAGTCAAAGCTATGGTTTTTCCAGTAGTCATGTATGGATGTAAGAGTTGGACTATAAAGAAAGCTGAGAGCAGAATTGATGCTTTTGAACTGTGGTGTTGGAGAAGACTCTTGAGAGCCCCTTGGACTGCAAGGAGATCCAATCAGTCCATCCTAAAGGAAATCAGTCCTGAATATTCATTGGAAGGGCTGATGCTGAAGTTGAAGCTCCAATACTTTGGCCACCAGATGCGAAGAATTGACTCATTTGAAAAGACCCTGATGCTGGGAAAGATTGAAAGTGGGAGGAGAAGGGGACGACAGAGGATGAGATGGTTGGATGGCATCACCGACTCAATGGATATGAGTTTGAGTAAACTCTGGAAGTTGGTGATGGACAGGGAGGCCTGGCGTGCTGCAGTCTATGGGGTCACAAAGAATTGGACATGACTGAACGACTGAACTGAACTGAAAAGACATTTGGTATTATTGCTAGAACTCCTGTCTCCAGAGTAATTTTGAAACTCTAACATACATTCACATACCTATAATGCATATAAATTAGTTCAAAAATTTAGAGTTGGAAAGAACCACACAGATCATATAAGCCAATATATTAATAGATAACACTGAGAGTTATAAATATACTCCCTTCAGTGAACAATTGAGCTCTATTTGCTTACTGGGTTATGTTTTAACAAAACTTTTTGAGGCTTGAGTGGATTTGCGAAAGTAAACATCTGTCAAATCATCAATGAATGAAAATAATATGTCTTTGGATTTCACTTTTCTAGATGTGTCTGTTCACACTGACATCTGTAGACATAAGGTGATATATATTTTTAAGACTTCTCACTTCATGGCATAATATATACTGCAGAGTACTCTCTTCATTTATGTCCTGTTAAAGCAAGAGTCTTGCAAGAGTGCTGCATCTAGTTTTGTCTACTTTTGCCCCTAAATAGAGATCTTTTTTGGAGCTGGTATGTCAAGAGCAAAACAAAATTGTGGTAACAAGAACCAAATTTTTTACATATAAAAACTACATACATAGGTAGCAGGAGATATAAATAAACTTCTAATGCCTCCACACTAATGAACTCTTGAAATATTTTAAAGAACTAGTCTTTATTCTAAGCTAGTTCATATTTCTCTTTTCTTTCTGTGGAGCAAACCATGATATTTTCTGGCATTCTATTTCCCTTTCTTTCTGTCTCTTACACAGGCATGGTATGCAGAGACACACATAAAATAACTTTGCTTTTATGCAGAAAGTTTTTGGATTTTGTTTATGTACTTGCTCAGCTTCATTCAGTTTCATTCTGAAATTGTACCAACATTTGGGCACACAGAGCTTCCTTACTTCCAACTGACAGCAACATTCTGGCTCCCTGGTCAGTTTCATATTACTCTAGGATGATTCTTCTCTATATTTTGGAGAAGCCAAGAGTTTTTGAATGTCTCTCACCTTTGATCTCGGTGTTAAGGTCTATAAACTGCATTATGTGGTCTCTCATCTGACCTAAATCTTTGGTGAAGAAAACTAACATACTGACCACATTCTAAGTTAAAAACTAATCTTCTCCCTGACTCCCATCTTGTTGTTGTTGTTCAGTCGCTCAGTCATGTCCAACTCTGCGACTCCATGGACTGCAGCATGCCAGACTTCCCTGTCCTTCACAGTCTCCTAGAGCTTGCTCAAATTCATGTCCATTGAGTTGGTGATGCCATCCAGCCATCTCATCCTCTGTTGTCCCCTTCTCCTCCTGCCTTCAGTATTTCCCAGCATCAGAGACTTTTCTAATGAGTTGGCTCTTCAAGTCAGATGGCCAAAGTATTGGAGCTTTAGCTTCAGCATCAGTCCTTCTAATAAATATTCAGAGTTGATTTCCTTTAGGATTGACGGTTTGATCTCCTTGGAGTCCAAAGGACTCTCAAAAGTCTTCTCCAATAGCACAGTTCAACTCTCATCTCCCGGCAGAATATTGTCTCTGTAGCTTGGCAGGATGTCATTAAGCATCCTGTTTGGACTATAGCCATACCCTATTAGACATACATTCAACCATTGTGTTCATAATGTCTTGAAGGCTATAGATGAGGACAACTGTTAAACTGTAGTCCTCTAAACTCTCTAGGCTTTAAAGAAAGTGAAAATGAAGTTGCTCAGTCTTGTCCAACTTTTTGTGACGCCATGGACTGTTGTCTACCAGGCTCCTCTGTCCATGGGATTTTCCAGGCAAAAATACTGGAGTGGGTTGCCATTTAAAGGACTCTATAAAGATCTGGTTCTTTCAAAAAGAAGTTAGATTCTTATAAGTCTGAAAACATGATTTTTATAGTTAACAGGTAGCAATCATAGGTTGTGTTGAATATATAGATATAGTCAGATCAAATACATAGAAGCAGTCTGTATAAGGACCCTCAGTAAAAAGTCTAACGTGGAAAGAATACACAGAACAAGGTGTCAGAATGGTGCTGAAATTTCATCTGACAGTCTACTTTAGCTATATACTGAATAATAAGTGTACTGAATAAAAAGTTGTACACTGAATAGAAAGGTGATAAAAGACTGAATATAAATCAACCGACACTTAGCCTCTCTCAGTTACTGTTGACCAGCAGGGTGGTTTCTCCGAGATGTGGGTTTAGGCAGTAGCTCTGTCTGGTAGCTCCATCCTCAGGTGGCCTCTGATGGGGATATTGGTGACTGTATTTGTCATTATGAGAAGATCGAGCCATACATCTTCCAAATCTGAATCACTTTGCCATACATCTGAAACTAATACAATGTTGTTAATCAGATCAGATCAGATCAGTCGCTCAGTCATGTCCAATTCTTTGCGACCCCATGAATCGCAGCACGCCAGACCTCCTTGTCCATCACCAACTCCCGGAGTTCACTCAGACTCACATCCATTGAGTCAGTGATGCCATCCAGCCATCTCATCCTCTGTCGTCCCCTTCTCCTCTTGCCCCCAATCCCTCCCAGCATCAGAGTCTTTTCCAATGAGTCAACTCTTCGCATGAGGTGGCCAAAGTACTGGATTTTCAGCTTTAGCATCAGTCCTTCCAAAGAAATCCCAGGGCTGATCTCCTTCAGAATGGACTGGTTGGATCTCTTTGCAGTCCAAGGGACTCTCAAGAGTCTTCTCCAACACCACAGTTCAAAAGCATCAATTCTTCGTGGCGCTCAGCCTTCTTCACAGTCCAACTCTCACATCCATACATGACCACAGGAAAAAACATAGCCTTGACTAGACAGACCTTTGTTGGCAAAGTAATGTCTCTGCCTTTCAATATGCTGTCTAGGTTGGTCATAACTTTCCTTCCAAGGAGTAAGTGTCTTTTAATTTCATGGCTGCAGTCACCATCTCTAGTGATTTTGGAGCCCAGAAAAATAAAGTCTGACACTGTTTCCACTGTTTCCCCATCTATTTCCCATGAAGTGATGGGACCGGATGCCATGATTTTCGTTTTCTGAATGTTGAGTTTTAAGCCAACTTTTTCACTCTCCACTTTCCCTTTCATCAAGAGGCTTTTGAGTTCCTCTTCACTTTCTGCCATAAGGGTGGTGTCATCTGCATATCTGAGGTTATTGACATTTCTCCCGGCAATCTTGATTCCAGCTTGTGTTTCATCCAGTCCAGCGTTTCTCATGATGTACTCTGCATAGAAGTTAAATAAACAGGGTGACAATATACAGCCTTGACGTACTCCTTTTCCTATTTGGAACCAGTCTGTTGTTCCATGTCCAGTTCTAACTGTTGCTTCCTGACCTGCATATAAATTTCTCAAGAGCCAGGTCAGGTGGTCTGGTATTCCCATCTCTTTCAGAATTTTCCTCAACTATACTCCAATATAAAATTTTCCAAAAATGATTTAAAAAAGAGATTAAGCCATACATAGTGATAAGACTAAGAATCACATATGGCATAACCCACAGCCAAGTGCACAGAAACCTTTGATGTTCTAGGCCTCACAGATACAAAGATTGATGACATTAGGCCTTGGTCCCAGAGGACCTTGGAGGTCACTTGGGAAGAATAATATGGAATAGGAAAAGTAAAAGCAAAGTGCTCAATGCTACCAACTAGATATAAACAAAGTGCCGAAATAAAACAGAAGGTCAAGCCACTGTCTTTGCCTGACCATAATGAAGTTATAAAATTATTTTCTGACTAGGGATCGGAAACCCAGTAACTTTATACAAAATCAGCTGTTTACAATGGTGGGTGTAAGAAAGGCATTAGTGACTGTGCACAAAACTTTTTGAGGGACTATACATGAAAATTGTGCCCTGAGAGTGCTGGAAATATGTGCTGGTGGATGATTCTGGTAGAAACTACAAATGGGATCCCTGCAGTGTGAGCTGCATAAACTGTGTCAGGAGCCAGCTGACGATGTCGTCTTTGTAAAGTATTTTTATTTATGCTATCAGGTCTGTATTTCTCTATACCTTATATCTTTATTGATTTTAATTTTCAATCACTTGCAGGTTAAAGTCTGTAATCTTCACTTTGTTCTGGGGAATTCATTTATTTATGAAATATGAGCTGATTCTTAACAGCAATAGTCTTGGAGAACCGAGAGAACCATCCAACACTGGATGTTAAAACAGTGGAATTGGAGGTCAAGAATTGAAGAGGAAAGGTTAAAATCTTACCTCCTTCTCTTTCTGCTTCTGTAACTCAGCTTGCTCCTTGCAAAGTCTAGATCATGTAGGTCTCAGAAAGTGGGGACTCACAATACTAGGGACTGGAGCTTGTCTCATTCACTCTTGTCCTGCTCCTTGCAATCGCCCTAGCCCTTGCAAACCCGCAAACCTGCTTAATCATGCCTGCCCATATATAAAAACTCTGTGACCCCTTTGTTCAGGGCTCAGAGCTTTGAGCATTAACTCCTCTGGGCCTGCCAGCATAATAAACCTGAGTTCTCCAACTCTCCAAGTATGGTGCTTGGTTTCTTGAGTACTGGTTTCTGCAACAGAATGAGGGGATGTTGGTGAAGGGAAAAAAAGAAAAACTTTGTTCTTTGAACTCTCTCCAGGGTAAAACTGAAGGTATTTCATTAATATGTACGTAGATAATTTTACATTCTTACAGTGCATATTTAAATTTGGATTTAAAAAATTACCTACATCACAAGATTTTGTATCATCTAAAAGAATATTTTAATTGGTCCATCTGTCATTTGAAATAATACTCTACTTATTATAAAGCAGGTGTTAGACACCTCTGAATATTCCATCCTTAATTAAAGCATAAAGAAAGTAAAATTACATTTTCTATTTTAAAACTTAAAAATCTAAAATTCCTAGGCATGAATAACAAAACATATGGAATCATATGATTTTGTAGATTAGGTAACTAATGGTTAGACATTGATTCTTGACATTTAATTCTTGACATACTTTTGTTCTAAATTTGAGACATGTAATAGATAAGAGTTAATATTTGGAGACTGTTATATTCAAACTTTGTTTATGTATACTGAGAAAGTTAAGTACACTCTCTAATATCATACAGCTGAGCAACCATTTACTCTTGAAATGAGATTTCACCATAGATTTGATGGTAGTTTAGGGAACTTTTTCCAAAGAAAAATAATTTATTGTTTGATGCCTCAAAGGCAAAATGCACTATGTGTAGCCTGTGTATAAATAAGTGATTTTTAAAAGATTATCTTGGGTTCATTTAAGCTCAGATTCTGTCACTAGTTTGCCAGCATTTTGAAATAATTTAGTGATCATTTGGAAAGTCTATATACTATCCCTATTAAAATGAAAATCAAGTTTGAATCTTCCTTAAAATCTGTATAGAGAAAATAATTGAGATTTTTTCTCCAAAAAGATTGAGAAAGATAATAGCAGTGTTATTTGAAGTATATAGAAGGTTAAACAGCAATGAATAAAGAGTATGCAGCAAAGTTAGGAAGATTGAAACATCTAGTGGAAATCCAGGGTTATTGTTTGCCAGTTCTATTCGAAACATCTATTAATGTTTAGCTAAATAAATGAAAAAGATAAGGTGTCCATATGTGCGTGGATTTATCTCTGGGCTTTCTATTTTGTTCCATTGATCTATATTTCTGTCTTTGTGCCAGTACCATACTGTCTTGATAACTGTGGCTTTGTAGTAGAGCCTGAAGTCAGGTAGGTTGATTCCTCCAGTTCCATTCTTCTTTCTCAAGATCGCTTTGGCTATTCGAGGTTTTTTGTATTTCCATACAAATTGTGAAATTATTTGTTCTAGCTCTGTGAAGAATACTGTTGGTAGCTTGATAGGGATTGCATTGAATCTATAAATTGCTTTGGGTAGTATACTCATTTTCACTATATTGATTCTTCCAATCCATGAACATGGTATATTTCTCCAGACAATCGCTTTAACAAGTGGTGCTGGGAAAACTGGTCAACCACTTGTAAAAGAATGAAACTAGAACACTTTCTAACACCATACACAAAAATAAACTCAAAATGGATTACTCAAAATGGATTAAAGATCTAAACATAAGACCAGAAACTATAAAACTCCTAGAGAACATAGGCAAAACACTCTCTGACATACATCACAGCAGGATCCTCTATGACCCACCTCCCAGAATATCGGAAATAAAAGCAAAAATAAATGGGACCTAATTAACCTTAAAAGCTTCTGCACATCAAAGGAAACTATCAGCAAGGTGAAAAGACAGCCTTCAGAATGGGAGAAAATAATAGCAAATGAAGCAACTGACAAACAACTAATCTCAAAAATATACAAGCAACTCCTACAGCTCAACTCCAGAAAAATAAATGACCCAATCAAAAAATGGGCCAAAGAACTAAATAGACATTTCTCCAAAGAAGACATACAGATGGCTAACAAACACATGAAAAGATGCTCAACATCACTCATTATCAGAGAAATGCAAATCAAGACCACTATGAGGTACCATTTCACACCAGTCAGAATGGCTGCGATCCAAAACTCTACAAATAATAAATGCTGGAGAGGGTGTGGAGAAAAGGGAACCCTCTTACACTGTTGGTGGGAATGCAAACTAGTACAGCCACTATGGAGAACAGTGTGGAGATTCCTTAAAAAACTGAAAATAGAACTGCCTTATGATCCAGCAATCCCACTGCTGGGCATACACACTGAGGAAACCAGAAGGGAAAGAGACACGTGTACCCCAATGTTCATCGCAGCACTGTTTATAATAGCCAGGACATGGAAGCAACCTAGATGTCCATCAGCAGATGAATGGATAAGAAAGCTGTGGTACATATATACAATGGAGTATTACTCAGCCATTAAAAAGAATACATTTGAATCAGTTCTAATGAGGTGGATGAAACTGTAGCCTATTATACAGAGTGAAGTAAGCCAGAAGGAAAAACACCAATACAGTATACTAACGCATATATATGGAATTTAGAAAGATGATAACAATAACCCTGTGTATGAGACAGCAAAAGAGACACTGATGTATGGAACAGTCTTATGGACTCTGTGGGAGAGGGAGAGGGTGGGAAGATTTGGGAGAATGGCATTGAAACATGTAAAATATCATGTATGAAATGAGATGCCAGTCCAGGTTCAATGCACGATACTGGATGCTTGGGGCTAGTGCACTGGGACGACCCAGAGGGATGGTATGGGGAGGGAGGAGGGAGGAGGGTTCAGGATGGGGAGCACATGTATACCTGTGATGGATTCATTTTGATATTTGGCAAAACTAATACAATTATGTAAAGTTTAAAAATAAAATAAAATTAAAAAATAAATAAATAAATGAAAAAGAAACAAGGACCCTGTATCTGTGTTGAAGAGCTGTGTAAGCCCTCCAGCTTCACTTGTATGGGGAATTCTCTCTACAAATAGGCTTTACAGGTGACAATATGCTTCAAAATAAAGCAGATATTAAGCAAAATTCTATGCAAGGAAATCAGCATTTTTAATTACACAACACATGGTTATCGATTCTTTAGAATCTTAAAATTCTAAAATGGAACTTGAATCTTGTATCAGTGTATTCAGATGCCAAGAGAGAAAAAAAATAATGCTCTGAAAAATAAACTGTGTATCAACTTTGTATATAAAATATTAAAATGCCTGTGTTAATTGAGATAGATGATAAAATTAAGATTCACAATAAATTCAGTAAGCCTTCAGCCTTTAGTATATATGATTATACATCATAAATAATGATGGCAAAAATACTGAATTAGGAAAGAAGTGGTTCAAAATAAGTTTTTATGAATATCTGGAAAGGTTTAGGTCAGTTTGACTAGTTCATAAGCATTAAACCAATATTTGTTGAGAAGTAAAGCACTGTGCTGTCTTAAGAAATACAAGGAGGAGAATGCACTAATCCTGTCTTGAAGGGATGCACCTATATGTGAATGATTTATATGCAGGAATATTCATAATAAAATATATAGCACCTGTCTTATAATTGAATGAACTAAAGTTAAACTAAAAATAGAGGCACATGACAGAATTAATTTTACTTTGGGAGAATTTTCCACAGAAAGTTAGCTTTGAGATGGAACTTAAAGAAAAAAAACCAACACAGTATTTCAAAAATTAGATATGAAAGGGAGAATGCTGCAAACCAGCTCTGTCCAGTAGAATTTTCTGTGATGAGAGAAATGTTATATATCTATACTGTCTACTGTGGTAGTCACCAACTACTTATGGCCTTTGAGAACTTGATATTTTTTAACTGCAATTTTAAACTTACTTAATTTTTATTTAATGGCTGCCATATTGAACTGCACAAGTTGTGGCTGAGAAACCAACCTGAATAGAAGCACTGAAGATTGAGATGCGGGGCTTTGGAGGCGGCCATGTCCCTGAACCAACTGGAGCAATGTGAAAGGTAAGATGGAAAGAAAATATTCAGGTAAGATTTTGCCTATTAGACTAGTATAGAAAATGCACTGAAAATTTATGAGCAGGCTTGAGTCAAGTCCAACCCTGGATTTTAATAAGAAAGCTGGTAACAGTATGAGTTGGAACCAAAGAGATCCAGAAAGTGTTTACTGTCAAAATGCAGGCAAGTGAAAGTAAGATATTATTATATTAAGACAAAAGAAGAGAAAATTATACCAGAAGGAGGTTCATTTATCAGAGATTCATTTATTCAGAGATTCATTTATCATACTGTAGTAGTTTGATTTCCCAAATTAAAGAGGAAACATTTGAGTAAAAATTGCAAATGCCAGTGGCCCTGTTAGAGAGTGACTGGACAAGGAGGGAAGTGATCAGGGATATCCAAGTGGGTGACTGGGGTTTGTTCCCACAGGGAAACTCAGGGGGATGGATAGCTCGCATGGCTCAAAATTATTCCAACAAAGGAAGAGGGGCAGTAAGACTCTACACATACTTGATTCCCACCCCTCACTGGCTGAGGGCGGTTTCCAGGGGATATTAATTCCTAGGACATCTGGCCTGCAATAGTCCTGCATGGTTTCAGAAAAAAACCCACAGTGGAAGAGATGCAAATAATGGGATTTGGAAGCCTTCTAGAATATGCTGAAATGGCTGCACCTAAAGAATTTAGTCAGGAATATGACAGCGTCTGCTAAACGTGTGGAATATTATGCTGGGTACACCGCACATCCTACAAAGTGATGTTAGAATATAAGTTGGTGTACTAACAGCTTTACTTGTTAAATATGAAGGTAGATAGTATTCAAGAAAAATAAATAAGAACAAAAAAAAAATACATTCATATTGGAAACCAAGTATGTCCATAGAGTACTAATTTGTTAATTTAGTCTAAAGAACGTACATTCAATTAATTATAGACCATTCACAGTGGAAGCAAACTATGTTGTTTTTGGAGCCAGTGGTTGTCAGAAAGTTTTCTGTGGCTCTTTGATGTCCTGCCAAAGCTTCATAGTGTGTATGATTTTGATGAATATGTGAAGCTTATTATTACTAAATTTGAGTATATGTTCTGTTATATGACAATATGTGATGAGCTAAAATGTGAGTGATGAGGCATAGCATATTATGAAGCCTAACACTAGAAAAAAATGTTTATTAGAACATATGATAACTCTTCCCCATGAGCATGGGCTATAATTTGGTCAATGAAATAAAGATTTTAACTTAAACTCTGTCACAGTGAAAGATAACCAAGCTTAATAAATAAACAACTGGAGATGCTTTTATAGACACCAGGAGTTATTATTGTCCTGTAGTAAGGTCAGTGTCCTAGTTATTACTGAAATTTTGTGTGGTTTTAATCCCTTTATTGATTTGTCACCAAAACCATAATATGCTAAAGTGGACTGATTAAAAAAAAACAAAAACAGTTGGAGAAACAGTTTAAGTTGGGGAATGTGTGTGTTGTGTTGATATATCAAGTTGTGAATCATTTTATGAATATGAAGAATTTAAAATATATTTATTATTGTGAAGTATGTCATAAGTAAAATATTGAAATATTTGTTTAGTACTGATTTTTCCAACAGACACAAAAGTGTTACTAAGGTATATTCATTGCAAATCAGTTGTGGAATGTTGGCCAGTACTGGGATTAGACAATCAAAAATACACACTTAATAACCAGGTCATACCTCTTCAAGCAGTATATTTGCTAGTGATGCAAAGAAGTTATTTTGCTAAAAGTTATATGATAAATGGATGTCTTGTTATAATTAATGAATCATGATTCATGATAAGTTGTCAATACTGCTTTAGCATACATATTACCAAGTTAAAATAATTGAGGCCATTCAGGGATAGAATTTTGCCCTTTGTCATCCATTCCTCTCTGTTATATCAAGGACCGAGTAACACATGGATAAAAATGTATATGGTGCTGTGGTGCTTTTTATATCAACTCTTTGTGAAAGTGAATAGTCTTCCATTGATACTAGATGCTTCATTTTTCTATATGAATTTCTTCACAATTCATTGGCTATTAATGCCTGTTTCTGCCTTTAACATAGAACATTGAAAAAGTCTACTTCAAAAAATAGCATCTCAAGCTTACTACTTATCAATGACCACTAAATGTTTAATTAGTATACATGCTCTGTATGAAAGATTGTTTTGAACAACGATGACTACATTCCTCTTCACGTAGTGTAACTATCAGTCATTTATTTACATTCACTTTAGCCATATCCGCTACCACCCATGCCTAATATACTGATTTAAATTGCCTCAGTCTTTTTATATGGAAGAATTTTGAAAAGGAATTTATGTCACACTGAAAATTGAACATGAAATTAATTTACTAGATAAAAGATAACATAAAAATGAAGGTGATAAACCTAAAACACTGTTACTTTATTTAAAATAAATATAAAAATAAATTTCATGTAAATAAAATATATATTCAAGGTACAAAATTAAATACCTGAAAATATGTTCCTCACTGGAAAGACTGCAGTTTTTATGATCAGTCAGTAATAAGTGAGGTATTCAATTTGATGTGTTTTTTATTTTATTCTTTATTAAAATAAATTAAATAATAATTTTAATACAATTTAAAATAAAATTTAATAAAATAAAACTTTAATTTTATTATTATTTAATATATATTAATATTTAATATATATAATTCTAACTGTTGCTTCTTGACCTGTATACAGATTTCTCAGGAGGCAGGTCAGGGGGTCTGATATTCCCGTATCTTTTAGAATTTTCCAGAGTTTGTTGTGGTCCACACAATCAAAGGCGTTGGCATAGTCAATAAAGCAGAAGTAGATATTTTCTGAAACTCTCTTGCTTTTTCAATGATCCATTGGATGTTGACAATCTGATCACTGGTTCCTCTGCCTTTTCTAAATCCAGCTTGAAGCTCATGGTTCATGTACTGTTGAAGCCTGGCTTGGAGAATTTTGAGGATTACTTTGCTAGTGTGTGAGATGTGTGAAGCTGTGTGGTGGTTTGAACATTCTTTGGCATTGCCCTTCTTTGGAATTGGAATGAGAACTGAGCTTTTCCAGTCTTGTGGCCACTGCTGAGTCCTCCAAATTTGCTGGCATATTGAGTGCAACACTTTCACAGCATCATCTTTTAGGATTTGAAATAGCTCAAACTGGAATTTCATCACCTCCACTGGCTTTGTTCATAGTGATGCTTTTAAGACCCTCTTGACTTAGAATTCCAGGATGTCTGGTTTTATGTGAATGATCACACCATCATTTTTGTCTGGGTCATGAAGATCTTTTTTGTGTAGTTCTTCTGTGTATTGTTGCCATCTCCTCTTAATATCTTCTGCTTCTGTTAGGTCCATACCATTTCTGTCCTTTATTGTGCCCATATTTGCATGAAATGTTCTCTTGGTATCTGTGATTTTTCTTGAAGAGATCACTAGTCTTTCCCATTCTATTGTTTTCCTCTATTTTTTTGCATTGATCACAGAGGAAGGCTTTCTTATCTCCCCTTGCTATTCTTTGGAACTCTGCATTCAAATGGATATATCTTTCCTTTTCTTCTTTGTGTTTAGCTTCTCTTCTTTTCTCAGTTATTTGTAAGGCTTCCACAAACAATCGCTTTGCCTCTTTGTTTTTCTTTATCTTGGGGATGGTCTTGATCACTGCCTCCTGTACAATGTCATGAACCTCTCTCCATAGTTCTTCAGGCTCTCTATCAGATCTAAACCCTTGAATCTATTTGTCACTTCCACTGTATAATCATAAGGGATTTGATTTAGATCATACCTGAATGGTCTAGTGGTTTCCCTACCATCTAGTCAAGGCTATGGTCTTTCTAGTAATCATGTATGGATGTGAGAGCTGGACTATAAAGAAAGCTGAGTGAGAATTGATGCTTTTGAACTGTGGTGTTGGAAAAGACTCTTGAGAGTCCCTGGACTGCAAGGAGATCCAACCAGTCCCTCCTAAAGGAAATCAGTCCTGATTATTCATTGGAAGGACTGATGTTGAAGCTGAAACTCTAATACTTTTGCCACCCAATGCAAAGAATTGACTTATTTGAAATGATCCTGATGCTGGGAAAGATTGAATGCAGGAGGAGAAGGGGACGATAGAGGATGAGATGATTGGACAGCATCACCGACTCAATGGACATGAGTTTGAGTAAATTCAGAGAGTTGGTGATGGACAGGGAGGCCTGTCATGCTGTAGTCCGTGGGGTCACAAAGATTTGGACCCAACTGAGTGACTGAACTGCCTGACTGACTGATCCAGATAAGAAAGGGGTCCAAATTCTGAGTCAATTGAATTCCTAAGGCAGATAGTTTTTTTTCTTTGCATATCATTTCATCTTTCATTAGCAATTGATCTCCACAATGATATCAGTATGTATGGTTGTACAGCGTAGTACCTGCATTTTCAGACCTTCTTTGCAGCTAGATTTTCTGTTTGACTGTTCTACTCAATGGAATCCACGTAGAAAAAAAGTTGAAAAGTTGTGTTCAGCTTCTAGAAAATATGCTTAAAGTGGGAAAATATATCCTTCTCCCTTCTTTTTTTCTCCTTCTGTCTGGCTAGAAGGCAGATGTGAGAGTTTGATCTAGAGTAGCTATCTCGGACTATGAGATGGAAACCAGGATTGAAATATGGCAGACCATTAAGAAAAAGGTGTGTATGTCTCTAATTTATAATAGTTGAGCCCTTACTCTTAATAGTGTCTGCGTTCATTTATGCATGAGTTATTAAATTGTATTTTTACTCAGTATTACTTTGGTGTTTTCTGTCACTAAAACTGTGTCAAACTTAATCTAAAGAGGAACTCACTCTATAATTACTTTCTACACCTAGTTGTGTTCTTAGAAAATTGATATAACTTTGCCTTAAAGGGTAAAGGTACATTTTACAAATGACCAAATTGTATCTAAAATACATATACTTATGTCAAGGACTATACTTTTTATATAGTGGCCATATAGATTCAAGATTTCATCTAAAAATTCATAAATATCCTCTTACAACTTGAATAGATATATCAGAATATTTCCCACAGAAAACAAAAGAGCTTCACTATGAAAACAATATTTGTCCATTCTAACTTCTTATATTTCTGCAGTACTAAGGAAGAAGGTTGAAAATTCAGGAGCCTTCCTTTATGTTATTGGAAAATTTTGCAATTTTATTACGTACTGAGAAATTTCTATGAACTCTTCATGCGTAGTTTACATTGTGAGAGTTGCTTGCTTGCACAGTAAGGAGTAAATTTTTGCATCTTTTCTGAAACAAAATCTTAAGTACATGTGACCCGTCCTAACAGTGGTTTTACTGTCAACACTACTTAACCAATAAATCACTCCCAGGCTGTTCTATTGTTTATTATGATAGTATCAATACAATAATTTATTGATATTCTGGTTATAACCAAGATGGAATATGTTGTTATTCAGGAATACGATAGTATCAGATGAGACAAAATAATATTCTTAGAGTTCCATGGCCATAGGGACTTTCTCTCAGTCTTTCTCTTTAGGTTCCAGCATGCTAAAATTTTTCTCTGCTCATTCTCTCTAATCAGATGCAATAATAAAGCAACCTGTTCAGTGACTTAAAGCAACAATTTTAATTCTTGCTCACTCTAAATGCCTATCACATCATTTTTCACTTGGAATCAAGAATAACAGTGTGACCTTTATCTGGGACATTTATATTCTCTTGGCAGTCTAAAAGAGATAAATGGCAAACTACAAGCTGGTATTAAAACTTTACTCAGAAGTGGCACACTTTATGTTCACTCACATTTTATTTACCAAAGGAAAATACATGGACAGTCCTGAATTCAGTGACACAGAGAAACATAATTCTCCCCAAAACAGTGTTGTAATATGGAAGAATGTATTAAAAAATCTAGTCTGTGACTTAATCACTCTATTTTACCAGGGGAAGCTTCTGGTCACATCTCCTTGGCAACATGATTACTGAATCTCTGTGTAAATAATGACATATACTAGGATGGGGGAGTCATTAGGGAAAATTCTTAATGGGGCACCATTGGCTAAAGATGACTTATAGTAAATGAAAACAGAATCTGTGGATTTATGAGGTACGCTGTGCTGTGCTTAGTTGCTTAGTCTGGTTGTTAATTGGAGATATTTCATAAACAAAATGTTCATGATAATAATACATGTACTGTTCTTGGTCAAGAATGCATGTTGAATATGCGGAGGAAAGACCCAGGGAGCTGCTCAGCATGTCTGAAGACTCTCTATGCTTTATCTGAATAGCTTGATTATTTGTATCCTTGCAATTATTAGTAGATCTTGGTATTGGATACAATGTCTGACTCACTTGAGTGTGATTTCACAATTCAATCTTTGTGTTACTCAGAAATCATATAGCCAGTCTTAATTATCAGTGAGAAGGGGAAGCAAATACTTTGAACAATGATGTAATCTACCATGCTCATTTTGCCAAAGAAAAGCAATGCCAAAGAACGTTCAAACTACTGCACAATTGCACTCATCTCACACGCTAGTAAAGTAATGCTCAAAATTCTCCAAGCCAGGCTTCAGCAATATGTGAACTGTGAACTTCCTGATGTTCAAGCTGGTTTTAGAAAAGCAGAGGAACCAGAGATAAAATTGCCAACATCCACTGGATCATGGAAAAAGCAAGAGAGTTCCAGAAAAGCATCTATTTCTGCTTTATTGACTATGCCAAAGCATTTGACTGTGTGGATCACAATAAACTGTGGAAAATTCTGAAAGAAATGGGACTACCAGACAACCTGACCTGCCCCTTGAGAAATCTGTATGCAGGTCAGGAGGCAACTGTTAGAAGTGGACATGGAACAATAGACTGGTTCTAAACAGGAAAATGGAGTACATCAAGGCTGTATATTGTCACCCTGCTTATTTAACTTATATGCAGAGTACATCATGAGAAACGCTGGACTGGAAGAAGCACAAGCTGGAATCAAGATTGCAGGGAGAAATATCAATAACCTCAGATATGCAGATGACACCACCCTTATGGCAGAAAGTGAAGAGGAACTAAAAAGCCTCTTGATGAAAGGGAAAGTGGAGAGTGAAAAAGTTGGCCTAAAGCTCAACATTCAGAAAACCAAGATCATGGCATCCGGTCCCACCACTTCATGGGAAATAGATGGGGAAAGAATGGAAACACTGTCAGACTTTATTTTTGGGGGCTCCAAAATCACTGCAGATGGTGACTGCAGCCATGAAATTAAAAGATGCTTACTCCTTGGAAGGAAAGTTATGACCAACCTAGATAGCATATTCAAAAGCAGAGACATTACTTTGCCAACAAAGGTCCGCCTAGTCAAGGCTATGGTTTTTCCTGTGGTCATGTATGGATGTGAGAGTTGGACTATGAAGAAGGCTGAGCACCGAAGAATTGATGCTTTTGCACTGTGGTGTTGGAGAAGACTCTTGAGAGTCCCTTGGACTGCAAGGAGATCCAACCAGTCCATTCTGAAGGAGATCAACCCTGGGATTTCTTTGGAAGGAATGATGCTAAAGCTGAAACTCCAGTACTTTGGCCACTTCATGCGAAGAGTTGACTCATTGGAAAAGACTCTGATGCTGGGAGGGATTGGGGTCAGGAGGAGAAGAGGACAACAGAGGATAAGATGGCTGGATGGCATCAGTGACTCAATGGACGTGAGTCTGAGTGAACTCTGGGAGTTGGTGATGGACAGGGAGGCCTGGCGTGCTTCGATTCATGGGGTCGCAAAGAGTTGGACATGACTGAGCGACTGAACTGAACTGACCATGCTCATTCCCTTGTAGTTCAATTCGTAAAGAATCTGCCTGCAATGCAGTAGATGCGGGTTCCATCCCTGGGTCAGGAAGATCCCCTGGAGAACAAAGTGGCAACCCACTCCTGTGTTCCTGCCTGAAAAATTCCATGGACAGAGGAGCTTGGCTTGTTATAGTCCATCAGATCAGATCAGATCAGTCGCTCAGTCATGTCCGACTCTTTGCGACCCCATGAATTGCAGCATGTCAGGCCTCCCTGTCCATCACCAACTCTCGGAGTTCACTGAGACTCACGTCCATTGAGTCAGTGATGCCATCCAGCCATCTCATCCTCTGTCATCCCCTTCTCCTCCTGCCCCCAATCCCTCCCAGCATCAGAGTCTTTTCCAATGAGTCAACTCTTCGCATGAGGTGGCCAAAGTACTGGAGTTTCAGCTTTAGCATCATTCCCTCCAAAGAAATCCCAGGGCTGATCTTCAGAATGGACTTGTTGGATCTCCTTGCAGTCCAAGGGACTCTCAAGAGTCTTCTCCAACACCACAGTTCAAAAGCATCAATTCTTTGGCGCTCAGCCTTCTTCACAGTCCAATTCTCACATCCATACATGACCACAGGAAAAACCATAGCCTTGACCAGATGAACCTTTGTTGGCAAAGTTATAGTCCATGGTGTCGCAAAAAGAGTTGGACATGACTTAGCTATTAAACAGCAGCAAGCCTTAACTTTACTAGTTCAAGTTATTTTTCCTTAAACATATTCTTTAAGTTTTTAGCAGCAAGAAATTGTGAGCAGTTAACTCATTCTTCTGTCACTGAAAAATATTATTAATTAATCCTTAATCTTAAGTGATAATTTTTATAGAAATTTAGCCTGGGTATTACTATTCTTCAGTCTTTTAAAACTTGTTCACTTGTCTTTGGACTCTGTTTTTGCTGATGTAGTTCTGTTTCAGTTTGATTGTTATTTCATTGTACATATTTTCTGTGTATTTTCTCTAGCTTTTAGTGTGATCCTTCAACATCAGTGATCAGGATGCTCCTCCTTATTCCTGATAATTTTCCTTACTCAAAAGTCTGCTTTGTCTGAGATTAGTATAGCTACTCCAGTTTCTGTTTGTTTACTGTTAGCATGATGTAGCTTTTTCCATTTGTTAGCTCTTCTATTTGTGTGTTTGTATTTTTACTGGGTTTCTTGTGGATAGCCTTTCTTTTTTTAAGTATATTTAGACCATTGATGTTTAAAGTAATGATTGATATATTAAATTAATATCGGTCATATTTGTTACTGTTTTCTATTTAGTTGTCTTTTGTTTCTTTTTTCCTATTATTTTTCTGTCTTTTCTGCATTTAATAAGCATTTTTATGATTCTTTTTTGATTCCTTAGTGTATCAGTTATCTTCTTTTTAAATTTGTTTTAGTCATTGCCATCGAGCTTGTAATATAAATTTACAACTAATTCAAGTCCACTTTTAAATAATGCCATCTGACATTTCTCTCATTCATTTCAGTTATCCATTAGCTGTAAACACTGAATACATTGTGGCTATTGTAAGTGTGAATAAATTATTATTGTTAGATCAATTAAAATTAAGAAAAGTCAAATATTTTATCTTACCTTATTTATTTCTCCTCTAACAATCCTCCTTTTCTGGTCTGATAATTGCAAAATAATTGCCATTTCTATTTCCTCAAACTTTGTTTTTTGTCTTTTAGTATGCCTAGTATTCAGAGAAGGCAATGGCACCCCACTCCAATACTCCTGCCTGGAAAATCCCATGGATGGAGGAGCCTGGAAGGCTGCAGTCCATGGGGTTGCTAAGAGTCGGACATGACTGAGTGACTTCACTTTTACTTTTCACTTTCATGCATTGAAGAAGGAAATGGCAACCCACTCCAGTGTTCTTGCCTGGAGAATCCCAGGGACACGGGAGCCTGGTGGGCTGCCGTCTATGGGGTCACACAGAGTCGGACACGACTGAAGTGACAGCAGCAGCAGCATGCCTAGTATTTTTTTTTTTTTTTAATGAAATCTGGACATGATGTACTGGGGAAAAGGAACTGAAATGAATAAGCTTTTAGTTTAAAGTTCTATGTTTATCTGTCCGGCTGTTGTCACATCTTCTTATTTTCTTTTGCCTCCTCTTTCACCTCCTCTGCTTCCTCCTTGTCCCCCCACCCCCTATATTCTTCTGTTTCAGCTTTCCTTGAACTTGTTTTGGATGTTTCAATTATACACTAAGTTCATTTGTTTTCATTCTCCTTTGTTCTTTGATAAATATATGTAAGAGTATGAAGCTTCTTTTATGCACTCCTTTGACTTACACATTTGGTTGCTAATTACTCTATTGTCACTTTAATTTAGAATACATTTACTTTGTATATTACCTTATGTATGATATAGATTTATTTGTATTATGACCTTTAGCTTCCAGAATGTTTAAAGCTTTTTTGTTATATTTTTACTGCTTGTTTAAATTCTAAGACACTATATAATATTGATTCATTCTAATTATTATGGCTTCTTTGATGGCCTTTATACCTAGCTGACATGTGAATATTTCATATAATCTCAAAGGTGATCTTTCTTCTCTGCAATATATATGATATCTATATTTATGTACACTCAATATGTTGCATATATATGACATATATAGAATGTTATATGTTGCATATAGAGAGATATTATATATGCATCATATATAATCTCCATAAAAGATAGTATGAATATATATTATTTATTTCTCATGATATTTGCTTCTACTTCTTCACGTATTCCTTGTTTCTTTGCTTATTTGTATCACTTTGCTGTGTTTCTTGTCTGACCAGCAGGTTTTCAGATGCATGTGAAATACCCAATTAAAATAATACATTTTTCTATCTTTCTATTTCTGTTAATGTGTTTAAATAGTACAAGGCTATAATGTTGGGTGCTAGTGTGGTTTTTATTCTATATTTTCTTGAATTACTGTTTCTTTTTTCCTAGTAAATAGGCATTTAAATTTTTCGTTTTGCAATATATTTTCATTGATATTACAGTTATCATTTATACTACCAAATTTCTCCACATGGGCATAGCACATCTGCCTTTTGTTCTCTTAGGTGTTTTTAAAATAGTTTTTATGTTATATTCAGGATATCAATTCCCTTTAGTTTTGTTTTATGCAGGATTGGACTTAGAGAAAGTAGAAAGAACCCATAGAATTTTTTTCAACTGAACAAGTATTAGGGGGCTTCCTAATACTGGCTCAGCAGTAAAGAATCCACCTGCAATGCAGGAGATATGGGTTCTATCACTGGGTGGAGAAGATCCCCTGGAGAAGGAAATGGCAACCCAGTCCAGTATTCTTGCATGGGAAATCCCATGATCAGAGGAGGTTGGTAGACTACAGTCCATGGGGTCACAAAAAGTCAGACATGACTTAGCAACTAAACAACAATAACAAGTATTAGAAGAACATAATTATCTTTTTATTTATATGATCCATTTTACAGCCTAGCATGATTTTTTCCCTTAAAATTTCTGTGACATTAAATGCATTAAAGTCCTCTAGTGAAACAAAATTAATAAGATATATCTAATATAAATATCTATATTTTTCACATGAGAGAGAATGTAAGAATTGTATATATAAGATATTGGGTTTTTTTATTTTATTTTTAAACTTTACAATATTATATTAGTTTTGCCAAATATAGAAATGAATCTCCCACAGGTACAGGTATACATGTGTTCTCCATCCTGAACCCTCGTCCCTCCTCCCTCCCCATACCATCCCTCTGGGTCGTCCCAGTGCACCAGCCCCAAGCATCCAGTATTGTGCATCGAACCTGGACTGGCGACTCGTTTCTTACATGATATTTTACATGTTTCAATGCCTTTCTCCCAAATCTTCCCACCCTCTCCCTCTCCAACAGAGTCCATGAGACTGTTATAAGGCATTGTAAAGAGATTTTTTGTAAGGTATTGGCTTATGCACTTATGGAGGCTGACAAGTTCCGTGGTCTGCAATCTGCCAACTGGAAACTCAAAAAGTCTGGTGATATAGTTTATTTATTAGAATCCATTAGAAGAGTAGAGAAAGTATTCAGGCCAAAAATTGACTTTCTGTCTGGCTGTTAAGTCCATTTAATATTCTCAATTCTCAGCCCTCCTCTGGGATAGGAGTTAAGGTCTCACCATAAAAGGGGTATACAATTTGGAACTTTTAGTTCTGGATTCAGATTGTTCAATCTTTGCTAGTTTGTACTTTTTGACCATCCATGTATTTGTATAGTTTGACCATCCATGTATTCACTCCACATTGTTTGGTGTGGTTTCACTGACCCTACTCATGCCAGAGACTGAACTGGTTTGCACTTTTCTCTTCATGTAATTGTCATGTCAAGTTTGTGAGCATGTATTATTAGCCCTGCATATTTGCTGAGGAAGTTGAAACTTGAGAATGTTAAGGATTTGCTCAGGTTTTTTAGACTAAGGTTTACCCCAGTATTTCTTCTTTACACCATGCCTCCCTCTGCCCTTTAGTGAGCACTTTAAGAATTAGTAGAAGGTTTTGCTTTTGCATGGGAGCTACACTGGTAGCTCAGATGGTAAAGTGTCTGTCTGCAATGCGGGAGATCTGGGTTCAATCCCTGGGTCGGGAAGATCCCCTGGAGAAGGAAAGGGCAACCCACTCCAGTACTCATGCCTGGAGAATTCCATGGATGGAGAATCCTGGTGGGTTATAGTCCATAGGGTCGCAAAGAGTCGGACACGACAGAGCGACTTCCCTTTCTTCCACTTTTGCTTTTACATAACGAAAACACAATGTAGACATGTGGTAATTAATAGTGACAGTTCTTTGGTAAATGTGTCATCTTTTTTACTGAAGTCACTTATTTCAGTAATTCCTTGTCTTTGCTCCTGCAAACTCGCTCTTTTATGCATCCATATCTAAACTCCTAAAGCAAGCAATCTATACAAGTTGCAAACTGTTTCTTTGCCACTCTGTGTTCCTCCAATTTGATTTCTAGCTCCAATGATTTCCTCAAATATTTTCTTTTCTTCTTTTGATCTTTTCTTCATCTTGTCCCTGCTTGACTTTTCTGTAACATTGTTATTGATTATCCACTCCTGTTTTTAGCTGCCTTCATTTACATGACTCTGGGTAGTTCCTATAATTGTCAAATGTCCTTTTGATCACTGACCATCCATGTATTCACTCCACATTGTTTGGTGTGGTTTCACTGACCTTACTCATGCCAGTCACCTCCTCATTTTAAGTAGGACTCCCAAAGCTTAACCTTAACCTAGAAACTCTTCTCTCTTTTCTGTGTGCTTCAGTTAAAATGTCACTTAAGAGGTATTTATTGAGTCACTGCTATGTTAGATACTCTATTGTTGCTGTAATAAATTATTACAGGTTTAGGTGCTTAAAACAACACACCTCATTTTCTAAGACAACACACCTCATTTTCTAAGAGTTCTATGGGTCAGAAGTCTAGGCATAAAGGAGCTGAACTGGCTGTTTACTCTTGACTTCATCAAATCAGCGTGTCAGCAGGGCTGCATTCTTTCCTTGAATCTCTGGGTTTAACATGCTTTCAAACTGACTAGAGTGTACTGTTGGAATTCATTTCCAAGCAGTTGTCGTTCTGAGAGTCCCACTTACTTGCTAGCTGTTAGCCAGGGATCATTTTCAGCTTTTAGAAACTTCTTCCATTCCTTGGAACATAGCTTCCATCCTCTGTATGCAAAGTCAGAGACAATGGATTGAATCATTCTCATGGTTCAAATCTCTCTGACATTCAGATCAGTTCAGTTGCTCAGTCATGTCCAACTCTTTGCGACCCCATGAATCGGAGCATGCCAGGCCTCCCTGTCCATCACCAACTCCCAGAGTTCACTCAGACTCACGTCCATCAAGTCAGTGATGCCATCCAGCCATCTCATCCTCTGTTAATCCCTTTCTCCTCCTGCCCCCAATCCCTCCCAGCATCAGAGTCTTTTCCAATGAGTCAACTCTTCGCATCAGGTGGCCAAAGTACTGGAGTTTCAGCTTTAGCATCATTCCTTCCAAAGAAATCCCAGGGCTGATCTCCTTCAGAATGGACTGGTTGGATCTCCTTGCAGTCCAAGGGACTCTCAAGAGTCTTCTCCAACACCACAGTTCAAAAGCATCAATTCTTTGGTGCTCAGCCTTCTTCACAGTCCAACTCTCACATCCATACATGACCAATGGAAAAACCATAGCCTTGACTAGGCGGACCTTTGTTGGCAAAGTAATGTCTCTGCTTTTCAATATGCTATCTAGGTTGGTCATAACTTTCCTTCCAAGGAGTAAGCATCTTTTAATTTCATGGCTGCAGTCACCATCTTCAGTGATTTTGGAGCCCCCCAAAATAAAGTCTGACACTGTTTCCACTCTTTCCCCATCTATTTCCCATGAAGTGGTGGGACCGGATGCCATGATCTTCATTTTCTGAATGTTGAGCTTTAAGCCAACTTTTTCACTCTCCTCTTTCACTTTCATCAAGAGGCTTTTGAGTTCCTCTTCACTTTCTGCCATAAGGGTGGTGTCATCTGCATATCTGAGGTTATTGATATTTCTCCCGGCAATCTTGATTCCAGCTTGTGCTTCTTCCAGTCCAGTGTTTCTCATGATGTACTCTGCATGTAAGTTAAATAAACAGGGTGACAATATACAGCCTTGACGTACTCCTTTTCCTATTTGGAACCAGTCTGTTGTTCCATGTCCACTTCTAACTGTTGCCTCCTGACCTGCATACAAATTTATCAAGAGGCAGATCAGGTGGTCTGGTATTCCTCTCTTTTTCAGAATTTTCCACAGTTTATTGTGATCCACACAGTCAAAGGCCTTGTCATAGTCAATAAAGCAGAAATGGATGTTTTTCTGGAACTCTCTTGCTTTTTCCATGATCCAGTGGATGTTGGCAATTTTATCTCTGGTTCCTCTGCTTTTCTAAAACCAGCTTGAACATCTGGAAGTTCACAGTTCACATATTGCTGAAGCCTGGCTTGAAGAATTTTGAGCATTACTTTACTAGCATGTGAGATGAGTGCAATTGTGCAGTAGTTTGAGCATTCTTTGGCATTGCCTTTCTTTGGGATTGGAATGAAAACTGACCTTTTCCAGTCCTGTGGCCACTGCTGAGTTTTCCAAATTTGCTGGCATATTGAGTGCAACACTTTCACAGCATCATCTTTCAGGATTTGAAAGAGTTCAACTGGAATTCCATCAGCTCCACTAGCTTTGTTCGTAGTGATGCTTTCTAAGGCCCACTTGACTTCACATGCCAGGATGTCTGGCTCTAGGTGAGTGATCACACCATTGTGATTATCTGGACTTTAGCCTCATTTCTCCTCTATCACTCTCTTCAGTACATCTCTCTGTGACTGCCTCTTCTGACTCATGTCATGAAACACGACCCACCTGAATAATCCAGAATATTTTTCTGAATTGAATTGATTAGAGATTTTAATTCCGTCTGCAAAATTTTCTTTACCATCATACCTAGATTACTATTTTATTGAATACCCATGAAATAGGAATCTTTGGGTAGAGGGCATCTTTAGAAATCTTACCAGATCAGCTACATATACTGTTAGCCCAACACTAGTTAAACATTTTCAGTTATTAATAAAATATTTTCACTTGAGTATTGTCCCAAAAGTCAGTACATCCACACCAAACTTAAGAATGTTATTGGCTCCTTTTTTTGTTTTTTTTTTTTTTTTTTAACTGGTTTTCCTATTCTGCCAATGTAACCGTTCTGTAATCAGATACAGCCTCTCTGATTCTGGAAGTAGGATTAATTTTTCTATTTTCCTTTATTTTCCCTTTTTTTTTAATATCTCAATCTCATGCACCAGAATTAGCTACTTCTTTCTTTATGATAGCTCTCAGTTTAGCCCCTTCTTTATGCCAGATATTATTCTTTCTCAGGTTATCATTGGTTGCCTAGATGAATTTAGTGCAAATGCTGTTATCAAAACTCAATCTATTATCATATGCTGCAAATAAAAATCTCCTTAAATAGTTACTGTTTAAAACTTGAGAACATAAGTACAATGTTGATATTATAGCCATAATGCTTAATCATGTTTTTAACTTGCCTGAGCACATACATCCTTGTACTTATTTCCTTTTAAAAATCTGACCCAGTATCTTTTAAGTTATTTAGGAGATTTATTTGCCTTCTAAAATTGTCTTTTCCCATTTTTTTGCCAAACAGATAAATAAAATACATATTGTTTCTGAAAAATGACCAGTCCCTAAAGATAGTAGTCTTAGTCCTTTTTTGAATTGGCCTAAACATCAATCCAATGTAAACTATACCTATTTAATTATTTCTGTGCAATAAATGGGCTTCCAAGGTGGTGATAGTGGTAAGGAACCTGCCTGCCAATGCTGGAGACATAAGAGGGCAGGTTCAATCCCTGGATCAGCAAGATTCCTTAGAGGAGGCCGTGGCAGCCCACTCCAGTATTCTTGCCTGGAGAATCCCATGGACAGAGGAGCCTGGCAGACCATGGTCCATAGGGTCACAAGACTCAGACACGACTAAAGTGACTTAGCATGCATGCAGGAAGTAAGTACTGATTTAGGACTAAATATAGGATAGCGAATGGGCTTCCCAGGTGGTGCTAGTGGTAGAAAATCTTCCTGCCAATGTAGGCGATGCAAGAGACACAGGTTCAATCCCTGTGTCGGGAAAGATCCCCTGGAGAATGGAATGGCAACCCACTCCAGTATTCTTGCCTGTAAAATCCCATGGACTGAGGAACCTGGAAGGCTACAGTCCATGAGGGTTGCAAAAAGGCAGACACTGCTGAGCACACACACACAGGATGGTGAATAACTGAAATGTCTCAGTTCTTGTGGAGATTATAGGAAATTAAAGGAGACAAATGATATAATGACTTTCAAATATCAGTAAGCACAACAAACAAAAATCCAAACAAATGACTTTTTTTAGGCTGTAATAACAGAGATTAGATTTTATTCTATGTGTGATAAGTAATGAGGGGGGTGTTCCAAAAAAAGAATATATGAATGACTGACTGAGTAAACATATGAGAAAGTGTCTAGGTAAAAAAGTCATTTCAAAGTTAGTCTATGTTCCCAGAAAACATAGTTCTCATTTGTTATAGCAATTAGAGTATGGGTATACAGAGGTGAAAAGAAAGGGAAGATATTAATACCTTTGCTTTAGGCAAGATATTACTAATTCGGTGGTATCTCCTCAGAAAAAAGAAACGGTAAAATTGTTAGCCACTCAGTCATGTCTGACTCTTGGCGACCCCATGGGTCCATGGCGACCAGGCTCCTCTGTCCATGGGATTCTCCAGGCAAAAATGCTGGAGTGAGCAGCCATTTCCTTCTCCAGGGCATCTTCCCAACCCAGAGATCAAAGCTAAATCTCCCGTTATTGCCAACATATTCTTTACCTTCCGAGCCATCACCTCAGAACCCAGGGTCTAATCCTCTGCTCATCCATCCTGATTGTAAACTGAAGGTTTGGCTGAGGTCCATGACCCTAACTTGTGATTGATTATAATTAGAATTCTAGCCTATTAATTCATCATGATAAATGTATTTTACTTGAGAACCAAGGAATACCAAAGGCCATTTTCATGTAGAGGGGAAATCAAGATTTAAATTATACAAACTGATGCAGTAAGTAAATTACAGGTATCAATCAGTCAGTCAGTTCAATCGCTCAGTCATGTCCGACTCTTTACGACATGCCAGGCCTCCCTGTCCATCACCATCTCCGGAGTTCACTCAAACTCACGTCCATTGAGTTAGTGATGCCATGCAGCCATCTCATTCTCTGTCATCCCCTTTTCCTCCTGCCCCCAATCCCTCCCAGCATCAGAGTCTTTTCCAATGAGTCAACTCTTTGTATGAAGTGGCCAAAGTACTGGAGTTTCAGCTTTATCATCATTCCTTCCAATGAAATCCCAGCGCTGATCTCCTTTAGAAGGGACTGGTTGGATCTCCTTGCAGTCCAAAGGACTCTCAAGAGTCTTCTCCAACACCACAGTTTAAAAGCATCAGTTCTTCAGTGCTCAGCTTTCTTCACAGTCCAACTCTCACATCCATACATGACCACAGGAAAAACCATAGCCTTGACTAGACAAACATTTGTTGGCAAAGTAATGTCTCTGCTTTTCAATATGCTATCTAGGTTGGTCATAACTTTTCTTCCAAGGAGTAAGCGTCTTTTAATTTCATGGCTGCAGTCACCATCTGCAGTGATTTTGGAGCCCCCAAAAATAGTCTGACACTGTTTCCACTGTTTCCCCATCTATTTCCCATGGAGTGATGGGAATAGATGCCATGATCTTCGTTTTCTGAATGTTGAGCTTTAAGCCAACTTTTTCACTCTCATCTTTCACTTTCATCAAGAGGCTTTTGAGTTCCTCTTCACTTTCTGCCATAACGGTGGTGTCATCTGCATATCTGAGGTTATTGAGATTACAGGTATAAATAGAATTAGATGTACTTAGGGTTCAGTTTGATATTTTTAAATGGCTGAAGGTACTGTGTTATTCATTTTTCCATTTATACAGTCACAATTCTATCTTCTATAATAATCCCTCGAATATTTACTGTTAAAGCTCTAGGTTGCTAATGTCAGAAACCTTACTATTCTTAGACTGCCATGCTGTGAAAAGACCAACTCACGTAAAAATAGTGTGTGTAGGTCTTCTGAACAGCAATCCTAGTGTTCCTGTTAGCCCAAGCTAATGCCAGATATGGAAGTGAACGAGCAGCAAATGGTTCCAGGCACACTCATCAAATTACTCAGTTTTAGAGTCTTCCTGACTGAGATCTCATACCATACAACAACAACAAAAATATACTGCTTCTATGGCCTATTTGAGTTCCTGACCCACAGGACCTAGGAGTATGGTGGATTGTCTTAAGCCATTACATTTTGCAATAATTTGTATACAATAAAAGTAAGGGAAAAAAGTATAATGGGGTTGTTTCCATTGTTTTCTCATGAATTACTGTGACTATATTATAGCAGTAGGAGATGCATTTTCATATTGACTTGTGTTTTTAAATACATTTACCAAATAAAGAGAACAGAGTAAAATTCATAAAGTAAAATTTATTAATATAATTCATAAGAATCTTTATCAAAAATATTTTATTCTATTTTGCTTTGAATACCTCATATAATTATTTCATATTTCTTTTTATTTTCAGGATACCTAGTAGAGTACGTGGTATATGGTAAAAGCTCAGTATGTGTTTAAGTACTCTCTTTTTAAATTGGCATTTCCATTCATGTGGCGAGTGCCACAAAATAGAGCCAGAAATGGAAAGGTGAAGCTCACAGAAAAGCAGTTTCTTTCTACATTTCTAAATTATTGGGAAACCTCTTTAATGGAATAGATAATTAATTTTTCACGTATTAACTAAAGTATCATCTATATCTCTCTGCATTACAGAGTGTCACTGAGCTATAATTATACTGATTTTCCACCTTTGTTTGAATGAAGAGAAAAGCCTTATACTGTCTGAGAGGAAATCAACTGTGAACATACTAATCTAATTTGCAATCAGAATAAAGACAAAACATTTCTGAGTACTTAATATTAGGGAAAAAGCAAATTATGCTTTTAAATTCAATTGAATTTATATACAAGGTTAATATGCAATAAAGAGAAAGATGGTTCTGTCCCTTTGAATATTGTATGTGATTTTCCTTTGACAGTATTCCTTAAACTACATCATGTTCACTCATTAAAGTATATTAACTGTATCTAAGTATTGTAGACAGGCTTATTTTAAGGCAACAGCAACCTTAATTAAGGAACTCTTGATCAGACTCCTAGTTAATATTTGAATCATCTTGAAACTATTGTAGTTTTCTTTTTCTTTTTCATGAATAACTGTGTCTATGTTACAGGAGAAGCAAGTGAATAGGTTAAAATGGGGAATATGTTGCTTTTGTTGCATCTTTGGATAAATTAAAAATGCAATATTCAATTGGAGTCAATCACATTATTCCTGGCCACTCAACTTCCACACCAATGCCTCATTTGGTTATGTCTTACCTGTGTCTAATGTGATTAGTAAGGGTTATAAATCAAGTAAAGGTGAAGTTGGGCAGAAACTTATTCACCCACTTATTTACTGTAAGATAAATATAGAGGTGACTCAACTAGCTGTTGCACAATTGGCATCATCCCCCAAGAGAGTGATTGTTGAAGTGACAACATGACGAATGTCAGTATGAAATGCCAGTCACACCTCATTACTTTATCTCATTCTTTTGCTCAGCTTTTTGAAGGCAGTCTTTCCTTTAGGTGCATTTGCTGTTTTGACAATTATGCCAACATTTGGGGGTTGCTCTTTCCTCTCCTCTTAGAAATAGCACTTATGCCATAAAGCATCCAGTGAATTGGTGTTTTTTTTTTTTCTTTTTGAAATGCTAGTGCTATCTCATCTAAGTGTTTTTTAATCAGATCTTGATATTTTTCAAAGAATTTTGGAAACAATTTCTCTCATATACCACACACACACACACATTCCTTCATGTTTCACTTAATACTCAGGAAATTAAACTCTAAAGTAAAATGCTGGTAAAATATGCTTAAATTAATTCTGCAGTGCTGGTGAGAAGGAAAAATAAAAGCACAGCAATGAGGGCTTTGATTTAGCATATACTTTTAACATTGAAGAATAATTTGCCATTAAGCATCTTGAAAGAAACTAATTCTTTTAAGCACTGTTATCAAGAGTGAGTCTCATTCTTGCCAGCAGCACTCTAGATTTAAACCCTTTCTTCTAGAATGAACAAAGCACTGTGAGTATTAAAAAAAAAAATGATGCATGCAATCTGTTATTGAAATATCTTTCATTTGTTTACATGAATTTGAAAAGTTAGGAAAATAGGAAGAGATTTTAACAAAATGGCTGCAAAATTGCCTCCCTTTGCTGGTAATAACTATGTTTATTGCAATAGTAATATAAATCGCACTTGCTTAAAAAATTAGTCATTCAATTGTGGATCTTATCTGAACTCACTATGCCATTCTTGAATTCCTGGACTTATGAGAGTCTTTGGAAGGCATGCTGCTGCTGCTGCTAAGTCGCTTCAGTTGTGTCTGACTCTGTGTGAACCCATAGACGGTAGCCTACCAAGCTTCCCCGTCCGTCCCTGGGATTTTCCAGGCAAGAACACTGGAGTGGGTTGCCATTTCCTTCTCCAGTGCATGAAAGTAAAAAGTGAAAGTGAAGTCGCTCAGTTGTGTCCGACTCTTGGCGACCCCATGGACTGCAGCCTACCAGGCTCCTCTGTCCATGGATTTTCCAGGCAAGAGTACTGGAGTGGAGTGCCATTGCCTTCTCCGTTTGGAAGGCATAGTATCTAATAAAACTATCACAACTAAAAATTCTCCCCCTTGCTCAAAATTCTACCTTCTTTTCACAACATTCATAGAATTCCTCCTGTATTTATTAATCCATAGATTTATAATGAAATGAAAGACATAGTTTTACTTAAAATGTCAGCTTTTGGCATATTAAGAAAATAATCTTCAGTAAAGCCAAGTCCCTGTATCAACTATTGGTACAGAGTTCCTTATATTCAGCACCATTCTTTCTTAGGAGATGGCAGAATGAATAATAGAATGAAATGAGAGAGGAGAGAGAGAGGGAGGAAATGAGCAAACAGTAGTCAACATGAAAATTTTTGCTTGGTAAAAATGATGATGAGAATATGTTGTGTGAATTCAAATATTAGGGTTTTATGTATTTTGGAAATAGCCATAGGGTAGTATTACTAGATGACTTCAAGTTAGATAATAATATTCTTTAAGGGGGCTTTCCTGGTGACTTCCTTGGTAAAGAATCCACCTGCCAGTGCTGGGGACACGAGTTCAATCCCTGGATCAGGAACATCCCCCGAAGAAGGAAATGGAAACCCACTCCAGTATTCTTGCCTGGGAAATTCCTTGGACAAAAGAGCCTGGTGGGCTATAGTCCATGAGGTCAAAAAAGAGTCGGACACAGCTTAGTGACTAAACAACAACAAATCAGTTAAGGGGAAAAAGAAAACATTACCTGCATACATATCATTTCCTTGTAGCTCAGTCAGTAAAGAATCTACCTGCTATTCAGGAGACCTGGATTTGATTCCTGGGTTGGAAAGATCCCCTGGAGAAGGAGAAGGCAACCCACTCCAGTATTCTTACCTAGAATCCAATAGACAGAGGAGCCTGGCAGGCTACAGTTCACGGAGTTGTGAGTCGTACATGCCTGAGCAACTAAACCACCATACATATTATTAGGATGGTAGCCCAAATTTTGAGCTACATAAGAAATATAATTGCCCTATGTGATTGTGACTTCATAACACTTGCAGTGTAAATAGGTCTAGTTGTAAGAAACATCTCAATTGTGTTTAGCTTTTTAAAACAAATTTAAAGTAAAAAAAAATCATATACATCATGATCTTTTTCTATTTTTAGGAATACGATGGATTTGTAGTAAACTTTCTAATATAAATATTATCAGAGGTTCAAATTTTTTTTAGAAGATCTTATGATTTTGTGCTTGATCAAACAGCGTTAGGATTCATCTTCACTTTCTTTGCTAAGGTCTCCATGAGTTTTTGTGTATTATAATTTTTAAATAGCCCAAATCATATTGTCAACAACAGCTCCTGTGCATAATCCCTTCTCTAACACACTTGCATGTCTTCAATCTGGTAGGAAAGCTTTCAGTGTCCGATTGTAAAACAAAGCTGTATTTAAGTTTCTCCCACAGGCCCAGCAACAGCAGGCTCTGTCCAGGAGGCCAGGGGAGAAACACATTCTATAAGGTTAAGGCCAGTTGAAAAGCTTCTGAACTGCCTTCACTCAATTCACGTTTGAATGCACTCCGGGTTGCTCTACTCAGTGCCATGCTTAAATAGGTCCATGATAGCATTCATTTATCATTAAGACAAGGATGGGCCCAATGGTGAAATGGATATCTATCTTTACCAGGCAGGGAAAAGTTATGTATGTTTACTTAAATGATGAAAGTTGAGCCTCCTTAATTTACAATGATGTATTTCTTTACTAAGGAATATAAGGCAAACTTAAATGAATATATTCCCAAGCCACATCCTCAATAAATTGGCACAGACAGTATTTTCAAGCATACTTACTCTGTTAGTTGTGGGGTATATAAATTGTAGTTGGAGAGTTCAAGATATTGTGAAGTGAGGGTGTACTCATTGAGAGTTAATTACACTGAGATTGATTTGTTCAGAAAATTAGTAAAATCTAATGATAGCTTTATCCTAAAACTTGGAATATAAAATATTTTTATGCTCTTTAATAAAATGAATTAGTTTAATAAAGTGTGCACATATTCTCATGCTAAAATTAAGTAACATTGCTCAAAATTTCCATGGTGTGCTTTAATTTTACACGTACATAAGATATTGTTGAGTAATGCAAAGCACAACCTCACTCTAGTCGCTTTAGTATTTGGGGCTCTTTCTGCAGCTGATTTAAATGCCTATAGCAGAGTCAATCAATTAGGCATAAAATGACCATTAATAGGATTAAATATCATCATTGGAATGCAACTAATTTGCTCATTTCTTCAAAACAGGGCCTAAAGTAACTGTCAGTCATTTAGAATGATATCTTGCCTGTTATCTGTATTACTCAGTGGCAGTGGTTCTCAACCAGGGGTAATTTCATCCTCCCTACCCCAGGGGTCATTTGAAAACATCTGGAGAAATTTTTTATTGTCATGTGGGATTTGAGGGGAGAGGGGTGCTATCAGCATATAGTAGGTAGAAGCCTATGAGGCACAGGATCCCTCCTGACAACAAAGAATTATCCAGCCCAAAATATCAAATGTGCCACTGTTGAGAAACCATGGCCCGCAGCAAGCCTCACTTTGTGGAAGGAAACCTGACCGTAACATACTGGGTGACTTTCTGAATCTGCATTTCATTATTCACAAAATGGAACTAAGAATCACCTCCTAGTGTGTTTGGGCAAATTTTAAAAACAATTATGATAATCAATTATTTTTTTTCTTGTTTCTCAAATATTCTAGGCACAGTCTTACATCAGGAGGTCAGGGGTTAAGTTTTCCCTCTACTTACAGTGCACTTCTCATAGATTTTGCAGGGCTTCTGTCCTCAGCCATTTCATGTTTCTGTGAAAACATAACTACCTTAAAGCGGCCTCCCCTGATCTGCTCATTGACAATTGTGATCTACCCCTTTTGCCTCCTATTAATACATTCCCTGTCGCTTTTCTTACTTTTTTCTCTATAGAGCTCATTAGCACCTGGGGAAAAATATGTTTTGTTCAATTTAAATCCCAGCACTTAGCAATTTACCACAGGACCTGGAATATAGTTGTGCTTAAAATGTAACAAATTGTTGTGGAGTTCCTTTTCTATCTAGCATTGTAACAGATACTAGAGACAGCACTAGGAAGGGGAAAAAAAAAAAAAAAAAAAACTTCTTCTTATGGAGCTTACGTTTTAGTGGGGAGTTGTAAAATAAGCCCTGCCGTGTGGCTTTCACCTCATCTACTTCTCTCTGTAAGACATCTCCTCAAGTTACCATTGGCATTCATGTTGTAGAACCTGTTGGAATCATTTCAGTAGTATTTAGTGGTTGCATAACTCTTCATTTTAGAAACACTCTCAGCTTCTATAAAACCAAACATTTTTGTGGATACTCTTTTCTATTACTCTTCTGGACATTCCGTAAGTATACAGATTTCTGATATTGGACACTCATAATTAAATCTTATTACAGCATTTCATCTAATGATTTCGAAGTAAAGTTGGTATTGAAATTCGATTGTACAGGTTTATTCTTCCTAGCACAGACAAATGTAAAAACGATTCCCTACCACATGTAGTATTTCATTTTAAAGGTAAAAATACTTTGAAAGTAAAGTTCTAAGGAAGTAGACGTAAGAATATAACTATTTCACTTATTTATGCTATATATATTTTTTTTTTGCTATTAACATTTTATTTTTTTTTAGTTACCTCCTTTATTTATTTTTTTAAATTTTATTTTATTTAACTTTACAATATTGTATTGGTTTTGCCATATATCAAAATGAATCCGCCACAGGTATACATGTGTTCCCCTTCCTGAACCCTCCTCCCTCCTCCCTCTCCATACCATCCCTCTGGGTCATCCCAGTGCACCAGCCCGAAGCATCCAGTATCGTGCATTGAACCTGGACTTGAGACTCGTTTCATATATGATATTATACATGTTTCAATGCCATTCTCCCAAATCATCCCACCCTCTCCCTCTCCCACAGAGTCCAAAAGACTGTTCTATACATCAGTGTCTCTTTTGCTGTCTTGTATACAGGGTTATTGTTACCATCTTTCTAAATTCCATATATATGCATTAGTATACTGTATTCATGCTATGTATATTTTTTATGTTAAAAAGATTTTCTTTAGAGCTCAGACAAGCGTCTGCTAAATGAACAACGTCTGAAAGATAGTTGTGTATAAAGTTCTCTGCTAAGAGGTAGATGATGCACAAAAACAGTAAATTTGAGTATGAAATATATAATTCCTCTCTTCCGAATGCTTATGCTCTCGCTGAGAAAGTTACATATGTGTACCTATGACCTACCTACCTACCGACAAACACATATAGCATACATACATAGCACAGTGGGCTCAGTCCATTCAGTTGCTCAGGCGGGTCTGACTGTTTGCCACCCCACGGACTGGAGCACGCCAGGCTTTCCTGTCCGTCACCAGTACTGCCAGAGTTTGCTCAAACTCATGTCCATCAAGTCGGTATGTCATGCAATAATCTATTCTTTCATTCCCTTTTCCTGTCTTCAATCTTTCCCAGCATCAGGGTCTATTCCAATGAGTCAGTTCTTTGCATCAGGTGACCAAAGTATTGGAGCTTCACACTTAGCATCAGTTCTTTCAATGAATATTCAGGACTGATTCCTTTAGGATTGACTGATTTGATCTCCTTGCTCTCCAAGGGACTCTCAAGAGTCTTCTCCAACACCACAGTTCAGAAACACCAATTCTTAGGTGCTCAGCATTTTTTATTGTCCAACTCTCACATTCATACATGATCACTGGAAAAACCATAGCTTTGACTAGACGGACCTTTGTTGGCAAAGTAATGTCTCTGCGTTTTAATATTTTGTCTAGGTTGCTCATAGCTTTTCTTCCAAGGAGCAAGCATCTTTTAATTTCATGGCTGCAGTCACCGTCTGCAGTGATTTTGGAGCCCCCAAAAATAAATCTGCCACAGTTTTCATTGTTTCCCCATTTGTTTGCCATGAAGTGATGGGACTGGATGCTACGATCTTAGTTTTCTGAATGTTGAGCTTTAAGCCAACTTTTTCACATTCCTCTTTCACTTTCATTGAGAGTCTCTTTAGTTGCTCTTTGTTTTCTGCCATAAAGATTATGTCATCTGTATATCTGAGATTATTGATTTTTCTCCAGGCAATCTTGATTCCAGCTTGTGCTTCATCCAGTCTGGCATTTCACATGATGTACTCTGCCTATAAGTTAAATAAGCAGGGTGACAATATATAGCCTTGTCGTATTCCTTTTCCAATTTGGAACCAGTCTGTTGTTCCATGTCCAGTTCTAACTGTTGCTTCCTGACCTGCATACAGATTTCTCAAGAGGCAGGTCAGGTGGTCTGGTATTCCCATCCCTTGAAGAATTTTCCACCATTTGTTGTGATCCACACAGTCCAAAGCTTTAGCATACTCAATGAAAAAGATGTAGATGTTTTTCTGGAATTCTCTTGTGTTTTCTTTGATACAATGGATGTTGGCAATTTGATCTCTGGTTCCTCTGCCTTTTCTAAATCCAGCTTGAATTCTGGAAGTTCTTCGTTCATGTACTGTTGAAGCCTAGTTTGGAGAATTTTCAGCATTACTTTTCTAGCATGTAAAATGAGTGCAATTGTTTGGTAGTTTGGGCATTCTTTGGCATTGCCCTTCTTTGGGACTGGAATGAAAACTGACCTTTTCCAGTCCTGTGGCCACTGCTGAGTTTTCCAAATTTGCTGGCATATTGAGTGCAGCACTTTCATAGTATCATCTTTTAGGGTTTGAAATATCTCAGCTGGGATTCCATCACCTTCACTAGCCTTGTTTGTAGTGATGCTTCCTAATGTCCACTTGACTTTGCACTCCAGGATGTCTGACTCTAGGTGAGTAATCACACCATCATAGTTATCTGAGTCATTAAGATATTTTTTGTACAGTTCTTCAGTGTATTCTTGCCACCTCTTCTTAATATCTTCTGCTTCTGTTAGGTCCATACTATTTCTGTCCTTTATTGTGCCCATCTTTAAATGAAACATTCCCTTGGTATCTCTAATTTTCTTGAAGAGATCTCTTGTCTTTCCTATTCTATTGTTTTTGTCTATTTCTTTGTGTTGATCACTTAGGAAGACTTTGTGGTTTTTTGATAACCTACAGGACCTTCTAGAACTAACACCAAAAAAAGATGTCTTTTTCACCATAAGGGATTGAAATGCAAATGTAGGGAGTCAAGAGATACCTGGAGTAACAGGAAACTTTGGCCTTGGAGTACAAAATGAAGCAGGGCAAAGGCTAACAGAGTTTTGCCAACAGAACGCACTGGTCATAGCAAATACCCTCTTCCAACAACACAAGAGACAACTCTACATATGGACATCACCAGATGGTCAATACTGAAATCAGATTTATTATATTTTTTGCAGTTGAAGATGGTGAAGCTCTATATAGTCAGCAAAAACAAGACTGGGAGCTGACTGTGTCTCAGATTATGAATTTCTTATTGCAAAATTCAGACTTAAATTGAAGAAAGTAGGGAAAGACCATCAGATGTGACCTAAATCAAATCCCTTAATGATTATACAGTGGAAGTGGCAAATAGATTCAAGGGATTAGATCTGATAGAGTGCCTGAAAAATTTTGGATGGAGGTTCGTAACATTGTACAGGAGGCCATGATCAAAATCATCCCCAAGAAAAAGAAAGAAATACACAGCAGAAGTAAAGAACAAATGCAACATTACATATCAGCATGGTTTGTAACACTGAATTTCATGTGTGCAATATGAGTATGTATGTATTAGCATGCCAGTTAAGCAAGCTTTATTAGAAAAGGCTTAGACATTAGAATACAGATTTGAATCATTTCATTTCTTGCTAACTGTTTGATTTAGGACACATCTTTTAGTTCTCAGAGTTTTTATTTTCTCATTGTGAAATAATAATTCTTAGTTTCAAGAGTTCAAAGATGAGAGTTCAAAGTATGTTTGAGTTCTACAAGACTGAAAAAACTGTGACTGATATTTTTAGTATATAACATGAAAATACCTTACCACCCTGAGCAGCATAGAAAGTATCAATTTATAGTTGCTTTATTTTTTATAATTTGTTTGCATTTTAATTAGCTATTATTAGTTCATTCCCACAGAATGAATTAATGAGCAATATAGAGAAACTGTCAGAGAAGGCAATGGCACCCCACTCCAGTACTTTTGCCTAGAAAATCCCATGGACGGAGGAGCCTGGTAGGCTGCCATCTATGGGGTCGCACAGAGTCGGACATGACTGAAGCGACTTAGCAGCAGCAGCAGCAGCATAGAGAAACTGTTAAAGTTCCTTTAAATATGGCCAAATATGTTATTTACTCTGTTTACATTTTTGTTATTGAGGGGCTCTCTCCTTAAAGTCTTTTATATTTCAATCTAGACTTGTTCTACTTTTTTTTTTTTTAGACTTGTTCTTAACAAGTCTTTTCCAATGTTTGCCTTTTGCAGTCACCCTGGGAAGCCTTTTCACTTCTCTTCTGGGATTGAGACTTATGTTTTCTTGATCCCATGTTGTCTTTCTCAGTTTACCTTCTTGTTTTACTGGAGGGTAGCTTTGTCAAAAGTATGCAACAGGTAGGTTGATTCCTCCAGTTCCATTCTTAACAGCATTGAAACATGTATAATATCATGTATGAAACGAGTCGCCAGTCCAGGTTCGATGCACGGTACTGGATGCTTGGGGCTGGTGCACTGCGACGAACCAGAGGGAGGGTAAGGGAGGGAGGAGGGAGGAAGGTTCAGGATGGGGAACGCGGGTATACCTGTGGTGGATTCATTTCGATATTTGGCAAAACTAATACAATATTGTAAAGTTTAAAAATAAAATAAAATAAAAAAAAGAAGAAGAATGCAACAAAGACAAACTTTTGGAGAATTTGCAGTTCTGAAAGATTTTTTAAAAATCCACATGTGATTAATGCATAAGGAGACTATATAATATTGAATTCAAGATTGGAAAACATTTTTATTCAGAATTGTAAAGACATTTTTAAACTACCACTGTTGGTCTTAAAATATCTGATGTGTTCCAGTTCCTATTCCTCTATGTATGAGATATTTTTTTTCTCTCTGCAAATCATTAAGGTTGTCTGTATAGTCAGAGACCTAAAAATTACACAATAATTTGTATTGTATTGGTGCATGGCTTTTTATTATTAGTAATTTCTTCTTTGATAATTTTTCTCTCTCTCAAATTCTCTTTTCTTGGAGATATTTTTAGAATATTTGATCACCTGAATATGTCCTCTAATATTCCTAGTTTTTTTTTTTCCCATTTCAGAAAAGAAAAGAAGCAGTACAGACTTCCTGAGGCCCATCAGTTTTTCTCCCCCTCATAACAGAAAGAAAATCATGCCTTATGATACAAGCAAGATCTCAGTCTTCAAAAAAAGTTCTAGCTCAGTGATTGATTATACAATTGGTTTGGTGACAGAATCCATTCTTGAAATATACACTGGATCGTTTATTTCGGGAGCTTATTTTCTGATTTTGTTCACTATTCAGAGACTATGTTTGTTTTTCCCATTGGCATAGAATCTTTTATTTATTTCATAAGATAATTAAGCTGCTACTGTACTATCTCTATTTTCAGTTCAATTCAATCATGGGGAAACTTCTAATCAATGATCCAAAGATCACTGCATCCTAACACCATAGTCATGTAGCATTCACAATTAGAGAAGTTGTCAGCTTAACTTTCAGTCTCAGTCCTTCAGCAGAATCTTTCATGCCCCATTACCTTGGAAATATTGCCTAAATACTTTTTTTTCCTTTTTATTTTATTTAATGTTTCTCTAAGCAGTATATTTTCAGGTACTATCTTTTAAATATAGTGGCTTAGGAAAGCAAAAAAATCTACCAAAACATCATCTGAACATCCTTAATCTCCCTTTCCACACAGCATGCTGTCACTTCTAGTCTGCACTATTCTCTGAAGATATTAGACCACAGACTCTAGTCTCTGCTATAGAAGATATCAGCCATAGCTGATACGCTTTCATTCTGAAAGCAAGAATTAAGCAATAGTTCACAGGTTGAATGGGGAGAGAAATTCCAGTGGAGTTGTGGCCTTGTAAGCAATCTGGATATCTAGGGAAGACAAATTTAGGGAAATGGTTTATAGCTTCTCTAACATGGTCAATTGGCATTGCCGCATTCTCTTAAAATACTTTCTGTGTATTTGATTTCAAATGCAAATGTAATTAATGCTCATCTATTTCTGCTTTTTGATTAGCTTGCTTGTTAAATAAAGTCTAGTTCTGATAATCCCTTTAATATTTATGTGACCAGCAATCAAAGAATAATATGGGACTTTTGTTATTGTTGTTCATCCTGTTTCAGTTCATTTAGCTCTCCTATCAGCTTTTTAATTTGACATCTCATAAAGAAATGAATGAAATTCTTTATTCGGTTTCATTTACATTGCATATAAATGGAACTTTCTTTGGCTCCCATATTATTTATCCTATTAAATCAATGATGAGGAAAGGAATTTGCCTGGTAATTTAGTTCAGATACACACTTGTCTGGGTATTTTGTATGTGATAAGCAATATTTTATATCAAAGTTATAGCTCTCTGTGGTTGGAATATGCGACAGCAATCTGCACATGCAAAAAATGGTCCTATCATTATTTACCTCATTTCTCTCGGCTTGCAACAGTGGAATTGACTATCACAAGGGCTTACAAGGTAGATTTCTTAGGAAACAGACTCTGAGACAGAGATTTGCAGGAAGATTATTGTACAAAATGGGTGATTAAAAGAAGTTTGATTGAGCAAGGATTGAGTATGCCTCATTGCTCAGCTGATAGCACAGGAAGCTCATTTGCTGGGATATCTTTTCAGAGTTATCTGAAATCAAGGAAAAGAGGCAAGTTTTCATGCCTTCCAGTGGCCAGTCGTTAGGTTCAGGCTGCCCGCAAGAAGAGAAATTGACCCTGGCTGAAGTGTTTTCTTTAGGTGTGGCTGAACTCAAGTGAGATCTGTTATCTTCCAATACACCCAGTTGCTAGGAGAATGAGTGTTCCAGTCTAAGAAGTGGAGCAAATAAACTGCATACTCACCAGAGCACCCACCACCACCCACTGCTTGTGCAAAGCAGCTGCATGTGTGTCATATACGTTCTTGGAGAGTTCTTTCAGGATCGTGGTGTGATGCCTTTCCTGAAAAGCACACAAAAGGAAAAGTTGATCAGATAAACTGCAGACCTCCTATCCACATTCCACTGCCCTGTGTTCTTAAGCTGCAAGTGATAGTCTTCATCTCCCTCCCCCGTAACCCATTGTAGATTCCCCCTCACTTTTTCTGCCAGTTCTGCTGATCTAGGTGCCTTCACTAGTGGGATGGCACGGAATTTTATATTTATGGGATCTAAGCCACTGATCATTATACCTGCTTAAACCATGGCTGCTGTATTTGACTACATATTGCCAAAAGAGTCAGACACGACTGAACGACTGAACTGATTTGCAAAATTGGGCAAGTGTCATTGTAAGGGATCACTTAGATGTCAAACATATTTTTCTTTGCCCTCACGTCTTTGCCCTGTCTCCTCCTGATGGTCAGGGTCAATCAGTCACCTCCCCAAATGGTGACTCCTTTCCTTGTCTGGTGGTCTTGTGGAAAGAGAATCATGAGAAAAAGAGGTTGCAGCCATAGCTTGAAATATAATGAGAAGCTCTGAGTGTCCTCTTGTAGAAGTGTTCACTATCTGGAAACCTGGACTTATAAGTAACCTAGGAAACTCAGTTTCAGGGATGATTAGGAAAAATAGCTCAAGTGGATTCCTAGAAGTGTCAATAAGTGGAACCATTTGTATTTTTATGTTTTTGTCTCTGTACCCATGTATTCTACTTTAAAAGGACATACTGCCATGTTATAGGTGGTTGAGTTCGTGTGTTTACTACATTTTTGAACGATGTGTTTTTCTTCCTCCATCAGCTATAGTCAGTATCCCTCATATGGTAGTAGGCATGAACTGAAGGAAAGTTACTGGCTTCAAAAGTGGAGGCTCTGGACCTCTTAATCACCCCACTTACTTGTACTTGTCCATCTTGGTGACCCTGTTCATGCCTGATCCATTATTTCCACTGAACTTGTAACTTGGTGTGTCTGACAGAATACAACTCTTTTTTTTTTTTTTCCAGAATACAACTCTTGACCAGTGGTTTGGGCTACATGATATTTGATATCCCATGGTTAAGTGCCCTACTTTTTCAAGGTCAGATAGCTCCCCAAAAGCTATTTTTGAAAAAAGTTTGTCCTTCTCTACTGTGAGAGACCCTATATCCTGAACCCTGTGGGTGTATATTGTGATTCTTCTCCAAATGAGAAACCTGCTAGCTCTAGTATTTGAAGTAAAAGATGATGCTGTTAGAGAACTGCACTCAATATGTCAGCAAATTTGGAAAACTCAGTAGTGACCACAGTACTGGAGAAGGTCAATTTTCATTCCAATCCCAAAGAAGGGCAGTGTCAAAGATTATGTTCAAACTATCATGTAGCTGCACTCATTTCAAATGCTAGCAAGGTTATGCTCAAAATCCTTCAAGCTAGGCTTCATTAGTGCATGTACCAAGAACTTCCAGATGTACAAGCTGAGTTTCAAAGAGGTGTAGGAATCAGAGATCAAATTGGTCAACATTCATAGGATCATAGAAAAAGCAAGGGAGTTCTAGAAAAACATCTACTTCTGCTTCATTGACTACACTGAACTCTTTGGCAGTGTGGATCACAACAAATTGTGGAAAATTCTTCAAGAGATGGGACTACCAGACCACTAACTGCCTTCTGAGAAACCTGTATGTGGGTCAAGAAGTAACAGTTAGAACTGGACATAGAACAACAACTTTCAAAATTGGGAAAGGATTATGACAAGGCTGTGTATTGTCACCCTGCTTATTTAAGTTATATGCAGAGCACATCTGCATATAAATGCTAGGGAAATGCTAGGCTGGATGAACCACAAGCTGGAATCAAGATTGCCAGGAGAAATAACAACCTCAGATAGGCAAATGATACCACCCTTATGGCAGAAAGTGAAGAGGAACTAAAGAGCTCTTGATGAAGTTGAAAGAGGAGAGTGAAAAAGCTGGCTTGAAACTCAACATTCAGAAAACTAATATCATGACATCTGGTTCTATCACTTCATGGCCAATAGAAGGGGAAAAAGTGGAAACATTGACAGGTTTTATTTTCTTGTGCTTCAAAATCACTGTGGATGGTGACTTCAGCCATGGAATTAAAAGACACATGCTCCTTGGAAGGAAAGCTATGACCAACCTAGATAGTGTTTTAAAAAACAGAGACATGATTTGTCTGACAGAAGTCCTTATAGCCAAAGCTATGGTTTTTCCAATAGTTTTGTAGGGATGTGAGTGTTGGACCATAAACTCTGGTTTATGCTGAAGAATTGATGCTGAATCTGAGTGCTAAAGAATTGATGCAACTGAGCACTGATGATGCTTTCAAATTGTGGTGCTGGAGAAGACTCTTGAAAGTTCCTTGGAATGCAAGGAGATCAAAGTAGACAATCCTAAAGGAAATCAACCCTGAATATTCGTTGGAAGGACTGTTGCTGAAGCTAAAGCTCCAATCATTTGGCCATCTGATGTGCAAAGCCTCGTCACTGGAAAAGCAGTGGATATTGGGGAATACTGAGGGCAAAGGAGAAGAGGGTGGCAGAGGACGTGCTTGTTAGATAGCATCACTGACTCAATAGACATGAATTTGAAAAACTCTGGGAGATAGTCATAGACAGAGGAGTCTGGCATGCTGCAGTTCATGGGGTTACAGAGTTGGACACAAGTTAGGGATTGAACCACAACAACAAAAGAATATTTAAAGAAACTTAGCAAGTAGTGTCCTCCCATCATGGTGGGAGGTTTCCATTGAATTCATCACAGCATTTTTAATTTGTTGTTTAATATTCTAAAGTAAAAAAAATGACATAATAGTTAGCATACATTTTGCTGTTCATCTTTATATCATACAATGCTGGTTTTAAAGAGCATTTACTCATATGCAGAATCATCAAAATGGAAAAATTAGCATTTTGTAATTCACACATGCATATGCATTTTATTCTTACCAGAATAGCAGAAACATTCCACAAAACTAATTCAACTGTTTTTTTTTTCACTTCTTGATATTCGTACATTCTACCAACTCTCTCTCTTCAATTTATTGATCAGTAAGGAAGGACTGAAGGAAAAGGAAGCCATGTTGTTCTATCTTTCTAAGTCATTTTCAGCATTAGTAGTCGACACATACAGACAAGCAACAAGAGAAAGAAAGGATGTAATTGAGTTCCTTGGTCACTTGTGTTGCTTCAGAATGTCACTGCCTTCTTTCTGAGTTCAGAGCAAGTTCTGGTTCAGTTGAAAAGCGTGGTCTTTCAGGGACTCTTATTACCTAGTCATAAGGGCAACATGATTGTACTCACCCTGAATCTCACTGGATTCTCATGGGTCTGCTAGAATTCTCTTGTCATGGGGCATGACAACACTGCACAAATGGAATAGCAGGAATAGAAGGGCACACAGATTGTGCACATCCAATCTACTCACACACAGGGTCCTTTGCTACATCAAACTTCACTTGCAAAGCACAGGTTCAATGACAGAATTATTAAGAATTTCAGGATGGTAACATCAGAGCATTGAGCCAGGGACAAGGCCCTTCAGAGCAAAGAGGAGTATCACAGCCCCCGAAGCTTGCCCTGTCTGTAGGTCATTTTGGGGAAAATCTGGGGAAGTTATTACACAGACACTTGCTGCAGGGTTGCAGGGTCCTTCCTCTTCAGGGCCTGGCTTTTCTTTAGGCCACTGGTTTCCAGATTGGAGATTTGGCTCAGGTCCTAAAACTGAACAATGTAGTGTGACATTTTATTGAGATGGCTGCTCTTATGTTCCAAACCATCCATTCCTGAGTTTTTTGGTCCATTATGTTATTACAGATGGTAAACAGCCTCTATTGTGTACTCATTTATTTTGCTCCTAAGAACTCCATACTTTTTTGCAGATCAGGGTTCCCTGGTTGCTGCACCATGCTGTTTATTGCAATAATTGTGTACACCTTCCTTCCAGTAGTTAACTATTGATAGCTCATCTCTGTTATGTTGGGATTCTCTAATCCCTATTGCTATCAAGGAGCACAGTTTTATAGGAGCATTTCAAGGACTTCCCTGGAAGTCCAATAGTTAAGTCTCTGCATTTCCACTACAGGGGATCTGGGATGTTTTTTCCATGGTCCTGGAACTAAGATCCCACATGGTAGGTGGTGTGGTGAAAAAGAGAGCATTTCAACCATTTATTCTGCCCTACAAGAGATAGCCTCCACTGAGCTTCTCCAGGATGTTGAAGCCCTTCTTATCAGTGGGTATACCATATCATTGGTACATTGAGTGTCCTCTGGGATCTCACATGTAACATTGTCATCTGGGGCCTCATACAGCATATCCCGCTAGCATGCCCTCACGTCTGAACCGTTTCGTTCCCTCTTTCAAGCACTTCTGCTTCTTGGAGGATGGAGGATGAGCCATCACTTTCTGAAGAGCCATCCTAATAGTGTGAGTTGTTGTTTTCAGATCCTGACTAGGGTGTGAAATTTTATAAAATATAGAAGTGTACCCCAGTCTAAACTGTTGTTTAATCCAAGCTTAATGTTTCATCTGTCTTTGATTCTGCACTCCTAGGGTTCATTGCCATGCATCTTCTGTGGACTCCTACTGGTGCATATTGCTTAACCTCTGTAGCTTCTTTGAGGCTTGTCTCTTTCCGTTTTACTAGACCTGGCACTTTTTTAGACAGGCTACATCTGGACATATTGGTGACCAGAAGAGCCAGTGACAATAAAACCTGATGAAGTCTGCATTTTCTTACAAGCAAATTTTGTTTGTTTTATATTTGTGGAGTGAGATATTTCTGAAGGTCAAAACATGCATTTGAATCTAAGTTTTTAAATGCATCAACAAAGACATCTGTATCCCAAGTCCCAGGATCTTACTCCTTCCTAAGCAAGGCTGTCACTTTGACATAGAAGATCTTTCAAAACTGAAAATCCAACCTGCTCTCAAGCCTTTATACCTACAAATGTTAAGGTATGACCTCATCCTCAGCTTCACCAGCTCTTCATCTCTATGTGGGATGAGAGTCTTTTTATAAGCTGCCAAGGTTTTCACACTTAATGTTTAATTGGTGATTAATCAACCCCAGTTCTGCATTGTTTGTCTCCAGCACTTTGAATAAATCATTTAATTCTATAATCCTTGAAATTACTACCTCAGCCTGAAACATTGCACCTGCCAGTGAATTTACACCCACCTGTGAAAGTTTTAACAATCACACCACCACAGCATACCAGGGACTACTAGTGTTCCACACACCATCAATAATGATTCCTCACTGCTAGTTACTGGGAAGGCCATTTAGCTCCAGTATCTCCTTTCAGTGAGTGTTTTCCTTGCACCCTTTTTGACACCAAGTTTTATAGGTCAGGGTTCTGGCAAAACAGAAACTGATGTGGAGATTTGCTTCAGGAAAGGTGTTGGTGACTATTTTTGAAATCTACATCCAGGGACATTGAAAGAGACAGAAAAGAAGTGAAAGGAAGTTCAATCCTGATGCAACTGCAACTGAAGTGTCCGCTGATACCAAGCCATGGCCTACAGCTCAGAGAGCCTCCCACAGTTGTTCCAACGTAAGCAGGGGGTCAGACCTTTATACTTCTTCATTGGCCAAGCATTGGATGTGGCCTGAACTTGAGGAGTGGTTATGACCTTAAGCAAGGTAGCTCTCTTCAACAAAAGGAAATTCTAAGCTGAGAGACTTCCCAGACTTCCTGCAGCTGGGGAATTCTTGCTGCAGTTCAGGAGGTTAAGTGTGGAGTCAGTGTGAGCTGTGTCACCTAACATTCACTACCTAGGATTCCAAAACTGTTCTGGGGAATGAACTTGAATGAAAAAACTTTTCATCAAGAAAAGCTTTTAACCAATTCTAGTGTTCTTTAGCTCATTTATTTGGTCTTCTGTAAGAATGAAGTATATAAAGTGAAATGAAGATATGATATTACTTTTTGGAAAATCTAATTTAGAAGGACCAAATTACTTAGGTTCTCAAATATCGGTACTTTTCACATAGTAAAGTGATGGTACTATCTCTGCACCCTAAATTACTGATGCAAAGCCACCAGTGGCTTGATGCTGTAAGCTTCTTAACCAACTTAAATAACAAGATTTGCTTTGTTGTTTAATTTCTCTTAATGACCTCACTGTATCAGCCAGTAAATTAGGGTTTCTAGCTTAGTAGGCAGAACAACTTGGCCCTAAACAGTCAATTTACTGTGGCATTCAGAGATAGTATTTGAACATTTCAGCTTATCTTTAATTTTATTTTTTTAAATATAGAGTGCTAGGTTTAGCATATATTAGGCCATTTTTAATTTATTTTTTTATGTGAAGTAAAATCCACTGTTTTTGGTGTACTTATCTACTAGTTTTCACAAATAAATAGCCATGTAATCAGCAATATAAATAAGAAAGAATACTAAGGCTCCTCTGTCCATGAGATTTTCCAGGCAAGGATACTGGAGTGGGTTGCCATTTCCTTCTCCAGGGGATCTTCCCAACCCAGGGATCAAATCCAGGTCTCCTACACTGCAAGTGGATTCCTTACTGACTGAGCTACAAGTGAAGCCCCAACAGTTAGATCACCTTCGAAAAAGTCTTTTATGCAAAAGGGGAGTCATACTACCCCCCTTTTTGTGACGAAGTCTTGTTTATTTTAGTAGCCTAAATGGAAAAACTAAGAAGGAGTGCTGATAACAAGATATCAGCCCTCTTGTCTAGAACAGTGTATGTGTGTATGTGTATGCATGTATGTGTGTATGTGTAGTATGTGTATATGTATAATGTATGTGTGTGTGTGATCAAGGCCAACCCAGAGCCTTGATCAGCCTTTTCTTGTTAGAAGAGGATGTGAGAACAACCTGGGTAGAGGTGGATCTTCCATGAGGGTGGGGTGGTGTAAGATGTTTCTGGGTCCCCCTGGACCAGATTGATTAGAGCCAGAGGGCCCATGGGATCCTTGGCCAAGAACATCCCATGCTGGCTCTGTGCCTATTTCTAAGTCACCTGCTGGAGAGGTATCGATGGTGCCCTCAGGTCACCAGGAAAGCCCCAGGTGTTCAAAAACAACCAGCAGTAGGCCCTCTGGCCTGCATGCACCCACTTCTTCCGTATCTCATCATGCTTATAGAGCCCTCAAGGAGGGGGCATCCAATGTAGTCAGACTTCTCTGGGTCCCTCTGTTTCCCTTCCCTTTAATGCTTAGTAAATACTGATGTAGTCTCCATTTCTACAGTGTTGTCTTTTCCAAACCATCATACATATAGGTTTATACAATATGTAGAATTTTGAGTCTGATTTCATTCACATAGCATAAGACATTTGAGATTTATCCTTCTATATATAAGTAGTTTGTTCCTTTTCATTGTTAAGTAATATTCCATTGCATGGCCATGCCAGAACCTGTTTCTCCATCCTCTAGTTGAGGAATATTTAGCTTGTTTCCAGTTTTTGGTGATTTTGAATAAAACTCCTGAAATATTAGCTTGCAGGCTTTTATGTGAATAAAGATTATATCTTATGTGGGTAAATCCTTAGGATTGGTGCTGGATTATACAGTGAGAACATGTTTAAATTTATAATTAATTGTCAAATTGTTTTCAAGAATATACCCCCATTGGCAGTGTATGAAAATTCTACTTGCACATCAGTTCAGATCAGTCGCTCAGTCGTGTCTGACTTTGTGACCCCATGAATCGCAGCACGCCAGGCCTCCCTGTCCATCACCAACTCCGGGAGTTCACTCAAACTCATGTCTATCGAGTCAGTGATGCCATCCAGCCAGCTCATCCTCTATCATCCCCTTCTCCTGCCCCCAATCCCTCCAAGCATCAGGGTCTTTTCCAATGAGTCAACTCTTCGCATGAGGTGGCCAAAGTATTGGAGTTTCAGCTCTAGCATCAGTCCTTCCAAAGAAATCCCAGGGCTGATCTCCTTTAGAATGGACTGGTTGGATCTCCTTGCAGGCCAAGAGACTCTCAAGAGTCTTCTCCAACACCACAGTTCAAAAGCATCAATTCTTTGGCACTCAGCTTTCTTCAAAGTCCTACTCTCACATCCATACATGACCACTGGAAAAACCACAGCCTTGACTAGACGGACCTTTGTTGGCAAAGCAATGTCTCTGCCTCTTAATATGCTGTCTAGGTTGGTCATAATTTTCCTTCCAAGGAGTAAGTGCCTTGCACATACTCTTTAGCCCTTTATTGTGATTTCAGCGGGCAATAAGTATTTTTGGTTTAGGCTACAGGTTCACTGGCATCTTATTTAGGTTACAATAACAGCTATGGTTTTTCCAGTGGTCATGTATGGATGCGAGAGTTGGACTGTGAAGAATGCCGAGTGCCGAAGAATTGATGCTTTTGAACTGTGGTGTTGGAGAAGACTCTTGAGAGTCCCTTGGACTGCAAGGAGATCCAACTAGTCCATTCTAAAGGAGATCAGCCCTGGGTGTTCTTTAGAAGGAATGATGCTAAGGTTGAAACTCCAGTACTTTGGCCACCTCATGCAAAGAGTTGACTCATTGGAGAAGACTCTGATGCTGGGAGGGATTGGGGGCAGAAGAAAGAAGGGACAACAGAGGATGAAATGGATGGATGGCATCACTGACTTGATGGACGTGAGTTTGAGTGAACTCCGGGAGATGGTGATGGACAGGGAGGCCTGGCGTGCTGCGATTCATGGGGTCACAGAAAGTCTGACACGACTGAGTGACTGAACTTAACTGAACTAAACTGAACAGTTATATTTCCCCTTTATGGAACACAGCCTTATCATGGTGAAGAGACTTGCATAGCTCAATGAAGCTATGAGCCATGCCATGCAGGGTCACCGAAGATAGACAGGTGATAGTGAAGAGTTCTGACAAAATGTGGTCCACTAGAGGAGGAAATCGGAGAAGGCAATGGCAATCCACTCCAGTACTCTTGCCTGGAAAATCCCATGAATGGAGGAGCCTGGTAGGCTGCAGTCCATAGGGTTGGAAGAGTGGGACACGACTGAGCGACTTCACTTTCACTTTTCACTTTCCTGCATTGGAGAAGGAAATGGCAACCCACTTCAGTGTTCTTGCCTGGAGAATCCCAGGGATGGCGGAGCCTGGTGGGCTGCTGTCTATGGGGTCTCGCAGAGTTGGACACGACTGACGTGGCGCAGCAGCAGAAGCAGAGGAGGAAATGGCAACCCACTGTAGTATTCTTGCCTGGAGAAACCCTTGAACAGTATGAAAAAGCAAAAAGATATGACATCAGAAGATGAGCCCTCCAGATTGGAAAGTGTCCAGTATGCTACTGGGGAAGAATGGAGGGTGATTACTAATAGCTTTAGAAAAAATGAAGCAGATAGGCCAAAGCAGAAATGATGTTCAATGGTGAATATGTCTGGTGGTAAAAGTAAAGTCCAATGCTGTAAAGAACAATATTGCATAGGACCCTGGAATGCTAGGTCCATGAATCAAGGTAAATTGGATGTGATCAAGCAGGAGATTCATTAGATAAGACCTTGATGCTGGGAAAGAATGAAGGCAAAAAAAGAAAGGGGCAGCAGAAGATGAGATGGTTAGATAGCATCACTAACTCAGTGGACATGAATTTGAGCAAACTCGGGCAGATAGTAGAGGACAGAGGAACTTGGTTTGCTGAAGTCTGTGAGGTCAAAAATAGTTGGATGCAAACTAATGACTGAGAAACAGCAACAGACTGCAGTTATATTTTAAAGAAACTTTTGTTGTTCTGTTTGGGTTTGTGTTGGAATGCTTTTCTAAGGTATTAGCCTGTGACTTAGGTGGTGACTGGTATTGTGGTTCAATTCTCAGAGCCTTCATTCTACTTTCAGGGTGCATTACATGTGTACTCCATTTGGAGATAGGCCTGAAACATATAGGTTCATACTCAGAATTAGGGGACCCTTCTCTATACCTTGCGTCTCAACATTTTCTTTACACTTACAGGCTCCCAGTGGTGTTTTTCTCAGTTGCTCTGACAAGTCCGTGTTCTTTAGCATTTTAGTCTCCCACACAGTTGCATAGTCCCACTTGCTGAATGAACTCATCCTTGGCCAAGTGTTGAAAGAAAAGGTGAAAAAAATAACAAATATTTCTTCCAGAAGTATTTGCAACAAAAGGACTTTTTTCCATATTTCCTCTCTGCAGAAAAATGATTTTTCTTTTGAATTTCAGGTGCCAAAACTACCACCTCTGAAACCATGTAGATCCATGACCTTGAGGCAGAAACAATAGATAAGAGAGAGAGACAGACATACAGACTCTTAGAAACAACACAAATTTCTACCACACTTTCCAGCTCAGAGGGTTTTCCCAGTTCCTCAGTCAGGAGGATGGGTTTTCTCTGGATGCAGTTTATTTGCAGGTTTGTTTTGTATATTTTATCCCAGGTGAGCAGTAGTATCCTTCCTCCATTCTAGCCATTACTGGAAGTTCTGGATCTTCTGTCCAGACATGTTTATTGTAGACAGCATTTCACTGCTCTAGTCCCTTCAACTACTTACTAGGGCCTAACATGGCATCTAGAGCTGTGGAGCCGTGCAGGAAAATGTTTAAGCATCTCAACTCTTGGAGTGGAAAGCAATTTTTTTCACTATCTCATCTGTTCTGTTTAGGCTCTGGAATTCAATTCCTGAGACCTCATTTAACCATTTATATGATACCTTTAAATGGTTTTTCCCTTTAATTTTAAAAGTAGCTTCTAAATGCTGACCAGTTAATTAGTTTCCTTTCATGTGGTATCAACCATAATTATATATATTTTGAAGTTGGATTAAAAAAGTAACTAAATATAATGACCAACATGATATTATAGTTATTTAGAAAGTATGTCCTATAGTATCACTCCTAAATAAAGAACATGCAATTAAATTAGTTTGCAAATGTCACCATTGCTGGGAATGTGTCATGAGCTAAAGGTGAATGCATGATAAATGAGCTTCAATGAAGCCTTTAATTTCCTACCAAACTTTCTGAGAACTTTTCAAAAGTGTCTTCCATTGCATCATTTCCTTTTATCGTATGAGGTGTCGTGCTTTATTCTAAATGAGACTATTTATTTCGTCTTTTAACCTGAAGTCTTTAATTCAAAAATAAATAGATCTCACCCTTTCAAAAGATGGTTTTTAAATCTTGGTTCAAGAGTGTTTTGAAAGAAAAGCTTCATTCATGTCAGAGAAAGAATAGCCTGCCTGCTGTTATTCCTTGTTGCAAATAACAGCACATAATTTATCTCCATAGATAAAATTAGAGGTGTACACTGTGGAATTTTCACCACAATACCTGGTACAGCTGACATAACCAATTTCATGCAGAAGAAACATGGTGACAGTAGATATTCTAGGATAATCTCAAAGAAACTCAAGACATGAAACAACAACAAAAAAGCCCTTCCTAACTTTCGTCACTGAGTCGATGCCACAGATAAGGCTCTACTCAGTGTGCTGGTGGCTACTGTATGTCTTTAGTCTCTTGTGAGTACTCCAGGGCACCCACTGCCCTCTTGTTTTCTGTTCAGGAAAATGTACTGTGGTGTTCTCTATCACCGTAGCACTCCAAGCTATTAAATTGCTAATACTTTGATACTGCCTCAAAGCAATATACAGTACTTTAAAAGTTTGTTCAGTGTTTATTTGGTGAAAGGGCTAATAGACACATGGAGGAGAGATAGAGAAGACAAAAATCTCTATTAATGGAGTTTGGTTCTTTTCTGTTATGTACCCAAGGAATATAGATCTGATCTTATTTTTCTCCCCACTAGAGAAGCCCAAAGTACTTCAGGTTATATGAGTTATCTGTTTGAGGATTTCAAGGTTGATCAAATAAAAGACAGGACCATAACAGGTGGTAATATACAAGCTTTATTGGACAGTATTTAGACATGATTAAAAGAGAGGGCAAGTCTCTACTGACAAGAGACCTTTCAGAGACAGTGAGGCAAGGTGGGAGCCTTTGGGCAGAAAGCCCCAAAGGGCTGCAACAGTTTGGGGTCTTTATAGTTACAGCATTTATCTTAGTTAGAGGTAGCAGATTTGGGAGCAGTTTCACAGGGTATGTGAACCAGATAGGGTCTAAATTGCAAAACTTTGTTTATTTGGACTATGCTTGAAGCCATTGGATTGCAAGAATTTGAGTTTGGCACCAGTGGACTTTGGCTGGATATTTCTAACCTGCTGTGAAGAAGTAAATAACACAGGGGACATTAAGCCCATTAAACAGAGGCCACCTTTGGCCTGTTTACATAACATTATCTCCTTAAGAATTCAGGTAAGAGCACACTTTTTTGAGAGCATCTCTTCTCCCCACCCTCCACTCTAAGACTCTAAGACCCAGGCAGCTTTTAAAAGTACTCTTTCCAAGAACACACAGTATCATGGTGCAGAGAATTCCACAGTGATGTTTTGAGATCTTAGTTACACTCTGGGTGTCTTTTCTCTGTGTCACCACTGACTGCAGCCCTGATCAGATTCCCTCATCCTCATCATCATTTCCCTAAGGTCTTCCTACTTGACAGCAGTTAGAGTGCATTAGGAGTCATAGCTGGGATAGGGAAAGAATGTTTGTTATGAAGCTGGGATTCATAATCCTGGCAACTTTAGAGAGGAGTTAATAAAAAAAGTCAACTTATTTAGTGCATGAAAACCGGAACTTTACACTTGGAGCTAAGACTGGGTTAGCATAAAAGTAAAGAAGATATGAAGAAGATATATTTATCTTTTACTTGTAAAGGAGGGATGCAGTGGGGAAGGACACCTGATATTCTGTATTTTATAAGATATTATATAATACAGAAATATTTTGAAAGGCATGTTCTATTCTATGTAACTAAGAGCCGTAGAAAACGTATTTTTGAGTGTGAAAATTAAGATATATCCTGTCAGAGATTGATGGTAAACTAATTTTGAGAGTTTTTTTTTTTAATATAATAAAAATTGTTAATTTTGATTTTTAAGAGTGTAGTGTAACTTATCTTCATAGCTTGCTTTCACACTCAGAGAACAACAACAGCAAAGGGTTTGCCACTCCATTTATGTATTTAAACTGATCTTTGTTGCACAAAAGTGTACTATCTTTTGAAGTGGAAAAGTTAAGGCAGAAAGATTACTAACCATTAACGCCATCATTTTAATAACCATTGCCACCAGCGTATCCTGATGTCTGGAAGAAACCGCCTGTCCTCCAGTTGAATGACTTCCTAGAAATAATACTTGTAATCTTGGACAAGTCACTAAATGTCTCTGAGGCTCAACTTCTTTATCTTAAAAAGAAGATAACATTGAGTATAGTGGTATCTACACTGAAAGAGAATAGAGTTATGCCACTCTCTCAGAGCCCCTCATCCCCACCTTCATCACCATGATATAGACAGGAGGAGCAAGCTGACAAGATTACAGATACACAGTGTTCTGATGACTCATACCCACCACACTCCAACCACTCTTGAGAAATTGTGTTTTCTGTTTCTTTGATGATGGAAATTCTTAATCAGAAAGAGCCAGAACAAATCATCAATCAAACTCCTACAAAAATCAGAGTACCCACGTTAACAACTGACCACTTGATGAGAAAAATAGCCATAGGCAACCATAACTGCCTATGAAAGGGCTATTTTATCTGGGCTTTGTCTTATAATATGCTATGATCTTCAGGAAAAGTAGATTTTCTTTTTTGTAATATTCTGAGTACCAAGCACTGTTCTAATTTATAATTAATTTATAGCCAATATTTTTTAAGGTAAGCAGACAGTAATTTCATTTTTACTTTTCATTTAGCAAAAAAGTTGTTCAGTATTTTCTAGAATAGACAAATAAATTGATTTATCTGCTCTGGAATTTTTCACTAAACCTACTAGAAAGAAAAGAAAAATTTCTGTTTGCCACTGGAAAAAATAACATCACTTTTTTTATATTTAAAAAAATATAAAAATATTTCACAGAGCTAGAACAAATAATTCCACAATTTGTATGGAAATACAAAAAACCTCGAATAGCCAAAGCAATCTTGAGAAAGAAAAATGGAACTGGAGGAATCAACCTACCTGACTTCAGGCTCTACTACAAAGCCACAGTTATCAAGACAGTATGGTACTGGCACAAAGACAGAAATATAGATCAATGGAACAAAATAGAAAGCCCAGAGATAAATCCACGCACATATGGACACCTTATCTTTGACAAAGGAGGCAAGAATATACAGTGGATTAAAGACAATCTCTTTAACAAGTGGTGCTGGGAAATCTGGTCAACCACTTGTAAAAGAATGAAACTAGAACACTTTCTAACACCATATACAAAAATAAACTCAAAATGGATTAAAGATCTCAACATAAGACCAGAAACTATAAAACTCCTAGAGGAGAACATAGGCAAAACACTCTCTGACATACATCACAGCAGGATCCTCTATGACCCACCTCCCAGAATATTGGAAATAAAAGCAAAAATAAACAAATGGGACCTAATTAAACTTAAAAGCTTCTGCACATCAAAGGAAACTATAAGCAAGGTGAAAAGACAGCCTTCAGAATGGGAGAAAATAATAGCAAATGAAGCAACCGACAAACAACTAATCTCAAAAATATACAAGCAACTCCTACAGCTCAACTCCAGAAAAATAAATGACCCAATCAAAAAATGGGCCAAAGATCTAAATAGACATTTCTCCAAAGAAGACATACAGATGGCTAACAAACACTTGAAAAGATGTTCAACATCACTCTTTATCAGAGAAATGCAAATCAAAACCACTATGAGGTACCATTTCACACCAGTCAGAATGGCTGTGATCCAAAAGCCTACAAATAATAAATGCTGGAGAGGGTGTGGAGAAAAGGGAACCCTCTTACACTGTTGGTGGGAATGCAAATTAGTACAGCCACTATGGAGAACAGTGTGGAGATTCCTTAAAAAACTGGAAATAGAACTGCCTTATGATCCAGCAATCCCACTGCTGGGCATACACACTGAGGAAACCAGAAGGGAAAGAGACACGTGTACCCCAATGTTCATCGCAGCACTGTTTATAATAGCCAGGACATGGAAGCAACCTAGATGTCCATCAGCAGATGAATGGATAAGAAAGCTGTGGTACATATACACAATGGAGTATTACTCAGCCATTAAAAAGAATATATTTGAATCAGTTCTAATGAGGTGGATGAAACTGGAGACTATTATACAGAGTGAAGTAAGCCAGAAGGAAAAACATAAATACAGTATACTAACGCATGTATATGGAATTTAGAAAGATGGTAACGATAACCCTGTGTACGAGACAGCAAAAGAGACACTGATGTATAGAACAGTCTTATGGACTCTGTGGGAGAGGGTGGGAAGATTTGGGAGAATGTCATTGAAACATGTGAAATGTCATGTATGAAACGAGATGCCAGTCCAGGTTCAGTGCACGATGCTGGATGCTTGGGGCTGGTGCGCTGGGAAGGCCCAGGGGGATGGTATGGGGAGGTTGGGAGGGAGGAGGGTTCAGGATGGGGAGCATGTGATTTTTTTTTAAATAAAATTTTTGAAAAAAGAAAAAAAAAAAAAATTTTTGTTCTACACTCACTGAAAACCTGAGACCTGTTATAATTTTCTGTTTTTAAATGAACAGATTTATGTGTGTGTGTGTGTGTGTGTGAATACAACTTTGTAATTATCTTAATGTGGTTTAGTATGATTTGTAATCTGTCAAGACTACAAAGAATTAAGCAGTCAGTGGTCTGTCTTAATTCTTTATGAAATGCAACACTGTACTTCAGTGAACAACGATTAATTAAGATAATTGCTCAATTGGCATGTTTCAGCTACCAGTAAGATATGCAAATTAAGCAGAATGTGCTATTTCCTTAATTAATATTGTAAGCAAAAAACTTTTTTCTCTTAGTTAATTCACCTTATCATTTTATAAATTCACTTTATAATGAATAGGATATTTATTTTATTTTATTTTATTTAACTTTACAATATTGTATTGGTTTTGCCATATATCAAAATGAATCTGCCACAGGTATACATGTGTTCCCCATCCTGAACCCTTCTCCCTCCTCCCTCCCCATACCATCCCTCTGGGTCATCCCAGTGCACCAGCCCCAAGCATCCAGTATCGTGCATCGAACCTGGATAGCAATATTTTCAAATAGACTGTGCAAGAATTCTACTTATATTAGTACATGCAGGCATATGTGTATTTTATAGTATATTATGCTTTACGTAATACTGAAGTGTTGAATTCAGAATTACATGGGAAAAGAACATTTGTTGAGAATAAGAACAAAAGGGGCTGATGGGGCTTGTGACAATCAGGCAAAGAAAAAGCATCACCACAGAAAACTAAAAATTCCAGCCAGTACAGAACTAAGAAACACTCACACAAAAGAGCGAATGTATGATTCCTCTGATATGAAATATCTAAAATGGGAAAATTCACAGAGACAAAAAACTTTAAAGGTTACTAGAGGCCAAGGAAAGGGAAATGGTTAGCTTTTGATAAATGGTTATAGATTTTTTTATTTGAGGTTATAAAAAAGCTCTGGAAATAGTGATCATGATTGTGAGTACAACATTGTGAGTATCATCAATGCCACTTGAAATATATGCTTAAAAACGGTTAAAGTGGCAAATTTTATCACGCACACATTAAAAAAAAAATCACCCACTAATACAGCCCCTGGAGATTATAAGAGTTGTTGACCTGTTAGGTGCTTTCTCTGTGACATGCTATTTGTTTATTACAACAGTCTTTGGAATGTGAGTGGCTGAAGGAGATTAACAGGGGAAATAGTAGATGTTAGGGAAAATGCAATTTCTCTCTTTGAAACAAGGGAGGTAGTAGGGGTTCCACTTTGAATCTAAGTACTTTCCCTTTTCAAAATTTTGAAAAAATGATATGACCAGGCCCCATTTTTCACAAGCTGAATATATGGGGAAGACAGAGTAAACTGTTGCAAGAAATGGCCATGTCATCATGCATTGTGTTTTGTGGTAATAACCTATTAAAACAGGAATGGTATTTTTGCACATATTAAACTAAAGTATTTTAATTTTGGCCTTTAAGCCAGTGGTATTTTACCTTAACTGCATACATGGAATCACTTTGTGTGCTAGGAATAAATCCTGATGCACAGGTTGTACCCTGAAAAAATGACATCTGAATCTCTGGAATAGAACCCAGGTATCAGAATCTTTAAGATTTCTCCAGGTATTTATTATGCAGGAAAGAATAGAAAGCATTCCTTAAATCATGTTGTATTGCAGGCTTTTAATCTTAAAAGTGTTCAAGCTGCTTTTAGAAAAGGCAGAGGAACCAGAGATCAAATTGCCAACATCCACTGGATCATGGAAAAAGCAAGACAGTCCCAGAAAAACATCTATTTCTGCCTTATTGACTATGCCAAAGCCTTTGACTGTGTGGATCACAATAAACTGTGGAAAATTCTGAAAGAGATGGGAATACCAGACCACCTGACCTGCCTCTTAAGAAACCTGTATGCAGGTCAGGAAGCAACAGTTAGAACTGGACATGGAACAACAGACTGGTTCCAAATAGGAAAAGGAGAACGTCAAGGCTGTATATTATCACCCTGCTTATTTAACTTCTATGCAGAGTACATCATGAGAAATCCTGGGCTGGAGGAAGCACAAGCTGGAATCAAGATTGCCAGGAGAAGCATCAATAACCTCAGATATGCAGATGACACCATCCTTATGGCAGAAACTGAAGAAGAACGAAAGAGTCTCTTGATGAAAGAGAAAGAGGAGAGTGAAAAAGTTGGCTTAAAGTTCAATGTTCAGAAAACTTAGATCATGGCATCCGGTCCCATCACTTCATGGCAAATAGATGGGGAAACAGTGGAAACAGTGACTTTATTTTTCTGGGCTCCAAAATCACTGCAGATGGTGATTACAACCATGAAATTAAAAGATCCTTACTCCTTGGAAGGAAGGTTATGACCAACCTAGACAGCATATTAAAAAAGCAGAGACATTACTTTGTCAAAAAAGGTCCGTCTGGTCAAGGCTATGGTTTTTCCAGTGGTCATGTATAGATGTAAGAGTTGGACTATAAAGAAAGCTGAGCGCCAAAGAATTGATGCTTTTGAACTGTGGTGTTGAAGAAGACTCTTGAGAGTCCCTTGGACTGCAAGGAGATCCAAACAGTCCATCCTAAAGGAAATCAGTCCTGGGTGTTCATTGGAAGGACTGATGTTGAAGCTGAAACTCCAATACTTTGGCCACCTGATGCGAAGAGCTGGCTCACTGGAAAAGACCCTGATGCTGGGAAAGATTGTGGGCAGGAGAAGAAGGGGACAATAGAGGATAAGATGGTTGGATGGCATCACTGACTCAATGGACATGGGTTTGGGTGGACTCCAGGAGTTGGTGATGGACAGGGAGGCTTCGCGTGCTGTGGTTCATGGGGTCACAAAGATTCAGACATGACTGAGCAACTGAACTGAACTGAATCTTCAAGGGTATTTAAGTAAATACAAATGAGGATGAATGTATTTACTAAATTTTTAGCCAAAAAAGAAAGAAAAAAATGCCATAAAGGGACAAACTGTAGAGAGAGGATTTGAATAATTATTTTATCTCTTTAAGTGTTTTGTTGTTGTTCAGTTGCTAAGTTGTATCCAACTTTTTTGTGACCCCATGGACTGCAGCATGCCAAGCTTCCCTGTCTGTCACTATCTACCAAAGTCTGCTCAAATTCATGTCCGTTGAATTGATTATGCTGTTTAACCATCTCATTCTCTGTTGCCCTTTTCATCAATTACCTTCAATCATTCCCAGCATCAGGATCTTTTCCAGTGAGTTGGCACTTCAAATCAGGTGGCTAAATTATTGGAACTTCAGCTTCAGCATCAGTCTTTTCAATGAGTATTCATGGTTGATTTCCTTTAGAATTGACTGATTTGACCTCCTTGCTGTCCAAGGGACTCTCAAGAGTCTTCTCCTTACCACAATTCAAAAGCATAAGTTCTTTGGTTCTTCAGCATAAATTCTTCAGCCTTCTTAATGGGCCGACTCTCATATCCAAACATGGCTACTGGAAAAACCATAGGTTTGACTATATGAACCATTGTCAGCAAAATGATGTCTTTGCTTTTTAATATGCTGTCTCGGTTTGTCAGAGCTTTCCTTCCAAGGAGCAAGTGTCTTTTAATTTCATCCACAGTGGTTTTGGAGCCCAAGAAAATAAAATCTGTTACTGCTTCCACTTTTTCCCCTTATATCTGCCATGGAGTGATGGGAGAGGATGCCATGATCTTAGTTTTTTTAATGTTGAGTTTTAAACCAGCTTTTTCACTCTCCTCTTTCGCCCTCCTCAAGAGGCTTTCTCCCTTTAGAGTGGTATCATTTGCATATCTGAGATGGTTGATAATTCTCCCAAAATTCTTGATTCCATCTTTTGATTCATGCAGCCCAGCATATTGCATGATATACTCTATATATTTTAACTATAATGATATACTTTATATAAGTTAAATAAAAGGGTGATAATACACAGCTTTGTCATACTCCTTTCCTAATTTTGAACCAGTCAGTTTTTCATATAAGGTTCTAACTGTTTTTTCTTGACCCATATACAGGTTTCTCATGAGACAGGTAAGGTGGTCTGGTATTCCCATCTTTTTAAGAATGTTCCACAGTTTGTTGTGATCCACACAAAGGCTTTCGTGTATTCAATGAAGCCTTGATGTTTTTTATTTGATATTTTTCTGGAATTTCCTTGTTTTCTTCATGATCCAACAAATGTTGACAATTTGACCTCTGGTTCCTCAGCCTTTTCTAATCCCAAGTTGTACATCTGGAAGTTCTCAGTTTCATGTACAGCTGAGGCCTAGATTGAAGGATTTTGAGCATAACCTTAGTAGCCTGTGACATGAGGACAATTGTATGGTAGTTTGAACATTCTTTGGCATTACCTTTCTTTAGGATTGGAATGAAAACTGACCTTTTCCAATCCTGTGACCATTGCTGAGTTTTTCAATTTGGTGGCATATTGAATGTAGCACTTTAACAGCATCATATTTTAAGTTTTTAAATAGCTCAGCTGGCTTTCCATCACCTCCACTAGATTGTTCACAGTAATGCTTACTAAGGCCCACTTGATCACACTTCAGGATGTGTGGCTGTAGGTGAGTGACCACACCATCATAGATATCTGGGTAATTTTTAATACCTTTTTTGGGTAGTTCTTCTGTGTGTTCTTGCCACCTCTTCTTAGTCTTTTCTGCCTCTGTTTGGGCCTTACCATTTCTGTCCATTATCATGTCCTTCTTTACATAAAATATTACCTTTTACCTAAGTTTTTCTGTTCTCTTCTTTCCTCAGCTATTCGTAAAGCTTTCTTAGACAACTACTTTGCTTTCTTGTGTTTCTTTTTCTTTGGATGGTTTTGGTCACTGCCTCTTGTATAGTGTTACAAACCTCTGTCTATAGTTCTTCAGGTACTGTCTCCCTGATCTAATCCCTTGAATCTATTTGTCACCTCTAGTGTATAATCAAAAGGAATTTGCTTTAGGTCATACATGAATAGCCTCATGGTTTTTCCTACTTTCTTCAATTTAAGTCTGACTCTTTAGTGTTTCAATTTGCCAAACCTGAAAAACTCAGCCCATAGAGTTACTCTGTATGGTGGAGACTCTGATAGAATCCTTGCCCACAAATATGGTCTAGCTGAAATTGGGGAGACAGAAAGTAAGCAAATATATATATATTTTTTACATATTTATATGTATTTCTGTGCATCCCAGAAATTGCACAAAATAATCTGATTTTATTGTGGGGAAGAAAATAGTAGATCCTATATTTAAATTTAATATTTATCTAAAAATAATTAAAATACTGTACTAATATTTAGCATAGGGATTTTAAAGTTGCCCTAATTCTGTCATTTATGATAGAGGACCTGTTTCATGAGCTACTCAGAGGACCTCGTAGGGACTGTATGATAATAAGTGATGATGTCCTCACCAGATGGATTGTCTTAACATATTGTGACATACTGCAGTAATATGTACTGATAAATGGATTTTTAGAGCATACCCTCTCATCCCAACCAAATACAATCCTTTCAAAATGGATACATTGCTTAAATAATCTGTGCAATGAAGCTGTGCACTGACCAGCAAACAGACAACAAGAAATTGATGGCAAAGATATTTCTACTTCTTGTATGAATGCACACGTGAACATATTATGAAATAAAGAAGTGCCAATATGACAAAAAGTTGGAAAAAAATGACTGTCTTAAAAATTGATACTATTTTCAGTCCCTGACAACTAACCAGATTATTAGGTTTTTATATGCTTTGAAATAATAGTCATTAATATCATGATGCTGTCATGATGGACAAGGTATTTTTAAAAAGTCAGTTCATTTTATAATTATTTGATTTATTATTATCTATTTTAAGTAGTTTTATATATTTAAGTGTTACCTTTATACTACTATACTATACAAACCTAATTTCTAAAAAGTGAAATAGACATTATCCTGGAATAGACAATGGCCATTTGATGGTAAAGTGTCTGCCTGCAATGTGGGAGACCTGGGTTCGATCCCTGGGTTGGGAAGATCCCCTGGAGAAGGAAATGGCAACCCACTCCAGTACCATTGCCTGGAAAATCCCATGGACAGAGGAGCCTGGTAGGCTACAGTCTATGGGGTTGCAAAGAGTCAGACACGACTGAGAAACTTAATGTTCATATTTCATATTGGTAAGTAGGTGAGCATGCATACGTGTGTGTGCTAAGTTGCTTTAGTTGTGTCCAACTTTTTGCTACCCCGTGGACTGTAGCCCCCCAGGCTCCTCTGTCCATGGGATTCTCCAGGCAAAAATATTGGAGTGGGTTGCCATTTCCTTTTCCAACTCGTTGGTGAGCATACAGCTAGATATTCTGGTGGTCCTATCATAGATTGTCCCTTTTAAAACAACTATCAAGAAAGGTCTACAGTAAGCTTATGAGTCATTATTATAGAGAGTAGCCAACTACTAGGCTTTCCTGAATCCAGTTTATATGATTTCCTGGAAAATTATATCTATTACTTGTATGCCAGTCCAGCTTTAAAATAATATCAGTCCTGACTGCCCAGTTGTCTTAGTTTCCTTTTATCAGTTTTCGATTTGTTAGATGACTTTTTGGAAGTACCTAAAAAAATGCTTTTGGGTTGATTTCTATACAATTCTGTCTGATATATTGTTTTTAAAACAGTGTGGTGAATTGAAAATGAGAATTTGCTTTTTTTGTTACCCCTTCTCTACCTCAAAAAACAGTTTTGCAAATCTCCATGAATTTCATAAATGGCACTTCAATTCAGTTCAGTTCAGTTGCTCAGCTGTGTCCGACTCTTTGCGACCCCATGAATCGCAGCACGCCAGGCCTCCCTGTCCATCACCAACTCCCGGAGTTCACTCAGACTCACGTCCATCGAGTCAGTGATGCCATCTAGCCATCTCATCCTCTGTCGTCCCCTTCTCCTCCTGCCCCCAATGCCTCCCAGCATCAGAGTCTTTTCCAGTGAGTCAACTCTTCGCATGAGGTGGCCAAAGTACTGGAGTTTCAGCTTCAGCATCAGTCCCTCCAAAGAAATCCCAGGGCTGATCTCCTTCAGAATGGGCTGGTTAGTTCTCCTTTGCAGTCCAAGGGACTCTCAAGAGTCTTCTCCAACACCACACTTCAAAAGCATCAATTCTTCCTGGCGCTCAGCCTTCTTCACAGTCCAACTCTCACATCCATACATGACCACAGGAAAAACCATAGCCTTGACTAGACGAACCTTTGTTGGCAAAGTAACGTCTCTGCTTTTGAATATGCTATCTAGGTTGGTCATAACTTTCCTTCCAAGGAGTAAGTGGCTTTTAATTTCATATGCAGTGATTTTGGAGCCCAAAAAAATAAAGTCTGACATTGTTTCCACTGTTTCCCCATCTATTTCCCATGAAGTGGTGGGACCAGAGGCCATGATCTTCATTTTCTGAATGTTGAGCTTTAAGCCAACTTTTTCACTCTCCTCTTTCACTTTCATCAAGAGGCTTTTTAGTTCCTCCTCACTTTCTGCCATAAGAGTGGTGTCATCTGCATATCTGAGGTTATTGATATTTCTCCTGGCAATCTTGATTTCAGCTTGTGTTTCTTCCAGTCCAACATTTCTCATGATGTACTCTGCATATAAATTAAATAAGCAGGGTGATAATATACAGCCTTGACGTACTCCTTTTCCTATTTGGAACCAGTCTGTTGTTCCATGTCCAGTTCTAACTGTTGCTTCCTCACCTGCATACAGATTTCTCAAGAGGCAGGTCAGGTGGTCTGGTATTCCCATGTCTTTCAGAATTTTCCACAGTTGATTGTGATCCACACAGTCAAAGGCTTTGGCATAGTCAATAAGGCAGAAATAGATGTTTTTCTGGTACTATATCTTAAACTTTATTGTATGTAAAGTATACTCCAAATCCAAACGTTCTTATGTCTTTTCTTATTTCCCAACCATACCATTTATTGTGGGATATAACACATTCAGTTGGTGCCAATGAAATTTCCTTAGATTCTTTTCCTTGTGTTTAGATTCCCTGGCTTCTGTCTATATTTTCTTTAAATGGTGCACACCTATTTGGATGTCTGTGGATGTCTTTGGATGGCTGCCTCTGGTGCTTCTTTGTCTGCTCGTGCTCAGAGATACAGATCCTAGGAGTTTATCTTCCCACCACCCCATTTCCCCAAGGAACCCTTAGCCAGTGACTAATCAAGATAGGAATAAAAAAAAAAAAAACAAAAAAAAACTCAGTTTCCCTCCCTTAAGCCAGGGCAAGCTCTTGAGGCATAATTTAAACTTAGGGTTTCTCTTAAGAATCAGACTAAAGCTATGTACCTAAGATGGCCTGAAATTGCACTTTTGCTTGGTCTCTTTCTCTGTTCTGTTCTGCTTCACCCATTCTGTAATAATTTTTCCCTTTGAGTGCATTTTCTTAATAAATAATTTACATGTGAATTCTCAACATGACTTTTATTTGGAAGAGTATTAAATCAAAAAAGTTTAGAGACTCTCGGTGTAGAGGAGAGAAACCAGTAAACTATTATGGCTTAGAAAGAAGAAGAAGAAGAAAACGTAATAAAGCATAAGGCGCCACCAACAAAAACCTCATAGTTGTTAATTATCGGTGTCATCACAATCATAACTGCTGTCACCTATTTACAGTCCCTAGAAATGTGGAAAGAAAAGAAAGGAGATAGATAATAGTTTGAAAAAAAACAGACTTGTGGCCCAATTCTCCCTTTTGGATTTTGAATAAGAGGAAGTATTCTGCTTATCTGTTGCTTCAGAACATATGCTCCCCCCACCAAAACATATTAGCTTACAACACTAAGTAAAAATGATATTGGTTGGGTTTATGGTCTGGTTGATGGTTCTACCTTGAGGGTGCAATCAAATAAAGACTGAGACTAAGATATTTGAAAAGTATCTTCCACTATGTGTCTGGTACCTGATTTCTGATGACTGGAATAACTAGAGCTGGTTGAGCATTTCTTTCCATGTGGCCACTCAACATAGCTGGTCAGGTCTTCTTCACTGGGCGTTTTCAGGGTATTCAGATTCCTCACATGGTGGCTAGCATTCAGAGCAAGCATTCCAATAGACTAGGGCAGAAGCTGCCATGCTTCTTCTGGGCGAGACTCAGAAGGCTTGTAGTGTCACCTCTGCCACTGGTAAATCAGTCCTATGGCCAACCAAACTGAATACCCTGAGGTGTAGTTCACTGGGGGCCATCTTTGGATATGTGTTTAATAGAATTAAGGATTGCAGAAAGCGTAGAACATTCACTTTGTTCCAGATAGGCTAGCAGGAGGAGACTTGAATAGAGGTCCCACTGCAAAATGGGATAATATATACTGGTTAAGAGGATGGAGCACAGTGGCCAGGTCATAGTTGGAACATCTGAATTGCCCTCAGTTCCCTTGAGATGCCTATAGGTCTAGTAGGAGCCCTGGTAGAGTGGAGTTAAGTGATTTTAAAACAGAGATGGAAAGCAAACAATTGTAACAGAACCAGGTGGAGGATACACCATTCCTCAAATGTCTTCTTCCCCTTGTCAAGGGGAACCTAATTCTTCAAAGGGGATGACCAATGCTCCCCTCAGAAAAAGTATAATGTAAATAAACAGAACAGCACAAGAGACAAGTAGGGAGTACAGGGACCCAGAATCCATGAGACATCACCTTGGACATGGGGAAGAGCCAGCTAGTGAATACATAAAAACAAGTTAGAGGCCCAAAGACCCATTTATCCATGTAATGAGCTCTTTCAATCCGTGCATTTCTGCCCTCTATACTCACTTTACCACCCCCTTCCCCTGTGGGTTTGGAAATTTAACATCTTTATTTTTATGGTCCACAAACCATTTTTGCCTTTTACTGTATTCAAATGTTTTTTTTTTTTTTAATTGCTCTGGATAGTTTGGATTTAGTAAGAAAGGAATTATATTTTATATACAGATAATTTGAGGCTCAAGGAGGTTAACTCCATCAAATTCACATAACCAATAGTGGAAAGAATGTGGTAGTCAAATTCCACTCTGTCTCATTCTGTGTTCTTTCCCCTTTACTATACTATCTCCAATATTTACTTCACTGAAAGGTGCAATTGAAATATAATTCTCAGAAATTCATCATTTTTTAATCTTCACATTTCACCAACAAATTCATTTTCTGGTTGTGATAACTGCAATCTGAAAACCACTACATATTAATAAAAACTGACACTGAAATGGTTTTAGGTGTTCATTTATGCAGTGTGAATCAAGTCAGCTGTATAAAAGTGACAGGAGAGAGAATTTCTTATGGCTCATTAGTAGAACACACTGCGGCAATCAACTGTTGTACTTAATAGTCACCACACACACAAGAAAAAGATTTATTTCGGCAAAGGAATTAAACTTGATAAAAACAGTCAAGAAACAAAGGATTTAAGATCGTCATAGAAGGAATTGCAAAAAGAATCAAAGTTTCACCAAGACACATAGATTCTTTAAGTTTTAAAATTATATATATAAGTTGAACCAGAAGTATTTTCCATTATCTTCTTGTTTTCTCCACTCTCTAAATCCTTCTGTTTTACTGTAATTTTAGTAATGTAAGGTGTTAACCTAGACAGCATATTAAAAAGCAGAGACATCACTTTGCCAGCAAAGGTCCATATAGTCAAAGCTATGGTTTTTCCTGTAGTCACATATGGATGTGAGAGTTGGACCATAAAGAAGGTTGAGTACCAAAGAATTGGTGCTTTCAACCTGTGGTGCTGGAGAACACTCGTAAGACTCCCAGGGGAAGCAAGTAGATCAAACCAGTCAATCCTAAAGGAAATTAACCCTGAATATTCACTGGAAGGACCGATGCTGAAGCTGAAGCGCCAATATTTTGGCTACCTGATGCGAAGAGCTGACTCACTGGAAAAGCCCTTGATGCTGGGAAAGACTGAGGGCAAGAAGAGATGGGGGTGATGGAGGATGAGATGATTGGATGGCATCACTGACTCAATGGATATGAATTTGAGCAAAGTCTGGGAAATAGTGAAGAATAGGGAAGCCTGGCATGCTGAAGTCCATGGGGTCTCAAAAGTTGGATGTGCCTGAGTGACTGAACAACAAAAGGTCTCAAGGATATTAATCTAAAACTGATTTTAGGAATAGCTTTACTATACAACAACAACAAAATAGCTAACTTTAATTGCTAATATTTCCATGATGAAAAAATGAGGCACTGAGAGGTTAAATGAGTAGTTTAAGATTGCACTGAGTGTTGGATTTGGAATGTGAGCTCAAATAGCTTGGTCTCATAATTAACCCACTGAGATGTACTTTCTTTTGACCTAGACTATTGTATTATCCTTTGCAATATTTCAATAGTTTTTTCTTTATCTGATCCTCATATTCATATACACAAATGTAGAGAGAATTGGAGCTTCCCAGGAGGCTCAGTGGTAAAGAATATGCTTGCCAAACAGGAAGTGTAGGAAACATGGGTTTGATCCCTGGGTTGGGAAGATCCCCTGGAGAAGGAAATGGTAACCCACTCCAGTATTCTTGCTTGGGAAATCCCATGGACAGAGGAGCCTGGCAGGCTATAGTACATGGGGTCACAAGAGTTAGACATGACTGAACGACTTAGTACATGCAAAGATAATTTAAGTACATTTGTTGTTAAAATGATTCAGTTCAGTTCAGTTCAGTCTCTCAGTCATGTCCAACTCTTTGCGACCCCATGAACCACAACATGCCAGGCCTCCCTGTCCATCACCAACTCCCAGAGTCCACCCAAACCCATGTCCATTGAGTCAGTTTAAAACGATTACTATGCATTAAAAAAATAAAGGCTTGGGTAATCATAGTGACTTGGTCCAGAGAGCAGACAGAATGAACAGATAGATCAGGTATGCCAATGAATCCCATATCTTCTCTAAGATCTGGAAAACCACAAAGCTCTATTGTTATTGTTTTGGGATAGGAAGTCTATGAACAAAAAGGAAATGGCTGTAGAATGTGTGTTAACAATTCTGACAGGCTTCAAGCCAGGCATGCTTTTCTGGCACCCAAGAAGGTTCTTTACAGAAACTGTAGCACCTCTCTTTGAAAGAGTCTTTAAAGAAGGAACTTGTGATGCCCAAGAGAATAGAAAGGTTTGGTGTTGGATTTTCATGAAGGTGAGCTCTGCTAGTAGATCTCAAGAACTATCTGTGATAGAAGAGATAGATAGATAGATATTATTTCTTCTATTATAGTTGAAACTGCCATTTAATTGCATTTTAACAAAATATTCAAGTAAGGACTTAAGGTTTCCAAAATGGGACTGACCCTCATTTCACTTGTTTTAGGGGCCACTGAAGCTCCATGAATTTTTAAAAGAATATTTTGAAGCAAAAATTCTCAATCGTCAAACCACAAATGCATTTATTCATTCAACACATAGTTATTGGACAAGTACTTTGTGCTAAACAATATTCCTTGTGCTGAGAAATTTCTGTTCTCATCAAATTTATATTCCAGTGGAAAGAGAAAGACCGTCATCAATGAAATTGTACTTTAGAAGATGACAAGTCTATGAAAAACAATAAATGAGGGTAAGGTAACCAACTGTGCTGAGGGTGGGGGTAGAGAGAATGTAAAACAGAGTGGTCAGAGTAGGTCTCACTCAGTGAGTGACGTTGAGGCAGGTAAAGCTGGACCAGAGGAAGCAAGTGGAAGGAGAAAGAGAAGCTGGAGAAAGAGTGAGAAGCCTGATCATGATCAATCTTGAGAGAATTATAGGACCCGTGGTGTTAATTCTGAGTGAAGTATATTCATTAGAGTGTATGCACAGAAGAGTGAGTTAAAACTGTAAAACTCCTACAAGAAACATGGGATAAAACTTCTTGACATTGGTCTTGGCAATGATTTCCTGGATCTGACATGAAAAACACAGTCCACAAAGGCAAAAGTAGACAAGTACAACTACATAACACCAAAAAAAAAATTTATAAAAGAAAAAAATTGTATAGCAAAGGAAACAGCAAAATAAAAGGCAACCTATGGAATATAGGATAAAATATTGTCAAGTCATGAATCTGGTAAAGGGTTAATATGCAAAATATATAGGGAACTTCTTCAACTCAATAGCCAAAAAATAATTTTAAAATCAGGAAAGCCACTCAATAGACATTTCTCCCATGAAAACATACAAATGGCTAACAAGTGTGTGAAGACATGCTCAACATCACTAATCATCATGGCAATGTAAGTCAAAACCCCACTGAAATATCACCTCAATATTTAGGATGGCCATTATTTAAATATAAAACTAATATTGTTGAAGATGTGAAGAAAAGGGAACTCTTGTGCATCGTTGGTGTGACTGTAAATTGGTGCAGCCACTATGGAAAACAGTACAGAGACCACTCAAAAAAATTAAAGCTAGAACTACCATATGATTCAGTTAAACCTCTGCTTATGTATTGGAAGGAATTGAAATACTGAAGTATCTGCACTGTCATATTCATTGCAGCATTACTGATAATGGCCAAGCTGTGGAGGCAACCTAAATGTCCACTGATGCACAAATGGATAAAGAAAATAAATGTGATGTGTGCATGCTAAGTCACTTCAGGCATGTGCAACTCTACTACCCTATGGATGATAGCCCACCAGACTCTTCTGTTCATGGGATTCTCCAGGCAAAAATACTAGAGCGGGTTGTTATACCCTCCTCCAGGGGATCTTCCCGACCCAGGGATCTAACGCACATCTCTTATGTCTCCTGCATTGTCAGGCAGATTCTTTACCACTAGCATCACCCAGAAAGCCCAAAATAAAATGTGATACATTTATACAAAAGAATATAATTAAGCTTTAAAAAAAGAAAATCCTGTCATTTGCAACAACAGGAATATACCTAGAAAGCATGTTAAGGAAAAGGAAAAGAAATGCAAAAACGTGAAATGGTAGTCTGAGGAGGCCTTACAAATGGCTGTGAAAAGAAGAGAAGTGAAAGGCAAAGGAGAAATGGAAAGATATACCCATTTGAATGCAGAGTTTCAAAGACTAGCAAGGAGAGATAAGAAAGCCTTCCTCAGTGATAAATGCAAAGAAATAGAGGAAAATAACAGGATGGGAAAGACTAGACATCTCTTCAAGAAAATTAGAGATACCAAGGAAATATTTCATGCAAAGATGGGCTCAATGAAGGACAGAAATGGTATGGACCTAACAGAAGCAGAAGATATTAAGAAGAAGTGGCAAGAATACACAGAAGAACTATGCAAAAAAGATCTTCATGACCCAGAAAATCACAAAGGTGTAATCACTCACCTAGAGCTGAATATCCTGGAATACAAAGTCAAGTAGGCCTTAGGACATCACTATGAACAAAGCTAGTGGAGGTGATGGAATTCCATTTAAGCTATTTCTAATCCTAAAAGATGATGCTGTGAAAGTGTTGCACTCAATATGCGAGGAAATTTGGAAAACTCAGCAGTGGCCACAGGACTGAAAAAGGTCAGTTTTTATTCCAATCTCAAAGAAAGGCAGTGCCAAAGAAAGCTCAAACTACTGCACAATTGCACTCATCTCACACACTAGTAAAATAATGCTCAAAATTCTCCAAGCCAGGCTTCAACAGCATGTGAACCATGAACTTCCAGATGTTCAAGCTGGATTTAGAAAAGGCAGAGGAACCAGAGATCAAATTGCCAATATCCATTGTGTCATCAAAAAAGCAAGAGAGTTCCAGAAAACATCTACTTCTGCTTTATTGACTATGCCAAAGCCTTTGACTGTGTGTTTCACAACAAACTGTGGAAAATTCTGAAAGAGATGGGAATACCAGACCACCTGACCTGCCTCTTGAGAAATCTGTATGCAGGTTAGGAAGCAACAGTTAGAATCAGACAAGGACAACAGACTGGTTCCAAATCAGGAAAGGAGTACGTCAAGGCTGTATATTGTCACCCTGCTTATTTAACTTATATGCAGAGTACATCATGAGAAATGCTGCGCTGGAGGAAGAACAAGCTGGAATCAAGATTGCCGGGAGAAATATCAATAACCTCAGATATGCAGATGACACAACCCTTATGGCAGAAAGTGAAGAAGAACTGAAGAGCCTCTTGACGAAAATGAAAGAGGAGAGTGAAAAAGTTGACTTAAAGCTCAACATTCAGAAAATGATCATGGTATCCACTTCCATCACTTCATGGCAAATAGATGGAGATGCAGTTGAAACAGTGAGAGACTTTATTTTTGGGGGCTCCAAAATCACTGCAGATGGTGATTGCAGCCATGAAATTAAAAGACACTTACTTCTTGGAAGAAAAGTTAGAACCAACCTAGACAGAGTATTAAAAAGCAGAGACATTACTTTGCCAACAAAGGTCCATCTTGTCAAAGCTATAGTTTTTCCAATGGCCATGTATAGATGTGAGTGTTGGAGTATAAAGAAAGCTGAGCACCGAGGAATTGATGCTTTTGAACTGTGGTGTTGGAGAAGACTCTTGAGAGTCCCTTGGACTGCAAGGAGATCCAACCAGTCCATCCTAAAGGAAATCAGTCCTGAATATTCATTGGAAGGACTGATGCTGAAGCTGAAGCTCCAATACTTTGGCCACCTGATGCAAAGAGCTAACTCTGATGCTGAGAAGACCCTGATTTGAGGACCTGATTTGAGACCCTCTGATTTGAGAAGACCGTGATGCTAGAAAAGGTTGAGGGCTGGAGGAGAAGGGGACAACAGAGGATGAGATGGTTGGATGACATCACCGACTCAATGGACATGAGTTTGAGTAAATTCAGGGAATTGGTGATGGACGGGGAAGCCTGGTGTGCTGCAGTCCGTGGTGGTGCAAAGAGTCAGACATGCCTTAGCGACTGAATTGAACTGATAGAGGGAAATACTACATTATACCAACTGTAATATATGTGCATGCTCAGCCATGTCTGACTCTTGCAACCCCGTGGACCATAGCCCACCAGGCTCCTCTCTCCATGGGATTCTCCAAGCAAGAATAGTGGAGTGGGTTGCCATTTTCTTCTCTAGAGTATCTGCCTGACCAAGGGATTGAAACTAAGTCTCCTGCATTGCAGGCAGATTTTTTACCATCTGAGCCACCAGGGAAGCCCATATCAATTATGAGAAATCTAAAATATTCAAATGCTTACAGCAGAGAGTCGAATGGTAGTTGCCAGAACCTGAGAGGAAGAGGAAAGGGAGGTATTCATCAAATGGTATAAGGTTTCAATTATATAAGATGAATAATTTCTAGAGATCTACTGTATAACTCATTGTATGTGTGATCAGTTGCTCAGTCGTGTCAGACTCTTTAGGACTCTGTCTGTAGCTTGCCAGGCTCCTCTGTCCATGGAATTTTCTGGGCAAGCATACTGGAGTGGGTTGCCATTTTCTCCTTCAGGGGATCTTCCCAAGCTGGGATTGAACAGGCGTCTCTTGCCTCCCCCTCATTGGCAGCAGGAGTCTTTTACCAATGAGCCACTTGGGAAGTTCCAGCTCATTGCCTATACTCAATTATAATATACTATATACTTAAATTTTTTGCTAAGTGTTCTTATCACAAAAAAAGTAACAATAAATAAAAAGGGCAGGAGGAAATATTTACAGGTGATGAATATGGCTGAGTTAATGGCATAGATCGTTGTGATGGTTTCATGGATATATACTTATTTCCAAACTCAATGTACACAAATGTGTGTAGCCTTTTGTACATTACTCATGTCTCAATAAAATTCTTATTTTTTTAAAAAAGCAATATTATATGTTGCCTATGTTTTAAAAAGATGACTCTGTTCTCTGTATTGAGAATAGCTCAAAGGCCCTAAGAGTGAAAACAGAATAATAAAATAGCTCTTTTAATAGTCAGTGAAGGTGAGGATGCTTGGTTAGCTGATGAGAGTTGAGAAATGGTTGGTTCTATGTTTATTCTGAAAGTGAAATATTAGAATTTTCAGAAGTATCAAGTTGGAGCTTATGAAAGAATAAAGTGTCAAAAATGATTGTCATACAATGCAATATCAAAAAAAAACAAACAACTCAATTAAAAAATGGGCAGAGGACCTGAATAGATATTTTTCCAAAGGAGAAATACATATGGCCAACGGGCACATGAAAAGATGCTTAATGTTAGTAATCATTAGAGAAATACAAATCAAAACCACAATGAGATAACATCTCATACCTATAAGAATTGGTTATTATCAAAAAAACAACAAATGGCAAGTTTGGGGCAAGGATGTGGAGTAAAAGGAACTGCCCTGTTCAGTTGGTGGGAACGTAAATGGAAGCAGCCACTAGGAAAATAATATGGAGTTTCTTCACTAAATTAAACCTAGAATCACCACACAACTCAGGAATTCCCCTGATGGGTATTTATCCAAAGAAAGAAAAAAACACTAAATCAAAAAATATATGAACCCTATGTTCATTGCAATATTATTTACAATAATCAAGATATGGAAGCAACCTAAGTACCCATTGATAAATGAATGGATAAATAATGCATGATACATATCATATATTGTATGATTTCCCTGCTTTCAGTCTCTTGTATTTTGTTGATCAAGGTTCTGAAAGGAAATTAATGTCATACTTGAATTTGGAATTTTAGTAGAATTTAATGAAAGAACTATTTACAAACTTATTGGTACGGTTTGAGAAGAACAACAGAAAAAGCTGCAGTGCTTGGGGGCTAATAACAGTTAGTAGCTATTACCACACCTAGGCTTAGAGCATCCATTAGAGGGAGCAGTTACCAGAATCAGGAGAGGGCTATAACAAGTCTTTGCTGCTAAGTCACTTCAGTCATGTCCGACTCTGTGCGACCCCATAGACGGCAGCCCACCAGGCTCCCCTGACCCTGGGATTCTCCAGGCAAGAACACTGGAGTGGGTTGCCATTTCCTTCTCCAATGCATGAAAGTGAAAAGTGAAAGGGAAGTCATTCAGTCGTGTCCGACTCTTTGCGACCCCATGGACTGCAGCCTACCAGGCTCCTCCATCCATGGGATTTTCCAGGCAAGAGTACTGGAGCGGGGTGCCATCGCCTTCTCCAATAACAAGTCTTTAGTCTTTGGAAATGTTGGGGAGATATAATTAAAAATAAAATCCCCTGTCAACCCAGAAAACCTCACCAATAATGTAGAAAAAGAATAAAACAGTTTTATTATTGAATAAACATTAAACCGAATTTGATGTGCATTGCAGGCAATCTGCTAAGAGACTGAAAAGACAGAGATGAATCTCACCCTTTTATAGCCAAACAGACACAATCAATTATGTGCATGTTCTCAAGATACAAGATAAACAGTAACTAGTCCTCAAGTACAAGGACTTGACAGCACCATTTGTCACAAACAGTTCATTCCTAAATTCATCTGATAATTAAGGTGATCATCTGTGCTAATTAATTGGCTTTATACAGAGCAAAAGTGAATGTCTCAAGTTTTTTTTAATACAAAGAGGTATTTTTGCAACTTGGCCACAGAGGCCCCTGAAGTTTGGGCTCCTACTTTCCCACAGATAGGAGCATTATCTTCCTTGATTACATTTCAAAGCGATGGCTCCAGGGTCCTTGAGAAAGATATGCTTGGGTTGTAAAGCTGGCAAGAGGCTTATTTAGCTCTTAAAAAGATTTACATACATTTCAGAGACAGAAAAAGAACTTAACAAGTTTCTAAAGTAAATGCTCTAGGAAAAGAGAGAGAAAGGAAATTTCTTTTCATATTTTCAATTCGGAGAATTAAGCCTCTTATTTTTATTTTTTGTATTTATCCTTATAGCAAGAGGATTGAGTAAACCTACAGTGATGTGGCAGATACATCAAAAGAAATAGATATCTTTACTTAACTCTCTTTACAACTTCTAGATCTCCTATCAGTGCCTCCCTACCAGTGTCTTAGGCTGGGCTTTCCTCCAAGCAAACAACTACTCTTACTCAGGTAGATCATTCAGAAAGTTATACAGGGAGTTGAGAGAAGAATAGGAAAGAACGAAATAATACAAGACAGAAAAGTCAATACAAGTATATATTACTGAGTTTGATTCCCTCCAGAGGCAGTTGGAGTTTGATCCTTCTTGGACCTTCTCATAAACGTAAAGAATATTTTTAGCTGTGTCAGCCAAAAATTAACAGAGACAAGCATTTTCCATTTTGTCCCATTCCATATTGTTTGATGGTTTGTCTAAGTGCTATACAGATACTTGAATCAAAGCTAGTAGTTGAGTGTTCAGCTGCAGCTGAAAAGAATGTAAACCTGGATTCAGAAAGTATCTAGGATGAATGCGTGCATGCTCAGTTGTGTCCAACTCTTCTGTGACCCCGTGGACCACAATCCACCAGGTTCCTCTGTCCATGGGATTCTCCAGGCAGGAATACTGAAGTGGGTTGGCATTTCCTTGTCCAGGGGGATCTTCCCAACCCAGGGATAGAACCTGCACCTCTCGTGTCTCCTGCATTTGCAGGAAGATTCTTTACCACTGAGTCACCTGGGAAACAAAAGGTATGTAATACTCTTCAGTTGGCCAGATCCAACTAGGAGCTGGAAGAAAGGAAGTCAGTTGATGACATTCGTATGGAAGGATCTCCTGGGGTGCAAGGCAGAGTTGAGAAAGATGGAGAATAAGTCAAGAGTTGCAAATGAAAGATGTTCAGTATACTACTTTTAAAGGTTATTCTGAAAACTGTAGCCAAATTGATCTTTTTAAAGCCTATGCCAGATTATGTTATTTCTCTGGTCAAAACCTTCCCTCTTTCCCCTACTCCATTTAATGCTTTTTTCTGCATCATAAATTGAAACCAAGTTTGTTAAGGAAGCAGAAAGGTATTCAGTTGGCAATACACAGAGAATAATTGTGCTATGCTAAGCTAAAAATATTGTATAAATATTTGAAGCATGAATATTGCACTGAAAAGCATATTTGAGCATAGAATTATGTTGTGGACTGTTACTGTGTAGTTTTATATCTTTGAAAGCATGAAAGTATTAATCAGCTCTGGAATGCTAGATTAAGCAGATATTAAATAGTAAAAAAGACAGAGTGCAACTCCTAGATTAAAACTAATAGAATCTGTGATGTCTTCTTAATAATAACATTTACCTAGACTGTAATGGCCTGTCTTTCTTTTTTTCTTGACTTGTTTAAAGACTATTTATAACTCTTTCATTCTGAATCTTTGTTTAATATCACATTCTCACTACAGGTGACTAAATTATTTTCAAATATTTGTGAAAATGTCTACTGTATAAAAACTATTCCATTATTCATCCCACAGATATTTGTTCATCACTGTGATAACAGACTTTCAAAAATACAAAGAAGGAAAGTAATTCCATCTCTTAGTTTAGTGAGCTCTCAGTACAGTACAAGTTATATATTCTGATAAATGTTAAAATGCAGGTAAAATCTAGTGTAATATAAATACACAGGGCAGAAAATCTAATTCATTCTTCTGAAATCATATGTTGCTTCTGAAAAAAGATGATTATTAACATGGATCTTGACAGTCTGGCAGGATATAGCAGAAGGAAAAGTGAACACACAAGTACAGAGATTTCAGAGATAATGGTTTAGTCTGGAAGCTACTGTTGGTACAGCAGAATATTGAAATTTATGATGGCGATGATGCCACAGAGACAGTAGGAATCAGATTGCTTGAGTTTTTAGAGTTTACTCTTTATCCTGATGGTAGTGACTAGCTATTGAAGGCTTTCCAGCGGGAAGCTAATAATGCCAAATTTATCCTTAAACTTAAAAAAAAAATCCCTGACACAAAGTAGTACTCTGACTAAAATGATGGCTGGAGCAAGGAAAATTGGTTAGACGCTATTGCCATCTCTTAGATGAGAGCTTGAACGGCCTGAGTTAAATTTCTAGCTATGAAGATGGAAGGATTTCATGAGTTACCAAGTAAACTCTGTCTTACTTGGTAAATCCAGGAAAATGGGGGGAGGAGGTTGAAGAAATCTAAGAAACTGCAAGGCTGCCAACATAGGTGACTGGATGCAGGGAGTGAATGTAAAAAGTGGGATCAGGTAACAAAGGCGAGATACAACAAGTTAGTGTTTTAATTATCTATCATTGTAGGATAAACCCATTCTGACTAAGTGGCATAAGACAACCACTGTTCTTTTATGGTCATGGATGTTGTGAGTGAAGAATTCAGAAAGAGCACAGCAGGGATGGCTTGTGTTTGCTCCATGATGTTTTTGGCCTCACCTGGAAAGATCTGAATGACTAGGATGACTGGGACAACTGCTGTCTACAATTATCTGGAACAATCTTTTTTGTCTCAGAACACTTTTAACATGGTTAAAAATTATTCAGGGAATACTTTCACATGGCTAAAAAATCATTCAGGACCTCAAAGGGTCTTTGTTATGTGGATTATAACCATTAGTATTCATTGTATTAAAAATTAAAGCATATTTATTAAATATTTATTTTGATTTTTAAAAATAGTTGTTATAATCCCTTTAATTGATACCATATATAGCTTTAAAATAAAAAGATATATTTTCCAAAGCAAAACAAATTTGTAAAAAGTGGCACTTTTTTTTTTTTTTTTCAAAACCCCTTAATTTGGGGCTTACTAGAAAATATCCTGTTTCTCATATCTGCTTCTGTGCCCAATGCTGCAATATGTTGTTTTGATTGAAGTATATGCAGAAAATCTGACCCTATACAAAGGTAAATGTGGGAAAAAGGGGAAATATTTTAATAGCCTTGAGATAATTTTCCTTTAGTACTGTATAAAAACTTGACAAGAGATATTTTTTTAAAGTTTAGTTTCTACAGGGAATCTAAAACTGTACTAGTGAACTTTTTGCACTCTGTTACATTAAAATCCATCCACATATCTTGTACTTTGAGTGAGCTTTTTACTCATGAATGATTTTTATAATGTACACAGGTCATTAGGAAAGTATTGTTTTACTCAACTATGCAGATCTTGCAAATGTTGATATAATTCATTATAATAAAATTTTTAAAATTATATTTATTAAAGTCATTGCCCATCTTACCAGAAAAGTCTGGGAAGGTATGAAGCTGATGGTGGCAGATAAAAACTTAAAATTTATTATTGACAGTCAATACTGTCAACTTTTTTCTTTGAAATACTTTATTTTTCAAGAAAACATTTTCCAGATACCTAATGATGAATTACTCTACTTTTTCCAGTCATTCTTTCTTGTAAAAATGGTGTTCTATGAAGGAAGCACCTAGTTCAACCCACAAATCAATTGCCAAGGGCTTTTTCTTGAGAGAAGGATAATACTTTTGTATGCAGCAATGTACTTCATACATATTTCACATCTTGACACACAGAATATTAAAAAGATGAGTACTAAAGAATTTTGACTTGATAAAATTGATTTTTCTACATTATTAAGAATATTTTTTAAAAAAGGAATATTCTTAAGTGAAAATGATATTTTTTTTCCTACAGGTGTATGGAAGTAAAGAATTTAAAGAATGTTAGTACACTGTGGTATGTCTTCCGTGATTTATGCTAAGGCTTCAGATTTTTTTTGTTTGTTTGACCACTTCAAATATCAACAAAGGGAAAAAGGCAAATAATGTATTAGTATTATTTGGAGAAGGCAATGGCACCCCACTCCAGTACTCTTGCCTGGAAAATCCCATGGAGGAGCCTGGTAGGCTGCAGTCCATGGGGTCACGAAGAGTCAGACACAACTGAGCAACTTCACTTTCACTTTTCACTTTCATGCATTGGAGAAGGAAATGGCAACCACTGCAGTGTTCTTGCCTGGAGAATCCCAGGGTCAGGGGAGCCTGGTGGGCTGTCATCTATGGGGTCGCACAGAGTCGGACACGACTGAAGCGACTTAGCAGCAGCAGCAACAACATTATTTAGAAAATAGTTTTGAGTTCACAGACTCCTTGAAAGAATTTCAGTACATCTTAGAGTTTCCATGGACTAAACTTTGTGAAGCCCTGATCTTCATGTACGCTATTGTGGTGATCCAAAGATTGGCTCAGCTGAATGTTTTCAATTGGCTTCTCCCTGTAGCTGAGTTTCCTTATAGCATAATGGATTCAGGGTAGTTGGACTTCTTATATGGTGTATTAGTGAATGTCACAGCAGGTAAGGCAGAAACTGAAAGACTTTATCACTTCACCTCTGCAGTTACATAGCATAATTTTTTATTGTCAATATATTCTATTAAATATTATTTAAATAGTCACAGGCTCAAGGGGAAAAGGCATATGCTCCTACCTCCCAAAGGAATGAATATTCAAGATTTGCAGAAATGTTTTAAAATTTCTACAGACTGTTTTGGCCAAAAATTATTTATATTCTTCCACTATGCAAAGTATACTCATTCTTTCAAAGACCTTTCTCAAAATCTCATCCTCTTAGAGAATCAGGGTCAAGATTCAGATTTTTCTTATCTAAAACAGGTCTACATGTGAATAAGAGTCATTGAATTTGACTCCTTGGTATGATTCCTCTTGATTTGAAGACTAAAGAGATCAGTTATCTGCTTCATAGTCACCTGCTGCTGCTGCTGTCACTTCAGTCGTGTCCAACTCTGTGGGATGCCAGAGACGGCAGCCTACCAGGCTCCTCCTTCCCTGGGATTCTCCAGGCAAGAACACTGGAGTGGGTTGCCATTTCCTTTTCCAATGCATGAAAGTGAAAAGTGAAAGTGAAATCGCTCTGTTGTGTCCGACTCTTCGCGACCCCATGGACAGCAGCCTACCAGGCTCCTCCATCCATGGGATTTTCCAGGCAAGAGTACTGGAGTGGGGTGCCATTGCCTTCTCCATCATAGTCATCTAGTATTCAATAATTGTCAGGTGTGCGTGTGTGCATACTAAGTTGCTATAGTCATGTCCAACTTTTTGTGACACTATGGGCTGTAGCTCACCAGGCTCCTTTGTCTGTGGGATTCTCCAGGAAAGAATATTGGAGTGGGTTGTGATGCCCTCCTCCAGGGGATCTTCCCAACCCAGAGAATAAATCCACAACTCTTATGTCTCCTGCATTGGCAGGTGGCTTCTTTACCACCAGTGCCACCTGGGAAGCCCCAATTGTCATGTGTAAGACAATAACTGACATTTCAGTTTAAAAAGAGGAGATAAGGGAGATACACAACAGTCACTCATCATTAATAATTCTAAATGTTGACAGAATTACTTTTGCCAGTTCCTTGATTAAAGTTCAGTCCTGCTTTCTGCCCTACTTCTCCTGTTATTCTGCCTTTGTAGGAAGGGGGGCCCCTTCCAGGGCCCCAAGAGCAGGCTCTTGTCTAACGTTTTTGTTGGAAAATAATTGTCCGAGGAGACATGTGCTGGCAAAGCAAGGGACTTTATTGGAAAAAAGGCACCGGGGGCAGAGAGCAGCAGGGTAAGGGAAACCAAGAGAACTGCTCTGCCACGTGGCTTACAGTCTAGGGTTTTGTGGTAATGGGATTAGTTTCTGGGTTGTCTTTGGCCAATCATTCTGACTCAGTGTCCTTCCTGGTGGTCAAGGAAGAATGCTTAGCGAGAGGGATTCTGGGAAGTAGACGGACACGAAGTGTCTCCTTTTGACCCTTCCCAAACTCTTCCGGTTGGCGGTGGCTTATTAGTTCCGTATTTCTTACCAGGACCTCCTGTCATAAAACAACTCATGAGAATGGTTACTAGAGAGCCTGGCCAGAGTCTGTGGTTTCAGTCAGTGTGCTTCCCCTAACAAGCCCACTGGATTTTTAATTGTGCAAAATCATCTTTCCTTTTACATAGGAAATAGCCTGTGTTTGTAGGTAGGTTGTTTCCTCCACCTCTTCCTGTCCATAGAGATTTGGGCATCCAAAGACCTTTTAAAATATTTTCCTCAGTCTGTTTTATCAGCTTTTAAATTATTGATAATTCAATGAAATTATCAAATGTGTACCTATAAATATTTATTGAGTACTTAGTGGAATACAGACTCTAATAGAATACTTGTGGTTTCAACCCTCATGGAGACTAGAATCTAATTTGACTAGCCTCATCATTGAAATGCAGACCATGAAAGGAAAAGAGAGGTCACTACAGGGCATAGATCAGAAGAAAAGACCTGTTCTCTGGAGGTTGGTCCAAGAAGGCGTCCTTAAGGGAGTGACATTTAAGCTAAGCTATGAATAAGTAAAAATTTGCTTTAAAGTGTGCACTACTCCTATATTGGTGCTGTGTATATTTGGGTATTAAAGTGATGCCTTCTGATAGCTTAAAATAAAATTTTTAATATAAACATAAAACAACTTTTAGGTATGTGCCTTCACCGTCATCTCAATTACCTAGCAAATGTACAGGAGAGAGATTTTCTTCCTTTCTGATGCAGAAGTAGTCATTATTATAATTTCACCCTTGCACAACTAAATCTATATGCAGCAGTATTGCACTGATGGTATTGGTAAGCACACATATATTCACATGAGTGATTATCCCTCATCATTTGATGTCTTCCATAAAAAGAATAAAAGTTACTGTTGAAACAAATAAGAATAAAGAACACAGCTTATGGTTATGGGCCTAGTGCCTATGATTAAATATTTATCAAGGTTCCTTTGGAAGCCTGCATTTTCTGGAATTTATTGTTCTGATATAAAATTCACTGGGATTAAACTAGGCAGACAGCAACTTTTATTTTCCAAATCTCATTTAAATTGGTTTGCCTGTTTTATGTTATGAGGGTTTAAAGGGGGGAAAAAGCACAGTGATATTACTTTAGTCTTCAGTTACATCTGAGCTCCTTTTACTCAGTGCCTGTCTGAATTTTTTTTTTAAGTAACAATAATAACATAGAAAGACAGGCTTATATACATTTATTTTATGATAGAAAACAAGAGTATGAAATAGATTTCTGGTGGTTGGATAGGCTTCAACTAATTGTGCTTTCCCCTGTTTCCCAAAGAACCGTGTGCCATGTGTACATGGGTCTTACTATGTGGTATAGAGTATTTACTATGGTTTCTGCTGCCCATCAATTGATTTTGACTCCACAAGTAGGTTGGTTGATCTTTCTTCTTTGGGATAGTTGCAACCCCTGGCTTTTAATTTGTCTTAAGGTTAGAATAGACATTTGTAATAATCTGGATTTTGTTTTGTTTTGCCCAGAAATTTAACACTTTATGCAATGTCCTTTTAAAATAACTAATTCCAATAGTCTGATCTTAGAAAACAATTTTCTCCATTCATTTTTGATAAAAATGTATAAATTAGGCAGGACAATGAAAGAACGTTCTGACATTCTATTATATATAAAACAAGGGATCAAATACTGGAACTTCAAGAACAATATGATTGGAGTATATATAGCCTTAACACAAATTTTTGCTTGCTACAACTAAGATGCCCACCATGAGTTTAGAAGTGTAAACTTAGTATGTAATGTCAATTCCTCACAGAATAACAATTGTATGAAGCTCAATAGGACTAGAAATTTTTTTCAGCAAAATAAATTAGGAAACTCAAAAAGATTAAATAAAAGTGGATCGTTGGGGGTTAACAAAGAGAAAGAAACAGAATGAAAGGAATCAAGCTCACGCTGAAAGTTTGACCTTAAAATTTCATTAGTATAGTGATGAAAGATAAGGTATATAGCCTAAGAAAGAAAGCAGATATCCATATTGGGAGGGAAGAGATGGATAGAATTAGATTACCAGGATGATTTTCCTGTGTGTCTGCCATATAATTGGAAAGCTGAGATTGAAACTTGGAAGAGATCAAAACTGAAGACATAAGCTACCTGCACTGAGGTGACTTTAGATAAGGTGACTCAGGAACTGAGGAATTAAAGATAGAGCAGAGAAGCACCAAGAAATTATTCATTGTAGAATTGCTATAGTAAAAGGAAAAAAGGAGTAAGAGGAGTTGGGAAAGTTAGAAACTAAGTTAATGAAAGAAAGAGTTGAGAAAATAAATAGCTCTTTCTAATGTCTGCCTACTGTAAGTCTCTAAGGTCCATTGTCATGAATGTGTGGAACAACTTAGGTAGACAACAGAAACTTCCTAGAAAATGCCCAAGATAGAGAGATGAGAAAATTCAGTCCTTATTTAAAGAAGCTTGCAATGACAAGCAAAGTTGTAAAGCAGAGATTTTCCAGATATAATCTTTTCATAGAAACTATTTGATGAAGACAACATCAGATAGTGGAGGAAATAATAGATTTGAGAATGTCTGAATGTTGTCTCTTTTTCAAATGCACATGTTTTGTAAACATGTTTTTCTTGTTGCAGATGTGAATTTCATATACAATTTCCTGAGTCAAAGCACTTTTCCATTTGGCTTTAGGAAAGATAATTGAATGCAAAGATCAGCTGAACTCTGGATGCAATTAACATCTGATTTAAATTTAGGCTTCCAGGGAGCTTGGGTGGTTAGACTACCACTTAGCAGGAATATATCCTTTGGATATCCAGGGGGCATGCACACCTGTTATCACAACAGCTGCTTTGTAAGTGTCACTGCTGCCTCATACAAATAAAGCAATGAAATGGATAAACAGCCTTTTGGAAGCATTCTATGATACCATTATAGGGTGTTTTGATGATTTGTGCATTTCTTCATAAATTAATACAGTATATTTGTTAAAATGATATAGTAATGTGTAAAGAAAACATATGTGCAGTAAGTAATTGAGTCATTATGGAATGTAACATTATCCACAAATTAAAATGTTTTTCCTCATTCTGGATATAAAACCTTTGTCTTAGAGAAAATGAGCAAAAAGGCTGGAAAATGAACACTGCAAACGAATATGTAGATGTTACCCATAAAAATTATGCCGAAAATATAGAAAATTGACTCGTTTTAAAAAAAGCAGATAACAATAAATTTAAAAGGCAAAGTGTCAGATCATATATTTTCAATTTTTTTATATCCTGGCTGAATTATGACAAGGCGTAGTCTGTATAATAAATGTTTCTTATGAGGGTCAGTTCAGTTCAGTTCAGTTCCTCTGTCGTGTCCAACTCTGCGATCCCAGGAGTAGATTGCAGCATGCCAGGCTTCCCTGTCCATCATCAACTCCCAGAGCTTGCTCAAACTCATGTCCTTTGAGTCAGTGATGCCAACCATCTCATCCTATGTTGTCTCCTTTTCCTCCTGAGAAGTCAAGGGAACTATTTACTTAAATATATGTGAACTATTTTGTTAAATATATTTTGTTACATATACGAGGGTCAAGGGAATTATTTTGTTTAAAACCATCATTTTATACGATTGTAGAGAAAGCTATTGATAAACTGTGTGTGTGCTTGGTCATGTCCAATCTTTTCGACCCCATGGGCTGTAACCTGCCAGGCCCCTCTGTCCCTGGGATTTTTTTCAGGCAGGAATACTGGATTGGGTTGCCGTTTCCCCCTCCAGGGGATCTTCCCAACCCAGAGACCAAACCGACATTTCCTGCAGGTCCTGTATTGGCAGGCAGATTCTTTACCACTGAGCCACTTGGGAAACCCATTATTACCAAATACACATAGGAGAATATACACCCAACAATGGTTGTTTTACGCTATTTTCTGTGTCCTATACTGTCACATGAGTCTGTTTTAATGCATTACATTATGATTACCTGATAAAGTAGAAGTAAAAAATATAGCTTACGGGCATATTTCAGAGATATTGCAGGTTTGGTTGCAGACCAGCACAATAAAGCAAATATCACAATAAAGTGAGTCACATGAATTTTTTGGTTTCACAGTGAATATAAAAATTATGTTTACACTATGCTGTAGTCTGTTAAGTGTGGAATAGCATTATATCTAAAAAAATGCACATATCTTAAAATATATTTTATTGCTAAAAAATGTTAATCATCATCTGAGCCTTCAGTGAGTCAAAGATCACCAAAGATCAGCAAGCATAGGTCACCAATCACATATAATAATAATGAAACTATTCAAGCTATTTGAAAAAATACCAAAAATATGACAGACAAACAGGAAGTGAGCAAATGCTGTTGGAAAAATGATATTGTTAGGCTTACTTAATGTAGGGTGGACTTAAATCCTTCAATTTGCAAAAAGGAAAAAAAAAAACACAGTATCTCTGAAGCACAATAAAATTATATGTGTCTGTATAAAGCTGTTTTCTCTAAAATGGTCTTTGCAATAACCCAGATTAGTTCTCAGTTCAGTTGCTCAGTTGTGTCTGACTTTGTGATACCATGGACTGCAGCATGCCAGGCTTTCCTGGTCATCACCATCTCCCAGAGATTACTCAAACTCATGTCTATCTAGTCAGTGATGTCATCCAACCATCTCATCCTCTGTCATCCTGTACTCCTCCTGCCTTTAATCTTTCCCAGCTTCAGGGTCTTTTCCAATCAGTCAATTCTTCACATCAGGTGGCCAAAGTATTGGAGCTTCAGCTTCAGCATCAGTCCATGCAATGAATATTCAGGGTTGATTTCCTTTGGGATTGATTGGTTTGATCTACTTGGTATCCAAGGGACTCTCAAGAGTCCTCCAACACCACAGTTCAAAAGCATCAGTTCTTTGGTGCTCAACTTTTTTTATAGTCCACTCTCACATCCATACATGACTACTGGAAAAACCATAGCTTTGACTAGATGGACCTTTGTTGTCTGTCCCTTCTTTTTAATAAGCTGTCTGTGTTGGTCATAACTTTTCTTCTAAGGAGCAAGCGTCTTTTAATTTCATGGCTGCATTTACCATGTGCAGTGATTTTGGAGCCCAAGAAAATAGTCTGTCACTGTTTCCATTGTTGTTGCTGCTGCTGCTGCTAAGTCACTTCAGTTGTGTCCAACTCTGTGCGACCCCATAGGCAGCCCACCAGGCTCCCCCATCCCTGGGATTCTCCAGGCAAGAACACTGCAGTGGGTTGCCATATCCTTCTCTAATGCATGAAAGTGAAAAGTGAAAGTGAAGTCACTCAGTCATGTCCGACTCTTAGAGACCCCATGGACTGCAGCCTACTGGGCTCCTCCATCCATGGGATTTTCCAGGCAAGAGTCCTGGAGTGGGGTGCCATTGCATTCTCTGGTTTCCATTGTTTCCCCATCTATTTACCATGAAGTGATGGGACCAGATGCTGTGATTTTAGTTTTCTGAATGTTGAGTTTTAGCCAGCTTTTTCACTCTTCTCATTCACTTGCATAAAGAGGCTCTTTAGTTCTTCTTTACTTTCTGCCATAAGGGTGGTGTCATCTGTATATCTGATTATTTGAATAATCTGAAATATTATTTGTATTTCTCCTGGCAATCTTGATTCTGGCTCGTGCTTCATCTAGCCCAGCATTTCACATGATGTACTCTGCATATAAGTTAAATAACCAGGATGACAATATACAGCCTTGATGTACTCCTTTCCCAATTTGGAACCAGTCCATTGTTCCATGTCCAGGTCTAATTGTTGCTTTTTGACCTGCATACAGATTTCTCAGGAGGTATGGAAGGTGATCTAGTATTTCCATCTCTTGAAGAATTTTCCATTTTGTTGTGGTCCACACAGTCAAAGGCTTTAGCATAGTCAATGAAGCAGAAATAGATGTTTTCCTGGGTTTCTCTTGCTTTGATCCAATTGATGTTGGCAATTTGATCTCTGGTTCCTCTGCCTTTTCTAAATCCAGCTTGAACAGCTGGAAGTCCTCAGGTCACGTACTGTTGAAGCCTAGCTTGGAGATTTTTTAATATTATTTTGCTAGTGTGTGAGATGAGTGCAATTGTGCGATAGTTTGAACATTCTTTGGCATTGCCTTTCTTTGGGGTTGGAATGAAAATTAATCTTTTCAAGTCCTGTGGCCACTGCTGAGTTTCCAAATTTTGACATATTGAGTGCAGCACTTTCACAGCATCATGTTTTGGATTTGAAAAAGCTCAACTGGAATTCCATCACCTTCATTAGCTTTGTACTGATGCTTCCTAAGGCCTACTTGACTTTGCATTCCAGGATGTCTGGCTCTAGGTTAGTGAATAAGGCAGATACAAATAGTGTAATGCATGAGGCTCCCCTCAAGTAGTTCCTATTAACATATGATTAACACAGAGTGATAATATCAGAGTTCGTAATGCAAAGCAGATGGGTAAATTCAATTTCAAAGCAAAAATTGCATTCGGCAATGTTAAGCAGGCAAAGAAGACTTTATTAAAGGCTATTGCAGTAGAAGAATGAGAATAAAATTCAGTCTGAACTCAGCTCTACTTGAAAGTCTAAAGGGTTTTTAAGGGCCTGGATGAGGAGAAGATCATAGGTCAATTGAATCCACCTGAGCTTATCCAAAGGAAAAGTCAACTTTCTTCCATCTTTATAACACAAAATAATCTAATAACTAACTTGAAGCAAGAATACCTGTAGAAGTTAGGCTCCTACTGTCCTACAAACTAATAAATGATTACATTTCAAATAGATGGTTCCCAGGTGTTTGAGAAAGACATTCCTGGGTTGTACAACTGACAAGAGGTGTTAGAAATTTTACATCTTAAAGGAACAGAGAAGGACTTATAATTACAAGATTTGTTTTAAGTAAGTTGTCTAAGGAAAGGGAGGTCAGGGGCCTAAAGTCAGCTCAGAATCAAATTAGATCTGCTCAGCCTCCATCAGCCTCATCCAACCACCCTGAGTGGTAACATCTCCACGCCCCAACAATTTCTTCTATAAAGTTCTGATAGAGAGTTAATTTTAGATGAGTGAATAGTGGGAGTGACCTTGGAAGTTAATTGAAATAACATGTTATTTTTCTTATCACTATTTCTCTTTTGCAGGTAGAATGATGCTCCTGCTTTCCATTTCATTTTGAAGCTCACTTTCCCTCCTCTAATGTGACTTATTCCTATCTATCCAATTCTGTTCATCTCTTAGTACACACTGTAGGTTCTAGTTAGACACAGATCTGTTTATATTTTTACACAGTCTTGATCTCAGAGTTTCATCTTCCCTTAAACATTTTGCCCCTTTCTTAGCGTATCCAAATGCCAACTGTAACTTGAGTCAACACCCACCAGTCTCACCTCCTTCATTATGCTTTCTTTTTTGTTCCTTCCTTCATTAATATCTCCCTTTGGAAGGTTTTTTTTTTTTTTTTTTTGGCTTTTACTGTCTGTAGAATTAGTTTTAGCACTTCATTATGTATTGACACAAGGCAGATTATGACTGTTTCAAAGGTTTATGTTGTCTATAGAATGAGATTTTTTTCCTAGGAGGCTTTAATGTTGCCTTTTTTCTCATCACAATAAGATTTTAATCATTACCTGTTGACTTAAAAACATTCAAGAAAATTAAAGACACCATGCCTGTTTACTTTTTGAAAAAATTAGCAATAGTAGTATAATGAATAGCTTTAAGTTAAAAAACTAAAGTGATGTTTCTATTCAGCAAAGGGCTATCATTCAAACACAATGTGTATTTTAATTACATGTCCTGATTTAAAAAAACAATCTAGGTAGTCAAATCAATTGTAACTACAAAATAGTAATTCAGTGAGCCTAATTGACATTCTGTGGAGATGTAGTCAGAATTTTCTCTACATCAGTCTCCTCTTCACCATTTATCCATTTTTTTATGATTATAATTTTCTTCCTATTAATGTGAAATATGTCCTTTCCTTTGTTGACAAGGATGGTCAGATGCCTGGCTATAAATTTAAGTATGTTTTCTCTGACTGATGTTCCTTTGGAGATGCTCAGAAGAATAAGATATAAGGAGATAGCCCACTCTGCCTCTGTCCTCACCACTTTCAGTGACTGAGTAAAGCTGAGTTTTGTTCCCTAACACCAGTGACCTGTAGTATGTTTTGGGGATTGCAAATGAAAGCACATCTAATATCTTGCTATCAATTTCCCATCCAGATTAAACCCACTATGATTTGGTGTATCTGTAATACTCCCTTTAAAATTAATTTCAAATTATATGTTATCTCTCCACACTGTAGCTTTTAAAGGAAATCACTTTTTAATTATGCTAGATTAATGTTTGCAATATTTCCTGGTAAAGAATTTCATTTACTCAGAATGGAAATTAAATTATATTTTAAAATGAACAGCTTGTGTTTTATAGAGAAAAGAAATCTGAGTTTGGTAATGTTACTTTCTGTGGTATATTGAAAGACCTTATAGCAAACACTGGATTTTAAAATGTGCTCTTTTTATTGTATTAACATCACCGTTATTACTGTTTTTACAATCATTATGACATTTAAGAACCTCCCTAATAAATTTTCAAATGTTCCAATCTGTCAAAAATGTAAGTTTTCATTATAATATTTAATGTGTTCTTAAACATTTTGAATTTTAATGTTTTCAATTGGAATAGAAATATTATAAAAGCAATATTCCCCTGATTATTCTTGATCAAACTGAGCCTACATCTTGATACACTGAGATCAATGTCTATAGAAATGGTTGTTTGCGGATGTTAGCAATTTCTAGTGGTATAAAACAAAGATATGCCATAACACATTCTCTTAAATTTGTAACTTAATGGCTCATAACTGCTCCTGGAAGATTTGGATCCATTTGCTCCTGCTTTGAATAGGGAATACTAAGTATTTTTATTTTCATATTGATTATATGACTTAATTGTCCCTAAATAGATGGGAAATAGATGGGGAAACAGTGGAAACAGTGTCAGACTTTATTTTTTTGGGCTCCAAAATCACTGCAGATGGTGACTGCAGCCATGAAATTAAAAGACGCTTACTCCTTGGAAGGAAAGTTATGACCAACCTAGATAGCATATTGAAAAGCAGAGACATTACTTTGCCAACAAAGGTCCATCTAGTCAAGGCCATGGTTTTTCCAGTAGTCATGTATGGATGTGAGAGTTGGACTGTGAAGAAGGCTGAGCACCAAAGAATTGATGCTTTTGAACTGTGGTGTTGGAGAAGACTCTTGAGAGTCCCTTGGACTGCAAGGAGATCCAACCAGTCCATTTTAAAGGAGATCAGTTCTGGGTGTTCTTTGGAAGGAATGATGCTAAAGCTGAAACTCCAGTACTTTGGCCACCTCATGCGAAGAGTTGACTCATTGGAAAAGACTCTGATGCTGGGAGGGATTGAGGGCAAGAGGAGAAGGGGATGATAGAGGATGAGATGGCTGGATGGCATCACCGACTCAATGGGCATGAGTTTGAGTGAACTCCAGGAGTTGGTGATAGACAGGGAGGCCTGGTGTGCTGCAATCCATGGGGTCGCAAAGAGTCAGACACGACTGAATGACTGAACTGAACTGAACTGAAATAGATACAACTTAAGAGTGTATAAGCTGTAAAATATTGTCAGAGCAATGGTTAAAGAAATTATTCTACAATTAAATCATGTTCCACATACACATACAAGTAATATGTAGCCAGCTAATTTTCAACTTCTTTTTACAGACTTCATTTATAATTAATCTAAATGAAATTATGATCCAAGAATCTATGTTAATGAATAGTAAATACCTGTGGGGTACTTTATTGAGAGTTTTTAAATGTTAATTTGTCAACTGATAATATTTACTTTGGCATTTTACTAGACAAAAGTAATTGATATTGGTCTACATGCAAATACTTTGGTCATTTTTTCTATGTTCCAAAATGATGATTTTCTGAAGAAAACCTCAAGCATGTCTGAGGCTTAGTAGATGATGTAGACTTAGAGATGGTGTAGACTGTTTCGTCAGATATCAGATCCCATTATGTGTATACAAGAGTGTCACTGTTTTCTTTACTCATAGAGTATTGTTTTGCTCTCTGTTGGCAGGAGCATTTAGCTGGCTTTAGCACAAAATAGAACCTCTGACTTTCAATATTTGAAGTGGTTATCAGTGTGGATGTCCACTCGTTTCACTAGGTCATCTTATAGCTTTTTAAATTATTTAATTGGTTGTTTTAGTTTTAATAAGGAAGGCTTGTGGAAAATTTCTTTGGCTGAATTGTGTGACTGTGTTTACACCTTACATTTAAGAAAATGTCATTATGGATTCTGAATGGAGAAGGCAATGGCACCCCACTCCAGTACTCCTGCCTGGAAAATCCCATGGACGGAGGAGCCTGGTAGGCTGCAGTCCATGGGGTCGCTATGAGTCGGATACGACTGAGCAACTTCACTTTCACTTTTCACTTTCCTGCATTGGAGAAGGAAATGGCAACCCACTCTAGTGTTCTTGCCTGGAGAATCCCAGGGACAGGGGAGCCTGGGGGCTGCTGTCTATGGGGCCACACAGATTCAGACATGACTGAAGTGACTTAGCAGCAGTAGCAGCATTATGTTCAACATAGGAGTGTCCTTTTTCAAACACATAGAAAAAGTTTTTAGGTCTCAGTACTAGAAAAAGATACTGTTTTAATAAGCAACTAAGTTTGTTCACCATTTTATTTTGAAACTTAGAGAAAATTATTTAGCCATTTCTAGCAACCTTTGGAATATATGGAATGGGTTACTATATATTCTAATAGTTTCTGATTTAGTTTTGATTCCATGCTCTCAGTTTTACTTTGACCTGATTTCCACATCTGTTTGCTTTCTCCAAATTCTTTGTAAACAAGGCATCATCCAACAGAATAATTATATCAGAAACTCCACAGTGGATTAAATCTTACCTTGGAAAAGAAGGAAGAATCAGTGCCAATGAAGAGGAAGAGAGGAAAAGCAAAAATATCTGTAATTGAACCATGTCAGGCATTCTTCTAAATATTTCCTAAATAGTCTCATTTAGTCATCCTAAAAGCCATATAAACAATTATGATGCTAGCTGAAATTACTGAAAACTTATTTTTCCCATATATTCATTTAATTTCTCCACATATATTTAAAAATTTAACCCAGTGGTCTTCAAAAGCTATCCATGAGGTTCAACTAGGTTAAATACCTTGGCTGAGATCATATGACTAGTGTGTGGAGAAATAGGAATTCAAACACAGATGTTCCAGCCCTGGGTCTTGTAATCTTAAAATACCATGCCTTTCCTTATTGTTCCCATTTAACCAATAAGGAAACTGTGGGACTTCAAACCTATAAATCATTTCATTTAGGTAGTGTGTGTTTGGAGTCTAGTTTCAGAGCCATTCTGTTGCCAGTAGAATCTGTACTTTGGTCTTGTATATCACTGTCTTCCAAAACATATTTTATGTTCCAGGAATTACTCTATGCCAATGTTTCAAAAATACCTTTCCATGAAACTTCAGCTAATGGAGTTATTTGGGGAAAAGCTTCCCAAGGTAAAATAAGTTTGGGAAATATTGAGTTAAATATTTATCTATCACTGGAAATACCTCAATATTTAGTGTTTTAATGCATTTTTCTGAATTTACTTAACAATGAGCCACTTTCATGTCTTTTACTTAAGTGTTTCCCAAGATGAGTAACCTATAGGCCATGACTTTGAATGTTTTTCTGTGTTTTATTTCATATTCTTTTATGGTTCCTTATGATCTAGTGAATCTTCAATGAATTCATGAGGATTGTACATAAAACACAATATTTTGAAATGTGAAAAGATTAATCATGTGTTATGATAAAATCAATTGGATTATCTGTTTATATGAGATAATTTCTTGATATTTATTTGGTCATTAAAATGACCAGATTGAAATATATTTTAGAGATTAATTTAGGTCAACTTGCATGTATGTTAAAAGGACAAAAACAAATGAAGCAATTCTCAGAGGGTGTAATAGGTTTTCTTTAAAGAAATAAACTGTCATATTACATGAAAACAGACAACTATCCTTATTTGAGCCAAATTGAAACACATAAATCAATTTCTCCTGAATCATTAAAGTTGCCTTTTATTTTGTCCTTAATTTTAAATCATATCCTTTACACAGCCTTCTTATGAAGCTAAACTGATTATCTCAACTCTCTAAAAATCTTCTGTGCTAAGAACTCATTTACTTATAAATATTAAATGCACAAAAAGATCTAACTTAAATTCCACCTGATAATACTTGGTTCTAAATAAAGAGAAAAAGAAAGAGTAAGAAAGCAGAATGCTGGCAGAATTTAAATTATAAGATAGGAAGTTTATGACTTTCTGGCTTACTAGTTTCAACAACTAAAATATAAACTAGTGTTAGTAAAATTAACTAAGTTAATAATACTGAGGTAGCTAACATTGTAGAATTGTTTCTTATAATGTCATATTTCCAGGTTACTTCCTTGATTTTAAACTATGCACAATGAGAAACCTACAAACAATGCCTTGGTCATCATACACTCTGAATCAACAGAATTCAAACTAATTTTTCTCTAAAAATGTTTTAGCTCTAGCATTCTCTATGTAAAATCTTTTGGTAAAAACTAAATAGATATCTAATTTGACCTCTGGTAGCATAGAGTGATATGTGAACCGTGAACTTCCTGATGTTCAAGCTGGTTTTAGAAAAGGCAGAGGAATCAGAGATCAAATTGCCAACAGTCACTGGAGAATGGAAAAAGCAAGAGAGTTTCAGAAAAACACCTACTTCTGCTTTATTGACTATGCCAAAGCCTTTGACTGTGTGGATCACAATAAACTGTGGAAAATTCTAAAAGAGATGGGAATACCAGACCACCTGATCTGCCTCTTGAGAAATTTGTATGCAGGTGAGGAAGCAACAGTTAGAACTGGACATGAAACAACAGACTGGTTCCAAATAGGAAAAGGAGTACGTCAAGGCTGTATATTGTCACCCTATTTATTTAAGTTATATGCAGAGTACATCATGAGAAACGCTGGACTGGAAGAAACACAAGCCGGAATCAAGATTGCCAGGAGAAATATCAATAACCTCAGATATGCAGATGACACCACCCTTATGGCAGAAAGTGAAGAGGAACTAAAAAGCCTCTTGATAAAAGTGAAAGTGGAGAGTGAAAAAGTCGGCTTAAAGCTCAACATTCAGAAAATGAAGATCATGGCATCCAGTCCCATCATTTCATGGGAAATAGATGGGGAAACAGTGGAAACAGTGTCAGACTTTATTTTTTGGGGCTCCAAAATCACTACAGATGGTGACTGCAGCCATGAAATTAAAAGACGCTTACTCCTTGGAAGGAAAGTTATGACCAACCTAGATAGCATATTCAAAAGCAGAGATATTACTTTGCCAACAAAGGTCCGTCTAGTCAAGGCTATGGTTTTTCCAGTGGTCATGTATGGATGTGAGAGTTGGACTGTGAAGAAGGCTGAGCGCCAGGAAGAATTGATGCTTTTGAAGTGTGGTGTTGGAGAAGACTCTTGAGAGTCCCTTGGACTGCAAGGAGATCCAACCAGTCCATTCTGAAGGAGATCAGCCCTGGGATTTCTTTGGAAGGAATAATGCTAAAGCTGAAACTCCAGTACTTTGGCCACCTCATGCGAAGAGTTGACTCACTGGAAAAGACTGATGCTGGGAGGGATTGGGGGCAGGAGGAGAAGGCGACGACAGAGGATGAGATGGCTGGATGGCATCACTGACTCGATGGATGTGAGTCTGAGTGAACTCTGGGAGTTGGTGATAGACAGGGAGGCCTGGCATGCTGCGATTCATGGGGTCGCAAAGAGTCGGACACGACTGAGCGACTGATCTGATCTGATCTGATCTGAGCATAGAGTGATAGAACATGCTCATTCTCATATTCAATTGCTGTATGACTTTCCCGGGCCTCAATTCCCTCAGTTATGAAATAGTATTAATGGTACTTGCTTTATAGAATTTGAGAATTGCACTAGAATTCTATTGCAAATTCTACAAATTAACACAAACTGAGTAGCCAAGTATTAGCTCACAATTCTATAGGTCAGAAGTCTGAGCACAGCACAGCTCAGTTTGTTAGGGCCTTACAAGAGCAAAATCAAGATGTCAGTTGGCTAGGCAACTGCTAAAGACTCTAAGTAAGAATCCTCTTCCAAGCTTGTTCAGGTTGTTGACAAAATTAAACCTTTTTAAATATTTATTTATTTATTTGGATGCACTGGGTCTTAGATTCAGTATGTAGGATTCAGTTCCCCAACTAGGTATCAAACCTATCTTATTGCACTGGGCCTAGCCACTGGATTACCAGGGAAGTCCTGACAAAGCTGTTTTTGACAATTGTAGTATTTCACAATTTTAGGCTCCTTGTCTCCTTCATCTGCAGAACCAGCAAGAATGTGTTGAGTTTGTCTTACATGATTTAAATCTGATTTTCTTTTATTCTCCTTCCTTCCTGTCCTTCTCCTCTTCCTCCTCTTTTTTCTTTTTTTAATAATAGCTAATTTTTAGAAGTTATATATATATCTCTCTCTAAAAAAATCCCCTGTGCTTCACCTATTCATCCGTCTCTCCCTACAACTACTATGCCCATTGTTTTGCCTCTTCAGAATGTCATATAGTTGAAATCATACAGCATGTACCCTTTTCTGATTGGCTACTTTCACTTAGTAATATATAAAGTCCCTCCATATCTTTTTATGTCTTGCTAGTACACTGCATTTTAGGCAATATTTAGTACAATATTCCATTTTGGGCTTCCCAGGTGCCTCAGTGGCAAAGAATCCACCTACCAACCAGGAGACGCTGGTTTGATCTTTGTGTTGGGAAGATCCCCTGGAGAAGGGAACAGCTACCCATACCAGGATTCTTTCTTGGAGAATCTGATGAACAGAGGACTCCGCCAGGCTACGGCCCATGGGGTCCAAAAGAGTCAGACACAACTGAGTGACTAAGCATGGCCACAAGTCAAATAATGCCAATAGTTACCAAAAAGTGAAAAAGGCAAAGAACAGTCTCTCCTGTAGCCTCCAAAGGGCGTGTAACCCATGCAAAAATCCATGAGACTCACAGAGAACTGACTTCCAACAACATCCATCCTTCATATTTCACACTGGTTTGGCTCCAGCAGAATTTTTCTGTAAATAAGACTTCCTGGTGGCTCAGCAGTGTAGAATGGGCCTGCCAATGCAGGAGACAGAGGTTCAATCCCTGGGTTGGGAAGATCCCTGGGGAAGGAAATGGCAACCCAGTCTAGTACTCTTGTGTGGGAAATCCCATGGAGCCTGGCAGGCTACATTCCATGGGGCTACAGAGTTGGACATGACTTAGCAGCTAAACAACAAAAGAAAAAATTTCATCAGCCACTGGATTATGTGACCAATAGGGACTAGGACCAAACCCATTCAGTTTCTCTCATATTATATTTGATCAAGGATGCTATCAACAGACTCCAAGCAGCAGAATGAAGCCAGTCTATGACACTGACCTCAACTGGCCTCAAAGGACCCATATCAACCAACTGAATAAAATCCACACATTATTAGTCTACTTTAGAAAGCCAAGTTGCTTTCAACTTATGTTTCTGCATTAATATTTTGATACAAAGAAATGTCAAATAAGAAATTGCTATACCCCAATACAAAATAAAGTTAAAAGAATAAAAAAGAAATGAATTGGTTATCCTTCCACAAATCAACATTAAATAATGGAGGCTAGCCCTAGTTTGAGAGATCTCCTCAGTCTTCTAAGGCTTCATATTCTATAGGACTTTATTTTAAGACTTGAAGACCTATTATGACTGCCTCTAATATCATATCACAATGCTTATAAATTTTATGTATTTAATGATATACTGTATTTTCTGCTTAAGGTGTGAAGTGCACATCCAACTTCCTTCTTTTTCAGATGGATATTCAGTTGTCCCAAAATCTTTTGTAATTTTAATGTGTGAAAATAGATGTAGTCACCATCATGAGAAATTTAATTTTTAATTTAATTTTGCTTGAATAATTTGAATATGGTTCAGTTCAGTTCAGTCACTCAGACGTGTCCAACTCTTTGCAACCCCATGGATGCAGCATGCCAGGCCTCCCTGTTCATCACCAACTCCCAGAGTTTACTCAAATTCATGTCCATTGAGTCGGTAATGCTATCCAACCATTTCATCCTCTGTCTTTCCCTTCTCCTCCTGCCTCAATCTCTCCCAGGATCAGGGTCTTTTCTAATCAGTCAGTTGTTCACATCAGGTGGCCAGAGTATTGGAGTTTCAGCTTCAGTGTCAGTCCTTCTAATGAATATTCAGGACTGATTTCCTTTAAGATGGACTGGTTGGATCTCCTTGCTGTCCAAGGGACTCTCAAGAGTCTTCTCCTACACCACAGTTCAAAAGCATCAATTCTTTGGCGCTCAGCTTTCTTTATGGTCCAACTCTCAAATCCATACATGACTACTGGAAAAACCATGGCTTTGACTAGATGGATCTTTGTTGTCTAAGTAATGTCTCTGCTTTTTAATATGCTGTCTAGGTTGGTCATAGCATTTCTTCCAAGGAGCCAGCATCTTTTAATTTCATGGTTGAAGTCACCATCTGCAGTGATTTTGGAGCCCCCAAAAATAAAGTCTCTCATTGTTTCCATTGTTTCCCTATCTATTTGCCATGAAGTGATGGGACCGCATGCCATGATCTTAGTTTCCTGAACGTTGAGTTTTAAGTCCGCTTTTTCACTCTCTTCTGTGTTCACTTTCATCAAGAGGCTCTTTAGTTCTTCTTTGCTTTCTGCCATAAGGGTGGTGTCATCTGCATATCTCAGGTTATTGATATTTCTCCTGGCAATCTTGATTCCAGCTTATGCTTTATCCAGCCTGGCATTTTGCATGGTAAACTCTGCATATAATTTAAATAAGCAGGGTGACATCATATAGCCTTGATATACTCCTTTTCCTATTTGAAACCAGTCTGTTGTTGCATGTCCAGTTCTGGCTGTTGCTTTTTGACCTGCATACAGATTTCTCAGGAGGCAGTTCAGGTTGTCTGGTATTCCCATCTCTTTAAGAATTTTCCACGGTTTGTTGTGATCCACTCAGTGAAAGGCTCAAATATAGTAGCCACATGTAATTATTATCTGCTGTTTTGGATAGCACAGATCCACATAAATATCACTTCATTGAATTTCAATAATACCAAAAAATGAAGGAATAAGCAAAAATATAATTAGACTCTATAAAGCATACTCCTGCAGAAAAACAGATATACATTACTGTACTAAAGATTTTAAGAAGTTAATGGTAGCTTTCTGCAAGTTATTTACTATATGGACTGTAAGAAAATTAAACAAGCAAATAAGCCCACTTGTAGTCTACAAAAAAATAAGAGTTAAAGAGAACAGAAGTCAAACTAAGAATTAAATATGTTTCTGATTATGAAAGAGCAAAAACTAGAAAATAATCAGAGGTCAAAGAAAAAAATTTTAAAATAGTCTCTGCTGAGGCTTGAGTATGCAGACAAAAGGAGAGCATTAAGTGTTAGTTCAAATTAATGAAAAAGAGAAACTGATAATGTCCTTTTAAATCTTCTATAAAAGGTTAATGAAGATAATTCCACATTCACTCAAATCTCCTACAGAAGAACAAAATCAAGCTGTTACTGGTTTTCTGTTTGCCTTAAAATATGAATACGCTGATATTGTCTATGGAGTTGTCTTGAGATACAAGAGTTTGGTGACCTAAAATTTCTGTAATACCCTAATTGGTATTGATATTTCAAGGAATGAATAAAACATTCCCTCAAAGCTCAAGATCTCAAATACCATCCAGGAGTATTTCATGAAAATAATGATTGGAAAATAATTCAGTCTACTAAAATTTTAATCAAAATAAGAACACTGTACTAGAAAATTTTATTTTGTGGGAATATATTTAAATATAAATCACTTAAAGATGACCTGATTATTAAAATGTGTATTATATCTCCAAAAACTTGTATACACTTGAGTAGGTAGAAATGAAAATATGGCTAATAATATTTTATCTTATAGTTAACTAGATAAATAAATGTTAAGTAGATATATGTGGAGACATTGATGAGAGTGTACATGCTCAGTTGAGTCTGACTCTTTATAACCCTATGGACTATATACCCTGTCAGGCTCCTCTGTCTATGGAATTCTCCAGGCAAGAATACTGGAGTGGATTGCCATTGCCTTCTCCAGGAGATCTTCCAAACCCAGGGATAGAACCTGTGTCTCTTATATCTCATGCATTGGCAAGCAGATTCTTTACTGTATGAGCCACCAAGGAAGCCCTATGGAGACTTTAATGGGAAGTTTTTATAAAACGATAACATTAGTAAACCTTGATAACATTAAAATCACTGAAGAAATAAAATACAAAGTACTAGTCAACACAGCAAAAGTAAAAAATTTTTTTAAAATTAGAACAAGATCCCATGGACTACTGCAGTCCATGGGGTCACAAAGAGTCAGACATGAATGAGCAACCAAACTGAACTGACTGAGAACAAGGAAACAAGAAAATTAGAAAGGATGAGACCCAAGGAAAGTATGAGCAAGCTTATCTATTATGCTAATAATCACAACAATTTTTATCTCCTGTTATAAAATCAGATCAGATCAGATCAGTCACTCAGTTGTGTCCGACTCTTTGTGACACCATGAATCGGAGCACGCCAGGCCTCCCTGTCCATCACCAACTCCTGGAGTTCACTCAGACTCACGTCCATTGAGTCACTGATGCCATCCAGCCATCTCATCCTCTGTTGTCCCCTTCTCCTCCTGCCCCCAATCCCTCCCAGCATCAGAGTCTTTTCCAATGAGTCAACTCTTCGCATGAGGTGGCCAAAGTACTGGAGTTTCAGCTTTAGCATCATTCCTTCCAAAGAAATCCCAGGGCTGATCTCCTTCAGAATGGACTGGTTGGATCTCCTTGCAGTCCAAGGGACTCTCAAGAGTCTTCTCCAACACCACACTTCAAAAGCATCAATTCTTCCTGGCGCTCAGCCTTCTTCACAGTCCAACTCTCACATCCATACATGACCACTGGAAAAACCATAGCCTTGACGAGACGGACCTTTGTTGGCAAAATAATGTCTCTGCTTTTGAATATGCTATCTAGGTTGGTCATAACTTTCCTTCCAAGGAGTAAGTGGCTTTTAATTTATTGGCTGCAGTCACCATCTGTAGTGGTTTTGGAGCCCAGGAAAATAAAGTCTGACACTGTTTCCACTGTTTCCCCATCTATTTCCCACGAAGTGATGGGACTGGATGCCATGATCTTCATTTTCTGAATGTTGAGCTGTAAGCCGACTTTTTCACTCTCCACCTTCACTCTCATCAAGAGGCTTTTTAGTTCCTCTTCACTTTCTGCCATAAGGGTGGTGTCATCTGCATATCTGAGGTTATTGATATTTCTCCTGGCAATCTTGACTCTAGCTTGTGTTTCTTCCAGTCCAACATTTCTCATGATGTACTCTGCATATAAGTTAAATAAATAGGATGACAATATACAGCCTTGACGAACTCCGTTTCCTATTTGGAACCAGTCTGTTGTTCCATGTCCAGTTCTAACTGTTGCTTCCTGACCTGCATACATATTTCTCAAAAGGCAGATCAGGTGGTCTGGTATTCCCATCTCTTTCAGAATTTTCCACAGTTTATTGTGATCCACACAGTCAAAGGCTTTGGCATAGTCAATAAAAACAGAAATAGATGTTTTTCTGGAACTCTCTTGCTTTTTCATGATCCAGCGGATGTTGGCAATTTGATCTCTGATTCCTCTGCCTTTTCTAAAACCAGCTTGAACATCAGGAAGTTCACGGTTCACATATTGCTGAAGCCTGGCTTGAAGAATTTTGAGCATTACTTTACTAGCATGTGAGATGAGTGCAATTGTGCGGTAGTTTGAGCATTCTTTGGCATTGCCTTTCTTTGGGATTGGAATGAAAACTGACCTTTTCCAGTCCTGTGGCCACTGCTGAGTTTTCCAAATTTGTTGGCATATTGAGTGCAGCACTTTCACAGCATCATCTTTCAGGACTTGGAATAGCTCAACTGGAATTCCATCACCTCCACTAGCTTTGTTTGTAGTGATGCTTTCTAAGGCCCACTTGACTTCACATTCCAGGATGTCTGGCTGTAGGTCAGTGATCACACCATCGTGATTATCTGGGTCGTGAAGATCTTTTTTGTACAGTTCTTCTGTGTATTCCTGCCATCTCTTCTTAATATCTTCTGCTTCTGTTAGGTGCATACCATTTCTGTCCTTTATCGAGCTCATCTTTGCATGAAATGTTCCTTTAGTATCTCTGATTTTCTTGAAGAGATCCCTAGTCTTTCCCATTCTGTTGTTTTCCTCTATTTCTTTGCGTTGATCACTGAAGAAGGCTTTCTTATCTCTTCTTGCTATTCTTTGGAACTCTGCATTCAGATGTTTATATCTTTCCTTTTCTCCTTTGCTTTTCGCTTCTCTTCTTTTCACAGCTATTTGTAAGGACTTCCGAGACAGCCATTTTGCTTTTTTGCATTTCTTTTCTATGGGAATGGTCTTGATCCCTGTCTCCTGTATAATGTCACAAACCTCATTCCATAGTTCATCAGGCACTCTATCTATCAGATCTAGGCCCTTAAATCTATTTCTCACTTCCACTGTATAATCATAAGGGATTTGATTTAGGTCATACCTGAATGGTCTCGTGGTTTTCCATACTGTCTTCAATATAAGTCTGAATTTGGCAATAAGGAGTTCATGGTCTGAGACACAGTCAGCTCCTAGTCTTGTTTTTGCTCACTGTATAGAGCTTCTCCATCTTTGGCTGCAGAGAATATAATCAATCTGATTTCGGTGTTGACCATCTGGTGATGTCCATGTATAGAGTCTTCTCTTGTGTTGTTGGAAGAGGGTGTTTGTTATGACCAGTGCATTTTCTTGGCAAAACTCTATTAGTCTTTGCCCTGCTTCATTCCGTATTCCAAGGCCAAATTTGCCTGTTACTCCAGGTGTTTCTTGACTTCCTACTTTTGCATTCCAGTCCCCTATAATGAAAAGGACATCTTTTTTGGGTGTTAGTTTTAAAAGGTCTTGGAGGTCTTCATAGAACCGTTCAACTTCAGCTTCTTCAGCATTACTGGTTGGGGCATAGACTTGGATTACTGTGATGTTGAATGGTTTGCCTTGGAAACGAACAGAGATCATTCTGTCGTTTTTGAGATTGCATCCAAGTACTGCATTTTGGACTCTTTTGTTGACCATGATGGCCACTCCATTTCTTCTCAAGGATTCCTGCCCACAGTAGTAGATATAATGGTCATCTGAGTTAAATTCACCCATTCCAGTTATAAAATAGTCAAATGTAAATCTATACTACTCATAGAAGCCAAAACTAAAATAAAATTTTTGAGAAATGTCAAAAATATAAACAGTTGTATAATTTTATACAAATTCAAATCAAAGTCTACAAGCAATAAATGCTGGAGAGGGTGTGGAGAAAAGGGAAGCCTCTTACACTGTTGGTGGGAATGCAAACTAGTACAGCCACTATGAGAACAGTGTGGAGATTCCTTAAAAAACTGGAAATAGAACTGCCTTATGACTCAGCAATCCCACTGCTGGGCATACACACCAAGGAAATCAGAATTGAAAGAGAAACGTGTATCCCAATGTTCATCACAGCACTGTTTATAATAGCCAGGACATGGAAGCAACCTAAGATGTCCATCAGCAGACGAATGGATAAGAAAGCTGTGGTACCTATACACAATGGAATATAACTCAGTCATTAAAAAGACTACATTTGAATCAGTTCTAATAAGGTGGATGAAACTAGAGCCTATTATACAGAGTGAAGTAAGCCAGAAAGAAAAACACCAATACAGTATACTAACGCATATATATGGAATTTAGAAAGATGATAATGATTACCCTATATGCGAGACAGCAAAAGAGACACAGATGTATAGAACAGTCTTTTGGACTCTGTGGGAGAGGGCGACAATGGGATGATTTGGGAGAATGGCATTGAAACATATATATTATCATATGTGAAACGAATTGCCAGTCCAGGTTCAATGCATGAGACAGGGTGATCGGGGCTGGTGTACTGGGATGACCCAGAGGGATGGGATGGGGAAGGAGGTGGGAGGAGGTTCAAGATGGGGAACACATGTACACACGTGGCAGACTCACGTCAATGTATGGCAAAGCCACTACCATATTGTAAAGTGACTAGCATTCAATTAAAACAAATAAATTTATATTAAAAAATTAAAAAATAAACAGTAGTATATTTTACCAGACAAATTAAAATCAAATGGAAATGTGTACCATTATTAATTTTATGCAAATGAAATACATATTAAAAATGCTAAATGACAAAGAAGATAACTATATGTTCATGAAAGGTGGAATGTACAAAGAAAATGTAATATTGATAAAGCATTGTGGTTTAAATAACAAGAGAATTTAAAAAGCAAGCAAATATTATTAAAAATGCAAGAAGACAATGATAGAAACATAATTGCATATTAATTTAACAAGGTTTTATTAGCTTTCTGATAATAAATAGGCTGAGAAAACAATGGCAGATTTCACAATTTAATTAATAAGATTTCAAAAGATTAATATTTTTACTGTTCTGCAAGATAATATTCTTGCAATAAGCAAGAAAAAAAAATAAGTGAAAGTTACAGCCATCAGAAAGCACAGATCAATGTAATCAAATATAGTCACTAGCACACAGAGCCAATATAGTTCAAAATAATATCTTATATGAATTATATAAACATATACATAAGATATCATTAAATTAGAGTGCTTTTGAGATTTAGGCATTTACAAAATGGCACGTCAAGAGCCACATATGCTTATTAAAAAAGCAAGAAATCCCATTGACAATAGTATAAACACAGTTCCTTAAAATAACCATAACAGAAAATGTGTGGGAACTATGTATAAAAAATGAGAGAGGGAGAGAATCATACCCATTTGTACAGTGTTAAAAGGATCGTTTAAATAAGAAAACTTATTGTAAGGAGGAAAGTTTATCTTAAATTCCCTCCAAGATTAATGAGCCTCCATTCAAGTTCTAAGGGATTTATTTACAAGAGAACAATTTTAGAATTAAAGTCAAAGAAAAAATTGTGAATTTTAAAACAAAAGTGGAGAAAACACCTCAGCTTTTTACTATAGATAGTACAGGAGTATTTAATATACAGTGATATACTTGCAAAGAGAAATACACAGGTCAATGGAGCGGAATAGGTAGTTCTTAAAGAGGACTTTTTAAAAATGATAAAATACTAATGTTAAACAGAGACTGAATTAGTCTACAAAAGATTTTTGGGAAATTGAATGTTTAAAAATAATCATTCTTCACCCTTACCTCACAAAAAAGCATGTAAATAAAATCAGGAGATATTAGAATAGTTGTTATAAAGTATTAAATTATGAAAAACAAGTTTAAATATCCTTAATATAAAATATTTAAAATATATAAATGTTATATGTTATGTATTTTACACATTTTAAAATAAAATAAAATTATATTATTTCAAGTGAAAAGTAGAAAATAACAAAACTTCATGCTCACAAAAAATAAAAATTGTTATACACAACCAATAAAAAGTACAAAAAGTATCTCTTTTCTATAAACATAAGTGAAAACTAAAATTACAAAATGCTATTATCCTGAAGGGTATGGCACTGGAGTGACATGCAGCGGCTGTGCGGTGCTAGAGTGGTGAATGGCCGAGAGGAGATACCCCACATTCAAGGTCAGAGAAACCCCAGTAAGACAGTAGCCACTGAGAGGGCATCAGGCAGCAGACAGAAACCACAATCACAGAAATCTAACCAATCTAATCACATGCACCACAGCCTTGTTTAACTCAATGAAACTATGAGTCAGGCTATGTAGGTCCACCCAAGACAGATGGGTCATGGTGGAGAGTTCTGACAAAATGTGGTCCACTGGAGAAGGAAATGGCACGCCACTTCAGTATTCTTGCCTTGAGAACCCCATGAACAGTAGGAAAAGGCAAAAAGATAGGACACTGAAAGATGAACTATGCAGGTTGGTAGGTGCCCAATATGCTACTGGACATCAATGGAGAAATAACCAGAAAAAATGAAGAGATGGAGACAAAGCGAAAACAACACCCCTTTGTAGATGTGACTGGTAATGGAACAAAGTCCAATGCTATAAAGAGCAATATTGCATAGGAACCTGGAATGTTGTCTATGAACCAAGGCAAAATGGAAGTGGTCAAACAGGAGATGGCAAGAGTGAACGTTGACATTTTAGGAATCAGCGAACTAAAATGGACTGGAATGGGTGAATTAAACTCAGATGACCATTATATATACTAAAGAGAAAAGGAAAGATATACACGTTTGAATGCAGAGTTCCAAAAAATAGCAAGGAGAGGTAAGAAAGCCTTCCTCGGCGATCAATGCAAAGAAATAGAGGAAAACAATAGAATGGGAAAGACTAGAGGTCTCTTCAAGAAAATTAGAGATACCAAGGGAATATTTCATGCAAAGACGGGCTCAATAAAGGATAGAAATGGTATGGACCTAACACAAGCAGAAGATATTAAGAAAAGGTAGCAAGAATACACAGAAGAACTGTACAAAAAAGATCTTCACGACCCAGATAACCACAATGGTATGATCATTCAGCTAGAGCCAGACATCCTGGAATGTGAAGTCAAGTGGGCCTTAGGAAGCATCACTACAAACAAAGCTAGTGGAGCTGATGGAATTCTTGTTGAGGTATTTCAAATCCTGAAAGATGATGCTGTGAAAGTGTTTCACTCAATATGCCAGTAAATTTGGAAAACTGAGCAGTGGCCACAGGACAGGAAAAGGTCAGTTTTCATTCCAACCCCAAAGAAAGGCAGTGCCAAAAAAAGCTCAAACTACTGCACAGTTGCACGCATGTCACACACTAGTAAAGTAATGCTCAAAATTCTCCAAGCCAGGCTTCAGCAATACAAAAAAATGAACTTTCAGATGTTCAAGCTGGTTTTAGAAAAGGCAGAGGAATGAGAGATCAAATTGGCAACTCTGCTGGATCATCGAAAAAGCAAGAGAGTTCCAGAAAAACATATATTTCTGCTTTATTGATTATGCCAAAGCCTTTGACTGTGTGGATCACAATAAACTGTGGAAAATTCTGAAAGAGATGGGAATACCAGACCACCTGATCTGCTTACTTAGAAATCTGTATGCAGGTGAGGAAGCAACAGTTAGAACTGGACATGGAACAACAGACTGGTTCCAAATAGGAAAAGGAGTATGTCAAGGCTGTATATTGTCACCCTGCTTATTTAATTTATATGCAGAGTACATCATGAGAATCGTTGGGCTGGATGAAGCACAAGCTGGCATCAAGATTGCTGGAAGAAATGTCAATAACCTCAGATATGCAGATGACACCACCCTTATGGCAGAAAGTGAAGAAGAACTAAAGAGCCTCTTGATGAAAGTGAAAAAGGAGAGTGAAAAAGTTGTCTTAAAGCTCAACATTTGGAAAACAAAGATCATGGCATCTGGTCCCATCACTTCATGGCAAATAGATGGGGAAACATTGGAAACAGTGGCAGACTTTTTTGGTGGGCTCCCAGCCATGAAGTTAAAAGATGCTTACTCCTTGGAAGGAAAGTTATGACCAACCTAGACAGCATATTAAAAAGCAGAGACATTACTTTACCAACAAAGTTCCAACTAGTCAAGGCTATGGTTTTTCCAGTAGCCATGTATGGATGTGAGATTTGGAGTATAAAGAAAGCTGAGTGCCGAAGAATTGATGCTTTTGAACTGTGACGTTGGAGTAGACTTTTGAGAGTCCTTTGGACTGCAAGGAGATCCAACCAGTCCATCCTCAAGATGATCAGTCTTGAGTGTTCACTGGAATGACTGATGTTGAAGCTGAAACTCCCAATACTTTGGCCACCTGATGCGGATAACTGACTCATTGGAAAAGACCCTGATGCTGGGAAAGATTGAAGGTGGGAGGAGAAGGGGATGACAGAGGATGAGATGGTTGGATGGCATCACCAACTCAATGGAACTGAGTTTGGGAAACTCCGGGAGTTGGTGATGGACAGGGTGGCCTGGCGTGCTGCAGTCCTTGGGGTCACAAAGTGTTGGACATGACTGAGCAACTGAACAGAACTGAACTGATTATCCTGGTGGGTCTAATGTTGTTATAAGAACCTTTTAAAATCAGGAGGAGAAGGCAGAAAGATAAGTAACATAGGGTAGAAGAAGGAGGAGGGGAGATGCAGCACAAGGGGAATTTATAAAGATTAGAGTTATAAGAAGTATTCTATCTGCCTTTGATAGCTTTTTGAAGATGGGGGGGAAAGGCCCCAGCCCAAAATTTGAGTGTCCTCTGAAAGTTGAACACCAACAGCCAGAAAGTTATCCAGCACTTCAGTCCTACAACCACATGGAACTGAATGCTTCGAGCAATCTGAACAAACTTTAAAGGTAATCAGTTCTAGAACCTCCAGAGAGAAAGAAAGCCCTGCCTAACGCCTTCTGACACCGAAAGCAGAGAACCAGCTGAGGCACAGTGTAGCTAAACTTCTGAACTAAGGAGTGCTGAGGTAATATATAGGTATTGTTTAATAACTCTAAGCTTATGACAATTTATGCAGTCATAATAAAGTAAAAGATAAGAAACATTTTGTCGCGATGATTTGGCAGAGATTAAACAAACAAAAGTTCGTTGCTGGAAGACAGGTAGCTGTATTTAATATCAATGAAATATTAGCTATTTAAAATATTCTAGAAACCAGTTTGCTAGCAACATATAAAGCCTTAAATATGTCCATACCCTGTAATGTACTAATTCTGTCTTTGGGAATTTACTTTAAGAACCTAATTAGAGCAGTGGACAAAGATTTAAGTAAGAGGATATTATTCATAATAGCAAACATTGGAAAACCTCCTTTACTCTCAAATAATTTATAGTAACTAATATAACATTGAGTAAAATAATAAAATATGTTTAGAATAACTGGGATATTTATCAGGAAGTAATTCCATTTTTCAAAAATGATTTCAGTTTTATACACCCAAATGTACTTAAAATATAATGCTAATTTAAAAAGTCTAGGTTCGATGCATGATACTGGATGCTTGGGGCTGGTGCACTGGGACCACCCAGAGGGATGGTATGGGGAGGGAGGAGAGAGGAGGGTTCAGGATGGGGAACACATGTATACCTGTGGCAGATTCATTTTGATATATAGCAAAACCAATACAATATTGTAAAGTTAAATAAAATAAAATAAAAAAAAGCAAAACAAAAAAAATAAAAAATAAAGTCTAAATCAAAAAATGAACAAAATCTGTCAATTTACTCTCTCTGTCTCCTTTTTCTATGTATTTGCACATCCATCACACTCAAAAGATACTGGGAAAATTTTGACAAAAAGTTAATATTCCTGGATGAAAGAAATATGACTGTGATCTGTTTTATAATTTCATTTATTTCCAATTTTTATAATCATATGATTTTTGCTCATGAAAAGTAAAAATATTAAAAAATAAATGTATCATTCCACATGAATAAGTATAAAAATTACATGTGTGGACTTGATAAGCAGATAAAATCAAGTATCAGTCAGTTCAGTTCAGTCCCTCAGTCATGTCCAACTTTTTGTGATCCCATGGACTGCAGCACACCAGGGTTCCTTGTCCAACACCAACTCCTGGAGCTTACTCAAACTCATGTCCATCCAGTCAGTGATGCCATCCAACCATCTCATTCTCTGTCATCCCCTTCTCCTCTTGCATTCGATCTTTCCCAGCATCAGGATCTTTTCCACGAGTCAGTTTTTCGCATCAAGTAGCCAATGTATTGGAGTTTCAGCTTCAGTATCAGTCCTTCCAATGAATATTCAGGCCTGATTCCCTTTAGAATTAGCTGGTTGGATCTCCTTGCAGTCCAACGGACTCTGAAGAATATTCTCTGACACCACAGTTCAAAAGCATCAGTTCTTCAACAGTGAGCTTTGTTTACCCAGATACTCACGATGGTGTGATCCCTCACCTAGACCAGACATCCTGGAATGTGAAGTCAAGTGGGCCTTAGGAAGCATCACTATGAACAAAGCTAGCGGAGGTGATGGAATTCCAGTTGAGCTATTTCAAATCCTGAAAGATGATGCTGTGAAAGTGCTACACTCAATATGCCAGCAAATTTGGAAAACTCAGCAGTGGCCACAGGACTGGAAAAGGTCAGCTTTCATTCCAACACCAAAGAAAGGCAATCCCAAAGAATGCTCAAGCTAACGTGCAGTTGCACTCATCTCACACGCTAGTAAAGTAATGCTCAAATTCTCCAAGCCAGGCTTCAGTAATACGTGAACCATGAACTTCCAGATGTTCAAGCTGGTTTTAGACAAGGCAGAGGAACCAGAAATCAAATTGCCAACATCCGCTGGATCATGGAAAAAGCAAGAGAGTTCCAGAAAAACATCTATTTCTGCTTTATTGACTATGCCAAAGCCTTTGACTGTGTGGGTCACAATAAACTGTGGAAAATTCTGAAAGAGATGGGAATACCAGATCACCTGATCTGCCTCTTGAGAAACCTATATGCAGCTCAGGAAGCAACAGAACTGGACATGGAACAACAGACTGGTTCCAAATAGGAAAAGGAGTACGTGAAGGCTGTATATTGTCACCCTGCTTGTTTAACTTACATGCAGAATACATTATGAGAATCTTTGAGCTGGATGAGGCACAAGCTGGAATCAAGATTGCCGGGAGAAATATCAATAACCTCAGATATGCAGATGACACCACCCTTATGGCAAAAAGTGAAGAGGAACTCAAAAGCCTCTTGATGAAAGTGAAAGAGGAGAGTGAAAAAGTTGGCTTAAAGCTCAACATTCAGAAAATGAAGATCATGGCATCTGGTCCCATCACTTCATGGCAAATAGAGGGGGAAACAGTGGAAAAAGTGTCAAACTTTATTTTTCTGGGCTCCAAAATCACTGCAGATGGTGACTGCAGCCATGAAATTAAAAGACGCTTACTCCTTGGAAGGAAAGTTATGACCAACCTAGATAGTACATTGAAATGCAGAGATATATCACTTTGCCAACAAAGGTCCATCTAGTCAAGGCTATGGTTTTTCCAGTAGTCATGTATGGATGTGAGAGTTGGACTGTGACAAAAGCTGAGCACCAAAGAATTGATGCTTTTGAAGTGTGGTGTTGGAGAAGACTCTTGAGAGTCCCTTGGACTGCAAGGAGATCAAACCAGTCCACCCTAAAGGAGATCAGTCCTGGGTGTTCATTGGAAGGGACGATGCTGAATCTGAAACTCCAATACTTTTGCCACCTCTGAATGTGAAGAGTTGACTCATTGGAAAAGACGCTGATGCTGGGAAGGATTGGGGGCAGGAGGAGAAGGAGACGACAGAGGATGAGATGGCTGGATGGCACCCCCGACTCGATGTACATGAGTTTGCATGAACTCCGGGAGTTGGTGATAGACAGGGAGGCCTGGCGTGCTGTGATTCACGGGGTCGCAGAGAGTCAGACACAACTGAAGGACTGAACTGAATTGAAGTGAGCTTTATTTATAGCCCAACTCTTACATCCATACATGACTACTGGAAAAACTATAGCTTTCACTAGATTGATCTTTGTTGGTAAAGTAATGTCTCTGCCTTTTAATATGTTCCCTAGGTTGATCATAACTTTTCTTCCAAGGAACAAGCAGCTTTTAACTTCATGGCTGCAGTCACCATCTGCAGTGATTTTGGAGCCCAAGAAAATAACAGTCTCTCACTGTTTCCACTGTTTCCCCATCTATTTGCCATGAAGTGATGGGACCAGATGCCATGATCTTAGTTTTCTAAATGTTGAGTTTTAAGCCTACTTTTTCACTCTTGTCCTCTCTTTCATCAAGAGGCTTTTTAGTTCTTTGCTTTCTGCCATAAGGTTGGTGTCATCTGCATATCTGAGGTTATTGATATTTCTCCTAGCAAACTTGATTCCAGCATGTGCTTCATCTAGCCTGGCATTTCACATGATGTACTCTGCATATAAGTTAAGTAAGCTGGGTTACAGTATACAGCCTTCACATACTCCTTTCCAGATTTGGAAGTAATCTGTTGTTCCATGTCCAGTTGTAACTGTTGTTTCCTGACTTGCATACAGATTTCTCAGGAGGCAGGTCAGGTGGTTTGGTATTCCCATCTCTTTACGAACTTTCCACAGTTTGTTATGATCCCAAAAGTCAAAGGCTTTGGCGTAGTCAATAAAGCAGAAGTAGATGTTTTTCTGGAATTTTCTTGTTTTCAATGATCAAATGATTTTGCAATTGATCTCTGGCTCCCCCCCTTTTCTAAATCCAGCTTGAACATCTGGAAGTTTACGGTTCACGTACTGTTGAAACTTGTCTTGGAGAATTTTGAGCATTACTTTGCTAGCGTGTGAGGTGAGTGCAGTTGTGCAGTAGTTTGAACATGTTTTGGCATTGCCTTTCTTTGGGATTGGAATGAAAGCTGACCTTTTCCAGTCCTGTGGCCACTGTTGAGTTTTCCAAATTTGCTGGCATATTGATTGGAACACTTTCACAGCATCATCTTTTAGGATTTGAAATAGCTCAAATGGAATTCCATCACCTCCACTAGTTTTGTTCTTAGTTATGCTTCCTAAGGTCTTCTTTACTTCTCATTCCAGGATGTCTGGCTCTAGGTGAGTGATCACACCACTGTGGTGATCTGGGTCATGAAATTCTTTTTGTATAGTTCTTCTGTGTATTCTTGTCACCTCTTCTTAATATCTTCTGCTTCTGTTAGGTCCATACCATTTCTGTCCTTTATTGAGCCCATCTTGCATGAAATGTTCCCTTGGTATCTGTGATTTTTCTTGAAGAAATCTCTAGTCTTTCCCATTCTATTGTTTTCCTCTATTTCTTTACATTGATCACTGAGGAAGTCTTTCTTATCTTTCCTTGCTATTCTTTGGAACTCTGCATTCAAATGGGTATATTGTTCCTTTTCTCCTTTGTTTAGCTTCTCTTTTTTTCTCAGTACAGGCTCCTCAGACAACCATTTGCCTTTCTGCATTTCTTTTTCTTGGGGATGGTCTTGATCACTGCCTCTTGTACAATGTCACAAACCTCTGTCTATAGTTCTTCAGGCACTCTCTCTCTCTCAGATCTAATTCCTTGACTCCATTTGTCACTTTCACTGTATAATCGTAAGGGATTTGATTTAGGTCATACCTGAATAGTCTAGTGGTTTTCCCTACTTTGTTCAATTTAAGTCTGGATTTGGCAATGAGGATTTCATGATCTGGGCCACAGTCAGCTCCCAGTCTTGTTTTTGCTGACTGTATAGATCTTCTCCATCTTTGGCTGCAAAGAATACAATCAATCTGATTTTGGTATTGACCATCTGGTGATATCCTTGTTTAGAGTCTTCTCTTGTGTTGTTGGAAGAGGGTGTTTGCTATGACCAGTGCATTCTCTTGGAAAACTCTGTTAGGCTTTGACCTGCTTCATTTTGTAGTCCAAGGACAAATTTGCCTGTTACTCCAGGTATCTCTTGACTTCCTACTTTTGCATTCCAATCTCCTATAATGAAAAGAACATCTTTTTTGGATGTTTTCTAGAAGGTCTTTTAGGTTTTCATAGAGCCATTTTACTTCAGCTTCTTCAACATTACTGGTCTTGGCATGACTTGGATTACTGTGATATTGAACGGTTTGCCTTGGAAATGAACAGAGATCATTCTGTTGTTTTTCAGACTCATCCAAATACTGCATGTCAGACTCTCTTGTTTACTATCATGGCTACTCCATATCTTCTAAACTCAAGTATACCTTATTTAAAATATGGTGCATTCCACATAATATTTTTCTAGGTTTTTGCTTATGTATTTTCAACAGGAAAATATTGATTATATTTGATTTTCTAAACATAGTTTATAATTTAGAGTAGTTTTAGTTGTTTATTTGCTAAGTCATATCGGATGCTTTGCAACACCATGTACTGCAGCACGCTAGGTTTCTCTGTCCTCCACTATCTCCTGGAGTTTGCTCAAATTCGTGTCTTTTGAATTAGTGATGTTCTGTAACCAGTTCATGATCTGCTCTTCCCTCCTTTTGCCTTCTATCTTTCCCAGCAACAGAGTCTTTTCCAGTGAGTCAACTCTTTGCATCAGGTTGTCAAAGTATTGGAACTTCAGCTTCAGCATCAGTCCTTCCAATGAATATTCAAGATTGATTTTCTTTAGTATTTACTGGTTTCATTTCCTTGAAGTCCAAGGGATTCTCAAGGGTCTTCTCAAGCACTCCATTTTGAAAGTATCAGTTTTTCAGCTGAGCCTTCTTTATGGTCCAACTCTTACATCCATGACTACTAGAAAAACCATAGCTTTGACTATATGGACCTTTTTTGTCAAAGTAATGTCTCTGCTTTTTAATATGCTGTCTAGTTTTTTCATCACTTGTCTTCCAAGGAGCAAGCATCTTTTAATTTCATGACTGGAGTCACCATCCACAGTGATTTTAACCCCAAGAAAATAAAATCTGTCACTGCTTCCACTTTTCTCCCCTTCTATTTGCCATGAAGTGATAGGAACAGATGCCATGATCTTATTTTTTTTAATGTTGCGTTTCAAGCCAGCTTTTTCACTCTCCTCTTTCACCGTCATCAAGAGGCTCTTTAATTTATCTTCACTTTCTGCCATTAGAGTGGTATCATCTGCTTATCTGAGGCTGCTGATATTTCTCCTGGCAGTCTTGATTCCAGGTTATGATTCATCCAGCCTGGCATTTTGCATGATGTACTCTCTCATGATATACTCTGCATATAAGTTAAAAAAACAAGGTGACAATATACAGCCTTGTCATACTCCTTTCCCAAGTTTGAACCAATCAGTTGTTCCATGGCTGTTCTGACTGTTGCTTCTTGACCACATACAGGTTTCCCAGGAGACAGGTATGATGTCTGGTACACCCATCTCTTTAAGAATTTTCCCCAGGTTGTTGTGATCCATACAGTCGAAGGCTTTAGCATGGCCATAGAAGCAGATGTTTTTCTTGAATTCTGTTGCTTTTTCTATGATCCAGCTGATGTTGGCAATTTTATCTCTGGTTTCTCTGCCTTTTCTAAACCCAGTTTGTACAACTGAAAGACTCAGTTCACATACTATTGAAGGGTAGCTTGAAGGATTTTGAGCATAACCTTGCTAGCATGTGAAATGAGCAGAATTGTACCACAGTTTCAAACACTCTTTGGCATTACTCTTCTTTGGGAATGGAATGAAAACTGATCATTTCTAGTCTTTGTGGCCACGGCTGAGTTTTCCAAATGTACTGACATATTGAATGCAGCATATAAAAGCATCAACTTCTTGGATTTTAAATAGCTTGGCTGGAATTTTGTCACCTCCACTAGCTTTGTTTGTAGTAATCCTTCCTAAGTCCCACTTGACTTCACTCTCCAGGATGTCTGGCTCAAGATGAGTGACACACCATCATGGTTATAAGAGTCATTAAGATATTTTTTATATAGTTCTTCTGTGTATTCTTGCCACCTCTTCTTAATCCCATTAACAGAGGATCCTGGCAGACTACAGTCCATGGGGTCACAAAAGAATTGGATATGACTTAGTTACTAAACAACAACAACAACTTCTCCAGTAGCATCTTGAACATCTTTTGTCCTAGGGGGCTCATCTTCTGATGTCATATCCTTTTGTCTTTTCATATTGTTCATGGGGCTCTCCAGGCAAGGATACTAGACTGATTTGCCATTTCCTCCTTCAGTGCATCTTGTTTTGTCATAACTCTTCACTATGACTTGTCTGTCTTGGATGGTCCTGCACAGCATGTCTCACAGCTTCATAGAGTTATACAAACCCCTCACTACAACAGGGCTGTGATTCATGAAGGGGAGAGCAGTTTTAGGTTCATAGAAAAATTTAGAGGAAGGTGCTGAGATTTCCTATATATCCCTTGCATTTGCACCATCTCTCCTAGTATAATTAAAGTGAGAGTGAAAGAGAAGTCACTCAGTCATGTCTGACTCTTTGCAGCCCGTGGACTGTGGCCCACCAAGCTCCTCCATCCATGGGATTCTCCAGGCAAGAATACTGGAGTGGGTTGCCATTTCTTTCTCCACCTAGTATATTTAGGTTCACAGCAAAACTGAGTACAAGATATAGATTTCTCTATAGCCCCTGACCCTGCATAGCCTCTCATTATCAACATCTCTCACTGGATTAGTACACTTGTTGCAACTGATAATCCATATTGACAAATCATAGTCACCAAAAGTCCACAGTCTACATTAGGATTCATTCTTGGTGTACAGACTGTGGGTTTAGACAAACATATAATGGCATTTATACACTATTACAGCATCATAAAAGTAGTTTCACTGCTCCAAAAATCCTTTGTCTTCCATGTTTTTATCCTTCTCTCAACCCTGAAGTCCTATTATAAATACTCAAAAATACCACTTAAAAGAAATACATGATTAAGAGCTAAATAAAGGACTATCAATTTGAGAGGCTATTTAGTGAAGTTGTTAAGAGTATGGATTTTGATATGAAACTGACTACACTTAAATCAGTTCCAACCACTTATATGATGGTGGGGAAATCAATTAACCTCCTTATATCTCAATTTTGTTTAATGTAACAGAAATAATAAAAGAACTTACTTCAAGGTTATTATTAGAATTATCATAGTATTTGTAGAGCATTCAGACAAAAGTCTAGCACATAGTACATGTGATGTAAATATTTGTTAAATAAAATAAAGATTAAAAATGCAACTATGAAGCCTATGAAATATAAAAATGTTTTACATACACATGCACATTGCAGAGCAATTAAATCATACTGCATATTCCAACTCTCATTTGTTATTTTTTAAAAATTAGAAAACAGAAAAGGAGTATGACAGAATTAAGATCAGTAATATCTGTCACATCAATGATAGTAAATTCACTTATGGAAAGAAGATATTTTTCAATTATATTGCCATATAGACACCATTCTCTTTAGAGTAGAAAATAAAACTAAATTAGAATGATTCATAAAGCTTAAAAATAAAAGATATGGTTTGTCCACATAGAATGTATAACATCAAGAGTGAACACTAAGATAAACTGAAGACTTTGGCTGATTGGGATATGTCAATGTAGGCTTATCTTGTTAAACTGTACCATTCACTTGAATGATACTGATAATGGGGGAGGCAAAGCATGTGGAAGCTGAGAGCGTGTGGGAAATCTATGTATCTTCCTTGCAATTTTGTGGTAAACCTTAAATGCTCTACTACTACTACTACGTCGCTTCAGTCGTGTCCAACTCTGTGCGACCCCACAGACAGCAGCCCACCAGGCTCCCCCGCCCCTGGGATTCTCCAGGCAAGAACACTGGAGTGGGTTGCCATTTCCTTCTCCAATGCATGAAAGTGAAAAGTGAAAGTGAAGTCGCTCAGTCGTGTCCGACTCTTAGCGACCCCAGTCCTACCAGGCTCCTCCGTCCATGGGATTTTCCAGGTGAGAGTACTGGAGTGGGTTGCCATTGCCTTCTCTGTTAAATGCTCTAAATAGTGTTTAATAAAAAAATAAAGATTATGCATAAATATCACACAGATAAACCAAAACAGAACAGTCTCCAGTATAAATATTAATAATCACATGAGACAGTAATAAATAAGAAAAAAACATTTTAAAATATTTCTATTCTTTATACATTTAAATAGTTTTGAGGATCTATGCATGGAGTGCCATAATCGTGACACTTACAAAGCAAAAATTATAAGAGATAAAAGGAGAAATCAGTCGGAAAACAGGAGACTTTAATGCATCTTTGTTAATGCATTAAAACATCAAGTGGACAAAAATAAATAAGGCTATGGAAGACATAGAACAGACACAGCTGGCCAAACACATGCACACTGTTCACTGAAAATGGATCATGTAATTTATTTTTAAGTGCCTGAAGAACCACCACAAAGAAAATAAAAAGATGTATTAGAGCTCCCAAAGACAAAGTTTTCAATGCAAAAGATCACAATGCAATAAAACTAGAAGTTAATGACAAACACAGAAAGTTTTTCTATTGAGAAATTTAGGAAAAAAAAACAAAAACAAAAACTGAAGTAGCCTGTTAGTAAAAGAAGAATAGAAATCAGAACTTCAGAGTGAACATATTTGTAGTGGGAACATTTTGTAATAGAACATAGGGAGTACAGTTATAGTTTGCTCAAGAGGAAATTTCTTAATCTAAGTACTTAAATAAAAAGATAATGAAAACAAACTCCCCAAAATGATAAATAGAAGAAAAATATAAGGAAGGGATCAATAGTGATGAAAATACCAATTGGCTACTTAGTAGGAAATATAGAATATGTCAAAATATGAGAGTTAGAAACCCTGTATATTTTAATATACTTTCTTGGCAAGTTATTTGACTGCTATTATTGTCTAGTATTGTATAAAACTTCCTTCAAAGAAAAATTTCATTCACTCGAAACATTTCCCTTACTTTCCCTTGTGATAATGTACACATATGTGGTCCTCCATTAGGATCCACCTTTTGTGTGGTGATAGTGAATGCTTAAGTGGCTCAGCTTGCAAAGTGCAATTTGGCTTCTGACCCCAAACTTCTCCTTCTTTTGGCTGAAATTCTTCTTTTAATAATTAACTCTACCAGATGACAGCAGTAGATGCCTGGGAGATCATGTGGAAGGAGGCAAAGGCATTAAAATGAAAAATCAGGAAATGAAAGAGTTCCAGTTGCTTGACAAATTGACATTCCAAATCTGCTAGTTAATCAGACCCACAAGCATCTGATCAGTTAAGAAATGGTTGGTTCACACATCCACTTTGAAGAGAATGGATAGAAAACTAGTTCTGAATTCCCAGTCCTTACAACATTCAATCTAGTTAGTGAAGTCACTGAGTCGCTTTTTGTCTCTTAGAACTTCAGGAAGACAGAAGGTCCTTTTCAGTTCAATTCAGTTCAGTCCCTCAGTCGTGTCCAACTCTTTACAACCCCATGAATCACAGCATGCCAGGCCTCCCTGTCATTCACCAACTCCTGGAATTCACTCAAACTCATGTCCATCGAGTCGGTGATGCCATCCAGCCATCTCATCCTCTGTCATCCCCTTCTCCTCCTGCCCTCAATCCCTCCCAGCATCAGGTTCTTTTCCAATGAGTCAACTCTTTGCATGAGGTAGCCAAAATATTGGAGTTTCCGCTTCAGCATCAGTGAACACCCAGCACCAATGAACACCCAGGACTGATCTTTAGGATGGACTGGTTGGATCTCCTTGCAGTCCCAAGGGACTCTCAAGAGTCTTCTCCAACACCACAGTTCAAAAGTATCAATTCTTTGGTGCTCACCTTTCTTCACAGTCCAACTCTCACATCCATACATGACCACTGGAAAAACCATGGCCTTGACTAGATGGACCTTTGTTGGCAAAGTAATGTCTCTGCTTTTCAATATACTATATAGGTTGGTCATAACTTTCCTTCCAAGGAGTAAGCATCTTTCAATTTCATGGCTGCAGACACCATCTGCAGTGATTTCAGAGCCCAAAAAAACAAAGCCTGACACTGTTTCCACTGTTTCCCCATCTATTTCCCATGAAGTGATGGGACCACATGCCATGATCTTCGTTTTCTGAATGTTGAGCTTTAAGCCAACTTTTTCCACTCTCTTTCACTTTCCTCAAGAGGCTTTTTAGTTCCTCTTCACTTTCTGCCATAAGAGTGGTGTCATCTGCATATCTGAGTTTATTGATATTTCTCCTGGCAATCTTGATTCCAGCTTGTGCTGCCTCCAGCCCAGCGTTTCTCATGATGTACTCTGCATAGAAGTTAAATAAGCAGGGTGACAATATACAGCCTTGACGGACTCCATTTCCTATTTGGAACCAGTCTGTTGTTCCATGTCCAGTTCTAACTGTTGCTTCCTGACCTGCCTACAGGTTTCTCAAGAGGCAGGTCAGGTGGTCTGGTATTCCCATCTCTTTCTGAATTTTCCACAGTTTATCGTGATCCACAAAGTCAAAGGCTTTGGCATAGTCAATAAAGCTGAAGTAAATGTTTTTCTGGAACTCTCTTACTTTTTCAATGATCCAGCAGATGTTGGCAATTTGATCTCTGCCTTTTCTAAAACCAGCTTGAACATCTGGAAGTTCACGGTTCATCTACTGTTGAAACCTGGATTGGAGAATTTTGAGCGTTACTTTAGTAGTGGGTGAGATGAGTGCAATTGTGCAGTAGTTTGAGCATTTTTTGGCTTTGCCTTTCTTTGGAATTGGAATGAAAACTGACCTTTTCCAGTCCTGTGGCCACTGCAGAGTTTTCCACCCTTGCTAGCATATTGAGTGCAGCAGTTTCACAGCATCATCTTATAAGATTTGAAATAGCTCAACTGGAATTCCATCACCTCCACTAGCTTTGTTTATAGTGATGCTTTCTAAGGCCCACTTGACTTCATATTCCAGGATGTCTGGTTCTAGGTGAGTGATCACACCATCATGATTAATTTGGTCATGAAGCTCTTTTTTGTACAGTTCTTCTGTGTATTCTTGCCACCTCTTCTTAATATCTTCTGCTTCTGTTAGGTCCATACCATTTCTGTCCCTGATTGAGCCCATCTTTGCATGAAATGTTCCCTTGGTATCTCTAACTTTCTTGAAGAGATCTCTAGTCTTTCCCATTCTGGTGTTTTCCTCTAATTCTTTGCATTGATCGCTGAGGAAGGCTTTCTTATCTCTCCTTGCTGTTCTTTGGATCTCTGCATTCAGATGCTTATATCTTTCCTTTTCTCCTTTGCTTTTCACTTCTTTTCACAGGTAAATGTAAGGCCTCCTCAGACAGCTATTTCACTTTTTTGCGTTTCTTTTCCATGGGGATGGTCTTGATCCCTGTCTCCTGTACAATGTCACGAACCTCTGTCCATAGCTCATCAGGCACTCTATCAGATCTAGTCTTTTAAATCTATTTCTCACTTCCATTGTATAATCATAAGGGATTTGATTTAGGTCTTACCTGAATGGTATAGTGGTATTCTCCACTTTCTTCAAATTCAGTCTGAATTTGGCAGTAAGGAGTTCATGATCTGAGCCACAGTCAGCTCCCCATCTTGTTTTTGCTGACTGTATAGAGCTTCTCCATCTTTGGCTGCAAAGAATATAATCAATCTGATTTTGGTGTTGACCATCTGGTGATGTTCATGTTAGAGTCTTCTCTTGTATTGTTGAAAGACAGTGTTTGTTACGACCAGTGCATTCTCTTAGCAAAACTCTATTAGCCTTTGCCCTACTTCATTCCGTACTCCAAGGCCAAATTTGCCTGTTACTTCCGGTGTTTCTTGACTTCCTGCTTTTGCATCCCATCCCCTATAATGAAAAGGACATCTTTTTTGGGTGTTAGTTCTAAAAGGTCTTGTAGGTCTTCATAGAACCGTTCAACTTCAGCTTCTTCAGCGTTACTGGTTGGGGCATAGGCTTGGATTACCACGATATTGAATGGTTTGCTTTGGAAATGAACAGAGATCATTCTCTCGTTTTTGAGATTGCATCCAAGTACTGCATTTTGGACTCTTTTGTTGACCATGATGGCTACTCCATTTCTTCTAAGGGATTCCTGCCCACAGTCGTATATATAATGGTCATCTGAGTTAAATTCACCCATTCCAGTTCATTTTAGTTCTCTGAGTCCTAGATTATAGGCCTTTTTACCTATAATTAAATGTTTTGATAGACCTAGCAACATTCTGAAAGTAGCTATTTGGATATTAAATCTTTCGATTTCTGCAGAAGGTAACCTTGATTTGTCATTTTAGTCACAATCTCAAGTTTTTACATAAAAGCGTTAATAGCTTAAGGGGCTTCCCAGGGGCTCAGCGGTAAAGAATCTGCCTTCAATGCAGGAGCCACAGTATATGTAGGTTTGATCCCTGAGTGGGAAAGATCACCTGCAGGAAGGCATCGCAACCCACTCCAGTATTCTTGCCTGGAGAATCCCACGGACAGAGGAGCCTGGAGGGCTACAGTCCATGGATTTTGAAGAGTTAGACATGACTGAAGAGACAGGATGCACACACATATCAGCTCAAGCTTGCCACAGAAGACAGCATTCAAGAAGAGGAGGGTGTTTATAGAGAGACAGATTTCTTAATTTGATACAGTTCGTCTTGAATAAGTAATGAGAGGTTTCATAAACTGACTTGAAGTAAAAGATATTACTGGTTTAAAAAAAATTTGTAACAGAAAAAATATAGCTTTATTCCCACCATACTAGTCATTACTAACAGATTTGAGGATAAAATTTGACACATTGAAAAATATTCATGTGTTATAAATATCCATAACTATGTTGATAATTTAATAGCTTAGATTATCTGAATTATGTTTATTTATTAATATGGAATAAAAGGAAACTGGTATTTATATTTGTTTGTGACCCAATTGCATATTATATAAATATAATTTTTATCACTTATTTTCAGATTGTATAACAATTTTAATCATCATAATGGCTGAACTATAAGGAATACTGTTATTCAAATGATTGATTTTTTAAAACTACAGCATTATTGAATTATCTCAATTTGATCTGCTTATTTTGATTACTGTTTAAAAAATTAACCTATGTAGAATCATGTGAGTTATAGATATAAAAATAGAAATAATACTCTATACAATAATATTCATAGATGAGACTTTTTAGAACCTTGGTTACTCTATGGTAAAAAAAAAAAAAAAATAACCTAGAGGAATAGACTAGAAGGATAATGTTCAGTCACTGTCGTGTCCAACTCTTTGTGACCCCTTAAACTGAACTACTCCAGGCTTCCCTGTCCTCCACTATATCCCAGAGTTTGATCTAGTTCATGTCCATTGAGCCAGTGATGCTATGTAACCAGGAGGATAATAATTTGTTACAAAATTTTATGTCAGAGTTCTATTATTGGAGACACGATGTGTAATGTAAATAAAAATAATAAAAATATCTACCGAAAGGTCTAATATGCTCATCTTTGTAATCATCTTCATTGCAAGTGAATAAAGAAGACATCTGGAACAATGCAGAAATATAAACAGGAAGAAGCTAGGCAGCTAGAACTTTCTCAAAATCATTATTTTTCTCTAAATTTTATTTTAATGTATTTAATTTTAAAATATTCTTTTTAAATAAAATACTTTCACAAGTACAATCTTAATATCTTTTTTGTTATGTTCTTTTTTCCATTCTTCCTACTTTTATTATATACAGTAAGCTTTATATTATTGTTGTTGTATTGTGTTTGTTTTTGATATTAAATATAGGTATTTATTTCAATGAAAGTAATATATTCACTTATCTCAAAAAATCAGCTAATATTGCAAGATGCTGAAAATAATAGTTCACTGTACTAACTCTATCACCCCCGTCTTATTCCACACTAGAAGTGACACCCATTTTCAGATTTTTAAACAGTTTCTTACAGTTACCAGTATATCCTAAACAATAAGTTATATTGTCTTTCATTTGTCAATTTGAGGCTTAGCCTTTACACTACTTCCCACTTTTCTTCCCCTTATCATGCCCATATATAAAAATTAAATGAAGTCAGTGTTTGTATTATTAAATCAATTTAACATTTTCCATCATTGTATCCTCTAGTGTACCACTAGTATGTTTTCTTTCTTAAGTGTTATTTTTCCCTGAAGCTGAAAATTGCCTAATTTTGTTTTTACCTGCATAGTTTTGCATAATGAACCTCTCCGATCTTAACTGCATCTCATCTTATCTGTCTCAGCCTTTGTAATGCTTTCCAAATGCTCACATACATAAAGATATTCTACCAATGTTATATTCCTCCTTAGCTCTGTCTCCTCTGGAGGCTGTTGTGTTTTGGCTCCAGTCTTCCCTGCTGTCTAGGTCTGAAGGACAGTTTTTCTTTAGACAGCATATTAAATAGACACATTAAAAAGCAGAGACATTACTTTGCCAACAAAGGTCCATCTAGTCAAAGCTATGTTTTTCCAGTAGTCATGTATGGATATGAGAGTTGCACCATAAAGAAAGCTGAGTGCCGAAGAATTGATGCTTTTGAACTGTGATGTTGGAGAAGACTCTTGAGAGTCCCTTGGACTGCAAGGAGATCCAACCAGTCCATCCTAAAGGAAATCAGTCCTAAATATTCACTGGAAGGACTGATGCAGAAGCTCCAATACTTTGGCCCCCTGATGCAAATAAGTGACTCATCTGAAAAGACCCTGACACTGGGAAAGATCGAAGGCAGGAAGAGAAGTGAATGACAGAGGATAAGATGGTTGGATGGCATCACTAACTCGATGGACATGAGTTTGAGTAAGCTCCAGGAGTTGATGATGGACAGGGAAGCCTGGTGTGATGCAGTCAATGGAGTCGCAAGAAGTCGGACACAACTGAGCAACTGAATTAAACTCACTACTTAGGTTCATTCCATGTAGTCTAGATGCCATGTCCTTCTCTCCTTTGGCCAATACTTGAATTTTGCTGAATCTCTGTGAACAAAGTTCTAAGGTAAACTTATTAGATATTTGGTTCTTAAAAATATCTTTATAACCTTAATCTTAATACACTGTTTGTCTGAATATACAATTTTTGGTTAAAAATCAACTTCCCTTAACATTTTAGGCATTGCTTTCATGCTTTCTGGCATCTAGAATAGTTTTGAAAGTTTATGAAATTATTGTCCTAAAGTTTATTATTCATTTTTGTATACAATTAGTTTCTCCTTTTTTCTTTTTTTGTAGGAGATTTTAGGATTTTTTGTCTTTCTTATTGATGTTTTGAAATTTCATGGTGTTATACCTACTTGTGGATCTTTTTTGATTCAAGGGTTGAACATTCGTGGAGTCTTTTAATATAGGGGATCCAATCCAGGCAGATTCTTTACCACTGAGCCCTTGTCTCCCTACAAATGGAGAGGAGTGGAGGTTAAGCTTCCTGTGTTTTGCTAAATTAATATCCAGCTCTGTGTTTGATCTCCAAAGATAAAGTCTTCCTTAAGGGATGTCCTATATTACTTTTCACTGGATTTATTCATTACTTTCTTTGTTGAAAATATTATTTCAGTTTCATTCGACTGGAATTTTGGTATTGATAACTGACAAATGCTGTCAATATATTATTTTAGATATATTACTTTAGATATATTTAGATTATAATTGGGAAGTATTTTTATTTAAATTTTTAATTGATTAATTTAATTGGAGGATAATTACTTCACAATATTGTGGAAGTTTTGCCATATATCAAATTTTTATTTAAAAATTATTTTTAGAAATAAATAGTTCCCATTTCTAATTTTTAGTAAAGCTTTCTACTGTTAATAAATTTCAGAGACTTATCCTTTATCATACCAAAGGAGAAAAAAGAATTATTCTGAATAAAATCTAAAATAGCACCATCATGTATCAGAGAATCACTACTTTTATATCTACTCTCTGTCAATTTTCTGATCTCTAGACTTTCTGAAAAGAGATTGCTCTAATTTAAATTTTACTATGGATAAAAGAAAAAAATCCCTTTAGAAATATGGCATGGTCTGTTCTTACTGAATCCAGCATCCTCTGGTCTGCCCTTGACACAGAATGTTACTGTCTCCTGAGTTCATATTTTATATTTCAGATTATTCCACTTTGTCATTCAATCCACAGTGTGTGTGTGTGTGTGTGTGTGTGTGTGTGTGTAGGCAGTTGAGCACTTAAAAAAAAAAAATTAGTCCACAAGATATTTTAGTAAATAAGATGTTCAAGATGTTTTCACCTGCCAGATGGAAGGGAGGGATAATATATATGATAATCACAAATATGAGAAGTCATTGACATTCTGTGTCCTGATAGTGAGTCAATAGTTTTCAATAGATGTATTAGACAAATTATAGTGAAAGAGTAGGAAATCTGGTGTGCTGAACTCCATGGGATATCAAGGAGTTGGACATGACTTAACAACTAAATAACAAAGACAAATTATGGCTCAAAGTAGCTTAGATCATTTCTGAAATTATTTCCAAATTTAGTAGACATAATAAATCAGGTTTTACAAATGTAACTGTATGCTATGCTATAATTTCATAAGTTATTAACAAATCTCTAGTTCTCTTATCGGAGAAGGCAATGGCACCCCACTCCAGTGTTCTTGCCTGGAAAATCCCATGGATGGAGGAGCCTGGTGGGCTGTAGTCCATGGGGTCGCTGAGGGTAGGACACGACTGAGCGACTTCACTTTCACTTTTCACTTTCCTGCATTGGAGAAGGAAATGGCAACCCACCCCAGTGTTCTTGCCTGCAGAATCCCAGGGATGGGAGAGCCTAGTGGGCTGCCGTCTATGGGGTTGCACAGAGTCGGACACGAGTGAAGTGATTTAGCAGCAGTAGCAGTTCTCTTATAATTTACGTCTGGTGATATTCCTCACACCAGTAGTTCTAAAGTCCTAATCTTTGGTGTCTACATGAATTATCTGTGCTGAAAAAGTGTAGAAGTCTGAGTAACACTCCTTGAGAGTTCAACCTAAAATCTTCAGCTCTGGCCAAGGAAATGGTAATTCTGGAGCAGGTATCAATGTGCTAAACTGATGGGAATGAACACTGCCACAGTCTCTTCTGTTTCAAATAGTGGTTTATTCTTTTCCATTTAGCATTATTCTCACCTTTTTCCTTGAAAACTTTGGATTATGTTTAATATAAACAGTGTGCCATTGTTACAGTCTGTGCCTCTGTTTTGTTGCCAGCATTGTTTTCACATAACCCAATCAAAGACATATGTTTCCAAAATAAAATTTCCTAAGATAAGGAATCTATAATGAGCCTCTTACCTTCCTTACATTTACAATAATATTTTCCTTTACTAATACCAAAATCCACCAGCTGGATTCAAGATTGCTGGGAGAAATATCAATAACCTCAGATATGCAGATGATACCACACTTATGCAGAAAGTGAAGAACTAAAGAATCTCTTGATGAAAATGAAAGAGGAGACTGAAAAGTTGGCTTAAAACTCAACATTTAGAAAACTAAAATCCTGGCATCTGGTCCCATCACTTCATGGCAAATAGATGAGGAAACAGTGGAAACAGTGAGAGACTTTATTTTGGGGGGCTCCAAAATCACTGCAGATGGTGACTGAAGCCATGAAATTAAAAGATGCTTGCTCCTTAGAAGGAAAATTATGATCAACCTAGACAGCTTATTAAAAAGCAGAGACATTACATTGCCAACCGAGGTCTGTCTAGTCAAAGCTATTGTTTTTCCAGTAGTCATGTATGGATGTGAGAGTTGGACTATAAAGAAAGCTGAGCACAGAAGAATTGATGCTTTTGAACTGTGGTGTTGGAGAAGACTCTTGAGAGTCCCTTTGACTTCAAGGTGATCCAACCAGCTAATCCTAAAGAAATCAGTCCTGAATATTCATTGGAAAGACTGATGCTGAAGCTGAAACTCCTATACTTTGGCCACTTGATGTGAAGAACTGACTCATTTGAAAAGACCTTGATGCTGGGAAAGATTGAAGGCGGAAGGAGAAGGGGACGACAGAGGATGAAATAATTGGATGGCATCGCTGACTTAGTGGACATGAGTTTGAGTAAACTCCAGGAGTTGGTGATGGACTGTGAGGCCTGACATGCTGCAGTCCTTGGGGTCACAAAGAGTTGGACACAACTGAGTGACTGCACTGAAACCAAAATTACTAAAAGGGAGAGAGGCTTTTTATTTAATTCTCTTTTCCCTTTAATTCTATGTATCTCCAGCCATAATTATTATATCTCTACCACCTCTAGCCATTCTGCCTATGTCTGGAGTTGTTTTAGTTTATTGATCATCCAGAATCTGTCAATTTCATGAATATTTAATGGACCATGAACAGCATAGCAGCATAAGATCAAAGTTATTTGAAGTGGGGGCTTGTGTACATGGTATAGCTTGAGACATGACAGATGGTCGTTTAAGTAGTAATTATAACAGTAAGCATTTCTTTAGTTTTAACTCCCACTTATGTAATTAAGTCATTTGTGTTAAATAATATTCTCCCCAGACATCTTCTTCAATGCATATTCAGTGGGAAGTCTAGCTTTCAGAATCTAGATTTAAGGAGTCTTTAGAAACTCTCCATATTTGTGACTTTGAAAAAGTTACTTGTGTCAAAGAAAGATTACACACATTTTTATGAAGATTTAATAAAATATCATTGCATGGGTAACTTTTCTTAAAAAGGTAAGTGATTATTTTCAGGGTGAACTCTTTTGCTATCCATAATTTCCAAGGATGCCTGAGACACTAATAAAGAAAGGAGAAAAAAAAAATCATGAAAAGAGCATAAGGAATAAATGGAGCAAAGTCAGGAGGGATAACAAAAGCTTCAAGTGATTCTTTATGAATTATATGAAAGCATGATTAATGTAAATTGCAAAATTAAAAATTTTCAAGAATCACAAATTTGACGGTGGTTAGCTTTGTGTAGAGCCATGTCAAATAATAAGGTAAATTCATTGGTCAGAACTTGAATTTGTGTTGATTAAACTACCAAAGTTAGTTATCTCAGTTCTTCCTGCTCATGATTATGGTGCTAGTCAAAGGCAAGTATATCTGTAAAGTACTGTCAATTCTAATAAAATAATTGCATTTTACCTCATAATAGTGAGTTCTGAGGAGGGGGTTGTTGGAGCCTGATTCATGGAGCTGCACGATTGTGGTTAGGAGTTGTTCACTTAGGTGCATTCATCTGCTAGGAACAATACCAAAGTGAAAGTGAAGTCACTCAGTCGTGTCCAACTCTTTGCGACCCCATGGGCTGTAGCCTACCAGGCTTCTCTGTCCATGGGATTTTCCAGGCAATAGTCCTGGAGTGGATTGCCATTTCCTTCTCCAGGGGATCTTCCCAACCCAGGGATGGAACCTGGGTCTCTCGCATTGTGGACAGACGCTTTACCGTCTGAGCCACCAGAACAATACCAAGCTCAGGCTAATTGACATCTAAGGATTCTGACTGCTATAATTAGAACTATGGGCTTTAAAGCTGAAGAGTAAAGCTGCCTGTTTACAGGTGACAAGCGAACATTGGAAAGCAGAACATTTCAGTCATAATCTGATGACCTTGAGAAATCTGTTTTTGATTCTTAGACCCTAGGAGCCTGTAGAACTATTGTCATTCATTCAGTTCCAAGAGCTTTGGATGCTTATTTAGCTGCCTTACTTCAGAAGTCCCTGCTCTTTTCTAGCCCTTAAAACTACTGGAAATTAGGCAGCTTCTTGTCCCAGCCTATTTCATGTTCTGAGGAGAATGCTAACAATGATCCAGTAGAGCAGAGGTTGTTTAAAATTACAATTAAGCCTATATGTCAGAAAGAAAAGGACAGATGAGAAATATTAAGGCAGAAAGTGGCTACCCCTTAAGGACAACAGTCTTAAAATGGCAATGACACATAAATGATGGACATAAAATGATTATGATGAAACTAAATTATTAAAGTGAAGTGAAAGAAAAGGGCTTGCCTTGCATTAAAATAAAGGATGAAATAACAGTGGATTTTCTCCCCAAAATCAGGGCTCTGTATTTAAGAACTGACACTACTTTAGGATGTTTACTATTTTAATATATTTTTCATTTAATAATTCTGGAAGCATTGCCTTTCTTCAATGAAAAATAGTATATATTTTAACCAAGAACATGTTAAGTGGGGAGATAAATAATTATTTTTGAAATTTCAATTTTTCAATGTAATGAAAAATTTGCAATATAATTCAAAATTTGCAGTTCCTAAAAGAAACGTTTAAAAATGTGTGCTATTTACCCAAAAGTTTTGAATAATTGTTATGAATGACTACAAATGTGTATTTTCCATGAGTGTGGAATAGCATGTTTAAGGAGAAATTTCTAAATGAATTAATTTTAGATTAAATGATTCCCCTCACTATGTATTCATGTGTGCCAGACTTTAAAGCCTATATGTGTCTTCAGTGCAGATTTCGGTACTACATGGATAACTTTTCATTTTTTAAGGTATTTGGAACCATAGTGTTCAGCATTAAAATAAGGTTTTATTTGTATCATCTCAGAGAAACTCTGCTTTTCAGTTTATCTTAATATCACACCATACAGAGAGGCTGATCCCTGACAGATTCTTTCACGGATCCCTCATGAAGTGTGAGCTTCCCTTGTGAGCTCAGAGGTAAAGAATCTGCTTTCCAATGCAGGAAACAAGGATTCAATACCTGGGTCAGGAAGATCTGGGAAGGGAATGGCAATCCACTCCAGTATTCTTGCCTGTGAAATCCCATGGACAGAGGAGCCTGGAGGGCTATTGTCCATCAGGTCATAAAGAGTCGGACTGGACTAAACGACGATAAGCAGAAGTGCACGCACCCAGGCTGGCAGTCGTGCTCTCGGGTAAACATTTGTCAGATGGCATGGTTGGATTAGCTGTGGAATCATGAGTTTGTTTCTATAATAAATACAAGGGTATCTGATCAGCATGCATGATGCAGATGCAACAGTCTGTTACTGTGGTATACAGTCTGTAAATCAGATACAAAAAACGGTAATTTTACAAAGTGGAAAGTTATAAGCAATCCTGGTAGTCTGGAGTGCATAGTCCTGTAAACTTGACCCTTTACATCCACAGTACATTCTTGCTGTTTTAAAGTAAATAATGTTTACTAGCTCTCAGAGGTTTATTGATACCCAGGATTTTTTTTTTTTTTTCTGTTTTTGGAGGGGTAGGGTTCTTCAGTGGGCTCAGATGGTACAGAATCCGCCTGCAGTACAGGAGACCTGGGTTTAATCTCTGGGTCGGGAAGATCCCACAGAGAAGGAAATAGCAACCCATTCCAGTGTTCTTGTCTGGAGAATACCATGGACAGAGGAGCCTGGTGGGCTACAGTCAATGGGGTCACAAAGAGTCGGTATTAGGAATTTTTGTTATTTTAATTCGTTTTTATTTAAAATAAAAATACGTACTTTATGGTTAAAATCATTCCATAGTAGGATTATTTGTTTTAAATTTTTTTTCTCTTTTCTAGAGAAACTAAATATAAAATTTAAAAATGTGTGTGAGTTTTTTGGGTAAAAATAAATAAATAAATTGTTAATTTCAAATTATTAATAGCATAAATGATATTTATAAGTAGGAATTTTTAAGATTCCTGAAAACAGTTATATTCCTGCAAGTATTATTTAATATAAAAAAACTCCTTCATTTTTTATTACTATTATTATGGTATTAGGATGGAACAACTAAAATGCTGGTTAAAGAAGAAAAACATATAGTAGCCTCTTATAGGTTTGATATGGTTAGATCTATTTTAAGAAAAAAAAATCAAAATTGTCAAATTGTTGGTTGAGTCCATGATTTTGGAATATTATGCTCAAAATTATATATTTTAATTACAATATTTTAGTTATGTAGTATTAGTTACAAGACTTAAATTACATGAATCACAAAAAAGTGAAAATGTGAAAGCATTAATTGCTCAGTCGTGTCCGACTCTTTGTGACTCCATGGTCTCTAGCCCTCCAGAATTCTCTGTCTATGGGATTCTCCAGGCAAGAATACTGGAGTGGGTTGCTATTTCCTTCTCCAGGAAGGAAAGGAAATATGCTATTTCCTGGGATCTTCCTGACCCAGTGATTGAACCCAGGTCTCCTGCACTGTAGGCAGATTCTTTACTATCTGAGCCACTGGGGAAGCCCTCCCAAGCCACAGAAACTGTAGAGAAAATTGGGAGTGCAGAATATCTGTTTCCACATGTTTGAATGGTTATAAGGTTAAGGAGATACTGTTAATTTTCTAGATAATGAACTTGATTATGTTTGGGTATCAACTATAAAATTTTATAAAATGGAGATTTTAGGACTCCATCCAAGAACTATTAAGTAGACTTAAGAGTGGCCCTTAGGAATCTGTATTATCCAGGTAATTCTAATTAGACAACCAAAATTGGGAACCCCAGTTTATGTGATTCATGACACAAGCAAGATTAATGAGGAAGTCTATGTACTATCGGGAGAAGGCAATGAGTTTCCTGAGAGCATAAATAAGAATTAAATTAATTCCCATCCTCTTTGTCCTATATAATACTTGTCCACACTAGTTGCTCAAATATATGTTCAATGAATGAGTGAAGACAGTAGGAGGCATGTTTTATTCAAGTGCAATGAAAATATTTTTTATCACTTAGAAGTGTCACTTACCAGGACTACAGCTATCAAAAGAAAAAAAAAAAAATTGGCTGATCACTTACCAGATGTTGCTGGTACCAGAAAAGTACAGAGATCAGCATACAATAAACACTCCATAAATGCTTCAGAAATTAATGCATAAACTAAATGTGAGTGTCTTATTTCATGGATTTCTTTATCAAATGCCTGTGAAATAGATCATTGGTATAATTAGTAATCAAGTAATCAGGTTAGTAAGAATAAATGAGCTCCCTAAAAACTCATTCTGTAGAAGAATATAGATATAACTAAATGACTTTTTAGCATTTATGAAAACAAATATTCAACTTTAGCTGTATGTAATATTAATCATTCACACCATTGTAGCATCAAAATACTTATTTACTTTTTTATATCATTAATCATTTACTTGGAAACATATCTGTTTGTCTCTTGTAAAACCAGCCATCCTTGAAGACAGTGACGCTGCTATCAACCAGCCCATCTGAAAGCTGAGCATAGGTTTGTTTGACTTGATAGTTGGCTGTTGTTCATTGTTTAATAGACATGGGCTTCACCTTACTGCACCAGAGCTGCAATACACGGAGCACTTTCAGCAACTTGACAGTTCTCTTGACTATAAATCAATGCTAAGCTTCTGTTATCATATATTTGGGCACTGAAATTGTATGCTGATTTAAAGACAAAAATCCAATTATACCTGAATATTTTATGTCTGATTCTTTACTTCATTATAACACATGAATCATTATTTTTTCTTCTTTTGGTGGGGCAGAAAAGACTTGCAAATATCTTTATTCTTCCTACATGAAAGAAAATTAAAAAAAAATCATTTTAGCAGAAAGTTGAAGGTAACACAAATAACCAGGGACTGAACCATTGACATAAGAACTGACCCATGAGACTCTGGAGAAGCCAGCTTCATGTCCAGTTTCCTTTGTCCATGTTTCTCAGAATTTACTCGAAAGAGAAAATACTAGACAGAAACAGTTGCCATCTTGCCACGCTATTTACATGATTTCAGATTTCTTGAAGACATTTTATCTGTTCTTTTGGATAGTAGATAAAGTTAAAAAATACACATTTAGAACAAGTTAAACAATACACATTTTGACATTGGCAGACTTAATGCAGTTCCAGGAATGATTGATTTGTATACTTTTAGAGGAGTGAGGCAACACTTCATTTTACAAGCTCATTTTCACCATCATCAGTGCTTAGTTTTTTAACATTTTTGTCAGTGGAAAATTGAACCACATTTCTAAAATTTTTCAGCTTTATTAGTCTCTTCTCTTGTTTCCTTTCTTTATTAGGATTGATGAAAAATATTTGGCAAATACCCTGCAAGACACATTATCATTATTCAAGTAATTGGGGGCAACCTTTAAGCTCTGGATATTTATGGCATACAAGTGCATGATTTTTACAGTAAAAGAGTAGTACACGTGGAAGCTGGAACTGGCTTAAAGTAGCAAGTGTTTTCACCTCATACCCATTTTCTCCCCTTAGCTGACAGTTCGAAGTGTGCTCCTTGCTAATGTGGTTTTTGTTGTTCAGTCACTAAATTCTGTCTGACTCTTTTTGACCCCATGGATTGCAGCATGCCAGGCTTCCCTGTCCTTCACTATGTGTTCCTGGTGGCTCAGACTGTAAAGAATCTGCCTGCAATGCAGGAGACCTGGGTTTGATCCCTGGGTCAGGAAGATCTCCTGGAGAAGGGAATGGCTCCCCACTCCACTATTCTTGCTGGGAGAATCCCATGGACAGAGGATCCTAAGGATCCCTACAGTCCATGGGGTTGCAAAGAGTTGGACACGACTGAGTGAAAGCTGGACTGGAAGAAACGCAACCTGGAATCAAGATTACTGGGAGAAATATCAATAACCTCAGATATGCAGATGACCCCACCCTTATGGCACAAAGTGAAGAGGAAATCAAAAGCCTCTTGATAAAAGTGAAAGTGGAGAGTGAAAAAGTTGGCTTAAAGCTCAACATTCAGAAAACGAAGATCATAGTCCCATCACTTCATGGGAAATAGATGAGGAAACAGTAGAAACAGTGTCAGACTTTATTTTTGGGGGCTCCAAAATCACTGCAGATGGTGACTGCAGCCATGAAATTAAAAGACGCTTACTCCTTGGAAGGAAAGTTATGTCCAACCTAGATAGCATATTCAAAAGCAGAGACATTACTTTGCCAACAATGGTCTGTCTAGTCAAGGCTATGGTTTTTCCAGTGGTCATGTATGGATGTGAGAGTTGGACTGTGAAGAAGGCTGAGCACCAAAGAATTGATGCTTTTGAACTGTGGTGTTGGAGAAGACTCTTGAGAATCCCTTGGACTGCCAGGAGATCCAACCAGTCCATTCTGAAGGAGATCAGCCCTGGGATTTCTTTGGAAGGAATGATGCTAAAGCTGAAACTCCAGTACTTTGGCCACCTCATGCAAAGAGTTGACTCATTAGAAAAGACTCTGATGCTGGGAGGGATTGGGGGCAGGAGGAGAAGGGGACGGCAGAGCATGAGATGGCTGGATGGCATCACTGACTCGATGGACATGAGTCTCAGTGAACTCCTGGAGTTGGTGATGGACAGAGAGTCCTGGCATGCTGCAATTCATGGGATCGCAAAGAGTCGGACACGACTGAGCAAATGAACTGAACTGAACTGAACTGAGTGATTAACTTTCACTTTTGCTGGGTACAGAATACACACAATATTGAAGTGTGTTTATCTGTTATTTTGTATCCCGGATTTTTTCACATGCTAACAAGTATGACTTGCCATGAAATCTTTCTGAGTTAAAGCTGAAAAAAATTGGAAACCATTCATGTGAAACTCTTTTTCAAGTTTTTGAATCACCTCAGGAATCTGCTGATCCTGCTATCATTGACTCTAGAGCCTTCAAGTAATTGTTAATTATATTTTTTCACAGTTTGTAGCTTTTATCTGCCAGCATATTGGAGCTTATTTGTCCATTTTCAAACAACTTCCTTGGTATTTTTTAAATTTTAATTAAAAAAGTATCAATTATTAGTTTATCAATCTGGTATTCTATGCTATTGGTTTCAAAAAAACCTTTGTAGCCTGCATTGCATAAGTAACTAAGCTTTATAAAACCACCATAAAAGATAAATTTAGTAATATAGGTAACACTGAGTAATTCGTTTGGCAAGCTCAGAAGTCAGGGAGATGGTGAAAGGAGAGTTTTGAAATCTGAAATAATCTGGAGTAACTCGCTAGTTCATGCATGCATGCTCAGTCATGCCTGACTCTGCAACTCCATGGACTGTAGTCTGCCAGGCTTCTCTGTCCATGAGATCTTCCAGGCAAGAATACTTAAGTGCATTGCCATTTCCTCCTCCAGGGGATCTTCCTGACCCAGGGATCGAACTGCGTCCCTTGCATCTCCTGCACTGCAGGCGGATTCTTTACCACTGAGCCACCTGGCAATCTGCTAGAGGGTGACTATTAAGAATTGAGGAAGATGAAAATTTTTAGAGTTCATGGAGCCATCAAATCCTGGTATTGGATAGAATCTTGCAATCAGTTATCAAGTTTTACAGCTAAAACTCTAAATGCCAGAGCATCTCCCTACAAGATAGTCACTATCAACTATGAAAGTATACTGAGAAGAATATTAGATATGACTGTGAAGTAATTGGAAACAGTTGGCTAAAAGTGGTAAAATATCACACAAGTTTTCTCACATAAGGTACTCTGCAACATTTCCTATTTTATTTCTGAATTTCAAATTTCTAGGCTAGCTATGCCATTGTACAATTTTTTACTGTGAAATTTTCACATAAAGTATTTCTGGGTGAATAATTCTTATATGTCAAATTAGCATTATCGCTCATTTTCTGGAAAAGTAAGGTATAAGGGAGTCAATTGATAAATAATAAATAAGAAAGGGAACTTTGGATCACTTTGGTTTGTTTTGTAATCCTTACAAAGTCAAGTCCAAAGAATTTCTGAAATATAAAAAGAATTTAAAAAATATTGGGATGATGTAGAAAGCAGATCTAATGACAATCATACAGTTTATAACCCTATATCAAAATTATAGTGTTGAGAAAGCATAAGAATATATTTTCAAGTTGTAAATACCAACATAAAAGAATATTTGAAATGATTTTTGACAATTCCAAGCCCAAAGCTCATTAATTCTGATCTAAAACAATTAAAAACACTGGATCAGCATAATAATCATTAAACATTAGATGCAAATAAACATGTAGAAAATATATATTTTTTCAGATACTCTTACCATCTATGCAGTACACTGTTCCCCAAAGCAAATATACATAGTAAATAACTTCTATAGGGAACAGCACAAGATATCGAGGATAAAAATGAATCTAATCAGAGATTCATAATATCATAATTTTCTAAAGAGAAATTTAATGTTGTATCCATACATTCCCTTAGGATCAGTAAGGCACTGATGTTTTATATCAGCAAAAATATTTTATATTAAGAATAATCTGCCTACTTAGTGCACAATCAAACAAAATACCGCTACACCTCACCATCATCACTACCTCCAAATCCTGTGGGAAAAAAAGTGTAGCATAAATGCAGTTAATCTCAAAATAAACCTTCTTTAATGCTGTACTACTATGGGGTATATATATGGAATATATATATAGGGTATATATGGAACATATAGGGTATATTATATGGTATATATATATATATATAGGATATATATAGGTGTATATATTATAAGGTGTATATGTACTATTATAGGTGAATATATTACAGGCTATATTATATGGTATATATATAGGATATAAATATATAGGGTATATATATGTGTATATATATGTGTATATATATATATATATATAGGTGTAATGGCACCCCACTCCAGTACTCTTGTCTGGAAAATCCCATGGATGGAGGAGCCTGGTGGGCTACACAGTCCATGGGGTCGTATAGAGTCGGACACGACTGAGCGACTTCACTTTCACTTTTCACTTCCATGCATTGGAAAAGGAAATGGCAACCCACTCCAATGTTGTTGCCTGGAGAATCCCAGGGACGGGGGAGCCTAGTGGGCTGCTGTCTGTGGGGTGGGGGTCGCCCAGAGTCGGACTTAGCAGCAGCAGCAGCAGCATATAAGGTGTATATATTATAGGGTGTATATATACTATTATAGGTGAATAAATTATAGAGTATATTATATGATATATATATATATAGATAGATGTATATATATATAAGGTGTATATATTATAGGATGTATATGTACTACTATAGGTGAAAAAAAAGTGTAGCATATATGCAGTAAATCTTAAAATAAACCTACTTTAATGCTGTACTATTATAGGGTATATATGGAATAAAAATGCCAGTGTAGGGAATCATGACTTTGAATCGTTTCTTTTTCATGTTAGATAGCATTCTTGTATAGTTAGTTCTATTGAGAGTCTAAGCTACAGAATAAACTCAGTGTAGGAGAGTTTAATGAATGGATTTATACTAAGTCCCCTTAAGAACTGTCTTTCATGAGAGTAGACATATAAACGCTATTATTTGCTAGAGCAATTTTTTCTCACTTCAAGTGAGTCTGTGTTTTAGTTCTTTCTAACATGTGAGAGGTCATTCACTACCCTTTCTTATCTTTATCTTCAACCTCTCCCTCTTTACTCTTGCCTTTTGTTTTATAAAAATTCACTAGTACTGCCTATCCATAAACAACAACAAAAAATTGTTTTCCAAGGGTTTTCTCCCCTATACTGTTACAATACTTTCCTTTTCATTTCAGAGAGCCACATTACTCAAAAGTACAATAAACAATTTACATCTCTTTTTCACCTTCCTTCTTCATTTCTCAGCATGTTACATTTGGAGTTCTGCCCATATCACATTCTATCTAAATGACTTTAAATAAGGTTACCAATTAGTGTAATGATGACTGTTCTTCCTTCTACTGGGAACATTCATCCTCCCTAGGTTTCAGGTATATTTTTTCTTTTATTCCTCTTTCTACCTTTTTTGGTTTTTATCCTCAGCCTTATCAGTAGAATCTTTCAGTACCTCTTGCCTACAAGCTACTATTTTCTAAGGTTCCATCCCTGAATATTCCTTATCTCACTGTCACTCTATCAAGACAGGATAAGCTGAATTACCCTTACAATCTCAGTGGCTTAAAACATTCAACATTCAGTTCTTGCTCATATTATAGGTTTATCATAGTTTATCTGGGGGTTTCCATCACATTGTCTTAATTCAGGTGCAAGGTCAACAACTCCTCCATCATGTTCATAGTGCCAGGGGGAGGGGAACCACCAATTTAGAAGTGAGCACTAACTAGAACCTGCATCTGCCCCAAGAGGCATAAATTCCTTCATCTCACTTTGGTTGGCCAAAGTGAGTAAGATAGTGAAGATTGACTTCAAAGGGACAGATCAATATAATCCTATAATGTGCACAAGAAGTGCACACCAAAGTATAAGAGAATATAGTTCTAATGACCTTATGATCTCTCAGTGACTTCATCCAACAAATATAGCTTCAACTGCTACATAAATGATAATGACTTGCCAATCTGAACCTTGAATTCTTGTCTGTTAATATTTGTACCCATCTGTTCAACTTCCTACTTCATTTGTATATCCAAACCTTGAAGGCAACTCTCCCCAGTGGAACTTATTACTAAATTTCTCATCTTGGTTACCTTGCAAGAGAACAAGTTGGACATTTCTGGATTATTCCTGATTTACTTCTCTTTCATAACCTGCATGTCAATGGTTACCTACTCTAATTCATTCAATGGTCTCAATACGGTTAAAACTATCCCCTCCTGTTTATATTATTTCTTTCTTAACATAATAGCTCCATATTTATTACCTGGATTGCTGTAACAGCCTTTTCTTGTGTTCTTCTTGGTAATGGGCTTAGTCCCTCCCAAACTATCCTTGTGCCTGCTGTCAAAATTATCCACATCTATAATTTGATCATGTACTATTTTAAAACTTCACTTATCATTTGTCCATATTGACTCTAGGATAATATTCAAACATTTTCTTTCACACCAGACCTTTTCTCATGTGATCTCTGATCATCTGGCTAGTTTCATCTCTTTCTACTTTCCCCAACTCATCTTGTTCCATGATCGACTATTGATGATCAAGCTCACTTTGAGATAAAAAAGTATAGGACATTTCACCCCACAACAATGAATTTCACCTTTTTCTCAAGTGCACATGAAACCTCCAGGATAGATCACATCCTGGGCCATAAATATAGCCTTGATAATTCAAAAAAATTGATATCATTCCAAGCATCTTTTCTGACCACAATGCAGCAAGATTAGATCTCAATTACAGGGGGAAAACTATTAAAAATTCCAACATATGGAGGCTGAACAACACGCTGCTGAATAATCAACAAATCACAGAAAAAATAAAAAAAAGAAATCAAAATATGCATAGAAATGAATGAAAATGAAAACACAACAACCCAAAACCTGTCGGACACTGTAAAAGCAGTGCTAAGGGGAAGGTTCATAGCAATACAGGCATACCTCAAGAAACAAGAAAAAAGTCAAATAAATAACCTAACTCTACTACCTAAAGCAACTAGAAAAGGAAGAAATGAAGAACCTGGGTTAGTAGAAGGAAAGAAATACAAAAGAAAAAAAGAGAGACCATAGCGAAAATCAACAAAGCCAAAAGCTGGTTCTTTGAGAGGATAAATAAAACTGACAAACCATTAGCCAGACTCATCAAGAAACAAGGGGAGAAAAATCAAATCAATAAAATTAGAAATGAAAATGGAGAGATCACAACAGACAACACAGAAATACAAAAGATCTTAAGAGACCACTATCAGCAATTATATGCCAATAAAATGGACAACTTGGAAGAAATGGACAAATTCTTAAAAAACAACAACTTTCCAAAACTGAACCAGGGAGAAATAGAAAATCTTAACAGACCCATCACAAGCACGGAAATTGAAATTGTAATCAGAAATCTTCCAGCAAACAAAAGCCCAGGTCCAGACGGCTTCACAGCTGAATTCTACCAAAAATTTAGAGAAGAATTAACACCTATCCTACTCAAACTCTTCCAGAAAATTGCAGAGGAAGGTAAACTTGCAAACTCATTCTATGAGGCCTCCATCACCCTGATACCAAAATCTGACAAAGATGCCACAAAAAAAGAAAACTACAGGCCACTATCACTGATGAACATAGATGCAAAAATCCTTAACAAAATTCTAGCAATCAGAATCCAATAACACATTAAAAAGATCACACACCATGACCAAGTGGGCTTTATCCCAGGGATGCAAGGGTTCTTCAATTTCCGCAAATCAATCAATGTAATACACCACTTCAACAAATTGAAAAATAAAAGCCATATGACTATCTCAATAGATGCAGAGAAAGCCTTTGACAAAATTCAACATCCATTTATGATAAAAACTCTCCAGAAAGCAGGAATAGAAGGGACATACCTCAACATAATAAAAGCTATATATGACAAACCCACAGCAAACTATCCTCAATGGTGAAAAATTGAAAGCATTTGCCCTAATGTCAGGAACAAGACAAGGATGCCCACTTTCACCACTACTATTCAACATAGTTTTGGAAGTTTTGGCCACAGCAATCAGAGCAGAAAAAGAAATAAAAGGAATCCAAATTGGAAAAGAAGTAAAACTCTCACTGTTTGCAGATGACATGATCCTCTACATAGAAAACCCTGAAGACTCCACCAGAAAATTACTGCTGCTGCTGCTAAGTCGCTTCAGTCGTGTCCGACTCTGTGCTACCCCATAGATGGCAGCCCACCAGGCTCTCCCGTCCCTGGGATTCTCCAGGAAAGAACACTGGAGTGGGTTTCCATTTCCTTCTCCAGTGCATGAAAGTGAAAAGTGAAAGTGAAGTCCCTCAGTCTTGTCGGACTCTTAGCGACCCCATAGATGGCAGCCTACCAGAAAATTACTAGAACTGATCAATGAATATAGTAAAATTGTAGGATATAAAATCAACACACAGAAATCCCTTCCATTCCTATACACTAATAATGAGAAAATAGAAAGAGAACTTAAGGAAACAATTCCATTCGCCATTGCAATGAAAAGTATAAAATACTTAGGAATATATCTACCTAAAGAAACTAAAGACCTATATATAGAAAACTATAAAACACTGGTGAAAGAAATCAAAGAGGACACTAATAGATGAGGAAATATACCGTGTTCATGAATTGGAAGAATCAATATAGTGAAAATGAGTATACTACCCAAAACAATCTATAGATTCAATGCAATCCCTGTCAAGCTACCAATGGTATTTTTCACAGAGCTAGAACAAATAATTCCACAATTTGTATGGAAATACAAAAAACCTCGAATAGCCAAAGCAATCTTGAGAAAGAACAATGGAACTGGAGGAATCAACCTGCCTGACTTCAGGCTCTACTACAAAGCCACAGTTATCAAGACAGTATGGTACTAGCACAAAGATAGAAATATAGATCAATGGAACAAAATAGAAAGCCCAAAGATAAATCCATGCACCTATAGACACCTTATCTTTGACAAAGGAGGCAAGAATAAACAATGGAGAAAAGACAATCTCTTTAACAAGTGGTGCTGGGAAAACTGGGCAACCACTTGTAAAAGAAAGAAACTAGAACACTTTCTAACACCATACACAAAAATAAACTCAAAATGGATTAAAGATCTAAACGTAAGACCAGAAACTATAAAACTCCTAGAGGAGAACATAGGCAAAACATTCTCTGACATACATCACAGCAGGATCCTCTATGACCCACCTCCCAGAATATTGGAAATAAAATCAAAAATAAACAAATGGGACCTAATTAAAATTAAAAGCTTCTGCACAACAAAGGAAACTATAAGCAAGGTGAAAAGACAGCCTTCAGAATGGGAGAAAATAATAGCAAATGAAGCAACTGACAAAGAACTAATCTCAAAAATATACAAGCAACTCCTGCAGCTCAATTCCAGAATAATAAACGACCCAATCAAAAAATGGGCCAAAGAACTAAACAGACATTTTTTTCAAAGAAGGCATACAGATGGCTAACAAACACATGAAAAGATGCTCAACGTCACTCATTATCAGAGAAATGCAAATCAAAACCACTATGAGGTACCATTTCACGCCAATCAGAATGGCTGAGATCCAAAAGTCTACAACTAATAAATGCTGGAGAGGATGTGGAGAAAAGGGAACACTCTTACACTGTTGGTGGGAATGCAAACTAGCACAGCCACTATGGAGAACAGTGTGGAGATTCCTTAAAAAACTGGAAATAGAACTGCCTTATCACCCAGCAATTTCACTACTGGGCATACACACTGAGGAAACCAGAAGGGAAAGAGACAAATGTACCCTGGTGTTCATTGCAGCACTGTTTATAATAGCCAGGACATGGAAGCAACCTAAATGTCCATTGGCAGATGAATGGATAAGAAAGCTATGGTACATATACACAATGGAGTATTACTCAGCCATTCAAAAGAATACATTTGAATCAGTTCTAATGAGGTGGATAAAACTGGAGCCTATTATACAGAGTGAAGTAAGCCAGAAAGAAAAACACCAATACAGTATACTAATGCATATATATGGAATTTAGAAAGATGGTAACAATAACCCTGTGTACGAGACAGCAAAAGAGACACTGATGTATAGAACAGTCCTTTGGACTCTGTGGGAGAGGGAGAGGGTGGGATGATTTGGGAGAATGGTATTGAAACATGTATAATATCATATATGAAACGAGTCGCCAGTCCAGGTTCGATGCACGATCCTGGATGCTTGGGGCTGGTGCACTGGGATGACCCAGAGGGATGGTATGGGGAGGGAAGTGGGAGGGCGGTTCAGGATGGGGAACACGTGTATACCCGTGGCAGATTCATGTTGATGTATGGCAAAACCAATACAATATTGTAAAATAATTAGCCACCAATTAAAATAAATAAATAAATAAAAATACCATTTAAACATTTTAATTAAATCCAACCCAACTAGAGTGTCAGTACAATTCTATTTGTTAATTTTGACATGATTTACTGAGTATAATCCCCTTAAGTCAGAAATTGACCTCCACAGCATTCAAACTTCCTGTGGGATCAAAAGGAATAATAAGAAACATGTTACTACTGTAGAATAAGCAAGGCTGGTATTGTATGCAGGTTTCTTCCTATGTTGTCAAATAGACAAGCATGCAGCAAATACTCAGCAATAACAAAATAAATGTCCAGAGACCTTAAAAAAAAGAGAGAAGTGTAACTAAACGATACTTTCCGAATGAAAACAAAAACAAAAACAAAAAAAAAGAAGAAAAAAATAAATAAAACTTTTAAGTCGGATACAGAACCTGGGATAGACTCTCTCCAGAAGGAAGTTCTAACTTTGTCTTTTTAGACATAAATATCTAGTTAGATACTTCACCTAGAAAAAGGACTGAGAAGAAGACTAGTTTAGCTATAGTAGAAAGACAGGTAGTAGAAAGACACGTAGAAAGACAAGGTCCTGGAATTCAGACTAGGAAGGTATGTCCAATCCTGACATTTATGATAGCCATCCCTTGATGAAAAGCTGTATCCGTAGGTGATACCAAGATTATTATGTGAACAGTGACAATCCTTCTCAGCTGCATGACAGTGAGCAACTAAGCTGGGCCATGTTACATATTTGGCTGCCTCTCCCAGGGCTACAGAGAGCACATTCTTTGTGAACTTGGTGCAGGACTAGAGTGGAAATGTTTGACAGATATAATGGTTGTCATTCTCTGGAATAATTTTAATATTTCAGTGCTACTAATAAAAGACAGGAAAAAAGAGAAAATCAGAAAAATGACATCCTTTGGAAAAAGAAGAAAAAAAGGAGACAAGTATACTTTTACATCTAAACAATTCTTACACTAGATTTTAAACAATTTTTAGCCAGTAGGAAATGGTGAAGTGGGTGAGGTTTTGGTAGTAGTGGTTGTTTGGTTTTTTCTTTAATTTATGTGTTTCTTTGGCCATACTCATCTCTTTACCCTCTGTAATTTAAGGAGAGAAAAACAGAATTTCTATAGTAGGCTGAAGTTTTTTAGAATGTGTCTTTTCTTTTTTTACTAAGGGGAACTAAAATGCAAAGAGGAAAGTTTCCCACTATACTAGTTCAACCTAAGTGAATAATACACACACACACACACACACACACACATATATATATACGATTCATGGGGTCACAAAGAGTCAGACACAACTGAGCGACTGAACTGAACTGAACTGAACTGAACACATATATGCTTTTTCTTTAAGTGCCTAACATTTATAAGCAGAAGGATGAATTAACAGAATGACAGGTGTTGGGAAATGACAAAAGGAAACAGATTACTGATGGGAATCAAATTACTTAGTCTTCAGTTACATTCCAGACATAAATAAAATAAAACAATTAATCTTTTATTCCTGCCACCTGTAAATCTGTCAGGCATTACGTGCTCAATAGCATTAATGAATAGCAATACAAAGACAGAGCCTAATATTTTTCTGCTCTGTATCTTCAGAGCTATGGTATTTGACAGCTGAAATCATCCTCTGCAGTGTCTCTTTGCCAGCCCAAGAGGTGGAATGCCTTCTATCCTGAAAAAAAAAAATAGTCCTCTCAATTTCACTGAAAGGGAGAACACCTTAACATTCACCAGATGGAAGAGGATGAGTACATGCTCTCACTCCTAAGTTTTAAGCACCAAGGTATAAATTCTGGATTGTAAGGAAAGAGTAAAGTTGGGAACTAGAACAGAATGACTGGAAAAAATTGTCTTCTGCTATTTTTGCTTGTTAAGAGGTTAGTAAGTAATGATTTTCTATTACTATTTTGACATTGGGAAAAAAATAAAAATAAACAAACACAACTATTATTCAAAGTATATGACACTAAATTTCTACATTTTTCTGGATCTCTTAACCATAATTACACATTATACTTCTAGAAATATGTTTTCACACTGTCAGGTTGGGAAATCTGATTGGGCACCAGGACATGAGAGGAAGTCTAGGACTCTTATACTTGTGTAATAATAAATTCACGTGAAAGGGTGGTGGCAAATCTATGCCCCAACTTCTACCTCAAAGCTGTAATGTGTCTAAGGACATTCATTCAATTTCTAAGGAGAAATAGATATTTCCTTCTCCTGGTACCTGATACAGATCTTCCTCTTTCTGTGTGGTTTTCTTTGATACATGCCTGGCCCCCCAGATAATTGGGCATATGTTTTACTGTCACTAGCTTTTGTAATTCTGGGGTTATGCAAAAGTACATTGGCAGAAAACCTCAATGGAAATTCTTTTAAACAGCAGACATTCTCATTTTTCCTAAGGAAAAAAAAAAAAAGGTTTCTTTTTAATGCAACCATTATTTTCTTTACAACAGCTCTAACTCAAATTCATAAAAGACTCTGCTTGTTTGTTTACTTACCTGGCATTTCTTCCCCTGGGTTATCACCCAGGATGTTTATTTCTTTTTAGTTCATCCCCCATTTGAGCAACTTAGCAGTTTATCATCAATCTTATCATGACTACTGCAAGTGATTGGATTTTGTTTGATTTTTAATGAAGTGATGTTTCAGTTCCATTTTTGGCTTATAGTGATAATTTATTTGCAAAGCACAATGAGGGAAAACAAGGGTAAAAAGAGAGTGATGAAAGCTCCAGGGTCATTCTGACTTATTCTAATTTTTAAATGTGTTCGCAGCAGTGTATCCCTCATGTCTCTATAAAATAACTGACAACTGAGTATTGCTTAGAAACAAGAAAATATGAATTGATTCTGGTCTCTTAGAAATTCCATATCCTGTGGAGCTCCCAGTAGTGTTTTCATCTCTTTAAAAATGTTTCCACTTTGATTCCTTGTTTTGCTTTGGAATCAAGCTTTGTAGTTAATTGCTGATAACATCCTTTTTTACTTAGCTTTATATTGAGCAATCAAGTCTGCTTTCTTCTCTATCTAGTTTCAAAAATCTTGACTATTTTAAGGATTTTTTTCCCCTGAGGTTAGCTGGTTTCCTAGCGCTAACAACAAATGCATTAAATAACTCTCCGAAGAAAAACTGCAGTCAGACTTTTAAAAAAAAATTCTTTCAAAACATTTTCTCGAACTGAGTTTTGTAATTATGACTCTGGTGAATAAGTTACCTTGTTTAAATTACCCAGGATATTTTCCCCAGGAATTTACAAATTTTAAGATGCTGACTAAGACAGTCTGAACATAGAAGCAATAGGTAGACTTTGCTTGACCCCAGAGAGCGATGTCCAACTTTATGTGTTTATAATGTTTCTCTTACCACTGCTCAAAGTCTATAAAAAAGAAAAAAATCAAAATAAGTACTTAGTATTGATCCCAGAGTCTTCACAAACTATATAGACCTGGGACCAGAAAAGAGGAATACTTATCTTCTGGTATAGCCAAATAATAAACTTTCTGGGTTTTGCTTTGGGACTCTGAAGGAATAAAAAATGAATAGGTAAATGCTGGAGTGGAGACGCAGGATTTGGCAGTGGCCCAGGGGACCAGTGAAAGAAGTGGTCTAAGTGTTGGCAGATCTAAGAAGTGGAATGTGGATAAAAGTGCCTGTAAATAACTTGGCAGAAACAACTGGCCCAGTCAGCATCATGTTTCATTCACACTTCCCTTTCCCACCTCTGTCTTGCCTTTATCCTCTAACCCATCACTTCTATTCTTCTTCCCCTGTATTTCCCCAAAATGGCTTTATTAAAATGAAACAAAAAGAGAAGAGGACATTTAATTTGACAGAACAGAAAAATTTCCATATTTCTTCCCCAAAATTGTGAAAAATTATTCATGCAAAGCATTTTTAGCTATTTAAAAGTACAAGCATTGGCCTTCACAGAGATGGGAGCATAGTTTCATCCATATTCTCAGGCAGCTGTCTCCTCAACTGGTGATCCAGTTCTTTGTAGCAAGACCATCCTGCAGGTAGGTTTTCTGTCTCCTGACTGGACTCTGACTAATATACTAGTTTTGTTTTTGAAATAGCTTATTACCATGTCACAGAAAGTAAAACTGCCTCCATTCTGCATTAAAGAAATTATATGATCATTAATTATCTTAGCAAATAGGAAATACCTAGAAAGTCACTAAAAAGTGCTCAGAGGAAGGTTATATTATGATAGACCAATGAAATTTACTAAAAATAATATGTATATTTTAAATTATTATGTTTTAGTACTACAATTTAGGGAAGAGTATTTTTTAAAAAATTCTTCCTATGAGAAGATGGTATTCTCTCTTCTGAAATAGCTATAAATTATATAATGGTTACTGTATAAAGTGGTTATAAAGAATCATTGTTTATAGCAAAGTAAAGTGTGACTATGGGCTTGCCTGGTGGCTCAGTGGTAAAGAATTCGCCTGCCAATGCAGGAGATGTGAGTTCAATCCCTGGGTCAGGGAGATCCTCTGGGGAAGGAAATGGCAACCCACTCCAGTATTCTTGCCTGGGAAATTCCATGGACAGAGGAGCCTGGTAGGCTTCAGTCCATGGGGTTGCAAAAATGTTGGACATGACTTAGTGACTAAAGAGCAACTCAAAAAAGTGAGTTATGAGTTTGAGAGACTCAGTTTTGTCATCTCTTTGGCAAGAATTATAATATTGAGCTTTCAGTCTGTTTATAAGTGATTGAAGTATCAGGTTTTAGGGCATCTAGTGCAAAGCTAGAATATAATATACAATAAAAAAACTATATAATGCATGTGAGAGTGTGTGCGTGCATGCTAAGTCACTTCAGTCCTGTTGAACTCTTTACAGCTCTGTGAACTGTAGCCCACCAGGCTCCTCTGTCTGTGGGATTCTCCAGACAAGAATACTAGAGTAGATTGCCATGCCCTCCTCCAGGTACATGTGAGAGTAGGTGCTTTAAAATCTCAAGTCACCTCATTAGTAAGTGGTAGAACCAAGATTGAAATTTGGCCTATTCCTAACTTTAAATCTCATACTCTTGCTAATACAATAAGTATGACTTGGAAATGGTGAGTTAAATAGAGAGAGGCACTTGAGCAGTAAATAACACAGTGTGCTGATGAAAACATCCTCTCCTCACCAAATCTGAATTATTTTGACATGATGATATATCTTGGGTAATTGTAAATTATAATGTGTTACTGTGCAGTGATTTTAAAACATCTCTCTTGTTATCAATCATAATCCTCCCCACACCACATCCCACCCTCTTCCTAGTCTAAAAGCAGCTAAAGTTCTTTCTAGCACATTGCAGGCAGCCAGGACCTCTAGAGTGTGTTTCCAGGATGAAACACATTTTCCATTCCTGCTAGATAATGACAAGATCTGCAAAAATATTCATGTGACCAGAAAGGCTGGATGCTAGGGGAAGAAGTAGGTTGGTAAAGAAAAAAGTATTGTCACCTTTTCACTAAATATTTTACTAGATAAAAAGGAGAAGAGATTGGGGCAGAAGCTATGAGGTAAAGGGATGTAATACAGCCTACCTTTGAACTGACCAAATGGCTTATTTAGCATAGCTAGAGTTAGAAAAGAGCTGTGAGCTGTACTATTCAGAGAGCACTGGGTTGAAAGCTCTATAATTGATAGGGAAGCAAATAAAAATAAACACAGAACAGCAGACATTTGATCCTAGCTATATAATCAAAGGAAGAACTTGAAACCCTATTACAACAGATACAGAAAATGAAAATTAACATGTATTAAACACTGTCTTAAATGGACAACTTATGCTATAAGGTCTATCTCAAGGAGCTAGTGATGTAAAGAGGACTAACAACCGAAGCAGTATGGTCCTGGGCTTACACCATGGCTGCTTTGGGTGTAGTTACATGATCTCGGGCTATCTTTCTGAGATAGTTATGTCATTCAGACAAGATCCATATTGACAGGAGTCAAACATTTTAGATTAGACTAATTCAATGTTCAAACAGAGGCATGGCCTGGGATTCTAAAAGGAGACCTGCTCAGTAGAATGTTGCACCAGGACAAAAAAACTTGTGTTCACTACCATAGGGAGATGTAGACACTTTTAGGACTCAGCACGGTCTGTATAAATTTCAGTGCCATATCCCTATGAAGTTCATGACTCTGTTTTTAACTATAACTTTTTATTATTTTTTCCCAAAGTTAAAGGAAAAGAACTTCTGTTTGAAAAATTCAGCAATAATACTATACATAACTATATTATACAGAGTGAAGTAAGTCAGAAAGAGAAAAACACATATCATATACTAATGCATGTATATTATATATCACTTCATGGCAAATAGATGGGAAAACAATGGAAATAGTGACAGACTTTATTACCCTCTCCATACAGCCCATACTTCCTCCCCCATCCCCATGTCCAAAGGTCTATTCTCTATGTCTGTGTCTCCATTACTGCCCTGAAAATAGATTCATCAGTATCATCTTTCTTGATTCAACATATATGCCTTCAGTCAGTTCAGTCACTCAGCTGAGTCCAACTCTTTGTGACTCCATGGGCTGCAGCACTCCAGGCTTCCCTGTCCATCACCAACTCCCAGACCTTGCTCAAACTCATGTCCATAGAGTCAGTGATGCCATCCAACCATCTCATCCTCTGTTGTCCCCTTCTCCTCCTGCCTTCAATCTTTCCCAGCATCAGGATCTTTTCCAGTGAGTCAGTTCTTCTTATTAGGTGGCCAAAGTATTGGAGTTTCAGCCTCAGCATCAGTCCTTCCAATGAATATTCAGGACTGATTTCCTTTAGGATGGACTGGTTGGATCTCCTTGCAGTCCAAGGAACTCTCAAGAGTCTTCTCCAACACCACAGTTCAAAAGCATCAATTCTTTGGTGCTCAGCTTTCTTTATGGTCCAACTCTCACATCCATATATGACTACTGGAAAAACCATAGCTTTGACTAGACAGACCTTTGTTGGCAAATGTACATTACAATATGTAAAATAGATAACCAGTGGGAATTTTCTGTACGACTCAGGTAACTCAAATTGGGTCTCTATAACAACCTAGAGGGGTGGGATGGGGAGGGAGGAGGGAGGGATGTTCAAGAGGGAGGGGACATAGGGATTCCTATGACTGATTCATGTTGATATTTGAAAGAAACCTACACAGTACTGTAAAGCAATTATTCTTCAATTAAAAATAAATTTAAGAAATTAAAAATACATGAATAGAGATAACTTAGTATTAATAATGAGAACTATGCACAAAACCTTATATAATAAAAGTAATGTCATAGTTAGAAAACAAAAGTATAACCTAAAGGTTTATACCTTAAAAGGTTTATACAACAAAAGAAGAAAGTCTGAAAATTGTTAACTATCCAAATCAAGAAGTTAGATAAAAGGCATATAGTGAAAGGTTACATCATAATGTTAAAATGTATAGCCATTCCCTTTACATTCTATTCAATATCATGCTACATGTGTTAAATTATATAGTGAAATAAGGATAAAAGTAAATGTTTGAAAAGAAAAACACGTGTCATTTTCAACCTCTGTATGATTGTTTACATAGAAAATCCAGGAGAATCTTCAAATACTCAATACTAATTAGCATTGCTAGGTTATAACATATAGTAAATTTGCTACAAAAAAATAATTTGACCCTATATATAATCCATAAAATTAAAAAAAATTATTCCTTAAATAGCATTTAACAAATCAGTATGATATATATGAAACAAAAATATGAAAGATTCTTCCTGGAGAAAATATATAAACCTTTCATGGAAGTCATGATAAAAAAAATCCAAATAGAGAATCTTCATTCGTGGATAAGAATGCTTAGTAACAGGAAAATAAAAGGTATCTCCAAATGTTGTACAATCTAACGCATTTCCCACAACAGCGCAATAATATTTTTCACAGGGGTTGAAACGTTGAACAAAATCTTACCTTGAGAAACAGACCTAGTTTGTAGAAAAAGTAGTTGAGGGAATCTATACCTACACCTAGAGATACTCATTCCACAAATATTTATTGAAGACAATGTATGTACTGGACATTGGGTTAAATGTTTATAACAATAAATTAGTGAACAAGCTGATGGAAATCTCTGACTTCATAGAGATAGGGGAAATTGTAGGATAAGTTAGTTAAGACAGTGTTGCATTTTTCAGGGTTATGTAGTTGAACAAATAAGATTAGAGTGGAGAGACAAAATTATATAATATATATGGAAAATTGCTAAATTATAAAGGAAAATATAAATTACTGATTAAACATTTAATAATAAGGTAGAAGCAATACTTTACACACAAAAATAAAATAGAATTTAATTTTACATTATAAATAAATTTCAGGTGAATTCAAATATGAATGAGAAAGGCAACATTTTATTAATTTCTTAATTTAAAAAGAATTTTTACATGGATTAGAGAAGGATTTATTAACTAACATAAATAAGTAAAAAATAAAAGAAGGAAAATATTGATCCATTTGAGTATAAAAAACAAACAAAATAGACATCAAAATGCATCATAGACAAAATGAAGATATAAACTATAGACTTGGATTATTTGCCATACATATAATAAGCAAAGAATAGGTATCCAGAATATATAAAGAATCACTAAAAAGCAATAAGAAAAAGGCAGACATTTCAATTTAAAAAGTTAAAGGACATTAGCAAACAAGTTACAGAAGTGAAAGCTCAAACGGCTAAAAAAATGTAGAAAACAAATGTTCCTTTTAATAGCAACCATAAAATCCAAATTAAAACAAGGCATTATTTTAACCCATCATATTGGTTTAAAAAAATTAAAATGTTGGTAATAACAAGTGTTGCTGAGTGTCTAGCAAAAAAGTTATTAAGAAAGGGTATGCAATCTGTAGCAATCATTTTGCAGAGCAATCTGGCAAGATCTGGTAAAATAGTAGAAATTACTCAGTAAGCAGATGTCTCATTTTCTGGTTGTGTACCTTCAAGAAACTCTTGTGCATGTACACTATGAGACATCAACAAGAATATTTTATTAAATCATTATTTTTAGTAGTAATTTATAAGCCAATTTAATCATCAATGAAAGGAAAAATAGTGATTTCCATCACTCACACTCACCTAGAGCCAGACATACTGTAATGTGAAATCAGGTGGGCCTTAGGAAGCAACACTACGAACAAAGCTAGTAGAGGCAATGGAATTCCAATTGAGCTATATCAAATTCTAAAAGATGATGCTGTGAAAGTGCTACACTCAATATGACAGAAAATTGGAAAACTCAGCAGTGGCCACAGGACTGGAAAAGGTCAGTTTTCATTCCAATCCCAAAGAAAGGCAATGCCAAAGAATGCTCAAACTACTGCACAATTGCACTCATCTCACATGCTAATAAAGTAATGCTCAAAATTCTCCAAGCTGGGCTTCAGCAATACGTGAACAGTGAACTTCCAGATGTTCAAGCTGGTTTTAGAAAAGGCAGAGGAACCAGAGATTAAATTGCCAACATCCGCTGGATCATGGAAAAAGCAAGAGAGTTCCAGAAAAACATCTATTTCTGCTTTATTGACTATGCCAAGGCCTTTGACTGTGTGGATTACAATAAACTGTGGAAAATTCAGAAAGAGATGGGAATACCAGACCACCTGACCTGCCTCTTGAGAAACCTGTGTGCAGGTCAGTAAGCAGTAGTTAGAACTGGACATGGAACAACAGACTGGTTCCAAATAGGAAAGGAGTATGTCAAGGCTGTATATTGTCACCCTGCTTATTTAACTTATATGCAGAGTACATCATGAGAAACGCTGGGCTGGAAGAAGCACAAGCTGGAATCAAGATTGCCGGGAGAAATATCAATAAACTCAGATACGCAGATAACACCATCCTTATGGCAGAAAATGAAGAAGAGCTAAAGAATCTCTTGATGAAAAAAAAAAAAAAAAAGAATCTCATGATGAAAGTGAAAGAAGAGAGTGAAAAAGTTGGCTTAAAGCTCAACATTCAGAAAACCAAGATCATGGCATCAGGTCCCATCACTTCATGGCAAATAGATGGGGAAACAGTGGAAACAGTGGCTGACTTTATATTTCTGGGCTCTGAAATCACTGTGGATGGTGATTGCAGCCATGAAATTAACAGACACTTGCTCCTTGAAAGGAAAGTTATAACCAACCTAGACAGCATGTTAAAAAGCAGAGACATTACTTTGCCAACAAAGGTCCGTCTATTCAAGGCTGTGGTTTTTCCAGTAGTCATGTACAGATGTGAGAATTGGACTGTAAAGAAGGCTGAGTGCCGAAGAATTGATGCTTTTGAACTGTGGTGTTGGAGAAGACTCTTGAGAGTCCCTTGGACTGCAAGGAGATCCAACCAGTCCATTCTAAAGGAGATCAGTCCTGGGTGTTCATTGGAGGGACTGGTGTTGAAGCTGAAACTCCAATACTTTGGCCACCTTATGCGGAGAGCTGACTCATTTGAAAACACCCTGATATTGGGAAAGATTGAGGGCAGGAGGAGAAGGAGACGACAGAGGTTGAAATATTTAGATGGCAACACTGACACAATGGACATGAGTTTGGGGGGACTCCAGAGTTGGTGATGGACAGGGAGGCCTGGTGTGCTGTGATTCATGGTGTTGCAAAGAGTTGGACATGACTGAGCAACTGAACTGAACTGAATATAATAAAACATTATATAGTAGCTGCTGCTGCTCTAAGTCACTTCAGTCGTGTCCGACTTTGTGTGACCCCATAGACGGCAGGCCACCAGGTTCCTCGGTCCCTGGGATTCTCCAGGCAAGAACACTGGAGTGGGTTGCCATTTCCTTCTCCAATGCATGAAAGTGAAAAGTGAAAGGGAAGTCATTTAGTCATGTCTGACTCTTCGGGACCCCATGGACTGCGCCTACCAGACTCCTTCATCCATGGGATTTTCCAGGCAAGAGTATTGGAGTGGGGTGCCATCGTCTTCTCCACTATATAGTAGCTAGTGAACTATAAAGTTTTATCTATTGATATTGATGAATTGTAAAATTAACAAGTACAACAGAATGTCCAATACAAAGTGACACAAGATAATATGTCATAGTTTAAACATGTAAATAATAACATATATTAATTATATGTAACACATGTCGATTATATGCAACATATGTTAATTACATATTCAGTTCAGTCACTCAGTCCTGTCCAACTCTTTGCGACCCCATGAATCACAGCACGCCAGGCCTCCCTGTCCATCACCAACTCCTGGAGTTCACCCAGACTCACATCCATCGAGTCAGTGATGCCATCCAGCCATCTCATCCTCTGTCATCACCTTCTCCTCCTGCCCCCAATCCCTCCCAGCATCAGAGTCTTTTCCAATGAGTCAACTCTTCGCATGAGGTGGCCAAAGTACTGGAGTTTCAGCTTCAGCATCATTCCCTCCAAAGAAATCCCAGGGCTGATCTCCTTCAGAATGGACTGGTTGGATCTCCTTGCAGTCCAAGGGACTCTCAAAAGTCTTCTCCAACACCACAGTTCAGAAGCATCAATTCTTTGGCGCTCAGCCTTCTTCACAGTCCAACTCTCACATTCATACATGAGCACAGGAAAAACCATAGCCTTGACTAGACGGACCTTTGTTGGCAAAGTAATGTCTTTGCTTTTGAATATGCTATGCTATCTAAGTTGGTCATAACTTTCCTTCCAAGGAGTAAGCGTCTTTTAATTTCATGGCTGCAGTCACCATCTGCAGTGATTTTGGAGCCCAAAAAGATAGTCTGACACTGTTTCCACTGTTTCCCCATCTATTTCCCATGAAGTGATGGGACCGGATGCCATGATCTTGGTTTTCTGAATGTTGAGCTTTAAGCCAACTTTTTCACTCTCCACTTTCACTTTCATCAAGAGGCTTTTTAGTTCCTCTTCACTTTTTGCCATAAGGGTGGTGTCATCTACATGTTAGCATGTGTTAATTAAAATATGTTAATGCGTACACATATATATGTGCACATATAGAACACATAAAACACCATAATCTGTTTTCTGCACATGAAGGGAGAATAATTTCACTGGTGAACAGCACCTAAGGGGCTACAACCTCTATGTAGTGTTTTTACTTCATCAAAAATTGTGAACCAAATATAGCAAAATAAAACTTGATAAATTTAGATATGTTCTCAGATACCTAGGAGTATTTCCTTTTGCTTGAATAAATTTAAAAAATTAATAATAGGTTTTTAAAAAATTAAAGAAGAGCAGTCATGAACTAAGTTGGATTTTAATTCTTAGAGAGTTCAACTAAGAGCAGGAAATTAGCCCCAAGGGCCCAGCCAGGTAATATTTAAGAGGAAATTACAAAATAATTAGGGCTTCCCTGGTGGCTCAGAAGGTAAAGGGTCTGCCTGCAATGCAAGAGACCTGGGTTCTATCCCTGGATCAGGAAGATCCCCTGGAGAAGGAAATGGCAACCCACTCCAGTACCCTTGCCTGGAAAATTCCATGGACAGAGAAGCCTGGCAGGCTACAGTCCTTGGGGTCACAAAGAGTCGGACACGACTGAGTGACTTCACTCTTTACAAAATATATTTTTGAGGGAAAACAGACAAGCCTTTTAATCATCTCCCTAAATCTTTTCCCTGAAGGATGATAAATAGCTTTAAATATTAATAGATGGATGGTTTATAGGTGTTATCTATGATAAAAGTGGGAAAGCTTCTGTCGAAGAAGCATTCAGAGCCATTTCTAGCAATGCCAGCAAAGGGCAGAGAAAAGGGGAAAATTAACTGAAACTTAACTGTGTATCACTCAATACTATAAATACTCTAGTCAGGTTGTTGTTTCTTATCTGGCAAACTCAGGGAATTTTTTCTTCCCTGTTGAACATCTGATGGTAGCAACATAAACAGTCACAAATGCTGGGATCTAGAATGGATAGAAAAAATTTCCTGATGTTCAATTTCTTACAGATGTAGAGGCCCAGCAAATGCAGCTTCTTTGAATTACACATTAAGAAAGAAAAAAAATAGAGAGAGAGAGAAATGAAAGAGCAAAGAAGTAGGAAGCAATGGAGTTTTTATCCCTGGCCTAGCACACAAAGAGTATCTAGAATCTACTTCAGTCTATTCCATTGTTTTTTTCTTAGGTAAATAACTTACCCTTTGGGGATTTTATTTTCCTTAATTATAGTATGAGGACATTTAATGTTAGCTCACTTTACCCATGGCTAAGCAGGTAAAGAATCTGCCTCCAATGTAGGAGACCCAGGAAATGCGGGTTTGATACCTGGGTGGGGAAAATCCCCTAGAGGAGAAAAATGGCAACCCACTCCAGCATTCTTGCCAAGATAATCTCATCGACATGGGAGCCTGGTGGGCTACAGTCCAAAGGGTCACAAAGAATCAGACACTAAGCAACTAAGCATGGAAGCACTTTCTTTTAAGGTTCATTTGCTTTAAAATACTAAAGAGATGATCATCTTTCTGATGTGAAATTGGAGAGAGAATGGATGACTATCATTTCTGATGTCCCTAAAATAAGTTCTTTGTTTGACAAAGCCTAGAACTTCCTTTGGAGAAGGCAATGGCACCCGACTCCAATACTCTTGCCTGGAAAATCCCATGGACGGAGGAGCCTGGAAGGCTGCAGTCCATGGGGTCGCTGAGGGTCGGACACGACTGAGTGACTTCACTTTCACTTTTCACTTTCATGCACTGGAGAAGGAAATGGCAACCCACTCCAGTGTTCTTGCCTGGAGAATCCCAGGGATGCGGAAGCCTGGTAGGCTGCCATCTATGGGGTCGCACAGAGTCGGACATGACTGAAGCGACTTAGCAGCAGCAGCAGTAGCAGCAATCCAAGTCTCTGCTTGTTGGATCTTTTACAAGAACTGATAGTGTTTATGTAAATTACTGTGTCAATCTCAAATCTGACAGCTGTTAAGGGAGGCTCTCTGAGGATAGGTTTTCTCCTCTGCTTCCTAATATACGGAATTGAATTGTGTATATGCTTTGAGATATTTGATAATAAAGCAAGGTTTGAATCTGTACTCTGGTCAAATTACAGATTTCAGAGTTCCCTGCTATAAGCCACATCTGTGAAGTCTCTCCATGGATCACATTTCATATCTAAATTATATGAATGATCTGTTATCCTGGCATATTACTCACTAATAGAAATGTGCAGGGGTGTTCCTAGATGTAATTGACACTTTAGTTCTGCGTGTAAGTGATATCTGTGCTTTACTGAAGCTAAACACGTTTTTCCACACTAAGCTGCACAATAATGATTGCAAACCAGAGAGCAACAACTTTGGTAAATGAAAGTATGGGAATCCAAAAAGGCTATGTTAACAGTTTGCTGATCATTTATGGGAATCACATCTATTCGATGTCTTCATATAATGACAAGGAATCTTTTCTCAGTGAAAATAAGGTTAGCCTCATTGTAAGCGGGGGGGTGGGGGGAACCCTACAAAGACAGAATAACAAACAGTTCAGACTCAGCTGATATACAGTCTGGTAATTCACTATTATGATAGTCAAAATTTATCCATCACTTCTTATTATTTTCCAAGTTGTATTCTAAGTCTTTAAAATGTATATTCTTATTGATGAGAATTGAGCACTCACAGCAACTCTATTAAGGAAGAAACTATTGTTCTCGGTATTAAATTGATAGAGTAATTCAGAGTTGTCAGAGAATTCGATCGAGATCACACAGATGGAAAATGACAGCTCATGTACATGACCCCAGACAGTTTGGGATGAAAGCTACCACTGACAGTGCAACTCCTAAACATTTGCATTAAAAAGTAATATTTGTTTCCTTTGTACAAAAATAAATATTGCTGGCCACATGAGCCAAAAAGAAAAATATTTTTTGAAAATAAAAATGTTTTATGTGTTTCTTTATGTGCAATGAAATTCTTCTGGAGAAATGCTGAAATTATGAAGCCTAGTGAAAAGTCTCTATTTTTTGCACATCTTTTACAGTCACATCCAGTTTCTGATGACCCAGCCCATTAGCCAGTTTGTGTTTCCTACCTGCCTTGGACTGAACCTGCAAGTTAGCAGATTAATCACTGGAAAAGCTATGGACAAAAGAGTATACTATGGTTTAAAATATCTAAGAAGTTTCTTGGCCTTCCTTAGTCAGTAGAAACTGATAAGAGGCCAGACAAGAAATTCAAGTGAGGCTTTACAGGCCCCTGCAGCAACTTGGGGGATCAAAAACAGCTAACAGGTCCCCTTGCTCACTCCCTGTGGCTGGGGCAAGCTGGTTCCTTATATGGGGTGAAAGTAGGGACATGTCCAGGGGTTGGACTGGAAGGGTGGTCTAGTTGGTTTACCCACCCTTTGGTGGGGTGAGAATAGGGACTTGTCCAGGGGTTGGACAGGAAGGGTGACCTAACTGGTTTGCCCACCCCTTTGATGGTGTTCAGTGCAGGAGGCATGTACAGCACCCTGTTTTTGCTCCCAGCTCTTTAGAAGTGGCAGTGGGATTTTGGTCTTTTTATATCTTTTTTGTCCATAAATGTGCACAGTTACATTTCTAGTCCCTCTTTGTATTCTCTTGCTTGAGAAGATGTTTGTCCAGGTGCAAGTACTGCAGCAAAGAGTCTCAGGTTCTATCCTGTCTTCAAGACCAGAAGTTTCTGAATTGTTTTGAAACTTTCTAGCGCTCTTGTGCCTCAAAAGGTCGTGGTCCTAGAATCAAAGTCCTTCCCCTACACGCAAACTATTTTACCCTTTTCCCTTTCCAGTAGAACACATGCTCAAACACTCAAAACATTTCCTATTTTAAAGTGAAGCTTACTGCATAAATTTCCCAAGGTACCCTCAAATTATACATGCTGCTGTGCTGTGTGCTAAGTTGCTTCAGTTGTGTCCAACTCTTTGTGACCCGATGGACTGTAGCACGTCAGGCTCCTCTGTCCATGGGATTCTCCAGGCAAGAATACTTGAGTGGGTTGCCAGGAACTCCTCTAGGGGATCTTCCAGACCCAGGGATTGAACTCATGTCTCCAATGTCTCCTGCATTGACAGGCAGATTCCTTACCACTAGTGCCACCTGGGAAAGCGAAATACATAGGCTGTTAGTTAAAAAGCATTGTTAAAACGCTTACAGTAGGAATAGTTTTCCTCATGGAAAGAATTTTATGAATGATAATATTGCATTCAAGCCAGGCCATACAAGACTATTCACAAAACTGTCTTTTGTAGCATCTCATGGAAATGTCTTCTCTGCATACAGAGGTCACATCTTCCTTCTACTGGGGGCAGAGCCAGACAGATTGACATGGGATAGAATTTATTGGCACCAGTAGCGTGTTAAGCATACTATTCTACTTATACATATATAGTTATATATAATATATATACATATTGTTTTTACATCTATCCATTTCTCTGTCTGTATTTCCATCTATATATACCAGGCATTCAGTGCTTTAAAAAAGTTAACTGCTTGAAACATCACAACCTGATAGCCTAGTTTATTGTTATTATTATTATTATCTGCATTTTACAGATGAGGCAGTGAAGATACTTCTAGGCTACACGATTTGCTCAAGTTCACATAGTTTGTAATAGGGGTACGAGCTCATGCAGTCTGACTCCAAAGTCTGTACTCTAACCACTGTGCCTCAGCTCTTTGATCCCTTCAAGACAGAGCTACTCACCTTCTGCTCTGGGTGAGGCTGAGAACTTTAAGTGAGGTACTTCTGGTGTTTGACTTTTTTAAAGAACTTCATCTTTTTACAATCTATTAAAATTTTTACTATTTTATTTATCTACTTTTGGCTTTGCCACCATGCGTGGGCTTTCTCTAGCTGCTGCAAACGGAGGCTACTCTGTAGCTGCAGCGCACAGGCTTCTGACTGTGGGGGCTCCTCTTGTGGAGCACAGGCTCTAGGGAGCATAGGCTTCAGTAGTTGCAATGTGTGGCCTCCATAGTTGGGGCTCGAAGGCTTAGTTGCCCTGCGGCATGTGGAATCTTCCTGGAACAGGGATGGAACCCATGTCCCCTGCATTGGCAGTGGATTCTTTACCATTGGACCACGAAGAGAGCCCCAGTGTTTGATTTATTTTTGACAAAGGAGGCAAGAATATACAATGGAGAAAAGACAATCTCTTTAACAAGTGGTGCTGGGAAAACTGGTCAACCACTTGTAAAAGAATGAAACTAGAACACTTTCTAACACCATACACAAAAATAAACTCAAAATGGATTAAAGATCTAAACATAAGACCAGAAACTATTAAACTCCTAGAGGAAAACATAGGCCAAACGCTCTCCAACATACATCACAGCGGGATCTTCTATGACCCACCTCCCAGAATATTGGAAATAAAAGCAAAAATAAGCAAATGGGACCTAATTAAAATTAAAAGCTTCTGCACAACAAAGGAAACTATAAGCAAGGTGAAAAGACAGCCTTCAGAATGGGAGAAAATAATAGCAAATGAAGCAACTGACAAAGAACTAATCTCAAAAATATACAAGCAACTCCTGCAGCTCAATTCCAGAAAAATAAACGACCCAATCAAAAAATGGGCCAAAGAACTAAATAGACATTTCTCCAAAGAAGACATACAGATGGCTAACAAATACATGAAAAGATGCTCAACGTCACTCATTATCAGAGAAATGCAAATCAAAACCACAATTAGGCACCATTTCACGCCAGTCAGAATGGCTATGATCCAACAGTTTACAAGCAATAAATGCTGGAGAGGATGTGGAGAAAAGGGAACCCTCTTACACTGTTGGTGGGAATGCAAACTAGCACAGCCACTATGGAGAACAGTGTGGAGATTCCTTAAAAAACTGGAAATAGAACTGCCATACGACCCAGCAATCCCACTGCTGGGCATACACACCAAGGAAACCAGAATTGAAAGAGACACGTGTACTCCAATGTTCATCACAGCACTGTTTATAATAGCCAGGACATGGAAGCAACATAGATGTCCATCAACAGATGAATGGATAAGAAAGCTTTGGTACATACACACAATGGAGTATTACTCAGCCATTAAAAAGAACACATTTGAATCCATTCTAATGAGGTGGATGAAACTGGAGACTATTATACAGAGTGAAGTAAGCCAGAAAGAAAAACACCAATACAGTATACTAATGCATATATACGGAATTTAGAAAGATGGTGATGACAACCCTGTATGCGAGACAGCAAAAGAGACACAGATGTATAGAACAGCCTTTTGGACTCTGTGGGAGAGGGAGGTAGGGGATGATTTGGGAGAATGGCATTAAAACATGTATAATACCATATAAAAAAACACAAAATTAATTTAAAAATATGTCACATTAAAAAAAAAGAAATGTTCATGTGTTGTGTTTAAAGGCTAGAGTTCTCACTATTCATTAATATATAATCATGACTCCCTTCTCATTTCTTCTGTAACCTATCCTGTTCAAGTTTCTTCTGGCCACAGAGGAAAAAGTCCCAAGTCCAACTCCTAGTTTTAGATTTGAATGATTCTCAGAATCCCTCAAGTTTTTATTTTATAGCCCACAAATGTTTTCTCCAAAGTATTTTTGTGAATGAGACTCCTTTCCCTTTTTGTACTCTGGGAAGTTTCAAGGGGTCTGTAAATGCCTGGAGTGATTTATGTATTTCTGGGGAAAAGGCCAATGATATAAGATCTATTATCAGAGTGATTTTTAGATCTTAATACATGAAGACTGCATGATAAATGATTTAAAATATGATCAATATGCTTGTTTGTAGTCACTACAACTGAAGACAAGGGCAGGTATAGACCATTTAGTTAAGCAATTCTATTTTCAGGTCTAGGCACACAGTGTTCTTAGTAAGCAACAAATGTCCACAGAACACTCTAGACTATTTTCCCAAATTATATTTTTATGCAACACTATATTTTCCAAGATATTTTACATATCCTCTACACACACACACCTACTCACCCCTCCCCCCACCACACACACACCAATTCTATCATCAGCAGAAGAGAAAAGTCCTACCATATTCTCCTCTCAGAATTTACAACTAAAGTCTCTGAAAAATCTTATACAGTGGAAACCAATCTAACTATTTAGTTTAGCATTCTTCTAAAGAACTTGATTTATAGAGGCCTTTTTGTATAAAATAATATGAAATATTTCTTTTTAGCTAGAATTACATGTAAGGATTTGTGATATGTATTTTATAACATATATATAATTTATGCTAGTATATTTCAAAATTGTGTTTACTATTGTCATGATGATAGTATTGGTTTGGCCAAAAGATTCTTTCATGATTTTCCATAAAACGTGACAGAAAAACTCAAAAGAATTTTTTGGCCAACCTAATATTTGAACCAGGTGATAGGAACACTGTTATCTCTACCACTATTCAAGATAAAAGGTATCTGTGAATATATGATCAGCAGGAGAACAGTGGCATTTCCCTTCACCTATGTTTAATTGCTGATCAGGCAGAAGTGGGCACTTTTCAGCTGCTATATGCAACAGCTGTGCAATCACTCATTTTAATTGAATCATTTCTGAAAAGTGTCCTTAGAAAAATCACATAAAGCCCACTTGAATTTTTTCTGTAGATCAGGTCCATTGTGATGAATGGTGTGCTCATACATTCAGTTGTTCCTTATCTAATTTACAGGATAAGGAAATTCATTCATCAGCACAAAAATTACATAGGACAGCAAACTAGGCTGAAAAAAAAATGAGGTTTTTATCATCCTTACATTATTTCTAGATGTTGGAGGGATTTATTTTTTTCAGTGTCCTTTCATTGCTACATTTTGTTTGTTTGTTCGCATCTGTCTCCTCAGAATAATTTTGGAAAAGCTGAGCACCACCATAAAATACTGTTGCTTGACTCTCTTTTTGGCTTCACGTGGCTCAAAACTCTGCCTTGCCGAGTCACTGTGAGGGGAAAACCTGTTTTCACACCCTGCCTAGAATCTGTTCCATTTGAATAGATAACCATTCAGCTGTAGCCAGCAGCTGCTGCCTAATGCAGTTCCTAAACCTAAAGCAGATTCCTAAGGGACTTACAGAGTCATCCAAGTGTCTGTCTTGGTGGAACATGTGAGAACTGTTCAGAAGACTGGAGCGTTTACTGAGGTGGCACATTGCCTCTCCTTTACTTATGAGAGTGGCCCCGAATCATTGCACATATTTTATTGTTCAGATGAGGCTGACATCATTCATCTTAGTTCTCAGCATCAGTTCATGGAGAGTGAAAGCAGCCCACAGCTGTGCATCCACTTTTCTCTTGTGGCTCAGAGTTTCTAGCACAGTGATATTCCGTCTTTTAGCATTATCATCACTTTTTTCACACAGAAAGTCTTGCATGAACTATAAAGCTGGTTGTAAATAGAATTGCACTTGGCAGAGAGGCTTGGACACCAGAACCAACCTATTCACCCTCTAGTATCTCTCGATGGAATTCCAAAATTCTGAGAAGGAAAAAAACTTAGAAAATGGGGAACCTAGAATATTTCACTGGGACTTCCCTGGTGGCTCAGACAGTTAAGCGTCTGTCTACAATGCGGGAGACCAGGGTTCGATCCCTGGGTCGGGAAGATCCCCTGGAGAAGGAAATGACAATCCACTCCAGTACTGTTGCCTGGAAAATCATTTCACTACCTGAAAACAAAATTCCATTCTATCCTTTTCTTTTTCTTAAATTTATTTTTTAATTGGGCGAAAACTGCTTTACAAAACTGCCATACTACAAAGTGAATGAGACATAATTACACAAATATCTCCTTCCTCTTGAGCCTCGCTCCTCTCCCCATTAATAAAATTGTATTCTCAGCAAGTATGGCAGAATGAAAACTTATTTGAAATATCCTAACCATAAGGAGATATCAAATAATGGCAATGTTCCTTGTTGGTGTACTTTAAGAAGTGGAAAAATATTTGAGAGCAATCCAAGAAGTGAGAATATGAACTTACACACAAAAGGATGAAAAAACACATATCAAAAGAAATATAATGAAAAATAATATTTATTTGTGCTCCAAAGGTTTAAGAAATTGCATGCACATAGATGGATATGTATGTATATAATATAATATAATAAGGAAAGCTATAAAAGTTGAATATTGATTAAATAATATATATATATATTACTAATGAGTAAAGATCAAAATAAATAAATTGGAATACTATAAAGTAAATTTTAAAACTAACATTTACACAGGCAAAAAAAGAGATACTAAATTAAAAAAAATAGTTTTGTGTAAAAGTTCTACAAGTATTAATAATAATAACACTCATAAACAGACTAAACTTTTTTAGTTTTTAAAAATCTAGCTATATGTTGATTTCAGACACATACATGAAGTAAAGTAGCAAAGAGTTATTGAAAGTAAAAATATGGCAAAAACTGTGCTAATATTCAAAAAGAAAAAAAAGCACTTGGTTGATTATGTCATATGTGACAAAATTTTAAAAATAAGACAATTTTAGAAAGAGAAAGTCATTAGATAATAATAAAAAATTATTTTCTTGAGGCAAAACATGTGCTTGCACAGGCACACACACACACTAATTTATATACCTAATTACCTGATTCGATTTATCTACTCACCAATGTAGGTCAGTTCAGTTGATCAGTCTTATACGACTATTTGCAACCCTGTGGACTGCAGCACTCCAGGCCTCCCTGTCCATCACCAACTCCCGGAGTTTACTCAAACTCATGTCCATTGAGTCTGTGATGCCATCCAACCATCTCATCCTCTGTCATCCCCTTCTCCTCCTGCCTTTAATTTTTTTCAGCATCAAGGTCTTTTCTAATGAGTAGGTTCATCAGATCAGGTGGCCAAAATATTGGAGTTTCAGCTTCAGCATCAGTCCTTCCAGTGGATATTCAGGACTAATTTCCTTTAGGATGGACTGGTTGGATCTCCTTGTAGTCCAAAGAACTCTCAAAGTCTTCTCCAACACCACAGTTCAAAAGCATCAATTTTTCGGTGCTGTTTTCTTTATCATCCAACTCTCACATCCATACATGACTACTGGAAAAACCAGAACTTTGACTAGACAGACTTTAGTTGGCAAAGTAATGTCTCTGATTTTCAATATACTGTCTAGGTTGGTCATAACTTTTCTTCCAAGGAGCAAGTGTCTTTTGATTTCACGGCTGCAGTCACCATCTGTAGTGATTTTGGAGCCCCCAGAAATAAAGTCTCTCATTGTTTCCATTGTTTCCCCATCTAATTGCCATGAAGTGATGGGACCACATGCCATGATCTTAGTTTTCTGAATGTTGAGTTTTAAGTCAACTTTTTCACTCTCCTCTTTCACTTTCATCAAGAGGCTCTTTAGTTCTTCACTTTCTGCCTTAAGGGTGGAGTCATCTGCATTTCTGACGTTATTGATATTTCTCCTGGCAATCTTGATTCCAGCTTGTGCTTCATCCAGCCCAGCATTTCTCATGATATACTCTGCATATAAATTAAATAAGCAGGAAGACAACATACAACCTTGATGTACTCCTTTCCCTATTTGGATCCAGTCTGTTGTCCTATGTCCAATTCTAACTGTTTCTTCCTGACCTGCATACAGATTTCTCAGGAGGCAGGTCAGGTGGTCTGGTATTCCTATCTCTTTCAGAATTTTCCACAGTTTATTGTGATCCACACAGTCAAAGGCTTTGGCATAGTCAATAAAACAGAAATAGATGTTTTTCCGGAACTCTCTTGTTTTTAAGATGATATGACGGTTGTTGGCAATTTGATCTCTGGTTCCTCTGCCTTTTCTAAAACCAGCTTGAACATCTGGAAGTTCACAGTTCACATACTGTTGAAGCTTAGCTTGGAGAATTTTGAACATTACTTTGCTAGCCTGTGAGATGAGTGGAATTGTGCGGTAGTTTGAGCATTCTTTGGCATTGCCTTTCTTTGAGATTGGAATGAAAACTGACCTTTTCCAGTCCTGTGGCCACTGCTCAGTTTTCCAAATTTGCTGGCATATTGAGTGCAGCACTTTCACAGCATCATCTTTTAGGATTTTAAATAGCTCAACTGGAATTTCATCACCTCCACTAGCTTTGTTTGTAGTGATGCTTTCTAAGGCCCACTTGACTTCACATTCCAGGATGTCTGGCTTTAGGTGAGTGATCACACCATCATGATTATCTGGTTTATGAAGATCTTTTTTGTATAGTTCTTCTGTGTATTCTTGCCCCCTCTTCTTTATATCTTTTGTTTCTTTTAGGGCCATACCATTTCTATCCTTTATTGAGCTCATCCTTGCGTGAAATGTTCTCTTGGTATCTCTAATTTTCTTGAAGAGATCTCTAGTCTTTCCCATTCTATTGTTTTCCTCTATTTCTTTGCATTGATCACTGAGGAAGGCTTTCTTACCTCTCCTTGCTCTTCTTTGGAACTCTGCATTCAAATGTGTATTTAGTAACACATACTAAAAACTCAAGAAACTTCAACTGCTACTATCATTTTGCTACCATTAGTGAAGAAATAATTCAAATATCTAAGAAGAGAGGATCTATAATATAAATTATTGTTGTATAAAGTAGATCAATAAAACAATAGAAAAGTGAGAGGTAGTCTTTATATAAAGAAAATATATTTGATATTCAAATACTTAAATATGTAAATTCTGTATAACAAATAAATAGAAGTATTTGAAACAATATGCACTAAAACAATTAAGAAAACATTTTTTACTTACTTTATAAGCCAACAAAATACAAAAATAAAACAAAAAAAATATTTCTAGTGAGCATACATTAAGATTGTACTTCCATGCATATTTAATACAGGTGGAAAATTGGTACAAACTATATAGAAAACAATAAATATTTGTCAGTGGTCTAGTTCTTCAACTACATTTACAATATGAATAGCATGTGCATACATTGAAAAAGGGAAGAATTTCTTTTAATAGAGTTTTTCATAGCAAAATTCATGAACAAAAATTGGCAAAAGTAGGGCAGTTTTCAGTAAATCTCTGTATTAGCTATTATTAAGTTATTAATAAAATATATTTTCTAAATATATCTAAGAATTAGAAATCACTTATAATGACAAAAATTCCAGGATATTAAGCTGACTAAAACCTTAGACAGATATAGGAATAGATATAATATAGACAATGGACTTCCCTGGTGGGTGGCTCAATGGTAAAGAATCTGCCTGCAATGCAGGAGATACAGGAGATGGGGATTTGATCACTGGGTTCAAAGGATCCCCTGGAGGAGGAAATGGCAGCCAATTCCAGTATTCTTGCTGGGAAATCCCATAGACAGAGGAGCCTAACAGGTTACAGTCTGTCCATAGGGTCACAAAGAGTCAGGCATGAGAATGACTGAGCACACACTCTCATATAATATAGACAAATTATAAAAACCAGGTCCAAATATTGACTGTGATAAATAACTTCAGAAAAAGCAGAGACATTACTTTGCAAACAAAGGTTCATCTAGTCAAGGCTATGGTTTTTCCAGTGGTCATGTATGGATGTAAGAGTTGGACTATAAAGAAAGCTGAGCACAGAAGAATTGATGCTTTTGAACTGTGGTGTTGGAGAAGACTCTTGAGAATCCCTTGGACTGCAAGGAGATCCAACCAGTTCATCCTAAAGATCAGTCCTGGGTGTTCATTGGAAGGATTGATGCTGAAGCTGAAACTCCAATACTTTGGCCACCTCACGTGAAGAACTGACTCTTTGGAAAAGACCCTGATGCTGGGAGGGATTGGGGGCAGGAGAAGAAGGGGATGACAGAGGATGAGATGTCTGGATGGCATCACCAACTCGATGGACATGAGTTCGGGTAAACTCCGGGAAATGTTGATGGACAGGGAGGCCTGGCGTGCTGCAATTCATGGGGTCGCAAAGAGTCGGACAGGACTAAGTGACTGAACTGAACTGAACTGAACTGAATAACTTCAGAATGATGAAATTCATAGTTTTTTTCTTTATATTATCTCCATTGTTATTTATATAAATGAAATTATATTAAATAAAAAGGTAATCTTATGTGTTTTATCATGCTTGATATATATTTTCATTAAAACAGTAACCATGAAGATATTAATGAGTAAAACTTAATGATCTCACTAAATATTTTTACTTCAATTTACAATTTCAACTTTATATGTATCTATTTGAATGCTGTAACATTCTGCTACTTTTGTCTGATCTTTTTGCTTAGTACTCAGAATCTTGAATAGTTTTGCACAACACTGATCTTTATACAGCTATATTCAGCTGAAGAAGCTGAACGGTTCTATGAAAACCTACAAGACTTTTTAGAACTAACACCCAAAAAAGATGTCCTTTTCATTATAGGGGACTGGAATGCAAAAGTAGGAAGTCAAGAAACACCTGGAGTAATGGGCAAATTTGGCCTTGGAATACGGAATGAAGCAGGGCAAAGACTAATAGAGTTTTGCCAAGAAAATGCACTGGTCATAACAAACACCCTCTTCCAACAACACAAGAGAAGACTCTACACATGGACATCACCAGATGGTCAACACCGAAATCAGATTGATTATATTCTTTGCAGCCAAAGATGGAGAAGCTCTATACAGTCAGCAAAAACAAGACCAGGAGCTGACTGTGGCTCAGACCATGAACTCCTTATTGCCAAATCCAGACTTAAATTGAAGAAAGTAGGGAAAACCACTAGATCATTCAAGTATGACCTAAATCAAATCCCTTATGATTATACAGTGGAAGTGAGAAATAGATTTAAGGGCCTAGATCTGATAGATAGAGTGCTTGATGAACTATGGAATGAGGTTCGTGACATTGTACAGGAGACAGGGATCAAGACCATCCCCATGGAAAAGAAATGCAAAAAAGCAAAATGGCTGTCTGGGGAGGCCTTGCAAAGAGCTGTGAAAAGAAGAGAGGCAAAAAGCAAAGGAGAAAAGAAAAGATATAAACATGTGAATGCAGAGTTCCAAAGAATAGCAAGAAGAGATAAGAAAGCCTTCTTCAGCAATCAATGCAAAGAAATAGAGGAAAACAACAGAATGGGAAAGACTAGGGATCTCTTCAAGAAAATCAGAGATACCAAAGGAACATTTCATGCAAATATAGACTCGATAAAGGACAGAAATGGTATGGACCTAACAGAGGCAGAAGATATTAAGAAGAGATAGCAAGAATACACAGAAGAACTGTACAAAAAAGATCTTCAAGACCCAGATAATCATGATGGTGTGATCACTGACCTACAGCCAGACATCCTGGAATGTGAAGTCAAGTGGGCCTTAGAAAGCATCACTACAAACAAAGCTAGTGGAGATTATAGAGTTCCAGTTGAGCTATTTCAAATCCTGAAAGATGATGCTGTGAAAGTGCTGCACTCAATATGCCAGCAAATTTGGAAGACTCACCAGTGGCCACAGGACTGGAAAAGGTCAGTTTTCATTCCAATTCCAAAGAAAGGCAATGCCAAAGAGTGCTCAAACTACCACACCATTGCACTCATCTCACACACTAGTAAAGTAATGATCAAAATTCTCCAAGCCAGGCTTCAGCAATATGTAAACCGTGAACTTCCTGATGTTCAAGCTGGTTTTAGAAAAGGCAGAGGAACCAGAGATCAAATTGCCAACATCCGCTGGATCATGGAAAAAGCAAGAGAGTTCCAGAAAAACTTCTATTTCTGCTTTATTGACTATGCCAAAGCCTTTGACTGTGTGGATCACAATAAACTGTGGAAAATTCTGAAAGAGATGGGAATACCAGACCACCTGATCTGCCTCGTGAGAAATCTGTATGCAGGTCAGGAAGCAACAGTTAGAACTGGACATGGAACAACAGACTGGTTCCAAATAGGAAAAGGAGTACATCAAGGCTGTATATTGTCACCCTGTTTATTTAACTTACATACAGAGTACATTATGAGAAACGCTGGACTGGAAGAAGCACAAGCTGGAATCAAGATTGCCGGGAGAAATATCAATAACCTCAGATATGCAGATGACACCACCCTTATGGCAGAAATTGTAGAGGAACTAAAAAGCCTCTTGATGAAAGTGAAAGTGGAGAGTGAAAAAGTTGGCTTAAAGCTCAACATTCAGAAAACCAAGATCATGGCATCTGGTCCCATCACTTCATGGGAAATAGATGGGGAAACAGTGGAACCAGTGTCAGACTTTATTTTGGGGGGCTCCAAAATCACTACAGATGGTGACTGCAGCCATGAAATTAAAAGACACTTACTCCTTGGAAGAAAAGTTATGACCAATCTAGATAGCATATTCAAAAGCAGAGACATTACTTTGCCAACAATGGTCCGTCTCGTCAAGGCTATGGTTTTTCCTGTGGCCATGTATGGATGTGAGAGTTGGACTGTGAAGAAGGCTGAGCACTGAAGAACTGATGCTTTTGAACTGTGGTGTTGGAGAAGACTCTTGAGAGTCCGTTGGACTACAAGGAGATCCAACCAGTCCATTCTGAAGATCAACCCTGGGATTTCTTTGGAAGGAATGATGCTAAAGCTGAAACTCCAGTACTTTGGCTACCTCATGGGAAGAGTTGACTCATTGGAAAAGACTCTGATGCTGGGAGGGATTGGGGGCAGGAGGAGAAGGGGATGACAGAGGATGGCATGGCTGGATGGCATCACTGACTCGATGGATGTGAGTCTGAGTGAACTCCAGGAATTGGTGATGGTCAGGAGACCTGGTGTGCTGCAATTCATGGGGTCACAAAGATTCGGACAGGACTGAGTGACTGATCTGATATGATCTTTATACATTGATAAAAAAGAAAATTGAGGTTGATATCAGTTAGAATACTTGAATAGTACTTTGTCTTGATATTTGATGGGTATTTTCTATGCTAAGTCAATCTTGACGAAAAAAAAATATCCTGCAGCTCATTTTTTAACAATACATAGCAAATTATTTCTTAAGAATTTCACGATGATTAAAGATTACTCAGTGTTTCCCAGATCATCAGAACATCATCTGAAAATCATTGCAGCCATCTGTTCCCAATCACAAGAGATGTGAGAGAACAGTTAGTAAGGATACATTAAACACCCCAGGCTGTAACAAGAAAATATGTCTATGTAATTGGAAGAAGATTTATTTCATTGACCTAAAAGCTAGCCTATTTTTATCTACAATATATCCTATGACTCCTTGTATCAACTTATTTGGCGTAAGTTGGACTGTGATAGATACAACCTCCCAAGCTGAAAGATTTGTAGTAAACAGGTTATTTCTTCTTGAGCCACTTCAGTCAGGTCTTTACTTCAGGATCTATGTTGATGAAGCAGTGCTCATTCTGGACATTGCTGGTCTTGTGATAAAGAGAAAAGAATGAGTGCATGAACCAAGAGCTGGCTTTTGCAGTTTCTCCTCAAAATTGGCATTTAGTATTTTTATTCACTTTTCATTTGCCAGATATAGATAAACAGCCATTCTCAGTTCAACAGCCATAGCAATAAGGAGAGGGTGTAGTCTTCCCCCAGAATGTATCACAAGTCACAAGGTCAGACATGGTTTTAATGAAGTAGGGAAAAAAACAACCATAGTTTGAACTATATTGTAATGTATTCACCCTCTGAAAAGCTAAATCTTTTATAATGTTTTGCATTGAAGATTAAAACAATATTTATTTAAAGCCTGCTATGTTCTTGGAAGGTATAGTACTGAAGACTTGAATTATACAGATACATAACTGCTCTTATAGAGCTCACAGATAGTCAACAGGGAAGCATATGTGAATATATTAATAACATACAGTCAGATAGTAGTCTAAGTCATGACCCAAAACACGGGTTGACAAATATTTTCTTAAATGGCCCAATAGTAAAGGTTTTAGGTTTTGTGGACCCTTTTGTCTCTGTTGCAACGATACTACTCTGATTTTATGGCATAAAAGCAGTCATACGTAAACAAATAGGATAGCTCTGTTTTAATGAATCTGTATTTACTAACACAGGCAGCTAAATTGGGAGCTACAGTATGCCAGTACCTGGAAGAGAGAATAAGTGGAGGTGAGTAGTTTCTATAGATGGGACTATCAGGGAAGACCTTTCAGAGGATGTGAGTGTGAATGCTAAGGGGCCAAGCTTGTGAATACGAGGATTGAAGTATGTGGGCAAGGGGTGCATCCTATGCAAAGGCCCTGGGTTGGGGGAAAAAAATCAGTGTTTTGAAGAACAGAGAAAACGCCAATGTTGCTAGAATACAGTGTACTATAGTTTGTGGTTATGAGCTAAGATAGGTGCAGACTATATCAAGTTTCATAAGCCATGTAAGGAATTTGGATTTTATCTGAGGTGGAACTAGAAGTCACTAGAGTCTTTGAAACATGGAAATAGCACAATTGGACTGGCTCTGAAAAATGGTCTTTCACGCTGTTATTTAGGAAAGGACTGAAGGAGGGCAGGAGCAGAAGCAGGAAGGTTATCATAGTTATCCAGGAGGAAAGTAATGTTGGTTTAGACTAGCCATGGAGATGGAAAGAATTGGGCAGATTCAACACATTTGAAGGTGGAGAAACTGAACTGTCTGAGAGTAGTAAAGAGAGACATGGAGGACTCTAAAGTTGTGAGTTTGAGCACATGAGTAGGGGGTGGCATCTCTTGACATTTCCTACTCATACAAAATAAATGTGAAAGTTTAATTATCTGGAGATTTTAAGCAAAGAGAAAACTTCTATTCAAAATATGGTCATGATATATTCTATGACTGCTTCAATTTTCTATTTGATTTTACCTTTTTGTAAGTAAAGATTGAATTCTTTTAGCTCAGTGAATTTTCTTCAATCAGCAAAGTTTGGTTCTCTTATTTCAGAAACTAATAGGTACCCAAGACAGACAAAACTGTATTTTTAATGTACTCTCCAATCAATATGTACATATAAGTTCCAAAAAATCCTAGAAGCTAGTGCTTTTGCCATATTTTCCTGAAGAGTAGGCATGTATGCATTTATTCAATAAATTATGCATTGAAGATACCATATATGCTGGAAATACAGTGGTTCAAAGCCCATACATGGACTTTATGTTGGGAGTGGTAGACAGTGTTTAATTCAATGAATAAATCAATAGGTAAGTGTAATTAACATTTACTGAGAAATTAATATGTCTCAGTAACAGCTCTTATTTCTGAATTTTACTGCTTCATATATGCCCCTCATTCAAATCTATTATACATTTTCTACATGCATTTGTTTTTTGTACCCCATCTTTTATTATCTTTATGTTAGATTACAGTGAGAGTGGGGAGGGGTGTAAAATCAGTAACATCTTTGAACTTGATCACACTTCCTCAAATGGATGGAACTTTGACCCTAACTGACAAGAGTGTATTGATTGAAAAACTTCATGCTGCAGAAAATAAAAATATACAATTCACAAAGTTATATGCTTAATTCAGTTTCATTATATTGCCATAGTCAGTTGTTTTCCCACTTTAACATGTCTGCAGGGAAAACAGGTAATTAAATAACTTTTCCACTCAAATGGCCACTTTATCAGCTTAATAATTTCTCCCTTTCCAAAGTAATTTGTTGTTACAATTATTGACAGATTATATGACAAGCACACAGATAGATACTTTGATTATTTTCATTACAATTATCATATGATAATATTTTTAAAAATGAAAGAAAGTATGAAAGTTGAGAGTCTCGAGGCTTAATTTATGATTGTGAATAGAAAGCCTTTCAGAGAGGAGAAATTTGTGTGTGTGTGTGTGTTTCTATTTTAGTTAAAAGAAATCAAGTAGAGAATGTTGAGGAGGCTGAAATTTGAATTGAGACTGAGCAGAATGAAAGTGGAAACCTAAAGCCTTCTCTTGTACTGACATGCTGCTGCTGCTGCTGCTAAGTCGCTTCAGTCATGTCCGACTCTGTGCGACCCCATAGACGGCAGCCCACCAGGCTCCCCCGTCCCTGGGATTCTCCAGACAAGAACACTGGAGTGGGCTGCCATTTTCTTCTCCAATGCATGAAAGTGGGAAGTGAAAGTGAAGTCGCTCAGTCGTGTCCAACTCTTAGCGACACCATGGTCTGCAGCCTACCAGGCTCCTCCATCCATGGGATTTTTCCAGGCAAGAGTACTGGAGTGGGGTGCCATTGCCTTCTCCAACTGACATGCTATCATTGGTAAATATGAACTTCAGGTGAATAATATCTGAAACCTTTTATTTCTTTGTCTTTTTATTGCCTATTCTAATCTTTCTATCCATATACACTTATTACATTTTTTATATCTCATTTACTTTGACTTGTATTGCATTTAAACATAGATTATAGCCTCACTTTTTCTCTAAAACAAGACCACAGAAAACCAGTGTTCTGTGGGTACTAGCCCACTACCCACCACTTTAACTTATTAGCATAGGAAAATTCCCTGACAATTTATACTGCCTACCAATTAATTATAACAACCATAGGAAGAAGTAAAATAGACTCTGGCAGAAAAATGTTGATGTGCTGAAATAAATAATTGATATATATATATATATTGTTGTTGTTCCGGAGAAGGCAGTGGCACCCCATTCCAGTACTCTTGCTTGGAAAATCCCATGGACGGAGGAGCCTGGTAGGCTGCAATCCATGGGGTCGCTAAGAGTTAGACACGACTGAGCGACTTCACTTTCACCTTTCACTTTCATGCATTGGAGAAGGAAATGGCAACCCACTCCAGTGTTCTTGTCTGGAGAATCCCAGGGACGGGGGAGCCTGGTGGGCTGCCATCTCTGGGGTCGCACAGAGTTGGACATGACTGAAGCGACTTAGCAGTAGCAGCAGCAGCAGTTGTTGTTCAGTTGCTACGTCATGTCTGACTGTTTGCAATCCCATGGACTGTAGCACATTGGTCTAATAGAAGTTACACCAGAGAAAACTGAGCTGATCAATGTGCACATAAGGTCATTTGATCATTTTGGAAATTAGTTAGAATCTTTTGAATTATTATTTTTACATTATATTTAAAATTAATTTTCACCTGAAGAGAACAATGCAGTTCCCTTATGTAATATAGTTTTATTTCTTTTTTTCATTTTCAGGAATTTTGTTTTATTCTATTTATGAGGACTTTCTTAACCAGGAATAGTTTTAGAGAACTGCATCTCCCTCCCTGAAACACCTACTCACACTATGAGTACCTTCCTTTGATACTAAATCAAGTCAGCATTTGATTAGCACTTTATTTTCTGACCCCAGTCAAAGAATATTTATGAAGGCAATACACTTCTTAATTTTCATTCCCTATCATTCTCTGTTTATTTATTTTCCCTCACACAATCCTGCTTGTTTCTTCCTCATACCCTGTACAGTGTTCAGGTTCCAATAATTCTTATCTTTAAATATTTACTAGTTAATTACAGGATTCTTCTGAATCTAAAAATTTTCTTCAAATACTAACTGAAGTAAGTAGCAGAGCATGAGGCACCTAATACATAAAAAATAGATTGCAGTACTAACAGATGTGTAATTTTTAAATATTTCTATTTATGTATCATTAATAAATAATCAGGAAATTTTTTAAAACACAAAGATTCAGTGTGTTTTTTTCTTTTGAAGGGACAATTTCTTATCTTCTCTCATTAGTTTATACTAAATAGTCTAATTCCTCTCCATAGGAAATGATTTTTTTTTTTTTTGAGTTTGGAATGAATTAAGTGGTAATATGTCAACATTTGTTTAACTACTTCCAATGAAACATGGAATAAAATGTTCAGCTCAGTTCAGTCGCTCAGTCGTGTCTGACTCTTTGCGACCCCATGAATCCCAGCACGCCGGGCCTCCCTGTCCATCACCAGTTCCCGGAGTTCACTAAGACTCATGTCCATCGAGTCACTGATGTCATCCAGCCATCTCATCCTCTGTCGTCCCCTTCTCCTCCTGCCCCCAATCCCTCCCAGCATGAGTCTTTTCCAATGAGTCAACTCTTCCCCTGAGGTGGCCAAAGTACTGGAGTTTCATCTTTAGCATCATTCCTTCCAAAGAAATCCCAGGGCTGATCTTCTTCAGAATGGACTGGTTAGATCTCCTTGCAGTCCAAGGAACTCTCAAGAGTCTTCTCCAACACCACAGTTCAAAAGCATCAATTCTTTGGCACTCGGCCTTCTTCACAGTCCAACTCTCACATCCATACATGACCACAGGAAAAACCATAGCCTTGACTAGACGGACCATTGTTGGCAAAGTAATGTCTCTGCTTTTGAATATGCTATCTAGGTTGGTCATAACTTTCCTTCCAAGGAGTAAGCGTCTTTTAATTTCATGGCTTGCAGTCACCATCTGCAGTGATTTTGGAGCCCCCCAAAATAAAGTCAGCCACTGTTTCCACTGTTTCCCCATCTATTTCCCATGAAGTGATGGGACCGGATGCCATGATCTTCATTTTCTGAATGTTGAGCTTTAAGCCAACTTTTTCACTCTCCACTTTCACTTTCATCAAGAGGCTTTTTAGTTTCTCTTCACTTTCTGCCATAAGGGTGGTGTCATCTACATATCTGAGGTTATTGATATTTCTCCCAGAAATCTTGATTCCAGCTTGTGTTTCTTCCAGTCCAGCGTTTCTCATGATGTACTCTGCATATAAGTTAAATAAGCAGGGTGACAATATACAGCCTTCACATACTCCTTTTCCTATTTGGAACCAGTCTGTTGTTCCATGTCCAGTTCTAACTGTTGCTTCTTGACCTGCATACAGATTTCTCAAGAGGCAGGTCAGAATGCCTATTATGAGCCAGAGTTTTTTAATATATCATTTCATTTACTACACAGAAAAAAACTTTACTAGGCACTTAATATCTGAGGTTCAGAGTTTAATGAACTTGTTCAACATTATATTGTAGATAGTGGATGAAAGTGGAAATTCATTTTAGGTCCATTTGTCTATGGTAGATTTTTCCTTTTTTAAATTCATAATTCTTCCCTGTAAGAGGCTTGATTATTATTAAACCTTATTATTTAGTTTCCTCCAAGTTGGAGCTTTGGAATTAATTTTTCCAAAGGTACTTTTGAGTGAAGTGAAGTCGCTCAGTCGTGTCTGACTCTTTGCGACCCCATGGACTGTAGCCTATCAGGCTCCCCCGTCCATGGGATTTTCCAGGCAAGAGTGCTGGAGTGTATTGCCATTTCCTTCTCCAGGGGATCTTCCTGATCCAGGAATTGAACCCGGGTATCTTGCATTGCAGGCAGAGGCTTTACCGTCTGAGCCACCAAGGACTATCTCAGTATTTTGGTCATAACTCAATTGAAATGACCTTAGCAGACTACCTCATCTAATTTACAGTGAATGCCCTCTACCCAATAACTTTTTTTTGTTTGTTTTCTGCTTGTTATTATTATTATTATTGTCATTATTTTGCCTGTTTGTTTTGGGGCTTCCCTGCTAGCTCAGTTGGTAAAGAATCCATCTGCAATTCAGGAGACCCTGGTTCGATTCCTGGTTGGGAAAATCTGCTGGAGAAGGGTTAGGCTACTCACTCCAGTATTCTTGGGCTTCCCTGGTGGCTCAGCTAGTTAAGAATTGACCTGCAATGAGGGAGACCTTGGTTTGATCCCTGGGTTGGGAAGATTCCCTGGCGAAGGGAATGGCCACCCACTCCAGTTCTGGCCTGGAGAATTCCATGGATTATGTAGAGTCACAAAGAGTCTGGACACCACTGAGCAACTTTCACTTTCACTTTTTGTTTGTTTTCATTTTTTGTTGCTTGAATTAGAAAGCTTGATGCCTCGTTATATCTTTTTGATGGATTGTCTCTTTTATTTAATGTCCATGTCTCAACTATTTTTCACTTAAAATCTATTTTGTCTGATATAAGTATACCTACCTCTGATATCTTTTGATTACCAAAAGAGCTTCATTAGTTTCCTGTGAATGGGCATCATGTTCACTTGCTTCTTCATGATTTTTGATTCCTTCTATTGGTATCTGCATCATGGCATCCAGTCCCATCACTTCATGGGAAATACATGGGGAAACAGTGGAAACAGTGTCAGACTTTATTTTTCTGGGCTCCAAAATCACTACAGATGGTGACTGCAGCCATGAAATTAAAAGACGCTTACTCCTTGGAAGGAAAGTTATGACCAACCTAGATAGCATATTCAAAAGCAGAGACATTACTTTGCCAACAAAGGTCCGTCTAGTCAAGGCTATGGTTTTTCCTGTGGTCATGTATGGATGTGAGAGTTGGACTGTAAAGAAGGCTGAGCGCCAAAGAATTGATGCTTTTGAACTGTGGTGTTGGAGAAGACTCTTGAGAGTCCCTTGGACTGCAAGGAGATCCAACCAGTCCATTCTGAAGAAGATCAGCCCTGGGATTTCTTTGGAAGGAATGATGCTAAAGATGAAACTCCAGTACTTTGGCCACCTCATGTGAAGGGTTGACTCATTGGAAAAGACCCTGATGCTGGGAGGGATTGGGGGCAGGAGGAGAAGGGGACAACAGAGGATGAGATGGCTGGATGGCATCACTGACTCGATGGACATGAGTCTGAGTGAACTCCGGGAATTGGTGATGGACAGGGAGGCCTGGCATGCTGGGATTCATGGGGTCACAAACAGTCGGACACGACTGAGCGACTGATCTGATCTGATCTGATCTGATTGAAATTTGCACATTTGAATGTATCTCCTATTCCAGATCTCACAGGTTCACTTCAGCAGACATGGTCCTTCACAGTCAGCTCAGCTTAGAGTTCTGGATAAGTGAGCTGGCATCATCCTTGGGCAGATGGGACTTGCTATCAGTGTCTTTATTTGGGTGGGCCTGATGCTCATGCTGTGAGGTCAAGAGCAGTGCCACTGGTTGGAAACAATTGTATAGGAGTGCTGACTGATTCCTAGCCCTAGTTTGGCTGTAGATGAGTTATGTGACTGCCTGGATGCTTTGATTATGTCTTCTCACCAGCTGGAATTGTCTATTATATTCAGCAATTGGATGGGACTGTAAATTTGCTTCCTTGCCTGGACAGGGCCATAGAAATGGCTCCATGGCCATTATGGCTCAGTGGCTGAGACCCAAATGTAGCAAAACTGCCTAGTGAGCTCCCTGGTCAGATGGAGCAGAGGATGCAAGTAAAGCAATCAAGTAAAGTTGTATCCTACAGCAGATGCTGTGATTTCAATTCAACTTAAGAATGCTTAAGTCAGGCATGGCAACTCCTAACTAAATAATAGAGGTCCATGATTTTGAAATCCTTTTATACCTGAAGGTTGTCATTATTTATATGAGACTTTAGATCACAGAATCTAATCTAGATGCAAGAATAATTTCCACTACTGCTTCCAATTGCTCCTCATTTTTGCAGGTAGCAAATAGGGATAGAATAGTATAGGTTACATATATTATCCTATTCATTGCCTCTTTTTTAAAACATTATTTTTTACAGATTTTTTGCATAACATTTTTTTATCTAACTAAAGTTGTATCTATAAAATTAAGTTATAATGAAATAATTTCTTACAGTTTAATTCAACCACGAAGTTAGATCGGAGGCAGCATTTACCTAACAGCCAGATAATTTATCATATTCCAACTTTCTTTCTGTCATCATAGTTTTACATCCATAAACCCAAGTTTATTTACTTTCATTTTGGCTATGTCTGTATCATGATTGGGTTGGCCACAGCATGATTAATTTAGAAATTTTAGTCATATGAATAAGCCATGTATTCTTATTTGATTATCTTTATCTATCTATCTGTCTATCTATTTCCGTGTGCATATTCAGTCCCTTGGTCATGTACAACTCTTTGCAATCCAGTGGACTGTAGCCTGCCAGGCTCCTCTGTCCAGAGGATTTGAAATTATTAGCACATATGCTTCTCCTGTATCTCAGTCAGTAAAGAATCTGCCTGCAATGCAGGAGACCCAGGTTCAATTCTTGGGTTGGGAAGATCCCTTGGAGAAGGAAATGGCAACCCACTACAGTTTTCTTGACTAAAGAATCCCATGGACAGAGGATCCTGGCAGTCTGCAGTCGATAGGGTCGCAAGAGTTGGACACGACTTAGTGACTAAACCACCACCATGCTCTCAATTGAACATCTTATTATTTTGCTTTTTCCTTTCCCTTGGGAAAATTTCTGTAATACAATATTGTTCTCTGGGTGAAATTTAAGGATTTATCATCAATTTACAAATTTTACTGATGCTTAAAATCCTATATTCTTTTCAAGAGACTTTTTAATGTTAGCATAAGTTATCACTTGTTAGTAATAAATTGCTTTCTCTTTTCCATTGTAATCATCTAACACATTTTGACTGCTTAATTCATATTTTAACATATAATGGGTTTTATCTATTTTTATGATAGGGTCACTAGGTCATTAGGAAAATATAATTTATTTTTTTAATAATAATGTATTTTAATTATAAAAATTTAAATATATTTCCTTAGTAGCTGGTACTAGAGGTCTAAATGGAGTTAAACATTTTTTCCTTGCTCTTACCAACTTTTCTACCAGTGACTGTTTGAATAATTAAATGTTCCTTGTTTATGATTCAATTTAATACTCTAAAGATACATGCACTGTAAACTTTTGTAAACAGAATCTACCTATGTTATGCAAATTCTAAGTACATATGGTTAATTAAAATAAACCTGATTTATCTGACAAGGAGGGAGGAAACTTGAAGCCTTTTCGCATCAGCCATACTCTCTGGCAGCTTTCTGGTGTCCATTCATTGGCCTTGTAACACCTTAGAAGAATCCTTAGGATCCTTTACATATAGTTTGAAAACCACTAATAGTAGAAAGAAGGACATTGACTGAAAGTAAAATGATTCAAGTTCTTGACTAAACTTGGTACTGATTTGTTGTGTGGCTCTTAGCTTCTTCCAACTTCTATTAGCCTCAGTATTTGAGCTAGATTATTCTCATATTTATGAGGTATGTATACTTCATACATTTTCAATTAAAAACTATTTATGCCTAAACACTGATTGCAAGTCAACTGAGAGAACCAAGTGATCACTGTATTTAATTAGGAATTTGTGTTTTAAAAACCTGGAAAGATAATATAGAGTCATTTTTTCACAATATAGGTCAGCAGAAACCTTACCACATTCACTTTATAGTAATTGATACTGCTATTATTATCTGTTACTACATTAATAACTAAATGCAAACATAAAGACATATTTTCTTTAATCCTTGCCATAAACCTGGAGAAAGGCACATACTTATTTTTATTATATAAATGAGGAAATTAAAACTCAGAAAAGTTAAGTGATTTGTCCAAAATTTGTATAGACATGCATAGGATTGAATTCAGTCTTATTTTTTTCTATATTTGTCGTTCTCAGCCAATTAATTTGATCTCAAAGAATGGACAAAAATAGTAACTTTTCCTAATAAGAGTAATACGAAAAATTTGCCTTAAATTATGTATTAAGCTTCAGGAATCCACCAGGAATTGTAAATATAAAACATGAATGTAATTGAACAGTTCCAGTATATCTATTTAAAAAATTGGAAAATTTTAAGGGTGGCTCTTGACTCAGGAGATTTGAATTATAATCCTAATTTCACCATTGATTATTGGTATCCTTCTAGATAAGTTACTTACTTCGTTATACCTCAGTCCTTCATTTATAAAAGAAATATGTTTTTCTAGGATATCTCCAAAGACCTTTCTAGCTCTTAAATTATAAGATCTCTTCTGCTGCTGCTAAGTTGCTTCAGTCATGTCCGACTCTGTGCGACCCCATGGACGGCAGCCCACCAGGCTCCCCCCGTCCCTGGGATTCTCCAGGCAAGAACACTTGAGTGGGTTGCCATTTCCTTCTCCAATGCATGAAAGTGAAAAGTGAAAATGAAGTCGCTCAGTCGTGTCCGACTCTTAGCGACCCCATGGACTGCAGCCCACCAGGCTCCTCCGTCCATGGGGTTTTCCAGGCAAGAGTACTGGAGTGGGTTGCCATTGCCTTCTCCAGAAATGTTTATTGGTTAATTTATATTAAGACAAAAAAATTGATGTAATATCATTACTTATTATCTAATTTAATATTTATTTTTAAATAATTTTTATAAAATTTGTCTTAAAAAAGAATATAACTTTGTAGTTATGGATATAAATAAAAATGAATCTATATGAGATTTTACTAGCTACAAAAATTACTGAAACATTTAATATATAACATCTTAAAATTATCATTCACAATATTTTTACCTTGAAGCTCAAGTAAATTTCCATTTTAGTATATACTGCATAAGTTGAATGAGTTTTACTGTAATTATTTTATGACATTATGTATGTTTATATGTGAAGAATTCTAGAAGGAACATTCTAAAAATCAAGAAATTAAAAAGTCTTATAATTCAATAGAGTATCTTTTGAAAATTTGGATCCATCCATCTATCCAGTTTTATCCAAATAGAGCTACATAAACTTTGGCTATAAAGATGTATAGTTGAGCCTTGACCCAACATATTTGGAATTCTAGTACAACCAAAGAGTTCCTCAAGGCTAGGACTGAGACTAATTTGAAATATTAGGATACTAATTTTGTGTCTTTTCCCTTTAACCTTTTAAACATATTTTGCAAAATGTTCTAATATAAATTTAAGAAAATTATGCATTAGCAAAATATAGTTTCTAAATAGTGTGACATAGATTATAACTGTGTCATTTTCTAGATTAGCTGCAAGTTTGGATCATTTTATTTAGGATAAAAAAAATGTCAACTGCCTCAAGCATATGGAAGTAGAGGAAAGATTTCTCAAATCAAAATAAATATTTTTTTCAGTTCTGTCCTCTAAAACCTCCAGTAACTCTACAGATCATATAGTAAGTATTTCCCTTTCTTTTTGTTTTCCAAAGGCTTCCTGTAGTCAAGTTTTAAAGAACCATATCTGCAGTTTAACCCAGTTCCTGCAGAAAAAACAGTTTCCTCCCAAACAGTACCGGCATAGTTCCTCCAAAGGTGAAGACAATCTCCTCCTCCACTGAGTCTAAATACAGGAAAAAATTATATTCATGGTTTGGGACATATTCCCAAACACCTTCTTTCCAGTCCACTAAGAGTATTTCACATAAATGTTTTAAGTTTTAGCTTTTGAACTATACTCACTAGTTGATATTGGATCAGATGACATAACCTGGATTTCTGAATTTCCATCTGCAAAAAAGAATTCAGACATACTTTAAACACATAATAAATCCTGAGTATCTGAAATCAAATGTTGAAATTGGTTCTTTTGTCCTGGTTAAACTGCTGAATAGACATTGTGCAAATACAAAGGAATTGATAGAGTAGGATAGTACTGTAGACTGAAAACTTGTCTCAGATGGCATAATGACAGCTGGAGAAGTTTAGATAAGAGAAAACGAAATGTCAGAATCCTCGTCTTAAAAGTTTGTAGTCTCCTGGCATATGCGTTTGTTGAAAGAATGGGAAACCTTGCCTTAATCCAATTGTTGAAAGGTGTTAGTTGAAAAAAAATGTGATTCAGTTCCAACTATGATGTATAAAACATTGCTATTTAAAACTGTAAGACAACAAACAGTTAGGTGATATGTATACAATTTTTTGTAGTTAAGAAATAAGAGAAAGGAACTATCTATATAGTTCCTCAAAGCAAAAGGCAATTTGTGAAAGTGTATGCAGGACTATTTTAATACTAAGAGAGAACAACACTTAAACATTTTTAAACCCAAATAATTCTATCAAGTATCAATATCATTGCAATGCCATTTTTATTGAGGCTTCTCAAAGACAGATACAGATGACTGCTGCTACACTGCCACCTGGTGATTAGGCAGGTGGGTGGGATTTGAACAAAAATCCCTAACAGAATGTCAGAGTTTGTTAATGAGTGTTCAATATGTTGAATTTCTCTAAACTAAACATATTTTGTGATAACATGAAAGATGCTTTGTATCCCATTATATGTCTTTAAGAGCATGATTCTGGTAACTTTTAAATTGTTTTATATTCAAAATTTATATGTTCTGTATTTCATATCTACAGCTAAATCTTTTATTAGTATTATTATTGTTTGTTTTTTTTTTGAGTAAAGTAAATGAGGAAACTCTTTGCAGAGAGGTTCAGGAGTTAGTGACCCATTTTGTCAATGAGAGAGGAAAGGAATGACATGACCTAAATTTCTATTTCAAATGGTGCATTTTATATTAGCAATCTTGACTTTCACTGTTGAACTACTTACTCAGTTTAGAATTACTCATTGATTTTTATAGCACTGCCTTTTCCTTTTAAAAATGATTTGGCCTAGAAAAGAATGGTTTCAACAATATGAAGTTGAGTGTCAAAGGCAACAATAATAAATAAATGAAGGGAACAAAAGATGTAAGCATCCTATGAAGTTGTAATTTTTTAATGCTATCTTTTTTAAACTGTTGAGAGTTGTAAACAATCTTAATAAGCAAATATAGGTGTTGAGACAACAAAATTGTTAGATAACTCATTTTTGGACAAACTTGTTTTATGTATCTAGTCATGTATATAGAGATTATATTTAATATCTGCATTCATTTCCCTGTTTCTATGCCCATTACTAATAAATTATAAAAGAATATAGTTAAGAATAAGGGATTCAAGAAACCATGTGAGAACTGAAATGGCAGAGCCATGCTACAAGTCATCTCTTCTTAACAGAGCTAAAGTAACTTCAGAAAGTCAAGAAATGCAAACCAGGGACCCTTCTTGTCAGTTTTTTAATATACATAGCATATTCTTAGTGACTATGTTTCTCATAGTCATAAACAATGAGAAAATAGTTAACCACTAATGTGGACTTCCAGGTGATTTAGATCATATTTTCAGACCACTATACAAATTGTCATGCATCCAAGCTTTTTAAGAGATGAATTTACTTAAACCACCTTCAAGTGTACATGATCAAAGAAACCCCACACTGCTGATAAAGCTTTGAAGTTATAAATACAGGCATGTTGAATAGATTTTCAGATTCGTATGCCATTTTGTAGCTTCACTATATTCATAAAAGGCTAAACATGCGCTTTTACTTATGACAAAGGGTGAGAACTTGCTGTCGTGTCTATATATCCTAAAAGGCTATATCATTCTGGGTGGCAAATTGTGAAAACAGTCTCTTGCTGAGGGGGTGGGAGAATGTGTAATATTTACAATGCTGTGCTCATGTCTTGAAAAAAATGTATTTTCCTATCCACCCACTTTTTATCTATTCATGATATTTTTATGTCCCGTGTTTCCACATTAGTATATTAACTTTTTAACCTGACTAGGGTACAAGTAAAAAGTGAAAAGCTATTTGGGTAGAGATATGTTTATTACACTTATGTATTGGATAAAATCTTTAGAAATAAATCTTTTTCTTAGAATGGACAATCACACTGAAAAACAGGCAGGCAGTTCTATTCATTGCTCTTCTGAAAGACAATGGAAGACATACAATCTTCTCCTCAAACTCAGGCATGCTTACTCCCAGTATTTCTCCCCCAGGCCTATAATCACAATATTCAACCAAGAGCAAATTTCAGCTGAACAATGTTAGAAGCACTGAATAAGTGATAAGGAGATTAGGAAGGAAGTAAAGAGATGAATCCTGCCATGTTCATCTATGGAATATAAATAGCTAGTGAAGTGCTCAGTAGATAGTGGGCACTAATAAATCTTTGTTTTGACTGAAAATTCTAAAAGGACAATTGAAAAAGTCAGACCTTTTTTAGTTTGAAAATATGAAGGCTAAAAAATTTGATTTATTTCTATGAAATCACAAACAGCTGGACATGTTCTCCAAATTTCAGAATATTCCTTAAGCATTATGTTCATGGGTAGAGTGCTTTATAGCAGACAGAACACTTTAATATTCTTTATCTTATATTCTTTCCCCAACAACATATGTAAAAGATATGTAGTATTCTCTTTGCAGATATGAGGAAGCAGGATATTGCTAGATCTTATAACTAAAATTAAAATCAGTCCTTTTCAAACTTACTGTAACTGTGTGAATGTGGAGTTTTTTAAAGACAGGTAAAAGAAGTCCTTCTTTACACACCATAATTTGAATTTATTACTCTGAGAAACTGTTTAGGTACAAAAAGGAATTAATTCAGCAAGGTTTGTAGATAATAGAACGCTATTATATTTAGAGTTAATGGAGTTGTTTAGTTAACAATTTCTATTTTGAGGTTTAAATCATGGAGGGCAGATTCCCACACTGAAATATATGTCTCTTGATAACACTGGTAGAATACATAGGCTTCCTCTCTAAGTCAAGAAAGATTTGTAATGCATTCTTTTCAAAAAAGGGAATAGGAGCTATAAACCATTATAGAGATACTCTTTAGAACACCATTACTCTATAAACATTGAAAATACTTTGAGAAAGTTAAAGTATAATATTGACTCCTCTCTAATGAAAACACTGTTCATAGTTAAATGAAGAATATCAGGTCAACATCCGAGGAATTTTATAATTTGTCTTTTGGGTATTGAGAACATGTTTCTTCCATACTATTGTAGAATCCAAATCAAAAAAGAAAAAAAAAAGAAAAAACAACTCTTCAGATACACTATCATATTTGTCAAACTTTGCCTTAATATAATTTTTAATTTTGTTCTGAATATGGACTTTGAATTATTTTAGACTGTGTATATACAACACTTTGAATAGGAAATAAACTAAGGTAAATTAGCACAAGGAACAATCTACTTTGCCTTTCCATTTCTTTTTCAGCTACTTTAATTGTTGGGCTTTGTTGATTGCTGTCATCATCACCCAAACAAAAGGAATGGAAATATTTATGTGTAATTTTAAAGAAGTAATTGGTCCTAAGCATTCTAATTCTTGTTACTGAGTGAATGCTCTCTCACCTTGATTTTGCACATATGTAGCATATATAACAAAAAAGGAAAACATCTGAATCAGAATAAATTAAAATTGCTTTATAAACTCCTTATACAAATTCATTCTTTATGTACAGAAAGATGTGCACGGAATCAAAATGACCTGATGTTAACTTGCATAAGCGTCTATGTTTGTGTACCTTTTCTTTCATATACATAGATAATGTAAAAAAGGAATGTTACTTCCTTCCTAAAGGAAAATGCTTTGATTAACATTACAGAAGCAATTTAAAACTTTTAAAATATATTGTTAGAGATTAAACCTTGAGTTGGATTAGAGATAGAATAACAAACTAGAATGGTAGGACAATAAGTAATAGAATAAAGTATTTGCCCCCTATATTTAGATTTCTATCTCCATTAAATATACAGTTGTAAGCTAAAATATTAAAAATGTTTTATTTCTTCTTGTTTTCTCTGTCAGTTTAGCCAAAGCTTTGCTAATTGTGTTGATTCAAAGAAACAATTTTTGGTTTCATTGAGAATCCCTGTTTTCTATTTTCTATTTCATATATCGATATCAGGTATTACTTTATACCCACTGCAAGAGCAAAAAGGAAATATGTTGGCAAGAATGCACAGGGAGTAACACAATTGTACAATCCTGATGAGAATGTAAAAAGATTCATTTGTGGTGAATAAACATTTACTGGTTCCTCAAAAAGTTAAGCATAAAATTACAATATGTCCCCCAAATTCCACTTTTAGATCTAGATATATATCCAAAATAATTGAAACTGGATATTCAAAGAAGTATATGTACATGCATGTTACAGTAGCAGTATTCACAATAGCCAAAAGGTAGAAACAGCTATAATGACAGCAACAGATGAATGGATAAACACATTGCAGTTATATAAATATGAATATTATTCATCCATAAAAATCAATTTGTGATACATACTGCAATATGAATGAACCTCAAAAACACTATGCTAAACCAAAGAACCAATACACAAAAGCTCAAATATTATAAAATTCTGTCTTTAAGAAATATCCATAGTAGACAAATCTATAGAGACAGACAAGATATTCGTTGTGGAAGTGGTAGTGGACAAGAGAGAATTGTGGAAAAACTGGTTAATGGGTAAGAAGTGATAGGAATGTTTGTTTTTAAAAGAAAAGAATATATATTTTGCAATCAAACAGAAGCTAGATAACTGAGAAGACTTAGAAGGCCAGGGCTCCATTCTTATCTAAAACCTCATACATTCCTGAGGTTTAGGTTGACACCTGGAATTAGCTGCTATCAGCAGAGGAAGAATGAACTAGATGAGAATTATGTGATGTGGTTGGCTGTTCTGGGCAATTAGTCTTCTCAGTGGAGCAATACAGCTTGGTAAGTGAATTACCAGTTCTCTACTGTCCAGCCATTTATCCAATCTGTAATGGGCAAACTGCATTTACCATAGTCTGTATTTTGGATTTTTAATTCTTTGTTAGGAATATGTGTTCCTTTGTTAGGAATACACACACACACAGTCTAAATTTGACATAGTTATTTAAAAGCGTTTAGAAATAGAAGCATCTTAGTAATGATGAAAACAAAATTAAAAAAAAAAAAAAAGAAATTGCAAGGATTCTTATATAAGTCCAGGTAGAAATTGAAAAGAATATAATAGAATATAGTTACATTCATTTTCAATCATTCTTCACCTTTGATATTCTCATTCCTCTAACTTTAAAGTTATGATTTTCAATATTTTACCACAGTAGGCACTACCTACAAGTCCACTGGCTTTTTTATTGAAAGCTCAGGGGTCCTCTGCCTTCCTTCCATTAAATGACAATCATGTGGCAGATAGCTTAGTGAGAATGGTAGTATATATCACAGAGTAAATTGTCATATTCTAAAGATCGTTAAAATAATGATGATTCCTGCAGAGTCATATTAATAAGTAAAAGCTACACCTGTACTGAAAGAATTGTACAAAATGAGTATTTTCATGGTAGAATTCAGCATCTATTACAGTGTACTTCAATTCACAAATCAACCATGACATTTAAAAATTATACTCAACCAGCAAATAGATTAATGAGTGTGTGGTATATATATAGGGAGCAAAAATTGCTACTTACTGTCTTAGCAACTAACTTGATATCTTACTGCTTATAACCTAACTAAAAATGTCAAAAATGCCAGCCGTATTTTATATTTTTCTACAATTTGTATAATGTATCTTCTTTTGCTTGATAATCTTGTATAATTACATGCTGCAGAAATGTGAATTAGACATTTGTATGCAACTTGTCTATTTGAAGTTTTTGAAGATACCATTTATATATATGAAAATTCTAAGCCTTTATATGAAAGTATTTTAGATTATTTTGCAATTAAAAATTAAACCATTTGGAAAGATGTCCCAGGGAATTCTCTGGCTGTCCAGTGGTTAGGACTTAGCATTTTCACTGCCTTGGCCAGTCTTTGTCTTCGGTTGGTGAATTTAGACATGCATATTAAATATTGGTATGTTTTGGAGTAAGAAATGGCCACTCACACTAGTATTCTTGCCTGGAAAATTCCATGGACAGAGGAGTCTGGTGGGCTATAGTGCAAAGAGTCAGACACAACTGAGCAACTGAGCATGGATATGTTAGCAATTAAATATTCCATTTTGTTGTTTATTTTCCATTTTTTTCTTTGATTTTTGCTTCTCTTATCTATCTGGGGGCTTCTTATTTATAGAACATACACTACCAAACATCAAGACATTAAATGATTAAAATAAACTGGTATTGGCACAAGAATAGACCAAAAGAACAATGGAACAAAATAAAATCCAAACATATGTAGCATTTTGGCAAAGGTAAAAGATGTGAGTTTGCAGATTCAAGAAGCTAAGCAAATCCCAAATGAGATTTGTGTCCAGATCATGATAATGCAAATCAGAAGAAGTCTTGAAGGCTGTATTAATATCAGATTAGTCTTCAGGAAAAAGAAATATTACCAGGTATAAAGAGGGACAATACATAATGGAAAATGTATCAAGAGCAAGCCACCATGGCTGAAGTGCAATGAGCCCAGGAGGGAGGTAGGGGATAATGTCAGAGAGAAGCCGAGAGGGAAGCCAGAGAAGACAGTGGGGAATTTGCATTTGAACCCAGCCAGGTATTCTCTATAGTCCCCGTATTTATACTGTATTCGGTTGGTATTGACTCTCAGCTTAAAAATGGGTATCTTAGATTCTTCAAAACATTTGTAGAAATTGGGACCCTCTGAACTCTTGTCAGAGTCTGCATTTTTATTGATGTATATTTAATTTACAATATTGTGTTAGTTTCAGATATACAGCAAAGTGATTCAGTCATATGTTTTGGGGGAATTATTTTCCATAATAAGTTATAAGATATTGAATATAATTCTCTGTGCTATACAGTACATCCTTGTTCCTTATCTATTTCAGGTATAGGAGTTTGAATCTGTTAATTCTATATTTGTAATTTATATCTACTCTCCTTTCTCCCCTTTTTGCTGTCCATAAATTTGTTTTCTGTGTCTGCGGATCTAGTTCTGTTTTGTGTACAAGTTCATTGTATCATTCTTTTTATATTTCACATACAAGTGGTATCATAGAATACTCATCTTTCTCTGTCTGGCTTCCTTCACTTATGGTGATAATCTCTAGGCCTATCTATGTTGCTGAAAATGGCATTGTTTCATTTTCTGTTATAGCTGAGTAATACTCCATTGTACACACACACACACACACACACACACACCACATCTTTATTTATCTGTCAATGGACATTTAGGTTGCTTCCATGTCTTGGCTGTTGTAACTGGTGTTTCAAGTGAACATTGATGTGCGTTTATCTTTTCAAATTAGAGTGTACTCTGGATATATGTTCAGTAGTGGGATTGAAGGATTTTATGATAGCTCTATATTTAGTTTTTTAAAGAATCTCCATACTGTTCTCATAGTAGCTGTACCAATTTGCATTCACACCAACTGTGTTGGGGGAGTTTCTTTTTCCCCACATTCTCTCCAGCATTTATTATTTGTAGCATTTTTGATGATGGCCATATTGACCAGTGAGGTTATACCTCCCTGAAGTTTTGATTTACATTTCTCTAAAAATTGCCACGCTGAGCATCTTCTCATGTGCCTGTTGGCCATCTCTCTGTCTTCTTTAGGGAAATATGTATTTAGATCTTATGCCCATTTTTTGATTGGGTTGTTTTCTTTTTTTATATTAAGCTATATGAGCTGTTTGTGTATTTTGAGTATTAAATCCTTGTCAGCTGCATCATTTGCAATATTTTCTCTCATTCTATATGTTGTCTTTTCATTTGCTGATGCTTTTCATTTGCTAACTAAAATGAACATTTCATTTGCTCTGCTTTTATATATATATATATGTATGTATATATGTGTGTGTGTGTATATATATACATTATAAATATTAACCTAGTTATCAGTTTGGCCCTGAGAGACACATCATTCCATGATAGAATTTAAGTTCTTAGTTTAGGTTCTCTTAGACCATCAGCTTGGTGTTTGTTATGAGCCAATTAATTTTGGATAAACAAAACGTGATACTCTTTAGATAAGATTATGCAAATATATAATTGGCTATTGCTATTACTACTACTGTTGCTGTTACTGCTACTACACTTAATAGAGATAATGATAATCTCATAAATTTTTCTTTATTAGAATATAATTTATATATAGTATTATATTAGTTTCAGGTGTTCAACATAGTGATTCAATAATTTTATGTATTACAGAATTATCACCACCAAGTCTAGTTACCATCTGTCACCATACAGAGTTATTACAATATTATTGACTATATCCCCCATGTTATACCTTATATTCCTGTGAGTCATTATCTTCTTATGAGAGAAATGACTATTAATTCTCTACAACACAGGCATATTTACCCTCAGAAATTCACCCACAAATTATAAGGTAATATTCTAGGAAGGATGGACCAACTGTTGTATATTCATCAGGTATAAGAATTTGGCCACCTAATGTAAGTCTCACCAAGAAAAGAACCCAGAATGTCTTAGACATGGTGATGATCTAATAATAAGTGAAGTTCAAATAAACTCTAAGGTTAAGAGTAATGAAAGGTTTTGATTTCAGTTTCATCACAAACACCCACTTATACATACACACACATCCTCCATATTATCTTTATTGAAAAACAAACAAAAAATTTGGAAAGGATTCGAGGTCTTATTACTGACTAAAATCATTTGCAATGCTTGTGTTCACTATTTCCAGTTGTGGGTTGCACCTTTCCTCCAGTTCACAGAGGATAGCAGATGAAAATGACTAAATCCGAAGTTTCCAGCTTTCTGGAAATAGAGCATGCCTATGAAAACTTTCTAAGCGGAAATGGCATGAAGCAAAGAAGCAATTACGATGCAATACATCTTGCTAACAGCTGCACAAAATAAATCAAGATCAAGCACAAAGGCTCACAGACACAGTTCAAAGTTAGGGTGACTTAATGCTGAGATGCTGAGTGTAGTTTTGGAGGGAGCTTAGCGGTGTCGGTCTCACTGCCTCCTGTAACACCTGCTACAAAACAAACACTGAAAACTAGCATCGCTTTTTGCCTTCTTTTTTTTTTTTTCTTGGTAAAAGCTAAAATCCTCTTCAGATTTTTTTTTTTGGTTAGCGGAAACATGTACTGTTAGTGAAGTGGCATACAGTGAACTTTCAAAAGTGGGAGTTGTCTGAAATAACCTAAATCTCATTTGTGAAAACAAATCCCACCACCAGCTTTTCCAAGGTGTCATTCACCCTTACAGTATCTACTATTTAAAGAACAAGTGTGTCTGTGAAGTTTTTACTCTACTCTTTACATATGTGCAGGCTAAGTTGTATCAGTCATGTTCAACTCCTTGTGACCCTGTGGACTGTAGCCTGTCAGGCTCCTCTGTTCGTTGTATTCTCCAGGCAAGAATACTGGAGTGGGTTGCCATGCCCTCCTCCAAGGGATCTTCCCAACTCAGGAATTGAACCCAGGTCTCCCACATTGCAGCTGATTCCTTACCGTTTGAGCCACCAGGGAAGTCCAAGAATATTGGACTGGGTGGCCTAACCCTTCTCCAGGGGATCTTCCCAATCCAACAATCGAACTGAGGTCTCCATGGAATTCTCCAGGCCAGAATGCTAGAATGGGTAGCCTTTCCCTTCCCCAGGGGATCTTCCCAACCCAGGGATCGAACCCAGGTCTCCACATTGCAGGCGGATTCTTTACCAGCTGAGCCACAAGGGAAGCCCAAGAACAGTGGAGTGGGTAGCCCATCCCTTCTCCAGCAGATCTTCCTGACCCAGGAATGGAACCAAGGTCTCCTGCATTCTAGGTGGATTCTTTACCAACTGAGCCATGAGGGAAGCCCATACATACCTATAGCAAATTTCCATTTTCTTTCCTCTTTAAAATTTAATTATTCAGAACTTTGTTTGTCTCTCAGTACAATATTTTTCAGTAAGTTAATGCCAAAGAAGTCAAAAGCATCTCCCCCCACACTTCAATCTTCCTTCTGGGATTCATCCCTCATATTCTTTTCATATTTATTAACAGTAAGACTGAGGCACAAGGCTTTTTGTTATGTTTCTTATGGACAAGTTAGAGGAATAACTTCATCCCTGAAACTTCTAAAAAACCATGAGAAAAAATGCTCCTTTCCTCCAAATTGGTTTCTCCTCTCTGCACACATTATGATGGGCGGAAATGATAAAACAGTAATGTTTTGGTCAGATGTTTGATAACATATAGTGATATGAACAGTGTCACTTAGGGAGCAGAGACAATCATCTCTGAGAACTGCCAAAAATGCTAGTAGCTTTGACTAAGACAGTCTTTAAGTTACTATATTGGCAACTGTTCTGTTCAATTATTTGCCACATTAATTACAGAACTTAGATAGACAGATGATAGATAGACTACTTAGCAATTGTCTCCAGATTAGTAGATTACATTATGGAAAGGACATAAAAATGGACACCATTTCCTTTAGGTTTTTATGCATTTTGCAATTTGAAATGGGAGTTATCTCTTTTAATTTCAGTGGTACAATTTAAATAAAATCAGTCAAATGAGTAGATTTATTACACTGAGCCTAAAGAGGTCAATAATAGATTTCTCTAAAATGCTAGCGCCCTAAATAAAGGAGAAATGAATTTGCTGAATGGAAGATTTTTTAATATGAAAAAATCTATTATTCCAAAATGAATATATCAATTTAATAGACTTTGATAAGAACAACATTTTTGTTTGTTTTGGTCAATTTGAGAGCTATAACTTGTCAAAATTATTTTTAGCACAAAGTATGTACTTCAGAAGTGACAAAAGATTTTTGCAAAAGAGTGGAGAGAAGCCTTTATGTCATAACAGATTTAAAGACAAATCTACTGTCCATAGAAATATAATATTTGCATATCACTGGAAGGACTGATGTTGAAGCTGAAACTCCAAAACTGGCCACCTGATGCGAAGAGCTGATTCATTTGAAAAGACCCTGATGCTGGGAAAGATTGAGGGCAGGAGGAGAAGGGGACGACAGAGGATGAGATGGCTGGATGGCATCATCAGCTCAATGGACATGGGTTTGGGTAGACTCTGGCAGTTGGTGATGAATAGGGAGGCCTGGTATGCTACATTTCATGGGATGGCAAAGAGTTGGACACAACTGAGTGACTGAACTGAACTAAAGCAAATAGATGAATGAATCAAAATACCAAGTCCAAGGATAGGCCCAAGGATATGAGGAAACCACATATAACCAAAGGAGTGATGGATAATGAATGTTTCACAACCAGCTCTCTGGAGCAGAGATGGGTTGGAAGGAGCCCAATCTATTGATTTCTTGTTTCTATGGTATAAATACTCCTCCTACCTTGGACATTAAGGTACCAATCTAACGATTGTCAAATTCTCCTAAAAATTAAATAGTTTGTGTATGAAGCACACCACTAGCAAAGGTCAGTTGGAAAAGGATAATTTGTTCAATAAATGAACCTGGAACAATTGCCTGTCCAACTTAGAGAAAATGCAGTTAAATGTTTAGCACACTTGACACAGAAATAAAATCTTTATTGTTTAAGAATCTGCATGTAAAAATATATATTTTTTATTACATAAAAAAATACAACTTGATAATTAAAATGGTAAATATACACCAAGAAAAGCTAAAAGACAAATGATAGACTAATGAAGAACCTGCAGCATTTATTGAAAATGAAAGTTAATATCACTAAGAGATATATGAAAAAGCTCTATAAATTCAGAAGCAGAAAAACATTTAAAAGTACACTGAAAAATTTTTTTAAAAAATGGAAAAGAAAGAAAGGAAAAACTTTCTCAACTTCATGGTAGATAAATCACAGTAAAATGCCATTTTTTAAAATGTATTATATCAGCATAGTTTAAAAAAGACTAGTAAACCTATTAAATGGATAAATGTGTATATTGGAACATTTCATGGGTAAATTTGATATCCTCACCTATTCTGTAGTAAAAAATGTAGATACTCTGACTTAATAATCCTATTCTTGTGTGTGCGAGGTGGTAGTGGGGGCATCTCTAGCCTAGAGGAAAATCAAACAAACACAAAGAAAAGTGAATGTCTACAGAGACATTTTTCAATGGAGTAAAAGAGTTGGAAACTGGAAGCATATATGCCTATAACAAAATATTTGAATTAATTATAGGCTATTAATGGTTATATAGCATCTCTGACTCAGTGAACATGAATTTGAGCAAACCCCAGGAGATAGTGAAGAACAGGGAAGCCTGGCATGCTGCAGTCAGTGGGGTCACCAAGAGTTGGACATGACTTAGTGACTGAAAGACACAACAACAACATGGTAAAATATTACTCAGCTATTAAAATGAGTTATATCGCTCACTTTTGATGTGTAAGGAATACAGATGTTATACTAAAGAAAAAAATGATGCACTGTATATTTGTAAAATCCTATTTTTTTTTTTTTTTGCAGTAGATAAAGTGCCTATATATGCCTGTGTATGTTGGCACACTTGTGTTTAAACATGGAGAAGGATAAGAGATATCTATATTAATAAAGATAAGTTTGAGGTAGTTATATTTGAAGACGGAAGTGAGATTACTACCATTTTATTTTTACATTTTAGCATTGTTTAATTTGTTACAAAAATTGTGTGTGTGACTTTTATAATTTAAAATAGACTGAAAGTTTGAAATAATTAGCTAGATCAATTACATTAAATTGGAAGATTACTATGATATTACTATATGGGAAAGAAACTCTTAGAAGAAATGGAGTAGCCATCATAGTCAACAAGAGTCAGAAATGCAGAACTTGGATGCAATCTCAAAAATGACAGAATGATCTCTGTTTGTTTAAAGGGAAACCATTCAATATTACAGTAATCCAAGTCTATGCCCCAGCATTACCCAACAAGTAAAGCTGAAGTTGAAAGGTTTTATGAAGACCTACAAGACCTTCTAGAACTAACAACCAAAAAAGATGTCTTTTTCATTATAGGGGACTGGAATGCAAAAGTAGGAAGACAGGAGATACCTAGAATAACAGCCAAATATGGCCTTGGAGTACAAAATAAAGCAGGTCAAAGGCTTATAAGTTTTGTCAAAAGAACACCCTGGTCAAAGCAAACACATTCTTTCAACAACACAAGAGAAGACTCTACACGTGGACATCACCAAATAGTCAATACCGAAATCAGATTGATTATATTCTTTGCAGCCAAAGATGGAGAAGCTATATACAGGCAGCAAAAACAAGACCAGGAGCTGACTGTGGCTCAGATCATGAACTCCTTATTGCCAAATTCAGACTTAAATTGAAGAAAGTAGGGAAAACCACTAGACCATTCAGGTATGACCTAAATCAAGTCCCTTATGATGATACAGTGGAAGTGAGAAACAGATTTAAGGGTTTAGAATTGATAGAGTGTCTGAGAACTATGGCCAGAGGTTCGTGACATTGTACAGGAGACAGGGATCAAGACCATCCCCAATAAAAAGAAATGCAAAAAGGCAAAATGGTTGTCTGAGGAGGCCTTACAAATAGCTGAAAAAAGAAGACAAGCTAAAGACAAAGGAGAAAAGGAAAGATATACTCAATTGAATGAAGAGTTCCAAAGAATAGCAAGGAGAGATAAGAAAGCCTTCCTCAGTGATCAATGCAAAGAAATAGAGGAAAATAATAGAATGGGAAAGACTAGAAATCTCTTCAAGAAAATTAGAGATACCAAGGGAACATTTCATGCAAAGATGGGCTCAATAAAGGATAGAAATGGTATGGACCTAACAGAAGCAGAAGATATTAAGAAGAGGTGGCAAGAATACACAGAAGACCTATACAAAAAAGATCTTCATGACTCAGATAATCATGATGGTGTGATCACTCACCTAGAGCCAGACATCCTGGAATGTGAAGTCAAGTGGGCCTTAAGAATTATCACTACAAACAAAGCTAATGGAGGTGATGGAATTCCAGTTTAGCTATTTCAAATCCTAAAAGATGATGCTGTGAAATATGAAAGCAAGTTTGGAAAACTCAGCAGTGGCCACAGGACTGGAAAAGGTCAGTTTTCAATTCAATCCCAAAGAAAGGCAATGCCATAGAATGTTTCAACTATCACACAATTGCACTCATCTCACACACTAGCAAAGTAATGCTCAAAATCCTCCAAGTCAGGCTTCAACAGTACATGACCCATGAAATTCCACATGTTCAAGCTGGATTTCGAATAAGCAGAGGAACCAGAGGTCAAGTGCCAACATCCTTTGGATCATTGAAAAAGCAAGAGAGTTCCAGAAAAACATCTATTTCTGCTTTATTGACTAAGCCAAAGCCTTTGACTGTGTGTATCACAACCACCTGCGGAAAATTCTTCAAGAGATGGGAATACCGGACCACCTGATCTGCTCTTTGACAAATCTGTATACAGGTCAGGAAGCAACAGTTACAACTGGACATGGAACAACAGACTAGTTCCAAGTTGGGAAAGGAGTACAACAAGGCTGTATATTGTCACCCTGCTTGCCTAACTTATATTCAGAGTGCTGCATGAAGCATAAGCTGGAATCAAGATTGCTGGGAGAAATATCAGGAACTTCAGGTACACAGATGACACCACTCTTAATGGCAGAAAGCAAAGAACTAAAGAGCCTCTTGATGAAAGTGAAAGAGGAGAGTGAAAAAGTTAGCTTAAAACTTTACATTCAAAAAACGAAGGTCATGGCATCCAGTCCCAACACTTCATGGCAAATAGATGGGGAAACAATGGAAACAGTGAGAGACTTTATTTTTGGGGGGCTCCAAAATCACTGCAGATGGTGACTTCAGCCATGAAATTAACAGACGCTTGCTCATTGGAAGAAACGCTATGACCAACCTAGACAGTATATTAAAAAGCAGAGATATTACTTTGCCAACAAAGGTCCATCTAGTCAAAGCTATGGTTTTTCCAATAGTTATGTATGGATGTGAGAGTTGGACTATAAAGAAAGCTGAGCACTGAAGAATTGATTCTTTTAAACTGTGGTGTTGGAGAAGACGCTTGAGAGTCTCTTGGACTGCCAGGAGATCCACCCAGACTATCTTAAATGAAATCAGTCCTGAATATTCATTGGAAGGACTGGTGTTGAAGCTGAAACTGCAATACTTTTCCACCTGATGCAAAGAACTGGCTCATTTGAAAAGACCCTGATGCTGGGAAAGATTGAAGGCAGGAGGAGAAGGGTACGACAGAAGATAAGGTTGGATGGCATCACTGACTCAATGGACATGAGTTTTGGTAAGCTCCAGAAGTTGGAGATTGACAAGAATTCTGGTATGCTGCTAAGGGGTGTCAAAGAGTCGGACACGACTGAGAGACTGAACTGAACTGATCTATGATATAATATTTTATATGTTAAACAAAGTAAATATAATATAGTGAATATTATGAACAAATAAGCTCATTTCAAAAACAAAACCAAAACTCGTGTGTGTGTGTTTGTGTGTGTGTATGTGTGTATAAGAGGAAGAGAGAGAACACTAGTGTATGTTAATTTTAATATATTACTATTCTTTTATTTCTCTGCTTTTTTGAGTGTACAAAACATGATAGAAAGATTCAGAAAAAATTCAATCTTCTATGGTATTGTGAGAATATAACTGGTACAAGCATTCTGGGCTAATTAGGCAAATACATATGAAATGCTTAATAATGTTTATGCTGTTTCTCAGAAATTTAACTTTTAGTCATTTATCCTGAGGAAATAATCAAGGACTTATTTGGCAAATATATTAAGCAATGATTTAGGCATTAGTGTGTCACAACTTAAATACTTGCTAAGAGGTTAATTGATTAAATGCACTGTTGATACAACCAGGATAGATATGCAGCTTGTACTCAGTAACAATCCCAGTAGTTTATGTTGGCATCTGTTTCTGTATTTGCTTTATGGTCATTAGTTGATGGTTGGCAACCACAATATACCAGTTGTTAACCGTTTTAAATGTTACCATCAAATATAACCTTATGAGAATATAGTATATAACTTTTAAAAGTGATATAGTAGTAGTGTGGGCACCCTTGTCTTGTTCTTGATCTTGGAATGCTTTCGTTTTTCACCATTTAGAATGTTTGCTGTGGGTTTATCATATACAGTATTTACTGTATTGAGGTAGGTCTTTCTAAGCCCATTTTTTTTTTGAAGCGTTTTTAATCATAAATGGGTTCTGAATTTTATCAAAGACTTTTTCTGCATCTATTGAGATTGTCATATGATTTTTATCTTTCAATTTGTTAATACCATGTATCTTATTGATTCACTTGTGTATATTGAAGAATCCTTGCATCCCTGGGATAAATCTGACTTGATCATGGTATATGATCTCTTTTTCATGTGTTGCTGAATTCTATTTGCTAGAATTTTGTTGAGGATTTTCTTTTATGTGTGTTGTCATTGTCTGGTTTTGGTATCAGGGTGATGGTAGAATGAGTTTGAAAGTGTTCCTTCCTCTGTAATTTTTTTTAATATAAATTTACTTATTTTAACTGGAGGCTAATTACTTTACAATATTGCATTGGTTTTGCTTTTTTTTTTTTTTTTTTCACTCAACTGTCCTTTAAAGCAACATGACAGATATAATGGAGTTCATTTCTGTGTGTGGGCCAGGAACGGACAGTGCAGATAATCTCTTCAAAAATCTTACTGAATAAATATATGGACTCCCAAATAATGTCCCACAGCATTTTCTAAATTCAATTTTTCTACTAAAACAACTAAGAAAGTGGGAAAATAATTAATCCCTTCACATTGTGCTCTAGAATTAAACTTTAAATGTTGTTTAAAAAAAAAGTGATATAGTAGAAAATTGTGTTTCCCAACTTTAATTATATGCTATTCCACATTTAAGATTTTCTAATATGCATGTGACAACTGAATTGATATTTTCTTAATATATCTTCCTAAATCCACTCTCTTATCAAAAGTCCAGGTTCCATGCACGATACTGGATGCTTGGGGCTAGTGCACTGGGATGACCCAGAGGGATGGTATGGGGAGGAAGGAGGGAGGAGGGTTCAGGATGGGGAACACATGTATACCTGTGGTGGATTCATTTTGATATTTGGCAAAACTAATACAATTCTGTAAAGTTTAAAAACAAAATAAAATAAAAGAAAAAAAAAAGAAAAAAAAAAGTAGAAACCAGTATTGCTTAATATGAATTAAGAGTAATGATAACAAAAAATCAAAGCAAAATTGTTAATTTTGAGCTAAGTCTGTTAAGGCATTTTTCAAAAGGATGATTAGTAAAAATTTGTAATTTAAGTTAGAACCTCTTGTTTATATCATCTCTTCAGAATAACTATAATAAAACAAAATGACATAAACTTTTTCTGTATGATTTAATATTATTTAGTATCTTGTCCTAAACTGTTTGAAATTCAATTTTGTAATCATTATGTCAGCAGTATGTATCCTATCTTTAAGAAAAATCAAAGGTAGATTAAAAGTAGAAGACATGTATTTGACTTCAAATAACAGAAAACTCAATCACAATGGCTTTAATAATTTATTTTTCTGCTAATAAACTAAGTCAAAGAACTTAGGTAGGCAGTGCTAGCTTAGGTTCAGGAATAGCACCTCTGTGATGCTCTTTGCCTTTCTCTAATCCTCCCAAGATGGCTACCATAGCATCAGCCTTCACATCTATATGCAAGTCAGAAGAATGTAGGGGAGGGGAAAGGAAAGAAGCAAGCTAGTTGTATCCATCTTACTTAATCAGAAAATCAGAAGTTTCCTTTTGATTTTGTAGGTAGCTAACAGTGTCTACTGTAACCCACAAGGCATTCATGATATATTTTAAAATTAGAAAGGCAGTTTGGAAAGCATATGTATTATATGATTTTGTTCTTCAAAAGGAGTTAGGGTGTGTGTATAAATATATGTGTATGCATATATACACACATGTGTCTTTATGAATGAAAATATTTATAGTTCTCTATGTTGAATGAAATGATGGTTGACAGATTTTTAATACTCACTCTTTTAAATACTGGATTTATAATATTAAAAAAATAAGATCAAAATATTTTGTTGGATCAGATTTTGTTAGATTTTTAGAAAATAGTCCATGTCTTCAGAAAGGTTTTGGTCGGCTCACTTCATATCTTAGTATCCCAGCTACCAGAATTTCTGTGTCCTGCACACAGTCCTGAGAATTTCTTAATTGGTATGAGAGGCGTTACATGCTTCTTGCTCTGCAAATGCTTCCTGCTCTGCAAATGCTTCCTTTCATTTGGGAAAGTTTAAACTATAGATTGAGATCTAATTTCACCTTCTATTTATCCCTTCACAGCAGCATAAACGTTTGCTAAGCTAGTGCAGGGCTTACAGTTTTGACACAAGGGCTAATTCTTCCAGAATCCAGATTTGGTGGGTTTTAGATACAATGTAAGCTACATCTGTTTGATTTAACAATTGTATAAATTTTATTACTGTTGAGACAGAATGTATCCTGCAAGAAAATTAATGGATTTCCAAGGTTACACCTGTGTGCATTTATATGAATTGCACATCTCTATTGTTTTGTTCGGTTATCTGAGAGGATGTCTGGCTGATGGTGCCCTGGGATCTTTAAGCATTCTGGTACAAAGTAAGGCTTTTATAAAGCTATTAGCTGCAATATACTTTTATTATAATTTATAATTATATATATTTTTGAAATATGTATATATATACATACAATTAAGGAGTAACATCAATAGTGATTAATTTAAAATCAATTCACGTATAAGAATAAGAATTTCTGGAAACCACAGAAATGATCTTCATGCATAGTTAATGTTAAAACAAGGTCACTCCTCCCTGTCGGTAGTTACAGCTCAATCTAGAGTCAGTGAGCATAAAAGACTACTTGATTGGGCATTAGATCACTACTTTTTATTTAATGCCACTTGATTTTCTTATTAACCAGTAAAGGCAGGGGCTTTGCAATCTTTTCTGAAATTTTAGACAGGTGTAAGGCCAACTTCAAGATAATAACTATGTTGGCAACTCTATTGATTAGCTCATTTATTTTCTGTATATCACTGAGCCACAGATTTTTACTTTTATTTTCGTATATAATCATGCAGGTGAAAAGAAAAGGGATGCCTAAATCAATGCATTAAAAGTTTTAGCATGTTCTGACTATAAGCCCTAACTGCAATTATTTCAAGTTCAAAATTCAGAATAAAACATACTTCATCCTTTCACACACCTGTATTCTCACTGCCCAGCTTATCCCAGGGGAACATCTGGACCCAGTATTTAGAAATCATTATATTAGGGAATTGAGCACCAAGGCAGCCAGCATGGGGGAGATAAGATCCAATGAATCATTCATATCCGGGAGTCGAACTGATTCATTTTGGAGCCACTGAAGTGGACACAGGGCTTTTCATAGAAGACCAGCACAAAATACCTTTCAGTTGTCAATCCAGGTTGAGCAAAGAAGCAAATTATCTGAGCATCATTTCAGAATGTGTCAAAAGAAATGCCAACCAAGTGGCAGCAGAGGTTTTTGAGTTTCTAAACTACATGATTTGTCAAAACAGAATTTTAACCATTTTATTTTTTACAACTTATTCCAAGAATGGAACTGTTAGAAGTATTTCTTCCTTATGCCCACATTTAAATGGTATTTATGTGTAAATATGTATTTTACTTCTTTATCTGGAATAATAAACTAGATAGAGTTTACTTTTGAATATGATCATTGAAGTATAAATGAAAACTTTAATGAAAGGAAATTAGAGTGACAAGCAAGAATCTGCAAAAATGAGCCTAGATACTCAGGTATCTAAGTATTGTCAGGTTGCCTAGAAGGATGCAAGCTGTAGAGGGAGAGTCCACTTCCCACTTCCCTGTATGCTGGCTCTTATGCAGTCTCCTTCCTCTGAGCATGGGCTGTATCTAGTGACTTGCTTCTAATGAAGAAAATAATGGCAAAAGTGATGATATATCACTTTCAAGATGAGGTTACAAGAGACTGTGACTCTTATCTTTCTAGTTCTTGCTCTCACTTGCTTTCTAGTTTATTTTTGCTTTACCAAAGCAAGCTGCCATGTGCAGTGGCTCTAGTGGGTGAAGACCTCATAGGGGCTGTTGCCCAACAGCTACTGAGGAAGTAAATCCAGCAAGCCATGAATGACTGAATCCTACCAATAACCATTAAGGGAGCATGGATGTGGCTCCCAGCCTAGTTAAGCCTGGAGATGACTACAACCATGGCTGATATGTAGGCTACAGCCTGTGCAGGCTCCTGGAGAAGAAGACCCAGCCTAGTTAAGTGCCAGGATAGCTGGCACACAGGAACTGTGTGTATTACAAATGTGTATTGTAATTACAAATGAGATTACAAATGTGTATTGTTTAAACTGTTACACTTCTGGGGAATTTGTTATCTAGCCATAGATAACTAATATGCCGACCTGAGCTCCTATGGGTTCCTCAGGTCTCCAAGTGCTTAGCAGCTCCTGTCTCACAGCTGAGAACTGTTGACACTGTGTTCAGTTAGTCCGGTGACCAGCAAACCTGTCAGTATAACACAGAGTTTACACTTGCCCCATGTTTAGGTCAAGTTGTCTAGTAGCAGATCCGGGCATGGGTTAAGGATTATCTTGTACAAGTGATTTAGTGAAGTCCTCCTGCAGAAGCATGGAAAGAAGTGGGGAAAACTACTTAGGGAAGAAGAAGGCAAGCCAAAATGCAATTCCAGGCAAGTCTGGAGGAGAGTAGCTTTAGCCTGGGCCCTCATGGGAACCCTGGAGTGTGTTGTTCCTCAGATTTCACCTGCACAAAGCCAAGGGAGGTGGGCCTTCAAATGCTCGCAGCTGTTAATCATTGACAAAGGGCAGCTTGATTGGAGACAGGAAGAATGTGGTAGGATGTAACCTAGCAGGTACCTTTTCTTTTGTGCTTTTGTGAAAACAGCTCATATCTGAAGGTCAGTATGATGGACAGGGGCCTCAGGTACTAGCTGTTAGAGGCGAAAGTGCACTGAAGCTGGGGAAGGGGAGTTGAAACGGTCAAGTGCAGTTGAGGAGATCTGAATGGAGTACGAGCAGTGTTCATACCATAACTGTAGAAAGTTGTCCTGAAGTTCAGAAAAATCTCATGGACAGAGAAGCCTGGTGAGGCTACAGTCTGAGGAGTCATAAAACATTGGCCACAACTGACCACGCGTGCACGCACACACAATTCATCTAGCCCTGTCCGGCCATAGGTATACCTCCCCACAGGATGTGGAGAGATGGGGAAACTGAGCTTGCACTGCTGTCTTCTCTGTGATTTCCAGCCTGGGAGTACCACTGTTTTTTGGTTTTTGTTTTTGTTTTTTTTTTAGACCTGAAACTATGACAGAAACTTTACTGAATTTATAATAAAGTTCTTTCTAGGTAGCAACTTATGAGTGCAGGCAGCTTAGCATGGATGAGGGAGCAGAGACCCTCTGCACTGTGCCTCTGTAATCTGAATGTCCAGGATCCTTCACACAGAACTAAAACCAGCAGATTCTGTTTATTTATTATAATTCTGTAACTAAACAATTATTGTGATGATGAGACATGTTATCCTCCTTATTTCAAAGATAGTGTGTTTGGTTATCAATCAGTGGGTCTTCTAGTTTCTAAAGAAATCTAGCAGAGTAAAAAATTCTCCAGTAGACTTACTCTGTAAACTGAGTTACATGTGTCTCCCGAATGCCTATGTGGATGGTTTTCTACAGACTCACATGCTCAGTTCCTGTAAGATTCCCAGACATCAAAGATGGGGCCGCTCCCAGAATTCTAGTCACAGAATATAAAAATGAAACATATTCAAAGTAAGTGTGAAACAAAGCAGTATATAATCCGAAAGAGTCTAGACTATAAGGGCACACTCACTCTAGCAGGTAATGTCTTCTGTTAATACATTTGCCTTCATCTGGTTCCAGTCTTTAGGTTGATGCTAACATACAATAGGATCTCAAGTGCTGTCAAGCTACCTTCAGCCCCTGTCTGTCCATCTGTCAAAAGACAACGCCTCTGAGTGCTGAGAATGGCTGCACAGTCTTGGCCAGATGACTGATGTCACTAGGGTAGGACAATCAAAATGTTCAATAGATCAAAACTGACAGTCACCCCCACTCACTTGCTGGCTGTGAAGAAAGAACACTCAATACAACTTTGCCCGATGAAACAGGCTTAGGAATGCTCTCTGACAGAGGATTAACCCCCAGAGAACAAAATTTCCAGGGACTTTCCCAGACAAAGCGCTTCCCTGGTGGCTCAGCTGGTAAAGAATCCATCTGCAATGCGGAAGACCTGGGTTCAGTCCCTGGGTTGGGAAGATGCCCTGGAGAAAGGATCTTGTAGAAAGATCCTGGAGAACGTATGCTGGCCTGGAGAATTCTGGCCGTGGACTATATAGTCCCTGGACACGTGTGGCAGAGAGTCGGACAAGACTGCGCGACTTTCACTTCCCAGACAAAACAGTGTGACTTTAGAAATGCTAGCCTATCAATTTGATATTTGAAGTCTACTGATTGATCTGACAAATAATTTTAAACCATCACCTTTCAATACATTGGCAAATTTTGAGTAGTTTTATTTTCTTTCTCACATATATATAACTCTATTAAAATAAAAACTGTGTGTTTTACTTGCTTTCAGAAGAAACTGTGGAGCATTTCCTGAAGCCCTAGGCAGTAGGTGGTGGTTCAGAAATGATACTGATGAGAAAGAGAACAGGATAGAGAAGAGTGTGTCAGCACACTCCTAAGAGCTACATTCACATCCTGAGTGTCAGTATTGTAAACATTTCTGGGATGGACCAAAGCAGTCCTAAAACTTTATATAGAAACTCTATGAGAGCTTTCTTATACTTAAAAATAAAAAAATCTTTTTTTTTTTTACTTTTTGCTTTCTCATTTATAATTTCAAGTTGAAAGATCCTCAGATGTTTCTCAGGAGGCGGATTTTTGGGAAAAGGCTAATATGCACTGATTTTTAATGGGGATTCTCACAGAATTTTTGTACCTAGATAATGAATCAGATAATGATTGGCTTACTGCCATCATAGGCATTTCACTTCCTCATTACCAGCATCTCCGGGCTGGCTTGACCTCTGTTTTCCATAGGCTTTCTGTAAAAGGTTTGAGTCATTATTCTGAAGCACCTGTTCAGTTGTTATCTTATTGCAATTATTTGCCTGCCATGAGATTGTCACAGATCTCTAGAACACACAACTGATACTGTGAATGATAATACTGGCTCAGGAATGACAAACCCTGGGGGGTAGAGCTATCGATTTTTACCCACAACTATTTATCTGAGCGACCAAGAGGGAATTAGTGGTAAAGCAGTTCTGTGTTGTCCATGGTGTTAGAGTTTGTCATCTGTGAGAGACTCAGTGGCTCCAAGATTGGATTCATCTCTCAAGAGAACAGATACCAGTGAGCCAGATATAGTTTCTAGTTACCAGATATAGTTTCCCAAGGAGAACTGTATCCCATGATTATTTTTGTTTCTATTTTACTGTTTATAAAATGATCCCCAAATGGCATTTCAAAGTCCATCAGTATTTTAAAACAGAATTTTTCTATTAAAAAAATCTAAAAAATTAATAATTTTTCTTGAAATTGTACACTGTACACTGCAAAATATCTGTATTAAGACTTTATATACAGAACATTTTCCAACCTTATTTGATTTGGAAGCTTAAATTATACATGTTAAGAAAAAGAGATAAACATATCCTTATATACCTATTAAAATTTTTTCATCTTTATCACTGAAAAAAAATCTAAAAAAATACACATTTTTGTTACATAGACTCTTACAAATGTACTATTTCTATATCTCTATAGACATTTTTTTATCAAGAAATTCAAATTCTAATGTTTTTTATCTTGAAAAGATCTATGTAATTCTTAATTCTCATCCCTCTGTGTGAATGAAATTATCTGTATCAATCTATCTAGGACTGCTTGGTTAGCATACTTTTTAAAGTTTTGTTAAAATCCATTTAAATAAAGAACATATGTTTATATCTCAGATGTAAGGTACTGCCTAAGATAAAATAATAATAATAATAATAATAACAATTAGAATAATTTCTATCCTCAAAGAATTTAGGGCAACCTTGTCAAGAAAATTTGCAAGGTAGTGTAACCACAAGAGCAAAGGTAGGTCTGGTGATCATACAGTAGAAGGTAACATCAGATCTGCATGGCTGGAGACATTTATGGACGGTTTCATGGAGAAGGCACTTGGGCTGGACATGAAACATGAGTGAATACCATGCAGTGAGTGACGGTTCAAATGTATTCCAGAAAAAGGAACCTATAGGTTCAAAGACATTGCACAGGCTAGGTGAGTTAGTAGGGTATTGCATAGAAGGTCTGAGGATTAGATGGGGTCTTAAATCACTTAGATCTATAAAGTGTCCACCAATCCCAGGATTTTCGGTCATTGAATCTAATTTATCTCTAAGAAAACCAGGTTTTTGGAGGTCCCTGGAAGCTCAGCTGGTAAAGAATCTGGCTGCAATGCAGGAGACCCAGATTTGATTCCTGGGTCCAGAAGATCCCCTGGAGAAGGGATAGGCTACCCACTCCATTCTTTGGCTTCTTTTGTGGCTCAGTCGGTAAGGAATCTACCTGCAATGCAAGAGAACTGGGTTTGATCCCTGGGTTGGGAAGATTCCCCTGGAGGAGGGCATGGCAACCCACTCCAGTATTCTTGCCTGGGGAATTCCATGGACAGAGGAGCCTGGTGGGCTACAGTCCATGGGGTCGCAAAGAGTCAGACATGACTGTGCAAATAAGCACAGCACAGCACAATACATTAGTGAAAGCTAAATAAATGTTCTTGTTAATACAACTTGGAGATGATAGTTATAGACAATATGATTATGAAGATGATAGTAACATTGATGCAAAAATAAATAATTTTTACTAGTTTCTGTGGCAAAGTTTATTCTGTTAAAAATTACCTAATAAGTTCTAAAATGTATATTCTGCATAAAGTACCATAACTATTGGATAAAAGTTTGCTAGCATAAGAAATTACATTTTTAATAAACATTCTGACATTAACAATGTAATTTTAATTACGTGATCCTTGAAACACATTTTGAAACACATTAAGATCTAAGGAAAATTAGCCACCCAAAAGCCAATAAAAAACTAAGATGAACTCAAATCAAAGCTACAATGAAATGCCTTCTAATACCAATTAGGATGGCTACTATTAAAGAAAACAACAACAAAAACAGATAATAACAAGTGTTGGTGAGTATGTGGAAAAATTGAAACCGTTGTGTAATCTTGGTGGGAATGTAAAATGTTAGAACTGCTGTAGAAAACATTATAACAGTTCTTCAAAAAATTAAACATAGAAATACCATATGATCCAGCATTTCTACTTTTGGGTATATACTCAATAGAACTGAAAGCAAGGTCTCAAGGAGATATTGGTATACCCATGTTCACAGCAGTATGATTTTATGATAGCTAAAATGTAGAATCTACCCAATTGCCTGTCGATAGATGAATGGATAAATAAAAAATATTATATATATATATATATATATATATATACATGTTCAGCCTTAAAAAGGAAGAAAATTTTGACATGTGCTGTTCCTTGATGGCTCAGTGGGTACCGAATCTGCCTGCAGTGCAGAAGACACAGGAGACATGTTCGATCACTAGGTTGGGAAGATCTGCAGGAGGGAAAGGCACCCACTCCAGTATTCTTGCCTGAAAAATCCCATGGACAGAGGAAACTGGTGCGCTACAGTTCATGGGGTCACAAAAAGTTGGATACAACTCAGTAACTATGCTCACACATCCAACCTGGATAAATCTTAAGGACATTATGCTAAGCAGAACATCCAGTTACAAAGCGACAAATACTGTATGATTCCACTCATATGAGATACTGAATATAGTCAGAAACATACATAGAGACAATAGAATAGTGGTTGTTGGGAGCTGGGAGAATAGTATGAAGAATTGTTAATGGGTACAAAGTTTCAGGTTTATAAGATGTAGAGTTATGGAGATTGGGGGTAATGATCATTGCACATTCTGGATGTATTTAATATCATTGAACAGCACACTGAAAAATGGTTAAAATTGTAAATTTAATGTTATGTTTATTTTACCACAATAGAAACATTGAGAAAAAACAAACAAGCAAAAAACAGGAGCAACAATCTGTTGTTTATATGCCAAGAACCAATTCAGCATCATCTCTGTAAAGCTTTTTGAAACAGCTCTAGCCAAAGTAATTACTCAATCTTTCTTTTTTTGTCATCTCACATCATTCCATTCAGAGTAATTACTGCTTTTATCACACTGTATTATAATTATCTTTTACTTCCATAGCTGCCCAACTATATAATTCCTGAATGCAGGCTTATCTTTATAAATCTAGTCCCTAGATTAATGCATAATGCATAGTTGATTCACAATAAACATCTATTGAATTGATTGCCAATAATTATACATCACAATATAAAGAGTGACAAGACAGAAAAAAAAAGGAAAAAAATAGTTGAATGAATAAAGATAATGAGTCCATAAACAAGCCTCAGAGAGATGCAAATGGCTTTCCTCTCATTTACTGCAAAAATGCCAAAAATAATTTTTAGAATACCATTGCTATGTTCTTGTATAGCAATTTTAGTGTGGTCAAACAGTTCAGAATAAAATTTTAGCTGTCCTTAGCAAATTAAGTGTAAATATCAGGGCACCCACCAACTTTGCAAAATTACATCCTTGGAGCTTCATCGATATAATTATGTACAAATGAATGAGTGATTGTCTACTTTTAGATAAACCATTTGCTGGAGTTACAATGGATAATTTCCTACAAAATTGTGGAAAAATACTTTGCAATAAAATAATATCTTAAATTTAATGATATGGCAGGGTACACAAAGAAATTGTGCAAATCAGTTTCCAAAGTGCAAAGGAGTTCTATAAAGATAATTAATAACCTTTTGATTACATGAAAAATTTTATGTATCTAGTTGTTTAATAATAATATGCATATCTACAAAAAAGGTGTGGACTGATCCCAGTATTGAACAGACAAGATCTTATTAAGGTTATTAAGGTTTCAATAGATCAAGGGTATTTTAGGACTAAGTAAGGTTGGGAAACTGAAATACTAAAGAACTAAAATCAAAGATGATCTCTTAACATAAAACAATAATTTATTTTATAAATGTTAATAATAAATATATGAAGAGCAGAAACTCAAAAATTGATTTTAATGTATAATACTGCTAAAATGATCCCAACTTTTTCTTGAATACAAAATGATCATTTCAAGAAACTATGTTAACACATAATTAAAAATCTTCTACCATCAAATTTCTTAAGAACTAATTATGACCCTTATTTTTCCTAGATGTTTGTTTTTGTATCTCTGTAGACTGGTTGAGCCAGTTATTCCTCTATGTAGAAGAAAATAAATGTATGTCAAAACGAATTGATAATGACTGATTATTATCTTTATCTGTGGCAAGATACTGATATTGAACAATTATTACTGTATTTGCTTCAGTTCAGTTCAGTCGCTCAGTCATGTCCGACTCTTTGTGACCCCATGAATCACAGCATGCCAGGCCTCCCTGTCCATCACCAACTCCTGGAGTTTACTCACACTCATGTCCATTGAGTGGGTGATGCCATCTAGCCATCTCATTCTCTGTCATCCCCTTTTCCTCCTGCCCCCAATTCCTCCCAGCATCAGAGTCTTTTTCAATGAGTCAACTCTTCGCATGAGGTGGCCAAAGTATTGGAGTTTCATCTTTAGCATCAGTCCTTCCAAAGAACACCCAGGACTGATCTCCTTAGAATGGATTGATTGGATCTACTTGCAGTCCAAGGGACTCTCAAGAGTCTTCTCCAACATCACAGTTCAAAAGCATCAATTCTTTGGCACTCAGCTTTCTTCACAGTCCAACTCTCACATCCATACATGACCACTGGAAAAACCATAACCTTGATGAGACCGACCTTTGTTGGCAAAATAAACAAATAAAAATGCAGTTTCCCCACATTGCTGTGCCAAATATGGTATATGGCAAGCAGTACGCTGAGGTTTAACATCCTGCTAGGGGCTTTGGTAACTAGCAACAAAGGTATTGTACAAGGAATAGCCAAGAGAAGTAAAGATGTGAAATTGAGAGTGTGATTTTTACCCCTTTTTTCTCTTATGGTTAAGTATAGAATCTTGAAGAAAGTCATCTTAACAAGGACAATTTAAAAATTGAGGCTAAACAAATTTCACAGTAGGTTTTACCTCCTTCCAGATTTTTACAACCATATTAGAGGGCCTATCTTCTTTTTTCTTAATAGCTAATTGTGATCATTATTTTCAGTTCAGTTCGGTTGCTCAGTTGTGTCTAACTCTTTGTGACGCCATGAAAAGCAGCACACCAGGCTTCCCAGTTCATCAAGAACTCCTGGAGTTTACCCAAACTCATGTCCATTGAGTTGGTGATGCCATCTAACCATCTCATCCTCTCATCTTCTCCTTCTGCCTTCAATCTTTCCCAACATCAGAGTCTTTTCCAGTGAGTCAGCTCTTCGCATCAGGTGGCTAAATTATTGGAGTTTCAGCTTCAATATCAGTCCTTCCAATGAATATTCAGGACTGATTTCCCTTAGGATGGACTGGTTGGATCTCCTTGCAGTCTAAGGGACTCTCAAGAGTCTTCTCCAACACCACAGTTCAAAAGCATCAATTCTTTTGTGCTCAGCTTTCTTTGTAGTCCAACTCTCACATCCATACACGACTACTACAAAAACCACGGCTTTGACTAGAAAGACCTTTATTGACAAAGTAATATCTCTGCTTTTTAATATGCTGTCTAGGTTGGTCATAACTTTCCTTCCAAGGAGTAAGCATCTTTTAATTTCATGGTTGCACTCACCATCTGCAGTGATTTTGGAATCCAAAAAAATAAAGTCAGCCACTATTTCCCCATCTATTTGCCATGAAGTGATGGGACCAGATGCCATGATCTTAGTTTTCTGAATGTTGAGCTTTTTCACTCTCCTCTTTCACTTTCATCAAGAGGCGCTTTAGTTCTACTTCACTTTCTGCCATAAGGGTGGTGTCATCTGCATATCTGAGGTTATTGATATTTCTCCCGGCAATCTTGATTCCAGCTTGTGCTTCTTCCAGTCCAGCGTTTCTCATGATGTACTCTGCATATAAGTTAAATAAGCAGGGTGACAATATACAGCCTTGACGTACTCCTTTTCCTATTTGGAACCAGTCTTTTTTTCCATGTCCAGTTCTAACTGTTGCTTCCTGACCTGCATACAGGTTTCTCAAGAGGCAGGTCAGGTGGCCTGGTATTCCCATCTCTTTTTAGAATTTTCCACAGTTTATTGTGATCCACACAGTCTAAGGCTTTGGCATAGTCAATAACAGAAATATTATTTTGGATATGAAGAAAATTAACTATAAAGGATCTGTGTTCAGATTCTATTAAATGAGGGTTAGTTTCTTTGATTATTTACTTTAATGCTTCTATGGGGATTTCTTATAAGCCAATATTAAATGTAGAAAAGTTACCTGTACATATTTTTTATGGACAGATAATGTGTGTGTGTATACATAAAAATTCAAATGCATAAGTAAAGGGATGCACAATTATTTCTACCAGAAACTGTTAATATTTAATAGGTTGATAGAGTAAGGGAAACAGAAAACTACACAGTCCTCATTTATCATGCTTTTCACTTTCATATTACATTTTGTTGTTTAGTCACTCACTCATGTCCAGCTCTTTGCGACCCATGGACTGCAGCACGCCAGGCTTCCTGATCTTCATCTCCCGGAGCTTGTTCAAACTCAGGTCCATTGAGTCATTTTTGCCATCCAACCACCGCATCCACTGTCATCCCCTTCTCCTCCTGCCTTCATTTTTCCCAGCCTCAAGGACTTTTCCAGTGAGTTGGCTCTTTTCATCAGGTGGCCAAAGTATTAGAGCTTCAGTTTCAGCATCAGTCCTTGTAATGAATATTCAGGGTTGATTTCCTTTAGGAATGAATGATTTGATAACCTTGCAGTCCAACGGACTCTCAAGAGTCTTCTCCAAAACAGCAGTTCAAAAACATCAATTTTTCAGTGCTCAACTTTCTCTATGGTCCAACTCTCACATCCACACATTACTACTGGAAAAACCATAGCTTTGACTAGATGCACCTTGGTCAGCAAGGTAATGTTTCTGCTTTTTAATATGCTATCTAGGTTTCTCATAGCTTTTCTTCCAAGGAGGAAGCATCTTTTAATTCATGGCTGTAGTCACCATCGGTAGTGATTTTGGAGCTCCCCAAAACAAAGCCTGTCACTGTTTCCATTGTTTCGCCATCTATCTGCCATGAAGTGATGGGAAAAGATGCCATTATCTAAGTTTTTTGAATGTTGAATTTATAGCCAGCTTTTCACTCTCCTCTTGGACCTTCATCATGAGGCTTTTTAGTTCCTCTTTGCTTTCTGCCATAAGGGTGGTGTCATCTGCATATCTAAAGTTATTTCTATTTATCCCAGCAACTTAATTCCAGTTTGTGCTTCATCTAGCCTGGCATTTTGCGTGATGTACTCTGCATATAAGTTAAATAAGCAAGGTGACAATATGCAGCCTTGATGTACTCCTTTCCCAGTTTGGAACCAGTCCCTTGTTCCATGTTAGGTTCTAACTGTTGCTTCTTGAACTGCATACAGATTTCTCAGGAGGCAGGTCAGGTGGTCTGGTATTCCTATCTCTTAAAGAATTTTCCACAGTTTTTTGTGATCAACACAAACAGAGGCTTTAGCATGGTTAGTGAAACAGAAGTAGATGTTTTTCTGGAGTTCTCTTGCTTTTTCTATGATCCAACAGATGTTAGCAATTTGATCTCTGGTTACTCTGCCTTTTATAAATCCAGCTTGAACATCTGAAAGTTCTCGGTTGACATATTGTTGAAGTCTGTCTTGAAAAATCTTTAGCATTATTTTGATAACATGTCATAAGATGAGTGCAACTGGGCAGTAGTTTGAACATTCTTTGGCATTGCCCTTCTTTAGGGTTAGAATAAAGATTTATATTACATACAGATATTTATTCTGCTTTTTTTTTTCAAATGACTTGAGTAGCACAAACTGACATTTGAATTTCAAAATTTTAGTTTTTCACTAAATATCTGAAGAAAGACTAATTCTTCCCCATTAATATACTGATTAAATTGTGGGGTGGGGAGAAGCAGAGAGATGATATTTATATGTTTGGAGTATGTTGTTGTTGTTTAGTCCCTAAGTCATGTAGAATTCTTTTGTGACCACATGGACTATTACCTGCCAGGCTCTTCTGTCCTTGGAATTTTCAGGGCAAGAATATTGGACTGGGTTGCCATTTCCTTCTCCAGAGGATCTTCCTAACCCACGGATTGAACCTGTGTGTCCTGCATTGCCAGGGGAATTCTTTAGCCACCAAGGAAATCCATTTGCATTATAAAACTGAAGTAATTGCACGGTAATATGATGTTTTCTCAAAAGTTTCAGTGTACACAATATCTTTTTTTAGGGAGCTATCTGAATTTTGACAGCCATTCATTTAGACTAAGTAATTATTTTCAAGGGCTTCCCTGGTGACTCAATTGGTAAAGAACCTCAGGAGACCCAGGTTCAGTTCCTGGGTCAGGAAGATGCCCTGGAGAGGGCAATTGCAACTCAGTGCAGTATTCTTGCTTGGAGAATTCCATAGACAGAGGAGCTTGGCAGGCTGTAGTCTATGGGGTTAAAAAGAATTAGACAGCATTGAGGGACTATCACTTTCACTTCACTTTCACACTTGTGTATGCAAATGTATTACCTGTTTAATTTAAGTCATGAGAAACAATTTTGCGTTAATAGAGAATTTGGGGGGAAATAAGGAAATATATATATATAAATATATATTCCCCCAAATTTTATATATATATAAAAACATATATATATATAAATATATATATATAAAACATATATTTAGAGGAAAGGGCAGGTAAATATATATATATATGTATATAAATATATATTCCCCCCAAATTATATATATATATATAAATAGCATATATTTAGAGGAAAGGGCAGGTAAATATATATATATGTATATAAATATATATTCCCCCCAAATTATTTATTTATATATATATAAATGTAAATATATATATGTATATATATTTATATACATACATATATATGTACATATATATATATATATGTAACATATTTAGAGGAAAGGGCAGGTAAATATATATATATATATATATATAAAAATACATATTCCCCCCAAATTTTATATATATATATATATATATGTAAAACATATATTTAGAGGAAAGGGCAGGTAAAACAGATCCTACCTAGCTCTGATATCCTTCTTGGAGATAACCCTGTTGAGTTAGGCAGTTAATTGATAGTCTAGACCCCTGGAAAGCAGTATGCTCTAGGAGAGAAAGCAGTGTAGTTCTTCAAGGACCTGATGGCTTTCATCCAAATTTCTGATTTTATCACTTCTAACTATGTGAATTACAACAAGTTACCTCTCTGTGCCTAATCCATGAAACAGAGACAATGATATATCTACATCTCCACACTATTAGAAGAATAAAGGTAAATCTAGGATATAAGAGTATTTAACAAAGTGTCTCAGTAAATAATGACTGTCATCAATAGAGAATCTGAAAAAAGGGACAAAGATAGATCAAAACAAAATGGAAACACACTAAAAATATAAATATAAATCACAATATAAATCAAACTAAAATATTGAGGATAATAAATTGAATGACTGAAAACAGATAAGTCAGAGAGACTAACAAACAATACATGTTTAAAAATAGAACCTTCCAGTGCTTTACTATACACAAGTGATCAGTGCTAATAAATGAACAGCTGAAAAGGTAATGTTTATGCTTGACCATACATTTGAAACTAATGTAATAAAGAAATGAAAAATTACATAATTAGCAAACCAGAAAAAAGTCAAATAAATTTTTAATTACACTGTTTTATGAACCATTGACAAAGAAAGCTACATGCACCCACTCATAAACTACAAACTAGGCAAGATAATAGTGTCATTGAAAACTTTGAGATGTGGCAATCTCTCGTAGTAATGACACAACATCTTTTTAAACTATTTTCCCATATTATCATATCAAATATTATTTGTGAGGTTTCTCATATGACATGACCAGTGCTGGTCATCTGTATTTAAAATGTGAATTTAGACATCAATGCCATCTCCATAGTGATCTGTTCTTCAAGAAAAGCACCAACAATTTTTTTAAAGGGTGTCAAGTTTTTCATATTAACTTATCTGAAAAACTCAAGTGTTCTACTGTCAGCAAGTAAAAAGTGAAACTGTTTGTTAGTAGCTCATTTGTGTCCAACTCTTTGCGAAACCATGGACTGTAGCCTGGCAGACTACTCTTTCCATATGATTTTCCAGGCAAGAATACTGGAGTAGATTGCCATGCCCTCCTCCAGGGGATCTTCCAGACCCAGGGATTGAATGTACATTTCCTGCATTGCAAACTGAACACGAAATACAGTTTCCATGGTTGAATTTCTGTATAAATGGCATTCAGTTCAGTTCAGTCTCTCAGTTGTGTCCAACTCTTTGTGACCCCATGGACTGCAGCACACCAGGCCTCCCTGTCCATCACCAACTCCTGGAGTTTACTCAAACTCATGTCCATTGAGTCAGTGAGGCCATCCAACCATCTCATCCTCTGTCGTCCCCTTCTCCCGCCTTCAATCTTTCGAGCATCAGGGTCTTTTCAAATGAAAGCTCTTTTCAAATGAGCTTTTCACATCAGGTGACTAAAGTACTGGAGTTTGAGATTCAACATCAGTACTTCCAATGAATATTCAATACTGATTTCCTTTAGGATGAACTGGTTGCATATCCTTGCAGTCCAAGGGACTCTCAAGAGTCCTCTCCAACATCATAGTTCAAAAGCATCAATTCTTGGTGCTCAGCTTTTCTTATAGTCCAACTCTCACATCCATAAATGATTACTGGAAAAACCATAGCCTTGACTAGATGGACGTTTTTGGGCAAAGTAACATCTCTGCTTTTTAATAGGCTGTCTAGGTTGGTCATAACTTTTCTCCCAAGGAGTAAGTGTCTCTTAATTTCATGGCTGCAGTCACCATGAGCAGTGATTTTGGAACCCCAAAATAAGTCCATCACTGTTTCCACTGTTTCCCCATCTATTTGCCATGAAGTTTGGGGACCAGGTGCCATGATCTTAGTTTTTTGAATGTTGAGCTTTAAGCCAACTTTTTCAGTCTCCTCTTTCACTTTCATCAAGAGGCTTTTTAGTTCCTCTTCACTTTCTGCCATAAGAGTAGTGTCATCTGCTTATCTGAGGTTATTGATATTTCTCCCAGCAATCTTGATTCCAGCTTGTGCTTCTTCCAGCCCAGCATTTCACATGGTGTACTCTGCATCTAAGGTAAATAAGCAGGGTGACAATATACAGCCTTGATATACTTCTTTTCCTATTAGGAACCAGTCTGTTGTTCCATGTCCAATTCTAACTGTTGCTTCCTCACCTGCATACAGATACATAAAGAGGCAGGTCAGTGGTCTGGTATTCCCATTTCTTTCAGAACTTTCCACAGTATATTGTGATCCACACAGTCAAAGGCCTTGGCATAGTCAATAAAGCAAAAATAGATGCTTTTCTGGAACTCTCTTGCTTTTTCCATGATCCAGCGGATGTTGGCAATTTGATCTCTGGTTCCTCTGCCTTTTCTAAAACCAGCTTGAACATCTGAAAGTTCACGGTTCACATATTGTTGAATCCTGACTTGGAGAATTTTGAGCATTACTAGCGTGTGAGATGAGTACAATTTTGCGGCAGTTTGAGCATTCTTTGGCATTGCCTTTCTTTGGGATTGGAATGAAAACTGACCTTTTCCAGTCCTGTGGCCACTGCAGCATTTCCAAATTTGCTGGCATATTGAGTGGAGCACTTTCACAGCATTATCTTTTAGGATTTGAAATAGCTCAACTGGAATTCCATCACCTCCACTAGCTTTGTTCATAGTGATGCTTCCTAAGGTCCTCTTGACTTCACATTCCAGGATGTCTGGCTCTAGGTGAGTGATCATCACACCATCGTGAAAATGGGTCATGAAAATCTTTTTGATACAGTTCTTCTGTGTATTCCTGCCACCTCTTCTTAATATCTTCTGCCTCTCTTACATCCATACAATTTCTGTCCTTTATTGAGCCCATCTTTTCATGAAATGTTCCCTTGGTATCTCTAATTTTCTTGAAGAGACCTCTAGTCTTTCCCATTCTATTGTTTTCCTCTATTTCTTTGCATTGATCACTGAAGAAGGCTTTCTTATCTCTCCTTGCTATTCTTTGGAACTCTGCATTCAAATGGGTATATCTTTCCTTTTCTTCTTTGCTTTTTGCTTCTCTTCTTTCCACAGCTATTTGTAAGGCCTCCCCAGACAGCCATTTTGCTTTTTTTCATTTCTTTTCCATGGGGATGGTCTTGATCCCTGTCTCCTGTACAATGTCACAAACCTCCGTCTTTAGTTCATCAGGCACTCTATCAGACCTGGTCCCTTAAATCTATTTCTCACCTGCACTGTATAATCATAAAGGATTCAATTTAGGTCATACTTGAATGGTCAGTGATTTTCCCTACTTTTTCAATTTACATCTGAATTTGGCAATAAGGAGTTCATGATCTGAGCCACAGTCAGCTCCTGGTCTTGTTTTTGCTGACTGTATAGAGCTTCTCCATCTTTGGCTGCAGAGAATATAATCAATCTGATTTCAGTGTTGACCATCTGGTGATGTCCATTTGTAGAGTCTTCTCTTGTGTTGTTGGAAGGGGGTGTTTGCTATGACCACTGTGTTGTTTTGGCAAAACTCTGTTAGCCTTTGCCCTGCTTCATTCTGTACTCCAAGGCCAAATTTGCCTGTTACTCCAGGTGTTTCTTGACTTCCTACTTTTCCATTCCAGTCCCCTATAATGAAAAGGACATCTTTTGGGGGGTGTGAGTTTTAGAAGGTCTTGTAGATCTTCATAGAACTGTTCAACTTCAGCTTCTTAAGCATTACTGCTTGGGGCTTAGACTTGGATTACCATGATATTGAATGGTTTCCCTTTAAACAAACAGAGATCATTCTATCATTTTTGAGATTGCATCCAAGTACTACATTTTAGACTCTTTTGTTGACTATGGTGGCTGCTCCATTGCTTCTAAAGGATTCTTGCCCACAGTAGTAGATATAATGGTCATCTGAGTTAAATTCATGCATTCCAGTCCATTTTAATTCACTGATTCCTAAAATGTCGACATTCACTCTTGCCGTCTCCTGTTTGACCACTTCCAATTTGCCTTGATTCAGCACCAAAGATTCCAGGTTCCTATGCAATATTGCTTTTTACAGCATTGGACCTTGTTCCATCACCAGTCACATCCACAACTGGGTGTTGTTTTTGCTTTAGCTCTGACAGTTCATTCTTTCTGGAGATATTTCTCCACTGATAACAGTAGCATATTGGGCACCTGCTGACCTGGGAGTTCATCTTTCAGTGTCCTAACTTTTTGCCTTTTTGTACTGCTCATGGGGTTCTCAAGACAAGGATAATGAAGTGGTTTGCCATTCCCTTCTCCAGTGGACCACATTCTTTCAGAACTCTCCACCATGACCCTTCATCTTAGGTGGCCCTACACGACATTGCTCATAGTTTCATTGAGTTAGACAAGGCTGTGATCCATGTGATTAAGTTGGTTAGTTTTCTGTGACTGTGGTTTTCAGTCTGTCTGCCCTCAGATGGAGAAGGATAAGAGGCTTATAAAAGTTTCCTGGTGGGAGAGACTGACTGAGGGGGAAACTGGGTCTGCTTCTGATTGTCAGGGTCATGCTCAGTAAATTGTTAATCCAATTTTCTTTTGATGGGTGGAGTACAGTCTAGACTGAATGGCATTCAGTTTAATAAGTTTAGTAAATAAGGGTATTAAGGACAGCCTCCACATGTTTGTATTGAAATTTATTACTTTTCTGTAGTATGATATAACAAATTTTGAAATGAGAATACACTGAAAATCTTCTTTGGGGCAAATCACTCCCACAGTCCTTGAAGGAGTTACTTGTGAATTGCAATAAACTGATGATTTCACCCCACCATTGCTAATGTAAGATGACATACACCAGATTATATTTAATTTGATGGTGTTGTGTTCATTCAGCAGTCCTAATTAACCATCAAATAGTTGAAATGTTGCTTCCCCTCAGGCAAAGCTACACAATCTTTGAGGGAAGAGAAAGTTGTTAGCTGTCACTGAATTTTGCTTCTGATGTTTTCCTTTGCTCTGTCAAATGTCAGAGCTATAAATCAGGAATTGAAAACCACATCGAAGAAAGGTGAGCCCGTGTTACGGCAGGCTTGGGCCAACACCGCGCCAAGATTCCCACCAGCACAAAATCTCCTCAGGTGAGGTGCTGTGCAACCTTCCATTGAGAGACAAGGTATTGATCCAGTTTTTGTGTCATTTGTGTTCAGCTGGTACCCATTAGGTGTAAAGTTCAAATGACAAAATAAGCCTCCAATCATGGGTGGCTAAAGCACAGGTGCATCAGTATGTCCAGTGTCTGTCATTTTGACAGGGCTTGTCACTCCAGGGTAAAGACTGGTATTAACAGACATTTCAATAAATGGCTTTTAAAAAAAAGTTCTTCTCTGGATACTTTCATAGGAGAGAATCAAGGACAAACAAAGGTAAATTTTTTAAACTGATGCCGGGGTAAAATATTGATTTGGAAAAGAGAAGTTTTCTTATAAGTATTTGTGAAAATGGTGATCACTCTCTCACTAACCTTCCTGAAAGCTCCACATTGGTGGAAAAAAATGCAAACCGAAGGTGTATTTTGTTGGTAGGGCCCCTCCTGAACTAAGTCACACAAGCTTGTTTGTGTGTCTGTCCTGTGCATCGTCTCTCACTCAGCCCTATATTCTCTGTTCTTTCCTTCCCCCTGCTAGGTATCTGTTAAGCTTCAAAAGGGTAAAAGAAAACAAAGCTGAAAATCAACTTGAGTGTCAGCTTTTCTTCAAGCAGTATAAGAGGCATAGCAATGAGTTCATGAGCACAAGGCCTAAATATATGGGATTTGACTCTCCTGTTGTTGTTCAGTCACTCAGTTGTGTTAGACTCTGTGACCCCATGGGCTGCAGCACAGCAGGCTCCCTGTCCTTCATCATCTCCTGGAGCTTGCTCAAACTCACATCCATTGAGACGGTGATGCCATCAAACCATCTCATCCTCTGTCATCCCTGTCTCCTCCTGCTTTCAATCTTTCCCAGCATCAGGGTCTTTTCTAACGTATTGGCTCTTTGCATCAGGTGGCCAAATTACTGGAGCCTCAGCTTCAGCATCAATCCTTCTAATGAATATTCAGGGTTGATTCCCTTTAGGATTGACTGCTTTAATCTTCTTGTAGTCCAAGAGACTTTGAACAGACTTCTCCAACACCACAGTTCAAAAGCATCATTTCTTCAGTGCGCACCCTTCTTTATGGTCCAACTCTCACATCCATACATGACTGCTGGAAAAAGGATAGTGTAGGCTATACAGATCTTTGTTGGCATAGTAATGTCCTTGCTTTTTAATACGCTAAGTTTGTCATAGCTTTCCTTCCAAGGAGTAAGTGTCTTTTAATTTCATGGCTGCAGTCACCATCTGCAGTGATTTTGGAGCCCAGAAAAATAAAGTCTATCACTGTTTCCATTGATTCCCCATCTATTTGCCATAAAGTGATAGGACCAGATGCCATGATCTTACTTTTTTGAATGTTGACTTTTAAGCCAGCTTATTCACTCTCCTTTTTCACTTTCATCAAGAGGTTCTTCAGTTCCTCTTTGCTTTCTGCCATAAAGGTGATGTCATCTGCATATCTGAGGTTATTGTTATTTCTCCTGGCAATCTTGATTCCAGCTTGTACTTCATCCAGTCCAGCATTTCTCAAGATGTACTCTGCATGTAAGTTAAATAAGCAGGTGACAATATACAGCCTGGGCGTACTCCTTTCCTGATTTGGAACGAGTCTGTTGTTCCATGTCCAGTTCTAACTGTTGCTTCCTGACCTGTATACAGATTTCTCAAAGGGCAGGTCAGGTGGTCTGGTAGTCCCATCTCTTTCAGAATTTTACACAGTTTGTTGTGTTCCACACAAAGGCTTTGGCATAGTCAATAAAGCATAAATAGATGTTTTTCTGGAACTCTCTTGCTTTTTCCATGATCCAGAGGGTGTTGGCAATTTGATCTCTGGTTCCTCTGCCTTTTCTAAATCCAGCTTGAACATCTGGAGGTTCTTGGTTCACATACTGTTGAAGCCTGGGTTGGAGAATTTTGAGCATTACTTTGCTAGCCTGTGATATGAATGCAATTGTGTTGTAGCTTGAAGATTCTTTGACATTGTCTTTCTTTGAGATTGGAATGAAAACTGACCTTTTCCAGTCCTGTGGCCACTGCTGAGTTTTCCAAATTGTTGGCATATGTAGTGTAGCACTTTCACAGCATCATCTTTAGGATTTGAAAAGCTCCACTGGAGTTCCATCACCTCCACTAGCTTTGTTTGTAGTGATGCTTCCTAAGAACCACTTGACTTCACATTCCAGGATGTCTGACACTAGGTGAAATGAATCTGCTGTAGTCTAGAGTTCCTTCCCAAACAGACATTCCAATGACCTCTTCCTCCACAAGAAGAGGAGCCAATCCAGGGTTAACCGTTCCATCGTCTACCTTATTAAGTTCAGGTCAGTCACACAGTCTTCTCTGACTCTTTGCCACCCCATGGACTGCAGCACACCACACTTCCCTGTCCATCAACTCCAGGAGTCTACTCCAACTCATGTCCATTGAGTCGGTGATGCCATCCAACCATCTCATCCTCTGTTGTCCCCTTCTCCTCCCATTTTCAATCTTTCCCTGCATCAGAGTCTTTCCCAATCAGTCAGTTCTTTGCATCAGATGGCCAAAGTATTGGAGTTTCAGCTTCAGCATTAGTCCTTCCAATGAATGTTCCAGACTGATTTCCTTTAGGATGGACTGGTTGGATCTCCCTGCAGTCCAAGTGACTCTCAAGAGTCTTCTCCAACACCACAGTTCAAAAGCATCAATTCTTCAGCTCTCAGCTTTCTTTATAGTCCAACTCTCACATCCATACATGACTACTGTAAAAACCATAGCCTTGACTAGATGGACCTTTGTTGGCAAAGTAATGACTCTGCTTTTTAATAAGCTGTCTATGTTGGTCATAATGTTCCTTCCAAGGAGGAAGCATCTTTTAATTTCATGGCTGCATTCACCATCTGCTGTGATTTTGGAGACCCCCCCAATAAAGTCTGTCACTGTTTCCACTGTTTCCCCATCTATTTGCCATGAAGTGATGGGACCAGATGCCATGATCTTAGTTGTTTGAATGTTGAGTTTTAATCCAGCTTTTTCACTCTTTCTTTCACTTTCATCAAGAAGCTCTTTAGTTCCTCTTTGCTTTTTGCTGTAACTGAAGTGATGTCATCTATGTATCTGAGGTTATTGATTTTTCTCCTGGCAGTCTTGATTCCAGTTTGTGCTTCATCCAGCCCACCGTTTCTCATGATGTACTCTGCATATAAGTTAAATAAGCAGGGGGACAATATACAGCCTTGACATAGTCTTTTCCAAATTTGGAACCAGTCTGTTGTTCCATGTCCAGTTCTAACTGTTGCTTCTTGACTTGTATACAGATTTCTCAGGACGCAGGTGAGATGGTCTGGTATTCCCATCTCTTGAAGAATTTTCCACAGTTTCTTGTGATCCACACGGTCAAAGGCTTTAGTATAGTCAGTGAAGCAGGAGTAGATATTTTTCTGGAATTCTCTTGCTTTTTCTATGATCCAACTTATGTTGGCAATTTGATCTTTGGTTCCTTTGCCTTTTCTAAATCCAGCTTGAACATCTGGAAGTTCTCTGTTCACATAGTTTTGAAGCCTAGCTTGGAAAATTTTGAGCATTACTTTGCTAGCATGTGAGATGGGTGCAGTTGGGCAGTAGTTTGTGGCAACCCACTTTGGTATTCTTGCCTGGAAAAATCCCATGAGCGGATTTTTCCTGGTACGCTACAGTTCATGGGGTCACAAAGAGTCAGACACGACTGAGCGACTTCACTTTCTTTCACTTTCTTTGAAGATTCTTTGGCAGTGTCTTTCTTTGGGATTGGAATGAAAACTGACCTTTTCCTGTTCTGTGGCCACTGCTGAGTTTTCCTAATTTGCTGCCATATTGGATGCAGCACTAGCACCGCATCATCTTTTAGGATTTGAAAGAGCTCAGCTGGAATTCCATCACCTCCACTAGCTTTGTTCGTAATGATGCTTCCTAAGGCCTACTTGCCTTCACATTCCAGGATGTTTGGCTTGAGGTGAGTGACCACACCATCATGGTTATCTGAGTCATTTAGATATTTTTGTACAGTTCTTCTGTGTATTCTTGCCACCTCTTTTTTTAATATTTTCTGCTTCTGTTAGGTCCATACTGTTTCTGTCCTTTATTGTACCCATCTTTTCTGAGAATGTCTTACTGAAAACTCGTTGAAAAGCGGCATGTTGCATTGGCATACTTATCTTTGTGCTATTTCATGAATTCCACCATTTATATCTGCAAGACCAAAATGAACCTTGAGCAGGTTTTGGCCAGCCAGAACTTTTTTGAAACATGCCCTAACTGCCATGTTGTATGAGAGACCAGCAAAATAATGTCATCACAGTCTAGAACAGAAAATGTCTGTCCTTAAAAATGACTTAAGTTCAGCACCATGATTCTCTAAAATAAATATGATTTTTAAAATATACCTGTGACTGAATAAAAAATAACTCCTTTAAGTAAAAGGAGTCTAAATACACAATGTGTGTGTCTAACTACACAATGATAAAAAAATAAAATTATATAATAATTAGATCCAACCAGTCTATCCTAAAGGAAATCAGTCCTGAATATTCATTGGGAAGACTGATGCTGAAGCTGAAACTCCACTACTTTGGCTACCTGAAATGAAGAACTGACTCATTGAAAAAGACCCTGATGCTGGGAAAGATTGAAAGTGGGAGGAGAAGGGGCCAACAGAGAATGAAATGGTTGGATGGCATCATTGACTTGATGGACATGAGTTTGAGTAAGCTCTGGGTGTTGGTGAAGAACAAGTGCGCCTGTCATGCTACAGGCCATGGGGTCACAAAGAGTCAGACATGACAGAGTGACTGAACTGAACTGCATTGATATGAAATTTCTAATATTCAACCCTTTTAAAAAAAATTCCAATTTCATGTGGTTTCATCTAATATTAAATTGTTATCTGTATGAATAATAGCCTCAAAGATCATGTATGCATCCATCCTTATGCTGTAAATAGATCATTCACTTTCATCATTTAATGTCCAGATATGTCATTATATTTTGAAAATCTTCTGAAATATTCATTTTGATCAAATTATTTATAGAAATGCTCTACTTTATTTGTTTTGCTCTTTTTTTTTCTCAGCATTTAGAAATTGTGTTTAATTCATATAGTATCTCACTCATAGAAAAGAAATACCTATTTTGTACAACTTAAGAAATACACCTCAGTTTTGCTGGGAATTTGAATATTGTTAGTGAAAGTTTATTTACCAAAAATGAGGTAAACTTCCCTCAGAAGTCAAAGCTCAAGCCAATTATGCTGAAAACACAATCCTATAACCAGAGCAGTTACCACTGAAAGGTAATTAGGCCTCTGGTCTCTGACATCCAGCACAGTGGTTGGAAGTAGGCCTTGCAAAAATGGCCTTCTGATACCCCAACCTTTTATTACTTCACGAATAAATGTTAACCCCTGACAAGAGTGCTCTGTGGTGATGTCTTCTATTTAATGTGGTCACGGCATAACCGACAGGAATAAAAATGTCCCCTTGTTTCACATCACACTAATTCAGTTACCAAGTAAACGCAACAAAATGTGAAATTATACAATGGATGTGTGAAGTTCAGTTCACAAACAATGTGAAGCTCTGGTCTTATGGTACAATGAGCAATGTGAAGAGTAAGTTACATGCTATGTGCATACACAACTTTATATATAAATGTCATATTATCAGAAATGTTACATATTGTGAGATAGAAATATTAATAAATTAAGGATACCTCGCCTTGTTATTTATGTATTTTCAATCTCTTGTGAAACCTCACATCTGACTTCTGTAACTTTTTACAATATGAAAGTTAGTTGCACAGTCATGTCCAGCTCTTTGCAATCCCATGGACTGTAGCCTGCCTGACTCCTCTGTCTATGGAATTCTCCAGGGAAGAATACTGGAGTGGGTTGCCATTTCCTTCTCCAGGGGATCTTCCTGACCCAGGTATTGAACCCAGGTCTCCTGAATTGCAGGCAGTATTTTTATCAACTGAGCCACAAAGCAAGCCTGCTTTTTACAATATAGACATTAATTACCCATCTACATGTTTATTATTAAAAAATAATATGTTTTTAATTTTCTAATTTGTTCTCTGCAAATAATAATATGGATTTCTACTCACAAAGGCTCACCAATCTATGGCTACTAATGAATGCTCCATTCACCAAACAGAGATTGACATTGAGTCCCCAATATGGCTTCTTGGTATCAGACTGATTACTCTGAACCACTTCCACTATGGAAAGTATTTTGTTCTTATTGGAATAGACATTTACTCTGGATATAGATTTGCCTTCTCTGCATGTGGTATGTCTGGTATAACTACCATCCTTACCCACCATCATGATTTTCAATTATGCATCATGATTTCTGATTCTTTATATGTATACTAAATTTTTTTATAAGATACTGGATACAGTTTTGGGTTGTGTTTTCATTATTCTTCTTCAAAGCATATTGAACATTTGCTTGCTTATTTTTCCAGGCAGATATTAATTTATTTTGGTTTGCAGCTTAATTTTTCAATCATTACCTTACTTACAGATCATCTTGACAATGATGATGATGGCAGCTTTATTCTAAAGTACCTTTTGGCCAGCAAGAAAGTTTAATTCTCCTCTTCTCCTCTGGAGAAGGAAATGGCAACCCACTCCAATATTCTCGCCTGAAGAATCCCATGGACAGAGAAGCCTGGCGGGCTACAGTCCATGGGATCACAAGAGTCAGACATGACTTAGCCACTAAAGCACCATCACCTTTTTTCCAGCAAGAAACTTTAATTCTCCCCTTAAAGGAAAGAAAAGAGAGTTTAGAATTTTTCACTAAATGTCTCAGGTATTTAACAAGGTCTCTGTTTTGTCAGATCTCAAATACCTCCCAATCCTGTGCAAGTTATAGGAAATGTTCCATTCATAAATTATTGACAATTTTTTTTTTTCTGGTCATTTTTCTTTCCTGACTACCTGGAGTCTTATCTTCAAATGCCCACATCAGGACTGTGCAACAATTCAAAGGAACACCTATGCAGATTTGATAGTTACTTTTCTGCGTATCTTCCTCTTGTAAATGCTTTTCTACTGTAGTTAACCTACACCCTAATCTCTGTCTCTGCAGTCTCTCAAAACCAGTTTTCTGCATGAATCCCCCTTCCTGTCTGTGCTTTAGTAAAATCCTCCTATCAAAAAGTTAGCTGCAGGGCTTACATCATTTGTTCTCTATTCTGAGGGCTCATAGTCTTATGTTGTCTTTGTTCAATGCTGGAAAGCAGGATTTATTTTTCATTTATTTTGTTCAAATTTCTGGTTGTTTATGAGAAAAGACTAGTTCAGTTAATCCTTATGGCCAAAAGAAGAAGTCCTGGAGAACAAATTTTAAATGACAAATTCCAACTAGATGGGTCCCTTCGAAGAAGTACAATTTAAAAGAAGGTTTAGGGTAACAAAATGAGAAAATGTGATAGGTATAATCTGAATAAATGTTAAGTGATTAGTTAAAAGTGACTGAAGTCATTTGATAATGTTTATTTGGCATGACTAGTTAAATCCACCCTAAGTGTTTGGTTCTTCCCTTCTTCTGTGTGTTAGCTCAAATTTATTCTTCCTTAAAGGTATTAGTAGATATCTTAATGAAGCTATTAGATAGCATAGTTATTTCAGTTCAGTTCAGTCACTCAGTCGTGTCCTACTCTTTGCGACCCCATGAATTGCAGCACGCCAGGCCTCCCTGTCGATCACCAACTCCTGGAGTTCACTCAGACTCATGTCCATTGAGTTGGTGATGCCATCCAGCCATCTCATCCTCTATTGTCCCCTTTTCCTCCTGCCCCCAATCCTTCCCAGTATCAGAGTCTTTTCCAATGAGTCAACTCTTCACATGAGGTGGCCAAAGTACTGGAGTTTCAGCTTTAGCATCATTCCTTCCAAAGAACATCCAGGGCTGATCTTTAGGATGGACTGGTTGGATCTCCTTGCAGTCCAAGGGACTCTCAAGAGTCTTCTCCAACACCACAGTTCAAAAGCATCTATTCTTTAGCGCTCAGCTTTCTTCACAGTCCAACTCTCACATCCATAAACGACCACTGGAAAAACCATAGCCTTGACTAGACAGACCTTTGTTGGCAAAGTAATGTCTCTGCTTTTCAATATGCTATCTAGGTTGGACATAACTTTTCTTCCAAGGAGTAAGCGTCTTTTAATCAACATTAACAGCACCAGAGATAGTGCTCAACATGTAATTGGCCTTTTGCTCAGTGAAGTGTAGTTGCTCAGTCGTGTCCGACTCTTTGCAACCCCATGGACAGTAGCCTACCAGGCTCCTCCGTCCATGGGATTTTCCAGGCAAAAATACTGCAGTGGGCTGCCATTTCCTTCTCCAGGGGATCTTCCCAACCCAGGGATCGAATTTGGGTCTCCTGCATTGCAGACAGACGCTTTACCGTCTGAGCCACCAGGGAAGCCCAAAAGGTGTTAGTAGATAACTTAATGAAGCTATTGGATAGCATAGCTATTTAATCAACATTAATAGCACCAGAGATAGTGCTCAACATGTAATTGGCCTTTTGCTCCCGAAAAAATGTGGCAAATTGAGAACTATTAATAATAGTGCTTCTAGTATTAGTAATCACTTTAATAACATCAGGGCTTCCCTGGTGGCTCAGAGGTTAAGGCGTCTGCCTGCAATGCACGAGACCTAAGTTCGATCCCTGGGTCAGGAAGATCCCCTGGAAAAGGAAATGGAAACCCACTCCAGTATTCTTGCCTGGAGAATCCCATGGACAGAGGAGCCTGGTGGGCTACGGTCCACAGGGTCGCAAAGAGTCGGACACAACTGAGCAACTTCACTCACTTTAATAACATCATTTGGATAACAAGTTCTACTCTTCAAAGTGATTATATATATATATATATATATATATATATATATATATAATGTTTTATTGGTCTGCTTGGGTTGTCATGACAAAATAACATGGACTGGTCGCTCAAACAAAAGGAACTATTTTCTCAGCCTGATGATTGAAAGTTCAAGATTATGACACTAACAGACTTGGTTTTTGGTTAAGACCTTTCTTCCAGGCTTGCAGAGTGCCACTTTCTAGATATCTTTACATGACCTCTTCTCTGAGAATGTGTGTGAGAGAGAGCTCTCTCTAGTTTTCTTCCATTTCTTATAAGTACACCAGTCTTGTGAGATTAGGGTCAAGCCTTTATATCTCATTTAACCTTAATTACCTCCTTAAAGACCCTATCTCCAAATGCTGTCAAGTTGAGGATTAAGGCTTCAACATATGAATTTTGAGAGGACATGGTTCAGTCCAAACAAATACCTTATTTAAGAGTTATATGTTATATTTAATATATGGGTCTGTATTTAACACAATTAAATAGTTTTTACATCATCAAACAAGTATAAAGAATCCATTTTCAAAAATACTACATTGATTGCACAGATATTCCTTATTTTCAACCTGAATAATAATGATATATACAGAAAACTTGCATGAATACTATATGTAGTATTTAAAGAAAGATACTAATATGAACACTGCTGTTATTCTGCTGATTAAGAGACAGAACTTTTGTGTTGCTTAGATACCACATCATCCAATTCCAAGCCACTGTGTTCTCCCTCAACCCTATCACATCTCTTTTTTCCCCAAAAATAGCTCCTATCTTAAATTTTGGACTTCCCTGGTGGCTCAGGCTGTAAAGATTCTGCCTGCAACACAAGAGACCTGGGTTTGCTTTGTAGGTTGGAAAGATCCCCTGGAAAAGAAACTAGCTACTTACTCCAGTATTCTTGCCTGGAGAATTCCATGGACAGAGGAGCCTGGCAGCTCAGGCGGTCACAAAGAGTTGGACATGACTGAGCAACTAACACTTTCACTTTTTTCATCTTAAATTTTATAATAATAATTTTCTTTATTTCTATAGATTTGCTGCATAAATATGTAGACATAAACAAAAATTAATGTTGCTAATACCTAATTTTTATTAATGGATTAATAGTGTGCATATTTTTCTGAGGATTTCCATTTTGCTTGACATATTTTTGATATTCATTCTTTCTATCTCATGTAGCAGTAGTCATTTATTTCCAATACTATTAATATATAATATTCTGTTGATTGTGTACATTGTCATTAATTATTTTAACCCTTATGAAGATTTGGGTTGTTTTTGCTATTGCTTCTGTGATGAATCTGCTCCTATAGGTCCCCTGATGCATTTGAAATAATTGCTTTAGGGTCATTTCGTAGGTAGAAGTTGGATTTCTGAAAACTGGTGATACACACGAATCCTAAATTGTCTCCAGTATGGTTACCAATCTGCACATTCACCAGCAGCACATGAAATCCAATTTATAAAATCAAGTCTTTCTGAAACTCCAATAGCATCTATGATGAAACTCCTCTTCCTGTGTATGATAGGGACTTCTGTGTATTCCATGAATGGCTTCAAGATCAGTCCATTATTCACATCTATCTTTGATACATTTATACTTTCTTCTCTTGAGTTTAAGTTGCTGAGTAAATCTATCCATTGAGTTTCTATTGTTAATACCATGATGTATATATATGAATATATTTAACTCTTGAAGATCTATTTGGGTCTATTTGAAATTTGCCTTCTTTTACTTTTCACTATCAATATACCTCAATTTTATTATTAAAGGCTATCTCCTGGCTGTTTTGTATGCTTTGATTGACTCTCTTTTTGCTTTAAATTGATTCTTAATTCCAAATAATGTGCTTCATTTTCTCTTATTTGTCTTTTTTGTTTTTAATATGATCCCATGCAAGTAATTTCACACTATTTTCTCTATGCTAATAATATTCCTTAATTGCCTCAAGATATTTTGTCAAGTACTTCTGTTTCTACATTTTCTCATTAAAATTTCCTCGTATTAATATTTAGTGTTCTATTAAATTTGCTCAGTATATTCACTCCGAAATTTTAAATACTTTTAAAAAGTCTTAGTCTCATTTAAGCTATCGGTTTCATTTTGGTTAACATAAAAATAATCAGGTATCTATCTATCTTTATATCATTTTTAAATTTAGAATCTAAAGCATTTCCTTCACTCCTAATATGGATTATAGGCATTTTCATTAAAAAAAAAAAAAAGGCCTTCCAACAGGTGTCATTTCTTTCATATGGTTCATCTGGAAATAATACTACACTTTTCTAACAGTATGCAGAATTGGTAAGGCTTTGAAAGATTTGTCATATAATACTAAATAAATTGGACATTTGTTAGACAGGTATATGCCCTGTTTATAACACTACTCTAAGTAACCAAATAAGACATAAGATGATACTTAATTACATATGCTCCCCTTCTGAGATAAGAAAAATATTGCCAATGAAGGTAACTATGTTGTGTCTGTGCTATACATTTAATAAAAGATTAAACAGTAGATTGGTGAAGAAAATAGACACTCAAAATGACAGATTTCTAGGGTTAGCAACATAGTTATTTTTGTTGCTTAGAAATAATAAAACCTAACATACCACTTCACCTTTCATTGTTTTTTTAGTCAATATAGTTCACAATTTTGAAACCTAAAAATTATTATGATAGGTTAATCAATAAAGTTGCATTAAAAATGAATCTCAAAATGCATAACTCAGCAGCTGATGTGTCAGCATGTGGTTAATTCAAAGGTTTACTGATTTGAGGCAGACTTTCCTATGAAATTGGATGACAGGCCCTTGTAAAGTAACACCATTTTTTGGTGAGTGTGATTTGAATCTATACTTGATAATAATCACTGTGTCCAAGGGTAATTAGAGTAGACATGAAAGCTGTAAAAGTAAGCACAGGTTCAAAATGTTGGTAATTTAATCATATTGTAAACTTAATTGTTTGCTAGTTTGTCCACTCATTCATCGTGTATCCCTTCTATAAAAGTAGCATACCTCAATCAGGCAGAATAATGAAGACATCCTAGCATATATATTCTAGTTTTTATAGAATCCTTTGCTATTGAATCTGTTTGTTAAAGACTCATGAGATATTCTTCCTTCCATACTTTTACTACATCATCTTTGATTAATGAGATCATTAGTATGACAAGTGTTTTAATGTCAGTTATGCTTAAATGCAGGAGAAGGCGATGGTACCCCACTCCAGTACTCTTGCCTGGAAAATCCCATGGATGGAGGAGTCTGGTAGGCTGCAATCCAAGGGGTCGTGAAGAGCTGGACACGACTGAGTGACTTCACTTTCATGCATTGGAGAAGGAAATGGCAATCCACTCCAGTGTTCTTGCCTGGAGAATCCCAGGGACGGGGGAGACTGATGGGCTGCCGTCTATGGGGTCACACAGAGTCGGACATGACTGAAGCGACTTAGCGGCAGCAGCAGCATGCTTAAATGCATAGCTTAATATCTTCATGGTGGAAATATACTTTTCTCTTAAGCTAAAAGCTTTGTTAAAATTACATACAATTACCTGAATGCTGCTAAGTCACTTTAGTTGTGTCTGACTCTGTACGACCCCATAGACGGCAGCCCACCAGGCTCTCCCGTCCCTGGGATTCTCCAGGCAAGAACACTGGAGTGGGTTGCCATTTCCTTCTCCAATGCATGTAAGTGAAAAGTGAAAGTGAAGTCACTCAGTTGTGTCCAACTGTCTGCGACCCATGGACTTCATCCCACCAGGCTCCTCCATCCATGGGATTTTTCCAGGCAAGAGTACTGGAGTGGGGTGCCATTGCCTTAATATAGCTAAGCAAAGGCAGTAAGAAACAATCTTCTCTGCTATAATATGTCAGATTACTATGGAGCAAACAAATTTCTCATTGAAATACATAAAAATACTCTTTATGATTTTCAAATGCACCTTCACCATAAACATTGATATTTCTGTCAGGTAAGTTACCATGTTTTGCCCTTTGACCAAATTACTTCTGACAATGAAGGTGAACTACTCATTAAAGTTCAACGTTTTTTAATAGACTGATCAAATTTAATTTAGAAGGGATTTCCCTGGTGGTCCCTTGTTAAGAATCCACCTGCCAATGCAGGAGAGGCGGGTTTGATCTCCAGTCTGGAAAGATCTCACATGCTGCTGAGCAACTAAGCCCATGCACCACAACTGCTGAGCCTGCGCTCTAGAGTCTGTGCTGCACAACGAGAGATCAGATCAGATCAGTCGCTCAGTCGTGTCTGACTCTTTGCGACCCCATGAATCGCAGCACGCCAAGCCTCCCTGTCTATCACCAACTCCCGGAGTTCACTCAGACTCACGTCCATCGAGTCAGTGATGCCATCCAGCCATCTCATCCTCTGTCGTGCCCTTCTCCTCCTGCCCCCAATCCCTCCCAGCATCAGAGTCTTTTCCAATGAGTCGATTCTTCGCATGAGGTGGCCAGAGTACTGGAGTTTCAGCTTTAGCATCATTCTTTCCAAAGAAATCCCAGGGCTGATCTCCTTCAGAATGGACTGGTTGGATCTCCTTGCAGTCCAAGGGACTCTCAAGAGTCTTCTCCAACACCACAGTTCAAAAGCATCAATTCTTTGGTGCTCAGCCTTCTTCACAGTTCAACTCTCACATCTATACATGACCACAGGAAAAACTATAGCCTTAACTAGATGAACCTTTGTTGGCAAAGTAATGTCTCTGCTTTTGAATATGCTATCTAGGTTGGTCATAACATTCTTTCCAAGGAGTAAGTGTCTTTTAATTTCATGGCTGCAGTCACCATCTTCAGTGATTTTGGAGCCCAGAAAAATAAAGTCTGACACTGTTTCCACTGTTTCCCCATCTATTTCCCATAAAGTGGTGGGACCGGATGCCCAGAAAAATAAAGTCTGACACTGTTTCCACTGTTTCCCCATCTATTTCCCATGAAGTGGTGGGACCGGATGCCATGATCTTCGTTTTCTGAATGTTGAGCTTTAAGCCAATTTTTTCACTCTCCACTTTCACTTTCATCAAGAGGCTTTTGAGTTCCTCTTCAATTTCTGCCATAAGGGTGGTGTCATCTGCATATCTGAGGTTATTGATATTTCTCCCGGCAATCTCGATTCCAGCTTGTGTTTCTTCCAATCCAGCGTTTCTCATGATGTACTCTGCTTATAGGTTAAATAAACAGGGTGACAATATACAGCCTTGACGTACTCCTTTTCCTATTTGGAACCAGTCTGTTGTTCCATGTCCAGTTCTAACTGTTGCTTCCTGAGCTGCATACAAATTTCTCAAAAGGCAGATCAGGTGTTCTGGTATTCCCATCTCTTTCAGAATTTTCCACAGTTTATTGTGATCCACACAGTCAAAAGCTTTGGCATAGTCAATAAAGCAGAAATCCCATCACAATAAGAAGTCTTCACATCACAACTGGAGAGAGGCCCTCATTTATCACAATTAGAGAAAGCCCACGAAGCAATGAAGACCCAGCACAGCCAAAAATAAATAGATTAATACTTAAAAATTAGATATAAATTCTAAGATGATTATAAAACACTGCTTAAATATTTTATACATCATAGCTGATTTAATAAAAGTCTTACAATCAAAATAGTTGTGCAAATAAGTTCTATTTGCTTAAAAGTAGGCAATTTCTATGGAGAAGTCACATAATAGTAAATGTATTTAGAGTTTTTATTTACAAAATCTACCTCGTGTTGGACAAGTCAACATGAGATTGAGCTGCTAATTTCCAGTGAGATATCAAGGGCAGAAATAGGACAAATTTTGTATGCCAGGACTGGACTACTGTATCATGACTGTGGAAATGTTTGTATATTGCCTGCCCATGCTATCTATTCTTGGCACCAGTGAATACAATAAATCTTCACCTCAGAGACTCTGAAATGCATTATATAGCTTCTCTTTAAAAAATACTGCCACAACTTCCTATAAAATAGGCCTGCTTGTAAAACCTGAATGTTGCAGAAACAATAGACTTCCTGCCAAAAAACACGTGACCAAGAAAAGAGTAATTGACTTCACTAGCAATGGACTGAGCTTTGGATTTATTGTATTTGTATGCAGACATTTGAACCTTCTTCTCATAAACACATTTAACCAAATAAAGTTTATTGAAGAAATGCCTTTATTGTGATAATTTGGGAAAGATTTTAAAAAAATATTCTAATAGAATTATCCAGGGCTTCCCTGGTAGCTCAGCTGGTAAACAATCCACCTGCAATACAGGAGACCCTGGTTCGATTCCTGGGTAGGGAAGTTTCCCTGGAGAAGGGATAGGCTACCCACTCCAGTATTCTTGGGCTTCACTGGTGGCTCAGATGGTAAAGAATCCACCTGCAATGTGGAAGACCTGGGTTTGATCCCTGGGTTGGGAAGATCCCCTGGAGGAGGGCAACCCCCTCCAGTATTTTGCCTGGAGAATCCCCATGGACAGAGGAGCCTGGCGGACTACAGTCCACGGAGTTGCAAAGAGTCAGACAGATTGAGCTATTAAGCACAGCACAGAATTATCCAATGTTTAGAAAATGAATTTTACTTCATTCTGAACTTTTAAAAATGCCTTCATTTTGGTACCTTATGACTGCATAATTTATACACAGGTGTGATTGGATCTATTATGCATTCCAACTCTTCAAAGGCTTAGAAATGTCATGAGCATTATTCTGATTAATAAGCAAAGGAAAACCCTCTCTACCCATTATGGAGAATACTTTTCAATAAATTTTGTAATCCATCTGTGTCACAACTTCACTAAGAAAGGGCAAGCTTTCATCTGTGTTCTTTCTTCAATTCTGTCCATTGTCCATTTTTTAAATAGACATGTGCTATTATTACCATCAGCCTACTCATTGGATAAGTCCCTGATGCTGGAAAAGACTGAATGCAGAAGAAGAGAGCATCAGAGGATGAGATGGCTGAATAGCATCACCAATGCAATGGACATGAACTTGGGCAAACTTCGGGAGATGGTGACAGACAGGAAGGCCTGGCATGCTGCAGTCTATGGGGGTTGCAAAGAGTCGGACACAACTGGGTGACTTAACAACAAATTATTACTATCATCCAGACCTTTTAGGGTTAACATGTAACTGGCATAATAACATATGTATCCAGTTCCAGTTCCAATTCAGTCACTCAGTCCTGTCAGACTCTTTGGACCCCATGAATTGCAGCACGTCAGGCCTCCCTGTCCATCACCAACTGCCAGAGTCTACCCAAACCCATGTCCATTGAGTCGGTGATGCCATCCAACCATCTCATCCTCTGTCATCCCCTTCTCCTCCCACCTTCAATCTTTCCGAGCATCAGGGTCATTTCCAATGAGTCAGCTCTTCACATCAAGTGGCCAAAGTATTGGAGTTTCAGCTTCAAAGTCAGTCCTTCCAATGAACACCCAGGACTGATCTCCTTTAGGGTGGACTGGTTGGATCTCCTTGCAGTCCAAGGGACTCTCAAGAGTCTTCTCCAACACCACAGTTCAAATGCATCAATTCTTCTGTGCTCAGCTTTCTTTATAGTCCAACTCTCGCATCCATACATGACTACCGGAAAAACCATAGCCTTGACTAGATGGATCTTTGTTGACAAAGTAATGTCTCTACTTTTTAATATGCTGTCTAGGTTGGTCATAACTTTCCTTCCAAGGAGTAAGCGTCTTTTAATTTCACGGTTGCAATCACCATCTGCACTGATTTTGGAGCCCCCAAAAATAAAGTCAACCACTGTTTCCCCGTCTATCTGCCATGAAGTGATGGGACCGGATGCTATGGTCTTAGTTTTCTGAATGTTGAGCTTTAAGCCGACTTTTTCACTCATATGTATAACCTTTTAAAATATTCTTCATTATCTGCAGCAAAGTCCAGTGTTTTGTGTTTAAGAGAGGAACCAGATTTTTAAAAAATAATGTATCCTTCAAAAACACTTCCATCACTAATCATCTATGATATTAAATGTAGATGGCATGTCATTTACACTTAAGCATCATTATGATGCTGTTCTTCAGGTGTGAGTGAAGGTTGCTCATTATAGATAATATCTAGTATTAGGGAAATTAGTAATGATGTTTTAAAAATTATATTCTCTCACAAGTAGATACGCGGCAAGTTTTAAGCATAACTTTCTGGTGTGGTGAGATAGAATAAAGTTTCTTGAGATATTTTCTGGTTAAATGGCATCTTGTACCATATATGTAAATATTGGAAATGTCTGGAAGTGAACTGAAGAACTGTTTTCCACCTTAAGGCTGAACAATAGCCATCTTGTGAGCCACGGACATGTTTCTCAGAAGGAGCATATATTTGAGGTATTGAAAATTATGTATTAGATTACATTAAATCAACAAGTTCATGGAGCTCAGAGTAGGTTATATCTCTTTCCCCTGAAAATGCTAGTTGAACAGCTGATAATACTCTTTAACAGATATTTGAAGGCAAAATGTTAGATGGTGATTGACACAATCCTCAAGATTTTCTTTTCAAGTCAGAATGATTGACAAAGTTTTTGATTACAAGTGTTGATTTAAACTTTGAGACTGCCTAGTTATTAAAATAAAGGCAGAATCTAACACCTTTTAATAGAGGGAAATGTGAGAGCAAGACAGTTGCAATGTAACAAATATTCTTGGCAGCTCAGACACTCATTTTTCTTCTATTACAACCAACAGCAACATTTTAGTCAAATAAAAAAATATTTTATCACTTTTCTTGGTTGAAATAATTTAGACTTCATTTTTTTATAAAAGTGATTATAAATGTTAATCTCCCTGATGAATTCAGAGATAATTTGCTACTCAGAATTATCAGTCACAAGTGATAATTTAACTTCATTGGATTTGATGACATTGAATCCACTGATGCTTCACTAATAATATTTTAACAAAAGATGGAAGAGTGACCTAAACTAATTACAGAAGAACAGTTCAAAATTGAATGATATTAGAGTTCTAGGAAGGGAGTATATGATATTACAATATAGTAATTGTTAAAGAATTGTTAACTGGGAACAAAAAATCTACAGTTTTCAGACCCCCAGTGAAGTGTATATGTATAGTGTAGATGTATGAAATGCAGATGCATAGATCTTGCAGATCTATACAAAATTGGTATGTTATTGTCATGGTCGATCACTTTTTACACTTAGGTAGAAGTAGGTAGAAAAAGCAAACATAAAACACCGGATCAAATTTTGTCCTGGTTTCAACTTTCATATCATTTTCATTTCAAGCAAGTGATTTGCCTCTTACCCAATGGCCAGTTTCCTTATCTACAAATAGAAAATAATGCCTACTTTATTATATGAACATTTCAATTTAATATATTTCAGAAGTATTTTTAAGCTAAGTTATAAGTTATTATTATTATTAGAGTTGCCGATTTTATACTTAGTGAAATAATAAGACACAGGTGGTCAGATATTCCTGTTACTGTTACTCCAAAATGCATTGCTGAAAATGATTCTACTCTAAACTGACATCTAAACATTTTATTTTAGCATAGGTAATTGAAATTGTGATCTTATTTAAGTATTGACAGCAATAGAACATGAATACTATAATAAATCTATATCACCATCATTCGTTTAAAGTATACAAGGGGACTTCCCTGGTGATCCGGTGGCTAAGACTCTACGCTCCCCATTCAGGGGACTTGGGTCTGATCCCTGGTCAGGGAACTAGATTCCACATGCTACAATTAAAGACCCTGCATACCACAACCAAGACCTGGTGCAGCCAAATAAATAAATAATGAAAGTGAAAGTGAAGTCGCTCAGTCATGTCCGACTCTTTGCAACTGCATGGACTGTAGTCTACCAGGCTCCTTCCTCCATGGGATTCTCCAGGCAAGAATACTGGAATGGGTTGCCGTTTCCTTCTCCAGGGGATCTTCCCGACCCAGGGATAGAACCTGGGTCTCCTGCATTCCAGACAGATGCTTTAACCTCTGAGCCACCAGGGAAACCCAAATAAATAATAAAAAGTATTATTTTATTTTTTAATACCAAATTATTATTTAATAGGAAATTTTATACCATTAATTTTGTCTACTTGAATTTTTATTACCATTCTAATTCTACAACATTAATTTATCCTAAAGTATGATTTTAAACTTAGTATTCTATTGACCATCTTATTGTATTTTTCTACAGATATTTATTTTTAAATTTAAATATTATGTAGCCATAAAGCTCTATATATCTCTTAGAGTGACTTTTTATTGAAGTATTATTTGTACTTGATTTACTTAAAACAGGAAAAATATAATGAATTCTACTAAATACTATTTTTATAAAGTAAAATTCATTTGAGATGGTCATGGATTACTTGAAACGGTTGTGGAAACGTTCCTATATTTGCCATTCTGGAGATTTTTCCACATCAGGACAAGCACTGGAGGGAGTTTTGAGATTGCCATATGCCTTTTTAAAAAAATAATAGTGAAAAAGATTATCATGTAAGGGGGAAGAGAAAAGAAAAACCTTCAGGGCAGACAACTTTTTAGGTGAATCAATTTTATAATAGACTACAAATATAACTTAAGAATACTATATCTGATTTCTTTAAAACTATTAATACTTTAATTTAATAGCCCTTTGTTAAAACTTTGGGAACTGCTAAGAGTACAAATTAGAAAATGATTTTCCTAACACTCCATTGCTCCCTCAAAACATCAAACCTCTGACACTCTTTATTGATTCTGAGTAGTCAATCATCTTTCCAGTCTGTTTCCTTCAGTGACTGAAATTGTCTTAACAGTAATTGAAATGGAAAAAACATAATTCAAGAGCGGCCAGGTGGACCTAAGTAAGGCTAGCCTAGGTAGAACCTAGTCAGATCACCTATGGAGAGAACATTTGTGTGTTTCCATTGAAAGTTTGACTGTGAAGAAAGCTGAGCACCGAAGAATTGATGCTTTTGAACTGTGGTGTTGGAGAAGACTCTTGAGAGTCCTTTGGAATGCAAGGAGATCCAACCAGTCCATTCTAAAGGAGATCAGTCCTGGGTGTTCATTGGAAGGACTGATGCTCCATTGGAAGGACTGAAACTACAATATTTTGGCCACCTCAGAATGCGAAGAGTTGACTCATTGGAAAAGACCCTGATGCTGGGAGGGATTGGGAGCAGGAGGAGAAGGGGACGACAGAGGATGAGATGGCTGGAAGGCATCACCGACTCGATGAAAATGAGTTTGAGTGAACTCAGGGAGTTGGTGATGGACAGGGAGGCCTGGTGTGCTGTGTGATTCATGGGGTCACAAAGAGTCAGACACAACTGAGTGACTGAACTGAACTGAACTGAAGCCTAGCCTATTCTCTCTAGTTTTCTCTAGCTCAGAGAATTTAAAGTGGTGGAAAAGAGCCACCAATGTAATTAATAGAAGGAAATGGCAACCCACTCCACTACTCTTGCCTGGAAAATCCCATGGACAGAGGAGCCTGGTAGGCTGCAGTCCATGGGGTCGCTAGGAGTCAGACATGACTGAGTGACTTCACTTTCACTTTTCACTTTCATGCATTGGAGAAGGAAATGGCAACCCACTCCAGTATTCTTGCCTGGAGAATCCCAGGGACGGGGGAGCCTGGTGGGCTGCCATCTATGGTGTTGCACAGAGTCGGACATGACTGAAGTGACTTAGCAGCAGCAGCAGTATTTATTGCACAACCTATCACGGAGGTGGATTGGCATGAGGCTTTAAAACCCTCAGGTTTTAAATCAATGTAGAGAGGCGAGAAACTAACTTTATGACATTGAGTCCAGAGAGCAGCCTGTGGTGAAGAAATCTCCAAATACCCAGTCTCCTCAGCAATAATTTCATATTAATAATTTGCTAAAGAAAAAACCGAATTTAAAACCACATACCCATTAGTTCTGTTTGTTTGCTTGTGTAGCTCAAGCAGAGAGATTTTGAACTCAAGTTTAATTACCTTGACAGAGGAAGCCAAAATGAAGGAAGAAACTCCTTTGTAAAGTGTTTTCAAACCTCTATCTTCTGTAAGACCTTTGAATCACCCTAATTAAGGGCATTGTATGCTCTTTTGTGGCTCTTGATTTATATTTATAGATTTTAGAGTAAAACACGGGAAAAGAGCAATCACCTGGACCCGCACTTTTATTTGAAAAAGATAAAACAGTAAACCTGGGATAGTAAATACCTTCTCCAAGATCACACAGGTAATGTCAAAACATCTCAGTTCAGTGCTTCTCCCCTTTGTTTTCAGGCTAAGGTAGTGCTCAAAGTATGGTCTCTGGGTGAGCAGCATAAAAGTCAACTGGGAGCTTCTTAGAAAAGTTAATTTTATAGCTCCAGACTGTTGGATCCAAAACTCTGGGTCTGGTACCCAATAATCTTTATTTTTGAAAGTCTTCTAAGTGATTCTAATGTAATATAACATTTGCGAACCACTGTTTAGAAACTACAGATCAAAACTTTAAGTTCTAACGGTGTTGTCTTAAATGGCCTCGGTTTTGGTTCAATGGAGCAATGTCTGTGTCCTGATTCTGGAAGGGTGTTGATCACCATCTTATCACAAAATAGAAGTTGTACCATGTAGTATTCAAATTTTGAGCTATAAATATCAGTTTCTATGTCCACCTCTCAATTTCTGTATTATCTTGGTAAAAAAGATTTTTAGATTTTGAATTTTAATAAAGTTTTTTGTAAAGATCTATATAGTGAAATTGCTCAGTCGTGTCCGACTCTGTGACCCCATGGATTGTAGCCTACCAGGCTCCTCCCTCCATGGGATTCTTCAGGCAAGAGTACTGGAATGGGTTGCCATTTCCTTCTCCAATATGAAGAAGAAGTAATAGAAACAAACAATAGCTAGAAGACAAGGAAGACTACTTCAGCTCTTAACACCTAAATATAATAGGTTATTTTCTATACATGATAAAAGAAGAATCAACTCTACTACTAGTCCTTCACAAAGGGCAGCCTTACGCTCACAACTGAGAAATATTTCAAAAATCTATATGAAGGGGAAAATCTGATCATCCATATGTTTGAATAGATCAAGTTTACTTTTTAAAAGTTAAAAATAAATGTATTTTGAAAAGCTAGTTATAGTAATTGTTCAAATAAAAAGAAGGTGAGAATGATATGGAAGTTCTATGAAGGATCCTGATTTAGAATGAATTTTATGTTTTTCAGAATATGTAATTCGAAGTAAGTTTGCTTATAGAGGGACTAATTTCCTCACCAAGGTCCAAGGAATAGGTGTACAGTATTGAGAGAACAGAATGAAATATTTTAAGGAATGAATGGTTGTTTATGTAAAGTGCAATAATCTCTGATACTCAGCTACTCTATAATCACATTTATAATCCAATACAAAATTTAAACTCTTGTTTTCAAGTCTTTACTTAATTTGCTGAATTATTCCTGTTGCTCAAAGCAAATATACCATAACAAATTATACCATCATTTCACAGAATAATCATACAATTAGTATACAATACAAATGGATTATTCATACATTAAAAAATATTTTAAAATTGTTAACAGGTGACAATTTACTATTTTCTTTATAGCCAAAAAATTTTAATCATGAAACTAGTTGTAATTCAACAAGTAAATTATTTGAGAATGCTTATAAGAATTATCAATTTTTACTAAACAATGAACACATCCATACACCTTTCTCAGTCCTATTTATTTTTATTGTTCAATAAATTTAAGGCTACATAAAGAAGAAATGAATACAGGCTTTCTAACCATCTTTCCCATATGCTTCCAATATACAATTTGGAAGGTAAAAGAGTGGTTGGTAGCTAAATTACCAAATATATTTCCTTGCAGTAAAAAGAAAAGTGCCTTTGTAGAAATGCTGTGGAATTTTCCTATTAAACATGGTGGAATAATTTCTTACCATCTGTAGCATCCATTTAAAATATGTAAACAGTGGTATATTTGCCATCTGTTTGAAGGAGTTTTTATGATACTTTTGAATCTGTCATTCAGTGATATCACCAATTTTATCATCTATGGATGATGCTTAAAACTATGATCAATGACATTTTTGGTAGCCAGACTTGCCTGCTGTGGAAATGAAGCAGCAAAGGACTATAAAAATGGCCAGTAACAACCATAAGAGTTCTGTTAACACCAATAAAACAGTACAGAGCAGCTATTTAAAAACATTTAACATCTTGTTGAAGGTGAAGAGAATAATATCTGCAGAATGAGTGCTGTGTATCAGCTTACTCCAGGTAGCTATTAAACAGGTACATTACAATCCAAGCCCTTCCCACATCCTTGGAAACGTGTTGAAAAATGATTCTGCCCACAGAAGTTCTCACCAGGTTTTCTACCCAGCCTAATGTTCCGAGATAATTAGTGAGTTTCTCTACATGTCTGAGGAAGTAAAATATGGACTAATTAACAGTTTACTGAATAAAAACAGAATAGATAGATGTAGACATTTATCTTCAAGAAAATGCCAATGAATCCATTAGGATTTCCTATGCTGAGGTGGCATAAATACTCAGATATTCATAGACTAAGTTTTCAAGGTAAGTTAATAGTTTTCATGGAATTCAAAGACCTACCAGGTTCTGAGGCTTGGAATATTTAGACAAGAGTAAACAAAACCAGTTCCTTATGATAGCACATTATTTAAGAAGAAAAGTTATTCTAAGATGTGTTTTCTTCAAATTAGAAAAATTTCACTAGTTCTTGGGTGGTTCTTCACCACCTACTATTTTTGGCCTGGCACAGGGTAGTGAGACAAACAAATTAAAGTCAGTAAAATTACAGGAAAGAAGGTTGTATCCTTAGTGAACTTCACTTAATGGTAAATACAGCTTTAGCCTATATTGACTGATCTTCAAAATGATGTCTGGATTTTTTTTTCCAGTTTTGAATATTAAACATCTTTCTAAAATTCTCTGTTAAAGGTGAACTTTAGAGATTCCTCTTCTATATGCTTGGTCCTTTCCTGAAGTTAAGGATTGGGGTTTCCTAAAGCATTGACTATTTCATGGTAATTGTGTAGCAATATAATACAGACTGACTTTGAAATGCAATTCACTACTATTAGAAATCAGATTCAAGAATGATCTGTATAAAAAGAGGGGAAAATAAAATTAGAAAAAAAATACATATTAAGCTAAAAAACATTTATGTGATATTGTGGCTGTGCATTGTCAACTGAAAGAAAAATGCACCCTATAAGAACTCTGAGTTGAGTTTTATTCAGGGTCTTACTGAAGACTATAGCTTGGGAAGCAGACTTTCAGTGAAATCGCTGAGAGAACTGCTCCTGGGAAGTAGAGGGAGAAGCCAGTTATATACATGATTTTGCCTAGGGAATACAGGCAGTCAAGCGTGTGTGTGTGTGCTAAGCTGCTTTAATCCTATCCAACTTTTTGTGACCCTATAGACTATAGCCTGACGGGCTCCAATGTCCATAGGATTCTCCAGGCAAGAATACTGGAGTGGGTTGCCATGCCCTCCTCCAGGATATTTTCCTGTCCCAGGGGTTGAACCCAGGTCACTTATGTCTCCTAAATTAGCAAACAGTAAAGCGTCTGCCTACACTGTGGGAGACCCGGGTTCGAGCCCTGGGTCGGGAAGATCCTCTATAGAAGGAAATGGCAACCCACTCCAGTACGCTTGCCTGGAAAATCCCATGGACAGAGGAGCCCGGTAGGCTACAGTCCATTGCCTCGCAAAGAATCGGACACGACCGAGCGACTTCACTTCACTTCTTTACCACTCTTGCCACTTGGGAAGCCCATAGTCAAGCATACTCCTCTGTAAAAAGGTCACTGCTAATTACAAGGAACAGCTATCTCAATGCTTTTAGAGCTTTTATGTGTATAGGAAGATTCAAGAATCTGGACTCATTAAAATTCTTCTCTAGATTTATCTAACTATCTAGCAGGTCTGCTTTTCCAAAGCACAGAGTGCCTCATGCTGTTTTTCCTTCTGAATTCCTTTTGGGGTATACTGTTGGTCAGCACCTGCAAGCTAATGATTTAATCCTTGTAGAACCAGGTGATGAACAACATTCTTTGTTTTACAGTATTATTTGTGTTAGGAAAAATATATTATATTTAAATAGCCATTTGTATTTCCTCTTATTGATGTGGGTTTTGTAGTAGTTATAATTTCCAACAGTATATTATCCAACAAGACATCACTAAAGTCTATTGTCATCCCAGAGGAGAATGTGGCTAGGAAAGTTTAGCTCTCCTAATATACTGATATATTTATTTAAATGTAGTATTTTATTTTGGAGGAGACACATGGGAGATTTTCAGGCAATGCCATTTTATTCCTAAAATATCAAGAAAAGCATAATATTTACAGTACAAAGGACTATAGTAAAATAGCTTGGCATAAGATAAATGCACAAAAATCAATTATTTTCCTATATAAGACAGTGAAATTATTTAAAAAATGTGAATTCATTCACAATGAAAATGAAATCACTTTAAAAAACAACTAAGTAGGTATACCAAGAAAAGATGAAAACTTTTCAAAAAATAAAAAGACTGAATAAAAAGGAAAGACATATCATAGATTTGAATGAGTAATAAATTATAGTATGTTAAACATACTTTAAATTCTCTTTGGAAAAAAACAAGAAAGGTGATTCTAAAACTATTTGGAAGAAGACTCACAATATCATAGGTCAGGAATTATTGAATATGATGATGCAATTTTGTGACTTATAAGAACTATATACATTCAGATGATCAAAATATATTTCTCATATGTATCTTATCTTCATCCACAGTTCCTGGCTCACAGTTTTCCAAATCCTTAGAATTTCCTAAGTGTTGACAGTGACAAATGTGTCTCTTGTTATATTAATGAAGTGCATTTCTGGACCCCATCTAAGGATGGGACTGGTTGCTAGAAGAACCAACCATACAACTAAAGGGGTGGAACTTTCAGTCCCATCCCCTGACCTCCAGGGAAGCCAAGGGACTGGAGGGTGAATCAGATGCCCGTGGCCAGTAATTAATTGGCCATGACTATGTATTGAAGGGCTTCCCCGGTAGTGCAATGGTAAAGAATCTACCTGACCATGCAGGAGACACGAGAGATATGACTTTGATCCTTGGGCCAGGAAGCTTCCATGGGGAAGGAAATGGCAACCCGCTCCAGTATTCCTGCCTGGAAAATTCCACAGACAGAGGAGCCTGGCAGACTACTGTTCAGGGGGTTGTAAAGAGTTGGACGTGACTGAGTGACTGAGCACATGTATTGAAGCCTCTATAAAAACCCAAAATGATGGGGTTTGGAGAACTTCTGAGTTGGTGAACACATAGAGTGTGAGGAGAGGGTTAGCTGCTGGAGAGGGCATGGAAGCTCCTCACTCTTCCCCTCACCTTGTCCTGTGCATCTTCTCTCTGGCTGTTCCTAACTTAGATTTTGTTTATATAATAAACTGGCAATCTAGTTAGTGAAAAGATGTTCTGAGTTCTGTGAGCCATTACAGAAAATTAGTTGAACCCAAGGAAAGATTGATTGTGGGAACTTCTGACTTATAGCTAGACAGTCAGAATTGCAGGTAGCAACATGGGCTTGTGACTAGCATCTGAAATGGGCCTTGGGGAAGTCTCATAAGACTGAACCCCTAACTGGTGGAATGTGATGCTCTCTGAGGAAGATATCAGAATTGAGTTGCATTGAGTTAAATTCTTGCATATACTATTGGTGTCTGAGAGTTGCTTGTTAGCGTGAGAAAACCCTCCCTTCTATACCTCCCTCCACCCCCGCCACCTCCACATTGGACTTGACTCCAGAACTCTTTTAATGAGGTGTGAAAGGAATTTTCTCATTCTATTGGCTTTTTAAACACACGATAATTTAAACACTGCAGTATTGTCATAAGATTTGAAAAGTGGACAGAATATAAGAAACTGCCTCCAAATGGATATTAATATATATAATATAATATTTAAATAAATAAACATGTTTAATAATATAGGGGAAATTGTGCTATATTAAGAAAAGAAATAAATCAAATCTTCACCAGAAACCACACAAAACAAATCTTTGACAGATATAGTTAGTTAAAACCATAAAAACCCTTAGAAGGGAGTGTTAGATGATCAGTTAAATTCCCACTGAGGTAGAATTTTCTGAATATGCCAAAGAAGCTATTCAATAATATTAAAACTGTTTTCAATTATAATAAATTAAAATATACCATAAAAGCAAAAAAGAAAAGCTAGTAAGCATATTTGCAATAAATATGACAGCATATTACTTTGCTTAATATAAACAGACTTTTAAGAGTCATCAAGAAAGTACTATAAGAAGTAGTGTCAGCGTGAAAAAATAATTCAAAGGAAAAATGGGAAATAAACAAGAAAAAGCATGTAATTTTATTGGTAATTAAAGAAATGGAGAAGACTCATGAGAGTCCCTTGGACTACAAGATCAAACCAGTCAATCCTAAAGGAAATCAACCCTGAATGTTCCCTGGAAGGATTATTGCTGAAACTGAAGCCCCAATACTTTGACCACCTGATGCAAAGAGCGGACTCATTGGAGAAGACCCTGATGCTGGGAAAGATTGAAGGCAAAAGGAGAAGGAGGCAGCAGAAGATAAAATGGTTAGCATCACTGGCTCAAAGGACATGAATTTGAGCACAGTCCAGGAGACAGTGGAGGACAGAGGAGTCTGGCCTGCTGCAGTCCACGGGTTCACAAAGAGTCAGACATGATGTAGTGATTGAACAACAACAGCAAAGAAATGGAGATTATAACAGTGAATGTGTGTGTGTTAGTCACTCAGTCATGTCTGACACTTCATGACCCATGGTCTGCCAGGCTCCTCTGTCCGTGGAATTCTCCAGGAAAGAATACTGGCATGGGTTGCCATGCCCTTCTCCAGGGGATCTTCCTGACTGAGGGATCGAACCTGGGTCTCCCGAATTGCAGGCAGATTCTTTACCATTTGAGCTACCCAGGAGGCCTTTTTTTTTCCCTTGTCATATTATAAAGGTTTAAGAATTTGGCATGCTAGGCAATGGCACCCTACTCCAGTACTCTTGTCTGGAAAATCCCATGGACGGAGGAGCCTGGAAGGCTGCAGTCCATGAGGTCGCGAAGAGTCGGACACGACTGAGCGATTTCACTTTCACTTTTCACTTTCATGCATTGGAGAGGGAAATGGCAACCCACTCCAGTGTTCTTGCCTGGAGAATCCCAGGGACGGGGGAGCCTGGTGGGCCGCCGTCTATGGGGTCGCACAGAGTCAGACACAACTGAAGCGACTTAGCAGCAGCAACAATCTAGTAATTTCAGTTCTAGCAACCTTCTCTAATAAGCTAAAGATCCAAAACTCATTGCCATATTAGGGAAAAATTCAAGACTCTTAAGGTATCAAAGACTAAAAGAATGAATTTAAAAAACATGGCACAAACATAGAAAATAATACAGCTGTTAAAATTTGTAATTTTGGCTTCTCTTCATCTTTCCTTCTATTCATGAACAATTTGGACTCAAAATCATGAGACAGGGAAGAGAAAGGTAGGCATTTCAATATCTGTATATTGAAAACTAAAATTTTGTTCCAATATCTTCAAATCTAGTCTAATACCAGAGTCTATTTTACTTTATCCCTTTCCAATTTTTTTAGTCCCTTTTCCTTAGGTGAAAAATCAACTTTCACTGTCCTTCACAGATATACTTTCTGTATTCAAGTGTGTACCATGGTGAGAATTTTAGATGCCCTGAGTGGGATATTGGTAACCAAGTAGGAGGGGAAGGCATGTTTGTTTGGTGTCAGAGCCTGGATAAGGTAAGATTAGTAGGGTGTTAGAGCTGGAGTAGGATAAGGAGAACATCCATGTAGTGGGTCAGGGCAGTCATGTGTGAAGAGTTAGTGTCCAAGTGTGTGAGAAGGGAACCTATCTCAGGCTGCTGGAGCCTGAGCAGGGTGAGCAAGTCATCCTTGTAAGGGAAGTAGATACAACAGAAAGTGTAGCTGTGAGGGATAGTGAACGCTGGTTTCTCACTGAAGGAGAAGGCATCGCCAAATCTGGAAAGGGAGAAAAGCAGAATAAACTACTGGTATTGGATTAAGATTGAAGGTATTGGTATGAACTTGTAGTTTTCAACATATAGATATAGAGAAACATAGGAATAAGGTGTGTGTGTGTGTGTGTGTGTGTGCGCTTGAAGTAGAGAAAGAAAATGGAATGATTATACTGAATTTGTGCAGAAGAGCATTCTTGTTTGTAGAAAAAATATGAAGAAATTAGGAGGTAATAGGATATCACATCAACACTATACTTTTTAAAATACATTAAGATCTTTTAAAACATTTAAAACTTTGATTTGTATAAACTTAAGATTGTTTCAAAAATTTGCAAATATAATTTCAAATAATCAAAGTATCATATACACATAAACACCCTTATATATGTGTGTGGGGGACGTTAGAAGTTAAAATGATGGATGTAGTTTTCCATGTAAATGATCAGAGCTTCAGTTCTCTGTAAACTTACAGCAGTGATGAATGTTAAGCAGCAATGCCATATGCATTATTAATAAAACTGTTAGTTCATGAGTATGCTTCACATTTCCCTTCAGCTGTGTTGTAATTAGGAATTCTTACTCTACAGACCAAACTTTGATGAGCTACAGTTTGAGATTTTCAATTTGAGTTGATGGATTTACCCAAGACTAAGGATATGATTTTTGTTTATTTGTTTGGAACACCAAGAAATTAACTACAGACAGAATAGCAAATGGGTTAAGAGCACACAATGTGGATCCACTTAAAACTAGTTTGAAGTACTAACATCAGCCCTTAAAAGCCATGTGACGGATTAGAAGAGGAAAGTTAATTTCTCAGAGGGGTTAATAAACCTTTGTCATAGGCTATGAGAGAACTAAATTTGCTAATACATGGTATCTGTCATACGATAAGTACCCAGTACAATGCTGTTATAAATTACTACGATCTCTGTATGAATCAGGGAAGGTTAGTTGCTGTAACAACTGTCTCAGAGGTTTAACATGACAAAATAAAATTATCCCTTATTTTATAGTCTGACTAAAGTCAGAAAGGAGGCATTGCTCTGTTCAATCAGGAGCCTACTAGACTCTACTCACTAAGCACTTTTGTCATTTTCTGAGGTGTTTGATTCTTTGTGTTTGCTGACACACAAAAGAAAAAGAGCAGAACATGTGGCAGGTATATCCCCTCTTAATAACTTTGGTAATTGTTAGCACATAATTTCAGCCATGGTTTATTCATGAGAACTAGTCACAGAACTTCACGTAGTTGCAAGAGATGTGAGAAGTGATGTCTACTGGTAAATTGAGGACAAAGACAAAGACGGATATTACAAGCATTTGTGGTCTTTGTTACCATCTGCCTTTCTGGTCTCCAAATATGAAACTCCCTTCTTTGCAGAGAGAGGTCATCTCAGTTCAGTTCAGTTCATTTACTCAGTCATGTCCAACTCTTTGCCACCCCATGAGTTGCAGCACGCCAGGCCATCCTGTCCATCACTAACTCCTGGAGTTCACTCAAACTCATGTCCATTGAGTCATTGATGCCATCCAGCCATCTCATCCTCTGTCATCCCCTTCTCCTCCTGCCCCCAATCCCTCCCAGCATCAGAGTCTTTTCCAGTGAGTCAACTCTTCGCATGAGGTGGCCAAAGAACTGGAGTTTCATCTTTAGCATCAGTCCTTCCAAAGAACACCCAGGACTTTCTCCTTTAGAAAGGACTGGTTGGATCTCCTTGCAGTCCAAGGGACTCTCAAGAGTCTTCTCCAACACCACAGTTCCAAATCATCCATTCTTTGGTGCTCAGCTTTCTTCACAGTCCAACTCTCACATCCATACATGACTATTGGAAAAAACATAGCCTTGACTAAACGGACCATTGTTGGCAAAGTAATGTCTCTGCTTTTGAATATGCTATCTAGGTTGGTCATAACTTTCCTTCCAAGGAGTAAGCGTCTTTTAATTTCATGGCTACAGTCACCATCTGCAGTGATTTTGGAGCCCATAAAAATAAAGTCTGGCACTGTTTCCACTGTTTTCCCATCTATTTCCCATGAAGTGATGGGATCAGATGCCCTGATCTTCGTTTTCTGAATGTTGAGCTTTAAGCCAACTTTTCACTCTCCACTTTCACTTTCATCAAGAGGCTTTTTAGTTCCTCTTCACTTTTTGTCATAAGAGTGGTGTCATCTGCATATCTGAGATTATGGATATTTCTCCTGGCGATCTTGATTCCAGCTTATGCCTCTTCCAGCCCAGTGTTTCTCATGATGTACTCTGCACATAAGTTAAATAAGAGGGTGCCAATATACTGCCTTGACGTACTGCTTTTCCTATTTGGAACCAGTCTGTTGTTCCATGTCCAATTCTAACTGTTGCTTCCTGACCTGCATACAGGTTTCTCAAGAGACAGGTCAGGTGGTCTGGTATTCCCATCTCTTTCAGAATTTTCCACAGTTTATTGTTATCCACACAGTTAAAGGCTTTGGCATGGTAAATAAAGCAGAAATAGATGTTTTTCTGGAACTCTCTTGCTTTTTCCATGATCCAGCGGATGTTGGCAATTTGATCTCTGGTTCCTCTGCCTTTTCTAAAACCAGCTTGAACATCTGGAAGTTCACAGTTCATGTATTGCTGAAGCCTGGCTTGGAGAATTTTAAGCATTACTTTACTAGCGTGTGATATGAATGCAATTGTGTGGTAGTTTGAGCATTCTTTGGCATTGCCTTTCTTTGGGATTGGAATGAAAACTGATCTTTTCCAGTCCTGTGGCCACTGCTGAGTTTTCCAAATTTGCTGGCATATTGAGTGCAGCACTTTCACAGCATCGTCTTTCAGGATTTGAAATAGCTCAACTGGAATTCCATCACCTCCACTAGCTTTGTTCATAGTGATGCTTCCTAAGGCCCACTTGACTTCACATTCCAGGATGTCTGGTTCTAGGTGAGTGATCACACCATCGTGATTATCTTGGTCTTGAAGATCTTTTTTGTACAGTTCTTCATGTATTCTTGCCACCTGTTCTTAATATTGTCTGCTTCTGTTAGGTCCATACCATTTCTGTCCTTTATAGAGCCCATCTTTGCATGAAATGTTCCCTTGGTATCTCTAATTTTCTTGAAGAGACCTCTAGTCTTTCCCATTCTGTTGTTTCCTCTATTTCTTTGCTGTTGCTGCTAGCCATCCCTAAAACAGACAACTCCAAATCCCACTATGTTACTCTCCATGAGTATCTCATGTTGCTGCACATCTTGTTTTGGCCTTTGTTCAAAAGTTGTTATGTTCCAAACTGTTAAGAGTGTTGTAGAGCACACAAGTTGGGGAGACAGAGACAGTGTCTCCCTTCAGGCCAGAGGTCAGAATTGTTTGCTTTCCAGAAGCAAATACAGGTAAATTATCATTATTATTATTATTATTTTGTTTACAAAACTTTGCCTAGTATTTATTTCTGCATAGCCTTTGGGATAATGATACTTTTCTATCTCTTGTGGTGGATAAAGCAAATAAGTGTTAATTTTATAAGTATTATTCTGTACCATATGTACATATTTACTCACTTTTATGTAAGCATGTTACCTAATTTTATTAATGAAAAAATACTGGTAAAAACATATGTATTTCTCCACAAATGCCAGTCAGTGATACTTTGCACTATAATCTTTTTTAGTTAAAAGGACAAAATCCACATGTTCCTATCAATAAATGCAGAAAAATCTGTTGATAATTTTTAACCTTCATTCGTGATAAAGTAAATCATTTGTTGTGAACTAAGATTACAAATGATAACTCTTCAGCCTATTAAGATTATTGATCAAAAACCTCAACCAAACATTATATTTTAATGATAAAAATTTTTAAGCCTTTCCTTCAAAATCAAGAACGGAATGAGACAAAGTGAAAGTTGCTCAGTCATGTCTGACTCTTTGTGACCGCATGAACTATATAGTCCATGGAATTCTCCAGGCCAGAATACTGGAGTGAGTAGCCTATCCATTCTCCAGTGGGTCCTCCCGTCCCAGTAATTAAATCAGGGTCTCCCACACTGCAGGCAGATCCTTTACCAACTGAGCTATCAGGGAAGCCCAAGGAATGAGACAAAGACACTGCTGATCACTGTTCATATAAATATCATACTAAAGGATCTAGTTAAGGAAATACAATTAATACATAAAAGATGAGTTTAAGTAAATTATATTAGCAAAGCAAAAGTGTAATTTTAAAAATGAATTTATTTCACAATTAAAGATTAAAACAAAAATCTTTGCCTAGAGTTAAATATAACAAAAATGTTGGTGAATTCATGGGGAAAATATTAATAGTAGAATGTAATGAAAAACATTAAAGGAATACAAATAAATTGAGAGGTAAGGTATTAAGTTGAATTATATGCTTGAGAAACCTATATGCAGGTCAGGAAGCAACAGTTAGAACTGGACATGGAACAACAGACTGGTTCCAAATAGTAAAAGGAGTATGTCAAGGCAGTATATTGTCACCCTGCTTATTTAACTTATATGCTGAGTACATCATGAGAAACACTGGGCTGGAAGAAGCACAAGCTGGAATCAAGATTGCTGGGAGAAATATCAATAACCTCAGATATGCAGATGACACCACTCTTATGGCAGAAAGTGAAGAGAAACTAAAAAATCTCTTGATGGAAGTGAAAGAGGAGAGTAAATAAGTTGGCTTAAAGCTCAACATTCAGAAAATGAAGATCATGGCATCTGGTCCCATCACTTCATGGGAAATAGATGGAGAAACAGTGTCAGACTTTATTTTTATGGGCTCCAAAATCACTGCAGATGGGGATTGCAGCCATGAAATTAAAAAACACTCTTTGGAAGGAAAGTTATGACCAACCTAGATAGCATATTCAAAAGCAGAGACATTACTTTGCCAACAAAGGTCCGTCTAGTCAAGTCTATGGTTTTTCCAGTGGTCATGTATGGATGTGAGAATTGGACTGTAAAGAAAACTGAGCGCCAAAGAATTGATGGTTTTGAACTGTGGTGTTGGAGAAGACTCTTGAGAGTCCCTTGGACTTCAAGGAGATCCAACCAGTCCATCCTAAAGGAGATCAGTCCTGGGTGTTCATTGGAAGGACTGATGCTAAAGCTGAAACTCCAGTACTTTGGCTACCTCATGAGAAAAGTTGACTCACTGGAAAAGACTCTGATGCTGGGAGGGATTGGGGGCAGGAGGAGAAGGGGACGACAGAAGATGAGATGGCTGGATGGCATCACTGACTCAATGGACATGAGTGAACTCCGGGAGTTGGTGATGCACAGGGAGGCCTGGCATTATGCGATTTTGGGGTTGCAAAGAGTCAGACACGACTGAGCGACTGAAATGAACTGAACTGAACTGAACTAATATGATACTGCTGTTTTGTTAGGTCAGATTTGGTCAGATATCAGCAATTTCATATGGTTCAACTCAATATATCCCTGAAAAAGACACAATGTTATGAAACTGATATTTTCCCAACATTAACGTATACACACATTTCTTTTCCCATGAAAAACCAATGTAACATAATTGTAAAGTCTGTAAAATTTCAAGAATATATTTTTAACATTATAAAAGGATATTATGTAGCCCTACCAAAATTATAGTAAAATTGTAATTATAGCTAAACAATAGTATTTGTATATGGATAATGAAATAGCCAATGATCATATATTAAGATCCCAGAAGCCGATTCTTAGTATTGCAAATCTTGGTATCAATCTGATTTGCTTCTAAAGATCAGCTGGAGACAGAATGGACCATTTATTGAAGGATGATTGCACATTTAGCAAAAGATAATTTTGTAACCCACTTTAGACAAAATTGGAGTGGGTACCCGTTCCTTTTTCCAGGGAATTTCCTCAATGCCAGGGATTGAACCCAAGTCTCCCACATTGCAGGCAGATTCTTTACCAGCTGAGCCACCAGGGAAGCTCAAGAATACTGGAGTGGGTGGCCTATCCTTTCTCCTGCAGGTCTTCCTGACCCAGGAATCTAACGGGGGTCTCCTGCATTGTAGGCTGATTCTTTACCAGCCGAGCTACCAGGGCAGCCCATAGGTTGTATAGAAAAATTAAATCCAGATAATGAAAATTTGAAAATGTGAAAAACTTTTAAGGCTAATGTAAAAGTAAATGTAGGAAAAAATGTCATGAAATTAAGGTAATAATATATTAAACAAGATATAAAAAGTACAACTCATGATAAAAAAGATTACATACTTAAAGCCTTCACTAATCAAAGAGAAAAATTTTAGATTAAAAGCTGCACATTGAACATATGTCTTTTAACATACAATACTGATAAAGGCATTGTATCAGAATGTATCATTTACTGTTACAAATTAGGGTGTGAAATTAACCAAATTAAAAATTGGGTGAAAATCAATGCCATTTATTTTAAGTGAGAGAGGCACACATAACATACACAAATATGAAAGCATGGTAAATTCATGGGAAACTTTATGGAAATTGCAAATTAAAACAATAGTAAAATACAATTTCACATGAATCAGATTGACAGAACTTTTCTTTGCCTATTTTAGGGGTTATTTTTGGATGTGGGGCATTGAGAACTATCACACAGAGTTGGCAGGAATGTAAATTTGAAAACTACATTATGGATAAACCTAAATTCAACCAGTTTATGATGTGAGTCTTATGGCCCAGCAAGTCCATTCCTAGGCATATACCCTAGAGAAATTCTATCCCAAATGCCCAAGGAGTCATATAAAAGAATTTTATTGTAGCATTGTTCATGATGTCCAAAAAACTAGGAACAATCAAAATCTTCATCATCAATGATACTTTTCACATAAGGCCCCAAAACATGCAAAACTAAATAATATATATTTTAAGAATACATACATGTGAAACAATTCTTTTGGAAAAAATCTATGATAAATACAAAAGTATGATTCATGGTTTTCACAGGGAGGAGGAGAAATGGACCAGGGTCAGGGAGGAGTGTACAGTGTTTCCCTAGTATTGATAATTCAATTACTTGGATTATTTTAATATTTTGCCTTATAAAGGTATTAATTGAGCCCATCTTTGCATGAAATGTTCCTTTGGTATCTCTGATTTTCTTGAAGAGATCCCTAGTCTTTCCCATTCTGTTGTTTTCCTCTATTTCTTTGCATTGATCGCTGAAGAAGGCTTTTTTATCTCTTCTTGCTATTCTTTGGAACTCTGCATTCAGATATTTATATCTTTCCTTTTCTTCTTTGCTTTTCACCTCTCTTCTTTTCACAGCTATTTGTAAGGCCTCCCCAGACAGCCATTTTGCTTTTTTGCATTTCTTTTCCATGGGAATGGTCTTGATCCCTGTCTCCTGTACAATGTCACGAACCTCATTCCATAGTTCATCAGGCACTCTATCTATCAGATCTAGGCCCTTAAATCTATTTCTCACTTCCACTGTATAATCATAAGGGATTTGATTTAGGTCATACCTGAATGGTCTCGTGGTTTTCCATACTTTCTTCAATTTAAGTCTGGATTTGGCAATAAGGAGTTCATGGTCTGAGCCACAGTCAGCTCCTGGTCTTGTTTTTGCTGACTGTATAGAGCTTCTCCATCTTTGGCTGCAAAGAATATAATCAATCTGATTTCGGTGTTGACCATCTGGTGATGTCCATGTATAGAGTCTTCCCTTGTGTTGTTGGAAGAAGGTGTTTGTTATAACCAGTGCATTTTCTTGGCAAAACTCTATTAGTCTTTGCCCTGCTTCATTCCATATTCCAAGGCCAAATTTGTCCATTACTCCAGGTGTTTCTTGACTTCCTACTTTTGCATTCCAGTCCCCTATAATGAAAAGGACATCTTTTTTGGGTGTTAGTTCTAAAAGGTCTTGTAGGTCTTCATAGAACTGTTCAACTTTAGCTTCTTCAGCGTTACTGGTTGGGGCATAGACTTGGATTACTGTGATATTGAATGATTTGCCTTGGAAATGAACAGAGATCATTCTGTCATTTTTGAGATTGCATCCAAGTACTGCATTTTGGGCTCTTTTGTTGACCGTGATGGCCACTCCATTTCTTCTGTGGGATTCCTGCCTGTAGTAGTATATATAATGGTTATCTGAGTTAAATTCACCCATTCCAGTCCATTTTAGTTCACTGATTCCTAGAATGTTGACAATCACTCTTGCCATCTCTTGTTTGACCACTTCCAATTTGCCTTGATTCATGGACCTGACATTCCAGGTTCCTATGCAATATTGCTCTTTACAGCATTGGACCTTGCTTCTATCACCAGTCACATCCACAGCTGGGTATTCTTTTTGCTTTGGCTCCATCCCTTCATTCTTTCTGGAGTTATTTCTCCACTGATCTCCAGTAGCATATTGGGCACCTACTGACCTGGGGAGTTTCTCTTTCAGTATCCTATCGTTTTGCCTTTTCATACTGTTCATGGGGTTCTCAAGGCAAGAATACTGAAGTGGTTTGCCATTCCCTTCTCCAGTGGACCACATTCTGTCAGATCTCTCCACCATGACCCATGGGCATGGCTTAGTTTCATTGAGTTAGACAAGGCTGTGGTCCTAGTGTGATTAGATTGACTAGTTTTCTGTGAGTATGGTTTCAGTGTGTTTGCCCTCTGATGCCCTCTTGCAACACCTACCGTCTTACTTGGGTTTCTCTTACCTTGGGCGTGGGGTATCTCTTCACAGCTGCTCCAGCAAAGCGCAGCCATTGCTCCTTACTTTGGGCAAGGGGTATCTCCTCACTGCCACCCTTCCTGACCTTCAACGTGGGATAGCTCCTCTAGGCCCTCCTGCGCCCGCGCAGCCAGGGCTTCTTGGACGTGGGGTTGGTCCTCCCAGCTACTGCCCCTGGCCTCAGGCATGGGGTTGCTCCTCCTGGCCACCACCCTTGGCCTCGGGCGTGGGGGTGTGGGGTAGCTCCTCCCACCCGCCACCCCTGGCCTTGGGCTTAGGGGTGTGGGGTAGCTCCTCCCACACGCCACCCCTGGCCTTGGGCTTAGGGGTGTGGGGTAGCTCCTCCCGGCCACCACCCCTGACCTCAGACGCGGGGTACACTTACTCCTTGGAAGGAAAGTTATGACCAACCTAGATAGCATATTCAAAACCAAAGACATTACTTTGCCAACAAAGGTCCGTCTAGTCAAGGCTATGGTTTTTCCAGTGGTCATGTATGGATGTGAGAGTTGGACTGTGAAGAAGGCTGAGCGCTGAAGAATTGATGCTTTTAAACTGTGGTGTTGGAGAAGACTCTTGAGAGTCCCTTGGACTGCAAGGAGATCCAACCAGTCCATTCTGAAGGAGATCAGCCCTGGGATTTCTTTGGAAGGAATGATGCTAAAGCTGAAATTCCAGCACTTTGGCCACCTCATGCGAAGAGTTGACTCATTGGAAAAGACTCTGATGCTGGGAGGGAATGGGGGCAAGAGGAGAAGGGGACGACAGAGGATGAGATGGCTGGATGGCATCACTGACTCGATGGACGTGAGTCTGAGTGAACTCCGGGAGTTGGTGATGGACAGGGAGGCCTGGCGTGCTGCAATTCATGAGGTCATAAAGAGTCGGACACGACTGAGTGACTGATCTGATCTGAAGATATTAATGGACATGGAACCACAGACAGTTTCCAAATAGGAAAAGGAGTACATCAAGGCTGTATATTGTCATCCTGCTTATTTAACTTGTAAGCAGAGTACATCATGAGAAACGCTGGGCTGGAGGAAGCACAAGCTGGAATCAAGATTGCGGGAGAAATATCAATAACCTCAGATATGCAGATGACACCACCCTTATGGCAGAAAGCAAAGAAGAACTAAAGAGCTTTTTGATGAAAATGAAAGAGGAGAGTTAAAAAGTTGATTAAAGCTCAACTCTCATAAAACTAAGATTATGGCATCCGGTCCCTTCACTTCATGGCAAATAGATGGGGAAACAGTGGAAACAGTGACAGACTTTATTTTGGGGGGCTCCAAAAATCACTGCAGATGGTGACTGCAGCCATTAAATTAAAAGACGCTTGCTCCTTGGGAGAAAAGTTATGACCAACATAGACAGCATATTAAAAAGCAGAGACATTACTTTGTCAACAAAGGTCCATCTAGTCAAGGCTATGGTTTTTCCAGTAGTCATATATGGATGTGAGATTTGGACTATAAAGAAAGCTGAGCGCCAAAGAATTGATGCTTTGAACTATGGTGTTGGAGAAGACCCTTGAGAGTCCCTTGGACAGCAAGAGATCTAACCAGTCCACCCTAAAAGACATCAGTCCTAAATATTCATTGGAAGGACTGATGTTGAAGCTGAAACTCTGATACTTTGGCCACCTGATGTGAAGAACTGACTCATTTGAAAATACCCTGATGCTGGGAAAGATTGAAGGCAGGAGAAAAAGGGGACGGCAGAGGATAAGATGGTTGTATGGCATCACCAACTCAGTGGACCTGAGTTTGAGTAAATTTTGGGGGTTGGTGATGGACAGGGAGGCCTGGCGTGTTGCAGTCCATGGGGTCGCGAAGAGTCAGACACAACTGAACAAGTGAACTGAACTGAACTGAAAGGTATTAAAACATCCCCAGGTATTAATGAAATGTTTCACAATAAATTCTAAGACAGAGAATGAATTACTCCCCAGAAGCCCAAAGTGGGTTAGGAGACAACAGTTTCAAGTCATTTTAAATCAATTCCACTTTCTTAGATCTCATAAATCCAGCTGTCTTTAAGCATGATTTAAAATCCAGGCCAGCACCATCCCTGCCGTTGCACACAGAAGCAGTCATATGTCTGTTGCTCTACTCAGTTAGACTTATAAGACTCTTAAAATATAATCTTAAAGTAACTCTGTCCCCTTTGTCTTTTTTAAATTAACTCAGTAAGTGATACAATATCTGAAATTTGCTTCAATAAAGCCCAAACTGGTGGTATAGATGAAACAGGCCGGGCATAAACTGATGCCTGTTCTAATTGGTACTAGGCTCGTGTGAGTTCATTGTTTACTCTGATCAAATGTTTGAAATTTTCTGTAATAAAAAGTAGAAAAAAGTCAGTTTTCAGATTTTTTCTTTGCATGTACATGAAAACTCAGTCCACTGGCTTTTCTGAATACTCATAGGTAATAAAATCATATGACTGTTTTAAATCAGGAAATAATGTCTCAGTTCAAAAATTATAACTGTAAGACCTATATGATTAAACTCTTATATTATACAATTAAATCTTCCCCTTCATAGTTATGCTACTCTACAGGCAAGAGGCCAGCAAATAGTGTAGGGTGGTATTGTGGTTCATTTTTATTTTCCCATTCGATTTGCCCACTTGCAAAAAGAGAATTCTGATGGCTCTTGGGTTTAGTGTAGAGAGGAGAGTAAGGGGGAACAGGAAAATTCTTGACTGGTGCTGGTTTTTCTATGGCTTTACAGTCTCTGGGCACTGTTGGTATTTGAAGCTAACTCTTTTAGGGCACTTTTTAATGGATTTTTAGAGGTCCCACTGAGAATATCCATTGCACTACCCACAAAACATTTTCTGCTCACTTTTACTCCTCTCCTCATTTTGTTTCTTGCTGGTCAATTCTACAGAGACTCCTTTCAGACTAAAATACTACCAGGCCAACCATCACCCCCTTGTAGCCCACCACTCATTCTGGGAAACATTCACATACTTTCTGCTCCAATGAACTCTGAAAACGCATACACCTCTGGATCAACTCCTCTATCAGATGCTAAAACATTTTAACCCTTGTATTTTTCAAGTAGAAGCTAGACAGAAGCCCACCATTCAATATTGTAGGTCATGTTATTAAACTTTCTCAGAAGTTTGTTGAAAAGTCTCCACACCAGGCTTGATCAAGTTCCACTGTCACCCTACAGGTCTCAATGGCTATCTCCAAAAAAATCCTCTTCATAAATCCACCTTTTTTTTTTTCATCTCAGTGACATGAACAATGGCTTTTGATGTGCAAAAGCCAGTTTTGATTTTGTATTTTGAAAGCATCTATAACAAAGAGACCCCACAGTCAGTCAGTTCAGTCGCTCAGAAATGTTTGACTCTTTGAGACCCCATGGACTGCAGCATGCCAGGCTTCCCTATCCATCACCGACTCCCAGAGCTTGCTCAAAATCATGGCCATAGAGCAGGTGATGCCATGTGATGTGAGAGACACCCATGATGTCTAATCTTTTTCAATTTTCTGTTTTATAATGAAGAGACATACTGAGGTAATCTAGGCGCTGAGTTGGATGGTGTTTGAAAGATGACAGTGAATGGAAATATAGTCAACACAATTGAGATTAGTAAATATCATGATTATTATTTTTAAATGAGCTTTCTGAAACAAGAGCTAAATGGTAAGAGTTGCTTGTTGGAATTGCTAGAATGGATTGGCAAACATATTTTTATTATAGTTAGGCAATAAAATATTGAGGATGAGGAGCCAAAGTGGTCTAGTATTAATAGAAAGAGATGTATTCATATATATAGATCTAAATATAGATATTTGGCCAGTGAAAACAGTTATGTTGTCATGAGATTCGTAAGGCATTTCACAGTTTCTTTGCTACCCTCAGTTTTCAGATTAGGCCTAATATACGTGCTGAAAGACAGCGTATGAGGTGCTTTGTTTAGTATTGTCATAAAAAAGTTAATCTTAATTATGTCAGAAAAGAAGGAAGTCACCCATGGAATACTTAAATGGTTATTTTAATTGGTGATTTAGGTAGAAATATAGATAGATAGCTAATGTGCAGATAATACATTAATAGATTTTTATTTTTATGTAATGTGTAACTTCATAACTAAATTACCAATTAAACTTCATTTTCCATCATTTGTTGTTTTGCCCTTGACCTTCGAAACTTACAATTTAAAATGGCAAATTACCTCAAACAGCAACAGTTGAGTAATTAGTTTCACATACATTATTATATGATTAATCCATACTATTAATAAGCATGTGTTTCTCAAACATTCTGGAAATCAAATTTTTAGCTCAACTATACAATAACAAACCCAAATGTGTGGTGATATAGCAAAAAAAAGTTATTAAAGATGAGACTTGAAAATGGGCAAAGGTATTTTAACGAAGTATGTCCCTTCTGGAATATGGGGCACAGAGTACTTTGGAATGCCATGTGATAGAGCTTCTTATTAAGGAAAACCCAGTAGTAATAGATGATACCTCTCCTTTTAGTCAGTAAGGTTTTCTCCAAGGTGTTTGTACTCTAATTGAAAGTCATAGACCATATGGCATTTAGACTACCACAGCTAGTTATCTTTATTGCTCTGCTGGGAGCAAAACTAAGCACTTCCTCTGAGTCTTTTCCAAATGTAAGTTCAGACAAACCTTAGGCATTTTTGAAAACTGAGGTAACAGAGCAAACTTTCAGGAGGAGAAAAAAGCCCCACCCGTATTTCCTCTTATCTAATCAACATTCTTCCACAAGCCCATCTATATCTTTGAATTTTATAGCATTTAATAGAGCAAGTTAAAATAAAAAGAAGCAAGAAGATGACTAAAGTAATTTAAAAATAATTTTTAAAAGTAGAAGTGGCAGCAGAACAACCAAAAAAAGAAAAATGCTCAAAATTTATCAATAAAAATCTCTAGCAGTACCTAGGAGGAAAACCCAAAGCAGAAATGTGTCTTTACTCTTCATTTCTCTTCACATAGCTTCCAACTCATGGGCTGAGCCTGCTTCTAGATGAACAACAACACGAGACCCTCACATGTCAGGATTTCTAGTGACTTCTGCTGTTCTTTTAAAGAGTGGTAATTGTGCAATTGTGCTTTTTAAGTTAGAAAACTGTATAGTCAGCTATGTTCTAATCTAAAATTCAGTGTCCAAATCACCTCACATTGCAGACTTTTTGAAAATGGAAGCTTATTATACAGTGAGATCACAGTCCAATTAACATTGAAAAGTGATATCATTTTAATCAACATTTTCCATCTGTCTATCAGGCTCTGTGTGTGTAAATGTGTGTGTGTGTGTGTGTGTGTGTGTGTGCATGTCTGTGTGATTGGCATCATCTCATTGCCAAATTATCTACAGTTAAAAGTATACTTAGCTCAAGAATAAGAAAATTAAAAACTTACTGCGTCAGAAAGTTATATCTCTGAAAATCCTAGTCATGTGACCATAACTCATAGGTATAACTCCAACAAAAAGGAAATAATTAGAATGTTAGATAAGAGCCAATATACACTAACACAAGAATATCCTGAAATGCCATAATCAGGGTCAGTGTTGAGAGAGGGGTTAGCCGGAGGAGATATGAGGCAAAACAGGTGCTAAATATATTGTAGGCTCATTGAAATAAAATATTTTTAATTAAATTCTGCTTGATAATAAAATATACTATAGAAAACTTACACCTATCTGGTTAAACCAAATAATAGTAAGAACTTCTTCTGGGTAGAAAGAGAAGTTTATTTTGAATTTCTGTTTTTGTGGATTCTAAAAATTCAAAAAATCTGTCCCAAATTGTGCTAAAAAATAGATAAGAAGGAAGTATCAAGAAATATGCTGTGAGAAAGATTAATATATGTGGGATTTAAGTATTTATACCATCAGATTGTTCTGTGTTGGGACTGGACCACAGGATCTAATTGTCAAGTTTAAATTAAATGAAATAACTTTAGCAATACAGTCCACATGAACCAAATGGCTTGGCAGGCAGTAAGAGTGTTAATATATGGACTTTAAATTTCCCAGTCCTTAAATTCCCTGGAATAAAAGAAACCTGAGTGAGACCATTAAAATTCATTTCTGCACTTAATCTGATCATGAACTCAGGAAAGAAAAAAAACAAACCACTATGAATCTGTGTTCTTTAAGTTAAGCAATAATTTAATGTAACCTGTTCATTAACTCTGAGGTTTCTGACTTTCAAACTTTTCTAACCACAAACTAAAAGAGTATGTCTTCTCAGAATCCAGTGCATATACATGTGCGCACACTTACTACTGAAAAACATTGTCATGATATGTGTGATGCTTTCTGTGATGAAGAGTGTGACTCAGCTTTTGATATTTGGCTACTGACAGCCTCCGTGCCCCAACATACTCCCTTTTTCTCTTATCTCACATCTGGGGAAACTAATAAGTTCCCTCCTTTGGAGCTAAGAGAGGTGTGGGAATTCAAGCCACTCAAGGTCCAGTTTGCTCATGGGAATTTTTGCCACATCTCCACTCCTTAACACCATGAAAACCCCACAACTACTCCCCTTACATAACTCTCTGAAGTCATTTTTTTAGCCTACTTCAAGTTGCTCTATTCTCCCCAGAAAGCCTATTATGTGGGTAATATATTTTTTCATACTTTCCTGGCATGGGTGGCATCATCAATCACTACATCTGAACCAAACTTGGGGGCCATTCCATGTCTACAGGGTGACACAGGATTTACTAACCACGTGTAATGAATTTTCACATTTTCTACTTCATTCTATGCTATTTCATTTAAAATAATACTGATCGTAACTTTCTGCACTGATTTTACAACAATTTCAAATGAAAATTCTAGTTCAAGATAAGAAAAGCATAAAAATTCTGACAATGATTTTTAGGTCCTTTGAGTTTTTGCATATACTTGGATAACAGTAACAATGACTCACATTCCAGACACATTCCAAGGAAGGCATCTCTAAGCAGAGCAAGACTCCAGTTTTCCCACCTCATTCCTATGACTCTGGTCACATTGTACCTGGTGTGGAGGTTACAGAGCAGTGCTTTTCAGAAGTTCATAACGTACCAATCACCTGCTGACCTTATTAAGAGGCAAGTTTTTGAACGTTAGATCTTAGGTAGGACCAAAAGTTCTGCTTGTCTAATGATTTTCCAGCTAGTGTCCATATTTCTCGTCCATGGAGCATACTTTGAGTAGAAGGTCAGACAGGATCCCTATGGAAATCTCCCAGACTGTGTGCTGTCCTAATGCCTATGCCTCCTCAGTGCCCTAGTGCTGAGTACCGTTGTCCTAAGCCCTTCCTTTCTGATATGTGGGCATTTGTATTGTCATTCCCCTTATTTCTCTGTCCATACATCTTTTATAGTATCTAAATCATTTAACAGTAAGTGTTGCACATGTGACACTCTTTTACCCCTAAATACTTCAGCATCTATTTCCTAAGACTCACAAAATTCTCACACGTAGTTAATTCAGAAAACTGACATTAAATCAGCACTGTTATCCAATTTACATTCCTTATTCAAATTCCAATTGTCCCACTAATGTTCTTTATGGCAAAGGAAACAAATTTCAGGTCTAAAATTCAAGCCAGGACCACATGTTGCATTTAACTGTCATTCCTCATTAGTCTTCTTTAATCTGGAACAGTTCTTTAGTCTTTCTATTGTGTCCTTGACCTTTTTAAACAGCGCAAGCTCTTTATTTATAGAACTATGTCTGAGGTATCCTCAAATTTAAATTCAAGTTACACATTTTGGGGAGGAACACCAGAAAAGAAATGTACTTTTGATTAATCATTCATTAGGAGGCAGTTATCCCATTATTGTTAAAGTTAGTTATGATCAACCTGGCTATGGTGGTGTCTGCCAGGTTTCTACATGGCAAAGATTCTGTTATTGTGCTTCTAATTAATTAGTATTTTATGGGAGGTACCGATGATACTCTGTCTCTTACAATTCTCTCAATTTAGTAACTATCAGTACCTCTTGTCTAAACAATTATTATTGTGGTTGTTGCCAAATCGTAATTTTCATATTTCATATCTCTTCTGCCTCAGTTGCTATTTTTACTGTCAATAGCATTTCAAGATGACAATGCAGCAAATTTGAAAACTGTTATGAAATTTTCACTTTTACTAATTATCATACATCTAATCATGTAGTAACCAACTGAATAATGCACAGCACATAAAGAAGGTAAGGTATTTCCATTGCTATGAAATCAATGTTATATGGAAAATTTTAACTGGCTTTTGTTAAGTCACAGGGCATGGATGATTTTACACCATCAGCTATCTGAGAAAACCTGACACTTTGTTGAAGAATCAGCGAAGCAGCTAAAGAGTTATTATCTATGAAATGGATCATAATCAAAGGATTCGAGAATCTGAATCCTTTTACCCTATTATATCCTTCACACAGAGTACTCATCCTTATCTATAGTGGGAGGGTCATTAGATGTGCCCAGAGCTATACTTTCCCTCTTAGACACTAAACTGAGAATTGATTTTACCAAATGTGTGCAATTATTTATGAAATGCTCAAACCTTCATATCGCAGCCTCTGAAGGTTTTCAAAGATTACAAATCATATCCAACTCATTGTTGGATGAGAAAGAATCATCATTGGTTTAACTTAGTAGTGAGAAAAATCTCTCTAACAGATACCCCCAAACAGCCATTGCCAATAGAAATATCACTTAAGAGTTACCAGAATGGATTTTCTCTCCTCATCATGACTATCTTAGGTTTAATTCATTGAAAAGCATCCTCACATATAAAGAAAAAAATTCTCAAATTTTCCTCCAGCAGCTCATATATTGGATTGGCCAAAAAGGTCCTCCATGGTTTTCCATGACATCTTACAGGAAAAACTCAAACACAGTTTTTGGCCAACCCCATAAAATGGTCACAGAGCTGTAACATCTGCTTGGCAGTATTAACATAATACATTTGAAAGTCAAGTTATCAGAGGCATTTCTGCCTACAGTTGCATTGTTTTTCTTGTTAATGTCCTATAGCTGATAAATATTTTGTCCCTTAAAAAGCAAAGCTCAGGTTATCTGATTAAGTTTGGCACTAAGAAGAATAATGATCTGAATTATTTGAAGGTACGTTGATGCTTTTGTGTATCACCATCCACCTGTGTAATACCATGACCACGTGCAAGGAGGAGGCCCACCAGTCCGAGTCCAGCGGGCACTTGGTGCACTGCCTCTTACTGCCACACCCTGCGTCCTGCCTGCCTCAGTGAGGCTCTCTAGCCCTTGACTTACCCTCTAAGAGTTTCGTGGAATTCTTGGCTTATGTTTACTCTCAGCAAATAGCTGATTGTGATTTCTTTTGAGTGTTCATTAAAAAAATAATAAAAATAATAATATTTTTAAATTCATCTTTGTTTCAAAATCACAACCTAAGCATTATAGCATATGAAGTAATGCATATAGAACAAAAAAGCTATGTGGCATTTCGCTTACTGGACAGACAGCTAGCTAGGTTTACTCACTAGCTAAATGTGCCTCTCACAAATTATCAGGGAAAATGCTAAATCTGCAATGTGCAGTTAGTACTAAGATCAGTGTGATAATCATCTTTCTTTTCAGCAGATAGTGAATTGGCTCTAGAAGGCAGTGGCCTTCTTTTTGAGTCTTGTGCAGGAAACCTGGGTTTGATCCCTGGGTCAGGAAGATTCCCTGGAGAAGGGAATGGCTATCCACTCCAGTATTCTGGCCTGGAGAATTCCCTGGACAGAGGAGCCTGGTGGGCTACAGTCCAGGGGGTCACAAAGAGTTGAACACAATTGAGCGACCTTCACTTCATACTCCTTTTATGACATTTGGTCCACGTTCATCTATAGTATTCCCCAACCTTTCACAGCTAGTAAGTATTCTGAATCAGACTTTCAGTTCTCTTATTCAGTTTATCGCACCTAACTTCCTTGAGAAAGCACTTGACCTTTCCTTAAACAGATTATGTTTATTTCAATCAAGGTTTTACTTATTGCAATGATTATTCCACTATCACCATCTGGGATGCTCAAAATTTTATATGGAATACAAAAAACTTATTGTAATATAATTATTCTGCACTAATAACTTTTTAATGCTACTCCACCAAGACTACTCAAGACTGTGCCCTTTCTTTTATTTTATTTCTTTTCTTTTATTTTCTTTTATGTTTCAAAAAACATCTCAAAAATAATTAGCTACGAAAGTTGTGCTTGACAATATGAATGGGTTCTTTCAAATGTAAATACTGAATCTTTACACAAATTATCTTTTTTATAAAGGAATAGTTGTAAGTCCCCTTTTATAAGTCAGAGAATGAGGAGAAGATGGAGTAGGTAATTCGCCAAGTATCACTCTATCTACCTGCCATCTAACCAGTCTTTTAGGAGACTATTGGCCACGGATTTTATTTTTTAATTTGAATTTGCTTCTAGTCCTGCTTTATTTACAAACTGTACAACAAAAGCCACATGTGAATAGTAAAGCTTACCAGATGCAAACTAATATTTAGTGTCTCAGAATAAAAGGGGGAAAAGATAAGAAGCACATTTAACTTTCACATTATTTAAATGATGGCCCTAAGTATTCATTCTGTGTTAATTGGCCTACCTATTAGGATATGTTTGAAAACTATTAACTTTAAAAGCCCAGACCATTTTAAATCTTCTATAAAATGTATTATTACATCCAATTTAGATATTTAAATGCTCATGCATTAGTGATCTTTTGCACCTTATGAATCAATCATGCCTTTAAAACACCTGATTTCATGGTATGAATCTAAATGTCAGATTCTTATATTTAATTTCATTTATCCTTTCAAAGACAAAGAAGATGTTGGAGTGGGAAGAACACAGGCAAGAAGTCAGGACACTTCTTGCTGCTTTTAGCTACAGTATAAAAAATGTCACATCATCTCTAATGGTATTTGTCTTTTTCCCGCATGTAAACAAGTAAATTAGTGCTAGAGTATTTCTAAGCTCTCTTTTGTCTAATCAATTATATAAAATTATTGTGTCTACATAAATGCACATCTTTCTTTGTAAACTATCACCCTATCCTAAAACTTGTACTTTAAAAAAAATCAATTTCCTTTCCTTTTTTACTTTACAAAAGGATAAACTACAGAGATCTTTCTACATCTGTCTCTGGTAGGGTCCTTACTTTATTTATAATATTTGTGATTTAGACACAGCTTTTTAGTATAACTATCCATCAAACTGCACCTGTTGTAATGATAATTTTGCCTGTTTTCTTTTATGGCTTGGAAGAGAAATAGAATAAGAATCTCATGTCTTCTTACTATCACTCATGACCTGCTTCATGAATTAAAAGAAGTCACTTATGACATTTTAGTGAAGACTACACTTACTGCACCATTTCCTCTGATTGAAATATGCTCCATTTCTTCAAAATGAAATACAGTAGCCATCCTGTGAAGGCAAAGAACTGTGGCTAAGGATAATGAATCCAAACGCAAGATACGTGAGAGTATATCTGTAAATTGTTCCCTTTTGATTTTGAAGATGGACACTTCTTCACTGATCTGCAGTTATAATGATAGAATCTACTTGACCTTTGATGAGCAGAGAGGGAAGCATTAGGTGAACATCAGAAAGGGGTTTACGGTATAGAAAGTGCCCACTCAGGATGACAAAGCACCAATGTTGACATAATTATTTTCATCTGCTCATTGTTGCTAAGTCATGTCCAACATTTTGTGACCCTATGGACTGCAGTATGCCAGGCTTCCCTGTCCTTCACCATCTCCTGGAGTTTACTCAGATTCATGTCCACTGAGTCAGTGATGCTATCTAACCATCTCATCCTCTACCACCCTCTTCTCCTTTTGTCTTCAATCTGTCCTAGCATCAGGGACTTTTCCATTGAGTCAGCTCTTTGCATCAGGTGGCCGAGGTATTGGAGCTTCTGCATTAGTCCTTCCAATGAATATTCAGTATTGATTTCCTTTAGGATTGACTGGTTTGATCTCTTTGCTGTCCAAGGACTCTCAAGAGTCTTCTCCAACAATTCAAAACCATCAATTCTTTCGCACCTCATTTTGTGGTCACCAGTTAGTTGTGGGCTATATTAGCAGGAAAACTGGTTAGAATCACCGTAGGACATTTAATACTGATGGCTGCCCATCTCACCTCCGCAGACCAGATAAATCAGAAGCACTTGGCTTGGGGCACAGTAGAGTAGACTTGAAATGTCCTCAGGTGGTTCTAATATACAACTGGAGTTAAGAACTAATGCTCTAGAGAAGTGGTTTCCAGACTTGACTGTGTATTAGATGTTCCTGGGGAAACAGAAGCAATACCAAGTCCCTCCAGTGAGGCTCATTGTTTAGGAGTGGCCAAGGAAACTGAAATTTTGACAAGCAGACCAGGTTCATCATGCAGGTGATTCATGGACCTCACATTAGTCCAGCACACTGTGAGGTAAGTTTCTGATAACAAAGAATGCAAGAGAGTACATGTTGACCAGTCTATACAGTCAGTTCCTAGACAGGCAAAATCACAGGTTTAAATAAAGCCAGGTATAGTGAATTTATCTATAAATGAACAAAGAATAATCCATTTGAAAAATAATATTCCTGGAAAAATCAGCCTTTGGGGGTTTGGAGCATTGGAATCTGTATTTTTATGTTTCTTAAGCATTGAAAATATGCCCTGGTTTTCTTATGCACTGGTCTACACCCAGTGCTTCCTCTCAGACACTTAAATGACTTTTTGAGTAATTGTAAGGAAGCAACCAGGGTGGCTAGCCTTCCTTTGTAAGAAGAATATAAAATAAAACAGTCAATAGCTCTTATTTGAGATCTCTATTCTTATAAAGACCTAAATCCTGAAAGTGACTAACTTCTCTGGATATACTGGTCTTTGGTTGTAGGGATCAGGAAATGGGTCTGTGCTTAGGGAAAGTTGTGAATAGGAGGATCTAAAGATAGGAGAAAGGGGAATAAAATTCTAAAACACTACCAGGCCTGATTGGTCTAGACCTCCTGTGTGTATTTGATTATGATTAATTCCAAGGGGATGTATTAAGGATATGCATTCCTAAGTTATGTCACAAGATCAAGGCCAATATCTGTAAACTTTAATATAGGTATATATAAATCACTCAGTCATCTTTTTATTTATTTTAACTTTTAATTTTATATTAGAATATAGCCAGTTAACAATGTTGTGATAGTTTCAGGAAGACAAGCAAAGGGACTCAACCATACATACACGTGTATCCATTCTCCCTCAAACTCCCCTCTCACCCAGGCTCTCAAACATCTTTTTAAATTGCAGATTCTGACTCAGCCTGTCTGGGATGGATCCTTAGAATGCTCTCAATTATTGTTGATAATGCTGGTTCATGGACGGCTCTTTGAGTTACAAGGATCTAGGCAACTTTTGGATCTAGGCAATTTTAAAATGGCTGTCTGAGGAGGCCTTATAAATAGCTCTGAAAAGAAGAGAAGCGAAAAGCAAAGGAGAAGAGGAAAGATATACCCATTTGAATGCAGAGTTCCAAAGAATAGCAAGGAGAGATAGAAAGCCTTCCTCAGAGATCAATGCAAAGTAATAGAGGGAAAAAAAAAAATAGAATGGGAAAGACAAGAGATCTCTTCAAGAAAATTAGACATACCAAGGTAACATTTCATGCAAAGATGGGCTCAATAAAGGGCAGAAATGGTATGGAAGTAAGAGAAGCAGGAGATATTAAGAAGAGGTGGCAAGAATACACAAAAGAACTTTATGAAAAAGAACTTCACCACCCAGATAATCATGATGGTGTGATCACTCACCTAGAGCCAGACATCCTAAAATGTGAAATCAAGTGGGCCTTAAGAGGCATCACTACAAACAAAGTTGGTGGAGGTGACGGAATTCCAGTTGAGCTAATTCTAATCCTAAATGATGCTGCTGTGAAAGTGCTGCACTCAATATGCCAGCAAATTTGGACAACTCAGCAGTGGCCACAGGACTAGAAAAAGTCAGTTTTCATTCCAATCCCAAACAAAGGCAATGCCAAAGAATGCTCAAACTACCACACAATTGCACTATCTCACATGCTAGTAAAGTAATGCTTAAAATTCTCCAAGCCAGGCCTCAGCAATACGTGAACCATGAACTTCCAGATATTCAAGCTGGTTTTAGAAAAGGCAGAGGAACCAGAATCAAATTGCCAACATCTGCTGTGCCAGGGTCCAGCCCCGGCGGAGTCAGGGGTTTTGAAGGGGAGACGGCTTCGGCGATCAGGATACAATAGAATTAAAGATATAAAGAGTGGTTAAATAAGGATAGCTCAGTGAGAAAATTCAGTGGAGAAAAGAGGCTGAATAACTTGGTTTACGTGGAAAGCTAATAAAATTCCAAAATAAGGAATTTATGTCACCTACGTAGGCCGCAGGCATCCTCCCGTTCTCCCGAAGGAGAGGAGACACTAAGGCCTCCCCGGTCAGATCTTAGAAGCCCAGGCAAAATTAGTAGGCTTGACGAGCCTCCACACCCTAGTTCTTACCCTAGCCAGAAGGTGAGACAAAGAACGACATGGGGAGACCAAGTTTCGGTGAATAAGGCCCACACTTTATTTTCCAAAGTAGTTTTTATACCTTAAGTTATGCGTAGAGGATAATGGGGGAAGGGGTAGAGTCATGCAGTAAGCCAGGCTTTCTTCCTGCAAACTTATCATATGCAAAAGTTTAGGTGATTTGCATCATCTTCTGGCCCAGAAGCCTGTTAACATTTTAAGACCCTTTCTTCAGAAAACTTATTTTTCTCTAAAGGTGATTATTCTAAAGTCAGGCACCACCCTCCAAAAGCATTAGATAAAGCTGAATTCCTATAGGGCAAAGGTGTGGTGGGCTATAACAAGAAAAAAATTAACTCAAGGGTCCAAGGTTACAAACATTAAAGCTACTATTTACATTCCTATATACCAATTATATTAATCAGTACACTGCCAGGGACACAGTAGGTAAGGGATATGCAAACTTAGCAGCAAACATTGGCCCAACAAGTGAAAAAACCCTTCACCAATACAATTTCTAATCAATCTTTTAACTGCTCAAAGGGATCTGTATTTAGACAGTTTAGAACATCTCATGCCTCTCACGGTTGTGAACTAAAACACTCTTGTCACGCCCAGGAACTTTGTTAACTGGAGTTGTAAGTTAACTCTTTTTCAGAGAGAGGTGGCAGGGGACAGCTCCCCGTAGTCAGAGGTGTAGGTGAGAGCACAAAGCAGTAAAGTAGGCAGACTCTGGTTTTCGGGGTAGATGCTCGAGAATTTCCAGGGGGACTTCTGAGGCTCGATCCCGCCTTTGCGTATGCCTAGCCTCCTTTCGCATGACCTTTGCCACAGGCGGAATTCCTCACGCTGGCTCCCGGCACTGCTGGATCATCGAAAAAGCAAGAGAGTTCCAGAAAAACATCTATTTCTGCTTTATTGACTATGCCAAAGCCTTTAACTGTGTAGATCACAGTAAACTGTGGGAAATTCTGAAAGAGATGGGAATACCAGACCACCTGACCTGCTTCTTGAGAAACCTATATGCAGGTCAGGAAGCAACAGTTAGAACTGGACATAGAACAGACTGGTTCCAAATAGGAAAAAGAGTATGCCAAGGCTGTATATTGTCACCCTGCTTATTTAACTTATATGCAGATTACATCATGAGAAACGCTGGCTAGAGGAAGCGCAAGCTGGAATCAAGATTGCTGGGAGAAATATCAATAACCTCAGATATGCAGATGACACTACCCTTATGGCAGAAAGTGAAGAAGAACTAAAGAGGCTCTGATGAAAGTGAAAGAGGAGAGTGAAAAAGTTGGCTTAAAGTTCAACATTCAGAAAACTATGATCATGGCATCTGGTTCCATCACTTCATGGGAAATAGTTGGGGAAACTGTGGAAACAATGGCTGACTGTATTTTTCTGGGCTCCAAAATCACTGCAGATGGTGACTGCAGCCATGAAATTAAAAGAAGCTTACTCCTTGGAAGGAAAGTTATGACCAATATAGACAGCATATTAAAAAGCAGAGACATTACTTTGTCAACAAAGGTCCATCTGGTCAGACTATGGTTTTTCCAGTGGTCATGTATGGATGTGAGAGTTGGACTGTGAAGAAAGCTGAGCGCCGAAGAATTGATGCTTTTGCACTGTGGTGTTGGAGAAGACTCTTGAGAGTCCCTTGGACTGCAAGGTGATCCATTCTAAAGGAGATCAGTCCTGGGTGTTCATTGGAAGGATTGATGTTGAAGCTGAAACTCCAATACTTTGACCACCTGATGCAAAGAGCTGACTCATTTGAAAAGACCCTGATGCTGGGAAAGATTGAGGGCAGGAGGAGAAGTGGACGACAGAGGATGAAATGGTTGGATGGCATCAATGACTCAATGGACATGGGTTTGAGTGGACTCCAGGAGTTGGTGATAGACAGGGAGGCCTGGTGTGCTGCGGTTCATGGTGTCACAAAGAGTCGGACACGACTGAGCGACTGAACTGAACTGAACTGAAAACATATAGACTGCCAGTTATTTCTCCAGAAAGGATGGGTTTATTTCAGATCATTAGAAAATTGCAGTGTGGGAATTGATACCATATTAGCCATTTTCAAGTCCTTGCAGAGCAAGGCAAGGAGAGGGGGAAAGGAAGTTTGGAGAGATACAGTAAACAGAGTTTACTTCTCTCTCTCTCTCTCTCTCTCTGGCTTTTCATAAGCTGAGTTTTTGCCAGAGAACAAGGGGAGTCTTTCTTCTTCCTGTTGGGTTCTGATATTATCTCAAGGCTTGAGAACTTTTTCTGCTGATCTCCTGACTTTAATTACAGTTGTTTGTTAAATTTTTACAGACCATAGAATAAATTCCCCTGAGAGTATATATAAATATATATGCGTTCCTGATGATTCAGCACATCATCCTCTCTTGGGCTGGGCTTCGATACTCCTCACCTCTAGGAGCCCCTCAGTGTTTTAGCATCTTAGCAGCCACTCAAAACAATTGATTTTACAAATATTGTCACATTTGTGATTTACAGAAACCATGGGAAGTCAATGCAACATTAGCAGCTTTACAAAAGAAAAATCAAGCTTCCAGAGAAGTTTCAAAATTTGTCCAAGGAATTTCCATGGCTCAACTCATAAAATGATAAAGATTCAATTCAAGGACCTTCAATATCAGGTTCAAAATTATTTTACCTAAAACCATAGTTTCCTGTGTAAAATACAATGTCCTAATTCTCTTTACCTATTTTGACAACATATCAGCAATATAAACAAACAGGACTCCCATGCATAACTTTATAGATTTGGATTTAAAACTCTACATAAATTTTAAGTGAACTTCACAATACCCCCATGCAATACAATAATTTTCACATTAGTATAAGAGAGGAATGAAACAGATTTTGAAGTCATCTAGTTTGCCTGAGGCCAACAGAATGTGGAATACAATTTTTGATAAATTCAACTCAGTCATCACCTTCCATAGTCACACATTTTATATTAGAGAAATTATAACTGGTTCACAGAGGGATACCTGGAAACTCATTCTGTGGGTTACAAGGAGTGTTAGCTTATCTAATTAGCCCCTTTTAGAAGGAGCTGGTTATTGTACTCAATGAGTAATAGTGTCTGTTGCAATTTATTATGTAACACAAAAATGTAAACAAAACAACATTTTTATAAGAAGTAACATCTAGTACAATGTAATGTGATTCCTAATGGCTTCAGAAGAAGATGTGTTTTTAAAATATCAATATAAATTTAAAGAGAAATTATCATCCACATTTTAATAATTTTACATTTCTAAAATCAATGGAATTCCTTAATTAGATACATGTTTCCCTCTGCAATCCCTGTGACCTGTGTTGGAATGTCTACTTCTCCTCTAGAGAAAACACACAGGAGGGAAAGGCAGAAGACTAGAAAGAATAACTCTGTACCAAATTATTATGGAGAAATAAAGCCTCATGAAACCTTTCCATTAAATTTAGGTCTTTTCAATATATCATCAAGCCAGTGATTTGAAGCACAGTTGATGATAATGATAATGTTTCATTGATGGTTATTTTTACCAGTTCTTAACACTGTCACTTCAGTGGCTCTGAGTGGGTGAGATTTCATATACTGTCTACAGAAAACCTTAATGACCAAATTTCTGAGACATTGTTCACATTATTTGAAGTTTATTGGCAAGGACTTCTTCCTTTCAGAAAAATGAGGAATGGGACATTAGCTATGTCCTATCCCTTGGTACAGTGACCTCCAAGTATTTTCTTCAATATGTTAATATTATCATTTTTAGATTTTTTTTTCTTTTTAGCAGACTTACTAAATTGATAATTGGAAAACATGAAAAATTATCTGAGACAACAAAGAGGGTATATTATAGATATATCATTTATATAAAATATAAATGATGTGAAATAATATAAATAATGTAGGCTAATGTGAATTCTCAAAAAATTGAGGAGGTAAAATATATATGTGTGATATCTGAAAAACATTTTATAATACTTCTGATATTATCTCCCTCTATTCCATTCTTCCTTTATTATTTTTGCTTTCATTTTGATCATATTACTTTAGTTTTATACTGAGTAGTTTTTCTATCATGTGAAAAGAAACTTTAAGTTGAAGTTTTTAAAAATATATGTCATCACAGTTACATTACATTGTGTAATTCAACCAAATTGCTTAATCAAATTCAAGCTGCTTTATTCCCTGAATCATTTAGTTAAGCATAAGGAAGTTAACCCAGCAGAATTGTACTTTACTTATGGTTTAAACACAGTTGAGACACTTTAACATTATCAAGTCTGTGGAAAGAATAATGGATTTTGCTTTGTTATGATGCTTTTCACTTCCAACTCCCAAGGACAATTACTGTACACTTTTGTTTATGATGTAGGATATTGTCTGTGACACTTGGCCATTTGGAACACTGCATTAAATTGAATATTTTAAATTATTTCCTTTATTTAGAGGAAAGAAAAAGACATTGAAAATACAGTATGAAGCCTTCTAGATAAAATGCGACTTTATGAGTTTGTTTCCTGTCTTCCAAATTTCTACACTTTTCTGCTATTTCATTTTAAAAGAGCTCTTGATTTAAAAGAGTAGATTCCATTTTGAAAATGGGTCTCTCGACCCATAAAAAAGCAAAAAGCCTTCATTACCTGAACACTGGCCAAAAGTGAAATAGCTGTAAAGGGTAATTATGTGGATTTGCTATAACACATATTTCTAGATTGATTCTAGCATAGGGCAAAATAAAATTTCTAAAATACATTTCATTCTGTATTTCATTGACTTCTTTATATGCTTCCTGCCAATTATCTCTTTGAAGAATGTTTGTTAGTTTGAATTTAATGCATATAAATAAACCTAATTTCTAGTGTCAGTAAATTGTATATCAAAATGTATTAACACCAAGAGAATTCAGAAACTTGACATGGTATTAGAAATAAGTAAATGCCATATTACTGGATGTCTATAAAAAGGCTAACTTTCTCCTAACACAGATGCTTGCATTACAAATAAAAATAATAGTTGGTGCTAAGATAGTCATCTAATGACTTAATGAAAATCTCAAATGACCTCAGTGTGGATCATGCCTCAAATAGAAGGGAGTTTGCTTACAAATTCCTGGTTCCAAATACATGAAGAATACTAATAAGTTACTTCATAGCAAAGGCAGATATAGGCCTTCCTAGTTTCTTTGAGTAATGTATGTGATCAACTTTTATCATGCCGGTCCCTAGAGCTATTTGGAGGAGATTGTTCTTTTTCTCTAAAATTCCGTATGATTCCTTTGTCTGTGAATACTAACGATGTTCATATATGAAGTTGCTAAACTAACTGTAGTGTTGGGCTTCTCTTTTTCTTACAGATGACACCAATTTCAGTCTCCTTGGGTAAGATGTAGATTAGATGGAGCCTGTCTCAAATTGCTAAAATACTATAAAATAAGTATCAAAAACAATCCAATATGAAAAAATGGATATTATCTTGAATATCAGAGGACTTTGCATTAAGGTTTATGGATCTGGAATAAAAAAATAATCTTCAAAATACAACCATAATTACTTTTCATGATGTGTCCCTGTCCACCTTTAAAAAACAGCTTTTCAGGGGGAAAAAAAAAACTAAGTGAATACTCTGCTCCTCCTCCTTTCTTTGCCCTCTGACTCACAAAACAAAGATGTCTAAAAACAAACCAAACAGGGGAACCCTTTCAACAGAGTGTAGAAAATGATTTTTGAGGCAGCTAGAGCACATGTCCCAATGAGATTTTTATCATTCATGGTTTGAACTATATGAAATTGCCTATATCTGAATGCTTTTTGGCTTCCCAGGTGGCACTAGTGGTAAAGAACCCACCTGTCAGTGCTGGAGATGTGAAAGACACGGGGTTCGACCCTGGGTGGGAAAATCCCTTAGAGAAGGGCAAGGCAGTCCACGTCAGTGTTCTTGCCTAGGAGAATCACATGGACAGAAGAACCTGGAAGGCTACAGTCCGTAGTGTCGCACGGAGTCGGACACAACTGAAGCAACTTCGCTCACATGCTCTTTGCCCAAATGGCAGAAAAATTCAGTTTAATCTAGTATGTCCTTTCAGAGACACCAACTTCCCAAAACCACAGAATGTGAAAGAAGAATAAGTGCTTTTAACCGTTTCATCCAGAGTCAGGCGATACCCTTGAATTTTGTTCAAAGTGGGTGTTTCTTTTGTTTTATAAATTTTAGCTTTCTGGGAGAAAGAAATTCATAAAGTTAGAAATAGAAAAACATATATGTTATAAATAACTAAAAATCTTGTTCATTTTTACAAAAAATACCAAGTAGGCAAACCATTTATCTAACCTAGTCTATAAAAAAGTGAGAAGTCAAAAATATACATGGTTGGTATATTTTTTTAAAATATAAGAAGTTAATTATGACATTACTTTGCAGACCTGTCTGCAATGAAATTAAAAATTATAGATAAAATGGATACTATCAAAGGAAGATATGCTATTAGTCAAAATCTACCCCATTAAAGATAGAAAGTTCAAATAGACCAATATTCAATAAAGAAAATTTTATTAATGAACCACCAAAAAAGAAAAAAAGATCAGCAAGCCCAAGTAGATTCAAAAGGAAATACTACTGCTTCACCAAAATCAGATTATTTCAATGCTACACAAGTTGTTCTAGAGATTTAAAAATGAAGGGAAATTTAGAAGCTCTATTTTTAATGAGTAAAAATAAAATGAGATTATGATCACATAAAAGAAATTAATTGGTCAATATAATTCATAAATACTGATCTTAAAAATTATATCATCACAGCAAATAATACACTATGATAATATGAAATTCATTTCAAGAATTAAAAAAAATTTTAATAGGAAATACATTAGTTCAATACATCAGAAAAAAGAATCAGTATGCAAACAGCAACAATAACATATATATATATATACACACACACACACACACAAAATTATAGCAAAACTGTCACATATCACTAAAGAAAATGTATCATTAAAAATCATTAATAAGTCATTAGAAACTAAGAAAGGAAAATTTTTAAGCACTGATGAAATGTACAAAAGTAAATTTGAACAGATGGAAAAATATCCTTTCCTTCTTAGATGACTCCATTTCATAAAGCAGTCAGTCTCTCCAATGTAACTTATTCATTTTATAAAATCCCAAAAGAAATAACACTTTTTGAAGAAAGCAGACAAATTGATGCTAAAGTTCATATAGACAGAAAAACAATCAATGATATCTAGAAAAAACAAAGGAGAAAAAAGCTATGGGGAGGGATAAGGGATAAGTCCTGCAGATATTAAGTATTTAAAAGCTCTGTAAATTATATAATGTAGTAATAATATGTGAATAGACAAACCAGTGAAATAAAGTCCATAGAGTGACCCAAATAAATATATATATATATATATATATATATATATATGTAAGTTTAATGATAAAGAAGCCATTTCAGATCACAAGGGAAAAGATGAGTGTTTTAATACATGAAACTGAGGCAAAAGAATAGCCACTTGGAAAAGAAGACAAATTAAATTTCATATCACATCACATCCAAGAATATGGTCCAAATAGGTCATTGGTTTAAATGTAACAAATGAAACCATACAGGCCCTAAAGAAAACACAGGTGTATTTTTCTATAATCTGGCACTGGGAAAAGTTTCTAACTATAACCTAAAATCCAGATGGACAAAGAAACAAAATATTTGACTAAATTAAAGTAATTAAAAATATCTTTGCTTAGGGGAAAAAAAAAAATCACAGACCAAGAGACTAACTTGCAAAAGTACTTCACAGACAGTGTTTATGACAGACATCATAGGAATAGAATACTATGCATAATGCACATTTTAATATAAGAAAAATCTACAAAAATCTTATAGAAAAATAAGCAAATGAAATTAACTCAAAATTTTAAGGAAAATATATTAACAGCATCATTGCTGCTGCTGCTGCTAAGTCGCTTCAGTCGTGTCTGACTCTGTGCGACCCCCTAGACGACGGCCCACCAGGCTCCCCTGTCCCTGGGATCCTCCAGGCAAGAACACTGGAGTGGGTTGCCATTTCCTTCTCCAATGCATGAAAGGGAAAAGTGAAAGTGAAGTCACTCAGTTGTGTCCAACTCTTCACGACCCCAGGGTCTGCAGCCTACCAGGCTCCTCTCTCCATGGGATTTTCCAGGCAAGAGTACTGGAGTGGGGTGCCATTGCCTTCTCCAAACACCATCACTAAACATATGAAAATATATTCAGCTTCACTCATTATAAGAGGAATAAAAATTAAAACTACACTGAGACTTCAGTGTTTTCCCACCAAAATTGGCAGAAAATAAAAACAAAATTAAAGAAAAAAAAAACACTTGAATATACCTTCTGCTTCTGAGGCTGTCATACATTGCTGGTGAGAATATGCTGCTGCTGCTACTGCTAAGTCGCTTCAGTCGTGTCTGACTCTGTGCGACCCCATAGACGGCAGCCCACCAGGCTCCCCCGTCCCTGGGATTCTCCAGGCAAGAACACTGGAATGGGTTGCCATTTCCTTCTCCAATGCATGAAAGTGAAAAGTGAAATTGAAGTCATTCAGTCGTGTCCAACTCTTAGCGACCCCATGGACTGCAGCCTACCAGGCTCCTCTGTCCATGGGATTTTCCAGGCAAGAATACTGGAGTGGGTTGCCATTGTCTTAGAGTTTGAAAATACCTTTTGATCCACCAGTTTCTTTTTTTTTTTTTTTTTTATTCTTCCAATTTTATTTTATTTTTAAACTTTACATAATTGTATTAGTTTTGCCAAATATCAAAATGAATCCGCCACAGGTATACATGTGTTCCCCATCCCGAACCCTCCTCCCTCCTCCCTCCCCATACCATCCCTCTGGGCCGTCCCAGTGCACCAGCCCCAAGCATCCAGCATCATGCATCGAACCTGGACTGGCAACTCGTTTCCTACATGATATTTTACATGTTTCATTGCCATTCTCCCAAATCTTCCCACCCTCTCCCTCTCCCACAGAGTCCATAAGACTGTTCTATACATCAGTGTCTCTTTTGCTGTCTCGTACACCGGGTTATTGTTACCATCTTTCTAAATTCCATATATGTGCGTTAATATACTGTATTTATGTTTTTCCTTCTGGCTTACTTCACTCTGTATAATAGGCTCCAGTTTCATCCACCTCATTAGAACTGATTCAAATGTATTCTTTTTAATGGCTGAGTAATACTCCATTGTGTATATGTACCACAGCTTTCTTATCCATTCATCTGCTGATGGACATCTAGGTTGCTTCCATGTCTTGGCTATTATAAACAGTGCTGCGATGAACATTGGGGTACACGTGTCTCTTTCCCTTCTGGTTTCCTCAGTGTGTATGCCCAGCAGTGGGGTTGCTGGATCATAAGGCAGTTCTATTTCCAGTTTTTTAAGGAATCTCCACACTGTTCTCCATAGTGGCTGTACTAGTTTGCATTCCCACCAACAGTGTAAGAGAGTTCCCTTTTCTCCACACCCTCTCCAGCATTTATTATTTGTAGACTTTTGGATCGCAGCCATTCTGACTGGTGTGAAATGGTACCTCATAGTGGTTTTGATTTGCATTTCTCTGATAATGAGTGATGTTGAGCATCTTTTCATGTGTTTGTTAGCTATCTGTATGTCTTCTTTGGAGAAATGTCTATTTAGTTCTTTGGCCCATTTTTTGATTGGGTCATTTATTTTTCTGGAGTTGAGCTGTAGGAGTTGCTTGTATATTTTTGAGATTAGTTGTTTGTCAGTTGCTTCATTTGCTATTATTTTCTCCCATTCTGAAGGCTGCCTTTTCACCTTGCTAATAGTTTCCTTTGTTGTGCAGAAGCTTTTGAGTTTAATTAGGTCCCATTTGTTTATTTTTGCTTTTATTTCCAATATTCTGGGAGGTGGGTCATAGAGGATCCTGCTGTGATGTATGTCAGAGAGTGTTTTGCCTATGTTCTCCTCTAGGAGTTTTATAGTTTCTGGTCTTAACGTTTAGATCTTTAATCCATTTTGAGTTTATTTTTGTGTAAGGTGTTAGAAAGTGTTCTAGTTTCATTCTTTTACAAGTGGTTGACCAATTTTCCCAGCACCACTTGTTAAAGAGATTGTCTTTAATCCATTGTATATTCTTGCCTCCTTTGTCAAAGATAAGGTGTCCATATGTGTGTGGGTTTATCTCTGGGCTTTCTATTTTGTTCCATTGATCAATATTTCTGTCTTTGTGCCAGTACCATACTGTCTTGATAACTGTGGCTTTGTAATAGAGCCTGAAGTCAGGCAGGTTGATTCCTCCAGTTCCATTCTTCTTTCTCAAGATAGCTTTGGCTATTTGAGGTTTTTTGTATTTCCATACAAATTGTGAAGTTATTTGTTCTAGCTCTGTGAAGAATACCGTTGGTAGCTTGATAGGGATTGCATTGAATCTATAAATTGCTTTGGGTAGTATATTCATTTTCACTATATTGATTCTTCCAATCCATGAACATGGTATACATTTGAATCAGTTCTAATGAGATGGATAAAACTGGAACCTATTATACAGAGTGAAGTAAGCCAGAAAGAAAAACACCAATACAGTATACTAACACATATATATGGAATTTAGAAAGATGGTAACAATAACCCTGTGTACGAGACAGCAAAAGAGACACCGATGTATAGATCAGTCTTATGGACTCTGTGGGAGAGGGAGAGGGTGGGGAGATTTGGGAGAATAGCATTGAAACATGTATAATATCATGTATGAAACTAGTCGCCAGTCCAGAATCGATGCACGATACTGGATGCTTGGGGCTGGTGCACTGGGACGACCCAGAGGGAGGGTACGGGGAGGGAGGAGGGAGGAGGGTTCAGGATGGGGAACACATGTATACCTGTGGCGGATTCATTTCAATATTTGGCAAAACTAATACAATATTGTAAAGTTTAAAAATAAAATAAAATTTAAAAAATAAAAATTAAAAATAAATAAATAAATAAAAAGATATAAGTTATGGTACTCCAAAAGTAAGATCATCTTACAATTATTAAGAAAAGAGAAAAAAATTTCCTATTCTATTATGTACATCATAAAAACTCTATATATGACCACAAGGAAGTGTTAACTGGCTATATCATTTTGGTTGTATCCACCCACCGTTTCATTCATTCAGTTTAATTCACTGAGTTCAATTCATTCACTCAGTCCTGTCTGACTCTTTGTGACCCCATGGACTGCAGCATGCCCTGTCCATCACCAACTCCCACAGCTTGTTCAAACATATCAGTTGAGTCAGTGATGCCATCCAACCATCTCATCCTCTGTTGTCCCTTTCTTCTCCTGCCTTCAATTTTACCCAGCATCAGCCTTTTCCAATGCCTCAATCCTTCACAACAGGTGGCCAAAGTATTAGAGTTTCAGGTTCAGCACCAGTCCTTCCAATGAATATTCAGGACTGATTTCCTTTAGGATGGACTGGTTGGATCTCCTTGAAGTCCAAGGGACTCTCAAGAGTCTTCTCCAACACCACAGTTCAAAAGCATCAATTCTTCAGCACTTAGCTTTCTTTATAGTCCAACTCTCACATTCATACATGACTACTGGAAAAACCATAGCCTTGACTAGACGAACCTTTGTTGGCCGAGTAATGTCTCTGCTTTTTAGTATGCTGTCTAGGTTGCTCAGAGCTTGTCTTCTAAGGAGTAAGCATCTTTTCATTTCAAGGCTGCAGTTACCATCTGCAGTGATTTTGGAGCACAACAAAATAAAGACTGTTACTGTTTCCATTGTTTTCCCATCTATTTGCCATGAAGTGATGGGACCTGATGCCATGATTTTAGTTTTCTGAATGTTGAGCTTTAAGCCAACTTTTTCACTCTCCACCTTCACTTTCATCAAGAGCCTCTTTAGTTCCTCTTCAGTTTCTGCCATAAGAGTGATGTCATCTGCATATCTGAGGTTATTGAAATTTCTCCCGGCAATCTTATTCCAGTGTGTGCTTCATCCAGCCTGGCATTTCTCATGATGTACTCTGCATATAAGTTAAATAAGCAGGGTGACAATATACAGTCTTGAAATACTTCATTCCTAATTTGGAACCAATTTTTGTTCCATGTCCAATTCTAACTGTTGCTTCTTGACCTGCATAGAGATTTCTCAGGAGGCAGGTCAGGTAGTCTGGTATTCCCATCTCTTGAAGAATTTTCCACACTTTCTTGTGATACACACAATCAAAGGCTTTGGTTGTCAATAAAGCAGAAGTAGATGTTTTTCTGGAACTCTTGCTTTTTTGATGATCAGTTGGATGTTGTCAGTTTGATCTCTGGTTCCTCTGCCTTTTCTAAGTCCAGCTTGAACATCTGGAAGTTCATGGTTCACATACTGTTGAAGCCTGGCTTGGAGAATTTTTAGCATTACTTTACTAGCATGTGAGGTGAGTACAATTGTGTTGTAGTTTGAACATTATTTGGCATTGCCTTTCTTTGGGATTGGATGAAAACTGAAAATGAAAACTGAAAAATGAAATATTTTCCAGTCCTGTGGCCACTGCTGAGTTTTCCAAATTTGCTGGCATATTGAGTGAAGCAGTTTCACAGCACCATCTTTAGTATTTGAAAAGCTCCTGGAATTCCATCACCTCCACTAGCTTTGTTTGTAGTGATGCTTCCTGAGGCCCACTTGACTTCACATCCCAGGATGTGTGGCTCTAGGTGAATGATCACACCATCTTGATTATCTGGGTTATGAAGATCTTTTTTGTATAATTCCTCCGTGTATTCTTGCCACCTTTTCTTAATATCTTCTGCATCTTTTAGGTCCATACCATTTTCTTTCCTTGATTGTGCCCATCTTTGTATGAAATGTTCCCTTGGTATCTCTGATTTTCTTGAAGAGATCTCTAGTCTTTCCCATTCTATTGTTTTCCTCTATTTCTTCATACTGATCACTGAGGAAGGCTTTCTTATCTCTCCTTGCTATTCTTTGGAACTCTGCATTCAAGTGGGTATATCTTTCCTTTTCTTCTTTGCCTTTAGCTTCTCTTCTTTTATTGGCTATTTGTAAGGACTCCTCACACAACCATTTTGCCTTTTTGCATTTCTTTTTCTTGGGGATCATCTTGATTACTGCCCCCAGTACAAGGTCATGAACCTCCATTCATAGTTCTTCAGGTACTCTATCAGACCCACCATTATGTGGCTTAATTGAATAGTTACACACAGTATATGTTAAAAGTATAAGGAAAAATATAACCTTATGAAAACAATGGCAGCATTCTATTAAAAATAAGTAGTTATTTATTAAAAAATAACCTGCTTCATCTGTTTCATTTTTTTCCTTAATTCCAGTTAATACATCTCCACCTTCTAAAAGATGATATTATTGTCTTTCTGAAGGGTAAAGATAGCAATTCTGAACAGATCATTTAATAAAAATGCTTTTGTCAATTCAATAAAAGGGAAAATAGAAAAAGAGGAAAGATGAAAGTAGGCAACAGCATATGTGGCAGGTATAGGTATGATTTCATTAAATTATGATATAAATTTTCAAATTATATAACTTTTTAAAATAATTTAAAACTTTAAAAAATCAGTAAAATCCCAATATTATTACAGCAAAATATAAAATGGAAATAAACTATGTGAAAAATAAAGAAATAAAGGATGTAAAGAATAGATGATCATCTACTCAGAGGAAAAAGATAATCATTTAGCCAAGTGTGAGAAAGTTGCTGAATTCAAGAAGAACTACAGATCCATTAAGTTTCCTATTCACCAACATAATCAATAGAAAATGTAATTTAAAATATCCCACAGTAGTTACAAAAATATATAGTACATAGTTATAAAGTAGAGAGTATATTCAAACTAAATGGGAAAATATGTATATAAGTATAAAACCCAAATAAAATGTAGAAATTTAGCATGTTCATGAATGGAGATAGTCAATATTACAAGTAATTATCCTCAAATTAATTTCTGCTATCAATGTGTCTCTATCAAATCCTGATTTTTATCTTACAGATGGTGACAAAAGCATAGACTATTAAATAATTTTCAAAAAATTTTATTTATTTACTTTTGGCTCTGCTGGATCTTTGTTGCTACATGGACTTTTTCTCTAGTTCGGTGAGCAAGGGCTACTCTCTCATTGCTGTGTGCGGGCTTCTCACTGCAGGGGCTTTCTGGCTGTGGAGCACAGGCTCTAGTGTGTGCAGCACATGGGCTCAGTTGTTGCAGCTCCCGAGCTGTCAGTAGTTGTGGCACATGGGCTTAGTTGCTCTGCAGCATGTGGGATCTTCCTGGATGAGGAATCAAACTCATCCTCTGTATTGGTAGGCTTTTTTTTTTTTTTTTTTACCACTGAGCCCCTCATTTTGCTATGTATTTGTCAGGTAAGTTCATATTCTGAATACAAAGAGGAACACTATGAAGTATTAGCGGAAAATATAAAATAATATCTATTAGACATAGGGTAGGAGGATTTTTTTAAAAGTAAGATTTAAAAAGCAAAACTTTTAACAATTTAGCTACATTAAAATTTCAAACAAATACTGTATATGAAAAAGCACCATAACCAAAGTTGAAAGTTTAGCTATAAACTTAGGAGAAAACAAACTTGAATCCAAAATTTATTTATAGCTAAGTTAAAGATAAGAAAACAAAAATTGCTAAGCATAAAACCAAAACAAGTTACCTATAAAAGTTGCAGATATACATATGAAAAAGTTGCTCAATCCAACTAGGCAACAATGAGCATGCAAATTAAAATATCTATTAAATAATATCTCTAACCCATTATGTTGGCAAAAATCAAAAAGCTTAAGTATATAAACTGTAGATAAATATATAAAGATACAGCCATACACTGTTAGTGGCTGTAGCACTTTAAGCAGTCACTTTGAATGGCAATCTAATGATATTTAAACATTTTAAATATGCATACTATGTGACAATTCCTTTTAATTTTTTCTACTCCAGAGAAACATTCATATATACACCAACTGAAACACTTACAGGATATTAATTTTAAACAACCCAAATTACTATCAGAAGAGAAAAGTCTAATTAAAATATATTTTATACAGTGGAATAATACATAGCAGTTAAGAGCAAAAGGTAGATCCACATGTACCTCAGGTGGTGCAGTGGTAAAGAACCTGCCTGCTGATGCAAGAGACCCAGAGACACAGGTTCAATCCCTGGGTTGGGAAGATCCTCTGGAGGAGGAAATGGCAGCCCACTCCAGTATTCTTCCCTGGAAATTCCATGGACAGCCTGGTGGGCTACAGTCCATGGGACGGCAAAGAGTCAGACATCACTGAACGACTGAGCACACATACATACATAAATAAAACTTCAAGATATTGCTGCAAATAAAAGGCAGGTTGAAGGATAATTCATAAAAAAATAACACTTCTGAGAAACAAAAACACACCCAAACAGTCTTATGTTTTATGTGTATCTGTATATGTGCATGTGCATGTGTTAAAAAGTAGGTAATAAAAATAATGGTCTTGAGGTTAGCGATCCAAAGTCATATGTGCTTTATCTGTAGTACTTTATTCTTACAGCAGTAGTTATTCACATGTTAACTCATATATGAAAAACAAAGAGATAGTATACAAAAATAGAAATATGCATATTTTTATCAAATGTAATATATGCTTGTCACACATACTTGAAAAATGCAAATTATGTCAATCACACCTGTTTTATAATATCTATTTTTCATAAAGATTACAAACATTAACTATATGTTGGTAAAAGTTCTGTCAAGAGGTACTTTCAAACCGTCTTGGTATGAGTATATATTGCTGCATCTTCTTTGGAAGATGGCCCTCAGGGTAACTTACTCTTCACTGTATATCCACAATTATAGTTTTAGAGTTTTCAGTTTCTCCTTTTTACTACATGCATGTGTCAATGTTAACAGAACATAAAAGAATTAGAAATTAACTGTTAAGTGTTTAAGACTAAAATTTAAATAAAGCAAGAGTTAATATATATTGCATAGGGAGGGATAATACCTTTAATCTGAAGATGATATAACCGAATCTTTAAAACCCAAAGAATCCATTAGTATTGTGAATGATTAAGCTTATCTCTAGAGTGACATGGTGACAAAGATACTTTGCTTGAACCAAGCTGTAGTCAAGCTCCTGATCCTCCTCCCAGTGTCGATCTGTGCACTTGGTTATAAAATCCAGTCTTAGCAAGAACTCTGCTAATTTAGTTTAAGCAGAATTCTTGCCCTGGATACCTGATCACCAGTAATATCTGATCAAATTCTTCATTCTCTACCACTCGCTAGGTGATGTCTGGTAGGTAGGTTTAGCTAGAATCTCTCATTACCCCTCAGGTTTTCTCTTAGTAGTTATGGAAAATGCGTCTGAAATACCATTTCAGACTTCAGAACTTTCAGAGGTCTACTAGAGGGATCTGAAAGACCTGCAGACCTTAGAGATACTGAGATGGTAAGTTTCAGATTGAACTATTTGTGTGACCTCATTCTTAGCCACAAGGTCTGAGGTATATAAGTATGTTGATGCTATTATTATTAATGACAACTTACTTCATGAATTGCTAAGAAGTAAAAGATAGATGATATGAGAGCTAAACAAAGGTGGCAACTTTAATATCCTGCAATTCTCTGAATAGTTAACAAAGTCTACATCAACTCAAATTGTACAGAGAAAAGTTAATCACCATAAAATTAAAGTCAAGCTTACTCATTTGCTCTGTTTTAGCCAGTGCTACACTCTTTCTGCCAGTGCAGCACACGTGTCAACAAGATGGCAATGAGGAGATGTAACAATCAATACAAAAAGTAAGCAAGTAGGTCTGAATGGAATCAAAGTGAATCATAAACTATCCTCTATGGTCAACAGTACATCAATGTGACAGTGAGGTAGTGTGTGTGAGTGCACGTGTATGTGTGCACCTGTATGCACAAACACCCATGTGTTCATGTACATGCATGTGTGTAAGTGCAGAACAGGCTGTGGAAAATCCAAACATTAAGAATCATTAAATGACATTCATTGCTGATTGTCAAGACTTATTTCTGAAAGTTGCATAAGCTCTATTAGATATAGGGCATTTTTCTTTCTTCATTTGGTCCTGTATTTGGTATTTCCTTCCTTAATTATGTGTTATTTATAAAATAAAAATTACAATATGAAATCTGTTAGGTGCTATTTCAAAAAGAATTAAAATTATGAAATTAAGCCAATCAGAGTCCCAGGCAATGTTCCTGCCCTCATGGACCTTAGCAGTGTGTTCAGAGCCTCAAAGAAAGAATGACCTCTGTCCTCATAGAGCCACACATTCATATCCACACACATTGTGGCTTTGTGGTTATATAAACAAAACACATTTTTTTCAAGATGAATTAAAATGAGGAGAACCTCTTTTGAGGTTAAGAACATATCAACAAAAATAGCAATGAAACACATATTCTCTTCCTTACAAAGTAGGAAAGAAGTGTGTTATAGTTCTCATTAGTATAAATTTAAATGAAATAATTTCAAAAAATACTATTTACATTAAATAAATAACTTCAAGTAAATGTGAATATATACAGTTTTATACTTTGTGTGTGTGTAAAATAAGGGGTAAGAAAAGAAAGGACCAATAAAACACTGTGCAGTGTGCCTATTCCAAGCACAGTAGGTGTGTTTAGAACAGTTCTGTGTAATAACATGCATTACCTGCATTTTACAGATGAAGGAACACTTAGGTTGTGAAGACACTGTCAGTTTTACATTTCTAAAAATTTGTTTGAAAATATATTAAGTATTTCTTGTTAGCTTATAAAATGTTAATTGCAATACTGAAGTTGTAGAGTGATTTAAATTTGAAAGAAAATTACACATTTCTGCCTGATTTCACTCAGTGCTCTATTAAACTTTCACAAGTAGAAAAGGTCTGAGAAACCAAACAAACTTGAGTGCTAGGAGGAATAATTATTGGAAGGATTAGTGAAAGTAGTGTCCCAACTTTTAAAAAATCTATGTCCTAGAAAAACGGTCATATCTGTAATACATTGGTAGTTATCTCAAGGTTTTACCTAGCAAAAATCATGAACCTGAAGGTTTACAAGTACTTTAGTGTGATCATTCAAAAAGTTCTAAAAGAATATGCTTTTTTGATTGACCTACCAGATCCAACTACTTCAGTATCAGACTAAGACATTATGAGGACTTGGATTTTTACCCTTTTCCATGTTCACCCAATAGAAAGGATTGGCTTTAAAAATGGGTTTTAACCATGGATGGAGATGCAAAAATGTTGTCTCCTTAGAGTATTATCCTGGCACCAGCTGAGGGTAATGGCAACAAATAAGCAATATGACAATGCAGAAAATAAGAGAGATAAAAAGAGCAAAGTAGAAATAAGAGGCCACAACAAATAGTTCTCTTTAGGACAGGCTTAGAAGGGAGAAAGGTCGGAGAAAGGTCAGAGAAAGGTGTGCTAGGACTAAATGCGACATAAAAATTGTAAGTGGAGACTGATTATGGTAAAAACAAAAAAGTTTTTTAATGGCATCTTCGAGAAAAAATTAATTGGATTAAAAATAAATAACTGAGTGTTAAAATATTTGCCTTTACTGTAAATGAAGTATCTGGAATTAAATAAACCAAATCTTTGGGAGAATGTCTTAGAGGGCATAAAAATGACTTGGAAACATTTAAAGTTAATGTCCTTATTTTAAAATAAAGATATAGGAACAGTTTCCAATTAACACATGGTTGCCTTTGTAAGAAAGTGGATGAGTGCAAGTTATCTGATGATGATTGAAAAGTTCCATCTATGAAATAGTTTAAGAAACCCTCCTACCAAGCTGTATTTGCTGTTAATTTGTTTACTTTTTCTTTATTTGGCCAAAAGTTTGTTGGGATTTTTTAATAAAATGTTACAGAAAAACCCAAGCAAACTTTTTGGCCAACCCAATAGCTACTCTAAAGGAAATGCTATATAACCACTTTCAAAATTATAAAATAAAAATGGTTGAAATATAAATTAATGAGCTTTCATTTGTGACTCAGAATACAAAACTACTTAACTTCTAGAATAAGAAGATAATTTAATAAATATAGTAAAACTCTGGGTATTCTGCTGAGTGAGCTATGCTAAAAGACATTGCCATCACTTAAAAATGACAACAATTTTCTAAAGTCCTGTGCAATAAACATTTTAAAGATTTCTAGCAATTTATATTATTAGGTGAGAGAAAAACAGAGAAATAATCGGGAAGGACATAGAACTACACAGGAATATGGAACAAAAACACATGTGCTTTGAAAACAGACAGACAGAAGTGTAGAAATTTGGATTTAACTTTTGTCTCTGTCACATGTGACTTGAAGGTGCATGACATCTGAACTTCAATTTCCCCATTTTGTATTTAGGCATAGCCACTCCAGTTCAAGGTATTGCTTCCTTTAAAACAGTACTCTAAGTGAATTAATATCATTAATATCATTTCACTGTGCCTGTATCTCACAACTTGGAGTTATGGTAGTAGTATGGAGAAAAAGATCTTCTATTATAATTATCCTCTTTTATTTATTTATTTACTTACTTGTTAAAAATTTTTATTCTTGAAATGACTCTTTACAATCTCTTGTCAAGACATATTTCTTTTTTTCTAATGATGCATTTTAGAGACAACATTGGGGCTTTATAGAAAACCCATCAAGAAAAGAAGAAAGCCTATTTTGGCAATGGATATAGCAAGAGAAATTTAATTAGATGGATTCAAATCATCTTTTGACGCTAAACTCATAACTTTCTCTATGAAGTTTTCTCAGATCTTATTGGTTTGGTTTATTTGATTCAAAGTAAATAATGTTTGCTAAGAGGAACTAAAAAGCCTCTTGCTGAAAGTGAAAGAAGAGAGTGAAAAAGTTGGCTTAAAGCTCAACATTCAGAAAACTAATATCATGGCATCTGGTCCCATTACTTCATAGAAAATAGATGGGTAAACAGTGGAAATAGTGTCAGACTTTATTTTTCGGGGCTCCAAAATCACTGCGGATGGTGATTGCAGCCATGAAATTAAACAATGCTTACTCCTTGGAAGGAAAGTTATGACCAACCTAGATAGCATATTCAAAAGCAGAGACATTACTTTGCCAACAAAGGTCCATCTAGTCAAGGCTATGGTTTTTCCTGTGGTCATGTATGGATGTGAGGGTTGGACTGTGAAGAAAGCTGAGCACCGAAGAATTGATGCTTTTGAACTGTGGTGTTGGAGAAGACTCTTGAGAGTTCGTTGGACTGCAAGGAGATCCAACCAGTCCATTCTAAAGGAGATCAGCCTTGGGATTTCTTTGGAAGGACTGATGCTAAAGCTGAAACTCCAGTACTTTGGCCACCTCATGAGAAGAGTTGACTCATTGGAAAAGACTCATGCTGGGAGGGATTGGGGGCAGGAGGAGAAGGGAACGACAGAGGATGAGATGGCTGGATGGCATCACTGACTCGATGGACATGAGTCTGAGTGAACTCCGGGAGTTGGTGATGGACAGGGAGGCCTGGTGTGCTGTGATTCATGGGGTCGCAAAGAGTCGGACATGACTGAGCGACAACTGAACTGAAGCTGAGTTGAATTGACACTTGAAATTGTTCCATTGACACTTGAAATTTTTCTGCCCATTGAAATGCAAGTCTAGGTCCAATTTGGGAATTCACATTCCCCCACTCTGATTTTCTCCAAACTTTACTGTTGCATATTGTCACTGATATCACAGAATGTATTTGTAGGCATATCTTCATGTGTATCAGTGGGAATTCAGTGGCCCATGTGCCCTGTTCTGATGTAATTTTCAAAATTTAAATAAAGGCATGTGAGAAAGAGCATGGACATCCCTAGAGAGATGAGCATTATTGAACTGCAGTTCTGTTTCACTCCTGAGGGGGAGAACTATTAATTACTGTTATGGAACAGATTTTCCAGATTATAAACCCTTGTCTGCTTCCGTTAGAGGTTTATTTACTGTGAAGTTAATAAAGTTTAAGCTTCAGGGATCCTCAGTTAACATGGTGTCTTCTAAGGCCTTGCACCTAATTTTGTTTTTTGTGATTTTTACTTTACAAACAAACAAACAAAAAAACAAAACAAAAACCGATAATTGTGTAAGATTGTAGTTCTGTAACACATGGATCTTCCTGAAATACCAAATAAATGGTGCTTTTTCTGCAAAAGATTTCAGAAGCTGCTATGGCTAAAAATAACAATGATAACTATTTATAATTATAATTTTATTATCATTTCTCATTATCTATTACTGAGGCCCTTTCTTTTTGCTAACCACTGTGTAGATATTTTATAAACATTATGCCTAATTCTCAGAGTAATTGTGCTATGTGTGAAACTAAAGAAGATAGACAAAGACTGGCGGACTGGCAGTGATTCAATCCATGGTCTGCCTTACTTTAAAATATTTTCTAGGCATTCACACCACATCATTCATAGGTGTGGTGAAAGTGGCTACTTTAAAAAAAAAATCCTTTCAGTGTCACTAGGCACTAACTAAAAATCAACAAAATAGCACAGTGAGTTGACATATAGCTTTTAAATTGTTTATTTAATTATAGGTCATGTTATGTCAAAACACTTCTGACTTTAAAACACCAAAAAATCCATTTACAAGTTGGGTAATAGTCTGTCAAGTTTGCATGCTGGAAACATTGGTGGAAGATGAATTAGCCAATCAACAAGGTAGTTAGATGCTAGTAGCATAAGATCTTAAAGGGTGAGTGTTAATTCAAATAATGTTAAATGGTATTCATGGGATAAGTGAACTAAGCCTAACACTGTAAAAATAACCCAACTATGGAATGGTTCAAAAATGCTTCCTCAAGGATGTTTGTGGAGACACTACAGTTTTATTTCTCAGTTGAGGTGTCTTTTCATTAAAGACATTGCCCTGAATGTGTATGTGAACATTTTGTGAATCTGGCCAGTGGGAACGATTTTCCATCAATTTTCAAGAGATAAAAGCCCCTGAGTGTAAACTGATCTCATTCTTTCAGACTCAGAGAGCTCAATAGACTGTTAGACTACTCTGAGTAGTCCCATATATCTGGAATAAATTCACAATTTTTAGGCTGAAGACATATATAAAACTAGCATGCAAATTAATTATGTTGCAATGGACATCTAAATGCCAAAATGGCTCTTGCAAACTCATGTCCTTTGGGTAGCCCTATTTTTCCCAGTAGGAAGTTCCATAGAATCTGAATTATGAATAAAGTAAGAGTGAACTAAACATGGTATCAGAAAATGAGCAGCATTAGATGATTCTAAAATCTAGACTTAAACTTTCTGGTACTTGGTGCTTAATAAATCATTTTGGTGAATTAGTGCAAGAATGAAAGACACTAAGATAACCCTTCCCTGCTATTTGTTTTTAATTGTTTTGTTTTGTTAATATAAATTCCCCCCAAAACCAGGTTATGAACAGATAATAAAACTCCTTTCCCTGAATGGTAATTGCAAAGTCTTTGTCCACACATGCTTCTCTGATTCTTTTCTTGTGCCTTTAAGATTCACTGACTCCCTTTTATGACTGCTGCATCCCTTCTTTCTGTGGGCTTCCCAGGTGACTCAGTGGTAAAGAATCTGCCTACCACTGCAGGAGACACAAGAGAGGTGGGTTCCATCCCTGGATCAGAAGATCCCCTGGAGGAGAAAATGGCAACCCACTCCAGTATTCTTGCCTGGAGTATCCCATGGACAGTGAAGCCTGGAAGGTCACAAAGAGCAAGACATAATTGAGACATGACTGAGCACATGCTTTCTATATGCTTCTCCCAAATCAGTTCCTCCTTTGACCCAAGGCTGGTCCTGGTACATATTCTATTTCTCAGTGAATGGAAGCTCTGTTCATGTTCAATTGAAAACCTGAGACTCAGCTTTGCTCTTTCTCTGTCATCTTCTAAATTTATTCCAAGGTTGTATATTGTTGCCTCATAAATATTTAAAGCATGTTCATTCCTTTCCATCTCTACCATCATCCAAATCAAGCTATTGTCTTATCTAAATTACCACACTGGCCTGCTAATTAAAGCTCCTTATATACTCTGCCCTTCTCTATTCACTTCCTCAGTGCCACTAGAGGGTCTTACTTTATCCCAAAGAAATAAAGCCTGACATCTATTTTCCCAAACACTCTGATGGCTTCCATTGCTTTAGGATACATACATTCAGCATAGCCTCAGATGTTTTGTATGGGTTGGTTCCTACTTGACTCTCTCATTGCAGGTTACGCTTCACTCCTCCTTTCTCTCCGTGTCTCACTTCTCCTTTTCCTTCAGCTGCCCTCCCTTGTCATAGGGTCATTACATTCTGTAGTAGTCACCCTGCCACTCACACACTTGTAATTACTTACTTATTAAAAAGGCATTCCTGGGTTGTAAAATGGGTAAAATACTTTAAAAGAGATTTACATTTCAGAGGTACAGAGGAAAAAATTACGATTATAGATTTTTCAAAGTGAATAAGAAAAGAGAGGCCGGTGACTTAGAGGCAGGAATAATTCTGTCTAAAGTTTTGTCAAGTTGAGGAAAATGTTAAGGCTGCTTGGTCAATGAATTATTCACCTGATCAGATTGCCCCAAAAGCAATAATTCTTTCTTTCTTGTGTTATTTACTTATTTTCTTTTAAAATTATATTTACAATGTTGTGTAGTTTCATATATATATATATGTATGTATACATATATACACAGATATATAATGTCTTACTCATGACATAAGTGAAATAGGTTATTTTTTCATTCAAAAACATGATGCATTTATCAACACACTTCATTATCAAAACCTTCCTTTTATAAATAGATTGCACCTATTACAGATTTGAAGTGAGAAACCTTAGGTGAGAATAAGCACTTAAATAATTTGAGTTTAATTATTAACCCAGTCCTCCACTCTTCAATATGTCAGCATATCTGGAAGACCCAGCACTGGCCACAGGACTGGAAAAGGCCAATCCTCATCCCAGTTCCCAAGAAGGGTAGCACTAAAGAATGTGCTAACCATCGGACAATTGCCCTCATCTCCCATACTAGTAAGGTCATGCTAAAATTCTTGCATGTTAGGCTTTAGCATTATGCGAGCGAAGAACTTCCAGATGTCCAAGCTGGGTTTAGAAAAAGAAACAGAACCAGAGATCAAATTGCCAACATTCACTGGATCATAGAGAAAGCTAGGGAATTCCAGGAAACCATCTATGTCTGAATTCATTGACTATGCAAAGCCTTTGACTGTGTGGATCATATTAAACTATGGAAAGCTCTTAAAGAGATGGAATACCAGACTATTTTACCTGTCTCTTGAGAAACCTGTATGCAAGTCAAAAAGCAACAGTTAGAACCCTGTATGGAACAATTGATTGGTTCAAGATTTAGAAATGAGTATGGCAGGGCTGTCTGCTGTCACTCTGTTGTTTAATCTATATGCTGAGCACATCATGAGAAATGCTGAGCTGGATGCATTACAATCTGGAATCAAAATAGGCAAGAGAAACATCAACAATCTCAGATATGAGGATAATACCTCTCTAAATACAGAAAGTGAAGAAAACTAAAAAGCCTCTTGATGAGGGTGAAGGAGGAGAGTGAAAGAGCCAGTTAAGACTAAATATTTAAAAAGCTAAGATCATGGCATCCAGCCCCATTACTTCATGTCAAATAAAGGGGCAAAAGGTGGAAGTAGTGAGAGATTTCCTCTTTTTGGGCTCCAATATCACTGCAGATGGTGACTGCAGCCATGAAAGCAGAAGATGATTGCTTTTTGACAGGAAAGCTATTACAAACCTAGACTGTATGTTGAAAAGCAGAGACATCACTCTGCCAACAAAAGTCTGTATAGTCAGAGCTATGGTCTTCCCAGTGGTCATGTACAGTTTTGAGAGCTGGACTGTAAAGAAGGTAGAACACAGAAGAATTGATGCCTTTGAACTGTAGTGCTGGAGAAGACTCCTGAATGTTTCTTGGAGAGCAAGGAGATCAAACCAATCAATCTTAAAAGAAATCAACCCTGAATACTCAGAAGAACTGATGCTGAAGCTGAAGCTCAAGTATTTTGATCATCTGATTCAAACAGCTGACTTATTGGAAAAGGCCCTGATGCTGGGAAAGATTAAAGGCAGAAAGAGAAGTTCTCAGAGGATGAGATGGCTGGATGGCATCATAGATGCAATGGACATAAACTTAGGCAAACTTCAGGATATGGGGAGGGACAGGAAAGTCTGGCATGCTGCAGTCCATGGGGTCATAGAGTAGGACACAACCGGGCAACTGAATAGCAACAACATTATCCCAGTAAACAAAAAGTTGAAATAATGTATGGAATACTAATTGTTCTTACTTCTTTCCAGATATTATACCAAAGATTACAGGCTGCCAATTGCTCAAAAAGCCTATTGCTCCACTGGTCATCTTTGGAGTGAATTGATATCAACAGCAAGTAGAACCATGCAGGCTGATCACTAAGCACATTTAGTCTCTGCTATGGCTTTGTTGTTAATTACCTAGAAAAGCCTTTTCTATAGAAAACTATTGTCTAATATTGAAAGGTCCAGGTCAACTTAGTTGTCAGTTCAGTTCAGTTCAGTTCAGTCGCTCAGTCGTATCTGACTCTTTGGGACTCCATGAATCACAGCACGCCAGGTCTCCGTGTCCATCACCATCTCCCGGAGTTCACCCAAACTCACGTCCATCGAGTTGGTGATGCCATCCACCCATCTCATCCTCTGTCGTCCCTTTCTCCTCCTGCCCCCAGTCCCTCCCAGCATTAGGGTCTTTTCCAATGAGTCAACTCTTCTCATGAGGTGGCCAAAGTACTGGAGTTTCAGCTTTAGCATCATTCCTTCCAAAGAAATCCCAAGGCTGATCTCCTTTAGAATGGACTGGTTGGATCTCCTTGCAGTCCAAGGGACTCTCAAGAGTCTTCTCCAACACCACAGTTCAAAAGCATCAATTCTTTGGCGCTCAGCTTTCTTCACAGTCCAACTCTCACATCTATACGTGACCACTGGAAAAACCATAGCCTTGACTCGATGGACCTTTGTTGGCAAAGTAACATCTCTGCTTTTCAATATGCTATCTAGGTTGGTCATAACTTTTCTTCCAAGGAGTAAGTCGCCTAATACAATTAAATATCATTAATATGTAATATTAGTGTTCTTGACATTTCCCAGATTACTCAAAGAGAAAGAAGAGAGTGTAATCATCATTTGAAATGGTGCTTAGATGATCTAGCTAAAAAAAATAACAGATGCATCACCTCTCTGACCTTTTGTTTTAACTTTTAGACAACCCCTTTAAATACCGTGAAATAAAACAAAGCCAAACTTTACCTCATTCTGCTTCTAAGAGAGTTCAAGGATTGATCGATAGATTGTGTGTGTGTGTGTGTATGTCTGTGCTTGAGTGTCTGTGCTCAGTTGTGTCTGACTCTTTGCGACCCCATGGACTGCAGCCCTCCAGTGTCCCTTGTTGGGGAAGTTCCTGGTCAAGAATACAGGAGTGGGTTTGCTACTTCCTTCTCCAGGGTTCTTGCTGATCCAGGGATCAAACCCACATCTCTTGCGTCTCCTGCACTGGCAGGTGGATGCTTTACCACTGTACCACCTGAGAAATCCAGGATTGATTGTACTTTTCACTTCATGTAAGCTTTTCCTAAAAAGAAGATATGGATTCTACTCAAGGCTCTGCAAAGTGAAGAACTTGAAGGAAATATGGTCATATTACCTACTTACCTTGAGTGCATCAAAAAAGTAAGAGGAATTCATAAATGGGCTGAGAGACTACTAGATGGCTAGATACATGATAAAGCAACTATAGTAAATTTCTATTGTAGAATCCATATGGTGGCTATGTACCTGTTCATCATAAAAGTTCTATCAAAGTTTCTGTGTATTTTAAATTTTTCATAATAAAATGTTGAAAAAGCCAAAAATGACAATATAGTTACTCTTAAGAAGATCAACAACTAGAAGGGGCACAAAGGAGTTTGGGAGATGCTCAGATTATTGCTTCTTGATTTGGGTGCTGGATAATGGACTGTGTACCTTTTAAGAACCTAAAGAACTGAATACTAGTGATATCTATTTCTGTATATATCCTATAGTGAAAAGTGAACGTGTTAGTCTCTCAGTCATGTTTGACTCTTTGCGATCCCATGGACTGTAGCCCACCAGGCTCTTCTGTCCATGAGATTCTCCAAGCAAGAATACTGGAGTGGGTAGCAATTCCCTTCCCCAAGGAATCTTCCTGACTCAGGGGATTGAACCCAGGTATCCTGCATTGCAGGTGAATTCTTAACTGTCTGAGCCACCAGAGAAGCCCAAATATTTCAATTAAAAGTTTAGAAGTAAAGAATCACAGTTAGTATCATTCTAAACCCATTGATAGCAAGTGACAGAAATCCAATCCTAAATAGCTTAAAAAATTATTCATGTGATTTAGGATACCTAGGTACAGCTTGGTTTAGACAAATCTGAATCATATGGAAGTGTCCAGGATCTGTATCTCCAAGCTTATTGATCTCTGTTTACTGGGTCCAGGGCCTCAAATGTTGTCACCGGGGCCCCTGCTCTCTTTCACTCTTGATCTCCAACTCTTAGACAGTAGTCTTTTTCTCTTTGCAGTCCAGATGGCTGTCAGTGGTCTCATATTTGTATCACATAAATTTAAATATTTTGGGCTGTCACAGCAAAGACCCTGATTGAACTAAGTTGGTTCATATATCCTCACTGAAATAATTGGTAAGGATGATGAAGTTCTTTTATTCATTCATCAGTGATCATATGCTTGCATTTGCAGGCAAAGACCTGGAGATAGACCTGGCAAAGTGACATCACAATAGGCTTACCATAGGAAAGAATCAAATCAATATCAGAGAAGAACAAGAACACAGACAGATTTGTAATAATATTCATCAATCACTGTGATACTGAATAAAAATCTGTAAGCAGTAGTAAGCTAAGGCAGGTGCATTAGAGAGAACAAAGATATGTTTGTTCAGTCTCTAAATTGGGTCCAACTCTTTGCAACCCCATGGACTGCAGCACATCAGGCTTCCCTGTCCATCACTATCTCCCTCTTGAATTTGCTCAAACTCATGTCCATTAAGTCAGTGATGACATTCAACCATCTCATCCTCTGACACCCTCTTCTCTTTTTGCCTTCAATCTTTCCCAGCCTCAGAATCTTTTCCAATAAGTCAGTTCTTCTCATGGGGTGGCCAAAGTATTGGAGCTTCAGCTTAAGCACCAGTTCTTCCAATGAATATTCAGGACTGATTTCCTTTAGGACTGACAGTTTGATCATCTTGAGGTCCAAAGGACTCTCTAGAGTCTTCTCCAGCACCACAACTTGAAAACATCAATTCTTCAGTGCTCAGCTTTCTTTATGGTCCAATTTTCACATCCATACATTACTGCTGGAAAAATCATAGCTTTAATTGTTATGGAAATTTGTTGGCAAATTGATGTCTCTGCTTTTTAGTACACTGTTTAAACTTCTCATAGCTTTTCTTCCAAGGAGCAAGTGTCTGTTACATAGCTGCAGTCACCATGTGCAGTGATTTTGGAACGCAAGAAAACGGAATCCAACACTGTTCCCACTTTTTCCTCATCTATTTGTCATGAAGTGATGTGAATGGATGCCATGATCTTTGTTTTTTGAATGTTGAGTTTTAAGCCAGCTTTTTCACTCTTCTCTTTCACGTTAATTAAGAGGTTCTTTAGTTCCTCTTTGGTTTTTGCCACAAGGGTGATGTCATCTGCATATCTGAGGTTATTAATATTTCTCCTGGAAATCTTGACTCCAGCTTGTGCTTCATCCAGCCTGGCATTTCTCATGATGTACTCTACATATAAGTTAAATAAACAGGATGACAATATACAGCTTTGACATACTCCTTTCCCAATTTTGACCAGTCTGTTGTTCCATGTCCAGTGCTAACTTTTGGGGAGACTTCAAACCAGCCTATAATATTATCTCACTGTAGTTAGATAAAAACTAAAATGAAGCAAAACTGAACTAAATGTAGTCGAGATTGTTCTCTCTCTCTCTCCATGTGTGCATACATGTATGTATATGTGTGTGTGTATATATATACATATATATATATATACACACACGACTGAGTGACTGATCTGATACATATATAACATATATGCAAATACATATATGAGTTATGATAACCATAAATACTAAAATCAAGCATGTATAACAGTTCAGTAGAGTCGCTCAGTCGTGTCCGACTCTTTGCGACCCCATGAATTGCAGCACGCCAGGCCTCCGTGTCGATCACCAACTCCCAGAGTTCACTCAGACTCACGTCCATCGAGTCAGTGATGCCATCCAGCCATCTCATCCTCTGTCGTCCCCTTCTACTCCTGCCCCCAATCCCTCCCAACATCAGGGTCTTTTCCAATGAGTCAACTCTTTGCATGAGGTGGCCAAAGTATTGGCGTTTTAGCTTTAGCATCAGTCCTTCCAATGAACACCCAGGACTGATCTCCTTTAGAATGGACTGGTTGGATCTCCTTGCAGTCCAAGGGACTCTCAAGAGTCTTCTCCAACACCACAGTTCAAAAGCATCAATTCTTCGGTGCTCAGCTTTCTTCACAGTCCAACTCTCACATCCATACATGACCACTGGAAAAACCATGGCCTTGACTAGATGGACATTTGTTGGCAAAGTAATATCTCTGCTTTTGAATATGCTATCTAGGTTGGTCATAACTTTCCTTCCAAGGAGTAAGCATCTTTTAATTTCATGGCTGCAGTCACCATCTGCAGTGATTTTGGAGCCCCCAAAAATAAAGTCTGACACTGTTTCCACTGTTTCCCCATGTATTTCCCATGAAGTGATGGGACCAGATGCCATGATCTTAGTTTATATGTAATATCAAATATACAACAATATTTTATATGTGTTTATATATATATATACATATATATGCACTAGTTTTTTACTCTTTATATTATCAAAAATATTCTGCTTATGTATGGCAGATAATATTGGAACTTGCAGCATGATAGATAAAAGGTTAGGCTCTCTTTCAACTGCACATTCTGTGAGTTGGTGGAAGGGAGAATAAAGACCCTTGAAAATATGTTCAAATCTAGAAAGGAAGTTCAAGCTGCAGAGGATTTATAAACTCCAAAATGAACAATAGATTGAACTTGAAAATACTCTAATTAGCTAGAGAGAAAATGACATAAAATTAATGTCTGTAGAAAATAAATAATGTGACTTCAAAAAGGAAGTAACACATCCTGGGATTCACAAATTAGACAAGTTTCAGCCAGCTGGAGTTGAAGAACAAAAAAGGCTGTTGCCAAATCAATCTTATAATGACTCTAATGATTTATTCTTGCACTATACAAAGGAAGTCAGATAACATTATCATTCCCAGAAAAAGACACATACAAGCCTGAGAAACTCCTAGTACTATAGCACCTGTGATTTTTCCCTTTTTTATTATTTGGTTCTGATCTGTTGTAGATGTGTTTTACACACATGCACATATAAGTAAATAATGTCATAACATATACATTCTTTAACAACTTATATTGTTATTCATCTTCTAGCTGTTTCCACTGCTATATGGCATCTCATTTTGTGGATATTCTATGCTTGAAATGCCCTGTCTGTTCTTTTTTGTTTATTAATTAAGGTGAGTAAGATTTGTGTTTTTTTTTAATTTTGATTGGAGTATAGTTGATTTGCAATGTTGTGTTAGTTTCAAGCACACAATGAAGTGAATCAGTTATATGTATTTACACACATCTACTCTTTCTTAAATTTTTTTCACATATAGGTCATTACAGACCATTGAGAAGAGTTCCTTGTGCCATAGAGTAGATAATTATTAGTTATCTATTTTATATATAGTACTGTGTATATGTCAATCCCAATCTCCCAATTTATCCCTTCACTTTCTTCCCTACTTTCCCCACTGGTAACCACAAGTTTATTTTCTACATCTGTGACTCTATTTCTGTTTTGTAAATAAGTTCATTTGTTCCCCTTTTTAGATTTCATGTATAAATGATATTATATGCTATTTGTCTTTCTCTTTCTGACTTAATTGTTATGATAGTCTCAGGGCCATCCATGTTTGCCTTTGAATTTGTTGAGATTTGTTTGTTGGATTTGTTTCTACAACTTATATTTATGATTTCTATTTTCTCTGAATTTTTTAATTTGTCCTTTTTCACCTTTTGTATATTGCTTGAGATTGGTAGAGGTTTTGTTTTCTTTTTTTCTTTCTGATTTGGAAAAGATGCATGATTTCTTCAATCTTCTAGTAGTACACCCTGATTGAACTGAAGTGAAGTGAAGTTGCTCAGTCGTGTCCGACTCTTTGAGACCCCATGGACTATAAACTACCAAGCTCCTCTGTCCATGGGATTCTCCAGGTAAGAATACTGGAGTGGGTTGCCATTTCCTTCTCCAGGGGATCTTCCTGACCCAGGGATTGAACCCAGGCCTCCTGCATTGCAGGCAGATGCTTTACCCCTGAATCACCAGGGAAGCACACTCTGATTACTGCTTATTAATATGGTATGTTACTTAAAATGTTCTCCTTCTTCAGAGATGTCTGTGGAGGATCTTTCAGTTTGTTAATGTTAGCAATAATCTCTCTGAATTTTGATTATCTGAAACTGGTCTATATTTCTACGTGTTCTTGAATATTTTACCTTGACAGAATATCATACATTTTCAGTTATTTTTTTCAGCTCTTTTAGAATATTTATGTTTTGTTACAATTCTGCCCTAGGTCTAAGAACATTCTTTGTGATAGCATTCTCATTTTTTTTTTCTTTTCACTTAACCTTCAGTGTTATGCAGCATCACTGAAATGAGGTATAGGTTCATTTGTTAGAATCGAGTTCAGGATATTGTATGTTTTTTAAATCTGATGCTTTGTTAATTTTGTTGTTTAAGTGTCTTGTCTTGTGTTGCTCTCTTTAATTTCTGCTGACAATCCTCATAATATTTCCTCATATATCTTTGTAATTTTGAGTTGCTTACTAAAGCTTAGTGGACCTTCATATGCCACAGTAACATGATGCATTAATTGAAGGTTAGTTTCTCAATATCAGGTTTAATTTTTTTTTTTTGCCAGAGAACACAGGAAAGCTACTATAAGAGATTCAATTTTTATTATCATTTACCAGTTTGAAGTTTCCATAATAACAGAAGTGGTATAAATGTAGACACATAACTCTGTGTGACAGCAAGCCTGTGGTTATGATTTTTAAGAGACACTATATTTTTCCATCCAGAACTCAATTTGAGATGGGAAAGAAAAACCTTTATATCTCATGTTGGCTTGTTTTATTATTTTTCCTAATCGAGTCTCTTTAGAGTTACAATTATAGATTATTCTTCAAACTGTGGCTCCTCTTACCAACCTGCATTCTACTGTTAACTTTTGAGAGTCCTTAAAAAGTAGCTTTTGTATTTTGTTCAGAGTTTTAGCTGTAAGCAGAGGAATAGACAGGTTGTAAAGGGTTTCTTTCTTTCATTCTTTCAGCACAAGAAGTTCCTTAGCTGGCACTGTAAATTCCTGCTCCAAAAGCAGAACCACATATATTGATTCAGTTCAATTCAATCGCTGAGTCATGTCCGACTCTTCGCGACCCCATGAATCACAGCACGCCAGGCCTCCCTGTTCATCACCAACTGCTGGAGTTCACTCAGACTCACATCCATCGAGTCAGTGATGCCATCCAGCCATCTCATCCTCTGTCATCCTCTTCTCCTCCTGCCCCCAATCCCTCCAGGCATCAGAGTCTTTTCCAATGAGTCAACTCTTCACATGAGGTGGCCAAAGTACTGGAGTTTCAGCTTTAGCATCATTCCCTCCAAAGAAATCCCAGGGCTGATTTCCTTTAGAATGGACTGGTTGAATCTCCTTGCAGTCCAAGGGACTCTCAAGAGTCTTCTCCAACACCACAGTTCAAAAGCATCAATTCTTCAGCACTCAGCCTTCTTCACAGTCCAGCTCTCACATCCATACATGACCACAGGAAAAACCATAGCCTTGACTAGATGGACGTTTATTGGCAAAGTAATATCTCTACTTTTGAATATGACATCTAGGTTGGTCATAACTTTCCTTCCAAGGAGTAAGTGTCTGTTAATTTCATGGCTGCAGTCACCATCTGCAGTGATTTTGGAGCCCAAAAAATAAAGTCTGACACTGTTTCCACTGTTTCCCCATCTATTTCCCATGAAGTAATGGGACAAGATGCCATGATCTTCGTTTTCTGAATGTTGAGCTTTAGGCCAACTTTTTCACTTCCACTTTCACTTTCATCAAGAGGCTTTTTAGTTCCTCTTCAATTTCTGCCATAATGGTGGTGTCATCTGCATATCTGAGGTTATTGATATTTCTCCCGGCAATCTTGATTCCAGCTTGCGTTTCTTCCAGTCCAGCGTTTCTCATGATGTACTCTGCATATAAGTTAAATAAGCAGGATGACAATATACAGCCTTGACATACACCTTTTCCTATTTGGAACCAGTCTGTTGTTCCATGTCCAGTTCTAACTGTTGCTTCCTGACCTGCACACAGATTTCTCAAGAGGCAGGTCAGGTGGTCTGGTATTCCCATCTCTTTCAGAATTTCCCATAGTTTATTGTGATCCACACAGTCAAAGGCTTTGGCATAGTCAATAAAGCAGAAATAGGTGTTTTTCTGGAACTCTCTTGCTTTTTCCATGATCCATAGGTGTTGGCAATTTGATCTCTTGTTCCTCTGCCTTTTCTAAAACCAGCTTGAACATCAGGAAGTTCACGGTTCACATATTGCTAAAGCCTGGCTTGGAGAATTTTCAGCATTACTTTACCAGCATTTGAGATGAGTGCAATTGTGCGGTAGTTTGAGCATTCTTTGGTATTGCCTTTCTTTGGGATTGGAATGAAAACTGACCTTTTCCAGTCCTGTGGCCACTGCTCAGTTTTCCAAATTTGTTGGCATATTGAGTGCAGCACTTTCACAGCATCATCTTTCAGGATTTGGAATAGCTCAACTGGAATTCCATCACCTCCACTAGCTTTGTTCCTAGTGATGCTTTCTAAGGCCCACTTGACTTCACATTCCAGGATGTCTGGCTCTAGGTCAGTGATCACACCATCATGATTATCTGGGTCGTGAAGATCTTTTTTGTACAGTTCTTCTGTGTATTCTTGCCACCTCTTTTTAATATCTTCTGCTTCTGTTAGGTCCATACCATTTCTGTCCTTTATTGAGCCCATCTTTGCATAAAATGTCCCCTTGGTATCTCTAATTTTCTTGAGGAGACCTCTAGTCTTTCCCATTTTGTTGTTTTCCTCTATTTCTTTGCATTGATCACTGAGGAAGGCTTTCTCATCTCTTCTTGCTATTCTTTGGAACTCTGCATTCAGATCCTTATATCTTTCCTTTTCTCCTTTGCTTTTCACTTCTCTTGTTTTCACAGCTATTTGTAAGGCCTCCCCGGACAGCCATTTTGCTTTTTTGCATTTGTTTTCCATGGGGATGGTCTTAATCCCTGTCTCCTGTACAATGTCATGAACCTCATTCCATAGCTCATCAGGCACTCTATCAGATCTAGTCCCTTAAATCTATTTCTCACTTCCACTGTATAATCATAAGGGATTTTATTTAGGTCATACCTGAATGGTCTAGTGGTTTTCCCTACTTTCTTCAATTTAAGTCTGAATTTGGCAATAAGGAATTCATGGTCTGAGCCACAGTCAGCTCCTGGTCTTGTTTTTGCTGACTGTATAGAGCTTCTCCATCTTTGGCTGCAAAGAATATAATCAATCTGATTTCGGTGTTGACCATCTGGTGATGTCCATGTATAGAGTCTTCTCTTGTATTGTTGGAAGAGGGTGTTTGCTCTGACCAGTGCATTTTCTTGGCAAAACTCTATTAGTCTTTGCCCTGCTTCATTCCATATTCCAAGGCCAAATTTGTCCATTACTCCAGGTGTTTCTTGACTTCTTACTTTTGCATTCCAGTCCCCTATAATGAAAAGGACATCTTTTTTGGGTGTTAGTTCTAAAAGGTCTTGGAGGTCTTCATAGAACCGTTCAACTTCAGCTTCTTCAGCGTTACTGGTTGGGGCATAGACTTGGATTACTGTGATATTGAATGGTTTGCCTTGGAAACGAACAGAGATCATTCTGTCGTTTTTGAGATTGCATCCAAGTACTGCATTTTGGGCTCTTTTGTTGACCATGATGGCCACTCCATTTCTTCTGTGGGATTCCTGCCTGCAGTAGTAGATATAATGGTCATCTGAGTTAAATTCACCCATTCCAGTCCATTGTAATTCACTGATTCTTAGAATGCCTACATTTACTCTTGCCATCTCTTCTTTGACCACTTCCAATTTGCCTTGATTCATGGACCTGACATTCCAGGTTCCTATGCAGTATTGCTCTTTACAGCATCGGACCTTACTTCTATCACCAGTCACATCCACAGCTGGGTATAATATTTTCTTTGGCTCCATCCCTTCATTCTTTCTGGAGTTATTTCTCCACTGATCTCCAGTGGCATATTGGGCCCCTAGTGACCTGAGGAGTTCCTCTTTCAGTATCCTATCATTTTGCCTTTTCATACTGTTCATGGGATTCTCAAGGCAAGAATACTGAAGTGGTTTGCCATTCCCTTCTCCAGTGGACCACATTCTGTCAGATCTCTCCACCATGACCCGCCTGTCTTGGGTTGCCCCACGGGCATGGCTTAGTTTCATTGATTTAGACAAGGCTGTGGTCCTAATGTGATTAGATTGACTAGTTTTCTGTGAGTATGGTTTCAGTGTGTCTGCCCTCTGATGCCCTCTTGCAACACTTATCATCTTACTTGATGGTATATATTGATATATTGATTAATAAAGTCTAAACAATGCATTTAATCTTAACTTTCAGTGACCGTTGACTACAAGTGCAGGCTAAATATACATCTTATGTAAAGTCAACTGACTTTTATGTGATACATCCTTATGCTGGTTTGGATTAACAAACTACTTTGATACCAGACTTTCTGTAATTCTAATGTTCCAAGTATTAACCAGAATTTTTTTCCCCTAAATATACATGCCTCCTGTTGAATGTCTCCATTGTTGGAAAAGGGTATTTCACAGTAGCTTGAAAACACAATGGAACTGATTAACTGATTATAAAAGACAGAACCCCTTTTAAACATTGATGATGAAGACTCTTTATTCACCATTTTCACTAAACTTTGAGGAAATATTTTGAAAAACATAAGTTAGTGTTTTCCCATTTTGCATTTATCTCACTTCATTCTATTGAAATTTTACTAAACACATTCATTCCAAGTCACTCTCATGCTTAGAGTTCAATACACTTCTCTGTAGCTTGATGAAGAGGGTATAAAGCTTTCACCTGTTCCTTTTATTTTGAGCAACTTAATAAAAAGCTAGAGGTGTCTCCTTTGTGTTGGTTTCTTTGAGTTTTTTTAATGTTCACCCAGTTGATTGTTTCTTTACATCAACATTCAGAAAACGAAGACCATGGCATCCGGTCCCATCACTTCATGGGAAATAGATGGGGAAACAGTGGAAACAGTGTCAGACTTTATTTTTTTTGGGCTCCAAAATCACTGCAGATGGTGACTGCAGCCATGAAATTAAAAGACGCTTACTCCTTGGAAGGAAAGTTATGACCAACCTAGATAGCTTATTCAAAAGCAGAGATATTACTTTGCCAATAAACGTCCATCTAGTCAAGGCCATGGTTTTTCCAGTGGCCAGGTATGGATATGAGAGTTCAACTGTGAAGAAGGCTGAGTGATGAAGAACTGATGCTTTTGAACTGTGGTGTTGGAGAAGACTCTTGAGAGTCCCTTGGACTGCAAGGGGATCCAACCAGTCCATTCTGAAGGAGATCAGCCCTGGGATTTCTTTGGAAGGACTGATGCTGAAGCTGAAACTCCAGTACTTTGGCCACCTCATGCGAAGAGTTGACTCATTGGAAAAGACTCCAATGCTGGAAGGGATTGGGGGCAGCAGGAGAAGGGGACGACAGAGGATGAGATGGCTGGATGGCATCACTGACTCGATGGACGTGAGTCTGAGTGAACTCCGGGAGTTGGTGATGGACAGGGAGGCCTGGCGTGCTGCAATTCATGGGGTCACAAAGAGTCGGACACGACTGAGCAACTGAACTGAACTGAACTGACTTGAACGTGGTTTATAAATGAGCACAGAATAGAAAGGAAATAGAGATGGCCCACAAAGAAGGCAATGGAACCCCACTCCAGTACTCTTGCCTGGAAAATCCCATGGACGGAGGAGCCTGGTGGGCTGCAGTCCATGGGGTCACGAAGAGTCGGACACGACTGAGCGAATTCACTTTCACTTTTCACTTTCATGCATTGGAGAAGGAAATGGCAATCCATTCCAGTGTTCTTGCCTGGAGAATCCCAGGGACTGGGGAGCCTAATGGGCTGCCGTCTAAGGGGTCACACAGAGTCGGACACGACTGAAGCAACTTAGCAGCAGCAGCAGCAGAGAGCCAGAATACTAACCATGTATAGGATCCAAAATCCCTGTTCGTCATCTGGGAAGCTTTTCTCCAGAAACCTCCGCCAAGAATCTGCCCAGTTAGAAGTGACAAAAATAGCATCAATCTAACAAAGTGACAAAAATAATCAGACAGGTGTTGCATTTGTTGCCCCACGTGATACAGGTGCGACTGCTCAGTTGCTCAGTCATGTCTGACTCTTTGGCACTGTTCCTGGAGTTTTCCAATCAAGAGTACTAGAGTGGGTTGCCATTTCCTACTCCAGTGGATCTTTCCAATCCAGGGATCGAACCCACATCTCTTGCATCTTCTGCATTGGCAGGTGGATTCTTTACCACTGAACCACCTGAGAAGCTTCAAGTGATACATTATCTAGAGAATTAAACAACCAGATCAATCACTTATCTTCCTTTCACTAAGGTCACTATTATCCTACTCTGAATATTTCATATAGGAAATAGAGGCACAAAATTCCTGTTTTCAATTTATACTCTTTTTCTTAACACCAAAAAAATGAAGGGTGATAGAAGGTTGACTTAACCTAGCTTCTGTGCATGTTTTTACATTTCCTTTATGCTGCTGTGTACTTAGGTTCAGGAAATATTAGTCAAGATCATAATTGTCATCAATATAAATAACATATAAAAATTCACTGTCTTTCAAAGGAATAATTTTTTGGAATTTAAGAATAAATTTTGAATTTAAGAAACAGACTTCTGGAGTAATTAGAATTGTAAAACATACCTTCCTCACTTAGAAACTTGAAATCTCTTCAGGGAGATCCTGTTAGGCTAAAAGTGTAAATAGCAAATAACATAATGGGAAACTCTTTAAGAGTGACTACATCTTTTTGCATTTCCACCACTAGTGTTTGAGAGTTGCAGTTGTTCTGTGTTCTTGCCAAAAATTGGCCTTATTATAGTTTTAACCATTTTTTAAATTTAAACTTTAATTCTCCCATCCTAATAAGTATGTAGTGGTATCTCTTAGTGGTACTGATTTGAACTTTTTAATTAATGATGACAAACATATTTTCATGTATTTATTTTTGATCCAAGTAATCTCTTTCATTCTTTTCTATGGCCAAATAATATATACCATATATATTTATAATTATGGATCATGGTTTTCTGTCATGTCTAAGAAATCTCTGCCTATACTCAGGTCTTGCCTATATTTTCTTCTAAAATTTTAATAGTTTGTTTTACATTTAGACCTCTGCTCCATTTTGAGTTGTGTGTGTGTTAGTCACTCAGTCGTGTCCAGCTTTTTGCAACCCCATGGACTATAGCCCACCAGGCTCCTCTGTTCATGGGATTCTCTAGGCAAGAATACTGTAGTGGGTTGCCAGTTCCTTCTCCAGGGGATCTTCCAGACCCAGGGATCGAACCTAGGTCTCCTGCATTTCAGGCAGATTCTTTACCATCTGAACCACCAGGGAAGCCCTCATATAAATTGTAATGTTTAGATCCCCATTGTTCCCCCTCACCTTTTGTACTGAAATATAATTGAAAAATAACATTGTATAAGTTTAAGGTATACAATGTGTTGACTCGATACACTTATATACTGAAATATGATTACCACTGTAGCATTAGCTCACACCTCTGTTATGTCACATAATTGCCATTTCTTTTTTTTTTTAGTTTTTACTTTATATTGCAGTATAATTGACTTACAACATTGTGTTACTTTAAGGTGTAGAGCACAGTGATTCAGATATACATATGCATGTATTCAAATTCATTTCCTATCTGGGTTGTTGCTATTTCTTTTTTGTGCTAGAACAAAATATCTACTCTCTCATCAATTTTCAAGTGTAGAATACAGTACTGTCAATTGTAATTGCCAAGGTGTGCATTAAATTCCTCAGAACTTGTTCACTTTACCATTGTAAACATATTCTCAGTAGGTCAGGTTCTCCCCCTAGCCCCCTCCCCCTTACAGATGCCCAGTAGTTCCAACATCATTTAGTGAAAAAAACTATCCTTTCACCTTTCAATTGCTTTTGCACCTTTGCCAAAAATTGGCCATATTTTTATGGTTCTATTTCTGGACTCTCTTTTCTATTTAAATGATCTATGTGTTCATTGTTTTGCCCATACATATTGCCACAATTATTTTATTGTAACTGAAAAGTAAATCTTAAAATCAAACAGGATGCTTCCTCCAAGTTTATTTTTCTTTAATATTACAAATATGTCATTTCCTGTCTAAACTGATCTACAAAGCTAATATTAACTCCAGTAAAATATCAGATAATTTTGTTATTGTGGTTATTTGTTTTGTTTCTGTAGTTTTGGGGTTGGTGATATGGGTGTTAATGGCAATATAATTTAAAGTTACACTTTCACTTTTCACTTTCATGCATTGGAGAAGGAAATGGCAACCCACTCCAGTGTTCTTGCCTGAAGAATCCCAGGGACGGCAGAGCCTGGTGGGCTGCCATCTCTGGGGTCGCACAGAGTCGGACACGACTGAAGTGACTTCGCATAGAAGTTCTTGTGAAAAATAAACATGGGAGAACAATGAGCAACATTTTGACAAAGAAATGAAATAGGTGTAGAATAGAATTACAAGCCATTAAAATGTATAATAAAACAAGAGGGAGGGGATATGTGTATACTTATGGCTGACTGACATTGTACTGAAGAAACCAACACAACATTGTAAAACAATTATCCTCTAATTAAAAATAAATTTAAAAAAATTATATTAAAGAAAGTAGTTTGTTGCTGGAGCAGGTACAGGGCTATGACGTAAATACCAAAACACATGAGAATTTTGAATGTATCTCAAATCAGTAGGAAACAGAGATGGTTGAACAAATGGACACCTAGCTCATCATTTGGAAAAACAGTAATGCTATATGTGCTGGAGTTCATGGGTTCGCAGAGAGTTGGACACAACTTAGCAACTGAACAACAACAGCAACAGCAACCTCAGTAGCATCATCAAAATAAACCCAGGTAGGCAAGTGTTTGTATATAAAATACAAAACCATAAAGTTACTTGAAAAACTTTTACTTGCATATCAACATTGAATACAACTTTTAAATTATATTGTGGCAAAACCCAAACAAAAGGGGCCCCCAGCATCAGAAACAAGTACTAAAGAACAATGAGAAAAGCAATGGCACATATTGAGTGGCATGGGGCTAGCTCCCTGAATACTTTGTATTAGTATGTCATTACAATAGCTGTGAGAGAAGTGAATGGCAAAGGAGAAAAGGAAAGATATACCCATTTGAATGCAGAGTTCCAAAGAATAGCAAGGAGAGATAATAAAGCCTTCCTCAATGATCAATGCAAAGAAATAGAGGAAAGCAATACTAGAGACTACTTCAAGAAAAATAGAGATACCAAGGGAAAATTTCATGCAAAGATGGGCACAATAAAGGACAGAAATGGTATGGATGCAACAGAAGCAGAAGATATCAAGAAGAGGTGGCAAGAATACACAGAAGAAGTGTACAAAAAATATCTTCATGACCCAGATAATCAAGATGGTGTGATCACTTACCTAGAGCCAGACATCCTGGATTGTGAAGTCAAGTGGGCCTTAGGAAGCATCACTAGTGGAGGTGATGGAATTCCAGTTGAGGTATTTCAAATCCTAAAAGATGATGCTGTGAAAGTGCTGTACTCAATATGCCAACAAATTTGGACAACTCAGCAGTGGCCACAGGACTGGAAAAGGTCAGTTTTCACTACAATCCCAAAGAAAGGCAATGCCAAAGATTGCTCAGACAACTTCACAATTGCACTCATCTCACACGCTAACAAAGTGATGCTCAAAATTCTCCAAGCCAGGCTTCAGCAATATGTGAACCGTGAACTTCCAGATGTTCAAGCTGGATTTACAAAAGGCAGAGGAACCAGAGATCAAATTACCAACATCTTTTGGATTATCAAAAAAGCAAGAAATCCAGAAAAAAACATCTATTTCTGCTTTATTGACAACCAAAACCTTTGACTGTGTGTATCACAAAAAACTGTGGAAAATCCTTCAAGAGATGGTAATAAATTCCAGACCACCTGACCTGCCTCCTGAGAAATCTGTATGCAGGTGAAGAAGCAACAGTTAGAACTGGACATGGAACAACAGACTGGTTCCAAATTGGGAAAGGAGTACATCAAGGCTGTATACTGTCACCATGCTTATTTAACTTATACGCAGAGTACATCATGAGAAATGCTGCATTGGTTGAAGCACAAGCTGGAATCAAGGTTGCCAGGAGAAATATCAATACTCTCAGATATGAAGATGACACTACCCTTATGACAGAAAACGAGGAACTAAAGAGCCTCTTGATAAAAGTGAGAGGAGAGTGAAAAAGTTGGCTTAAAACTCAACATTCAGAAAATGAAGATCCTGGCACCTTGTCTCATCACTTCATGGCAAATAGATGGGGAAACAATGGTAACAGCGAGAGACTTTATTTTGTGGGGGGCTCCAGAATCAATGCAGATGGTGACTGCTGCCATGAAATTAAGACACTTGCTCCTTAGAAGAAATGCTATGACCAACCTAGACAGCATATTAAAAAGCAGAGGAGACATTATTTTGCCAAGAAAGGTCCGTCTAGCCAAGCTATGGTTTTTCCAGTAGTCATGTATGGATGTGACAGTTGGACCATAAAGAAAGCTGAGCACCAAAGAATTGATGCTTTTGAACTATGGTGTTAGAGAAGACTCTTGAGAGTCCCTTAGACTGCAAGGAGATCCAACCAGTCAATCATAGAAGAAATCAGTCCTGAATATTCATTTGATGGACTGATGCTGAAGCTGAAACTCCAGTGCTTTGGCCACCTGATGTGAAGAGCTAACTCATTTGAAAAGACCCTGATGCTGGGAAAGACTGAAGGTGGGAAGAGAAGGGAATGACAGAGGATGAGATGATTGGATGACATCACTGACTCAATAGACATAAACTCCAGGAGTTGGTGATAGACAGGGAGGCCTGGAGTGCTGCAGTCTCCGGGGTTGCAAAGAGTCGGACACGACTGATCAACTGAACTAAATCAAGTGTCTCATTGCTGTTGTAAGAGAATGCTACATAGTCAGTGGTTTAAGAGAAACAGAAATGATTTATCTTATAAAGACAGAGACACACAGAATGATAACATGTGATGATAGAGGCAGAAACTGAAATTATTCAGCTACAAGCCAAGAAATGCCAAATACGACCTGGAAAACACTAGAAGCTGAGAATAGGCAAGGAAGAATTCTACTGCAGATTTCATGGGGAGAATAGCCCTGAAGACAGCCTGATTTGGGACATTTAGCCTCCAGAACTGTGAGGGTAGACATTTCTGTTCTTTTCCACTACTCGGTTTGTGGTACTTTGTTATGGCAGTTCTAGGAAATGAATGCACTCATGTGAGTGTAAAGGGTTTCTTTCTAGGGTCTTTTTCAAATGGTTTGAGTGAAAAAAATCTATCCATTTGATTTGTAGTATAATAAAATATAGTAAACAAGAGCATGCTATTTAAATGTTTCTCAGGAAATTGCCTCTACCATTGAATGTAGTTTTGACATTGAAGCTCATAAACAAGCCCTACAGAGCAATTCTATACTAGCATGTAGAAGCATATGCTACTTATACGAATTGCCATTTATTTGCTGATGTTTACAGGGGAAAAAAGAAAACAAAAAAAATTCATAAGCAATTTATTTCCATGACATTTGTTCACATAAATTGGCATTATGAGTAAATTAAATTTCTCTGAACCTGTGAGCAGGAATCATTAATTCTAGCCTTTCTATTTCTAGATGAATATTATTCTTCCATTAGTTAAAAAAAATTATGACACCGAGGTATTAAAACACTGATTTTACAGCTCTCTCTCTGCAGCTTGTGCTAATCTAAGTTGACTCAGACGGGTAAATATTTAATACAATGTCATGGTCTTACTAATACTAATGATAAATTCTGCATCTTGCAATTAAAGCCTATTTCTTGTTCTGTCCTTGATTATAGAGAAGAATATCCAGTCATCCCAGATCAGGCTTTGTACATAGTAGTCAAACAGCAAATATTTAGTAAATTGAAAACAGTGCATCCCATATTTGAGTATCATGTATACCTGTTTCAATATGTCAACATAATTTCAAATATTACACATCTTTTTTAAATAAAATAACACAAAGCAGCATTGCAAAAGAAAATAGAAAATTCATAACTGTACCAGTGATTTACATTTTTCATGTCACTTTTACAAAGAAAAGGCTACTCCTTAAGCTGATTATATTCAGTTTGGTAACAGAGATCTGCTCTCTTCCTTTTTCTGCCCTACTCAGAGTCTAGGTCACTGACCTCTGGCTGAATCACTGGACATCTTAGTGACTGATTTGCAATGTGATTTGGTCAATGGGAAGCAGTACCGCAGGACATCAAGAGGAAAGGGAGATTAAGAGTAGCATACACTCTGGCTGAGTCCCTTCACCCAAAACTAGCACAACATTGCTGTCTATACCCCAATCCAAAATAAAAAGCTTAAAGTTTGTGAAAAAAAAGTAGTACATACTCTACTTCCTCTTTGCTTTGACACCTTCCTTTGGTATCTGTTGAATTCCTGCTGCTGCTACTGCTAAGTCACTTCAGTCATGTCCAACTCTGTGTGACCCCATAGATGGCAGCCCACCAGGCTCTCCTGCCCCTGGGATTCTCCAGGCAAGAACAATGGAGTCGGTTGCCATTTCCTTGTCCAAAGCATGAAAGTGAAAAAGTGAAAGTGAAGTCGCTCAGTCGTGTCCGACTCTTAGCGACCCCATGGACTGCAGCCCACCAGGCTCTTCCATCCGTTGGATTTTCCAGGCAAGAGTACTGGAGTGGGGTGCAACGACTGTTAACTCCCATTGGGATACCCCTCCTCCAGGGTCTTCATGGTAACCATTTCTGATGGCTACTGTTGACTAGAACTGATTGAGACTTCTCATTTCTATAGTCATGCACTCAATAGTCCCCTCAAGCTTATTTTATTTGGATACACTATTAGTCTTGCCCTTATTTTAAGTATTCAGCTCTAATTTCCATAATGCAAACTCTCAAATTCCAGCACATATAATCAATCTTGATCTATTAAAGATAAGACCACCAAAATATGTTATGGTTTGGGGGGTCTTATATTTAAGACCCCCCAAACCATAAAATATTCTAGAAAAATATATAGAATATGTTTTTAGATATTAGATAATAGGTAACATCTATCAGATAATATATCTGTCTCATCACGCAAGGGCAACAAAAGCAAGAATAAACAAGTTGGACTGCATTAAGCTAAAAAGCTTGTGCACAGAGATGGAAACCATCAGCAAACCAAAACAACAACAACAAAAAAAAACAAACAACAACCTACCGAGTGGGAGGACATATTTGAAAATGACATATCCAGTATGGGATTAATATCTAAAATACATAATGAACTCAAACAAGTCAACATAAAAATATGAATTAAAAATAGGCAGAGGACCTAAATAGACATTTTTTTTAAGGAAGACATACAAATGGGCAACAGACACATGAAAAGATGCTCAATATCACTAATAATCAGGGAAAGAAAGTGAAGTTGTTCAGTCGTGTCCGACTCTTAGCAACCCCATGGACTGTAGCCTACCAGGCTCCTGCGTCCATGGGATTCTCCAGGCAAGAATACTGGAGTGGGTTGCGGTTTCCTTCTCCAAGGGATCTTCCCAACCCAGGGATTGAACTGAGGTCTCCTGCCTTGTAGGCAGATACTTTACCCTCTGAGCCACCAGGGAATAATCAGGGAGATGCATATCAAAACTGCAATGAGATATCACCTCATATCTGTCAGAATCACTATTATCAAAAGACAACAAACAAGTGTTGCAGGGAATGTGGAGGAAAGGGAAGCTTTGTACACTGCTAGTGGGAATGTAACTGCTGGTGGTTCAACCACTGTGGAAATCAATTATGGTAGTTCCTAAAAAAATTAAAAGTCTAACTATAGTGAGACCTAGCAATTCCACTTCTGTGTATTAGCAAAAACTTTCCTCAGCAACCAATGCAAAGAAATAGAGGAAAACAACAGAATGGGAAAGACTAGAGATCTCTTCATGAAAATTAGAGATACCAAGGGAACATTTCATGCAAAGATGGGCTCGATAAAGGACAGAAATGGTATGGACCTAACAGAAGCAGTAGATATTAAGAAGAGGTGGCAGAAATACACAGAAGAACTGTACAAAAAAGATCTTCATGACCAAGATAATCACAATGGTGTGATCACTCACCTAGAGCCAGACATCCTGGAACGTGAAGTCAAATGGGCCTTTGCCCGGAGCCAGCGCGGGAGATCCCACCCATGACAAGGTCATGCGAAAGAGACCTGACAGGCATGGTGGATCAGGACTCAAGGGACTCCCTGGACCTGCTTGAGCATCTACCCCAAAACCAAAATCTGTCTACTGTTTACTATATTATGCCTTTCAACAACTCTTCTGACACTAGTAGGGGGCTATCCCCGGCCACCTTTCTCTGAACAAAATCAACTTAGGGTTCTAATTAATAAGTCTCCTGGGCATTAAAGGAATATTTCAATTCAAACCCCTCTGTTGACATTTTAGCTTGCTAGACAGGTTTATCCATATTCTTGCAATTAACACACATGATTGTTCACAACTCCTCAGCCTTAAAAGGCACGGGAAGCCAAAACATTCTAAAAGTCCTAATGAGCACAGAGTCCTTTAAGGGGTAAAAAATTATTAGAATAGTACTGGTAAAGGGCTTCATTATTGGGCCAATGCTTGCTGCCAAGTGCCCATATCCCTTATCAATTGTGTACCTGCGAGTGCATTAGTTAATGTAGTTGGAATGTAAGAAAAACAAGTAGTAGCCTTGGTATTAACCACATCAGACCTTTGAGCTAATAAGTTCTTTCTTTGTTGTGACCCACTGCACCTTTGCTTTGTGAGAATGTACTCTGTTTAGTACTTTCTGAGGCTGAAACAGATTAGAAATATAAAGAAAAAACACTTCAAGGGAAAACAAGTTTTCTGGTTGATCAACCTTTATCAGAAAAGAGTCATGAAATGTTAATGGGCCACAGGGCCAGACATAACATAAGACCCTTGTTTATGGAAAGGCATGCAGAAAAAAATCCTGGTTTTGATAAGGGCAAAACTGCTGGAGTGTTTGGGCTGACTCTACATGACCTTGCATCTTTCATTTCCCTATATGTACAAGTAAGGGTATAAAAGCTCCTTTTGAAAATAAAGTTATGGGTTTCGCTCACTGAAGCTTGGCCTCCCCGTGTAATTCATTCTCCAACACCATCCCTCCTGAGGGTACCCTAAGATACTGCTGTGGCTGGACCCTAGCAGGCCTTAAAAAGCATCACAACGAACAAAGCTAGTGGAAGTGATGGAATTCCAGTTGAGCTATTTCAAGCCTGAAAGATGATGCAGTGAAAGTGCTGCACTCAATATGCCAGCAAATTTGGAAAACTCAGCAGTAGCCACAGGACTGGAAAAGGTCAGTTTTCATTCCAATCCCAAAGAAAGGCAATGCCAAAGAATGCTCAAACTACCGCACAATTGCACTCATCTCACATGCTAGTAAAGTAATGCTCAAAATTCTCCAAGCCAGGCCTCAGCAATATGTGAACTGTGAACTTCCAGATGTTCAAGTTGGTTTTAGAAAAGGCAGAGGACCCAGAGACCAAATGGCCAACATTCGCTGGATCATGGAAAAAGCAAGAGAGTTCCAGAAAAACATCTATTTCTGTTCTATTGACTTTGCCAAAGCCTTTGACTGTGTGGATCACAATAAACTGTGGAAAATTCTGAAAGAGATAGGAATACCACACTGCCTGACCTGCCTTTTGAGAAATTTGTATGCAGGTCAGGAAGCAACAGTTAGAACCGGACATGGAACAACAGAGTGGTTCCAAATAGGAAAAGCAGTACGTCAAGGCTGTATATTGTCACCCTGCTTATTTAACTTGTATGCAGAGTACATCATGAGAAACGCTGGACTGGAGGAAGCACAAGCTGGAGTCAAGATTTCCAGGAGAAATATCAATAACCTCAGATATGCAGATGACACCACTCTTATGGCAGAAAGTGAAGAGGAACTAAAAAGCTTCTTAATGAAAGTGAAAGTGGAGAGTGAAAAAGTTGGCTTAAAGCTCAACATTCAGAAAACGAAGATCATGGCATCCAGTGTCATCACTTCATGGCAAATAGATGGGGAAACAGTGGAAACAGTGTCAGACTTTATTTTTCTGAGCTCCAAAATCACTGCAGATGGTGACTGCAGCCATGAAATTAAAAGATGCTTACTCCTTGGAAGAAAAGTTATGACCGACATAGATAGCATATTGAAAAGCAGAGTCATTACTTTGCCAACAAAGGTCCATCTAGTCAAGGCTATGGTTTTTCCCGTGGTCATGTATGGATGTGAGAGTTGGGCTGTGAAGAAGGCTGAGCACCGAAGAATTGATGCTTTTGAACTGTGATGTTGGAGAAGACTCTTGAGAGTCCCTTGGACTGCAAGGAGATCCAACCAGTCCATTCTGAAGGAGATCAGCCTTGGGATTTTGTTAGAAGGAATGATGCTAAAGCTGAAATTCCAGTACTTTGGCCACCTGATGTGAAGAGTTGACTCATTGGAAAAGACTCTGATGCTGGGAGGGATTGGGGGCAGGACGATAAGGGAACGGGAGAGGATGAGATGGCTGGATGGCATCACTGGATCGATGGATGTGAGTCTGAGTGAACTCCGGGAGTTGGTGATGGACAGGGAGGCCTGGCGTGCTGCCATTCATGGAGTCGCAAAGACTCGGACACGACTGAGAGACTGAACAGAACTGAATTTGAAGATGTATGCACCCCTTGTCCATTGTACCACTATTTATAATTGCCAAGATGTGGAAGCAACCTAAGTGCCCATCAATAGATAAGACTGTATGCAATAAAGATACATACAATAGAATATTACCCAGCAACAACAACAACAAAAAGAATGAGCTCATCATTTTTAACAGTGTGGGTGAATCCAGAAGGTACTATGCTAACTGAAATAAGTCACCCAGAGGAAGAAAAATACTGTAATCATCTAACTTACAAACTACACAAACAGAAACAGACTCATAGATATAGAGAGCAATTTGGCGGAGGGTGACAGGGGTTGGTGCAGACTTCCAAGTATAACATAAGTCATGCAGATATAACGACCAGCTTAGGCAACATAGTCAATAATATTGTAATAACTTGATATGCTGACATACAGTTAGGAGACTTATCATACTGATCAGTTCAGTTCAGTCGCTCAGTCGTGTCCGACTCTTTGCAACCCCATGGACCGCCACATGCCAGGCCTCCCTGTCCATCACCAACTCCCAGAGTCCACCCAAACCCACGTCCATTGTGTCGGTGATGCCATCCAGCCATTTCATCCTCTGTTGTCCCCTTCTTAATTTGTGATATTTTATAAATGTTGAATGACTGTGTAGTGCCCTTAAAACTAATATAATGTATGTTAACTATCTGAATGCAGAGTTCCAAAGAATAGCAAGAAGAGATAAGAAAGCCTTCCTCAGTGATCAATGCAAAGAAATAGAGGACAACATCAGAATGGGAAAGACTAGAGATCTCTTCAAGAAAATTAGAGATACCAAGGGAACATTTCATGCAAAGATGGGCACAATCAAGGAAAGAAAATGGTCTGGACCTAAAAGATGCAGAAGATATTAAGAAAAGGTGGCAAGAATACATGGAAGAACTATACAAAAAAGATCTTCATAACCCAGATAATCACAATGGTGTGATCACTCACCTAGAGCCAGACATCCTGGAATGTGAAGTCAAGTGGGCCTTAGAAAGCATCACTATGAACAAAGCTAGTGGAGGTGATGGAATTCCAGTTGAGCTATTCCAAATCCTGAAAGAGGATGCTGTGAAAGTGCTGCACTCAATATGCCAGCAAATTTGGAAAACTCAGCAGTGGCCACAGGACTGGAAAAGGTCAGTTTTCATTCCAATCCCAAAGAAAGGCAATGCCAAAGAATGCTCAAACTACTGCACAATTGCACTCATCTCACACGCTAGTAAAGTAATGCTCAAAATTCTCCAAGCCAGGCCTCAGCAATACGTGAACAGTGAACTTCCAGATGTTCAAGCTGGTTTTAGAAAAGGCAGAGGAACCAGAGACCAAATGGCCAACATCTGCTGGATCATGGAAAAAGCAAGAGAGCTCCAGAAAAACATCTATTTCTGCTTTATTGACTATGCCTAAGCCTTTGACTGTGTGGATCTCAATAAACTGTGGGAAATTCTGAAAGAGATGGGAATACCAGACCACCTGACCTGCCTCTTGAGAAATTTGTATGCAGGTCAGGAAGCAACGATTAGAACCGGACATGGAACAACAGACTGGTTCCAAATAAGAAAAGGAGTACGTCAAGGCTGTATATTGTCATCCTGCTTATTTAACTTGTATGCAGAGTACATCATGAGAAATGCTGGGCTGGAAGAAGCACAAGCTGGAATCAAGATTGCCAGGAGAAATATCGATAACCTCAGATATGCAGATGATACCACCCTTATGGCAGAAAGTGAAGAAGAACTAAAGAGCCTCTTGATAAAAGTGAAAGAGGAGAGTGAAAAAGTTTGCTTAAAACTCAACATTCAGAAAACTAAGATCATGGCATCTGGTCCCATCACTTCATGGGAAATAGATTGGGAATCAGTGGAAACAGTGTCAGACTATTTTTGGGGGCTCCAAAATCACTGCAGATGGTGACTGCGGCCATGAAATTAAAAGACGCTTACTCCTTGGAAGGTAACTTATGACCAACCTAGATAGCATATTGAAAAGCAGAGACATTACTTTGCTAACAAAGGTCCATCTAGTCAAGGCCATGGTTTTTCCAGTGGTCATGTATGGATGTGAGAGTTGGACTGTGAAGAAAGCTGAGCACCGAAGAATTGATGCTTTTGAACTGTGGTGTTGGAGAAGACTCTTGAGAGTCCCTTGGACTGCAAGGAGATCCAACCAGTCCATCCTGAAGATCAGCCCTGGGATTTCTTTGGAGGGAATGATGCTAAAGCTGAAACTCCAGTACTTTGGCCACCTCATGCAAAGAGTTGACTCATTGGAAAAGACTGATGCTGGGAAGGATTGAGGGCAGGAGGAGAAGGGGACAACAGAAGGTGAGATGGCTGGGTGGCATCACTGACTCAATGGACGTGAGTCTGAGTGAACTCCAGGAGTCGGTGATGGACAAGGAAGTCTGGCATGCTGCGATTCATGGGGTTGCAAAGAGTTGGACATGACTGAGTGACTGAACTGATTGAACTATACTTCAATTAAAAAAAAAACAGAGAGAGAGACACTATTTCTGGTTCTAAAGTTCAATATTTAGGGGAAATACTTTATATTTCTACTATTCCACATTCAGTTAAAAAATATATTGTTCTACTCAATACATACCTTAGTCTTCTGTGGATTGAGTTTACTTGTAGGAGGTTTTATGGGATGAAAGTTATTGTATTAATTGTATAATTATTTTTCATATTACTTTGGAAGAAGCAGTCTTGATTTGATATGTAGGTGGCAAGTATTTCTAATTGAATTAAATGGAAAATAAAACGTTTCTTCCATTTTCTAATTTAATTCCAGTTATTTCTCCTGACTGAAATATTTTTTCTTTTAATTTAGAGGGCATTTGTTTGGATAATATTTTACAAAAATGATCTTCACTATAGTTTCTTGTCAACTATGAGACATATTTTTGAAAACGCATTTCTCTTTTAATCTGTGATGGGGTAGGCTATGGAGACTGATTGAAAAAAGGGCATGAGGGAACTTTCTAGAGTGATAAAATGTTCCATATTTTAATTGAGATGTTAGTTACACAGGTATATACATTTGTCAACCATCTACATTTGAGATTTCCATACTTTACTATAAGTAATTTTACTGCAATAAAATAGCAAAAATCATTTATTATTCTCTACAAACTGATAAATATCATATTTTTTAATGAAAATAATACCATCACTATTGCCAATAGTGTGGGCATTGTAGGAGTTATTTTACGTACAATCTCCAATTTAATTATCATTATTATTGGGTTATCCACCCTGCCTTCCTTAATAATATATCTGAGTATATTAAATTAAATATAAAACAGAACTCTAGTATGAATACATATAACCAAGTGGGACATAAGTCAAAATAATGTGTCTTTAACATTGTGATCAGACTTTTGGGACAATTTCCTGTTTTGATGGCCATTCTCACAATAAATGACCATTAAATATCCCTATTTCTGGTTTACTATTGAATTAAAGTTGTAGCTCAGGTTTTATCACAGTACTTTTATGTAGTATTTATATTATATTTATATATTTTACATAAATGGAATAACAAATGGGATGAATTATGTAGTCCCGTGTAATGTTCATTTTAGCCCATTGCACCTTAGGAAGTTAAAAAAAAAAAAATCAAGTAAGCATACAAAACATGCCTCTTAACTATTAGAGGAATCTGTGTAATATTTATGCAAAAGTGCTTTGTTTTATGAGTCCTGACATTTCATAAACATAAATGAAAGATATTAAAGTAATATGAATGGCATTAAATAATTATTTTTAGGCCTTTATTTTTAAGATACACAAATAACTAAATGCATTAATTTCAGAAAACTACTTCAGGTGATTAGATATAATTATTTTTAATGTAAGTTCCTTGAGGGCAATAGTGATTTCTTATTCAATTTACTATTCCCTCTTCATAATATAGTATCTTAAAAAGAGTATGCAGTTGTAGTTGAAAGAAATAAAATTAAGAATAATTGTCATTTTCAGTACTTATTATTTATAAATAATATTTCACACTTACTTTCACAACACTTTTGCATAGATTATCTCATCATGCATCCATCAATTAATTCAAAAAATAATCATAGAATTGCAATTACAGAGTTAAAACAAGCTTAGAGTGCAGAGTAGAAGATGGACACATAGATTAGTATAATACTGCGTGATGTAGTCTGGGACACATGCAAGGAGATAGCATCAAGCCTCAGGACAAAGGACATCCTCCTGAATAAAGAGCCACTTGAAGGACGAATAGGAGTTAGCTTGGGAAAAAAGGAATAGGAAAGTGGAGGTGAACAAATGAACAAGAAGTGGCATATGCAAGGGCCTTTAACAAGATGAGCCACTCGTGGAATGGCAATAGGTTTTCTGAACTTAAGTGCCTTTATTTATAAAATGGGCAGAATAATTTTACTTTCTAATTATATTTTTAATTAGATTTAATTAAGTTTAGTTCTATTTTTAATTTTAATCCTCACTATCAAATGAGGATTAAAAGAGTTTATATACGGACCAGAGCTTCCTTTAAGTATTTGCTAAAATCAGTCAAGCAATCAATCAATGTATGCCTGGATTTTAGGAAATGAAAAGAGACAATTACAAGATAGTAAAGTAGTGAAGTCGCTCAGTCGAGTCTGACTCTTTGCAACCCCATGGACCGTAGCCAACCAGGCTCCTCCGTCCATGGGATTTTCTAGGCAAGAATACTGGAGTGGGTTGCCATTTCCTTCTCCAGGGTATCTTCCCAACCCAGGGATCGAACCCGGGTCTCCCGCATAGTAGGCAGACGCTTTACCGTCTGAGCCCTCAGGGAAGTCAGTTACAAGATAATCACTTGCCCAATAATAATAGAGTGATCTAGCAGAGCTATTATTGGTTAGAACTATGAGTGAGGGAATGGGATAGAAAGACAGCAATACATTTAATAGGCATTCAGGAGATAGAGATGATGAAGTTTGTTAATAGAATGCTTACATAAAGTAAGGGTTAGGGAGAAATGAGAATGACTTGCAAATTTTGACTTGGGCAATGCAAAAGAAAAAGGTAATCCTGAAGCCCTTCATGCCATTTCCTGTTCACCTCTTCAGATTTTTGTATGCTAGACTTTCTCTGACTTTTATCATATCAACTATAATGAAAAATTATAATATAAATTCCTAGAGAAGCTGGAGATTTCCCCCCTCTTTTAAGCTGTTACATATGTGGTTTCCTCTCCTTATATACTCTTTTGCTCTTTATTTATTATCTAATTTCAATTTACTTTTCACATCTCAGCCTATTTTTTACTTAAAGAGATGTGCCAGATTCACCTTTCTTTCAGTTACAGTCTCTTTTACAGGACTTTGTGTTGCTATTATCATTTATATGGGCTTCCCTGGTAGCTCAGCTGGTAAAGAATCTGCCTGCAATCCAGGAGACCCTGGCTCAATCCCTGGGTCAGGAAGATCCCCTGCAGAAGGCATAGGCTACCCACTCCAGTATTCTGTCTTTCCTGGTGGGTCAGACAGTAAAGAATCTGCCTGCCATGCAGGAGACCTGGGTTCAATCTCTGGATTGGGAAGATCCTCTGGAGACGGGAATGGCTACCCACTCTAGTATTCTGGCCTGGGGAATTCCATGTACAGAGAAGCCTGGTGAGCTACAAGACCGTGGTGTCACAAAGAGTCAGATGCGACTAAGTGTTTATTACATTGGGAGTCGCCATGCCTTCTAGATTGTAAAGTGCATGAAGGCAGGACACAAGTTGTTGAAACACTATCATCACTATATCACTGGTGTCTGGCACCTGGCAATAACACGTGCTAATATGCTTGTGTGAGTGTGTGTGCATGCACATGCTTTAATAATATGTTTACTGACTGATTACCTGTGATAGAGAAGATGGCAAGGGAGGGAGTATAGATGGAGGTTGAAAAATTCAGATTTAGATATACAAAGATTTAGAAGCCCTTGGGAAAGCTAGTGGAGATAATGGTAGAAAGTGATGTATTCAAGTTCAGGGCTGTGATAGACGTGGAGTATATAATTAACATAGGCAATCCTCTTTTTGTCTGATATTGTAGTAACTAAAACTAATGCATACAGGAAACATGCCCTTAATTTGCTTGGTAACCATGCAAAATGCAGACATGGTTCCAGTACATACAAGTTTCAGTTAATACTATACTGTAAAATTCAAAAATTACCTGTAGTTTATGTTGCAATAAAAGATATGGGTGTGGATAAGAATGTCTGAGGAGGATATAAAAAATTAAAGCTATCTAAGATGTCCTTTTCATTATAGGAGACTGGAATGCAAAAGTAGGAAGTCAAGAAACACCTGGAGTAACAGGCAAATTTGGCCTTGGAATACGGAATGAAGCAGGGTAAAGACTAATAGAGTTTTGCCAAAAAAATGCACTGGTCATAACAAACACCCTCTTCCAACAACACAAGAGAAGACTCTGTACATGGACATCACCAGATGGTCAACACCGAAATCAGATTGATTATATTCTTTGCAGCCAAAGATGGAGAAGCTCTATACAGTCAGCAAAAACAAGACCAGGAGCTGACTGTGGCTCAGACCATGAACTCCTTATTGCCAAATTCAGACTTAAATTGAAGAAAGTAGGGAAAACCACTAGACCATTCAGGTATGACCTAAATCAAATCCCTTATGATTATACGGTGGAAGTGAGAAATAGATTTAAGGGCCTAGATCTGATAGAAAGAGTGCCTGATGAACTATGGAATGAGGTTCGTGACATTGTACAGGAGACAGGGATCAAGACCATTCCCATAAAAAAGAAATGCAAAAAAGCAAAATGGCTGTCTGGGGAGGCCTTACAAATAGCTGTGAAAAGAAGAGAAGCGAAAAGCAATGGAGAAAAGGAAAGATATAAACATCTGAATGGAGAGTTCCAAAGAATAGCAAGAAGAGATAAGAAAGCCTTCTTCAGCGATCAATGCAAAGAAATAGAGGAAAACAACAGAATGGGAAAGACTAGGGATCTCTTTAAAAAAATCAGAGGTACCAAAGGAATATTTCATGCAAAGATGAGCTTGATAAAGGACAGAAATGGTATGGACCTAACAGAAGCAGAAGATATTAAGAAGAGGTGGCAAGAATACACAGAAGAACTGTACAAAAAAGATCTTCATAACCCAGATAATCACAATGGTGTGATCACTGACCTAGAGCCAGACATCCTGGAATGTGAAGTCAAGTGGGCCTTAGAAAGCATCACTATGAACAAAGCTAGTGGAGGTGATGGAATTCCAGTTGAGCTATTCCAAATCCTGAAAGAGGACGCTGTGAAAGTGCTGCACTCAATATGCCAGCAAATTTGGAAAACTCAGCAGTGGCCACAGGACTGGAAAAGGTCAGTTTTCATTCCAATCCCAAAGAAAGGCAATGCCAAAGAATGCTCAAACTACTGCACAATTGCACTCATCTCACATGCTAGTAAAGTAATGCTCAAAATTCTCCAAGCCAGGTTTCAGCAATATGTGAACTGTGAACTTCCTGATGTTCAAGCTGGTTTTAGAAAAGGCAGAGGAACCAGAGATCAAATTGCCAACATCTGCTGGATCATGGAAAAAGCAAGAGAGTTCCAGAAAAACATCTATTTCTGCCTTATTGACTATGCCAAAGCCTTTGACTGTGTAGATCACAATAAACTGTGGAAAATTCGGAAAGAGATGAGAATACCAGAACACCTGACCTGCCTTTTGAGAAATCTGTATGCAGGTCAGGAAGCAACAGTTAGAACTGGACATGGAAAAACAGACTGGTTCCAAATAGGAAAAGGAGTTCATCAAGGCTGTATATTGTCACCCTGTTTATTTAACTTCTATGCAGAGTACATCATGAGAAACGCTGGACTGGAAGAAACACAAGCTGGAATCAAGATTGCTGGGAGAAATATCAATAACCTCAGATATGCAGATGACACCACCCTTATGGCAGAAAGTGAAGAGAAACTAAGAAGCCTCTTAGTGAAAGTGAAAGTGGAGAGGGAAAAAGTCGGCTTAAAGCTCAACATTCAGAAAATAAAGATCATGGCATCTGGTCCCACCACTTCATGGGAAATAGATGGGGAAACAGTGGAAACAGTGTCAGACTTTATTTTTTGGGCTCTAAAATCACTGAAGATGGTGACTGCAGCCATGAAATTAAAAGACGCTTACTCCTTGGAAGGAAAGTTATGACCAACCTAGATAGCATATTCAAAAGCAGAGACATTACTTTGCCAGCAAATGTTCGTCTAGTCAAGGCTATGGTTTTTCCTGTGGTCATGTATGGATGTGAGAGTTGGACTGTGAAGAAGGCTGAGTGCCGAAGAATTGATGCTTTTGAACTGTGGTGTTGGAGAAGACTCTTGAGAGTCCCTTGGACTGCAAGGAGATTCAACCAGTCCGTCCTGAAGGAGATCAGCCCTGGGATTTCTTTGGAAGGAATGATGCTAAAGCTGAAACTCCAGTACTTTGGCCACCTCATGCAAAGAGTTGACTCATTGGAAAAGACTCTGATGCTGGGAGGGATTGGGGGCAGGAGGAGAAGGGGACGACAGAGGATGAGATGGCTGGATGGCATCACTGACTCGATGGACGTGAGCCTCAGTGAACTCTGGGAGTTGGTGATGGACAGGGAGGCCTGGCGTGCTGTGATTCATGGGGTCGCAAAGAGTCGGACATGACAAAGCGACTGATCTGATCTGATCTGATCTGGTCTATCTGTCTATCACCTTATTTAATAAGAAGGTCAAAGGGGAAGGGGAAGTAGATCAAAGCAAAAGGAGGAGGAGAGAGATCAGGAATTTTGTTTTAATTAAAGGGTGAAAAAAGGTTTATTGGGTAATCTCAGTTTGGAAAGAATCTGGAAATATATATACATATGTGAAAATTAGACTTCAGTGTGTGGGTGGGGAGTAAATTGAAGGAAAGCAAATACAAAGTGAGTAAAAAAGTACAGAAGCTGGGTTATTAGGAAAAAGAGAAGAAAAGATGATCTCTGAAGGACAAAGTTTTTGTAAGAATGTTTTGTGTGTTGGGTTGTTTGTGTTAAACATTGATGAGATCTGAAAGTACTTAAATGAGTATTCATTTGCCTAGGAAAAAATGAGATAGTGAAATTAAGAAGATTGTCCTAAAAAGAAATGTTCATTCAGGCCATCGAAAGAAATGAAAGCAACTTAAGTGCATATTACTACATGAAAGAAGCCAATCTAGAAAGCATACTACAAAATTCAAAATATATAGCATTCTGGAAAAGGTAAAAATTTTAGAGACAGTAAAGAGATTGGTGGTTGCCAGGGACTGAGGGAAGGGAGAGATGAAAAGCATAACATGGAGAGTTTTGAAGGCAGTGAAACTATTCTAAATAATAGTGGACACATACCATTATACATTTATCAAAGCACATAAAAATGCAACACCAAGAGTAAATCATAATGTAAACTATGAACTTTGGATGAGATTTATGTCAGTGTTCGTTCATTGATAATGAACTACTGTGGTGAACGATGTTAACAGTGGGGAGGCTGTCTGGATGTGGGCTGAATGCCACACATCTCAAATCTCAAAACCTAAGAGACGATTTCTGCCATTGGAGAAAAAGAAATGAGGATTGTATGTGCGTGTACACTAGGTCGCTTCAGTTGTGTCTAACTCTGTGCAACCCCATGGACCATAGCCTGTCAGGATTCTCCAGGCAAGAATACTGGAGTGGGTTGCCACCATCCAAAGTAAGATCAGAAGGCATATAGGAAATATAGCTGAACTTTTTGGGCTTCCCAGGTGGCCCAATGGTAAAGAATCCACCTGCCAAAACAGTAGACATGGGTTTGATCCCTGGGTTGGGAAGATACACTGGAGGAGGGAATGGCAGCCCACTCTAATATTCTTGCCTGGGAAATCCCACGGTCACAGAAGCCTGGCGAGCTGCATTCCATGGGGTTGCAAAAGAGTTGGGGACTTAGCAACTACATAACAACAACACCTATACACTTTGTACTTTTGGCTGAATTTTGCTGTGGGGGCAGGAGGAGAAGGGGACGACAGAGGATGAGGTGGCTGGATGGCATCACTGACTCAATGGACATAAGTCTGAGTGAACTCCGGGAGTTAGTGCTGGACAAGGAGGCCTAGCGTGCTGCAATTCATGGGGTCTCAAATAGTCGGACACGACTGAGCGACTAAACTGAACTGAACTGATACTCAGGATTGGGCCCTAAACCTTTCAGTTCTAGGCCCTAGACTTTCTGTTTTCCCCAGACTGAATCTCTGGTAACAGTTTATGAGCTCACACTTACCCACCATAAAGCACGTATGTTTCTCGTTCTTTTCTGGAGCCTTGTAGGTGTTGTTTTCCTCTTTCAGATGATGACCTGTGAGCTGATAGTGATAACTTACTCTTTGCATGGTATGATGCTGTCCATTCAATTCCAGCAACATTTCCTTCATCCTTTAGGTGACAGTACGCATGCAGAATGTCACATTATTCTAAAGCATGAAATTTTCATGAAGAAGAGTTTAAAATGTTATGTAATTAGTTGCATCCCAAATTCCTAATTTCAAGTGTATCTCTATAAAGCCCTTAAATAAAGAACTCAGCATATGTGAAAAATATGCTTGAGGACTGATACCAAATGTGCTAGGAAACTATAAGAATAAAAGAAAGGTAGCATCAGGAGCTGACAGGAGGAAGGAGTGGGGACCAGTAAAGGGTAGGTGGTGTCCTTGAAGCTAGATCTGCACTGTTTGATTAGAGGAGGAAACCAAAAATTTCTAGTTGGTAAAATGGCTCAGTAAGGACTGCAGAATATATTCCATCACCTTAGGCTGCCCTGGAGATAGAATAAGGAAGTTCTCATTTTAATGTGGCAAAGTAGGTTAATCACTGATCTTATTACAGAGTTTAAAAGTTAAGGGGTACATGTAAAAATAGTGTTTCAATTTAAGTCATTTATGGCCAAACTTCTTAAACTTTTCTTCAGAAAAATTCATTAGTTGCCTCACAGCCTGTAGGATCTTCATTCCTCGACCAGGAATCGAACCTATGTCCTCTGCATTGAGAAGTGATTCTTAACCACTGGACCACCAGAGAAGTCTCTGACTCCTCAAATTTTAAAATTAAAACAAATGGGACCTAATTAAACTTAAAAGCTTCTGCACAACAAAGGAAACTATAAGCAAGGTGAAAAGACAGCCTTCAGAATGGGAGAAAATAATAGCAAATGAAGCAACAGACAAACAACTAATCTCAAAAATATACAAGCAACTCCTACAGCTCAACTCCAGAAAAATAAATGACCCAATCAAAAAATGGGCCGAAGAACTAAATAGACATTTCTCCAAAGAAGACATACAGATAGCTAACAAACACATGAAAAGATGCTCAACATCACTCATTATCAGAGAAATGCAAATCAAAACCACTATGAGGTACCATTTCACACCAGTCAGAATGGCTGCAATCCAAAAGTCTACAAGCAATAAATGCTGGAGAGGGTGTGGAGAAAAGGGAACCCTCTTACACTGTTGGTGGGAATGCAAACTAGTACAGCCACTATGGAGAACAGTGTGGAGATTCCTTAAAAAACTGGAAATAGAACTGCCTTATGATCCAGCAATCCCACTGCTGGGCATACACACTGAGGAAACCAGAATTGAAAGAGACACGTGTACCCCAATATTCATCACAGCATTGTTTATAATAGCCAGGACATAGAAGCAACCTAGATGTCCATCAGCAGATGAATGGATAAGAAAGCTGTGGTACATATATACAATGGAGTATTACTCAGCCATTCAAAAGAATACATTTGAATCAGTTCTAATGAGGTGGATGAAAATGGAGCCTATTATACAGAGTGAAGTAAGCCAGAAAGAAAAACACCAATCCAGTATACTAACGCATATATATGGAATTTAGAAAGATGGTAACAATAACCCTGTATATGAGACAGCAAAAGAGACACTGATGTATAGAACAGTCTTTTGGACTCTGTGGGAGAGGGAGAGGGTGGGATGATTTGGGAGAATGGCATTGAAATATGTATAATATCATATATGAAACGAGTCGCCAGTCCAGGTTCGAAGCACGATACAGGATGCTTGGGGCTGGTGCACTGGGATGACCCAGAGGGATGGTATGGGGAGGGAGGAGGGAGGAGGGTTCAGGATGGGGAACACATGTATACCTGTGGCAGATTCATTTTGATATATGGCAAAACCAATACAATATTGTAAAGTTAAATAAACATAAATAAATAAATAAAAACCAAAAAAAAATTAAAAAATAAAATTAATAATTAATTGCATGTAGAGATTATACTCTTGCTGTAGTTATTTGTATATTTTCAGACTTACAGGCCTTAACTAATTTTGAGAATAATGATAACCAAAGAGATCAAATTGTCTTACAAGATGGTATTTGCTAAGACTCAGCACAAAAGGCAGAACTCATAGTGATAGATATAAAAATTTACATTGCCAAAACTATTTAAAAATATTTATTAAAGATTATATGTTTCATAATTTGCTTTCATAAAATTGGTGTTAGATAATAGTCAAAAAATAACAAAGGGGCAACTATGATTTTTAATGCCTAGGTTGAGCTAGTGGTAAAGAATCTGCCTGGAAATGCAGGAGATGCAAGAAACGTGGGTTCAATCCCTGGGTCAGGAAGTTCCCCTAGAGGAGGGCATGACAATCCACTCCAGTATTCTTGGTTGGAGAATTCCATGGACAGAGTCTGGCAGGCTACATTCACGGGGTCACGACTGAGCAAATGAGCACAATAATTTGGAAAAACTGAATTAAATGGAATTAAGCAAGATAGTATACTAAAGGATTGCAAATTCTTTAGTGGTTGAATGTAACTTGTGATTTACCAAGACAGGAATATATTTTGACAGTATGTAATATTTCCCATACTTACTTTTGCATGTAATACATTTCCTCAAGGAACATCTCAGGGGACCAAGTCTCTGAGGAATATATTGTGAAAAATGCTACCAGCATACTCATTTTTTGCTCTTCTTGATAGAAATATCTTCTGTGCTTCTTGTTCAAATGAAGCTAAATTGGGTGTAATAGGAATATGAGACTGTACAAGACTTTAAAGGCAGCATTATCATAAATTTTGGCCAGTGTTCAGAGAGTTAGCAGCAGCAGCAGAAATTCAGGTCCCAAGATGATCTTTCTGAATATTCTAGTCACGTCCTGTTCCTGCCATGACTGAATTGAAGAGTCCACACTTGGTTGTTTTAGCATGTTGCTGTCTCTTAATTCCTTTCTTCAGATTCCATTGAAAAATTATCACCTCTTTTCCATTCCAGTTTCATCTCCCACAATTCTTCCTAAGTTCCTTACATTCTAAAAGCATTGTTGGTGGGAGTGATTAGAGGTAGAAGGGTAGTTTAATATTGCCCTAAAGTCACAACAGGCCTTATAAAGTAACATTTAAATGGAATCCTGAAGGCCGAAAACCAGAAGGTAGTTCCCAAAACAGAACATGCAAAAAGAATCAGACATACTGATGCATTGGACTTACAAATATGGTCAGTATAGTCAGTTGCTTACCTGTCTTTGGGCTTCTAGAGACAGATGGGGGAAAATTGACAAGAGATAAGCCTGAGACAATATACTGATAAAGAGCCCTTTATACCAACACAAGGTCTACAACTTATTCTGTGGCCATTTGGGAACCATTGGAGAGGAGGAGAGTATCAGTGAAAAATTAAGGAAATGAATAAATGTAGGCATACCTTGGAGATAATCGTGAGTTCAGTTCCAGACCACCACAGTAAAGCAAATATCACAAGTCACATAATTATTTTTGATTTCCCAGTACTTATAAAAGTTGGCTCTACACTATACCATAAATCTGTTAAGTATGCAATAGCATATGTCTTTAAAAATGTACTTACTTTAATTAGAAAACACTTTATTAATAAAAAAAAAAATGCTAACCATCATTTGAACCTACAGGGAATAGCAGTGGTAACACAAAAGATCACTGATCAGAGATCTCCATAACAGATATAACAATAATAATAAAATATTTTGAGAATTATCAAAATGTAACATTAAGACACAAAATGAGCAAATGCTATTGGAAAAATTGAGCACTGATAAGATTTGTTTAACACAAACCTTCAATTCATAAAAAATGCAGCATCTGCAAAGTGAATAAAGTGAAGTACAAAAAATGAGTATGCCTTTAAACAAATTAAGTAAAGATGGATCTATATGGTAGTGAGTAAAATTAGAATATCTCTCTTTTTTTGACAACTTTAATTTGATAATTTTGTGAGCTAAACAAAAATTTTATTGAAATATTTCCTGAAACTCTTCCTTAAGCATCCATGAAAGTTTTCTTTACAGTATCAGGCCACATCACTTGATTTATCCATACGTCTCACAGAGTATATTCTCAATTCTTTTTCATTATACTGGAAAACTGTATCTTTACCACTAAAGTAAATACAATGTCATTCATTTGTTAATAATTTAACGCAAACGTTTTTCAGAAGTATGTGCATTATTTTACACAAGTCTGCTGCTGCTGCTGCTAAGTCACTTCAGTCGTGTCCAACTCTGTGTGACCCCATAGATGGCAGCCCACCAGGCTCCCCCATCCCTAGGATTCTCCAGGCAAGAACACTGGAGTGGCTTGCCATTTCCTTCTCCAATGCATGGAAGTGGAAAGTGAAAGGGAAGTCGCTCAGTCGTGTCCGACCCTAGGAGACCCCATGGACTGCAGCCCACCAGGCTCCTCCGTCCATGGGATTTTCCAGGTGTGATGAAATGAAGAGCACTGGGATTCTAAAATTTAACTCTCAAGTAGTGATATTTTCTGATTTCAAATTGAATAAATTATTTTTCTGGCATTGTCTACCATGTTTAATAAGTTGCTTCAGTCATCTTACTTTTGTTATTATTATTATATAAAAAGCTATTTAAACCCTAGCTGAAATAATGTGAAATAATTCTTTGCTTTTTGCTTGAATGTTTTGCAAAACTGCTACTTGTGTTACAAATGAGGGGAATATTAAATGCAGCTAATTGAAAACAGCATGCACATTTGCATTTGAGTTACTTTTTTTTTTTTAATTTTCTTGCTCATTAGGAGAATATCCCAGGTTGTTCTTTTTTTTGGCACACCCATAACCAATGTCACAATAAAATAGTTTACAAATCATTTTCTTTCTGTGTGACATTTTCCAGGTCAAGGAAGTGTTTAAAGTATCCAACTACATATGTTCTTGGGAATGTTCACAGTACTCAGAGAATTGATTTATAGTCAGTGAAACCTGTTTATTTTTTATTAAAGAAGAGCTGAGATCTGGCTTCCAGAATGGTGTAGGGAGGACCTCTGAAAATTCACTCCTCCATAAAATCAATGATATGTGGCAAAAACTGTCAAAATAAAATTTTTAAAACTGAATAGTAAATAAAAAGTTACAATATTTGAAGGGTGTTTGCTCAAGAAAAGTCTTATTCGGTGGCTCAGTGGTAAAGAAATCTACCTTCAAAGCAGGAACTGCAGGAGACACGGGTTCAATCCCTGAGTCAAGAAGACCCTCTGGAGGAGGGTATAGCAAGCCACTCCAGTATTCTTGCCTGGAGAATCCCATGGACAGAGGAGCCTGGAAGACTATAGTCCATAGGGTCACAAAGAGAGGGACACAACTGAAGTGACTTAGCACGCGCGCACACACACACACACACACACATTCAAGAAAAACAGCTGAATCTCAATATGAGTTGTAAGCATGTGGCATTTTAACTTGCTTTGTTGGTTTCTGTGTTTCCGAGTCAAGATTCTGGTGATAGTGCTGTAGTGAGGGGGTGCTTACTATACCATTGCCTTCTTCTCTATCTATCTTTGTCTTATCTCAGTTTCACCAGCCAGGCATGCCTGTAACAAGAGTCTGTCATATACTTCCTCCAGTCAGTACATCCCAAAGGTATTCTTTTCATCTGTTTTATAATCAGAGAGTTCCACTCATTTTTTAGCTTTTGGAGTCTCAATTTTGGTCTCAATTTGTGACCCTTTAAAATCTTGTTCCATATTTTATTTTAATGAAAATCTGGAACAGATTCTCTGAATGATGCCATTTTGAACTGATAGTCTTTTCTGAGTTATAAAAGAAAAATTCATCATGGGCAGTGAAGGACATTCTAAAAAAGGTATCAGTAAAAATGTTTTGTAGCATTAGAGACTACAGCATGTCCAGGTAACTCTGTGAAATAGGATTTGACTTCCATCATCATGTGGATGTCAGTACATGGATAAGACATGACGGGAAATATGCAGGCCACCTGATGCTGCTTTGCAAATTTATGAAAGTATATTTTCCACTTGCAAATTTAACACGCTCTAGGTAGAAGTGCCAATCTTACCCTATTGGAAAACCACAGAGAATATTCCATAATTTCAGCCACAATAATTATAAGGTTCAGTTCAGTTCAGTTCAGTTCAGTCACTCAGTCATGTCCAACTCTTTGCAACCCCGTAAATCTCAGCACGCCAGGCCTCCCTGTCCATCACCAACTCCCGGAGTTCACTCAGACTCATGTCCATCGAGTCAGTGATGCCATCCAGCCATCTCATCCTCTGTTGTCCCCTTGTCCTCCTGCCCCCAATCCCTCCCAGCATTAGAGTCTTTTCCAATGAGTCAACTCTTAGCATCAGTTGGCCAAAGTACTGGAGTTTCAGCTTCAGCATCATTCCCTACAAAGAAATCCCAGGGCTGATCTCCTTCGGAATGGACTGGTTGGATCTCCTTGCAGTCCAAGGGACTCTCAAGAGTCTTCTCCAACATCACAGTTCAAAAGCATCAGTTCTTTGGCGCTCAGCCTTCATCACAGTCCAACTCTCACATCCATACATGACCACAGGAAAACCATAGCCTTCACTAGACAGACCTTTGTTGGCAAAGTAATGTCTCTGCTTTTGAATATGGTATCTAGGTTGGTCATAACTTTCCTTCAAAGGAGTAAGTGTCTTTTAATTTCATGGCTGCAATCACCATCTTCAGTGATTTTGGAGCCCAAAAAATAAAGTCTGACACTGTTTCCACTGTTTCCCCATCTATTTCCCATGAAGTGGTGGGACTGGATGCCATGATCTTCATTTTCTGAATGTTAAGCTTTAAGCCAACTTTTTCACTCTCCACTTTCACTTTCATCAAGAGGCTTTTGAGTTCCTCTTCACTTTCTGACATAAGGGTGGTGTCATCTGCATATCTGAGGTTATTGATATTTCTCCCGGCAATCTTGATTCCAGCTTGTGCTTCTTCCAGTCCAGCGTTTTTCATGATGTACTCTGCATATAAGTTAAATAAGCAGGGTGACAATATACAGCCTTGACGAACTCCTTTTCCTATTTGGAACCAGTCTGTTGTTCCATGTCCAGTTCTAACTGTTGCTTCCTGACCTGCATACAGATTTCTCAAAAGGCAGGTCAGGTGTTCTGGTATTCTCATCTCTTTCCGAATTTTCCACAGTTTATTGTGATCTACACAGTCAAAGGCTTTGGCATAGTCAATAAGGCAGAAATAGATGTTTTTCTGGAACTCTCTTGCTTTTTCCATGATCCAGCAGATGTTGGCAATTTGATCTCTGGTTCCTCTGCCTTTTCTAAAACCAGCTTGAACGTCAGGAAGTTCACGGTTCATGTACTGCGAAGCCTGGCTTAGAGAATTTTGAGCATTAGTTTACTAGCATGTGAGATAAGTACAATTGTGCAGTAGTTTGAGCATTCTTTGGCATTGCCTTTCTTTGGGATTGGAATGAAAACTGACCTTTTCCAGTCCTGTGGCCACTGCTGAGTTGTCCAGATTTGCTGGCATGTTGAGTGCAGCACTTTCACAGCATCATCTTTCAGGATTTGGAATAGCTCAACTGGAATTCCATCACCTCCACTAGCTTTGTTCATAGTGATACTTTCTAAGGCCCACTTGACTTCACATTCCAGGATGTCTGGCTCTAGGTGAGTGATCACACCATCATGATTATCTGGGTCGTGAAGATCTTTTTTGTACACTTCTTCTCTGTATTCTTGCCCCTTCTTCTTAATATCTTCTTCTTCTGTTAGGTCCATACCATTTCTGACCTTTATCGAGCCCATCTTTGCATGAAATGTTCCCTTGGTATCTCTAATTTTCTTGGAGAGATCTCTAGCCTTTCCCATTCTGTTGTTGTCCTCTCTTTCTTTGCATTGATCGCTGAGGAAGGCTTTCTTATCTCTTCTTGCTATTCTTTGGAACTCTGCATTCAGATGCTCATATCTTTCCTTTTGTCCTTTGCTTTTCACTTCTCTTCTTTTCACAGCTATTTGTAAGGCCTCCCCAGACAGCCATTTTGCTTTTTTGCATTTCTTTTCCATGGGGATGGTCTTGATCCCTGTCTCCTATACAATGTCACGAACCTCATTCCATAGTTCATCAGGCACTCTATTAGACCTAGGCCCTTAAATCTATTTCTCACTTCCACTGTATAATCATAAGGGATTTGATTTAGGTCATACCTGAATGGTCTAGTGGTTTTCCCTACTTTCTTCAATTTCAGTCTGAATTTGGCAATAAGGAGTTCATGATCTGAGCCAGTCAGCTCCCGGTCTTGTTTTGGTTGACTGTATAGAGCTTAGGGCTACCTAAATTTAAGCCATGATTGTATATTTTGGTGTGGGTAGGTTAAAACTAAAATTCTTCTACCTGAACAATTTCTAAGAATGTAGGTTTATCCTAGATTCTATTGATTTGAACTGGTGTGTAAATTGCTCTAACTAAACCAAGTCACTGAAGGTATAGTTCATAAAATATTGTATTATGTTCTTAGATTTGCTTGTAAAGAGCCTAATCCTGAATTTTGGATCTCTATGAGAAATAGGCAAGGTATAGCCATGCAAACACTGAACCATTTACCTTCAAAACACACTAGAATAAGTGCAAGGACAACCAGGTTCACCCTTTGCCACTGCCACTTGCTTTAGTTTGATTTCTTGGGTGGGGCATGAGAGGAATTGATTTCTCAAATTCTCCACTGTATCTCTAAGTGTTCTACTAACATGTTGCAGTGAGCATACCTTCCCAATTCATTTCTATCCAAAGGATGATCCCATAACATTTTCTGAGTCCTTACTGTGTATTCAGCAAAGAACGGCTAGTTTAAAAATACAATCCCTTTGCTTAAGAGCAACTAATGTTAAGCTAAGTAAGCCTAATTATTAAATGACTCAAACTCATACTTGAATAAATGTCATCTGAATGAAATGAAAAGAAGTACTGCTACAAGAGCATTCTCAAGATCATAGATCTCTTATCAGCTTGTCTAAAGAAACTTGAATAAGTAAAACATTTTGCAAGCAAAGACTGTGCTGGCTCTTTTTTTTAATTGATGTTTTAAGGAGACATCTCCACTCCCAAGTAAGCAACACATTAAATAAACTAACCTGATATATTTTGCCATCATAATAGCTTCTTCAGATAAGAGAACCATAATATAATATAATAACTTCAACTCTTTCCTTAATGTATAGATTCTTTAAAGTGTTTTTTCAAATATTAATTCATAAATCTTCTAAATATTACCAGAAATATCACAGAATCAGCATTATATACCAAGTAATTTGTTCAAAAGTTTATAGTAGGGCAAAACTGAAACCACTCTTAACTTCATATTCACTGCATTATACTATAAAACTTAATTATGATTTCATTCATGATTGAACTGTCAATATACATCCTGTTCATAGTTTTTTTTGTTTGTTTGTTTTACCATCATCTGTTGCAAATAATGAAAATCTGAATAATTTAGAAATCTTGATGCCTGGACCAAAGTCATTTGTAAGTGTTTCAACATGCAGTTTGTACAAAGTACTTATCATAACGTTCTAAGGTATTGTCTTTGAATTCATAGTACCCAGAGTATTAGTAGTGGAATGTGTTTCTGGCTTAGGATATCAGATCTAGGTATCACCTTTATCTACTTTTCTTTACTGTGACCCCCAGTAACACAGCTATTTTGTACCAGTTATCAGTGCCCTGAATTTTCTATTTCCTCACTAAATAAATACAGAGATAAAATAGTACAACCTCAGGTCTGTGGTAAGATTGAAAAAAGATAAATCAACTAAAGTGCTTATCAGACTTCCTGGCATATAGTGTTTAATAAACATTAGCTATTAAAATGGCAGAGGCATCTGATTAATAAATGTGAATGTAATCACATATCTTTGGTAATGTGGCTCCTTCCAGCAATAGCTTGGAATTAATATTGTCCAAATTATAAACCTCTGAACAAGGACCACTGAAACCCACTGTACTTAACTTTGTCCCTAAGCAGGCATGTATTCCCAACTGAGCTGAAATGATTTTATCTTGAGAGGAGAAAACATGAAATTTGCAATCCATCTTATAACTGTCTTCATTACCTTAGTTAAATTTAGTTTGATTCAACAACTATTCCCTAGGCTTCTAAGATACCAAGTTGGGGTCTTTTAGATACACAGATAAAATCTATCCCTGCCCTTAAGGAACTTTACAATCTAGTGCTATAGAAACATTAATGGATAAATCAAGAATCGGTTGATTATAATACTTAGTATAGTAGAAAGTTAAACAAAGGGATCCAGGAACAAAGGATAGATTATTCATGCAGATGGAGAAAAAAAGGAGTGTTCCTAGAATAGATGGCATTAGAGCCAGGCCATGCCATGAAGAAAACAGAAAAAAAGAAGATGGACATGCCTTTCCAGTTAGGAAAACATAAGGTTAAAAGCAGAGAGCCAAGCAGGAAGACTCAAGAGTACCTGCACATTGTATCAATCTATAGTGCATATAACAGTACTGTGTACACTGAGAGCACAGAATTTGATGTTCATATTTTACCTTAAGAGATGCCAAAAATAAAGCATATTTTCATCAGTAAAATATGCTTTCATTTAAAACAATTGCTTAACAAAATGAATTCAAAATTTTATATACTGTTTTGCTATAGCTCCTATGCTTTTTGAAACTATTTGTTATTTACAAATTATGTATAAAGGACTTTGCAGCCCTTTGAACTATAACTATTTGGACATAAGTATGATGTGACAAGTCCAGAGGCATCAAAGACCGTCATGCCACTTTTTAAATTTCAAGTTCCTAGTAGGAATTGTAGCTGTTTCCTATTTTGAGGCCTAGGGCCAAAAGTAATTTTATTAGTCAAATGAAGTTAACACATTTTCATTTTTAACTAAGGGCAATTTACTTCCTGCTGGTCATTTACAGTTTCCTCTCTTAATGACTGATTTAGCAAAATCTAAAGATTGCCCAAGGCTTCTTACTCAGCAGGTCATTAACAAGTTGTAAATGAGAGGGACATTTAGACCATCACTTCAATCATATGTGTGTATCTACATTAAAAAAAAAAACACTAAATTATATTAGATCATGAAAACTCTTGCCTGAATTACCTATTTCATTCCCAGTGGCATGATGTCCTAGAGTGAAGATAATGTGAAGGATATTTTAGTAAGGAGTGACACTTAGGATTGTATATTTTTTGGACTTCCCTGATAGTCCAGGGGTTGACCCCATGCTTCCACTGCAAGGGGCAAGTGTTTTATCCCTAGCTTGGGAGAACTAAGATCACACATGCTTCAGCCAAAAAGAAAAAACAAATGAGTGTTTTGTTTTGTTTTGATTTTCTTTATTCAATTCTTTATCACAAAGTGAATCCCATGTAATTATTACCAGTATCAAGAGAGCAAATAGCAAATGATATCCTCAGAAGCCCATTCTTCATCTTGTCCTGTCTAAACAACTAAACCCACTCTTCCTATCCTAAGATAAGCACTATTCTGAATTTTACTGAAGTGTTTCCTGTCCTCTCTTCTTCATAAAGTAGGTTGATTCATTATATAGCAACTATGTGCCTAACCACTTTAAAAACACAATTCGAAGATACAATTGGCTTTATTTAATGATTCATGAATTGAGCAGGATCCCATTTTAGCAAATACAAAGGAGCTTAAGGAGCTGCACAAAATGAAGGGTTTTTATTGATGGAAGAGATGGGAATAGCAGACTACCTGATCTGCCTCCTGAGAAATCTGTATGTAGTTCAAGAGGCAACAGTTAGAGCTGGACATGGAACAACAGACTGGTTCCAAATAGGAAAAGGAGTACATCAAGGCTGTATATTGTCACCCTGCTTATTTAACTTATATGCAGAGTACATCATGAGAAATGCTGGATTGGACGAAGCACAAGCTGGAATCAAGATTGCCGGGAGAAATATCAATAACCTCAGATATGCAGATGACACCACCCTTATGGCAGAAAGTGAAGAAGAACTAAAGAGCCTCTTGATGAAAGTGAAAGATGAGAGTGAAAAAGCTGGCTTAAAACTCAACATTCAGAAAACTAAGATCATGGCATCCATTCCCATCACTTACTTCATGGCAAATAGATGGGGAAACAGTGGAAACAGTGAAAGACTTCATTTTGGGGGGACTCCAAAAATCACTGCAAATGGTGACTGCAGCCATGAAATTAAAAGACATTTCCTCCCTGGAAGGAAAGTTACAACCAACCTAGACAGCTTATTAAAATGCCGAGACATTACTTTGCCAACAAAAGTCCGTCTGTCAAAGCTACGGTTTTTCTAGTAGTCATGTATGGATGTGAGAGTTGGATTATAAAGAAAGCTGAGCACCAAAGAATTGATGCTTTTGAACTGTGATGATGGAGAAGACTCTTGAGAGTCCCTTGGACTGCAGGGAGATCCAACCAGTCCATCCTAAAGGAAATCAGTCCTGAATATTCATTGGAAGGACTGATGCTGAAACTGAAATTCCAATGCTTTGACCACCTGATGCGAAGGACCAACTCATTTGAAAAGATTCTGATGCTGGGAAAGTTTGAAGGTGGGAGGAGAAAGGGACGACAGGGGATGAATTGATTGGATGGCATTACCGACTCAATGGACGTGAGTTTGAGTAAACTCTGGGAGTTGGTGATGGACTGGGAAGTCCGACGTGCTGCAGTCCATGGGGTAGGTAAGAGTCAAACATGACTGAAAGACTGAACTGAACTGAACTATTGATGGAAATGGGTGGGAAAAAGAAACTTCTATCAATGAGTGGATTATTTCAGTCAAGGTCACCTTCCTTTGGGGGACAGCAGGGGTCTATAAGGCAGATTACTTCATTAGTGCTGGCCAGGTAATTCTAGACAGACTGGTTAAGACTACATTTCTGGGAGAGGCTGGAATTGCAATTAGGTTAAGTATTAAGTCTTTGTTTAGTGATATGTTCTTATTATAATTGACTCCCTTTGGACCTGTTCTCTCTTTTTAAACAACACTGTAGTTGAATATCTCTCCATTCTGAACATACACATAGAACCACATGTTATTCATATTTTGGTCTGGCTTCTTTTGTTTGACATGGATTTTATGAGACTTAACTATATTGTTCATGTTTGTTAATTTTCATTGTTGAATATTATTCCATTGTATTAAAAATCTGTTTATCCATTTTAATATTCATGGAAAATTCAGTTTATGCAGATTATGTATATTGCTTCCATGGGACAATTCTTAGTGCATATGTGCATGAATTGCTATGGGTTACATATCTAGGTATATAATTTTGGCTCTTAGAACATGTGCAGCTTCAAACATAGTAAACATGCCAAACTTTTCTTATATACTAGCAATTTAAGTGAGCTCCGAATGCTGTACATCCTTACCAACTTTTGGCTTTCTTTATACTTTTTCATTTTTTCCATTCTGGTGAGTACTGTAGGTGTATCTTACTGTAGTTTTAACTTTCATTTTCCTTCTTAGTAATGAGGTTGAGCATATTTTCACATCCTTAGTGACTATTTGGATATCCATTTTGTAAAGTACCCATCATGATTCTAACCCAATTTTTTATGTTTTATTATTTTTTTCTTAATGAAAATGTAGTAGTAGTTTATATCTGCAGGATTTAGTGTTATAAATATATTTTTCCATTTCTTGGCTTATTTCTCAATTCCTGCAGGAGATTTTTTTAATTTAGTTTTTAATTTCAATGTAGTCAAATTTATCCATTTTTTCATTTCTGAGAAGAGTTTCCTGTAATCTATTTAAGGAGTCCTATCTTATCCAGAGGTCCTGAAAATAATCTCCAATATTATTTTATAGAATTACAATAGCTTTGGCTTTGGCATTTAGATCATTTTATTTTTGTTTTCTTATTCCATAGAAGTCTGATTTTCTGGCAGTATATGAAAAATAGTGTTCTTCCCCTGTGGTCTGCAGTAATACTTGTCACAAATCAATTGTCCATACATATTCAGGGCTGTATCACATTTCTCTATTCTTCTACATTTGTCTGTTTGTGAAACATACCGTTATTCTTTTATATACTTGAAGAGCATCTTTGCTGTGCTTGGCCACTGGAGTTTCTATGTGTATTTTAAAATTAGCTTTTCCTGTTACACACATGCTTGCACATAAAACTTGGAGAGACCTGTATTGGGATTATAGTATTGAATCTATAGAGACCAACATCTTCATAATACTATCTTGCAGTTCATGTATAAGGAATCTCCTTTCATAAGGGCAGTAATCTCATACATGAGGGCTCCACTTTCACATCCTCATCTAACCCTAATTACCTCCCAAATGCTTCACCTCCTAATATAAATTGATTGTTTTTCTTGAAATAATGGTGATTTGTAAATTTACTTATGAGATTTATTAGGTGATCTAAATTTAAACGTTTAAAATGCCCACTAATTCTAATGAATTTCCTTTACTCAATCATTAGTCTAAAGATTAATAACAGATTTTTGATGTCCATATACTAATAGAAATTTTCCCTTTTGAAATGTGGCATATTTACTTGCCATATACTTTTTTGAGTACTTTCTTATGATCTGTGTCAAAATATTGAAAAATGTGTAACAGATGTATCATTGAAACTTCTTTAAATAAAATACAAACAAATGCATTTAAATCACATCTAACTTTTTTATGATGCAATTGTGAATTAGGTCCTTCTTTTATTGGTAATTAGAATGTGGAGCAGATGGTGTAGACTTTGGCAAAAAGTGATAATCTCTCCAAACTAGCATGTTGTCAACTGATTATTCATAAAAATAAGGCTCTATTCTCTTGATCAAGAGTCTGTTTTTAAAGGTTAGGAATTAAGAAATATGCTTCAACAGCAAAGACATGGTATTTCATAAACAGAGAACAGGTTCTTGATGCTATTAATCTTTGGCACTTTCTGTTAGTTGCCATTCTTATAAGAACAGCCTCATTAAGTCCTTGACTTGATCATTTGAAGAAATTTCTCCATTATTGTCAGTGAATCATTGCAGCCATTTAACCAGTCATTCTAACCAATTATTAGTAAGCACAGGAAGAAACTCTCTTGCCTTCATTGTTCATCCACTGCACTATTCTTTCTTTGAACTCTCCAGAAGTATCTTTGTAAAGATTCCCAGGGACTTTGGTGTCCCCAAAAAGCTGACCAGGAACCAGAACACCTCATATTGTCAGTGAACTTAACTTTGTTCCAGATGTAAAAATAGAAGAGAATTCAGGCAATCAGAGCCCAAGGCCAGCTACCAGTGCAGATACCCAAGGCGATGCCCAGAATAGCATGGGTTGGAAAAAAAAATAAATGAATTATCAGGTAAAACGTTAAAGAAGGCAACTTGATTCGTTTACCAGGTCTGCTGATTCTTAGGACTGATCCCACAGACATCATAACCTAAGGCTTCCTAACTTTTATCTCATCACTCCCAAGACCATATCATGTTTCCTCCTGTGATAGATATACTCTTGGCTATTAGAAGACTAAATTACTATAATTTCATAGGTGTCTTGGTTGTTTCAACTCATACAGATCTCTCCACTGTACAGAAGATAAAGAGAGAATAAGGATGATGAATAATGTATACACAAGTATATGGAAAGTGAATATATATGCAAGCTTATAAGCAAGTAGATGAGTATCAAATGGAGGGACTGAAGGTGTATTAATTGACACACTCATAGTTGGCAATTTCTCTGAGGCAAAAAGCAGTCAGTTGTTCATACTCAAAGCAGCTAAACTCTAGAGACTTGGCAGAAAAATGGAAAGTTCTGATCTTTAAAAGATGAACATATTAAATGATGGGCAAAGGTACATTCAAGAAAAGAAATCCCCTTTTCCTTGGACAGCTGTTGCCTTACTGTAATGATTTATCTAATGTCTGACAAGTGTTATAACTATTTTGTGTATACAAATGACACTGTAAATTTCAAGCTATTTAAAAGTTTTTCTTCAAATTTTAGAGTCAAGGTGCTAGGTCACTAGTGTTGTTAACTTGATATCTCCTGTTTTTCATCAAAATACCTATAGAAAATAGGAAAAATATAAAATTGTGCAGAGAAATTGAAATATTATTCAGCAATCTACTAGACATCAAGAGAAGTTTCCACTAATCAAATAGCAAATTAAATTCTATAGAAAAACACCAAGGCCAGTTAGAACTAATGGAATTTCATGCATAGCTAGTAAGCATTTCTAACTTAGAGACCTAGAATATTCACTGTTTAAGGGAGGGAAGCCATATCCCTAATGCATTGAAAGGTCTTCCTCAGAGGTAGTCAGGGAAATTTCACTTCATCTCACTTCCACCATGAAGATCTCTCTTCTCTAAGTTATTTGGGACATAGTAATTCTCAAAAATAGAATGTGACTTAGATTGGGATTGGTAGTTATTGGCACACTGAATCACTGAAAATGGAATGAATTGCTGGAAAATGGAGAAAAGTTCTTCGAAGCAGTGAATGTTAGATATTCTATACTTAATCCTTCTGCCATGATAAAATATATAGACTCTATTTACAAGCAAGTTAAATTCCAAAATTGTTTCCTAAATACCCTTGCTAATAATTATAGAGATCCAAAATGTTTTTATAAATATATTTATTAAAATTCTAAATTATAATAATTGCTATTGCCATTTGTTGATAATGAGAAGAGTTGACAACTCTTGTTCTTATCATGACTTGTATAGCATTATGTACATGTGGAGTTTGATGAAATATAGGGTCTTCATTTGACCTGATTAAATTATTTCATAATCAATCAGATTATCAGGTGGAGAAAGCAGTCCACCTTGAAAAAAAATAAGATTTATCTGTATCTAAATTTCCAAATTACATAAACTAAATAAGAGAACTGCTGTGGGGAAGATGACACAGACATGAAATTAAACTTATAACCTGTACGTCAGCTTACACATGAGATGTGGAGTAAGCACCTTTTTCATATCTCATAATCAAACAATGCATTTTGAACTTAAAGTGAAAGTGAAAGTGAAGTCGTTCAGTCGTGTCCAACTCTTTGCGACCCTGTGGACTGTAGCCCACCAGGCTCCTCTATCCATGGGATTCTCCGGGCAAGAATACTGGAGTGGGTTGTCATTTCCTTCTCCGGGGGATCTTCCCGACCAAGAGATCAAACCCAGATCTCCCACATTGCAGGCAGACGCTTTAACCTCTGAACCACCAGGGAGCACTCATTTGAACTTAAAGGTATTAATAATTACTGGTAAAAATGGAGACATTATTTCTTTAAAATTTAAAAAAGTTTATAAAATATACTTCATGTTAGTTAAAGAATAAAAAATAGAAAACTTAAAGTAGATGATAGACAACCAACACACTTATGACAACTGTTATAAATGGAGTTAATTTTCCTATTAAAATTCAAAGACTGAATGGATTAAGAATACAATCTAACATCATGTTTTTTTAGAAATGGTAAAGCTAAAGTTGAGTAAGCAAAATGGATTTAAAAATATATATGTGTGTGTCTGTGTGTGTGTATAATGCCAAATTTAGAGCAGTTCAATATATGTATATTTAATTTTATGTTGTACAAAGTCCACAACCTTTCAAGGTTCTATTATGTTTTTTAAGAATCAAAAAACATTCAGGATAGTATTATTAATAATTTGCTTAGTGCAAAAATCATTAGGCCCATGTGCCACAACACCAAAGTATAACTAGATATCTATTAATATTTATGATATTAATTGATACAAGGTCAAAATGTTGGACATGGCTAAACCCAACATGAGTTTACATGTAATAACAAGGGAGTAGATCAAATCAGAGCACAATATCCAACATGAGAGATCTGGCAAGAGAGCAGACATCCATTTTACCACATATCTGAAAAAATTTTAGCAAAGTATTAAAAGAAAATATTCTATATTTTACCAGCATCCTGAATTTAGAAGAGTATAAAACTTAGTAACTTGCTTTACTTTTACTCTTATAAGCTTTAAATAGTAATTGAATAAAAGGAGTAGATATTCTAAAAATAAAGTGTTAACTGTATGGTGGTTTACTGTAGGTAGTGTTGGTGTTTTCAAATAATAAGGATAAATAAAATTATTAAATCAAGATCAATTATTTTTAGAAGACCTGTAATTTATTAATTTATATAAGTATTTTCCACTTAGAATTAATTAGGTTTATTAGTATTATAAAATGAATGTCAAAAATTAATGCAATTTCAAATATAAATTTGTATTATTGTTAAACTAAAATTAAAACTTATTGCTATTTTAAAACATTTTAGAAAAATAATTTGAGTCATTTTTGAGACTACCTTCTGTATTAATAAATGAAAGTTTCTCAGTAACCTACTCTTGAACTGAAGTTGATTGTCCATTCACATTTGAAGCAGTCTTTCTTCAATAATGGGAGGAATGCCATTCATCTTCCTCTCTAAGATTGATATAAAACCTTTTTTTTTTTTTTTTGCATTTTCTTTACTGTAACAGCTGTTCCTTCAGCTCAGCTAACCCTTGGGAATAGTTTTAGCATAACAACAAGCATTCTACTATGTTATGTTACTTTCATACACTAGTTAGGACACAAGCTGAAAGATCTACTTTGTCTCTAACTTTACAGGTCAAAAATAAACTAGATTCAGAATAAACATTTTGCATTCTTATTATAAGGAAAAATGGTGGACTGAGTCATGGGAGCTGAAATAAAGAGTACTAGGAGAAGGTCTTTTGAAACTGTTATTCATTTCTGATACACAATGTTGCAGAGGACTTTAGGGGAGAAAAGTTTTGAAATAGATAAAGGGACACTTGGTTTTAGTTCTTCAGAGAGATTTAAATAAAGAACAGAGATGATGATGATAAAGCATAGTTTGTAAATATGTTTTCGAGTGTGGAACATCTTTGAAGTAACTGCATATTAATATGATAAAATTGTCTTAATATTTAAATTTTATGCAAATATGATACCAGAAATAATTTGCTTTTTTATAAAATGTCTTTATCTCCTTCAAATTACTGCCATCAATTCTTTTAAAAATATTTTACAATTTCTCCCACTTTATAATTCACAATAAATAATGTGATATTCATTCTACTAACTATCCTTTGTTTATGTCTAGGAAATAATGTTTATTGCTTCTGATTCATATCTTCACTATATTTATTGGAATTGTTCATTTTATATCTCTAGCTCTGCTTTGAAATGATCATTTTTCCCCTGATGAGAAATCTTACCTGGGATTGCATATAAAAATATTTTTCATTTTTATTATTGGGACACTTTTCATATACTCATTAAACGATAATATTTCCATTAGTTTGTTGAAATTAGGCAGTGGAAGAGGATATGTTGTAAATCATGAATAGTCTTTTATTAAGGACAAGGTATAAAATAATATTTTCAGACTTTGATTCAGATTTAGTTGATTTTTATTATTTTTTCCGTGGATTTTATTTTATTCTATTTTTGGCTGCACCATGCAGCATGTGTGATCTTAATTGCCTCACCAGGGCTCAATGCACATTCGCCCTGCATCGGAAGCACAGAGTCTCAAGCACTGGACCACCAGAGAAGTCCCTGATACAGATTTAGAAATGATACAAATTATAATCAGCAGAAAGGACAAGATAATATAGTAAACTTGCATATTTAGATTATAAACCATTGTTCATTCTAGATAAACATAATTCACTGGTGGTATTTTCACACATAAGCACTAATACATTTGTGCATTCGTTTACACAGTAATTTATAAAATTTTCTGTTATAGATTTCTAAGATAAAGAAAGCCTCTGAACATGAGTTAAGGAATAATATTAATACTATTTATTGTCCATGACATCTTGAAAATAGCTGTCTAAAAAACTTATGTATTAGTCCACTCCAAGAGAATATGCAGGGGAAAATAATAGGAATAATTATTTACACATATGAAAAGAAAATTTTATTGGCAAACACCATGAGATTGTATAAGAAGAATAAAACTCAGATTTGTGAATTCCATTAACCCATTTACCATCAGAAAGTATTGTAGATTTATGTTCTGTTCCATAATTTTTTTTTTGCCCTCTTTTCTTTGCTTTGTATCTTCAGAAGTCTTTTTGATGATTTTTCATATCACCCTGCTTCCTCTAAGTGCTAGTTACTCAGTCGTGTCCAACTCATTGCGACCCCAGGGACTGGCCCGCCAATCTCTTCTGGTCCATGGGATTTTCCAGGCAAGATATGGACTGAATAGCCATTCCTTCTTCAGGGGCTCTTAGTGTGGAATAGGAGGAAGACTTTTTATTCACGCCTAGGTCTGGAAAGTAAAGGGAAGAATTAGCCCTTAGTCAAAGAAAGAGTCATGAGGATACTAAAGACCTGCTGGTGGAGACCTCTGTTCTGCCATGAATTCTTTTGGCCAGTTCCTTGAGAATATGTGAGGTGTGTGAATGAGAATACCCATGATTTCTTCCACTCCTTCCTGAGGATTTGGTGACTGATCTGGACTCTAATCTTAGGCATAATATGTACTAAATCCAGACACAGTTTTAATTTTGTTTAAATTCACAATTTCATTCTTACCTCAGAACTAATTGAAATATATATGACTCTAATTTTTCATATTAAAAGCTTTAGATTTCAGGGCATAAGTCATTTGTACAAAATAATAAAGCACACTGAGATCTGATCATCTTCAAGGCAATATGTTGGTCTATTACCAGTCATCACATTGATTGAAAAATGTCCTGCAGTTAATATTTAACTCCTACTGCTCTTTTAATTAAGCAATTTAAATAAATACATTTTTACTACACTCAAAATGCCTAGGAAAATAAATTTTAATATATGGGATGCAGATTAACTCTGTATGTAACCTTACAATTAACTGTGAGAATAATTTTAAGGATTAAATTTTAAATTAATGTCAAAGTAGCTCATCTATAAAGTATGTACCAGAATTTCCAGAGTATTTATTTCCAACAGAATTTATTATGTTTTGTAATTTAACCTAGAAAGTGTACTTGCCTACTCAGAATTCTTCTCAACAGTTCAGTGTGATTACTAGTCCTATTATTCTGAGAAAGGAATGGCAATACCACTCTGGTATTCTTGCCTGGAAAATCCCATGGATAAAAGAGCCTGGTGGAATACAATCCATAGGGTCTCAAAGAATTAGACATGACTGAATTTACTGAGCATGCACAATCCCATTATTTATTCCAAATAAATATTGCTTCTGAAGATTTGGTCAATTATTTTAGAAAAATTTAAAGATTACACTTCTAAAAGTAAATAAAATTTCTGCATTAGTTTATAAATCATTCTGAAGAGTCTGATATTACCAGTTTAACCATTTATACACGACTAGAAATGTGCTTAATTTCATATTTATTTTATAGACTAATTGCTAAAAAAAACAACGGGAAATTTGGAGTTTTGAGGACTAAAAGGAAATGTTTTGACACTTGACCTGGGATTGCAGTATATACATTGTTGAATGAAAAATTAAGGGATAGAGAGATTCATTTGTTCATCAAAGAAATATTTTTTTAGTATGGTTTATGAATAAGAATTTTTACTGGTCTTTGAGGATGTTCAGACAAACTACACAATGCCAGGCCTCAAGAAACTGGCAATGTAATGAATAGAAAATAGACCAATAATTAAAATGAGCTGTGACAATCAATTAAATTATGTAAATCCATGATTAACATAGAAAAACAACACCATAATTTAGGCAAACATTGTTGCCACAAAAACTCAAATAATTAGGTAAATATAAGATAAAATACACACCAGCCACAGGTCTTTAAAGGAAACAAAAAGAAAAATATGAATCTAGGTAGACTATGAAGTAAATCTACTAAATGAAGTTTTTATTATTTGAGAAACAAGTAATAATAAACCATGTGCTGTGCTAAGTCACTTCAGTCATGTCTGACTCTTTGAAACCCCGTGGACTGTAGCCCACCAGGCTCCTCTGTCCATGGGATTCTCCATGCAAGAATACTGGAATGGATTGCATTGTATGCATTGCATTGCTTTGTATGTCATTACACATATAAATAAATCATTGAACTCTTAGAAAAGATTAACAGTTTTAACATAACTTCCTTTTCTATTGAGTAGAAAAATAAATGAGATAACTGAATTAAGTAATTATTAAATATTATATGATGATTATATTTCCACATTTCCACCTTGCAATGAAAGAATAAAGTTTTGATTAGTGTCCATTAAACAGTTACAGTAAATTATATATGATTGACCTTTTGGAGAAATTCAGTAAACTCAGAAAATCAGAAACTGTGAAACAAAGCTTTTGGGAAACAAATGAAGATGGACAGTCAAATTAAATCCTGAAAATCATGAGTTATAAAAGCAGTAAAGCAGCAACATGGCTAAGTCATTCCAAGGGCCAGGTCTTTATAAAATATGAAGTTGTCAAATAATGCTTTTTGACTTTTGGTCAAAGGAAACGGAGATAACATGAGTGCATATAAGTTGAAGGCAGAATAGATATTAGATATTATAAGAAAATAGTGTAATTCTAAAACAAAATAATATCAGAACATTATGTCTCCATGAGAAAAAAAAAAAGGCTGAAAGAGTTACAAATAGGAAATACAGTTTATCTAGTACAACTGAAAGAAAACTTTAAAGCAATCACATCCAAATTCTATGAAAGAGCATCTTCTTTCCCACTGACGGTTTGCTCAACTGCTGAAACTCAGGACTCTTACTGCAACCAAAATAGAGCAATATGGTGACAAAGTTTCTCAAAAATTGGACTTGTGTTTCTGGAGTTTTGGAGGAAGTATGAATTTTGAGGCTGAAGACAATATCTTGTGTGAAATTTCTGAAGGTAGGGGCTTTTAATTGTAGCCAGCAAAATGTTGGAAAAGATTTTTGGGATAGTCTGCCTGAGATGAGGGAAGAAGACTCCCATGTCTAATCTCTGCAGTTTTTGAAGAATAAAAAGGGTCTCATAAAGGTGTATGGTTCCTAGGGTAGGCATAAGAGCTGTTGGTGCCCAGAGAGGCCATATCCCGTGCAGAAGAAACAGATGCTGATCAGGGGCAAAAATGAGATGAGTTGTTCTCACTCAGGTGTTTCTATGTGACTGGGAGTGAAGCTAAAATCTACCTCAAGAAATCATACACACTGTGAACTCAGAAATCACGCACCAGTGGAAGTCACTAGCAATGGAAAGATCCTGATAGAAATTGAACAAATCAGCATGAGCCCGGAGACGTCCCCCACCACTGGAGGTTAGTCCATATTCATAAGAAAACCACTGATCCCCACTTTTCCCCTTTCCTGTCCCATGCTCAAAGGGCTGTGGCCAGGGAGTGAAAGAGCAGACCACTGTCTCTTCTGCCTTTCAGTTTTAAATCCAATGACTGCTCCCTTCCCGCTAAAAAGAAAAAAAAAAAAAAAATACAAATGAGAAATACTCAATGCTAGAGGGAGGAAAGTTGCTGAATGAAATAAGATACTGGAATCTTAAAATATACTGAATACTGAATTCAATTTTAATATACAAAAGTAGGGAACTTAAGGGAAGTAGTAATTGAAAGAGAAGAATTAAGCCCACTGAAGATAGAAGGCATAAAACTAAAAGTCATTATGTTAATTAATGAATGAATTGTGACTCCTCAATAAGCAGGTTACGTATAAGTAGGATAAATGTATAGCTATATGTTCATGGATGATATTCTGGCAAGTTATAAACTAAATTTTTAACTGTGGCTGGTTATCTCTAGGAAGTAAGATTTTAAAAGGGTGATATTATAAAAGGAAGTATATTTTCAGGTTGTAAGACTGTGTTTTAAAGAAAAATTTTATACAAAATATAATGTGTGTACACGCAATCACTCAGTCATGCCTGATTCTTTACAACTCCATGCACTGATGGACTGTAGCCTGCCAGGGCCCTCTGTCCATGGTACTTTTCAGGCAAGAATACTGGAGTGGGTTGCCATTTCCTCCTCCAGGGATCTTCCCAACCCTAGGATTGAACCCACATCTCCTGTATTGGCAGGCAAATCAAATATAATAAAATATATTAATTTTATAATTGTAGATTAATTGAAAACTTCATAAATTCAGTTTCATAACATTCAGAAAGAACATATGCCTGTGAAAGGAATGGAATAAGTTTTGTCCTGCTTTCCAGAAACAGTCAGGATTCTTTACATTTAAGTAAGCTCTCGAGTAGCAGAAGGGATAATTTCACAAATTAAAACTGGTAGAATATTAGCTAATGCTGCTAAGTCACTTCAGTCGTGTCCGACTCTGTGCGACCCCATAGACGGCAGCCCACCAGGCTCCCCCATCCCTGGGATTCTCCAGGCAAGAACACTGGAGTGGGTTGCCATTTCCTTCTCCAATGCATGAAAGTGAAAAGTGAAAGTGAAGTCGCTCAGTCGTGTCTGACTCTTAGTGGCCCCATGGACTGCAGCCCACCAGGCTCCTCCGTCCATGGGATTTTCCAGGCAAGAGTACTGGAGTGGGGTGCCATTGCCTTCTCCGTAGCTAATACTTAAGCTAATACTTAAAAAGCTAATAGCTTCTACTGTTTGTTAAGGACAAGGATTTTGCTTATTATTGACTTGTCATGAGTGGCTACTTCTCAATTATATGTGATAATGTGAGACAAAAATTGCTTGGGTAATTTAAAGCCACAAATAATACACTATCATTTTCAACAGTATTTTCAATCTCACTCTGTATAAACTCTTAGCAATACTACTAGCAATTGCAAATACTGAATCAGGTTTTACAGCATCTCTGTTGTTTTCCTCCAACTCTTTTGACATGAAGGGAAATAATTGAAAAGTGGTCATCAACAGGGAATAAAAAAGGTTAAAGGAAAGGGGGAGACTACGAAGCCAGTACCATTTTAGTCAGGCTATTAAACCTGAAAGTTAAATATAAAATGTTAATTACCCTGTGTTTATATGACTCTATTTCTCAAATATAATAGTATGCAGATGTCAATAGCTCACTTACATTTATTACTAAGGCGGTTCTCTAATTAACTACAGCTTCTCAGATCTCTATTGTCAATTATGGCATTAAGCTGCATGGGGATGTTTTAGTGATGGCAACCTGGATAAATGGACACTACTTTTATTGTTCTCTATTTCTTCCATCAATTTGGTTATATCAATTCCAACTCATATAAAATCAACCATGGGTTGTTAAAACGGCTTTTTGAGTAAGTGACATATTCAGTGAAGTGAAACAGTGTCTCCATAACTGTCTCTTAGCACTAGGACATTCTCTTCTAGTGGTGGCAGCTGCTCTCTCCTTCTGTCTCTTATTCTGCTGAGTAACTAGGTTTAATGATAAAGACTAACTCATGTACCCTCCTGGCCTCTCTTCATAACCTCTCAGTGCTAGCTTTCATTGTCCTTTCTTTCTCATTCTCTTTCAATCATGTATTAAAAATATGAGTTGTTGTAGTTTCCATTTTCTTCACTTCTCCATACAAATATAGTCAGGTTTCTCCATTGGCTCTCATTGGAGCATATAAAAAGGCTACTTTAAACAAAATTCTAGCCAATTAACTCTTACTCTCCAGTAATGTGTTGGTTGTACTCACTGCAGCCAGTTGTCATTTTCAAAGTTTATATTCTTGTCAGGATTAATGCAACAAATCTTATCTTTAGCTATTAATGGAACTAAAATTTAAAATACCACTTTCCTGTTAATTAGTTTGCTGTTTTCAAAATCTCAAGCCCAACCTGAATTCATTCCTTATCACTTCTATATGAATGATAATTATATCATTGCTTTTGTTTGAATAGCTCTAGTTTAAGGGTTCCATATATTGCATCAAAATACCCTGCTTCACCCAACTACCTTGGGCATATAAAAAAAGCATGTCATTCAAAAAAAAATTAGTGATATTTAAGGAATACCTCTCACTAGTTCTATAAATCACAAAATAAAACATTGTGATAAATTGTGGTTTCCAAGAAGAGTCATCATCTTGACACTATAGTCCTTTGAAAATTTTGTTTTGCTTCTTTTTTTTATTCATTTTTTTAAATGGAGGGTAATTGATTTACAAAATTTTGTTGTTTTCTATCAAACCTGAATCAGCCATAGGTATACATATATCCCCTTGCTTTTGAAACTCCCTCCCATCTCCCTCCCCATCCCACTCCTCTATGTTTATACAGGGCCCCTGTTTGATTTTCCTGAGTCATACAGTAAATTCCCATTGGCTATCTCTTTTACATATGGTGATGTAAGTTTCCATGTTACTCTCATCCATCAGAGGGCAGACAGAATGAAAACCACAATCACAGAAAACTAATCAAACTGATTATATGGACCACAGCCCTATCTAATTCAATGAAACCAAGAGCCATACAATGTAGGGCCACCCAAGATGGATAGTTCATGGTGGAGAGTTCTGACAAAATGTGGTCCACTGGAGAAGGGAATGGCAAACCACTTAAGTATTCTTCCATTGAGAATCCCATGAACAGTATGAAAAGACAAAAAGATATGATACTGAAAGATAAACTCCCCAGGTAGGTAGGTGCCCAATATGCTACTGGAGAAAATGGAGATCATGGCATCTGGTCCCATCACTTCATGGCAAATAGATGGAGAAACAATGGAAACAGTAAGAGGCTTTATATTTGGGGGCTCCAAAATCACTGCAGATGGTGACTGCAGCCAGGAAACTAAAGACACTTACTCCTTGGAAGAAAAGTTTTGACCAACCTAGACAGCATATTAAAAAGCAGAGACATTACTTTATTGACAAAGGTCTGTGAAGTCAAAGCTATGGTTTCTCCAGTAGTCATGTATGGATGTGAGAGTTGGACTATAAAGAAAGCTGAGCACCAAAGAGTTGATGCTTTTGAACTGTAGTGTTGGAGAAGACTCTTGAGAGTCCCTTGGACTGCAAGGAGATCCAACCATTAAATCCCAAAGGAAATCAGTCTTGAATATTAATTGGAAGGAGTGGTGCTGAAGCTGAAACTCCAAATTTTGGCCACCAGATATAAAGAAGTGACTCATTGGAAAAGACCCTCATGCTGGGAAAGATTGAAGATGGGAGGAGAAGAGGATGACAGAGAATGAAATGGTTGGATGGCATCACTGACTGGATGGACATGTGTTTGAGTAAATGCCGGGAGTTGGTGAAGGACAGGGAAGATGGCGTGCTATAGTCCATGGGGTCACAAAGAGTTGGACATGACTGAGCGACTGAACTGAACTGATGTTCCTCTTTCCATACATCTCACACTCTCCTCCCCTCTCAACATGTCCAAAAGTCCATTCTCTATGTCTGTTTCTCCATTGTTGCCCTATAAAATTCTTCAGTACCATTTTTTCTAGATTCCATATATATGCATTAGAATACGTGTTTTGCTCTGACTTACTTCCCTCTGTATAATAGGTTCTAGGTTCATCCACCTCATTAGAACTGACTCAAAGTTGTTCCTTTTTATGGCTGAGTAATATTCCATTGTGTATATGCTCCAAAAGTTCTTTACCTGTTCATCTGTTGATGGATATCTAGGTTGCTTCCATGTTCTAACTATTGCAATGAACAATGGGATAGATGTGTCTTTTTCAATTTAGGTTTCCTCTGGGTATATGCCTAGGAGTGTGATTTCTGGGTCATATGGTGGTTTTCTTCATATTCTTTTAAGGAATCTCCATATTGTCTTCCATAATGGCTATAATTTACGTTTTCACCAACAGTGCGACAGCGTTCCCTTTTCTCCACACCCTGTCCAGCATTTATTGTTTGTAGACTTTTTGATGATGGCCACTCCGACTGGTGTGAGGATCTCATTGTAGTTTTGATTTGAATTTCTCTGATGATGAGCAATGTTGAGCATCTTTTCATGTGTTCATCAGCCATCTGTAAGTTTCTTCGGAGAAATGTCTGTTTAGGTCTTTTTCCCACTTTTTGATTAGGTTGTTTGTTTTCATGGTATTGATTTGTATGTGCTGCTTGTATATTTTGGAAAATTAATTCTTTGTCAGTTTCATTTGCTATTATTTTCTCCCATTCTGAGGGTTGTCTCTTCACCTTGCTTAGAGTTTCCTTTGCTGTGCAAAAGCTTCTAAGTTTAATCAGGCCCCACTTGTTTACTTTTGTTTTTATGTCCTTTACTCTCAGAGGTGGGTCATAGAGGATCTTGCTTTGATTTATGTCATCAAGTGTTCTGCCTATGTTTTCCTTTAAGAGTTTTATAATTTCTGGTCTTACATTTAGTTCTTTAATCTATTTTGAGTTTATCTTTGTGTATGGTGTTAGGAAGTGTTCTAATTTCATTCTTTAACATGTAGCTATCCAGTTTTCCCAGCACAATTTATTGAAGAGGGGGTCTTTACCCCATTGTATATTCTTGTCTCCTTTGTCAAATAAGGTACCCATACATGCATAAATCTATTTCTGAGCTTTCTATCTTGTTCCATTGATCTATATTTCTGTCTTTGTGCCAGTACCATACTGTCTAGATGATTGTAGCTTTGTAGTATAATCTGAAGTCAGGAAGGTTGATTCCTGTAGCTCCATTCTTCTTTCTCAAGAATGCTTTGGCTATTCGAGATCTTTTGTGTTTCCATGTGAATTGTGAATTTTTTTGTTCTAGTTCTGTGAAAAATGCCATTGGTAATTTGATAGGGAACACTGAATCTGTAGATTACTTTTGGTAGTATAGTCATTTTCACAATATTGATTCTTCGTACCTGGGAAGACAGGTAAAACAGATGGAATATATCTCCATCTGTTTATGTCATCTTTGATTTAATTCATTAGTGTTTTTAATTATCTGTGTACAGTTTTTTTGTCTCCTTTGGTAAGCTTATACTTAAATATTTAATTCTTTTGTTGCAATGGTGAATAGGATTGATTACTTAATTTCTCTTTCTGATTTTTCAATTGTTACTATGTAGAAATGCAAGTGATCCTGCAACTTTGCTAAATTCACTGATTAGCTCTAGTAATTTTCTGATACTATCGTTAGGATTTTCTATATACAGTATCATGTCATCTGCAAACAGTGAGAGCTTTACTTCTTTTCCAATCTGGATTCCGTTTGTTTCTTTTTCTTCTCTGATTGCTGTAGCTAGGACTTCCAGAACTATGTTGAATAATAATGGGAAACTAGACACCCTTGTCTTGTTTCTGATCTTAGGGGGAATGCTTTCAGTTTTTCACCATTGAGAATAATGTTTGCTGTAGGCTTACTGTATATGGCCTTAACTATGTTGAGGTATGTTCCTTCTATGCCCATTTTTTGAAGAGTTTTAATCATAAATAGGTGCTGAATTTTCTCAAAGGCTTCTACATCTATTGAGATTATCATATGGTTTTTATCTTTCAGTTTGTTTATATGGTGTATCACATTGATTGATTTGCATATATTGAAGAATCCTTACATTCATGGAATACACCCAACTTTATCATGGTGTATGAGCTTTTTAATGTGTTGCTCAATTCTGTTTGCTAAAGTGTTGTTGAGGATTTTTGCATCTATGTTCATCAGTGATATTGGCCTGTGGTTTTCTTTTTTTTGTGTGTTGTCTTTGTCTGGTTTTGGTATTAGGGTGATGGTGGTTTTGTAGAATGAGTGTGGACGTGTTCCTTCCTCTGCAATTTTTTGAGAGTTTTCATAAGGATAGGTGTTGCTGCTGCTGCTAAGTCGCTTTAGTCGTGTCTGACTGTGTGCGACCCCATAGACAGCAGCCCACCAGGCTCTGCGGTCCCTGGGATTCTCCAGGCAAGAACCCATGGAGTGGGTTGCCATTTCCTTCTCCAATGCGTGAAAGTGAAAAGTGAAAGTGAAGTCGCTCAGTCGCGATCGACTCGTGGCGAGCCCATGGACTGTAGCCCACTAGGCTCCTCCATCCATGGGATTTTCTAGGCAAGAGTACTGGAGTGGCTTGCCATTTCCTTGCTCTTCTTAAATGTTTGATACAATTCTCCTCTGAAGCCATCTGGTCCAGTGCTCTTGTTTTTTGGGTGACTTTTGATCACAGCTTCCATTTCCATTTCCATTTCTAAGAGTCTGTCCATTTCCTGCAGGTTATCCATTTTATTTGCATATAGTTATCCATAATAGTCTCTTATAATCCTTTGTATTTCTGCATTGTCTGTTGTAACCTCTCCTTTTACATTTTTAATTTTGTTGATTTGATTCTTCTCTCTTTTGTTCTTGATGAGTAGGGCTAAAGGTTTGTCAATTTTGTTTATCTTCTCAAAGAACCAACTTTTAGTTTTATTAGTCTTTACTATTGTTTCTTTCATTTCTTTTTCAATTATTTCGGCTCTGAACTCTTATGATCTTTTTTTCCTTCTCCTAATTCTGGGTATTTATTGTTTTTGTTTTTGTTCTTCTTATTCCAGTTGTTTTAGGTGTAAAGTTAGGTTGTCTATTTGATGTTTTTCTTGTTTCTTGAGGTAGGATTGTATTGCTATAAACTTCCCTCTAAGAATGGCTTTTGCTGCATTCCATACGTTTTGAGTTGTTGTGTTTTCATTATCACTTGTTTCTAGAAATTTTTTGATTTCCCTTTTGATTTCTTCAATAACCTGTTGGTTATTTAGAAACTATTTTTTAATCTCCATGTGTTTGTGTTTTTCTACAGTTTTTTTTTTTTTCCTTGTAATTGATATCTACTCTCATAGCACTGTGGTCAGAGAAGATGCTTGATATGATTTCAATTTTCCTAATTTACTAGGGTTTGCTTTGTGACCCAAGATGTGGTCTATCCTGGAGAATGTTCCATGTGCACTTGAGAAGAAGGTGTATTCTGCATTTGGATGGAATGTCCTGAAGATATCAGTGAGATCCATCTCATCTAGTATATCATTTAAATTGTGTTTCCTTATTAATTTTCTGTTTTGATGATCCATCCATTGGTGTGAATGGGGTGTTAAAGTCTCCTACTATTATTGTGCTACTGTGAATTTCTCCTTTTATGTCTTTTAGTGTTTGTCTTATGTATTGAGGTGCTCCTATGTTGGGTGCATAGATATTTACAATTGTTGTCTTCCTCTTGGATTGATCCCTTGATCATTATGGAGTGTCCTTCCTTATCTTTTGTAATCTTCTTTACTTTAAGGTCTAATTGTCTGATATGAGGATTGCTACTCCAGCTTTTTTTGCTTCCCATTTGCATGGAATATATTTTTTCATCCTCTCACTTCCAGTCTATATGTGTCTTTAGGTCTGAAGTGGATTTCTTGAGACAGCATATATATGGGTCTTATTTTTATATCTGCTCAGCCAGTCTGTGTCTTTTGTTGGGAGCATTTAATTCATTTACATTTAAAGTAATTATTGACATATATGTTCCTATTTCCATTTTTTAAATTGTTTGGGGTTGATTTTGTAGATCCTTTTCTTCTCTTGTATTTCTTGACTATATAAGTCCCCTTAACATTTGTTGTAAAGCTGGTTTGGTGGTACTGAATTCTTTTAATTTTTTCTTTTCTGAAAAGCTTTTTATTTCTCCATCAACTTTTTAATGAGATCCTTGTCTTTTACAGAAATCTTGGTGGTAGATATTTCCCTTTCAGTACTTCATTCATTCTTCATTCAAAGTGTTACAGTAGCACTTGTATACATACAGGAAAAATAATAATATTCACACATACACAAAAACTCTTTAAAAAGCTTTTGCCTCTAAACCTGATACCCTTTTATGCTCTTGCTTGAGAGTTTCCTAAGAATCTTGGCTCCAAGTCTTTTTTTTTTTTTTTCATTTTCTTTTTAATATTGACCTGGCACCTTCTGTGACAATTACTGCCTCTTGGTACCTGAATTGAAATTTCAATTTTGGCATCTTCTTACACTGACATTTTAATGTCTCAGAAAAATTCCTTCCCAAGTGAGTGTGTACTTTCTCTCAAATATCAAGAGAAACTTGCTATATAAAAACATAAAGATACTTGGCAGAAGAGTTAAGTGGCTTATGCAAGACAACCTAAATATTAGTTCAGATATGTTAATTACTTCACAGGTTGTCCAGAGTTATATTAACCTCTCATTCAGAGAGGGGAACTACATATTTTGCATGATAATAGGAGCTTTCAAGAGGAACAAAACTATTCAGACATTGGGAAAAACAAATGCAAATATATGTTTTCTGATAATTCAAACATTCAATGAAAATTTCTTAGGAAAATTAAGTATAGAGCTTGAGTATCTAAATTGAGCAAAGTATCCTCAAAACAGTCACAAATTCTAGGTGAACTACACTGATTATAATGATAGAGAACTCAACTAGCCTTCTTAACTTGAAGTGAAGTTCAGAAAAAATAGACTGATAATACATCAATAGGTCAAAATAAAAATCAGTGTTGATCTGTTGTAGGTTAAATGCGGTTTGCCTAATAACAGCGATTTAGCAATCAAAAACTCAGAAGTTTACTAAGAAAAGGTTTTTCACCAAAGAACTACATAGATCAGCCCAATTGAAACCCAGGTATCTATTTTCAGAGATAAAAATGAAGAGAGGGACAATTTTCCAATTATTACTGAAGCTTCCTAATGTTAAGACACTTGGTAATTTGGTATGTTACTGTATATATATGAGATTGAGAGATGTTTTTAATGAACAAATGTGTTGTAGCTAGGGTCTTTTAAGATTGAAGTAAAAAAAAAGTTCTACGCAAAAGACTGTATGTGTTTTTAAATATAAAGAGAATCTCATGGAACCCAAGTAGAGAAAGTATGTTCAGGCTTTAAGTGAACTGGAATTGAAAGACAGCAAGTCTGGCCTGACCAAAGAACTATACAATCACTATAGTTTCTAATTTTATTTTATACCTCTGCCATTCTCTTTGCTCATCTGTTTTCTTTTTTCCTTGGCCCATAGACTACTATAACTACTGTGGTTAGAATTAAGCTATTGTGCTTCTGCTGAGAGTTTATATGTTGGTTATTCACCTCTCTTGTAGGTTATTAATATCTGCCAGGTTCACCCCAGCCCATCTGATTTAATCTGCTATTGACAAGGAGACACAAAATTTTGTGATACTTATGTTTCACCTCCTAGGAAATATATTTTTATTGGTTTGATTTTTTTTTTAATTTTGTTTTATTTTTAAACTTTACATAATTGTATTAGTTTTGCCAAATATTGGTTTGATTTTGAACAGACATAGTAGTGTCTGTCAGTTATCAGTTCCGTTCAGTTGCTCAGTCGTGTCCAACTATTTGCAACCCCATTAACTGAAGTAAGCCAGGCTTCTCTGTCTCTCACAAACACCCAGAACTTTCTCAAACTCGTGTCCATCGAGTTGGTGATGCAATCCAACCATCTCATCCTCTGTCATTCCCCTTCTCCTCCTGCCTTCCATCTTTCCCAGCATCAGGGTCTTTTCCAGTGAGTCAGTTCTTCATATCAGGTAGCCAAAGTATTGGAGTTTCATCTTCAGCTTCAGTCCTTCCAGTGAATACTCAGGACTGATTTCCTTTAAGATTGACCAGTTTGATCTCCTTGCAGTCCAAGGGACTCTCAAGGGTATCCTCCAACACCACAGTTCAAAAGCATCAATTCTAAAGTACTCAGCTTACTTTATGGTCCAACTCTCTCATATACATGAGTACTGGAAAAAACCATAACCTTGACTAGACGGACCTTTGTTGACAAAGTAATGTCTCTGCTTTTTAATAAGCTATCTAGGTTGGTCATAACTTTTCTTCCAAGGAGCAAGCGTCTTTTAACTTCATGGCTGCATTCACCATGTGCAGTGATTTTGGAGCCCCCAAATATAAAGTCTCTCACTGTTTCCACAGGTTCCCCATCTATTTGCCATGAAGTGATGGGACTGGATGCCATGATGTTCATTTTTTTGAATGTTGAGTTTCATGCCAGCTTTTCATTCTCCTCTTTCACTTTCATCAAGAGGTTCTTTAGTTCCTCCTTGCCTTCTGCCATAAGGGTAAAGTCATCTGCATATCTGAGGTTATTGATATTTCTCCCTGAAATCTTGATTTCAGCTTGTGATCCATCATCCAGCATTTCACACGATGTACTCTACATATAAGATAAATAAGCAAAGTGACAATATACAGCCTTCATGTACTCCTTCCTGATTTGGAACCATTCCATTGTTCCATGTCCAGTTCTAACTGTTGTTCTTGACCAGCATACAGATTTCTCAGGAGGCAGGTCAAGTGGTCTGGTATTACCATCTCTTGAAGAATTTTCCACAGTTTGTTATGATCCACATAGCCAAAGACTTTAGCATAGTCAATGAAGCAGAAGTACATGTTTTTCCTGAAATTCTCTTGCTTTTTCTATGATCCAACATACGTTGCCAATTTAGTCTCTGGTTCCTTTGCTTTTTCTAAATACAGCTTGAACATCTGGAAGTACTTAGTTCATGTAATTTTGAAAGCTAGCTTGGAGAATTTTTAGCATCACTTGCTAGCGTGTGAGATGACTGCAATTGTGTGGTAGTTTGAGCATTCTTTGGCATTACCTTTCTTTGGGATTGGAATGAAAACTGACTTTTTCCAGTCCTGTGGCCACTGCTGAGTTTTCCAAATTTGCTGACATATTGAGCGCAGCACTTTCACAGCATCATCATTTAGGATTTGAAATAGATCAGATGGAATTCCATCACCTCCACTAGCTTTGTCCATAGTGATGCTTTCTAAGGCCCTCTTGACTTCACATTCCAGGATGTCTGGCTTTCAGTGAGTGATCATACCATTGTGGTTATCTGGGTCATGAAGATCTTTTTTGCATAGTTCTGTGTATTCTTGCCACCTTTCCTTAATATCTTCTGTTCCTGTTAGGTTCATACCATTTCTGTCCTGTTTTATGCCCATCTTTGCATGAAATTTTCCCTTGTTATCTCTAATTTTCTCAAAGAGATCTCCAGTCTGTCCCATTCTATTTTTCCCTCTATCTCTTTGCACTGATCCCCTAGGAAGGATTTCTTACCTCTCCTTGTTTTTGTTTGAACTCTGCATTCAGATGGATATATCTTTCCTTTTCTCCTTTGCCTTTAGCTTCTCGTCTCTTCTCAGGTATTTATTTGTAAGGCCTCCTCAGACCACCATTTTGCCTTTTTGCATGTCTTTTTCTTGGGGATGGTCTTGATCACCACCTCCTGTACAATGTCACAAACCTTCATCTATAGTTTTTCAGGCACTCTATCAGAGCTAATCCCTTGAATTTATTTGTCACTTTCACTGCATAATCATAGGGGATTTGATTTAGGTCATACCTGAATGGTCTAGTCGTTTTCCCTACTTTCTTCAATTTAAGTCTGAATTTTGCAATAAGGAGTTCATGTTGCAAAAGAATCAGACACAACTTAATGACTAAACAAGAGCAATAACAATATCAGTTGTTTTACTGTTAGATTTAAAATTCACTCATTTATACAGTAGTCTAACGATACCAGTTTCACAAATGCACACTAACAATTGGAATCCAAAAGACTAAATGCTAGTTACTAACTGTTTTACCAATTTCCCTCTCTGTAGTTATCTGAAATAGCTCTAATTTTAAATAATTCATTGTTGTTGTTGCTCAGTCCCTCAGTCATGTCCAATTCTTTGTGACCCCATGGACTGCAGCACCCCAGGCTTCCCTGTCCTTCACCATCTCCCAGAGTTTTATCAAACTCATGTCCATTGAGTCAGTGATGCCATCCAACCATCTCATCCTCTGTTGTCCCCTTCTCCTCCTGCCTTCAATCTTTCCCAGCATTAGGGGCTTTTCCAATGAGTTGGCTCTTTGAATAATGCATTACCTCTCTCGCAACTGGAGTTGAGAAAGAGAATTGGCTGAATGCTGTCTGGAAAATAGAAGTAAACTTTCTTTTTCCTAAAAGTATTGTTTACATCAAATAGTTTTTCTAGAACTGAAGATATAAAAGAGCAGTCCTAACACAATGCTATGTTTTTGCTCAAATCTGGTACTTAGGATTCTCCTCTCAGAATTAATTTGATATGGAAATAAGAAAATGCATATGAGAGTCTTTAATATCTGGCTCATAATAGGTGTTCATAAGATGTAATTTGAATTAATATGAATATATATATATATATATATATATATATATATTACTATGCCTATATCTATCTCTTCAAACCTCAGTTTTTTTAATTACTTCTTCAGGTGTCCAGTGCCAAGCATGCTCTCTCTTTTTGCTGTTAGTATCAGTGTTTTTCCCTATAGGGAATGCTGGAATTTGTAAACACAATTCAGTTTAGCTTCAACAGTTCTCCTCTCTGGACTACATTGGGAAAAGCTCCACTGTTAGGAGAATTAATAGGGAATTTATAAGTATTGGGTCACTGAGCCAAAATTTCTCCCATATTGAACATTCTCTACCCCACAAAGCTTAATATTCCTTCAGATGATCTGTTTTTGCATGTACAGACCCATGGCACATGTAAATGTATAATGAAACAACTACAGAAGTGAAGTTTAATTACCAGCTGGCACAGTCAAGAAAACTTGATCCCACAGTTATTCCATGTACCCATCACTGTGCTCATGAAATCAGGTTACTGGGCCAACTGAATATATTCAGCAGCATAGTATGAGTTTGATTCTATTGCGGGGCCCACAGAGTCAGAAATAGTGTCGCACTTAAGAATTTTCCTGACTATATGTGTGTATGTTTGTAGAGGTGAGTTTATAGTTGTCAAAGCTCTTCAAATTTTTCTTTCATAGATGTTTGCAATCATTTGTTTCTAGTCAATTATTTTTACTTTCGAGGTATTCAGCCTCAACTTTTATCAGGTATAGGCTTATCTTATTCCTGAAGGATGTTTTCTTTTAAATTAGACAGTCAGCTTGATGCAAAGAGTTTCCTAAAAATAATTTAACTTTGTCTACCATCTTTAACTGTGTCTACCATCCTGTTTACCAGGATGGCTTAGAAAAATCTCAATACCAAAGGCTTTCCTTTGCTATTTTTTCATCTTCTTACACAGAAATATTGCTTTAAAATTCAGTTACTCTTTATCAGTTAAGCAGAGCTTAATATACCTGCAAAAGTTTCTATATTGCTTTAATAAACTTAGGTAAATTTTCAACTGATGACATGAGTCAAATTACAAATATAAAGCATCAAATATTTGTAGCTAAAATTTTGCTACAATGACTTTTAAAAGATTCTTGTTGCTAACTGTAGTTAACACATAATGTTTCACTCTGAATAGTAACCTAAACTTTGTTGAAAATTAATGTTGATGTCAGTAAATTGGTTGTACTGCTGACTGTGAAACAGAATTGCGAATTATTATACAAAAAGTATGCAAATGCAAATAATATGGAAATGCTTGGTCTCAGCTAGAACTAAAAATAATCTAACAACAAAAAATACTACATCAGCAGCATGTAGGTGTGGAGATTTTTGGCTTCCACTACAAATGCAGCTTGAAAGTTTGCATATGTAATTCATGAGATTTCCATGATTCCTTTTCAGGAAGAATAAGGTCCTTTGCACTGGAAAATGATAAGCTTTTATTTTTTATTTTCCCACTGTTTTAAAATAAAAACCACATTTCCTCCTTAGTTGTATATAAATGATTTGTTACTTTTTTTTAAAAATAAAACAGTTAGAGATATATGAAAAGCATTTGGCAGAGTCATGTGAGAAAATCATATATTTCAGGACAAATGAAAATTCGTTTGTCTGCTACACTAGATCCTTAAAACTCCATGTACTCAAGTAGGAACTATTTACTAGTTTCCTCTTATGTCATGGAAAATGAAGTTTTCTTGAAATGATATCATCTATAGAGAGCATGTTCTCTGTGCACATTCTGAAATAATTGACCCGAAATTCAAGAGATAGTTTTATATATATATATATATACACATATATATGTGTGTATTTTATTATTGGAGATATGAAGAATGAATAAAATTAACGCACATTTAATTATCAAGATTAGATTTCTCGACAATTCATGGAAGAAAAAATTTCATATGCCAAAAGTATGAATAGAAAATAGAAAAAATAGAAAATAGAAATAAATAGAAAAAAATATTAAACCTCTAAATAATCAGGGAATTAGAAGTTATCACTTATCAAAGTGGAAAACACTTTTAAAATTATATTAAGTGATGTGAACAATGTGGAGAGATAGGCATTTTTGCTCCCCATCAGTGTAGTAATCTATTCTACCTTCCTGACCCAGGAACAGTCTTTCAAATAGATACATTTAGGCAATAATTTCTATAAAAAGATGATTGAGGTCACATTGTCACAAAATACTGAAATACGTTTTGGTTTATTTTTTACTAGCATATTATTCTGCCATTAAAGTCATACTTTCAAAGTATATTTAGTAATAAATGAACATGTTAATGATCTAAATTTAAGTGAAAAACCTAAGTAAGGCCTATGATTCCAAATTTTAAAAAGGAAAGTCACTAATATTTATGAACTATAAAAACAAAAGAGATAAAAATATATCTAAATGTTAGCAATATTTATACTTCTTGGTTAATGAAATAAGAGGTGGTTTTGGGTTCTTGTACTTTTTTTTTTCTAAAATTTAGTAAATGGATTTAGTACTTTCAAAAGTTAGTAAATATTTGATAAGAAAATTAATATGTTTAAATGAAAGTCTATTGTGTACCAAGGAAAGTTATATAATTTCCAGGAGAGGTTTACACCTGGTCTTATAGGAGATGATTTCAAAATCTTTTGAGAATTGAAGGTTGGACTTCAATAGGAGTAATTTGCATTTTTCCCAAAGATAAACAAAATCAATAACTGCCTACTGGAGTATGTTCCAGTGTTTGTGTCTTTAAGGTGTCTTTTAAGCATAAGGATGGAGTCTCATGGTCTGTTACATTTCCATTTCTAAAGTTGATATACTTTTTTTTATTTCTGCACATGTAAGTGTTAAGGATCATAGCTCAAGCAGTTGAAAGCAGATGTGTTCTTATAACATTGTCACTCAATTATCTGAACAACTTCTGAGTTGCATGTCCATGAAAAAATTATGTTTATTGATCAATCAGCTGATAATTTAATTAACTCTTTTCTCCAAGTTGTTAAAGAATTAGAAACTAACTGAGATAATCCAAAAAACTGGATTGTCAAATCAAACTTACCTGAATCACAGGTCTTATCTAGTATCAAGTTTTCCTAATAATTTCAAGAATACTTCCCATGCACAAAGCGTGGGGAATGTCCTGAACCCTTGGAGTACCATCCCAGGTTCCATTTGGATCTGACGTTTTCTGGCACAGATTAATGTATGTAGTTTATAAAGATGGTTTATAATCATTCTGCTTACATACAAATAATCAGTGGATTCATGCAACATCTCCATTTTACACTCAGATAGTATGTATAGTTAATATGACATTTTCTAGAGAGCCTCTGGCCCCTCCATGGGTTGCTGGTTAGTCATAAACAGTTTTGGACAACTAGAACATTCTTCTAAAATCCATTGTTTACAGTTCTCCTACTAATAGTCTAGTTCAGTTTAGTAACTCAGTCATGTTTGACTCTTTGCAACCCCATGAATCACAGCATGCCAGGCCTCCCTGTCCATCACCAACTCCTGGAAATTACTCAGACTCACGTCCATGGAGTCAGTGATGCCATCCAGCCATCTCATCCTCTGTCGTCCCCTTCTCCTCCTGCCCCCAATCCCTCCCAGTATCAGGGTCTTTTCCAATGAGTCAACTCTTCGCATGAGGTGGCCAAAGTACTGGAGTTTCAGCTTTAGCATCATTCCTTCCAAAGATATCCCAGGGCTGATCTCCTTCACAATGGACTGGTTGGATCTCCTTGCAGTCCAAGGGACTCTCAAGAGTCTTCTCCAACACCACAGTTCAGAAGCATCAATTCTTCAGTGCTTAGCCTTCTTCACAGTCCAACTCTCACATCCGTACATGACTACTGGAGAAACCATAGCCTTGACTAGACGGACCTTTGCTGGCAAAGTAATGTCTCTGCTTTTGAATGTGCTATCTAGGTTGGACATAACTTTCCTTCCAAGGAGTAAGCGTCTTTTAATTTCATGGCTGCAGTCACCATCTGCAGTGATTTTGGAGCCCCCAAAAATAAAGTCTGACACTGTTTCCACTGTTTCCCCATCAATTTCCCATGAAGTGATGGGACCGGATGCCATGATCTTAGTTTTCTGAATGTTGAGCTTTAAGCCAACTTTTTCACTCTCCACTTTCATTTTCATCAAGAGGTTTTTAGTTCCTCTTCACTTTCTGCCTACTAATAACACATGTTTAATTTGTATGCCCCGAGATCTGTTATTCACAAAGAAAGCAGACTGAGTTACTTGCTTTCCCAGGTGGCTCAGTGGTAAAGAATCTGCCTGCCAATACAGGGAGACACAGGTGATCTAAGTTTGATTCCTGGGTCAGGAAGATCCCTGGAAGAGGGCATGACAATCCACTCCAGTATTCTTGCCTGGAGAATCCCATGGACAGAGGAACCTGGCGGGCTACAGTCCATGGGGTTTCAGAGAGTCGGACATGACTTAGCTACTCAAGACCCAACCACCCCTACACTACAAAAGAAGTGAATAGACTGCAGACTTTGGTTAAAAATGTGAAAAAAAAGTCTGTCATCACAAAATGGGAAAGGCCAGTTTTACTTCTCAAAAGAATTAATTTATACTCCCTGTCAGAAAAAAATTTCAAATAAAGAAATATTAATATCATTCACTTTTCTGCTTTCTCATTTCTAAATGCACATTATAAAGATGGAAATCTAAAGCCCTATATTTAGCCATATTTACTGTTTCAAGGAAATAAAGAAATGTCATGTTAATCTCAGTTCAATATTTTTACAACCAAACATTTCCCATATTATAATTTAAAATGTGAATATCTTAATAAAACTACTTTAGAGCCTAGTTATCCCAGCATCCTCATATTTAAAAATAAAATATGCAAAGTTTTGTAAATCCCCTTGCCGATTACCGAAGAATCAATATTCTTCAGAGGTCTTTGAAAGCAAATAATGATTAGATTTGATGTTCCCTTTGCTGGAATAATGTATAAAAATGACTAACTGGACTGTGAGAGGAAATACTCATGAACTGATCAAACTAAAAGACCTGTATTTCATGTACCTCCAAATTTGCCACCCATCTGCCATACAACTCCTGAAATTTTATGTGCTCCGTGAAGTACAATGGCACCCTTAGGAAACGTGTAGTAAGATAAGGAAAGTAACCTGGCTTTTTGGTATCTTATTTATAAAAGGCTCAGCCGACATACCTATTTCAAGTTCTCTTTTTGTTGTTGCTCTACAAAATTTTATACAACTTTGGGAAATGCACCATAGTAATTTTAAAGACAGAAAAAAAAATATTCCTTTTTTTGATGTCCTGAGAGAAAAGAGATTATAAAACAGAAGATAAGAAAATGGAATGGTCAAGACATCTCCAGCAGAGGTATTCCTTAGGTAGAGTAGTTTTAGGAAAGAATATATATGAAAGTTGATGTTATCCATCTATTCACAACTGTGGTGTGACTTATCATACCTCCAATGATACAGTTTAAAGAGCACTGTGTTATTAGATTATCTAACAAATTATTTTAAAATATATCTGATTATATAACCTATGATCATCAATCTCTAAACAAATATCACTCAATTAGTTCTCTGACAGGAAGCAGAACTCAGGGAGTTCTGATCTAACTCTGATGATCTACAGTGCAGGGGAGAAAGACTGAAAAGTGTGGAAAAGGACCTGAAATATGGAATAGATTACAAATTTACTCTCTATTCAGTTTTGTTCTTAGAAGACTAAGCCTAATTGATACTCTATAAAGTTTTCTGAGGAGAAAGCATGAAGTTAAATATCAGAGCTCTAAATCTCAGTGTCTGATATCATACAACATAAAATTCCCAGTGCTGGAACTTTTGATTAATGTTCCATGTTCAACTAAATAATACCCAATTAGAATGATAACACTTATTTTACATATTCTCTGGGCCATTACTAGACATTATGGTATCTTTTCTCTGTCAGTAAGACCATTTAGGACTTCTTCTTTCAATTAAGATTTTTGTCCTATTTCCTATCTCTCCCAGAAAAAGTTTAAATCATTGGATGCAATAGAATAATTAACAGGTGCCATTTCCTACTTTGCTGCATCAAGATAGCCCCAAGACTAAAATATGTGTTCTAACATCTTTAATTTGAGAGAAGTTAACATATCGAATTAAATGACCTACATTGTTGCCAACAATAAACAATTTATATTTACCTTTTATGTTACAAAAATAAAAATTGTTTAAAAGAGGTGAATTTCCATGTTTATATGCTACTACTCATTATTTTGTTTAACATAAAACTTTGAAAGAAAAAAGTTTGCTTTTCACAGTTTGGAAAGATTCTGTTATTTCTCTACCAATAAAAAGGAAGGATGTTTATGCTCAAAATGATTCACTGAAAGGGACTGGCTTCTGCTGTCTTCAGGTTAATCTTACAATAGTTATTTCCCTGAGCAACCATCAAATATATAATATCAGCATAAAACCATAACTTTGCTTTCACTTTTGCCAATATTAAGATTATGCTGAATTCATAGGCAGGATTACAGGCATCCATCCTATTTAAATATATTTTAAATGCTAATAAAATTTACTCATCAACTTTTTATTAACTTTTGTGTCATGTATATTCAGACACATAGACACGTGGTCAAAATAGGCACTGCTTAATCTTACAGTAACATGGGGAATTTAAATAGAATTTGTGTAATATTTCTAACTATTTAGAAATTGGCTCTAGGAGTAAAACATAATCTTGTAAAGAAAAGAAAAATATGGTCAGGGGATAAGAATTTAAATAAACATGACTTTTGGGGATTAAAAGTTGATATTTATTTTATACACTTAATGAAAACAAGTAGAAACTTATTTAAGAGCAGTCTTCTAAAATCTGAGAATGTCTTAACCTTTCCTAAAGCTATGAGGTTTTTTTCCTGCCTTTTACACTTGTATCTCAATAATAATAAAAGTATGATAGTAATTCCCACTTTCGAATATGAGCATTACTGATATTAAATGTACAACTTATAATGAGAATTTTTGTAAATAGTTACTAATTTATTAACAATCAATATGAGCATGAAGTTTAGAGAGAATAAGCAGATAGAATCAGGTATGTGTAAGTGTGACTCTCCGTCAGTTAAGAAATGGCAACTTATTGTGCTGAGTAAATGATTGTTTCAAAAATTGCCAAAATTTCTTAACAATAAATATTAGAAAATAAATGTAAATTTGATATAAAATTAATGGAAAGTTAGGAGATGTTGAATAGCAGAATGTGAATGATAAATTGCAAATATGTTGCCCCCAAAGCTACCAACACTGAATTGAGCCCACTCCATAAAAAAACTTGAAAGAACAATTAACATCAACATTATATTGTGTTTCTAGAAAACAAGATGTAAGTGCTATTTTCATAGCAAATCCAACTGTTAGCAAAGTTGGCTTTCTGTTCTACACTTTGAAAATTTGGAATGAAACACATTGATTACCCAGCTGCTAGCAGAAACATGGACCCCAAAATAGCATACTGAGGACACACGTGAAGGACTCATGAACCACTTGCTGTTTGTAGGACCTGCTGCTGCCATGTGATGATACTTTAGCAGTTAGCTCAGCTCCCTACGTGGTGCTGTGGGAAAGAACACGCCTACCAATGCAGGAGACACAAGAGACGCGAAACTGATCCCTGGGTCAGGAAGATCTGCTGGTAGAAGGCACAACATAGCAGTTGGCTCAGATTGCATATTATTCCAATAAAATTTGAGGATATACTCTGCAAAAGGCTATTCAAGACTAAAATCTCTAACTACCATTTATTCATATTTTTTATCAGAACATTCTTTAGTAATAGAGAAACAAAGTCAAATTAATTGCCTGTGATAATTAGTTTTTGTCTCAGATGGCTTATGGTAGGAATTTTCTTACTTTCTATATTCCATTTTTATTTCAGTTTGTTGCTTTTATCTGTTTTGTTTAGTCTATTAAACACCCAAATCTTTTAGAAGATAACTGCAAACAGGTAATAATAGTCAACACTTATTAAAAACCTAATGTGTGCAAATGCACTGTCTGAAATATATTTCCCAGGATTCCTACTAAACCCTCATAACTATAATGTGAGTTGTACTATCCTTCTCTACATTCAAAAAAGAAGAAAACTGAGGTGAGGAGGACAAATAACTTGCCAATGTCAGAAATATCAGTAATTGTATGGCACCAGGATATAAACCCAGGTGTTCTGAGCTCCAGAGTCAAAGCTTCTAATTGCCCTTCTAAGCCACCTATCAGGTAAGCAAGATAGAGAGACTGAGTGCCACAAAGCTGGTGGTGGTTGAGTCCCCTTATGCCAGTGCAGAGGTTATTCTCCATAGGCGCATACAGTTTATGTGAGTAATGAACTAACTGCTTTGATGATGAATTAGCTAAATCCTAAACTCATTACAATATAATTATATTAAATTAGTGGATTATAAAAACACAAATGTTCTGCCATAGAAAATTGCATATATTTCATTTGGGTCAAGGATATCAGGGATCCTATTCCTATACATGGAGAATAAGAAATTAAGATTAAATGATTGTTAAAATAGGTAAGATTAATAAAAAATTCCAGATGTTCAGGCTAGTTTTAGAAAAGGCAGAGGAACCAGAGATCAAATTGCCAACATCCGATGGATCATTGAAAAAGCAAGAGAGTTCCAGAAAAACATCTATTTCTGCTTTACTGACTATGCCAAAGTCTTTGTGTGGATCACAAGAAACTATGGAAAATTCTGAAAGAGATGGGAATACCAGACCACCTGACCTGCCTCTTGAGAAACCTGTATGCAGGTCAGGAAGCAAGGGTTAGAACTGGACATGGAACAAATGACTGGTTCCAAATAGGAAAAGGAGTACATCAAGGCTGTATATTGTCACCCTGCTTATTTAACTTATATGCAGAGTACATCATGAGAAAGGCTGGGCTTGAGGAAGCACAAGCTGGAATCAAGATTGCCAGGAGAAATATCAATAACTTCAGATATGCAGATGACACCACCCTTATGGCAGAAAGTGAAGAGGAACTAAAAAGCTTCTTGATGAAAGTGAAAGAGGAGAGTGAAAAAGTTAGCTTAAAGCTCAACATTCAGAAAATGAAGATCATGGCATCCAGTGTCATCACCTCATGGCAAATAGATGGGGAAACAGTGGAAACACTGGCTGACTTTATTTTTCTGAGCTCCAAAATCACTGCAGATGGTGATTGCAGCCATGAAATTAAAAGATGTTTACTCCTTGGAAGGAAAGTTATGATCAATCTAGACAGCATACTAAAAAACAGAGACATTACTTTGCCAAAACGGTCCATCTAGTCAAAGGCTAGGAGAAGGCAATGGCACCCCACTCCAGTACTCTTGCTTGGCAAATCCCATGGACAGAGGAGCCTGGTAGGCTGCAGTCCATGGGATCGCTAAGAGTCGAACACGACTGAGCGACTTCCCTTTCACTTTTCACTTTCATGCATTGGAGAAAGACATGGCAACCCCCTCCAGTGTTCTCCAGGCAAGGGACGGAGGAGCCTGGTGGGCTGCCATCTATGGGGTCACACGGAGTCGGACACTACTGAAGTGGCTTAGCAGCAGCAACAGTCAAAGGCTATGGTTTTACCAGTGGTCATATATGGATGTGAGAGTTGGACTATAAAGAAAGCTGAGTGTCGAAGAATTGATGCTTTTGAATGTGCTGGAGAAGACCCTTGAGAATCCCTTGGACTGCAAGGAGATCCAACCAGTCCATCCTAAAGCATATCAGTCCTGGGTGTTCATTGGAAGGACTGATGTTGAAGCTGAAACTCCAATACTTTGGCCACCTGATGCAAAGAGCTGACTCATTGGAAAAGACCCTGATGCTGGGAAAGATTGAAGGCAGGAGGAGAAGGGGACGACATAGGATGAGATGGTTGGATGGCATCATCAACTCAGTGGACATGGGTTTGGGTGGAATCCGGGAGTTGTTGATGGACAGGGAGGCCTGGAGTGCTGCGATCATGGCGTCACAAAGAGTTGACACAACTGAGCGACTGAACTGAACTGAACTGAGGCGGTTTTTTTTTTGTTTGTTTGTTTGTTTTACTGTTTAGGTGGTTTGTTACCTAAATAATGAATATTTGGGCTATCGAAGATTATACTTTCTTAGCACTTACTAGTGCTTCTTTTATAAATCCATCCATGATTAAGGTTTAATACATTTCTTGGTTTGAAAAATGTCTTTAGAAGTATTCTGTAGAAAACAAGAAAGAAAATCCTCACAAAATTAATATCATTGAAATATCAAAAACAGAGATAATTACATGTTTAATGTTTAACTTAGTTTCAATTGAAGTACTTCTTATCACACAGCTGGGTGTTATTAAGAACAAACTCTTATATTTGAGTCCATTTACTCTCTGGTGTACAACTTTAATTCTATTCTATTATATTTAAACACCAGTTGCGGAGTGGTTTTGAAGAATGAGTGTGAAGAACTACTTTACTATTAAATCTTATGCCATAAGACTATAGTTCTTATTTCAGAAATATAAAGCATATCAAAGAACCAGAAGCCTGCACTGAAGATACTATTTAGTCAGATTGATCCCTTCCATATCTATGTTGTTTCAGTTCAGTTCAGTTCAGTCGCTCAGTCGTGTCCGACTCTTTGCGACCCCACAGCATTCCAGGCCTCCCTGTCCATCACCAACTCCCAGAGTTCACCCAAACTCATGTCCATCAGTCGGTGATGCCATCCAACCATCTCATTCTCTGTCGTCCCCTTCTCCTCCTGCCCCCAATCCCTCCCAGCATCAGAGTCTTTTCCAATGAGTCAACATTTTGCATGAGGTGACCAAAGAATTGGAGTTTAAGCTTTAGCATCAGTCCTTCCAAAGAAAACCCAGGACTGATCTCCTTTAGGATGGACTGGTTGGATCTCCTTGCAGTCCAAGGGACTATCAAGAGTTTTCTCCAACATCACAGTTCAAAAGCATCAATTCTTCGGCGCTCAGGCTTCTTCACAGTCCAACTTTCACATCCATACATGACCACTGGAAAAACCATAGCCTTGACTAGACAGACATTTGTTGGCAAAGTAATGTCTCTGCTTTTGAATATGCTATCTAGGTTGGTCATAACTTTCCTTCCAAGGAGTAAGTGTCTTTTAATTTCATGGCTGCAATCACCATCTGCAGTGATTTTGGAGCTCAGAAAAATAAAGTCAGCCAGTGTTTCCACTGTTTCCCCATCTATTTCCCATGAAGTGATGGAAACAGATGCCATGATCTTAGTTTTCTGAATGTTGAGCTTTAAACCAAGCTTTTCCCTCTCCTCTTTTACTTTCATCAGAGGCTCTTTAGTTCTTCTTCACTTTCTGCCATAAGGGTGGTGTCATCTGCATATCTGAGGTTATTGATATTTCTCCCGGCAAACTTGATTCCAGCTTGTGCTTCCTCCAGCCCAGCGTTTCTCATGATGTACTCTGCATATAAATTAAATAAGCAGGGTAACAATATACAGCCTTGATGTACTACTTTTCCTATTTGGAACCAGTCTGTTGTTCCATGTTTAGTTCTAAGCAAAAGACTAAGTGATATATTGAGGGATAATGTAATTATTATCATAATAAAATTATGTGGCATAACATTTGTTTTATTTTATTATAATTTTGAGTTTTAAAATCTCACTATGAAAATCAACCAATTTTAATAGTCCCTTGTTCCACGTGAAATCAAATATTTTAATGAACATTATCTCTTATTTTAAAGAAGTACAAATTTTAGCAGGCTTCCCAGGTGGCTCAATGGTAAAGAATTAGCCTGCAGTGCAGGAGACATGGGTTCAATCACTGGATAGGAAGATCCCCTGAGAAGGAAATGGCAACCCACTGCATTATTCTTGCTTAGGAAATCATTTAAACAGAGGAGACTGTTGGGCTACAGTCCACAGGGGTCACAAAGAGTTGAACACAGAGAGTTCAACTCACAAAGAGTTGAACTTGGCCAACATCAACACCAAAACAACACAAATTATGGCACTACAGATCATAAGCAGGGCAGGAAAAAAATGTATTGAAGAGTAACTTCAATGACAAATGTAAATGTCAGGTTCTCAGAAAATTAAAGCATAATAACCAAATTAGAAAATGCAAGAAAGTGTTAGGCCTTATGCTGGAAACTACTCTGATGTATAAACAACTTGGCTGAATCAGACAAAAAACAATTGCTGTATCACATGCTAAGAAATAATGAAAGTAGGAAAAAAATGGCTAAATTATAAAGCTTCTGAGAAAATTCAAATATTAATATATAGCAAAATTATTTACTTGGCACATGGCAGGCACACAATAAATATTTGTTAAATTAATAAACAAAGAAAGGCAATGCCAAAGAATGCTCAAACTACTGCACAATTGCACTCATCTCATGCGCTAGTAAAGTAATGCTCAAAATTCTCCAAGCCAGGCTTCAGCAATACGTGAACCATGAACTTCCAGATGTTCAAGCTGGTTTTAAAAAAGGGAGAGGAACCAGAGATCAAATTGCCAACATCTGCTGAATCATTGAAAAAGCAAGAGTTCCAGAAAAAACATCTATTTCTGCTTTACTAACTATGCCAAAGTCTTTGACTGTGTGGATCACAATAAACTGGAAAATTCTGAAAGAGATGGGAATACCAGACCACCTGACCGGCCTCTTGAGAAACCTGTATGCAGGTCAGGTAGCAAGAGTTAGAACTTGACATGGAACAAATGACTGGTTCCAAATAGGAAAAGGAGTACATCGAGGCTGTATATTGTCACCCTGTTTATTTAACTTATATGCAGAGTACATCATGAGAAACGCTGGGCTTGAGAATCAAGGTTGCCAGGAGAAATATCAATAACCTCAGATATGCAGATGACACCACCGTTATGGCAGAAAGTGAAGAGGAACTAAAAAGCCTCTTGATGAAAGTGAAAGAGGAGAGTGAAAAAGTTGGCTTAAAGCTCAACATTCAGAAAACTAAGATCATGGCACCTGTTCCCATCACTTCATGGCAAATAGGTGGGGAAACAGTGGAAACACTGGCTGACTTTATTTTTCTGAGCTCCAAAATCACTGCAGATGGTGATTGCAGCCATGAAATTAAAAGACACTTACTCCTTGGGAGGAAAGTTATGACCAACCTAGACAGCATATTAAAATGCAGAATCATTACTTTGCCAACAAAGGTCCATCTAGTCAAAGGCTATGGTTTTTCCAGTGGTCATGTATGGATGTGAGTTGGACTATAAAGAAAGCTGAGCGCCGAAGAATTGATGCTTTTGAACTGTTGTGTTGGAGAAGACCCTTGAGAGTCCCTTGGACTGTAAGGTCCATCATAAAGGAGGTCCTGGGTGTTCATTGGAAGGACTGATGTTGAAGCTGAAATTCCAATACTTTGGCCACCTGTTGCGAAGAGCTGACTTATTGGAAAAGACCCTGATTCTGGGAAAGATTGAGGGCAGGAGGAGAAGGAGACGACAGAGGAAGAGATAGTTGGATGGCATCATTGACTCATGGACATGGGTTTGGGGGGACTCTGGGAGTTGGTGATGGACAGGGAGGCCTGATGTGCTGTGGTTCATGGGGTTGCAAAGAGTCTGACACAACTGAGCAACTGAACTGCACTGAATAAACATGGAAGGTGGAAAAACACATAATTATTTTTCTCTCAGTAACAATATACTCCAGGTGTGAGGGCTACAGATCAACTCCCAGAAACCTCAAAGGGACCTTTTATTACATTAGTGAATTTCTTGAGACAGGATGTATTGGTCAGTTTTGATGACCTCAATCTAAATGCTTCAAGACTCTGAGTGCATCAGTCTCTCAGAAACCAGTTCTCACTAATCAAGATAATGGGATTACTTATAAACACCAGAACACTGAGGGATTCGTTTTTTTTTTTTTTTTAATTTTATTTTATTTTTAAACTTTACATAATTGTATTAGTTTTGCCAAATATCAAAATGAATCCGCCACAGGTATACACGTGTTCCCCATCCTGAACCCTCCTCCCTCCTCCCTCCCCATACCATCCCTCTGGGTCGTCCCAGTGCACCAGCCCCAAGCATCCAGTATCGTGCATCGAACCTGGACTGGCAACTCGTTTCTAACATGATATTTTACATGTTTCAATGTCATTCTCCCAAATCTTCCCACCCTCTCCCTCTCCCACAGAGTCCATAAGACTGTTCTGTACATCAGTGTCTCTTTTGCTGTCTCGTACACCGGGTTATTGTTACCATCTTTCTAAATTCCATATATATGCGTTAGTATACTGTATTTATGTTTTTCCTTCTGGCTTACTTCACTCTGTATAATAGGCTCCAGTTTCATCCACCTCATTAGAACCGATTCAAATGTATTCTTTTTAATGGCTGAGTAATACTCCATTGTGTATATGTACCATAGCTTTCTTTTATCTTTTTATTTTGTGTGTGTGTCTTTTTAAGGCACATGTTTCCCATTTATTTTTAAATTTTGAACATAATTGTTTTCCAAAATATTTTTGATAGTTATAGAATTTCTCCCCATGAAATCGCAGTTCCTGACCCTAAAATGCTACTCTTTTCTGTAAGAATGAACGTGCCCCCAAGGGATCTAGCGCATCATGCACTTTTCACAAGGCTGTGCAAGTACTAATAAATCAATCCTAGTGGGATTGAATATTCATTTGGTATGCACTGTAATTTTAATAGATACATAGAATACTCTTTCAACTTTGTCCTTTAATACTATAGGAGAGGAGAAAACATATACATGAATACTAAAAAATCTGATCTTCTTCAGAAATCAAGACTATCAAATAACAGTTGTCCTTCAGAATCAAATATTTGACTGTTAGATGATTTTTTTTTCTTCATCCTTTCTTTCGAAAATGAAAGTCACTCAGTGATGTCCGACTCTTGAGATCCCATGGACTGTATGTAGCCCACCAGGCTCCTCTGTCCATGGAATTTTCCAGGCAAGAACACTGGAGTAGGTTGCCATTTCCTACTCCAAGGGATTCATTTTAAATGGCACATTTCATCACATAATCTTTGCATTCTTTCCCTATAGGTAGAGGTATATAGGAAACTAAATATAAACTGAAGGTTGATGAGTGGTCCTTGAAATACAGTAAGGAGAGCTGGAAGAAGTAGCCTTTAAAGGTTTAGATCTATGACGGCCTGATACGTCCATTTTCCAAGGAGGATTATTTTTGCTTAGGGGACTGACAGTTGAGAACTACATCAATTAAAACATCATCTCTTGGATATTACCTCTAGAGTTTGCTACTACAGAGTTGAGTTTTTTTTTTGTTTTTTTTTTTGATTCAAATCACCATTCTCTTTCTGAATAACACTTTATTCATTAAATTTAATAAGTAACATGAGGACTGTTTGCCTCCTCACCCAACAAGTAGTTTGTTCCTATCTTTCCTATCTATCATCTCTTGCCTCTACAACTTGAACTTAAAGTATATCTCCACTGACTAAAACACATCTTGAGGAAACTCTTCTTACCCTTCTCAGATTACCACATCTATCTAAAAATGAATGTATTTCTGCCACTGTGCCATATGGAATCACTTGCTGTATTTGCCTAGATACAGGTTTCTGCTTTTACTTGTAAGGACCTAAGTATTACAGGAGGGGAAAGAACACACACGTTTTAGGACTCATTGACATAAAAAATTCTTGCATCCTATAGACCTTTTTGAAATCCCAATAGCTTCATGACACAATAAAAAGAAAGCTTTCTCTCTCTGCCCTGCCACTGACATACAGGGAAGAAGGAGAAGAAAATTTGATGACTCTCTAACAGATTGATCAATATGTCTACTATTCTTCTTGGTTTAAATATCATCAATATACTAGACATCATATTAGGTTAGGAGTTAGATTATCTAGAATGAGGTCTCTCTTATCCCTGTCAATAATTACTTATGCATGTTGGGCACATTATTTTATCTCATTTGTAAATGGGGCTGCACAGTTATCAGAAGTTCTTAATGCCTATGCTTGTTGCATTGATATAATCCTATGAGTATTTGTGGCTAATCAAAGTAATGATTCCTTTTGTTTGTTTTGTTTTTGTTTGCTTTTTTCTCCCCTTCCAGTTTTACTGAGATGTAATTGACATGCAGCACTGTATGTGTTTAAGGTGTACAGCATAATGATTTGACTTATGTACATCATGAAATGATTACCACAATAAGTTTAGTGAACATCCATCATTTCAAATAGATATAAAGTGAAAGATTAAGCAATGTTCTTTCTTATGATGAGAACTGTTAGAATTTAACAACTTCCATATATAGTATATGGCAGTGTTAATTATATTTATCATTCTGTACATTACGTTCATGGGATTTCCCTATAGCTTGGATAGTAAAGAACCTGCCTGCAATGCCGGAGACCCAGGTTCGATCACTGGGTGACAAAGATCCCCTGGAGAAGGAAATGGCAATCTCCTCCAGTATTCTTGCCTGGAGAATCTCATGGACAAAGGAACTTGATGGGCTACAGTCCATGGGGTCGCAAAGAGTCAGACATGACTAAGGGACTAACACACACATTATAGTATAGTACTTGTTTATCATACAAATGGATGTTTATACCTTTTGAGCATCTTCATCCAATGCCTTCTCTGCCAGGCCTCTGCCTCTGGTAAACACAAATCTGCTATCTTCTTTTATGGGTTTGTGTGTTCTTCAGTTGTAAATGACCTTCAATGCTATGCTAGTTCCTGATATACAACATAGTGATTAAATATTTCTATATGTTTCAAAATCATCACCATGGTAAGACCAGTACCCTTGTCAACATACAAAGATGCTATATAATTATTGACTATATTCCCACACTGTATTTTTCATCCCTGTGACTCATTTATTTTGTAGCTGAAAGTTTGTATCAATTTATTTCCCTCAATTATTTCTCTCCTCCCACTCTGTCCCTTGTAGCAACCATTTGTTTGTTCTCTGAGTCTGTTTCTGTTTTATGTTTGTTCCTTTTTCTTTTCAGATTCTACATATAAGTAAAATTATTCAATATTTGCCTTTCTCTTATTTCACTTAGCATTATATCCTCTAGGCCCATCTGTATTGTTACAAATAGCAAGACAGCCATTTGTCTTGCTTTTTGACATCCAAGTAATAATCTATTATGTAAATAATAGCCAATTATATGTATCATATATATTTTATATCTACATATATATGTAAAATCTTCTTTATACATTCACCTATTGATGGGCACTTATGTTGCTTTTACCTCCTTGCTATTGTATATAATACTTCAGTGAACATAGGGAGTGTGTATCTATTCTAATTAGCATTTTAGTTTTCTTTAACTCCTGATAAATACCCTGGAGTAGAATTGTTGGGGTCTGTGTGCTCAGTTGCTCAGTCATGTCCAACTCTTTGCAACCCGCTGGACTGTAGCCTGACAGGCTTCTCTGTCCATGGGATTTCCCAGGCAAGAATACTGGAGGGGGCTGCCATCTCGTACTACAGGGGATCTTTCCAATCCAGGGGTGGAACCTGTGTCTCTTGGGTCTCCTGCATTGGCAGGCGGATTCTTTATCAGTGCTCTACCAGGGAGGCCCTAAGATTGGAGTACATGGTAGCTCTATTTTTATTTTTTGAAGAATTTCCAAACTGTTTTCCATAGTGGCTGCACAAATTCACATTCTCACTAACAGTGCACAGAGGTACTTTTTTCTTCACATCCTCACCAACACTTATTGCTGCCATTCTGACAAGCATGAGGTGATATGTCATTGAGTTTTTTATTTGCATTTTCCTGATGATTAGTGATGTTGAGCCCAACATTACGTGCCATCTATGTGTCTTATTTGGAAAAATTTCTATTTTTAAAAATCAGGTTGCTTGTTTTTTGATATTGAGTTGTATGAGTTCTTTGTATATTATAGATATAATCTTGTAAGGGGTTACCCTCACTGGATATATCATTTGCAAATATCTTCTCCCATTCTGTAGATGGCTTTTCATTTTGTTGATAGTTTTCTTTGCTGTGCAAGAGCTTTTTAATTTGATGTAGTTCCATTTGTTTATTTTTGTTTTTATTTCCCTTGTCTGAGTAGATGTATCCCAAAAGATAATATTCTAAGACTGATACACATTAAAATGTATACTATCTGTTTACTTCTAGAAGTTTTATGGTTTCAACTGTTATATTTATGTCTTTGATAGATTTTATTTTTATATATGGTGTGAGAAAGGAGTCCAGTTTTGATTCTTTTGCATGCAGCTGTTCAGTTTTCCCAGCACCATTTATGGAAGAGGCTGTCTCTTACATGATACCTCTTTTGTGTGGTGGGTTTAATTGCTCATTTAAGTGTAGGTTCATTTGTGCTCTGGGAGCACCCTCTATGTGGACTGTGTCATTCTGTTGCGGCTGGCTGACTTCTGAGGACCCTCTTGAAAGCATAATGGGCCCCAATCTGGTTGGTTGCCAAGCCCTGCCTTGTGCAGAGGCTGCCAGCCTCTGCAATTTTAATTGTCCTTCCCTTTGTGGGTCTTCACCCAAGACTATGTGTTTTGATTATACTGCATCTCTGTCCTCCTGCCACCTCATTGTGGATCCTTTTGCTTGTTTAATTGTATAAGATCTTTTCTGCCAGTCTTCAGGTCAATCTCATCAATAGTTGCTCTGTAAATGTTGCAATGTTGGCATAGCCCTGGGAGGAAGTGAGCTCAGGGTCTTTCTATGTTTTGACCACTCCTGTAAAGTAGAGGTTCTGGAAAGGGTAGTGATTATGTAGGACACAAACCATGGGGAAGAGAAAAATGCCTGCTAGATTTTCAGTATAAAGAGGAAACACATATATTTTGGTCAACCCCTAACTGAAGGAGGCTGGAAAAGACTTCAGACATTTTTCAAATGCTAGCAGTTTCTAGAAATTTTTTAAGTCACAGAATTCATGATTTTTTCATATCTGAGAGCGAAAGAAAAATATACACAAGTGAATATCAGGAATTAATATGAAATAGCAATTTGTGGTAGGCATTGGTCTCTCCATCTTTCCCCCTATATTACACTTCTGCCTAAATACTTCTGAATACAGAAATGATTGTTTGGTATGACATCATTTTATAACTCATGGTTAAAATATGTGGTGTGTGCTTAGTCACTCAGTTGTGTCCATAGTATGATAAAATCCATGTGTAATGATTTGAAATCAAATTAATTTGAATTAAAATTCCATTGAAAAGATTAATATTTTCCTTAAAGTGTTCCCATTTTTATGTAAAATAACTGAATTTATACACAGAAACAATTGCTTGGGAAATAAATAGGCATTTACTTATGTCTCTGGCCAGAAAGAATTAGAAAAGATTTCCTTTGTGACACTTAATAACTGATTTCAAACAAGGAAGAGAGAATCACATGTGAGGTACTATGGAGTTAAAATCATAAAGCAAGTATTTTCCAGTTTTATTATAGCAAAGATTAGTTATTAACATCTTCTCACGTCAGTATATGCATTATAAAGTATAGAAGAATTAATGAGTACACACAGAAATGTGATAATTTTTCAATTGTTATAATATTAATAATGTGTGTGAAGTGATGCTTGGCAAACAGGCAACCAAAATAGGAGGGTGATCCTTTTTCTTCTTCCTTTTTCTCCTCTACTGCTTCTCCTCCTCATTCTTTTCTGTGCATCCTCCATGGTATTCTTTTTTTTTTTCAGTTCAGTTCATTTTTATTAGCATATCTGAGCTAGGTTTTAATCCATTAACTATATGATGTATATGTAATTTTGGAACAATTTTTATTTTATTTATTTATTTTTGCCTTTCTAAAGTTATGTCCAACCCTAGATAGCATATTGAAAGCAGAGACATTACTTTGCCAACAAAGGTCCGTCTAGTCAAGGCTATGGTTTTTCCTGCGGTCATGTATGGATGTGAGAGTTGGACTGTGAAGAAGGCTGAGCGCCGAAGAATTGATGCTTTTGAACTGTGGTGTTGGAGAAGACTCTTGAGAGTCCCTTGGACTGCAAGGAGATCCAACCAGTCCATTCTGAAGGAGATCAGCCCTGGGTGTTCTTTGGAAGGAATGATGCTAAAGCTGAAACTCCAGTACTTTGGCCACCTCATGCGAAGAGTTGACTCATTGGAAAAGACTCTGATGCTGGGAGGGATTGGGGGCAGGAGGAGAAGGGGATGACAGAGGATGAGATGGCTGGATGGCATCACTTACTCGATGGATGTGAGTCTGAGTGAACTCCGGGAGTTGGTGATGGACAGGGAGGCCTGGCGTGCTGTGAGTCATGGGATCGCAAAGAGTCAGACACGACTGAGTGACTGAACTGAACTGAACTGAACTGAATGTCTAATACACCATACTGGGAGTTTTGGTGGGAGGAAGAAATTGCTTAAACTCTAATACATGCCATACATCTCTATACATGGGCCAGCTCAATAGAATATGATGGTTCTAATTAAACTGAGTAGTCCTATTTAGAGAAATAATTTTTAAAAACAGAAGAATGAAAAGTGTATTGCATCATTGACCTGTATGTATGAAAATATCTTTATTCTCAAATTAGGTCCTCTTTATGACAGTCTATTTCCTGGTGATAACATAAAAAATCTTTCTATCACCCAGAATTAAAGCTTCAGGATATATATATACATAAATATTTCCCTTTACTTCAGCTCACTCAATCACATGAAAGCCTGGAAGAATTAATGTGAATTATATTTATTTTTTCATTTCAGGTTTTACTGCTGCTAAGTCACTTCAGTCGTGTCTGACTCTGTGCGACCCCATAGACAGCAGCCCACCAGGCTTCCCTATCCCTGGGATTCTCCAGGCAAGAACACTGGAGTGGGTTGCCATTTCCTTCTCCAATACATGAAAGTGAAAAGTGAAAGTGAAGTCACTCAGTCGTGTCTGACTCTTAGCGACCCCATGGACTGCAGCCTACCAGGCTCCTCTGTCCATGGGATTTTCCAGGCAAGAGTACTGGAGTGGGGTGCCATTGCCTTCTCCTCAGGTTCTACAGCTCCTGTTGAATTTCTAGCATTCATTTTCTCTCACTGTTACAGCAGCTTCCTAAATAGGTTTTGCTTTAATAGGCACTGACATCCTCACTTCATATCCTTTTGAGGGATAAATCAGAACCAGACAAAAATTCAAATGATAGATTGATAACTGATTAAAAGATCAGACATAAAGGCTGCTAAATAATTAATTAGGGCTTTCTGCATGCTAAAAATATTCTTTTTTAATATTTGAAGAAATTGGAAGATCTTAGGCTCTTGCTTTCCTTTATCAATATTCACAACATATTCCAAGTTCTACTTATTTTAATAGTGTCACAAAGGTGGAAAGTGAAAAGATGTTATTTTGCTGGATAACTGGATGAATAAATAAAAGTAAAATTACATTATATATATAGCATTTCTTAGATTTCAATAGCAGCAGGTGTTTATAGCTAAAATATGCACCTAATTCCCAAGGGTTTGAAATCATTCACATATTTAGAATTTTAATTTTATATTCTATTTACTTCCAAAAACTATGAAAAAATAACATCTATCATGAGTTTTCAAAAATAATAAATTATGTACTGAATAGGAATAATTTGGTTAGCATCACCAGAGTGACTAGTTCAATCAAACTTGTATTTTAGACACAGTAACAACATCTACTATGTATTGGGTTCTTAGCTATAACAATGCATAAGATAGTCTTTGCCCTCTAATTTCCATGGTGTAGTTCAGGAGAGAGACAGATATAATCATTGTAATGCAGTTATTAGCACATGTATTAGTGTTAACCACAAAAGAAACAATTCAGAATCTCAGTGTCTTAACAAATGAGAAACTATTTCTTGCCCACAGGTTCCGTTGATCTAGCCTTGGATGGGTTTAGCAGCGCTGCTTCAGGCTTTGGAGGACCTGGGCCTGTCTCCAAACTGTGGACTGGAATGTAATCTGTTTTATATTTCTCCCATTATCCTTTTGCTAGTGGCTGCTTGGGCAAATTCTTTTCATGGGGAATTATACTAGTGTAGCAGAACAAGCCAACCTATCCTGGCACGTTAAAAACCTTGTTTATTTAAAATCTGTCATACACCATTTATCACTGACCAGAGTGAGTCATATGGTTAAGCTCATGCAGCAGTGAATGCATGCAAACCTCAAGAATGAAAACGATTTGAGTACGTAGCTGCCAAACAATAGCCCAGTTCCTCACAGCACTGTTTGGAAATGAAACTCTTAAGTTAGCTGATAGTCTGAGGCTGGGCTTTACTGTATAGTCAAGGGTAACTTTTGAATGCACTTGTCTTTCTTTCTCCCAAACTATCTCTCCTGCCTTGGCTTCTGCTTTAAATGACAAGAATGAATAATAATCAGATGGGGGCTCACTCTAGGACACTGATTAAGCTCCATTTTTTGGTGTGCATTTTGGTAGACACTAGATGTGGCTCTCACTCACTGATACTTTACCTTGTCCAGCCTAGCTACATGTTGCCTTCTTATACTCTTGTATTTCTTTGTCCTTAGAAAAATGATTCAGAATGAGGTAGTTGATAGTAAGATAGGTCACCTTATTTATCCTCTCATCATTCACTGAATATGACCATGGTTAAGGCTCAACAGATGTCTGATGTTAAGAGCTTTTAATTTGATGTTGGAGAAGAAAGAACTTGTACCTTCTCCACTGGCAAATGCCTATGCAAGTTTAAAACAAAGCACCAAAGTTAAACAGGCAAGGACAATTTTACTCAAGACTATTGCAACAAGGAGAGAGATTGACCTTAATTCCACTAAAAAAAAAAAAAATGGTTGGAGAGATTTTAGGACCTAAAATCTTAGGGCATCTTTGTTTGCTAATTGAGTTTACTCCCCCCCAAAAATTAAACTTTCTCTTATCTTTATGACAGGAGGTAGTTTTACAACCTTGATCAGAACCCACTGAAGTTAAGTAGATCCCATCCCACAGAGACTGGTAGAGAGGGGCACACATTCCTTGATAATTACATTTCCATGAAAGGGCTCCCAAGTCCTTAAAAAAGATATTCCCAGGAATTTCTTGAGTCTTAAAACTATTAGAAAGAGGCTTTTAAAGAGATTCATAATCATTTCAAAGCAGCAGAGCAAAATTTGGAATTATAGGTTTTCTAAAGTAAATGCTGTAAGGAAAGAAAGGTCAGGGACCTATACTCAGGAAAAAAATCTAAAATGTAGTCTAACTGCTGCTGCTGCTGCTACTGCTGGAGGGGAACACTAAGGACATCTTTGTCAAACCACAAGCTTGGATCAAAAGATTCTAGTACTAGGGTCTCAGGCCAAAGCCCAGCTGTAAAGCAGTAACTTTTTGACATTTGTTATATTTGCTCTTGAATATATCTCCTTCAAGCAACTTATGAGAAAGAAGGTGACTATGACAAAATAAGATTCAGTTGTGTCCAGGTGTTGTGGCTTTATGATCATCTTAATATATAAACAAAACTTCTTCTTTCCTTGAATATTTTTTAAGTAGATGAGAGACAAGCCCATTTCTCTTTTATATTATGTACAAAAATGATTATTGAGTAGTGTAGAGAACAGACCCTGGAGGCAAGAGAATCCTTAGGAGAGAAAAAGAACTTTTACTAAAATAGTAAGAATTGTGGATAGAAAGAAAATAGCATTTAAAAAATGATGAAACTAATCATATTAATAAAGAAGCTGGTTTAATGCAATACCAAATGCAGAAGACCTGGGTTTGATCCCTGGGTTGGGAAAATCCCCTGGAGAAGGGAAAGGCTATCCACTCCAGTATTCTGGCCTAGAGAATTCCATGAACTGTATAGTTCATGCGGTCGCAAAGAGTCGGACATGACCGAGCCACTGGCTCGAGATGGTAAAGCATCTGCCTTCAATGCGGGAGACCGGGGTCGGGAAGATCCCCTGGAGAAAGAAATGGCAACCCACTGCAGTACTCTTTCCTGGAAAATCCTATGGACAGAGGAACCTGGTAGGCTATAGTCCATGGGGTAGCAAAGAGTTGGACACAACTGAGCGACTTCACTTTCAAGGCTTTCAAGTGTTTAATGTGGGTGGCTAGGAGAAAGGTTGTTAATTCTTTTATACTTGGTAGCAATAAATTACCTTGCAAAGATCTGTTACCACTTGCTACCCAAAATGATAATATCTTAAGGATGTGCACAGTCCCTCAGTTGTGTCCAATTCTTTGCAACCCCATGAACTGTAGCCTGCCAGGCCCCTCTGTGCATGGGATTTTCTAGGCAAGAATACTAAGGTGGGTTGTCATTTCCTCCTTCAGAGGATCTTCCAGACACAGGGATCAAACCCATGTCTCCTGCATCTCCTGCATTGGCAAGCAAATTCTTTAACACTGAGCCACCTGGGAAGCTCCATCTTAAGGATGGCAGAGACTATTAGGGGTCACCAACTGAATAGGTCACTAATGCAGAAATTCCTTCCGTAGCATCATAAAGATAATTTTTCTTTCTGTGCTAAGTTGTTTTTCAGTTGATGGGAAAATTACTTCTTCTTATTGCTTCCTGTTAACAAATGGGTTTAAATTTTAGATGCTTAAATGTTACGATCATATGAACTTTTCTATACTTTTTACAAATTTTACTGGAGTAGAGTTGCTTTCCATTGCTGTGTCAGTTTTTGCTGTACAGAAAAGTGAATCAGACATACTTATATGTATACCCCTTCTTTTTTGGATTTCCTTCCCATTTACGTCACCACAGAGCATCAAGTAGAGTTCCTGTGCCATATAGTCCGTTCTCATTAGTCATATATTTTATACAACATAGTACATATACGTCAATCCCATTCTCCCAATTCATTCTATTCATCATATGACAACATTTCTAGAATTCTGACTACCAGCCTAGATCTTCTTCTATATATACTTCACTTTTTTTTTAATGAGACTTCTGAAACTAAAATGCTGAAACCAAATATATTAATTTAGAACTAGCTGAGGCTTTCCCCTTCTAAATTAAACTGCTGGTCTTAGGTTTAAGTCAACTATAATTCTTAAACAATTTTTCACATATTACAAATCTTTTTTATTTTATTTTTAAACTTTACAATATTGTATTGGTTTTGCCAAATATCGAAATGAATCCGCCACAGGTATACATGTGTTCCCCATCCTGAACCCTCCTCCCTCCTCCCTCCCCATACCATCCCTCTGGGTCGTCCCAGTGCACCAGCCCCAAGCATCCAGTATCCTGCATCGAACCTGGACTGGCAACTCATTTCATATATGATATTATATGTATTTCAATGCCATTCTCCCAAATCATCGCACCCTCTCCCTCTCCCACAGAGTCCAAAAGACTCTTCTATACATCAGTGTCTCTTTTGCTATCTCGTATACAGGGTTATTGTTATCATCTTTCTAAATTCCATATATATGCATTAGTATACTGTATTGGTGTTTTTCTTTCTGGCTTACTTCACTCTGTATACTAGGCTCCAGTTTCATCCACCTCATTAGAATAGATACAAATCTTTTTTGCAGAAACTCATAGCAGATTAAAATATATATATATATATATATATATATATATATATATATATATTCGTGTCAGTGAACATTCCCTTTATTTTGGTTTGAAATGACTTATCTATGATCTCTTTTGAAGGTTTAATGTTCTATAGATGAAACCTCATGTTTGTTTTCATTTTAATGCTGGTTTGTTTCCTCATCCTCCCTTGTGATATTCTATTGGCCTAACTGGCATCTTTGATTCTGTAAAAGCTGCTCAAAACATTTTTAATTCCAGATTTTATTGTTTTGTTCATCTTATTTACTAATTTTCATCCTCTCCAGCAAGCCATGTGTAGACTGCCATTTGTCAATTTATTTCACATCTTTCTTTAAGCAGGTGATGGCTTGGATTTATAATACTGTGCTTATTTATTAACAAACACAGATCCCGCAGGCTGTCCATATGAGTATATTTTCCGAGATTTTAGATAAATGTATTTTTTTCCTCTTCCTCCTCTAAATGACTATAGAGTTTTTAAGTCCTTTGGAAGTTTCCAAGAGAGCTGTCTTTTGCTAATTTAAACACCTTGTCATTCATACATGCAAATTATGTACCTAGCACAAAATGCTAGGCATTGGCAAAAAAAGATAATGAGGAACAGACTTTATAGGAGTTCATATCTTAACAAGACACAAGAAGTTAAACATATAATAGCAAGGTCATACGGTAAATGTTACAAAGAGACACACAGGGAGAGAACAAAGGTGTCAACAAAGACTTCTCAGCAGAGGAAGCCCTTGCTTTTGAAAAACAAGGAGTCTGTCAGTCACTGGAAGATAGAACTTTTCAGGCAAGCTAATCTGCCTAAGTGTTACCTTTTTCAAGCAGCAATCTACAAACTTCTAAGACAATATTCAAATTGCTTGTTTTTATTTTGTCATATTGTCTCTAGCCCATCTCCCTGATTGTCTATTTCTTACAGTTAAACAATAAATCAGGAATTTTATATATTTTGCTGAATGCATTCACTTTATTTTATATCACCTAATTCCAAATATCATAAAAAATGCCTATTGTCAGCTAAAAAGATGCACAACTTGAGAGTTGTGAATTAAGTTTTATTTGAGGCAAAATGAGGACTGCAGCCCAGGGGGCAGAACCTCAGATAGCTCTGAGAGACTGTTCCAAAGAGACAGTCAGGGAAGGTTAATATGTAAGATTTCGGTGAAGGGGGAGTTCAGTGCAATCAAGTCCTCACCTTACAAGAGGTTCTCTGCTAGTCATTAGGATCTGATGTTATCATGAAGGGATTTAGTGCTGTTCTAGATATGAGGAGAGGCAAGGATTGTGATCATAAAATCTATTCCTGAAAATATCCAACTATCTAAAGACCTGTCAAAGACCTGTCCCAGCAGATTCCCTGGAGGACAGAACGCCTCACTTCACCCTGAGCTCCCTCAGAGGGTGCTGAAGGTCAGCAGCTGCAGTAGCACAAGATTTAATCTCCACAGAGGCAGATGGCAAATGCCCTAGTTGTCCAGTCATTAGCAATGCTCTTGGCAACTGCCAATTTGTGGTTCAGTTCAGTTCAATTCAGTCGCTCAGTCATGTCCGACTCTTTGCAACCCCATGAACTGCAGCACACCAGGCATCCCTGTCCATCACCAACTCCCGGAGTTCACTCAGACCCACGTCCATTGAGTAAGTAATGCAATCCAGCCATCTCATCCTCTGTCGTCCCCTTCTCCTCCTGTCCCCAGTCCCTCCCAGCATCAGAGTCTTTTCCAATGAGTCAACTCTTTGCATGAGGTGGCCAAAGTACTGGAGTTTCAGCTTTAGCATCATTCCTTCCAAAGAAATCCCAGGGCTGATCTCCTTCACAATGGACTGGTTGGATCTCCTTGAAGTCCACGGGATTCTCAAGAGTCTTCTCCAACACCACAGTTCAAAAACATCAATTCTTCGGTGCTCAGCTTTCTTCACAGTCCAACTCTCACATCCATACATGACCACTGGAAAAATCATAGCCTTGACTAGATGAACTTTTGTTTGCAAAGTAATGTCTCTGCTTTTCAATATGCTATCTAGGTTGTTCATAACTTTCCTTCCAAGGAGTAAGCGTCTTTTAATTTCATGGCTTGCAGTCACCATCTGTAGTGATTTTGGAGCCCCCCAAAATAAAGTCTGACACTGTTTCCACTGTTTCCCCATCTATTTCCCATGAAGTGATGGAACTGGATGCCATGATCTTCGTTTTCTGAATGTTGAGCTTTAAGCCAACTTTTTCACTCTCCTCTTTCATCTTTCATCAAGGAGCTTTTTAGTTCCTCTTCACTTTCTGCCATAAGGGTGGTGTCATCTGCATATCTGAGGTTATTGATATTTCTCCCGGCAATCTTGATCCAGCTTGTGCTTCTTCCAGTCCAGCGTTTCTCATGATGTACTCTGCATATAAGTTAAATAAGCAGGGTGGCAATATACAGCCTTGACGTACTCCTTTTCCTATTTGGAACCAGTCTTTTGTTCCATGTCCAGTTCTAGCTGTTGCTTCCTGATCTGCATACAAATTTCTCAAGAGGCAGGTCAGGTGGTCTGGTATGCCCATCTCTTTCAGAATTTTCCACAGTTTATTGTGATCCACACAGTCAAAGGCTTTGGTATAGTCAATAAGGCAGAAATAGATGTTTTTCTGGAACTCTTGCTTTTTCCATGATCCTGCGGATGTTGGCAATTTGATCTCTGGTTCCTCTGCCTTTTCTAAAACCAGCTTGAACATCAGGAAGTTCACGGTTCATATATTGCTGAAGGCTGGCTTGGAGAATTTTGAGCATTACTTTACTAGCATGTGAGATGAGTGCAATTGTGCGGTAGTTTGAGCATTCTTTTCCATTGCCTTTCTTTGGGATTGGAACGAAAACTGACCTTTTCCAGTCCTGTGGCCACTGCTGAGTTTTCCAAATTTGCTGGCATATTGAGTGCAGCACTTTCACAGCATCATCTTTTAGGATTTGAAATAGCTCAACTGGAATTCCATCACCTCCACTAGCTTTGTTCATAGTGATGCTTTCTAAGGCCCACTTGACTTCACATTCCAGGATGTCTGGCTCTAGGGCAGTGAGCACACCACCATCGTGACTATTTGGGTCATGAAAATCTTTTTGGTACAGTTCTTCTGTGTATTCTTGCCACCTCTTCTTAATATCTTTTGCTTCTGTTAGGTCCATACAATTTCTGTCTTTTATCGAGCACACCTTTGCATGGAATATTCCCTTGGTATCTCTAATTTTCTTGAAGAGATCTCTAGTCTTTCCCATTCTGTTGTTTTCCTCTATTTCTTTGCATTGATTGCTGAAGAAGGCTTTCTTATCTCTTCTTGCTGTTCTTTGGAACTCTGCATTCGATGCTTATATCTTTCCTTTTCTCTTTTGCTTTTTGCTTCTCTTCTTTTCACAGCTATTTGTAAGCCCTCCCAGACAGCCATTTTGCTTTTTTGCATTTCTTTTCCATGGGGATGGTCTTGATCCCTGTCTCCTGTACAATGTTATGAACCTCAGTCCATAGTTCATCAGGCACTCTATCTGTCAGATCTAGTCCTTTAAATCTATTTCTCACTTCCACTGTATAATCATACGTGATATGATTTGGGTCATACCTGAATGGTCTAGTGGTTTTCCCTACTTTCTTCAATTTAATTCTGAATTTGGCAATAAGGAGTTCATGATCTGAGCCACAGTCAGCTCCTGGTCTTTTTTTTTTTTTTTTTTTTTTGACTGTAGATAGCTTCTCCATCTTTGGCTGCAAAGAATATAATCAATATGCCTTGCAGATACATTGATTTTGAGAACCACACATGGATGACAATACCATTTTGGGAACCAGGGACTCCAGCAGAGAGGCCATAGGACTCTGTTGAGCAAAAAGTGCCTGAAGATAGATGTATCGAGTAAGGTAAAAAGAACAAATTTCACTTTACTCAAGTTATTCCTCCTCTATTATGGGGCACAGTTCAGTGTGAAGAGAGCATAGAATTGATAGTTGCCAGCGGTTGAAGGGTTGGGAATATTGGAAGATGTTAATTAGAAGGTACGGAGTTTCAGCTATAACAAATAAGTTATAGAGATCTAATGTACAGCATGACTGCCGCTGCTGCTGCTAAGTCGCTTCAGTCGTGTCTGACTCTGTGTGACCCCATAGATGGAAGCCCACCAGGCTCCCCCGTCCCTGGGATTCTCCAGGCAAGAACACTGGAGTGGGTTGCCATTTCCTTCTCCAGTGCATGAAAGTGAAAAGTGAAAGTGAAGTCGCTCAGTCATGTCCGACTCTTAGCGACCCCATGGACAGCAGCCCACCAGGCTCCTCTGTCCATGGGATTTTCCAGGCAAGAGTACTGGAGTGGGGTGCCATTGCCTTCTCCAGTACAGCATGGCAGCAAGAGTTAATAATAGTTAGTATACTTGAATTTGCAAAGAGAGTAAGACTTTATTGTTCTCCCCCCTCACACAAAATGGTAACTATATCAAGTGACTGACATGTTAATTAGCTTGATTGTTACAATAATTTCACAGTGTATACATATATCAAAATATCATGTTGTATGTCTTAAAAGCATACACATTAAATGTAAATTATATATCAGTAAAGCTGGAGGGGACAAGGAAGGAGGTAAAGACACTTCAAAAACTGTATTTCCTATTTTTTTTTAATAAATATTTCCAAAGGACTTATTCTCCTCTTGAAGGTTTTTGTGGAGGTATGTATTTCTTTTCTTTTTAATTCAGCCATCTCTTTATGGATGTATCATGTCTGTGAAGCTGAATCTACTTAACTGACTTGTTAACATACACATTGCAAGCAAAGGATGCCAGTATATTAGAATTAAAAAGCTTGCCTTTGAATTTTCATGACAAAACAAAAGCCACAAGAAAGCAACATCAGCAGAACATACAAAAGTAGCAAGAAAAGAATTGCCAATCATTCCATAACCTTAAGAAAATTTACTCATTGGAAATAAAAGGAAAATTCACCCTTAGTCTTGAAAGGAAAGAACAGTGCTCAAATTTGGTCCCCCGTTGGAATGAATGCTTTCTTGACAGAGTAACAAATGAAAATTGGATCAGGGACACATTTTCAATGAAAAAGATACACTGCCAGATGGCTTCTTGGCAAAGGAAAGGGAAGAGTTGATTAAACTGTCATGTGATGACTTCAGATTCAGCAAAGTGCCGCTTAACAACTTCTTGTTGAGAAGGATAAAGGAGGACATTCAGGTACGGTGTATGGTTTTGATATTATTAAGGTGTAAGATTACTTTGTTGTTTCATTGGTTTTCTGCCATTGCTTTCAATATGGAAAAACACAAAATGAATCTCAACTGAGAACAAATTGAATAGAACCTGAGTTTCTCCAGAACTATTTCTTTGAAATCTTGGTGCCAAACACTGCTTATAAAGCACATTTTACTTTTCAAGAAAAAAAATATAGTGTGCGTGTTTATTTACAGACACTGCTGTTTCAAGGTGAATTAGGGTTTTGCTCCCCTTATCGTACCAGACAAAAAAAAATGGGGATACCATAAAATTTGTACCATCATGCAAACATGTGCCCTATGGACTTGTTATCCTTGCTTGTCTGTCTTCTCTCTCCTTTCTTTCAAATTTTCATTGGAGTATGGTTGATTTACAATTTTGTGTTAGTTTCAAGTGTACAGCAGAGTGAGTTAGTTATTCCCCTTTCTTTAAATAGACCACTAGTTTGCTGTCATACCTATACTGGCCCCATATGCAGGAGTTGTCAATTAAAAGGTTTCCAACTCACCTAGTTGGGAGGGCCAACAGTGATAAGCTGTATCCTTGGATTCCACACTTGGTCCAGGGGTGGGCATATAACTCAAGCAGGGGAGTTAACATCAATTTTGGAACTGCTATGGATGCTCGGAGAGAATTTCTTTCCTCCTGATGCTAGTCAATTCCTGCCCACATAGGAGAGCCTGCCTGAGAAAAAAAATTAAAAGGCAAAAAGTACAGACAAAAATGGAAAAAGAGAGACATAGTTCTGAGGGAATTGTATCCATACCAGGTACCTGTCTTGCTTAAAACCACCTCTCATCTTATAATTTTTAATTATAGAAGTCACTAATATTTTTTGATGATTATGGAATTTTTTCATTAAAAAAAATTGTCTTGACTAATACACTAAGGATCTGTGTTTGAGAGGTGAATCGCCTGCATATTTGTTCAGAGAAAAAAGGATACATTTTGAATAGTGCCAAATTGGGTCTTTTTATTACCAATTTTTTTTTCCTAAGAGTGTCATTTGGCTTCTCCCCACATCCCCCGAACCCCCACTACCCAGGTACTTTGTTTTCATTTGAAGCTTTTGTGTTTCTAGTCTTGTTTAAGAAAAATCTTTCTCACCCCCTTCATCTATAGTTTTCTGCTCTTATTATTATTTTCAAATTACTGACTTTTAACTCTTTGATTCATTGAAATTTAGTATTTTATGATGTAATTCATACTTGCTAGACAAGACAATATTTTGTTTATTCTAGGTAGAGAGCCAACTATACCACCATGATTTATTAAATAAACTACCCTTTTCCCATTCATTTAAAGCAGCACACTGTCACATAGCTTTTTCATATTTCACTTAGATTCTTTTATGAACTTTTATTTATAGAACTGTAAATTATTTCTACTCCAGGTTCATACTGTACTAATTATAGTTTACTTATAGTAAGTTATAAATACACTGGATTACTATTAATCCCCTCTCAATATTCATTAAAAAATATGAATATGAAAGAATACAAAATTGGTAAATTATTTTCACCCCCTAGAAATACTAAAACTGGGCAAAAATCACTCTGAAATCTACTAGCAATAAATGGAAAAGACTATTTATGAAAAGCTTCCAAAAAACTGAATAAAATCTATTTTTTTCCCAAGAACCTGGTCTCATACCCACTCCCAGGTTGGTGCTGACCATGTAGAATAGGAACTTCACTGCACAGGAAGTGCTGCCATGACCTGTGGCAGAGGTGGAAAGCACGAGATGAAGGGCAACATCAGTAAAGTAGAACATTCAATAAGAAATACTCAAGAAAAGCCTTCGGCTCAGCTGTAAATTTAGTCCCAATTGAGGTTATCAATGGACCTTCCACTTAATTTACAGGGAAATCATAGGAATGCAAGAGCATAATAAGAGTGAAACTTTTATAAACTATTAATTATTAAATTAAAAATTAACAGTTAAAAAAAATTAAACTGAATTCATACCTGGCTTCCAAGCACACTAAGCGCACAGGCAGGGGAGCCCCAAGGGGTCATGGTTCAAAGCAAATGCCAAAAGACTTGAAAGCTACCTGAACTTTACATATGTTCCCTAACTGAACACATCAATCTGCATATGGTAGAAATCGTATGGGGTCACAATATTCAAGCACAAACACTAATCAATCATTGGCTGACCAGTGGGGTATGTGGAGAAAGGAGCAACCCCAGGAAGTCAAGGAGGTTGAAAAAAATAAGAAAATAAAATAACTGAGCAAAGATATCAACTACTGCACAATCTATGGTACATACAGGACCTAACATGCCCAGTTTTCAACAAAAGACCATGAGGCATACAAAGAAACAGAATATGTGACCAACTCAAGAATAAAGCAGTCAGTAGAAACTGTTTCTGATTGGGTGTAGATATTGATATAACCAAGACTTCAAAGAACACATTGTATGTTCAATAATTAATAGAAGACATACTTTAAGGTTTTATATATTCAATGAATCAACACTTAAAGGAATCTCATAAGAAAATAGAAACTTTAAAAGGAACCAAATGGATAACCTAAAATCAAAAAGTACTATAACCAATATGCAAATAGATTAGCCCAACATCATATTTTAAATAGCAGAAGAGATAACCATCAAACTTGAAGATGAATCCATTTAATTTATCCAGTCTGAAGACAGAAAAGAGAATAGAGTTTTAAAAACCTATGGAATGACATGAAACGTATCAACACGTATGTAACGGGAGTCCCAGAAGTAAAGGAGAGAAAACTATACAGAACCAAGAAGCTGAAAATACTTCACATAGGACAGAGAGAGACTTACATCTGAGCACATAATAGACTGCTAAAAGACAAATTTGTAAAAAAATTGAAAGCAGCAAGAGAAAAATGACTAATTATATACAAGGAAACAACAACATGATTAATGGCTTGCTTCTCATCAGAAACAATGGAATCCAGAAGGCAACAAGATGTGTTTTCCAAAGTGCTGAGGGAAAAAATGAAAACCTGTCAACCAAGAATGTATATGTAATAAAACTCCCATCAAAAATAAAGGAAAATAAAGACATTCAGAGATAAACAAAGATTAAGTGAATTCATTCCTACCAGAAATGCCTTAAAATATATTAAAGTCTTTCAGTCTTAAGATATGTGACATCAGATGATAACTCAGATCTACAAGAAAAAATAAACAGCGTTGTAGATGGCAAAAACATGGATAAATATAAACTGCAAATGTATTTTTCCATTTCTTCTTAAATAGCTGAAGAAAATATTGTTGGAAAGGCCAATGGCTATAACACTATATTGCTGGATTTATTACATACATAAATGAAATATAAGTGAAAATATTAGTATAAAAGAAGGAAAAGAGTAAAGCCATATTCAAGAAGTGTTGCTATCTATATCCAGAATTAACAAAGTATTAACCTGAAGTTAACTATGATAAATTAAAATGTGTATTCTAATCTCTATAGCAACCATTAAGAAAATAACTTTTAAAAAGTGCTAAGAAAAACAGAGAAAATGATACAATAAATATAATTTAATAATCACAAAAAGAGTAGAAAGAAAAAAATAGAGGAAACAAAAAGACTCGACACATTAAAAATAATATAGCAAGATGACAAAGGTTAATCCAATCAGCAATAACACTAAGTACGGATAGATTAAAATTCTAGTCCAAACATAGCTAGACTGGATTAAAGAACAATATCCAACTATAGCCTGTCTATAAGACTATAGCTTCATAAAGTTAGGTAGATTAAAAGCAAAAGGATGGAAGAAATTGCATCATGCAATCAGTAACCAAACATTAAAAAGGGGAAATGGATAGATTAATATCAGAACGGAGTATAAGACAAAAGATACTATTAGAGACAAAGAGAAACATTTCATAATAATAAATGGATCAATATATCAGGAAAATTTAATGCTATTAACATACATGAACCTAATAAAGAATATGGAGTAAAATCTAAGAAAATTAAAAGCATAGAGAGGTTTTCCCTGGTGGTCCAGTGGTTAAGAATTCACCTTGCAATGCAAGAGACCTAAGAGACTCGGATTCAATCCCTGGGTTGAGAAGATCCCTTGGAGGAGGGCATGGCAAACCCACTCCGGTATTCTTGCCTGGAGAATGCTACTGACAAAGGAGCCCAGTGGGCTACAGTCCACGGGGTCACAAAGAGTTGGACAAGACTGAAAGGCTTAGCAGGCATGCACGCAAGGGAACTTTAAATAGATTTTCAGTGAGTGAAAACAGCAACAAATGAAAATTTATGGGGACAGATAAATCAGTTCTTGGAGGGAAAATATGTGGTTTTAAATGCCTATTTTGAGAAATTATAAAGGTCTTGAAGAAATACTCTAACATTTACCTTAAAAAACTAGGAAAAATAATTAAACAAAAATTAGGCAGAAGATCAAAGTAAAAATCAGAGGTCAATTAAATGGAAACAGGGAAACAACAGAAAAATCAAATAAAACCAAAAACAGATTCTTTGTATGATGAACAAACTTGAAAAATTGTAGCTACACTGACCCCATCCTCTCTCTTCTTGCCCAGACTTTAGGCAGGCTCCTTTGAGCCTGTCTGTCAAAGGTTCCAAACAGCATCCATCTCTGCCACTGATGCTTCAAGTGCCACTGGATATGCTAGATCTTATGGCCTAAGTGGTAGAACAGCTTGCACCACAGCCTGGACCTGTCGTAAAGCCTTCTGTTCTGGCCCCACTTAAAACTAGTAGCTTTTCTGGTCAAAAGAAAATGAGCCAGAATTGCGCACCCAAATAAGCAAAACATTGCTTTCAGAATCTAAAGACAACACTAGACATTGTTCCTTTTTTTTTTTTTTTAATTTGGTTGTAGGAGGGGCCATATGTAACAATTTATTCTTCACTTTGGAAGGGGTATCTCAATGTACCCCACAGACCCAGAGGTGTTGAGTAAGAAGAATTCACACAAGATGGATCGAGGGCACACAGAAGACAAGAGAGGTCTATCACTTTTGATTAGCAGTCATTAGTTAAGTTCACATATTGAGATATTTTTTAGGTCAGCCAGATGGTGGGAAGAGAAACACCAAAGAGATAAAAGGTAGTACATTAGAATACTTGGTGTTCTAATTACAAAAATGAGTGGGACCATGAGTCAGAGGAATCAAAAAGCTATTGATGTGGGTCAGATCTGCAATGGGATTAAACTGCTCTTGCCTGACATAGAAATGGGAACACCTTCTTATGGCATTAAAGCAGTGAAGAAAGAAATGAAGCACACAAAATACTTTCAGCAGGATGACCTTTTCTTCAAGTAAGTCATTTGCTGATGCTCAATATCTGATGTAGATGAATTTAAAGCTACTCTCACAGACGTAGAATAGAAGCTAAGACACCTCTTCAGCATACCTGCATCTTCCTACCATGGAGCTACTGAGACAGCTCCATGAAATTCATTTTTCCTTTTCCTTAACTGTACCATTACTTTGTGTCTTCTGATTATGTTAGAACTCTTATTATTTTTTAGGTGCAAACAACAAACATCCATAAAAACTAGTCTTTTATAAAAGCCCTCTTTTAAACTAAAGTTTAAAAGTTTTTGACAATATTAAACACATTTAAAATATTTACTGGCTCCTGAATTCAGAAGGAATATATACATTAATCAGAAAACTATTATAAATTGCTGAATTAGTATTTTCACCTTCTTATAACAATGACAGTTCAAGGAATGATTGCTGTTTTGGCAGACTTCAGTTTTCTTCAGTTGGCGTTATATGCAGAGTACATTATGAGAAACGCTGGGCTGGAAGAAACACAAGCTGGAATCCAGATTGCCAGGAGAAATATCAATAACCTGAGATAAGCAGATGACACCACCCTTATGGCAGAAAGTGAAGAGGAACTAAAGAGCCTCTTGATGAAAGTGAAAGAGGAGAGTGGAAAAGTTGGCTTAAAGCTCAACATTCAGAAAACTAAGATCATGGCATCTGGTCCCATCACTTCATGGGAAATAGATGGGGAAACAGTGGAAACAGTGTCAGATTTTATTTTTCTGTGCTCCAAAATTACTGTATATGGTGATTGCAGCCATGAAATTAAAAGATGCTTACTCCTTGGAAAGAAAGTTATGACCAACCTAGATAGCATATTCAAAAGCAGAGACACTGCTTTGCCAACAAAGATCCGTCTAGTCAAGGCTATGGTTTTTCCAGTGATCATGTATGGATGTGAGTTGGACTGTGAAGAAAGCTGAATGCCAAAGAATTGATGCTTTTGGACTGTGGTGTTGGAGAAGATTCTTGAGAGTCCCCTGGACTGCAAGGAGATCCAACCAGTCCATCCTAAAGAAGATCAGTCCTGGGTGTTCATTGGAAGGACTGATGTTAAAGCTGAAACTCCAATACTTTGGCCACCTCATGTGAAAAGTTGACTCATTGGAAAAGACCCTGATGCTGGGAGGGATTGAGGGCAGGAGGTGAAGGGGGAAACAGAGGATGAGATGGCTGGATGGCATCACCGACTTGATGGACATGAGTTTGGGTAAACTCCAGGAGCTGGTGATGGACAGGGAGGCCTGGCGTGCTGCGGTTCATGGGGTCGCTAAGAGTTGGACACCACTGAGCGACTGAACTGAACTGAACTGAAGCACTTTGAACTTGTGTTATAAGACAGCCTTATCATCTTTGAGTTGTAATTCTTTATTTCTCATATTTGTTTTCCTTCTGACTAGGAAATTAATTTTATTTGCATTTTTGTCTCTTCTGCTAGCCTGTGAGTTCTATGAAGGCAGAAAATATACTTATGCATTTCTTGGACCCCCAGAGCCTAGAAAATAACCTGGTATGAAGTAGGTGCTCAATCAGTATTTTTCAATAAAACTGAGACTCACAAAGGACATTTTTTCTTTCTCCATAAAAATAAATCTGGTAATTTTGCAGACATATTTTCAAAATGTCTTATTTTTCACAATTGTGACACTTGCTGCATATGTCCTAGTATTTTTTTTTTCATTTTACAGAGGAGAAAATAGCTAACAGTTCTTATTACGTAAAGGATTTTGCCATAAAACTTGAAAATAGACTGATTTTTTTACATTCTCAGGGCTTGCTCCAGGCATAGGAGCACATATTTTCAAAGAAAATACAATTAGTGATTTTCATAAAGGAAGAAACCATTGACTTCATTTTACCCTCCTGTGTGAGCTGATACTTGGTGACAGTTCCTATTCCCCGTGGAGTTGTCTGACAATTCTGACTAGGCAACTCTATATTGGAACAGGGTAGGAATATAATTGTGCTCTTGTTAAAACATGCTGTAATGTCAGGCGCACTGAATTTTAATTCCCGTGGTGTATCCTGATAATCAGGAAATTTTCCAACCGCAGGAGGACTTTGAAATAGCATGTGACATTTTTACAGCCGGCCATAATTTCATGCTTTGTCACCTTTGATCAAAGTGTCACCTTAAATGAAAGCAAGGAGACAGAAAATGCTACAGTGAACCACACAATGTAAGCAATTTACTTGAATCTAAAGGTAAAACCCACAAGCAGTAATAATGTGCCCCCTAAAACTCACATGCTTAGGGAACTCAATTAAGTTAGAAAATTTCTATAGCTAACACTATATTCTGAATTATCTTTAATATTATTCTATAATTTGAATCTGTCTCAATTAAAGTATGGAAACTCTAGAGAAGGAATCAAATTAATGGAAAAATACCTATTATTTATATATTTGATTGCTCACCATGAGGCATAAGAAAGTATAGCCTCTGTGATAAATAATGTATAGGTAAGCACTCTCCTAAGTACACCTGTTACTTGACAATCCAGTACCTGAGAATCAAGCTGTATGTATTAACTCCTTCTCCTAAAGGTAGTTCTTACTGGGAAACTATCATGAGTTATTTTATGAGAATGAAATACTTAAGAAAAGCCATGAAATTTTACAATACTATACAACTTAGTGGCAGGGAAGGAAGTTATCTGCTCTCGAACCTCCTAGTTGTGTAAATTTAGTTGTGATATGTTAAAATATTTGTTACCCATCTTAGTCTATTTGGGCTGATATAATAAAACACCATAGACCAAGTAACCTATAAACAATATTATAAACATATTGCTCTCAATTCTAGAGGCAGGAAGGCTGAGATAGGTACCAGCATGGTTGGGTTGGCATGTTAGGTTGCCCTATTCTCAGGGCAGACTTCTCCTTGGATCTTCATGTGGCAGAAGAGGTTAGGGAGTTTTGTGGCCCTCTTTTATAAAAGTAAAGAGGCTTCACACTCATAACCTATGCACCTCCCAAAGCCCCTATCTCCTAATATCATCACATTGGGCATTAGGATTTCAACATATGGGTCTCAGAGGGACCCAAACAGTATGAACCATAGCACAACCTAGTGACTAGATGGTAAAGTTTAAAACTCTATTTTCTTGCTGCCTCAGCATCCCCCTAAATAGGCGATGAGCAACCCTCCCAGATGACCCAGTACACTAGTGTGATAAGGCTGACCCCTGCCATGATAAAAAGTTCCCCTTCCTGCCCTCCCCTGACTGTGCCTAGTGACATCCAAACACACTGATGAAATCCTCTGGCACTTTTTGCTGAGTACTCTGCCCTGACCCTCGCTAGCCCTCAGGTCCTCACTCTCTCTCAGCTCCCGAACTACCTGGCTGAGCCAGCTCCCATGGCGCTCCCCTCATGAGGCCCCTTCATGACCCTGTCACTCGGGGACTTGTGAGTATAAGAAATGTTGTTTTTTTGCATCTGTCCTGTGTCCTCTCTTGTGGCCACACCTGATTGACCATCTCATGAAAGAATATAGGACACTGGCACAGCAGGGACTTAAAAGATTTTTCAAGGAGATTGAAGCAACCTCTGGAGAGGCAGTCTAATGAGTTAATGTTACAGATGGAGAATTTAAAACCCACAAAGATAGTGACTTGATCAAAGTCTCCAGCTAATGAATGGCAGAGTAGATCTTTTATCTCAGATCTTTGATAGGAACCTAGTTCTTTTCTATAAATACAATAAACTGCCTCTATAAATAACCAATTTTCCTGTGTCCTCTCTTGATTTTTATAACAGTTTACTTCTATACAATAAAATAGTAAAGACCAATAATTATTACAAAGACTATTTACACATATTAATCAAACTGTTGGTCTGTTAATATATGCAAACAAAAAAAGTTTGCATACATTAGGATTACTATTTTAACAGTTAATACATATAAAACTAATCAGATAGTTGTCTAAGTCATGGTAATTGATAAGAATTTTTTTCCTTCCCTTTTTTTCTTTTGTTATCTATTACAGTGAAACTACCCTATAATTTAGTGATCTAAAACAAGTTAGTATATTTCATGATTTTGTGGATTAGGAATTTGAGCAGGGCTCAGATGAGTGATTTTTCTGCTCTGCATCACATTCCTGGGGGCCATTCTATGGCATTCAGCTGGTGGATGGGTAAATCTAGAGGGTCCAAGATAACTTTACCTAGATTTTTGTTTTATTGGTGTAGATGGCTATAAGATTGGTCTCAACTGGATCACTTTCTTTCTCCATGTAAACCTCAGAGCCTCTCCATGTGAACTCTTTAGCAGGGTCATTGGACTTCTTACATGGCACCCTAGGGCTCCAAGAGATAAGAGGGAACATGTCTGTCCTGCTAAAAGCTAAGCCAGAGCTGTCATGGTGTTACCACTACCATGCTTTATTTGTTAAGGAAGTAGTGAAGTAACCCTTCACTACTCAGTGATAGGAGGAGTGTCAATCATTTATAGTCACCCCTAATCCTGCATGACCCATTATCAGCACAAAGGCTGTATTCAAAGCTTTAATAATTATATTATTTCCCTTATCCTTCTGACTTAGAATATCTAAAGCTTTCTTAATCAATGTTTAATCAGAATTTATAGTAATCTTAAGACATTCTAAGTTACACTGAAATAACTAAAGGGGTCCTTCTATATTTTATATTTGTAAACTGTCAGATAGCACTTTAGTTTTATTTAAACTTTCTACTTAACATGGTTCATACATTTTTGGTTTTACTATTGTTATGTTGTTGCCAACAAAGGTCCCTCAAGGCTATGGTTATTCCAGTAGGCATATATGGATGTGAGAGTTGGACTATAAAGAAAGCTGAGCACCAAAGAATTGATGCTTTTGAACTGTGGTGTTGGAGAAGACTTTTGAGAGTCCCTTGGACTGCAAGGAGATCCACCCAGTCCATCCTAAAGGAGACCAGTCCTGAGTATTCATTGGAAGGATTGATGTTGAAGCTGGAACTCCAATACTTTGGCCACCTAATGCGAAGAGCTGACTCATTTGAAAAGACCCTGATGCTGGGAAAGATTGAAGGTGGGAGAAGGGGATGATAGAGGATGAGATGTTGGATGGCATCACTCACCCAACAGACATGAGTTTGGGTAAACTCTGGGAGTTGGTGATGGACAGGGAGGCCTTGGCATGTTGCAGTCCATGGGGTTGCAAAGAGTCAGACATGACTGAGTGACTGAACTGAACTGAACTGATGGTTATGTTGTAAGGTTTTGATATCACTGAGACTCAAATTCATGTAAATTTGATCTGAAAAACTTGTTTCACTGCTTGGGCTTATTGCATATTGGTAAAGTGTTTTGTGAATAAAGTATGGATAGTATGATCACGTCTTATCAGAATGAAATTGACAGGAAAGGGAAACAAAAGAGAGTACCATGTATCAGTGGCTCTACAATACTGGGTATATTGAATGACATATAGTAACCACTGGCAGATAACATACTTTATTTAATTGTTGCAATAGGAACAATTATAATATTAATATACCATTATAGTTCATTTGTTAGATTTTTACAGATTAAAAAAATGTAGCTTACTTGGGAAAATGATAGCTAAGCCCATACTTTTATGTTTTATGGAAGTGTGGAATAATCTCGGCTGGGCATTTACGAGTGTTCCCATCTCCAGTTCACCTTAAACAATATTAAGTGGATATGAGCACTTGAAAACCTCACGTGACTCCATTACCTATATGTAAAACTAGAGTTAAGACAGAAATCCATTTATGGTTTAAATGGTAAATGAATTGCAAACAATTAAGTTTCAATATGGATTCAATTTTCTAATAGATAATTTCTTAATTTAAGGGATATAGAACAAAAAAAAATCTATGTAGATATTTTATTATTAAAACTAAAACTCAGAAGTAAACGGAATTATGCTGTGATACTTCTCTGACAGAAGAGAACATTGGAACCAGCTGTAGCCAAAATCATGTTGTCTCACATGAAAGGATGTGAAACCACCACAGATACTAATAGTAGCTGAGAAAGAAGCCAGGTGATTACCAAGGCTAATCAGCATTTCTAAAAACTCAGATAAATTTGAGACTATAATAGGATTACACTCTCTGCTACTCAAGCCATCAATATTTGCATATGAAACTGGTAAGTTTTAGAAACTGTCAAAGTGCTACTAAGCCCAGATTTGTGCCAATAACAGCTAGAACTTTTCTTTCTGCAAAGAAAAAATAGGAGATAAAAGTACTCCTTCTAAGTATTTGCTTTGAAAGCTCATGATTAGATGAGACTCAATCATTAGATGAGACTCTGATATCATGAGAGAGAGAGAGAAAGAGGGAGAGAAAAAAAAACAAGTGCTAATTATAGGAAATTCAAAATTCAGGGTGAATAGTAGAATACTTTATTTTTATTAAACTTACCTTTTTAAAAAAATGCCAAAATGCCAGTGCTGACTAAAGTCACATGAGTCAGAACTTAGGTAAAAGAAAACATTTCCTTCTATAAAATAGGAAAAAAAGGTGTTTAAAGACATTCCATAAAAATGCATACTATTGATCTAAGGGTGTATACCTTGTAAAAATATCTTAACAAAATAGTGGCAAAATGCAATAGCAATGTTATAAAGGCATTTCCTCATAGCTGACCAATTCAATTTCAGTTGAACAGAATCATTTACTATTTTTGACTAATGAGCATCTAAATGATAAGTCTGATTGCAAGAGAACTGATTCACTGCTGCTGCTGCTGCTAAGTCGCTTCAGTCGTGTCCGACTCTTCTCGACCCCATGGACTGCAGCCTACCAGGCTCCTCTGCCCATGGGATTTTCCAGGCCAGAGTACTGGAGTGGGTTGCCATTGCCTTCTCTGACTGATTCACTGCTGCTGCTGCTGCTAAGTTGCTTCAGTCATGTCCGACTCTGTGCGACCCCATAGACGGCAGCCCACTAGGCTCCTCTGTCCCTGGGATTCTCCAGGCAAGAATACTGGAGTGGGTTGCCATTTCCTTCTCCAATACATGAAAGGGAAAAGTGAAAGTGAAGTCGCTCAGTTGTGTCCGACTCTTAGCAACCCCGTGGACTGCCGCCTACCAGGCTCCTCCGTCCATGGGATTTTCCAGGCAAGAGTACTGGAGTGGGGTGCCATTGCCTTCTCCACACTGATTCACTAGACAGGCCCAAATGGATCAACTTAAAGGATTGTGAGTCACTCTCACCAGTTCTTCAGTAACATACACAAACGGTTATTTGTGCCAAAATGACCATGTCCATGTATGTTAACTGTCAAGTTTAAAAATCACACCTGCCCCCACCCCTAAGAGAATCAACTCTAAACACATAAAAGAACTTTAGACTTCCTTCTCCATTAAAGGAGCCACTAGCCACATGTGGCTATTTATATTCAAACTTAAACGAATTAAAATTAAGTAAAATTATGTTTGTAGTTCCTCAGCCATATTAGCTCCATTTCAAGTGCTCAGCAGTCACATGTGACTCAGGGCTTCCATACAGGAGACATAGATACAGAACCTTTCCATTAGAGCAGAAAATTCTATTGGGTGACATGGATCTAGGGAATTTCATTGGCTGAAATTAATCTCTTGTGTCTTAGAGACCATCCAGTTATTAAGTCTTGTAGGAGTCTTCAAAGATATAATAATATTGAACATAAGGTTATTGACTACCATAGTTTTAACTTTCTACAAATGGACAATTAAAAGATAAAAAACAGATTTTTTTTTCTTAATTGGCTAAGAATAAAAACAGGCATAATGTTAACCAGTAGACTATCATATGAAAATAAGCACAACATAACTATTAGTCAAATAAAATGAGTGTATTCATGATGACTTAAAATCTGTTAGATAAACCAAACTTTAAAAATCGGCCCTCTTCATTCATGACTTGTGTGAATGTGAATTCAGTATGTGATCAGATGTCTTCTGTAGTTAAAAAGCATATATTTTTGACCCAACTATATGAATCTATCCAATAGAAAGTAAGGCTTTATTATATAAGGAAGCTTATTTAGAATGATTTCTAGTGGCAAAAACTTGGAAACAACATGAATATATATCAATAAAGGAATAGTTGAATAACTTATAGTACATTCAAAATATAACATTATAAATTTTAAATAATGTGTTAGATTTCCACCTTTCATGTATAGACATCTAGAAGTACACAAATATGACATATTTTACGCTAAAAAGTGGATGCAAAAAAGAAATACAAAACCATAAGAACATACAAAAGCAAAGAATAATGAAGGAAGATAAGTATAATTAGCAAATACAAAACAAAAAATTAACTACATTAATATACAATTTACATGAACATAACAAAGTTGTGGAATGTTATATACTGTGCTTTTAATATTACCTGTGTCTGAGAGTTAAGAAAGGATTTTACAGGAGAGTTATCAATTGTGTCTTTACATATTCCTTCATTGATTTTCTTCTTCCAAGGAGCATCCATCTTTTGCAATTTAAAAAACTTAATTGAAAACAATTCATTATGAAGCTTCTATAAATAAGTCCACTTTGCAAATTAGGGATATGGCAATAAATATTAATAGATTAGACTTAGATAGAACTTCATAATTTATAAAGTACTTTCATACATATTTGATCCTTACAAGGACCTTGTAAGGGTGATAATTAACCGAAAGAACATCCAGTTAATAAATGGTGGAGCCAGGATTAGCATCCAAGTCTTTTGAATATCTGTTTCATCTTCTTTCCCACTGTATTGGAGCTGTTCCAAAGAACACACCCAAAGAAAAAATGTTATAAAAGGAGAAATTTAGTCCAGAAAAAGCTCATATGTCAAGTCTTTCCAATTCCATTATTTTAGTACTTGTCTTCAGTGCCATCATCTCTTGTCCAACCCAAATCCTTTTTCACCATTTCTAAATAAGGATGAGTTTGTAATTAGGATACAAAGCATATGTGTGAAGAACTATGTTTGTATCAGAGATGTATTTTTATGTATAAAAGAATGTTTAACATTATTTTTAACTGAAATATAATGTTAAAATTCATTTGCATCATAGTAGCACCCTTTTGAAGAAATGGTGCATAGATAAGTTTCTGTGCATTGTTAAAGCTGGAGGATCCATAGACATCAAGTATTAGAGGAAAGAACAGCGTATCTTTTAAGTAATAAAATCAAAAGGGGAAGAGTAAGCACTGATAAAGCCAGGAAGGCAAAAGTACAGAAGGAAGTAAAGTGGCAGACAAGAGTAGCATCACTTTTTGCCTTCATTTTTCAGATAAAGAAAACCTGTTTCTGAAAAGTGAATTTAACTTACAAATAATGTGGTTTAAATGTATGAGTTCTAATTTTGTTATAATAATGAGTAAACTGAGGTTGCTGCTATGGTTTAGTTGCTGTCATGTCCGACTCTTTGCAACCCCAAGGACTGTAGCCTACCAGGCTCCTCTGTCCATGGGATTCTCCAGGCAAGAATACTGGAGTGTGTTGCCATTTCCTCCTCCAGGGTATCTTCCCAATCCCGGGATCAAACCTGCATCTCCTGCATTGGCAGATGGATTCTTTGCCACTGAGCCATCTGGGAAGCCCCAAACTGAGGTAGATATATGCAGTATTTATCCAGAAGAAAAAAGTAACATTTTAAAACAGTAGTGAGCAAACAGCAATAGAGGGTTGTATAATCTCTCATTCAGAATGAATCAGTTCAAACATCAGAGAGTTTTTGTTGTGCAGTGTGCTAAGCTGTATGGGTTATCTGAAGTCTATTTTCAGTATTGGTAAATAAGATCATTTTTTAAGTTGACATCTTTGCAAAGAAAGGACATTGAACATGACCTTCTAAACTTCAGTTGGAAATGACTGTGGAATAATGCCACACAATTTCCAAGCTTAAGCCTGCATTTGTCAGGTTTTTTTTCAGTGCAGGTCCATATTTGTTTTTAGTAACTAGGCATAGTAGGCAGCTCAGACACTTATAAACATCATAACAGATGCTCTTACCCCCTGGATTTCTGAAAAACTTCCAATGGGAAAATTGAGCTGGAATCCAAAGTCAAAATCCCTGAGCCTAAGATGATAGAAATAGCAGAAAATAGAAAACAGAACAGGAAAAAAACCAAATAGACAATATTTGATTAGCAACTCTGAGTGATTACAAAATCTAACCCTGTTTCCCCAGGTGACTGGAATCATTTAAGACTCACATCATGAGTTTTGGTATACACTTTTCTTTGAGTTATTTTGTCCACCCATCTGTTTTTAGAGATGAATACAATTTATGATAAGGCATTTTAAAGCAGTACATCTGTTGCAATTGAACTATAATGCCTCTTGAAAAATAAAAAGGAAGGAATGGTAACTTCATGAATAAGAGAGGAGAAATAATTTGTCAGAATAAACATCTGAGTGGGCCTCAAAGAGTGGGAGAAGAACTGAGATTTTCACGTGTTTATAGAGAAACCAGTGTGAGCTCTTCAACTAGAAGAAGGAAACATAAAGATGATTTATCTTCAATTACAAGGAGTCCAATATAATATCCATGGAGTCATAAAACTATTACAGATTCCCAAATTCAGATTGGAACTCAGAAGGTACCAGCAGACAAAGGGAAAAGACCCAGAAACATTCTTATAGATTTTTTTCTCTTTCTTTCCCTATACATTTTTTAGTTATTCACATATATCATTTAAAATGCAGGAGTGAAAGGTAAATTTTAGTATCTCATGTGCTGAATTTACTGTCAAGTTTTTATCTCTATAACCATGAAAGAGAAGTTTTATAAAATTATATAAGTAGTGTGCTAAAAGTTTGGTATCTACAGAATTGTCAGTTAATACTAAGCATGTGGCAAGGACAGTAGATGCTTACTAACTCTATGGAAAATATTACCAACATATTTGGTTTTAACCATAACAGGTGAAACAAACTACCCTCTAAATATTCAGTGCAATTCTACAATAACTTATTATTGCTTATCAACATAGATGTAAGGGTCTATTTTTCTTATTCCATTGTTCATTGAGTCTATGCACTTAGATTGCATAGAATGGAATTTTTTCTCTCCAGCTTTATTCTGGGCAGATTCTGTGGCTAGCAAGACCTTTCTGGACTATGAGTCTAATACTAAAAATTCTCCAATTAGTGGCCCCGGAAAACACTTGGGAACATAGGAATTTCCTCTCTGCTCCTTATTGTCTTAGTCTGAGTTGTTGGTCAATAATCTGGCAAGAGATAAGTATCATCGTCTCCTCTAAGTCATTTCGACTCTTACTTATCCTCGAGGAGAACATGAGAATGTCCACCTCCCCTGCCCAGGGTAGGGAAAACACAAGAATCAGGGTCGGTTAAAGATATTTTTGGTATTGTGAGGCTTTAATGTGTTTATATACCTGGTGATCGCAAGCCATCTTTTGGGGGAAATGAGTAAAACTTGAATTGCTTTCTTGTCTCTTAATGCACTGCTAATTCTAATGAAGATATTAATTAATTCAGTGTCTTTGATTCTACCTTTTAACTATGGAAGCAAGCTATATATAATACATATGAGTAAAATACTTGAACACGCTATAGATTGAAATTGACAGTTATTGATTAAGTATATTAATCTAGCCAATCACTCAAGTTTTCCATAATCATAACTTATAAAAAATATTTTATAATTAGGTCTATTATTTGATTATTTCCTATACCCTTTTTTTAAATTTTATTTTATTTTTAAACTTTACAAATTGTATTAGTTTTGCCAAATATCAAAATGAATCCGCCACAGGTATTTCCTATACCCTTTATTGTTCCAAGATGACAGGGCTTTTGTTTGTCTCTTTACTTGCCTGATAATATTATGTATTCAAGGAATATTTTTTGAAAAAAAGGAAAATATGAGTGTGTTCTAGAATAGCAGGAAAAGTATATTTTAGCTGGAGGGATGTTTGAAGAGTAAAGGTGGGAATGCTCATGGTGTGATCAGAAGACCGTGATGAGATCAACCTGACTTGAACAGAGGTTTTTAGAAAAGAGCATAAAGAGATAGGGTTGAAGAATTAATATGGAGCCAGATTACCAGGGGGATTGAAAGTCCATTTAAATAATTGATTTTGTTCTGTAGAATTACGAGTCAAAATGACATAGGGACCAAGAGACATTTATCTCTAAGTTTTGGTAAAAAATGATTACTAACTATAATAAATACCGCTCATGAAGCAGAAGGGGGAAAATGATCTTTGTACATCATCTTCATCTTATATTAAATACTCTGGCTAACTTGGAACCCCAAAATCCAGATTCATAAGAGGTTAAAACCTTGAACAAATTTCCAATATCCTGCAGCAGTAAAGGCAAGTGTCTGCAAAAAAAAAGAAAAGAGAAGAAATGCATCATTGATATTTTTGTACTGTATTTCATGGTTCACAAAATCCTTATGGAAATAGAACAAATCTCTGGGTGGAGTTCAGAAAGCTCTACAGGCATTAACAGTGGGTTTATGATGCTTGCACAGACCAGGTTAGGGATGGTTTTGATCTGGAGACAAAGCATTAGGGAAAGTCTCAGCAGCATAGGGGCAAAGGACAAAACCTGACATTTATTAGTGTTAGTCGCTCAGTCATGTCCGACTCTGCATTCCCATGGACTGTAGCCCACCAGACTCCTCTGTCCAAGAAACTCTCCAGGTGAGAATACTGGAGTGGGTTGCCATTTCTCCAGTATTCTTGCCTGGAGTCCTATTGAAGGACTGCTATGTGTAAAATCCTGGACTCTAGATATACAACCTCAGTTAACAGGTATTTGATTAACTCTAGGCAAGAGGAACTATGCTACAAGGGGATCTGGCAGAGTAATGGAGACTCAGAAACTTCTACACTTGGGTTAACGACTAAATCTTTCAATCACTCTCAGCCTCATGGCAGTTTGTGATATGTTTGTCAACTGTACTTGAGTGAATATGGTTGTTACTCATGGAATTTTGACTAGACAATTGCAATCACTTTAATAGTTGAATCAAAATCTTTTGGGGCCAATTTGAAGAAAGAATGTCAGTCATGGTATAATTTGAAAGGTCTTCTGTTGACACCTTCTGATAAAATTATTTTATTTCTAGCACCAAACAGGAAAAATCAGTCACTGGTTGAAAAAGTAAATGTTCTGAGCCAACAGTTGACTATTCTTTTCAATAACGTTTGTATAATGATGCTGGTAGAAGAAAGGATGAAGATATGAATTGCAAAGAGAAAAATCAATCTCAGAATGTTTAGAAGTTTTAGAAATGCCTCCATAAATTCATTTTCCTTATGTTTTCTTTTAAGTTACACAAATGTATATGATTAGGTATATGTACATATATTTTAAAAGAATTCTTTCAATAAGTATAAAATAAAATGTCTTTTAAATAAAAGTATAAAATAAAAAGTAATTACTGAGTACTGTGGTACAGTGTAATTCCTCTTCTTACTATACATAAATAACCAAGCATCTTTAAATCAATGGCATCTTATATTTGATGAAATACATAGTTGTTTTCAAGAATTGTACTAAAAGATTTATAAGTAGTGCTTTACTGCGTCCTCATATCTAGTCTACACTTTCCTGTACTTCAGATATGTAAAATAAACCATATATGTTAAGTTCATTTTTGCAATCCTACATATAGTAAATAGCAATTCCATTAGACTCCGCATCTGTCTAATTACAAGACTTGTTCTGAATCAAGGCAGCAGTGGATTTCGACTTCAGTGTGTGCAATCATCACCCAGTGAGCTTGGTAAATATTTAGTTTTCTGCACTATTTCCCAAGATATTCTGCTTCAATAAGTATAGTATAGACTCTGGAATACGCATTGTTAACAAACATCTAAATTGATTTTTTAGCAGAAGGTTTGCATACATCACTTAATGTTCTTCTCTATTAGATAATAGTAAATGTATAAAGGAACATGGTCAGCCTATTTGGTGCACACAATCAATAATACACAGCAGGAAGGTGGATTGAAAATTAGTTCTCCATGTTTCCTTGGCAGTTATACAAGATGGACCCCAGAGTCTGCTGGAAAAATAAAGAACAAGTACAGCTTGAAAAATACTGCAGATGGTGACTGCAGCCATGAAATTAAAAGATGTTTACTCCTTGAAAGGAAAGTTATGACCATCCTAGACAGCATATTAAAAAGCAGAGACATTACTTTGCCAACAAAAGTCCATCTAGTCAAGGCTATGGTTTTTCCAGTAGTCATGTATGGATGTGAGAGTTGGACTAGAAAGCTGAGTGCCAAAGAATTGATGCTTTTGAACTGTGGTGTTGGAGAAGGCTCTTGTGAGTCCCTTGGACAGCAAGGAGATCCAGCCAGTCCATCCTAAAGGAAATCAGTCCTGAATATTCACTGGAAGGACTGATGCTGAAGCTGAAACTCCAATGATTTGGCCACCTCTTGTGAAGAACTGACTCATTGGAAAAGATCCTGATTCTGGGAAAGACTGAAGGTGGGAGCAGAAGGGGATGACAGAGGATGAGATAGTTGGATGGCATCACTGACTTGATGGACATGAGTTTGTGTAAGCTCCAGGATTTGATGATGGACAGGGACGCCTGGTGTGCTGCAGTCCATAGGGTCACAAAGAGTTGGACACAACTGAGCAGCTGAACTGAACTGAACTGAAAGACTTGAAATGCATCAGTTGTGAAGATTAGACAAATCCAGAAGAAGCTAACCAATCAAATAACTATTCCAGTAGATATAGGTAGAGAGTATCAAGTATTTATGGGGTCGCAAAGAGTCGGACACGACTGAGTGACTGATCTGATCTGATCTGATCAAGTATTTAACCAAGTCACCCTGCATATACTGCTGCTGCTGCTAAGTCGCTTCAGTCGTGTCCAACTCTGTGCGATCCCATGGACTGCAGCCTACCCGGCTCCTCTGTCCATGGATTTTCCAGGCAAGAGTACTGGAGTGGGGTGCCATTGCCTTCTCCACCCTGCATATAAGTTACAAACATATTTAGAATAGTAAGTCTCAGAATGTGTAAAAATGTTATAAATAACTTATCAAATTGTTTTGCTTATATGTTTTAATGTATATAAATAATGCTATATGATCATATACACATATGTTTAAGGGCTTCTCAGGTGGCGCTAGTGGTAAATAACCCACCCCCCAGTGCAGGAGACTTAAGTCAATCCTTGGGTCAGGAAGATCACCTGGAGGAGGGCATTTCAAACCACTCTAATATTCTTGCCTGAACAATCCCATTGACAGAGGAGCCTAGCAGTCTACAGTCCATAGGGTCGCAAAGAGTCAGACACGACTGAAGCAACTTAGCATGCAAGCACATATATATTTAAAAGAGTTCTTCCAATAAGAATTTTTAAATCTTCATTCATAAATATGGATTTTATGACATCAAATTTCCTTTTAAAAGCAATGTCCTATGTTATGATATGTTAAATCATCAGTTTAGGAGAAAACAATGTTTAAAATAAAATAATATTTTGTATACTCTCAGATAACATCTGAGCACACTTACCTAATTTAATTTCACTGCCTCTACTTTAAAAAAAAAATCATTAAAATTAGATTTTAACAAATTCAGAAAAATATCATAACAAAATCCACAGAATAGAAATTCTGATTAATTTCTCCCACAAATAGTAGGGACATAACCAGATGGGAGAAAGGAGACACTGTACTTGGCTCCTTGATAATACAAAAAAAAAATACCACATGAAAGTAAATGGGGGAAAACCTGGAAGAGCTTTATTTACTTAGAAACCGTATCATTTAATAAACGTTGGAATCAGAGATAGGTTATTGGGCATGCACAATATAAATATTTCTCTCTATCACTTCTGGGAAGCACACCAGACCAAGCCAGTAACCCTGAATTTGGATTCTATAGCAGTGCTTTAACAAGCTCATTTTGGCGTGGATGGAAACACTAATTCCTTGCTACCACAGAAAATGCAGAATTAATTGACACAGAAGCCAACCTAATAATTGGCTTCCACTCTATTCCCAGCAAGCTTCTGTGTTTCTAAATTAGCAATGTAAAGTTATGAACAAGCTAAGCATTTCTATTTTGTTTTGTTAGGACTGAACTGTTTGATCATATCAAAACAGGAATAGAAGCAATTGGACAGATACCATCTACATTTTTCTACTGAAAAAGAAGAAAACTGTCTTTAAAACATAATTTTAAAAGCTTCACTAAACATAAGAACACAATTTTAATTAAATAGAAATAAACCTTTTTGTAAACTCTCTAAAATTATTTTATGAAATAGAAAAAGAAGGACAAAATGAATTTTAGAAAATTTGTAAATCTGTTTTCAATGATATTTAAGAAGCAACTGCATCTATAAAATTTTCAAAAGTCTCAATTAGGAGCCATTTAAATAAGAAAAAAATTGAATGGAACTTAAAAAAGAAGATAAAACCAAAATGAAAGCCGAAAATACAGATTCAAAATTTTAAAACATGATTCCGTGAAATAGCAGTCAAACAAGACATTTTCCATAATGAAAAGAAAAGAAAAAAATATAAAATGATAAGAGGTAAGATTTAAGGAGTATTTTTATTTTTATTAATATAATATGGCTACTGGTACAGGAGCAAGAAAACAAAATCTTCAAAGCATTGAAAAAATGGCAAGTTACTTAATCTGGTAAAGATTGGAGTTAGAAAGGTAAAGAGAAGAATTAATCAGTTCCCCTCCCCCCCAATGATATTTTTTTAACCTGAATGGACTGGATTTCAGATTTTCTCATCTTTATGGAGCAAGAGGTTTGAAAACAAATCTAGGTAGAGACCTAAGGCAGAGAATCCAAAAGTGTATGCATCCACCTATAAATCCTGATGCCCAAAGATCTACATATGCAGTACAGAAGTATGACTTTAAAAAAATGAAAAAGAAAATTCAATGTTTAAAGATCTTATTGGTTTTACTCAATGATTCGTGAATTACCCAGCATCCTATCTAGCAAATAGAAAGGAATTCTGAGTAGCTCTATAAAAATCAAAGACTTTTATAGGCATAAGGAAACAGGAACAAGGTAGTTAATACTGGACAAAAAAAGTGGGTTGGTTACTGCAAGACTTTCTTTGGGGGATAGTAGGGATCTATCAGGGGCTTCTCAGATGGCTTGGTGGGTAAAGACTCCTTCTGCAATGCAGGAGACACAGGAGATGTGGATTTGATCCCTAGATTAGGAATATCCCCTGGAGAAGGAAATGGCAACCCACTCCAGTATTCTTGCCTGAAAAATACCATGGACAGAAGAGCCTGGTGGGCTACAGTGCCAGGGGTCGCAAATGCACTTGTGCGTGTGTGTGTGCATGCACACACACACACAGGGGTCTATCAAGCAGATTACCTCACTAGCACTATCAGATGATTCCTGACTGACTGGTTTAAGATTCCATTTCTTGGAGAGTTCAAACTGTAATTAAGTCTCAGTTTGGTAACATAGGGATTAGCCTAAGCAGCACCATTTTGAGTCTGTTTTTCTTGTTTTTAAAAGATTCTGGAAGAAGAAAATTCATCCCAGATGTAAGGATAGAGATACAAATAGGATTTGGAGTGAGTACTTGCTTTTTCCAGGAATGATGGGATGATCATATGCAATAATTTTCAAAAATATTTAAACACCATCTCACTGAAACCATCCAAAAGTAACTTAAGCAATATGAATTTTTGATGCATTATTTAGGAGAAACTGGAATTCAAAAGAGGTAAAAATGCTATTGGTTGCTGCTTCTCTATAATGTTGATTGGTCATATCAAAAGCTGTGACCAAGAAGTATCTGAAAACTTGAGCAGAAATTTTCATCATCTCATGGAGTTAAGGGAGTCATGGAAATTGGGATGGAAATCAGGACTGGCCAGTGAGGAAAAGCGCTCACTGGGAACCTAAAGGGCTACAAAATATAATTAAAGTTGAACTGAAAATAAACCAGAGTGTAAAGACCAGCTGTGATAATTTCGAAGGGCTGATTGTACTAATTAGATTTGTCATCTATCTGCCAGAGAAAAAGTAAATCCTCTTTGGAGAACGATATTATCCAGAAGCTCAAATGATCTCTAGAACATTTCAGATGCAATGTTAAACTTGTAAACAAAAGTCACACAAATACAACAGGACAAACTTTGAGTAAACACAATAGTAACAAACAAAAGGACTACAGGAAAAGCCTAAAGGAAATTATCTTACAAAACACAAGACTGTTTCATATAAAAACACAAGATGTAGAATTTTGGTACAGAAATGGAAATATGTACATAAAAATCGTATAAATGTACTATAAAGGCATCAATATCACTACCAGTGGGAGAAAAGGGTGCTTACCTAAGTAACTCTGTAAATTTGTTTAGTCTATAAACAAAAGGCAAAGTAACCTTTTGTAGCACTGTACTCTCATTGATAAATTTGTGTCCAGGGGTATGGGCTAAGAAGGCTAAAATCACTAATATTTATATTAGAATTGAGCAATCAAGTAAATGGACAGTAGATAATGCGAACCAGGTTTCTCAGCCTTGAAGTGAGCAGTTACAAATAAGCAAATAAATGTTCTGTGTAGTAATGGATAAGATGTGGTGACATCAGTATGAACTCATGAATTACCTTGATATAGATACAGATGGTTACACTTAAAAATAGTTATATGTTTGTATAAACGTGGGTTAATATCCATGCATATATTCCCTTGTTCTGTCAGCTGAGAGGGCCTAGAAGCAAAGAGCACATCTACTGCCCAGCTCATGGTTTCTAATGTCATGAACAACAACAACAAAATAACTAGTGTTCCTGGAAAAAAAATGGCTGATTCTAGAGCTGGGACAGGAAATTTACAAGATGTTGTTCAGTCACTAAGTCGTGTCTGACTGTTTGCGAGCCCGTGAACTGCAGCGTGCCTGAAGTTCCCTGTCCTTCACTATCTTCCACAGATTGCTCAAATTCATGTCCATTGAGTCAGTGATACCATCCAACCATCTTATCCTCTGTCACCCCCTTCTCTTGCCTTCAGTCTTTCCCAGAATCAGGGTCTTTTCCGATGAGTTGGTCCTTCACATCAGGCGGCCAAAGCATTGGAGCTTCAGCACCAGTCCTTCTGATGAATATTCAGGATTGATTTCTTTAGGATTGACTGGTTTGATCTCCTTGCTGTCCAAGGGACTCTCAAGAGTGTTCTCCCACACCACAGTTGGAAAGCATCAATTCTTTGGTCTTCAGCCTTCTTTATGGTCCAACTCTCATATCCATACATGACTACTGGAAAACCCATAGCTTTGACTATACAGGTCTTTGTTGGCAAAGTGATGTCTCTGCTTTATAATACACTGTCTAGATTTAATATAGCTTTCTTACCTTATAATGCCAGAAAACATAGATATGCCTCCTCTTCCCCAAAATGGTATATACATAATGATGTGCATGCTAAGTTGCTTCAGTCATGTCCACTTCTTTGTGACCCCATGGACAGTAACCTATCAGTCTTCTCTGTCCATGGGATTCTACAGGGAAGAATACTGGAGTGGTTTGCCATGCCCTCCTTGGGGTTCTTCCTGACCCAGGGATTGAACTAGCATTTCTTATGTTTCCAGCATTGGCAGGTGGGTTCTGTATCACTAATGCCACTTGGGAAGCCCACAAATGATGGGGTTATGTCAAAGGAATATAAAAGCTAATTGAAAGATTTCCCAATAGCCAGAGCTGGAACACACTGAACAACAAAAAATAAAGCATTTTTAATAGTACATTACAATATAAATAAACATCTGTCTCAAACTGATACAAACAAGTGATTGAATTAAATAAATGAGGAGAAATAGACAAATTTCCTGTGCAAAATAACTCTGAATAATTTTTTATTACTCTGCTCTCAAGAAGTTGAAGTTATCACTTCCCATTCGTTATAGGTGAGCTGTACATTAGTGACTCCCTTTCAAGGAGAACTCGATGGGAAATGGGTGGAATGAGGTCACTTTACAATAGAAACACCTGCCAAACAACCTCAAGATTAACATCACCATTTTTAAGCCATGTTGATAAATGTATTCTTGATATGATGTAATGAGAATGGCACTTTTCTTTTCTGGTCTTTCTCCCCAAAATGTACAATCAGAGTCTGATCATGTGACAAGTAACTGATAAATCCCACTTGAGGGACACTACAGAATAACTGACCAGTACTTAAAATACAAAGGTCATCAAAAACAAGAAAATTCAGAGAAATTGTCACAACCAAGAGGAATCTAAATGTAATATGACATCCTGTTACAGAAAAAAATAGGCAAAAATTAAGGAAATTCATATTAAGTATGGATTTAGTTAATTAGAATATATTAGTATTGCTTCATTGATTGTGTCATAGTTACTCTCTAATATAGAATAGTAGCAATGGAGGAGACTGTGTGTAGGGAACATGGGCATTCTCTGTAGTATCTCTACATTTTTTGTACATTTAAAGTTGTTTCAAAAAATTTTAATAGCATACTAAAAATTAGAATTGCCAAAATATCATTTATATTAGTGCACAAACAGAATTAAACACTTAGGTATAAATCTAAAAAATATGATCAAAGTCATAAATAAAAATAAATACAAGTTCTATATATAATAAAATTTTAAAACTGATGAAATAAATCAATGTAACATGCTAATAAAATAAATGATAAAAATAATATGATCATATATGAATGCAAAAAAGTGTCACTAATGATTGAAAATTTCTCAACCATCTAAAACTACAACAGCAATCTGCTAAGTTATTAAAGTGTATATACAGAAAAATAAAGCAGAAAAAACAAGCTTAACAGTTAGATGTTTAAAGCCTTCCTCCAATAATTGAAAATGAGAGAGCAATGTCCACTTTCATCGTAATTCAGCATTGTAATGTAAGTCATGAAAAATAAAATGAGAGAAAATATATAATGTTCCTAGATGATGTGGCTGTATAGAGAGTCTAAAATATATATAGGTAACCTATTTAATTATTACTCATTGGAAATGATGTAATTATTACTCATTGGAAATCTTTCCCTAATGCTGGGAAAGATTTAAAGGGGGCAGCAGAGGATGAAATGGATAGCATCACTGACTCAATGGATATCAGTTTGAGCAAACTTTGCAAGACAGTAGAGGACAGAGTAGCTTGGCATGCTGTAGTCCACAGGATCACAGTCAGACATGACTTAGCAACTGAACAAGACATCAACAACAATCTATTTAATTATAAGTGTATTCAGAGGTGATGTTGTATTCAAGGCCAACCAGAAAAATACTTTTTTTTTCATGATTACCGTAACCACAAGATTGTGACATAGATTCAAATGGGAATATTGAAAATTGAGAAATAAATTTGGTTTTACTAGGGAGTCAGTAAATTAAGGGAAATGTTACAGGTTTCATTTATTTGGGGACAAAACAGAACAATTATTTGTTGTTTTGTTTTTTAATCTTGAGGGAAAAGTATTGCTTGATTGCTTGTTTATCTTTTGACTATAAGATCTATTTACTCATAAAGTCAGAACAGTCTTATGGACTCTGTGGGAGAGGGAGAGGGTGGGAAGATTTGGGAGAATGGCATTGAAACATGTATAATATCATATATGAAACGAGTCTCAAGTCCAGGTTCAATGCACGATACTGGATGCTTGGGGCTGGTGCACTGGGATGACCCAGAGGGATGGTATGGGGAGGGAGGAGGGAGGAGGGTTCAGGATGGGGAACACATGTATACCTGTGGTGGATTCATTTTGATATTTGGCAAAACTAATACAATTTTGTAAAGTTTAAAAATAAAATAAAATTGTAGTTGGAAATAAATAAATAAATAAATTAAATAAAAGTTAAAAAAAAAAGTATCAGTTTTGCTTCTGCAGGGAAAAGTGTTTGTAAAACAAACTATAAGTGATTTCCTCAGATAAAAAAAAAGTAACAAACCATTAGGATAAATGGGCAGGAGGGAAAAAAAAAAATCAACACTCAAAAGAGAAAATACAAAGTGAAAGACAATATGTAATACATTAACAATTTAACATAATGCAATACATTAACAATTATAATTTAACACCTATGTAATTTAAAAATCAGTAAACTAGAATTAAAATGGAACTACATTAGTTAAGATATGAATATTGGATGCAGAATTAAAAGTTGTAATTATTTTCAAACATGTTAATTATTCACAATGATAAAAACAAAATTAACTTCCATATTAGATATATAAAAGAAATAAGTGGCCAAATTAAAAACACACATAAATAAATTTCTACTTATGTACCATTTTTATCAAATAGAAAATAAACGAAGTATAACAAGAGTGTAGCACGCACACAAGAACCACTTTAGAACTCACAAATAACCAAAAAATGGTCATGTCTAAATGAAATGAAAAAAACTATAAAGCTTTCCTGAAAGTCATAAAAGAAGACCTCAATGAACTGAAAGAGAACATATTCCTGTAAGGGAAAACTCACCATTGTAAAAATGTCATTTCTCCTTCAATTACTCTATAAATCCCTACTGGACTTTTATGAAACTTGTCAAACCATCTTAAAATGTACTGTATGTGGAAGTGAAAATGTGCTGTAATAGCCTACTACAGTAACTTCTCCTACCAGATACTAAACAAACATTTAGGATCTAACACAAGGTGATATCTAAGACATAGGTGAACTATATCTTTGTGCACTCAGCACGTCCATACTGTTTTAAATTAGTTTTCACCCTTATGCCCTAAAGACACAGATGCCTTACCAACAAGTCCAAACAGATACTTTGATCAGCCTCAAATTTAAAAACCCTTGTCTAATATCACTCATCACGTCATGGGAAATAGATGGGGAAACAGTTAAAACAGTGTCAGACTTTATTTTTTAGGGTTCCAAAATCACTGCAGATGTTGATTGCAGCCATGAAATTAAAAGACACTTACTCCTTGGAAGGAAAGTTATGACCAATCTAGACAGGATATTGAAAAGCAGAGATATTACTTTGCCAACAAAGGTCTGTCTAGTCAAGGCTATGGTTTTTCCAGTGGTCATGTATGGATGTGAGAGTTGGACTGTGAAGAAAGCTGAATGCCAAAGAATTGATGCTTTTGAACTGTGGTGCTAGAGAAGACTAGCACCTTGGACTGCTAACTAACTGCTAACTAACACCCTTGGACTGCAAGATCTGACCAGTCCATTCTAAAGGAGATCAGTCCTGGGTGTTCCTTGGAAGGACTGATGCTTAAGCTGAAACTCCAATACTTTGGCCACCTCATGCGAAGAGTTGACTCATTGGAAAAGACTCTGATGCTGGGAGGGATTGAGGGCAGGAGGAGAAGGGGACGACAGAGGATGAGATGGCTGGATGGCATCACTGACTTGATGGACGTGAGTCTGAGTGAACTCCGGGAGTTGGTGATGGACAGGGAGGCCTGGCGTGCTATGGTTCATGGGGTTGCAAAGAGTAGGACACAACTGAGCGACTGAACTGAACTGAACTGAAGGTCATTTATATATAATAATATATAAATATATAATAATAGAGATAATACACTGATATTAATATACTTATATTAGAAGTCTTAAATTAGCACTTCTCAGGACTTTAAAGCAAAGAAATGTGTGCAGTGATGTTCACTGATATATGGATTGCAATAGCAAAACATTAGAAAATACTTCAAACTGTACTAATAAAGGAATTTCTAAATAAACTGTGTACTGCATTACCACAGTTCATTTCAGTCGCTCAGTTGTGTCCGACTCTTTGCGACCCCATGAATTGCAGCACGCCAGGCCTCCCTGTCCATCACCAACTCCCAGACTCCACCCAAACCCATGTCCATTGAGTTGGTGATGCCATCCAACCATCTCATCCTCTGTTGTCCCCTTCTCCTCCTGTCCTCAATCTTTCCCAGCATCAGGGTCTTTTCCAATGAGTCAGCTCTTCGCAGGAGGTGGCCAAAATTTTGGAGTTTCAGCTTCAACATCAGCCCTTCCAATGAACACCCAGGACGGGTCTCCTTTAGGATGGACTGGCTGGATCTCATTGCAGTCCAAGGGACTCTCAAGAGTCTTCTCCAGCACCACAGTTCAAAACCATCAATTCTTCGGTGTTCAGCTTTCTTCACAGTCCAACTCTCACATACACACATGACCACTGGAAAAACCATAGCCTCGACTAGATGGACCTTTGTTGGCAAAGTAATGTCTCTGCTTTTTAATATGCTGTCTAGGTTGGTCATAACTTTTCTCCCAAGGAGTAAACATCTTTTAATTTTGTGGCTGCAGTCACCATCTACAGTGATTTTGGAGCCCAGAAAAATAAAGTCAGCCACTTTTTCCACTGTTTCCCCATCTATTTGCCATGAACTGATGGGACTGGATGCCATGATCTTAGTTTTCCGAATGTTGAGTTTTAAGCCAAGTTTTTTACTTTCCTCTTTCACTTTCATCAAGAGGCTTTTTAGTACTTCTTCACTTTCTGCCATAAGGGTGGTGTCATCTGCATATCTGAGATTATTGATATTTCTCCTGGAAATCTTGATTCCAGCTTGTGCTTCTTCCAGCCCAGCATTTCTCATGATGTACTCTGCATATAAGTTAAATAAGCAGGGTGACAATATACAGCCTTGATGTACTCCTTTTCCTATTTGGAACCAGTCTGTTGTTCCATGTCCAGTTCTAACTGTTGCTTCCTGACCTGCATACAGGTTTCTCAAGAGACAGGTCAGGTGATCTGGTATTCCCATCTTTCAGAATTTTCCACAGTTTATTGTGATCCACACAGTCAACAGCTTTGGCATAGTCAATAAAGCAGAAATAGATGTTTTTCTGGAACTCTCTTGCTTTTTTGATGATCCAGCGGATGTTGGCAATTTGATCTCTGGTTCCTCTGCCTTTTCTAAAACCAGCTTGAACATCTGGAAGTTCACAGTTCATGTATTGCTGAAGCCTGGCTTGGAGAATTTGAGCATTACTTTACTAGCGTGTGAGATGAGAACAATTGTGCGGTAGTTTGAGCATTCTTTGGCATTGCCTTTCTTTGGGATTGGAATGAAAATGGACCTTTTCCGGTCCTGTGGCTACTGCTGAATTTTCCAAATTTGCTGGCATATTGAATGCAGCACTTTCACAGCGTCATCTTTCAGGATTTGAAATAGCTCAACTGGCATCCATCACGTCCACTTGCACTAGCTTTGTTTGTAGTGATGCTTCTTAAGGCCCACTTAACCACATTCCAGGATGTCTGGCTCTAGGTGAGTGATCACACCATAGTGATTATCTGGGTCCTGAAGATCTTTTTTTGTACTACATAATTACAAGTGAAATATACACACAGAAATATGGAGATGCCATAAAGTTATATTCTCAAGTGAGTCCATTAGGAATACACTGAAAGCACATGCATGGAACTTCCATGAAAACAACAGTTATGGTGGCTGATAGAACCAGCTCTGGAGCCAGACTGTCTAGGTTTAAACCCACATATCCTACTTACTTTAAGTATGGCCCTGGTAAGTCACTTTAACTTTCCTGCCCAAAGTTTTAATTTCTATAAACTAAGGGAAAATACTGAGCCCTAAATATTGGCATTCCCTTTATGATTCATTTTAGAATGTAAAATGGGCACTGAGCTGTGAACACGGCACAAAACTTATGGACCAAAAGCCCTGCTGGATAAAAAAAAAAAAAAAAAAATCAGTCTTGAAACTTATTACAAACTGTAATAAATTTTATAATTGGCTATCTCTTAAAAGAAGTGTCAGATAAAATAGTATTATGAGTTTTGTTTTCTTTACATAGAGTTTTAATCAAGGAAGAAAACAAATAATAAAAAATAAAATAGCAGGAAGTAAACAAGATGGAATTTACTATTGCAGCAAGTTTTTGTTTTGTTTTGCCATACCACTTTTTTTTTTTTTGCCCATAGACTATGGTTTGATTATTAAGGGGTGAAGTTTATAATGTATTATATGGCTCCTGTATTCATTCATATGCTTAGTTCATTCTGTTGCACAATGATTTTTATAAGAAGGAACTCAAAGTCCATTTCAAGCTCATATAATCCACAAAATAAATATTGGCTAATTTATTATTTTTGTAGTCTACAAAATTTAACATTTAAATTATTTTTTTCTAAAGAAAGAAGACTCATGACTTTGTACATGCTTGGACTGTCCATTTAAAAAGATTGTTGACTAGTTGCTTATATTTATAAAGGCTCAAACAAACAAACAAAACCGAATTTTTTAAAAAGAAATTGCAAAGGACCAGTGAATAGCTTTTTGTGTGCTCATTTTAAATGATTTTTTTCACAGATATAGACATTTTATATTTTAAACACTCAAATCTCAGATAAATCCTGACCAATGCATAAATTATCCAATTGCACTATCTAGATGTGTGTACTAAGAACTCATAAAACTACTGGACCAAAAATACAAAACATTTCCTGTTATAGGCTGATCGTTATTACATGTTTAAGCTAAAATTTTAAACTGCCTCATGAAAAATAATCTTTACAATTTTTATCCCCCTTGTAAACAAGTGAATGAAACACAAACCAGAATCAAGATTTCTGGGAGAAATATCAATAACCTCATATACTAAAATGACACCACACTTATGGCAGAAAGCAAAGAAGAGCTAAAGAGCCTCTTGATGAAACTGAAAGAGGAGAGTGAAAAAGTCAGCTTAAAACTCAACATTCAGAAAACTAAGATCATGGCATCTGGTCCCATCACTTCATGGCAAATAGATGGAGAAACAATGGAAATAGTGAGGGGCGTTATTTTCTTGGGTGAGGTCAAAACAGTGAGGTCCTTTGCAGTCATTCAAAATCTCTACAGATGGTGACGGCAGCCATGAAATTAAAAGATGCTTGCTCCTTAGAATAAAAGCTATGACCAACCTAGACAGCATGTTAAAAAGTAGAAACATTGCTTTACCAACAAAGGTCCATCAAGTCAAAGCTATTGTTTTTCCAGTAGTCATGTATGGATGTGAGAGTTGGACTAAAAAGAAAGTTGAGCACCGAAGAATTGATGCTTTTGAATTGTGATGTTGTAGAAGATTCTTGAGAGTTCCTTGGACTGCAAGGAGATCCAACCAGTCCATCCTAAAGGAAATCAGTCCTGCATATTCATTGAAAGGACTGATGCTGAAGCTGAAACTCCAATACTCGGCCACCTGATGCGAAGAACCAACTCAATGGAAAAGACCCTGATGCAGTGAAAGATTGAAGGTGGGAGGAGAAGGGGACGACAGAGGATGAGATGGTTTAATGGCATCACCAATGCGACGGACATGAGTTTGGGTAAACTCTGGGAGTTGGTGATGGACAGGGAAGGCTGGTGTGCTGCAGTCCCTGGTGTTGCAAAGAGCTGGACACAACTGAGTGACTGAACTGAACTGAAACATGTGAATGATCACCGTATCGGTTTTTATTAACTTTTATTAACATCTAGTAAGATATAACTACATTTAAATTTGCTTTTAAACAAATTATAAGGTTTTAGCAGAGATTATCATTGTAAACACATAAGTACACATTAATATATTTTACAAAGCCCAACATTAAAGTGTTTTGTTTCATGAAGTATATAGGTACAGGAAAGAGACATAAAATCCTAAGATGTCAGAGGAGATTGATGAAAATATTTGAAATCTGAAAATTGGAAATTAATGGAGTTTAAAAGCTGATGACATAAAAACAGAATATACCAAGACATTATCATCTTCATGAAACAGTTACCTAATTTATGATGGTTAGACATAATTAAATTAAATTAATCAAATTAGAGTATTTTGTTTTCAATTAAAATACATGAATGTGAATGTGTAAAAATGATGTTAAAATATTTTTCAAGTTAGTACATTGAATACTATGTTCTTTATAGATCCTATATTTCTGTCATGTGATTTATATTTGAGAATACATTATTCTTATTCAGTTTTATCTACCCCTTTAAATCTGTTCACCTGTAATCTTCAGAAAGGCAGTCTTGCCTTGATATTCTTATACACTACAAAAATGATCACCACACTACATCTACATCTATCTGCCAAAGTTGTTACAATATTATTGATTGTATTCCCTATACTTTAAATCACATCTCTGTGATTATTTTATATCTGTTAATTTATACCTTTTAATTCTCATCAATTATTTTGCCCGTATCCCTCTCTCCCTCCCCTCTGGCAACCACCACTTTGTTCTCTATGTCTATGACTATTTCTGTTTTATTATGTTTGTTTGTTTTTTCTTTAGATTCCACTTATATATGAAATCATATGGTATTTGTCTTTATCTGACATGTGTCACTTAAAATAACAGCATCAAGGTGCAAATGGCCAGATTTCACTCTTTTTCATGATTGAGTATTACATTGGTTGATATGCCAATCTCCTTTATCCATTCATCTATCAATGGACAGCTATGTTTCTTTCATAATCTGCCTATTGGAAATGACAATGCTACAGCGAACATCAGGGTGCACACATATTTTTGAATTAGTGTTTTCATTTTCTTTCAGACAAACACAAAAGTGGATTTGCTGAATAGAATGGTGGTGCTATCTTTTAAATTTTTTGAAGAATCTTGAAACTGTTTTTCATATTAGCTGCATCCATTCACATTCTCACTAACAGTGCACCAGGGTTCCCTTTTCTCCACATCCTCACTAATGCTTATTTGTTTTCTTTTTGATAATAACCATTCTAACATATATGAATTGATATCTTATTGAGGCTTTGAGTTGCATTTCCCTGGCAATTCATGATGTTGAGCATATTTTCATATTTCTTTTGGCCATTCGTAAATCTTCTTTGGAAATGTGTCTATTCAAGTCCTCTGTTTTTTAAATGGATTGTTTGCTTATTTGATATTGAATTGTATGAATTCTTGACATTCTTTGGAAATTAATCACTTACCAGATATATCATTTGCAGATATATTATGCCATTCAATAAGCTGTCTTTTCATTTTGATGATGGTTTCCTTCACTATAGAGAAGCATTTTATTTGATGTGGTCCCACTTGTTTATTTTCACTTTTGTTTCACTTGCCTTTTGGAGATGGGAAAGACAACCCACTCCAGTATATTTGCTTGGAGAATTCCATGAACAGAGGAGCCTGGTGGACTATACTCCATGAGGTCACAAAGAGTCAGACATGACTGAGTGACTAACACAGCACAGCCCTTGCCTTTGGAGTCAAATTCACAAAAACATTGCTAACACCAATGTCAATGACGTTATTGCCTGTGTTTTCATCTGGATCTTTATGGTTTCAGGCCTTATGTAAGATCGTTAATTCATTTTGAGTTGGCTTTTGCACATGATGTAAGAAAATGGTCTAGTTTCATTGTTTTACATGTAGCTGTCCAATTTTATCAACACCATATACTGAAGAGACTGTCCTTTTCCCATCAGATGTTTTTGGCTCCTCTGACCACATGAGTGTGAGTTTATTTCCGGTATCTCTCCTCTATTCCATTGATCTATGGGTCTATGTGTCTGTTTTTGTGCCTGCACCATATTGTGGAAAATTCTTCAAGAGATGGGAATACCAGACCACCTGACCTGCTCCTGAAATATCTGTATGCAGGTCAAGAAGCAACAGTTATAACTGGACATGGAACAACAGACAGGTTCCAAATCAGGAAAGGAGGATGTCGAGGCTGTATATTGTCACCCTGCTTATTTAACTTACATGCAGAGTACACCATAAAAATGCTAGACTGGATGAAGCACAAGCTGGAATCAAGATCGATGGGAGGAATATCAATAACCTCAGATACTCAGATGATATCACCCTTATGGCAGAGAGTGAAGAAGTACTAAAGAGCCTCTTGATGAAACTGAAAGAGGAGAGTGAAAAAGTTGGCTTAAAACTTAACATTCAGAAAACTAAGATCACGGCATCTGGTCTCATTACTTATGGCAAATTGATGGGGAAACAGGAAAGAGTAACAGACTCGAATTTGGGGGGGCTCCAAAATCACTGCAGATGGTGACTGCAGTCATGAAATTAAAAGACACTTGATTCTTGGAAGAAAAGTTATGATCAATCTAGACAGAATATTAAAAAGCAGAGACATTACTAACAAAGATCCATTGAGTCACAGCTATTGTTTTTCCAGTAGTCATGTATGGATGTGAGAGTTGGACTATAAAGAAAGCAGAGTGCCGGAGAATTGATGTTTTTGAACTGTGGTATTGGAGAAGACTCTTGAGAGTTCCTTGGACAGCAAAGAGATCCAACAAGTCCATCCTGAAGGAAATGAGTCCTGCATATTCATTGGAAGGACTGATGCTGAAGCTGAAACTCCAATACTTTGGCCACCTGATGTGAAAAACTGACTCAGTGGAAAAAACCCTGATGCCGAGAAAGATTGAAGACAGAAGGAGAAGGGGAAGACAGAGGATGAGATGGTAGGATGGCATCACTGACTCAATGGACATGAGTTTGAAAAAACTCCGGAGTTGGTGATGGACAGGGAAGCCTGTCATGCTGCAGTCCATGGGGTCGCAAAAAGTTGGACACAGCTGAGCAACTGAACTGAACTGAACCATACTGTTTTGACTACTGTAGCTAATATTAGTATAGTTTGAAATCAGAGACTGTGACACCTCAGGTTTGTTATTTCTTGAGATTGCCCTATACCATGTCTTTTGTGGTGTCATATAAATTTTAGAATTATTTGTTATAGTTCTGTGAAAAATGCTATGGGTATTTTCATAGAAGTTGCTTTGAATCTATAGATGGTTTTGGGTAGTGTGGAAATTTAACACTGTTAATCATTCTAATTTATGAAGATGGGCTATCATCTGATTTATTTATGCAGCTTTCAGTTTCTTTCATCAATGTCTTATAGTATTCTGAGTACAGAAGTTTCACCTCTTGATTAAATTTATACCTAACTTTTTTTTTCTTTTTGATGCAACTGTGAGATTGTTTTCTTAATTTCTCTTTATGATAGTTCATTCTTAATGTAAAGAAATGCAATAGATTTCTGTATATTGATTTTGTATCCTGAAACTTTACTGAACTCATATATTAGTTTTAATAGTTTATTAGTGAAGTCTTTAGAGTTTTCTAGATAAAGTATTATGATCTGCAAATAGTGGCAATTTTACTTTTTCCTTTCCAATTTGGATCTCTTTTATTTCCTTTTTGAGGGTCTGACTGCTGTGACTAGATCTTCCAATACTATGCTGAGTAGCAGTGGGAAGAGTGTGCACTCTCATCTCCTTCCTGATCTTAGAGGAAAATTTTTCGCTTTTGACCACTGATATAATGTTAGCTGTGAGCTTGTCATATATAGCCTTTATTATGTTGAGGTATGTTTGCTGTTGGGATTCCCAGGTGGCCCTAGGGTTAAAGAATCTGCCTGCCAATGTAGGAGACATAGGAGTCTTGGGTTTGATCCCTGGGTTGGGAAGATCCCCTGGAGGAGGGCATAGCAATCCACTCCTGCATTCTTGCTGGAGAACCCCGTGGGCAGAGAAGGACAAGTCTGTGTAGCTAGAGTCCATAGCGTCACAAAGAGTCAGATACAACTGAAGTGACTTAGCAAGCATGCACGTATGTTCCCTGCTAGTGGTAATATCCCCTTTGGTAAGAGATTTTTTTTATATATATATATCATAAATGGATGTTGAATTTTGTCAAATGCTTTTTCTGCATCTCTTGAAATGACCAAGCAGTTTTATCCTTCATTTTGTTAATGTGGTGCATCACATTGATTGATTTACAGCTATCGAATGACATTTGCATCTCTGGAATAAATCCCATTAAATCATAGTGTATGATCCTCTTCATGTAATTCTCTTAATGTATTTTGAATTTGGTTTGCTAATAATTTGCTGAGGATTTTTGCATCTATGTTTATGAAGGATACTGGCCTTTAATTTTCTTTTCTTTTAGTATCTTTGTCTTATTTAGCCCTGTAAATGAGTTTGAGTTTCCTCCTCTTCTATTAATATTTTTGACAGAGTTTGAGAAGGGTTGGTATTAGTTATTCTTTAAATGTTTGGTAGATTTCACTAGTGAAGGCTTCTGGCCTTGAATTTTCATTGAGACATTTTTGATTACTGATTTAACCTTCTCAGCAGTAATTTATTTGCTAAGATTTTCTATTTTTTTCATGATTCAGTCTTAGTAGGTTGTGTGTTTTCAGGAATGTATCCATTTCTTCTGCGCTGTCCAGTTTTCGAGTATGGTTATTTTTAGTAGTCTCTCATGCTGCTTTGTATTTGTATAGTAACAGTTGTAATGGCTGCCTCTTTCATTTCCAATTTTGTATATTTGATTCCTTTCTTTTTCCCTTGTTGAGTCTGGCTAAAATTTCGTCTATTTTGTTTATCTTTTAAATAAACCACCTCGTAGTTTCACTGATCTTTTCTGTTGTCCTTGAGTTCATTTTTTACTGCTCTGCTTTTTGTTATTTTCTTCCTTCTGCTAACTTTGGGCTTAATTTATTCTTCTTTTTCTAGTTCTTTGAGATGTAAAGTAAGTTATCTCTGCTAATAGAACTTATGTTAATAGGAATGATGGATAATAAACATGGGGGGAAAAAAACAAGAACAAATAGCAACTGATAAGGACTCTGCAGAAAAGTTCAGCTAGTTAAGGCAAAGGATAATTTAAAGGGAGGCAGACAGGAAATATCACTTTAAATGAATTACAAGAATAATAAATGATATGAAATCATCATAAAAGTAATTCCTAATGGATGAATAATTGGTACAAATACCCTAAGATAAGAATTAACTGTACATCTTTGAGAAATAAAAATAGCAGCTATGTTGTTAAAGCAAGTCAGAGAAGAAATGGAATGCATGGCACCAGGCAGGTAGGCAAAGGTTATTGTCACATAAAATGATCTATCAAAAAATAATAATAATTTACATTTTACTCTTAAGTAAGCGATTGGAAATCCACTGGAAATTAATGGATCACCACTGTTCTTAGCAGAAGGGCAAAATTTGTTTAAAATATTCGACAGTTTATGTCTATTAGAATGTATTGTTCCATCCTTCGGGCTCCTTTTGCAACATACTCTTCCTTGCCTTTGCTTCTACAGTATAACTGGATATTTTTCAGGCCATTCAATTTTCATGATTTGACCATGCTGCTTCTTTCACCTGAGATGAATGAATTTATAAATAAATGAATGTATCATTTTTAGACGTTGTAAGCAACCAACTCATACCAAGACTTGCGAAATAATAAAACAACTAGAAAGGGAGAAAACAAGAGACTTTCTCCAAACCTCAAATCTCACTTCAACATTAAAGACTTAGTGCCTGTGCCACCGTTTCTAGATCAGCCTTCCTCCTCTTTCCACCTCTTGGTGCTTAGTCACTCAGTCGTGTCCGACTCTTTGCGACCCCATGGACTGTTTCCTGCCAACTCCTCTGTCCATGGGATTTTCCAGGCAAGAGTACTGGAGTGGGTTGCCATTTCCTTCTCCATTCCAACTCTTATCTCAATATTTATTATGTATTCATCGATCAAAAAATTCCCTGTAAGGCAACACAGCCTGAGACAGACGGGGATCTGTGATGCTGCATTTTATTCTCAGTTAAGTCATGTACAGTGAAAAGATAAGCATACAGAGCTGTAGACTCCAGAGAGAACTCTATTTACATGCAAAAGAAGGCCTACAGATTGCTTTAAATTATAACTCGAACCAGGAATGAAAAATGTAAAATTCTCACCTCAGGAAGACAGAGCTGCATTATATAAATGTTTAATATAAAGTAGGGTTTACACAGAGTTATCTTGCATAGTTTGGGAAGCAAAGTCAAGATATGTGGAAGTACAGGACACAGACATCCTGTCGGCAGCCTCTCGGTCAGAACAGATCTCTATTGCTTCAAAACTGTACAAACTTGGGAGGTGAGGGCAAATATAAGGCTGGGAGGCTTATAAAATATTCAGTTCAGTTCAACCACTCATCGTGTCTGACTCTTTGCGACCCCATGGACTGCAGCACCCCAGGCTTCCCTGTCCATCACCAACTTTCGGAGTTTACCCAAACTCATGTCCATCATGTCAGTGATGTCATTCAACCATTTCATCCTCTGTAGTCCCCTTCTCCTCCTGCCTTCAATCTTTCCGAGCATCAGGGTCTTTTCAAATGAGTCAGTTCTTCAAATCATGGGGCCAAAGTGTTGGAGTTTCAGCTTCAGCATCAGTCCTTCCAATGAATATTCAGGACTGATTTCCTTTAGGATGGACTGGTTGGATCTCCTTGCAGTCCAAGGGACGCTCAAGACTCTTCTCCCACACCACAGTTCAAAAGCATCAATTCTTCGGCACTCTGCTTTCTTTATAGTCCAACTCTCACATCCATACACGACTACTGAAAAAACCATAGTTTTGACTAGATGGACATTTGTTGGTAAAGTAATGTCTCTGCTTTTTAATATGCTGTCTAGGTTGGTCATAGCTTTTATTCCAAGCAGCAAGAACCTTTTAATTTCATGGCTGCAGTCACCATCTGCAGTGATTTTGGAGCCCAAAAAATAGCCTCTCACTCTTTCCATTGTTTTCCCATCTATTTGCCATGAAGTGATGGGACCAGATGCCATGATCTTAGTTTTCTGAATGTTGAGTTTTAAGCCAACTTTTTCACTCTCCTCTCTCAGTTTCATCAAGAGGCTCTTTAGTTCTTCGCTTTCTGCCGTAAGTGTGGTGTCACCTGTGTATCTGAGGTTATTGATATTTCTCCTGGCAATCTTGATTCCAGCTTATGCTTCATCCAGTCCAGCATTTCTCATGTTGTACTCTGCATGTAAGTTAAATAAGCAGAGTGATAATATACAGCCTTGATGTATTCCTTTCCTCAATATTAAAGCATAGAGCCATTTTTGTACAATAAGCAGAAGGTGGGCAAACCTTCTTAACAATTTTACTAGAGCAAACAATAGGACATGTAAAACTATTAGCTTTGAGTTTTCAGAAATATTAAAAAACATAATCTTCATGAATTCAGTATAAAAAATTAAATGAAAAAAGTACTGAGATATATATGAAATAATGCTAAGATATTAAAGATGAAAACAGAAAAAAAACTTTTCATTATTTATGAGTAAATGGAATGAACCAACATCAAGTCAAACATGCAATTTGGGAAACACACTAAAAGTATCTTTAAAATTTGATACCTGTTAAAGACATGGTGGATATCAAAAGCTGAGAATATATATGAATAGAAATATATGGAGACTATAGTTTCATATCATAGGTAAAGTATATTTCTGGAAAGATAAACTAGAATAAATAAAATACTAAGATAAAGAGAAAACAAAAATATTCAAAAATATTTCTAACGTGTATGTGTTTTTCTTTAAAAAAAAAAAAAAAACCTAACCTATTGACTATAAGAATTCACTGTATTCCGGTCTCAAACAATGCAAAAATAACAGAAGTTTAGCATATTCTGGAAAAGTTTTAAATTTTGATAATAGAGAAAATAAAAGTCATAAACATTCATGTATAAAAACATAAATGACCATTTTTAGGGAATATTAAGTAATTCTCGTTTATTATTACATTTTCATAAACTACCACCAACATGCACAGACAACCTAAAGAGATATTTTATATGAAAAATAAGAACACAAAATTAAAAAAATATTATCTCTGTTACCTAACCCCAAAGTGCATTAATGGAAAACACAAACACTAAAACAGAAGGCTGGATATAAGATGGCATAATCCTGATTCTATCTCATATCATCATCTTTGTGATGGCTATTCTATGTATTTAAAATTAAGCTTAGATCACTCATTCATTCAATATATATATATATATATATTTGAGCACCAATATGCTAAAGACTATGCTAGGCAGCAAATACTGACAAAAAGTAATGAACAATATGGTAACAAAAATGGAAAAGGAAAAGACCAATATTGATTTTTACAGGATGATTACATAAAATGAATGATACAAGTCTATAAACACATGTCTTATTGCAAACAAAGAAATTATGGAGCAAGAGAGTATTAAGGTAAATTCTTTTAATTAAGGAGTCAGAAGTAATAAAATTGTTCTTGAATATGGAAATTTTGAAAATCATAAATTTAATTGCAGGTATTATTTTAATACTATTGTATAAACTTTAAATCATTTAAGACAAGTTTAAAAGCAAAGATTTACCTATGTAACCAATACTGTAATTAAAGTAATTTCCAATATCATGAAAAATAATACATAGAAAGACAAACTAGATATTAACATATTAAAAATACCCATTAAGAGAAAATATGTATTTTATTTGGATAAAAAAGCAATAAATTACAAGAATATACTGTATTTGAGAATAACCAAGGCAAAAGAGTAAAAAAAAGCTAGTTAAAAATGCGAAACAGTTTTGAATATAGAAAATTTTAAGTGTTTTTGTATATTTTGTCTATGTGAATGGATAGAGCTAAATTATATCCCTAAATTTCTATACTTATTGGTACTTGAGGGTGATTTTAGAATTTGTAATTTCTATATTTACAGTTTTCTTTCTTAAAACTATATACTTTAAGATTTTTAAAAATGGAGTCAAAATGTCAATGAAAAAGCAAACAAACAAATATCTCTGGCTTATTTCTTACTTTGTTTGAGCAGAATATTTCTCATTTGTCTTGCTTAATTAACCAGTCAAGTCAGTGCTTTGTTTTTTTAGCAAAGATGTATAAATCTGGGATTAATGGCTATGCCCAGGGAATATCCTTAGATATCATGACCTTGATTTTAACATGTCTCTAGAAATGTGGGACATTAAATGAACTGGAACTTGTTTATTTTTCATCATTTGAAGAAATATTTATTCTTACCTGATACACTTGCCCCCAAAGCTCTTGAGATTTTTTTTGTTCTACTTTTCTAGCAAATGACAGCTTTGAAGTGTCTGTTTCATTTGAAAAGTAGTGCATACATTTCAAATGTTTGAATACAACAGAGGAAAAAATAAAACATCATTATGATTCCAATTTGAGGTACAATTTAAATTTTAAAATGGTTATTTTAATCATCTTTCATGAGGCTACCTTAACCAGTCATTAACTCCCTCACTATCCCCTGATTCTTGTGTTCAAATAGCAGTATTTTCCATTTTTGCAAAGGGTTCTCTTGCATGCATTCTCAGTCGCATCTCACTCTGTACCCCTGTGGGCTGTAGCCTGCCAGGTTCCTTTGTCCATGGGATTCCCCAGGCAAGACTACTGGAGTGGGTTGCCATTTTTTTTTCCAGGGGATCTTTCCAACGCAGGGATTGAACCCACATCTCCTGCATTGCAAGTGGATCCTTGACTACTGTGCTACCTGGGTTAAGCATTAGGGCTCTCTCATTGTCATCCTTGTTTTTTTTTCAGTCTGACTTTTTGTCTGACCCCATGGACTACAGCACGCCAGGCTCCTCTGTCCTCCACTGTCTCCCAGAGTTTGCTCAAATCCATGTCCATTGTGTCAGTGATGCTATTTAACCATCTCATCCTCTGTCATCCTCTTCTCCTCCTGCCATCAATCTTTCCCAGCATGAGGGTCTTTTCAAATGAGTCAGTTCTTCGAATCAGGTGGCCAAAGTATTGGAGCTTCCGCTTCAGCATCACTCCTTCCAATGAATATTCAGGGTTGATATCCTTTACAACTGAAGGATTATTTTACCCCATAGCATTTTTGATAATTCATAACCCAGAACTAATTCCTTTAAAATCCCTTATACATTTTCCACTTGCTAAACTCCATCTTAAACTTTGCATTACTAAAGAAATGTTTTTGCTTCTCTTCCCCTCTCTGTAGGAGGTCTTCCTGGCTCCTTTCTCCATTTATTCCTGAGATCTTTTAATGCCTTTTCTCCTTTTAATGCTGAGAGATTAAATTTAGTCCTTGTTTTTCTCCACAGACATTCATATTGCAACTAATGCCAAAACTCAGCAAAGCAAAAGATTTTCTATTGAACAGGACTCTTCTGAATTTTATGACATTCAATTAAGCATTAATTTTGTTTGGAGTCAGATACCTCTCCCAAACACACGTATTTCTTCCTAACATATAACATACTCTCCTGAAAAGAATTTCAGTGGATTAGGATTTATCTATCCTCTTCTGCCACTATCATAGAGCCTAGTAATGCTAAAAATGTAGTTCCTGGCCTAGTGTCAGCACCACCTGTGACCATGATAAAAATGCAGATTCTTGGGTCCTCTTCCCAACCTACTGAATCAGAAACTCTAGGAGCTTCTCCATTGATTCTGAAACATGCAAAAGTTAACAACCAACGAAAAGAATCTGCAGCAACAGGGAAAAAACTGTAACATGCATGGACTCAAAATATATTTCTATGTGATTGGATCATTAAATAGCATGACCTTGATTTTAATCTGTCTCTAGAAATATGGTACATTAAATGAGCTGGAACTTTTAAATTTTTCATCATTTGAAGAAATATTTATTCTTACCTGATATGCTTGCCCTCAAAGCTCTTGTGTGTGTGTGTGGGCGGGGCGGGGTGGAGGGGGAGGGGTGGAGGGATGGGGGGACGGCAAGTATATTAGGGAAGCATAGGTCTGGGAATGGAGGTGGGTGGTGAGCAGATACCTGTACATTCAAAGCAGAGTTCTGGTCATGTTGCCCTGAACTTGCCTCATCCCCAGCTACAATCTTCAATAGCCCTCTTGAGCCTGTTTGTTCTTCATCTATTCTTCCATCACACAATTCACTTTAATTCATTGCGGGATGCCTATATACCTGGCCTGGAATCAAATCTACCTGAAACTTTTTCTGTGCTTTCCACTGGCAGGGTTCATCCTACTCCCAGGTGAGACTTACGGACTGCTCTAGGTCTCTTTGTATCATTTCCTAGTTTTCCATGTCTGTAGCCATAAGCACCTAGTAATAATTTTTATGGTATCTGACTGAATGCCTGAGGTCATCAGCCATTTTCTCCACTCTGTCTGGATTGGAACATCAATGTTTTCTGGCATTGAATAATCTGATGTCTCTCTGAACTATTTCTAGCCCCACAGCAGCCAATATTTATTTATTTTTTCTTGTACAGTGTTGTGTTTGTTTCTGCCATACAACACGAATCAGCCATAATTATACGTATATCCCCAATCTTTGTTAGACTTGCTGAGTTTTGCTGTCTTGCACAGGCCAGCATTGGACCAAATGCCTGAGATTAAATCCCTCTTAGACCTTGATGCCTTCCTCTGCTCAGCTGTCCTTCCTCATGTGTTCCGCTCCACAGTCACCTCAGAAGCTTCCAACTTTGATCTGTACCACCTCTGCTTAGCAAGACTGCTCTCCCCTTTGGCTCTATCTCCATGCTGTACTGTCAGAGTCATCCCAGAGAGAAATCCAACACAATCATGAGACTTAATCTGTATGTTTCACTTCTCTGAGGATTCATCATTCTTTGCTGTCTGTTGTCAAATGCCTGGTATGGGAATATAGTCAAATGCCATTTAACCCGTTAAGGAGGCTGAAAGAGAAGTTCTGAGTCCTGTTTTGAAATGAAATTTTTTTCAAGCTATCATCTTTCATGACTGTCTTTCATTTTGGCTATATTTAGCAATCCATAATTTTCTACTTTGTGGATTTTAAACATTTTGGAACTTTTTTGGTAGGCTCAACTCCCTAAGAAGAGCCTGAGCTAGAAACTTGGTGACCGTGATGTATCGAGGGAGGGCTCTCAGGAGAAGGGTCATGAGGGAAGCTGGATAGACAAGGAAAACAAGTCAAGCAAAGATGGGATTTTGTCCAGAGTACTGGCTTCAGCCTGGCCCACAGGGAGCTCTGGAACATGAACTCAACCAGAGCCATTCTACATTATGAGGCAAGGGGGTCAGGTTTCAGTCAGTTCCGTCGCTCAGTCGTGTCCGACTCTTTGCAACCCCATGAATTGCAGCACGCCAGGCATCCCTGTCCATCACCAACTCCTGGAGTTCACCCAGACTCACGTCCATCGAGTCCGTGATGCCATCCAGCCATCTCATCCTCTGTCGTCCCCTTCTCCTGCCTCCAATCCCTCCCAGCACCAGAGTCTTTTCCAATGAGTCAACTCTTCACATGAGGTGGCCAAAGTACTGGAGTTTCAGCTTTAGCACCATTCCTTCCAAAGAAATCCCAGGGCTGATCTCCTTCACAGTGGACTGGTTGGATCTCCTTGCAGTCCCAGGGACTCTCAAGAGTCTTCTCCAACACCACAGTTCCAATGCATCTATTCTTTGGCGCTCAGCTTTCTTCACAGTCCAACTCTCATAACCCATACATGACCACTGGAAAAACCATAGCCTTGACTAGACGGACCTTTGTTGGCAAAGTAATGTCTCTGCTTTTGCATATGCAATCTAGGTTGGTCATAACTTTCCTTCCAAGGAGTAAGCGTCTTTTAATTTCATGGCTGCAGTCACCATCTACAGTAATTTTGGAGCCCAGAAAAATAAAGTCTGACACTGTTTCCAGTGTTTCCCCATCTATTTGCCATGAAGTGATGGGACCAGATGCCATGATCTTCGTTTTCTGAATGTTGAGCTTTAAGCCAACTTTTTCACTCTCTTCTTTCACTTTCAGCAAGAGGCTCTTTAGGTCTTCTTCACTTTCTGCCATAAGGGTGGTGTCATCTGCATATCTGAGGTGATTGAGATTTCTCCCGGCCAGTCAGGTTTATGTTCGCTCATTTCAGTCAGTTGTTGACTGATGGCTATCCTGGGGAGTGGAGTGGGCGGTTTGGGGTAGGAATCCATAGCTTCCCAGGGAGGTTTGCTCCTATTTAGCTGAAGGAAATTCTCTCAAAGAGGGGGTAACATTGGGCCATTAGCAGTGAATATTCATCCTGCTAGTGAAGGGAACACGAGCAGACAAAGATAAAAGAAAAAAGAAAAAAAAAAGAAGAAGAAGAAGAGTAGAGAAAAAAAGAAAAGAAAGAAAGCATCCACTAAAGTATTGTAAATCAAATAAATAATTTTGGGGAAACAGTATAAATAAAAGCAACATTAGGGCTTAGTGTTTACTACTTTTTAAAAGAAGCCTTTTCATACTAGGCTTCTTCTATAGAGCTGAGTTTGTTCAAAAAATAGAACGCTACCATATATCTTACAAGATATATTTTTACATGCCTGTCTATAAGCCACATCTCTATTTAGTCTGAGAACTTCTAAATTACTAAAGTTACACCTGAATACTATATTGGAATGTCCAAAATATCTAATATTTAATGTCAATTTTGCTAAATATTAGAGAAAATTTTATATTTCTACTTAAATTGAATAAAGTTTTGAATAATTTCCAATTTGGAAGTCAAATTTTTTCTCAGAAAAAAACCTGATAATATTGATGCCTTAAAATTAACAATTCAGATTTTTATAAGAATAGTAAAATAATCAATGTTCTTCATACGTAAACAAGTAAAACAAAAGACATGATCTCCAGAGAATTCCTTGTCACCGTTTGCCTTCCTACAAGGGATATATAACTTCCTTCCTTTTGCATACGTGCTCAGTCACTCAGTTGTGTCTGACTCTATGCGACCCCCTGGACTGTAGCCTGCCAGGCTCCTCTGTCCATGAGATTTTCCTGGCAAGAATACAGTGGGTTGCCATTTTCTACTTCATTCTTCCTATTAGGTTAGCCATTATGGTTAACATCCTTGTTGGCGATGTTTACAATCATCTCCTTACTTTTTCCTCATGAATTTAGAATGCTTATGAGTGAAAGTCTTCTTTTTAAATACAACTTATTAAAGAATATTTTGAAAAATCCCTTTATCAAATTTTCATACTTAACATCACAATTATTGACAATACTTATTCAAAGTGTTTATTCTAGTTGATGTTTACTATTTATTGAACATTCACCAGGTTGCATGCAATGCCTTTTCTGTACTTTTTTTCACTTCCCTAAAGAGAGGAAGGTCATTTAATTCAACTTTAGCCAGCAAAGAATCTTCACCAAAGATGTATGAATTTATACACATGTACAATCTTCTGAGGATGATCTATAACACCTATTTTCAATTAAAGTGAAGGAAATACCCTGTATAATGCATGTTCTGTCAGAAAAGCAACATGGGAAATGAACGCTAATGTTTCATGAGGCCACTACATCACTTCATATTGAAAAAGTAGGTCGATCAATCAATCTTTGAAAAAGTTACTGGTACTCATTTTATGTGAAATACTTCACTACATGTTTAAAGCAAAATATAATAGGGAAATCTACTTTGCAAAGCTTCTGCATTATAATTGGTGGCATCCTCACATGATGGGAGTCAAAAAGAAGAAAAAGAAATGCTTCTCTTGGATACTTGAGTGGAAAAAAGTTGAACTGTCAGACAGTGAAACTTGTGAGAATTTGATTAAAAGAAAGAACGCCTAAAAAGGAAGTGGGGATATCTTTCCTAGAGTCTACTTAGCATATAGGTAGAGGAATGCCATAGAAGAAAAAAGTCATCGATCTATTCAGTGTTGAAAGAATAAAGCTGTAACATGAATTTCACAAAATAAGTAAATCTTCACACACCTACAACCTGGAAAATATAACTTCAGTAGTTTTCAGAGCAGAATCTTGCAAACCTTCCAAGAGGATTCATAACGATAGCCCTGTAGCCTCTGAGACTTATATTGAAAGGCTTCTATGAACATTAATCCACTTCCCAATGAGTAGTCTTGACAGATTCAAGAATAAAAATCAAGGACTGGTCAATTGTCATTCTCACTCCTTCCCTGGAAATTCATTTGGCATTGTGCAGACCTATCCACAGAGCTTAGCAAGAAAGACACTGGGAAGAGGGCTTGAAATTGAAATGTTTGAAATTTCAAAGGACTTAAGTGAAGCTGAGTTAGCCCGGCATCATTTTCCTGACCAGTAAAGTCTTTTCAGACAGTAAAAATCTACATTAAGGAGTGTATTCTGAATAAATAAAAGAATCTTCCCATAAGACATCTGTTTTAATTAAAGCTGGAAAATGGAGTGCCTCATTGGAAAAACAGAACTCTTTTCTCAGCTTTCTAGTCTGAAGGTACTTTCTTGAATTTAAAATCAGAAAGGTTTAAGTGTTAACTGCAGTACACTGGCAGTCTCCACCAGCCTTTTGAAATAAGGGGGTAATTTACATTTGATATGTTCTCATATCTTTAGTGCTCAATCCACCTTCTAAGAAGCTGGAGTGTTTTTCTAAGAATTCTGCTAGAAATAAAAAATGTCACCACTTGTAATCCGCATTATATTTTAGGCAGCTGACAACTGAGAACTTTGTCCTCACCTGATGATTTGCAGTCAACTCTTGTCAGGGTCAGGGGGCAGTGACAAGTCGAGAGACTGAACTGGAACAGAGGATCCCATGAAAGGATCTGGGAAAGGAGAAAACAGGGACAATGCTCAGTCACCATCCTTATTAGAGAATATTAGTTAATACTACTAGCTAGAAAAATGAAATCAGCGTACAAAGGATGGGAAATGGCAAGAAAAATGCAGATATAGCCTGAACACAGATCTCTGAAATAGTAGAAGGGTAGTGGGATGTGTGGGGGGCAAGTCTGACCCAGAAAAAGCTACAGCAAGTGTGACCAGAGTGGCCTGCTTAACTTTTCTAAGCTGTTGAGACAGGCATCAAGTTTCAAAGGGTCAGGCTGGCTCAAAGGTGTGAAATCAAGATGGAAAACTAACAGGCAAGTTGGAAATCTATGAAATTATACAATGCAGTAAATGCTTCAACTATGATACATGTACCCTAATGAGAAAAATTCAAATGTATTATGGTATAGAACTAGATTTCAGAGCATTTTGTCATTGTTAAAATTCTTACTTGTCAAACTCTCTTCAGTATATATTGACCTCATTTTAATTGAGTTGAATTATTAGCTTAAAAATAAACATTGTAGTTTAATATGCCCTATTCTACTTTCCATGAGCTTCCATAATATTTATTATCACAGCAGTCATATCTGCTATGACGTGACTGACCACCTGGATATGGTACCTAGATTGCCATCTACTGGAAACTACTGCAAATTACATATGGAAACACCAGACCGGAGAGTGCTTACTATGAGTTCAGTTCTACATACGGTGACATAGTGGTGCAATTTCTGGGAGACGACATGGTAAATATAAAAGCACTGTGTGATAACTCTGCTTTCAGTTATTAATGAATACAAGCATCCTGTATAAGTTTCTTCCTTCAATGTGTCTGATATGATTTTGTACAATCAACACCTCATCACCTGAATGTTCTAAATATTCTGTTTTTGACACACAGGAATGTTTCTAGGTTTTATTAATAAAGTAAAAAATATATAATTTATTCCATAAAGAAAGTTATGAATACTTCTTAAATTTATCTTTTATCATAAACACTGATATTCTGATATTTTGTCTTCTCATTATTAATAATGTTTATACTCGAAGGGAATAGAAAGGAAATGTTATGCTTCATAAAAAGTAATATACTAGATATTTTAAAACCATCTAAAATGTAATATTATGCCTAAAATGTAAACTCTAAAATTCGTTTTGTTGCATTGCTAATAAAGTGGGCCCAGAAAGTTATAGTGATTAAAATCACAACTATCTGATGGTAACATTTAGGATGAGAATATCAAACCTGGGAAAGAATAGGATTTAATTTAATCTTAACCACACAGAGACTTTTTACAATGTTCAATTTTCATAATTTTTTTAAATAAAATCTTGAGGATCTAGAAATTACTTAAACAAATCCAATTAATAAATATTTTTTTGTACCAACAATGTATGACATACATTTTTTCTACAAAAGAAGCATGATTTCTTAGTATAATAAAAATGTGCTCATTCCACATAAAATGCATCAAAAATTATTCCAGTATTATATTAGACTTTGTTTTATATAATAAAGTGCCACTATTATAAAAGTTAATATATTGGGAATTTTGTATTCTTCTTCATTGGGAATTGACATTGTTAAGAAAGGTAAATAGCTCAATATCTACCATCTATCCATAACAGTAAGTATTATAGAAGTGATTTGTATTCACAACAATGTTACATATGTCTGTGTCTTCTGATCTTTAAGTTATGCTTCTTAAAACATATTGTATCAATCTTGAAGAATTATATGACAGTAAAGATCCTTGAAAGTGTATCTGATTCATATTGTTGGCTTCAGCTGGAAATGCATGAAAGTCATGTAAGACAGGTGAATCTTATTATTCGATAACTACACAGTAGCAAAATTCACAAATCCTCTTCCAAATAAGTACATTCTTGAATTCAATGACCTTTGCTATCAAAACAGTCCTTAATATATGTGACTGGGTTTATGCTGACTGGGTTAAATTTATTTCCTCAGTGGAAATAGAGAACGACATGACATTGTATATTTAGGATACTTATCACTGAGTTCCATGGAATGATACCTAATCACAAGAACCTTCACTAAAAATCTCTTTCATGTCAAAATTAATGTTCACATATTCGATTTATATTATATTCCAGTCTCAACTTTCTCTGTTAAGGAATAAATCTGGTTACTTATCCACATAGTTTTCCATTCTATATTACAAGATTATCATTTTTAAGCTTATGGAAAGAGTTTCAGTATCATGTTTTAGCTTCAACATTCTGAGGAACAAATCATGAGTTCCTCACCTGGATTTCAGTTATTGCTTTTCTTTAGTATTTTGGATTCAATTATTTCTATAGTGAGACAACAAAGACTCTTTTTCCCCAGAGATTTACCCTTGGTCCTATGTTGGTTAGTATTACAGAGAAATGCTAAGGAGTGCAATATCTAGCCAAAAAGTTCAACTTGGAGACAAAAAGGCTGTAATGCTTTGCTAAAGACTCCATTTGCCTTTTCTAAAGTTATGAAGAAAAACAATGAAATGACAGCATCTTTTTCAATATTTCCCACTGACTGCCATAGAACACTGATCCTGCGTAAAAGTCTTAGTATACAACTGAAATACCTCTATTTTAGGACAGAACTTCAAGCTTAATGACATAGTTCAACTAAACTGAATCATCATCAGATTTCTGACATCTTCTAGAGATGTCCAATCAAACCTATCACTGTTACTTGTGCCTACATCATTATTTTTGTAGTCTTCATGTCTGACAGTGATTTCCATCTAAGTAAAATAAGTTGCCTTCCAAAACCAAATCAACTCGGCCTGGTATATAGAAACTCATTCCAAATGATGATCACTTTAAAGAGACGAATACCATGCAGTATGTAGCAAGTACTTTTTTGTTGTTTTAGCCTCTCCCTTTGTGTTCCCTTTGGTTTAAGTGTATCTACTCCAAAATCCAAAGGTCATCCAATTAGAATACTAGCTCAGTCACTAAAACATTTACCCAACTGAAGGATACATCGAATCAGCAGGCTTTTTTATTGCATATACAGTAAATTTTGGTAGGGATTACAAGTTCACAGTTAAACATGTCCCATTAAGAGAAGTATACATTGCAGAGAATGGTCTTGCCTGAAACATACACATATACTTGGTCCTTTGAGGTAATGTCTTTTTAAAACACAAAATACCTTATTTTGTTGTCTAGCGTATTTTAATCAGCTTTTTGTTTATACAGTTCATCTATGTTGTATGTGTAACTTACGTTTGCTGATTTTCAGTGTGATAGATGATTTCATAGGATAATTATATCACAATAATTTATCCACTCCTTTCTTGATAGACATTTATGTTATTTCCAGGTTTTAGCTATGATAAATAACACTGCTATGGGTATTTTGTGACAAGCCTACTGCATATGTGTACGCACATATGTTGGAAGTAAAGTGGAATTTCAAAGTCATAGAAAACATCTACTTAAAAAGTTAGTTCAGTTCAGTTCAGTCGCTCAGTCGTGTCCACTCTTTGCAACCCCGTGAATCGCAGCACGCCAGGCCTCCCTGTCCATCACCAACTCCTGGAGTTCACTCAGACTCAACATCTATCGAGTCAGTGATGCCATCCAACCATCTCATCCTCTGTCGTCCCCTTCTCCTCCCGCCCCCAATCACTCCCAGCATCAGAGTCTTTTCCAATGAGTCAACTCTTCGCATGAGGTGGCCAAAGTACTGGAGTTTCAGCTTTAGCACCATTCCTTCCAAAGAAATCCCAGGGCTGATCTCCTTCAGAATGGACTGGTTGGATCTCCTTGCAGTCCAAGGGACTCTCAAGAGTCTTCTCCAACACCACAGTTCAAAAGCATCAATTCTTCGGTGCTCAGCCTTCTTCACAGTCCAACTCTCACATCCATACATGACCACAGGAAAAACCATAGCCTTGACTAGACGCACCTTTGTTGGCAAAGTAATGTCTCTGCTTTTCAATATGCTATCTAGGTTGGTCATAACTTTTCTTCCAAGGAGTAAGCGTCTTTTAATTTCATGGCTGCAGTCACCATCTGCAGTGATTTTGGAGCCCCAAAAAATAAAGTCTGACACTGTTTCCACTGTTTCCCCATCTATTTCCCATGAAGTGATGGGACCAGATGCCATGATCTTCGTTTTCTGAATGTTGAGCTTTATGCCAACTTTTTCACTCATAGTAGGTTATATTAAATGATTTTCCAAGGTGTTTATACAAAAACTTTCTTCCACCAGTAGTATATGAGATATTCTGCTGCTTTAAAATCTTATAAAAATTTGGTATTGCCAACTTATATAGCCCTTTCAGAAGGGTGTTAGTGGTATATTGCAGTAATTTTTATTTGCATTCTCCAGTGATTAATGAGATTGCTCACTTCTTTGTATTTTCACTGGCCAATTTGATATATCCTATTTTGTGAAGTGCCTGTTCAACCCCATTTTCTTTTGGACCCTGTGTTTCTCCAGTGATACGTAGTTTTCCTACATTCTATCCAGAATACAGAATATAGTCTTTTCTAGATTATGTGAATTGCAAATATTTTCACTCATTTTCCTTTCTCTCTTAATGGTAACTTTTCACATGTAATTTTAATGTAGTCTGATTTCTCAGTCTTTTTTAAATTATTATTAATGCTTTTAGGAGTCCTGTTTAAAAATATTTCTCTACCTAAGATAATAAAAATGCTCTTTTATGTTTTCTAAAACCTTTTGTTTTGCCCCCCAAAGCATACGGTGAATCAGCAATTGTTACTTTATATATGGGAGGGGAAAAGGTCAAGTTATTTGTTTTTGCCATAAGGACATCTACTTGGCATTGTCCCATTTGTTGAGAGGAAAATCTTCCCCCACTAACCTATACTGCCACCCTTGTACCATATAAGATCATCTGTACTCATGAGGTGCTCTGGTATATCTGTTCGGTTTCACTGATTTGTATTTGTCTGTCTTAGTCAATACTTTCATACTTATTGTTGCTTTACGGTTAAGCATATATGTCTGATAGGGGCTTCCCAGGTGGTGCAATAGTAAATAATCTGCCTGTCAATGCAGGAAATGCAATAGATGCAGGTTTTATCCCTGGGTCAGAAGATCCCCTGGAGTAGGCAATGGCAGCCAATTCCTGCATTCTTGTCTGGAAAATTCCATGGACAGAGGAGCCTAGCAGGCTACAATCTGTGGTGTTGCAAAGAGTCAGACACGACTGACTGTGCGCGTGCACACACGCACACACACACACACACACCTGATAATCTGATAAGAGAAATCCTATCACCTTGTATGTTTCCAAGCATGTCTTGGTTTGGAAATAACCTTTGCATTTCGAAACCAATAACAGTTTACAATGATCATGTAAGAACCAGCTGGCATTCTTACTGGGATTACAATGAATATACAAATCAATTTGAGGGAATTTAACTTCTTTAAATTATTAAATCCCTTCATTATTGGACCCAGTATCAGTTCAGTTCAGTTCAGTTCAGTCGCTCAGTTGTGTCCAACTCTTTGTGACCCCATGAACAGGCCTCCCTGTCCATCACCAACTCCTGGAGTCCACCCAAACCCACGTCCATCGAGTTGGTGATGCCATCCAACCATCTCATCTCTGTCGTCCCCTTCTCCGCCTGCCCTCAATCTTTCCCAGCATCAGGGTCTTTTCAAGTGAGTCAGCTCTTCTCATCAGGTGGCCAAATTATTGGAGTTTCAGCTTCAATATCAGTCCCTCCAATGAACACCCAGGACTGATTTCCTTTAGGATGGACTGGTTGGATCTCCTTGTAGTCCAAGGGACTCTCGAGAGTCTTCTCCAACACCATAGTTCAAAAGCATCAATTCTTCGGCGCTCAGCCTTCTTTATAGTCCAACTCTCACATCCATACATGACCACTGGAAAAATCATAGCCTTGACTAGATGGACCTTTGTTGGCAAAATAATGTCTCTGCTTTTTAATATGCTAGGTTGGTCATATGTGTAGGTTGGTCATAACTTTCCTTCCAAGGAGTAAGTGTCTTTTAATTTCATGGCTGCAGTCACCACCTGCAGTGATTTTGGAGCCCAGAAAAATAAAGTCAGCCACTGTGTCCACTGTTGCCCCATCTATTTGCCGTGAAGTGATGGGCCCCGATGCCATGATCTTAGTTTTCTGAATGTTGAGCTTTAAGCCGACTTTTTCACTCTCTTCTTTAACTTTCATCAAGAGGCTCTTTAGTTCTTCTTCACTTTCTGCCCAATATATGCTTCCATTTATTTAGGTCTTCTGTAATCTATCTTAATGATATTTCTAGTACTATCTGTGACAATTTTTCACAGGATTTATTCCAATGTATTTAAAATACATTGATTCTATTGCAAAGGCTATATATATATATATATATGCATATAATTTTAATGCTACATTTTGATGCAGTATCCAACAATTGTCAAATTTGCACATTATTTATAATAATGTATATGTTTATTCTCCTTTCCTTTTCCATGCTTTCACCTTTTAAAAAAATTACCTTCTTGTACTGGTACTGTTCCTGTACATAAATATTAACCTTAAAAATGCTAACTGGAGCTATCTTCTAAAACTGTTTTCCAGCTTGCATTTATCAGTAAACTCTTTGTGGGAGAGGAGGAGTTCATAGAGGAGTTCTCTCAATCCACTTATATTTAATGGATTTAAAAGATTCACTGACTCCTGTCTGTTCCTTCTGGAAGATATTCTGACTGATATCCGTAGTATGCTGATTACTTGTGGTTAGTAGGCTGTTCTAAATGTGTTTCTGTATTTCTGCTCATATTTGTCAGACTGTCTTTCCAATTTTTTCTTCATATCATCTGATTAAGAGTGTTTAAATGTATGTATACATGATTCAGAACAGGTGATTCATAATTTTCCTGAAAATTCAAAGCTCACATGATAGTTAAAATGCTTTCTACCTTATCCATTTAATCCTTTAAGTTCTACTCTTGAGAAATCCACTGTGTAATTTTATGTAGTATAAAGTTAACATTTACAGTGAGATTCAGTGAAAATATATTAAAGGTAAGTCAACCTTCAGAATCAGAGGTGCCTCATTTCCATCAAGCATTATGTGGATGACGGTCTCCTTTCTCCCTGTAAAATGTGTGCTACATTTTCATTAACCATAAAAATACATTAAAAACTCATAATTATGGTAGTAATGATGCCTTTTAAATAGTGCTAAAAAGTTTAAAAGTACAAAACCTCTCAAAAGACTTATATAATATGCAAAATAAATTATTATGCCACTTCATTTAGTGAATTTTAACTAAGCTTCTTTAGCTACTTTTGCCATCAGTTTATTTCACTCAGCTGAATAGTCTAATAATATTTTCATTAAATATTTATATGAACAATCAAACACTGCAAATTAAAAGCATATCCCTTGACATTCAAGATGGTTTCCAGGCTGATATCAGCAGTTTGTTATGTTGGTAAGGCCCATTTCAATGGTTTAGAATGATGTTTTCCATTAGCTTTGAGTATCTTACATCTGACCTTAGAATAAAGGCTATTCATCATGTCTTCTAATGTCTAAATTTTATTTTTTCATTGCAAAAGTACTGATAGAAAATTAAGTGCATTTAAAAGTTGGGGTCATGTTATACTAATTCAGCCAAAGAAATTGATTAACACAGATCATTTTTTAAAGCATTAGAAAATATACTCTTTGGTCATATATGTTTAATACCATCCTGTTCCTATCAATTTATATTTCCATTAAGGAGAGGTGAATCTAATATTTGACTTCAGCTTTATATGTGATTTTTCGATTTATGAATGCATAATAGCATGGTGACTGCAATTTAATTGTCACATTTAGTTTTAAATCCTGTAAGGGTAATCACATGATAAATCTGTACATTTCTCCTGAAATATTTGTCTCACTTTCATGGTTCCTATTGGAGATCACTGGAAATTAATATCAAAATGATCCTGTATATTTTCTAGATTATATATCTAAAAATTAGATTGATATCACAAGTTTCAAATAAATACAAAACTTCTTGGGTGGCCATTTTGAATACTCAAGAAGTTACAACTAAAACTTAAAAAAGTAGAAATTATTAGCTTCACCGTATAACTCTGTAACATGTGTTATAAAGTTGTAGTTACAAACTGGGATGTACAAAAAAGGTTATTTTGAAGCAAATTAAATATGACTTATTTGTATCCCTTGTGATTAATGGGAAATTTAATTCAGACCATTAAAGGGCTGGTCTATACACAGCTCAGGGCCTTGGGCCCAGAGTATCTTTCAAAATTTCAGGTTTTAGTATTCTCTGTTTGCAAAAATGGAACACTGTCCAAAACAGCACAGCTGCTTCAGGCTGATTGTTCTGCTATTTCTATGATATATTGGGGCCCAGGGCATATATTTGATGAGAGAAACCCCGATGTGTAGCATCAAACTTCTCAGCCACAGTTAATAGGTAAAATCCTCCAACCTCTCCAAGATATTGCAAGGGCCTGAGCTACTATCCTTACTTGTTCTGAAGACCCCAGACCTTAGACCAAGCCTGCTTATTGCAAAACCTCTTCCTTATCATAGTGTTTCAAATTCCCACCCCACGGTCACTAGTTCATCACATTCCACATATTTCTTGAGACTACAGCATAATGTTCTGAATCAGTTTTGTTTTAGCTTGAGTGACCACATAATTTGTCATCCAAACCAGCGTATTTTTGGGGTTAGGAGGTATTCATAATCATGACAAGGCAATTGATATAGCTGGCTGTTTTAGATTAGGCTCCTCAGAAACAGTTCCTAATTCATATTAAAGTGATTTCTTATGATGTAATCCCACAAAAACCTGATAAAGGATTAGGGAAATAGAGTTCTGATGGAAAAGTGGCCAAGGAAGAAGGCTGCATCAATGATGTCCCATGAGAGTGCACGTTGCCAGATAAAGTATAGGACATCCAGTTACAATGGATTTTAAATTAAATAATAATTAATTATTTTGTAGTTTAAGTATGTTCCAAATATTGCATGGGCCATACTTATATCAAAAAAAAATTTTTTTTTTCTTGCTGGCTGTCCTGTTTTTTATTTGCTAAATTTGGCAAATCTACCCAAGAGGTATTTGGAGAGTGAAAGAGTGTAGATCCCACCTAAGAGTGCCAGGACACAGGAAAGCTAGTGTATTTAAACCCCTGTATCCATCCACCACTGGTTGAACACTGCTTGGATGAATAGAAATTCCCAGACAATTCCATCTCTCTGTGTACTCAGATGAAAGGGATTATAGGAGTCTGAGGGTAGCCTTCCCAAAAAGAGACACAAGGGCTAGCTGTTGGCATAGAGCCACACTAGGAGCTTCCATGCACAAAGATGGCAAAGAGATCTGAGGGTGTATGGGCAGAGCATTGACAGCATCTGCTGCCCTCGTGTTATCCCAGGAAAACAGATGTGTGGTCGTCTTGACAAAAGCTAGCAGTCTATGCGTAGGGCTTGAAAGCACTCTTAAAAGTAGAAGAAATGCTTTTTTTGGATTTCAATGATAATGGGATTCTTCCAGAACACTAGAAAAAATAGTATATCCTCCCACACATCCACAGTTTTACATCTCAGTGAATTACTACCGTGCCATCAAAATTAACTGTGACACATACTCTCAATTTTGTAGCTATTGGAAGTGAATTTACTCCTTGAAGATTATTTTAATTTAATAGAAATTAAGAGATCATGAAATGAAGCTTCTTGCTTTATTTTCACACAAATTTAGCCATTTATGATATATTTCCTTCCCATAAGTGGGACAAATATGCATGTTATTTTCATATTACCTGAAGATTAACCAGAGCTTCATGATGCATAAGGCAACAGCTCTCCCAATTAACAGTGAAAAACTCAAGAGTATAAGATATCACTTGGAATAAGCTTCCATTTTCTTTCAGGTTCTTCTGGTAATTCCATGTCCTAAACTTAATGTATAGGCCTCCTAGATAATTAGGATGCTAATTACTATTGGAGTTTTCCTCTTACCCTAAGGTATTGTGCAGTTAAACTTATTCTAAAAGTTAACTACAGCATTTTGACTCCTTGGGGTGTGTCAATAAATAAGATAAAGAAAATTTGCTTCCGGGTTTCAAAGAAGACCTTCTCCTGTAATATATAATGCCTAATTACTCAAGATAGACACATCACTCATTTATATAGATAATTTACAGTTTCTATCCTGTCCAAACGTGGCCATCAATTAGGTTGTTGAATCTGTTAGTGCATGCCCATAAATATACAAGTAACATATAATGGTGTCGTGTCCGACTCTTTGTGGCCCTACGAACTGTAGCCTACCAGGCTCCTCTGTCCATGGGATTTTCCAGGCAAGAATACTGGAGTGGGTTGCCATTTCCTTCTCCAGGGAATCTTCCCAACCCAGAGATCGAACCTGGGTCTCCTGCTTTGCAGGCAGATGCTTTACCCTCTAAGCTACCAGGGAAGTCCTTAGATAATTAGATTGACATCTTAGAGACACCACAGAACAAAACTACATAGCCCAAAAGGATGTATCTTTCTTTTAGAAAATGTGACAAAGTAACTTTCAGTCCAGAGCCCTAATTAGGATGTATACTTTCTGGTGAGCACCAATGTATAGATCCTCCTCTTTTCATAGCCCATGGGACCAAATGTATATTTGTCACTGCAGGATACTGAAAGCTCTTACAGAGAAAAATATGGGACATGTTGTTCCTCATGGAGGGAAAAAAAACAACAGAAACAAACAAAAAACCTCCTCACTCTATGACTTATTTGATTATATGCCATGTGTCTTAGCTTATCCTGCAAGATCCATCTTGACCTGGCCTATGCCTTTTCCTGACCTCAACTTCTGGTAGCTCCTTTTTAAACACACACCATTACAGCATACCCAAAATTAACACAACATCTTCCCTTTGCTAAAACTACTCCAACTCATTGGAATGTGGTCACTACATTCCTTTCTCATGTCCCCTGGCTAATAGCTACTTATGCTTTAATACTATATTCAGGGAACACACTCTGGGAAGACTTCTGTGATCTTTCCCAGACTTGGTTAGGCACTTCATCTATTCTCCCTCAGTATACAGTGCATATACTGTCTTCATAACCTGATGTATTGGTGTATTTGACCTACATATGTATCCTTTTACCTAGATTTTTGTTTGTTTTTGAGCAAAAGATGAAAGCTAACTTTCTTTGCATTCTCTAAATTTAGCAGAGTATCCAAGACACATAGAAAAATTTGAATAATAGTTTATTAATGAATGAATTCAATAATAGCAGACTCTGGCTTACTCCTGAAGCTGAGAACAAATGACCATGAATTGAAGATAAGAAAATGTTAAATCTTCAGTTTAAATACAGATCTGTTTCATCTATGTCGATTCTTAAATATGGCTCTAATACAGATACTTGTTAACTGGTAGACTTATGATATAATGCATTAATACCATAGTTAAAACATGAAATTCACTGTAGAATTTTTATAGGTCTACCATTAAAGAGAATATTATAATATACACAACTTTTTATATCCTATTTTAATCATTTTTCATTTTAGATATATGTAAGCATATACATGGGAGAAGGCAATGGCACCCCACTCCAGTACTCTTGCCTGGAAAATCCCATGGGCAGAGGAGCCCGGTAGGCTGCAGTCCATGGGGTCGCTAGGAGTCAGACATGACTGAGCGACTTCCCTTTCACTTTTCACTTTCATGCATTGGAGAAGGAAATGGCAACCCACTTCAGTGTTCTTGCCTGGAGAATCCCAGGGACGGGGGAGCTTGGTGGGCTGCCGTCTATGGGGTCGCACAGAGTCGGACACGACTGATGCAACTTAGCAGCAGCAGCAGCAGCAGCAGCAGCAAGCATATACATACATATGTAAAACAAATGGATGATTACTGTAATTTTACTAGGAGAATGAAATAATAACTGTTCATTTATACATGTCTACATCACCTTATGCTTTAAGAGTTAAAGATGACAGGATTAAAGTAGCTTCTTCAAGCTTTAGAAAAGACAATTGAGTAGCAATGTCAAAATCAGTTAACAATGATATTTAGAATGTCAGAGTAAATTCAAACGCTCTGATCTTATTTTTTTCTAAATCCCATGCAAAGGAAGTTTCACTTAGTCTAATCATAAAAAGTAGAGATTGCCTAAGACCAACAAACTTAGATCTGGATTCTAGTAATCAAGGATGGTGCCTATCATCAAAGTATTAGACCATTATTCTCTCTTACTATCTAATCAGAAGCTGGTAATTGTCATTTTGCACATAAATTAAGTTCTTTGAGGCATATTAGATGATACTATAGCATTTAAATAATGCTTTTCATCTTTAACATAATTTATAAATATGAAGTAAGTAATTTTGCAAAGTGGTTATTTGAAAATTTTATCTCCCTTGAAAGTGATTATGTTTAAAATTTCTATTTAGTGGCATTGTATTTAATTTTGCAAACATTACACTTCACAACTAAACTAATCCATCACTTTCTTCCCAAGTACTATTTACTCTGATACTAAATGAGATAAGCATTAGACACTTACATAGTAATTTTACCAGGGACCTCAACCAGTGGACAGTTTTATCCTTCATATCTTGTTCTTGTGCTTCTTGGGTAATTCTCAATGATGTAGTTCTATTTCTTGGAAATAAAGTGGACAACAGTCTTTAACAGCATGCTTCAGTAGGAAAAAAATGTTCAATATTAAATAGATCACATGAATACCATGTTATTAGGGTAATGAAAGTAATACTACAAAAATACTACATTATGTATTGTCTTTCCAACTGCTTTGAATGAACAGAGACACATTTTGGCACAATGCAAATACCGGGGATTTATTGTGAGGGTACACTGAAACTATACAAAAAAGATCTCAATGACCCAGATAACCACGATGATGTGATCACTCTCCTAGAGTCAGACATCCTGGAGTGCAAAGTCAAATAGGCCTTAGAAAGCATCACTACAAGTAAAGCTAGTGGAGGTAATGGAATGCCAGCTGAGCTATTACAAACCCTAAAAAATGATCCTGTAAAAGTACTGCACTCAATATGCCAGAAAACCAGAAAATTCAGCAGTGGCCACAGGACTACAAAAGTTCAGTTTTCATTCCAATCCCAAAGAAATGCAATACCAAAGAATGTTCAAACTACCACACAATTGCACTCATTTCAGATACTAGCAAAGTAATGCTCACAATTTTCCAAGCTAGGCTTCAACAGTACAAGAACCAAGAACTTGCAGATGTTCAAGCTGGATTTAGAAAAGGCAGAGGAACCAGAGATCAAATTGCTAACATCCGTTGGATCATAGAAAAAGCAAGAGAATTCCAGAAAAATATCTACTTCTGCTTCATTGACTACACTACAGCCTTTGACTGTATGAATCACACCAAACTGTGGAAAATTTTTCAAGAGACAGGAATAATAGACCACCTTACCTGCCTTCTGAGAAATAATCAGAAGAAATAATCAGAACCAGACATAGAAAAATGGACTGTTTCCAAATTGGGAAAGGAGTAATTCAAGGCTATATATGGTCACCCTGCTTATTTAACTTATATGCAGAGTACACTGTGCAAAATGCTGGTCTGGATAAATCACAAGCCGGAATCAAGATTACTGGGAGAAATATCAATAACCTCAGATATGCAGATGACACCACTCTTATGGCAGAAAGCAAAGAGGAACTAAAGAGCCTCTTGAAGGTGAAACAAGAGAGTGAAAAAGCTGGCTTAAAACTCAACATTAAGAAAACTAAGATCATAACATCTGGTCCCATGATTTCATGACAAATAGATAAGGAAACAATGGAAACAGTGATAGACTTTATTTTCTTGTGCTCCAAAATCACTGGAGGTTGTGCCTGCAGCCATGAAATTAAAAGACTCTTGCTACTTGGAAGAAAAGCTATGCCAAACTTAGACACCATATTAGAAACCAGAGACACTACGCCAACAAAGGTCTGTATAGTCAAAGCTATGGTTTTTCGAAGGAGTCACGTATGGATGTGAGAGTTGGATCATAAAGAAAGCTGAGCACTGAAGAACTGATGCTTTTGAACTGCGGTATTGGAGAAGACTCTTGAGAGTCCCTTGGATTGCAAGATCAAACCAGTCAATCCTAAAGGAAATCAATCCTGAATATTCATTGGAAGGACTGATGCTAAAGCCCCAATACTTTGGCCACCTGATGTGAAGAACCAACTTATTAGAAAAGGTCCTGATTCTGAGAAAGACTGAAGACAAGAACAGAAGGGGATGACAGAGGACAACGTGGTTGGATGGCATCTCTGACTAAATGGGCATGAGTTGGATCAAGCTCCAGGAAATGGTGAAGAACATGGAAGCCTGGCATGCTGCAGTCCATGGGGTTGCAGAGTTGGACACAACTGAGTGACTTAAAAGCAACAAGTACTGGAATATGCATAATAAGAAAAAACATGTTTGTGAGCATCACATTAAAAATTCCCCAAGGAAAGAACAAGATTGCGGAGGAATAGGTGGACATGGAGTACATCTCTCTGCAAGGATACGTCAGGAATTACACCTTCAGACACAGATGTTCATGCAGAACACCAGCTGAAAGGGGACTAGAGTACATGACGAGTGGAAAAGAATATGTAGAACCAGGCAAAGCTTGGTAGAATGAAGGAACTAGGAGGAAAACTGGACCTGCCCTTGGTGGGGAGGAGTACTGAAACAGGGGTCTGATCCCCATTTGGGGACAATTGTCTGAGTCAGAGGAGAAACATTTAAAGCTATGAGTGAAACAGCTGATCTGTGGCAGCCTAAATAGAATGAGAATCAGACAGTCCTTGTTGCAGCCACACATACCCCGGACAGGAATGCTGGTCTCCTGGAAGGCACAGTGGCTGGGAGCTGGAGTTTAGGGATTGTGGAGCAATCCCTGGGCGAGGGCTGCTGTTGATTGCAGAGAGACGGATGGAGGGGATGTGAGAGAGGAGATTGTAGGGGGAAATTACTGTGGAGGAAAGCCGAGCAGACATGGAAGCAAGGCAATCCTGCTAAGTCATGTGTAGGGGGTGGAACCATCACCATAGCCTCTCTCTCCCACATCAGCAGCTGAACAATAGAGAGGCTGGCCCATCAAACGCCCAACGCACTGATCTACAGAGTAGGACCCCATCCAAGGTGCTCTTTTAAGTGCCTGACATGCCAATCTACAGAGTAGGACAGCAGCCAGGGGGACCCCTTTATGTGCCTGATGTGCCGGACAACACAAGGACCCCAGACAAGGGAACCCTCTAATTGCCTGAATGGGCAGAGCCACAGAGAAAGACTGGTCAAAATGGCCTTCTGATCACCAGCTACAAGAGGCTCAAAAAAGACTGACAGGGCCATAACTCCTGCATCGGAGAGTGTCCCTGCACACTTGGCGCCGCTAGGGTCCCCATAAGCCAAGCAGCTGCACCACCTTCACATTCAACTCTCACTGGGGCAGAGCTGCCATAGGCAGAAAAGTCTTGCGTCTATGCACTCAGGGTCACTTTGGTCATGTACATCTCTTTGTGACCCTGTAAACTGTGGCCTACCAGGCTTCTCTGTCAGGGAGGGAGGTTCTCCAGGCAAGAATATTGGAGTGTATTGGCCAATGCTGGTTGCCATACCCTTCTGCTGCTGCTGCTGCTAAGTCACTTCAGTCACGTCCGACTCTGTGTGACCCCATAGACAGCAGCCTACCAGGCTCCACTGTCCCTGGGATTCTCCAGGCAAGAACACCGGAGTGGGTTGCCATTTCCTTCTCCAATGCATGAAAGTGAAAGGTGAAAGTGAAGTCGCTCAGTTGTGTCTGACCCTCATCGACCCCATGGACTGCAGCCCACCAGGCTCCTCCATCCATGGGATTTTCCAGGCAAGAGTACTAGAGTGGGGTTCTAGAGCACTATATTTCTTTGTGCCCCAGCCGCCAACTCCCCTGAGTACCTGCTGTTGCCAGAATACCTGCGACCCAAGCAGCTGCACCACTCCATCCATGGCCCTCACAGGGGCAAACCCAAGTCCTTCAGAGCAGCCTCAGGAGCAAACCCCAGTGGATGACCCTCATGCAGAGGTGGAAGTAAAACCACAACTGAAACCCAGGGGCAGTATGACTGAGGAAGAAGACCTAAAACCTTCCCATCTGCTGTACAAGCTGCAGATTAAATCCACATGATCAACTAGGCAGACTGTGTCTGTGGAATATGTAAAAGATCATTGCGAGCTCCCACAAAAGAAAACACACTAGTTCTGGTATCTGTGGACATTGAAGGCAAGAACACACAGGAGTAGAACCAGAATAGAATCTGAGCTGCTCCCACTGCAGGTCCAGAGATCAGCATAGTGTCGGAGGGTATCCTAGGGAAGTAAGGTGGACTGTGACTCCCAGTGAGGGAAAGGACTCTGACAGCAGTGACTTAAGAAAAACATTATTCTTATTTTTTGACTTGTTCTGTAGAAAATTTTGGAGTTTTATTTTTTCCCCTCTGTTGTAGTTGTTGATTTTACTGGCACTGCTGCTGCTGCTGCTGCTAAGTCGCTTCAGTCGTGTCCGACTCTGTGCGACCCCATAGACGGCAGCCCACCAGGCTCCCCTGTCCCTGGGATTCTCCAGGCAAGAACACTGTAGTGGGTTGCCATTTCCTTCTCCAATGCATGAAGGTGAAAAGTGAAAGGGAAGTCGTTCAGTCCTGTCCGACTCCTAGCGACCCCATGGACTGCAGCCTACAGGGCTCCTCCGTCCATGGGATTTTCCAGGCAAGAATACTGGAGTAGGGTGCCATTGCTTTCTCCATTAATCCAATTAAGCTTTTGAGCTTTTTTTTCCCTCAGTCACATTATTTATTGTTGTTATAAACATCTGCCTCTATGTTAAGCTTTTACAGTTCTGTGGAGTTTTCTTATATATTTTTCTTTTCTCTTTTTTTTAATTTTAATTTTTTAACATATTATTATTTTTTATACATTTATTCCTTTGTTTGCTTTTCCTATTGTTCTTTTCCCCTTGCAATAAATATTTAACATATATAAGCCTTCTTTATATTCCTCTGTTTAACTTTGCATATCTATTCTTTCTTTCTTTTCTTTCTCTCCTTTCCTCTCAACATATTTGTTTAGTTTTATTTTAATTGCTTTATTCCCCAATTGGCACCTTACTTTTGTTTTGTTTTCCAGTTTGTGCTTTAGTTAGTTTTGTTCTGGTAGATAAAATTTGTGGTTTCCTTTGTTCACTGGGTCAATCTATTTTACTTTATTTTTGTTGGACTGTTCTTGCTTCTAGGTGTATGTGTATATGTGCATATTCAGTCACACTTTTTAGTTGTTACAAACCTTTGCCTCTGTGGGCTTTTGCAGTTCTATGGAGTTTTCCTTTTTCTTCTCTTTTTTCTTCCTTCTTCCATTTTTTTTTTTTCCTTTTTATAATTTAAATTTTTTAAACCTATTTTATTTTCTCTACATTTATTCCTCTGTTTCCTACTGTTATTTTCCCCTTGCAGTTAATCCTTAATGTATATAAATCTTCTTCATTTACCTCTATTTAACTTTCCATATCTATTCTTTCTTTCTTTCCTTTCCTCTCAACATATTTGTTAGTTTTGTTTTCCAGTTTGTGCTTTAGTTTCTCTTATTCTTAACTGATAAATATAATTTTGTATTTCCTTTGTTTGCCAGGTCAATCTACTGTACTTTATTTTGTTGGACTGTTTTGACTTTGCTCATGGGTGTATATGTATATGTGCATATTACATTATTTTAATTATTATTTGCCTGACTTTGTAACTGCCATTTGTCTGGGGTTTATCTTTGTTTTCTCGTTTCTGGATATTTGTTTTAATCTCACTTAGTGCCATAACAAACCACTTGTGGACCCTCCATTCCTGACCAGAGATCAAGCTCTGAGGCTTTGGATTGGGAGCACTCAGTCCAATGCCCTAATGCCCTGTGGTAATCTATTATCAGAAAACTAACCCTAGGGCCCTGCTGCTGCTGCTGCTGCTGCTAAGTCACTTCAGTCGTGTCCGACTCTGTGCGACCCCATAGATGGCAGCCCACCAGGCTCCATCCCTGGGATTCTCCAGGCAAGAACACTGGAGTGGGTTGCCATTTCCTTCTCCAATGCAGGAAAGTGAAAAGTGAGAGTGAAGTCGCTCAGTCGTGTCCGACTCTTCGAGACCCCATGGACTGCAGCCTACCAGGCTCCTCCATATATGGGATTTTCCAGGCAAGAGTACTGAAGTGGGGTGCCATTGCCTTTTCCTACCCTAGGGCCCTAGTGATTATCAAATAGTGAGAACTCACACAAAGAAAAACACTTGAAAATAAGACCCAGCATGACCCAACCACCAGTGGCACCCATTTTAAACAACAAAACAAAAATACAAACCCAATCATCAGCAGACAGGATTACTACCTTACTCAGCCCTGCCCACCAGAGGAAAAATAAACAAACAAAAGCTCAGCACAAATCTCACCCTATATGAAGCTTACAAAAACCACTGGACGAACCTTAGGAGGGCAGAAACCAAAAGGAAGAAAGAATTCAACCTTCTTCAAGGAAAGAATTCAACTTTATTTGAAGCCTGGGAAAAGGAAACGTCAAACACAGTAAGTTAAAAAAATATATAGATAATGAAAAGGCAGAGAAATACTACACAAGTGAAGGAACAAACAGAAGTCCAAATAAATGAAGAGAAAATAGGCAAACTACATGAAAAAGAATTCAGAATAATGATAATAAAGATGATCAAAAATCTTGAAAACAGAATGGAGAAAATGCAAGAATCAATTAACAAAGACCTAAAAGAATAAACATACAAACAAGACAATTACTGAAATTAAAAATACTTGAGAAGGAATCAATAGCAGAATATCTGAAGCAGAAGAACAAATCAGTGAGCTGGAAAATAAAATAGTGGAAATAATTTCTGAAGAGCAGAATAAAGTAAAAGAATGAAACGAACTGAGGATAGGCTCAGAGACCTCTTGGACAATATCAAATGCACCAGCATTTGAATTATAGGATCTGATAAGAAGAAGAGAAAAAGAAAGACTATGAAAACATTTTTAAGAGATTATAGTTGAAAATTCCCCCAATATGGAAAAGGAAATATTCAATCAAGTCCAAGGGGCACAAAGAGTCCCATACAGGATAAACCCAAGAAGAAACATGCCAAGACACATAGTAATCAAACTAACAAAGACTAAACACAAAGTATTAAAAGCAGCAAGGGAGAAGCAACAAGTAATATAACAGGGAAACCTCATATGCTTAACAGCTCATCTTTCAGCAGAAACTCTGCATGCCAGAAGGGAATGGCAGATTACTGTACCCGGCAAGTGTTTCATTCAAAATTGATGGAGAAATAAAAAGCTTTTTAGACACAAGCAAAAGTTAAGAGAATTCAATGCCACCAAACCAGCTTTACAACAAATGTTAAAGGGACTTACATAGTCAAGAAATAAAACAGAAGAAAAGAGATCTACAAAATCAATCCCAAACAATTAAGAAAATGGCAATAGGAACATATATATCAGTAATTGTTTTAAATGCAAATGGAATAAATGCTCCAACCAAAAGACACAGACTGGCTAAATGAATACAAAAACAAGACCCATATATATGCTGTCTACAAGAAACCCACCTCAGACCTGAAGACACATATAGACTGAAAGTGAGAGGATGGAAAAATATATTCCATGCAAATGGGAAGCAAAAGAAAGTTGGAGTAGCAATCCTCATACCAGACAAATTAGACCTTAAAATAAAGATTACAAGAGACAAGGAAGGACACTCCATAATGATCAAGGGATCAATCCAAGAGGAAGACATAACAATTGTAAATATCTATGCACCCAACATAGGAGCACCTCAATACATAAGACAAGCACTAACACACATCAAAGGAGAAATTGACAGTGACACAATAATAGTAGGAGACTTTAACACCCCACTCACACCAATGGACAGATCATCAAAACAGAAAATTAGTAAGGAAACACAAGTCTTAAATGATACATTAGATGAGATGGATCTCATTGATATCTTCAGGACATTCCATCCAAATGCAGAATATACCTTCTTCTCACGTACACAAGGAACATTCACTGGGATAGACCACATCTTGGGTCACAAATCAAACCTCAGTAAATTTAAGAAAATTGAAATTGTATCAAACATCTTCTTCAACCACAATGCTATGAGACCAGATTATGAATTATAAGAAAGAAAAAAAAAAACCAACTGTAAAAAACACAAACACATGGAGATTAAACAATACATTTCTAAATAACCAACAGGTTACTGAAGAAATCAAAAGATGTGAGAGTTGGACTGTGAAGAAAGCTGAGCACTAAAGAATTGATGCTTTTGAAGTGTGGTGTTGGAGAAGACTCTTGAGAGTCCCTTGGACTGCAAGGAGATCCAACCAGTCCATCCTAAAGGAGATCAGTCCTGGGTGTTCACTGGAAGGACTGATGTTGAAGCTGAAACCCCAATACTTTGACCACTTGATGCGAAGAGCTGACTCATTGGAAAAGACCCTGATGCTGGGAAAGATTGAGGGCAGGAGGAGGAAGGGACGACAGAGGATGAGATGGTTGGATCGCATCACCGACTCAAATGGACATTGGTTTGGGTGTACTCCGGGAATTAATGATGGACAGGGAGGCCTGGCATGCTGCGGTTCGCGGGGTCACAAAGAGTCAGACACAACTGAGCAACTCAACTGACTGACTGACTAGCTGTTTAATCATCCAACTGTTTATAGACCAATAAATGTTGGCCATAATAGCAGGGTTACACGGTGCAAGGTATGGCAATATAAGGATTTTCTTGCCAGAGAGCTGGATAACCTTAATCCTTTGCAAATGTCCAAAGGGGACAAAATAAGTAGCAGGAATCTGAGGGCTACCAGAAGAAACGCAATACAACTCTCAGTGAAGATGAAACTTCAGAGTTTTCCCAATACAAAAATTGTAATATATGGAGCACTAATGATGTGAGATGTGCATTATATATATATATTACTTTTTTAACTATTATAACAACATAGGAAGTTATATATTATTGACATTACAGATGAGACCCCCAAATTTAAGGAACTTGATCAAGTTCACACAACTAGTAAGTATTAGAACTAGAATATCAACTGAGACTTGGCTGATATTGAATCTAATTTATTCCTCAACAGTACCACACTGATTTTCATAGAAACTATAAAATGAATTAATTGCTATGAGTTGAATTTCATGTTGATTAGTCATAGGCAACAATCTTTCACTCTTATTAACTTGGAGTATATTAAGGTGGAATATATTTTCCTATTTGGGGGAGGAGAGAACAAAAACTACATATTCAGGAATATGAACTATGGTGCTGGAGAAGACTTGAGAGTCCCTTGGACTGCAAGGAGATCAAACAAGTCAATCCTAAAGGAAATTTGTCCTGAATATTCATTGGAAGGACTGATGCTGAAGCTAAAGCTCCAATACTTTGGTCACCTGATGTGAAGAGTCAACTCGTCGGAAAAGACCCTGGTGCTGGGAAGGATTGAGAGCAGAAGGAAAAGGGGGCAACAGAGGATGAGATGGTTGAATGGCATCACTGACTCAATGAACATAAGTTTGAGCAAACTCCAAGAGATAGTGAAGAATAGGGAAGCCTGGCATGATACAGTCCATGAGTTCACAAAGAGTTGGACATGACCTAGCGACTGAACAAGAAAAGGTTATGAAAGAAATAATTATCTTATATGACTCAGGACTCTTACGAAGTAAAAGTCAGGTGCTCTCAGCATAAACAAGGTTATTAGGAATAAAATCAGGGAGTACCTTATCCCTTGTCCTCTGTCTCCAAGGCTGGTGCTTCTTGAATGGTGCCATGTTGTCCCTCTGTCTGCTGGCTTTCCTGCTGAACAGCAAGCATTCATTTCATAACTAGGAGAAAAAATATTAATAGTTCAAATCATAAAATATAAACAATGAAATCAAACAATAGATGCAGTTTATTATCTCCCAATAGCATTTTGTGTTCTATGACACAAATTCAGTTCAATTCAGTTCAGTTGCTGAGTCGTGTCCGACTTTTTGGGACTCCATGAATCGCAGCATGCCAGCCTTCCCTGTTCATCACCAACTCCCGGAGTTCACTCAGACTCATGTCCATCGAGTCAGTGATTACATCCAGGCATCTCATCCTCTGTTGTCACCTTTTCCTCCTGCCCCCAATCCCTCCCAGCATCAGAGTCTTTTCCATTGAGTCAACTCTTCGCATGAGGTGGCCAAAGTACTGGAGTTTCAGCTTTAGCATCATTCCCTCCAAAGAAATTCCAGGGCTGATCTCCTTCAGAATGGACTGGTTGGATCTCCTTGCAGTCCAAGGGACTCTCAAGAGTCTTCTCCGACACCACAGTTCAAAAGCATCAATTCTTCGGTGCTCAGCCTTCTTCACAGTCCAACTCTCACATCCATACATGACCACAGGAAAAACCACAGCCTTGACTACACGCACCTTTGTTGGCAAAGTAATGTCTCTGCTTTTGAATATGCTATCTAGGTTGGTAATAACTTTCCTTCCAAGGAGTAAGCATCTTTTAATTTCATGGCTGCAGTCACCATCTGCAGTGACTTTGGAGCCCCCCCCCCCAAAAAAAAAGTCTGACACTGTTTCCACTGTTTCCCCATCTATTTCTCATGAAGTGATGGGACCAGATGCCATGATCTTCGTTTTCTGAATGTTGAGCTTTAAGCCAACTTTTTCACTCTCCTCTTTCACTTTCATCAAGAGGCTCTTTAGTTCCTCTTCACTTTCTGCCATAAGGGTGGTGTCATCTGCATATCTGAGGTTATTGATATTTCTCCCGGCAATCTTGATTCCAGTTTGTGTTTCTTCCAGTCCAGCGTTTCTCATGATGTACTCTGCATATAAGTTAAATAAGCAGGGTGACAAATACAACCTTGACGTACTCCTTTTCCTATTTGGAACCAGTCTGTTGTTCCATGTCCAGTTCTAACTGTTGCTTCCTGCATACAGATTTCTCAAGAGGCAGATCAGGTGGTCTGGTATTCCCATCTCTTTCAGAATTTTCCACAGTTTATTGTGATCCATACAGTCAAAGGCTTTGGCATAGTTAATAAAGCAGAAATAGATGTTTTTCTGGAACTCTCTTGCTTTTTCCATGATCCAGCGGATGTTGGCAATTTGATCTCTGGTTCCTCTGCCTTTTCTAAAGCCAGCTTGAACATCAGGAAGTTCACGGTTCACATATTGCTGAAGCCTAGCTTGGAGAATTTTGAGCATTACTTTACCAGCATGTGAGATGAGTGCAATTGTATGGCAGTTTGAGCATTCTTTGGCATTGCCTTTCTTTGGGATTGGAATGAAAACTGACCTTTTCCAGTCCTGTGGCCACTGCTGAGTTTTCCAAATTTGCTGGCATGTTGAGTGCAGCACTTTCACAGCATCATCTTTCAGGATTTGAAATAGCTCAACTGGAATTCCATCACCTCCACTAGCTTTGTTCATAGTGATGCTTTCTAAGGCCCACTTGACTTCACATTCCAGGATGTCTGGTTCTAGGTAATATAATCACCATTGTGATTATCTGGGTCGTGAAGATCATTTTTGTACAGTTCTTCTGTGTATTCTTGCTATCTCTTAATGTCTTCTGCTTCTGTTAGGTCCATACCATTTCTGTCCTTTATCGAGCTCATCTTTGCATGAAATATTCCTTTGCTATCTCTGATTTTCTTGAAGAGATCCCTAGTCTTTCCCATTCTGTTATTTTCCTCTATTTCTTTGCATTGATCGCTGAAGAAGGCTTTCTCATCTCTTCTTGCTATTCTTTGGAACTCTGCATTCAGATGCTCATATCTTTCCTTTTATGCTTTGCTTTTCACTTGTCTTCTTTCACAGCTATTTGTAAGGCCTCCCCAGACAGCCATTTTTTCTTTTTTGCATTTCTTTTCCATGGGGATGGTCTTGATCCCTGTCTCCTGTACAATGTCACAAACCTCATTCCATAGTTCATCAGGCACGCTATCTATCAGACCTAGGTCCTTAAATCTATTTCTCACTTCCACTGTATAATCATAAGGGATTTGATTTAGGTCATACCTGAATGGTCTAGAGGTTTTCCCTACTGTCTTCAATTTAAGTCTGAATTTGGCAATAAGGAGTTCATGATCTGAGCCACAGTCAGCTCCTGGTCTTGTTTTTGCTGACTGTATAGAGCTTCTCCATATTTGGCTGCTAAGAATATAATCAATCTGATTTCGATGTTGACTATCTGGTGATGTCCATGTGTAGAGTCTTCTCTTGTGTTGTTGGAAGAGGGTGTTTGTTATGACCAGTGCATTTTCTTGGCAAAACTCTATTAGTCTTTGCCCTGCTTCATTCCGTATTCCAAGGCCAAATTTGCCTGTTACTCCAGGTGTTTCTTGACTTCCTACTTTTGCATTCCAGTCCCCTATAATGAAAAAGACATCTTTTTGAGGAGTTAGTTCTAAAAGGTCTTGTAGGTCTTCATAGAACTGTTCAACTTCAGCTTCTTCAGCGTTACTGGTTGGGGCTTAGACTTGGATTACTGTGATATTGAATGGTTTGCCTTGGAAACGAACAGAGATCATTCTGTCGTTTTTGAGATTGCATCCAGGTACTGCATTTTGGACTCTTTTGTTGACCATGATGGCTACTCCATTTCTTCTGAGGGATGCCTGCCCGCTGTAGTATATATAATGGTCATCTGAGTTAAATTCACCCATTCCAGTCCATTTTAGTTTGCTGATTCCTAGAATGTCGACATTCACTCTTGCCATCTCTTGTTTGACCACTTTCAATTTGCCTTGATTCATGGACCTGACATTCCAGGTTCCTATGCAATATTGCTCTTTACAGCATCGGACCTTGCTTCTATCACCAGTCACATCTACAGCTGGGTATTCTTTTTGCTTTGGCTCCATCCCTTCATTCTTTCTGGAGTTATTTCTCCACTGATCTCCAGTAGCATATTGGGCACCTACGGACCTGGGGAGTTCCTCTTTCAGTATCCTATCATTTTGCCTTTTCATACTGTTCATGGGGTTCTCAAGGCAAGAATATTGAAGTGGTTTGCCATTCCCTTCTCCAGTGGACCACATTCTGTCAGATCTCTCCACCATGACCCGCCTGTCTTGGGTTGCCCCACGGGCATGGCTTAGTTTCATTGAGTTAGACAAGGCTGTGGTTCTAGTGTGATTAGATTGACTAGTTTCCTGTGAGTATGATTTCAGTGTGTCTGCCCTCTGATGACCTCTTGCAACACCTACCATCTTACTTGGTTTCTCTTACAAGGTTTCTTTTACCCTGGGCATGGGGTATCTCTTCACGGCTGCTCCAGCAAAGAGCAGCCACTGCTCCTTACCTTGGACGAGAGGTATCTCCTCACCACCACCCTTCCTGATCTTCAGTGTGGGATAGATCCTCTAGGCCCTCCTGCGCCTGCGCAGCCACGGCTCGTTGGATGTGGGGTTGGTCCTCCGTATTAATAAATATCTCTTTGGAAACCACATATAGCACCCATTGACTCCAAGAAAAATTTAGACCTTTGATCCTAGATCAGAATATTTTAAAAATTACAAAAGCCTTCACACTAGAAGTCAGCAAAACAGTACTAAAATTATTATATAAAAGAGAAAACTATGTCTTTACTTATTAAGGAAAAACTTTTGAATTTTCTACATTGCCACTCAAATTTTTATTCCATGGCCAGAGTGGAGATTGTAGTGATAAATAAATAATAATAGAGCAAATTATATTTCTGAAGCATATCATGTTCTTCTTTTAGTGATATACGTTTTTAAAAGTGCCTCTGAACCTATAAATTGAGCTATCTGGGGGGGAAAATACACAAACATACATAATGGCAATAATGTGTTTTTTGAGCATTACGGCTTTCACACAAACCCCCATTCCCGAAAGATGGCTTGCTTGGTACATCTCTTGTCTAAAAAGGAAGAAGCACTGCTAAATGAGTTGTCTTTTATTTCTATTTTTTAAAATATTTTTATATTTTATTTTTTTAATTGGAGTATAGTTGATTTACAATGTTGTGTTAATTTCTGCTGTTCAGCAAAGTACTTCAGCTCTACATAAAAATATACTTTTAAAACTTTCTCTGAAACCTGAGAGACTATTTATAAAATTCAAAAGACTTCAGGAAGTGCTTGCTCTTACACAGGCAATAAAGATTCTTATTTTTCCCCAGAGGTTACGGAGAATCTAGTCCTTTTTATGAAAACTTGCCTTCTCAGCCTGTGGAATTCTCTTCAAAATGTGTTTTGCCTTATGAGTAATGTAATTTCAGCTACTACTTACATCTATATAAGGCAATTTACTCCTATGATACTAAAAAGCAGTATTCGTCACTCTAGACTTTCCAACTATCACCTCTGTAAGATCCCTCTGGCTAATACCAATGAACATTATCTATACTCTAAATCTCTTTTCCTTTTTCCCCTCGAAAATATAATTTCTATTTAAAAAATCACAAAGTGGTAAAAATAATTTATTCATTTCCAAAAAGGAACTTAAATGCAAATATGGTCTCTTTTGCAAAAGCTAAGGGATCAAGTGAATAAGATATTCTAGCAAAACCTCAACTATTGAAAGTTACAGAGGATAGAGTCTATTTATTCTATAACATGACATGACTAGATGGCCATCACAGGTGTTTCTTCTGCTTCCACATCATAAAGAAAAAGGAAATTTTGAGATCATAACATATTATTGGTTCCAACAGACAATAGTGGCCTAAGTCTTCTTCTGATCTAATTATCACAGGGTTTCTATCATCTCTCAGAGAAGGCAATGGCACCCCACCCCAGTACTCTTGCCTGGAAAATCCCATGGACGGAGGAGCCTGGTGGGCTGCAGTCAATGGGGTCGCTAAGAGTCGGACACTACTGAGCGACTTCATTTTCACTTTTCACTTTCATGCATTGGAGAAGGAAATGGCAACCCATTCCAGTGTTCTTGCCTAGAGAATCCAAGGTACGGGGGAGCCTGGTGGGCTGCCGTCTATGGGGTCACACAGAGTTGGACACGACTAAAGCGACTTAGCAGCAGCAGTCTATCATCTCTCTCTTGAGAGCTCTAAAACACACTAGATTGAAAAAAAAAAAAAAACACTGAAGTAAAACAGTATATAACATTGCATCTTTATGACAGTTACCTTGAACTCTTTATCAGGTAGATAATTTCCATTTGATAAAGGTATTTTCCTGAGGTTTTTATCTTGTTTTATTTGGAACATATTCCTCTGTCTCCTTATTTTGCCATACTCTGTGTTTGTTTCTGTGTATTAGCAAAACCAGCTACCTTCCTAGTTTTACAGGGTGGCCTTGTCTAAGATATGTCTCACAGAGTCCATAGGCACAATCACTCTGGCCACCAGAGCTAGGTCCTCAAGGGAAATCCGGGTTTGGGCTGTGTGTGCCTGCCTGCTGTGGCAAGGGCGTGGGCAGGGCTCTCGAATGGCCTCCTTGCTGAGTTGCACAGCTGTGGCTCTTTGGGATTAGATGGCCTCCCAGTGGGGTGTGCCTACTGGTGCTTGCAGGTTTAAGAATTCCAAAGTAGTGCCTGTCAGTGTCAGTATTAGCAAGGAAGAATGAGACCTCAAAAGGGTGTCAGCCAGCATTTCCCTTTCTGGAGAGGATCCCAGTAGGCTCCTGCCTCTCTGGAAGATGCTTTAAGATTGGTAAGTGGATCTCCTTCACTTTTTCAAACAGATGCTTTTCAAACTGTTTGTTGTTGTTTTGTTTTGTTTTGTTTTGTGCTGCAAAGTGAGTCTGCAAATGAACTCTTTAAGATTGGATTCTTCATGTCCTATAGCACTATGGCTTTCCTGGATGTATCCTTGTCTTTCAAAGCCAAATATTTTGGAGGCTTACCTCTCCTGCATGGAATCTGAGGGCTGGGATGCCTGATATGAGGCACAAGTGCATGACTCTTGGGAAAGAGTTCTGTAGTTTTGAGCCCCCTCCCAAATGTGGATGGCTCACCAGCAGTAGGGTGTTTCTTTGGTGAGACCATGTCTTTGCCTTCACTACAATCTCAATGCTGCTCTTTTATCCTTTCTTGTGGAGGCTCTGTTCACCAAGTCTTCAGTTCTTCTCAGAGGAAACTATTCAGTAGTTTCAGAGGAAATTGCAACTATTTGTGGTTGTAGACTTGTTGTGTCCCTGGTAGGAGGTGAATTCACAAACTCCCCATGCTACCATCTTGAACTACTGTCTAAGACATACTAGTTTTTCATCTTTAGACTTCTCTTTCATTCACCTTTTTCTTTCATTCCAGACAGAGAAGATATTTTAACCTTAGGGGCAGAAAAAGCTGACTTTGACTGTTGAAAAAAATCTAATCCCTTTGCCACATGGAATGGTTGAAACTATCAAGAAAAGAATCTTCCATCTGTTTACATCTCAAAGAATTATCCCCACATACTTATTCAGATTGATCTTTTCAGCAGATATCTTTGCCTGCTGGAAACAAAAATGTCAAAGAGATTGGGGAAAACTGGTATCTCCTTGTATAGTAGGTCCTTTTTAAAATCATGGCTCAAATTTTTAAAAGCATTATATAAAGTACATTGTGCAATTCCTGAGACATAGCAAATATTCAATTAATAATGTGTATTCTTGTCTTATTATTATAAGTCTAGGTTTACAATTATTTTCAGTAGGATTTGCTATCAGGGTAATGTCACCCAACTTCAAATCCCACGTAGGTTGACCTAATTCCTAAGGTACCCAAGCTCCAAAATTACCATCTCCTCATTGTTTCCAATCTCTCAAATTCAATTTTAATTTCTTTACTCATTTATTCATATAGTCATTCATTCAACAAATATTCAATGAGGTGGCAGACTCTATACAAAAAAATACAAAGATAATGATAATTAACACAACCCTACCTCCATAAGAGTACTGCCCAGTGGCAGATAGAGGTATTCATCTAATAATCACCCAAGTGTGAAACTGCTATTATAATATGAACTGGGAAGGAAAATTATGAGATTATATTTTTAGAGAAGTCAAAGAAGGCTGCATTGCTTGATCTGAGACCCTTCGAAATGTCTCACACTCCTTCAGATATCAACTAGATATTAATAACAAGGAAGGAATAATGCTCTAGGCAGTGAGAATGACATGGACAAAGACCCTGGAGTGGGAAAAAAGTGCCAAGAACTTACAGCTTGTAAGACCATAGGACAGACAGGACAAGAAAGCAGCACAGAGCAAGATGAGGTTGGGGAGTTAGATGTGAATGACAGCATCCAGGCTCCCGAGATGGACTTTATCTGGACTTTAGCTGGAGATTCATGGTACAACTGAAGGTTGACAACACAGGAGTGACATGAGAGTAATGGAAAACAAAATGGGGCTAGAACAAGTGTAAGTGATTGACCTAGGAAATGGCACTTCTCACTTGCACTGAAGAGATACAAAGACCTGAGATGTCAGCCTACAAGAGAACAGAATAGTAGCAAGGAAAAATGGTGGCATCTAGGAATATTTAGGAAGTGAAGTCAAGATCAATGCTAATAGATTTCATACATAAGAGTGAATGAGAGGGAGGTATTAAGAATGATGAACAGATGTATACACTGGGATCTGAGTTGCAGAGAGTAGTTTGGGAAGAAGTGCTTTTTAAGGAGAGAATGATGTAGGCAGTGCCTTTCCATTTTTGGCTTGTTTTACTCATTTGTGTAAAATAGCTACTACTCTGATGGCAGGTTGCCCATAATTCTCTACATATTTGTAATTATTTCTCAACTAGAAAAAGTACAAAACTTAGTGTGATTTGGTTGCCTTTCTATACCTCCTATGATTATTTTATTATACAGGAGTAATCAAATTCATTTAACAAAATGTTAGCAACTTAAAGGATCTTATGAGATTTCTCATGACATTTTGAAAGAGAAAAAAGTGAAATAATCACAGAAATACTGGTAACTTATTAATATATATCAGATTTTTTTTTCTTTTGGCTAACATAAAAAGAAAAATGTATCTTCTACCAGTACTTTAGAAGATACAGATGTACTGGAATGTGGTAATAGTAGAAATTCATCATTATCTCCCAGCCTCTATGGTATTTTTATAAACTGGATTTCTATTAGTGCTTTATTCTAATTCAATCTCACAGCCTATAAAGGAGAGCATCTAATTTAAAGTTGTTGCTTATACTCAATGCCATGGCATGCCCAGAATAAAGTTTGATAGTGGCCCCGCATCCAATATCACAAACCCATATAAATATGCATCTTATTTCAAAGTAATAAAGATGTCTCTGACTAGAAAATGGTGAGGGTTATTCCTTCAAAAATATGTTAATAATTAAATAGGGAGTAACTCTGTTTTGAAGATCAATAAGTATGTATTCCATACAAAGTCATAACTTTACAAACGTGTAATCCATGTTAAACCCCATCTCCAAGTTTCACCAAGCATACGTTCTTGCTTTACAAACATATATATGACAGTTAAATTACATGTTTATCATTTTCGCTGAGGACGTTTGACATTTATAGGTTATGGTAAAAACAAATTGGGTAATTTTGCTGCCTTAAAAAAGACAAACCCACTACAAAAACTGTATGTTCTCTGCTTTCAAAAGAGAATAGTTTTGGTTTCCAAATGCGAAGGTTTTTTACTTATTTTCTCTTACATACATAAAATACAAGGAATTGTAGACACTGATCTGCTTTGTCTATCAAATTTTTATAAGTAGGATATATTAGTTCTTGGCTAATAGTAACTTAAGAGACAAGTCCTTCAGTAACTTAAATGAAATAAAATTATTTTTTGCTGGCATTCTGTGATGTTATTCTCAGGTTGTTCTAATGAAGCAGACTTATTTTGTATTGCAGCTTATGACCAAGCTTAGAGATATATCTCTGAAAGAAGAAATTTACACCTATCATCCCATGTTCTTTTGCACCTTTTCAAGGACATTACAATAGTGTTTTGTATGAACATGATTTTGTTCATTTGAGAAAGTTTAGGTCCACATTTTCTCTTTAAATGCTAGACTAAAAAGGAGAGCTTCACTTTCAGGTCTCTACATTCTCTTTAAGAAAGGGAAGTGAGAATTAGGTCCCACAGAACCCTCTATCACATGTAAGCTATGGTACTGCAGTATGCTTGCTAGAAAGTCAGGCTCTGAATTGTAAGATAAGTATCCTTGTCGTGTCTACAAGTTTGTGCACTCCTGTAAAGAACCAAAGCTTAAGGGCGAGAGAGGATTCCTTATTTACAAATGAAATTAATTTCAAATATGTTAGTACTCATTCTGCAAATTAGAAAAGCCCAATATGATGTCCTCTATTTGATAGATCACTAGGGCAATATATTGTGACAGTATTATTTTCGATTCAGCTATCAAATATTGGATCAACTATTTTGTCCCACTAAAATCAAAAGCCATTTAACTGGAGAATTAAGAATAAAAAGGTATTAGTCAGCCAGAGTCTCAGTTTTACTACAATTTTTTAATACAAATTTTTACCACAATTTTTACTACAGTTTTTCTTGCGACCCAGAGCAAGAAAATCTGAAAAAGCACTGATGCTTCCAGTGTAGTGGGGGTTCCTGGGAACCTTGTCTCCTCATTCCACAATTTGCACTGCTATCTATTGTTCCTTTCATATTATACATCACACCAGAAGTGCAATTGATGCTATTTTTGTTGATAGCACAGGCCCTTGTGTTTCCTTTAACCACAGTCCTTCAATAAGCATATTAGTTATTTTATATGTACCTGAAAAAATTCAAATATTAAAAGAGGAAGTTTTAGCTTTCATTTTTATTTCTCCATTATATACCTTGCTACTTAAATACAGTAGGATCCTTCTGTGCCACACAAAATGTGAATAAAAATGTCAACTTCTCAGGTTTAGTGCAAAAATTAAATCAGATAACAGAATATATTATAAAGTATCCAAAATGTTATGTCTCAAAAAAGGGAGAAAGTTTGTTCTATATTTAGCTAAACTTTAAAATATGAAAAATATCTCAAATAGTTTTTGGTTGAACTCTCACATAAATTGCCTAGGAATCAGTAATAGGAAAATATATTTAATAGCTTATATGACACACCTAAAGCAGTGCTTGGAGAGATATTTAATAGCCTAACCATTTATATTACTAAAATATATATATAGATATAATGAGTATCCAACCTAATCAGTTAAAGAGCAGTAATACAAAGAGAAAAAGTATATTGGAAAAAGTAATCAATGGCAAACACTGAACTGAAAAATAGAACGTAGTTATCTAAGAGATGACTCTAGAGGAAAATAAAGAATAAAACAGATAAATCATTATTTAACATAAAAAAAGGAAAAAGACAAACACATCAAGCATATAAATCAAGCAAATTTTCACAGATTACATTAAAAAATTATAAATTACTTTGCTTCTCTGTAAAAATTAATTTACAAATGTAGATAAATAATCTAATATAGCCCAATCAAGATAGCATAAAAAATTGAAACCTACAGATTACCATAGAAGAACTAGAGAACTTGTCAAATAACTTCTCACCTCCCATCTCCATTACACAAACACATTCAAGTTAATGCATTAATCATAAATAGATTCTTCAGGAAATTCATGGAATTCCACAAATTATTTAAGTAATATAAGACTATGCAATGCAGGAGATGCAGGTTTGATTCCTGGGTCAGGAAGACACCTTGGAGGAGGAAATGGCAAGTCACTCCAGTATTCTTGCCAGGAAAATTCCATGGACGGAGGAACTTGGCAGGCTACAGTCCACAGGTTTGCAAAGAGTCAGATATGACTGAGTTACAGAACACATACACACATGATATCTCCATTGCTTAAGAGCATATTTAACAAATTCAAACATAAGTAAAAGATTAGCAAAAAAAATCAGTTTCCCTTACTGGTCATAAAATCCTAAACCGAATATTAGCAAACAGAATATAAGGGCATAACAAAATAATAATAATCCATTATTAGTCTTACTAGATTCAGATATAATTCAATATTGAAAGAATATAATAATATAATCTGCATAGTAATATACTTTCAAATATAAAATAATTATAATCACTTCTCAAATGTTTAAAGATATTTGATAAAAATTTTGCACATTTGTCTTAAATAGTACATGCTACTGCTAAGTCGCTTCAGTCGTGTCCGACTCTGTGCGACCCCATAGACGGCAGCCCACCAGGCTCCCCTGTCCCTGGGATTCTCCAGGCAAGAACACTGGAGTGGGTCGCTATTTCCTTCTTCAATGCATGAAAGTGAAAAGTGATAGTGAAGTCGCTCAGTCATGCCCGACTCTTAGCGACCCCATGGACTGCAGCCAACCAGGCTCCTCCATCCATGGGATTTTCCAGGCAAGAGTACTAGAGTGGGGTGCCATTGCCTTCTCTGTAAATAGTACATAGTAAGTTTAAAATTATATATATTTATTTGACATTAAATATATATATATATAAATTTAAACATATTAGATATAAATCTGAGCTTCCCTGGTAGCTCAACTGGTAAAGAATTTGCCTGCAATGCAGGAGACCCCAGTTCTATTCCTGGGTCAGGAAGATCCCCTGGAGAAGGGTTAGGCAACCCATTTCAGTATTCTTGCACTTCCCTGGTGGCTCAGATGGTAAAGAATATGCCTGCAGTGTGGGAGGCCTGGCTTAATCCCTGGTTTGGGAAGATCTGCTGAAGGAGGGCATGGCAACCCACTCCAGTATTCTTGCCTGGAGAATCTCCATGGACTGAAGAAACTGGTGGGCTACAGTCCATGGGGTCGCAAAGAGTCGGACATGACTGAGCAACTAAACACAGATATAAATCTAAAATTTATAGTATTAATGTGGACATAGATTTTAATGTGCAAACAGTGTTTCTATCAAATTTTGAAACTGCATGTATATTCACTATTACCAATCTTGTTTAACATTGTTTGGGACATAACAGCTTATGTAATTAAATGAAAGAGAGAAATGAGTTAAGAAACAGGTGAAAGTATCATTATATATCAAAAACAATATTGTGTGTCTGGAAAACTAAAGTAAATCGACTGAAAAACTTTAAAAATATTCATTTTCACTGGAGGGATTAAGCATAGAGAGATATATTTTTAAAGTGATGTTCAAGATTCACATGGAATAAATTTTAAACTCTCTTGTGGGACATAAAAATAAAATTTGAATCAATTAAAAGGCAATATGCTGTTTCTGGCTAGAAAGGCTCAAGAAGATAAAATGTTAAATTTCCTAAATTAATATTTAAGATATAATCTGTTACCAATAAAAACAGCAAAGTAATTTTTTTTGAACAAGTGAATTCTAAAGTTCCTACACATACACTTTAAATATAGCACAAAAAAGAAAAAGAAGAAAAAGATCAGTAAACTTCAGGAAATCCTATTGGCCTGGTGCAAGATTAGACAGAGAAACTGTAAAAGAGGAGAAAATAGATCTTAAATGAGACATCATACATATATGTAGGACTTCAGCATAAAACACTAGTGATTTTTTATTATGGGAGAAATAATGAATTGTTCAATGAAAGACATTGGAAAAACCCACACCTCTTGAGAATATAGAAAGCTACTATCTATAACTTAAACTAGATTTAATTCCTGATGGGTTCAATATTTAAAAAAAAAAAAAAAATCTCCAGCAGTGTGAGAAGAAGGTACAACTTCGGCATGAAGAAGACCTTCTTAAATTTTATATGAAAAAATGGAAGCCATGAAAAAAGGTATGCAAATTACAATGAAGAAGTCTTCTTGGCAGCATATATCATTACAGAATCAAAAGCAAACATCCAAAAGAAACAAAGCAAAAAACAGCAAAAAAGCAACATCATCTGACAACACCTGGTAACAAAGGGAAGGTCTTCAGACTTCCTTCAAACTCATTAGAAAAAGAAAATAAAATGTCAGAAATTATATTGGCACTAGTGTAAAGACTCTGCCTGCAATGCAGGAGACCTGGGTTCATCCCTGGGTTCAATCCATTCCTGGGTTAGGAATATTCATTGGAGAAGGGAATGGCTACCTACTCCAATATTCTGGCCTGGAGAACATCATGGACTGTATAGTCCATGGGGTTGCAAAGAGCGACTTTCACTTTCACTTTTCACTAGCGGTAAAGAACCCCCCTCCAGTGCAGGTAGATGCCAAAGAAAAGGGTTCCATCCCTGAGTCAGAAAGATCCCTGAAGGAGGTCATGGCGACACACTCCATTATTCTTGCCTGGAGAATCCCACGGACACAGAAGTCTGATGGGCTACAATCCATAGGGATGCAGAGAGTCAGACACGACTGAAGTGACTTCACACGCACCTACAAAGAGCAGTTTACATAAAAAAGGAAAATATATAGGAATAATAAAAACGTTAATCTTGCCTTTTATCCCAACATCATAGTGGTCTACTGCTCTCTGAAAACTCATATATACTGAATAACTTACTTAAGTATGTTTTAAGATGCATTTCTAAGTTCATAGTAAATTGAGGAAAATCTCAAACAACCTATTTAGATGAATAGAGATATTAAATTGAACAAATAAGCAAATGCTAAACAAAGTACAAATATCCAAATCAGAGAACTCAGTTCAGTTCAGTTCAGTTCAGTCGCTCAGTCGTGTCTGACTCTTTGCGACACCATGAATCACAGCACGCCAGGCCTCCCTATCCATCACCAACTCCCGGAGTTCACTCAAACTCACGTCCATCCAGTCGGTAATGCCATCCAGCCATCTCATCCTCTGTCATCCCCTTTTCCTCCTGCCCCCAATCCCTCCCAGCATCAGGGTCTTTTCCAATGGGTCAACTCTTTGCATGAGGTGGCCAAAGTACTGGAGTTTCAGCTTTAGTATCAGTCCTTCCATAGAACGCCCAGGACTGATCTCCTTCAGAATGGACTGGTTGGATCTCCTTGCAGTCCAAGGGACTCTCAAGAGTCTTCTGCAACACCACAGTTCGAAAGCATCAATTCTTTGGTGCTCAGCCTTCTTCACAGTCCAACTCTCACATCCATACATGACCACTGGAAAAACCATAGCCTTGACTAGATGGACCTTTGTTGGCAAAGTAATGTCTCTGCTTTTGAATATGCTATCTAGGTTGGTCATAACTTTCCTTCCAAGGAGTAAGCGTCTTTTAATTTCATGGCTGCAATCACCATCTGCAGTGATTTTGGAGCCCAGAAAAATAAAGTCTGACACCGTTTCCACTGTTTCCACATCTATTTCCCATGAACTGATGGGACCGGATGCCATGATCTTAGTTTTCTGAATGTTGAGCTTTAAGCCAACTTTTTCACTCTCCTCTTTCACTTTCATCAAGAAGCTTTTTAGTTCCTCTTCACTTTCTGCCATAAGGGTGGTGTCAGCTGCATATCTGAGGTTATTGATATTTCTCCCGGCAATCTTGATTCCAGCTTGTGCTTCTTCCAGCCCAGCATTTCTCATGATATACTCTGCATATAAGTTAAATAAGCAGGGAACTAGAGCATTAAATATTGGGATGCTTAATTCTCAAAGCTCTGTTCTCTACATGTATGGAGAAATAGAAGCTAATGTTGGACAAGGAGATTTTAGAGTGAGCCCAGGCCCTCTAGCATGGCTGTCCAACAATACCTTCTACATGGAAGTGTTCTACTATAGAGGTGCTCTCCAGTACAGTAACCACTAGCCACCTCAGGCTGGACTTGAAATATGTCTCATGCAACCACGGATATAATGTGTAATTTATTTATATCTAATTAATTTACATTTAAAAAGTCACCCACGGCTAGCACCTAAGTTATTGGACAGTATAGCTAAGGACCCTCAACATTAGTAAAAGATGGGGTTACAAAATAGGTTTCTTCCCATGTAAAGTAAAGCTAAAGATGAAACTTGCAACTTGCTTCTTTCTGGAACAACTGTGTGTAGAAAAAAGAGGAAAACAAATAGTGGTTTAAATGTATATTACTTACTGCCTGTATGAATCTTAATTAAATATATTAAATTAGACATATTTTTGAGTTCAAAATAAACATATTACAGATATAAATGGGATGAAATGGAAGGAAAATTTTCAAATCTATTACAGGAGAGAAAAACTAAATGGAAAAGTTGATTATTAATAAAGAAAATTAAAAACAGAAAACAAAGATAAAAAAAGAAAGGGAAGAAAGTAAAAGATTGTAAAAATAAATTTAAATATAGTAAAAATTATCTTAGTAAGGTCTAGTAAATTAATTCAGTTGAAAAGTAGATTGTCTGACTGGATTAAAGATCCACTCCAACTCTGTTCATTGTTTTAAAATGTGTATTCCAAGTTTGATACAGAAAGGCTGAAAATAATGGCTTGGAAACATACACAGAAAAATAGCAAGTTAAGGAATCTTAAGGTCGTATTATCAATATAAAACAAAAAATATACTAAGGTGAGAAAAATTATTAGAGATAAAAATGACAATATAAAGATAATGGTTTCAATTGACTTGGAAGATATTAAAATTCTAAATTTAGATGAATCTAATCAAACACCTGACCTCATTAGAGATTAACAGAGACTGATGAATCCATCATCACAATGGGTATTTCAACACACCACTTAAAAATTAGTAAGAATAGAGAATATTTACACACACACATGTATTTTACACACACACATGTATTTTACACACACACATATATTTTAATAGGTGTTTCCTAGAAGAGAAAACTAAGAGAATAGTACATGAAAAGAGTTTAATAATGCTATTTTTTGTTAAGGATTGGAGTAAAGATCACTCTCATGAACTGTTGATGATACAGTATCTTTACATAGACACACACACACACACATGACATTGCAAAATAACATATATATAATAACTTGCAAATAGACTGAAAAGAATTGCCTCCTTATAAAAAAGTTATAAATTCATTAGAATTGTCTTGAATAAGCATTTTGTTCTCATATTCACAATTAAATTCTGTAAGGCTGTAAGTAGATTAAACATAAACCAAGAGCAAAAGTCACTAATGAAAATGATACTAACGAAAAAGAAACAAAATTGTATGTATGACTTGATTAAGAGTTCACACATAACATTTGAGTTCTACTGTCCATAAAAACTGAACCATACTACCAACTACCTAAACCATATTTTATCAAATTATTAAAAGACATGGTCTCATTTGTTCAAAGACTAAATTATTAATATAATAATTAAACATGAAATTGAATTTTTGTGTATATCCTTTCCATAGTGAAAAAAAAATGAGTGCTAACATCTACTATAGAAATTTGGTCCATTGAAGTTTTCTTACAAAGAAAGTACTTTTTCATCAGTAATTCAATCTGATAAAGATATTTGCAAATTTATGCAGAGACAGCAGGCTCATTAACAAAAGGTTATGGAAGTTCTCAAACTTACTCCCAAACATAGTTTCTTTGAACACTGAACAACAACAACAACAAAAAAGAAAATAACTTTATGGAAAAACCTGTGCTACTGAAATGCTGAGTCCATAATTCTTCCCAAATGATCAAGAACCTGTCCAAATAAAGTCATTTCTGTACAGTTTCAGCATCCTTTACAAATTTCTATTGCTGTTGGAAACATTAGGTTTACATCAATTCCCTAATACTTATAAATCTGAAGAAATTAAATGCTTAGGCATAAAAATATGACTATGAATCCACTCACATACATACACACAGTTCTCAAAGAGCTTAGCATTTAATCCATTTTAGAAATTTTTTTTTCATTTTTGAAATATTTTAAATAATTTTTTTGTTGTTGTAAATTTGCCTTTGTAGAATTTTTAAAACATGATGTTTCCAGCAGCAGTTAATTTTCTTTTTAAATATACAATGCCTATGTACCAAACAGGTGCCCAACTTCCTGACTGTTCATCAATGGTGTATGTGTGCTAAATCGCTTCAGTCATGTCCAACTCTGTACAACCCTATGGACTGTAGCCGGCCAGGATCCTCACAGTCCGTGGGACTCACCAGGCAAGAATACCAGAGTGTGTTGCCATTTCCTTCACCAGGAGATCTTCCCAACCCAGGGATTGAACCCACATCTCTTAGGTCTCCTGCATTGGCAGGCACATTCTTTACTGCTAGTGCCACATGGTACTAGTGTACAATTGATGGATGTCCTAATTTACAAATGGTAACTATGAAGTTTCTTTAGCAGTATATTTCATGAAGGATTAAATCCTTCTACTGAAGTTACTGCTCTAAATTTTGTTTAGTGACCTCTTCACACTACAATAGTATTTTGATATCATGTGATGGTTAGAAAAACCTCTTCCAATTATAGATTCATATTTAGGCTAGATCCAACTCACTATTGTAGGTGGGCTTCTCAGGTGGCACTAGTGGTTAAGAATCTGCCTGCCAATGCAGGAGACTTAAGAGACTCAGGTTCGATCCTGGATTGGGAAGATTCCCTGGAGGGCATTGTAACCTGCTACAGTATTCTTGAAGGCTGAGCGCCGAAGAATTGATGCTTTTGAACTGTGGTGTTGGAGAAGACTCTTGAGAGTCCCTTGGACTGCAAGGAGATCCAACCAGTCCATTCTGAAGGAGATCAGCCCTGGGATTTCTTTGGAAGGAATGATGCTAAAGCTGAAACTCCAGTACTTTGGCCACCTCATGCGAAGAGTTGACTCATTGGATAAGACTCTGATGCTGGGAGGGATTGGGGGCAGGAGGAGAAGGGGACGACAGAGGATGAGATGGCTGGATGGCATCACTGACTCAATGGACGTGAGTCTGGGTGAACTCCAGGAGATGGTGATGGATAGGGAGGCCTGGCATGCTGTGATTCATGGGGTCGCAAAGAGTCGGACATGACTGAGCGACTGAACTGAACTGAACTGACAGTATTCTTGCCTGGAGAATCCCATGGACAGAGGAGCCTGGCTGAAGCCCATAGCGTCACAGAGTTGGACATGACTGAAGCAACTTAGCACGCATACAAATGTATTATTGTAGGTAGAGTTTTGGTATCTAGAGCAGGCACATGAACCCATTAACTTTCATTAAGTGTACCTTAATAAGAAATATTTCAATGTATCTTTGTTTACTTGCCATCTTAGAAAAAGTCTATAATTTATAGTCAATGCTTCTAGAAACAACTTCCCCTCATGATTCACTGACTATTTTCTCCTTTTGTGATATTGGCATTTCTGGTCCATCATTTCTTAATTTTCTATTTGACGTACTCCTTCTCACCTGACCTCTGAATTTTGCAGAGTTTCAGTGCTTAGTTTTAAGTCCTTTCTCTTTTTTAATCTGAAACACTCTTCCTATAAATTAATAAATTTATTTACAAATATTGATTAGAGACCTCCTGTAAGCTACATATGATCTCATTGAGTTTTGCTATGCATAGACTACGTTTAATTTTATATTTTAATTTAGTATTTCCTTTTGAATTTAATTCCTATAGAGTGAGTGAGGTCGCTCAGTTGTGTCCAACTCTTTGCAACCCCATGGACTGTAGCCCACCAGGCTTCTCTGTCCATAGGATTTTCCAGGCAAGAATACTGGAGTGGATTGCCATTTCCTTTTCCATTTCCTGTCATGTCTGACTCTTAGTGACCCCATGGCCTGTAGCCCACCAGGCTCCTCTGTCCATGAAATTCTCTAGGCAAGAATACTGGAGTGGGTAGCCATTCCCTTCTCTAGGAGATCCTTCCAATCCAGGAACTGAACCCAGGTCTGTATTATACACAGATTCTTTACCATCAGAGCCACAAGGAAAGCCCAACCTAATTCCTATATGCCGGGGTCCAGCCCCGGTGGATCCAGGGAATTCGAAGCGGGGATGGCGTCGACGAGGATCAGGAAACAATTGCTTAATTAAACGTTATTAAGGATATAAAGAGTAATAGAATGAGGATAGCTCAGTGAGGAAATTCAGTGGAGAAAAGAGGCTGAATAATTCAGCCAGAAGGTAAGAGAAAGAACGACATGGTGAGACCAAGTTTCGGTGAACAAGGCCCGCACTTTATTTTCCAAAGTAGTTTTTATACCTTAAGTTATGCATAGAGGATAATGGGGGAAGGGGTAGAGTCATGCAGTAAGCCAGGCTTTCTTCCTGCAAACTTATCATATGCAAAAGCTTAGGTGATTTGCATCATCTTCTGGCCCGGAGGCCTGTTAACATTTTAAGACCCTTTCTTCAGAAAACTTATTTTTATCTAAAGGTGATAAGTCAAGCGCCACCCTCCAAAAGCATTAGATAAAGTTGCATTCCTACAGAGCAAAGGTGTGGTGGGCTATAACAAGAAAAAGAATTAACTCAAGGGTCCCAGGTTACAAACATTAAAGCTACTATTTACACCAATTATATTAATCAATACACTGCCAGGGACACAGCAGGTAAGGGATATGGAGACTTAGCAGCAAACATTGGCCCAACAAGTGAAAATCCCTTCACCAATACAATTTCTAATCAATCTTTTAACTGCTCAAAGGAATCTGTATTTAGACAGTTTAGAACATCTCATGCCTCTCACAGTTTGGAGGCTCTGAGCAATCACATGTGGCCGGAAAAACCTATTCAGGCAGGCTAGAGGACTTCCAAGGGAGTTTGTAGGTTGAAACACTGTCACACCCAGGAATTATTAACTGGAGCTGTAAGCTAACTCTTTTTTCAGAGAGAAGTAGTGGGGGACAGCCCCCTGTAAAGTCAGAGGTGTAGGTGAAAGCACAAAGCAGAAAGTAGGCAGACTCTGGTTTTGGGGGTTAGATTGCTCGAGAATTTCCAGGGAGACTCCTGAGGCTTGATCCCGCCTTTGCGTATGCCAAGCCTCCTTCCTCATGACCTTTGCCAGAGGCAGAGCTCACTCCCCGCACCTATAGAACTCTGTCTAAATAATATTCCCACTTTAATAATTAATAGATATCTTATTCTCAGTTTATCAAAATGGAATTCAAATGAAAATATAAAACAACCAAAAAAAGAGAATTTATAAGATGGTGACTGCAGCCATGAAGTTAAAAGACACTTGCTCCTTGGAATAAAAGTTATGACAAACCTAGACAACATATTAAAAAGCAGAGACATTACTTTGCCAACAAAGGTTCATCTAGTCAAAGCTATGGTTTTCCAGTAGTCATGTACAGATGTGAAAGTTGGACTATAAAGAAAGCTGAGAGCCAAAGAATTGATGCTTTTGATCTGTGGTGTTGGAGAAGACTCTTGAGAGTCCCTTGGACTGCAAGGATATCCAACCAGTCAATCCTAAAGGAAAGCAGTCCTGAATATTCATGGAAAGACTGAGGCTGAAGCTGAAACTCCAATACTTTGGCCACCTAATGTGAAGAGCTGACTCAGTTGAAAAGACCCTTATGCTGGGAAAGATTGAAGGCAGGAGGAGAAGGGGACGACAAAGGATGAGATGGTTGGATGACATCATGGACTTGATGAACATAAGTTTGAGCAAGCTCCGGGAGTTGGTGATGGACAGGGAGGCCTGGGGGGCTGCAGTCCATGGGCATGCAAAGAGTCAGATATGACTGAACAACTGAACTAAACTGATAGGAATATGTTCAAACTCACTCTTAGAGGATTCAAATGAAAACAACAGCGAAATACCCTTTTTAAACCAATAGACTGATAATAATTTAAAAACATGACGATCCTTTCTCTCCATGAGGCCAAGGAGAAACAAGCATATCCATTCATTGTAATGAAAATCAATATGACCTTCTGAGAAAGATTTTGGCAATACACGACAAAAGTTCACACATGCTTTCTTTTTGATCCAGTAATTACAATTCTTGGCTTCCCTGGTGACTCAGCGGTAAAGAATCTGGGGTCGGGAAGATCTCTTGGAGAAGGAAATGGCAACCCACTTCAGAATTCTTGCCTGGGTAATCCCATGGACAGAGGAGCCTAGAAGGCTACAGTCCACGGCATCACAAAAGAGTTGGACAAAAATTAGCAACTAAACAGCAAAATAACAATTACAATTCTCACAATATAAAAATATTTAAGTATAAGGTTATTCATTGTAGAATGTTTATATGGGGAAAATATAAAAAACCCTAACCTATAGTAAAGTGAAAGAGGACAGTGAAAAAGTTGGTTTAAAGCTCAACATTCAGAAAATGAAGATCATGGCATCTGGTCCCATCACTTCATGGCAAATAGATGGGGAAACAGTGGAAACAGTGTCAGAATTTATTTTGGGGGGCTCCAAAATCACTGTAGATGGTGACTGCAACCATGAAATTGGAAGACGCTTACTCCTTGGAAGGAAGGTTATGTCCAACCTAGATAGCATATTCAAAAGCAGAGACATTACTTTACCAACAAAGGTCCGTCTAGTCAAGGTTATGGTTTTTCCAGTGGTCACGTATGGATGTGAGAGTTGGACTGTGAAGAAAGCTGAGTGCCGAAGAATTGATGCTTTTGAACTGTGGTGTTGGAGAAGACTCTTGAGAGTCCCTTGGACTGCAAGGAGATCCAACCAGTCCATCCTAAAGGAGATCAGTCCTGGGTGTTCATTGAAAGGACTGATGCTGAGGCTGAAACTCCAATACTTTGGCCACCTCATGCAGAGAGTTAACTCATTGGAAAAGACCCTGATGCTGGGAGGGATTGAGGGCAGGAGGAGAAGGGGACGACAGAGGATGAGATGGCTGGATGGCATCACCGACTCGATGGATGTGAGTCTGGGTGAACTCTGGGAGTTGGTGATGGACAGGGAGGCCTGGCGTGCTGTGATTCATGGGGTGGCAGAGTCAGACACGACTGAGCGACTGAACTGAACTGAACTGATAGTAAAGCCACACAGGCTGCATCACATGGGGGGAGACCCAACCAATGATCAGTAGACTCCTTGATTTGAGGATATAAAGGTGAGAGTCTGGAAAGACCAGAGTATTAATAGGGAGGATTGACAGATGCTAGTGAAAAAGGTTTGACCATAGAGAGAAATTGAATGGTCCATAGGTAGGCCCCCATAATGCTTATCAACAGGTGTGTGAGAGGAGAATACCCAAAGCCAGAGAAAGAATCACCCAGTAGACTAGAAGTAAGCTGTGTTAGCACTCACATAGGGCTGAAAATAGTGGCCTAACTGGAAAACCTCATGATTCATGGAGCACTAGGTAGAGTATGCAGCAATCTTGCCTCAGCTGTGGGGAATAATTGGTAATAAATTGAGCTTTCCTCTCTTTTCACCTAACAAGTCTTAAAAGGAAGACCCCAAAGGATTTGTCTATTCCCGAGTAATTTAACAGCATACCAGAACAAAGCTCAAGGATATTCACGGGAGTTCTAGGAAAAGAAAAATATCTTCCTCTACTCACTTAGGTTCTTCAGCTGGAGCCTTATAAATTAGACCGCCCAAGACAGATTAGGAAAAGAAAAATAAACATATTTATTAACATGCACAGGGTGCATGTATAGGAACACACAAGATGAGTAACTCAAAGATTTGGTTAGAACTTGGGCTTATATAGCATCTTAGCAGTAGAAAGATGCAATTTTTAGAGAAGTAACATAAAGGAAAAAGACCTTCTGTCTCTAGTGTTGGCAAATTGTGGGAAGGCAAATATCTAGGAAACTAATGTCGGGTTAAGCCTACTTAGTAAAATTTGTTATACAAGTTCTTCTGTTGCTGTCACTAAGCTGATAAAGGTGTGACATTGTATCTAGTGATTAACTTTTGTCCTTCCTGACAGAGAGAAGAGGGTATCTTTATAAATGTACATGCTGCTATCATGCAAATAGGGGAAGACAGAGAGATTTCTTATATCTATTTCTTCTCAATTGCCTTCAGCTTAAAATAATACTTGTGCCAAAATGAAATATTTGGAGTGGCATATTCCATCCCCCTACATAACACAAAAATATTCTGCACTGAATAATGTGGGATGTTTCACCTCAGAGGAGAGCAGCTCTGCCAAAATTGGGGCTGGCCAACAATTGAGACAAATCTAGTTTCAAGATTTCTTCTTAAGCCATTTGCCTTATTTCATGGATTTAATTGTGTCCCTTAATAACACATATTGAATTCCAGACTCCTAAATCTGTGAATGTGATCTTCTTTTGAAATAGGGTCCTAAAGATATAATCAAGTTAAAATGAGGGGGGTCATATTGGATTAGGGTGGGCATAAATCCAGTGACTGACATTGGGAAAAGGCCATGCTGAAGAGAAGGGCAAAGATTGGAATGATAAGTCTATAAGCCAAGAAACACCAAGGATTGCTGGCAACCACACGAAGCTGGGAGAGAGGCTTAGAATAGATTCTCACTCAAAAGTTCTGTGAGGAATCAACACTGCTCACGTCTGAATTTTGGACTCTTAGCATCCAGGCCTGTGAGAGAATGAATCTCTGTTGTTTTAAGCCCCATGGCTTATTGTTAAGATGGCCCCAAGGAAGTAAAAATTAGCAGGTGTAGAATTCTGGAAATGTTCATTAGCCCTCTGTTTAATGGTTCACTCTAGTAAATTTTGCCTAAACAGGGAAGATATGCAGTTAATTTGTAGGTATATGCAGTTAATTTGTAGGTACTGAATTGTTCTCCCTTATAGACAGTGGGGAGATTTCAGTTTTAAGAAGACACAATCAAAAGAAACAGAAATAAGAAAACTTAGAAAGCTGAGGTGCTTCAGAGAGAGAGAAATTGTGAAGTTATCCAGTGATTAGATATGGTTGCTAAGTAACTTTGAAGTTCTATGCTGTTCTGTGCTCTGCTATAATTGCTACCCACATTCCTGACCCTTGGGGTTTTGGTCACAAATTGTATCTTGTAATGCACTCATTCTCACCTGGGTGATTCTAAGGGAAGGTAAAGGACATTAATAAGGGACTGGTAGGGATAAAAAAATAATAGGAATCTGTTCAGCAGGAGACAAGATGGAGACTGATTAGAAGTAAGAGCTAAGTTACACATGAATATAGGGCTTCCCCAATGGCTCAGCAGATACAGAACCTGCAGGAGACATAAGAGCCATGAGTTCGATCCCTGGGTCAGGAAGACGCCTTGGAGAAGGAAATGGCAACCCACTCCAGTATTCTTGCCTGAAAAATCCCACGGACAGGGGAGTCTAGCAGGCCACAGTCCAATGGGTTCTCAAAGAGTAAGACACGACTGAGCAACTAAGCACACATGCTCAGACAAATATACGAAATTGCCTTTTCCCTAAAAAACAAAACAAAACAAAAAACCCTGGAGGTTTGAGGGGAAAAAATGGCTTTCCATAGTGTATTAAATGATGGTAGGATGAAATTAAATCAAATACTAATTGGATTTCTTAAGTGTCTTTTGCTATCAATGCCCTTCCAGGAAAAAAAAAAAAAAATTGGTTTTTAACTATGTTTTGTTTTTTCAATTTCACTGTATTATTTAGTCCCTATAATGTCTAATAGGGGTAATTCTGTCTTTTTGATTATTTTGCTTAGTTATGCTATGTTGATTTTATATTTAGCCTTCAAAGTGACATATCATCTAATTTGCTCAATTTCTAAATAAACGACCTTCCTTTATCTTACCTTTTTTCTCATCCATCTGCTCTACCCACACCTATCTCTAGCAACAACCAATCTATTTTATGTTTCTATGAGTTCGGTGTTTTTGTTTTGTTTTCAGATTCCACATATAAGTGAGGTCAAACAGTATTGTTCTTTCTCTATCTGATTTATTTCACATAGCATAATGCCCTTGACATCCATCTGTGCTCAGTTGCTAAGTCGTGTCCTACTCTTTGCGACCCCATGGACTCTAGCTCCCAGACTCTTCCGTCCGTGGGATTTTCTGGGCAAGAATACTGGAGTCAGATGCCATTTTCTCCTCCAGGGGATCTTCCTGTCCTGGGAATTGAACCCATGTCTCCTGCAGCTCCTGCATTGGCAGGCGTATTCTTTACCACTGAGCTACCTGGGAAACCCTGAAGTCCATCTATGGTGTTGCAAATGGCAAGACTGCCTTCTTTTTATGGTTGAATAATATTCCATTGTGTACACACACACACCTCCCACACTTTCTTTATCCAGTCAGCCATGGGTATTCACCTGGGTTGTCTCCATATCTTGTCTAGTATAAATAATGCTACAGTGAATCTGGGGAGTGCAAATATCTCCTCAAGACAGTGATTTCACTTCCTTCAGATACATGGCTAAGAGTGAAATAGCTGATTCATATGGTAGTTCTATTGTTAATATTTTGAGGAACCTCCATCCTGTTTTCCATAGTGGCTGCACCAATTTACATTCCCAAGGCCTTCTTTATCTTTTGTTCTATATATTAGCATAGATGTTATAGCATTTTATGGTTCATTAAGATGTCCATGTACACACATTTACTTATTCCTAAAAGGGGAAAAAAAAAAGAGAGTTTTCAGTGAAGTTTTTGTCTTCCCCTTATAGATTAAAAAAAAAAAAAAAAAAAAAAGGCGGGGTGGGGAGATTCAGAGAATGATTTGCTATTTCCTCAGTGCTGGAATGTGGCAAAATTAGAAATCAAACTCATGTTTATTGGCTCCAATTTTCATGGTCTTTCAGTATAATATATACAACTTTTTGAAAAATTTACTCGAGTTTCACTTACTAGGATATAGTTAATATTATTCAATTGGCTAGCCAATGATGTTTTTGAACTCCAAAATTCTTTTGCTCTGTGGATGAAAAGAAAAGCAAATAGGAAAACATATATTTTTCTAATTTGAAATAAGGCAATCACTAACATATAAAAGAGAACTTCAGAGGAATTACTAGTTATACTACTCAAAGTATTACAGCTTTCCACATAGATGATTTCAAATTTCCATTCAATAAAAAATAGTAAAAGTCTGAATCTCAAGGATAAGGCATCCTTGAATTTACAATCCTTATACTTCTGTGTTGTTATACATTTTGACAGACATTTCGTTAATATTGAAAACATACATCAATAGTACAAATTTAACTTTAAAGAGTAAATAGAATAAATGTTTTTGTGCTGGAAAGTTACATTTACTTGTAAGGAAATAAGGAAGTAAATGCAACATTTCTCTAATCCTTGATTCATTGCTTATTAGAACAGTCACTTACATATCTGAATGTCTGATTTCACAGACATTACAATTATTTTGAATTATACAAGCCTACACAGTGCCTTGATTAAATCAAGATATTTTTCAGCATAGGACAATGTGCCACTGATTTTTGACCTTCTAATGTTCTGAAGTGTCAGAAATTTAAAAAATGACCTTTATGCTGTAATTCATTTGCCATTTTGTGGCAATTTCATATTTTCCCAGTTTATGAGGGTTATATACCCAATGTAAATTTCTGAGATTAAGTGAGTCATTTAAAAAATCATATTATTTTCCAGGCTGAATGAAGGCAGCTACTAATATTGAACTGTATACTGAAATGTCAATTGAGTTTTTTTAAAAAATAGTGGAGTATTCAAAATATATGGAAATTTTAAAAAATATTTAACAATATAGGGAAGCATTTCAAATCTTTTGTGTCCATTGTATAAATAAACATACAGTACTAAATTGTTTTTCCCCAGCAAAATAATACTCTCGTTAGTTTAAACAAAGCTACACACAATTTCTTGGAGAAAACCAGATTAGTAAAAGTGAGGTTGTATTTTACATATTTTGATTGTTCTGTGGCAAATAGAATTGTTTTAACTACCATTCTCTTCCATACATAGCTCAAAACACAGAACATATGACTTACAAATTCAGGCATTTTACTTTCTTGGCAATAAATCTAATTGAAATACAATAGCAATTTACTTTTACTTTATAAAATAATGTGGAAAATAATAATGTGTATTTGAATAAGAGATTCCACACTGCCTTAACAATGTAATCAAAGTGGCTAAAACTGGCCTTCTGAACAATTAAGATGTGAAACATTTTTTTATTAATTCTTCTATAAATAGGGAAACATAAGCTTTGTAAAATTAGATGCTTAAAATAACCTCAAAAATGAGCCCATTTAAGAGATAATAAAAACAAGAGAGAATGAATAGTCAGGTATGTAAGCTGTGAAACATTTTTTTTCCCCCAAATTGTGATTGCATTCAAAATCAAGATGAAAGAATGAAACAATATTACAAATTCAAACACATGGCTTAATCCTAGGCATCATTCTCCCATTTCAGTTATTTGCTTCCTTTCAAAATCCATGTGTTCCAAATCTGTCTGACAGATCAAAGAAGCAAACAAAAATTAAGAGGGGAAAAGAAATAAGAAAGGAAGGGAAGAAAAAAGAATGAAAGTGGAGAAGGGAGAGATAAAAAGAAGCAGAAAGAAAAGAGAACAAAAGGGTGAAAATGTACATTTTTAACTACTAGACAAACACAAATGTCTGTGGCATCTGAGACCTTTTGTATATGCTTAACAGACTTAGAGAAGGGACCTAATAAAGAAATTTAATAGATTTTAGCTATAGACAGTTAATGAGTCTTAAAATTAAATCAGAGTTTGTTCTCAAACATAAAGAGTACTGAAAGGGCTTCTCTCTGTTCATTTGTTCTCGCCTACTTAACAGACTTTTCACGGCTCCTTTTATCACATATGGGGAGTTTGATCAGGCAATGGGCTTTGGGACCCATGTCTGCTGGTGGGCCTTTTTCCTATGTGCAAATGCAGAAGACACATGAGATTTCAAAAATCATAGGTACTAACAACTACCAGCTAAAAAATTGTTGCTTTGCTCCATTTCATCTCAACCTTAACCTTAACCTCCCAAACTCTTCATTTTCATTGAATTTGAATACAGACAGAATTATATAACACTTGACAGCCTCTAATGTTTTTCTCAATTGGAACTTGGTATCTTTTATTGCTCTATGGTAATATGTTATTGCTTCTAAAAACATTTTTAAAGGGCTTCTATCTCTTGACAAGCCTTTGCTATCTCATCAGCACTCTTCTAGTTTTATGTGCTCTCTGGTTTCATCACTCTTCTCAGGTCCAGTGTTGTTCAAATTGGCAAAGTTCTTTGAAAACAGAATACTCCATAAATTCACAGCTTAAGTTCAAGCAGCAGGAACAGGATACGTTAAGTGGAATTGTGAGAGTGCTGGCTTGTCACTTCTATTGATCCTCTGTTGCCCCCAGTTTTCATTTGCTATCTGGCCTCAGAGGGAAGGATTTTCTAGATATATTCTTTGTCCTTCATCTTTATGAAAGCTCATCCTCACTTGGTTAGTTATTATTTTAAAAGGTAACTGACAAATAATTAATCCTCAAAAGTCTGGCTTTGCTTAATTAAAATTCTTCCTACCATCACCAACAATGTTAGCTAAATTATAGCAGTTGATCATCCTGCTACGTGAACATTAACTATTGAAAATTTAATCATCAACTCAGGATAATGACTATTTAGAAGATCAGGATCTTCTTAGAAACATATAGGTCACATCATGGAACCACATTCTCTAATTATCCTGAGGGTTAGACTTTCTAATTTTGCTTTAACAGACTTTACCAATTTTCCAGACTTTTCCCAGTGTGGAGAAAGGCACACAGATGTACGAAACTCTCAGACACTAAATACCTTATTGGGAATTGGCTGGAAGTCAGAGTTACTCTCAGACACAAATACTAAGGTTCAGTCTTATTTTGGATTTCTTAAAATCAGGAGGAGAATGATCATATGTCTTCTTCAACTTTGAATTCCCTATCCCTTTGAAATAGAAAATGCTTAGTATCTTGAGAATGATAAAAGATATCCAGAGTACTTCTATAAGCTGTCTTAGATCAGGAGCCGTAACAACATAGTGGAGCCCCAAACATACCTCAAGCACATGTATATGGTAGACACCAACTGTGTTTTTGGTGAGTTAATTGTCAAATGTAATATCAAATAATGATAACAAGGTAGTTGAAAGTGGATTATTGATTTAGAATAATGAGGCTTAAAAAAAAAAAAAAAGCAACTACAGAAAATACAGGACACTCCCTAAGAAGAAACACAGATAAGAGGGTGACAAGAACTTACCTTATAAAATTTTAATAAAATTGCTGTGATAATTTAGTACAGTAATAACACAAGGTCAAACAAATTCAATAATGGAACTGACTAGAAATCTCAGTAACAATCTACACATTTGGAAACTGTATGAATGTCGAAGTGACACTGAATAACAATCCCTTTCGAGTTTTCTGAGTATTAGGAGCAATTTTTTTTCCTAATAAGGCAATGCTTGGTAGGCTCCTGGGTGGGGGCTGGTCATCAGAAAGATTAGGCTATGACTAGAAGCTTGGAGCTTTCAGCTTCATCCCCTAATTACCAGGAAGAGGATAGGGGCTAAAAATTGAGTTAATGTTAGATCATGGCAATATGAGGGAATCTCCATAAAAATCCCAAACGTAGCAGGTTCAGGGAACTTCTGGGTTGGTGAGCCCATGCAGGTGCCTGTTCAAATACAGTATGGAAGTTTGATGCCCCTTTCCACTTACTTTGTCCTCTGTATCTCTTTCATCTGGCTATTCCTGAGTACCATCTCTTTTTGTTTTTAACAAACTGATAATCTAGTATGTAAACTGTTTTCCTGAGTTTTGTGAGCTGCACTAGCAAAATCAGTTGAACCAAGGAGGGAGCTGTACTATAATCAGTAGTAGGGACCTCTGATTTATATCCGGTGGATCAGAAGCACAGGTAACAGGTACTTGCAGTTAGGAGCTGAAGCTGGGAGTGTGATGTTGTAGGGCTAAGACTTTAAGTTATGGGATCTGATGCTATCTCCAGGTAGACAATATCAGAATTGAGTAAAATTGTAGGACACCCAGCTGGTATGGCAGATAATTGATTAGTATAGGAAAAAAAAAAACACAGACATTTGGTGATGTATCAGAGGAGAAGTGTTCTGTGTGAGTAGTAAAGGAGAAAGGAAGAGTATAGATTTTCTTAACAGATTTGTTCCTTGAAATTTTTAAAAATTGATTTATAATATATTAAGCAAATAATGTGATGAACAGTATATGTATTCAATGCTATAAATTTCCCTGTAAGCACTGTTTTTGCTGCATCCCATATATTTTGATAACTTGAAATTGATAACTGATAATTTGATGCTTTAATATTGCTTGTGAACTTTTATTCAATTCAATATTTAAAACAATTTATATCCATATTTATCCCATGTGTTATCTAAAAATGTGTTTTTTAATATCCACGTATTTTGGTAATTTCCAGCTGTTTTTCTGTTATAGGTTTTTTAATTTCATCGTGGTGTAAGAACAAACCTTAAGTAATTTCTACTTTTTTCAATTTTTAAGGTGTAATTTATGACCCAGATATGGTCTATCATGGTGAATGTTCTATTCAGAGATTGAACAGAATGTGTGTTCTGCTATTGTTAGATGAAGTCATTCAGTTCAGTTCAGCTCAGTTCAGTCACTCAGTCATGTCCAACTCTTTGCGACCCCATGAATTGCAGCACGCCAGGCCTCCCTGTCCATCACCAACTCCTGGAGTTCACCCAGACTCACGTCCATTGAGTCAGTGATGCCATCCAGCCATCTCATCCTCTGTCGTCCCCTTCTCCTCCTGCCCCCAATCCCTCCCAGCATCAGAGTCTTTTCCAAATGGATCACATGGGATCACAGTGTCCGACTCTGTGATTCCATGGACTGTGCCTGCCTGCCTGCCAGGAATCTCTGTCCATGGAATTCTCCAGGCAAGAATACTGGAGTGGGTCGCCATTCCTTTCTCCAGGGAATCTTCCTGACCCAGGAATAAAACCCAGATCTCCCCGCATTGCGGGCAGATTCTTTACTGTCTGAGCAACTGGAGAACCACTGATGAAATCATTGAGAGATGTCAATTACATCCAGTTAATTGACGGTGTTGAGTTCATCTATATCCGTATTGATTTTCTGCCTGCTGAATCTGTTCATTCCCAATAGAGTATTGAAGTCTCAACTATAACAATGGATTCATCTGTTTATCCAAGTAGTTCTAATAGTTTTTGCTTCATGAATTTCGATGTTCTATTATTATATACATATTTATTCTGTCTGTCTGGTCAAGGCTATGGTTTTTCCAGTAGTCACGTATGGATGTGAGAGTTGGACTGTGAAGAAAGCTGAGCACCGAAGAATTGATGCTTTTGAACTGTGGTGTTGGAGAAGACTCTTGAGAGTTCTTTGGACTGCAAGGAGATCCAACCAGTCTATCCTAAAGGAGATCAGTCCTGGGTGTTCTTTGGAAGGACTGATGCTGAGGCTGAAATTCCAGTACTTTGGCCACCTCATGCAAAGAGTTGACCCATTGGAAAAGACTCTGATGCTGGGAGGGATTGGGAGCAGGAGGAGAAGGGGACGACAGAGGATGAGATGGCTGGATGGCATCACCAACTGGATGGACGTGAGTTTGAGTGAACTCTGGGAGTTGGTGATGGACAGGGAGGCCTGGCGTGCGGCAATTCATGGGGTCGCAAAGAGTCGGATACGACTGAGCGACTGAACTGAACTGACTGAGTAAGGATTATTATTGTCTTCTTGTATTGACATCTTTGTCATTATGTGAAAGTGAAAGTTAAGTCGCTCAGTCCTGCCCGACTCTTTGTGACTCCATGGACTGTAGCCTACCACTCTCCTCCGTCCACGGGATTTTCCAGGCAAGAGTATGAAGTGGGTTGCCATTTCCTTCTCCAGAGGATCTTCCCGACCCAGGGATCGAACCCAGGTCCCCTGCATTTTAGGCAGACGCCTTGTAGTCTGAGCCACCTATGTAACCCACTCTTTATCCCCGATAACTTACCGTGCTCTGAAGTCTACTTTGTTTGATTTAATACATCTGATTGGGCTTCCCAGGTGGCGCTAGTGGTAATGAATCCACATGTCAATGCAGGAGACGTGAGACCCCCTAGAGGAGGGCATGGCAACCCACTCCAGTCTTGAGAGTCCAGTAGACAGAGAAGCCTGGCGGACTATGGTGCATAAAGTCCCAAAGAGTCAGACACAACTGAAAAGACTTAGCAGGCGCACGTTCAATAAAACTGATCACTCTACTGCTGGGCATACACACTGAGGAAACCAGAAGGGAAAGAGACACGTGTACCCCAATGTTCATCGCAGCACTGTTTATAATAGCCAGGACATGGAAGCAACCTAGATGTCCATCAGCAGATGAATGGATAAGAAAGCTGTGGTACATATACACAATGGAGTATTACTCAGCCATTAAAAAGAATAGATTTGAATCAGTTCTAATGAGGTGGATGAAACTGGAGCCTATTATACAGAGTGAAGTAAGCCAGAAGGAAAAACACCAATATAGTATACTAACGCATATATATGGAATTTAGAAAGATGGTAATGATAACCCTGTATACGAGACAGCAAAAGAGACACTGATGTATAGAACAGGCTTATGGACTCTGGGAGAGGGAGAGGGTGGGAAGATTTGGGAGAATGGCATTGAAACATGTGAAATGTCATGTATGAAACGAGATGCCAGTCCAGGTTCAATGCACGATGCTGGATGCTTGGGGCTGGTGCACTGGGACGACCCAGAGGGATGGTATGGGGAGGGAGGAGGGAGGAGGGTTCAGGATGGGGAACACATGTTTTAAAATTATTAAATTAAAAATTAAAAAAAAAAAAAACTGATCACTCTAGATTAGAGTAGCTGCTGCTGCTGCTAAGTTGCTTCAGTCGTGTCCGACTCTGTGCGACCCCATAGAGGGAAGCCCACCAGGTTCCCCCGTCCCTGGGATTCTCCAGGCAAAAACACTGGAGTGGGTTAGCTTGGCCTGTTTTCAGCATCTCTTTACTTTTAATCTAAGGTGTCTTAATATTTAAAGTCAGATTCTTGTAGACAATATATTAGTGTGGGCTTGTTCTTTGATTGGCTTTATCTGTCTTTTGATTAGTATATTTAGACCACTGACATTTCAGTGATCATGGATATAGTTGGACACATATTTTCCATATTTGTTACTGTCTTCTACTTCTTGTCTTTGTTTCTACTTTTGTCTTCCACACTTTTTCTGCCTTTTGTGGTTTTAATTGAAGATTTTATATGATCCCATTTTCTCTCCTTTTGTAGAATACCAATTGTACTAAAAAAAAAAAACCCAAACTTTTCTTATAGACATGTGACATGCTTCTTTATTCTGATACTCATCGCTTGTGCCTTGTTTCCTTCTGTGTTTTGTGAGCTCTCATTATGAGCCTTTCTTTTCTTGATCTTACTCTGTGAAAATCCTAAGGGACTAAAAGTGAGATGCTTTACACTAAAGAAGACTCATGTTTGCTTCTGCTCTGATTCAAGAGGTTTTGGTGACTACGTGATACTACGTGAACTCTACTGCCTAGACTCCTGCACACTGAAATACACTCTCATATAGCAGCATTTAATCCCAAGTTTGGCGTGGGTGTTCATACCTTAGATAAAGTCAATTTACAGGTTAATTTACTCTTCACTGCTTTCTACTCAGGTTTCAGCTTATAGCTTTGTTGATTACTTATTTTAACTCTTGCATAGGTTCCTTATTCCTTGAAACCCAACAGTGTATTTATATGCAAGATTTAATTGCTTTGTACGGAGGAGAGGTCTTCTGAGTGTCTAATCTATCACCTGGCTGGTAACAGACATGTATCGTTTTTTTAAATTCTATGAAATTTCAAACATTAATTTGTTAAGTCAAAAGGATTACATGCCTCTCACTCAAATTTCTTTAAACTTGATGGGAGTATATTACCATCAGCATTTTAAATTTGCAACTCTTAAATTAGTTCAAATCCCTGTGACTGAGAATGTATTATTTAAAATGTGTCATACTGGTGACTTAGGTCATTCTTTAATCACAAAAAAATAAGATAAGAAGTAGTAAAATAAGTACAACCTTCCTCATAATGACTTTCAACACATAGTCAATCTATAAGGAAACAAATCAATTACCTTTCCTGACACCATGAATATTATACAATCTATTTTGCTACAATAATAGTATATTCTTCAAAAAACAAGACTTTTTATAAACTTACATGATTTAATATTTGCTTAGCTATATTTCTGTGCCTTTTTATTACACATTTCCTGGATATTAACAGAATTTGCAAACACCAGAGTCTGAGTATCACTATCAATTTGCATTAACATAAAACTCTTCTTCATACTGTCTATAATTGTTTCATGCCTCATAAATCCAACTTGGTCCCTGTGTATTAATTTATCCATAACTCTTTCAAGTCTTGTTGCCAAAATCTTGGCATATATCTTTATAGCACATTTAGTTATTTAAATGGACCTATAATTTTCCAGACTGTTATCCCTCCGTTTTCTAAATTAGTAATAGGTACTTTGCTCATAGCTGGGGAAAACTCACCTTGTCCTGTTTGCTCCACAAAAACTGGCCATACAAGGTGGTCAGTTTCATCCTGAAATTATAAAATGACTCACTGGATAACCACATTCTCCTGTTCTTTGCCCTCAGTGAGTTTTCAAATGTCATTTAGAGAAAATTAATTTGTCTCCACAGGATGTTCTAATCAGTGACATTGAGGCTATATTTTCAAGCATTTCTTAGCTTTTAAAGTTAGCAGGAAATAAATCCACTGGAGTTATGACACCATTTTTTCCCTTTATATAAGACTGATGGAAATGAGGAAATATGCTCTGCCATGGCAGCATTCTGAGCCTATGTTCCCAGGGGCAAAGCATACTTAGATATAGGACAGACACTAGGGTGAAACACTATGTCTGAGTGCTAAGGAAATTGTTCCTTAGAGGCCTGAAAAGTTAATGTGTCTCATTAAATTATGACCATGGAACAGTACCAGGTTACACAGAAATTTGAAACTAGAATAGGCTGGAGAAATCATCTAACAGTACAAAATCATTTCATAAGTAAGAAACTGAGGCCCAGGCAAGTTATGTGACTTGGTGCAAGTTGCACAACTAACTAGTAAGGAATTCAAGATTAGAATTTAGTTTTCTAAATCTTTGATAGAAATATTATTCTATGTAACACTCAGAGAATAGTAGCCTAATTGTACTTTGATTAAGCTTGATAATGTATCTTTTAATTAAAAAATAACTTACATAATTAACATTTTTAACATATTTTAGACGTGGGATACATTTTTAGGAATTGGGGCTCAAGAGATATTTCATAGACCCCATCATCAAGGGACTCATGGTTCAAAGGAAGAAATAAATATGTAGTTAATTACAGTATGCTACGCAGTGAGATAATGAAAATAGGTGGGCAGGAACGAAATCTGAAAGGTTCCTTATTCTATGTTAACTAATTCTGACTTTATCTTAAAAGTCAAAACAATACTGATGGATGCCAAGAAGATAAGAACTAAAATAAATTCATTGTTTCAGAAAGCTCAACCTAAGTCAGCATTTTATACAGTGGTTAGGGTAAGAAACAAGAGACTTGAGGGCAATTACATTATTAACAAATAAATACAAAGAATAATACAGACACACACAGACACAAAGAATCATGAATGTCTCAAAGTTATTATAATGAATATAAAGAGAAAAGAAGAGTTTAAGAATTTTTTAAGGACACAAAATTGATAGAATTTAAAGATTCAGGCAATTAAGTACCATATACAATGATAAGGGACAACTCAGGAGGAAAATATTTGGGTCTGAGGGAATAAAAAGGTCTATTTTACATTTTGATATTATTTACATGTTGATTTTAAGATATCTGTTGGATATTTAGGTAAATATTTTCTGTGTATGTGGTAAAGCAGAATCTAAAAAAGATTTGGTTTAGTGATAGCAATTTATGAACATAAGAATAAATGTAAATTGAACATATGGATATGGATGAAATGTTATAACTTTAGAACTAAAGTAAAGGTTTAATATGAATATGTGAGATCCAATATTAAAGATGACAGAAAAAAATAATAGAGTGACCAGAGACACAAAAAATAAATTAAAAAAAAAGAAGGTATTATCTTGAAAGACCATGATGGAGAGAACTTCAAAATAGAGACAATGCCCCAAAAGGGCATATCCTGCAGAGAGCTTAAGTGCGATAAGCATTCATATGGTTATCTTGGGGTACTAACACAAAGTGTTTGGTGAAGTAAAAAATAATATTAGTTAAACACTAAGAGAAGAGACACATTAGAGAATTGAGGTATTAGTGAAAGTTTTAGATGTGGAAAAATGCATTAAATCTATTTCTTCATAAGTTTCTCTATGAAAGAAAGAAAAGAGAAAATTAGAAAACTAGAGCTGGAAAACATACAAAGAAACAAAAACATTGGGAAAGAAGTTGAGAAATTCTATTACAATGTTAAAGTTACACACTGTGCTAATGTTCAAGTTGGAAGAAAGTTTAGAGGCTTATTCCCGCCTGTTCACACATATAAATAATGTCCAATGAGGAAAAGTTAAGTAAATAACCACTGCTTAACAGTGACCTATGGAGGACCAAGTTGAGGTATCCACAACAAACAAGGTATTGATGTGTGTTCCATTCACACAGTCAGTAAAGTGTTTTGTGTGTGTGTTTTGTTCTGTCTTGTTTTGTTCGCTGTTGTTATTTTTGTTGTTAGGAAACTGTTCTGACTGAGGTAATACATGGATATTTCTGATCAAATATGGAAGAATTTTAATAGATATGTTCATTAGCATTGATGAACACAGATATGAAAAATGATTATTTCTGACAATTTAGAAAACAAGTACATATAATATATGTGAAATGATTCTGAGGAGAATAAGGAAGTAGACATTTTAAATATCTTTTTCAACATATTATAAGGACTTAACTGTAATAATGTTATAGTTTTTGCTTTCCAGTTTCTACCCTTACATTCAGTTATTATTTCCTTGAATCACGACATTTTGTTATTTAAGGATTGTTGTTCAGTCATTGAGTCACATCCGACTCTTTGCCATCCCATGGGCTGCAGCATGCCAGGCTTCCCTGTCCTTCACCATCTCTCAGAGTTTGCTCAAACTCATGTCCATTGAGTCGGTGATCCTATCCAAACATCTTGTTCTCTGTCATCCCCTTCTCCTCCTGCCTTCAATCTTTCCCAGCATCAGGGAAAGTTTGTTGTTGTTATTCAGTTGCTAAATTGTGTTTGACTCTTTACAACCCTATGGACTGCAGCATGCAGGCTCCTCTGTCCTTCATTATCTCCCAGTTTGCTCAAATTCATGCCCATTGAGTCAGTGGTGCTATTGAACCATTTCATTCTCTGCTGCCCCCTTCTTTTGCCTTCAGTCTTTCCCAGCATGAGGGTCTTTTCCAATGAGTCAGCTCTTCACATCAGGTGGCCAAAATACTGGAGCTTCAGCTTCAGCATCAGTCCTTCCAATGAATATTCAGGGTTGATTTCCTTTAGGATTGCCTGGCTTCATCTCCCTTCAGTCCAAGGGACTCTCAAGAGTCTCCTCCAGCACAAAATCAGTTCTTTGGAACTCAACCTTCTTTATGGACCAACTCTCACATCCATACATGACTACTGAAAAAACCATAGCTTCGACTTTACAGACCTTTGTTGGCAAAGTGATGTCTCTGTTTTTTCATATGCTGTCTAGATTTGTCATGCATTTCCTTCCAAGGAGCAAGTATCTCTTAATTTCATGGCTGCAGTCACTCTGTGCACTGATTTTGGAGCTCAAGAAAATGGAGTATTACTCAGCCATTGAAAAGAATACATTTGAATCAGTTCTAATGAGGTGGATGAAACTGGAGCCTATTATACAGAGTGAAGTAAGCCAGAAAGAAAAACACCATTATAGTATACTAACACATATATATGGAATTTAGAAAGATGCTAACAATAACCCTGTATACGAGACAGCAAAAGAGACACTGATGTATTGAACAGTCTTTTGGACTCTGTGGGAGAGGGAGAGGGTGGGATGATTTGGGAGAATGGCATTGAAACATGTATAATATCATATATGGAACGAGTCACCAGTCCAGGTTTGATGCACGATGCTGGATGCTTGGGGCTGGTGCACTGGGATGACCAGTGGGATGATATGGGGAGGGAGGAGGGAGGAGGGTTCAGGATGGGGAACACATGTATACCTTGGCGGATTCATTTTGATATATGGCAAAACCAATACAATATTGTAGTTAAAAAATAAAAAAAATAAAAAAAAAACATCTAGTTACTTGTAATTTAGGAATAAATGGATGAGTAATTATGATTTAATTATCTCATTTATCAAATAAACCAGGACAGAAATCTCTAATAACTAGATGAAAAATCTCTTCAAAATAAAGAATTATCAGCAATCATAAATAAAATAAAATAAAATAACATCTGTCACTGCTTCCATTTTTCCCCTTCTATTTGTCATGAAGTGATGGGACAGAATGCCATGATCTTAGTTTTTTGTATGTTGAGTTTTAAGCCAGCTTTTCCACTCTCCTCTTTCACCCTCATCAAGAGACTCTTTAGTTCTTCTTTACTTTCTGTCATTAGTGGTGTTATCTGATTATCTGAGGCTGTTCATATTTCTTCTAGCAATCTTGATTCCAGCCTGTGATTCATCCAGTCCAGTATTTTGCATAATGTACTCTGCATATAAGTTAAATAAACTGGGTGACAATGACAGCCTTGCTATCCTCCTTTCTCAGGTTTGAACCATTCAGTTATTCCAGGTAAGGTTCTGTTGCTTTTTGACCTGTATACAGGTTTTTTAGGATACAGCTCAGGTAGTCTTGTACTCAATCTCTTTAAGAATTTCCCACAGTTTGTTCTTAAGGATAGTTCCACATATTAATGACCTTATTCATCTATTACTTTTTTTTTCTTTAAAGATGTTCTTAGAGTTTATTAGTTTTTCTCTGAAGATGAGTTCTAAAGGCATGAAGCATTGGACAGTGTAGACATATCTTTAAATTCTGTTTTTTTGTAAAATCAGTTTTACTATACATTTCTACTTAAATAGGACAGATTCAGTTCAGCTCAGTTCAGTTCAGTTGCTCAGTCGTGTCCGACTCTTTGTGGCCCCATGAATTGCAGCACACTAGGCCTCCCTGTACATCACCAACTCCTGGAGTTCATTCAAACTCACTTCCATCGAGTCGGTGATGCCATCCAGCCATCTCATCCCCTGTCGTCCCCTTCTCCTCCTGCCCCCAATCCCTCCCAGCATCAGAGTCTTTTCCAATGAGTCAACTCTTCTCATGAGGTAGCCCAAGTACTGGAGTTTCAGCTTTAGCATCAGTCCTTCCAAAGAACACACCGTCCACCTTTAGGATGGACTCCTTGGATCTCCTTGTAGTCCAAGGGACTCTCAAGAGTCTTCTCCAACACCACGGTTCAAAAGCATCAATTCTTCGGCGCTCAGCCTTCTTCACAGTCCAACTCTCACATCCATACATGACTACTGGAAAAACCATAACTTTGACTAGATGGACCTTTGTTGGCAAAGTAATGTCTCTGCTTTTGAATATGCTATCTAGGTTGGTCATAACTTTCCTTCCAAGGAGTAAGCGTCTTTTAATTTCATGGCTGCAGTCACCATCTGCAGTGATTTTGGAGCCCCCAAAAATAGTCTGACACTGTTTCCACTGTTTCCCCATCTATTTCCCATGAAATGATGGGACCAGATGCCATGATCTTCGTTTTCTGAATGTTGAGATTTAAGCTAACTTTTTCACTCTCCTCTTTCACTTTCATCATGAGGATTTTTAGTTCCTCTGCACTTTCTGTCATAAAGGTGGTGTCATCTGCATATCTGAAGTTGTTAAGATTTCTCCCAGCAATCTTGATTCCAGCTTGTGCTTCATCCAGCCTGGCATTTCACATGATGTACTTTGCATATAAGTTAAATAACCACTGTGACAATATGCAGCCTTGACGTACTCCTTTTCTATTTGGAACCAGTCTGTTGTTCCATGTCCTGTTCTAACTGTTGTTTTCTTATCTGCATACAGGTTTCTCAAGAGTAGGTCAGGTGGTCTGGTATTCCCATCTCTTTCAGAATTTTCCACAGTTTATTGTGATCCACATAGTCAAAGGCTTTGGCATAGTCAATAAAGCAGAAATAGATGGTTTTCTGCAACTCTTGCTTTTTTCGATGATCCAGCGGATGTTGGCAATTTGATCTCTGGTTCCTCTGCCTTTTCTAAAACCAGCTTGAACATCTGGAAGTTCATAGTTCACATATTGCTGAAGCCTGGCTTGGAGAATTTTGAGCATTACTTCACTAGCGTGTGAGATGAGTGCAGTTATGCAATAGTTTGAGCATTCTTTGGCATTGCCTTTCTTTGGGATTGTAGTGAAAACTGACCTTTTCCAGTCCTGTGGCCATTGCTGAGTTTTTCAAATTTGCTGGCATATTAAGTGCAGCACTTTCACAGCATCATCTTTCAGGATTTAAAATAGCTCAACTGGAATTCCATCACCTCCACTAGCTTTGTTCATAGTGATGCTTTCTAAGGCCCACTTGACTTCACATTCCAGGATGTCTGGCTCTAGGAAAATTAGAGATACCAAGGGAACATTTCATGCAAAGTGGGCTCAATAAAGGACAGAAATGGTATGGACCTAACAGAAGCAGAAGATATTAAGAAGAAGTGGCAAGAATACACAGAAGAACTGTACCAAAAAAAAAAAAGGACAGCTTAGTTATAGTTTATGTGTGCTACACCCTAAGACATTTGAAATACCATTAAATGTTAATATTGATATTAAACAGGAAAGCTTGAGATGGATGCCCTGAGAGCAAACATGGGGTCTGTATCCTTCAGTGCTGATCCCCAGTGTCTAGCTCCCATCCTGAAACTCAATAAATGTAATTGAGTGAAATAAATGAGAAAGTGTTCCTCCAAAGGTGCAAATATATGCATCAGAATATGGGACATTTTAGCTAGGGCATCTTTGCGATAAATTTACAGAATCTGTATGTGGTTGTGGTGAATTATTTATCACTATTATAAATATTTGCCTCCATTTGCCCAGGACGATCTCCGTTTTTTACACCAATTGTCCTTGTGTCTGGCCTGGTTAGCAACTCCTATCATTTTCAAGGATGCACACGTTTTAAAATACCTTTTATACTAATAATATCCACTGGCTGTACTCTCCAGCTTACTCAGTAACTAAATTCTTCCTTTATTTTCTTCTATCTTGGATAATGTTATGTTAATAAAAAATAACTTGCAGGAAATAGAATTGGACAAATTCAGGCTAATAGGTATATGAAAAGTGTAGGTATACAATCCGAATAGCTCAGAAAAAAACATGTTTTACGTTTTAAGCAGGAGACTGTCTGCATTACAGAAGACCTGAGTTTGATCCCTGGGTTGGGAAGATCACCTGAAGAAGGAAATGGCAATCCACTCCAGGATTCTTGCCTGGTAAATCTCATGCACAGAGGAGCCTGGCAGACTACACTCCATGGAGTCACAAGAATAGAACATGACATAAGCAAATAAGCCATCACCATACTTTCTAAATCTTATAGAGTCATTAGAAAAAATGTAAACTAAAAAATGCCAATAGGAGTAAATACGTAGAATTTGGAATTTGGAATGTCCTTCTGAGTGCTTAGTTGCTCAGTCATGTCTGACTCTTTGTGACGCCCATGGACTGCAGCCTGTCAGGCTCCTCTGTCCATGGGATTCTCCAGGCAAGAATACTGGAGTGGGTTGTCATGCCCTCCTCCAGGGGATCTTCCCAACCCAGGGATCGGACCCAGGTCTCCTGCATTGCAGGTAGGGAAGCCCCCAGTGTCCTTCTATGGGCATTTGAAATTCTGAATATGATACTAGAGTGCAGAAGAAATTTGGGTTTCATACGCCAAACAAAATTAAGCTTCCACAAAAGTGCACAGCAGTTACTATATTTGAGAAAGTTAGTTTCATATTGTAACAATCTTCTCCTTGATGACAACATGATACTCAAGAGGGATTATATTTTACTGATTCAAGGTCTAAGTTAGAAATGAGTAAACTTCTGTGGTTTTACAGTAAGACAGTAACTGAATTATACAATGTTTCAATCCCATTCAAAACTGTACTGAGGCTCGAATGAACTGGTGCTGGATATCAAAACAGATACGGACCCCTGTTGACACCTACTGAAAAGAATCCATAGTTAGGTGAGTTTGAAGATCCTAGCTATTCTATTGAACTAGATACCACTGGGACTTTAAGGAAGGTTAAAAAAAAATACTCCTATAGAATCAAAGGAGTAAACTGTAGTTATTCTCATTTTGGGTCATGTAAACTCCTTTCCCATTTTTATCTGGCCTTTAAAGATGAGTATCAATGATTACAATCAGTATCAGATTATACCTACAGTGTTCTAGGTGCAGATTAAATATTTTATTCCACATGACACCAGGGAATAATTAAATTACAATTTTCCTATTACTGATGAGGAAACTCAATCAATATTAAGGATATTAGAATCAGAAACATTTTATCTTTTTGGTCTTTTTTAATTTTAATTAGAGGCTAATTACTTTACAATATTGTATTGGTTTTGCCATACATCAACATGAATCCGAAATAGCATCTGATTTGGTGATTCCAATTATTCCTGGTATAAATATGCTCTGATGAATATTTTGTATACAATACTGACAACTCTTAGACAACTGCAACTGCAACTAACCCAAATAATTATTTCAATTTTCACTATTTAGCAGAATTTCTGAGTGCCTGGGTATTCTCATTTTCAGTGTTACTAGACAGGGAAGGATATCTCTTCGAAAGGACTACCACTTTTGAAACTTGCCCTGCTGTGTAAGAATACATTTTCCTCTCATACTCTTTAAAGCCTCTACATCTTCATTAACACATCTTATCATCTGACTGTTCTAGGAGAAATTCATTGTTGCTATGTTATGTCATGCTCAGATTCAAAGTGAGGTTGAGCATATTTTCACTTGTTTATTGGCCACTTGGATACTCATTTTTGTGAATGTTCTATTAACATCATTCGTGCAAATTTTATTTAGATTTTTTTGCTGTTATTGTTGCTTATCCTTATTGATTGGTAATTATTTATATAATCAAATATTGTTACGTCATATGGTTTGCAGTTACCTCACCTGTACTTGCAATTAGCAATGTAGTGTCAAAGTTGTTCTGTTTTTCTCATTTAGTGCTTTTTTTACAGGTATAACTTACACACTATAACATTAACACTTCCAACAATCAAGGTGTAGAGCAGCTGAAAAAATGCCCTCATGACCTTTTGAAGTCAAACCCTTCTTCCAGTCCAGTTTCTTGGGCTCACTGACTAATCAGTTTTTGGTTTCTATTCTTTTGCCATTCCAAGGCTGTCATATTAACATAAATGGAATCATATTTTACACAGCCTCTAAGAACTTAACTTCTTAAGTTAACTTCTTCCACTTAGAATATTGCGTCTGAGATTCATTCATGTTATGCGTATCAATAGTTCTTTTTCAAATTCCTTGAAGCATTTTGTTGTGTGGATGTACCAACACTTATCTATTGATGTGTTGAAGGACATTTGGGTTGCTTACAACACAAATGGAATTGGAATACCTCTGGCAATTGTATGCAGTGCCAGATGTCCATGGGCCACAGAGTTATGCTCAACAACAGAACATGGAGTTTATGAACTTCCTGCATAATAGGCAGCTACATAAAATAAATATATGCCAGTTGTCTTTATTGTGCCTTATGTTCTAACTAGACATGAAACTGAACATATATTAGGCAATAAAGGGAATGATTCTATGTCTGGTAACAGAATTTCATGTAAATGAATTGCTTTTTCTAAAATGCATGGCTAAAGTTTTTCCAAGAAAAAGTCATAATTAACATTTACTAAAATCTCAGAGTATTTCTCATAAAATGGTTAAAGCTATAATCACATTATTCAGAACAAGTTAGGAATCATTTTCAGAGGAGGGGACATATATTTTGGGGACAGAAAATAAATTATTTCCCTATGAATATACTTCTAAAATGATTATGCCTCAATAAACTGAGGCAACTTTTTAAATGTTAATTGATTAATTTTATAGTTATATATTTCTTTGATTAGGGAAAAGTGAAGTGTTTTTTTTTTTTTTTTTTAAGTAACTCACTCATTGTTCTTGCCAGAGAATCCCAGGGACAGGGGAGCCTGGTGGGCTGCCGTCTATGGGGTCGCACAGAGTTGGACACGACTGAAGCGACTTAGCAGCAGCAGCAGCAGCAACTCATATTGCTAATGTAAAACTAACTTGGATTTTAGTTCTGTAGTTAAAGGAATCTTTAATAACAGTTCATTTACAATATTTTTTAGGATTCTTATATTTTGAATTTGTTTTCTTCTAAATATGTAGGTCATTGGGTTCAGAGAAAAACAGGTCATGATTATCTGCCTTTTAAGCTTTTAGAACTATGGTAAATATAAATTGACAAGAAAATTTAGTTTCTATTCAATTTGATAAGCTAGGAATGAAATAAGAAGCAGCAGCAATTATTTTTAATAAAACAACTGTATGACCCTATGCTTTTGATTATAAAATCAAATTTTAACTTAAGAACCTGCACTTTACTTTGAAATATCATCTGTTGGGGATAGACAACAAACTTTAATAAATACCAGACAATCCTTTAAGGCCTTTGTGAAAAACAAATAAAATTATTACTTAGCTTATTTCAAAAATTAAATTCAACTATATATATGTGTGTGTGTGTGTGTGTACATATATATATACATATGCGTGTGTGTGTGTGTGTGATTTTCACTTGATTTCCCAAATGCCAAGATATTATAATATGTAACATAAAAGCATTACATGGATGTAAATTGCTGCCGTCAAGTGGCTTACATTCCACTGAGAAAATGTTAAATGATAGTGGGAGTTGGGGGAGACAATAAATACGGAGAATAGACCAGATATGGGACGATGATAATACAAAATTTTTTGCAGTGACTAAATGTGCCAATAATTTGAACAGGTCTATCAACAGGTCACAGAAAATTGTAGAGGAGAGGAAAACATTAGTTGATAAAGAACAAGAAAAATCAGATAAGTATATAGGATAAGAAAATTAGCTGATATTTTAAATGGGCAGTTTTTACTTTTTGACTACTTGGTTAATATAAAATACTAGTAACTCATGCAACGAAAATAAAAAACTTTTGAATAAAGGAGGAAAGATGGGCAAAAAGAAAGCCAAAGTAAAGTAAAAATATATAAAATAAATATATAAAAATAAAAGTAAAAATTATAATTGAGTAACAGATGGTTGGTTAGTAAAATACGTGGTATGAAACTTGCTCAGGCTGTTATCGGGTTAATGTTACTCTTAAAACATATTATCTCTATGATGATAGATTTTCCAGTGTTGCTTTTCACTCTTCTAGTGTGCCTACTATAGCACAGCAGCTATTTCCTCCCCAAAATCCAATAACCAAGATAAGAAAACTCTTTAGAGTGGGAATGAAACCACCTTGGCATTTTACTAACTAGAAAGACCCAGACTACATCAAAGCTGTACTGCCTCCAAATCCCCAGAGGTGGGACTCAGGACTTAGCATCACTAAATCCAGGATTAGACTCCTCAGGTGATATAAGCCATATTATAAACTTTTGTTCCTTGCAATATAAAGAAACAAGTCATAATGATTAAATAACTAGGTTTTACAGGCCAAATCATTGAGCCTTGTTTCAAAGAAACAGAAATAATGAATTTTTAATCTTTGTACCTGAATTTCCTTTTTTTCTCATTCTTTTTCCTGATCCAGGTCTTTCAAAATTCTTCTTTTTAACCATGTAGGAATTAAATTTGCCTTAGGGATGAGGACTATGACATCATCAAGTCTAGAAAGGAAGTCTATTTTAATCCCCAACTGGAGTATGAGGATACACCTCTGTATTTATTAATGTTTTATCTTTCTCATACAGTAATCCTGGTGTCTGACATGAAAGAATCAGGATCTTTCTGCCCCTGATTACTTACTGGACTTCTCAACACTGTGCTCGGCTACCTGCAGCCCCACACACATTTTATCCTTTGTCCTTACCTTACTTTCTGCGGCACAGCCTCTAGGTGTACACCAGGTATCCATTCACCTCTTCTTTGATAAACGAATACTTGTGTTCAGGAGAGTAAGTTCTTCAAATTTCTATCAAATGTTTCATTTTCTAAAATGGTCTTTCACAGACTATTTTATAGTTGGTAAATGAAGTCACAGCTTATCCACAGATTCCGCATATCATATAGCCAATAATTTATCCAATAACTTACCCAATCACTATATATGTATATTGTATATGTACCTATGTACACATGTGTAAACATATATATGGGCTTCCAGGTGGCTCAGTGGTAAAGAATCTGCTGCCAACGCAGGAGACAGGAGACATGGTTTCAGTCCTTGGGTCAGGAAGATTCCCTGGAGAAGGGAATGACAACTCACTGCAGTATTCTTGCCTAGAGAATTCTGTGAACAGAGGAGCCTGGTGGGCTATAGTCCATGGAGTCGCAAAGAATCGGACACAACTGAGCACACAGACATGCATCACATCCTACATATATATACACACTGATAGTGAATAGTTGCAAGTTTTATTCCCTTATGGTAGAAATTAGCAGTGCCATGCAACAGAAACTAGGGGATATGTATACCTATGGCTGATTCATGTTGATGTGTGACAGAAAACTACAAAATTCTGTAAAGCAATTATACTTCAATTAAAATTTTTAAAAAACATAATTCACTTTGAAAAGTGAGCAGTATTTGTTCTCTTCAATTTTTCTTCAGATCTCACTATATTTTAATCAAGAATTAATTTCCCTGTATATACAGACTCTTTCCTTAATTTAAATAAAAACTATATAAAAGTAAATGCTACAACTATACTGCCCTTGTTAATGATTTATAGCAAATGCTGTATTAAATTATACTCAGAAAGAATCTTTTGAAGGGCTCATTCAGTCACATGTTGCTCACTAAAAGGAGCCAAATGCATCCGAGTGTGACTTTTGGCAATGTCGTTAACAAAAAGGCAGTTCAATATGAGTTAATTATAGTTATGATGTCTTTTATAAACAATAATGATAACTTTAGCACTCCATCATCATTAAGATGTAAGCAGTTATTGTAGATTGGTTTGAATTACAATTATATAAAGCCAATGAATTCAATTTTTAGCTGATAACACACTCGTCTTAGATGTTAAGGAAGCAGAGTTTCTTTCTGCCTTCCTTTCAGTTCTGTGACTTTCTTCCTTTCAGTTCTACTCTCACCTTCAGGAGATCACACAGGGATGGTCACAGTCACCCACCATTCCCCCCGGTTCTCCACACAAACAAAAAAACGACATTAAATTCACAGCATTATTTTCCCTATGAACTATCATAAAAAAGAAAGGAAGAAAAATATACTAGCATTCATAGTTGGTGACTCAGCCTACCAGACACATAGACCTCAGACTGAGACACAGGGATCACAACAGCATGCTGAGTCAAGTCACTGAGACAGCTTTCCGCCACAACCTAAAGGCTTATGTATGGAGTAACAAACAATAAATGCTTGCTGAAAGAATGCATGATTGAAACAATATAAAGCCAGTAACAACATTTAAGGAACCAGACTATACTTTAAGCTAGATTCAAAAGAGGAATGTTAAGAGAAGCCTCAAAGAATTAAATCCAATATTCATGATATTGAACTGAATTAATAAAATGTCTTAAGAATACTAGATTTAATTTTTCAGTCTCTCATAGAAACTTCTTTTTCACCTTTTGAAAGGTATCTTTTCCATCACTTTACAATTCTTTGCCCACTCTGACAGTTTTTCTCTCTACTGTCATTCACCTTTGCCCTGAAGACCTCAAATATTCATAACTAAGGGCAATTCTGATGGCTATTACTTAAAAATCAGGGATAACATGTGATAAAAGTTGTGACTTTTCATGTACCTTGAAGATTGAGCCAAAGAAGGCAGAGTATTGCATATACATCTTTCAAAACTTAGTTGAACGTTTACACTGTATATTGTGGAAAATTAAAGCTTTTAGATAGAAAGTGAGCATGTGTTGGGCTGTACTAAGTCCCTTCAGTCGTGCCTGACCCTTTGTAACCCTATGGACCAAAGCCCTCCAGGCTCCTCTGATGTGGGATTCTCCAAATAAGAATACTGGCAGGCGTTGCCATGGCTTCCTCCAGGACATCTTTCTGACCCAAGGATTAAACCTGAGTCTCATACATCTCCTTCATTGGTAGGCAGGTTCTTTACCACTAGCACCATGTGGGAAGCCTCAGAAAATGAGCTTATCTGACCTAAATAGCACAAACTTATACACCAAAATTGGAGAAGGGAATGGCAATCCACTCCAGTATTCTTTCCTGGAGAATCCCATGGACAGAGGAGCCTGTGGGCTACAGTCCATGAGTCGAAGAGTCAGACACGACTGAGCGATTTAGCATCAGCATACACCAAATAATGAGAAAATGTTTCTAGGCACTAATAAATGTAAATGCGTGATATTTGTGTTGTAGGACATGAAGAATTCTGCTGACTGGGCCTTATTTGCTTGCTCTGATCTTATTCAAAATCCATTTGACACCAGATACATTTATAAGGAACAGAAGTTTCTAAGCATCATATCTATTGGTACAGATAAGTGAGACACAGAAGGATAGAGATTAAAAAAAAAGAAATGAGAGTATAAATGTGAGTACAAATGCTTTGGTGTCTTCGTAGTAGCCCAGTCTTCAGGACAAACTTCCTCATAGTCAAGCAGGATCAAGAACAATAAACAATTTCTGCCATCAACTGAATCCCAGGTTATAAGGAACCAATGCACTGATGATTAATAAATTGACACTTTCAACAGATTCAGTCTTGCTTCTTTGTAATGCCAATGCTTATCTCTGCTCCCCCACACAGTACCACTAATGACTTCATAATAGCAATGACCTTTTTTTTTTAATGATACGAGGTTGTTAACTCAGTGAGCAATCAAACAAGAATTATCAAGCCTACTATTCTTTTAGTTCAGTTCAGTTCAGTTGCTCAGTCATGTCTGACTCTTTGTGACCTCATGGACTGCAGCACACCAGGCTTCCCCAGCTCTCAGAACTTGCTCAAACTCATGTCCATCCAGTCGGTGATGCCATCCAAACATCTCATTCTCTGTCATCCCCTTCTCCTCCTGCCTTCAATCTTTCCCAGCATCAGGATCTTTTCAATGAGTCAGTTCTTTGCATCAGGTAACCAAAGTATTGGAGCTTCTACTTCAGCATCAGTTCTTTCAATGAATATTCAGGACTGATTTCCTTCAGGATGGACTGGTTGGATCTCCTTGCTCTCCACAGGACTCTCAAGAGTCTTCTCCAACACCACAGTTCAAAAGCATCAATTCTTTAGCGCTCAGCTTTCCTTTTGGTTCAACTCTCACATCCATACATGACTACTGGAAAAACCATACCTTTGACTAGATGGACTTTTGTTTGCAAAGTAATGTCTCTGCTTTTTAATTTGTTGTCTACGTTGGTCATAGCTTTTCTTCCAAGGAGCAACCACCTTTTAATTTCATGGCTTTAGTTACCATCTGCAGTGATTTTGGAGCCCTAGAAAATAAAGTCTCTCACTGTTTCCATTGTTTCCCCATCTATTCACCATAAAGTGATGGGACCAGATTCCATGATCTTCAGTTTTTAAATGTTGAGCTTTAAACCAGCTTTTTTCACTCTTCTTTCACTTTCCTCAACAGGTTTTTTAATTCCTCTTCACTTTCTGCCCTTAGGGTGGTGTCATCTGCCTATCTGAGGCTATTGGTATTTCTCCTGGCAATCTTGATTCCAGGTTGTGTTTCATCCAGTCCAGCATTTCACATGATGTACTCTGCATAGAAGTTAAATAAGCAAGGTGACAGTATACAACCTTGATGTACTCTTTTCCCAACTTGGAACTAGTCGGTTGTTCCATGTCCAGTTCTAACTGTTGCTTCTTGACCTGCATACAGATTTCTCAAGAGGCAGGTAAGATGGTTTGGTGTTCCCATCTCTTGAATAATTTTCCACAGTTTGTTGAGATCCACACAGTCAAAGAATTTAGTGTAGTCAATGAAGCAGAAGTAGATGATTTTTCTGGAATTCTCTTGCTTTATCTATGATCCAGTAGATTTGGCAATTTGATCTCTGGTTCCTCTGCCTTCTCTTCTGGGGCTTCTCTGGTGGCTCAGAGGTTAAAGCATCTACCTGCAAGGTGGGAGATCCGGATTCAATTTCTGGGTTGGGAAGATTCCCCTGGGGAAGGAAATGGCAACCCACTCCAGTATTCTTGCCTGGAGAATCCCATGGATGGAGAAGCCTGGTAGGTTACAGTACATGGCGTCACAAAGAGTAGGACATGACTGAGTGACTTCATTTTCACTTTCACTTTCCTCTGCTTTTTCTAAATCTAGCTTGAATTCTTTTAGAGAGGCAACATTTTACCTATTACCTATTTAAGGCATGTCTTCCCTTTCTTTCTTTCTTCCTTCTCTCCTTTCTCTTATTCTTAATAAGGACAACTGAGCATCTTCTATGTGCCACATGATATATTATATAATTATGATATATCATGATACATTTTCTAATGATACATTCAATTCAGTTCAGTCACTCAGTCATGTCCAACTCTTTGCGACCCCATGAACCGCAGAATGCCAGGCCTCCCTGTCCATCACCAACTCCCGGAGTTCACCCAGACTCACGCCAATCGAATCAGTGGTGCCATCCAGCCATCTCAACCTCTGTCGTCCCCTTCTCCTCCTGCCCCCAATCCCTCCCAGCATCAGAGTCTTTTCCAATGAGTCAACTCTTCACGTGAGGTGGCCAAAGTACTGGAGTTTCAGCTTTAGCATCAGTCCTTCCAAAGAACACCCAGGACTGATCTCCTTTAGGATGGACTGGTTGGATCTCCTTGCAGTCCAAGGGACTCTCAGGAGTTTTCTCCAACACCACAGTTCAAAAGCATCAATTCTTTGGCGCTCAGCCTTCTTCACAGTCCAACTCTCACATCCATACATGACCACTGGAAAAACCATAGCCTTGACTAGGTGGACCTTTGTTGGCAAAGTAATGTCTCCGTTTTTCAATATGCTGTCTAGGGTGGTCATAACTTTCCTTCCAAGGAGTAAGCGTCTTTTAATTTCATGGCTGCAGTCACCATCTGCAGTGATTTTGGAGCCCCCAAAATAAAGTCTGACACTGTTTCCACTGTTTCCCCATCTATTTGCCATGAAGTGGTGGGACCAGATGCCATGATCTTCATTTTCTGTATGTTGAGCTTTAAGCCAACTTTTTCACTCTCCTCTTTCATCTTCATCAAGAGGCTTTTTAGTTCCTCTTTACTTTCTGCCATAAGGATGGTGTCATCTGCATATCTGAAGTTATTGATATTTCTCCCGGCAATCTTGATTCCAGCTTGTGCTTCTTCCAGCCCAGCATTTCTCATGATGTACTCTGCATATAAGTTAAATAAGCGAGGTGATAATATACAGCCTTGACGTACTCCTTTTCCTAGTTGGAACCAGTCTGCTGTTCCATGTCCAGTTCTAACTGTTGCTTCCTGACCTGCATATAGGTTTTTAAAGAGGTAGGTCAGGTGGTCTGGTATCCCCAATCTCTTGAAGAATTTTCCACAGTTTATTGTGATCCACACAGTGAAAGGCTTTGGTATAGTCAATAAAGCAGGAATAGATGTTTTTCTGCAACTCTTTTGCTTTTTTGATGATCCAGCGGATGTTGGCAATTTGATCTCTGGTTCCTCTGCCTTTTCTAAAACCAGCTTGAACATCTGAAAGTTCACAGTTCACGTATTATATCACGTAATGTATATAATGATCTATTATATATATTATATAATGATATATAATGTATATTATATAATGTATAATGTATTATATAATGTATATATACATTGTATAATGATATATTATATCATTAAGCTAAGTGCTTAAACAGGTCCCTGTCTGCACACAGCTTAATTCTAGTGATAGAAGACTGATAATAATCTAATGAATTCTTCATGTTTTTGATGATGGTGGGCACTGTGGTGAAATTTAAAGAAAGGTGAAGGGATCACACAGTGTTCTTGGCTGGGGAAACATATGCTATTGTATATACAGCAGTGAGGACAGCCTTTCTGACAAGATGACACTTGAACCATTGACCTGACAAAAAAGAAGTGATAACATGTGTGGCTCTCTGTAGAAAGAATATTCAAAGCAGAGAAAACAACAGATACATAGTCAAGAGAATGCTTAAGTTTATTCAACTCTAAAGTGTTACAAAGGTTTACAAGAGTAACACTGAGAGGGGAGAATTCAGAGACATGACAGAATTTCTTTGCTACTTCCCTGTGGCAGCTGGGGTGGAATTTTTCTAGGCAACATTTCATAAAAGATCCCTTGATGGCTCCAGGGTTTCTCATGGCAATTCAAATCCTGCTTGTTGTACTTCTCGAATCAGTGGTCAGGATTATTATCCATGTGGTTGTATGGAGGCCTATATTCTTTGTTTAAAGTTCATATCTCATTCCAATTTCCCTATAGGCATCTTGGCTTGACATCTAATAAGTGTCTTTTCTTGACTTTTCTGCTCCATTTCAAACACTTGTGGATTTTTCCATTCTTCATTTCAAGCTTGGCTATGCATTTAATTTATTCAGCTATATTCTATGTGTTTGGGACATGGAAATGGACTCCTATGATGATACATTCCACCATATTTACCTAAAAATAAGGATTTCCTTCATGTCAGCTGACCAGTGGGTCTAATTGTTTCACTGAGCTTACTATCTTCATAAAAATACATTTTTAAAGAATCAAATTCTCATATCTAGGTTTTATTCAAGGAGTTTACAGAAAACACAGACACATGGTAAATACATAGTTTAAATTACATAAGCTGCCTTTTGAGCACTGGTTCTTTTTTCTTGCCAAATTCCATAAAATGTGAAAATTTATATAATAGACCAATATAGTATAAGCAAGATGGGAGACTGTTTGACAGCCAGATGTCCCAATTTTTTAGCCTAAGATATAAGATATAGTTGTTCATGTCAATAAATATGTAAAATAGGCTACCATGTATAAGCAGTTTTCAATATGACTTATAAGAATTATGTAAAAATAACCCAGATTTGTGCTACCATTCCAGTCTTGAAAATTCAATGTTTTATTTCCTATTGGAAATAAAATAGTTATAACTACATTTTCAAAGTCCACACTAAAGGGAAAAAGGTGAATAAATCAATGAAGCACAGCCTGTGTCCTCATAATTCACTAAATTAAATGCTGTAATTTCGTCCACCAGACTCCACAGAAAATGAAACCTAATTTCATCAGAAACATTTACAGATCCACCTAGCTAATTCATTTAATAGTGAACACTGAATTATTCCTCTTGGTATTGGAGAAATGTAAATTTGGAGATTACTAAAGAAACAAAAACACTCAGAAGTAACAAGTATTGACTTGCTGTCGGGTAGCAATCACAGAAATGGCTGGTAAACAATACACTAAGTGGTTGTAGAAACATTGTGCTATTTATTGCCTTTTCATGGTGACATGAGAAAGTGGTAACAAGCTAAAATTATGCTTTTATTTGGCGACACAAAAGCTCATTTATCCAACATCCATCCATGCAAATTTCTAATTATTCAAGATGTAGTCTTCTTAATGACAAAATCTTGACCTGCCATTTAGCTACTGACCCTGAGAAAATTATTTAATGTGTCTCTCAGTTTCCTCAACTATCAAATACAGATAAGGATAGTGCCTCCTCATAAGTTATTTATAGGAAACAAAGAAGTAAATATATATAAGGTGCTGAGACCAGTGCCTAATACATAGTATGAATTATAAAACTGCTACCTATTAAAATACTTATTGCTTTATATCGTATGGACTAGACTGGGAGAGGGCAATATAATTATCCATATAAGCATTGTATGAGAAAGATGATGGGCAACTTCTCAGGCCAGCCCAGGTATTCTTATCTGAAAATTGTATATAAAGAAAGACTTGAGAAGATCACAGACCAGAGACAGAGGCTGGCTGAAAAACTGAGAGTTAATAAGAGGATATTACAAAGTGATAAAGGGGTCAATTCTTCAATAAAGCACAATAATCCTAAAAGGGTATGTACCTAACAATAGAGCATCAAATATGTGATAGAACTAAAACAAGTAATAGGTAAATGTGCTATTATATTTGTAAATTAAAATATTCCCCTTGTCAATAACTGATGGGTGAAGTAAGTAGAAAATCAATAAAGAGAGAGTGGACCTGAAGGTCACTATCAATCCTCTTGGTCTAATTGATAATTTTAGAATACACTCTTCAATAACAGCTGAATGCTCATTATGCTCAAGTTCACATGGAACATTCACCACAAAAGACCACATTCTAGACCATAAAGCATACCTCATCAAATAGGAGGAATAGAAGTCATACAAAGTATGCACTCAAACCACAATGGAATTACAAAATCAATAGCAAAAACTTAGCTGGAAAATCACCAAACATTTGGAAATTAAATGATACATTACTAAATAGCAAATAAAATATGAGTCAAATAGGATGACTCAAGAGGAATTAAAACAAATTTTGAACTAGATGAAAATTAAAATAAAACCTATCAAAATCATTGTCATGGTATAAAAATAGTTCAATGCCTAAAGGAAAATGTATAACATTCAGTGCATGTAATATAAAAGAAAGATCTAAAATCAATAACCCAAGCTTCCAATGTAAAAGACTAGGAAACAAGGATCAATTTAACTCTAAAGCAAGCAGAGGAAAAAAATAATTAAAATTAGAGCACTAAGCATGAAATTGAAAACAAGAAAACAATAGAGAAAAATCAACAAAACTAAAAAATAGTTCTTTGAAAAGAAACACAAACTTTACAGACCTCTAGCCAGGCTAACTGGAGAAGGCAATGGCACCCCACTCCAGTACTCTCGCCTGGAAAATCCCATGGATGGAGGAGCGGGTGGGCTGCAGTCCATGGGGTTGCTAAGAGTCAGACACGACTGAGCGACTTCACTTTCACTTTTCACTTTCATGCATTGGAGAAGGAAATGGCAACCCACTCCAGTGTTTTTGCCTGGAGAATCCCAGGGACAGGGGAGCCTGGTGGGCTGTCTATGGGGTCGCACAGAGTCGGGCACGACTGAGGCGACTTAGCACAGCAGCAGCAGCCAGGCTAATGAATGTGAAAAGAGAGATGACATGAAACATCGGTATCATAACTGAAAGAAGATAATTTCTGCTAAGTCCCTGGATTTAGATGACAATAAAAAATATATGAACAGCTTCATGTCTACAAATTTGATAATTCAGATAAAACAGACCAATTATTTGAAAAACACGAAGTACCAAAACACACAAAAAAGTAAATTACTTTAGTAATTCTATATCTAGTAAAGAAGTTAAATGATAAACTAGCCATCCAAACCAATAAATCACCAGGCACAAATGGTTTTACTGGTAAATTCTAGCAAACATTTAAAGAAAAACTGGCACTAATTCTCTAAAATCTTGTCCAGGAAAAGATACAGTGAAAAAACTTGCCTCTTTCTCTGAGAATAGCATTGCCCCAAACAACAAAGCAGATTAAGGTATTATAAGAAATGAAAACTATAGACTAGTTCTTTCATGAACATTGACAAAAATATCCTCAAAAATATGAACAAATTGAACTCAAAAGGTGTAAAGAGTGTCATACTCCATGATTAAGTGAAATCTATTCCAGATATTCTGCTGCTGCTGCTGCTGCTGCTGCTGCTGCTAAGTCGCTTCAGTCATGTCCGACTGTGCGACCCCAAAGACGGCAGCCCACCAGGCTCACCCCATCCCTGGGATTCTCCAGACAAGAACACTGGAGTGGGTTGCCATTTCCTTCTCCAATGCATGAAAGTGAAAATTGAAAGTGAAGTCGCTCAGTCGTGTATGACTCTTGGCGACCCCGTGGACTGCAGCCCACCAGGCTCCTCCGTCCATGGGATTTTCCAGGCAAGAGTACTGGAGTGGGGTACCATTGCCTTCTCTGCCAGATATGTTAAGCAGGCTAAATATTTGAGAATTAATCAATGTAATCAATAGAAATAGAAAATCATATTATCATATCAGTTGACTCATAAAAGCATTTAGCAAAATCCAAAGTCCATTCATGATTAAAAGCACAGATCAAACTAGGGACCAAGGGGAAATTCTTCAGTTTGATAAAGAATATTTGCATAAAGCCTACAGCTAACATCATATTAAATCATGAAAATCTGAACACGCAATATTTTTAACATACGGTTCTAAAATTTATCTAAATGCGTTTAACACAATTTGGGGACAGGGAAGGAGAGAAGGACAAATTTTTGGTATGTAATTAACAAACACAAGCTACTATACTTAAAATAGATCAATAATAAGGATTTACTGTATAGCACAGGGAATTACACCCAGTATCTTATAGTAATTTGTAATGGAATATTATCTTCACAAAAAACTGAATCATTATATTATGTACCTGAAGCTAATACAATAGTATAAATCAACTATACTTCAATTAGAAAATATTTTTTAAAAATAAAAAATTATGTTGAAAGGAGAAGAGTCATTGTGATTCACTCTTGAAAGTATGTATCACTTTTTACTATATTTCTTGGCCAGCCCTTAGTCATGGAGCCCCAGTTAACTGCAAGGGAGTCTGGGTAATCTGTCTCAGTCCCTAGAAGAAGAGAATATGTAAATAGTGAACTCTAGGGATCTCTTCCACATCTGTGACCCATTGAGAAAGCAGAAACTTTAGAAATCCCTCCAAGAAATCACAGTTCAATCAGATTTAAGGACAAAGACATTGTGTCTGAAAGGATTCTCTTACTACATAGAAATGTTTGCTGGAAGTAATACTGGACCCTTGGAATTCACAGAGAACTAAACTGAAATGAAGGTGACAAGAGGAAATATAAATTTTATTTAAAGGAAGGGAATGGCATCAAGGTAATTCCGGGGATCAGGATGACATTTAGCAGGCCAGGTTCCAATAAATAGAACACTGGTTGTTGTTGTTTAGTTGCTAAGTAGTGTCCGACTCTTTTGTAGCCCATTGGATTGTAACATTCCAGGCTCCTTTGTCCATGGGATTTCCCAGGCAAGAAAACTGGAGTGGGTTGCAATTTCTTTCTTCGGGGGATCTTCCCAACCCAGGGATCGAACCCACATCCCCTGCATTGGTAGACAGGTTCTTTACCACTGAGCCACCATGGAACACTGGAATGGAGTGCAAAAAGAAGACTGGCTAAGAAGGCAGTTCTCATAGGAGACAAACATCACTCATCACTCCCAAACTTTCTAGAGGCTAGTTGTAAACAAACATTTATTAGTGTAGAGGCTCCAAAGAGATAAGTGTCTTTTTCTTTGTTCACTATCCTTTCTGTGTTCTGTTCTATTCTCACAACTCAAAAATGTTCTGAATTCTTTTCCAGTGTCCTCCAAGCATTAAAATTCCGATAACAAGACATAAATTCATCTTCAAAAAATCTGAGGAAGTGATTTTGTAGATATAAACAAATGAATTCTAAAGCTTATATGGAAAGACAACATCTGTTAGCACCTGCCTTTTTTTTTTTCTTCTTCATCCTTATCTATAACTTTACCAATGCTTTTTTTTTTTTTTTTTTTCTATCACTGAGGAAAGTGTATCACTTTAGGAGTTATACTTGCACCTGATCCAGTCACCAGACTTCTCTGTAGTGGCCACTGGCGTTTTCTTTGCTCTCACCTCACTCCTTCACCTATGGGCACGGCAGGAGTCTGTGAACGGTGAATTACACGTAGTCCTTGCCATCAAAGGAAAATAGGATTAAACCCTTGTTTCAACTCCAGCTAAATATCAAATGCCAGGCAGGTGTTTTGCCTGTGTGGATCAATATTAATTTTTCTATCTTCCCCTTAGCCTACAAACACATTCAAGTACATTCTAACATAACCTTCCTTTCTCTCTTTGCCCTTCCTGAAGCTACCAGTGAGAACAATTTTCAAAGAGATGGTAAACTGCCTGCATATATTTCCTCTCCACTTCTTCATCCTCAAATACCTATAGATGGCATTCATTCCTACTGGTTCCTCACATTATTAAAAAAAAATGATTAGTGACTTTCTATTTTCAAATACAAAAGTCTTTTTCTAGCTTGAGCTGCATTTACTCTGAGATATTCTTACGGTTTTCGTTTTAATAAACAAACAGCTTCATTCCCTAAATCCCTGAGTGGAAGAATATCATTAGTTCTCCTTGAATAAAACATACACTAAAACAGATTCAATCCATCCATGTGAACTCAATTGATTAAAGTATCTTGACACAAACTATGATTCTTTAAGAAAAATACAAACATCTTGATATAAAAGAATTTCTGAAATATATTCAATTAGTTATTCTAGTGGAACACTGATTCATAAAAGTAAATTCTTCTGCTCAGTAAAAAGATGCCTAAAGGCTTAAAATTCCTTCTCTTCTTACTGACTCAGCATGTTGTTTCATTTTTAGATATAAACACATTAATGCAAAACACACTACAACTGCTCTACTGGAGGACTAAGCTGGTACTGAAATTAGTTGACTATTTCCTTTGAAGAAAAGTAAACAAGCCATCTTAAAATAATTTGAATGGTAATGTCACATTTATTGAACAAATCTTTTACAATGAGCTACAAAAAGAAACAAATGGCAAGCAAAAGTCAGTAAGGAGCGGGGTAATTTTTAATTTTCAAAGATGAGGATAAAACAGTACCCCAAGTGAGATTTTAGCATTGACCATGTTCAAGGGATTTTTTTGGTCAACAAGTAATGAAATAAGAAAAAAAACCTCATTAAAATATCCAGTTTTAACTGTGGTAAGGAATTTACCAATAACCATGCTAAAATTTATTCTCTTTGCTTTATTTTCCTGGTATTCAAATACTAAGCCTTTTAAAATTTATTGTAGCATATGCATTATACAATTCAAGGTCAAATGTAGAAGTGACGAATCTCTTTGGACAAATTTTTGAACTTGTTTTATGTGCCCAACCAAAAATTTTTGAAGTCATCATCATAATTATTACAGTGACAGTTATAATTGCTGTCACAAGCAGAACCCTACTGCAAAGGAAACTAGCTCTTGCTGCAAGATAACTCTGAGGCATTCACAGCAGAAACTTCATATGTTATCCATGGAATCCTCTCAACATCCCTGTGTGGTAGCTGTTAACTCTACTGAGTGAGGAGAAAATTGCCAGACTAGCTCCAAGTCAAATATCCAGTATTGGCAGCTTTGAATTCAAATGAGGCCAGTGCATAAGTTTGTTTTCCACATCTGTGAAGGAGTGGGGGATAAACTGGGAGATTGGGATTGACATATATGCACTACAATATATAAAATAGATAACTAATAAAAACCGACTATATAGCACAGGGAACTCTATTCAGGTCTTTGTAATGACCGATACAGGAAAAAAATCTAAATAAGAGTGCATGCGTATGTGCTAAGTCACTTTAGTCATGTCTGAATCTGTGTGACCCTATGGACTGTAGCCTGTCAGGCTCCGCTGTCCATGGGATTCTCCAGGCAAGAATACTGTAGTGGGTTTCCATACCCTCCTCCAGGGTATCTTCCTGAACCAGGGATCAAAATTGTGTCTTTTATGTCTCCTGCATTGGCAGGTGGATTCCTTACCACCAGTGTCACCTGGGAAGCCCGTGAATATGTTTATATGTATAGCTGATTCACTTTCTTGTACAGCAGAAAGTAACACAACATTGTAAATTAACTATACTCCAATAAAAATTAATTTTAAAAAGACAAAGACAAAACAAATGCTGTGGTGCAACTTCAGAGTCTATAGGTATACAATGTATTCATTTGCAGAAGAAATGAGAAATGTGGGGGTTAGCTTATGTGACCAAAAAAAAACAAAGAAAATTCACACTTTTCCTCTTTGTCTGCTAAGAAGAATTCCAGATTCCCTGCTTAGTTCTTTCTCTGCATTGTTTAGAATCAGAGAGATGACTGTCTAGGAAAATTGAGAGGCACAAAATCAACTTTCGTTTGTTTATATGGAAAGTCACTGACGGGTCTGGTGCCCAAAGGGGACTGAGAAGAGGAGTGAAGAAAAGATTTCACTCAGGCTGAGAAGATTAAAAATTTTCTGGGACCTTAGCAAGAGATGAGAAGGTTCAGAGAACTCTGTAAGACTCCGAGAGAAAGTTAGGGAAATTGAATCTTTAAGAAATCCTTCTTTAACATTAGAGAAACAATCCCCCTTTGTTGTCTCTGCTGCTGCTGCTGCTGCTAAGTCGCTTCAGTCGTGTCCGACTCTGTGCGACCCCATAGAGGGCAGCCCACCAGGCTCCCCCGTGCCTGGGATTCTCCAGGCAAGAACACTGGAGTGGGTTGCCATTTCCTTCTCCAATGCATGAAAGTGAAAAGTGAAAGTGAAGTCTCTCAGTCGTGTCCGACTCTTCGCGACCCTATGGACTGCAGCCTACCAGGCTCCTCTGTCCATGGGATTTTCCAGGCAAGAGTGCTGGAGTGGGGTGCCATTGTTGTCTCTAGACTGCATTTAACATCTAAATGTTTTAAGATTACTTTTAGACACAGGCGTGATATTTCTTTGAATACAACACAGGGTGAGGAATTGGTCATGTGGAGACATGGCTTTGTTTTGAATACGGTAGACATCGAACTAGCATTGAGATGGAACATTACATTTTAAAAATCTTTCCCTCCATTTGTATTACAGCCAACACCTCTGGCAACTGGTATAGGCAAGGAGACTAAAATGACCTTCTCCCCAATGGCTGCCTCCAACAGACCTTCTCCTGAAAGCTGGAGACCAATTGTTTCAGCGGTGGAGGGGTAGGGAGAGAATTTCTAGCCATCAACTTCTCCAAGTCTTAGAAATTTTAAGAGGTCAGATGTCTGGCAACAGATGACAGATGAAAGAAAAACATTAGTTTCATGTCAAACAAGCTGGAGACGGAGAAGCAGCCCTTTTATCAGACAGAAAAACTGGGAGGCAGATACTGTAACCTAAAGTCTTGAAGTATAATGGGGCTCTACCATTGGAAATTGTTTTTATTGACAAGTTTGCATTGATGTAACCTAGTTAAAAACCAACTGAGGTGACCAAAGTAAGCAGTGAATCCAAGTGAGATTGTTGATAAGACTTGGTACATGAACATGGAGACAATTTATCTAGGCTGGTAAAGTCTGTACTACCTACATCACCACTGTAGCCTGTTCAGAGCAACACATAGGATCCCTAAGGACTCTACATATGTGATATATAAGCACTCGCTTTATGTGTATTAAGCAACCTGAAGAACTACTGTACCTTCTTCTGAGCCCTGCACCATCTGACGTCAACTAACTTCTTATCCAGACTCCACTGTAGCAAGATCACTGAAGGGCACCATTCACTCTGCACTACAGAATCATATTTAAGGAGGCCAACTATTTTGATACACTAACAAGGCAATGTTAGATACCCTCCAAAAATGATGTACTTCATCTTCATCCTCTGTGCTGGTCCTCTTTCCATACCAGCAACTGCCAGCCTTAAGTCTATAACCTATGCCATCTCCGTGCCCCACTTCTGCCTCTAATCATCTGCAGGTTTGGGAGTACGTTCTTTTAGACTTGTTGATTCCACTTATCCAGTGACCCTAAAACAAAGTATATTCACTAGGTTTAGGAAGAATACTTTCAACTGCTTTCTTCCTTTTTTCCCTTATCCCCTCTTTCTTCTTTCTCTCTTTTACTGTCAGATGTTTGAACAAGTTATCTGATCACTGTCACTGCATTTCGCCTCATGCTTGTTCATCTTTCATCACAGATGCTTTGCTAAGTTAGCTCTTCCTAATTTCACACATGAGTTTCAAGTTTCCAAATTAAATATCATTTTTATATTTTCAATTCCTCTTTCTTATATTGACTTCTGAAGACAATGTTTATTCTTGTGTTCACTCAGTTTATTCTACTAATGTTTTTAAACACCTATCTTCAATGAAACAGTATTGTAAGCAAGGAGAATAAAGAAATGGTCAATAAATACATGGTTGATATTCTTGTGACGCATATACTTTCATACAGGAGACAGATATTAGACAAATAATCACAAAACTATGTTTAATTAAAATCTGAGTTAAGTCCTCTAAGGGAATTAAATTCCATTTTATTACAAGAGCCTGGCCTATATTGAGACTTGAGGTCAACCTCCCAAAGAAGTTAATCTTGAGCTGAGATCTGAAAAATGAGTAGAACTTTATCTAAAGACACAGGGACATGGACACACTGAGCAAACAGTTAGTGGCAAAGGCATATTTTCCTGTACACTTATCCTTAGGAACGAGGGTAGGAGGTGGGATATAAATGAAATGCTTAAGAGAGAAAATGAGAAACATAATTATAATTTATGTTGTTATAGGTTTTATTTTTGTACCCAGCACCTTTTGGACATTATTGCATTTGATCTTCAAAGTCCCCTGATGGGTAAGTATTCTTATCCTGTCTCTTACAAATAAGGAAAGTGAAAGTGAAAGTCATGCAGTTGTGTCCAACTCTTTGCAACTCCATGGGCCATAGCCTGCCAGCCTCCTCTGTCCATGGAATTCTCCAGGCAAGAATATTGGAGTGGGTTGCCATCCCCTTCTCCAGGGGATCTTCCCAACCCAGGGACTGAACTTGGGTCACCTGTGTTACAGGCAGATTCTTTACTGTCTGAACCACCAGGGAAGCCCTAATGAGGAAACTGGGATGCAAAGTATTACTAAAATGAATGTGCAGAGGGTTCATAGGAGCAGGGCCCTGATTAGAAGCCTCATTTCTGAGGCTCCATGAAAGGCTTAAAGACAAAATTTTGCAAATAAAATTAGTGGAGAGACAGAATCTTTTTAAAGAATTAGTAACTGCATCAATCGTTAGCTGGAAAGTTATTTATCCATGGTAGAGTATCCAACGACAATCTAAATTACCCACTGGGAAGCCTGAAGAAATCCATCCCCAGGCTTTTGGAATTAGGGTTTTCTGAGAGAGGTGTGAGATTCAAGTTAGCTCACTGCCTTTAAGAATTTAGATTTTGCCAAAGGCAGAAAGCGTAAAAACCTGTAAAGAGAATTTCTAACCAAATTCCTTTGGCAGTATTCCGCCCAACTATCCATTTCTTTCTTTGAGAGGGTCTGTGTTTTTCCTCTGTTTTTGTTGTTGTTGCTTTGCTTGGCATTCAAATTTGGTTTCTCAACAAGATACTATCTCCTTTTGTTGTTGTTGTTGTTCAGTTGCTAAGTCATGGTAGACTTTTTGTGACCCCATGGACTGCAGCATGCCAGGCTTTCCTGTCCTTCATTATCTACCAGAGTTTGCTTAAATTCATGTCCATCAGTTGCCGATGCCATTCAACCACCTCATCCTCTCTCGTCCCCTTCTCCTTCTGCCTTCAATCTTTTCCAGCATCAGGGTCTTTTCCAATGAGTTGGCTCTTCACATCAGGTGGACAAAGTGTTGGAGCTTCAGCTTCAGACCTTCCAAAGAATATTCAGGGTTGATTTCCTTTAGGATTGACTGATTTGAGCTATCTCCTTTATCCTTCCTTTGTTATCATGTACCCAGCACATGATAAGAGTTCTTCCCAAGTGGCTTAGATGGTAAAGCGTCTGCTTACAACGTGGGAGACCCTGGTTCGATCCCTGGGTTGGGAAGGCCCTCTGGAGAAGGAAATGGCAACCCACTCCAGTACTCTTGCCTGGAAAATCCCATGGATGGAAGAGCCTGATAGGCTACAGTCCACGGCATCGCAAAGAGTCAGACACGACTGAGCGACGTCACTTTCACCCAGCACCTAGGTAAACCACCTCTCAGCTGCTCTCACCTCATTTTAGGCCCCTGAAACATCACATCTTTGTAAGTATAGGTGAGACAATGTTAATTTATCTGCCACCTCTTTTCATAAAGATAATGAACTAGAATCATCCATGATATGACTCTTTTAATAGCACTTGGTAAAATCATAACATAGGTTTAAGTATCAGAATATGAGGCAAGGGGAAAAAACATTAAAATCCTGAAAGGACTGTTGGATGGCCAGGGTTAATCGCTTGTCCAGTTAGCAGTGATCGAACTGTTCTAGTTCTCACAGATGTGAGAGAACATGAACTGAAAATTCGTGAACCAGACTATGATGAGATGAAAGAGCAATTAGAGGACACCTATCACTTGCTGAAATAGTTTGTCTGAAGAATCCATGGCACAGCAGGGAGTTGTCTTGGGAATGGAGCACTGATTTGGAATGTGGCAAGTTTCACAAGAAGTGTTCAGATTAATACTGAAGGAATCATAATAAAAACTCCTCAGAGAACTTACAGTTTATGAAAATGTTACAATGTGGAAGTGCCCTCCGACCCCCATTCCTCAGTAATCACCTGAACCTTCCTGTCTCTGTGTGGTTCCAATCCAACAAACCTATATTGCATCCTTTCTTAAGAGAGTGTCACACTTTATCTCATCAGCATGATCCAAAAGAGTCTGAAAATATCATGAAGGTTCTATCAAGTTGACAATATATATTTTCAGAGCATAGAGAGGACAAAAGAATAGATTAACTCCTTTAGTAACTGTTACTTAACAATTTAGGTTTTCTTTCTTAAAATTGAAAAAGCTCTAAATGTTATTTTATAGTGTTCTATTTCTCTACAGCAATATCTAAGCCATAGAAAGAAGATTTTATATTAGGGAAGAGTAATGTTGTTTGTGCCCTAATGGATATACTGTACTAGGTACTTTTGCATTAATTCAGTTTTTATCCAATTATTTCTATATCCTATAAGTGCACGACTGCCAGTATTGTTTCAGATTATCCATGCCTTAGGGGCAAAAGGAATGCCAGTACAATAAAATTAAAATGTCTAAAATAAATTTTAAAGGGGCTGTAGTCAATAACTTATTTATCAAAATAGATTCCCAAATGGTTTCTTAAAACCAAATAAAAGAAGTAAATGATATTTTTTGAAAGTTTATTGCTTTCACTGACCACCTCCATCACCCACCCATTACCTTCTTGCCACTCATAATTGGGTTGGTTAGTTATACAAACTGATTTAAAAGAATTACAAAGTCACCTATCCACTGCTCAAGACGTGAGTTCAGCTGTAAATTCATGCTGCTGCTGCTGCTAAGTCTCTTCAGTCGTGTCTGACTCTGTGAGACCCCATAGACAGCAGCTCACCAGGCTCCCCCATCCCTGGAATTCTCCAGGCTAGAACATTGGAGTGGGTTGCCATTTCCTTCTCCAATGCATGAAAGTGAAAGGTGAAAGTGAAATCGCTCGGTCGTGTCCGACTCTTAGCTACCCCATGGACTGCAGCCCACCAGGCTCCTCTGCCCACGGGATTTACCAGGCAAGAGTACTGGAGTGGGATGCCACTGCCTTCTCCAAAATTCATGCTATATTTGGACTTATTTTTACTTGAAGTCAGGTTTTTTAAAGAATTAAATGTGAGGAAACTGATAGTAAAATGTAGGTTTTACTTTTCTGTATCCTAAGGGTGTGTGTGTGTGTGTGTGTGTTTATTTACATGTATATGCAGATGGGGTAGGAGAAAAAAGTAAAAGCAAGTTTATAATATTCTCTAACCAAATTTTGAAAATTGATTACTGAATATAAGAGAGAAATTTTTAGATAATTTTTACACTTAATATACTAGAAAAGGCTATACTCAGTCACACTTTGTGGCTCAGATTATAGGTTAATTCCAAGGGAATCATCCAACTTAGAGAGCTCACTGATTCTAGGAGTTAAGTTTTTTTAAATGTGATCCCATAATTTATGGAGTTCCAAAATAAATATTTCAATCTATGTAGTTATAGATTAATTATAGATTAATGCATTGTTTTGAAAGTGTGGAAATGCCATTTCTAGAGCATGAGCATTTCATTATTTTTGATACCAAGTAATATGGCCGAATCATATTCTTTTAGGTATTCTACATTTAAATGTGAATCAAAATAACTAAGATATCAGTTCAGTTGAGTCGCTCAGTCACGGCTGACTCTTTGCAACCCCATGAACCACAGCACGCCAGGCCTCCCTGTCCATCCCCAACTCCCGGAGATTACTGAAACCCATGTCCATTGAGTCAGTGATGCATCCAACCATCTCATGCTCTGTCGTCCCCTTCTCCTCCTGCCCTCAATCTTTCCCAGCATCAGTCTTTTCCAATGAGTCAGCTCTTTGAATCAGGTGGCCAAAGTATTGGAGTTTCAGCCTCAGCATCAGTCCTTACAATGAACACCCAAGACTGATCTCCTTTAGGATGGACTGGTTGGATCTCCTTGCAGTCCAAGGGACTCTCAAGAGTCTTCTCCAACACCACAGTTCAAAAGCATCAATTCTTCGGTGCTTAGCTTTCTTCACAGTCCAACTCTCACATCCATACATGACCACTGGGAAAACCATAGCCTTGACTAGATGGACCTTTGTTGGCAGAGTAATGTCTCTGCTTTTCAATATTCTGTCCAGGTTGGTCATAACTTTCCTTCCAAGGAGTAAGCATCTTTTAATTTCATGGCTGCAATCACCATCTGAAGTGATTTTGGAGCCCCCCAAAATAAAGTCAGCCACTGTTTCCCCATGTATTTGACATTAAGTGATGGGACAAGACGCCATGATCTTAGTTTTCTGAATGTTGAGCTTTAAGCCAACTTTTTCACTCTCCTCTTTCACTTTCATCAAGAGGCTTTTGAGTTCCTCTTCATTTTCTGCCATAAGGGTGGTGTCATCTGCGTATCTGAGGTTATTGATATTTCTCCCGGCAATCTTGATTCCAGCTTGTGCTTCATCCAGCCCAGCATTTATCATGATGTACTCTGCATATAAGTTAAATAAGTAAGGTGACAATATATAGCCTTGACGTACTCCTTTTCCTATTTGGAACCAGTCTGTTGTTCCATGTCCAGTTCTAACTGTTGCTTCCTGACCTGCATACACATTTCTCAGGAGGCAGGTCAGGTGGTCTGGTATTCCCATCTCAGAATTTTCCACAGTTTATTGTGATCCACACAGTCAGAGGCTTTGGCATAGTCAATAAAGCAGAAATAGATGTTTGTCTGCAACTCTTTTGCTTTTTTGATGATTCCACGGATGTTGGCAATTTGATCTCTGGTTCCTCTGCCTTTTCTAAAACCAGCTTGAACATCTGGAAGTTCACAGTTCACGTATTGCTGAAGCCTGGCTTGGAGAATTTTGAGCATTACTTTACTAGCGTGTGAGATGAGTGCAATTGTGCAGTAGTTTGAGCATTCTTTGGCATTGCCTTTCTTTGGGGTTGAAATGAAAATTGACCTTTTCCAATCCTGTGGCCAGCTAAATTTTCCATATTTGCTGGCATATTGAGTGCAGCACTTTCACAGCATCATCTTTCATGATTTGAAATAGCTCCACTGGAATTCCATCACCTTCACTAGCTTTGTTCCTAGTGATGCTTCTTAAGGCCCGCTTGACTTCACATTCCAGGATGTCTGGCTCTAGGTGAGTGATCACACCATCGTGATTATCTTAGTCGTGAAGATCTTTTTTGTACAGTTGTTCTGTGTATTCTTGCCACCTTTTCTTAATATTTTCTGCTTCTGTTAGGTCCATACCATTTCTGTCCTTTATCGAGCCCATCTTTGCATGAAATGTTCCCTTGGTACCTCTAATTTTCTTGAAAAGATCTCCAGTCTTTCCCATTCTATTGTTTTCCTTTATTTCTTTTCATTGATCACTGAGGAAGGCTTTCTTATCTCTCTTTGCTATTCTTTGGAACACTGCATTCAAATGGGTATATCTTTCCTTTTCCTTTTGCTTTTCGCTTCCCTTCTTTTCACAGCTATTTTTGTTAAACTACTGTGTGGTAAACAAAAATTAATTAATGTACATGGTTTTTCTGAAAAATGTCTAAAGTGAGGGAGTAAAGTGTTATTTAATTCACTTTGGTTTTTTTCCTTCTATCATGAATGCATCAACTGGTATTTCTCCTATAATAGCAGATGAGCCCCTAAATACTATGAGGACAATAAGTGAAGCTATGTGATTCCAAACTTAGAACCAAGAGGACTTAGTTCAGAAGACTGGCTTTGAGACAGATTAAATTTTACTGAAGTGTTTTAGCAGTGTGTTGTTATTTTCAGGAACAACCATTAAAGATATTTTGTTAGACTATGATAGTTTAAACTGTCATTCTTAAATGATTCATTTTTGCCGTTGTCTTGAATGGATCCATGATTATAGTTGGTAGTATGGACATTTGCCATTGGTTCAGGTTATTCTGCATGTGCACAGAAGTCCAGTGTGTGTGGGCTCTTTCAATTTAGGAGGCAAAACCTCCTCTCACAGAGGAGTCAAATATTTGAGTTTCTTACATGCCTCGACTCACTGGAAGTTCACACTCAAGCCCCTGCTCTGAAACTTTCATTTGAAGCCAGTGATGTGAAGAAGTGAGAGTCATGCAGCACCCATTCTAAGACAGATAGCCACAGGGCAGTTGCGTCTTCTTTTCTCTGTGTAAGAGTAGAGCAGTTCTAACCAGAGACAAGCAGCTTTGGTGTCATCAGTGGCATTGTTATATAGGCTATGGTGTCTGAATTCAACTGCAAGATCATTTCTGGGATATAATCAAACAGGAAATTGTGTCATGCCAATTAGCCTCAAATCCCAGTTCTCTGGTCCCCAAGAGATTCCTGTGACCATCTACAGAATTCTTTTCCTACCTTTTTTAAAAACTGTGAACTACAGTTGACTTCTGTTCTTGAAATTAAAAAATCCTATCCAATATATTTGTGATTGATTAAGGGATGGAGAGAGGAAGTAAGAAGGGTGAAAGAGAGAAAGAGAATGAATGAGAGAGTGAGAATAAAGGTACATTATTAGAAAAAGTACTAAGCTGTCTCCTGCTTTTATTGTTGCCATGACACCATAAAATGTTAAAAATTGTATTGCAAACTGTGATTTTTGGGGCAAGGCTACTCATAATTGTCAGTTACAGCCCTAGAGAATCCATAAACATTGTATAAGGGTTGAGATAAATAATGCCTCTGAAACAGGTAATTGAGAAAATGGATAGTAATTTTATCCTTTATTCTAACTCTTATTTTTGCTTGTTGAGTAATGACAAACAAACTGCAAAATATACTTACTTATACGAAATTTAAGCAGACTTTAGTTTGAAAGCATTGGAAAGAAAATGTTAAAGACATCTGGTTTAGAAAGCAACACACACATGCACAGGCACATGGAAACTCTAGGGAGCCCATTATATTGATATTTATGTAAATAAAGTGATTAGCATTAAGCATTCCCTTGTGACTTTTAACTACTTAAGATTTCTCCCATCAGAACTCCTAATCTAAACTGTACAATATGAAGAATTCAGAAGACTCTACATCCAGTTAAAATAATATAAACTAGTATAGATTCACCAAGGGATTATTAAAAATCCATGAAATCTGGGAAATGTTCCAGAGTCCAAACTGGAGAGTCTGCGTTTGAAACATTTACAAAAGTAGAATATTCTCAGCTAGCATGCACATGGGACCTACACAGATGATTTAGCCAAAATGATGGATCCTGGCACTTTTGGAATGAAATCCCGGAAAACCTTTATTCCTGGATTTTTTGTTACAAGCAAAAGACATTTTGAGGGAGGACAGTAATACAAATGCCTACATGAGTGAGGCATGTAACTAACTGGCAGAATCAGTGTACTTACTGTGAGTGTTTAAACTAATTTCTAGTCCCAGCAAATGGACTAGAAAAATTAATTTCAGTTTTCTCCGCTTTGAAGTGGGAATTTTAACAGTGTCAGTATAACTTGGGCTTCCCACGTGGCCGAGTAGTAAAGAAACTGTCTTTTGATACTGGAGATGTAGGATCAATCCTTGGATTGGGAAGATGCCCTGGAGAAGGAAATGGCAACCCACTCCAGTATTCTTGCCAGGGAAATCACATGGACAGAGAAGCCTGGCAGGCTACAGTCCATGGGGGTCACAAAAGATTCTGACATGATTTAGCAACTAAACAACAACACAATAAAGACATTCTGCCTTTGCGATCACCACAATCACTGAAATCCCAGACTCTCAGAAGGAAAGTAGGTGCTTATGAGTAATTGTTTGTATACAATCTAGAGAGGTTGGACAACAGCATTCACTGACTCAGACACAAAAGCAATCTATTACCCAGGGAACATTTCAAAAGCCAGCCAAGGGTTAGCCTTGGAAGCAGGTTTTTCTGATAAACAGCCCTTTCATGTTACCCTTGCCTGCATGTCCACTAATGTGCCAGTTGTTTAAAAAATACCCACCTATAACACTACACTCCTACAGATCTGTTGTATGCCATATATGAAAAAGACAATAAAGTTGTCTTCAAATTATTGATATTTAAATGCTGTTGACCTGCACTTAACTAAAAGCCTTTTAAATTAATGTATTGAAGAGAACAATAAAATCAGATATGTCCTTCAGGGAAATGTATCACAGCCAAATGAAAGAACATAAAATGACTCTTGATCATACAACTCAACAGCTAAAAAGCAAACAATGTGATTAAAAAATGGGCAAAAGATCTGAATAGACATTTTCCCAAAGACACATAGATTGCCAACAGGTACATAAAAAGGTGCTCAACATCATAAATATTCAGGAAAGTGCATATCAAAACCACAATGAGATATTACCTCACAACTGTTAGAATGGCTATAGTCAAAACGATGAGAAATAACAAGTGCTAGCATGGATACTCAGAGAAGGCGATGGCACCCCACTCCAGTACCCTTGCCTGGAAAATCCCATGGGTGGAGGAGCCCGGTAGGCTGCAGTCTATGGGGTCATGAAGAGTCGGACGTGACTGAGAGACTTCCCTTTCACTTTTCACTTTCACGCATTGGAGAAGGAAATAGCAACCCACTCCAGTGTTCTTGCCTGGAGAATTCCAGGGACGGGGGAGCCTGGTGGGCTGCCGTCTGTGGGGTTGCACAGAGTCGGACATGACTGAAGCGACTTAGCAGCAGCAGCATGGATACTAGTGGGAATGTAAATTGGTGACACCACTATAGAAAACACTATGGAGGTTTCTCAAACATTTAAAAATAGAACTACCATATGATCCAGAAATTGCACTTCTGGACATTTCCAAAGAAAATGAAAATAGTAATTTGAAAAGATACATGCACTTCAATATTCATAGCAGCATCATTTACAATTGCCAAGATATGGGGACAACCTAAGTGTACATAGATGGATGAGTGGATAAATAAAATGTTAAATACATATATAATATATAAATTATTCAACCACCAAAAAAGGAAATCCTGCCATCTGTGACAACAGGGATGGGCCTTAAGTGTATTATGTTAAGTGAAAAAAGTCAGATGGAGAAAGGTGAATAACATATGATTGCACTTACATATGGAATATACACAAACAAACTCAGATACAGAAAACAGATCGGTGGTTGCCAGAGCTGAAGAGTGGCAAGGTAGACGAAATGGGTGAAGGTGGTTAAAAGATACAAACTTACAATCATAAACTAAGTCCTGGGGATTTAATAGACAGTAAAGGATTCCCGGGTGGAGCAGTGGTAATGCAGGAGACACAGGAGAGTGGGTCAAGAGGATCCCCCAGAGTAGGAAATGGCAAACCACCCCAGTATTCTTGCCTGGAGAAGCCTATGGACAGAGAAGTCTGACAGGCTACAGTCCATTGGGTCACGAAGAGTCGGACACGATTGAAAATGCATGCACACATACCGGAGTATACCTAAAAATAGAGCACTTTTAATTGAAAGTTACTAAGACAATAGATTTGAAAAGTTCTCACTACAACAACAACAAAAACTATGTGTAGTGGTGATAAATAGCTAGATTTATGATGGTGACCATTTTTCAATATATATATAGTGAATCATTACATTCTACACCTGAAACTAATACAGTTCAGTCGCTCAGTCATGTCTGACTCTTTGCGACCCAAATGGACTGGAGCACACCAGGCTTCCCCATCCTTCACCAACACCAGGAGATTGCTCAAACCTATGTCCATTGAGTTGCTGATGCCATCCAACCGTCTCATCCTCTGTCGTCCCCTTCTCCTCCCTCCTTCAATTTTTCCTAGCATCACAGTCTTTTCCAGAGTCGGTTATTCACATCAAGTGGCCAAACTATTGGAGTTTCAACTTCAGCATCAGTCTTTCCAATGAATATTCAGGACTGATTTCCTTCAGGATTGACTGGTTTGATCTCCTTGCAGTCCAAGGGACTCTCAAGAGTCTTCTCCAACACTACAGTTCAAAAGCATCAATTCTTCAGCACTCAGCTTTCTTTTTTTTTTTAATTTTATTTTATTTTTAAACTTTACATAATAGTATTAGTTTTGCCAAATATCAAAATGAATCCGCCACAGGTATACATGTATTCCCCATCCTGAACCCTCCTCCCTCCTCCCTCCCCATACCATCCCTCTGGGTCATCCCAGTGCACTAGCCCCAAGCATCCAGTATCGTGCATCGAACCTGGACTGGCATCTCGTTTCATACGTGATATTTTACATGTTTCAATGCCATTCCCCCAAATCTTCCCACCCTCTCCCTCTCCCACAGAGTCCATAAGACTGTTCTATACATCAGTGTCTCTTTTGCTGTCCCGTACACAGGGTTATTGTTACCATCTTTCTAAATTCCATATATATGCGTTAGTATACTGTATTGGTGTTTTTCCTTCTGGCTTACTTCACTCTGTATAATAGGCTCCAGTTTCATCCACCTCATTAGAACTGATTCAAATCTATTCTTTTTAATGGCTGAGTAATACTCCATTGTGTATATGTACCACAGCTTTCTTATCCATTCATCTGCTGATGGGCATCTAGGTTGCTTCCATGTCCTGGCTATTATAAACAGTGCTGCGATGAACATTGGGGTACACATGTCTCTTTCCATTCTGGTTTCCTCAGTGTGTATGCCCAGCAGTGGGATTGCTGGATCATAAGGCAGTTCTATTTCCAGTTTTTTAAGGAATCTCCACACTGTTCTCCATAGTGGCTATACTAGTTTGCATTCCCACCAACAGTGTAAGAGGGTTCCCTTTTCTCCACACCCTCTCCAGCATTTATTATTTGTAGACTTTTGGATCCCAGCCATTCTGACTGGTGTGAAATGGTACCTCATAGTGGTTTTGATTTGCATTTCTCTGATAATGAGTGATGTTGAGCATCTTTTCATGTGTTTGTTAGCCATCTGTATGTCTTCTTTGGAGAAATGTCTATTTAGTTCTTTGGCCCATTTTTTGATTGGGTCTTTTATTTTTCTGGAATTGAGCTGTAGGAGTCAGCTTTCTTTATAGTCCAACTCTCACATCCATACATGACTACTGGAAAAACCATAGCTTTGACTAGACAGACCTTTGTCGGCAAAGTAATGTCTCTGCTTTAAATATGCTGTCTAGGGTGGTCATAGCTTTTTTTCCAAGGAGCAAGCGTCTTTTAATTTCATGGCTGCAATCACCATCTGCAGTGATTTTGGAGCCCCCAAAATAAAGTCTCTCATTGTTTCCATTGTTTCCCCATCTATTTGCCATGAAGTGATCGGACCAGATTCGATGATCTTAGTCTTCCGAATGTTGAGTTTTATGCCAGCCTTTTCACTCTCCTCTTTCATTTTCATTAACAGGCTCTTTAATTCTTCTTCACTTTCTGCCATAAGGATGGTGTCATCTTCATATGTGAGGTTATTGATATTTCTCCCAGCAGTCTTGATTTCAGCTTGTGCTTCATCCAGACCGGGATTTTGCATGATATAATCTGCATGTGAGTTAAATAAGCATGGTGACAGTATACAGCCTTGATGTACTCCTTTCCTGATTTGGAACCAGTCTGTTGTTCCATGTCCAGTTCTAACAGTTGCTTCTTGACCTGCATATAGATTTGTCAGGAGGCAGGTCAGGTGGCCTGGTATTCCCACCTCTTGAAGAATTTTCCACAGTTTGTTGTGATCCACGCAGTCAAAGGCTCTGGCATAGTCAATAAAGGAGAAGATGATTTTCTGAAACTCTCTTGCTTTTTTGATGATTCAACAGATGTTGGAAATTTGATCTTTGGTTTCTCTGCTTTTCTAAATCCAACTTGAACATCTAGAAGTTCATGGTTCATGTATTTTGAAGACTGACTTGGAGAATTTTGAGCATTACTTTGCTAGCATGTGAGATGAGTGCAATTGTGTAGTAGTTTGAACATTCTTCAACATTGCCTTAATTTGGGATTGGAATGAAAACTGACCTTTTCTAGTCCTGGGGCCACTACTGAATTTTCCAAATCTGCTGGCATATTGAGTGCAGCACTTTCACAGCATAATCTTTTAGGATTTGAAATAGTTCCTCTGGAATTCTATCACCTCCACTAGTTTTGTTTGTAGTGATGTTTCCTAAGGCTCACTTGAGTTCACATTCCAGGATGTCTGATACTAGGTGGGTGATCACACCATCATGGTTATCTGGGTCATGAAGATCTTTTTGAATAGTTCTTCTGTGTATTCTTGCCACCTCTTCTTAATATCTTCTGCTTCTGTTAAGTCCATACCATTTCTGTCCTTTATTGAGCCATCTTTGCATGGATTATTCCCTTGATATCTCTAATTTTCTTGAAGAGATCTCTAGTCTTTCCCATTCTATTGTTTTCCTCTATTTCTTTGCAGTGATCACTGAGGAAGGCTTTCTTATCTCTCCTTGCTATTCTTTGGAACTCTGCATTCTAATGGGCATATCTTTCCTTTTCTCCCTTGCTTTTCTCCCTTTCCTCTCTTGTCTTCTCTTCTTTTCTTAGCTATTTGTAAGGCCTCCTCAGACAACCATTTTGCCTTTTTACATTTCTCTTTCTTGGGGATGGCTTGATCTCTGCCTCCTGTACAATGTCACGAACCTCCATCCATAGTTCTTCAAGCACTCTGTCTATCAGATCTAATCCCTTGAATCTATTTCTCATTTCCACCATATAATTTGATATAGGTCATACCTGAATCAGAGAAGGCAATGGCACCCCACTCCAGTACTCTTGCCTGGAAAGTCCCATGGATGGAGGAGCCTGGTGGGCCGCAGTCCATCGGGTCGCGAAGAGTCGGACACGACTGAGCGACTTCACTTTCCCTTTTCACTTTCATGCATTGGAGAAGGAAATGGCAACCTACTCCAGTGTTCTTGCCTGGAGAGTCCCAGGGACGGTGGCGCCTGGTGGGCTGCCGTCTATGGGATCACACAGAGTCAGACACAACTAAAGTGACTTAGCAACGGTAGCAGCATACCCGAATGGTCTAGTGGTTTTCCCCACTTTATTCAATTTAAGTCTGAATTTGGCAGTAAGGAGTTCATTATCTGAGCCAAAGTCAGCTACGAGTCTTTTTTTTTTTTTTTTTTTTTTTGCTGACTATATAGAGCTTCTCCATCTTTGGTTACAAAGAACATAATCAATCTGATTTCCGTATTTACCATCTGGTGATGTCCATGTGTCAAGTCTTCTCTTGTGTTGTTGGAAGAAGGTGTTTGCTATGACCAGTGTTTTCTGCTGGTAATACTGTGTTAGCCTTTACCCTGCTTCATTTTGTACTCCAAGGCCAAATTTTCTGGTTACTCCAGGTGTCATTTGACTTCCTACTTTTGCATTGCAGTCCCCTATAATGAAGAGATATCCTTTTTGGGTATTAGTTCTAGAAGGTCTTGTAGGTCTTTATAGAACGGCTCAACTTCAGCTTCTTCAGCATTACTGGTTGGGACATAGACTTGGATTACTGCAATATTGAATGGTTTGCCTTGGAAACTAACAGAGATCATTCTCTTGTTTTTGTGATTGTACCCAAGAAGTCCATTTCAGACTTTTGTTGAAGTTTTTTTTTTTTTTCCTAAGGGATTTTTTCTAAGGGATTCTTGCACACAACAGTTGATATAATGGTCATCTGAGTTAAATTTGCCCATTCCAGTCCGTTTTAGTTCACAATTCCTAAAATGTTGATGTTCAATCTCCTGTTTGACCACTTCCAATTTGACTGGATTCTTGAACCTAATATTCCAGGTTCTTATGTAACATTGTTCTTTAGAGAATCAGACTTTACTTTCATCACCAGTCACATTCACAACTGGACACTGTTTTTGCTTTGGCTTTGTCTCTTCATTCTTTGTGGAGTTATTTCTCCACTCTTCTCCAGTAGCCTATTGGGCACCTACCGACCTGGAAAGTTCATCTTTCAGTGTCATATCTTTTTGCCTTTTTATACTCTTCATGGGGTTCTCAAGGCAAGAATACTGAAGTGGTTTGCCATTCCCTTCTCCAGCAGACAACGTTTTTTCAGAACTCTCCACCATGACCCTTCCATCTTGGGTGGCCCTATGCAGCATGGCTCATTCATTGAGTTAGATAAGGCTGTGGTCCTCGTGATCAGATTGGTTTGTTTTCTGTGATTGTGGTTTTCATTCTGTCTGCCCTCTGAGGGGTGATGAGAGGCTTATTGAAGCTTTCTGATGGGAGACACTGACCAGGGGGAAACTAGGTCTTGTTCTGATGGTGGGGCCATGCATGGTAAATCTTTAATCCAATTTTCTTCTGATGGGTGGGGCTGTGTTCTCTCTCTGTTGTTGGACCTGAGACCAAACTATGGTGGAGGTAATGAAGAAAATGGCGACCTCCTTCAAAAGGTCCCACGCACGCACTGCTGCACTCAGTGACCCCGACCCTGCAGCAGGCCACCACTGACCCATGCCTTCGCCGGAGACTCCTGGACACTCACAGGCAAGTCTGAGTCAGTCTATTGTGGGGTCACTGCTCCTTTCTCCTGGATCTAATGTAATATAGACCCAGGAAAAACTAATACAATGTTATGTCATATATAATGTTATGTCAATATAATGTTATGTCAACTATATCCCAATTAAAAATGACTTGATTATTTATAATAAAGCCTATATTCATTAAGCCTTTACTTTGTGCCAGGCCCTGAACTAAGGCCTCGATACAATTTATTTTCTTTAATCCCTGCTGCTGCTACTGCTGCTGATAAGTCGCTTCAGTTGTGTCCGACTCTGTGTGACCCCATAGACAGAAACCCACCAGGCTCCCCTGTCCCTGGGATTCTCCAGGCAAGAACACTGGAGTGGGTTGCCATTTCCTTCTCCAATGCGTGAAAGTGAAAAGTGAAAGGGAAGTCGCTCAGTCATGTCCGACTCTTAGCGATCCCGTAGACTGCAGCCCACCAGGCTCCACCGTCCATGGGATTTTCCAGGCAAGAGTACTGGAGTGGGGTGCCATTGCTTTCTCCGCTTTAATCCCTATACAGTCCTATAATTCAGTTACTAAAATGCTCCCTATTTTATAACTTGGAAACTGAGGTTTAAAGAAATTAACTCATATGCCTATAGTTACTCAACTAGAAAGAGCAGAGTATGCAAAGGGCAGTTTGATTCCAGACTTTGAGCATACAACCTTTGGAAAACACTGCCTCATTTGTTTGAAATAATAACACAAACATATTTTTATAGTCCAATTCTTTATCTTCCCTATTTACATACTTTTTTCAATTTTTACTTGAGTCTAGGAATATGAACTATTCCACATGACAAGTTAGGATACTGAGAAAAATTATGTGCCATCAGTCACATTGTTTTCAAAGAAAGTATAAGTATTCACAACTTTATAAGCACCCTCATACCTATATTAAATATAGAAAAAATACTTCATGAATTCTAATTAAATTCAAAGAATAGAGACTTAAACTTGAATTGCCATCTTCCAATAGTTAGCCATTTACTCCAATGAGTATTTCTAACATAAGTAATTTTACTTTTAAGTGATATGTCTTAAATTCATTTGGCAAATGCAAAATCAAAACCCATAATTTTTAGGTTTGCTTACCACATTTTTCTAAAATACAATTTACCTCCTTTTAAAGTCTTCCTAATTTCTAATTCCCAACATGATTTTGGAAATTGTGGCTGTGTCATGTTGTTTGAATTCAAAAAGTTATAATGCAGCAAAAAATGTCTGAAGTTGCTAAGCAGTGAATTAAAGTACTCTTCAGGAGGAGACAATAAGAAACTTACAAGATCAGTTATGTCTACAGGGGGTAAACTGTCCTTGAAAGAAATAAAGGAAGCATAAAGAGGAATTTATAATATCTCTTGGGTTCAACAATATTAATTTGTCTTAACCATCTTTGAAGTCCTGACCACAGTGATACCTTCCTAGGTGCATTTTAATTAGCATGATACTGTCTCAATAAGCTGCCCAGAATTCAGAAGAGAACAAATCATTATCCCAAAAGCATTTGTCATAGAATATATTGCAACATGAAATGAATAAATTGGTTTCCATATGAGAGCAGAAAGTCTAGAATTGAAAAAAATTAGAAAATTATTTCCATCATGGTTCACAATACCCTCAATAATTTTTAATACATACCATATTTTGGGGAAAATGGATTTTATGAGAACAGGTGGGGCAAGTATTTTCCTATTAGTGTCTTAACTGTCAAGATTTTATATAAATATAAGGTTTTCAACATCGCAAGTGTCTTTCACCTCCAAAAGTCCCATCTTTTTCATCATTTTAAGTATTGAATCATCCTCACTTGTGAATAAGCCATCTGCTAGAAGCAATAATTTTAGGAACGATGTCCCAAAACAGCTTCCCATAGATAGCTGTTGGCAGCTCTGGCATTTGGGAGCATAATCCTTTTAAATTGAAATCTGCCCTCACAGGTACAGGTTTCCAGATCCTCAGAGTGTCATGAGTTCTATATATTTGTGAGGAAGGTCAAATTTACCAAAAAGGACATTTAAGCTGAAATTTAGCTGATTTTCTTTCTAGTTGTGTCATTATATTTCAAATTATAAATAATCAAGAATGTGCTGAGATTCTTAATGAAAACCCAACATTCATCTTTGGAAACTTTTAACATCCATGATTCATGAGAAAATGAATGAGCATAGATTTCCTAAATCATGGATGAGTAATCTATCTTCTTTATACTTACACTTTGTCTTTCAGCATGATCTTCACACCTCCTTTGTTGCAATACACATTTAAAATTCTTGATATGTCCTTAAACTGAGTGTCTTGGTCAAAGGAGCATTGTACAGAGCGGAACAAATATCGTAGACTGAAACACCTTAGTTTATTCAGAACATTTTCACTTAAAAATATTATTGAAGAAAACAATCCATCCAGAAGCAAAGATAATACTCAAGGAGGATATAATTCTCATCGATCTCTTAGTTTTTGGCTCTTAGATGAACTGCTTCCTTTAATGCTAACACAAATCATGTAAAAGAAAAATTTTGTGTTGCCATAAAATAAAATGAATTATAATGGCTGTAGAATTCTTCTACATATATTCACTTCATGCTTTGATATCTTTGTAGCAAGAACAAGTTAAACCGATATGTAATATGAAAACTTACATAGAAAAAAGGTTTAGAAAGCCCAAATGTCATTACTGTAAATGTAATGGGAAAATTTTTATCTAATTCTGATTTTTCAAACTATGAATTGACAGTATATTTAAAGATGTTTTATCTATTCTTTATAGATTACAGAAATATGAAAACAATCTGCATCTAATAAATTTATTGTTTTCTATAACCAGAGACTTCCTGAATGTTTATGTTCTTAGAATAGCATTAAAAACTTTTAACTTATGTATTACACACATCGATTTTTCTTTTCACGAATAATCTTTAGCTTAATAAACTATGTATATGTGCATGCTAAGCCACTTCAGTCGTGTCTGACTCTTTGCGAACCTGTGGATTGTAGTCCTCCAGGTCCCTGCTGGCTCCTCTGTCTGTGGGATTCTCCAGGCAAGAACACTGGGATGGGCTCCCATGCCCTCCTCCAGGGGATCTTCCCAACCCGGGGACTGAACCTGTGTCTCTCACATGTCCTGCATTGGCAGATGGATTCTTTACCATTAACGCCACCTGGTCTATAACTATATATTTTTACAATCTTTGACTCTTTGCAACCCCAAGGACTATACAGTCCATGGAATTCTCCAGGCCAGAATACTGGAGTGGGTAGCCTTTCCCTTCTCCAGGGGATCTTCCCAACCCAGGGATCGAACCCAGGTCTCCCACATTGCAGGCAGATTCTTTACCAGTTGAGCCACAAGGGAAGCCCAAGAATACTGGAGTGAGTAGCTATCCCTTCTCCAGGGGATCTTCCCAACCCAGGAGTCGAACCGGGGTTTCCTGCATTGCAGGTGGATTCTTTACCAACAGAGCTATCAGGGAAGCCCTTGGGTTTTTAATAACTACTCATAAATGATTTCAATTGAATACCTAGAAAATCTAGATAGATAATATAAAATATTTTATATCATATGGTAGAAGAAGTCATTTTCTTCTCCTAGTAGTCCTGATTTGCCTATTACATTTGGGATATATTGGACATTTACCCTTTTGCATGTACTGAGAATATCTTCTAGCTTCCCTCCACATCCCCATTCATTCATGATCCTGGAAAATTAGTGATTTAGCTATTGATTTTAAGAGGAAAAACAGTATTGTGGGTCAGCCTTTGCTCTTTCTTTTGGATAATCTGTACTCAGTGTGAAGAACACAAGCAATCTTTGTTCCCCTATTTGTCAAGCTTCCAGCGAAAGACCCTTCATCTGCAAGGTGAAAAGCATGCTGCCTTGTATAAGTAATTTCAATTTACATATGAAGAATAAAAATAAACCGTGAATTCATAAAGCAGATATGTGGTGTTCCATTTACATTACTTTTGTAACTAATTTCTCAGTTAGTTTGGACCTCAGGAAAAAAAAAAAAAAAAGCATTGCAAATCACCAAGATTTCCTTAAAGTAAAAATTTCTAAGAAGGTATGAATAAGATAATTCCTTGGTGGCTCAGCTGGTAAAGAATCCACTTGTAATGAGGGAGACCTGGGTTTGATCCCTGGGTTGGGAAGATCCCCTGGAGAAGGGGACAGCTATTCACTCCAGTATTCTGGCCTGGAGAATTCCATGGACTGTATAGTCCACAGGGTCTCAAAGAGTTGGACACAACTGAGTGAATTTGGGTCCATGGGTAGTATGATTAAGATTGGGATTAACTTTTCAGAAGGAAGTATAATTGACTAAATTTAGGCACAATTAATCAGTTACCTTAAAAAAAAGTTCCTGTTGAAAATAAACATTATACCATTATCTTGATCATTTAGTTCCCATTTCTTTGAGAATTAAAAAATGCCCTGTATATGCCTATTTATTGTTAGTAATCTTTGTTTTTGTTCAGTTGCCCAGTTGTGTCCCACTCTTTGTGACCCCATGGACTGCAGCACAGCAGGCCTCTCTGTCCCTCACCATTTCCTGAGGTTTGCGTAAGTTCATGTCCATTGCATCAGTGATGCTATCCAGCCATTTCATCCTCTGATGCTGTCTTATCCTTTGGCCCTCAATCCTTCCCAGCATGAGGGACTTTTCCAGTGAATGAGCTGTTTGCATCAGATGACCAAAATACTGGAGCTTCAACTTCAGCATCAGTCCTTCCAATGAGTATTCAGGGTTGATTTCCCTTAAGATTGACTGGTTTGGTCTCCTTGCTGACCAAGGGACTCTCAGGAGTCTTCTCTAAGACCATAGTTTGAAGGCATCAATTCTTCGGCACTCCACCTTCTTTACAGTTCAGCTTTCACAACCGTGCATGACGACTGGGAAGACCATAGCCTTGACTGTACAGCCCTTTGTTGGCAGAGTAAGGTCTCAGCTTTTCAACACATTAAGTTTGTCATAGCTTTCTTGCCAAGAAGCAAATGTCTTATGATTTCATGGCTGCAGTCACCATCCACAGTGATTTTAGAGCCCAAGAAAAGGAAATCTGTCAGTACTTCCACCTTTTCCCTCTCTATTTGCCATGAAGTAATGGGGTCAGATGCCATGATCTTATTTTTTTTAATATTTAGTTCTAAGCTGGCTCTTTCACTCTCCTCCTTCACCTTTACCAAGAGACTCTTTAGTTCCTCTCAGTTTCTGCCATTAGAGTGGTATCATCCTCATATCTGAGGTTGTTGATGTTTCTCCCACCTGTCTTGATTCCAGCTTGTAACTCATCAAGCCTGGCATTTCTCATGATGTATTCAGCATATATATTAAACAAACAAGGTGACAGCAAATTTTCGTTTGCTTTCTCAATCTTGAACCATTTAGTTGTTTCATATAGGATTCTAACTGTTGCTGCTTGACCGGCATACAGGTTTCTCAGGAGACAGGTAAAAAGGTCTGGTATTTCCATATCTTTAAGAGCTTTCCACAGTTTATTATGATCCACACAGTCAAAGGCTTTGGTGTAGTTGATGAAATAAGGGTAGGTGTTTTTTTCCCCTTAATTCTCTAGCTTTCTCTGTGATCCAGCGAATGTTGGCAATTTGATCTCTGGTTCCTCTTCCTTTTCTAAACAGCTTGGACATCTGGAAGTTCTTGGTTCACATAATGCTGAAGCCTAGCACGCAAGATTTTAAACATGACCTTATTAGTATGGGAGATGAGTGCAACTGTCTGATGGATAGCACATTCTTTAGTACTACCCTTCTTGGGAATCGAGATTAATCTTTACTAGCACACTTATAATAGTGAATGTTGGAGAAAATTAGGAAACAGGTTTAAAACATTAGTAAGTAAAAAGAAGATAATTTGTTTAAGTTAAAAATGATTGGTTCTTACTTTGGGTCTAGCCATGTTACAAATTTTCATACATGTTACTTGATTTCATATTTTTAAAATTTAACAAGATATAACTATAAATATTATCTGAATCTTAAGAAAATGGATAATATTACTTAAAGAGACTCAAACAAATAAAGACATATCATTTTTAAGGCTACAGTTGAAAATAAAAAGGCAAAGTCAACATGAATTTCTGATTAAAGAAAATATCAGATATTCAATAAAAATTATAAAAAAAGTATGTTCTTATTTCTGAAAAACTTAAAACCACTCAATAAAATTAATAATAATTATTCATCTATATCTGAAGACTTTTAAGTCACTCAATGAAGTATATTTATAATAAATAACATTTAAGACCTTAATAATTCTCATGTGGTAGCTAGTCTCACAATATGGTCTTCTCACTGAATATACCTCTTTGTGTTCACATCATTGCGTGGTATTCTTCACTAGAATCTGGGCTGGCCCTGTGCTTATTTTTTTTGATCAATAGATCACAGTGAAGCTGGTTCATAATGAGAGTTGGGACTCTTGGAACGCTTGCTGTTGTCATGTAGCCTCACAGATCCCACCCACAATTTTCTGCTAAAAGCCCAGACCAGACAGGTCTCATAGTCTAAAGTAAACATAGTCACTTTGGCCGATAGCACAGGCTGAGATCAGAGCCAACAACAAATATTAGTTTTCAGTAATGTGAGTGGGTACATCTTGGACATTCAGTTGAATTAAACCCTTAATGTCCCAGTTATCTGACAGCAGCTGCCTAAGAGAATGCAGTGCTCAGCTGAATTCAGTCAAGCCACCCAACCATGAGAGACAATGCTTTGCTTAATGTTATTTTTAGCTAGTAAGGTTTCAGATGATTTGTTATAGAGCAGAAATGACTGGAAGAGAAATCAGTACCTAGAGTGGGGTGATACAACTGAAAAAAAAAAAAAAAAAAACAACCTTTATATGACTTTCGTTTTAGGATTGGGTAGCTAATGGAGGCCTGAAGGGCATGGAGAGGATTATTTTCAATGGAATAATAATTATGGAAGCTGCAAGGACAGCAAGAAATTTTGTTTTAGAATCCATAAGAACTGTTACTTCTGCCATACAAGAGAGGAATTTAGAAAAATGTTGCTTGGGATAAAATAGAAAATATATTAAATAAACTGGTATGTTTGGCTAAGAGTTCCACTCAGTTGCAAGTGCTAACTGGTTTTCTTTAGCTGCGTATGATGAGGTAGGGATATTTAGAAATAAGCTAAAAATTGTTCCATTTTCAAGTAAAATTTAGAGGAAGTAAAAAGAAGTCAGGAATTTCTCAGTTTAAAAAAAAATGCATCATATTCTCAGCCTCTCTCAATGGAAAAAGGCTCTCAGAGTAAAAAAAAAAAAAAAAAATGCCCCTGGGATAAAGACCATCTCAACAGCATGACTGTAGAAACCTTTGTTAAGACTTCAGAAAGGTTTAAGGACTATCTCATAGAACTTCTTAATATTTCAAATTACTTTTAAGAATTTTAAGAGCATTGCTCCAACACATCCTGACAAAGAAAGATCCTGAGTTAAAGCAATAGGTATTCACAGTGTTTGTCTAATGAGTGAATTCTATGATATTCATAGGAAAACCACAAGGGCTCTCAAGAGTGCAGTATTTGAGGACATACTGTTAGCTTGCACCAAAATAGGGAAAGTTCAAAATGAATTCAACCCTTCGGGTCCTGACCTATACATAGGTAGGAATCAGGCTAAGAAAGGCACAGAGCGGCAAATTTCTTGTAAAAAGGGAAGGTATTAAAAAGTAGAAGAGAAAGTGGAGTCAAGAGTCCAGAGAGTAGAATTAAGAGCCTAGATATAAATAACAACCATCTAGAAGATGTGGAGAGCAGCTTATAGGGAACAATACTGAGATCTAACCAATGAAATTGGTGGCATGCACTGGCTGGATTTGAGACTTGCTATGTATAGGTTATTGCAATGTGTTCTCATTCCTACCATTCTTGGATGAGAATGACTATTGCATTTATCCTGTTCCTACATCACCACTGTATGTTGAGAGTGTGTATTTTCATTGAGATGAATGCAGATTGAGAGAAATAACATTCCAGAAATAACATAGCAGAAACCATTTTTGTAAAGGCTGAATAATTGTCGCTATACCCTGACCCTCGGAACCTATGAATATGTTATCTTATTACATGGCAAAAGGGACTTCACAGATGAGCATTAGTTTTAAAATGGAGAAATTATCCTGGATTATCATGGTGAGCCCAAGGGAATCACAAGGTTTCTTATAAAAGGGAGGCTGTAAGTCAGGAAAAAGACATCATGCCACTGATTTAAAGATAAGTAAGGAACCACAGGTCAAGGAATGCAGATGGTCTTTACAAGCTAGAAAGGCAAAAATAAATAAATAAATAAACCTCAAGAAGGGATATGCCCCTTCCAACACCTTGGCTGTAGACTTTTAATCATCATATCCAAGAGGAAAAAACATTTGTGTTGTTTTAAGCCATTAAATTTGTAGTGATTTGTTATAGAAACAGTAACCATCCTTATATTCCTGCCCTGCCCTAACCCATGGATTGCAGCCTGTTTCAGCTGCTTCTGCCTCCTGGGCTCAGTGGGGTGGCAGGAGTCGGCTTGGGCTCTAACTTGCTGCTCATGGTCAACATATCCTCAGACAAGGAGCTATAGTTACTACAGTCCTCACTACCTAAGTTTCCCTTCTCTCATAGATTGCATTTGGGAGCTGAAAAACGATCTTCCTCTATGTTATTCAGTTTTACAGTTCTTTACATTGAAACAGCTAGTCTAGTACTAATAACTCTGTCTTGGCCAAAAGCAAAAGGCATTTTTACTTCTAAATGAACATTAAGTCTATCTTTTAAACTTAAATTTCTCTAAGTATTGTAACTCAATTTAGGAAATAATTAAGGCATAATAAATCTTCCTATCCAGGAAAATATTATGTTTTTGTATATTTTTAGTAAAAATTGGAGTTACCACTTAATGGTCTTGATCTATCAGGCAGTCTGCTAAAAGCAAAATATGCAATCCATATAACAATGGTGTATTTTACAGATGAGGAATCAGAAGATAGCAGATATCTGAAATTTCTAAAAGCACTGGCTTTGAAACTATGAGGCTTCACATCCAGCCTCAACAAGTTATTGACTATCATCTTAGGCACATTATTTTTCATTTTTCTGTACTTCAGTTCCCTCATTTGTAAAAAGGACACGATATTATCCAACCCATAGAACTGCTGAGAAGATTAATTTAAACAACAAGTGCTTACAATACCATCTACTCAAGAAAGTATCAATAAATGTTACTTGCTGTTGTTTAGTCACTAAGTCATGTCTGACTCTGCCACCCAACATGGGCTGCCAGGCTCCTCTGTCCGTGGGATTTTTTCAGACAAGAATACTGGAGCGGATTGCTATTTCCTCCTCTAGGGGATCTCCCTGAGCCAAGGATCAAATACACGCCTTCTGTATCTCCTGCATTGCAGACGGATTCTTTACCCATTGAGCTATCATGGAAGCCCAAATGTCAGCGATTACAGGTATATTTCAGATTCAAATCCAAGTCTTATATGATACCAAAGTCTCATATTTAACCACTTGCTACTATATTTTGTCTTTTATAGACTTTGTTCCATGGATTGTTTCAATTTTTGTTGCCATTGTAAAAAGCATCTGACTTTTTATAATTCCATTTTATCCAAACTGGCTATTTCTGATATGTAGAAAACATATGTATGTTACAATTAGAAACCTTCCTAAAGTCTATTATTTCAAATAGCTTTCTTATTGAATTCCTTAAGTTTCCTGGGCAAGCAATTACATAATACACAAACAATAATAATCTTCTTCAAATTCTTATGTTTTATTTCTTTCTCCTAAGTATTGAAATGATTAAAACTTCAGAACACTGTTTAATAGATGTGATAATAAAGAGCATATTTCTTTAGCTCTTGACTTTAATCAAGATGAGTAATTTTTCACTGTTGAGTATGATCAGATTTTTATTTTGAAGTAGGTATTTTAATCACATCTTTATGTCTTGTTTAAAGTGTGTTTAACTTTTTCACATATAATCATAAACAATGTTTAAATTAACTTAGTCTCTACATATTTTGAGGGAATCAAATCACATGAATTTGATTATTTCAATTTGATTAAATAAAGCGAATAAAGTTTTTCAATATTATCTTAGTGAATTGTCTTATGTACTGTTTACATTGTCATCACCATTCAGTAAACACATAAAACACATTAATAACAATAATCATTAAACATTACACCCTTTTGATAGCCCAAGAATTCTTCTAAACATTTTGATCCTCGTTTTGTTTAATTTTTACAAGAGTCTTATGAATTGGGGACTATTCTAGTCTACATTTTATAGCTGAATAAATCAAAGTGTAAGTGGCTATAAATCTTGCCAGACTTTACTCACCTGGGAAATATACCATTTGGAATTTGAGCTAATCACATGATTCTAGAACTCGAGTGTTTTAATATTTCATTCTACTTAATTTTGATTGCCCAAGTAGCAGTGAGCTAAGCTAGCCTCAGGAAGGTTAAGTCTAAATCCTTTTGCAAAATGCTTCCCAGTTATATCTGTATCTCTAAGAAGGACTCTCACACATTTACTTCAATGACTCTGGTGTTGTCAGTTACTATGCAATGTTTACTCTGTTCTTTCTTCTTTCTCTCATTCTGTTACCAAAACCATTAGAAAAAAACAGATTTTGTTTAAACTCAACAGATTGAACCTATATGTGTACTTGTACTCTCTCTGTATGGGAGATGTCATAAAATTGGAAGCTAAAATGGAAAAGTGGTAACTGATTAAACAAATCAGAAGAAAGTCAAAATCTGATTAACTATAGTAAGTGGCAGTCAGGTGTGAAGTGTTTGTGTGAAGTCAGATGTGACGTATGTGTGTGTGTATGTGGTAGGGAAGGAGTGGAACTGGAGTTGAAAGCCAGAATTGATGCAGAAAATTCCAGAAAGGCTTCAAGGGTAAGGACTGTAACACTTTCTATGGTTTATGACTCTTGGAAAGTCTAGGAAACCTAAAAATTGAAATACTTGTTTTTGGTTTAGACTTCCTTCTGTTGTGTTTGCAAATGGAAATTATTGTGTTTGGTTCACTACCCATTCTCCTATACTCACTTCTTCTTATTGTCTGATGTGTACTCCTTGCACTGGTCTTTTCCCACTATTGTAATCAGACCTTATGTGCAGTATCTGAGTTCAGGAGTTAAAGTTACAAAGTGGCCTACCGACTTGCTTTGTCTCTATCATCCTGCTTCTTGCCTAAGTAAAACAAAACAAAATCCAAATAAGTATATTAGTTTACCTAGTTTACTAATGGGCTTTCCTGGTGGCTCAGACAGTAAAGAATCTGTCTGCAATGCAGGAAACCCAGGAAACCCTGGGTCGCAAAGACCACCTGGAGAAGGGAATGGCTACCCACTTCAGTATTCTTGCCTGGAGAATCCAGTTTATTAAAGATTATATTCATGGGAAAGTCTCTTAGTAAAAATCTCACAGATTATTCTTTTGATTACTTTTTGTCTTCCAGGCATGTAAGTCCCTCTGAAATTCTTAAAAAGTGACCATAAGAAGGCCAAAGACTAAATTCAAGAATTCAAATACTGTCATCTGCTTTCCTTTCTTATTTGATGCCCAGCAATATAGAATTATGCATAGTATTCACATATAATTTTATTAATTTATTTTCTGAATCTACAGTTATGTCCCTTTTTTCATAATTAATTGTGTGTTTGGTTGTTCATCTTTTTGCAATATTGGTCTAGTAGAAACGCCTATTTTATTCCTTTTTCTTCAAAGAACAACAGATGGTGTTTTTTAATCATTTCTATTCAACTGCTTGATGTTTCATAATATATTATTGCTTTAATATTGACTAATGCATTAAATTGTTTTATTATTCCCCAATATTTAAAGATATATGATTAGCCCTTTTACTTGCCTTCTGTCTTTTTAGTAATGAATGCATTTGTTCTTAAGATTTACCTTTGATTACTGCTGTTCTTACTCTGCAACCACTGTTGAACCCATCCTCTTATTTTAAAGTCAAAGAAAACATTTTTTACCAACAATTTATTTTCAGTCATATCAGAAATATGACTAACATCTATCCTATTACTTTAGCAATTTTTGAAATATTTTCCTTCAACATGACTTATGCTTTGGTACAATATTGTAATCAGTCCATTCTATTTCTTAGCATTAGCAATACAATTTTCTAAAAATATCATTTATGATACAACACTGCCTTGGTACTTTTTAATATTTGGCTCTTTGTCCCAAATTTTTAGAAGGCTGTATAATCCAATCTATAAAACAAAAGTTTTGTACTTTACATGAGATCCAAATAACAAATACAATTTTCTCACTCAATAAGTGTTATTAGAAATAGAATATCCAACTACAGTAATAAAAGAGGACAGTGTACTAAATCAGTTAGAAACATTTAGAGTCAGAATGACCCAGGTAGACTTTGAGGTCCTTCTTACCTATCTGTTCCTTCCAGCATTTGGACCAGGCATTCTACCTGCTTGATAGACCAAGGATTTTCAACACAGAGTGTAGCTTTACACTCTGTACACACACAGAGTGTAGTGTGTGCTGAGTTGCTCAGTTGTGTCTGACTGTTTGTGACACCATGAACTGTAGTCCACCAGGCTCCTCTGTCCATGGGGATTCTCCAGGCAAGAATAACTCTAGTGGGTTGGGTGCCCTCTTCTAGGAGATCTTCCTAACCCAGAGATTGAACCCAGGTCTCCCGCATTGCAGGCAGAGTCTTTACTATCTAAGCCACCAAGGAAGCCCCTTAGAATATTTTAAACAATGAGGTATCATTTCACACCAGTCAGAATGGCTGCGACCCAAAAGTCTACAAGCAGTAAATGCTGGAGAGGGTGTGGAGAAAAGGTAACCCTCTTACAGTGTTGGTGGGAATGCAAACTAGTACAGCCACTATGGAGAACAGTGTGGAGATTTCTTAAAAAATAAGGAATAGAACTGCCTTATGATCCAGCAATCCCACTGCTGGGCATACACACTGAGGAAACCAGAATGGAAAGAGACACGTGTACCCCAATGTTCATCACAGCACTGTTTATAATAGCCAGGACATGGAAGCAACCTAGATGTCCATCAGCAGATGAATGGATAAGAAAGCTGTGGTACATATACACAATGGAGTATTACTCAGCCATTAAAAAGAATACATTTGAATCAGTTCAAATGAGGTGGATGAAACTGGAGTCTATTATACAGAGTGAAGTAAGCCAGAAAGAAAAACACCAATACAGTACACTAATGCATATATATGGAATTTAGAAAGATGGTAACAATAACCCTGTATACGAGACAGCAAAAGAGACACAGATGTATAACAGTCTTTTGGACTCTGTGGGAGAGGGAGAGGGTGGGATGATTTGGGAGAATGGCATTGAAACATGTATAATATCATATATGAAATGAATCGCCAGTCCAGGTTCGATGCATGATACTGGATGCTTGGGGCTGGTGCACTGGGATGACCCAGAGGGATGCTACAGGGAGGGAGGAGGGAGGGGTTTTCAGGATGGGGAACATGTGTATACCCATGGCGGATTCATGTTGATGTATGGCAAAACCAATACAATATTGTAATTAACCTCCAATTAAAATAAATAAATTTACATTAAAAAATAAAAATAAAAAACTAAAAAAAAAATAAAATTAATTAATTAATTAAAAAAAAAGAATATTTTAAATGATTCTAATGAGGAACTTTCAAACAGGATACGTTTCAAGCCCAACCTAAGAGTAATTAAATGAGAATTCATACTTAATTCCTTAGATATTCTACTGAACAACCAGAGTTAAGTATCATTGTTATATCCTTTAGTTTGTAGGCTTCAAACTAGTAACTATATTCTCTAGTACAAAATGTATTAACCAATATTCAAACAAAAAACTTTGTATATACAAATAAGCATATATATATGTATATGTGTGTGTGTCTATGTATGGATGATAATAAAAGATTATTATGTATATATGTTTGTGTCTATGTATGGATGATAATAAATATATATAATATACTCATATATTATATAAATATATATATAATATATATTATATAAATATTATGTATATATGTGTGTGTCTATGTATGGATGATAATAAAAGATTATTATGGATGGTAATAAAGATGAAAAGAGTACTATGAGTTCAATATGATCCAAACAGTGAAGAAATGATATAAGGTAATTTTGATGAGAAATTAAGCTCTTAATAAAGCTGAATATCTCAATAAAACCAGAGTATTTCAATTAGTAATTAGCTACTGAGCAAACCTCTGGGAGTAATAATATATGACACTACAAAGTATCCCAAAATAGTACAAGAAAAAGTTATGCCTTCAAGAAGCTTGTAAGGGAGACTGAGATACAAATATAACATGGAGAAAATCATTGCAAAATTAAATTCTAACTAAAGATATTGTTTGGGTTTCTCTGATGGCTCAGTGGTAAAGAATCCACCTGCTATGCAGGAGAGGCAGGTTGGATCCCTGGGTGGGGAAGATCCCCTGGAGGAGGAAATGGCAACCCACTCCAGTTTCTCACCTGAAAAATCCCACGGATAGAAGAGTCTGGCGGGCTACAGTCCACAGGGTCACAAAGAGTTGGTCAGGACTGAGTGCCTGAGCTCACACATACTCACTAAAGGATATTAAGTAAGTTTCAGAAATAATTCCATAAAGCTCGTAATCCAGATTCAACCTGACACAGCATCAAGCAGCTTATGGAGAAGAGGCAGCATTACTGGGCTTGAAGGATCATTAGGCTTTAAATAGATTAAAAAAAAAAAGATGCATGTTCGAAACAGAAGGGACAGTAAGAGCTGTGTATATGCTGAGGAGCTGAAATCATCTCTGCTGATTTAGATTGTGTATGTTATGAAGTCCTGGGGATAGTGGAGAATAGTGATATAAGTATGGAGACAAGATAAACTTACAAATCTATTATATCTAATATTTATCATGGTGATCTTTTTTTTATACCAGTGTATTTAACCATTCTGTCCCTTGAGTTACTCAGAAGATTGTATACAATGCCAATGACACCTATGGTATGCAATGGTAATTCATTAAATATATATTAATATATATGCATATTTACAGTTCAGTGGTAATTAAAAATAAAGCTTTAATACTTTTATAAACAATAATACATTATTGTTTCACATATATATTATAAACACAACAGTTAATATATTAGCAACATATTACAGAAATTATAAATTAAATTAATGCAATTATACTACAGTCAAACTAAACTCCTTTCCATAAATTAAACATTACTTGAACCAAGACTTTTTTTTATTGCACTTGTATTTTTGTTTGCCTTGTTTTTGTTTTTTCTTACTATGTTTTCCCTGATATTATCATGGCTTAATCTTTCTCATGTATCATTTCAAGGGCAATGTGTTCTCTTGAAGGAAGCCTTTGCTGACTTGAATAACAACTAATGTTGTATGCTCTAAGTTGCTACCCTAGTCTTCCTCTGCTTCCTTTACAGCAGTCAGCATGATGGGTTTGTACTTGTTTCTACTCCTGTGTTTGTCCATTCTCCACAGTTACTGTTTAGTTGCTCAGTCACATCAACTCTTTACAATCCTGTGGATTGCAGCATCACAGGCTTCCCTGTCCATCACCAACTCGCACAGCTTGCTCAAACTCATGTCCATTGAGTCAGTGATGCCATCCTACCATCTTATCCTCTGTCATCCACTTCTCCTCTTGCCCTCTATCTTTCCCAGCATCAGGGTCTTTTCCAGTTAGTCAGCTCTTCGCATCAGGTAGCAAGCTTCAGCATCAGTCCTTCCAATGAATATTCAGGGTTGATTTCCTTTAGGATTGACTGGTTTGATCTTCTTGCAGTCCAAGGGACTCTCAAGAGTCTCTTCCAACACTGCAGTTAAGAAGCATCAATTCTTCAGTGCTCAGCCTTTTTTATGGTCCAGCTCTCACATTTATACATGACTACTAGAAAAACAGTAGCTTTGACTATATATATCTCTGTCGGCAAAGTGATGTCTGTGCTTTTTCATATGCTCTCTAGGTTTGTCATAGCTTTCCCTCTGAGGAACAAGCATCTTTTAATTTCATAGCTGCAGTAACCATCGACAGTGATTTTGGAGCCGAAAAAAACGAACATCTATCACTGTTTCCATTGTTCCCCCATCTATATGCCTTGAAGTGATGGGACCAGATGCAATGATCTTTGCTTTTTGAATATTAAGTTTCAAGCCAGCTTTTTCATTCCCCTCTTTCACCTTCATCAAGAGGCTCTTTAGTTCCTCTTCACTTTCTGCCATAAGGTGTCACCTGCATATCTAAGGTTATTGGTATTTCTCTTGGCAATCTTGAGTCCAGTTTGTGATTCATCCAGCCTGGCATTTCACATGATGTACTCTGCATTTACATTAAATAAACAGGGTGACAATATACAACCTTGACGCATTCCTTTCCCAATTTTGAACCAGTCTGTTGTTCCATGTTTGATTCTAACTTCTGTTCTTGACCTGCATATAGGTTTCTCAGGAAACAGGTAATGTGGTCTGGTATTCCCATCTCTCTAAGAATTTTCCACAGTCTGTTGTGATTTACACAGTCAAAGGCTTTAGCATAGTCAATGAAGTAGAAGTTGATACTTTTCTGGAATTGTTTTGCTTTTTCGATGATACAGCAGATGTTGGCAATTCGATGTCTGGTTCCTCTGCCTCATCTAAATCCACCTGTACAATCTGGAAGTTCTCAGTTCACATAATGTTGAAGTCTAGCTTGGAGGATTTTGAGCATGACCTTGCTAGCACATGAAATGAGTGCTATTGTGCAGTAGTCTGAACATTCTTTGGCATTGTCCTTTGGGATTGGAATGAAAACTGACTTTTTCCAGTGCAGTGGCCACTGCTGAGTTTTCCAAATTTACTGGCATATTGAGTGCAGTACTTTCATAGCATCATCTTTTAGGGTTTGAAATAGCTCAACTGGAATTCCATCACCTCCACTAGCATTGTTCATAGTGATGCTTCCTAAAGCCCACTTGATTTCACACACCAGGATGTCTGCTCTAGGTGAGTGATCACACCATCATGGTTTTCCAAGTCATTAATATCTTTTTTATATAGTTCTTCTGTGTATTCTTGCTACCTGTTCTTAATATCTTCTGCTTCTGTTAGGTCCATACCATTTCTGTCCTTTATTGTGCTATCTTTGCATGAAATATTCCCTTGGTATGTCTACTTTTTTTGAAAAGGTCTCTAGTCTTTCCCATTCTATTGTTTTCCTCCATTTGCACTGTTCACTTAGGAAGGCTTTCTTATCTGTCCTTGCTATTCTTTGGAACTCCTCATGATGGGCATATCTTTCCTTTTCTCTTTTGCCTTTCAATTCTCTTTTTTCAGCGATTTGTAAGGCCTCCTCAGACAACCATTTTGCCTTTTTGCATTTCTGTTCCTTGAGGATGGTTTCAATCACTGCCTCCTATACAATGTTACAGAGCTCCTCCATCCGTAGATCTTCAGGCATTCTATGAGATCTAATCCCTTGAATCTATTTATCATTTCCACTGTATAATCATAGAGAATTTTATTTATGTCATACCTGAATGGCCTAATGGTTTTCCCTACTTTCTTCAATTTAAGTCTGAATTTTGCAATAAGGAGTTGATGATCTAAGGCATTGTCAGTTCCCAGTCTTGCTTTTGCTGACCCTAGAGAGCTTCTCCATCTTCAGTTGCAAAGAATATAATCAATCTGATTTTGGTACTGACCATCTGATGATGTTCATGTGTACAGTCGTCTCTTGCATTGTTGGAAGAGGGTGTTTTCTATGACCAGTGTGTTCTCTTGGTAAACTCCATTCTCCACAGTAGAATGTAAATATTAGGAGTATTGCAACCAAGTTTGTCTTATACAGCAGTGAGCCTTTTGAGCCCAGCACAATTCTTGGCTCAGAGAGAAACCAATGTATTGGTTTTGCCATATATCAACATGAATCCGCCACGGGTGTACATGTGTTCCCCATCCTGCACCCCCCCTCCCACCTCCCTCTGCATACCATCCCTCTGGGTCATGCCAGTGCACCAGCCCTGAGCATCCTGTATCATGCATCGAACCTAGACTGGCGATTCGCTTTGCATATGATATTATACATGTTTCAATGCCATTCTCCCAAATCATGCCACCCTCGCCCTCTCCCACAAAGTCCAAAAGACTGTTCTATACATCTCTGTCTCTTTTGCTGTTGTAAAGTAATTAGCCTCCAATTAAAATAAATAAATTTATATTATTAAAATATTTTTAAAAATTAGTTAAGCAGATAAATGAAATCTACAATCATATATCCCTCTTGCCTTTCAGTGGTGCTTTCACCATATTATTTCATTTTTTTTGCCCTGAATTGTTTAACAATCTATATTAAGGATGACCTAAGGAAATGGCAACCCACTCCAGTATTCTTGCCTGGAAAATCCCATGGACAGAGGAGCTTGGTTGGCTACTGTCCATGGGGTCGCAAAGAGTCAGACACAACTGAGCGACTTCACTATCACTACTAAGTAAATTATACATATTCCACATTATTCTATGACAGTAAAGAAATACATAATCTTTCTTCTCATAATCTATGGCCTTATCTGTTAAGTTAAGCATCTTCCCTAGATCTATTTGAAGCTGTGGAGACAGACCCCAAAGGCCAGGCTGAAAGGATAACTAGTGAGTAAAGCTTCTTTCAATATGTAATAAAGCTCTCAGATCACTACTCTTGTAAGAATCCAATTTAAAGTTGAACATTATTGAATTAAAATCTTTAAACTATAATTGAAATATAAAAATCACAATTATTATTTTGACTGAATTCCTGTTTTCAATAAAAATATCTCCTTTTGAGACAAGAGAGGGATGGATGGCTGTAGCAAAGGAGAGTGATACATACAAATGTCAAATTTACAGGAATGTGGATTTGTAATATGATTTCCTGCTTTATAACAATGCTAATGTTTTATTGTTTTAGATTTTATTTTAAATGATCCTTAAAGTCTGTAAGTGTCACATTACGAACTTTATGCCTTGAGTGGTTGTTACAGCAGAAGTAGAAATAAATTTCTTAAGATATTCCAGAACCCCCTCCAGCTTTTACTGTATTATTGCTACTAATATACTGCATAGAATAGTTTTACCACTCAGCTGGGAGTATAAGGAAATTGAAAACAAAATGCATGCCTTATGTGCTAAGTGCACTGCAATAAACCATGTTTGAATCCTGACCACCCCAGTAAATCAGATGCTAATGAGCTTTCCTATTTATTAACATTGTAAAATTGCCTTAAACATTCCTCTCAATTTGAGGAATTAAAGACAAGTTTTGCTCCCTTTTACTATCATAGAAAAATCATATTGAAAAAATATTTTTTCAAATAGAAATATGAACATATCCAGAACAAGTAAATAGATTCTTTAAAATCATATTGTCCCCAAATCCTTCAGCAAATGCAATAATATTAATGGTTTTGAAACCTTTAAAGCTAGTTTGCAAGGATGTAATAGACAGTTGTTGACATTGATACTGAAGCACAAGACATTTGTTTTGTTCTATTTTTTGCCAGTCGGTTGCTGCTTTTTATGAAAGTTTACTTAGCCTTAGGCACAGAAAAGCAGGGATCAATAGCATGGATTTTAGCTACAGCCCCAGATATATAGCTAACAATAATTTTGTTGATTAGAAGTGAATAGACTGAATAGAGATTTTTCAAAAATAAGTGATGGTAAAAATAATTCAAAACAAATATTCCAATATCTGCATGTGTGCTCAGTCACTAAGTCGTGTCCAACTCTTTGTGACCCCTAGATTGGTAGCCTACCAGGCTCTTCTGTCCATAGGATTTCCCAGGCAAGAACACTTGAGTGGGTTGCCATTTCCTTCTCCATGGGATCTCCCCAACTCAGGGATCAAACCCATATCTCCTGCATTGGCAGGCAAATTCTTTACCACTGAACCACAAGGGAAGCCCATTCCCATGTCTAATGACCTGCAATTGCAGAGATAGCATTAATTGCATTTTTAAAATAATAACTAAGGTTTTAATATCTAAACATCTAAGTTCGGAAGTGTCTAAGATTACATATGCATGTTTTCATTAAATTGAGAGGCTATTATTTTTAAAATATAGCTATTATTGTGCTTCAAAAGAGATAAAATTTTAATAAAATTAAAACTTTATTGTGATGTCAACTTTGGTGGGGAATTCAGAGATCTATTTTATGAGTTTTAGACATTTACTTTTTATACTTTTTCTCCTTTGCACAATCTGACTAAAGCTTTCCATCACTTCAGTTCTTGGCATTTCTTACTGTTTCTCAATTGTTTCTTAAATCTCTTAATTATTTCCATACTCTGGTTTCTGACTTTTCCCTTCCAAACCAATGTCTTCTTCATGATTTACTTATCCCATAATACTCTTAATACCAAGGTTTGATATATGTACCAAACTCTACATACCAAACTCTTCCCTCTACTTGCACTGTTCTTTTCCCTCTATTTAAGATTCTTTGATTTTCTTTCTTTTTTTTTGCTACATCAACTCTGAGAGATTCCCAGTCATCTTCCTTATTGGTAGCTCAGCCATATACTCCTGAATCCAACTGTTAATTTGACATCACCACTTGGACATATCTAAAATGTATGTAGGTAACATTACAACCTTAAATAGCTAAAGCTGTTACTCATTCCCATTTCCTTAAATCTGCTCTAGACTTCCTTTTAGCACAACCATTTTTACTTAGGACACAATTCTTGGACTCACCATTGATTTCTCTGTTTCCTTACACCTCACATCCAACACAGCAGTATAGATTCTTAGATTTACCTCCGAAAATAGCAGAATTTATTTATTTTTTCTGCAGCTGTGCCACAGGACATGGTATCTTAGTTCTCCAACCAGGGAATGAACCCGGGCAGGGAAAGTGTGGTGTCCTAACCACTGGACTGTCAGGGAATTCCCAAAAGAATAGCCAAATTTAACTTAAATTTCTATTGCTATAATCAAAGACCTGGAATACTACAGGCTACTGAGACTACTTTTGACTAATTTCCCCCCATTGTTAACTTCACAACAGAACACAACACAACTTCTTCACACAATAAGAGAAATAATTCCTCCAATCAAACATGAGGTCATAATAATTCTCTGCTTAAAAGAGCCTTCAAATGGGTTTATATTTCCACTAGAAAAAAAAATCAGACTTCTTATCATGGCCTTCAGGGATTTCAAGTTAGATTTAACCCTAACTTAAATGTCCAAGCTTATGTTCTTTCCTCTGTTGTATCCAGCCACACATCTACTCTATCCAGCTCTTTATTTGTGTCCTTTAACACATCAAATGTGTGTTTGATCTCAAGATCTTTTGACTTATTGTTTCATCTACATGGAATGTTCTTTCCCTGGAACATATATGCCTGGATCCTTATCATCATATAAGTATCAAATCAAATGAAGTTGTCTCTATGCCAAGCATACACTTAGCAGAATGATATATATGGAAATATTTAAGGGTTCTGCCAACATTTCCTGGACTCAAATCTTAATCCTGTTATTTACTTGTGTAAAGGCACATGCAAATTAAAAATAAGAGGCTTAATTCTTCCTATTAAATACAAGGAAAGCAACGTCTCCCTTCCTTTGAGCATTACATTTAGAGTACTTGCAACTCTAAGTTCTTTCTCTGTCTTTTGAAAGTGTATGCAAAATGTTTAAAAAACTAAATAAGACCTTTGTCAGATTTATAACCTTATAAGTAGGGTATGTCTTTCTCAAGGACCTGGGAGCCATCTCTTTGGTATGTAATTATCACAGAAGATGTATCTCTATTTCCCATTTTCCTTAAAAGCTTAGGACTCTAACTTTGGCAGGTGCCACACTCCAAATTGCAAAACTACCTCCTGTCATAAAGAGAAGTTTATTTTTCCTTTGGATAAGGCCAATTCATTGACAGAGAAGGTCACCCTAATTATCAGGTTAACTTAGGGTGAAGTATGTATGATAAATGGTGCTTTCAAGTCTCCTTGCTCAAGGGCTAGTTATTGTTTATCTTGAAGACATATCTATAATGGGTTGTATCTGCTTGGCTACAGATGCGGTGAGATTTCTTTTTGCCTTTGCAATCTCTTAGCAGATTGCCTACAATGAGCATCACGTTCTGGTTTTATGCTCATTGAATAAACTGTTTTCTTTCTCTTCCACTTTTGGAGAAAATGGAGAGGTTTCCTGGGTTAGCAGGAAATTTTATTTTAATTATTTTCTCAATACTTACTAGCTGTGAAACAAGTTACTTATTTAAAATATTTCTTCCTCATTTTCCTCATATGAACAACCAGGTGTAATAAAACCCCTTAAGTTCCTATAAGGAAACAAATTAATTAAGCCATGGAAAGAAGGGTATCTATTACAATAAAAGTGTTCAAAAATTATTAGGCATTGTTGTTATTCTAACAGCATAATACAATCCCTAGTAATATAAGAAATTATCTTTATGCATTTTAATGTTCACCAGTTTATTATATGTCTCCTTCAAAAAAGCTCTGCCAGTTTCTCCTTGAATGTATTTCAATTGCTTATTCATAAACAATAGTAAATATTTATTTACTGATGTAATAAGTAAATTTGAAGAAACAAATTTAAAGATGACAAACACTATTAAAAGGGAGGCATTTCTTCTACTTTTATTCACAGCCTGTTAGTAAGTCAGAGCCCATAAAGTTGTTTTAAATATTTTATAAATGTTTATAAAAATACTATATATAAATGTATGAAACTTAAAAAAGTATGCCTTGCTGGCTATTTATTTTTAGGAAAAGAACCTTACAGTCTTAATAGCTTATTAAAACTATATCTCTGAATCATCAATAATAGAATAATATATTCAGTGTAATTGATTTTAACAGAAAAAAATTATAGCATACTTCAAACAACAATAACTTTTTAAAAGTTTCAATGCCTAAGGGATCCTTCATTTGTTTGGAAGATTCATTTATAAAACAAAATATGTTATTTCAAAAAAGAACACATAAATTGGACACTAGATGTTTTATTTGCTTGCTTCCTCAATTATAGAAATATACATATATGGACATCTTAAATGTGCATGTATGTACACCTGTATACATGCATATTGGTAAGCACCTTGAGTTTTAAACAAAAGAAATTTGGGTTTGCGTGTTCAAAGTAGATAAAAGTTAAAATTCTACTCACATTGCTGTGATATAGTCTTTACAGTTTAATGAAAATGCAAATGAGCTAACAGTTTAAATGAATAATACATGTCTTTATATGCTGTATGAACTAAAAAAATATCCCTCAGATAAATGAGTTATAAATTTAAGCTTAATTTCAGCATTTGGTTGTACAATATACACTTTATGGGTTATAAAAACTGGCTATTGTCTCATACCAGTTAAAGGCACTCCTTTATAAACAAAATATTAACATAAAATAATTGTTAGTAGCTATTTCAGAAAGCCTTACATATTCATTGTATTATTGACTTTAGAGAATTTTGCAACAGTTATCACTACTCAAGTACACCAAACTCCCATTTCTCATCAAATATGTATTTTCTCCTTTGTCAAATTCACAGGTCATTTTCAATTTTTGAACTTTGAACTTGTACTTTTACTCTGGAGGAAAACATGAGATAATCACTAAGTGGATAAATAATTTTTAAAAGCATAATTTTGAAAAACTGTTTAACTTAAACATTTGTTGTTATGGTTCAGTCACTAAATTTGTTTTTTAAACATTACAACTAACCTTTGATTTCACACAAGCCTTTGAGGTTTTATGCTATTATTATACAATTGGCAGAGAGATGTAGGAACTTTAATTTCTTACTTCCATTTCCTTTACAGTAGCTGCTTTAATTAACAGAAGTCAATGTCCACTTTCCTTTGCATTGGAGACTTGTAATAAATCTCCTCAAACATTCCTTGCTCAGTATAACTTCTAGACATGCTATAAGATGACTTCCCCTGAAAGCAGGAATGAAAATACATTATACAGTGGTACCTATGGCCAACAGTAGTTGTTACTATTTGTAATCTTATGTTCAGATGATTGTGTGCTAAACATATTTCATGTTACCTACATAGCCATGCCTGCTTGAAGGGGAAGAATGAAACCCATGTACTTTGACAAACGGGGTGGCCTTGGTGATCATTTTTCTTTTTCATGGCTCTACCTGCTCACCCTACCACAGCTAATGGAGCTTCTCTAGTTGCTCAGATGGTAAAGTAGTATCTGTCTGAAATGCAGGAGACTGGGTACAATCCCAGAGTCAGGAAGATCTCCTGAAGAAGGGAGTGGCTACCCACTCCACTACTCTTGCCTGGAGAATTCCATGGACAGAGGAGCCTGGTAGGCTACAGTCCATGGGGTCACAAAGAGTCAGATGCAACTGAGCAACTAACACTTAATACTTGATCTCTTCCAAAAAGCTTGGTTTAAAAAAAATGAGCTAGACTTAAGAGATTTTCTCTCAATAATCTGAACCAAAATAGCTGATTACCAATAGGTGTCAAAGATGAAAGAGTAACTTCTTGAAAGTAGATTAATGGTCATGGTACAGTGAAGCCATGAGAGAAGAGAAATAATGAATAAAAAGATGAAGAAAATAGATCAGGAAGAAGAGTTCATGCAAACTATGAGTCATGTCTGGAGTTATGTCAGTCAGAGAGCACTCAAGTTGAGGCTGTTATGATTGATTCCTTAGTATAGCTGAGTCCAGCATTAATGTCCAAGCTAAGCTTCATGAGCATTGACTTCATATAGTCTCTTCTTTGTGGATTTCTATTATGTCCCATTTATATCCTCATAATAAATAACACTGGGCTAAAACTAGCTTCATTAGTCCTTTCTTCCCTGGAATAAAAAATATCTAGGGAAGATACATGTTTAACGTGACATTTCAGCTCAAAGTAAAATTCATCTTTTCAAGCAAATGTAGGACTTTCAAAACTGTTCATTTGAAATTTTTCATTGCCATGTTATATAACCCCAGGTGGTGCTTCATTATGTCTTTGAATCACAGAATTTCAGGTCTGAAAGCTACACTAGATATCATCTATTTTATGTTATCATTTTAAAGGACCAAAATTTAGAATCCCAAGTACATTTTGTTATTTGCCCAAGGTTATACTCTAAATCAACTTAGCAGAGACTAGAAATGAAATATTCTAACACCTAATGTGGAGGTAGGAGAGAAGGAGAGATAGAAAAAGAGAGGAGAGACAGACACAGAGAAAGGAGTAGACAGTGAGAGAGACCAAAATTTGTGATACTATAAAAAAATCACTTGGAAAATTTATTTTAGTGTCTACCCAGAAGTATATTTCAATTTTGGTATTTCTTTGTTTCCACCAGCACCTATTTAGAGAGAATATCTTTCTATTCTGACATATGAAACAACCAGGACTTTGACATAGGATGTCAATATCATCATGGCAGAAGGAAAAGCAGACTTGTCAAAAGAAAAAGAAAAGTGAAAAGAATAGTGATTGTCTTGAGTAAACTTAGAGAAAAGCAAGTGTTGAAAACTAGACATTAGTAAGATTAATATTAGAGTCTTTGTGAACCTTTTAAGAAGCATAGGTACATATCACATATTTCTACACTGAATCATTCATATTATTGTGTGTGTATGTATATATATATAAATATATACACATATATATAATGTATATATACTTCCTTGGTGGCTCAGATGGTAAAGCGTTTGCCTACAATGCCGGAGACCTGGGTTTGATCCCTGGGTCAGGAAGACCCCCTGGAGAAGGAAATGGCAACCCACTCTAGTATTCTTGCCTGGTGAATCCCATGGATGGAAGAGTCTGGTGGGCTACAGTCCATGGGGTCGCAAAGAGTTGGGCATGACTGAGTGACTTCACTTTCACTTTCAATGAATATTAATCAGTTTGAAGCATTTTATTGTCTCTGCTGCTGCTGCTAAGTCGCTTCAGTTGTGTCCAACTCTGTGTGACCCCATAGACAGCAGCCCACCAGACTCCCCCGTCACTGGGATTCTCCAGGCAAGAACACTGGAGTGGGTTGCCATTTCCTTCTCCAATGCATGAAAGTGAAAAGTGAAAGTGAAGTCGTTCAGTTGTGTCCGACTCCTACAGACCCCATGGACTGCAGCCTACCAGGCTCCCCCGTCCCTAGTATTCTCCAACTCAAAGTAAAAGCTTGATATATATATATATATATGATTTCTAAATAATGCAGAATAGTAATAACAGATGCTAGGTAGATAAAATATGATATAACTGCCCTTTATTGATTGTGATACAATGATACAATAAGTTTCCTTTCTCTAACTAGTTTGTTTTCTCTGTATACTTTCTCTGTTTAACTTTTCAAATAGAATGATTTTTTTTTCCACTAAAGAGCTTTTGTTTTTAAACAAACATATAATATTTCATTTCTGATCATATGGGCCTATTGTTATATATACATTGGATTGTTAGCTTAAAAGTTTACTCAAGGTAGTTTAAGGATAAAAGCTAAATTTATTGTCCTAATAGACATATCATATGGAATCAAAGGCAAGAAATACAACTAGATATCATAAAACTGTAATCAAAATTAAATATCAGAAACCCAGAATATTTAGTTCCATATAAGTTAGCACTTGGCCTATCCCTCCATTGATAAATTTAACACTGATATACAATCCAGACAGATGAATATAAAAATATGAACTAACAATGGAACTTCAAAATATATGAAGCAAAAAACTGAAATAATTGAATGGGGAAATGAATAATTCTGCAATAGTTGGAGACTTCAATATCCCACTTTCAGAAATGGAGTTAACAACTAGACAGAAAATCAATTACAAAATATAAGATTTGAACATATATAAAACTTTCCACTTCAAAAAAATAGGATACCTTTCCTCAAGTGCACATGGGATATTCTTCTGCACAGATCATATGTTAGACCACAAAATAAGTCCAAATAAAATTTTTAAAAATGAAACTGAAATTATCCAACATATCTTCTCCAAGTACAGTGCAATGAAATTAGAAACTAATAACAGAAGGAAAACTGGAAGGTCACAAATATGTAAATTAGATAACAACCACAAGGTCAAGAAGAAATCATAAAGGAATTGAGAAAATACTTTGATATGAACTAAATTAAAAAAATATATATATATATATCAGATCAGATCAGTCACTCAGTCTTGTCCGACTCTTTGCAATCCCATGAATCACAGCATGCCAGGCCTCCCTGTCCATCACCAACTCCCCGAGTTCACGCAGACTCACATCCATCTAGTCAGTGATGCCATCCAGCCATCTCATCCTCTGTCGTCCCCTTCTCCTCCCGCCCCCAATCTCTCCCAGCATCAGAGTCTTATCCAATGAGTCAACTCTTCGCATGAGGTGGCCAAAGTACTGGAGTTTCAGCTTTAGCATCAGTCCTTCCAAAGAAATCCCAGGGCCGATCTCTTCACAATGGACTGGTTGGATGTCCTTGCAGTCCAAGGGACTCTCAAGAGTCTTCTCCAACACCACAGTTCCGATGCATCAATTCTTCAGCGCTCAGCCTTCTTCACAATCCAACTCTCACATCCATACATGACCACAGGAAAAACCATAGCCTTGACTAGACAGACCTTTGTTGACAAAGTAATGTCTCTGCTTTTGAATATGCTATCTAGGTTGGTCATAACTTTCCTTCCAAGGAGTAAGCGTCTTTTAATTTCATGGCTGCAGTCACCATCTGCAGTGATTTTGAAGCCCCCAAAAATAAAGTCTGACAATGTTTCCACTGTTTCCCCATCTATTTCCCATGAAGTGATGGGACTGGATGCCATGATCTTCATTTTCTGAATGTTGAGCTTTAAGCCAACTTTTTCACTCTCCACTTTCACTTTCATCAAGAGGCTTTTGAGTTCCTCTTCACTTTCTGCCATAAGGGTGGTGTCATCTGCATATCTGAGGTTATTGATATATACAACACTTCAAAATTTACAGGATGAAGCAAAATGACTGCTTAGAAGCAAATTTTTAGCTCAAAATGCTTACCCTAAAAAATCGAAAGATCTCAAATCAATAACCTAACAATGAAAGAAAAAAGAACAAAATAAATACAAAACTAGCAGAAGGAAATAATAAAGATTAAAGTGTAGATAAACAAAATAACAGAAAAAGAGAAAACCAATGAATCTAAAAGTAATACATATGAGTGTCACATATAAGTAGAACATGATGGTATGCAATGAAATCTGAATTCAGTGATACATACTATAATAAATGATGCATTGGAGGAAGGGTATTTTTAAATTGAAGGCAAATTCTATAACAACTTCAGAGAAGAGATTGCTATGTTTTATGTAGGTCAAGAGAAGATTAAAGGAAATTTACATCAGTAATGCCAGGAGGAAATTTAAAAAGTTGACTAGTGGCATTCATAGGAGAAACAAGGAAGACAGAAGTGTAAACAAAGAAAGGTCACCCTGAAAGTGCAAACAAACAAAAAAGAGATTAGGTTATAGATCTTAGTCTGCTGCTGCTGCTGCTTCTAAGTCGCTTCAGTCATGTCCGACTCTCTGCGATCCCATAGACAGCAGCCCACCAGGCTCCCCCATCCCTGGGATTCTCAGGCAAGAACACTGGAGTGGATTGCCATTTCCTTCTCCAATGCATGAAAGTGAAAAGTGAAAGTGAAGTCACTCAGTCGTGTCCGACTCTTCCTGATCCCATGGACTGCAGCCTACCAGGCTGCTCCATCCATGGGATTTTCCAGGCAAGAGTACTGGACTGGGGTGCCATTGCCTTCTCCGAGATCTTAGTCTGAAATGAAGTAAAAGTCGCTCAGTCATGTCCGACTCTGCGCAAACCCCATAGACTGTAGCCCACCAGACTCCTCTATCCATGGAATTCTCCAGGTAAGTATACTGGAGTGGGTAGCCTATCCCTTCTCCAGTGGATCTTTCTGACCCAGGAATTGAACCCGGGTCTCCTGCATTGTAAGCAGATTCTTTACCAGCTAAGTAACCAGGAAAGCCCCAGCTCTTAGTCTATCCATTAATTATTCTGTGACTAACTTTCACTATATATAAAAATTATTGGTCATCAGAAGAGCCAATACAAATACAGAAGATAATGAAAATTTCAAATGCTGATATATTGAAAATTTTCATTTAAAATGTTTCATATCTATTAAATGTCATTTTCCACTGGTTATGTCAATTTCAGAAACTTACTGTTACTTATTGTTTTGAATGTGTGTGAGACTAAATATCTAGCTCTTTATTCCCATAGAAGTGCTAAGGAAGGTTTTCCTAGAATGTATCTAGGAGGGAGGAAGAGTGCACACTAGAGAATATTTTAGCAGAATAAATTTAATAAACTGTGCCTTTCTATTTATTACATTATTGTCAGAAAAAACATTTATATTTCAGGGGAAAGCCAAAGTACCGCAAGGCTGGGCAACAATAGGAAATGATGTCAAGGCTCAAATTGATGATAGCATTCATAAATTAAGGACTGGGCCAGGAAAAGTTTTGATGATCCAATATGTAAATCTACTTGTGAAGTCAATTTATCTAGCTTCTTGGTCTATTTGTATTTTTTATTTATGCTTTTAATTTTGGCTTAGACAGCAGCTCTAAGTTTACTAAAAGAAGTAAACATAAGATTCTCTCTGGGTTTGCCTTAGGGAATCAAGCTGATTTCATACATCTTTTCCTTGAAATGGATTAGACCTTTTGAAGATAAATATAACTGTGTAATGGAAAAGAGATTTTTGAAGACCTAATGTGAATACTCTTATCTTCAAAACAGTTATCTTTCCTTCTGAGGTAAAAATGACTTAGGCTTGAAGTTCAGTCAAAAAAAAATTTTCTATATGTGCTACATAGATGAAATTGTAACATTTATTAAGGATTATATGGAAATCATGGAGAGCAATAACGAGAAAGGAATAAGAGAACAATAACTACTATTTAGGCTTAAAAAATAAACTGTAGAGCTTATTTTTCCCATTCCTGAATACATACACAGTTCTTAACTGCATTTCTAAACTACTAATTTTTGTAGCCCGATCAGTCAGCGACTGTAAACTTTTTTCATGGCAAAAATCTAGAACAACCAAAATCATCTTGAAAATGAAAAATAATGTGGAGGATTTACATGTCCTGATCTTACTCTAAAGTCAGAAATCAAACACTGAGGTACTGACGAAAGGAAGGACTAAAAAAAAAAAATCAGTGACACATAATAGATAATTCATTAATAGGGCATATATTATCAGATGATATTTTGATCAAGGTGTCAATTCAACTGGAGAATAAAATTATTTTTAAAACAAATGGTGTTTGAAACACTGGATATATACTGGAAAAAAGAAACTCATTCCTTCATACCGTCCCCCTAAAAATAACATTTGATATGGATATCATAGACCAAACAGAATATCCAGAATCTCACAGCTTCTGAAAGAAAACTCTGTGAAAACTCCAATTTAGTACCAAAACAGCACAAAGGAAAAATTAAAAAATAATAAACTGTACCTTGTCAAATTTGAAAATATCTGCTCATTAAAAAAAATCATTTAGGAAACCATAACCAAACTGCTGACTTTATATAGTATTTGCAGCATACAGGAATTAGAAGTTCACATTTAGCCTTATTAAGGTAGAGCCCTGTGAAACATACCAAGAGAAATGTCATGTGGACAACTGGATATCAAATCCGGAGGTCAGGAGATTCAACCTGAAGATACACATTTCAGTCATCATCATGTAGTTGAAACCCCAGGAGAAAACAGAATTGCGGAGAGGATAGCAGGAACTGAGTCCTAAAGTAGTTCATTGTTTTGAGGCTGAAAATTTTAGAGGCAACAAGTGAAGGAAAGGAATGAGGAACAACCAGTAATGGCAAAGGAGAATCAAGAGAAGAAAAATCCAAAGGTGAAGAAAGCATTTCATGAATTGTGTTAACTACTGCTAATAAGTTAGAATTGTTTATAACTAAGTCAGCCTTACTATTGCATGATAAGATCTCAGATACAAGGGTGGCTTCAAAGTCTACACACTTAGTTTTAAAATGCTGTTTATGATTCATTTGCCCAGTCACCAAACTCAAGTACTCAAACAGGATATTTTAACCCTGGATACACACTAGGTGGTATCTTTTATTTAAAAACACTGTCTCTCAAAGAAAAATCTGATGTAATTTTCCTGAGATGGAATTGAGCTTTGGTAATTTTTTTTTCCAGTCTTCCAACATTAATATGCAGCCAGGACTAAAATCACTGACTGTGACCATTGCAGTGATGAGAATTCATTAATTATTTAGATAATTTATTTTGCTCTTAGACTTCTGTGATACACTATTTCAAATCTCTCCAAAAGCTTCTCTCCTTTATAATAACATTTCAAATTTTTGTAGATGGCAATAAAGTGATACAGATCAGACTGCCCTCACACTCCTGATTGCTCTTTTCTGAAACCACCTTAGATGATCAGTGTCTGTCAAGAAGTGAAATCTAATAGGAAGCTGTTATGATCATAACACAAAAAAAACACAGAAGTGTCCAGAGTCAGACTGTTGCTACAGGTATGATCTAACTTAGGTTCTCCTTGTGAACACAGGAGTATATTAAAACAAACCTATTTGTTTGTTTGCTTGCCTGTTTGTGTTTAATTATGGAGGTAGCATCATAATGGTGATATTTTTAACCTACTATCAACTATAACCTTTAGAAAGTTATCACACCTTATGAAGTACTGTGTCCTCTGCTTTAATCCTTCTTTACCAACTAGGATTTGGGTACTAGTTAAAGAAATTCCTAAAGCACTCTCCTAAATTTCATCTTGTCAAAATTAAATCATCATTAGAAATAGAAATGAATATAAATTGCATTCCTTGTCTAGTAAGTGGTTTAATAAATATCCCTTCATTCGAAATTTATAACAACATGACTCAGGCTAATTGCTTATTTACCATTTATATTATTGAATTTATCTTCATTATTATTTTGTTTATCATGTTCTCTGCAGCAGATTTTAATATTCTTTAATAATCCAGCAAATATCCATTATAGCCACTGTAACCAATCTCCACAATACCATCCACAATGTATATGTCCATAATATATTATTAATGGAAAGATCAACATAAACAACAGGGCTCACAGGATGATCCCACAGAGTACAGTGTATGCATGTATATGTGGATAGGCCAGTATAAGAAGATTAAAAGGTAACCTGTAAGTATATGTATCACATGGTCAGCAATAGCCATCTGCAGAAATAAAAGGGATTTTACTTTCTATTTTCAAATTTCTATAATGTTGCTAAATTTTCCTTTTGGGTTAAAAAAACCAAAAGTATTAAAAAAATCTTCAAAAGGAAAGGTACCTTCTTCATTAGGTACAGTAGGCACAGTGCCTACCACCCACAATACTTTTAGGGGTCCATGATTGCATTTTAATCTTTTGTAAATTAGAGGAAAAGTGAACTTATTTTAGTATAGAACATTAATCTATTAATTTATATACCAATACAGTTATAAAATATAAATTTAATTTTTTTTTTAAATCAGGGGTGCATGGAAAGTCAGAATTCAGCCCTAGGTATAGGCTCCTCTTGGAGAAGAAAAGCATCTTGAAGCTCTTACCTGTCAAGTACACAATCACACAGTCGATCCTAGAAGTCACAGGACAGAAAGTCTCCAGATCAAGTTAAGATGTTCGAATCACACAGTTTATTGAGTCAGTTTAAAACATACAACAAAGCAACTTAGCTTAATGTGCTATGGCAGCATGAAAGTGGGAGAGAAGGAAAACGGTACTTCAGTCTCTCCCTCTCTGTCTCCATTTGCCCCTCTCTCCCTTGTTTCCCTCCCTACTCCACCAGTTTCTCTCTTCCATCATCCTTCCCTGTGATAGTATGGCAAAAAGGGCCAGTTAGTTGAAGGCAGTCAAGATGACTCAGCAGAAGGAAGGTGACTGGAATCAACACACATACTTATTTTATGAGAAAATTAGGAACAAGACTCCTGGCAGGTAGCTGTAGCTCCTGTAACTTGCTACACACCAGTGGTTGGTTTCTACACGTCTTAGAGCTAAATAGAGCCAGATAAGGAGCACTGAAGAGTGTCCAAATTAAGGGTATATAACTGTCATAAAAATGGGGTGCTCCTTGAATATGTGATACTTGTTCATTCTATCCCTTCCTGTTTATGTCAGCACACAAATGAACTACTTCCCTCATCTATGTCTAACATGTTTCAGAAGCTTCTTGTTTATCATCTGTACTTCATTTTACTATCTTCTGTTGCTCATTTCTCTTCCTTTCCATAATACTGTGAACTATTCTTAAAGAACATCACAAACATACAATAAAATCAGCTGATCTGATCACAATAAAATTAAATGAGAGCTCTGCAATAACAATTTAACTGAAATGACAATAATTGCAACCATTTTAACAAATTAAAAATATTTAAACCTATGAGTTTTTAATGATTTAAAACAAACAACCATAGCAAAATTTCTATCATGTCTGGAAGATATAAGTAAAATCAGCTAAATATTTGAAAATCTGGTAAATAAGAATAAATAATCTAATATGTTATCTTTATATAAAAACTGTTATTCATGATAACATAATTGTTGATGAGGAAAGTTTCTCTTTGTAAAGGCATCACAGCTAATAATTAGGATTGTTAAATTAGATGTTATCTTTTCATAATCCCTAATGTAATAAAAGATGTTTGTAGTGATTGTCAATGGTTACTAACATCAAAGAGGGATGGGGTAAGATGTGGAAAGAGAAAGACATGAGAGAGAGATTTTTACCTCTGGAAATAAGTATGAGACATTATTTCTGAAGTGGTTTTGTCAAAACCTTAAACCAGTTTCTGATCAAACTTCTCAGTCTACCTCACAGTTTATACAGAAAAAAAAAAAAAAGCTAGCAGATTCTTTACCACTGAGCCACCAGGGAAGTCCAAGGTAACAGAGAGAAGCATGTTAATAAACACATGGAAATATAATCAATGAAATCCAGATTTAAAATTTCTATGGACATGCCACCTGGTTTATTCATTTAGAAGCAAATGTGAAAGAAAAATAGGTACAGAGGAAGAACATTTTTCAAAAGAGAATTAATTAAAAAGCACACCAATCATTCTCCATTCACAAATGAAATTACATAATTTTCAAAATTATCTTCAAAGAATTTTGGAGAAATAGAGGGTTAGGTCATCAATAAAATAAGACTGCCATGAAGGGATGATTTTTGAAGCTGAGGACATGGGAATATTATATTATTTTCTTTACTTTTGTATATCATTGGCCTTTTTTATAGTAAAGAAAAGAGACTTTCTGGTTCTTTGTTGTCATCTAAGGTCTATAGATAAGGTAGGTTTTGTAGAACATGTGTACAATAAAAGAAACCAAGAACATAAATGTGGTAATGTTTACAAAGAAGCCTAAACAACTTGATGTCTCAGAGTAAACAGAATACTCTGTAAAAATCAGGGAAATGTTTTATTCCTTTTTATAACACAGACACTCTATTAACGATCATACACAGAACTGCTTTAATTTTAATTTTAATCATAGAATTTATGATTTTATAGTAAAACATAATGATCAAATGTTTTAAAATTACCAAGTCATAGTGACAACAAAATGTACATACATTTTGTACATATATAGAACATACATTCTATGCAAAATGTACTGGGTTGATTTTCACATAAGTCCAAAAATTAAAATTGCTCAAAAATCTGAATTAACTAAAAAATATCTGTATTTGGTCTAATTTACAGATTTTAAGGGACAGCATTATTGAAAAGAAAATCCTAGCCATTCTAAATGTAACTCATTAAGTGAGAAAAAGCAGTTACAATTGCAACAAAAGTAGACATAATTATACATACTCCTGTATTTATATCTAGGTACTTCTAAAGCGACTGCCTACAATGCAGGAGACCTCGGTTCGATCCCTGGGTTGGGAAGATCCCCTGGAGAAGGAAATGGCAACCCACTCCAGTATTCTTGCCTGGAAAATTCCATGGATGGAGGAGCCTGGTAGGCGACAGTCCACTGGGTCACAAAGAGTCGGACACGACTGAGAGACTTCACTTTCTTTCAGGGGCGTCCTAGGTGGCTCATTAGTAAAGAATTGGCCTGCAATGCAGGAAACGCGGGTTTGATCCTTGGGTTGGGAAGATCTACTGGAAAAGAAAATGGCAACCCACTCCAGTATTCTTGCCTGGGAAATCCCATGGACAGAGGACCCTGGTAGGCTAAGTCCATAGGGTCACAAACAGTTGGACGTGGCTGAGCACACACAAGCGTGCACAGGTAATTTGGTCTTTTAATCCTTATTTGAAAATGCTTTTATTGGCATACAAACATAAAATCATAATAGTGACTTTTTGACTTATTCATGTACTTCTTTCTCAAACTTTTCTAAACAGTCTCTTTGCTTGGCATGTGGCCATTTTAGGAAGAGGGTACCAAGGGTCCTGTTTAAGTGAGTTCCATTTGAGCAGACTTGAAAAGGCTCTAAGAACATGCAGTTATTTTAAATAAATTGTTTAATTTGCTTTCAGTTTGCAATAATCATAAACTTTTAGAACTGTAATTGACCATAAATATAATCCAGTGCAATTTCTTTATCTAAAACACTGAAATTAAACCCAAGGTGCTCTACAAATAAGAAAGCTGGCTGAATGGTAATCAAAACAGTTGGGGCAACTTTAAAAAGGCCAATAATTAAATTTTTTTCCAATGACTAATTTTTCAACTATACCAGATGTTCCTTGAAAAAATACACCAATGGTTATATTTCCTTTTATCCCTACATACAATACAGAACCCAGCCCTGTAAAATATTAATTAAAGTTACATATTTTAAAGTCAAGAAAATTTGGGTTTAAATCCAATTTTTGACCCTTACTAGACATACAACATTGGAAAGATTATTTAACTAATTTTAATACTCAGTTTCTTCATCTGTAAGATAGGAATTAAAACAACAATTAGTTGTTAGTTTAATTATAATAATGTTCTCAGAAGTACTTACTATTTTTAATAATAAATTCTATTATTAATTTAGTAAATATTTAATAAAAAGTTAATGAGGTTTTCACTAGCACTCAACTGACATTATATACCCTATGTAAATTATTTTAAAATAATGTTTATAAATCTTATTTATAGTTATAAATATTTACCATTTTACACATAAGATTATAAATCTTGTTCTAATAATATACTAGATTTTGCTTGTGAGAGTAGCATTAACATGTATTAAACATGAATAGAATTAACATTTGTTTAAAAATAAGCACAGGGTATAAATATTAATAGATTATGTATTTAAGGCTTTGTGAGCAGATTTCAACTTGAAATACAACACATATAACTGTATTAGAATTATAACCTATGGATTAAAAGAAAAATGTAATTTCTGATGTGATATATAAATAAGTGACATAAAAAAAGATATAAATCTTTAGTATGATTTTTCTGCAAAATAGCCCAGTGCCCTTCTGAATACAGCCATCATCTATACTATTGCTTCTTATCTTGGCATCTGAAAATCCTTCCACAATGAAATTCAAAGATGAGCCTTAACTGCATAGATCCCCAAATAGCAGGAGCTATTTATTCTTAGGAACAACTCAAAACTGCTATCATAAATTATATTTCCATCATGTGGCATTTGATTGTCTACTTTTCTCTTTGGTAAAATAAGAAATCTTAAATATTCCTTTTCTGAATAATAAACACAACAGATATATGAGTTAACATTGAGAAAATGTATATGTCTTAATTTTTTTCTCTAACAGGAAATCACAAGAGTTCAGGAACATTTATGTTTTATAAATGACTATGACACTGAAATTTAAAGATGGAGAACTAGCAGTCATTCCGTTGGTGCACTGGTTGAAGGAACTTTTTTTTAGTGTAGGGATGTTTCCCATTGAGCATTAGATTTTATCCTACCCCACTCCCAATGTGTATATACACTTTTTTCAATTTTTATACCAGGAAGAGAATCTTGTGTTTAAGAAAAGAACTTGAGAAAAATCTTAGTATTGAAGTAGAAATGGAGAGTTCTAGAGTCATATTTACTTTAAGAAAGTGTTTCCCCTTTTAGTTATGGATGCGTAATTATAGCCACATAATCATTAATTTCACAAGCAGATTCAGCATGATTTTTATATACTAAGTGCTTAACAAGACATTTGAAACTAACCATCTCGTTCAGCTGATCAACACCCTTCTCTTAGAATCATATAATGACTCTAACGTTTGCCTTTAGGATAACTAACACATTTAGCTGCAGAATAAATAAAACAATCAGATAGACAGGGAGAAAGCAAGACTAAATATCACAACCAGATAGGTACTTAGAAAATAATCTCGGCAAAACCTAAATATTTAAGCTAAATGTGTTTGAACTCGAATGACTATTCTTCAATTTAATGCTAAATATACTCCTATATATATAGTTAAAAATTAGCTCAACCTAATTTTTATTTCCAGTTTCAACAATTTCACTGTTTTGGGAACTTTTCATCCCAGTCTTTGGCACTAAGTTAACACATAGTCACTTATTTACTTTTTTGACTGAAAGCAAAAGCCTACCCCCTCCAAAGAATAATAATGACAATATTGAGCTCTGAATTTAAAACAAGTGCTCTAAATATAAACTTGTAAAATGATCCATCCCTATGCAAATGCAACCAAGTTATATATTCATAGACTCACAAACTCATTTCATTAAGCCCCTTTTTGCTATCTCATAACCTTTCACTCTCTGAGAATGTATTCTACATATTTTATACAAATAGTTCTCTAATGGCCTTTGGCCAAAACTGTAAACTTCTGAACTAATTTGACCTAAAGACATTATCTCTACTACTAACTGCTTTACATTGAATATAAGCTTGAGAGTAAAAATTTAAAGAGATAGCGTTTTATACAGCTATTTAAAAGTATATTGCCCAAACACGTATTAAGTATTTTGTAAGCAAAAATGAACATTTTCTGTTGAAATCAGCTTCAGCAGGGAAAGTGACTAGAGATCTTTCTCATGACTATTGCTTCATAACAATAATCACCTACTGATGAAGGTACACTAACTCCCTGGAAAGTCAAAGTGTTGTTCAGTCGTGTCCGACTCTTTGCAACCCCATGGACTGAAGCCTGCAAGATTCCTCTGTCCATGGAATTCTCCAGGCAAGAATACTGGAGTAGGTTGCCATTTCCTGTTCCAGGGATCTTCCCAACCCAGGGATTAAACCTGGTCTCCTGCATTGTAGGCAGATTCTTTACAGTCTGAGCTACCAGGGAGGCTTTAGCAAAAGCTATTCCTTCTATTTTCTATTTCAGTGAAGCTACAGCCTGTATCTGTAAACAATCCCATTCACAAATAGGTTCTTATGATTTAGAGCTTATAATAAATTAAAATAATTAAAAACTAACTGTAGTCACATCTCTCCTTGAAAGTGAGTTACGTTTACATAGATGACAAGTTCATGCTAAACTGGAATTATAAATCAAGTCATAGGAAAAAAAAAAAGTGTGATATTATGGCCTGGTTTGAATGAAGTGGTTGCTCATTCTTTTTTGCTAAGGTCAAAACTAAAAATCGGTAATTGTGAATGTCAATATCTTCTAATATTAAGTGAGATCCAAAGACACGGTTATCTCAAAGCTGACAGTTATCACATAGATGCCTTACAAAAGTTAGCACTCCATTAAATAAACATTTATTTTTTAATGTAGTATAAAAAAGCAAAAAATGAATGGAAAAGAAAAATACAAAAATAGCACATAATATCCTAAGTATTATATAAGAAAATTAGTATTCTATAATAAAATATTTTTAAAGTTATAGAATTTCTAGATTTCTCCAGCTATGAAGTCTCTTATTTCAGTTGCCCAGGAGCCAGATAATTTCAAACTTTTAAAAACGTTCTCACTTTTGATCTTTCCATGTCCATTTCCAAATAATGGGAACAAAACTACATTCACAGTAAGCCAAAGAAGGGAAATTTGGTTAAAAACAAGACTACTTGCTTTTCAAATTACCTCTTCTCACATCCTTAATTTAGGATGCATTAATTCTCATTCTCTCTGCCATTCTCCTATTTTCAGAGGTTCAGGGAAGAGCGGTAAGAATATAACTGATTCTTTCCCAGACTTATTTGAATATCGAGAAGTAGTTATATAAATAATATTTATATATAAATGATATTTATACATACGTCTGTGGGGTTGCACAGAGTCAGACACGACTAAAGTGACTTAGCAGCAGCATACATGTATACTCTTCATTAACACTCCTTGTTACAACAACCCCTTCAGGATTATTCAAGATAGAGCTTTTCCTTTCTCTTGTCCATCTAAGATTTTGATTCTGATTTCCAAAAATAACCTCTTTCTTCAAGCAAAATTTTGCCTTCCTAAGTAAGGGCATAGGGTACTCACATTAGAATGAAGCATATAAATCTATATGTTTGCATAAGTGATATACACACATTGGAGAAAACAAAAGATGATATGATTTCTTAATTGGCTTACCTCACTGCAATTGTTGAATGTAGGTATTTATGGTCCTTTTTAGAAGGGATGTATATGTGGTAGATACAGAAACAACCAATTTTCAGGCTAACGATTATTCAAATGTCCTTTCCTCTTTAGACTTGTGATGACATAGATTGCTTGCCTGGGTGGCACTAGAGGTAAAGAGCCTATCTGCCAATGCAGGAGACCTAAGAGATGCGGGTTTGATCCCTGGGTCAAGACGATCCCCTGAAGGAGAGCATGACAATCCACTCCAGCATTCTTGCCTTAAGAATCCCACAGACAGTGGAGCCTGGCGGGCTACTGTCCATAGTGTCACAAAGAGTCAGACATGAATGAAGCAACTTAGCCCATAGGCATGTATTGCTTGCCACCTTGTAGTCAAAGAAATTAGAAACTAACACACTCCAGAGCTAGCTAGCCTTTGCATCCACTTGTCTGGTGGTTTTCAACTCTGACTTCACATTAGAATTATTTTGGAAAATTTTAAAAATTATTTTTAAAAATTTAAAAGTGTAGGATGCCTCCATCCTACACTTAAGATTCAGTTCAGTTACTCTTGGGTAAACTCAAAGCCTCAATGATTTGAAAAGCTTCTTAAATTACTCTAATGTGCAGCCAAAGTTGACTGGTTTAAATGATGTGGTTAAAAGAAATTAATATAATATTGAGAATGATATAATTGAATATATGTATATATTCATTCAATATAGGATCCTAGGGTCAAGCCAGGGTATTCTTTGAACCCATGAGATTAACATTACAATAGTTTATCCAGAGAAGGCAATGGCACCCCACTCCAGTACTCTTGCCTGGAAAACCCCATGGATGGAGGAGCCTGGTAGGCTGCAATCCGTGGGGTCGCTAAGAATCGGACACGACTGAGCGACTTCACTTTCAGCTTTCACTTTCATGCATTGGAGAAGGAAATGGCAACCTACTCCAGTGTTCTTGCCTACAAAATCCCAGGGAAGGGGGAGCTTGGTGGGCTTCCGTCTATGGGGTCGCACAGAGTCGGACACGACTGAAGCGACTTAGAGAGTTTATCAGACATAGATTCTTTCAGCCTATGATTCACTCTCAGAATAAAATACAGCTTCTTATTATTTTGTTACTTTTTTTTTTTTAATTTTTTTTATAGCGCGCCCGCGCGCAGTGGTAGCACCGCCCCCGCGCACGCTGTCACGCTTCCGACCCCGCCTCCCACGTGACGATCCGGAGCTATTTTGTTACTTTTTGGTAGTAACGTAGATCTAGCATTTGACAAAATGCACATATTGGAGAGAAAATAAACTGAACTGCCTCATCAGTTCAAAGGATATTTTAAATTGTTTTATTATATATAAATCTATTTTGTCCTTTCCAAATTTTCAGTCTGTTGTTCACTTTCAGAAATAATGTTGTTTGACAGTAAAAGAATAAATAACAGCAGAACACTTGAATTTAAACACACTCATTATAGAATCATCAATATGAAACAATGGTATGCTTCCAATTTCATGAAACTGTGATGGTAAAACAACAAATGCTTTTGCCTTTTAAATGAAAATCAGACATGAAGACTATTTATTATTCATTTGTAGAATTATATGTTATATACCATCAAACTGAAGTGTGTAGTAAGTTTTCACTGGGTAGTGTTTTTAAAATTTGGAAAGCCACACATATACACATGTCCTCTAAAGGCAATGTTGAAAATTTAACAGTGTAAAGATTTATTCAGTCATCTGATACTCCTCTCAGTTAAAGGATCTTTCAGAGCAGTGCCTTTTCCAGTGGCTCTGTCAGCCTGGGTGGCTGATAAGCAATGGGAACACAGTGGAAGGCATCCGTGGGTGAGAGCAACATCAAAGGTAGACTCTACCACACAAATAGTTATGAGAATATGAAAATGTCACAGATGTGGTAAATACACGAGGAAACACAATGTAACAAGGACCTGATCTGCTCAACTAACCGTTGAGAAAGAAAAAGAGGTCACGTTCACTAAGAGCTCCACTTAAGAAACGAGCTGAAATTTTGCAAAAGCACAGAAGTGATTTTAACTTACCTCTTCAAAGCATCTTAATTTGAGGAGGAGATGGATTTGAATAGGAGAGATGAGAACAGCAGTCATGTTTAATTTTTGATTGGCAGTATTAGCAAAGGACTTTCAATTTTCTTAACAGTATTTTACCTCCTGTCTTCCTCTACATGCTTTAACCTGTGGTGGATTCATTTTGATATTTGGCAAAACTAATACAATTATGTAAAGTTTAAAAATAAAATAAAATTAATTAAAAAAAAGTAAAAAAAAAAAATAAAGATGTCTTATTAAAAGAATACAAAGACAATCAGTATTTCTGCAGTATCATCATTGGGAATCAAAAGCTTGAAGAAGAAATTTGTGGAATGGCAGTGGGGCTACCGTGACTCTCCAGAAAATAAAAGTATAGAGATAGAAAGGAAGTGGATACAGGATGTAAGTAAGAGCCAATTAGATATTTCACACACACACACTCTTCAGCTATTTGCCATTATGAGAGGCCACAGTGTGGACAGCAGATGACCGTGTAGCTCAGGGAGTCAAGGAATGCCAATATACACACAGGTGTTGTTCTTAGGCTATGAAGACCACTCATCCACAGAGATACTAGAAACACAAACATTCATTCATTCACTCAGCATGTATTTCTTGAGCTCTTACTATGAATAGAAATCTGGTAGACACTGACAATCCAATGGTTAAAAAAAAATGGCATGGTCTCTACCCTAGTTTAAAGGCTCTCAAGGACTTCTTCCTCACAAGTGTGAAAGAACATTCACATATTAAAATTTTGATACCATACAGAATATTGATACAGAGTGATCTTGGAAAATGATTGGAGTATAGCATATAGACACCCAGAATACTGAGACTTACAATAGTACTGTAAATATGACATCTTTTCATCACAGCAGATAAAGCTTAAGTCACATTGGTCACACATAATAGTGGTATTGGGAGGCAGGAATATATGTCATCAGTGAGAATTATAAGACACTTGGGGAAGGAGACTTGGGGAGAATTATAAGACACTCTTTGAATCTACAAACTCTATAGGTGAGTTCTTAGAAAAGAGACAAGGAAGTAGTTTTTAAGTAATCAGTCAAAAAAAAAAAAACTTTTTAGAAAGGCAAGAAGAAAAACAAAAAAAAACAACAGAAGCAGAAAGAAAAAAAAGAAACAGAGAAAGTCTTGGAGTCAGAGGGTTAGAGAATTACATTCTGAAAGAAGTGCATAGACAGCAAGAAGTCCGAGATTTTGTCTACCAACGACAGAAATAAGATCCAAATCTAAAGGAGAAAAGAAAAAAAAAAGTTCTGTAGGACGAACTCATAACTGCCAGCAATGCCCATAGTCACTCATAGCCGTCTACTACAAGTTGGCTACTACTCTGGTTTAATGAAAGCAAACCGAATCAAACATTTGTCCTGAAGCCATGAAGGGCTGGATCAGATAGATAAAGATCTACTTTCTCTATGGAATGATGAAAAGTCTCATGTTTATGGGTGGGATCAGGAAAAATTAAAATCTGTACTATTTAGAATTTGTGACAAGCTAAAAATAATGCCTATATGGAAATTAGATCTAAATTTTATTTAAAAATAATTGTGCATATTTTATACTATGTATTTTTCCTACTTTAAAAAAGCAGTTGTAAATGACAGCAGAAACCATTATAAAACATTGGGAGTATGCTCTGTAGGAGTGATTCCATAAATAGAATAAGGGACAGTCTCTTTATAGTGATTAAATTCTTTCAAAAATCATGTAAGACACATCGATACTCATTTTCACACACATTAATACTTGCATGTGTACAATAAACATTAAAAAAGAAGGAACCAAGTAATCAGCATATTTTAGAACATGATTGATACGTATACAAACAACTAACTTGGTCTCAAAGTTCCTCATTCATTAATGGGTCCTTGTTCTGTAATGAGAAGGCTGTTTTGTGGGAGGATGGTTTGAAAAATCAGTTTTATGGTTTAGTCAGTTTCATAAGAATTATCAAAATATTCATAGTACTCTGACTTACTAATCACCTGTCCTAAACTGGACTACATAGGACTCTGAGAACTTCCTGCATAAACTTTCTTATATTTTTTATCAGCCAAGTATAGGCAAGCTGGAATTAAGATTGCTGGGAGAAATATCAGCAATCTCAATATGCAGATGATACCACTCTTATGCATAGCTCAGTTAGTAAAGAATCCACCTGCAATGCAGGAGACTCTGGTTCAATTCCTGAGTCGGGAAGATCTGCTGGAGAAGGGATAGGCTACTCATTCCAGTATTCTTGGGCTTCCTTGTGGCTTAGCTGGTAAAGAATCCACCCATAGTGCGGGAGATCTAGGTTTGATCCCTGGGTTGGGAAGATCCCCTGGAGAAAGGAAAGGCTACTCACTCCAGTATTCTGGCCTGGAGAATTCCATGGACTATACAGTCCATGTGGTCGCAAAGAGTTGGATAGGACTGAGTGACTTTCACCACTCTAATGGCATAAAGTGAAGAGGAACTAAAAATCCTCTTGGTAAGGGTAATAGAGAAGAGTGAAAAAGCTAGCTTAAAAAGCAACATTGAAAAAATGAAGATCATGGCATCTGGTCCCATCACTTTGTGGCACATAGATGGGGAAACAATGGAAACAATGACAGACTTTATTTTCTTGGGCTCCAAAATCAATGTGGACAGTGACTGCAGCCATGAAATTAAAAGCTGCTTGCTCCTTGGAAGAAAAGCTATGACAAACCTAGAGAGCATATTAAAAAGCAGAGACATTACTTTACTGACAAAGATCCATATAGTCAAAGTTATGGTTTCTCCAGTAGCTGTGTACAGATGTAAGAGATGGACCATAAAGAAGACTGAGTGCCGAAGAACTGATGCTTTTGAATTGTAATTCTGGAGAAGACTCTTGAGAGTCCCTTGGACTGCAAGGAATCAAACCAGTCAATTCTAAAGGAAATCAAGACTGACTATTCATTGGAAGGACTGATACTGAAGCTTTAATAATTTGGCCACCTGATGTGAAGAGCCAATTCTAGATAAGATCCTGATGCTGGGAAGGACCAAAGGCAGGAGGAGAAGGGGGTGACAGAGGATGTATGATTGGATGACATCATTAACTCAATGGACATGAGTTTGAGCAAACTCAGGGAGATAGTGAAGGACAGGGAAGCTTGGCATGCTGAAGTCCACGAGTCACAAAGAATCAGTCATGACTTAGCAACTGAACAACAAGAAGTATAGGCAAAGGAAACTAAAAAATGCAATCCTGTCATCATCCTCCATAAAGCACATTTTCAAACTCACTAAGATACTACATTTAGAACAACACAAAACGTGCATGTATTCACAGTTTTACATATGTAAAATAACAATAGAAAACAAGTACTCATCAGTCCATTGCTTTTCTGTGTTGTCCTTCATAAGTAAGCCAAGCCGGCAGATCAGTAAGGTCAATATTAGCCAAAATCAGCTTTGAGACATTTTGTGAACCAATTTCCTAGCCATTTACTTGGACCCACTAGCTAATCAGCCACAGCATAATGATTAAAAATGAATATGACTCACCAGCCCTCAATTTTTTCAATCTCAACTGAAAAAAAAAAAAACTCCATTTCATTTTAAGGGGAAAAAAATGCATTATTTCAATTAGGGAGAATTTTATTTAGGTCAATAACATTTTTTTTTTCCAGTTTCGTTCAGTTCAGTCACTCAGTCATGTCTGATGCTTTGCAACCCCCATGGACTGCAGTATGCCAGGCCTCTGTCCATCACCAACTCCTGGAGTTTACTCAAATTCATGTCCATTGAGCTGGTGATGCCATCCAATCATCTCATCCTCTGGCATCCCCTTCTCCTCCTGCCCTCAATCTTTCCCAGCATCAGGGTCTTTTCAAATGAGTCAGCTCTTCACATCAGGTGGCTAAAGTACTAGAGTTTCAGCTTCAGCATCAGTCCTTCCAATGAAAGGACTGATTTCCTTTAGGATAGACTGGTTGGATCTCCTTGCAGTCCAAGGGACTCTCAAGAGTCTTCTCCAACACCACAGATCAAAAGCATCAATTCTTTGGCTCTCAGCTTTCTTTATAGTCCAACTTTCACATCCATACATGTCTACTGGAAAAACCATAGCTTTTTGACTAGACAGACCTTTGTTGGTAAAGTAATGTCTTTGCTTTCTAATATGCTGTCTAGGCTGGTCATAACTGTTCTTCCAAGGAGCAAGTGTCTTTTAATTTCATGGCTGCAGTCACTATCTGCAGAGATTTTGGAGCCCCGCAAAAATAGTTTGTCACTGTTTCCAGTTTCCCCATCTATTTGCCATGAAGTGATGGGACCAGATACCATGATCTTAGTGTTCTAAATGTTGAGCTTTAAGCCAACTTTTTCACTCTCCTCTTTCACCTTCAACAAGGGGCTCTTTAGTTCCTCTTCACTTTCTGCCATAAGGGTGGTGTCATCTGCATATCTGAGGTTATTGATATTTCTCCCGGCAATCGAGATTCCAGCTTGTGCTTCATCCAGCCCAGTGTTTCTCATGATGTACTCTGCATATATCTTAAATAAGCAGGGTGACAATATACAGCTTTGACCTACTCCTTTCCCAACTTGGAACTAGTTTGTTGTTCCATGTCCAGTTCTATCTGTTGCTTCCTGGCCTGCATACACATTTCTTAGGAGGCAGGTCTAGTATTCCCATATCTTTCAAAATTTTCCACAGTCTTGTGATCCACACAGTCAAAGGCTTTGGCATAGTCAATAAAGCAGAAGTAGATGTTTTTCTGGAACTCTCTTGCTTTTTTGATGATCCAGTGGATGTTGGCAATTTAATCTCTGATTCCTTTGCCTTTTCTAAATCCAGCTTGAATATCTGGAAGCTCATGGTTCACATACTGTTGAAGCCTGTCTTGGAGAATTTTGAGCATTATTTTGCTAGCGTGAGATGAGTGCAGTTGTGTGGTAATTAGAGCATTCTGTGGCATTGCCTTTCTTTGGGATTGAAATGAAACTGACCTTTTCTAGTCCTGTGGCCACTGCTGAGTTTTCCAAATTTGCTGGCATACTGAGTGCAGCACTTTCACTGCATCATCTTTTAGGATTTGAAATAGCTCAACTGGATTCCATCACTTCCACTAGGTTTGTTCATAGTGATGCTTCCTAAAGTCCACTTGACTTCACATTCCAGGATGTCTGGCTCTAGGTGAGTGATCACACCATTGTGATCTGGGTCATGAAGATATTTTTGTATACTTCTTCTTTGTATTCTTGCCACCTCTTTTTAATATCTTCTGCTTCTGTTAGCTTCATACCATTTCTGCCCTTTATTGAGCCCATCTTTGCATGAAAAGTTCTCTTGGTATCTCTAATTTTCTTGAAGAGATCTCTAGTCTTTCCCATTTTTTCCAGAATATTTTCCCGTTTTTCCAGAATATTTCCTAATTCATAGCTTTATAGTTATTCAGTAAGAGATTTTTGAAAATCGTCATTCCAAATCTTTTAAAACGTTATTTGAGAATAGCTCCAATTTTCTGACTTTCTGGTACTTCCCAGAGGCAGAAACTCAAATAGTCTTACATGGTATAAAATGAAAATTAGCCAAAGAAATTCAGTGACACAAATGTCGAGCCAAATAGGCCTAGGATAAAGGTGAGTGCTCTGGTGGGGTAAGGGGGAAGCCGGGTGACTAAAAGTGTGGGAAGAATGATTTTTTACTGCCTTAAGGATCCATTCCTGTAGCAGGACAAAGGGCCTGCTTACTGCCCATTAGAGAACTGAAGAATTATTTACTAGCTCTGATGAACTGGTTTTCCAGAAATAGCCATCACTAGGGAAAAAAAATTAAGTTTGAATTATAGCAGAAATTACTTCAGCAATTAAAACAAATGTTATCATATTTCACTCTAAAAAATGGTAATTTTATTTTGTTTTCTTTTTATTTAACATCAAAAGTAAATGTGAAAAGTAAAAGGGAACTAATATAAAACAATTCTATTCTTTAGCTAGTTTATTTTTTGCAATAACTAATCTATATATTGTATTGTCTTAGCTTTAGGTATACTTTTAAAAATTATGTCTAATGATTGCCAGTACTATGAAGATGATATGCTTAAGAAATGTACTTTAATTAACTGATAAGATCAGTGAAGTGGTAAATTAGTCAGCCACAGATGAAACATTTGACAAGTATCCTCAAAAGAGGAAAAGTTATTTTCTACAATGCATGTCAGCTTTAACACTGTCATGGTTTCATGGGTATAGAATTTTAAAACTGAAAAGTACCTTAGAGAGGATGAAGCTGAAGACAGTGTTCATGGGTTGCAGATCACTCTGAGGGCAGAGCTTAGGAATATTATCAGGTACTGCTTAGCACTATTTCATTGTGTTGAAAATGCACACAGACCAGAACTCATGATTTTTTTAAGTTCTATGCATCAAACACCAACATTTCCCAACAATTGCTATGGATTACTCAGCAATTCATTAAAACAAAGTAACAAAATAAATTCAACAATGAAATAATCAAACAATGAAATTCAGTATTTTCTAATAATTTTATGAACAGAGCTGTTACTATTTGCCTGGAGTAGTCTTAAAATCTATAGCAAATGAGAAAGGAAAACTCAGGCACATTGTTTGAGTATGAGAAATCTATCTTAGTTTCTCGTCTTCTCAGTTCCTAGTCTCTTCTCTCTCACTCCCTTGTCCTTGACTTCTGGTCTTTTTTCTGTTACTCTCATTCTCATTCTCTCTCTCTTTTTTGTATTGCTCTCATTCTCATTCTTTGTCTCCCTCTTACTCACTGCAAACAACCAACACATTCTGTTAAAATTCAGCCAGTACTACACTGAAGTTGTACTACTCAAAATTCATTTCAGAAAAGTTCTTGACTGAATATGTCATTAATTACCCTAATTAAATAAGCCTGTATTGAAATATTCCCACTTTGTGCAAATACGCTAGGCACCAGAGAATCACATGCAAATAATATGGTGCAACTCAGTTATAAACAAAGGAGAGAAGATAATATATATATTTTACCATAAATATCAACATAGAACAAATTATTTAAAAGTGATTCCAAGTACAATATAAGCAAGTTGGGAAATTAATAGCATCGAGTTATTCAATTTGTATTGCATATATTTTAAGTTTCATGCACTTTTCTTACTATGTGTTGATAATTCAGGCAAAGCTTAAGTCTGTTTTGTTTACTCATTATTTTTAAAGCCACATAAATGAACTTATTAAAAGTACTCAGAATATTTAATTGTCAAGTTGTAGAATATTTCCCAATCAGAAGAGGAAGAAAAAACTGTCACTAACTGATGATACACTTTGAGAGTCACAGAAATTTAAAAAGAAAAAATAAGCAACATTTTAGCCCCCAGACACTAGGCATGGGCCTTTCCTTCTGATTTTACCATTCTGAATGGGGTAGCTGAATACACTGAAATCAGAATCTGAATGCATCCTTACTTTGACAGGTTATGCTATGCTATGCTAAGTCACTTCAGTCGTGTCCGACTCTGTGCGATCCCATAGACGGCAGCCCACCAGGCTCCCCCGTCCCTGGGATTCTCCAGGCAAGAACACTGGAGTGGGTTGCCATTTCCTTCTCCAATGCATGAAAGTGAAAAGTGAAAGTGAAGTCGCTCAGTCGTGTCCGATTCTTCGCGACCACATGGACTGCAGCCTACCAGGCTCCTCCGTCCATGAGATTTTCCAGGCAAGAGTACTGGAGTAGGGTGCCATTGCCTTAGGCTTATGGTAACTCTGACTTCAATTTACCTTCTAACTCACAGGGCTCAAACAATCCTTTTGCCCATTTATTGACACACTCTTAACAACCCCAGAATGGTTTGTTTTGTTTTGACAGAACTGAACTCCCAGCAAATAATCCAAATGTTTAATCTGGTCTAGCTCAGCTGAGATAACATAAAAATAACCCAAAAATGAAGTACTAAAGAAAATATCGGCAGAAAATAGACTTATTTTAAGCTAATTATAAGCTCCTTTTAAAGGAAAATATTATAAATAAAAATCCATTGTGTTGTATGTACTTTAAAGGACACTAAGTTTTGGCTGGAATTTTTCTGGTCAAAATATGATTATGCAAAGTAAAGAGCCTTTAAGGTCTTTCTTAAGCAAATTTGCTTTTGCTAAATTTAAAAATATTTTACATGCTACATGTCATGTCCCTGTTGATTACAAAGCTAAAGATTAATATTGAAATATCAGTACTTTAGTTTTAAATTCCATGATTCACTTGCATTCCACATAGAAATTATTTTTAAAATATCATAAACTGATATTTGGCCTGTGTACTTACTTTCCAATACTAAAATTCTGTTTAAACTTATGATGGGGTAATAAGAAATTATAGCTTCAGATACAAACCCAGTGCTAACTTAAATGAAAACCTCTAATATTTCATTTTAATGTTTTTAGGAGTTAAGAGATGTCAGGATTTCCTATTGTAGTTTCTTTTTACAAGTGTTTTACTTATTTTTACTTATGCAAGGTGAAATTAGATTATTCTAGGCTGTTTTAGCAATGGCACCCCACTCCAGTACTCTTGCCTGGAAAACCTCATGGACGGAGAAGCCTGGTAGGCTGCAGTCCATGGGGTCGCTAAGAGTTGGCGCGACTGAGTGACTTCACTTTCGCTTTTCACTTTCATGCACTGGAGAAGGAAATGGCAACCCATTCTCGTATTCTTGCCTGGAGAATTCCAGGGACAGGAGAGCCTGGTGGGCTGCCATCTATGGGGTCGCACAGAGTTGGACACGACTGAAGCGACTTAGCAGCAGTAGCAGCAGGCTGTTTTATTAATTCCATTAATTCTAGCATAATTATTTTATATAGAAGACAGAGAAAATTGATTCCTATATAAAATAATAAAAGCAAAACATAAATTTTGTTAGATCAAAAGAAAATGAAATAAGACAAAGAATTACTATACTACAATTTTAAAAACTAATTTTTAAGAAGAATATGTATTTTTCTTATCTTTCTCACAATAAAATGAGATACATGTGGTGCATGAGTTTTAATACACGTCAAAAGTGAAAATATACCCACAATATATATTTTAACTGTAGACAATCCTTGTACTGGTGATTTTTTAAGAACAAAAGAGGAGAGGAATAAGAAGAATGATAGGATTAGAACAATTCTTAACATTTCTATTAGTATTACATCTGGAGGTATTTGGTGTTCTGAAATATTTATACTTAGCATTCCAATGAACTGCTTTTTGAAATGCAATAAACAATTTATTTCTTATTGTAAGGAATGTATAACTGCACACAATAATGATTACATACACTGAAATTTAAATTATTCATTCTTTATACTACAAAAAAAATAGTTCAATATTTAGGCAATGCTCTTGACTCATTATTAAAGCCCTTGCTTCAACATTTGATTAAAATTAATTCTGAGTCCAGTAACACTATAATAACATTTAGTGTCAATCATTTAAAAATTGTTCTATGTCATGAGGGAGAAAAGCTATTATCAGGCCTAAGAATTAGTAAAAGTGTCAAGCAAGTAAATAACCTGTCATACAGCTGTTAATGCTGATTAATTTCTGAAGCAGCATCCCTTTTTCATAAATGAAGGAGAAATGGAGAGGCCAATGAAACTAGCAAGCTTTTACTAAATGTGTAAGGGCAGCCTGGTCCTAAAACAAATTTCCCTCATATGAACAAGTTTAAAATATTCATTCTAAAAATGTTTATTTTATACCATTGTACTGTGTGAGATAAATTTATTGCAGAAAACTTATAAAGGTGTAGGTCATCAAAAAAGAAGATTGAGGAAGGAAGAAGAGAGAAACAAAGAAACAGGGGAAAAATTATCCTATCATTAGGGGTACTGGTTTTTGTTATTTGAAATGAAGAAAGATTAAATAGATAAATTGTAAGGAAAATAATCAGTTTTCAATTTGGCATTCTACATGATTATCTTTTTCCGTTGATAAAATTTAATCTGTAAAATCATTTTTAATTTGTAAATAGTATTCTATCACCTGGGGCTTCCCTCAATGGTAAAGCATCTGCCTGACAATGCAGGAGATGGAGGTAGGATCTCTGGGTTGGGAAGATCCCCTGGAAGAGGAAATGGCAACCCACTCCAGTTTTCTTGCCTGGAGAATCCCATGGACACAGAAGCCTGGCGGGCTACAGTCCACGGGATTACAAAAGAGTAGGGCATGACTTAGGGACTAAACATACATACATAGATACATACATTACACATTCTATCACACGGATTGACTTTGAATTCTTCAACTATTATGAGTTGTATTTAAGAACTATTTCTAATTGAGTAAGAAGCACCAACCTAGTACCATGATACAGCTCTCTGAGGGGAACATGGTAAACAAGTAAAATACCTCTGTAAACAAGGAATCCCAAGGACAGAGGAGCCTGGCGGGCTACAGTCCATGGGATTACAGAGAGTCAAACATGACTGACCAATTGAGACTTTCACATACTATTATAAATAAGTGAACAGTGAGAGAAAGAGGAGGGAGGGCATGTGAGGGTTGTATTTCATGAATTCTAGGAGAAAAACTACTCATGTGCTTTCAGTTCAGTTCAGTTCAGTCACTCAATCGTGTCCGTCTCTTTGCGACCCCGTGGACCGCAGCATGCCAGGCCTCCCTGTCCATCATCAGCTCCCGGAGTTTACCCAAACTCATGTCCATTGAGTCAGTGATGCCATCCAACCATCTCATCCACTGTTGTCCTCTTCTCCTCCTGCCTTCAATCTGTCCTCTCATTAGAGTCTTTTCAAATGAGTCAGCTCTTCGCATCAGGTGGGCAAAGAACTGGAGTTTCAACATCAGTCCTTCCAATGAACACTCAGGACTGATCTTTAGGATGGACTGGTTGGATCTCCTTGCAGTCCAAGGGACTCTCAAGAGTCTTCTCCAACACCACAGTTCAAAAGCATCAATTCTTTGGTGCTCAGCTTTCTTTATAATCCAACTCTCACATTTATACATGACTACTGGAAAAACCATAGCCTTGGATAGATGGACCTTTGTTGGCAAAGTAATGTCTCTGCTTTCTAATATGCTATCTAGGTTGGTCATAACTTTCAAGGAGTAAGTGTCTTTTAATTTCATGGCTACAGTAACCATCTGCAGTGATTTTGGAACCCCCGCCCCAAAAATAGTCTGTCACTGTTTCCACTGTTTCCCCATCTATTTGCCATGAAGTGATGGGACTGGATGCCATGTGCTTTACAGTGGTGAAATGTCAAGGCAATTTGTAATCAGTACTGTAGACCAATGCCTCATAAACCTTGTTCCAAAAGGTTTCCTTACAGTTTCCTATGTGTGTGAGTGAGCAGAACTCAGAGCCAGAGGACCAAATCCAACCAGGGCAGGTCAACTTCATCATGGTTTTCATATTTATTGTGTTTATATGGACTTTTGCTTTTAGCAACAATTTCTTAGACTTAAAGACTTTTAAAACCACCATTTTTGACAGTGCATATTATAAATTCATTCCATGACAGTGGTTTTGAGAAAATTTAGAAGTTGTGCCAAAAGTATTTAGATTTCACCATGCTGTCTTTTATGAGTTCCTACACATGCACATGTTGTACTGTATAAACCCATTCATTCCATTCTTTGTTAACAGACTGAAAAGGAAGCTCATGTGAAAGGAAAGAGATGTTCATAAACACTCTTTAAATGGTTAAAGTGTAAATTATCACAAATATCCATTAAGATCACATGAAAATGTGATATTTAGAGTTTTTAAAATATTTTCTATTGATTTCTTAATTTCAGTCTAATATTTTCAAGTGATGAGCTATCCTGCATCTCACCAGAGAATTCTCAAACAAGTAAACTTTATACTTTGAGAACTACTTCCTTCAGAAGCTATTTAGTATTAGAAATGTATCTCATTAATTTCTCTTCCCCAAATTGCTCCAGCAGCTTGAAAGCATGAAGAGTTTTTCTAAATCCAGTGTTGGTAGATGAATTTCTCATATTTCTAAATGCTGATTCTCTGACATCTTGAATAAGAGATAAGCCATTTTTTTCAAAGGCATTGAATAAAGAAATCATATTAGTATAGTGTCACCTCTGAGAATTTAATTAAAAGCATCACAATTACTTTATTATATGATATTAATAAAAATTTTGCTAGATTTCCAGCAAACTTAAGCTTTAAGTAATAATTACTTGAATCAACATTTTTATTGTTTATAATTATGAATTTGACTCCTTAGCAATTTTTCATTAGAATATTAACATACTCATAAATTTTATAAGGCTATAAAGCCCATTAGCAAATTTTTTGTCTATGAATATCTTCAATTTATAATTCTAACATAGTTATAATTTATAACTACAAAGTTCCTTTTCAAGAGGCCAAAAAACAATCACAGGTAAAATCGACAATAATGTTTCCATATTCCTTAGAACCTTGAAGGGCTAAGGCTTATTTTAAATATATTAAACCCCCATAAGTCATTAAGTATTATACACAGTGTGATTTTTAAAATAACAAGCAATTAAAACTATAGCACTAATCCGGTCCTGTAGACTAGTATAAGCCAGTTTGTTCATGCTCTTTCTAAGTCAATTTTATCCATTAGCTTCCTGACTGAATCCATTAACCGTAGCCCCACATTTTTGCATGGCTATACGTTCCTCTACTGAGAAGAAATATGATTATTTGAACATACTTCACATCAGTCAAAGGATAATCCCTAAATCAAAGTGATTTGTATAACAACCAAATGATGAATAATAACCTCAGTAAGAAAATGCATACTGTCAAGTCATCTATATATGAGTTGTGTTTTGGATATTGGGTGGTATGCAAATGGCAGGAAGGAATTAAGAAACTGAAGGAAGAAATTTTAAGAAACAAAGCAGATAAGATCATACTTATTGCAATTATATGTATATAGGAAGCCATCAGCATCTATGGAGGAAAAATTATAGATATATATATTCCTGTCAGCAAGGGAAATTAAATATCCATGAGAGTGAAGGAACAGATGGTGGGATTAAGTAAACAAATCATAAAATGATTTAAGTATTTAAATACTTGCTTTACACAGCTTTCACTAAGAAATATGTGCTAAAAAATAGCTATTTGCTCTACTTCTTCCTCATTCTGTGTGTGTATGTGTGAGGGAGGGAAAAAAGAGAGATAGAGAAGAAGGTAAGCAATGAGGGATGGGAGGAAAGAAGGCAAGAATGAGAGAGGAAATGCTCGTCAGAAATGGTAGACACTAAATAAACTGAAGAGTAAAAGAATGAAAGATGCCCAAACTGACAGAACGCTGTCATTATAGAAACAAAATCTGACATCCTAACCCCAATAATTAATAATTATGCCACACATTTTTTCCCACTCAAGGTCATAGCTCAATTTACACAGTCCTTCAGACCCATCTAACTCCTTTCCCTTCCTTATCCTCAAAGGCTTTCCATTATCAAGGTCATCAGATTCAACCTTATTGCACAGTGCACTTCATTTCAAAATTTTCATTCTTTCCAAAACTCCTTTCAAAAAAGTAGAAAAGTAAAAAGAGGAAACAAACAGAAAAAATTCCCTTCACTGAAGTTGATCTCCCCAAGTTACAACAGATTTCAATAATCCCCAAGAGAAACATGCTAATCCTAAAAAGGGTATGGTGTCTGATGTCAGGAGTTTTTTGTTTTTGTTTTTTTTCACTCAAAGCTGATTACTTACTCAGAACACCTCAACTACCACAGACTAATTTCCTCACCTAGATAGTAGGTAAATAGAACGAGATAATCTGCAAATTACCTTCTGTGATATTATATGTATTGAAAGAATTTGTACATAAGTGTGTATGGAAATAATTATCTCAAGAAATGACACCAAAATTATTAAAGTAAATAATATATTCTACATAAAGAGAGTATCAGATCAGATCAGTCGCTCAGTCGTGTCCGACTCTTTGCGACCCCATGAATCGCAGCACGCCAGGCCTCCCTGTCCATTACCAACTCCCGGAGTTCACTCAGATTCACGTCCATCGAGTCAGTGATGCCATCCAGCCATCTCATCCTCTGTCATCCCCTTCTCCTCCTGCCCCTAATCCCTCCCAGCATCAGAGTCTTTTCCAATGAGTCAACTCTTCGCATGAGGTGGTCAAAGTACTGGAGTTTCAGCTTCAGCATCATTCCTTCCAAAGAAATCCCAGGGCTGGTCTCCTTCAGAATGGACTGGTTGGATGTCCTTGCAGTCCAAGGGACTCTCAAGAGTCTTCTCCAACACCACAGTTCAAAAGCATCAATTCTTCGGTGCTCAGCCTTCTTCACAGTCCAACTCTCACATCCATACATGACCACAGGAAAAACCATAGCCTTGACTAGACGAACCTTTGTTGGCAAAGTAATGTCTCTGCTTTTGAATAAGAGAGTATAGAAGATATTATTTGTTGACTGCTTAATGTGTTCTTAGAATGGTAATGGTCAAGGCAGAAGCATGCAGGAATTACAGATCTGCAGTCAACAAATAAAACAGAAAATGTGTACTGAGAAAATCCGAGGAACTACTTATTTGATAGAGTATTACAAAGACAGCTGAAGAGCAATTTCTTTCTTCTGTTAGTTGTTAATTTATCAGATATTGTATAAGTGTATCCATATTTTATCATTTTCACTTCCAGCTAGAAAGTAAGAATTTTCCCAAAATAAGAAGATGAACATGTAAGGCTATTCCATATATATCCACTGATGGTAGGTAGAATTTCCTATTTTCCAAACTATTCATGTGTCTTTCTATCTATACAGTTATCTTTTTCCATCTTTGTCCATCTGTGCCATCTATCTCTGTATCTATATATCCATCAGCACTTCTCCAAAGCCTACCCAAAAGTCTGGTAGACACACAATGGAAAGACTAGCACCCAATGGGCTTTGACAAATGAATATTAAAGCCTAGGGTCATATGGAGAAGGCAATGGCACCCCACTCCAGTACTCTTGCCTGGAAAATCCCATGGACAGAGGAGACTGGTGGGCTGCAGTCCATGGGGTCACTGAGTCGGACACCACTGAGTGACTTCACTTTCACTTTTCACTTTCATGCATTGGAGTAGGAAATGGCAACCCACTCCAGTGTTCTTGCCTGGAGAATCCCAGGGACGGTAGCCTGCGGGCTGCTGTCTATGGGGTGGCACAGAGTTGGACACGACTGAAGCGACTTAGCAGCAGCAGCAGGGTCATATGACCATTTCCAACATTGAAAACCATGGCTCTAAATACATGGAAATGACCAGAAATAGGATTGGTCTGCACATTGGGGAAAAGCCACATAAAATTAAACAATAAAAATACCCAGCATACTTTGGTAGTTTCTTAAAAACAACTATTCCAGATGGGTTAACTGTTTTCATCTTACTCCTCAAAAAAGAATGTGCATCTTACACATACACAGCCTTAGAACAAGTAGCCCTCCTCTAATTTAAGGTTATCAGCTTCATACTTTCTGCCTTCACAGGGAATCTGTGCCAGATCAAAAAAAAGAAACAAACAAACAAACAAGAACTTATTTTAACTTAGAAAATTGTAAGTTGATTTACCAATAATGTGAGTATTATACCATTTGTGTTACATGTGAGATGAATAAAATAACTTTTTTTTCTTAATAATACAGTATATAAAAATGTATATATTTACTGCTTCATTAGTGATCATTAGCTGTCCTGAAGCAATACATACGTACTCGGTACAGATTGTTCTCATTTTTGTGCCTTTGGTTTGCTCTCTTCTGTGTTACTCCTTCCTCTTCCTGGTTACTTATGGGATGGCTGATATTTCCTTGTCTGCCTCTTAGGTGAGAAATGCCAGTAATTATGACTGAAATTAGAGTTCCGCTTTAAAAATACGGATGATATGATACACTAAGAAATAATTTCAAATTTTGGCACTTCTTAATTAAAACATTTTTTAAAAGGACATACAGAAAGGGTGACTGCACAATTGATGTTAAAATGAATTTTCCAATGTTATATGTCCTCACAAGCCTTCACTTTCATTATTAATTGTGACTTTTAAAACCATGCAAAAGGATATTTGTATGCATTCTTATTTCTCATTACCAGCATAATTTCACAATAAATGTATACGAGTTTGATCCTTAATACCCTAAAAATCGACTGCTTTAAAATGACAAATTACATATTGCACATTTAACAATAACTAAAACCTCAAAAATTATTCCTTAGGTAACTATTTTCTAGGTTTAGTTTTTTTTCAGGTTTAGGTCAAGATTTGCCAATATATCTTTGTGATTTAGACCTATGTTCTACATAAATTCTGGTTTGTCACAGGTCGATCTGAAATGCCCAAAGCTTTTTCTGTACTTTCCCTCTACATTCTGGAAGTATTTAGGGAGAATCATGTTTCTTCCATGCAAAAGAATTTGAGACTTTATTTGGAGAATATGTCTTTCCATTTAGTGATTTAATATGTTTCCCCAGTGAATAAACTAACTTGCAAAAGTTGGCAAGGGATTTTCTTAAGCACAAATAGTTAATCTAAAAAAAGTTTTTTTAATTGTATTGCCTGTTCAGAGAAGTGAATAAGAGATTTAAATAATCCATTGTAAATTTTTTAAAGGAAAACAATCAATATGCATGATCTAGGCACATTTTATGCTCTCCTAATTTGATAAATGTTTCAACCAAATATCATAACAAAATTCTGTTTCTACTCAATTCTCATTTAATTGAATTTTCACTTCTTTACAGAGCCCAGAATCACTACAAGCTCATTGACCATCTACCATTTCCTCAGTATGCTTTGCTTCCAAATATTTTATTTGTATCCTTGAATTTATCCATATCCAATGTAATTCCAAAATCATGCAAAGGAGAATGTCTTATGCATTTGTACAGCTTCTTATTGAGCCTCCCTTTGCTCCTCAGATGAAAAAGTCAGTAAATATCACCCTTTGAGAATCTTTACTTTCTGCCACACTTGGCCCTGACAGATTAGACCATTCAGCAGTGAATGTTGTAGGTAACTATGAGCATAATTCCAAACTGTTGCATGTGTTCTCTGATAGTATTTTGGAAATGACCTCTCAATGATGAAATAATAAAAAAAAAAAAACACTCTTGGAAGATGAGACTACATATATATATATATATATATATATATATATATATATACATTAAATTTAAGAGTTTTATTTGTTTAATAGCCTTCTTAGGATAGATGAAATTGACTTACTGGAAAACAAACTTTACAGAAAAAATCCACCTTCCAAAGTTTTCTTCTATTTGTATATTTTGCTACTAGATAATTCTTTAATAATGATTCTCCAAGGCCCCAAGAAGACTTCATTTATCAAAATACCAAAATACCAAATACTCATGCTCAAGCCTTGAAAAAAACATGTAAATTTTGTTTTTCACGATGGTGTGATCACTCAGCTAGATCCAGATATCCTGGAATGTGAAGTCAAGTGGGCCTTAGAAAGCATCACTATGAACAAAGCTAGTGGAGGTGATGGAATTCCAGTGGAGCTATTTGAAATCCTGAAAGATGATGCTGTGAAAGTGCTGCACTCAATATGCCAGTAAATTTGGACAACTCAGCAGTGGCCACAGGACTGGAAAAGGTCAGTTTTCATTCCAATCCCAAAGAAAGGCAATGCCAAAGAATGCTCAAACTACCACACAATTGGACTCATCTCACACGCTAGTAAGTAATGCTCAAAATTCTCCAAGCCAGGCTTCAGCAATATGTGAACTGTGAACTTCCTGATGTTCAAACTGGTTTTAGAAAAGACAGAGGAACCAGAGATCAAATTGCCAACCTTTGCTGGATCATCGAAAAAGCTAGAGAGTTCCAGAAAACCATCTATTTCTGCTTTATTGACTATGCCAAAGCCTTTGACTGTGTGGATCACAATAAACTGTGGAAAATTCTGAAAGAGATGGGAATACCAGACCACCTGACCTGCCTCTTGAGAAACCTATATGCAGGTCAGGAAGCAACAGTTAGAACCAGACATGGAACAACAGACTGGTTCCAAATAGGAAAAGGAGTACATCAAAACTGTATATTGTCACCCTGCTTATTTAACTTCTACGCAGAGTACATCATGAGAAACGCTGGGCTGGAAGAATCACAAGCTGGAATCAAGACTGCCGGGAGAAATATCAATAACCTCAGATATGCAGATGACACCACCCTTACGGCAGAAGGTGAAGAGGAACTAAAAAGCCTCTTGATGAAAGTGAAAGAGGAGAGAAAAAGTTGGCTTAAAGCTCAACATTCAGAAAACAAAGATCATGGCATCCGGTCCCATCACTTCATGGGAAAGAGATGGGGAAACAGTGGAAACGGTATCAGACTTTATTTTTTGGAGCTCCAAAATCACTGAAGATGGTGATTGCAGCCATGAAATTAAAAGAGGATTACTCCTTGAAAGGAAAGTTATGACCAACCTAGATAGCATATTGAAAAGCAGAGACATTACTTTGCCAACAAAGTTCCATCTAGTCAAGGCTATGGTTTTTCCTGTGGTCATGTATGGATGTGAGAGTTGGACTGTGAAGAAGGCTGAACGCCGAAGAATTGATGCTTTTGAACTGTGGTGTTGGAGAAGACTCTTGAAAGTCCTTGGACTGCAAGGAGATCCAACCAGTCCATTCTGAAGGAGATCAGCCCTGGGATTTCTTTGGAAGGACTGATGCTAAAGCTGAAACTCCAGTACTTTGGCCACCTCATGTGAAGAGTTGACCCATTGGAAAAGACTCTGATGCTGGGAGGGACTGGGGGCAGGAGAAGGGGATGACAGAGGATGAGATGGCTGGATGGCATCACTGACTCAATGGTCATGAGTTTGAGGGAACTCTGGGAGTTGGTGATGGACAGGGAGGCCTGGCGTGCTGCGATTCATGGGGTCACAAAGAGTCGGACACAACTGAACAACTGAACTGAACTGAAAATGTTTCAAAGCGCCTTCCCTTGTAGCTCAGTCAGTAAATCTGCCTGCAAGGCAGGAGACCTGGATTCAGTTCTTGGGTTGGGAAGATCCCCTAGGGAAATAAATGGCAACTCACTCCAGTATTATTGCCTGGAGAATCCCATGGACAGAGGAGCCTGGCAGGCTATACAGTGCATGAGGTCACAAGTTGGACACAACTTGGCGAATAACCACCACCAATATTTCAAACAGTTTGTCTGATGCCATTAGTTCCCCATTCCTCTTAGGATTATAGAACTGCTGCCTTTCCTTGATATGACAGATGCTGTTCTTATTGTACCAACATCACTTTTCTCAGCCATTTACCATATCCTTGCTTTCAGCATCATATCTCTATGCCTAAGTAGTCACTGACTGCTAACACCTGTTCTTACTTTGTATAATCAGGAGAGAAGTGTACTACAAGGAGTGCTTCCCATAAGTAGAGCTCCACTGATAATTCACACGAGTTGGTGTGTGTTCTACATCATTTCTCAGACTCTTTCAGTGATATTAAGCTCTATTTGCTCACAGAGGCAACTTATTAGATAGAATACTCTTTATTTACCTCCTATACTTTACTGCCACACTTCTTTACTTCTCTATTGGCATTTCCAGGGATTGTGTTTCAAATAAATTTCTTGCCCTCAAATATGCTTCTCAAGGCTTATGCCTGGGGAAACTCAAATTAAGATACATATCTTTGAGATGCTTGATTTTCCCCACATTTCTACATCATTGAAGTTGGGATGTAACTTTGTATGCATCAGTTCTATTTGGCTGACTACTTGGTTCACATTAAATTCTTAAATGGCCCTATCTGTGCTATTAGGATTCTTCTCTACACACCATAGGTGCCCTAGCTATAGAATCTGACCCTTATTTCGTCCAAGAAATTAAAACTTGAATAAAGGGTCCAGAGATTGAACTGGCTGATGCACGTTAAAGGTTGTGTCCTAGAAGAATGAAGAACTCCTTTATTGAGGCTCCAAAGCTCCAAGGCTTCTTTACTAAGGCTTGCTGCCTCTTCAGTATGAAGAGGTGATCTCAAAGCATTTCAATAAACTCCCCTCCAAGAACGTATTTATGTTCCATGAAATGCCTTGCTCACCATTTTCTTTACTGCCTCCCCGCAAAAAAAGAATGTTTAATGCTCCAAACCACAAGTTATTAGTACAAAACTCCTGATCCATTCATCTCTCCTATCATCTAGAGTTTTACTCTTTTTCATTTTTTTTTTTTGTTGTTGTTGTTGTTTTGTCCTTAAGACACAAGTCAATAAGTATAGCCACCTGGAATCCTTCTTGGAAATAAAGTACTCATTTTGGAAATCCTATAGTCATACACGACTGAGTGACTTCACTTTCCCTTTCCCCTTTCATGCATTGGAGAAGGAAATGGCAACCCACTCCAGTGTTCTTTCCTGGAGAATCCCAGGGACGGGGGAGCCTGGTGGGCTGCCGTCTATGGGGTCGCACAGAGTCAGACACGACTGAAGCACCAGCAGAAGCATAGTCATCAAAGAGTGAAAATACAGTTTAAATCTGTGAAACACTAATTATCAGCTAAGAAACAGAAATTCATTTTAAAAGCTTTTTCTCTAAGTGCTATTCTGTGATGGCCACCATGCTGAGTAAATGTGACAGAGATGAATGATCTATGTGCCTCATTCTACTCTTGTTCTGCAAAATGATTTTTTTTTTTTTTGGGTTTCTGAATATTTACTTACAATGTGCAAGCTAAATCTTCTCCTTTAAAGGTAACAGGCAGACTAAACTATAAAGTTTTAGCTACAATTCTAAATTCCTGGGTGAAGAACTGTGACAGGCCAGCTTGGTTCAAGTGTTAATTCCTCCAGCACCCAATTAAGGCTAAGGCAGAAGAGTAACATTTTACAAAACAGTTGCTGAGACCTCATCACTGTTGTGATTAGGAAGTTGGGAGTCTGTAGGATGTGGGACTATGAAGAACTTCCAGGAAGGGTCTGTTCATTGTACACAGGCTGTTCATACATCCTAGGTTTCCTGAGACATTCTTGATTGAGTCTGTGTTTCAGGTATAAATATTAACACTGCCACCTTTTGCTCTCAAAAGAGAGTTTTCCATTGGATGATATATGTCACCCTGGTTATAGAGATCATTGAAGGTAACCCTATCCTTTTACTTGAGATGACAAATGAGACCTGGAATGTTGAAGGGACTTTTTCAAGTTCATTCAATTAGTAGTATATTTATCAGTAAAATTCAGTGTGCAGTATGCTGCTGCTGCTGCTAAGTCCCTTCAGTTGTGTTCGACTCTGTGCGACCCCATAGACGGCAGCCCACAGGCTACCATCCCTGGGATTCTCCAGGCAAGAACACTGGAGTGGGTTGCCATTTCCTTCTCCAATGCATGAAAGTGAAAAGTGAAAGTGAAGTCGCTCAGTCGTGTCCGACCCTCAGCGACCCCATGGACTGCAGCCTACCAGGCTCCTGCATCCATGGGATTTTCCAGGCAAGAGTACTGGAGTGGGGTGCCATTGCCTTCTCCGATGTGCTGTATACCATTTTATTTTTTAGTTTATATTGTTGAATCCATTCTTTCATCATTCCACCTTGTGATTGACAGCAAGCTGTCAAGATATGGTTAACGTTCAGCTGATTGAGTAGTCAAGGAACAGAGCAGCCCCAGCTCCACTCAGTAACATCAGGATCATAATTAGCATACTAAACAATGAGCCAGGTAAAGATAAGAGGACACTGTCCTGCAGAACTTTTCTTGGAATATAAAATGTTATTATAAAATAGAGTATAATTCCAAGTCACTTTTTTTTTGTTTCCTTAATATTTGCTGAAGAAACCTAGCCTTGAATCTATCATTAAATATTTGTACTCTTAAGAAAACATTCAGCCTAAAAGTTTAAGCAGTAACTAAGGGTAGTCTCCCTTCCAACCGGCTAATTAAGCCAGAAAATAGTATCTGAAAATGACTCTTCTCTCAAAACAGACATCTTATCAATCCAAAAAAACATAAGAAATATAGCTTTTCAGAGAAAAAAAAAAATCCCACTTCTGAGGAAATTACCTTCTTCTGAGTTTAGTGTTAAGAAAATCTGTAAAGCAGAAAAATTTGGTCACATTTCAATATGCTAAAACCACCACTTCTCTATATCCTTAGTGATACCATTTTACCAACCTATCCTCTGGTCTCTGAGTCTTTTTATTTTGTCATTATATTTGAGTTTGAATTTTGTTCTCTGGTAATGAATTTTTATGTTTTTCTAAAGAATCGATGATTCCCAAGATCCCTGTTCTATAAGTCTTATCTACAAAGCCCACACAGTTGGAACTCCAGAAATTAAATTTTAAGTGTAAGCAAAATACAGTATTGTTTGGCATAGGAGAGACTTAGAACTCCTTTAACCATGCCAGGTGTGTGGCCCCTTAATCCATTCACTTATACCTATTAGAAAACTGGTTCTGCCTTCCAGCTCAAGTTCTGGGTATAGTTAGCAAAGCAGAATGAATGCTCCTTTCAAAGTATTCCAAATTGGAAAATTAACTTCACAGATTTCCAATTGTAAAAGCACCCTAAAATCATGGCAAAATGATCAATAGCTACTATATATTTCAATGCCAGGAGCTGAGAAAAAAATCACAGGCAAAAGATGGAATTTAGATGAGTTGCCTAAGGGAAAGCTTTAGATTTGTGCATACTGATAGGTGATTTTCAGAGAAAGCTGAATTATGACTTTTCCCAATCAACTCATCCTTAAAAACGTCAACAGCAGCACAATGCTTTGGATGCTTTGAACATGCTCACTTAAACATACGCCAGCTGAAACTGTGAACAGAGTGAGCTGGTGAGCAAGAACTTCAAATAAGGGAAATTTCTCATACCTCTTGCTACTGCTAAGTCACTTCAGTCGTGTCCGACTCTGTGCAACCCCATAGACCGAAGCCCACCAGGCTCCCCCATCCCTGGGACTCTCCAGGCAAGAACACTGGAGTGGGTTGCTATTTCCTTCTCCAATACATGAAAGTGAAAACTGAAAGTGAAGTCGCTCGGTCGTATCTGACCCTCAGGGACCCCATGGACTGCAGCATTCCAGGCTCCTCGGTCCATGGGATTTTCCAGGCAAGAGTACTGGAGTGGGGTGCCATTGCCTTCTCCGTCATACCTCTTACATGATATTAAAAATAAGAAAAGTAAAAGATGTGTTAAGACCTTAGTCTAATTTCTGATTATTAATTGCTATAGCAGTAATTCAAACATGTTTTGATTTCTTACAGTTAACTATGTTTGTAAGTTTTGTTGCCTTTTGAATAGCAGAATGTGCTAAAGAATCAGCAAAATAGCTTAGTGAAATTTACATGACTATCAGATTTCAGGGCTTATTTCTTTTAACTTGTTGGAATTTTTGAACAAGATAATGCATCTAATTATAACCATAACCTACCTATTTTATGGGGAGATTATAAGAAATTACTTGATGTTACCAATATACCCTTTAAGAGTCTTAAGAAAAATAAGTACAAGATGGCAAGATAATTTGTGGAGCAGAAATAGAGACGCAGCATAGAGAATGGACTTGTGGACACAGTCGGGTAAAGGGAAGGTAGGAAGAGCTGAGAGAGTAACATTGACATATATACACTCCCATGTGTAAAATATATAACTAGTGAGAAGCTGCTATATCACACAGGGAGCTTAGCTCGGTGCTCTATGATGACCAAGAGGAATAGGATGGGGTGCAGAAGGGAGGCTAAAGAGGGAGAAAATATATGTATACTTATGCCTGATTCATGTTGATGTATGGAAGAAACCAACATAACACTGTAAAGCAATTATCCTCCAATTAAAAATAAATTTAAAGAAAGATGGCAGCATATATTTTTAGAGGGTGTTAAAATATAGAAAATGGACAAAAGTAGTGGCTTCAGGGGTAACTAAATTAAGCATTCATGAATCGGTCTGGAATTTTCAGTACTACAATTCAGAAGAATGCTGCTGCTGCTGCTAAGTCGCTTCAGTCATGTCCAACTCTTTGCGACCCCATGGACCGCAGCTTACCAGGCTTCTCCATCCATGGGATTTTCCAGGCAAGAGTACTGGAGTGGGTTGTCATTGCCTTCTCTGCAGCAGAATGCTATCAGTAACTAAATTGAAAGTTACATCAGGACTTCTAATTTAGTTTACTTTATCACCTATATATTTAGTGGACATAAATATATATTTATTTCCAATTAATTCATCAAATTATAATCAAAAGTATTAAGATTTTGTTTTCTTCCACCTTCCAAGCTCATTTTCAACTCAAGTTACCATCATTACTCACTATTTTGAGCTTACAATTACAAAAATAAAGACTTCCAGAGAGTGGATACATAGGTGATTTCCTTTAATTTCTCTCTTCTTAAATCTTGTTGCAAGCATAATCTATAAGGGTACTTTCTCCATAACTGAAATATTTGAATCACTTTTCAAAGTCATCAGTTTTTAAAAAGAACCAGTCATTTGGGATTATTTCTACAGTCACTTCCATCTGGAAACAAACAAACAAAAACTACGGTTCTGCTATGCAGAACATTACTAAAATACCTAGTTGATATGTTAAAGAGTTCTACAAGAGTAGCTCTAATCAATAAATACTAAGATTTGCATCTAACTTATCAATTGTTCATGTATAGTCTGGTTTGTAAACTCTGTTTCTTTCAGTTTATTCCATATAAGAAAATTCTATTATACTAGAAAATTCTTAATGATATTATTTCGTAATAGGTTGTATCTTCTCCCAGAAATTTCTGCTTAAAGGCAGACCCTGCATTTCAGAACTGTTCAACATTCAGCATTCTTAGTCCTCAAATGATTGAAGTATCTTATTATCTTAGTTATTCACAGTTTTCCTTACTATACCTCAATTTAAACTCAGTGGCTTAACATTGGTCTTTTTATTTTCCTTTTTTTAAAATTTCATATTTATAAGCCTTCCCTGCTTTATTCAAAGTATCTAGATTTGGGGAAGTATTGAAGGCATAGAAGGACAGCACACTCTTGCTCACTGTGGGAAATATAACATACTTTTCTTCTCTATGTGAAAAGAAAAGTATTAACCCAGTGGAAAAATAGGCATAAGAAAATTGTTAGCAAAATTAGAACTTTTTGTCTGCTACCTCATTTATCGAAATTATTTCCTAAATTACAAAGGTTCTTACATATTTGTTTCACTTTATAATGCTGTTTGAATATTATTGTTGTTCAGTCACTCAGTCATGTCCGACTATTTGTGATCCCATGGACTGCAGCATGCCAGGCTTCCAGTCCTTCACCATCTACCAGAGCTTTCTTAAACTCATGTCCACTGAGTCAGTGACGCCATCCAACCATCTCATCTTCTGTCATCCCCTTCTCCTCCTGCCTTCAATCTTTCCCAGCATCAGGGCCTTTCCAATGAGACAGTTCTTCACATCAGATGGCCAAAGTACTGGAGTTTCAGCTTTAGCATTATTCCTTCCAAAGAACACCGAGGACTGATCTCCTTTAAGTGTACTGGTTGGATCTCCTTGCAGTCCAAGGAACTCTCAAGAGTCTTCTCCAACACCACAGTTCAAAAGCATTAATTCTTCAGTGCTCAGCTTTCTTCACAGTCCAACTCTCACATCCATACACGACTACTGGAAAAACCATAACCTTGACTAGATTGACCTTTGTTGGCAAAGTAATGTCTATTTCATGGCTGCAATCACTACCTGCAGTGATTTTGGAGTCCTCAAAAATAAAGTCTGGCATTATTTCTACTGTTTCCCCATCTATTTCCTATGAAGTGATGGGACCAGATGCCATGATCTTCATTTTCTGAATGTTGAGCTTTAAGCCAACTTTTTCACTCTCCTCTTTCATTTTCATCAAGAGGCTTTTTAGTTCCTCTTCACTTTCTGCCTTGATGTACTCCTTTAACAATTTGGAACCAGTCTATTATTCCATGTTCAGTTCTAACTGTTGCTTCCTGACCAGCATACAGGTTTCACAGGAGGCAGGGAAGGTGGTCTGGTATTCCCGTATCTTTAAGAATTTTCTTCAGTTTGATGTGATCCACACAGTCAAAGGCTTTAGCTTAGTCAGTGAAGCAAAAGTAGATGTTTTTTCTAGAATTCTCTTGCTTTTTCTATGATTCAGTGGATGTTGACAATTTGATATCTGGTTCCTCTACCTTTTCTAAATCCAGCTTGAACATCTGGTAGTTCTCAGTTCATGTACTGTTGAAGCCTAGCTTGGAGAATTTTGAGCATTACTTTGCTAGCATTTGAAAAGAGTACAATTGTGTGGTAGTTTGAATATTTTTGGCCACCGCTGACTTTTCCAAATTTGTGGCATATTGAATGCAGCACTTTCATAGCATCATCATTTAGGATTTGAAATAACTCATCTGGGATGCCATAATCACCAGTAGCTTTGTTCATAGCAATGCTTCCTAAGGCCCATTTGACACCACACTCAGGATGTCTGGCTCTAGGTAAGTGATCACCCCATCGTGGTTATCTGGGTCATTAAGATCTTTTTGTATTCTTCTTCTGCGCATTCTTGCCACCTCTTCTTAATATTTTCTGTTTCTGTTAGGTCTATACCATTTCTGTCCTTTGTTGTGCCCATCTTTGCATGAAATATTCCCTTGATATAGCTAATTTTTTTGACGAGATCTCTAGTCTTTCCCATTCCGTTGTTTTCCTCTATTTCTTTGCATTGATCACTTAGGAAGGCTTTCTTATCCCTCCTTGCTATTCTTTGGAACTCTGATTTAAGATGGGTGTATCTTTCCTTTTCTCTTTTGCCTTTCACTTTTCTTTTCTCAACTATTTGTAAGGCCTCCTCAAGACAACCACTTTGCCTTTTTGCATTTCTTTCTCTTGGGAATGGTCTTGATCCCTGCCTCCTGTATAAAGTCAAGAACCTCTGTCCATAGTTCTTCAGGTACTCTGTCGATCAGATCTAATACTTTGAATCTATTTGTCACCTCCATTGTATATTCCTAAGGGATTTGATTTAGGTCATACCTGAATTGCCCTATGGTTTTCCCTACTTTCTTCAACTTCAGTCTGAATTTGGCATTAAGGAGTTTAAGATCAGAGTCACAGTCAGTTCCCAGTCTTGATTTTGCTGACTGTATAGACCTTCTCAACCTTTGGCTAAGAATATAATCAATCCGATTTCGGTATTGACCATCTGGTGATGACCATGTGTAGAGTCATATCTTGTGTTGTTAGAATCAGGTGTTTGTTATGGCCACTGCATTCTTGGCAAAACATTGTTAGCCTTTGCCCTGCTTCATTTTTTACTCCAAGACCAAACTTACCTGTTACTCTAGGTATTTCTTGACTTCCTATTTTTGCATTCCAGTCCCCTATGATGAAAAGAACATCTTTGTTTGGTGTTAGTTCTGGAAGGTCTTATAAGTCTTCATGGGTTTGGTCAACTTCACCTTCTCTGGCATCAGTAGTTAGGGCAAGAGAATTTCAGAAAAACATCTATTTCTGCATTATTGAATATACCAAAGCCTTTGACCGTATGGATCAAAACAAACTGGAAAATTCTTAAAGAGATGAGAATACCAGACCACCTTACCTGCCTCCTGAGAAATCTGTATGCAAGTCAAGAAGCAACAATTAGAACAGGATATGGAACAACAAACTAGTTCCAAATTGGGAAAGGATTACATCAAGGCTGTATATTGCCACCCTGCTTATTTAACTTATATGCAGAGTACATCATGAGGAACATTGGGCTAGATGAGGCACAAGCTGGAATCAAGATTGTGAGGAGAAATATCAATAACTTCAGATAATGTGCAGATGACACCACCCTTAAAGTAGAAAGTAAAGAGGAACTAAAGAGCCTCTTGATGAAGGTTAAAGATGAGAGTGAAAAAGCTGGCTTAAAACTCAACATTCAAAAAACTAATGTTTGGCATTGGTGATGGCATCCAGTCCCATCACTCCAAGGCAAATAGATGGGGAAACAATGGAAACAGTGACAGACTTTATTTTCTAGGGCTCCAAAGCCACTGCAGCCATGTAATTAAAAGAAATTTGCTCCTTGGAAGAAAAGCTATGACCAGTCTAGACAGCATATTAAAAAGCAGAGACATTACTTTGCCAAAAAATGTCCATATAAACAAAGCTTATGATTTCTCCAGTAGTCAGGTATGGATATGAGAGTTGGACTATAAAGAAAGCTGAGCAACAAAGAATTGACGCTTTTGAAATGTGGCATTGGAGCACTCTTGAGAGTCCCTTGGACTACAAGGAGATCCAACCAGTCAAACCTAAAGGAAATCAGTCCTGAATTTTCATTGGAAGGACTGATGCTGAAGCTGAAGCTCCAATACTTTGGCTATGTGATGTGAAGAACTGACTCATTGGAAAGACCTGGATGCTGGGAAAGATTGAAGGCAGGAGGAAAAGTGGATGACAGAGCATGAGATGGTTGAATGGCATCACCGACTCAATGAACATGAGTTTGAGTAAACTCTAGGAGTTGGTGGTGGACAGGTAAGCCTGGCATGCTGCTGGGGTTGCAAATAGTCAGACGTAACTGAGCGACTAAACTAAACTGAGTTAGGGCATAGACTTGGATTTCTGTGATATTGAACGGTTTGCCTTGGAAATGAACAGAGATCATTCTGTCATTTTTGAGATTGCACCCAAGTACTGCTTTTCTAACTCTTATTGACTATGAGGGCTACTCCATTTCTTCTAAGGGATTCTTGCCCACAGCAGTAGATATAATGGTCATCTGAATTAAATTCACCCATTCCAGTCCATTTTCGTTCACTTATTCCTAAAATGTCAATATTCACTCTTGCCATCTCCTGTCTGACCACTTCCAATTTACCTTGATTCGTGAACCTAACATTCCACATTCCTATGCAATGTTGTTCTTTATAGTATCAGATTCTGCTTCCACCACCAGCCACATCCGCAGCTGGGTATTATTTTCACTTTGGCTCAGCCTCTTCATTCCTTCTGGAGTTATTTCTCCACTGATCTCCAGTAGCATATTGGGCACCTACCAACCTGGTGAGTTAATCTTTCAATGTCATATCTTTTTGCCTTTTTGATACTCTGCATGGCCACCTCATGCGAAGAGTTGACTCATTGGAAAAGACTCTGATACTGGGAGGGATTGGGGGCAGGAGGAGAAGGGGACAACAGAGGATGAGATGGCTGGATGGCATCACTGACTTGATGGACATGAGTCTTGGTGAATTCCGGGAGCTGGTGATGGACAGGGTGGCCTGGCATGCTGCGATTCATGGGGTCGCAAAGAGTCGGACATGACTGAGCGACTGATCTGATCTGATCTGATGGGGTTCTCAAGGCCAGAATACTGAAGTGGTTTGCCATTCCCTTCTCCAGTGGACCACATTGTGTTAGAACTCTCCACCACAACCTGTCTGTCTTGGGTGGCCCCACATGGCATGGCTCATAGTTTCATTGAGTTAGACAAGGCTGTGGTCCATGTGATTAGTTTGATTAGTTTTCTGTGATTATGGTTTTCATTCTATTTGCCCTCTGATGGATAGGATAAGAGCCTTGTGGAAGCTTCCTGATGGGAGAGACTGACTATGGGCCAGGCCATGCTCAGTAAATCTTTAATCCAATTTTCTGCTGATTGGTGGAGCTGTGTTCCCTTCTTTTGTATCTATTTTTACTTCTTCTGTATCTATTCTAACGAATAATGTACCTCCTTTTGACCAAGTTTTGTGTTTTTCATGTATTAATGGGTCTGTTTACATAGGGAAAATTTTCCAGGAAGATGCATTTTTGAAAAAACTATGTTGTTAACCAATCTAGAATTTTTCTAGGATTTCAATACTAAACTCTAATCTCTTGAGAGTAAGAATTGTCAAATAAACTCATTATATTATTTATCAAATCTTAAAATATTTATTGAGTAGCTACTATTTCTAGGAATTATAAAGAGTTACAAAAAGATCATATAATATATCAATTTATATAAATATTACTTAGTATCACCAGTATCTCTAGGGACTGTGCTTGATTGACATTTGACAGTCAATAGGGCTAGTTGGTGGTTCAGAAGGTAAAGAGTCTGCCTGCATTGTGGGAGACCTAGGTTTGTTCCCTGAGTCAGTAAGATCCCCTTGAGAAGGAAATGGCAACTCACTCCGGTATTCTTGTCTGGAGAATTCCATGGACAAAGGAGCCTGGTGGGCTATATAGTCCATGGGGTCACAGAATCAGACACAACTAAGTGACTGATACTTTCACTTTCTACTTTGTAAACAAGACTAGGATGTGCCCTCTTACCACGCCTACTCAGTGTCATAGAGGGAAGCCCTGGCTGGGGCAGTAAAACAAGATAAAGAAATAAAGTTTACACAAATTGAGAAAGAAGAAATTGTCTCTATTCACTGAAGGCATGATTGTCTATGTAGAAAACCTTAAACAATTAAAAAACAGTCCTACAATTAATAAGTGAGCATAACAAGGTTGAGGATACGAGGTTAACATACAAAAGTCAACTGATTTTCTATATACCAGCAAAGAACAATTGAAATATGAAATGTATACAAAGTTATAACATTTCAATAGCACTCAATGAAACATGCATAAATCTAATAAAATATGAATAGGATGCATAAGCAGAAACACCATAAGCAGAATCACAAGAAACACTGGTGAAAAAAAATCAAAAAAATATCTCAATAAAAGGAGAGGTGTCTATGTTCAGGGATTGAAGACAATATTATTAAAATGTCAATTCTTCTCAATCTGATCTATTGAGTCAATGTAATCCCAAAACAAAATCCCAGAAAGCTATTTTGCAGATATTGTTTCTAAATTTTCTATGGAAAAGAAAAAGTCCTAAGAGGCAACACAATAATTAAGAAGAAAATTGGAGAACTGGATGTTCATTTGCAAAAAACAAAAATAAAACAAAACAGAACACAATTACGCCTTACATAAAACATTAACTGAAAATCAATCTTACATCTAAAATGCAGAACAAAAACTTATTGATAAAGACATAGAAGAAAATCTACAACCTTAATTTGGTGATGAGTTTTCAATAAAACACCAATAGCCCAACTCATGAGGAAAGATAAATTGAACTTCATTAAAATAAAAATATTCTGCTCTGTCATAAGCACTGTTAAGAGAATAGAAAATAAGCCAAAGACTGGAAAAATACGGTTGTAAAACATATAACTGATAAATGACTTGAATCAAAAATATACTAAGAACTCTTCAGTCAGTTCAGTTCAGTTCAGTGGCTCAGTCGTGTCTGACTCTTTGTGACCCCATGAATCACAGCACGCCAGGCCTCCCTGTCCATCACCAACTCCCAGAGTTCACTCAGACTCACATCCATCGAGTTGGTGATGCCATCCAGCCATCTCATCCTCTGTTGTCCCCTTCTCCTCCTGCCCCCAATCCCTCCCAGCATCAGAGTCTTTTCCAATGAGTCAACTCTTCACATGAGGTGGCCAAAGTACTGGAGTTTCAGCCTTAGAATCATTCCTTCCAAAGAAATCCCAGGGCTAATCTCCTTCACAATGGACTGGTTGGATCTCCTCGCAGTCCAAGGGACTCTCAAGAGTCTTCCCCGACACCACAGTTCAAAAGCATCAATTCTTCGGCGCTCAGCTTTCTTCACAGTCCAACTCTCACATCCATACATGAGCACTGGAAAAACCATATACCCAACAAAAAGAAAGCAAAACACAATTTGAAAACGGACAAAAGATCTCAGCAGAAACATCTTTGAAGAAAATATGAAAAGTCAAAGTTTTAGTAACTCAATATGTCCAATTCTTTTGCAACCCCATGGACTGTAGCCCACCAGGCTCCTCTGCCATGGAATTCTCCAGGCAAGAATACTGGAGTGGATAACCACTTCCTTCTCCAGGGAATCTTCCCAACCCAGGGATCGAACTTGAGTCTCCTGCACTAAAGGCAAATTCTTTACTGTCTGAGCCACCAGAGAAGCCCAAATATATACAGATGGCAAATAAACATATGAAAACATGCCAGTAGTATTTGTCATTCAGTTAGGACTTCCCTGGTGGCTCAGACGGTGTCTGCCTACAATGAGGGAGATTGGGGTTCAATCCTTGGGTTGGGAAGATCCTCTGGAGAAGAAAATGGCAACCCATTCCAGTACTCTTGCCTGGAAAATCCCATGGACAGAGTAGCTACAGTCCATGGGGGTCACAAAGAATCAGACACAACTGAGCAACCCTTTGCGACCCCCATGGACTACAGCATTCCATGCTTCCCTGTACGTTACACCTATTAGAGTAGCTAAAATGAAACAAACAAAAAAAGACCATATCAATAGCTGGTGAAGATATGGAGCAATAGAATATCTCATTCATTGCTGGTGAAATAGCAAATGGGTCAGGAAGATCCCCTGGTGGAGGGCATGGCAACCCACTTGAGTATTCTTGCCTGGAGAATCCCATAGACAGAGGAGCCTGTTAGGATACAGTCCGTAGGGTCACACAGAGTCGGACACAACTGAAGTGATTTAGCATGCCTGCATGCACAGTCACTTAGATTGCTAGTTTCTTTGAAGATTAAACATCTTAGCACACAATTCAGCAATGGTGCTCATAGGTATTTATTCAATAAATTGAAAAAATAATGTTCACACAAACTTACAAATTTATAGGAGCTTTTAGTTTTTGGTGATTATAGTAAAACTATTATAAGCATTCAAACTTAGCCTGTAGTGGTGTGAAAAAGGCAAGAAAACAGATTCTCCTGTACAGCCTCCATAAAAAAATGCAGCAGCATTGCTGACACTTTGATTTTAGCCCAGTAAAATTATGTCATATTTCTGACTTATATTGAACTAACACCAGCTATTAACAGTAGAGGAAATGATATGGGTATACAGGCATTCTTTGTGTTAACAGCTCTAAAAAATTCAGATGTCTGTCCACGAATGCACATATTTTGCCTTCAGTCAATGTAAAACTGAACTGGTCTGTCTTTCCAGTCATCTCAGGGACTCTTGTGTCCTTTATAAACTGATTCATCTTGAAAAGCTAAGCACAGAGATTTGATATTCTTCATTTTCTATTTGTGAAGCATATTGTGAGAATAATAATGACAACCTCACTAAACGCCATCAAAGGACAGGACATATTTTACCATATGATAAACCTCCTTTTTAACAGATCTGTTATACACATTGAATAGGTGTTTCTCCTATTTTACTGATAAAAAAAAATAAAGTTCAAAAATCTAAGAATCTGTGAAGTTGCCTCAGTGATTTGAGATAGGAGGCTTTTCAGAACTAAAATTTCCCATTTTACAGATTTTGTTAAGTCACTTCAGTCGTGTCCAACTCTGTGCGATCCCATAGATGGCAGCCCACCAGGCTCCCCAGTCCCTGGGATTCTCCAGGCAGGAACACCGGAGTGGGTTGCCATTTCCTTCTCCAATGCATGAAAGTGAAAAGCGAAAGTAAAGTTGCTCAGTCGTGTCCGACTCTTAGCGACCCCATGGACTGCAGCCTACCAGGCTCCTCCATTCATGGGATTTTCCAGGCAAGAGTACTGGAGTGGGGTGCCATCACCTTCTCTGATTTTACAGATAGGTTTTGTATATAACAACATTTAGTAACAGTATATTTTCATGACAAAAAATACTTGTTATACATTGTAAAACCTTTTAGTATGAAAATTATTGAAAAATATTGATGAAAGAAGGGAAAGATGCAATACTGTCAACAAACAAAAATGACAAACCAACTGAATAAATCAGCAAATATATAAATCAACCTCTTCCACAGACCTGAAGAATAAGAAAGGATGAGTGCCAGGCAATTTTGCATAATAGTAGAAAATAGAATAACACACAACACATTCCCTCAGGGAAATATTTAAAACAGAATTATTTGGTAGTATGCCAATACTAATACTAAATTCAGGTTTCAATTGCACTTACCAAGTATGATGTAACCTACTTAGTTTGGTTGATCTGAAGTGAACTTGCGAATCCTTTGGATAAAGACCATTAAAATCAGAAACAATGATTTATAAACTTTCCCAGATATTGTTCAATACTGAATGGGTGTGTTAACTCTCTCTTTTCAGTGTCTGCAAAGCACTGGTGTCTTTACATTAAAGTTAGTAGGCTATGTTGGAGACATATACATTCAGCTCCAGAGCTGAGTCCTTATAAAACTTAAGGGCTCGCCTATAGGGTTTAACTCAACAAGGTTTTCCTCTCACCTCCTCAAGCAAAAAAAAAAAAAATGTTTTAACTTTTAAATAGCTCTCACTAGAAAAACAAAGTGATAAACATGAAAACAGATTCTTTCTCTTTTTAACTTTTTCACTTAGATCATGCTACAGGGAGGCTGTATTTAAATACTCAAACAGGTGTATTCCATACATCCCCTACCTCAATATCTCTAGGAAGAGGTAAATCTCTGTTTGTACAGGTATGTATAATCATTAAATCATGCCATCATTGCTGAAGCACTAAACAAACCCTGTGCTTCTTTTGGGCTTCCCAGCTGGTGCTAGTGGTAAAGAACCCATCTGCCAATGTGGAAGACATAAGAGATGTGAGTTAGATCCCTGGGTAAATAGATATTCTGGATGAGGGCATGGCAACCCACTCCAGTTCTCTTGCCTGAAGAATCCCATGGACAGAGGAGCCTGGCAGGCTACAGTCCATAGAGTGCAAACAGTTAAACATACCTGAAGCAACTTAGCACACACACACGCTTCTTTTAAAGCAGCAGATTTATCTGAGAATTTGTACATATATATTTCATGACTGAGCCAAAAGAGCCAAAATAAACTTTTGTTTCATAGGCAGTATGTATCTACATTTCAAATTACACACACAATCTGTCAAACCACACACATTTTACTTTGAGAGATACCATTAAGTAGCAAGTCATTTGGCTTCATTACTGATGATGTTGTTTTTTTATTAGTTTCCCTTGGCCAACTCCCTATTTTTAACAGTACTTTGTATTTACTTTGGACATATTTATGAAAGCTGTCTTAGACTCTATGCCCTCTGATCCCATCATCTTTCATTTCTTAATCTGTTTCTATTAACTAAATTTTGTCCTGATTATGAGTCATATTTTTTCCTACTTATTTGCTTGCCTAGTAATTTTTTCTTGGTTGCAAGACATTAGTAAATGTTAGGTTATTGGATGTCTCTATTTTGTTTTCTCCTGTGGAGAAGTATTCAGCTCTGATCTAGGAGATAATTCACATATTGGTGGTCCCACACTCTGGCAACACTGAGGCTGGATTAATTCATTGCAGTTATATAAAGGATCCTAAAGTAATATAAAGAATCTTAAATCCTAATGTAAAGAATCCTTACTTAAATGAAACATGTATTCCTCAGCTCACTAAGATGCTAACACACTCCTAGAGGCATTTAAGTTTGTGAATCTTGATCTATAAACCCATGAGATTATCTGGCAGAATTCCATCCAAACCACTTCCCATTTACTCCTCCCTGCAGTCCCCGCCCTTACTAGATCTATAGCAATAGAGTCTATAGTATCCTGAATTTCTGTCTGCTCACAAACATATAATTGTTAATACTGACTGGCCTGAAGGACATTATTTGTAATCCTAGGGGGGATACAATGGGAATAAATAAAGAAATCTCAAATAGAAAAACATTCCTGGAAATCTTTCATTCTAAGCTCTCAGTAGCTCTTTCTTTTTCCTTTTATTTAGAAGTTACTGCCAGTGTCAGTTAAAAAAAAATATATATATATATACATATATGTGTGTGTATATATATATAAATATATATATCAGCAGCTGCAGGCCTGCTTTTCTTTTCCTATAAATGACAGTGAGAGGAAATTCCCAGTTGGGCTGGATTATTCAAATTAGCCATAACTCAAAATCCTTCACAATGAACTCAGGAATTTATTATATGATTTAACTCTGCAACTGATGTATCATATTTCTAATTAAATTTTTGTTAGACCAAAGCTGTATTTTCTGAGAACTCCTTTTTCTGAGAGCTCAACCTTTTGAACAGGAGTACAAAAGGAAAGGTGATATAAAACTAAAAATATCTTCTGGGTAAACCATCAGAGTACTTCCATAAAACTCATCAAGAATAGGTAAAACTCAATGTTTTAGAAAATGTTTCTTCTATTTTTATGCCCAGGAAGCAAACATATTTACAGGACAGTAGACAAATGATATCGAGTTAAGATAATATCAATTTCCCTTCCAGAAAAGGAGGAAATCACCCTCCTGTGCATTGTTTACAGTTTTAGGGAAAACAGGTGAGCAGAAAGAGCATCTCTCCAGTCTTTCTTTCTTGAATGGATATGTGACCTTATTTTTTCCAAGACTTTTTTTGCTCAAAAATAATTCTTTAATCTGATCTCAACAAACTGCTATAGAGAACCTTTCAACATTATGAAAATATCCCTGAGAAGTACCGTGTTGATTGTTGTTCAGTTGCTCAGTCATGTCTGACTTTGTTGACCCCATGAACCCCCGCACACCAGGCTTCCCTGTCCTTCACCATGTCCGGAGCTTGCTCAAACTCATGTCCTTTGACTTGGTGATGCCATTCAACTATCTCATCCTCTGTCACCCCCTTCTCCTCCTGCCTTCAGTCTTTCCCAGCATCAGGGTCTTTTCTAAAGAGTCAGCTGTTCTCATCAGGTGGCCAACGTATTAGAGCTTCAGCATCAGTCCTTCCAATGAATATACAGGGTTGATTTCCTGTAGAATTGACTGGTTTGATCTCCATGCAGCCCAAGGGACTCTCAGGAGTCTTCTCCAACATGACAGTTTGAAACCATTAATTCTTCAGTGCTCAGCCTTATTTATGGTACAAGTCTCACATCTGTTCATGACTATGGGAAAAACCATAGCTTTGACTATATGGACCTTTGCTGGCAAAGTAATGTCTCTTCATGTATGGATGTGAGAGTTGGACTGTGAAGAAGGCTTAGCACCGAAGAATTGACCCTTTTGAACTGTGGTGTTGGAGAAGACTCTGGAGAGTCCCTTGGACTGCAAGGAAATCCAACCAGTCCATTCTGAAGGAGATCAGCCCTGGGATTTCTTTGGAAGGAATGATGCTAAAGCTGAAACTCCAGTACTTTGGCCACCTCATGCAAAGAGTTGCTCATTGGAAAAGACTCTGATGCTGGGAGGGATTGGGGGCAGGAGGAGAAGGGGACAACAGAGGATGAGATGGCTGGATGGCATTACTGACTCGATGCACATGAGTCTGAGTGAACTTTGGGAGTTGGTGATGGACAGGGAGGCCTGGTGTTCTGTGATTCATGGGGTCACAAAGAGTCAGACACGACTGAGCGACTGAACTGAACTGAACTGAATGTCTCCATTTTAATATGCTGTCTAGTTTTGTCATAGCTTTTCTTTCAAGGAGCAAGTATGTTTTAATTTCATGGCTGTAGTCACTGTCTACAATGATTTTGGAGCCTAAGAAGATAAAGTCTGTCACTGTTTCCATTGTTTCCCATTCTATTTCCCATGAAGTGATGGGACCAGATGCCATGATCTTAGTTTTGGAAGTCCACAGAGCTAGAGGCCAGCACAGTTTCATAAAACATGAAATGGAGTATGTGTTGCCCTCACTTGTATAGACAGGGCTCTAACTATGACTTCTACCTGCATCTAATACTAATTAGGATCACAAAGGAGAAAAATACTCACAGCATTAAATCTTAAATTTTTATTTTGATATTCAACATCACCATGGTGGTTTTTATGTGTTTGTGTGTTTGAAAAATAAGTGCTAACTCAAATAGTGGTTTCAAATTTTTTAGGGAATATTTTCCCCACTGGTTCCATATAACATCTTAGAGGAAAAAGGTCTCCAAGAGAAATTTTTTCTAAGATTAAAAAAAAATATGTGAAGTTTGTTAATGAGGTAAACTCTCACAAATAAGATAATCCATTTCTGCTATGGGATAGAAATTTTTTTCAGGAAGGAACTAACTTGCCATACACATTTCCTCATAAAGCATCCATCGCTCAGTGTCACCTTTTGCTTCCTTGTTCCCTTAAAATCAGCAGGCAACAATCTTAAATTGAGCTTTTCAATAGGGTGCAAAAGAATATTTTAGCACCTTTACCTAAATATAAAGTATAGGACATACTTTCCATTTTAGATACAAGACTTTGCCAATGGGAACATTTAATGTAATTAATGTATTTCTATAAAACGTTATAAAGTCACTCTATATTGAAAACTATGGGGTTTGTTCTTGTGTTTGCATTACCAGGAAAACACGAAAAACTGAAATCAAGATTTGGTTTAAAATATAAAACCATCACAACCTTGAGAATCAGGGCATTTCCTGTAGCTGAACAGAAAGCACAGAACTGTCCCATTTTCAAAACTCACTTCCCATATTATCTTTCACTTGGATTATATACATCAAAATTCTCTAAAGGTAGGATTGCATAAACAAATAGGGCATCTGAAAAACCTAAACCATAACAATTTTAGTTGAATTTTTACCCTACTAATAAAGTTGTTTAAGATTTCCTCACCAGCTTATTAAAAGGTTAAACAAGTAAGTTCAACAAATATTTATAAACAAAGTTCAAAAAAACTTGAAGAAAAAAAGGCCAATATATGACTCTGAGGAGAGTCTTCTCTGAAAGCCATTATTTTCTCTCCCCAGTGGCCACAGCTTCATTTCTGTTTCAGACATTTTGCAAAGCTGACCTAACAGGCCTTGACTTGGGATAACAGACCTCCAGGAAACCTGGAGCTCCCACTCCCCTCCATCAAATAGAGAGAAACCTAGAATGTCCCTGATTCAGTTTATTTGCTTACAGACTAGATGGGATAATTAAAAAGAAACATATTTTCATTTTACCCCACTTTATAAGCCTTTCTAGTTGCCAAATGCCAAAAGTGCCCTGTCCTGATAATGGCTTCTATGGTTTTATCACTAGGAATAACTAATCCAAATGAGCTTAGAAATGTCCCCCAACCTACTCTTCTTCCCATCCACCACCATACACAAAGGACAATAAAACTGCATGCCTGGAAAATCCCCTAGACAAGCTGAAGTGTCAATTCTAATTAGACTTTGGGCATTTTAACTAAATTCTCAATCAAGTCTGGAAAAATATATAAGTCATTCTTGGTACTAGTCATTTTCAGTAAAATGACTCAGAAACTGATCCAACCCTATGGCAGTATTACAAGCTCTAGCAATTGACCAGGTTGTTTTGGAAAGATCACCTTTGATCATATGATTGAGACAGCCTTTTCAGGAGATCATGAATTACAACCCAAACCCAATACACTATACCAACTGTTATAGCTATTGAGCCCAAATCTCTCCTGCAATTTCAGTAGCTGGGCAGGTTGTGACCATTGTAAAAGAAAGCCTATAGGTGATAGATATAAGAGGACTTAACAGCAATGTAGTATAGGGGGTCAAAGTCCAATTTTCCCAGGAGATGAGAAGTAAATTGGTATTGACAGAATGAGTAGGAATTTTGCCAGATTGAGACAGAGAATAAAAGGACATAAGAATGGACCTAGAGACTGTCATACTGAATGAACTAAGTCAGACAGAGAAGGAGAAATATTGTATGGCATCCTTTTTATATGGAATCTAAAAAGAAACAATACAAATGAACTTATTTGCAAAACAGACTCACAGAACTTAGAGAATGAAGTTATGGTTGCCAGAGGAAAGGATAGGGGGAACAGATAGTTAGGGAATTTGGGATGGACATAAACTCACTGCTATATTTAAAAAGGATAATCAGAAAAGTCTTACTGTATAGCACAGAGAACTGTGCTTAATGTTATGTGGTAGCCTGGATGGGAAGGGAGTTTAGGGGAGAGTGGATGCATGTATATATAAGGCTGAGTCCTTTTGCTGTCCACTTGAAATTATCACAACATTGTTAATTAAATTAATTGGCTATACTCCAATATAAAATAAAAAGTAAAATAAAATAAATGGTACAAAATAAAAGAGGCTGCCCAGAAATTGCTTTCTAACCTGAACACCAATAGCTACTCTATATAAAAGCACTGATCCAATCAAGTTACTTGTTTTGTGCCTTTTTTTTTTTTTTTGGCTTTTTTATTGCTTGAATATGTTTTTCTCTGCCTCTCTACTCATGATATAGGCCAGATTTTACCTCAAGTTATCAAATGTATGAGTAAGTGAAAGTCACTGAGTCGTGTCTGACTCTTTGCAACCCCATGGACTATACAGTCCATGGAATTCTCCAAGCCAGAATATTGGAGTGGGTAACCATTCCTTTCTCCAGGGGATCTTCCCAACCCAGGGATCTGAACTCAGGTATCCAACATTGCAGAAGAATTCTTTACCAGCTAAGCCACCAAGAAAGCCCGAGAATACTGGAGTGGGTAGCCTATCCCTTCTCCAGCGGATCTTCCACACCTAGGAATGGAACCAGGGACTCCTGCATTGCAAGCAGATTCTTTACCAGCTGAGCTAACAGGGAAGCCCTATCAAATGTATAGGCACCTTTCAATATGCAGCACTACAACAACCTTGTCTAGGAAGCACTGACTTACTTTTCCAGATGAATATGGCCTCTCCCTTTCTGGTCATTTCTGACACTTTTAATTTTCATAATAAATAACAACTCAAGCAGAAAGAGAAAATGAAATGAGCATATAAGGATATTTCTCTATCAGTTCAGTCACTCAGTCATGTCCAACTCTTTGTGATCCCATGGACTGCAGCACGCCAGGCCTCCCTGTCCATCACCAATTCCTGGAGTTTACTCAAACTCATGTTCATTGAGTTGGTGATGCCATCCAACCACCTCATCTTCTGTAATCCCATTCTCCTCCTGCCTTCCATCTTTCCCAGCATCAGGGTCTTTTCAGATGAGTCAGTTCTTCGCATCAGGTGGCCAAAGTATTGGAGTTTCAGCTTTAGCATCAGTCCTTCCAATGAATATTCAGGACTGATTTCCTTTAGGATGGACTGGTTGGATCTCCTTGCAGTCCAAGGAACTCTTAAGAGTCTTCTCCAACATCACAGTTCAAAAGCATAATTCTTCAGCACTCAGCTTTCTTTATAGACCAACTCTCACATCTATACATGATTAATGGAAAAACCATAGCTTTGACTAGATGAACATTTGTTGGCAAAGTAATGTCTCTCCTTTGTAATATGCTGTCTAGGTTGGTCAAAACTTTTCTTCCAAGGAGCAAATGTCTTTTAATTTCATGGCTGTAGTCACCATTTGCAGTGCTTTTAGAGTCCACCAAAAAAAAGACTGTCACCATTTCCATTGTTCCCCCATCTATTTGCCATGAAGTGATGGGACCAGATGCCATGATCTTCATTTTCTGAATGTTGAGTTTTAAGCCAACTTTTTCACTCTCCTCTTTCACTTTCAAGAGCTTCTTTATTTCTTCTTTACTTTCTGCCGTAAGGGTGGTGTCATCTGCATATCTGAGTTCATTGATATTTCTCCTGGCAATCTTGATTCCAGTGTGTGCTTAATCCAGCCTGGCATTTCTCTTGCTGTATTCTGCATATAAGTTTAATAAGCAGGGTGACAATATACAGATTTGATGTACTCCTTTGCTGATTTGGAATCAGTCTGTTGTTCCATGTCCAGTTCTAACTGTTCATTCTTGACCTGCATACAGATTTCTCAGGAGGCAGGTCAGGTGGTCTGGTATTCCCATCTCTTTCAGAATTTTCCACAGTTCGTTGTTTCCACAGTCAAAGGCTTTGGCATAGTCAATAAAGCAGAAATAGATGTTTTTCTGGAACTCTCTTGCTTCTTTGATGATCCAGCAGATGTTGGCAATTTGATCTCTGGTTCCTCTGCCTTTTCTAAATCCAGCCTGAACATCTGGAAGTTCACAGTTCACGTAGTGTTGAAGCCTGGCTTGGAGAATCTTGAGTATTACCTTACCAGCGTGTGAGATGAGTGCAATTGTGCAGTAGTCTAGCATTCTTTGACATTGCCTTTTTTGGGATTGGAATGAAAACTGACCTTTTCCAGTCTTGTGGCCACTGCTGAGTTTTCCAAATTTGCTGGCATACTGAGTGCAGCACTTTCACAGCATCATCTTTTAAGACTTGAAATAGCTCAACTGGAATTCTATCACCTCCACTAGCTTTGTTCATAGTGATGCTTCCTAAAGCCCACTTGACTTTGCATTCAATGATGTCTGGCTCTAGGTGAGTGATCATACAACCATGATTATCTGGGTCATGAATATCTTTTTTGTATAGTTTTCTGTGTATTCTTGCCACCTCTTCTTAATATCTTCTGCTTCTGTTAGGTCCATAACATTTCTGTTCTTGATTGTGCCCATCTTTGCATGAAATGTTCCCTTGGTATCTCTGATTTTCTTGGAGTGATATCTAGTGTTTCCCATTCCTTTGTTTTCCTCTATTTCTTTGTATTGATCACTGAGGAAGGCTTTCTTATCTCTCCTTGCTATTCTTTGGAACTCTGCATTGAAATGGGTATATCTTTCCTTTTCCCCTTTGCCTTTTGCTTCTCTTCTTTTCTCAGCTATTTGCAAGGCCTCCTCAGACAACCATTTTGCCTTTTTGCATTTTTTTTTCCCTTGGAGATGGTTTGATCCCTGCCTCCTATACAATGTGATGAACCTCTGTCCATAATTCTTCAGGCACTCTATCAGATCTAATCCCTTGAATCTATTTGTCACTTCCACTGTATAATCGTAAGGGATTTGAGTTAGGTCATATCTGAATGGTCTAGTGGGTTTTAGTACTTTCTTTAATTTAAGTCTGAATTTGGCAATAAGGAGGTCACGATCTGGGCCACAGTCAGCTCCCAGTCTTGTTTTTGCTGACTGTATAGAGCTTCTCCATTTTTGGCTGCAAAGAATATAATCAATCTGATTTCAGTATTGACCATCTGGTGAGGCTCATGTGTAAAGTCTTCTCTTATGTAGTTGGAAGAAGTTGTTTGCTATGATCAGTGCTTTCTCTTGGCAAACTTGCCCTGCTTCATTCTGTACTCCAAGGCCAAATTTGCCTGTTACTCCAGGTTATTTCTTGACTTTTACTTTTGCATTCCAATCTCCTATATGAAAATGACATCTTTTTTGGGTGTCATTTTTAGAAGGTCTTGTAGATCTTCATAGAGCCATTCAACTTCAGCTTCTTCAGCATTACTGGTCAGGGCATATACTTGGATTACTCTGATATTGAATGGTTTGCCTGGGAAACGAACAGAAATCATTCTGTCATTTTTGAGATTGCATCCAAGTACTGCATTTCGGACTCTTTCGTTGACTATGATGGCTACTCCATTTCTTCTAAGGGATTCTTGCCCACAGTAGTAGATATAATGGTCATCTCAGTTAAATTCACCCTTTCCAGTCCATTTTAGTTCGCTGATTCTTAGAATGTCGACGTTCACTCTTGCCATCTCCTGTTTGACCACTTCCAATTCGACTTGATTCATGGACCTGACATTCTGGGTTCCTATGCAGTATTGCTCTTTACGGCATCCCACTTTACTTCCATCACCAGTCACATCCATAACTGGGTGGTGGTGTTGCTTTGTCTCAGTCTCTTCATTCTTTCTGGAGTTATTTCTCCACTGATATCCAGTAGCATACTGGGCACCTACTGACCTGGGGAGTTCATCTTTCAGTGTCCTATCTTTTTGCCTTTTCATACTGCTCATGGGGTTCTCAAGGCAAGAATACTGAAGTGGTTTGCCATTCTCTTCTCCAGTGGACCACGTTTTGTTAGAACTCTCCAACATGACCTGTCTGTCTAGGGTGGCCCTACAAGTCATGGCTCATTTATTTAGATAGATAAGGCCATAGTTGTTATAATCAGATTGGTTCATTTTCTGTCATTCTGGCTTATCCGTCTCCATCAGAGGCTTATGGAAGCTTCTGAATGGAGAGACTGATTGAGGGGGAACCTGGACCTTGTTCTGATGGGCAGGGCCATGCTCAGTAAATCTTTAACCCAATTTTCTATTGATGAGTGGGGCTGTGTTCCTTCCCTGTTATTTGAAAAGTAAAAGCAAAGTCACCCAGTCAAACTCTTTGCTAACTCATGGACTATAGCCTACCAAGATCCTCTGTCCATGGGGTTTTCCAGGCAAGAGTACTGGAGTGGGTTGCCATTTCCTTCTCCAGGGGAGTTTCCTGACCCAGGGAACGAACTCGGGTCTCCAGAGCAATGTAGGCAGACGCTTTACCATCTAAGCCACCAGGGAAGTCCCTGTTATTTACCTGGGGCCAAACTATGGTGGAGGTAATGGAGATAATGGCAACCTCCTTCAAAACTGCTACACTCAGTTGTCCCCAACCTGCAGCAGGCCACAGCCAACCACACCTCCACCGGAGACTCCTGAACACTCACAGGCAAGTCTGGGTCAGTCTCTTTTGGGCTCACTGCTCCTTTCTCCTGGGTCCTGGTGAGCACAAGGTTCTGTTTAAGCAAATAAATAAACAAATAATTAATAGTTAATAGTTCTCTACATGTAATAGATTATCAACTAATATTTGAGTGACTAAATAAAATTGACCTGAAAACAGCTTCTATCTAAAAGTAATGTCAAGATTCTGTTTAGATGCTTCTTGCCTGTTATAACAAGAAAACACTGCAGTACTCCTTTTAGATCATTTATTACCTTCTAATTAGCTAAAGCAGCTAATTTAACCAATATTTTATGTCAGGGCATGCACCATATACTGATGAACCTAGAATACATAAGATAGAATCTTCTGCGTCCGAAGACATGATAAATACAGTTTTGTCTCTTAGCTTTTCTGATATTTCTTCCTAAAGTGTGTTAAACCTTGTAAAGTGGTTCAGTTTTTAGAGCCATCAGAGCCTTAGCATTGTTTGTACGTAAGGTAGTTCTATATCATGTGTGATATTTCTAGCACCAGTTACACTATTCTCCAACTTTAAAATCTACAACCTTGAAAAAAGACTGTGGTGCTTACTGTTTATAGTCACTTTGCTCAATCATGTCCAACTCTCTGTGGCCCCATGGACTATAGCCAGCTAGGCTCCTCTGTCCATGGAATTTTCTAGGCAAGAATACTGGAGTGAGTTGTCATTTCCTACTTCAAGAGATCTTCCTGACCCAAGGATCAAACCAAGCCCTCTCATGTCTCCTGAACTGGCAGGCAGATTCTTTACCACCAGTGCCACCTGGGAAGCCCTTGAGATTTCATTTGATCCACACCCTGAGTCAGTCAATCAAAATCTGATGGATAAGTCAATCCTAATTGTTAAGGCAGCTAGAAAAGCAAATTTCACAGTGTCCCATGACAAGTTATTCTATTTTAAGGCTTTCACTACCTAGAAAAGACATACCTAATCAATGACAATGCAGAGGAAATGAGGAGGGAAAGAAACTATTCTTTAATAATTGCATTCAGTATTCAAGGCAGAGTGCTAATGGTTTTACATGTGTACATTAAGCAACCCTTGAAAAAACCAATGTGCTTAAAATTGTCACTGTTATGCTTATTTAGAAATGAGAGAATTAAGAACTGAAGAATGCGTGCATCATGCTCAAAACTGCACAGCAAATAAAGAACAACTTAAATTATCTAAATAAGAGTATTAGATTCAAAGAAAGGAATAGGGCAGAGGCCCTCACTTCACTTACATTTTTCAGAAACGACTTGAGAGTTCTCTCTTCTGTACCAAAAAGCAAGTTTAGACAAGCATTATTCCCTCATATTCTCTACTTTTCCTTAGAAAACCTATAGCCTGCAAGAGGCAACCCAACTTATTTATCAATTTATCCATATACTAAACTTTATTCAGTACTAATTACACATCTGTAACTGCAAGAGCCTCTGATACGCTGATCAATAAAACATGCATTCTTCTCTTTAGGAAGTAAAGATAAGCACAAGAGACAGACATAAAAGAAGTAATCACACTAAGAAAAAATTGCAGTGTCATGCAACAGAAAGAACAAAAATATATACAGGGTGTTCTCAAGTAATATAACAAGACAACTTTCTTAAGATCAAGAAGGTAGAAAAGACCTCCTATCGATGATACTTAAAGTGGAGAATAAATGAGTTAACCTGGGGGAAGGAGGGTATTAAGAAGGGAAAAGAAACAGTCCAAGTGTAGGAAATGAAATGTATAAAAGCCCTCGAGTAGGATCTAACATAATAGGGGAATAGAAAAGAGTTCAGTATCTAAAGCACAGTGATCAAGGAAGTGGTATGTGGGACTCTCGGGCACTCCAGTGGTTAAGAGTTTGCCTTCTAAGGCAGGGGCTGTGGGTCCCACCCCTGTCCAGGGATCTAGGGTTCCCACATGACTCCTGGCCCAAAAACAAACAAACAAAAAAACCATAAAACAGAAGCAAAATTGTAACAAACTCAATCGTTTAAAAAATGGTTCACATAAAAAAATCTTAAAAAAAAAAGAAATAGTGATACAAAATATGGCAAAGAGGCAGGCGGCAGGGGCCACCCAGGTAGAACTGTATGTTCTATTCCAATGGAACACTAAGCCATTGACATGTTTTGAGCAGAGGTGTGACAATGTATAACCCAAGTTTTATAGTGATTACTCTAAAAACACTTGAAATTAATGATGGCAAAGACAACAATATTATTAATAATAATAGCAATTTGGTAACAGCTGATAATAACTATGGGAAAGAGTAGTTTGGATAAATTTTGTACATCTTAAAAAATCAGGCTTTTTTTTTTTTTTTTGCAGGAAGAAAAGTAAAGATTTAGAATATTGCCCCCACATCATGGGCCTAAAATATACAACTCAAATCTTCTAGGATAACTGATTTAACAAGAGGTAGGTATTCTGATCCAAAATTATCTGCTCAGTTTCTCTCTCCTGGTAATTGCTATTTGGGAAACAGAATGAATCATTCAAATGTATAGAGCTGAACTGAAAACTTTGACAGCCTGGGAGCTAAAGCTGCCATGGAATAACAATGATGAGTCAAGAATGCAATGCTACGTAAGCAAGGAGAGCTGGGCCATAGAGAGAAGCAGAAGAGTCAAGCTGACATTCAGAAAGAAAAGAGAAGAAAACACGTGTCCTAAAAAATTTCAAGTTCCCATGAAACCCTCCTGGGCTTCCATGAGGCCATTAACATTAAAGTACAACTGATTTTTAATAAGTTAATTCTTACTTGTTTCTATTCCATGAAACAAAGCTCCCTTGGGTAAGAAAATTAGGAGATATTCATCCTGGTTATGCTTATTTCAATGCTATGTTAATATTTATACCTACCATCGGAGTTGATATAAAATTAATCTAGACCCATAATATATGTGAATTAAAGGAACATAGGGAGCCTGGTGGTCTGCCGTCTATGGGGTCGCACAGAGTCGGACATGACTGAAGCAACTTAGCAGCAGCAGCAGCAGCAGTTTTTCACATAGGAATAGAGAGAACTCATCTTCAGTGGACTAAAATACGAGCTTATGAGGAAATTTCTCTTTTTTTCTGTTTGTATCAGTTCAGTTCAGTTGCTCAGTCGTGTCCGACTCTTTTCGACCCCATGAATCGCAGCACGCCAGGCCTCCCTGTCCATCACCAACTCCCTGAGTTCGCTGAGACTCACGTCCATCGAGTCAGTGATGCCATCCAGCCATCTCATCCTCTGTCATCCCCTTCTCTTCGTGCCCCCAACCCCTCCCAGCATCAGAATCTTTTCCAATGAGTCAACTCTTCGCATGAGGTGGCCAAAGTACTGGAGTTTCAGCTTTAGCATCATTCCTTCCAAAGAAATCCCAGGGCTTATCTTCAGAATGGACTGGTTGGATCTCCTTGCCGTCCGAGGAACTCTCAAGAGTCTTCTCCAACACCACAGTTGAAAAGCATCAATTCTTCGGCGCTCAGCTTTCTTCACAGTCCAACTCTCATATCCATACATAACCACTGGAAAAACCATAGTTATTTTTAATAACCTTGTTCTGTCAGTATTTCCCAGAATAATGTATTGATAATCTTGTTCTCTCTTTTGTTCATGAACAATGACTTTAACATTGCTGATACCTGCATTTTAAAAGTTCTTTTAGATATGTGTTATATTTACCTAGAAATCAGTATTTTACCTGTCATTTAAAAGAACTGAAAATCAATCCACAGTTTTAATTAAAATTGTCACATGAATACATACTATTCTCAATTCAAACTTGTTAGTAGTAATTTATTTGTGTAGCTAAACAATAGAAAAGAAAATTGCAATGCATTCCAAAAAATAGATGTTGGCTAGATGTATCATTCCTAATGTAATTACTGAGATTACATATACTGAGAGTTGCAAAAGGATGATAATGAACATATAAATATTAATGAAAAAGATACTATTATTCATAAAATATTACCATAAATAGTACAAGACTTCAGGGGAAAGAGGATATTGGGTTCTTTCACAAGGTTTTGCAAAGACTGAAATTCAAAATTATATCTGACAGAATATACCGCAGAAATACTTCTGAAACAGGGTAATTTTATGTCCATGTATTACTACTTGAATCATGAATTACCCAATTTACTCACAAAAAGCACTTTATAATTGCTACATGTGCTTTTTCTAATATATGAAAGAATTGTAAAGTTTTACATAAGAGCATCATTGTCAAATTAGTATTTGGTGAAATTAAGAAGTGGAAATTCCTGCTAAATACAAAAGGATCATTTCAGATTTCAATAACAAAGAATATGGTGAGATAATTCTAACTACTTAAGATTAAACATCTTGAAAATCTCTATAGATTTTATTCTTAACATTCAGATCTAAAAATGATTTATATGTATGTAGCTGTGTTAGCAGTATCATCATCACACAAGAACTTGTTGGAAATTCAAATTCTTAGTCCCCAGTCCCTGATCTGTTTTAGCAGTGATTTCTGATACATGCTGAAGTTTAAGAATCACTGAAAGTCAGGAATTTTAAAGCAACAGGGGTTTTAACTGGAAGAGAGAGGTGCTGTAATCTGAAAGCATCAGTAATAGGGAGAGAAGCACTAGCCCCTAACCCCCAGGTGCTAGGATGCTGGGAGAAGAGCAGTTTCAAATAGAAATTCAAGAGATAGCCAGTCCTTATGTAAAACTTGAAAGTGGAGGGAATAGTCAGTGAAAGTCAGGGGTTGGCCACTAATTGTTAACTAATGTAATAGAAGAGAGGACTTCCCTGATGGCTCAGAGGGTTAAGAATCTGCCGTAAATCAGGAGACCCAGGTTCAATCCCTAGGTTGGGAACATCCTTTAGACAAGGGAATGGCAACCCACTCCAGTATTCTGCCTGGAAAATCCCATGGACAGAAGAGCCTGGCTACAGTCCATGAGGTCGCAGAGCTGGACATGACTGAGCAACTAAACCAGCACCACCACCATAACAGAAGAGTTCCAGGAAAGAGAAAGGAGGAGTTTTCAGACAGACACAGGAAAATGGGGAAATGGCTGTAGGGAAGAAAAATAGTATGTAATGATAGTGTGGGAGACTAACAAAAGAAGTCCATACTGGGAAATATATAAAAACAATCCAGATATGCTTTTTGCAGGCGGCACTGTGTAGTATAAGAGCACTTTAAGCACTGGATTTTAGCAATGAACTCCCTTGCCTGGGTTTCAGTTTTCCCTTGCAAGTTTGGTAACTTTGGTTTTTTTTTTTTTTTTTTTTTTTCTTTTTGAGGGGGCGGGTGGGGGAGGGAGGAGGTTAAATCTTCAAAATAGAAGAAAAAACCAGTAGTATTCTCAAGAGTTGTTGTGGGTATTAATAGGATAATGCTAATGTGTTAAGAAATGACACATATGCACCATGACTTGGATAGGGAAAAGTCAAATTAGTAGAATACTTTCTATAATGTAGTCATTCTTCTGAAGTCCCCATTAATGTGGATGGTGAAAGGGAATACAGGAGGAAAAAACTGAACTAGACAAAATTAATTCATTTTCTTTTGGATGAATTGAAATCTTTTCAGTAAATATTCAGTCTTTCCAAGTTATTTATCTTTTTCCCCATATGGTATAGATGTGTCTCCATGGAGATGGATAAAGGGGCAGCTGATATGTCTACACGTGGTTGTACTGCCCTCTAAATTCATGGTGCTCTCTTCAGTAATTCTTGGTCACTGGACACTCTGGCGGCAAACGTCCTCACCAGTTGAAGTCATCAGCATGTTCAGCTTTCAGTCCTTTTTCTCCAGGCACAGCCCTGCTTTCCTGACTAGCTCCCACCCCAGCTCTCACGAGCTTTGCAGATACTGGATCTTAGTCAGAACTTACACCAAGACTGAAGATTCAACAACTGTCTTCATGGCTTCTTCTGGGGAGTGCCCTCAAGTCTTTTACTTTGATAGTCCCAGAGCAGCTCCACTAACTCTCAATTCCCAGTACCAATTCTGAGATCATACTAGAGCATCTATGTTTTTAAAACGTAAGAGCCAATGGAAACTCAGGCACTCTATGACCCACACTATGCTGCCATTTCCTTTCTGGTTCAAGGACACCTGCCTGTGGTCCCTTCTCACAGTTCCAGACTAATCTAGGTCTAAAATCTTCAGCTTTTGGCTTCCCACATAACCTATTTGGGATTTCTAACACCTTCAGCCCTCAAGTGGGACCTCTTCCCCATCTCTTCTTTTAACCTCTCAAGTCTGAGAACTCTTTTTTCTTTCCTTTGTGTATATTCTGAGGTTTCTCTGCCTTTACTTACAGTAAAAGTTTGGTTATCTGAACAATCATAACACATTGCTTAATTTGTTGGAGAATATATAAATCCCCTTTCCCTCACTAAAGCCTGGTTCTATTTTTCAAGGAAGAGGTCTAAAAGCCAAAGGTGGTCAAAACATTCTTTGGTGACAATAGACAAACCTTGCATTTTGGCCTTAATGATAGAAAGGATGCAGGGAAATAAATTTTAAATTAGCATGTGAATTAAATTAAATTGGTTTGATGCTTTCAAAATATCATCCTTGTTATCTAAGGGATAGCTAACTTTTATCACTTAGCAGATGTCAGGCACTACGCAAAGTTCTTTACATATACTATCTCAGTTTTTCACCGTGCAGCTCTATAAAGCATCTTACAGATGATAAAATCAAGGCAAGCAGAGGCTAAGCTATATGTCCCAGGCAACAGACTGATTAAGGAGCCAAAGTTGAATTTAAGCAGTTTGACAATGCTTAAACTCTCACAAGTAAGGCTATATTCCCTCTGTGTATGGAACTAAGTATTTAACAAGTAAGAGCTAGTCTTACTAATATCACTCTTGTTTGGCAACTCTGATCACTAAGAGTTGGTATATGCTGTTTCTTAAAAAAAATTTTATTTTATTTTTTTGTCTGTGCTGGGTCATTATTACTGTGCAGGCTTTTCTCTAGTTGCAGTGAACAGGGGCTAGTCTTTAGTTGCACTGCACAGGCTTCTCATCGTGGTCACTTCTCTTGTTGCAGAGCACAGGCTCTAGAGTGTGGGGGCCTCAGTAGTTGCAGCACTGGGGCTCAGTAGTTGTGGCTCCTGGGCTCTGGAGCACAGACTCAACAGTTGTAGTGCCTGGGCTTAGTTGTTCTGTGGCATATGGGGTCTTCCTGGATCAGGGATCAAACCTGTGTCTCCCGCATTGGCAGGCAGATTCTTTTCCACTGAGTCACCAGGAAAGCCTGGTATATATAGTGTTTTAAACAATAATTTAGTATTTGGTTTACAGATTAGTCTTTAGTGAATTTTATCATTTCTTGGAACACAAAAACATAAAGAAGAATATAGAAAATAATGATTTACAGCACCATCTTTAAATAAATTAAACTGCAATTATACTATCCCAACCCCACTTATTGTTACTACAAAATATGGCCACATTTCTATTGAATACCAAATTGTAATGCTCTTTCAGCTATCTCTGCCCATTTTGGGATTTAATCATTCTCTTTAGATGTATGGGAGTGATGATCTGAAAGGTTCACAAATAATGTGATTGAGCTATTGGGAGGGGTGAAAATGAATAACTTTCCAGGGACAATCCTAAATTACATAAAATTCTTAGATGAGAACATTTTTTGCTACACTATTCCCTTGGGGAAAAAAGTGACAAAAGAGGGCTTTTTAATCTTTTTTTTTAGTTCTTTGTGTGAAATCTATAAAGAAACTACAAATTTTTATTCAAGGATATAACACTTTGAGAGAATAAGTGGGTTGATATATCATGTCATTCAAATGCAACTGTATATATAAAAACGTTAATTCTCTCTCATAGTATGCCATAATTCAATGCAATTTAAATGGACTTCTTCGGGAATCACTAAAAAAGTGATTTGAAAAAATCAATAGGTGACTATATCAAAGATAATTCAGAAAGAATAGACTAATATGAAGAATCTAGTTATTTAAAAAAAATCTCAGTACATTATAAAGACATAATATGTCATATAGGATAGCTGTTCCCGGACAAGCAACTACATGAACAATACGGATTGGAAAAGATTGCCCAGAAAGAGATGCAATTGTGTGTTAGAATTTATTACAGTAATATAGACACCACAAATCAAATGAGGAATATTTTTGTAAGCAAATCTGAAACAACTAGCTTGCAATTTTAAGAAAATCAATAGATGTTTTATTTCATACATCAAATTCAATTTAAGATGAATTACTCTTTTGATATTTGAAAGATTCAGTTAGGGAAAATGTGGAGAAAGGACTGGGCAAAACTATAGAAAACCACAAGTTGGGAGACTAATAAGCAGACTAAATGACACATGACAAATGAGAAATAAGGGGCAAAAAGATGAGATAAAATCCAGAAAAAAAGAACTTGGTGGTGAAAGATACATGAAATACGCAGTTTTCAGACTTTAGAATGTAAATGAATAATGGTTCTTTTAATTGACAGAGGTCAGAAATGAAGAACAAGAACATTTCTGAAGAAATGCTTATGAAACAAAGCCTTTCAGTTCAGCACGTGCTGTGTATGACACCTAGGACTGGAGATGAAAATAAAAGTCCATAATATAATATTGAGTTGGTCAAAAAGTTCATTTGGGTTTTTTATATCTTATGGAAAAAGATGAATGAACTTTTTGGCCAACCCATATGTCTGTAATGGAAATATGGACTTAGTAGCAATCTGCTTCTACAGAGAATCTGAAGACAAAGAGATGGCTAAAATGACTCAGGAAGAGGATGTAGACGATAGGAAAGCCAAACATAAAAATCTCACAGAGGTGGCAAGATTACAAGCAAAGTATTCTCTCCCAGAAAACAGAATTGTAATAAGGAGCATAATGTCAACAATACGAAATATAGCTGAGAAATCTTAGAAGATATCAAAAAAACTGAATCCTCTAAATTGGGCAATTAAGACGGTTTTGGAGATCCTGGCCAAAAGACGACAGAGGTAGAGGCTACGTTGTATGTAGTTTGGGTATGAGTGACAAGAGAGGAGAAAACAGATGCAAATGTAATGGAGGAAAAGTTACGTGAAATCTTATTTTGCTTAGGAAAAGAAGAAAAACCAGACTCTCTGAGATTCATATTTGTGCCTCTAGGCATTGATTAGTACATAGAAATAGAAAATATTTTGCAAGTTTATGTTTTTAAAAACTGGTAATTTTTATTTTGACAATCATTATTTTACAACATACTTAGATCAAATATTTAAGCCAAATATCAACTGCAGCTCCATTTCAATGTTGAAATAAAAAGCACAATTTTAAGATTTTCTCATGTGATATTCTGTGATTATCAGCTATCATGGGTCACTATATATTTAAATGGAATTCCTTTAACTCATGAAACAATCGAATTTTACTTCATAATTCAAAGGTACTTAATTTTGGTTTTTATTTAGAGAAAATATCAGTGAATAGTCTGATCCTACATCTCCTTGGTACCTGAAAGTCACTGTTGCTACCATCTATCTACAGATTCTGACATCATGGTGTTTCATTGTTTTATAGTTTGCTGATTTTCCCTAAGAAACAAATTCTAGGACACTAAATTTTCATTTCTTTTTTTCTTAAGGTGACATGAACTGTCTTTGAAGTGTCTCCATAAAAATGTGTTAAACAGATTAAATTACACATGAGAGATACCAGTCGAAAAATGGGTCAGGAAAAATAATGAATTTCTTGCTTCCTTAATATAAAATACTGTTGGTGAGCCAAAGATCCTACAATCTAAACTTGTTGTTTAAAAAGTAAAGAGAATTCCTATTGATCAGGTGGGACAATGGAATAGTCATGAAATATCATTTGATGAGATGTCACTAGAAAATACCTACTGAGATATGAAGAACTGCAATGCTGTGAATTTCTTTGCCTTAATAAGGAAGAACCTTTGAAGATTTGCAAGCATGTTGAGATTTTTCTGATTTGAAAAAAAAAAAAAAGATTTAGTTAAGAAGCAAAGTGAATAAGACAGTGTTTTAGCAGAATCAAAATTTTGAAATTCTATTGATAAATACACACTACTACTGATCATTTCTGTTATTAGAAATTCACAAAATTTAAAATAATTTACTGTTCTTTAATGATTTTTCCATGTAAACTACCTAAGGGGTAATCCAGTAATAGTTGTTTTTGTTTAGTTGCTCAGTTGTGTCCAATTCTTTGGTAACCCCATGAACTGTAGCCCTCCAGGCTCCTCTGTCCATGGGATTTCCCAGGCAAGAATACTGGAGTGGGTTGCCATTTTCTTATCCAGGGGATCTTCTGGACCCAGGGATCGAACACACGTCTCCTGCACTGGCATGTGTATTGTTTACCACTGAGCCACTAAAGAATTTGTTTGAATCCAATAATAGGATCCAATAAAATAAAGTGATAACAATGGTTTCCTTTCTCAAGAAAATTCTAGTTTAATAAAGAAGGATACCAATCTCTTCAGTGAAGTTTAACAGATTCTATAGATAATAGCTTTCAAAAAAATCAAGTTTATAGGATTCAGAGGGACAGATGAAGATCTCAGAAATACTTATATATATTAGAGTAGGGGCGTGCATGCTCAGTCACTGCAGTCATGCCCAAATCTTGGCAACCCAGTGGACCATAGCCCTCCAGGGTCCTCTGTCCATGGGATTCTCCAGCAAGAATACTGTAATGGGTTGCCATGCACTCCTCCAGGGGATCTTCCTGACCCAGGGATTGAACCCACATCTTCTATACTGCAGGTGGATTCTTTACTACTGAGCCACGGAGAAAGCCCCATATATTATACAGTAAGTCCCCTACAAACAAATCTTTAAGTTGCAAAATTTCAAGGAGGTGAATGTGTGTTCCCAGGTCCAATCACATAAGTTAGTTCACATGTCTGGCATACACTGTCATGCATGCATCCTTACAAGCAGTTGTGCTTTTGTGTACTTACTGTATAGAGTACTTTTTGTACAGTATTGTATAGAGTACAGTAGGATAGTATCTTTATTTCAAGTCCAGGATGTCCAGAAGCAAGCATAAAAGCAGTGATGATGTAGCTGGTACTGCTAAGAAGCACAAACCAGCAATAACAAGAAAAACAAAAGTGAAAATAATTGAGAAAGTGGAGCAACAAGAGGAAAAAGTGACTGAAGAGATTCTTGATGCATGAAATGGCAAGGGGATTGTCTTCATTTGAGGAGGCAATCTTAGTTCTTGAGACATAGGCCACAAATGTAGAATGGTACATGAAGGTTGCAGCAGCCTTTAAGAATGCAGACCAGTGCTACCTTGTCATTTATAATGAGAGAAGAAAGAGATATTACCCAGATACCACTGGATTGTTTTTTTAAGAGGGTAGACAGAATTGAATCCAGCAAAGAACCAGTACTGGTGCAATTGCATTCACGCCTGAGGTTAATGTCAGCTGTGAGTGAAATTGCAGCTTGCCCTTCATCTCCTGACCTGTCTGTCTTAGGTAGCCCTACATAGCATGGCTTATAGTTTCATTGAGTTAAACAAGGCTGTGGGCCATGTGACCAGATTAGTTGGTTTGCCGTGATTGTGGTTTTCAGTCTGTCTGCCCTCTGACGGACGGGTAATGGTGGAGAGTTCTGACAAAACATGGTTCACTGGAGAAGGGAATGGCAAACCACTTCAGTATTCTTGCCTTGAGAACCCCATGAACAGTATGAAAAGGCAAAAAGATAGGACACTGAAAGATGAACTCCCCAGGTCAGTAGGTGCCCAATATGCTACTGGAGATCAGTGGAGATATAACTCCAGAAAAAATGAAAAGATGGAGACAAAGCAAAAGCAACACCCAGTTATGGATGTGACTGGTGATGGATGTAAAGTCTGATGCTGTAAAGAGCAATATTGCATAGGAACTTGGAATGTTAGGTCCATGAATCAAGTCAAATTGGAACTGGTTAAACAGGGGATTGGCTGGAGAAAACATTGACATTTTAGGAATCAGCAAACTAAAATGGACTGGAATGGGTGAATTTAACTCAGATGACCATTATATCTACTACTGTGGGCAAGAATCCGATAGAAGAAATAGTAGCCATTATAGTCAATGAAAGAGTCCAAAATGCATTACTTAGATGCAATCTCAAAAACGACAGAATGATCTCTGTTCTTTTCCAAGGCAAACCATTCAATATCAGAGTAATCCAAGTCCATGGCCTGACCAGTAATGCTGAAGAAGCTGAAGTTGAATGGTTCTATGAAGACTTACAAGACCTTTTAGAACTAACACTCAAAAAGATATCCTTTTCATTATAGGGGACTGAAAGTAGGAAGTAGGAACTCAAGAAACACCTGGAGTAACAGGCAAATTTGGCCTTGGAGCACAGCATGAAGCAGGGCAAAGGCTAATAGAGTTTTGCCAAGAGAATGCACTGGACATGGCAAACACCTTCTTCTAACAATACAAGAGAAGACTCTACACATGGACATCACCAGATGGTCAATACTGAAATGAGACTGATTATATTCTTTGCAGCCAAAGATGGAGAAGCTCTAAACAATCAGCAAAAACAAGACTAGGAGTTGACTGTTGCTCAGATCATGAATTCGTTATTGCCAAATTCAGACTTAAATTGAAGAAAGTAGGGAAAACCACTAAACCACTCAGATAGGATCTAAATCAAATTCTTTACAAATATACAGTTGAAGTGAGAAATAGATTCAAGGGATTAGATCTGATAGAGTGCCTGAAGAACTATAGACGGAGGTTTGTGACATTGTACAGGAGGCAGGGAATAAGACCATACCCAAGAAACAGAAATGTAAAAAGACAAAATGGTTGTCTGAGGAGGCCTTACAAATAGCTGAGAAAAGAAGAGAAGTGAAAGGCAAAGGAGAAAAGGAAAGATAGACCCATTTGAATGCAGAGTTCCAAAGAATAGCAAGGAGAGGTAAAAAAGCCTTCCTCAGCAATCAATGCAAAGAAATAGAGGAAAATAGTACAATGGGAAAGACTAGAGAATTCCTCAAGAAAAATTACAGATACCAAGGGACGATTTCATGCACAGATTGGCACAATAAAGGACAGAAATGGTATGGACTCAACAGAAGCAGAAGATATTAATAAGAGGTGGCAAGAACAGACAGAAGAACTATACAAAAAAGATCTTCATGACCCAGATAATCACCATGGTATGATCACTCACCTAGAGCCAGACATCCTGGAATGTGAAGTCAAGTGGGCCTTAGGAAGGCTCACTACGAACAAAGCCAATGAAGGTGATAGAATTCCAGTTGTGCTATTTCAAACACTAAAAGATGATGCTGTGAAAGTGCTGCACTCAATATGTCAGCAAATTTGGAAACTCAGCAGTGGCCACAACATTGGAAAGGGTCAGTTTTCATTCCAATTCCATGGAAGGGCAATCCCAAAGAATGCTCAGACTATGGCACAATTGCACTCATCTCACATGCTAGTAAAGTAAGCTCAAAATTCTCCCAGCCAGGTTTCAACACTATGTGAACTGAGAACTTCCAGATGTTCAAGCTGGATTTAGAAAAAGCAGAGGAACGAGAGATTAAATTGGCAACATCCGTTGGATCATCAAAAAAGCAAGAGAGTTCCAGAAAAACATCTACTTCTGCTTTATTGACTATGCCAAAGCCTTTGACTGTGAACCACATCAAACTGTGGAAAATACTGAAAGAGATGGGAATACCAGACCACCTTACCTGCCTCCTGAGAAATCTGTATGCAGGTCAGGAAGTAACAGTTAGAACTGGACATGGAACAACAAACTGGTTCAAAATCAGAAAAGGAGTACATCAAGGTTGTATATTGTCATCCTGTTTATTTAACTTATATGCAGAGTACATCATGAGAAATGCTGGGCTGGATGAAGCACACACTGGAATCAATATTGCTGGGAGAAATATTAATAACCTCAGATATGCAGATGACACCACCCTTATGGCAGAAAATGAAGAGGAACTAAAAAGCCTCTTGATGAAAGTGAAAGAGGAGAGCCAAAAAGTTGGCTTAAAACTCAACATTCAGAAAACTAAGATCATGGCATCTGGTCCCATCATTTCATGGCAAATAGATGGGGAAGCAATGGAAATAGTGACAGACTCTTTTTTTGGGCTCCAAAATCACTGCAGATAATGACTGCAGCCATGAAATTAAAAGATGCTTGCTCCTTGGAAGAAAAAGTTATGACCAACCTAGACAGCACATTAAAGAGCAGAAACATTGCTTTGCCAACAAATGTCCATCTAGTCAAAGCTATCATCTTTCTAGTAGTTATGCTTGGATATGAAAGTTGGACTATAAAGAAAGCTGAGCACCGAAGAATTGATGATTTTGAACTGTGGTGTTGGAGAAGACTCTTGAGAGTCCCTTGGACTGCAAGGAGATCCAACCAGTCCATCCTGAAGGAAATCATTCTTGAATATTCATTGGAAGGACTAATGATTAAGCTAAAACTCCAATACTTTGGCCACCTGAAGGGAAGAACTAACTCATTGGAAAAGACCCTGATGCTAGGAAAGATTGAGGGCAGGAGGAGAAGGGGACAATAGAGGATCAGATGGTTGGATGGCATCACCTACTCTAGGGACATGAGTTTGAGCAAGCTCCGGGAGTTGGCGATTGACAGGGAGGCCTGGCATGCTGCAGTCATGGGGTTGCAAAGAGTCAGATACGACTGAGCAACTGAACTGAACTGAACTTCATCTCTTATTGCTGATGACCCTTCAGCTCTACCATTTCCTCACCATCTTCCAGTCACCAAGTCTTCTTGCCTGTTCACTTGATGCCAGCCCCTTTATGCTAGTCATTCTTCTGTACTATTGCATTTTTCAAGGTACTTTACTATAAGACTAAAAAATGTTTTATTTTTGTGTTTGTTTTTAATGTATTATTTGCATGAAAAGCATCACACACTTAATTGAAGTATAGTATTATATAGACCATTGTGTTAGTTGGGTATCTAGGTTAAATTTTTTGGACTTATGTACAAACTGAACTTAACGAATTTGCTCTCAGAACATAATTGGCTCATAAGTAGGAGATTTACTTGGAGAAAGAAATGGCAACCCACTCCAGTATTCTTGCCTAGAGAATCCTGTGGACAGAGGAGCCTGATGGGCTGCTGTCCATAGGGTCACACAGAGTTAGACATGACTAAAGCAACTTAGCAGCAGCAGCAGGGGGCTTACTGTACACCTAAGAGGAACCCCTTTATATGATTCATAAGAGAGTTAAGAGAGTTGGCAAAAAATAATCAATGTGAGCACACAAGTACACATCAGATCAGATCAGATCAGTCGCTCAGTCGTGTCTGACTCTTCGCAACCCCATGAATCGCAGCACGCCAGGCCTCCCTGTCCATCACCAACTCCCGGAGTTCACTCAGACTCATGTCCATCGAGTCAGTGATGCCATCCAGCCATCTCATCCTCTGTCATCCCCTTCTCCTCCTGCCCCCAATCCCTCCCATAATCAGAGTCTTTTCCAATGAATCAACTCTTTGCATGAGGTGGCCAAAGTACTGGAGTTTCAGCTTTAGCATCATTCCTTCCAAAGAAATCCCAGGACTGATCTCTTTCAGAATGGATTGGTTGCATCTTCTTGCAGTCCAAGGGACTCTCAAGAGTCTTCTCCAACACCACAGTTCAAAAGCATCAATTCTTCGGCGCTCAGCCTTCTTCACAGTCCAACTCTCACATGCATACATGACCACAGGAAAAACCATAGCCTTGACTAGACGAACCTTTGTTGGCAAAGTAATGTCTCTGCTTTTGAATATGCTATCTAGGTTGGTCATAACTTTCCTTCCAAGGAGTAAGCGTCTTTTAATTTCATAGCTACAGTCACCATCTGCAGTAATTTTGGAGCTCAAAAAAATAAAGTCTGACACTGTTTCCACTGTTTCCCCATCTATTTCCCATGAAGTGATGGGACTGGATGCCATGATCTTCGTTTTCTGAATGTTGAGCTTTAAGCCAACTTTTTCACTCTCCACTTTCACTTTCATCAAGAGGCTTTTGAGTTCCTCTTCACTTTCTGCCATAAGGGTAGTGTAATCTGCATATCTGAGGTTATTGATATTTCTCCCGGCAATCTTGATTCCAGCTTGTGTTTCTTCCAGTCCAGCATTTCTCATGATGTACTCTGCATATAAGTTAAATAAACAGGGTGACAATATACAGCCTTGATGTACTCCTTTTCCTATTTGGAACCAGTCTGTTGTTCAATGTCCAGTTCTAACTGTTGCTTCCCGACCTGCATCTCAAAAACGACAGAATGATCTCTGTTCATTTCCAAGGCAAACCATTCAATATCACAGTAATCCAAGTCTATGCCCCAACCAGTAACGCTGAAGAAGCTGAAGTTGAACAGTTCTATGAAGACCTGTAAGACCTTTTAGAACTAACACCCAAAAAAGATGTCCTTTTCATTATAGGGGACTGGAATACAAAAGTAGGAAGTCAAGAAACACCTGGAGTAACAGGCAAATTTGGCCTTGGAATACAGAATGAAGCAGGGCAAAGACTGATAAGAGTTTTGCCAAGAAAATGCACTGGTCATAACAAACACCTTCTTCCAACAACACAAGAGAAGACTCTATACATGGACATCACCAGATGGTCAACACTGAAATCAGATTGATTATATTCTTTGCAGCCAAAGATGGAGAAGCTCTATACAGTCAGCAAAAACAAGACCAGGAGCTGACTGTGGCTCAGACCATGAACTCCTTATTGCCAAATTCAGACTTAAATTGAAGAAAGTAGGGAAAACCACTAGACCATTCAGGTATGACCTAAATCAAATCAAATCAAGTACACATACACAAACAATATTATTTCTTTACACAAAAAAAACAGCAAAAAGTATAAAATAAGTAGAAATTAAAAAGGATATATATAAATTCACTAAATAAATAATCAGTGCTTGCCAGACAATTAGGGTCAAGGGAAGGATGAAATATGGAGCACAGAATATTTTTAGGGTAGTGAAAATACCCTGTATAATATCATAATGATGGGTATATGCTGTTATATGTTTGTTTAAACCCATAGTGTACAACACCAGTAGTAAACCATAATGTGACCTATGGTGGTGGTGGTTTAGTCACTAAGTTGTGTCCAAGTCTTGCAACCCCGTGGACTGTAGCCTGCCGGACTCTTCTGTTTATGGGATTCTCCAGACAAGAATACTTGAATGGGTTGCCATTTCCTTCTGCAGGGATCTTCCTGACCCCCAGGAATCAAATGCAGGGTCTCCTGCATTTCAGGCAGATTCTTTTCTGACTGAGCTACAAGGGAAGCCTGTGACCTGTGGACTTTGGGTGATAACGATGTGTCAGTGTAGGTTAATCAATTAAAACAACTGTAATGGGCTATCTATGTACCTTTCCTTCAATTTTACTGTGATCTAAAACTTCTCTAAAAGAGTACAGTCTTAATTTTTAAAAACCTATTCAGTTCTCGTTTTAAAACTACCTTCAAACTTGATGGCATCATACGCATACAATGTCTATTGCTAACTGAAATTATTTTTAAATGTTTAACTATAGTATCTGATTAAATAGAAAATATTTATATTTTTCTTTCTCATATTAAATATACATCTATATTTTATATTTTAAATTTAGCAACTTTAACATCCTTATCCAATGGAGAATGTAATAACCATGTTTCTATAGTCCATTTTAAGAACATATCATTTAGACATTCTCATAAAAAACTTATTCAATATTTTGCTTGATTTGTCTTATCTCACAAATGAAAAGAGAAAATATAAAGTGGTTATTGAGTAACTACCTGAGAATCTATTGTATAACCCTGCTTCTTACCAAAAGAAATCAAGTCAGGTAGGTAAACTTATGACCCTTTGTAGGGCACGTCAATTTGGTTAATATAAAGGCTAAATATATAATCATATAAAGCTGATAGGTTTTTATACTTCATGACTTTGAAATCAAGTCGAAGTTGAAAACTCTTTTATGAAAACAAAAAAAGAGTCTTAATTTCCTCAGGTATTCCTACAAAAACTAGACAACAGTTATATGAAGCACTTCATGCTTTATGCTATCTGATGAAACTGTGGTTACAGAGACTTATCATAAATGACATAAAAATGCATCTAGAGGAAATGGTTATGCAGGCCATTATGCTAAGCCACTTATGCTGACTAAAGTCCTATTCAAAGAGCTCTTGTAAAACAAAAAGAAAAATCCCGGAGAAGTCAGAAACTTCCACTAGTTAATACACCAAATTTGGCCAACAGTTCCAAAAAAAAAAAAAAAATACTGAAAATGACTGGGTTGTAAGACAAGTTATATCAAAGCTAGGATGGCTAAACAGTCACAAAAGATAACCTCAAGTGGACACGTGCTGAAATATTTAATGAGATAATTCATGATAAAAGGGACAAATTGTCCACAATATTAATCAAATACTAGTTGACAAACTTTCTCAATATCAAAGGATATATCCAGTTTATGCCTTATCTACAGCCAACATAATCCTTAAAAATAGTAAAAACTGGGCACAGACAAGAACTATGGTCTACTTGACTCCACTGAGCATCTCCAAATGTATTTTTTACAGTTGTCTTCCTCTATGGATTATGAATATGTTCTAGTGATAGTAACAATATTTTGGATATATAGTCTTCAAGCCTCAAGTGCTACACTATTACCTCATTTCCTATCACCTCAGTAGTTTCAGAGAATTCTCCAAGAGCAAGGTTATAATTTTACATACATAGTACCACTTCCTATAATAATACCACTTTCCTGGGAAAGATTGAAAGCGGGAGGAGAAAGGGATGACAGAGGATGAGATGGTTGGATGGCATCACTGACTCAATAGACATGAGTTTGAGCAAGCTTGGAAGTTGGTGATGAACAGGGAAGCCTGGTGTGGTGCAGTCCATGGGGTCGCAAAGAGTCGGACACGACTGAGCGACTGAACTAACCACTTCAGTGGGAACCACAGCAGCTCTAAGGCCCAAGTGTGACTCAATTAGTTTCATAAGTTCCAATCTTTCTTAGTAGCCCTGAGGATACATGGGACACAATTCAAACATGAAACATGAGCACCCTAAGAGAACTTTAACCAGTGAAAGCCAGAAAGAACTGGCAGATAAATCTAACAAAAACTTAGTTAATATTGTGTTTGATTTGTCTTACCTCACAAATGAAAAGAGAAATTATTAAGTATTTATTGAATAATTACCCCAGATTCCATTGTAGAATCCTCTTTCAGGTGAAGAACACTTCCCTTGATGAAGTATTTTAAGACTGACATCCTCAAGTGGACTATTCCAAAATGTAGGGATTACAAATGGCCTCTCCAGATATATCATGCATGACCTAGCCTCCAGCTGTGCTTTCTTTTAAAGTTGTGGCTCCATAATACATTATCTTTATTATTTTCCTCCATTCTTATCTTCCTTTCTCTTCACTATTTTGATCACAATTACTACAGACTTCACCTGGGATTAATTATGCTAATGTATATGTAGAATGCAAGTAACTGGAGGATCTGTGTATAGGAGAGACCACTCACAGAGCTGGTAAGTTATTGCTGGTTGTTGGCTGGGCACTCAGGAGGCCTTTTAAATTGTGTGCTTCAGCTCTGCTCCACAGGGCCCTCTGCACTGGGCTTCTTGGGCTTTCTCCCCACTTGCAGCTGTGTTTCAAGAGCAAGTATTCTAAGAGATAAAGATGGAAGCTGCAAATCTTTTCCTTACCTAGACTCAAAAGTCCCAGGAAGTCAATTCTTCTGCATTATATTAGTCAAGAGAATCACTAAGACCAGCCTAGATTCAACAAGAGTGCACCTGGACTCCACCCCTCCATGAAGGGAAGAATGAAGAATCCGTGGCTATCTTCAATCTCAGACCCCAAGATCAGATACAATAATATCAATAGAAATTTCAGGTTGGTGTGCTAATCCTCTTTAAGCCTTTTTTAGGAGTTAGCTTTTGCTGCTTCACAGATACTTCAGTCCTATCTGTTCTTCTAGGCCTTGTCCAATTACTTGTTTTCTGATCTGATTAGCTCCTATGGAAGATCACAAACCCATGGCCACTATGATAGTCACATTCACATCAGTATCTCACACATCAGTTGTTTCAGTTTTCTTAAAATGCAGGAACTGGCTTTGAACTTAATCTCCGTGAACATCTTTCATGGTAGAATCCACAGAAACTCTTAACTCCCAGTTTAAGCCTAACTGAATCCCCAAATGTTCTAGATTCCAATGGGTTGAATTTATTAAAGAGTGAAGTTAGTCATTCAGTCTCGTCTGACTCTTTGTGACCCCATGAACTGTATAGCCTGCCAGGCTCCTCTGTCCATGGAATTCTCCAGGCAAGAATACTTTAGTGGGTTGCTATTTCCTTCTCCAGGGGATCTTTCCAACTCAGGGATCAAACCTGGATCCCTTATGTCTCCTGTATTGCAGGTGGATTCTTAACCATCTGAGCCACTAGGGGAGGATTGTAGCCCACCAGCCTCCTCTGTCTTATGGAATTCTCCAGGCAAGAATACTAGAGTGGGAGTACTAGTAAGAGTACTAGTATTCTTGAAAAGTGAAAGTCGCTCAGTCGTGTCCGACTCCTTTTGACCCCACTGACTGTAGCCCACCAGGCTCCTCGGTCTATGAGGATTCTCCAGGGGATCTTCCCAACCCAGGGATCGAACCCAGGTCTCCCACATTGCTGGCAGATTCTTTACCGTCTGAGCCACCAGGGAAGCCCATGAATTTATTAATATTAACTTTATTGCGATACAATTCACATGAAATAAAATGCACATGTTTAATGTGTACACTTCAGTGGCTTTTAGTCCAATCACAGAATTGCACAACCATCACCTCTGTCCAATTTTAGAGCATTCTCATCACCCACGATTTGAATTTTGATCTATGAAAGATGGGATGAGAAGCAGCCAGGAGATAAATTGCTCACCTTCCCCCTGTGACAGACTGTTGTGAGATGCAATGGCTCCATATGGCCTCTCTAGAGATGTCCTGCTTGACAAAACAACCATCTGTGATTTCTTGTAACAATTTGCAACAACTCAGTGACAGAACATCTTGTATTTGATTTCCATCCTGTCCCCTTCATTTGTCCTTTCCAATGCCCTTAATTTTCTGGAACCAAAATATTCAACAAAGTATGAGCATGCAAACTCTGCTTTAGGCTCTATTTTCTAGAATATGGGTAAAATGCATGGCACTCAAGGATCGCCACACTCTTACTTCCACAGTATCTCCCTCTACACACATAGCCATGACATTCCATTCTTTATACTTCAATTCCTTCAGACTACTCAGTTTCCAAGATGGCCACTTCTTTTCCCATGCTATTTCATCAGGCTACAGTATACAATGTACTTTCCTAATTACTCAACCCCTAAGAATCTTTTTTTTCTTTTAAAGCCCAGAGAAAAGCCCCTGTTGGATATTTTAATCACTCTCTCCTCTCACTGTCTTTCACTTACACTTTTAGTGAAGCATTTGTACATCTTACCTTGAGTCACAGTCAAATTTTATCACATGTCCTTAGGACTTCCCTGGTGGCTCAGACAGTAAAGCGTCTGCTTACAAAGTGGGAGACCCGGGTTCAATTCCTGGGTTGGGAAGATCTCCTGGAGAAGGAAATGGCAACCCACTCCGGCATTCTTGCCTATAAAGTCCCATGGATGGAAGAGCCTGGGGTTGCAAAGAATTGGACACGACTAAGTGACTTCAAAATGTTTAGATCCTTTGGAAGTAGGTTCCTTGTTCTCTTTTGACTTTGTGACCCCCAAATGACATGGCACAATGCCTTGCACATAGTAGGGGATCAATAAATGTTGAATTAAATATTAGGTTCCATAACAGGAAAAACAGTATTGCAAATTGATACACTATTAATTTCAAATGACATTAGCAGCTATCAACCATTTTATTTGCCCTGAGGGTTTCATGACACAAAGCCCTTTAACTTCAAAGCATATTTTACAGATCTGATTTATTTCATTGCATTTCTTTTAGCATGGAGAAAAATCACACTGAAATTGGAAAACAAAGAGGTATCTATAGATTCAATTTTGTCCTAGGTAGAACTGCTGAAAAATTAAGTATTTTTCAGAAAATATTTTTTAATATATCTCAAAAAAAGTATGGAACATGGGTATTAATAAATCACACATAGATTGACGCTGCCAGAGAAATATTACAGTGTACCAAGAATATTTTACTTTTCTCAGAAAATACAGAAAACTTTCCCATAAGAATATTGTTAGGCATTAGCTAATAATGAATTTTAATCAAACCCAAAATTTTGAAGCGTTTATTGTCTTGTATGTTTCCTGCTCTCTAATATTAAACAGACACTTGAGATGGGTTGGTTCTGCAGCAAACTTGGGCTTAGCCATAAATAACAGTGGGTACGTGAACCGTGAACTTCTGGATGTTCAAGCTGGTTTTAGAAAAGGCAGAAGAACCAGAGATCAAATTGCCAACATCTGCTGGATCATCAAAAGAGCAAGAGAGTTCCAGAAAAACATCTATTTCTGCTTTATTGACTATGCCAAAGCCTTTGACTGTGTGGATCACAATAGACTGTGGAAAATTCTTCAAGAGATGGGAATACCAGACCACCTGACCTGCCTCTTGAGAAACCTATATGCAGGTCAGGAAGCAACAGTTAGAACTGGACATGGAACAACAGACTGGTTCCAAAGAGGAAACGGAGTACGACAAGGCTGTATATTGTCACCCTGCTTATTTAACTTATATGCAGAGTACATCATGAGAAATGCTGGGCTGGAAGAAGCACAAGCTGGAATCAAGATTGCCGGGAGAAATATCAATAACCTCAGATATGCAGATGACACCACCCTTATGGCAGAAAGTGAAGAGGAACTCAAAAGCCTCTTGATGAAAGTGAAACAGGAGAGTGAAAAAGTTGGCTTAAAGCCAACTTCTGAATGTTGATTCAGAAAACGAAGATCATGGCATCCAGTCCCATCACTTCATGGGAAACAGTGGAAACAGTGTCAGGCTTTGTTTTTGGGGGGCTCCAAAATCACTGTAGATGGTGACTGCAGCCATGAAATTAAAAGACGCGTACTCCTTGGAAGGAAAGTTATGACCAACCTAGATAGCATATTCAAAAGCAGAGACATTACTTTGCCAACAAAGTTCCATCTAGTCAAGGCTATGATTTTTCCAGTGGTCATGTGTGGGTGTGAGAGTTGGACTGTGAAGAAGGCTGAGCGCTGAAGAATTGATGCTTTTGAACTGTGGTGTTGGAGAAGACTCTTGAGGGTCCCTTGGACTGCAAGGAGATCCAAGCAGTCCATTCTAAAGGAGATCAGTCCTGGGTGTTCATTGGAAGGACTGATGTTGAAGCTGAAACTCCAATACTATGGCCACCTGATGTGAAGGGCTGACTCATTGGAAAAGACCCTGATTCTGGGAAAGATTGAGGGCAGGAGGAGAAGGGGATGACGGAGGATGAGATGGTTGGAAGGCATCACCGACTCAATGAACATGGGTTTGGGTGGACTCTGGGAGTTGGTGATGGACAGGGAGGCCTGGTGTGCTGCTATTCATGTGGTCTCAGAGTCAGACACGACTGAGCAACTGAACTGAACTGAACTCCTGGAGGTGATACCAAGTTTAATATAAACACTAGATAATTAAGTTTGCTGTGTACCAATTTCTATTTAGAGTTTGTGAACACCAGATAAATTTTAAATGACGTTATAGAAAATAAACAATATATCAGGCTAAAATTTTATTACAGTTTCTAAAAGAATAAATTATATTTAATCAGCATTTTGATTCTAATCAGATCATATCAGTTGCTCAGTCGAGTCCGACTCTTTGCGACCCCATGAATCGCAGCACGCCAGGCCTCCCTGTGCATCACCAACTCCCAGAGTTCACTCAGACTCAAGTCCATCGAGTCAGTGATGCCATCCAGCCATCTCATCCTCTGTCTTCCCTTTCTCCTCCTGCCCTCAATCCCTCCCAGCATCAGAGTCTTTTCCAATGAGTCAACTCTTCGCATGAGGTGGCCAAAGTACTGGAGTTTCAGCTTTAGCATCATTCCCTCCAAAGAAATCCCAGGGCTGATCTCCTTCAGAATGGATTGGTTGGATGTCCTTGAAGTACAAGGGACTCTCAAGAGTCTTCTCCAATACCACAGTTCCAAAGCATCAATTCTTCGGCGCTCAGCCTTCTTCACAGTCCAACTCTCACATCCATACATGACCACTGGAAAAACCATAGCCTTGACTAGACGAACCTTTGTTGGCAAAGTAATGTCTCTGCTTTTGAATATGGTATCTAGGTTGGTCATAACTTTCCTTCCAAGGAGTAAGTGTCTTTTAATTTTATGGCTGCAGTCACCATCTGTAGTGATTTTGGAGCCCAGAAAAATAAAGTCTGACACTGTTTCCACTGTTTCTCCATCTATTTCCCATGAAGTTGTGGGACCAGATGCCATGATCTTCGTTTTCTGAATGTTGAGATTTAAGCCAACCTTGTCACTCTCCACTTTCACTTTCATCAAGAGGCTTTTGAGTTCCTCTTCACTTTCTGCCATAAGGGTGGTGTCATCTGCATATCTGAGGTTATCGATATTTCTCCCAGAAATCTTCATTCCAGCTTGTGTTTCTTCCAGTCCAGCGTTTCTCAGGATGTACTCTGCATATAAGTTAAATGAACAGGGTAACAATATATAGCCTTGACGAACCCCTTTTCCTATTTGGAATCAGTTTGTTGTTCCATGTCCAGTTCTAACTGTTGCTTCCTGACCTGCATACAAATTTCTCAAGAGGCAGATCAGGTGGTCTGGTATTCCCATCTCTTGAAGAATTTTCCACAGCTTATTGTGATCCACACAGTCAAAGGCTTTGGCATAGTCAATAAAGCAGAAATAGATGTTTTTCTGGAATTCTCTTGCTCTTTTGATGATCCAGCGGATGTTGGCAATTTGATCTCTGGTTCTTCTACCTTTTCTAAAACCAGCTTGAACATCAGGAAGTTCACGGTTCACATATTGCTGAAGCCTGGCTTGGAGAATTTTGAGCATTACTTTACTAGCGTGTGAGATGAGTGCAATTGTATGGCAGTTTGAGCATTCTTTGGCATTGCCTTTCTTTGGGATTGGAATGAAAACTGACCTTTTCCAGTCCTGTGGCCACTGCTGAGTTTTCCAAATTTGCTGGCATATTGAGTGCAGCACTTTCACAGCATCATTTTTCAGGATTTGGAATAGTTCAACTGGAATTCCATCACCTCCACTAGCTTTGTTCATAGTGATGCTTTCTAAGGCCCACTTGACTTCACATTCCAGGATGTCTGGCTCTAGGTCAGTGATCACACCATCGTGATTATCTTGCTCTTGAAGATCTTTTTTGTACAGTTCTTCTGTGTATTCTTGCCACCTCTTCTTAATATCTTCTGCTTCTGTTAGGTCCATACCATTTCTGTCCTTTATCAAGCTCATCTTTGCATGAAATGTTCCTTTGGTATCTCTGATTTTCTTGAAGAGATCCCTAGTCTTTCCCATTCTGTTGTTTTCCTCTATTTCTTTGCATTGATCGCTGAAGAAGGCTTTCTTATCTCTTCTTGCTATTCTTTGGAACTCTGCATTCAGATGTTTATATCTTTCCTTTTCTCCTTTGCTTTTCACTTCTCTTCTTTTCACAGATATTTGTAAGGCCTCCCCAGACAGCCATTTTGCTTTTTTGCATTTCTTTTCTATGGGAATGGTCTTGATCCCTGTCTCCTGTACAATGTCACGAACTTCATTCCATAGTTCATCAGGCACTCTATCTATCAGATCTAGGCCCTTAAATCTATTTCTCACTTCCACTGTATAATCATAAGGGATTTGATTTAGGTCATACCTGAATGGTCTAGTGGTTTTCCCTACTTTCTTCAATTTAAGTCTGAATTTAGCAATAAGGAGTTCATGGTCTGAGCCACAGTCAGCTCCTGGTCTTGTTTTTGCTGACTGTATAGAGCTTCTCCATCTTTGGCTGCAAAGAATATAATCAATCTGATTTCGGTGTTGACCATCTGATTCTAATAGCATGAGTAAATTATAAGTTTTATTAAAAATTCAATTTAAAATTATTCTTTTCATGGATTCATTCATGACAAATTATACAGACAAATTTCCTATAAAATCCAGATTGAGATTTACATACTTTGGTCCAAGTGCCTATAATATATTCTATAATTAATTAGACTAATTTGTGTAAAGTATCTTTGGGTGACTGAATCTCAAAAAATATAAAATCTCAAAGATCATGAAAGAAGATAGTAGAAGCTGAATTTCATAAACGTACAACTTATATCAAGGTATTGCCACTAATATCACTAGCAAATTATTTCAATATTTCTTCACTAATACTTCACTAATTTTTTCATTCACCTGACATTTGTTATGCAATTACTTTATGTCGTTTCCTATATTTAAAACTCGGAGAAGGCAATGGCACCCCACTCCAGTACTCTTACCTGGAAAATCCCATGGACGGAGGAGCCTGGTAGACTGCAGTCCATGGGGTCGCTAGGAGTTGGACACGACGGTATAACTTTCAAGTAGACAACCTAAGAGACTTAACTTTCACTTTTCACTTTCATGCATTGGAGAAGGAAATGGCAAGCCACTGGAGTGGCTTGTCTGGAGGATCCCAAGGACAGGGGAGCCTGGTGGGCTGCCGTCTCTGGGGTCGCACAGTCAGACATGACTGAAGCGACTTAGCAGCAGCAGTAGCAGCAGCATATTTAAAACTGGTGATATAAATACAAATAAGATGCATGAAGATAAGCACATGATGGAATAATGACAAAGCTTATACAATAAGCCAGAAACTGCAGAAAAGGGAGCACTTATCTTGGTCCTGGAAAATATTGAGCACAGAAAGTAAACATTTAACCCATTTTAAAGAATGACTGGGAGTTTCCTTTATAAAATGAACTCTAAGTGCTTGCTTAGTGGTAAAATTTTATGATACACTTGCTTTCTGAGTGAAAACAACATCCCTCAGAGCAGTAGGCCTTGTCTCTAAGCAAAGCAAGGAGAAGCAAACTGCAAAACTGATTTTAGATTTCTTGTAAGTTTTAGCTAACCTTCGTTCTACTATTATGCCCCATGTTGTTAAAAGCAATATCCCATTGAAGCCATCTGTTTCATTAAGGCATCTGGCAATTTTTGAAACAAATGATTTCCCCCACATACACACAATGTATGGTTACCCTAATCTACTAAAAATTGTTTCAAATGTTAGGCATTAAAACAGAGCAGATATGTCTGATACCAATTAATATGTTCAGTTACTATAATTAATATTTGATAAGAGTAAAAGCCTGTTCAAGCTGGTTTTAGAAAAGGCAGAGGAACTAGAGATCAAATTGCCAACATCTGCTGGATCATCAAAAAAGCAAGAGAATTCCAGAAAAACATCTATTTCTGCTTTATTGACTATCCCAAAGCCTTTGACTGTGTGGATCACAATAAACTGTGGAAAATTCTTCAAGAGATGGGAATACCAGACCACCTGATCTGCCTCTTGAGAAACCTATATGCAGGTCAGGAAGCAACAGTTAGAACTGGACATGGAACAACAGACTGGTTCCAAAGAGGAAATGGAGTACGTCAATGCTCTATTGTCAAGTATTGTCAAGGCTCTAACCCTGCTTATTTAACTTCTATGCAGAGTACATCATGAGAAATGCTGGACTGGAAGAAACACAAGCTGGAATCAAGATTGCTGGGAGAAATATCAATAACCTCAGATATGCAGATGACACCACCCTTATGGCAGAAAGTGAAGAGGAACTCAAAAGCCTCTTGATGAAAGTGAAAGTGGAGAGTGACAAGGTTGGCTTAAAGCTCAACATTCAGAAAATGAAGATCATGGCATCTGGTCCCATCACTTCATGGAAAATAGATGGGGAAACAGTGTCAGACTTTATTTTGGGGGGCTCCAAAATCACTGCAGATGGTGACTGCAGCCATGAAATAAAAAAACGCTTACTCCTTGGAAGGAAAGTTATGACCAACCTAGATAGCATATTCAAAAACAGAGACATTACTTTGCCAACAAAAGTCCGTCTAGTCAAGGCTATGTTTTTTCCAGTGGTCATGTATGAATTTGAGAGTTGGACTGTGAAGAAAGCTGAGCACAGAAGAATTGATGCTTTTGAACTGTGGTATTGGAGAAGACTCTTGAGAGTCCCTTGTACTTCAAGGACATCCAACCAGTCCATTCTGAAGGAGATCAGCCCTGGGATTTCTTTGGAGGGAATGATGCTAAAGCTGAAACTCCAGTACTTTGGCCACCTCATGTGAAGAGTTGACTCATTGGAAAAGACTCTGATGCTGGGAGAGATTGGTGGCAGGAGGAGAAGGGGATGACAGAGGATGAGATGGCTGGATGGCATCACTGACTCGATGGACTTGAGTCTGAGTGAACTCCAGGAGTTGGTGATGGACAGGGAGGCCTGGCGTGCTGCGATTCATGGGGTTGCAAAGAGTCGGACATGACTGAGTGACTGAACTCAACTGAAAAGCTCCTGAACACAAAAAAACCACAACCACACAAAAGCGTCATACTCTCTCATCACCATTAATAGAGAACTTTGTTTTCCATCTTTAAAATACACTTAATAAATAAAATGACTGAATTCATCAACAGATACTATGTCCACAAAAAGGCAAATGCTATCCAAGGGAGGGTGATGTTTTATTGTTAAGTTTTCTAAAAAATTCAAAATAAATGCATGAAGTTTCAATGTTAGTTCCCTGGTATTTATTAAAAGTAATCAAAGAGTCATGAAATGGAGAGATGTGCATCAAACGTAAATAAGAAAATCAAGATTTTTTTCATCATTTAGGCCTCAGATCTAATATTCTTGACGGTCACTCTGTTCAGTGTATATTGCCAACACTAATGTTCAAATGAGCTATACAAATTAGACTGATGTTTATCAATGATGCAGTTGAGATTTCAATTTCCACATAATATATTAAATTATTAAATTTTGAGCTATAGAAAATTATAGAAACGTAAGCTTAGATAACTCAAAAAATTAGACATGGCCTCCCACTCAGTCTAGTAAGTACAATAGAAGTGAGAGAAGGGCAAATGAACACAGGATGGAGCCAGCTAAGTGAATATCAAAAAAAGTATTAATACAATTACTAAAACGCATGGCTTCTCTTCTGCTTTTAAGGTTTGGTTCTTAAAAAAATCATCACTTTTCATAGCTGATAGATAACAGAAAGAAAGAAGAAGGCAGGAGAGAATTTGCAGAATGAGACTTTGTGAAATGATCAGAGCCCAAATTTTCACAAAATGACTGACAAGTCTGGTCTAAAAGAAGAACCAATCCCTCATGTATAAGGCAATGAAAAACTTTCAAACTTAAAAACCAGAAAACCATATAATTACCTCAATAATTATGCCATACTCTTCACATGTCACTCTTAAATGTGAAAAATGTGAATTGGTTACAAACAGATGATCCTGTTTTTTCTTCCATGTTTATTCACTAATGATTTCAATATTGAATAATGACTAATAGGAAAAACACATGACAATATGTTTACTTTCGCTTATCTTCCTTCTCTAATGTTGATCCTGTAACATGAAATCAGGATTCTTAAAAGGATGAATCTCTTTCAGTTGGTGTGTAGAAGAGTATTTTAGTCATGAGTACATACATTCAGTTCAGTCGCTCAGTCGTGTCCAACTCTTTGCGAACCCATGAATCGCAGCACGCCAGGCCTCCCTGTCCATCACCAACTCCTGGAGTTCACTCAAACTCACGTCCATCGAATCAGTGATGCCATCCAGCCATCTCATCCTCTGTCGTCCCCTTCTCCTCCTGCCCCCAATCCCTCCCAGCATCAGAGTCTTTTCCAATGAGTCAACTCTTTGCATGAGGTGGCCAAAGTACTGAAGTTTCAGCTTTAGCATCAGTCCTTCCAAAGAACACCCAGGGTTGATCTCCTTTAGAATGGACTGGTCGGATCTCCTTGAAGTCCAAGGGACTCTCAAGAGTCTTCTCCAACACCACAGTTCAAAAGCATCAATTCTTCGGCGCTCAGCCTTCTTCACAGTCCAACTCTCACATCCATACATGACCACTGGAAAAACCATAGCCTTGACTAGATGGACATACATTGGCCACATATAATTACAAAGAATGTTTGTCACTGTATTGGAACAGATGAAAATTGTGACCCACGCTTGGGATAATGACAATAACAATGACTACAAAACATTAACTCAACATACTAGTAATTTCTTAAAGAATTGAATGTCCTATTTTCTGTCAGGCCTTTGCTCTGATATAACCATCAAATAAAATAAAATACTTGTCTGACTTTTAACTGCTTTAGGAATAATATTTGTAAAGAGTTAACTTTGTGTAAATACTGTTAAGTCTTAAGAGAATTTTTAAAAGAACAATTAATATGCTTAAAGTCTTCTGGTACCAAAATATACATTTTATAATAGTATTTATTTTTACATTACAGTTAATTGGTTTATTATGCCAAATTATAACATTACACTGAAGTTCTAAGAACTGCCAAAATTCCATGCCTAATTGACTTAGACAAAAAAGTTAACGTTTTTGCACACTTAATTTTATTTTATTTTATATTTTCTATTTCTTGAGTTTATTTGTGTCTTTGTTTTAAAAAAACTGACAATCCACTGACAAGATTAAGGACAAACATTTTTGTTACGTGTAAAATTAAAAATTTTAGTTAATTTGGGATGGGAAAGGACAGAATAAATCTCTGTGCCTGATTATGAGAGTCTAATCTATGGATTAGCACCTCATTCAGTGCTTCTTGGAAATCTAACAGCATCTTCAACAACACATCATCAAAAATATTTAATATTTCTTAAAGGAAACAAATTAAGACTTTAGAATTTTAGAACTGCATTATGTCTACTTTAAAAGTATATTACGATGTTGACTCACTGAAAGCTAACTTCGATTTGCTAAGTGGGTAATATTTACTTTGTAGTGACAGCAGTCTAAATTTCAATCAATTTTTACTACTAGAAATGACTTACTGATTGGGCTTACATATGATCATGCTGCTGCTGCTGCTAAGTCACTTCAGTCATGTCCAACTCTGTGCGGACCCCATAGATGGCAGCCCACCAGGCTCCCCCGTCCCTGGGATTCTCCAGGCAAGAACACTGGAGTGGCTTGCCATTTCCTTCTCCAATGCATGAAAGTGAAAAGTGAAAGTGAAATCGCTCAGTCCTGTCCAACTCTTCGCAACCCCATGGACTGCAGCTTACCAGGCTCCTCCATCCATGGGGTTTTCCAGGCAAGAGTACTGGAGTGGGGTGCCATCACCTTCTCCAAGATATCATCATACTTACAACCAATTCCGTTATATTCTGTCATATTGGTATCACTTGGATGATTCTAAAACTGAATTAGATTCATTTAGACCCATAGCAAGGTAGCACTAGTGGTAAAGAATCTGCCTGCCAATGCAGAAGACTTAAGAGACCACTGGGTTGCGAAGAGCCTCTGGAGGAGGGCATGGCAACCCACTCTAATATGCTTGCCTGGAGAATCCCATGGACAGAGGAGAATGGCGGGCTACAGCCCATGGGGTCTCAAAGAGTTGGAAATGACTGAAAGCAACTCAGAATGCACACAGATGCAGACCTATAGCTAAAATACTATTGTTTTGTAATATGTGTCAAGTACACCATAACAGAATTTGTAAAAGGTAAACATTTTGAGACATTTTTTTAATCTAAAAAGTAGGATTGATTCCAATATAGCATTATTTGCAATGGAAGGATTTTGTTTCATTAATCATATAGAAAACTCATAAATTACAATTCTATAATTTAACAGAAAATAAAGAGAGTGTACATTAGCTACTAGGATAGGGCTTTAATAGCTCAAAATAAATTCTGCAAATAACTTTTTGAAATTTCCAAACATCAGAATATGGATTGAACCTCATAATTATGTGTGCCTTAAATTTAGTCTGCAAATTAAAAGTTTACCCAAAACTAAGGCAGAACAACAAAATCACATGTAACTAATGACCATTTACAAAGGTTAAGTTCCCTACATTCCTTTGGGAAATACGGGACATTCTGGGCTACTGTTAGAACTCAATCTGCATCTGTGCTTTTTGAGCTCTCTACAAGATTATGTGAGGAGGCATTTGGGATTGTTGCTAAGTTCCAGGACAGACTGAAGTGAGGATATTTTCAAAGGAAAGAGAGACTTGAAGCTATAATTCAGCATGAGAGATAAAGGTAGAATGTGTGTGTGTGCTTAATCACTCAGTCGTACCCAACTCTTGCAACCCCCCAGACTGTAGCCTGCCAGGCTCCTCTGTCCATGGAATTCTCCAGGCAAAAATACTGGAGAGGGCTGCCATTTCCTTCTCCAAAAGAAGAAAGATATCTTGGATTTGGGGGTAGGAATAGAGAAGCCTTGAAAAGAATATTAACCATGAGCTCATAGAGACTTAAACTGGTGTTACATTAGAAACAGAAAAATGGCAAGCAGGGTTCAATCAGTGCAAAACAGCGATGTGCCATACCCTACACAGGCTTTCAATGAAAGAGTTGCTCTAGAGCTAGCTCTGAAAGTGCCATGTAGCCCTAGGATGAACATGTGTCCCAATTTGTCCTGGACCATTGCTGTTTATACCCCTTTCTCAGCATAACTAATAACAGCGTTCCCATTTGCTCTTCGTTGTGTTTCCTGCTCTGGATAATTAAATAATATGGTTAGCTATGGGAGAAAAGCAGTTCCTGAGAGAATGCTTTGTATGCTAAGTGATTCAATAATGAAAAGCTCCCAGGAGACAGTGGTAAGGGAATGAGAAAGGCAGAACAGGAAAGGGGAAGACACCAAGGAGAATCTGCATTCATGCACAGTCCTACTGAACAAGGCTTTAGCTTGGTCCCTCAAGGGATGTGTGGAGTATAAATACATCTCAGAGTTAATTCCATCCTGAGGGGTGGATGCTGAGTTTTCATTATCTTGTGCCCTAGTCATTGGCAAAGGGTGTCCCCAGGTGCTTCCAGCTTTCTGTAGGAGTAGGTGAGGTGGCTCCAGTGGCAGAGGACATTCCCCCAAGAAAGAGCAATTGTAAGCGGCAGCTTGGATATGAAAGGGCACAGAGAGATAAACTATAGATAAGGAATCTGGAACAAAGAACCAGCAGCAATTACTATAGTCATCCTGTGTGGCAGCCTCCAGAGGGCTCACAAGACTCACTCTGACCCACCCTGTATAGGCTGTTTATTAAATTAAGTTCCATGAATGATTCAGTGAGTCTGTCATACCTCAGGAAATTGTATGAATTTTCAAATCAGTATATGAACACATATGCCTAGAGAGGGAGCTTCCTCGTAGCTCAGTCGGTAAAGCATCAGCCTACAATGCGGGAGACCTGGGTTCAATTCCTGGGGCAGGAAGATCTCCTAGAGAAGGAAATGGCAACCCACTCCAGTATTTTGGCCTGGAGAATCCCATGGATGGAGGAGCCTGGCAGGTTACAGTTCACGGGATTGCAAGAGTATCAGCATCCTAGAGAGAGAATAGTTTTCTTCAGATTATTATTATTATTTTTTTAAAGTATGTGCTTGAGGAAAGTTTGGACCAGGGTCCTTCAGAGAGCAGTTCTGGGGATCCAGCCCCAGGATAGTGCCTTCCCCATTCAGGCAGCAGCGGGTTCGCAGCATTAGTTCTGGTGTCCGCTTATAATAAAGAGCCACTTCTGACAAATTTTGCACACTCCCTCGACACTGGGTGCATATCTCGGGTAGTGCCAAAGCCCTTCCCACGCTCAGAACGAAGAGCAGGGCTGCAGCCCGGGGATCCAAACTCCTCTTAAGATTACTTTTTAAAAATCTCATGATCCAAATGAGATTCTGTAGACTTTGCAAGAGAAACTTGAAGAAACCCAGTGTTTTGTGCAATCCATACACATGTCTGTAACTCTTTATAGTGTTAGTCGCTCAGTCATGTCCAACTCTTTGCGATCTCATGGACTGTAGCCCACCAGGCTCCCCTGTCCATAGATTTTCCAGGCAAGAATACTGTAGTGGGTTGCTATTCCCTTCTCCAGGGGATCTTCTCAATCCAGGGATCAAATACAGGTCTTCCACATGGCAGGCCGATTCTTAACTGTCTGAGCCACCAAAGAAGTCCTAACTCATTAGGTAAAGAAACAATTCCCCCAATAACCTCATATGTATAAAATAGATTTTTAAATTTTTTGCATAGGCCCCTCAGAAGTAAGAAATACATAACTGGGGAATTCAATGCTGCTGGAAACTCAGAATCACTAAGTGACTTTAAGTCAGCTGGTGATGCTGAATTTTAATGCTTCTGGTGAATGATTTATCAGGGCAAATAAATGTTACAACATTTTTTTTTCCTTTGCCAATCTATCAGTGGACTCCAGATTTAATCAAAAGTTGATCAGTAAGATTGTCAGAAGAACCTTGGTGAGGTTGTAGAAAATATGGAATAAACCGCTTTCACAAGTGAGCTAGCAAACTCTTCCTTTCCTTTTTCTCAGTAACTGTACGTTGGATACTCCCTTGAACACAGTCAGGCAACACAGCTCCTAACTAGGCCAACAATGAATAATGTATTATTTCTCTCCTCACATACTGATCACCACCTTCAGCACCAGTACTGCTGATACCTCCTCATTCTTACTTGCCTCATCACACCTTAAAAGTGTGATATTAGTGTTTGTTTATTTATTTCTAAGACATTTAACAACTTCTTAGTATGAGATATGCAAAAATGCAGAATCTTTCAAATTCTCATCTTTAATTTTCCTCTCTCAAATGGTTTTTATTCCACTTTGAACTGTGAAATATATTCCTCTTAATTAAAAATTCTCAACATCTAATTTTAAAGGTATTTTCTATCTAGTCATTCTTATCTCTGAGAAGTCTTCATTACGTTACCATTTTTCACACCACTTAATAAGAAACATAAGTCATATTCAAATAAGAAAACTAACCATTAAATTGAAAAGAAACATTAAAAATTAAATAAGTATATGTCTGTCATAAATGAATTTCAAGGACCAATTTGTGATTTGAAGTATTAATAATAATCACCATGAAAAACGACCTCTCTTTTCTGACATTTACCTAATATTTTCTGTTACTTTATTCTTATAATCATGATGTTTCTCTTATTGAATTCAAACTTGTACAACTCTCAATATCTTTCATAGTTCATACTTTATTTCTACCATCATTTCCCAACATTCCCCATCTGTAAAAGCTTCTCTACATGGATTGATTTGATTAATACCCTAAGTCTTATTATTATGGCCTCTTAGTCCTACACCCTGATTCTTTCATTCCATCTTTGCTCTTTGGAGCAATTTCTAGAAAACACTATTTAGGCTTCACAGGTCCTGGTCTACAACTCAGCAGTAACCATAATTCCTAAGTAGTCCAATGAAAAATGATTAGTGCAACATGAAGATGTGTTCTTCTTTTTACCTTTTAGATCAAGAATTACATCTCCTACACATTCTCCCACACTCCCCAACTCTAAACCTCCTTCAGCCTGAATCCAGAAACCATTATTATAAGTTAGTCTCCCACAACCAAAGCAACATGGAAATTGCTGGAGAAACCAAGAGCAAGAACCTAAAAGGTACCCCGTGCTCTTGCTGACTGCCTTGTTTATTAAGAGGTGACAGCACTTCTTAATGCTGGCTCTTAATGATGCTGTACTCTCTTCCTCCAACCCTAGTTTACCAAGATGAAACACCTAGGAAAATAAACAAAAATCATTAGTAAATGATAAGGTCTTCTGAACACAGTTCAGAAAACAGTACCCAGAATTTTCCACTTTTAGGACCAGTGTAGCAAGTTGGAAAGTATTTCTAATGCCTGCTCTGGGTCATGTTAAGGCAAAGGGCAGAAAGACAATGTCTGATATACTTAAACCCAGGAATATTAAGTGATGGATATATTCATTTCACATGTTGATAGCTTTTTAATATAATATTGAAAGTGGGTTCTATACCTGTTAGTTGCTCAGTCGTGTCCGACTCTGTGACCCCATGGACAGTAGCCCAGCAGGCTCCTCTGTCCATGGAATTTTATAGGCAAGAATACTGGAGTGAGTTACCATTCCCTTCTCCAGGGGTGATCTTTGTAAGTAGTAATTATTTTTCCTGATACCTACTCACAAGACTGAAAATGAAATTAAGGAACTGTAACATGTAGGTAAATGTTAGTAAAGTAATGCTTTAAATTCTCCAAGCCAGGCTTCAGCTGGTTTTAGAAAAGGCAGAGGAACCAGAGATCAAATTGCCAACATCCAATGGATCATTGAAAAAGCAAGAAAGTTCCAGAAAAACATCTATTTCTGCTCTATTGACTGTGCCAAAGCCTTTGACTGTATGGATTAAAATAAACTGTGGAAAATTCTGAAAGAGGTGGGCATACCAGATCACCTGACCTGCCTCTTGAGAAACTTGTATGCAGGTCAGGAAGCAACAGTTAGAACTGGACATGGAACAACAGACTGATTCCAAATAGGAAAAGGAGTACATCAAGAGTATTGTCACCCTGCTTATTTAACTTCTATGCAGAATACATCATGAGAAACGCTGGGGTGGAAGAAGCACAAGCTGGAATCTAGATTGCTGGGAGAAATATCAATAACCTCAGATATGCAGATGACACCACCCTTATGGCAGAAAGTGAAGAGGAACTAAAAAGCCTCTTGATGAAGGTGAAAGTGGAGAGTGAAAAAGTTGGCTTAAAGCTCAACATTCAGAAAACAAAGATCATGGCATCCAGTCCCATCACTTCATGGGAAATAGATGGGGAAACAGTGTCAGACTTTATTTTTCTGGGCTCCAAAATCACTGCAGATGGTGACTGCAGCCATGAAATTAAAAGACACTTACTCCTTGGAAGGAAAGTTATGACCAACCTAGATAGCATATTCAAAAGCAGAGACATTACTTTGCCAACAAAGTTTCGTCTAGTCAAGGCTATGGTTTTTCCTGTGGTCATGTATGGATGTGAGAGTTGGACTGTGAAGAAGGCTGAGCACAGAAGAATTGATGCTTTTGAACTGTGGTGTTGGAGAAGACTCTTGAGGGTCCCTTGGACTGCAAGGACATCCAACCAGTCCATTCTAAAGGAGATCAGTCCTGGGTGTTCACTGGAAGGACTGATGTTGAAGCTGAAACTCCAATACTTTGGCCACCTGATGCGAAGGGCTGACTCATTGGAAAAGACTCTGATGCTGGGAAAGATTGAGGGCAGGAGGAGAAGGGGACAACAGAGGATGAGATGGTTGGATGGCATCATCGACTCGATGGACGTGGGTTTGGGTGGACTCCAGGAGTTGGTGATGGACAGGGAGGCCTGGCGTGCTGCGGTTCATGGGGTTGCAAAGAGTCAGACATGACTAAGCAACTGAACTGAACTGAACATGTAAATAAAATGTTCTGGATAGAGAATTTGGTTACTAGTCGAAGCACTGATACTGCAATCACAGTGTCTTGACTCAGTCAAATCTGCTTCATCTTCAACCCCCAAAGTATTTATATGCAGCCAAGGTGAATAGTTAAAAGAACTAATTTACTTTTCCTTTTACTTTGACACTGTGAGAGTCCTGCCCCCTTGTTGATCTTTTTATCACCAGATTTTTTGCCCATTTTTCTCTTTCTGTAATGGCAGGCTTATTTTTCCACTTGGCCAAGTATGTTCTGGAAATCTGTTGTTTAGTCTCTAAGTCATGTCTGACTCTTTTGCCACCCCATGGACTATAGCCCACCAGACTTCTCTGTCCATGGGATTTCCCAGGCTAGAATACTGGAGTGAGTTGCCATTTCCTTCTCCAGGGGATCTTCCCAACCCAGGGATCGAATCCACGTCTCCTGCTTGGCAGGTAGACTCTTTACCACTGAGTCACCTGGGAAGATGGTTTGGGAAATAAGTACATACATATAACAAAACACCTGTCATCTAATGGGAAGAAAAGACATGTAATTAGCAAGGTGTCAGCTCCAAATTCCAGCATCTTAGACTGTGGTCATCTTCAATTAAATGAAGTGGTGGACCACAAAATACAAATCCATTCAAAGATTTTGCTTTAGTACCTAGAAACAATATTTTGCAATCATCTATGATTATGTTTGGAGAAGGCAATGGCACCCCACGCCAGTACTTTTGCCTGGAAAATCCCATGGACGGAGGAGCCTGGTGGGCTGCAGTCCATGGGGTCACTAAGAGTCAGACACGACTGAGCGACTTCACTTTCACTTTTCACTTTCATGCACTGGAGAAGGAAATGGCAACCCACTCCAGTGTTCTTGCCTGGAGAATCCCAGGGATGGTGGAGCCTGGTGGGCTGCTGTCTATGGGGTCACACAGAGTCAGACACGACTGAAGCGACTTAGCAGCAACTTAGCAGCATGGTTATGTTACTGATACTTAAACACACTACAAATGAAAAAAATAGATTTTCTGACTTCTTTAACTCTTTCAAGAAATAAGACTCTAAAAGACATTATAAGACAACACCAAATACTGACTTGCATGTGGAACAATAGGAACTCTCATTCATTGCTGGTGGAAGTGAAAATGGTACAGCCATTTCAAAAGACAGTGTAGTAGTTTATTACAAAACTAAACTGATTCTTATTATCCAGTTCAGCAAATGTACTCCTTGATATTTACCCAAAATAGTTGAAAAGTTGGCACAAAAACCTGCACAGGGATGTTCACAGACACTTTGCTCATAACTACCAAAACTTGGAAGCAACTAAGCTTCCCTCCAGCAGGTGAATGGATAAACAAACTGCTGTACACATGGGTAAGGAATATTATTCAGTGCTAAAATGCAATGAGCTATTAAGCCATGGAAATACATGGGGTAAAAACTTAAATGCATATTACTAAGTAAAAGAAGCCAATCTTAAAAGGCTACATATTATATGACATTCTAGGCAAAATTATGAAGACAGTAAAAAAGACCAGTGGCTTCCAGGGCTTAAGTGAAAAGTATGGGATGAATAAACAGAATACAAAGAATTCTTAGGGCAGTGAAAGTACTTTATGATACTATAATGGTGAGTACCTTTCATTACACATCTGTCAAAACAGAATGCAAACAACAACAGTGAACCCTACAGTACACTATGGACTTTGCGTGACAATGATGTGTCAGTGTAAGTTCATTGATTATAACAAATGTATGACCCTGATGAGGTATGTTAGTAGGGGAGGTTGTGCATGTAAGGACAAGAGATGTAAGGCAACTCCCAGTACCTTCTGTTCCATTTCTTGCTGTGAACCAAAAAAAAAAAAATACTCTAAAAATAAATTCTATTTAAAAGAGACATTTCATATTCTTTTCAAAATGTTTATTGAATAAAGGATATCTTTAATAAGTTTTAAGCTGGTATACCTCGTGCATAGCATAGTCCCTAGCACTTGCGGTTATAAAAAATGGTGAATGGATATATAAAGTGGAAAAAGAAGAAATGTGCTATTCAAGGTGATAACAATGAATTAATTTTTTTCAAGTAAGTTTTGGAAACAACTGACTTCTTCACAGCGGGTATTTATCATACCTTTTACTATGAAAATACATTTTATAACTATCCATGAGGTTTATATCATGCCACATTCTATAAACTTACTTGATAATAAACTCATTTTTTGTAAGCATTTCTTGAAGCCAGATGAACTGACTGAACATGCTTTTGGAAATGCTCTTATTCACTCTGTTGCTTCTATTTGGTTGTGAGAACTGTCATTTTGACATAAAATTCATTCTGCCAATATTCTTGACCACATAAAAATAAATGAAGCAGGACTCCTACCCTTAAGAACTTCATCCTGTGTGTGGATGGGGGAGAGGGCAAACATTTACCATACAGCTTAGCAAATGATAGGATAAAAATATACAGAGTACAGATTGTACGAAATACATAAGTTGTCATTGTTCTAAACCTGGGTCATCAAAATACAGACTGTGAGCCAGATCTATCTCATATCGCCTGTTTTTATAAATAAAATTTTATTGGAACACAGCCATGAGCATTCATTTATGTATTGTCTATGGCTGCTTTTCCAGAGTTGAATAGTTATGATGGGCCATCTGGTCCCCAAATTCTAAAATATTTATTATCTAGCCCTTTGTAGAAAAAGTTGGCCAACTAGATAGATATAAAAATAGCTCACTCTTAGCCACGGATGCTCTAAACTGGAGGAAATAAATGGAGCCTTGTGGAAAGAATGCTAGTTAATAAAGAATATTATTATTTCATCAGAAATTTTGTATGTTCCATAAGATATGGCCAAATATTAATACATTCTAATATGGTAGGGTGAACCACTGTTCAGAAGTCAGGAAACTCACTTCCTTGTTCTCCTCATGTAAAAGTATCTTTGGATTACAGAATCTAACTTTTCTGCTAGTTTTAAAATATGTTTATTTTCATATAACACCCACCTTGGCTAAAGCTTTTATGCATGTATTATAGGCACTTGAATATTGAATTTTCATTTTATTGAGGACAAATTATTAGCAGTTGTTCTCTGCAAGGACTAGAATTCTAAAAATAATAGAAAGGATATGAAACTAAATCAAGAAAGATTTTAGACTCTATCACTTGCTTTTTTCATTTCATGGGAATAAACTGAGTTTTTAAAAAGTATTCTTAAGGTAAAGGGACAAAGAAACTATTTTTGGAAACATCCGATTAAGGGACTAGTAGAATATTTAGCTATGTTACAAAAAATAAGTCCTTTTATTTAAAATAGAAATGAGTGACTGTCCCCCCTTCCCTGAAATTACCAAATTCATAATTTTTAATAATTAAAAATGCCAGTAAAACAAAACAACTGGTTTATTTATTGAATTTACTGGCCATTTCACTTTGTTCATTTGTTTAGATAAATTATTTTGGCATCGTAATACTAAATCTTTGTTCTTTCCTCCCTTGGTTGCTGGGCTGTCATTCTTCATTTATATCCTTAGATTCAAAGAATCACTGCAAATGCTTGAATAATGTAACTGCAGCTATGAAGGCACTCAGTTTCTTTAATTAAATTTATTTGCCTGAAGCATATGATATGTTTTAAAGTATTAGTAGTAACAGCATTCCACTTTGGGATATCTGGTGCTTTAATTTCTCTTCTTTCATTAGACACCTCATGAAGAAGCTGGAGATTTTCTTCATATAATAAGCTCAAACTAATTTTAAGACACTACCTAAATAAAGCATTTTTAAACCAGGCTATCACATCTTTCTAAAGAATGCATTTCAACAAGCACTTTGCTTTAAAAATTTTAAACAAGATTTAAGTATAGCATGTAATTCCTATTTTTCATCATGATTCCAATTATTATAAAAATCAGAGAAATCTATCCTTTTATCTATAGCAAAATCTGAATATAGACTGATAATCTGATTCTTTCAGAAAGCGTGTTCTATATGAACTCCGACTCAAGGCCTAAACTATGCTCTTTTAAAAATAGCATTTACAGTGATGTACTTAGAACTCCCAAGACTAAAAAACCAGTCTGTCTTCTGCCTGTGCATTGCTATCATGTTTTGGAAATCTGTGAAGATGATTGATTATGGTCTCTCTGAGCCATTAATGTCATCTGTTAATTAAATAAATTTTATAATATCATATACTTTAAAATGAAGCCTTTCAGTTTTTAGGAACTTTTTTTTTATAGTTTATTACTTGAGGTTCTATATTGATATGATTTTTATGATTATGTATGTAAGATTTTATAATTACTTATCTTTCATATTCATTTTTCTTTTCATGTATTCTGAACTATTCAAGAGTTTATTTAATATTTTATTGCAATGGCACATATTGTGACTTTTTACCATGATAAATTTGAAATGCTTCCCTTGTAGCTGAGCTGGCAAAGAATCTGCCTGCAATGCAGGAGACCTGGGTTTGATCCCTGGGTTGGGAAGATTCCCTGGAGAAGGGAAAGGGTACCCACTCCAGTATTCTGGCCTGGAGAATTCCATGGACTTGATAGTCCATGGGGTTGCAAAGAGTTGGACACAACTGAACGACTTTCACTTTCACTTCTTAAGCAAAACTTAAATTGGCTCATCTCTTTCTCTTTTCTCAAGTATCACCACAAACAGAGCATTATAAACATACTTTGTAGCAGATAGTAGATTTTTTCCCTCTTAAATAGACTATGAATATCAATCATTTTTCTCATTTTGCTTGAACTATTTTCTATGCTTGATAAACAATATAAATGCAGAACTCCAGGAGATCTTAAGCAAGATAAAAAGACAGACCATCATACTTAGGCACATACAACAACCAAATACCAAAGGTACAAATGTAATATATAAGAAAATTCTAATACCAGTCAGAGGGGAAAAGACAACAAACCCAGGAGGATAAACATAAGAAGAAATGCTAACTTTTCACCAGAAGCACCAGAAACCAAAAGGCAATGAAACATCTCTAAAAAAGAAGGAAAACAGTCAATTTAATATATTCTATCCTGCAAAAATATTCTCCAAAAGTGAAAATTGAAAAAAGGAAATTTCAGATAAGCAAAGGCTGAGAGAATTTGCTACCACTCTTCAGTTTGAAGAGAATGAAACCACTTATAAACATGTACGTACAAGAACTTAAGAGCATCTAAAATGATAGTTTGTTAAACAAAAAGAACTTTCATTATTTTCACCAGTTTCATTGAAAGATCTGAGATTTTAGACTGTAAGAAGTCTGCAAAGTAGAGGGATATAAAGTATATATATGTATTCATAAAATAAAATATATATCATATAGGATGGGAAGGGTTTAAATGAAAGCATACCATTGCTAAGTTACAATACAACAAATGGCATATTTTAAATATATAATACATTATTTAGTTAAAGATACATATTATAACCTCTAGAAACTCCTCTAAACACACACATGCACACATACTCACAAAGGCGATTAGATTTAGATAGAAGGGAAAAGTTAGAACTGAATATGAAAACATATTTGATTGAGAAAAGTAAGGCATACCAAGGAAAAAAGAACACAAGAAAGAAATTAAATAAGATACAGAACTTTTAGTGATAGCCCAACCATACCAATAACTACAGTAAACATAAATGGATTCAGAAAAATCTAATTAAAATTCAGACATTATCACAATGAATTAAAAAGAAACAAGACAGAATTATAGGTAGTTAGCAGAGTACACACTAAAGTAAGTAAAGACACAGATGGTTTGCAAATTAAAGAATTGAAAGAAAAGTATACAAAGTAAATATTTATTATGAGAAAACTGGTATGTTTAAAATGCAGATGTAAAATAGAGAACACAGACTCCAATTCTGGGAGAATTATCAGTAATGATTGATATTTCATAATAACAAATGGTGAATTCACAAAAAGTTCTAACAATTTTCAGTATGTAGGTACTTTGTAACAAAATTTCACAGAATGTGAAGGAAAAATGGACTCAACTAATGGAAGAAATAGACAAACCCATCATCACAGATGAAGAAGTTAAGGAAATTAATACTTCTTTCTTACTGTTAACTTTACTGGGAATTGTTAATGTATAAGAAAATAATACTATCATCCAACACTGCCTAATAGATATTTATGGAACACCACATCCAACATAGAATGTACATTCTTTTTTGAATGTACATAGAACACTGTCCAAGACAAACCACATTCTAAGCCATAAAACAAGTCTCAATAAATTTAAAAGCGTTAAATAATATAGAATATATTACCTGACCAAAACAGAATATGTACAGTAATTAAAAAGAGTAACATCTCTAAGAAAAACTCAAATAATTAGAAAAAGCAAAATGACTTCCAACTAACTCACGGATCAAAGAAAAATCACAAAAGAAAAAATTTTAATATTTTTTAACTAAATGACAATATAACACAGTATATCAAAATTTAGAAAATGCAGTTTCACAGGTGCTTAAAAGAAAATTTATTCAAATAGAGAACCAGATGACTACCAATGCTTGTTCAGGCCCTTCTGGGAATACAGTAACAAAAACTCCACAAAACATGGGGATAATTTTGAAGACTAGGGATAAGTTTTCTCTTATTTCAGTAGAAAGAGCATCAGAATGTGATCTGAATTTCTGCCACACCTCTAACTAGCTCAACATTACCTTGTCTTGGTTTCTGTTTAGCAAAATATGGATAATAATATCTAGTAACGCTGCACTGTGGTAATGATAGGATAAAAAGTCAACACTTCACACAGTCCTAAACACAGAAGACAAGCAATATCAATAATTATTAATAATATTACTATCTCCTAGAATAATGCATTTTCTATCTTCTCTTAATATCTCTTCAATTCCACTTTTTCAACTCAAATAGAAGCTCTGATATTCCACATTTGCTCCAAGAATTTCATACCCTGTGTTATGACACTGAAAGATGCCTTCTGTTGGTAGCTCTTTTCATACCATCATTACATCGACCACTCCATGTTTCTACTTCAGTTACTCAGTATCTTCTGAGCTCTTTGTTAATCTTCACTAGTGTATCACTGAAATTCATAACCAATTTAATTTTGGTTTTAAATATATCAAGACTTCCAGTGAGGACACTGATATCTTTTTACCTGTCATTAGTTCCTTTATAGCTAAAAATCTCATTAGGAACTCTGCTTTGAAATATTTTTTAATGCTTTTCGCTTAGAAATTTACATGGCCAACAGCATGACTGTCAGTTGTGATATTTATTTTATGACTAAATCATATTTGTTTATTATATTTATATAATAAATGAAATCATATTTATTATAATTATAATAAATTATATTTATTATAGGGTAATAGTAGTCAAAATTTCTATGATGAGACACTCTCAAAGATTCAAGATGTTGATTATATTTTTGAAGTCTTATTTAATAAAACTATATAAAATATTAATTTTTGTTTCCTCCACGTGACTCCTTATTAGATCTTTCCACACCACAAGTCAGTCAACACACTCACATGATTTGTGCACCAAAGATGAAATTATTATTCAGGGTTGACCTTACCACAGGGTATGTGAAAGTGAGTATCAAAATGTAATTCTAAATTTAGCCCTGTAATACATCGATTGTGGAATAGGAATATTTACTGATCTTCTACAAGAAGAGTTAACATTTAAAGCAGAGGTTTGAGTCTTAGGTACCTTGAATGTAATTTCATAGTTGAATTTACCGGCATGGTAACTTCTCAAATCAGATCAATAGAGCTAGGGAGAAAAATGAATTACAAGTGGAAACATCATTTTCTTAACAAGTTCAAAATATCAATTTTCACATCCAAACAGTCAGCCCCATAGGGGATATTTGTCAAATTTTGGTTCTTTTCTTTCATGTGCCTGCTGTCAACTATTAACTCGCTCAATTCTTTCCCTCCTTCACTTTCAGGTTCCTTTGCAGCCTCTGCAGAAATACTGGGTTGGCCCAAAGCAACTTCTTGTCCACCCCTACACAAGCCTTACCAAGCCTCTGTGCTCACATATTCTGTCCATGTATTTCACCAACTACAATCTGAAGACATGACTTAAAGTTATTTAATATATTCATCTATGTTTAGCTTAATGACTAAATAGTAATAAGACATCCTGGAAATGTCTTCCCTGATAGCTCAGTTGGTAAAGAATCTGCCTGCAATGCAAGAGACCCTGATTCCTGAGTCAGGAATTCCAGTACTCTTGTGTTATCCTTGTGGTTCAGCTGGTAAAGAATCTGCCTACAACGCGGGAGACCTGGATGAGATCTCTGGGTCAGAAAGATCCCCTGGAGAAGGGAAAGGCTACCCACTCCAGTATTCAGGCCTGGAGAAAGAGTCAGACACCACTGAGCAGCTTTCAATATCCTGGAAATACATCCCAGTGTTTGCCTGAGTTACAGGAAGGGAGAGGATGCTCTTATCTATCTGACTGAAGTCATGTAGACTGTGCTTCATATTCTCAACCAGGACTGTTCTAAGTTATTGTGGGATCACTTCTTTTTTTTTTTTTTTTTTTACAAATCACACTGGCATTTAATACCACTATACATTCACATAAGAAAGAAAATAGAACATAAACAAAATGCTAGAAATACACTGTTGATAACTGTGCTGAAAAAGGCAGGGTGGATGAGGTTTAAAGGAATGGAGAGCCTTCCAAAATTCAGATTTTCTTGAGAACTCTTCAGATTTCAAAATTTCAAAACAGGAGATGACCATTAGTGACCACCAGTTAACCAAAATTTGCTTCTGCAAGGGTATTTCAGGGTATTCCATTTTTATCTGTAACACAGTTCTGTAATTTCAAAAATTTTTTTTTTTCTGGAGGAAAATGAAACCTTTGTAAGCTGGATGGCAGAGTAAGAATTACACAACGGCAAACAACATAATGAATTACTAAGTTGAAATTTCATTGACTGTGGCCAAAAACACCAAGGCAGAGGTACAGAACGGGGAAAACAGCTTCATGGATTTCTGTTATTTGAAAACTCCAGGCTCATCTGCAGGAGAGCAGCCTAGGGGCCAAGGCGTTCGGAGGTTCAGGAGATATGAGTGTTGATCCGTCAGACTGGCCTGGCCACACGTGCTGGTCAGAGTTGGGCCCGGAAGGGTACATGCAAGAAGGGCCTTGGATGACCTGGGGACACCCAGAGTGGAGGAGACTTGCCATGTGGAATCTCAAATCCACGACTCCAAGGTACTGGGGCTGAGCAAAGATCACTTGAATGTTCTCAACAGAAGGCCAAAAGTTTACAATCATTTAAAAAGCAACATGCCTTTAAAAGCTGTCTTTTAAAAAGTACTCATCTGTGGTAAACAGTACTCATCTATGGTAATCCATTTCTGAGTTAATTTTCTAAAAGGAAAGAATATAGTATGCCTGCAGCAAATACAATGTATAAACCCAGTAAGGCAGCAGAAACATGAACTGTGCAGGCATGTATAACAAGTATGCAGATGTCATTTATTTGGTCCTTAAGTACAGTATAGTTGTATTTGAGTTTTACAAAACATCAAATATAAATAACCTGAAACTGTAACAATACACAAAAATTGACTTCTTACACAGACATACCAGGCAGTACAAGCTGAAAACTTGAGTAAATTAACAACTGTTTTACATTAATATACATAGTGCCGGTTAACATTTAAAAACAAGTTTCAATGCATAGCACTCGATACTTCTTTGAATCTGTTTCAGTCAGTTAAGAGTAGGAAAGTGGTTAGATCTAGGCTAAAAATAATTCTTCTTCTAATCAAAAATAAAGGCATAATATTTATAACCAGGTATCAACTTTACTAAACCACAATATTTTAAAACTGTTAAATGATACCGAAGGATATTTACATTAAAAAGGCAACATGCACGGTGTTGTTTCATCTCATGGACTGGTTATGCACATACTTTGTTCAAAGGGTCTTAAAACTATATTCCTACTTTCAATACAGCATACTGCAATGTTTCTAATAGTTCTAGCAAAATGAATGCTTTCAAAGGGAGCAGAACCATCTTCAAGTCACTGGTGTCAATATTTTCCCTTTGGAACAAAGGACGTAACAAATAACCTGGTTCTGCCAAGAAGGCCTTAATGGAGTAAGAGGTTCCATTCAGAGGCATTTCTGTTCAATCTAATGCTATAACCTCATCAAGCTCCTCTGCCTGCTCTATGCGTGACCTTTTCGCACTGACACTCTCTTTCTCATCTAGCTTCCTCTTGCGACTTCTTTCTTCTTCACTGATACCAGCATTATTTGAGGGACCTTCTTCATCCGAATCAACTATGAGCACATCATCTTGCTCTTGTGCTGTGGATGTGGAAGGCTGAGCTCCATCATCGCTGCCATTGGTTATGCTTTTGGCAGCATCTTCAGCTTGCTTGGGCCCCACTTTTTCTGGGGCATCACCAACAACTTCAAATTCAACATCCTTTCCTAGGTCTTCACTATGAAGGATGTTGATCAATAAAGTGTAGTCCTAAAGGAAGTCATCTGCTTGAAGTCGGCTCGCATTTCTAATTCCAAATTCTGACAATTTCTTGTGATTATTAGCTTCTGTCTCTCCCTCTTCTGAAGATATTAGGATTGTTCCTTTTCCATCTTCAATTTGGACATCTGGTGCTACCATAGCAAATTTTTCTTTCACAATCTTATCTTGTAAGGTGAGAACCGTCACTTTATGAACATTCAGCCGCACAGTCACCTCTGGCTTGCTGGCACATATGTAACAGTTAGGATTGGGAGCATCCAGTGCACAAGGCACAAGAAGCTTCTTTCTTGGGTTTGGTTGTTTATTCAAAAAAATTGTTCTACACTGGTCTATTTTTCCTGATAAAATCTTCAATCTTTCCAATACTATCAACCCAGCAATCACTGCATTAGTAGTAGCGATAGCAGGAATAATGTTCCCTGCCATTGATTTGATATCGAATCTGCTTTTCATATTCATACTGAAAATATGCATCCTGAGATTTGCAGCAGAGGTGACAAAATCCATTGCAGATGGGTCATCCTTGTCCCATATGAGCTCAGCTCCATTCCCCTTTTCTGCTAAATGAACTCTCAAAGTCTCAATGCTCTTTGAAAAAAGACATGCATAGCTCTTGACATCTAGAACCTGCTGGTCTTTCAGACCTAACTGGGGTTCGTTTTGTTGATCTGATGCACTGGTTTCTTCTCCTTGACTTTGCACTTCAGCCCAATCCAATGGAACTGGAGGTTTCCTTTTCCGCCATAGTTTGTCCATCGTCAACAGATATCTGATATCATCTTTAAAAAGCTTGGTAAAAAGTTTAACTGGATCATATCCAGTTGATTTAGCCCATTCCTTGGTGGAAACACGTTTAATGTCACCATCCTCATTAGATGCTCTGGCTCTGGCTTCGGCTTCCATTGGTTCCCAGGAAGCTTCAGGGTCAGCTCTGTCAGGAGATACTTCTTGATCAGCATCTTCTTCTCCAAACAACTGGTTGAACAAATATTTCGCCCAGACAATGCAATGAATAGGTTCTAAAGGTGTGTTATGAATTGTACAGCCAGGAAAAGTTCTCTGGGTTGGTTTGGGATGGCATTCGTAACACTCGGTCACATCCTTTTTGATAGTGGTTACTTGCCCAAGATAACCAGCAGTTCCACTCTCAATAAGAGGGACATCAGCTGCTACACACACTCTATTAACATGGTTGCAGGCAGCTCTGTTATCTAAAGCATTCATAACCAATATAAATTGTTGAAAAAATTCCACATTATAGTCAGGGTTCATGATGCTGTCATGGTAGGCTACGATATTAGCTTTCGGGTAAAACTGCAGTACACTCTCTTTGGCAACCTGGGCCTTTGATCTTCCAACATGTTTCTTTTGAAACAAAAACTGCCTGTTGAGGTTGCTGACATCAATAGTATCCAGATCAATCAGGTCGATGTGGGAGAAGCCGGTGAGCATGAGGTTTTTGAGGAGCTCGCAGCCGATGCCTCCCGCCCCCACCACCAGGACCCGGCCCCCGGCCACGGCCTCAGCCAGTTCCCGGGGCAGACCCCTCGACAGTGCCAAGGCTGGACGACCACGAGCCGCGGCGGAGGCGGAGGCGGGAGAAGTGAGCCGCGGCCGGAAACGGGTGGGGGAGGGGCGGCCTAGCTTCGGGATCACTTCTTTATTGACGTGCGTGTGTGTGTGTGTGTGTGTGTGTGTGTGTGTGTGTGTTAGTCGCTTAGTCTTGTCTGACTCTTTGTGACTCGTAGACAGTAGCCCACCAGGTTCCTCTATCCATGGGATTTTCCAGGCAAGAATACTGCAGTGGGTTGCCATTTCCTTCTTGACATGAGCCATAACTTATAGTTGTAGAAGAACCCATTCTTGCCTTAATTAAATATCTCTTGCTTACAAAGCAGTCTACACTCTCTACCTGAAGGCACTATGTGAAGAACTGTAAAGGATCTGAATTTTTATTCTCCTTATACTCTAACAAGTCAGCCGGCTATACAATCATAAATGTAAAGGCTATCAGAAGACAAGTGAGAGACAAAGGACAGTTTACTACTTGGAGCAGTAGCAGTATCCAGACTGTCAGCACTTCTCTGAGCTCCTGAACCCTGACTCCCACATGACAATGCAAAGAGGGCCAGTGACATTTGCACACACAGTGGATTACGTTACAAGGAGAAACTCTGAGCTTAAGGAACCTGAGCCTTTTATCAGGGAAAGTAACTAATAACACATGTGCATTTTGCTCTGGAGGAAGATGCTATCTCTATCTTCCAAAGAGGTTCACTATACAAACATCCTTGAAAATACAGTCCAGGACAGTGATAGTCAGTGCTCTGCTCATAAGATAGGCAGAAACATGAGCGACCTTTTGGAGAACTGTCACGGGAAGTGCACTGAAGTCAAAGCCAGGGCAAGGAATCATGCCCACAATTTTAAACTCTTATTGCAGATAAAAGAACTCCTTCAAAGAGGAGATTTCTTTGGGAAAAATAATTAGATATCCATTCAATATTTACATCATCCTAATCAAATTTCAAATATTTTAAACCACATCTCAAATTATAACTTACCATGGTTTTACAGAAATCTTCCAATTATTGCTGTCTGGATGCCACACAATGGTTAAATATGTTACACATCTCTGAAGTTTTGCCTTTATAATATAAAACTACCAAGGTCTGTGGAAAGTAGAATATCCAGTTCACTGACTTAATTCTTCATCCTTTGGCATTATGCTGAGTTAGTCTTGACTTGTAGAAATTGATAACAAAAAAAAAGATCCATATTGCATACACCATGGCTACTAGAGAAATCTAGTGTCTAAAAACATAATTTATGATACCAATGTAGATAAGTAATCAATATGGCATGAAAACATTTTTAAAAATGGGTCATAAAATGTGTTTTTGAGGAAATGATAATTGATCTATATGTAAGAAATGAATGAGTATCAACCAAGTACATTGAGAGTGATTTTCAGTCAAATGTGTTTTGTGATTTGTCTACTGAAAAATCTATCAAAATATTCTTTATTTCTGTTACAGTATTCTTTTTAATTATTCTTTCTAGCACTTTTTTGATCCCTTTTTGACTATACATCTCTGTTTAAATTACTCATCTCAATATTTCATATAAGATATTAATCATGCTTATTTTAAATTCCCTGTATGATAATTGTAATATCTCTGTCATATCTGAGTCTAGATCTGATGACTGTTTTGCCTCTTCAGACTGAGAGCTATTTTACCTTTTGTTTTGCCTTGTAGTGTTTTGATGAAATCAAGGCCTGATATATTGGGTAACAGGAACTGAGGTGAAGAGGACTTTAGTGTGAGGTTTTATATTAACCTGGCTGAGAGCTGGGCTATGTTTAATGTTTGTTCCAGAGGCTTCAAACTCCTCTAATGTCCTTATGCCTTAGGCTTCCCAAGAACTCCTTCTTAAATAGAGTCTGGGCCTTACAGCTCCTACAGTTGTTATACTATAGTCATGATGATGTGCTGATAAGAAATTGACTTGGGGAAGATTCTGTAATTCTCTGATTAAAACTCCAGTGATATAGTTTTTCCTCTTTGCTTCCTAATCTCTTTCCTAGCTGGAACATTCTCATTATATTTCCTAGAATCCCTAACTCTTGTTGACCATCTTCCTTCCCTTCAAATATACAGGAAAGCTGCAGGGCCTGGAGTGGGATGACTCCCTTCCACTGGGATAAGGCTCTGCCAAAATCCTTTCCCCCCAGTGTAGACTTTGTTAAGGAGAGTTCTCTGTTAAGGAGAGTCATTCCTCAACAATTACTCCTCCACTCTCCTTGCCAGTGCCATGGAGGAATCTTTTCAGGTCTTCCTTTTGAAGAGCTGGTAGGGTTCCTAGAGGTAGTCCCCTAAGTATGCTGACTCCAAGACTGCAGCCCTAGTTAGTCTCTCACCCTAAAGCCAGTCCACAGTCAAACTCCAGAAATATACTCAAAGTACCACTTATGGCTACCAGCTTAAACCTCCAGTGACTTTAGATCCAGCAACCAAATTTCATCTAAATCTTATTGAATATAATCTGTTTGTCTAGACTTGAGAGGTCATTTGCTTTTAAACTTATTTGGCTCCAATGAAAGTCACTGATTTTCAGTATTTTCAACAATTTCTTATAAGGATAGAAGTGACAGCTTCCAAGTTCTTTACATATCAGAGCTAAAACTACGTGTCCATTTCTGGATTTTAAATATTTCAGTATTTAATTCTTTTCTATAAGAAATCCAAACATACAGAAAAGTGAAACGAATAATATAATTACATGCTTATAGACAGCACTTATGGAGAAGGCAATGGCATCCCACTCCAGTACTCTTGCCTGGAAAATCCCATGGACAGAGGAGCCTGGTAGGCTGCAGTCCATGGAGTTGCTAAGAGTCAGAAATGACTGAGCGACTTCACTTTCACTTTTCATTTTCATACATTGGAGAAGGAAATGGCAACCCACTCCAGTGTTCTTGCCTGGAGAATCCTAGGGACGGGGGAGCCTGGTGGGCTGCCGTCTATGGGGTCGCACAGAGTCGGACATGACTGAAGCGACTTAGCAGCAGCAGCAGAGAGCACTTAAATTTAAAAACTATTTACATACCACCATACTGGCTTCAATTATTTTTTTCACATGTTTTGTGTGTGTGTGTGTTTTAATCAATTGCAACTATTACAATATTTTACCCCAAATAATATTTCTTACACACTGGCCACATTACTATCCTACTTAACAAAAACTGACAATAATCTCAAAACAGCATCTAATTATAAGCCCATATTCTGATATTTCCAAGAGCCCCAACCAGTACAACTTATTAGTTTAAACCAGTAATCAGTTATGAGCTATGACTTGTGTTTTATTTTTTTCTCTTTTAAATGCATTTTAACTTAGAACAAACTACCATTTTTTTTTTCATGGCATTGATTGTTGAACATAAAAGACCAGCTGTACTATAGAATGTCTGATGTTTTATATTTTGTGTCTTTTTTGTGATCAATTTTTTCTCCATTGTCTATCTTTTCTGTAAATTGGAAGTTAAATCTAAAAATAAGTCTTGAGTATGGTCATTTCAACAAGACTACTTCGTGGATGAAACTGTACCTCACATGCATCATGTCGGAAAGCATCTAAAGCCAGCCGTTCTGCTAGTAGTGATGCTATAATTGGCCAATGCAGTGAGATGGGACTAGCCAGCATGCTCTAGGTTTCCCATGGCAACCAAAAATAATCTGTTCCCTCCCTATCCTTTACCAGGAGTCCATGCCCTACAAGGGAGAACCACCCAACTTCCCACTTTCCCCAGATAAGCCCAAGTATAGTTGTGGTAGGTTGTGGTCTACTAAAGGGAGAAATATCAATAACCTCAGATATGCAGATGACACCACTCTTATGGCAGAAAGTGAAGAGGAACTAAGAAGCCTCTTGATGAAAGAGAAAGTGGACAGTGAAAAAGTTGGCTTAAAGCTCAACATTCAGAAAACGAAGATCATGGCATCCGGTCCCATCACTTCATGGGAAATAGATGGGGAAACAGTGGAAACAGTGTCAGACTTTATTTTTCTGGGCTCCAAAATCACTGCAGATGGTGATTGCAGCCATGAAATTAAAAGACGCTTACTCCTTGGAAGGAAAGTTATGAGCAACCTAGATAGCATATTCAAAAGCAGAGACATTACTTTGCCAACAAAGGTTCATCTAGTCAAGGCTATGGTTTTTCCTGTGGTCATGTATGGATGTGAGAGTTGGACTGTGAAGAAGGCTAAGCGCAGAAGAATTGATGCTTTTGAACTGTGGTGTTGGAGAAGACTCTTGAGGGTCCCTTGGACTGCAAGGACATCCAACCAGTCCATTCTGAAGGAGATCAGCCCTGGGATTTCTTTGGAAGGAATGATGTTAAAGCTGAAACTCCAGTACTCTGGCCACCTCATGAGAAGACTTGACTCATTGGAAAAGACTCTGATGCTGGAAGGGATTGGAGGCAGGAGGAGAAGGGGACGACAGAGGATGAGATGGTTGGATGGCATCACTGACTCAATGGACGTGAGTCTGAGTGAACTCCGGGAGTTGGTGATGGACAGGGAGGCCTGGCGTGCTGTGATTCATGGGTTCGCAAAGAGTCGGACACAACTGAGTGACTGAACTGAACTGAACCTGAATTCTGTTTTACATGAAGAGGATTCCTTATCTAATTCACATAAGTGTTCTTTGGGCAGCATTCGTCTGGACAATTATATGCTGATTTCCATTTTAGGAAGATCACTTTTTCGCAAAGTAGAAAACACATTTGAGTAAGATTAGACAGAAAGTATGCTGCTGCTGCTGCTAAGTCTCTTCAGTCGTGTCCGACTCTGTGCGACCCCAGAGACGGCAGCCCACCAGGCTCCACCGTCCCTGGGATTCTCTAGGAAAGAACGCTGGAGTGGGTTGCCATTTCCTTCTCCAATGCAGGAAAGTGAAAAGTGAAAGTGAAGTTGCTCAGTCATGTCCGACTCTTATCGACCCCATGGACTGCAGCCTACCAGGCTCCTCCATCCATGGGATTTTCCAGGCAAGAGTACTGGAGTGGGGTGCCATTGCCTTCTCCAGACAGAAAGTATAGATTCAAGTAAAATATACTTGGCCCAAATGAGGAAGATACAGGCCTTGAGTACATGAGTAATTAGAGAAATTAGACAGATAGAATGCAAGAAATATTTAGATAGTAAATGGATAGAAACCTCAGATTTCTACAAGCAAAAATCCTTACATTTTCAGTTAACATCAAACATCTCCTTGCCTTTCTAATGAAACAAAGACAATCAAAATATTGTATGGAATAACTGAAAGCAGAGATTTTGCATAGGTCATAAATACTGTATTTGTGACACTAAAAATTTCAGGTTTATTCAAAACTTTAATGTTAAAATGAAAAGAAAGATTGTTGCTAATCCAAGTACAGAGTATGTACAATCCAAATCCATAGTTGTGAAGTTTCCATTATTCACAGGAGCATCCCAAAATGAAGGACCTGACAAAACTGTTAAGGAGAAAAACTGCACTGGACCAAATGACAAGGAGGACAATGCAAGACTATTGCCATAGGAGAGAGAGAGACTGAACCCAACTTTCCTGAAACAAAAGCTAGGAGGATCTGCCGGATGACGGAATGAAACAGTACTGGAGAAATCTGAGGAAGGAGGAGGAGTGTGCCCAAAGTGCTTGGTTCATTTGTGTCTGCTGCTTGTGATTTATGGAAGGTAGGCTCCTACCCTTGCTCAGAGACAGGAGACAGAAGCCTATCTTTCTTGATGACTGCATTACAAAAAGATAGATCCCAAGTCCCAAAGAAATATATTCCTAGGTTGCAGGAGGCTTACACCTCCAAAGAGCAGAAAAAGAATTTACAACTGCAACTTTTCTACAGTAAAGGTTCTAAGAAAAGGGAGCTTATAGTCAGAGGTCATGAGAGGAACAATAAAAGAAAAGTGAAAGTGAAAGTCGCTCATTCGTGTCTGACTCTTTGCCACCCCATTGACTATAGTTCATGGAATTCTCCAGGCCAGAATACTGGAGTAGGTAGCCTTTCCCTTCTCCAGGAGATTTTCCCTACGAAGGGATCAAACCCAGGTCTCCCTCATTGCAGGCGGACTCTTTACCAGCTAAGCCGCAAGGGAAGCCCAAGAGTTCTAGAGTGGATAGGCCATCTCTGTCAAAACACTCAAACAATAGAGGCTAAAAGCAAAATAAGATGCCTGGAAAAAGACCTTATGAATATAAATATGTTAACTTGTCAATTTTGTGTTCAGCTGTATTAGTAAAACAGCATAAGGTAAATAAAAAACACACTCCTTTTATAGTATAGTAATGAGAAAGATGAATGCCAATGGGGGAAAAAATAATCTCCTGATTTTCAATTTACAAATTTTGCAGCTACTAATTCACCTTGAAAGACTTCAAACTGAAGCAAGCTTCAGAAGTATGCAAAGCCTGGCACTCTGTGCAAATAAGGAGACAATTTTTCTCTGTGTCCCTGAGGCAGAAATAGTTACTTGACATAATCTTTTCTAATTATTGGAGTGGATTTTCTCAAGCTAATCATATGCATTCTGTCTCAGCTCTAAAGGAGCATAAATAATTTGGATAGTGAGACTGTCACAAGGAAGCAAATAAACCAACTAGACAAAGGTAGTTAGCCTTATGTGAGGGAATTCTCTATTGCTATCAAAATTAGTGAAAGTGCAACTTCAAGCTAATAGCTGACTTTAGGATTTTGTACCTCAGACAATATTAATACTTTAGAGTTGTATATTTATTTTCCAAGATAGTTGTTATGGTTTGAATTGTGCCCCCTCAAAAACAAAACAAAACAAAAAATATATATATATATATGATGCAGTCCTAAACCCCAGTACCTCAAAACATGACCTTCTTTGGAGATAAGAATCTTCATGCAGATCTTTGTGACACTTTAGACTGTAGCCCGCCAGGCTCCTCAGTCCATGGGATTCTCCAGGCAGGAATACTGGTGTGGGTTGTATGCCCTCATCCAGGGGATCTTCCCGACCCAGCAACTGAACCTGCATCTCTCGTGTCTCCTGCATTGCAGGCAGATTTTTTATCCACTGAGCCATCGGGGAAGCCGTTTACAGAGGTAATCAAGTTAAAATGAGGTCATTATGATGGGCCCTAACCCAATGTGGTTTGTGAGGGAAATTTGAACACAGATGGAAACAGGCATAGAGGGAAGACAGCCATCTGCAAGACAAGGAGAGCCGTCCAGAATAGATAATTTCCTCAGAATAAACTGCCTGCAGGAGGAACCAACCCTGCTAATAACTTGATCTCAGACTTCGAGGCTTCAGAACCTCTAAACAATAAACGTCTGTTGTTTCAGCCAGTCAGTGTACAGTGCTTTTTTAATGGCAGCACTAACAAACTAATACAAGGGATTGGATTTTTTTTTTTTAATTTGGGGGTTACTAGCTTCTTACTCAACTGTAGTTTGTTTTGTTTTTTTTTTAAGTGTTATCTTTCTCACTTTTGTTAACCGTCTTGCCATGTTTCAATGCCCACTTCGTTTGATTCATTCAGTTGTCTTTTCAAAGCAATTTTATTTGAATTTGGCTTCTAAATATGAACATGTGATGATTCTTAAATCTTTGCATAAATAAATTTTTACTAAATCCAACTGGCCTACTGAGTCAGAATCTCAAGTCCTTTTTAATTAGTTCAATAAGAACTTAGTAACATACACACACACTCACACACACAGAAGTCACTCAGTCGTGTCCGACTCTTTGCGACCCCATGGACTGTAGCCCACCAGGCTCCTCGGTCCATGGGACTCTCCAGGCATGAACACTGGAGTGGGCTGCCGTTTCCTTCTCCACACACATGCCTCTAAATCTTTGGTGAATAATAAATACACCCAAGTCCATACAAAATAACTAACTTTTCTATTATATGAAAAGCCTAACATAATTCCTCTTCCAAATGTGAAAACTATTGTCCTGGAGATTCATATTTGGACATGTTTATTTCAAGAACCAATGTAAGCTTAGGTATAAAGTGTCTTCACTTAGTTTATCATGGATATATACAAATTTTAATTCAACCAACTAGTACTGGATTATACTAGTCAGCTACTAAGAAGAAATTTTTAATAAAGAAAATGCCAGGTATATAAATTGTTAATATTCAAGGTCTCAATGCTATATTTCTCCTATAAATGATAGTGCCTTCAGGATTATCTTACTTCCTAATATTCTTGATGGATTCAAAGGATACTATATAAAACTAAATTTTGAAAGCTTTACATAGATGAAAGCCAATCATAAATAATGCATTTTTGCATTTAGATAAGATATTGTTTGCTTATTTTAAGGTTTTGTTTTTTTTTAAATGAAGCTATTCTGTTTTGGAGAAGGAAATGGCAACCCACTCCAGTATTCTTGCCTGGAGAATCCCATGGACAGAGGAGCCTGGCAGACTACAGTCTGTGGAACAGAGAAGGGCTCTTGTCTTGCCTTTGGAGCCTTAGCTCCTGATGTCTCCTCTCCTGGAATGCTCTTCCCTAGAAAGTCTCTTTGTTCAATCTCTCATCTCCTTCAAGTCTTTTCTCAAATCTCTTCCTCATAAGAAGAAACCTAACTGCAAGTTCAATATAGCAAACTGTTCCTCTCCCCTGATATTTGAGATCTCCCTTATATGCTCTAATTTTTCCTCTTAAAGTAGCATTTGCCATATTTTAAAATATTGTAGGCTTTTATAATGTATTATTTCTATTTTCATCACCCTTGTGTGTGTGTGTTTAGTCGGTCAGTCATGTCCGATATTTTGGGATCTCATGGACTGCAGAGCTCTGGACTCCTCTGTCCATGGGATTCTCCAGGCAAGAATACTGGAGTGGGTTGCCATCCCCTCTTCCAGGTGATCTTCCTGACCCAGGGGATGAAACCAGGTCTCCTGCATTGCAGACAGATTCTTAACGTCTGAGTCACCAGGGAAGCCTTCATCACCCTTAAACCCTAATAAACTCTTTGAGTGTAGTGATCTCTTTCTGTTTCTTCCTGTATCCTTTGTTTTAGGAATACTGTCTGAGGCATAGTTCACACTCACTAAATATTGTGAATGACTATATAAATGACCAGATACAGAGAAAAGGGCTTGCTACTCCTTGTTCCTTTTGGATAAGCAAACAAACAAATCAACCCCCTTTGGAGTCTTTGAGGAAGGAGCAGTCTGCACCTACCTGCCTGCTGTGGATCTAAAGAGAAGCTGCTCTAGTGAGCTGAATATACAGAAGAGGAACTGGATTTCCTTCTCACTGGCTGAAACTCCAAAAGAGAAGCTGCTTTGCTTTCCACCATATGTTGATTTGCTGCTACAGGAGATCTGCCAGCAGTTTGAATTTAGTGACTTCTAAGGAATCACAATATTATGACAAATGTAAAACACACCTCATTTAAAGGCACTCAGTTACCTAAGAGAGGAAGACTAAATTGAATACCTAGTATGGCCAGCTTCTACTGAAAGGGAGCTGAAGAAAAGACAGAAAAGAATGTTACTAAGGAAAACAAAACAAGTAGACAGAACCAAAACTCTTTCAGAAAATAACAAAGGAGGGAAGATATCCTTCTCACTTTCTAAAGCCAGCATTATTACCTCTATATCAAAGCCAGCAAAATAAATTACATAAAAAGTAAGCTCCAGATGGATATCCCTCATGAACATAGGTAGAAAATTTCACAACCAAATGTTGGAAAATTAAATGTAACAGTATATTAAAAATACTATGCAACATGAGCAAATCAGATGTATCTCAGGAAACAAGTTAATATACCATTAAAAGAGCAATGAATATAATTCTCTACATTTTCAGACTGGGAAAGAAGAAAACACACTGATTTCAATAACTGTAAAAAAGCATTTACTAAAACCCAACTACTATTCCATCTCTCACCAGTCTAATAACAGAAGGAACATTCCCATACTAATCACAAATATCTACAGAAACCCAATGCTAACATTGTATTTAATGTTGAAACACTGAATGCTTACCTAAAACTTCAGGAATAAGGCAGGGACATCTGCTCTCACCACCTGTATTCACTTTAATAATAGAGGTCTTCGATCCTGCACTAAGGAAAAAAGAGGAAGGGGAAGAAAAATCATAAATATCAAAAAGGAAAAAATAAAACAGTCTTAATTCAGAGATAATATGATCTTTACATGAAGTAAGTTATAAGGGACGTGCAAAAAAAGATACAAAGTAATAAGTAAATTTATGGACATCAAATATTCAAGGTCAGTATGCAAAATTAATTTACTTCTAAATGTCAACAATCAAACTGGGGATTGAAAATAAAAATACTATTTTACTAATTATATCAAAAGTGTATACTACTTAACGGTACCTTAGCAAAAAACTACAGAATATTGTTGAAAGAAATTTTAAAAGATGAAAATGAGGATATAGTATATCACAGGATAAGAAGAATAAATTAAAATAGGAATTCTCCCCAGATTGATATACAGAATTATCACAAACCCTTTCAAAATTATCGCAGGCTTCTGTGCAGAAATTCACATGCTGATTCTAAAATGTATATGAAAAATGAATAACCCAGAGTAATCAAAATAATATTGAAATAAACAGCAGCACTATACTCTCCAAATTCAAAATTATTATAAAGCTATTACAATCAAGAATTGTGGTTCTATCAAGGAAAGAAACACATAGATCAAAGAAACAGAACTGAGAATCTAGAAAATAATTCTTACATTCATGGTAAATTCAGTTTTAACAAAGGTGCCCCCAAAACCCAGTGAATAAGAGAGAATCTTTTCAACAAATGGTACTCACACCATTGTATAACCACATATGAAAAGATATATCTAGCCTCTTAACTGACAATATACATAAAGATTAACTCAAATTGGATCATAGACAAACATAAGAATTAAGTCTATTACAAAAACTGGGTAAAATACATAAAAAGAAACTTCAACAGAGAAAAAGCATATATTTATACTTGGCAAATAAGCACATGAAATTATGCTCCACATCATTTAAATATCATTAGAGAAAGGAAAATTAAAACCACAATGAAATACTAATATAAACAATTTAGAATGGTTAAAATTAAAAAGAAAAAAAAGACCAAGTTTCAGAAAGAATGTGTAGCAAGTGGAACTCTTATAAACTGCTGGCAGGAATGCAAACTGGCATGGCCATATTGGAAAGCTGTTTGGCAGTATCTTATAAAGATAAACATGCATTCAACATACGACTCAGCTATTTCACTCCAAGAAGAAATAAAAACATCTGTCTACACAAAAAAGTTATATTTGAATGGTCTTAGAAGCTTTATTCACAATAGGATAAAGCTGAAAAAAAATCCCAAGGCCTATGAACTGGCGAATGGGTAAACAGCTGATAGACCCATACAATAGAATAAGCAATCAAAAGTAACAAACAATATATTCACATAAATACATGATTTTTTGCATAGATGAATTTTTTTTAAAGATTTTTTTCTTAATGTGGACCATTTTCAGTCTTTATTGAATTTGCTACAAGATTGCTTCTGCTGTTTATGTTCTGGGTTTTGGGCCATGAGGCATATGGGATGTTAGCTCCCACCCAGACCAGGGATCTAACCTGCACCTTTAAATTGAAAGATCACGGGCTTAACCACTGGATCTCCAGGGAAGTCCCTTGCATACATGAATTTTATTTTTTTTTAATTTTATTTTTTAACTTTACAATATTGTATTGGTTTTGCCATATATCAACATGAATCTGCCGCAGGTATACACGTGTTCCCCATCCTGAACCCTCCTCCCTCCTCCCTCCCTGTACTATCCCTCTGGGTTGTCCCAGTGCACCAGCCCCAAGCATCCAGTATCGTGCATTGAACCTGGACTGGCATCTCGTTTCATATATGATATTATACATGTTTCAACGCCATTCTCCCAAATCATCTGACCTCTCCCTCTCCCACAGAGTCCAAAAGACTGTTCTATACATCAATGTCTCTTTTGCTGTCTCCTATACAGGGTTATTGTTACCATCTTTCTAAATTCCATATATATGTGTTAGTATACTGTATTGGTGTTTATCTTTCTGGCCTACTTCACTCTGTACAATCAGCTCCAGTTTCATCCACCTCAGAACTGATTCAAATGTATTCTTTTTAATGGCTGAGTAATACTCCATTGTGTATATGTACCACAGCTTTCTTATCCATTCGTCTGCTGATGGGCATCTAGGTTGCTTCCATGTCCTGGCTATTATAAACAGCGCTGCGATGAACATTGGGGTACATGTGTCTCTTTCCATTCTGGTTTCCTCAGTGTGTATGCCCAGCAGTGGGATTGCTGGGTCATAAGGCAGTTCTATTTCCAGTTTTTTAAGGAATCTCCACACTGTTCTCCATAGTGGCTGTACTAGTTTGCATTCCCACCAACAATGTAAGAGGGTTCCCTTTTCTCCACACCCTCTCCAGCACTTATAGCTTGTAGACTTTTGGATCGCAGCCATAGATGAATTGTTAAAGCATTATGCTAAGTGAAAGGGTTTCCCTGGTGGCTCAGCGGTAACAAACCAACCTGCAATGCAAGAGACTCAGGTTTTGTTAGGGGGAGCACACTGACTGAAACTGCCCACCCTGGCCAGGCACCACAGTAACCATTTGCATGAGTTGTTTTACGACAGGAGGTCCTGGTAAAGAACACGGAACTAATAAGTCACCACCAACCAGAAGATTTCAGGAAAGGTCAAAAGGAAACACCACATGTCTGGCCACCTCCCAGAATCCTTCTCGCTGGCATCCATCTTGGCTGAACAAGGTATGCACCACCAGGAAGGACTCTGAGTCAGAATGACTGGCTAAAGACAACCAGAAACTAATCCCATCACCATAAAACCCAAAACTGCCAGCCACATGGCAGAGCAGTTCTCCTGGGTTCCCTTACCCTACTGCTCTCTGCCCATGTGCCCTTTCCCAATAAAATCTCTTGCTTTGTCAGCACCGGTATCTCCTCAGACAATTCATCTCTGAGTGTTAGACAAGAGCCCGGTTTCAGGCCCCAGAAGGGGTCCCCCTTCCTGCAACAGTTCAATCCCTGGGTCAGGAAGATCCCCTGAAGGAGGACATGGCAACCATTCCAATATTCTTGCCTCAAGAATCCCATGGACAGAGGAGCCTGGCAGACTATAGTCTACAGAGGCACAAAGAGTCAGGCACGACTGAAGAGACCAAGCACACGTGCTAAGTGAAAGGTCAGAATCACCAAAAATAGATACTGCATGATACTGTATGATTCCACTTTATATAAAATTCTAGAAAAGGCAAAATTTTAAGGACAGTAAGGTCAGTGGCTGACTGTTCCATGGAAGAAAGAGAGGGTAAGAACTGCAAATGGGTACATAGAAATGGGTGATTCTAATATTCTCAGGCTTTCACCAATTTTTTAATTATATTGTGTTTAAATTATATCTCATAGTGAAAAAGTTTGAAAAATGCAAATTCACAGTACACAAACTTGTCTTTATCTGAACTTGGAACTGTATTCCTGTATTAAGGAACTGTATTCTAGACAGCTATCTTCTGAAAGACCAGGAGAGCAAGAGCACTGACAACAGAGAGAAGAGCAACAACTCTGCGCTGTCTTTGCCACTGGACTCTGTATTTAGGTAGCCTTCACCTTTAAGGGTTTCACTTCTCTGGCAGCCTTTGCTTCCCACTCAAACCCAATCACCAAAACAAACAAACAAGCAAACAAAAAACAAATTTCATAGTTTTATGTTAAAGAAGTTTGTAGAATCTTCCACAGAGGAAATCATATTTTCTTTCCTGGTACTCCTATGAAACTTCATACGCCTCTAACTTAAAATTTTTCAAATTTGATGTGTACCACTACATTTTATTTACATTTATCTACTCTATTGGACTGTTCCTTGTTATGAAACCTATGTTGGGTAAATAGTTTTTGTGGTCTTACAATGCTTTGGTCAAGTGGCACAGATCTGGTAAAGCATATTTCAGTGTTTTTGTGTGTGATTAGTCCAATTGTCTTCATGAACTTCTTTCCAGGGTCCAAGCTATTAGTTATAACCATTTTTTCTTACAAGCTAATATTTCTTATTAAAGTCTAAGAACTTAATGCTATTTTGAACATTAATTTCTGTTTATATTAAATATACTTTTATATTAAAATGTATTTTAATTTTTATATTGAACAGTTATTTCTGTTTCTATTAAATTCAAATTCTATTATAGATTAGAAAAGAGAAACGTGTATATGTGTATGTGTCCCTTTTATAAATTATACCATATACCTCCCAGATTATCAGTTACTTGAATATTTATTACAAGGTATCCATTTAATATGAAAAAAATTATAATAAATGCATTTCAGTAATTTTTTTCTTTCATCTTTTCCTCTTCTCTCTAGCTTCTTTTTTTCCTAAAGAAAGAAGATCATATACTGGGGACATAACACTTACAAAATTCATAAGCACTGGAACAATATACATATAAATTTTAAAAACAACTATTTAAAGATTTGCAGTGATTGAATCTTTTCTTTCACATCACTATTTTTCACTATTCCTATTTGCTGTTTGAAGTGGTAACTATTAATCAGTGATAATTCAACTTGTATATTCAGATAATATAATTTTTATACTAATTGAAAAAAATTAGAGTTGAAAATATGTTAAGAAGTTCTACTACTATATAATCAAATTAGTAGTTTTGAAAATATAATAACATTTCCAACTACAAGTATAAATTATACTTGAAAATTTACAAAGAATGTCACCCAGAAATAAATAATAAACAATGCATCTTTGTGACTTATAAAGAACATATTCTATTCACACATCCCTCAGATTTTAATATTTGGCAAACACACATTTTTAGGTTTCCCTTAAATAAAAAGGACAAATAGTTGATATTAATGAAAAATGCCCTTCTCAGAAAGTGTACAGCAGTTTTAGCCCATTTTGAATGAAAGGAAAAACTTTATTCAAAAATAAATACCTAAATCCAAACTAACAACATTCATTTGTTCACGTTGGTAATCTGCCACTTTAGTTATCAGAAAATGAAGTGAGTCATTTATAATCTTGCATTTATAATGTTAATCCAGTGAATACGTTTGATCTCACAGATCAGAAATTCAGCTTTGACAGCTCTCATTTTTCTTGTATCTATTTTGGTACTATTTATGTGTATACTATTAAGAGTTTTCATGTGAAATGTGCATTTGATCCTTGTTTATGAAAACAGTAAAAAAATTATAATTAATAAAGATTAAAAATTTGAGTTAAATTCTTTGTCTTAAAATACCATTCTGGAATTTTATGGAAGATCAGAGCCACAGACAGGCATTGAGAAAAACATCAAGTAAGCCATTGATAATCATCAGTTCATCTCATATAGGTCATCACAGGATCAGTATGCTGAATATGTACCCTCTATTTCATAGAGAAATCTATGTATAAAAGGAACTTTATACAATAAAAGTTCCCAGGGAAGGGAAAAAAAAAGGAATGAGTAGAAATCATATACTCAAAAGCATTTCTTACTAATGATTAGCACATTTAGCATACTTAATGATGTTCAAACAATGCTAAATATATTTATATTGCTCAAGAAAAGAGCTATTTTTAACCAACTGAATAAAACTCATTTTGAAATTGACACTTCACAATTCTTCTTGATCTCAAGGGAACCTCAGTTCCTGTTATCTCTCTGTACGACAATGGAGCAATTAACACATATCCCAGTAGCTTAGCTTCTGTTTGACTGTGGTTATTTTTAAGCTGTCAAGGGACTGAAACCATACTCTAATAAGACAGACCATGACATGATGAGACAGTCTCTCTAAAAGCATGGTATAGTCACAGTTCAACTGGTTTAAACTGAGAGGCAGTTCTCCAAGTGTATTTACCCTAGTTAATGCCTAGCAAGATTTAGTTATCTATTCTGTTCTACATTATTTTGCCTTGGAGATTTAGCAGATTTAAGGAAATGAAAGATGCTTCAAAAGTGACTAGAATAAACTGGAATAAATCTTTAGCCTTAAGAACTCGGCCGTTAGCATAAAGACAATGTAGTTCAAACCCCCTTTTTTTCCCACAGATAAACAGAATTCTAACTTAGTATGTTATCTGTCTATTCAGCTATCTAATATATCTATCTCATCTACCTGTATACTATCTGCCTATCTAGTTATCAACTGCTGCATAAAAACCTACTCTAAAAGTTAGTAGTTTAACAAGTATTTTGTATCACATTGATTTGTGGGTCAGAAAAAGCAGCAGGGCTCATTCTGGCATTTCCTCTATTACACTTGGAACTGACTGGATCACCCAGTGGTGTCAGGCTGGTCCCCAAGCTGTTCTGAAGAATCTAAGATGGCCCCAAGCATATCCCTGATAACATGGCTGGAAGATTGGAAAGCGAGAGACTGCTGTAGGTCCCTTCTTTATATAATCTCAAGGACTCCTCTTGGATTTTCTCCAGTAGGGTAGTTAGATTTAATATACGGAGGCTCATAATATGTATGGGCTTCCCTTGTAGCTCAGTCAGTAAAGAATCTGCCTGTAATAGAGGAGACTTGGGTTTGATTCCTGGGTCGGGAAGATCCCCTGGAGAAGGAAGTGTCAACCCACTCCAGTAGCCTTGCATTGAGAATACCAGGGACAGAGGCAGGCTACAGTTCATGGGGTCATAAGAGTTGAACACAACTGAGCAGTTAAACCACCACCATAACATGTATGTCCAGAGACAAAGACGGGAATTACTGGTACGTTTAAAGACTAGACTCAGACTTAAAATTATATGCTTTACTCTGTATGCCAGCCTGGATTCAAGAGATGGGGAAACAGACCTCATCACTCATTAAGGACTTTTGCCATTTTAAATATGACATAGTTCTCTCTCCAGCCACTAATAATTTCTACTTCTTCCACATGCAAAATACACTCAGCTCTTTCCAAGATGTCCCAAAGTCTTATCCTATTTCAACACCAACTTCGTGCTCAATATCTTATTATCTAAATTAGGTCCAGGTGTGAACAACATGCCCTGTGTAAAATTCCTCTTAATCCAAAGATCTGTGAATTAAAGAAATGTTATATGCTTCCCTCCATACATACCCATAACAGAATGAAAAGTTTCTTCTTTTGTAAATCTATGAGAGGCCACTAGAACCCAGTTGAAGTGAAGTCGCTCAGTTGTGCCCGCCTCTTTGCAACCCCATGGATAGTAGCCTGCACCAAGCTCCTCTGTCTGTGGGATTTTCAAGGCAAGAGTCCATGGGATTTTCAAGGCAAGAGTACTGGCGTGGGTTGCCATTTCCTTCTCCAGGGAATCTTCCCAACCCAGGGATCAAACCCGGGTCTCTCACATTGTAGACAGACGCTTTACAGTCTGAGCCACCCAGTTGGCCCTGTGCCAATTATACCTGGAAAGCTCCTTAGTTTAAGCCAGTAGGTGTATTTCCAATCTTCCCCACTACTGTCAGTGACAGTGTTGCTGAACTTTCCACTGGTAAATAACAAAGGACTACTTTTAATTCAAATACACTTTTCCTACTGTCCTTCAAACCCACATCCACTTTCAAGTTTCACTATCAGTCTCCTTGACGTCCAGGGTTTACCCACTATTGGCCCAAAGACAGTGTCACATGTTTCAGGGTTTTTTTTATGGCAGCATCCCACTTCCAGGTAACAAATTCAGTTCCAGTTATCTACATCATAGACTGCTACATTAGTGGCTTTAAACAAAAAATATATATATATATATATTTTTTAATATCTCATGATTTTATGGGTCAGCAAAAGCCAGTCTGAGCAGAAATGGAATCTTGAAAAGGATTTCTACTGAATAAATTGCTAGTATGACTAGCAATTCCAGCCTGTTTAAACAATAATGTTCAGACAGTGTGAAAAACAAACAAACAAACAAAACCAAAACACATTCTCTAAGAAAAAAGCTATATGTAAGCAATAGTACAAGCCACCTCACTGGCTAGGCGATTCTGCTTCATACTCCATTCAATGAGATTCAGTTTAGTTCAGTTCAGTTCAGTTGCTCAGTCGTGTCCGACTCTTTGTGACCCCATGAATCACAGCACGCCAGGCCTCCCTGTCCATTACCATCTCCCAGAGTTCAATCAAACTCACGTCCATCGAATCAGTGATGCCATCCAGCCATCTCGTCCTCTGTCGTCCCCTTCTCCTCCTGCCCCCAATCCCTCCCAGCATCAGAGTCTTTTCCAGTGAGTCAACTCTTTGCATGAGGTGGCCAAAGTACTGGAGTTTCAGCTTTAGCATCATTCCTTCCAAAGAAATCCCAGGGCTGATCTCCTTCAGGATGGACTGGTTGGATCTCCTTGCAGTCCAAGGGACTCTTAAGAGTCTTCTCCAACACCACAGTTCAAAAGCATCAATTCTTCAACACTCAGCTTTCTTCACAGTCCAACTCTCACATCCATACATGACCACAGGAAAAAACCATAGCCTTGACTAGACGGACCTTTGTTGGCAAAGTAATGTCTCTGCTTTTGAATATGCTATCTAGGTTGGTCATAACTTTCCTTCCAAGGATTACTCTGTGGTATTTAAGGAGTGGCTGAGCTGAACTGCAGGGTTCCACACAGCTGCAATCACATACCTACACCTTTAGAGGGACAGTTACCTGAGCTCATCTAGGCTCTTCACCCTCTCCCTTTCCTCTCACAGACACTCTATGTGTTCTTGCTGGCTAGGCAGCTTGACTTTCTATACTTCAGGGATCCCAGAGACCAAGGTGAAGCCAATAGCATACTTAAAGGCTATGGTAGTAGTTACTCTGGCTAAATGTCAATTCTGCCATCTTCCAAATCAGTCACAAGCCAGCCCAGAAGCAAGGGTGGGGAAAAGGATTCCACTTCTAAGTGGGAGGAATGTCCTAAAATGTGTAATAATTTTCAATCCATCAAAAGCAACATGCTCAAGGTCATTCTGGGAGTTAGTCAAGTATTTCGGGTTTGGAATCAGGTCTCCTAAACCCCAATTTTTCTTTGTAAATGTTCAGAAAACTAAGATCATGGCATCTGGTCCCATCACTTCATGGCATATAGACGGGGAAACAATGGAAACAGTGAGAGGTTTTATTTTCTTGGGCTCCAAAATCACTGCAGATGGTGATGCAGCCACGAAATTAAAAGACTTGCTCTTTGGAAGAAAAGTTATGATCAACCTAGACAGCACATTAAAAAGCAGAGGAGACATTGCTTTGCCAACAAAGGTCCGTCTAGTCAAAGCTATGGTTTTTCCAGTAGTCATGTATGGATGTGAGAGCTGGACTATAAAGAAAGCTGTGTGCTGAAGAAATGATGCTTTTGAACTGTGGTGTTGGAGAAGACTCTTGAGAGTCCCTTGGACTGTGAGGAGATCAAACCAGTCAATTGTAAAGGAAATCAGTCCTGAATATTCATTGGAAGGTCTGATGCTGAAGCTGAAACTCCAATACTTTAGCCACCTGATGTGAAGAACTGACCCATTTGAAAAGACCCTGATGCCGGGAAAAATTGAAGGTGGGAGGAGAAGGGGTGACGGAGGATGAGATGGTTGGATGGCATCATCAGCTTGACGGACATGAGTTTGAGTAAACTCTGGGAGTTGGTGATGGACAGGGAAGCCAGGCGTGCTGCAGTCCATGGGGTCACAAAGAGCTGGACTCGACTGAGTGATTGAACTGAACTTAACTAAAATGTTCACATTGCCTTTAGAATCGGGCTTCTCTTTCATCTTCACTTCTTTTTTCTCTTTAAGATCAGTTTGTCTTTATTTTTTAATAGTACTCTGAATAAATATCAATCTTTCACAATCTTAGATGGGCGAAGTATCTGAGCGACTTTTCATACCAGAGTTTAGAGATATAAAGTTTACTGTCCCTGTGGTCAAAGGAATCATTCAACATTTATAACATTCAATATCCTTTGTCCATATTAAAAATGCTTATAATAAAATATTTCAGTTTAATAAAGTATATATGCAAATAATATAAAGAATCCATGTGCTTATGCATCACTTAAAAATAAAATACTATTTATTTCTATAATAGTCTGTATTCTTCCTTTTGATTCATTCCTCTTCATCTCCTCCCAAGCAACCACTATGGTGAATCAAAGGTATGTGGTTATATATCTACATAGATCCATGTCTATATCTATTGCCATGTTTAATATTTTTTCTGTTGCTAATTGTTGCTCTATATCTTTTTGCCCATTTTTATGCTCAAATCTTTTTTGAAGTTTTTTTTTTTTTAATTTATGTAACTGAGTGAACTCCGGGAGTTGGTGATGGACAGGGAGGCCGGGCGTGCTGCGATTCATGGGGTCGCAAAGAGTCGGACATGACTGAGTGACTGATCTGATCTGATCTGATTTTAGTTATTACATTAAACATTTATATATCTTGCAATTACTGTCTCCTGGACCACAGACCATGGGGTTATTGTTCAGTTGTTTCTGGCTCTTTGCAACCCCATGGACTGTAGGCTTCCAGGCATCTCTGTCCATGGGATTTCCCAGGCAAGAATACTGGAGTGGGTTGCCATTTCCTTCCATAGATCTTCCTGACCTAGGGACTGAACCGTCTCACATTGCAGGCAGATTCTTTACCCCTGAACCCTCAGGGAAGCCCAACCATAGGATTACTATGTCACTTATTTTAATGTTGTCTCTTAGAAAACAGATGTTTCTAACATTTTGATTTTCCTGATTAGATTTTCATTTCTCCTAAAATTGATTTCTGGGCATGGTAGGAGGTAAGCATATATTTTACTTGTTTCATATGAATAACTAATCCCATCATCATTATAAATGTAGAAGTTAATTCTTTCCATCACTGATCTGTGGAGCCACATCTCTCCTCAAACAGGGTTTAATATGTTTTTATTTCTCTATTTTGTTCCATTAGTCCATTTATCTATCTCCTAACACAATACTACTACATTATTTTTGAGATTTTTGTGGCAAATACTCTCAGCTTATACTTTTTCAAATCTTAATCATTTTTGGCCCTCTTAATCATCTTGTAAGTGATATCATCAATTTGTTCATTCCATAAAAACCATGAAGGGATAAGGATTGCTAATGTATTAAATTCATATATCAATAAGGACTGAAATACCCTACATATATTGTTAAGATGTTTTAGGCATAGATATGAACACCTCTATATTCAATTCTTCAATGCTTTTCAATAAAGTTATAATTCCCCGCTAAGGAAATGGCAACCCACTCCAGTATTCTTGCCTGGAGAATCCCAGGGGCAGAGGAGCCTGGTGGGCTGACACCTATGGGGTCACACAGAGTCGGACACGACTGAAGTGACTTAGCAGCAGCAGCAGCAAACAATTTATACACTTTCTTTATATGTATTACATAGTGCTTTACAGCTTTTATTGTGTTTATAATTTTATCCTATTTATTGTTGCTATGTATAAGAATATCATGGATTTATGGCTACCTTTCTGAACTCACATTAATTCCAAATATTTCTTTATTAAGTTTTCTAGGCACAAATATAAACATATTACATGAGGATATTGAAAATTTTGTTTCTTACTTTCAAAATCTTACAACTTTTATTATTTTTTGTGTTCCAGCCCTGCTTAGGGCCTCATCCATGATGCTGAATAAAAATGGCCACAGCAGGCATTCTTGTCATCTTCCTGAGTTAAAAGAAAACACTTCTTCTATCACAAAATAAGTGTGATTTTTGCTGAGATTTTAGGAGACAGTTTTCCACCAAATTTACTTATAGCTTCATTTTTTTTCTTAATGATAAACACTGAATTTTATAAAAATGTTTTCTACATACAGAATGAACATATGTTTTTGTTCTTATTTAATATAATTTGTGTAATACACTAGTTTTCACCATTAAATATTTCCAGGAATAACTGGACTATGCCCAACTTAATAATGAATGTTTTCTTTCAATACATTACTAGATTTAGTAAGCTAATATAATTTAAAGCTATTTGTGCATTTACTTGTAAGTGAAATTGCCCTGTAGCATCTCTTTGAGTGCACCATGGCATAACACTTAACAACACAATTTCTAGAGCCAATCTGTTTGGCTTTCAGTCCATGCTTTACCAATTACTACCTCTGTTATCTCAGAAAAATTACCAAAACTTTTTCCTTCCATTGCTCATATGCAAAATGGAAACAGTAATTGTACCTACTTCTAATTCAATTGGTGGGTAAAAGGAATAATTGAGTTAACATTCATAAAGTGCTTAGAATAATGCTCAATACATAGGTATGACATGAGGTTAATAAAAATACCATGGGGCACTCTTTCTGCTTTAATTATCAGATATGTATCAAATGCCTTAAATGAGATAGACAAGATTAATGTTTTTCTATTACTGAATAAATTTTTATGAGATTCAATTATCTATTACTTGAACATTTGACAGTGGATCTGATCTTTTTTTCATTTGTTCATTTGGAGGGGCATAGTACATGGTTACTGTTTCAAATCATTATTTTCTGAAGTTCTTTCAAACTTTCTAGATTTTTTTCTTGATTGTTTTTGATAGTACAAGAAAATACAGGCAAATTCTCACAACTTGGTATTTTTGTGACAAGGAGATAAAGAATTCAGATGCTAAGAACAAACAATACAAGGTATAGAGTAAAGGGGAATGAATTCACAGTGTTACTGCCTAGGTGACTCAGTAAGTACAGAACCTGCCTGCAATGCAGGAGACGCCGGAGACACAGGTTCAATGCCTGGGTCAGGAAGATCCCCTGGAGGAGGGCATGGCAACCCACTCCAGTATTCTTGCCTGGAGAATCCCATGGACAGAAGAGTCTGGCGGGCTACAGTTTATGGGTCGCAAAGAGTTGGATACAGCTGAAGCAACTGGGCACATATCAAGTATAGAGAAACGTCCTCTTTGAATAAATGTTCCACTAGTTTCCTATGGCTACTGTAACAAAATACCACAAACTGGATGGCTTAAACAACAGAAATGTATGCCTTATAATTCTAGAGGCTAAAAGTCGGAAACCAAGGTGTCAGCAGTTTAGTTCCTTCTGAGAGGGAAGGAAATGGGATCAGAAAATCTGTTGGGACCAGATCAGGAGGAACCTGGTTCCAGGTGCCTGGTTGAGCACCATGGTAAGGATCTGGAGTTTATTCTGTGTGATATAGGAAATCACCAGGAGTTTTGATCTGATGAGTGGCAAGATATGACTTTGTAGAGAATAAATACAGATATCAAGTGTAGAAGCAAAGAAACTTATTATGCAGTTACCACAATAATGCACAGGGAAGATTATAGTGGTGGCTAAGAATAGTATGGTACGGAGAAACCATGAGAATTGACTTGGCAGTATCACTAGATGTATTTTGAAGAAAGATCTGCATATTTTGCTAACACATTGGAGTGTTATTTTGGAATGCTTAGGTTAATATCTCAGGCTACAATTTTTCAGACCAGGTGGCTAATATAAATTTGAACTTTAACTTTCAGTAGGAGTCAGAAAGATGGAAGAATAGGTGGTCACCAGTTTGTGTCCCTGACACCAACTTGCAGTGGCAAATGCCTGTGATTATATACTCTGAGGGAAAATCTTTTTTCAATTGAATTCTCTAGCCCAAGCTGAATTAAATCACTTTCCAGATTCCTTTCCTTTGATAGACTGGTAGATTTCTTCTACTCCCATTTTTACTTAAAGGTGTAGAAAAGAGCTTTGAAAAACACCAATACAGTATACTAATGCATATATATGGAATTTAGAAAGATGGTAATGATAACCCTGTATGCAAGACAGCAAAAGAGACACAGACGTATAGAACAGTCTTTTGGACTCTGTGGGAGAGGGAGGGTGGGATGATTTGGGAAAATTGCATTGAAACATGTATAATATCATATAAGAAACGAATGGCCAGTCCAGGTTCAATGCAGGATGCTTGGGGCTGGTGCACTGGGATGACCCAGAGGGATGGTATGGGGAGGGAGGTGGGAGGGGGATTCAGGATGGGGAACACGTGTACACTCGTGGAGGATTCATGTTGATGTATGGCAAAACCAATACAATATTGTAAAGTAATTAGCCTCCAATTAAAATAAATAAATTTAAATTAAAAAAAAAGAAACATGTCTCCATGTTGACAAAGTACAAAGAGTTTTAACTGCCCCCGCCCCACCATCTATTCCACATCCACCCCTACTTAGGGGCTGTTAAAAGCTCAGTCTTTAGGTCAAAAAGATAGCACACATATGGAGGTAGTCATGCTTTCAAATTAGCTTATCTGCTACAGATCATTCTCTGCATTTAGAGTCGAGATTTTTCTTTATAATATTTAAACTTAGCCTGCACTTAATGTAAAAGTGTATCCAATGTTCCTGGTAGCTTGAAGTTGGGAGAGTTTCTATAGGCATATATCCTAATTAAAGGACAGAAACATGTACACAATGCTCATGATAAAGTGAAATGGCATGCTTTAACTGAGATTATTATACAACTCCATCAGCTGAAAATAAAGGATATTAAATGACAAACAGGATTGCTTTTCTTACAAAACTGCCCAGTCATCTTGGTAACAGGTACATTACCTGTTATTATTGTTGCTTAGCATCCATGCTTATAATCCTCTTATTCAAGAGATTGTGCTTCCTTTTGTTTTGAAACACTTCTTTTGATATATCAACCTTTCATATCGAGTTATTAGTGTTCAGTGTTAATGTTGAAATTAAGTGTAAAACTGGTGTAACACCATCACTTTAATGCTTAAGTTAATTTGCTTTTGTTTGTTTGTTTGGTATCCGTACAAGAAATTGAAAAAAAGTTGCTACTAAAACAAGGAGGGAAAAAAAACTTTTGGGGATTTCCATTAATTTCAGGACATATAATCATAAGCATTAACCATGATGGCAATATTGACATTTAGACTATGAAGTTATTTAATGTATAACTAAACAATTTAGTAATTATTATAAAGTTTAATGTCAAGGAGAAAGCATATAATTCATAATTATAAAGCCCTATAAATTCACAAAGTAAGCATATCATTTTAACCAAAACTTATCATGAAACAAAATTTCACCAGCTCCCCCAGAAACTTCCCTTTGCATACCTGTCTAGTCCATACTGCTTCTTCTAACCATGATTAATCACTATTTGGGCTTAAGAGAGCATAGACAAAATTTGGGTATTTTTGAGTTTCATATAAATGCAGTCATTCAATATGTAGTTTAAATGATGCTTGTGAAAATTTAATGTTGCCAATGACACTATGTGGTAGGTAATATTATTACTCCCATTTTATAGGCAAAAGCACTGATGCTTGAGAAACTGGTGTTCCTGCTTATAGAAATATTCACCCTAGTTAAGTTTAGTTCCCTCTTATTGAAGTCACAATCCATTCATGTTCCTCCTGCCCCCACAACATACAGGGGGCACTTATAAGTGTCCAGAAATGCCAAAAGGTAGGTTGCACATGAGTTGCCATAAGGGACACTCATACTTAAGACCAGTTCATCCTGAATCCCTTCTAACTTTCCAAACTGGTCTGCTGCAATGAAAAAAAAAAATTAATACTAACTAATTAGCAAAAATCCTCTCTTCATCTAGTATGCTGCTAAGTCACTTCAGTCGTGTCTGACTCTGTGCGACCCCATAGACGGCAGCCCACCAGGCTCTGCCGTCCCTGGGATTCTCCAGGCAAGAATACTGGAGTGGGTTGCCATTTCCTTCTCCAATGCATGAGAATGAAAAGTGAAAGTGAAGTCGCTCAGTCGTGTCCGACTCTTAGCGACCCCATGGACTGCAGCCCACCAGGCTCCTCCATCCATGGGATTTTCCAGGCAAGAGTACTGGAGTGGGGTGCCATTGCCTTCTCCGTTCATCTAGTATATTCCCTCTCCAACTTAAATTTTGTTGCTTTCTCAGCATTAACCCTCCCCTTACAGCAGACCACTCCTGTGTATCCAAACACCAACTGTGTAACAAAAGTGTCTTAAGAAGAGGATCATCATCTCATATTTAATTGGGCAATTTCTTTTAATCTTGGCTTCTACTTCAATGTGGGTTTTGGTGCGTGAGGCTGGAAAAGGAAAAGTATATGAGAAAGAAAGGTTGGAGTGAAATGTTCAAATTAATCTATTAAACTACATAGCCACAAAAAAAGTTAAGTAAATTTCCTAGAATGGTATTACGCAGGAGAACTTGAAGTGGCATCGACCAGGTGGCCCTTTCTGAAGCCTTTACCTATCAGAAGGCTTTTCTTGACCACTTTTCCCCTTCAGGATGATTAAGTGCTCTTCTGTATTCTCAGAGATTCTTTGGCTACATTTATCCTAGCATTTACTACACTGTGTTCATAGCATCTAAATATGGCCCAATGGCCACAACTTATATTTACTTATTTATTATCATGGCTCTGTTCTTCCCTTCACAAAATTTTGTTGAAAGACAAGTTGACATTTACATTGTACCTCCCCATGGCCCATTCACTCTTTAGCTCAATGCAATCTACCTATGCTGTTTCATTACACCAAAAGGCCTCTCACTAACAACACTATTATTATCCTACATTATGCCAACAATCACCCTCATTACTAATTTCCATAGAGAGACAGATTTCAGGCTACCTTATTTAAGATCTCTGGAACAAATAACTGCTAATCACCCTCTCAAATTTCTTACTTCTATTTCTGTGACACTTTTCTCCTTTGATTAACTTCCTATGTCTCTGGACATTCCTTTTCAATTCCTTTTGTGTGCTGCAATTTCTCTCTGGTGCCCTTATGTGCCCCTATTCATTTACATTCCTCATTCCATTCTGCACACTTTACCTAAGATAGCATCTGTTGGAACCATATACTCCTAAAGACATTTATCAGGTTACACCAGTTGACCACACGGCCAATTGATCCACTGATTAAACTGATCACATCTTCTTTTATCTCTTTTCTACACAACAAGTATCCTTATCTTTCTCAGGAAAAAAAGAAAAACTATGATTGATGAGGAAAATTGACTTCCTGGCAAAGTGCTATCAGGAAATCCATTTGTCTGGGAAAGGAAACAACTCTATCTGAGTGGTAAAGATGCCTGCCACAGCCACAGGGAGACAATCAAGGGACTGCCAATCTGTAAGATTTCACAATTCCACAGAATGTTTACTTTTGCTCTTTTATTGTCACCTATACCTGAATTATACATATCAAATTGGTTCCATGACTAAAGTGATTCACATCCAAATCCTGCTGCAAACAAACAAACAAAAATCCATTCTCGCACATTTTCAGATGCCAACTATAGCATTTGGGTGGAATTCCAAGCTGGCACGACACATATTTCTGCTTGCCAGAAACCCATCATTCCATGTTGAATTTATAGAGCATCGTCTTTCCAAAACCTCCTAATACTCCTCAAGGCAGGGGAAAAAAGTGATTATATTCTTATTCCTGAAATGGACACCAAGGAGAACTTAAAATTAAAGATATGAAAAGTGCTAACAAGAGACTCAGAATGAATTCTTCAATTCCCCACGAGGGTGCTATTCGGCAAATTGGCTTAAGCCTAGGAGCTACCTTTTGCATCACATTTGATATGTCTAAAATTTTTACTTCTTAAATATTCTTGGAAAGCAAAAATATTTTCATATCATAACCTTTGTATCCATAAGCATCTTCTTATTCTAAAATAATATGTTTCCTTCATCCACTGTGAACATTCTGACCCATTTACATTATGGATTATTTTTTCTATTTTTTAAAAGATAAAAGTATTGTAAGAGCATAGAATAGAGACTGTCTGTGTTTAATGTAAAATCTTCTTCAGAACAATAGAAAGAAGGAATCTGAATTCTCAGGGAAGGGGTGGAGGTAATACAACCTTCTCTGTTGCATCATAACAATAGCCAGGAAGAAAATGAAGGTGGTAATATGGATGTAGTTGGCAGATATGAGAGGCCTTGAGAGTAATGGTAGGAGTGAGTCAGAATAAATTTTCTCAGTCCGCACTGAGATCACATCCCTGCACCATCAGAGTTGCCATTCTGATCAAAAAGACAGATCACACCTCCTACAAGCAATCCTCATAAAAGAACACATTTTGGGACTAGAACTACGAGTTGAAATGAGGTCACTTGATTTTATTTCCCTTTAAAAATGGGGAAAAACAAAAACAAAAACATGCTTATGAACCAAAATCCCAGTAACCGACTTTGGTAGACATGATCATATTTTATGAACTTGAAATTCTGAACCTCTAGAAAATAAGCCTATTAATTGCAAGTAAATTACCACAAACTGGGTGGCTTAAAACAACAGAAATGTATTCTTTCATAGTCTGGAGGCTGAAATTCTGAAATCCAGGTGTTGGCATGGCCTTGCTCCCTCTGAAGGCTCCAGGGAAGAATCTTCTCTGCCTCTTCCTAGTCTCTGTGGCTGATAGCAATCCTTGGCGTTCCTTGGCTTACATCTGCATAACTCCAATCTGGCTGTCTTCACATTACCTTCTTCTCTGTATTTCTTTTTGTCCTCTACTCTCATCTTCATAAATGAATTTAGGATCCATCCTAACCCAGTATATCCTCATCTAAACTAATTACATCTGCAAAGACACCGTTTCCAAATAAGGTCATATTTGAGATTCCAGGTGGAAATGAGTTTGAGGAGAATATTATGTACTAGTTTATTATGTATAAATATTATGTATTAGTTTTAGGAAAATATTATGTATTAGTTGTTGTTTTGTTTTTTTTTTTTAAGGAGAATTCAAGTTGGGCTAGATTTTTGTTTTTTTCTGCATTTGAATGCATGAGGAGCTGAGAGTCTTATGTAATGTCAGTTGAAAAAGACACCAGGCTTCAAACCATTCATTTATGACTTCTTGGTTACCTTCTCCTCCAGTCTCAGTCATGTATAAGCAACATCGTGAATCATATCATTTAAAGAGATAGGTCTGTTGACATCTACTATGCCCATCAGTTCACTCTGTGGGATGGATTGCTATGAATCTCTCCATCATACTTGGCCACCAAATTTCCAAATGACACCCATGTTCACAGATCATCATCTAAACCTGCTGCTGCTAAGTCGCTTCAGTCGTGTCCGACTCTGTGCGACCCCATAGACAGGCAGCCCACCAGGATCCCCCGTCCCTGGGATTCTCCAGGCAAGAACATTGGGAAGGCAATGGTAACCCACTCCAGTACTCTTGCCTGGAAAATCCCAAGGGCGGAGGAGCCTGGTAGGCTGCAGTCCATGGGGTCGCGAAGAGTTGGACATGACAGAGCGACTTCCCTTTCACTTTTCATCTAAACCTAGAGGAAGTCAAGTAACTTGGGATTTACTTTTCACCATCATGCTAGAAGTTTTTTGTCTTTTTCTTGTGTTTGATCTTCTGTTTCTTACCTCCATCCCATCTTTGCATTCATCTTTACTTAGTAACTTTCCCATTTTTATGGAACACAATTTTTTGTATCTTCTGAAGCAAGTGGAATGGGAAATTAAATTCCCCTTTTCTTACATGTCTAAAATATAACTTGAAGTAGGCCAGGTATAGAATTGTTAGTTGGAAACCAGCTTTCTTCAGTTATTCTAAGGTACTTCACATTGTTGCTTGCTTCTAGTGTTTCTGTTTTAAAAACAAACAAACAAACAAACCACTGGTCTGCTAGATTTATCTTTCTGTTTGCTTGTTTGTTTGTTTGTTTTTAATTTTGGTCTTTTTCTTCTGAGAGATTCCCACAAGATTATATCACAACAGTTTCATAAATATTTTTTTCCTGTAATCATTTTTTCTAATTTTATGGTGTTCTCTGAATGTTTCTCTTCATACTATCTAGTCTTTCTTTTAAGAATACAATCATCTCTAAGATCACTGCTAGGATATTAATGTTACTTGTTTTCATTCTGCCTAATACTTGTCTTCTCTAACTTGCTTCTTTTTTCTATTTGCTCCTTTTTCCCTACATTCTTTGTTAAAGTCTTCCTCCAAATATCTCGTCATCTGTTTGCCTGCTCATGATCAAGAATAGCAGGAAGTGGGCTCAAAATCAGACTGAACACGCTAAGCATCCTAGTAAGGACACGCCAATTTGAACTTCATTAGAGGGAGATCTGGACAGGTATTAGGAAAACTTGGATGTCAATATATTTGCTTTCTTTTTTTGTGGGAAGGCCAGTTTCCTAAAGGTAAATCTTTTAGTCTTCTATTAGGGGACAGAAGTCTGGTTTTACATGCCCTGAAAGGCAATTTAAGTATGAGACAAAAATCCTGGCATGTGTATGTATACACACACACACACATAGTCCATTCATTCTTTTCTTTATGATACTATACATCTACTCTCAAAAATCTAGGCCAGGAACAGTTTAATCTTCCTTAGCAAGCAAATGTTCAGAGGTACTCAAGTAATGGAGAGGAAGGCAAATTAAATGGGAGAGGTTATCTAGGAATTTGCTTTCTGTATCACCAGATCATCTTTAACAGCAAATTGTTTCACTGTAAATTCCTTAAGTTCTGCCAGTTTCTGAGTTTTTTTGAAAATCTTACAGTTTAATTTGGTTCTTTCTCAGTTTTTTTCTATTTCCAGGTTAGCATTTGCTAAGTGGGTAGTCCTTGACCATCTGCTTCCTGACTTCCAAAATGCTATTCCAATTGTTTTTCTTTCCTGTCTTAAGGGGCCAAATCTTAAAAATACTATCCCTTTATTATAGCTTTAGATAAGTTTGAAAGGATCAATACTAGACACATGTATTTAATCTGTCCTCTTAAAGCATAAAACCTGCAGGAAATTTTTATTTTATAAAAGAATAAAACTTAACAAAGTAGTTTTTAACCTAAAAACATAGGCTGTCTGTCATTGTGATCAAAATAATACAAAATGTGGACTAAGGTCTATGACAAATGGTAGATTGTTGGCTGATTATTTTTTCCCTGAAGGATGATGGAAGACTAGGGTGGCAGAAACTAAGACAAAAATCTAGTGATAATCAACATCACTTGTAATAAGTATGCTATAATTATACAACCAAGAATGACACAGGGCAAAAAAGAAATCATAAAAAATATGGAGTAACCCAAATGCCATTTTTTAAAAACTCAGTTCAGTTCAGTTTAGATGCTCAGTCATGTCTGACTGACTGCGACCCCATGGACTGCAGCATGTAAGGCTTCCCTGTCCATCACCATCTCCCAGAGCTTACTCAAACTCGTGTCCATTGAGTTGATGATGTCAGCCAACCATCTTGTCCTCTGTCATTCCATTCTACTCCTGCCTTCAATCTTCCCCAGCATCAGGGTCTTTTCAAATGAGTCAGTTATGGCCAACTTTGGAGCTTCAGCTTCAGCATCAGTCCTTCCAATGAATATTCAAGACTGATTTCCTTTAGAATTGACTGGTTTGATCTCCTTGCTATCCAAGGGACTCTCAAGAGTCTTCTCCAACACCACAGTTCAAAAGCATCAATTCTACGGTGCTCAGCTTTCTTTATGGTCCAACTCTCACATCCACACATGACTACTGGAAAAACCATAACTTTGACTAGATGGACCTTTGTTGGCAAAGTAATGCCTCTGCTTTTTACTACACTGCCTAGGTTGGTCATAGCTTTTCTTCTATTGAGCAAGTGTCTTTTAATTTCATGGCTGAAGTCACCATCTGTAGTGATTTTGGAGCCCAAGAAAATAAAGTCTGTCACTCTTTCCATTCTTTCCCCATCCATTTGAAATGAATTGTTGGGACAAGATGCCATGATCTTAGTTTTTTCAATGCTGAGTTTTAAGCCAACTTGTTCATTCTTGTCTTTCACTTTCATCAAGAGGCTCTTTAGTTCATCTTCACTTTCTGCCATAAGGGTGGTGTCCTCTACATTTCTGAGGTTATTGATATTTCTCCTGACAATCTTGATTCCAGCTTGTGCTTCATCCTGTCCAGCATTTTGCATGATATACTCTGCATATAAGTTAATTAAGCAGGGGACAATATACAGCCTTAATGTATTCCTTTCCCAATTTGGAACCAGTCTGTTGTTCCATGTCTGGTACTAACTGTTGCTTCTTGACTTGCATACAGACTTCTCAGGAGCCAGGTAAGGTGTTCTGGTATTCCAATCTCTTTAAGAATTCTCCACAGTTTGTTGTGATCCACACAAAGGTTTTAGTGTAGTCAATGAAGCAGAAGTAAATGTTTTTCAGGAGTTCTCTTGTTTTTTCTATGATTCAACAGGTATTGACAATTTCATCTCTGGCTTCTCTGCCTTTTCTAAAACCAGTCTTTACATCTGGAAGTTCTCAATGCATGTATTTTGAAGCCTAGCTTAGAGAATTTTGAGCATTACTTTACTAGCATGTGAGATGATTGCAATTATGGTAGTCTGAACATTCTTTGGTTTTCCCTTTCCTTGGGATTGGAATGAAACTGACCTTTTCCAGTCCTGTGGCCACTGCTGAGTTTTCCAAATTTGCTGGCATATTGAGTGCAGCACTTTTACAGCATCATCTTTTGGGATTTAAAAAAGCTCAGCTGGAGTTCCATCACCTCCAGTAATTTTGTTCATAGTGATGCTTCCTAAGTCCCACTTGACTTCACATTCCAGGATGTCTGGCTCTAGGGGAGTGATCACACCATCCTGGTTATCTTGGTCATGAAGATCATTTTTGTACAGTTCTTCCATGTATTCTTGCCACCTCTTCTTAATAGCTTCTGCTGCTGTAGATTCATACAGTTTCTGTCCTTTATTGAGCCCATCTTTGCATGAAATGTTCCCTTGGTATCTCTAATTTTCTTGAAGAGATCTCTAGTCCTTCCCATTCCACTGTTTTCTTCTATTTCTTTGCATTGATCACTTAGGAAGGCTTTCTTATCTCTCCTTGCTATTCTTTGGAACTCTGCATTCAGATAGATGTATCTTTCATTTTCTCCTCTTCCTTTCTCAGCTATTTGTAAGGCCTTCTCATACAACTGTTTTGCCTTTTTGCATTTCTTTTTCTTGGGGAAGGTTTTGATCACCACCTCTCTACAAGCAGTGATAATTGGTGGCTACTAGCATCATGAACGGAGAAGGCAATGGCACCCCACTCCAGTACTCTTTCCTGGAGAATCCCATGGATGGAGGAGCCTGGAAGGCTGCAGTCCATGGGGTTGCTGAGGGTCGGACACAACTGAGTGACTTCACTTTCACTTTTCACTTTCATGCATTGGAGAAGGAAATAGCAACCCACTCCAATGTTCTTGCCTGGAGAATCCCAGGGATGGGGGAGCCTGGTGGGCTGCTGTCTATGGGGTCGCACAGAGTCAGACACGACTAAAGCAACTTAGCAGCAGCAGCAGCATCATGAAAAGAGACCATCAGCTTTTATATATCTCCTAATGTAAGTGCACAATAAAATTATATAGCAGTTTTCACAAAACATTAAATACAAATCCATCAATACTCTAGATATAATTATCAATTTACAGGAAATACAGGAGTCAGACCACTTAAAATGACATAAGGGTATAATCAGGGAAAAAAACCATACCATGGGAAACAACATTCTTTGAGCTTCGAACAACAATGGAATTGTTCTGTAAAAGCATTATTCAATATAGTAGCTACATGGGGGGCTAATGGATATTTGAAATATGTTTAATGTAATATTTAAATTTTATTAATCTATGCTAATTTTTAACTTTAATTAATTAAAATTTAAATAACTAGATGTAGATAGGGGCTACCATATCAAGTCCATCATATAACTCTCTAAGACATTTCTTCATAAATATCAAAGAAAACAGGAGAAAAAAGGAGATAAAGAAAGACTCAAAAATATATCTTCCAATTATGATGTATAATTGTTATTTGGATTTTAATTAAAAGAAATAGTACACAATTATAAAACACTAGGTGAAATGTGAGCATTTATATTTGATGCTTTTAAGGAGTAAGTGTTATTTAGTGTATGATAGGGCTTCCCTGGTGGATCAAACTGTAAAGAATCTGCCTGTAATGCAGGAGACCTGGGTTAAATTCCTTGGCCAGGAAGATTCCCCTGGAGAAGTTTATGATAAGGATGTTATAGTTATGTTTAAAAATAGTTTTCATCAAAAATAAATAATTATAGATTAAATTATCTGTAATGATGGCTTAGATTTAGTTCATCATAATCCAAAATTGGGTGGGAATATGAATAAAACAAGAAATCGATGAAACAAGACTGATAAAAAGCTCATTGTTGAAGCTAGTGATAGACAGCTGGGAACACATCATACTATTCTCTTAACTCTTGAACATGCTAGAAAATTTCCTCATGCCCACTTTTTTTAATAACCATGTGGCAACTCCAGACATTCTAATATACAACTAGAGTTGAGATCCTTGAGGAAGAGGAAAGAAAATAGAGTAAACTTTTTAGGAAGCGTTCTAAGGGAGAACAGAAATATTTAAAAGACACTGTATAAAGTGTGAGGGACCTCTTCCTTCCCCTTCAGGAGATTTTACTGCACAATCACTTCAAATTTATTTGAGATTTTATTATAAATGCAACTTTGAGGAATCAATTCTTCAATTTCAGAATTTTGGTACACGCTCAAGATAGGAACATAAAAGTGGAGAAGCACCATTGGTACAAATAGATACAACTTTTCAAAGCATTCTTATTATACTTTATGTGAGGCTAATGAGGGCTTAACTCAGGAGAGATGAAAAACTCTGCATGTGTCTTCTGTAAGTGTCTTCAAAAATTAAACCTCAAATGTAAGCAGAAAGTATAAATACAGACATTTATTCATCATTAAGATCATTTTGAGAATCTATGAACTTGTCTGTGTGTTTTATTAATTAGGATCTGATACAGCAGATAGAATAAAGTAACAGAAAACTCAAAGACTGCAGCCTTTCACTTACCATCGATTGAGATATTTCTTTTCCTCTGACTGTGTAACTTTTTTTTTTTTGGTACACATAAGTTTAATAAGCAATCATTCCAAAAAAAAGTTCTTAAATGAATTCCCTGGGGCCATAAAGATATACATCTGTGTAAAAGCAGGTTTTACAAGGACTGCAAAAGATCTAACCTTATCAGTCTCTCTAAATTGCCACATGGATTAAAACCACTCTAGATGTTCAAAATTTCCAAGCATTAAATTCATGATTACAGGGTAACCTCCCTCTATTGCTTATTCATAATAATCCTACTGGGATAAAGGGAAGGAAGAAAATTAGCATATACTGTGCCTGCCAAATTAAATATATTTTGTACTTTAATTCTCTTGTCAACTTAATTGTTATCATTTCTGTCTTATAGATAAAGAAAGTCAATTCAGAGAGGTTTACTCATTTGTTTGATGTCACATAGTGGAGAAGTAGACTTTAAATCTAGTTTGATTCAAAGTTTAATATGATTGCCATTATGCCATTCTGCCTTCTAATCAACTTTGCTTTTGTCTAGTTTTTACACATACATAAGAAAACTTTTTAAAAAAGAGAATTAAAAATTCCAGACATGTTCTGTTGGGGAAGATGGTTTACTACCTAAAATAGAATGCAAATTATACCAGTAAATTCCAGAAAATGTGAGTGAATTTGTTTCCTAGGCTGCCATACAAATTACTACACACTTGGAAGCTTAAAACAACTGAAATGTGTTCCTTCATAGAGGCTCTGGCAATATCAGTGCCCCCATCTTACTCTGCACCCATTTCTCTGTCTTCAGCTTCTGCATTTACAACTCTGCCCTTGGAGTCACTCTCCTTTTTCTTGAAGGGTTGCACATTTTTAAGCCAATAATCTTTATCAGCTCATTTCCCTTATGGAGAACACCAGAAGCCCAACACATCCTTCATTTCACCCTGTCTGTATTCTTTTGTCCAAGTTGATATTGCTTCTGCTGGTATAGCAGTCTCAAAAATCTCATGTCTCCCATGTATATCATAAGCATCCATACCATTAGACAAGAGCATTCTTCACACAGACCTGTCCTGGTTAACCCTTATCTATTCCTGGTTTCTGCTGAGATAGTTGATTGGATTCACGAGTGACTTATCTAATTGATTAGCAAAAATTGTCTAGCCACACCCTTAGACCTCTATCACATGCTTTCCCATTAGTAAAGAGCCTAATTTTCCATCATTTTCAATCTGAATAACCTAGGTACCCCCAAATAATTCAAGCGCTGATTCCATCAGTTCAGTTCAGTTCAGTTGCTCAGTCATATCCAACTCTGAGACCCCATGAATCACAGCACGCCAGGCCTCCCTGTCCATCACCAACTCCCAGAGTCCACCCAAACCCATGTCCATCAAGTCATTGATGTCACCCAACCATCTCATTCTCTGTCGTCCTCTTCTCCTCCTGCCCTCAATCTTTCCCAGCATCAGCATCTTTTCAAGTGAGTCAGCTCTTCACATCAGGTGACTAAAGTACTGGAGTTTCAGCTTCAACATCAGTCCTTCCAATGAACACCCAGGACAGATCTCCTCCAGGATGGACTGGTTGGATCTCCTTGCAGTCCAAAGGACTCTCAAGAGTCTTCTCCAACACCACAGTTTAAAAGCATCAATTCTTTGGTGCTCAGCTTTCTTTATAGTCCAACTCTCACATTCAGACATGACCACTGGAAAAAACATAGCCTTGAATAGATGGACTTTTGTTGGCAAAGTAATGCTGCTGCTTTTTAATATGCTGTCTAGGTTGGTCATAACTTTCCTTCCAAGGAGTAAGCGTCTTTTAATTTCATGGCTGCAATCACCATATGCAGTGATTTTGGAGCCCAGAAAAATAAAGTCAGCCACTGTTTCCACTGTTTCCCCATCTACTTGTCATGAACTGATGGGGCTGGATGACATGATCTTAGTTTTCTGAATGTTGAGCTTTAAGCCAACTTTTTCACTCTCCTCTTTCACTTTCATCAAGAGGCTTTTTAGTTCCTCTTCATTTTCTGCCATAAGGGTGGTGTCATCTGCATATCTGAGGTTATTGATATTTCTCCCAGCAATCTTGATTCCAGCTTGTACTTCTTCCAGCCCACTGTTTCTCATAATGTACTCTGCATACAAGTTAAATAAGCAGGGTGACAATATACAGCCTTGAAGTACTCCTTTTTCTATTTGGAACCAGACTGTTGTTCCATGTCCAGTTCTAACTGTTGCTTCCTGACCTGCATACAGGTTTTTCAAGAGGCAGGTCAGGTGGTCTGATATGACCATCTCTTTCAGAATTTTCCACAGTTTATTGTGATCCACACAGTCAACGGCTTTGGCATAGTCAATAAAGCAGAAATAGATGTTTTTCTGGAACTCTCTTGCTTTTTCCATGATCCACTGGATGTTGGCAATTTGATCTCTGGTTCCTCTGCCTTTTCTAAAACCAGCTTGAACATCTGGAAGTTCACGGTTCACGTATTGCTGAAGCCTGGCTTGGAGAATTTTAAGCATTACTTTACTAGCGTGTGCTGCTGCTAAGTCGCTTCAGTTGTGTCCAACTCTGTGCGACCCCATAGACAGCAGCCCACCAGGCTCCCCCATCCCTGGGATTCTCCAGGCAAGAACAATGGAGTGGGTTGCCATTTCCTTCTCCAATGCATGAAAGTGAAAAGTGAAAGCTAAGTCGCTCAGTCGTGTCCAACCCTCAGTGACCCCATGGACTTCAGCCCTCCAGGCTCCTCCGTCCATGGGATTTTCCAGGCACGAGTACTGGAGTAGGGTGCCATTGCCGAGATGAGTGCAATTGTGTGGTATTTTGAGCATTCTTTGGCATTGCCTTTCTTTGGGATTGGAATGAAAACTGATCTTTTCCAGTCCTGTGGCCACTGCTGAGTTTTCCAATTTTCCTGGCATATTGAGTGCAGCACTTTCACAGCATCATCTTTCAGGATTTGAAATAGCTCAACTGGAATTCCATCACCTCCACTAGCTTTGTTCGTAGTGATGCTTTCTAAGGCCCACTTGACTTCACATTCCAGGATGTTTGGCTCTAGGTCAGTGATCACACCATCATGATTATCTGGGTCATGAAGATCTTTTTTGTACAGTTCTTCTGTTATTCTTGCCACCTCTTCTTAATATCTTCTGCTTCTGTTAGGTCCATACCATTTCTGTCCTTTATCGAGCCCATCTTTGCATGAAATGTTCCCTTGGTATCTCTAATTATCTTGAAGAGATCTCTAGTCTTTCCCATTCTATTGTTTTCTTCTATTTCTTTGCACTGATCACTGAGGAAGACTTTCTTATCTCTCCTTGCTATTCTTTGGAACTCTGTATTCAGATGCTTATATCTTTCCTTTTCTCCTTTGCTTTTTGCTCTTCTTCTTTTCAGAGCTATTTGTAAGGCCTCCCCAGATAGCCATTTTGCTTTTTTGCATTTCTTTTTCTTGGGGATGGTCTTGATCCCTGTCTCCTGTACAATGTCACGAACCTCATTCCATAGTTCATCAGGCAATCTGTCTATCAGATCTAGTCCCTTAAATGTATTTCTCACTTCCACTGTATAATCATAAGGGATTTGATTTAGGTCATACCTGAATGGTCTAGTGGTTTTCCCTACTTTCTTCAATTTAAGTCTGAATTTGGCAATAAGGAGTTCATGATCTGTGCCACAGTCAGCTCCTGGTTTTGTTTTTGCCGACTGTATAGAGCTTCTCCATCTTTGGCTGCAAAAAATATAATCAATCTGATTTCGGTGTTGACCATCTGGTGATGTCCATGTGTAGAGTCTTTGCCAGGAGCCAGCACAGGAGTCCCCACCCATGACAAGGTCATGTGGGAGAGTTCTGGTGGGCAAGGCGAGCCAGAACTTGAGGGGTGCCCCTCTGGGCCTGCCTGAGCATCTACCCCAATACCAGAGTCTGTCTGTTTTACTGCTCATGACTCTCACCAACTCCTCTGATATTCACAGAGGGCTATCTCCGACCACCTTTTCTCTGAATGAAATAAACTTAGAGCTCTAGCTAATTAGCCTCCTGGGCATAATAGGAGTGTTTAAATCCAAACCCCTCAGAGGGCTCTCTAACTCGCCTGACAGGTTTACCCGGACTCCTACAGCTACGCATACGATTGTTTACAGTCTCCCAACCGTGAGAGACACGGGAAGCTTTTAAGATATTCAAATAGTATAGAGCCTCTCAGAGAGTTAGAAATTGTTAGAACTAGTAGAAGATTTCATTGTTGAGCCAATGCTTGCTGCCAAGTGTCCACATCCCCTGTATTGTATCCTTAAAAGTGTATTAATTAATATAGTTGGTACATAGAAAAAATAAGTAGTGGCCTTGGTGCCAACAACTTTAGACCCTTAAGGTAATGAATTCTTTCCTTGTTGTAAACCCACTGCACCTCTGCCCTATAGGAATGCAACTTTATCTAACACCTTCGGAGGATGGCGCCAAATTTTAAAATAATTACTCTTAGAGAAAATAAGTCTTATGGTTGACAAACCTTTATCAGAGTCATAAAATGTTAACAGGCCTTCTGGCCAGAAGATGATGTAAATCACCTAAACAATTTGTATATGATAAGTTTGCAGAAAAGAAAGCCTGGTCTCGATAAGGATTAAAGACTGCTGACTTTGCATGATTTCACACCCCCTATTATCCTATATGCACAACTTAAGGTATATAAGCTCCCTTTGAAAATAAAGCTACGGGCCTTGCTCAAAGCTTGGTCTCCCTGTGTCGTTCTTTCTCTTTCCTTTCCCTTTTCAGGCTGATCCCCTGGAGCACAGGGGCCCTCTGTGTTCACTTTCCTGCCTGGGCTTCTAAGACCCACTCGAGAAGGTGCCTAAGGGGGGGCACCTTCCACGATTCGAGAGGGCGGCTGCAGCCTACGTGAACAGAGCAAGTCCCATGCTGGGGCTTTATTGGCTTTTTGCGTAAACCAAGGAATATCAGCCTCTTTTCTCTCCTCTATTTTCTTAACTGCAAAATTCTTTCCCTGTCTCTTTCTCCTTTTATCTATTATTTATCTTTTAATCACCAATGCTGTCCTCCCGAGGGAATCCCTGGCTCCTACCAGGGCTGGACCCCAGTAAGTCTTCTCTTGTATTGTTGGAAGAGGGTGTTTGCTGTGATCAGTGCATTCTCTTGGCAGAACTCTATTAGCCTTTGCCCTGCTTCATTCTGTACTCCAAGGCCAAATTTGCCTGTTACTCCAGGTGTTTCTTGACTTCCTACTTTTGCATATTGCTTAGCAGTTCTTTTCTTATCTCTTTCCTCTCACATTTACCATATACAACAATGGAAACCAGGCCGAATCTTTAGCACTTTGTTTGGAAAGCTCTTCAGCTAAATATCCAATTTCATTACTTATAAGATCTGCCTTCCATCCCCAAATAGAAAACAATTCAGCCACAGTTCTCTGTCACTTTATGACAAGGAACACAAGTGTCTTTATAATATGTTCTTACTTCTTTCTGAGATCTCACCAGAAGCACTGTTAAGGTCTTTATTTTTATCAAATGTCTCTTCAACTGAATCTAGGCTTTTACTGTTATATACTTCAAAATTCTTCCAGTCTCTACCTATTATACAATTCTAGAGCAACTTCTGTATTTTTAGGTACTTTTTACATCAGCACCCCACTCTCAGTAACAAAATTTGCATTGATTACCCAGGGCTGCCAAATGAACAACCCACAAATTTAGTGGTTTTAAACAACAAAAGTTTATTCTCTCACAGTTATGGAGGGAAGAAGTCTTAAATCAATGTACTAAGAGTGCCACATTCTCTCCAAAGTCTCTAGGGACCAATACTTTCTTTTTTCTTCCAGCTTCTGGTGTCTACCAGCAATCCTTGGCCTTCCTTGGCTAGTAGATGCATTACTGAAATCTCTGCCTCTGTCTTTATATCATCTTCTCCTCTATATCTTTTCTTCCACTCTCTGTATAATTTATCTCTGACTCATTCTTCTAGTGACATCCATGCTTGGATTTCAGGCCCACTCAGGAAATCCAAGATGATCTCATCTCAAGATCCTCAAGAGTGTGTGTGTGTGTGTGTTCTGTATTTATATAATACATAATACATAAGTCTATAAAAGTTTATAGCTATATAAATCTAATTATAATTTCATAAGATTGCAAAGTGTGAAGCAAAATTTATCTTATTAATGGTGCTGAAATTCAGCATATCTATGATACTACATTTTAAATCTGATGATAACAGTGTATCAATAAAATAAATTTAATCGGAGTTAAGAAATCTTTCACCAAAATTGTTGGGGAATGGCTGTCAAATTGAATGCAGATGTAAAACCTACTAAAAACAACTGATCCTTAAGGAGTAGTGAGTTTATATTTGCATTCACTGCTCTGTCACTGTCCATAAAAGCTATCAGATATTTGTTCTTTAGGTACTACTGTCAAATCGGTTTTGAGAGACAGACAATGTTAAAGTAAGCACATGTCAAAAAGAACTTTTATAAAAAATATCACAGGGATAAGGATGGACCTAAATATATTGTGAAACTAGTGGAAATGTACTTATGATAAAAAAAAAAAAGTCTGCCCATGCTCCCATCTTGAATCATAAAGTCAACATTCTTTAAAATTTATTTATCTTGGTTGACAGCAAATGTACAAGTAGTATATGTTTTCAATTCACTCATTTTACCAGTAATCTAGGTATACAATATTTCACACTTGGCCTAATTCTATCATGTGATTGAAAACTTCTAAAGACAAAGACTTGGTAATAGAACTACTCTTCCACAAAGAGGATTTATCCATAGTGTAGACCTTACAAGGATTATATTTGGCACACCTGCATCAGGTTATCAATGCTCCCAGGACAAGTTACCTATCATTTAAACCTTCAAATAACCACTTTTATTGCCTTCAATTTTTCTAGTAATAGCTATTTTATAATAGCAAAATTTATCATTCTGTGTAATGTTTTGAAAAAACAATCATTTTCTGCATATAAAACTTATTCTTGAAAAAATATGGAGTACATTTTATTTTCTTAGCTGCTGGTATGAAATATCTCTTTGTGGAAACCTGTCTTTGTTGAGAGAATAGATTTTGCCTAATGAAACCTGTACAATCTATTCTTTCAACAAAGACAGGTCTCCACAAAGAGACATTTCATACCAGCAGCTAAGAAAATAAAGTGCCTGGGGCTTCCAGTTGGCTCAGTGGTACTATATCCACCTGCCAAGCAGGAGACACAGGTTTGATCCCTGGGTAGGGAAGGTCCCCTAGAGAAGTAAATGGCAACCCACTCTAGTATTCTTGCCTGGGAAATCCCATGGGCAGAGGGCTTCAGGCCATGGGGTCACAAAGAGTCTGACAGGACTTACTGACTAAAGAACAACAATGAAGCCTGAGGTCCCAGTAACTTAGATTGGTGCCTCAGTTAGAAAGAGTTTACAGAAGAACTACTCATCTACACATTGGAAAGGGAGATATTTACTCCTAAGAGACAGTAGGGATAGAAAATATTGGAGGCAAAGTAACAATGAAAGGATCAAGATTGTGGAAATACAGCACAGATAATAGGGGAAAATATTCACAAACTATATATTCAATAAGGACTTAGTATTCATAATACATAAAAAGCACTTATAACACAACAATAAAAAACAAACAAAAAAATAACTCAATTTAAAAATGGGCAAAGAATTGACTAAACATTTTTTCCAAAGATTACATACACATGGACAACAAGCTCAACCCAATTCACCATTTGGAAAATACAAATCAAAGCTAAAATAATATATAGCCTCACACTAGGATGGCTTTAATTTAAAACAAAAAAAAAAGTATATAACAAGTATTGGTAAGGAAATGGAGAAATTTTTGGAACCTTTGTACTTTGCTGATGGGAATGTAAAATGGTACAGATACTGTGGGAAACCGCTGGCATTTCCTCAATAGGTTAAACAGAATTACCATATGATCCAGAAATTCTATTTCTTGGTATGTATCCAGGAGATCTGAAATCAGATATCCAAACAAATTTCTACACAAATGTTCACAGCAGTATTTATAATTGCCAGAAGATGAAAATGATGAAAATGTTCATTAATTAATGAATAGATAAATAAAATGTAGCATATATAAACAATGGAATATTCAGACATAAAGAATAAAGTGCTTACACATGCTATAGCATGAAAACAACAAGGTACATAAAAGAAGCCAGAAATAAAATGCCATATATTGTATGGTTCCATTAAAAAAAAAAAGCAGAGTAGGCAGTTTTACAGAGAGAATAAAGTTATTGATTGCCAGGAGTTCAGGGAAATGGGGAATGACTGTTTAATGGATTTCTTTTGGGGGTAATGAAAACGTTCTGTAATTAGACAGTGGAGCTAGTGGTACAATGTTTCAATAAATGAGCTAAATGCCACTAATGGTAAATTGTTTATTATGTGTATTTTATCACCATGAAAAGAAATAATTGTAAAGAAAAACCAATTAGGAAAGGGGCTTCCCTAGTGATCCAAGGGTTGAAACTTTGCCTTTCTGTTCAGGGTGTATGAGTTCAATCTCTGGTCAGGAAACTGAGATCCTACATATTTTGGGGCCAAAAAAAAAAAAAAACCAGAATGAATGTTTTAACAAATTCAAGAAAGACTTTTAAAAAAGTACTAGGGAAGAAGAAGGACCAGGGAAAGAGAAATTAGAAAATGCTGCAGGACCCATGAAATATCTTCTTTCACTATGACCTTACAATATTTTGGTCTTTTTGAAAGATCATAAAAAAGTCTCATTTCCTGGTATGCTTGGATTCCTTTGAAAATTGGTGTCAAGGCTGAGTTCTGCGCCTGGGCTAATATTATGTCAATAAGACCAGCCTATGCTGTTAAAGGAAGTAGAAATTTGAAATCCATATTTACTTTTAAAAATTTGGTCACCTGTTTTTTATCACTGTGCTAGACCTTGTGAGCTATTCTTAAAAGTACGTTCTCCTTAAAAGCATGATCAGTGTTCTTCCCCTCTTGTTCCATGTGACACACATGGAGCTCAGACATCCCCATCTGAAACTCAGGGTCTCTCCTTGACCAGTTCAAGGTATTTCAGGACATCAAGAGACTCAGGTTGACCCTACCAACCCACCGCCTTACCACTTAAGGGTCTTTCACCCATTCTGATTGCCAGATTACCGGATCAGGGTTAGCAAATGCCCCCAGGTCATGGTTGGTTGAGGACAGAGTTTGAAATTTGATTTACCTAAACCTTCACAAAGACTTGAGTTTCAAGGAATGTGCATTGTGGGACACTGTGGATTACAACTGGGGACTACTGTCAAACAGCGATGTAGAAGAATTGTTAGAACTCATGAAAAGTTCCTTTGGCTACCTTGCTTGGTAAAGGTGGGAGTGAAAAAGCTTGATAAACCTTTACTGGGCTTCTCTGTTAGGGTGTTTGTGTTAGGTCTTCAAGCAGGTGCTCAAAATACATGGAACAGGAGGACTTCTAAGGGTGTCTTTGTCATAAGGACATTTCAGATACAGGATTTATAAGTAAGTGAAAGTCGATTTATAAGTAAGTGAAAGTCACTCAGTCATGTCCAACTCTTTGCAACCCCATGGACTATACAGTCCATGGAATTCTCCAGTCCAGAATACTGGAGTGGGTAGCCTTTCCCTTCTCCAGGGGATCTTCCCAACCCAGGTATCAAACCCAGGTCTCCCACATTATAGGCTGATTCTTTACCAGCTGAGCCACAAGGGAAGCCCAAGAATACTGGAATGGGTAGCCTATCCCTTCTCCAGGGGATCTTCCCAACCCAGGAAGTGAACTGAGGTCTCCTGTATATTGCAGGCAGATTGTTTACTAACTGAGCTATCAGGAAAGATTTCATAGGACTTACATATGTGACTAATTCTATAGGTGAAACTATGTTCTCAAACAAGGAAGAGATATCCCAAATGGTATATCCAAATAAGTCATATTACATTTTTGTTCTAATCCAATTATTTATTTCAACTTTTTATAAATGTTCATAGCTTCTGGGTAAAATGTTTTAATCTATCTTTCATTGCACACAGGTTGTTATAACCAAACGTTAAATGCTCCAGGAAACAAACTCGCTCAGAAGGACAGTGTGGATAGTGGAATGCAGTTTATTACACTGTCAGGTTGAGGCAGAGTTTCCTTTTTAGCCAGGGACCCCAACCAACTTTTGTGAAAACCTTATATACCTTAAGTGTACTGCTCAAGCCCACATCCCTAAATTCTTTGAATCTAGCCTGGAAAGTGTTAAAGGGAGATAAAATCAGGTTACAGCCCTGATTCATAACCAGAAGGGTCAGCTGGTTATACATTATAACCTACACCAAAGGGTGCCATAAAGATTACAAAGGTGATTGACTACATAGGGGATTATCACATTCTTTCTGGCGAAGGGAAATCTTGGTATGGAATCTGGTGTCTATCAGTCCAGGAGGCCTGTTTGGCCATAGGTATGTGATCTCCATGGTTACCAGGCACACAGTCCAAAGTTCACTGGGAATGTAAGATGGGGGTTCCTTCTTTTTCAAGATGGAGTCAGCTTGGCCTGTTCCTTTCCTCCTTCAAAGTAATCCACTAAATTCCCAAAGTACTGATACCTCAAATAAAGCTACTACTGGCCTCAAAATAATGGAGAAGGCAATGGCAACCCACTCCAATACTCTTGCCTGGAAAATCCCATGGACGGAGGAGCCTGGTAGTCCATGGGGACGCAAAGAACCGGACACGACTGAGCGACTTCACTTCACTTTTCACTTTCATGTATTGGAGAAGGAAATGGCAACCTACTCCAGTGTTCTTGCCTGGAGAATCCCAGGGACGGGGGAGCCTGGTGGGCTGCCGTCTATGGGGTCGCACAGAGTTGGGCATGACTGAAGCAACTTAGCAGCAGCAGCAGCCTCAAAATAAAATACAATTCTCTGAAAAATTACTTGGTTACAGAAGGACTTTACTATCAGCATCTCTGTAGAAGAATTCATTAGTTGGTAATATTGCTAAGGCTGCACAGATCTGGAAGAAAGTATTAGATGAGTTGTGGTCACATCTGATTAGGTTTGAACCTGAGGGAATAATTCCATACATCAGGGTAACAAGGGAATGAGCTCATGTGCAGTGCTTTGTCCCTGATAAATTCACTCTCTGCTAAACATGAATAGTTAATTTTTTAAGGAGGGTACAAGAAGCACATGCATACTACATTTAGAGGTGAAACTAATCTCATACTTTGGTATAAAATGTATTTCAGGTCTAATCACTGAATACCAGAAAATAGCCCTTTCTGCTAAAGTAAGTCAGTAATTTATATGACTCTGACAAGTTTAAATTGCCTAGCTTGCACCTCTAAAGTGAAATTCAAAAATTAGCAACAGAAGATGATATACTCCTGTCAGGAAAAAATAAATACTGTAATTCTAACTTACATCTGAAATATTTATGATGAATGTGGGCTTTTTTCTTGTTTGTCTTTTTTTTTTTCTCTCTCTCCTTTATATTTCCAAGGGAATTTATTACCCCTTTCACTCTTTTTCTATGTTCAAAATTTTCCAAGGAAATATAGTTATGGGCTATGATTCTATCCATCATTTTAGTATGAACAACAAGAAATGAGTTTAGGGAAGAAGACTGAGAAAAAATAAGCATTTGGTTTATGTTAAGCATTTTGCTACATGATTGATTCACTTTATCTCATTACATATTTACCACAGCTTTTCAAGGTAGGTGTAACAGGATTCCAAAATTGAACTTCTTCTTGTCTCAAATTTGACTGAGGTTCTGATGGCACAAAACGAAACAACAGGTCAGAAGCAAATTGCAAATTGCTTGACTACACCTACACAGGACCAGCAACCTGCCATTCTGTGCTGCAAATCTTACCTCAATACCTAGTATTTAAGTCTACAGTCCATTGGTCAGCAAAGAGTGGGGCACAACTGACGGACACAAAGGAGAAAGATGAGAGCAGGACAAAGGAGAGAAGGGAGGAATTGCAGAGAGAATTGCTTTGAAAGGGCATGGGAAAGAGGCATGAAAAAGGAGATTAACATGCATTTAAGTCATTGAGAAGGCACTTCAAGATTCAGAGAACTTGAATTTGCACCCTCTGAGATATAGGAACTACTGCCTCACCAATGTTGTAAAAGGTCCAAATATTTGAGTTTGTGGTTATCTAATAGCCCCAAGAGTATAGAAGGCTGATTTGAAAAATAGCTGCACTTTCACTTGTCAAATGTTACTGTTTAAAATAATTAATTGTGTATATTTTGATAGAAGCCACCAAGGCCTTGTTTTGGATCACACTGAATAGGGCACTGTAGAAAAACAACAGGATTCCAATAAAGGGGCTCTTCCTCCAAGATTCATTCCTCCATTCATTCATTCATCTTTGTCAACAATATTTACTGAATACCTACTACAAACCAGGCATTTCTTAGTACAGGAAATACAGTAATGAATAAAAATAGGTAATCTTTGCCTTTTAAAATTTTATATTCTATTGAGAGAAGACAGATAATAGATAAATATGTCTAACTGAAAAATGCTTTGGAGAAAAAGCCATGAAGGGAAGACTGGGAGAAAGATCCAGTAAAAGAAGGTAAACAAGAGCTCAAGCAGAGATCCAAAGTGACCAGTTAGAAAAGATGCTTTGGCTGCATCATACGGAGTAAGGTGAAATGTTCATTGTGAGAGAATCTAGAAGCCAAAAATGGCCAAGGCGAGAGTCAACTTTCAAAGTCTACCCAGCCTAGAAAATGTGAGTGTCATTTCTTAAGTAGGTATTTTCTTCTTCTTAAGTAGGTATTTCTCTCTTCACTCCCATGACCCACCCCAACACTGAAGAAGCCAGAAGCAAACAGCAAAGGAATGAATGAGGAGATGGAATGTAGAAGAATAGAAAGAAAAGGAAGTTAAGCAGAAGAATGAGAAATTGAGAACTGATCTTATCTGCCTTCCCGTTGTTGGTTTCCACCCTGCAGAATATTCAAGGTGTGGAAGGAAGGTAAGTGTTTTAACCTCATATGAAGGTTGGAATTCTGACTGTTGAACTGCAATACCATTTTAATAAAATGAAAATGACAAAGTGCTTAGAACACTTTCCTAATCCAAGAGTGACTAGAAAAGTCATGGGAATTCTCTGAGATTTCATTCTAGCAGAGACTGACAACAAATTCAGCAAGGTGGTATGAATGGAAGAGGGGGGAAATTACATTTAATGATTGTGCTCTACTGAGTTCTGCTCTGTTAACTTCCAAGCAACAGTCAGTAGCACTCCAGAGTGGAGAAACAGAAGCTTAGAGAATGAATTAACCTTTCAAGATCATACAAAACTATGAAGTAGTGAAGTCCCAAAGCAAATATGGAAAATCAAAGTGATAACTCACTTGTCTGGAAGAGGCATGCTTTGGCCTCAATGCCTCAAAGAGAAGGAACATTCAAGAATAAATATTTCTTTGTGAAAGAGTCTAAATTCTTTAAGGTCCTTTATGGACCAAACAACTTGAGGTTCAACAAAGTTCTGTGTTGAGAAGAGGAATATTTCTTCACCAATGTATGATCCTGAATGTGGTAGCATCATTCTGTCATTTCTACAGACATGATTGGCCCATCACATCTTTTGCCCACTCCTTTGTCGCATATGCTCGACTTGATATTTGCTCATTAGAATTATGGGCTTCCCAGGTGGCTTCATGGTAAAGAATTTTCCAGCCAATGCAGGTGATGCAAGAGACACAGGTTTGATCCCAGAGTTGGGAAGATTCCCTGGAGAAAGAAATGGCAACCCAGTCCAGTATTCTTGCCTGGCTAAATCCCACAGACAGAGGAGCCTGGCAAGCTAGTCCACGGGTTCACAGAGTCGGACACAACTGAGCAACCGAGCACACACGTGTGCATTAGTATTATAGGGTATGGTTCTGAACTGGTAGTGATATTGACATAGTCCTTAGGTTTATAGTGCACTTTCATATACAAATAATTATTTGATCTCATAACTCAAAAGGAAGAACAATTACCATTCGGAATAATTTATCATAATACTAGAAAATTAAATTTAAACTAAAAGAATAAAACTAGAACTAAAAAAGTCTGAGTGGATTGCTCAGAGTCATAATGTTACTGTTAGAGACAGACTTTTAACACTACTCTACTGCCTCATAGTTTAAGGGAGACTTAAGAAGATAAAAGAAAGCACTTTTACTGTTATTGATAAAAATAATTTAGATAACCATTTGTGTCTAAAACAGATATACCAAATAATTACCAGTTTCTACCACTTTTAAATTTAATATTTTATATCATTTAGTCTCTTTTCCTTTATCTCTACCAATGCCTTCTGGGACTTTCTACTGAGAAAAGTTGTTTGTTTGAAGGTCTCGATTAAATAGTCTTTGGGTTCTCCTAATTTCTAATAAAAATCTAAACATTTCTCAAGGTAACTTTTGCAGCCTGTTCCCAATCTTTCGTAAGTAGTGAGAAAATTCAGTTGCCTACTTTTGTTTCTTAAAGGAAAACAACTAACCTTATCTACAAAATTATATTAATCAGCAAATATCAAAAATAACTCAGTCAATGGACTTTAAACAACAAGGTTGGATTTTTCTGTTTTTATGAAATTAACATACACATGTTTGAGACTCCAACCAGTCCATTCTGAAGGAGATCAGCCCTGGGATTTCTTTGGAAGGAATGACGCTAAAGCTGATACTCCAGTACTTTGGCCACCTCATGCAAAGAGTTGACTCATTGGAAAAGACTCTGATGCTGGGAGGGATTGGGGCCAGGAGGAGAAGGAGACGACAGAGGATGAAATGGCTGGATGGCATCACTGACATGAGTCTGGGTGAACTCCAGGAGTTGGTGATGGACAGGGAGGCCTGGTGTGCTGTGATTCATGGGGTCGCAAAGAGTCGGACACGACTGAGCAACTGAACTGAACTGAACTGAACTGAACAGACTTAATATGCATTGTTCAAACCCTCATCAAGTCATAATTAATAAAGAAAATATCAAGATTGTAATGGTACTGAAATATCACAGGAATCTATATCTATAAATGTGCAATCATTTATTCATTTGAATAACTGTTCTTCATTCTACCTGTATTTAATGTCTCCAAGTACTGACCCATAATTTCTGTTACAGATTTTCTGAAATAGCGTATTGAAACAAACTAAAAGTATATGTTTTAATAAAACTGAAAATAGGAACAGACAATTTAATGGCAAAGTCATAAAGATTAATTTGCACATATGCAAGGGCTTCCTAGGTGGCTCAGTGATAAAGACTCCACCTGCCAGTGCAGCAGCTGCAGGAGACATGGGTTTAACCCCTGGGTAGGGAAGATCCTTGCAGCAGGAAATGGCAACCACTCCAGTATTCAGGCCTAGATAATCCCATGGACAGAGGAGCCGGGTGGGCAACAGTCCATAGGGCTGCAAGGAGATGACTGAGTGACTGATCCATATGTGCATGTACTTCCCTCTGCATAAAAAATATTTTAGTGCATATGTCCTCCAAAGACAAATAAATCCCATCAGTTGACTGGTTTAGAGTGTTCAGTAACAGTACTTTCCCTTTGACAAAAAGAAGTTGCACATTACAAAAGTTCAGATTAATATTTTATGAAGTACTTTATAATTTGTGCAGGATATATTATCAGCAAAGTTATAAGAACTCTCTCCAATGAAACACTCAGGTGAAATGAAAATCACATGCTTTCCTTTATTACTTTTCTTATTTTTACATTCTATTAGTGGTTTAACATGCACAATTCAATAAAATTAGAAATATACAGTCAAAAGGCTTTTCTTCTTAATTGAATTTTATTTCAATAAAAATAGGACTAATATTTTATTTTTAACCTCCCTTATTATAGTCATTTTCAAACATATACAGAAGTAGAAAAACTAGTGTAGAGAACCTTCAAGTATCCAACAGACATCTTCAATAGTTCCAACATGCTTAGCCAGTTTTACTTTACTTCACAATTGTTATTAAATAATCCTCAGATATCTCAGAATTCCTTCTCTAAATACTATATATCTTTAAGAGAGTACTTTTTTGAAACATGATCACAATATCATTATAATGCTAAATAAATAATACTAATTTCTACATGCCACCGTATATTCTTTCAATATACAGTGTTCTTTCTACTGTTTGGTGGCATTTATTTTATTTAAAGTATTTGTATCATTTTATTTGCAGGTACCTTCTCTCATTTTCATTCTTCAGCTTATTTATTGAAGAATCTGGATCATTTTTCTTAAAACATTTCCTATAGGTTTTTCTGATTTATCTGCTTTGCTGTCTCCTCACTACTGATAACTGATACTTAGACTCACATATGAGGGGTTTTTCTTCTTTATTTGGCAAAATACCTATAAGTGATTTTGACTTTCTTTTTTACACCATACCTGAAGCTGTCTAACATCTGGTTATTTATTTTTTTATGCTTGATTCAATATGTTCAGATGTTGCCACTTTGACCCATTCATTACAGAGTTTCCCGTCTGTTTTTCACTCACTGGTGTCAGCAGCCATCACTCATTATTTACTAAGATCCATTAGAGACTGCAAAATGTACTATTATCACCCAGGTGTTCCTTGGACATTTATTAGTTGGATTTTTTTTTTCTATAGAGGAAAACAGTCATCTACTATTTGGTTAACTTCGGATGCAGATTTTACAGTACAGGAAGAATAAGTACCTTCTTTGGAGAAGGCGATGGCAACCGACTCCAGTACTCTTGCCTGGAAAATCCCATGGACAGAGGGGAAGAGTCGGACACGACTGAGCGACTTCACTTTCACTTTTCACTTTCATGCATTGGAGAAGGAAATGGCAACCCACTCCAGTGTTCTTGCCTGGAGAATCCCAGGGACAGCGGAGCCTGGTGGGCTGCCGTCTCTGGGGTCGCACAGAGTCAGACATGACTGAAGTGACTTAGTAGTAGTAGTAGTAGTAGTAGTAGAGCCTTCTTTGAGCAACAGACTTCTTCTGTATCCTCATATGGTGAAAAAAGCAAGCAATCTCTCTAAGGTCACTTTTATAAGGACACTAATCCCTTGTTGCAGAAAGTGAAGAAGAACTAAAGAGCCTCTTGATGAAAGTGAAAAAGGAGAGTGAAAAAGTTGGCTTAAAACTCAACATTCAGAAAATTAAGACCATGGCAACCGTTCCCACTACTTCATGGCAAATAGATGGGGAAACAATGGAAACAGTGACAGACTTTTATTTGGGGACTCCAAATCACTGCAGATGGTGACTGCAGCCATGAAATTAAAAGATGCCTGCTCCTTGGAAGAAAATCTATGACCAACCTAGACAGCATATTAAAAAGCAGAGACGTTACTTTGCCAACAAAAGTCTGTCTAGTCAAAGCTGTAGTTTTTCCAGTGGTCATGTCTGGATGTGAGAGTTGAACTATAAAGAAAGCTGAGTGTCAAAGAATTGATGCTTTTGAACTGTGGTGTTGGAGAAGACTCTTGAGAATCTTTTAGACTCAAGGAGATTCAACTAGTCAATCCTAAGAGAAATCAGTCCTGATTATTCACTGGAAGGACTGATGCTGAAGCTGAAATTCCAATACTTTGGCCACCTGATGCGATGAACTGACTCAATGGAAAAGACCCTAATGCTAGGAAAGACTGAAGGTGGAAGGAGAAGAGGACAATAGAGGAAGAGATGATTGGATGGCATCACCAACTTGATGGACATGAATTTGAGTAAGCTCTGGGAGTTGGTGATGGACAGGGAAGCCTGGTATGTTGTAGTACATGGGGTCACAAACAGTTGAACACAACTGAGTGACTGAGCTGAACTGAACTGATCTTCATCTTATTATATGCTTAATTGTTTGGTTGTGTCTACTTCTTTGCAACCCCATAGACTGTAGCCTGCCAAACTCCTCTGTCCATGGTGATTCTCCAGGCAAGAATACTGGAGTGGGTTGCCCTGCCCTCTTCCATGGGATCTTCCCAACCCAGGGATCAAACCCAGGTCTCCCACAATGCAGATGGATTCTTTACCATCTGAGCCACCAGGAAAGCCATCATCTTATCACAGCATTTGATATAATATTAATTTCAAGAATTTAACATTTTGACATTTTATTATAATTTTGCAGAAAAATATAAAAATCATAGCTCTCTTTTTAAAATGTTTTTCTTAATGCCCAAGTGCATAGCTAATTTTTCACTATCTTCTAAACAAACATAATAAATCAATATTCTAAACATAATACTCTTTATTTAAGACAAAGCTCTCCCTGTCTCTCTCTTTATATATGGCTCTAAAAATCTTATAATAATGACAGACTACACTAGTCATACTTAATATGTGTGCATGTACAATTCTATTCATCCAGCCTTTTGGCCTATTACAATAGTCTAATTCTGACAGTAACATGAAATCTATTATTATACTTGTGATTTATTTTTAATCATTTTCTCTATGCTCTTCAAAGAGATTTTTTTTCTTGCACGTATTTAGTTCCTGGTTTTTGATTTGTTCTTGGTTTGTGTGTGTGTGTGTGTGTGTGTGTGTGCACTACTCTTTGTTACATTTTTATTATAAATTGTACCTTTTTGTCTTTTTTTCATCATGCAATGCCCCTCTATATTATGTTTAGTGCTTTAATTCTTCCTCAATATAATATCTCCATACCTATTTTCCTACTGTTAGTGTTTTTCCAGTGTTTCTGTACCCCCACACCCTATTTTCAACTTTTATTAAATATTTGGTTTTTGCAGAAATATACTTTTTACATTAATCTAATCTCAGTTTATTTACATGTAACATAATGGCTGACATATTTCTTGATGTCCATCTTATTTATACCTATCACATATTTTGCATTTACTCTTTCTTCTCTTACAACTTTTTTACTGATTTGGCAGAGTTAATACTGGTTACTTATTAACTTTTAGTTTTGCCCCACTTTTTGATGCCATGAGTGAATACCTTTCTATTATTGTTGCTATGTGCGTGCTAAGCTGCCTCAGTCATGTCTGACTCTTTGTGATCCTATGGACCGTAGCCCACCAGGCCCCTCTGTCTATGGGATTCTCTAGGCTAGAATACTAGAGTGGGTTGCCATTCCCTCTTCCAGGGGTTCTTCCCGACCCAAGGATGGAACCCACATCTCTTTCTTGACAGGCAGTTTCTTTACCACTAAACCACCAGGAAAGCCCTTTTACTAGTGGATAGACATATAAATAAAGATTATACCTATATATAGTAAAATAATAATAATATATTCTAATTCATGTGATGTGGTTTATATGAAAGGAGGCATAGATGACACAGAAGTGAAAGTCGCTTAGTCATGTCCAACTCTTTGAAACTCCATGGACTATACAGTCCTTGGAATTCACCAAGCCAGAATACTGGAGTGGGTGGCCATTCCTTTCTGCAGGGGATCTTTCCAACCCAGGGATGGAACACAGGTCTCCCACATTGCAGGTGGATTCTTTACCAGGTAAGCCACCAGGGAAGCCCAGATGGCATAGGGCTAAATCTGAACTCAAGTGATAGAATTAGTTTCATTAACTTCTGCTTTATTTTTCTGTTGAGATGATCTCTTAGAAAAACTCATGAAATCATGCTGAAGTTCAGACTAGGAGCAATGTGGAAGAGATAAAGTTAAGTGAAACACTGATATAATGAAATCTGATTTATAGAGTTCACACCTGCCATCCAAGCAGAAAATGTTAAGTGCTCTATGTTGAAAAGGAAGAATATTTTAATTCTCTATCCCCTGAAGGCATCAGTTTTTCATTTTTATTACTCTTTGGATTAACATTCAGATTTGAGTTGTTCTATGTTTGCTTTGATATACTCAAAACATTGTCTAATAAATAAATATATCATATTGTGGTGATATATGGTTAGTGATATAGTATATAAGTATTATATTTGTTTTATAATCATTTTTCACAAGCTTTAAATTTTATCATATTCTCTTATAGCAATAAAGACATTTCCATTGCAAACTTGTAACAATAATGGATAGCAACCTTCAGGGGATACATTTCTGAGAAATTTATTTTCCCTCATGTTGCTCAGCCACCCAAAGAATGAATTTGTTTCCATGACAGATAAGGACTACACTGATCATTTTTAAAATGGTCTTGGGGCACCACAAATCAATAACAGAAAAGAAAAATGCAAGATAATAATATTTCTTTTCATTAGGTTGATTGATGGCATTCTAGATTCATGCATCGAAATCGTCTCTTTAACAGTTATTAAATAACCTAAAGCATACATCTTGGCTGTGTGGGTCCTCTTTTATACTGAATAATCAAGACAAAGATAAATTCTATTTGACTGCAATGTGGTTACTCTACAGAAATATAATAACCAAAAAGCATATGAAATTTAAAAGACAGAATATACTTACCACAAAGCATAATATTCTACACTAAAATCTAAAACAGCCACGTGACATAATTTTAAATTATTTTTTAGTATAAGATAGTTCTGCAATAATAATACATTTCATAGTAATATTGTGTTGTGTTGTTTTGTTTTTTAAATTCTCACTTGAGCAATATGTAATAAGAACGTTGTTCTACCAAATTGTCATGGAAGAAGACACACATTTCATAGGCTATTTAATTCAGTGATGGTAAAAAAAAATTCTGTTGCAAAAGTGTGCCTTTAAAAGTAACTTGAGATAAACTGAAATTATAGCATTTTAAGGGATTTTTTCCCCCTGATTGCTCTCATTTTTCTCTGAGAGTGTGATATATGCACGAATTACATATAATAAATAGAAAAGTGCTTCTTTTAGAGAAAGTTCCAAAACATTTCTTTAGAAATATGATTTCAACATTTTCTTTATTTGAATTTGCTATATTCCTTCCTATCATTCAAATATCAAGTCGAAATGTCTTTTGAAAAAGTATTACTTTTGGGAAAATTACCAATGACTTTGCTGAAAAGTGAAAAATTTAAGTAATTTAGTGAAGAAAAAAAAAATCTATTTGATGTAAACTCCGTTTGATTGTCTGAATTTTTTCCCCTTCACTGGTTTTGGTAGATGCATGCGAACATATGTCTTCTGTTTTGAAGAGTTTGATATAGCACCCATGAAATATGTCAGTTTTTAACATCCATATGCCAAAGTCTCAGAAAAAGTTTTTCTATTAATTTGAGTTCTAATAATATTTGTATTTCTATACACTAGAAATTAACAATCCAAGAGAAAATTAAGGAGAAAAATCATTTACAAGATTATTTTTTTTTAAAGGAATAAAATACTGGACTTAGAAATAAATTAACAAAAATGGTTCTAGCCCTGCATACTGTACCATGCTAATATTTTGAAAACGGTAAAATATTATTGAAAGAAATTAAATTAAAAATTAATGTCTGTGTTGATGAATTAGAAGCCTTAATTTTGTTAAGGTGGCAGTAATATTCAAAATGTTTAAGAAATTTAATGCATTCCATATTAAACTTCCTACTGCCATTTTGCAGAAATGTAAAGGCTAATCCTAAAGTCCATATGGAATTTCAGAAGACTCTGAACACTAAAAACAATATTGAAAAGGAAGAACAAACTTGAAGGACTTATACGTCTTGATTTCAAAACTTATTATACAGCTGCTACAATCAAAACAATAGCATACTGGCATAACAATACACATACAGATTAATGGAATAAGATTGAGAATCCAGAAATGAACACATAATATATTGTCAATTGATCTTTTCAAGGTACCAAGACCATTCAATGAAGGAGAGCATTTAACACATGCTGAAAATACAGTATATCCACATGGAAAAGTATGAAGTTGGACACTTCATATCATACACAAAAGTTAACTCAAAATGGATAAAAATATTTATATTTAAGAGTTCAAATTGTACAAATCATAAAAGAAAATATAGGAATAAATCTTTATGACTATGGGTACTTAGATATGACACCAAAAAAACAAGCAAAAATAAATAAATAAATTGAACTTTATTAAATCAAAATTAAATTTTATTGTGCTTCAAAGGACACTAACAACAGAGTGGAAAAAAAAATCCACAAAATGGGAGAAAATATTTGAAAATCTTAAATCTGATAAGAGCCTAGGATCTAGAATACATGAAGAACTAAAAACTTAACAGCTAAAAGATAAACAATGGAATTTTAAAATGGGCAAAGGATTCGAACAGACATTTCTTCAGAGTATAGACACATGACCATAACAGTGAGATGTTCACTGTCATTGGCCACTGACTCCATATCAAAACCCATGAGATACCATTTCATACCCACTGCTGCTGCTGCTAAGTCGCTTCAGTCATGTCTGACTCTGTGCAACCCCATAGGCAGCAGCCCACCAGGCTCTCCCGTCCCGGGCATTCTCCAGGCAAGAACACTGGAGTGGGTTGCCATTTCCTTCTCCAATGCATGAAAAGAAAAGTGAAGTCGCTCAGTCATGTCTGACTCTTAGCGACCCCATGTACTGCAGCCTACCAGGCTCCTCCGTCCATGGGATTTTCCAGGCAAGAGTACTGGAGTGTCACACCCACTAGTATGGCCATAATTTAAAGAAGAAAAACTGATGTTGATGATGATGTAGAGAAACTGGAGTCCTCTTACACTGCCTGGTAGAGATTTAAATGGTACAGCTGCTTTAACAAACAGTCTGGCATTTCTTCAAAAAGTTAAATATAGAAGTATAAAATGACCTAGCAATTTTACTCGTAAGTACTTACTCAAAATATTAAAGACATATTCAAGCAAAAAAAAAAAAATTAACACAAATGTTCATAACAGCTTTATTCATAGTAGCCAAAAATGAAAACAATCCAATGTCTGTCAACTGATAAATGGATAAACAAAATGTGGCATATTCATACAATGGAATATTATTCTGTTATAAAAGGAATGAAGTACTAACATAGCTACAACCTGGATGAACCCAAAAACACTATAAGTGAAAGAAGTCAGTCACAAAGGTCATATTTGTGTGATGCCTTTTATATAAAACATTCAGAATAAGCAAACTCAGGTTAGATAGAATGTAGAGGAGTGGTTTCCAGGGATGATGAGAAAGGGAGGAAAGGATCAGAGAGTAACTGTTAATGTAAGAGACATATTTTGGTGGAGATAAAAATATTCTGAAATGTGACAATGTTGATGATAGTGGTTTTATTGCATTCACAATATTGCACAGTTATATATCTTATGTCATTAAAATGGTGAAATTTATGTTATGTAAATTTACCTCAATTTAAAAGAATGGAGTGAAGTAGTGATGAATACAGCAGCATGGATGAACCTAAAACACACAATACTTTATAAAGTAAGCCTGATCCAGAAGAGTACATATTCTATAATCCCATTTATTCAAAGTTTCAGAATAGGCAAATCAAACATGATGGTAGAAATCAGAACAGTGGTTTGTTGGAAAGAATAATAGGTATGAAGCAGAAAAGGAACATTCTGGGATGATAAAAATGTCTGATATCTTGAGAAGGCATGGGTTGATGGGTTTTTCAAAGCTGAACAAACAATGTGATTAAGAATTATGCATTTCATTGCATAATCAGATCTTCTATCACACTTGTTTTGATAACATGAATGTGTTCCAAAATGACTGATGTATTAGGGACTAACAGGAATGGAATTTTGGAATTTTAGCTTATGCACGAAAAATACTAGTGAACATCAAAAACAGCACCCAATTTCAATGAGCCAAATAATGCAAAAACTAAACACACTTCAGACACCTACCAGCTGTCTTAGTTCCCCACATGTGTTACAAGCCATTCCCATCCACATCTAGTGTTAGAGCCTTTTAATTTCATACGATCCATTGTACTAGATTAAATAATGACCTTCAACACTCCATGTCCATCTGGAACCTATAAATATGACCTTACTTGTAAACAGGGTCCTTGCAGCAGATACACAGGGAAGAAGGCTTGTGAAGAGAGTGGCAGACATTTAAGTAACGTATCTGCAGATCCTTAGGATTCTACCAGCAACCACAAGAAGTTAGAAGAGGCAACAGAGAATTCTTCCCTAGAACCATCAGAAAAAGCACAGACCTGCCTACACCTTCTTTTCAAACTTCTAGCATCCAGAACTGTGAGAGAATAAACTTTCCTTGTTTAAGGCCACCCAGTTTATGGTCATTTGTTACAGCAACCCAAAGAAGCTAACACACCGACCTTCTACCACTCCACAATACTCCACAATACTGAAACCTTTCTGAAGTTCACATTCACAAGCAAACATGGGTATTTTTCAAATTAAAGTGTCTTATTTATTGTATTATTTTTTTCATGTCCATTTAACATATATAAAACTGTACTATTATTTTACTAGGCTCCAATTAACTGTTCCTTATGTCACTGTTATATGACACCATATTCATTTCAGTTCAGTTGCTCAATTGTGTCCAAATATTTGCAACCCCATGGACTGTAGCACACCAGGCTTCCCTGTCCATCACCAACTCCCGGAGCTTGCTCAAATTCATGTCCATTGAGTCAGTGATGCCATCCAACCATCTCATCCTCTATCATCCCCTTCTCCTCCTGCCCTCAATCTTTCCAAGCATAAGGGTCTTTTCTAATGAGTCAGTTCTTTGCATCAGGTGCCCAAAGTATTGGAGTTTCAGCTTCACCATCAGTCTTTCCAATGAAAATTCAGGACTGAATTCCTTTAGAATAGACTTTTGGATTTCCTTGCTGTCCAAGGGATTCTCAAGAGTCTTCTCCAACATCACAGTTCAAAAGCATCAATTCTTCAGCACTCAGCTTTCTTTATAGCCCAACTCTCACATCCATACATGACTAATGGAAAAACCATAGCTTTGATTAGATGGACCTTTGTCAGCAAAGTAATATAGTTGCTTTTTAATATACTGTCTAGGTTGGTCATAGCTTTTCTTCCAAGGAGCAAGCATCTTTTAATTTCATGGCTGCAGTCACCATCTGCAGTGATTTTGGAGCCCAAAAGATAAAGTCTGACACTATTTCCCCTGTTTCCCCATCTATTTGCCATGAAGTGATGGGTCCAGATCTTCATTTTTTGAGTGTTGAGTCTTAAGCCAACTTTTTCACTCTCCTCTTTCACTTTCATCAAGAGGCTCTTTCATTCCTCTTCACCTTCTGCCATAAGGGTGGTGTCATCTGCATTTCTGAGGTTATTGATATTTCTCTCAGCAATCTTGATTCCAGCTTGTGCTTCCTCCAGCCAAGCGTTTCTCATGATGTAGTCTGCATATAAGTTAAATAAACAGGGTGACAATATACAGCCTTGACGTACTCCTTTCCCAATTTGGAGCCAATCCACTTTTCCATGTCTGGTTCTAACTGTTGCTTCTTGACCTGCATACAGATTTCTTAGGAGGCAGGTAAGGTAGTCTGATAGTCCTATCTCTTCAAGAATTTTCCAGTTTGCTGTGATCCACACAGTCAATAAGCCAGAAGCAGATGTTTTTCTGGAACTCTCTTGCTTTTTTTGATGATCCAACAGATGTTGGCAATTTGATCTCTTGTTCCTCTGCCTTTTCTAAATCCAGCTTGAATATCTGGAAGTTGTCGGTTCACATACTGTTGAAGCCTGTCTTGGAGAATTTTGAGCATTATTTTGCTAGTGTGTGAGATGAGTGCAATTGTGTGGTAGTCTGAACATTCTTTGGTGTTGCCTTTCTTTGGGATTGGAATGAAAACTGACCTTTTCCAGTCCTGTGGCCACTGCTGAGTTTTCCAAATTTGCTGGCATATTGAGTGCAGCACTTTCACAGCATCATCTTTAGTTTCCTCTACCAATAGTTAATTTTATATTTTTTGGTTTCATTGTCAGAAATTAATACTATTTTCAAATTCTAAAATCTACCTTCTTAGTTCAAATTTTCCTTTAGCTATTAATTTAGCTATTAATTATCTCTACTCTTTTTTGCAAACTAATTAAAATCTTGTTTACCTATACTCTGTCTCCTCCTCACTTCTCAAACTATCACAATCTAGATTCCATCTCTTCTACTCAACTGAATCTCAAACTCAGCATGATTGACAAATAGCTTCTGTTTCCTCAATTTAGTGAGCACTATTCAGTCTTCATCTCACTTGATGGCTTGGAAGCTTTTTATACCATTAACTTCTCTCTTTTTTCATGACTTTCAATGCTTTAAAAGTCAGTTTCATAATATACCCTCTCATAGTCTTCCTCCTCTCTCTCTTTAGTTACATTTCAGCATTACTGCTTGTGGCATATTTTTCTTTGCCTGTCATTTAAATGAGGATGTTCTCAAGCTACTGATTTTTAATGCAAATCAGTGCCATCCTGGCTAACAAGATAAATAGAGGAGCTAACATGAGCAGAGTTCTGAGATAGGTTTTTACTGTGTTTCAAGAGGAGTGATATGAAGATCATTTGTACAAGAAGAGTTATTCAGCATGCTAATTCCAATTTATTCAGAGACACTGAACATACCACTTAATCTATTTTTGGTTATAGTTTTGCTATCTCCCAAATTAGTATATATTTGCTTTTTACCTTACTGAAATGATAGAACATTTCCAAGACGTTTTCAAATTGTTTTTTAAAGCCTCTGAGAATGTATTATATAAGCACCAATAAATGAAAATGTTATCATAGCCATAGTTTACAAATATTTTTTTAATCTCTAATGTCATTATATGACATGATAATTCGGCAATACTCAGAGTTGTAAAGTGAGTTTTTAGTTTTAAATTTAGAGGCATTTACTCTAAAGTATTTCTTTCATTTTATGGTTGCTTCGATTCACATCAAATACTAACAAACACAAATACTCTCTTAGCAAAGGTTTTCCTGGCCTGTGGTAATGAATTACCTTCATTTTGAGTTATTAAAAACCAACATATACAATGAAAGTAATTCACTAAAAATAAGTTGTAATGTCATCTCTTTTCTACTATTCAAACCATAATCATTAGCTAGATATACTTCCAGGCCTGCATACATAAGGACATACTCCCAAGGGCATATCCTTTTGTTGTGGAGTGGTATCTCCTTACTGAGTTCTTGAAGGAGAATACATAAATGATAATTGTATAATCTCAGAGATAAAAGGAGCCTAGGAGTTCACCTATGGTGATAGAAAAGCATCATTGCTCGCAAAACAGCCATATGTCCTGAATTTGAATTCAGTCTCTGCTATTTTCTGCTATTTAGCTCTTGCTTGAGTTGGGCAAGTTACATAATGTTACTATACTCGGTTTTCTTCTCTGTACCTTAGTAATAATACCTACACTGTAAGAATTGTTAACATTAAATAATTGTGTGTGTGTGTGTGTCTGTGTGTCTGTGTGTAGGGGCTTCCCCAATGGCTCAGGGGTAAAGAATCTACCTGCAATGCAGGAGATGTGGGTTCAGTCCCTGGATTGGGAAGATTCCCTGGAGAAGGGCATAGCAACCCACTTTAGTATTCTTGCCTGGAGAATGCCATGGACAGAGGAATTTGGCAGGCTACAGTCCCTAAGATCACAAACAGTTGGACACAACTGAAGCAACTGAGCATTCTCGCATGCACGTGTGTGTATATAAAATCTTATATATAACATATATGTATATCTTATATCAACACCTATATTTAACACATATTATACACCTAGTAAATGTGAGCTACTACTATTATTATTTACTCCAATTCTTAGTTCCTACATGAGCTCATGCCACTCAGCTCACATGCAGCCATTTCATTAAGGAGATCCCACCAGTTCATGCAGAACTCTGGATGGTCACTTATATTTAGGATATCTAATTCTCTTTAGAGTATCCCTTTGGTACAGTTTCATAGTATGTTATTGTTCCATATCTATTTCAGTATCATCAGCTATTTTATACTAGGTATAAAACAAATATAGTTAAAGACAGGACAGCTTATAGGAAGAAGAGAAAAATATTCCTCAATATATATCATATTATATATGTATACTGTAGATATAACTATATATTACATATGTTATTAAAACAGCCAAAATACAAAAGGGAAAGATTATATGAATTGTGCGTGAAGCCTCAGTCACTCAGTTGTGTCTGACTCTCTGCAACCCCATGGACTGTAGCCCACCAGGATCCTCTGTCCATGGGATTCTCCAGGCAAGAAAACTGGAATGGGTTGCCATTTCTTCCTCCAGGGGATCTTCCAACACAGAGATGGAAACTGCGTCTTTTGTGCCTCCTGCACTGGCAGCCAGATTCTTTACCACTGCGCCACCTGGGAAGCCTAATTATATTGGCTAACTTCAGGCAAATTTGGGGTTTTACTGGAACTGAAATGGAGCAGAACCCTATAGTCCTTGCCCCCTCACCATGTCCTCTGCCTGCCTTTTGTCTATGGGAAACTTTAGTCATAGAATAAGTGTAATCAGAGAAGTAAGAAATGCAGAAACAAAAGAAAACAGTCAAAGGAGTTAAATAATTATGATGTAGTCATTAAGCATAATCAAGAACCTTTAATTCTTTCTTAAGGGCTATAGATAATATTCTGAGCCATATCCTGTCTTATAGAGCTGTCTTATAGATGCTAAAACACCAGATGGAGAAGTTAACTGCATGATGACCAGACTTTACCCAGGACACGAGCTGCCACAATTCTGGGAACTGGCCACAAAGAAATGGGAAGAAATGGACCCTGGAACTGAAGATTGAGTGAGTGAGTGAAAGTCACTCAGTCATGTCCATCTCTTTGCGACCCCAGGGACTGTACAGTCCATGGGATTCTCCAGGCCAGAATACTGGAGTGGGTAGCCTTATCCCTTCTCCAGGGGTTCTTCCCAACCCAGGGATAAAACCCAGGTCTCCCACATTACAGGAGGATTTTTTACCAGCTGGGCCACAAGGGAAGCCCAAGAATACTGGAGCGGGTAGCCTATCCCTTCTCCAGTGGATCTTTCTGACCCAGGAATCGAACTGGGGTCTCCTGCATTGCAGGCAGATTCATTACCAACTGAACTATCAGGGAAGCCAGAACTGAAGAGTAACTGTACCTAAAACAACCAAGCTGACACTGGTCAGACCACTGATGACCAATTTGAAGAAGACTGTCAGAGCTCACTGTGCTGTTTCTGCATGTTGCTCCCCCCCCCGCCCCCCTCCCCCCCAACACACACTTCTATCTATGAAAGCTCTTGCCCCACTGACTGCCAGTGGGGGTGGGGGTGGGAGTCAGCCTATGGACAGATGTCTGACACCATCCCCGCTCCCAGTTGCTGGCATCTGAAATAAAGCAAACTTTCCTTTCCACCAATCTGGCCTGTTTATTGGCTTTTGCGCAGCAAGCAGCAGGACCCACACATACTCTTTCGGTAACAGAGTCTGTATTTTCCTTCTTGAAATAATAAGGACAGTAAACATAAATAATAAATGTGTTTACTCCAAAATATGTTTCCTTTTCTTCAAGACTCATTCCACTTAGCAATTTTTCAAGATTCATTCAGTAGGGACCATATTTAATTAAATGCTCAACATAATACATTCTTATTTTTCAAGAAAGCCTAAATTATTGCATGCCATAATTTTAAAAGTAGAAATCAGGATCTTTCAAGGAAGAAATAAAAATACACTAAATTCTACAACTAATCTAAATAAACAACAAAAATGAAAGTTTTCTATACCTTAGAATTAGACAATCTTTATTTTTTTTTCTTTTTTATGTTTCCTTTAATAAGAATACTTGCTGCTCCTAAAAGGGGAGTTTTACTTTGATTTCAGAAAAATATAAAATAATAATGATTTATAATATAAGAGTGAATATAAACTGTCTTATATCCACTCACTCTTGCTTGTCATTGTTACTCTATAGGCTTAACATTCTCTTCAGTAATGTACACTTTTACAAAGTCAAGAAACACTATGAGTTGTTTTTGTTAACCAGATGTCTTCCCACTTGATACGGCACAAAATAAAACCAGCGAGCATTTACTCTTGACTCAGAATAGAGGAAATTTTGGAATGTTTTCTAAAATAGCATTTAACACTTTTATTTTCAAAATATTAACATAACATTATTATATCTTTTTTTTTCATCAGAACAGAATTCTTGTATTTAAATTGTACCAATATACAGTTTCTTATTTTTTTAAAAGACAATAGAATAAGTACCTGATTATATGTATTCTTTTCAAAATTAAAAAAAAAAAATCTATGATGGAAATTCCCTGCCAGTCCATTAGTTAGGATTCCATGCTTCCACTGCAGGAGGCCTTGATTCAATCTCTGGTCAGAGAATTAAGATTCCAGAAGCCACCAAGTGGCACAGTCCAAAGAATAAATAAATAAAAAGAATAAATAAAATCTATGAAAGGCTTACTGAATGAAAAGTATTCATCTAGCTATGGAAAAAGGTGACCTGTTACCCCATTTCTTACTAGAGACTACAGTAAGAAACCACTCTGGGAAAAAATTAAAAAAACAATTTACACCAAATTAAAAATGTGCTGCTAAACACACTCACCACAGCACAATTTGAAATAGGTACTCTTGGTATTTTGCACCTATACTTGAATAATTATAATTTTGCCCCAAGTTAAAATCCTTTTTAAAGTTATTTTAATAATATAACTACATAGACTATTTCTTTTAAAAGAACTTAGAGAATCCAAATATTAACAAGAAAAGGAAAATACAGATAAGTTATTACTGTCAGTACCCATAAATTTTGACAAAGAAACACAATACTCGATGTTTCTCTCTCCTCTAGACATCCTGCCAGCCTGCAGCAACCTACTGATGTTATATACACTTACTTCATCACTAATTAAGGATGAAAAGTTTAATCAGATCCTCCCATCATCTCTCTCTAAAAATCTAGGCCTAGGCTTCATATATATTTTAGTTCTAAAGAGCTTCCCCAGAACACTTGGGACTCTATATCTTTCTATCCATAAATGTCTGTAGGATTATGCATATTCCTTTCCCTAATATTAAAGCTGTAGGGGCCAAGAGTTTTATTGATTCTTATGACTCATTGGTCACATGTCTTGTCATCCTTCCCTAGAAGAACAATATGGATCCTTCAGAATCCACTTAAATTATTACAACTCTTAAAAAACTCTGCCTAATTCTCTTATTATCACCCTCAGACTTCTCTGAATTTCTCTGACCCCTTATTGCAATACTAAGTATCAGCCAATTTACAAAATCATATGTACCATATCTTGTATAAGTATATATGTAGTTTCCCTAGGGCCTCATATCCTACAAAGTATTTAATATTTTGCCCATGACAAATGCTTAAAAATATTATTCAATGCTCTGATTAAATTCCTGCTTTTGGCTGGTGTTTATGTCTCTTGTTCTTGATTTTGTTCTTTTATCAAGCTATGCCTCATAAAACACATGATATCTTGCTCAAAACATGGTAGCATGGCCAAATATTATATGATTAAACTCAAAGGAATTCAATTTAAACTGTTCTCCCCAAAATATCATCATCTTTGATTACCCTTCAGAAAAAATAATCTTGTGCTTCATCATGTGTAGAGTCAAATATCCAAAAGCAGATTTCTTTAAAAAGTCACATGTATTTATCGCATGGGCGAATTAGACTATTAAACTAAGATGAGAATGCTGGAGAGTGCAACAATATTTGCCAACAAACATTTTCTCGGTAGTTAAATGTAGTGCTGTAATGGAGAGGAAACAGAAAAATCCAATACCATAGTCTCTGCAAATCAATGGATCAAGAATATGCAATGCTGTATTTTTTTATGTTTTACTCTGTTTGTCTTGCCCTTCTAACAAAGCTGGTTTTTTCTGGTAACGACAATCTTCCAACCCACACAAGAAACGCTATTGTAACCTGGATGGACAGGGAAGCCTGGTGTGCTGCAGTTCATGGGATCGCAAAGAGTCAGACACAACTGAGTGACTGAACTAAACTGAACTGAACTGAGAAGGATCCTATGGGGCCTTCCCAGAACAGATTTTCCCTACACAATGTCTTCTGCCTGCCTTTTGTCTGTAGAAAAACTTTAGTCAAAGAATAAATTTAATTAGAAAAGTGAGAAAATGCAAAAAGAAACGAAAACAGTCAAGCAAGACAAAAATAATAATAGTTCAGCCATTAAACAAAGTCAAGGACATCCAGTTCCTCCTCCAGGACTATAGATAATATTCTGAGCTTTGAGCTGTTTTTTAGATACTGAAATTCCCACCAGGTAGAAGTTAACTGTATACTGTCCAAAAGCAGGTAGATAGATCACAGACCATTTGGAACCAGAAGGCTGATGATGCTGACACCTGATTACCTCACCACCAACCAATCAGAAGAACATCCACTAGCTAATCACACACCCCACAACCCCATTCCAAAACCCTGTCTTTAAAAATCTTTCCCTGAAAGTCTTCAGGGAGTTCAGGTCTTTCAAGTAGTATCTAATTCAGAATCCTTGCTTCGGTTCAGTTCAGTTCAGTTCAGTTGCTCAGTCATGTCTGACTCTTTGCGACCCCAAGAATCGCAGCACGCCAGGCCTCCCTGTCCATCACCAACTCCTGGAGTTCACTCAGACTCACGTCCATTGAGTCGGTGATGCCATCCAGCTATCTCATCCTCTGTCATCCCCTTCTCCTTCTGTCCCCCATCCCTCCCAGCATCAGAGTCTGTTCCAATGAGTCAACTCTTTGCATGAGGTGGCCAAAGTACTGGAGTTTCAGCTTTAGCATCATACCTTCCAAAGAACACCCAGGGCTGATCTCCTTGAGAATGGACTGGTTGGATCTCCTTGCAGTCCAAGGGACTCTCAAGAGTCTTCTCCAACACCATAGTTCAAAAGCATCAGCTTCTTCAGCACTCAGCTTTCTTCACAGTCCAACTCTCGCATCCATACATGACCACTGGAAAAACCATAGCCTTGACTAGACGAACCTTTGTTGGCAAAGTAATGTCTTTGCTTTTCAATATGCTATCTAGGTTGGCCAAATCTTTTCTTCCTAGGATATGCGTCTTTTAATTTCATGGCTGCAGTCACCATCTGCAGTGATTTTGGGGCCCAAAAAAATAAAGTCTGACATTGTTTCCACTGTTTCCTCATCTATTTCCCATGAAATGATGGGACCAGATGCCATGATCTTCGTTTTCTGAATGTTGAGCCTTAAGCCAACTTTTTCACTCTTCTCTTTCACTCTCATCAAGAGGCTTTTTAGTTCCTCTTCACTTTCTGCCATAAGGGTGGTGTCATCTGCATATCTGAAGTTATTGATATTTCTCCTGGCAATCTTGATTCCAGCTTGTGCTTCATCCAGCCCAGAGTTTCTCATGATGTACTCTGCATAGAAGTTAAATAAACAGGGTGACAATATACAGCCTTGACGTACTCCTTTTTCTATTTAGAACCAGTCTGTTGTTCCATGTCCAGTTCTAATTGTTACTTCCTGACCTGCATACAAATTTCTCAAGAGGCAGGTCAGGTGGTCTGGTATTCCCATCTCTTTCAGAATTTTCCACAGTTTATTGTGATCCACAGAGTCAAAGGCTTTGGCATAGTCAATAAAGCAGAAATAGATGTTTTTCTGGAACTCTCTTGCTTTTTCCATGATCCAGCAGATGTTGGCAATTTGATCTCTGGTTCCTCTGCCTTTTCTAAAACCGGCTTGAACATCTGGAAGTTCACAGTTCACGTATTGCTGAAGCCTGGCTTGGAGAATTTTGAGCATTACTTTACTAGCATGTGAAATGAGTGCAATTGTGCGGTAGTTTGAGCATTCTTTGGCATTGCCTTTCTTTGGGATTAGAATGAAAACTGACCTTTTCCAGTCCTGTGGCCACTGCTGAGTTTTCCAAATTTGTTGGCATATTGAGTGCAGCACTTTCACAGCATCATCTTTCAGGATTTGAAATAGCTCAACTGGAATTCCATCACCTCCACTAGCTTTGTTCACAGTGATGCTTTCTAAGGCCCACTTGACTTCACATTTCAGGATGTCTGGCTCTAGGTGAGTGATCATACCATCATGATTATCTTGGTCATGAAGATCTTTTTGTACAGTTCTTCTGTGTATTCTTGCCACCTCTTCTTAATATGTTCTGCTTCTGTTAGGTCCATGCCATTTCTGTCCTTTACTGAGCCCATCTTTCCATGAAATGTTCCCTTGGTATCTCTGATTTTCTTGAAGAGATCTCTTGTCTTTCCTATTCTGTTGTTTTCCTCTATTTCTTTGCATTGATCGCTGAGGAAGGCTTTCTTATCTCTTCTTGCTAGTCTTTGGAATTCTGCATTCTTAAGCTTACATCTTTCCTTTTCTCCTTTGCTTTTCACTTCTCTTCTTAACACAGCTATTTGTAAGGCCTCCCCAGACAGACATTTTGCTTGCTTGACACCCTGCAATAAATGCAGCACTTTCCTTCACTACAACCAGTGTCAGTAGACTGGCGTCACTGCTCATAGGCAGGTAGACCCAAGTTTGGTTCGGTAGTATTATGATTATTGAATTTGCTTGGGCTCCCCTGATAGCTCAGTTAGTAAAGAATCTGCCTGCAATGCGGAGATCCTGGTTTAATTCCTAGGTCGGGATGATCTGCTTGGAGAGGGGATAGGCTATCCACTCCAGTATTCTCAGGCTTCACTTGTGGCTCAGCTGGTAAATTCACCTGCAATGGGGAAGACCTAGGTTTGATCCCTGAGTTGGGAAGATCCCCTGGAGAAGGGAAAGGCTACCCACCCCAGTATTCTGGCCTGGAGAATTCCATGGACTATACAGTCCATGGGGTCGCAAAGAGTAGGACACAGCTGAGTGACTTTCACCTTAATGTCTTAATATAGCATCTCTAAGAAATGAACTTCCATTTGGAAAGGGGAAATTTAGTCCAAGCAATAAATGACTAATGATAGGTTCTGACGTCAATTGCCGTCTACAAGAAGAAGAGGAAAAAAAGCATTGACTGTAACTGTGAGCATTGAAATCAAATCCTATAGGTACCCACCTGTTTTACCTACAGATGGCAGAGTCCACTCAAGGCTACTCCACCTGGTTCAGTTTTACTCACTCTACATTCTTTATTACCATATTATACTTGATTCCTTCAGACACATCCAGCCTATCTTCCTGCATCTCTTCTTGTCCTTCTTCAATCCATATTTAAAGAAAACAATTCAGAATATGTTACAGCCTTGATTAAGCTAAGCACCACTTCCACAATAGCAACAAAACACAGCCTCTCTCTGCACTTAAAGTTCAAATCCTGATGGGCTCTGAGCACTTCCATGATCTGGCTCCTGCCTTTCTAGCATCTCTGCAATCTTGTTTACCATTTTGTTCAACTTGCTTGACCTTCCTTCTGTCCTTGATCACATCCAGCTTATTCTATCTTTGGGCTTTTCACTTGCTGTTTGGGGTACCTGGAACACTTGGTTCAAATTTCATTTCTTTAAAGAAAACTTGTGTCTCAATCTAAAGCCTTCATATCCCCCAGGCCAGTCACTCCTTCACATCACCCTGCTTTTCCATTTCCACAGTAGAAAGCAATATTTAAAACTCACTTAGTGCTTATTTTTGACTTCTCCTCTTTAAAACAGGATCTCTCTGGTCTATTCTCTCCCTAGGACCCAGAACAGACCCAGAGCAAGTGCCTAGTGCATATTGGCTAAAGAAAGCCAGACTAGGAGCAGAAGCAATATAGTTTCTCAAGAACCTAAGTCCTAAGACAAACAAGAACAAGGAACGGAATTTAAAACAAGGACACAGGGAGAAAGTTAATTTCTCCTGGAGAGCTACAGAGGCTGCTGACACTCCTCTAAGATTTAGAAACTTCTGTCATTATATGTCCCTTACACATTGAAGGGCTTGCAGGTGGCACAGCGGTAAAGAATCCTCCTGCCAAAGCAGGAGATGCAAGAGATGCAGATTCGATCCCTGGCTTGGGAAGGTCACCTGGAGTAGGAAATGTCAACTCGCTCCAGTATTCCTGCCTGGAAAACTCCATGGACAGAGGAGCCTGGCAGGCAAGGGGTCACAAATAATCAGACAGAACTGAGCAACTGATCACACACACATACACACACACACAAACACACATTGAAACAAAAAATGTCAGTGAAAAATCCAAGATAGAGGGATAATTAGGTAAATAAATAAAACATAGTGAATATATAAATCCTAGCATAGTTTCCAGAGAAGGCAATGGGACCCCACTCTAGTACTCTTGCCTGGAAAATCCCATGGACAGAGGAGCCTGGTAGGCTGCAGTCCATGAGGTCGCTAAGAGTCGGACTCGACTGAGTGACTTCACTTTCACTTTTCACTTTCACGCACTGGAGAAGGAAATGGCAACCCACTCCAGTGCTCTTGCCTGGAGAATCCCAGGGATGGGAGAGCCTGGTGGGCTGCCGTCTATGGGGTCGCACAGAGTCGGACATGACTGAAGCGACTTAGCAGCAGCAGCAGCAGCAGCAGCGTAGTTTCAGTTATTACTCATCAATTTAAATAAAAGGAAGAATCCTTGGAAATAAGAAGTGATTCTTTTTAAAACTTTTTTTAAAATGTGATACAAATGAGTATATGCATGCTGTCACTTCAGCAGAGTCCAACTCTTTATGACCCTATGGACTATTCTCTGCCCATGGGGATTCTCCAGGCAAGGATACTGGAGTGGGCTGCCAAGCTCTCCTCCATGGGGATCTTCCTGACCCAGGGATCAAACTTCTCTCCAGCATTGGTAGGTGGGTTCTTTACCACTAGCGCCACCTGTAAAGCCATGATATAAATGAGGAAGTGTACGTTATTCTAATTACAAACAAACTACTTACAATATGTATTAATGAATCATAAAATTTCACTTCCACTTAGAAATAACCCTCCTTCGAATATACACACCGGATGGACACTTATGTGTGTTGGTAACCTTTAGTATTAAGTAAAGTGCCATTCACGTTGGATTTTCTTGCCTTTAATAAACTTATTTCTCTTGTTTCCTGAGAAACTGTGGGCTCCTACTGTTATGCCCACCCCAGGCCATCCCCATCTGTTTGCCTGTGGCTCAATCCATATAACCTCACTGGTTGCCTAAAACCCTCTCATCTGAGCTCCTCACTGAGATTCTTCTCCTCCCTTAAATGAATCCTCAGTTTAATCTTCAGGTTAGCTGAGTAATCAATGGTTCAGGTAAAGCCTATTTCCTTGTCATTTTTTTCCTATGTTTGAGGATTTTTTTCAGCTTCAGTGTTAAAGTTGACAAGGAAAGTACTTTCATTTTAGTGCTATGTTTTCATCTTTCTCTTAATCTAGAAACAATTTCACTCCTGCAAACAAAGTTCACATATTTATGAACATGAGCAGGGTAAATGGTCAGCTATTATCTCTCTATAATTTTGTCATGGAGTCAAATTGTATTTTCAAGAAAACAGACATCTTGCATCAAGTATATGTACACAATACTAAGCATCCTAAAAAAAAAAAAAAAAACATTGGGTAGTATAAGTGAAGCTATGTCTGTTACATGTTTTATCCTTTCTGCAAAATGAGTGTATGGGGAAATTCTAAATTCAGTGAATGCAAAAGCATTATTTGAGTTTGCCATAAAAACGTCCACTCCGATGACCTTTCCAGCTTCTGTCACAAGTGGGAGTGATTGATTGACAAAGGGGTCTTGCACTAAATATCGCAAAAAAAAAAAACAAAAAAAAAACAGATCCTTCTGTGCATATCTACAATACAGAGAATTGAGCTGTTTAAGAAACAACCCTAGAAAGTAAAGGCTTTCAAAACTTTCCATCTGAAACTGATAATTTTTAAAAGGGAAAAACTGAGTCATAGATATGATTTTAACACAGCAATATTCTATAATCAGTTCCCGGGGATTATATTCTCAATACAAAAAAAGAAATGTAAACAGTCACACATCATTGTTCATTCCAAAGAGTGCTTTACCCAAATACTAATCGATAAGAACAGTTACTATATTCCACATGGAACATTCCCTTGAAGGATCATTTTACAATGTAATGGACTATAGTATTCACATCATCCTTTCAAGACGGTAAATAATGCCAACATTCATTATTATTGTTGCTATTGTTAACAATCATGGCTATTGTTATTACTCTAACAACCATAATAATGGTCATTTCTTTTCACCCTTCAGAAAACACTATTAAAAATGAGCTACCGAGAGAAAGTGGTGTACATCAAAATCTTTCAGAGCTCCTCATCAGGATGCCACATTGGAGAGAGTGAGAGAGGGAGTGGGAAAGAAAGAGGCAAAGACAGAGGAGTGTGAAGCAAGAGAGAGAAATATATCCCATACTATTAAAAATGTGAATACAGATAGAGAAAAAGACAAATCATACCTGTGTCAAGAAAAAGGAGAAAGGCCACTTTCAGCTTATGGGTAAAAGGAACAAGAAAGATACAATCCTAGCACTTTTACTTCATACAATGACTTTTTTTTTCCAAGGTAAAATCTAGAAGACTAGAGTTAGTCGTGTCCAGCAAATGAAAGACCTTGACTATTCCAAAGATGCATGTGCTGCTAAAGTTTGGCAAAACTCTTAAGTTCCTAAAAGCAATAGCAATAATACCCTCCAAAACACAGCAATTCTCAGCCTATTCAGGTATCACTTTTCCTACACATCAAGCCTGAAATCCTACCATTATGTTTTATTAAGCCACCATGAATTTTTTTAAAAGAGCATGAGATTCAAGAACAAGAATGGAAATGATTGTGCATAATGTGACAGATAAGAACCAGGAGAAATAATTAGCAACGCTTGGGGAGAGGAGACCCAGGGGGTAGACACCTTTCAACATGATGAAAAGCTACCCTGAGAACCGGAGGCCAGAGAGAGCAAGCTTTCACTGAGAAAGAACAGTGCCTCTAAGAAGGGGACCAGAGAAAAGTTCTACCAATTTTCTATTTTTACCAACGGAATAGTTCTGTAGCACAAGAAGAAAGTGTATAGGAGAATGAGGCTGAGTTCATAAAGCAATCCTCTTACTTTCCATAATATTCACATATGAGCCTCTCCTCCAGAAGTTTCTTAGCTGCTGCTGCTAAGTCACTTCAGTCATGTCCGACTCTGTGCGACCCCATAGACAGCAGCCCACCAGGCTCCCCCGTCCCTGGGATTCTCCAGGCAAGAACACTGGAGTGGGTTGCCATTTCCTTCTCCAATGCCTGAAACTGAAAAGTGAAAGTGAAGTCGCTCAGTCGTGTCCGACCCTCAGCGACCCCACGGACTGCAGCCTACCAGGCTCCTCCACCCATGGGATTTTCCAGGCAAGAGTACTGGAGTGGGGTGCCATTGCCTTCTCCAAGAAGTTTCTTAAATGGTTCCATTTACCCAAACTTTCAAATAATAGCAATGCAAAATACCAAAACTTTGATCTTTCCATATAATAGCCTACTCAGCAAAAATGCAAAAAGCACCTGAATATCTACTCCTGGCTTGATAACTGAAGAAAGAAAGGTGACTACAGAGTGGTTTCTATCCTTACATAATTTTAAACCTAGTGAGGAGAATAAAAGAAAGGCAAGAGTAAAATATAGTTTTTTATATGAGAGGTGAGTGCAGGGTCCCCTGGGAGCAAAGAAGGGCATCATTAGCTCACACTAGGAAATCCAGACTTACTGGAGATGACTATGTATGAGCTGATTTAAAGACTCAGTAGAAGTTATCCCCATAAAGAAAGAGGGACAGGACCCTAGATCGCAGGAGTGTGATGCACTTGGAAAGTAGAAGTAATTTCGGTTTATATAGAGGAGTGACAGCAGTTAAGACGAGAGCAATTAACTATAGGGTTGGATTTAAAAAGAATTTTCAGGCTCTTCAGGCTCACCAGCAAATCTGGCCTTCAGCCTAGGGATATTGAAAATAACTATTGATTTTTTAAAAATTGGTTTTGAAATATAATTTATGTAAAATAAGGTACACTCATTTGAAGTATATCATTCAATGAGTTTTGACAGACATATAAAGCTGTATAAATGTAACTATAATTAAGATCAGAACATTTCTATTACCCTCCAAAATTTCCTCATGTCCCTTTGTAATTTTTTTTAGATGCTCACATGAAGAAAGCTGCTATAAAAATACCTAAGAGTAGATTATGTGGCTCATATGGTAGGTACAGGCTTAACATTTTAAGAAACTCCAAATTCTCCAAAGTACTCATATGACTATATATTTTCATCGAAAATGTAAGAGAATTCCAGTTGTTCTATAGCATCTCCAATGAATATTATTACCAATTTTCCTACAGGATTATAGTGGATCAAGTTAAACTTTTATTCACTATTTCTCTAATGACTAAAGATGTGAACATTTTTTCATATGCTTTTTGATCTTTTAGTATGTTCCATTCATCTTCTGAGACTATTTCTTTCCCCTCATTAGTTAATTGAACATACTTACAAAAGCTACCTTAAAGATCTTTCCTGAAAAATAAAAATATGGATTATCCAAGGGTTCACTTCAGCTGATTGTTTTTCCTCCTGAAAATGGTCACAACTTCCTGTTTCTTCATAGTTTAAGTAAAAATAGACTTTATCCTGAACATCACAAAATATATATCATGGAGTCTCTAGATTTCATTATATTGTTCTGAAGAATGTGGCTTTTATTGTTTTAGCAGAAAATATAGGCAATTAACTTGGTTAGAAACAAACTTTACCACTGTTTCACTGAAGTAGGTGACATTTCAAATTTCAATTGCTTTTCATCTTTAGCATCATTGACTCTATCCTTACAGATATGGTCTAAGTCAGCTAGACATTGGGCAGAGTGTACACATTACTATAGGTACCCAAGTGTTTTGACAAATAAACTATTTTGAATTTCTCTCTCTCCTTTGGCCTTATCTTGACATTGGTCCAGATTACTGCAACCTGTTGATGTTATCTGCACTTACCTTGTCACTAATTAAGGAAGAGAGAGTTAATTAGACACTTCTTTCATTCTCCATCTAGAAGCCTAGGTATAGGCTTCATATATGTTTTAGTTCTAAAGAACTTCCCCAAATCACCTGGGACTCAAAATTTTCCTCCAGGAATATCTATAGGATTATCCATATTCTTTTCCCTAAGATTTAAAAAAGAATTTTATTGATTCTGGTGGCTCATTGATCATGCATCTTTGTCATCCTTCCCTGGAAGAACAAAGTGGGTCCTTCAGGATCCAGTTAAAGTGGTATAATTTCTAGGAAAGTCTACCCGACTCTCTTATAATTACCCTCATACTCTGGTTTCTCTTCAGATCATATAAATCACTCAACTTTTTCTTATAATCACTCTCAGGCTCCCTTGAATTTCTCTGAACCCTTCTGGGAACATTTTATATCAACCAATGAATACAATATTATTTACAATTATCTATTATAATTTTATAAGTATGAGTTTACACATACCTGGGGCTTCCATTCTCTGGTTCTCTCCTTTCTGGGATGAATCCTCACTTTCCTTCAGCTGTAACCGCCCTGTCTTCTGTCCTCTGATGTCTCTGGTCACAAAGCCAATAGGTTTTCCATGGACATTTCAGCTGCCTTAAATCAAAACATGATCTTCATCACCAGGCTAAAAATCATAAAAACAGGAAAGTCACCAGTTGCCATTCCTTTTTGCTAAGTTTTACCCACCTCCAAAAAAATCTGTAGGCTGAGTTTAAGGTATCTGTGGAATATCCTGCTAGAGATGTCAAGTTTGAAAATAGATGGGCCAACACTGGATTGGCTACCTCCAACTATGGATTTATCCATAGCTGAACTGGGTACCTCAATATATTCATAACTAAATCCTCCCTTCCCTTTATCCATTATCAAAGGAAAATTTAATAACCAACTTTACAATCCACCTTAAAATTATGGAGAGCCAAGTGATACTTCGTCAGTGTTATATCTGAACATATGTCTGGTGGGATTTCTAGTGAATATTTTGCTTTCTATTTAAAAAAAAAAAAAAAAAGCCAGGCCCAGCTGTTTATTCCTTCCTCCTGTTTCCTCTGGATGTGATGCCAGGAAATGTAGCAGCCATTGTATGACTAGGAAGCAACAAGCATTAGGACCAAAGCCAATATGCTAACAATGTTGCAGTAAAAAGGCAGGTGGAATTGGATCAGTAATGATCCAAATGATCAGTAATGACTAAAAGGTCTTCTGCAAAAGCCATGGATTGACTATCTCTGGACTTATTATTCAGTCTGTGGGACAAACATGCTCTATGTTTTTTCAGTTGTTTGTTACATTATCTGTTACTTACAACTGATATAATAAATATAGAAAACAACTCAAGAAAGGTCTAGGCAGGAGAGAGGTCAACAGGGTACACACAGCCATTGAAGCCCTGGTTTGAATGAGATCACCAAGTGAGATTATTTTAGAATAGAATGAGAACAGGGCTGAGAATGAAGTGTTGGAGAACATTGGCACTTAAGAGGAACTGGTAGAGGAGAGGAGTAGCTGGAAAAAGACATATGACTATAAGGAGAGAGCATAAAAAAAGAGAGAAGGGTGACCTAGAAACCAAAAGAGGAAAAAGTAAGTGTCAGTGTTCAAATGCTACACAGTAGAGCTAACCAGAGCACAGGAAAGGGCCCATGAAGTTTGGTGCTATCAAAGATAATTGCAGTGAAACAGAAAACAGGTTCTCGTAAACCTGGCTTGTAGATAATCTGTTTCTCAGCTACAAACTGCACTGTACCAATCATCCCAGTACAGGTACCTCTCATGGTAGGCTGTTGGTCCCAGAGTAGATCCTGGCAGGGGATGCGGATGGATCAATTGTGCCACCTGGAAATACAATTCAAAGTACAGGCTCTATCCACAGAAATACAATGGGATCTTTCTTAATATGAAAGGCAGCATATGTATATCCCTTAAAAACAAAAATGACAGCTTAAGTTTAGAATGACCTATCAAATGGGGAACAGGATAAATTTTAATGAGCCTTTCACTTTTAAAAGAAAAGCAAGCTTCTAAGGTTTAATGCCTTCCTGGTTCCCTGCAGCTGTGACACAGGTCTCAAGCATGCTTTGAAGATGACCAGCACTTGAGTCAGTGTTGCTACAGGTACAGAAAGCGGGAGAGGAGGAGATAAAATGGAATCAGTAAACTACAGTGAGGAAAGAAACTTATTAAGCATGCTTGCATTCTTCCTGTCAGTAACCAATAATAAGAAAATAATTAGCACAGGGAAAATTTACAAGAAAAATTATAAAAAGGACTGAGAGACATAAAATATGATGAAAAGGGAGGCAAACCAACTTCCAGTGCCTACGTTAGTACTTAGTGGACTTCAGAATCATAGGAAACATTCCTTTTTTTTTTTTTTTTTTTACTATGGAATTGGTAAAATGGACCTGTAAAGGTATGTGAAAATATACCAGTGTTTCTTTCTTTTGTCATTTTTGAGAATTCTTTTAAATTAAAGAAGATGTATGGAAACCCCACAAAGCAATTAGTGAAAGTGAAAAGATAGTTATGAATAATTAAAATCCTTTCTGCTTCAATAGCTTTTCATTGTTAAATGTTGTCACTGATTAATGCCAGGCTGTGACACTGAATATGTCTCTCAAATAACACATAGATCAAGAAAGGAGTTGAAGACAAAAGCAAAACAAGAGAACACACATAATAAGCTTGTTAACAGCATGACACGGGTACAAGGCCCAAGTTAAAAGTCTACATCTCAGTTACCAAGGGACGGGGGAAAGGAGGGATAAACCGGGAGACTGGGATTGCAATACACACACTACTGTATTATAGATAAAAATAGATAACTAATGAAAACCTGCATAACACAGGGAACTCTACTCAGTATTCTGTAACGGCTTCTATGGAAAAATAATCTTAAGTTAAAAAACAAAAATAAGAGTGGATACATGCATGAAAGTGAAGTCGCTCAGTCATGTCCGACTCTTTGCCATCCCATGGACTGTAGTCTACCAGGCTTCTCTGTCCATGGGATTTTCCAGGCAAGAGTACTGGAGTGGGTCGCCATTTCCTTCTCCAGGGGATCTTCCTGACTCAGGGATCAAACCCAGGTCTCCTGCATTGCAGGCAGACGCTCTACCCTCTGAGCCACCTGTATAGCTAATTAAACACTTTGCTATATATCTGAAACTAACACATTATAAATCAACTATACTCCAGTACATTTTTTTTAAGTGCATGTTTCTATTCTGAGCATCCCACTGGGCACTTTTTGCTCACAAAGCTATGTATGTAGGGTAATAGGCATTCTTTACATTTTCCAAAACATTCCTCACCACTGTAGATACAGTATAGATGAAAAGAAAGAGATACATAATTTGCACGGTCTGATACAAAATGAAAATGTGGGTTCCCTCATTTAAAAAACCAGATAAAACAATGCCTTTAAAAGTGCTAAAATACAATTGTTTCCTTTCTTTTTGCAGTCTTTCTCTCAATGTCATACTGTTTAATATTTGCTATTTATCATAATTCTAACTTTTTAAATTAAAACTTTAAATGGAAGAAATTGTATTATTCACTTTATATTATGCAATGTCATTTTAAATGAAAATATGACAGAATTTAACTCAGTTGCTGCATCACAAAATTATGTAATTCATATGCCTTGGTTTGTACATGTATATGTATTTCATCCTCACCAGAACAGCAGAAACATTCCACAAAATCCAACTGGTTGTATTTTACTTATTTTTAAAATTAATTTTTTTCCTGTTTTTTTCCTGTTGTGACGTTCATCTTTTTTAATTAATACATAATTGCTTTACAACGTTGGATTCGTTTCTGCTCTACAACAAAGTGAATCGGCTATATGTATACATGTATCCCCCACCTTTTGGATCTCCCTCCCACCCTCTCCCCTCTCACCCAGAATTAATTTCTAATTGTCATAAAATAAGCATAACATAAAATTTACCACCTTAACCGTTTTTAAGAGGATAGTTCAGTGGTATTAGGTACATTTATATTGTACAACCATCACTACCATCTTTATTTCATTTCTTGATATGCATACATTCTACTGATACTCTATACTGTGGCTAACTGATGTGTAAGACATAAATAAAATAGGAGAAGGAACCGGAAGTCCTATTTTTCCTTTTCAGGTCATTACTTTGCATGTAAGTGGTCGGCTAACGCAAGGAAGTAACACAAGTAAAAACAAGGGCATAATAGAACTCCTTGGCTGTTTCTGTTTTTAGAATGCCATCCATGGCTTTCTTTCTGTGTTAAAGATAAGTCTTGGTTCAACCGGGAAGTGTGGTCTCCAAGGGGTGGTCAGTATGTGCCCCTCCACCCCCATCACCTCTGACTCAGTCATAGTCTTAACATCTTACCTCCTAGTAGCTTTGAGGAATGCTTAACTCCCAAATATCTTGGAATTCTGCGTCATCTGCAAATAGAGTAGCAAAAAAGAAGAGATACACGTTATGCTGATTTCCAAGTGTCTCCTCCTGTGCTGTTTTCCCTTGGCCTTGATTTATAACACATGTGAAAAGACAAAGTGGTTAAGAATTTCAGGGGGCACCAGCAGGACGTTTGAGTAGGTGCCAGGTTCCCCAGAGCAAGGTCCCGAGCAGTGGGACGGGTTAGATGCCCAGGAAGTGGTCGCTACAGACCAGGGAGACTGAACAGGATGCAGGGTCCGCACGCTCACAGAGCACTTTGCAGTTTACAAAGCGCGTCTCATTTACCTCACTGTCACATCAGTTCTGTTTGCAGGTGAGGAGCTGATAGCCACCGTTCAATGAATTAAACAAGGAAGCTTTTAGTCTGAGGTGGCTCTAAAACAAGAGCCGCAAACGCAAACCATAATTTAAGCCTCTAAACGCGCCAAAGTTATGAAATCTAAGCGGTAAGAAACAACCAATCACGAGGAGCAAACGAGCCCGTAAATTTCAGCCACGCAAAAGCCTCGTTGCTTCTGCAAGTTCTCTGCGTGTCCTGTACCAACTCCTGTCTCGGGACTGCTCGCGCCTAACTACTTCTTGGTCGGCGCTGCCTGTTTCAAATCTATTTTAGCTCTTAATAAAATAAACTCTTCATATGTTTAATGTTTAAGCTTATTTTATAACATTCCTTATGGACTAGAGACGGCTTCCCTGGTGGCTCAGTGGTAAATAGCCTACCTACAGTGCAGGAGACTGGGTTGCATCCCTGGGTGGGGAAGATCCCCTAGAGGAGGAAATGGCAATCCACTCCAGTATTCTTCCCTGGAGAATCCCATGGACAGAGGTGCCTGGCAGGCTTCAGTCCATTCGGTCGGGAAGTGTCAAACAGGACTTAGTAACTGAGCATGGACTAGAGAGATGCATGACTAAGGGAAGTTTCATGGCTGACTGGGGTCAGAATGAGGAGGAGAAGCAGGCATCCCGGGCTCTGGTTAGGCCCTTTCTCAATAACCTTTGCCCTATAAGAAGAGCTGTCAGATTGCAAAAGAAGAGAGTACTTTTGTCCTGTCCTTTGGGTGCATTTTCTGTGCAATTCCAGAGACAGCAAAAGGTCATGGGTTATGGTACATGGAATATGTTAGTAGCAGAAAGGTTAAAGGAAAGAGATGATCAGAGTCAGGAGGAGCGTCTCTGAAGTCTCCCAAGAGGACAGAAACTTTGAGGGAGGATTGGAAGTGAATACTGAGCAGAGGCAAAGTCTGTGTGAAAAAATGTCTTCTCCAAGAAAATCAAGTGAGAACAAGCAGAGAAATTGCAGTCTGGGAAGGTCATGATTTGCATGCCTGCATGAAGTGTGTCAGCTGAAGATGCAGTGTTTGGCATACATTTCTTTCAATTTACAACCAATCGGCTTAAAGTCATTTCCTTCCATCATTTAGCTAGTTAAATCAGTGGTCTCTTCTATACTTCTTTGTTCTAATAACCAAACATCCCAGAGATGGAATTAATATAGGCCTAGAGGAGCCCGGCATGCCACAGTCCATACATAGGGTCGCAAAGAGTGGAACACTACCAAAGAAACTTAACATATGGCATGTTTCAATATTCATGGTTCTGTTTCTTGGTTGGCTTTTGATGAAACAATTCAAGAAAACAAAAACATATATATACCAAAAACCACTGAATATGCTAATAATTTTTCAAAAATATTTAAATACTCAGGATACAAATCTAATTCTTTCACTAACGCTACCTGTTAAAATCATGTATTAGTTACTACTTGGTCTAACTTGACTTCCTGCCACTCGGCTAGAATAGAAAATCCCTTTTTAACTCATCAAATATCTTCTAGATTGTTCAGTGTTTCTTAAAGTTGGCTTTTCTACAGAGGCTATAACCAAGTTTGCATCTAAAGCCATTTCAGCGGCTTATATTTGAGAGCATTCTTTCAAGCAAGGAAGATTGCCCATTCACTAAGGAAAGAAATCCTCTCATTCAATACTCTCAGAATTTCTTATCATCTATATATAACTGCCAGCATATCACTCACCTCGAAAGAAAGCATAGCACATAAATATAATCAGCATGAAATCCCTGTAATTATGTTTTCCCTAGGTGAAAAGAAAATCAGAAATCACAGACACTTCATTACCTGCTCTGTTTCTCCTTTTTTCCCTCCTGATACTTAAAAAAGGAAGAAAAAATAAAAGAACTGATCTTGTTACTTCTATTCTCTGAACTCAGAAACACAATAACACTTTATTGTTCAAATATAATATTTTTAAACCCCTGATAACAGAAATAACCTGGTGAATCGATTTCTTCACCCAGTGATCTATCTCACAGCAAGAAATTCTTTAGTGGATCAAGGGAAGGTACTGCTGTGGAAAGCCCAAAACTGATGTGAGCAGCTTCAATCTGAACTTCTTGGGAAAATCATCTGTCCTATTCATTCTCTTTTTCCATAACCTAACACAGAGCTTCCCAGGTGGTGCTGGTGGTAAAGAACTCGCCTGCCAATGCAGGTTAGACATTAGAGACTCGGGTTCGATCCCTGGGTCGGGAAGATCCCCTGGCAGAGGGCACGGCAACCCCTCCAGTATTCTTGCCTGGAGAATCCCATGGACAGAGGAGCCTGGCAGGCTGAAGTCATCTGGGTCTCAGAGTCAGACATGACTGAAGCACTTAGCACAACGCAGTGCCTGGCAAAGAAAGAACTCTCGTCAGTTCTGGTGTTTTAGTCAAAGAGCTTATTTGCTGTTTGACTCAGAAAATGGAATGTTGAAAGGGATTAGGTAAATTAATCCAGAGTTAAAGACATAGAGAAACTCATTCTCTGTCTTAGTGAATTGCTCTTATTGTGAATTTAAGCATGCCATTGTTTTTAGGCACTCTGTTTTCAAGAAGGCAAATAACCAGATTGTAGAAGAGCAGAAATACATAAATTTTTCATCTGAACCACTCAAGCAGGTAGCCCGACTATCCATTTTTCACCAAGGCATACAGGATGATAAGTGGATTGCCAGAAGCAAAACTGCCGCTTCCACCCTGCAATGCCCCATTTTTGGGATACTTAGTGACACCGATAGTGTTTCTCAATCTGTATATAACCACACAGCTATAAATAACATGGTCTCCCTCAGGCACCCTGTGAACAATAAAAAGAAGTTTCCAAGAATAATAATACTAAAAGTCAATGAACTATATTAATACCGTGTAAAAGTAAAGTTGTTGCCTGGCAATTCAGTGGTAGCACTGAAAATTCTTAACCAGAAGAGATTTTTGTATTACTTCTGAAAACCTCTTTTATCTTTCTCTGAACCTGGAACTTTAAATGAATGAAGGATTCTTATAAATATCCCCTTTAAAAAAATAGACATACTCTTCCAACTCCAAAGGGGGAAAAATTAGATGAAGCAAAATTATGTGAATAATGATCTACTGATAATTTTGCCTGACTTAGAAAAAAATGCACAATGTGAAAACTGCGAGTTAAGTTTTATTTGGGGCAAAATGAAGACTGCAGCTGGAAAGACAGCACCTCAGACAGCTGAGAAACTGCTCCAAAGAAGAATCTGCCAGTCTTGTGAAGTGTTTGTTAATCACGAGGAGTTGTCATCACCATGAAAGACTGTAGTGCTTTTCTAGATATGAGGAGATATGAGTCAGGCTTATAAAATCTGCTCCTGAAAATATACTGTCTGAAGAACTTTCCTGCCAGTTTCTCCCCTAACCCCTGAGTGGCTCACTTCTGCTCTCTACCCTAAACTCCTTTCAGGGGCTGCTGAAGGTCAGCAGCTGCAGCAGCACAGGATTTAATCCTCCTAGAGGTAGATGGCAAGGCCCATGGCAGGTGCCAATCTGTAGCTGACATAGCTAATAATATGGGCTTGCCTTGTGACTCAGCTGGTAAAGGATCTGCCTGCAATGTGGGAGATCTAGGCTCGATCCCTGGGTTGGGAAGATCGCTTGGAGAAGGGAAAGGGTACCCACTCCAGTATTCTGGCCTGGAGAATACCATGGGTTGTACAGTCCATGAGGTCACAAAGAGCCAGACACAACTGAGCAACTTTCATTTTCACTTAGCTAACGCTATAGTGATCTCAGCACCAGAATAGAGATTTACCACACGTACAGCAAAGTTTTGCAAAACACATCCACACAACAGGCAAAATGTAGACTCATGTGTTCCACACAGATCTACTAAATCAGAATATTTGGATGTGGGGAGATCTGCATATTTGATGTTTCCCAAGTGTTTCTTCAATATACTGAAGTTTGAGAACCACTATTCTAGAGTTTACTGGTTAGTTTCCACATAGCATTTCAGGATTACATCAGGATCTAGTGAATTACATGCCCACCTGACATTCAGTTCAGTTCAGCCACTCAGTCGTGTCCGACTCTTTGCAACCCCATGGACTGCAGCACACCAGGCCTCCCTGTCTATCACCAACTCCCGGAGTTTACTCAAACTCATGTCCATTGTGCCCGTGACGCCATCCAATCATCTCATCCTCTGTCTTTCCTTTCTCACCCACCTTCAATCTTTCCCAGTATCAGGGTCTTTTCAGATGAGTCAGTTCTTCCTATCAGGTGGCCAAAGTATTGGAGTTTCAGCTTCATCATCATTCCTTCCAGTGAAAATTCAGGACTGATTTCCTTAGGATGGACTCTTGGATTTCCTTGCTATCCAAGGGATTCTCAAGAGTCTTCTCCAACACCATAGTTCAAAAGCATCAATTCTTCAGCACTCAGATTTCTTTATAGTCCAACTCTCACATCCATACATGACTACTGGAAAAACCATATCTTTGACTAGACAGACCTTTGTTGGCAAAGTAATGTCTCTGCTTTTTAATATGCTGTCTAGGTTGGCCATAGCTTTTCTTCCAAGGAGCAAGTATCTTGTAATTTCATGGCTGCAGTCACCATCTGCAGTGATTTTGGAGCCCCAAAAATAAAGTCTGCCACTGTTTCCCCATCTATTTGCCATGAAGTGGTGGGATCGGATGCCATGATCTCAGTTTTCTGAATGTTGAATTTTAAGCCAACTTTTTCATTCTCCACCTTCACTTTCATCAAGAGGCTCTTGAGTTCTTCGTTTTCTGCCATAAGGGTGATGTCATCTGCATATCAAAGGTTATTTATACTTCTCCCAGCAACCTTATTCCAGCTTGTGCTTCATCCAGCCCAGCATTTCTAATGATGTATTCTGCATATAAGTTAAATAAGCAGGGTAACAATGTACAGCCTTGACATACTCCTTTCCCGATTCAGAACCAGTCTGTTGTTACATACCCAGTTCTAACTGTTGCTTCCTGACTTGTATACAGATTTCTCAAGAGGCTGGTCAGGTGGTCTGGTATTCCCATCTCTTTAAGAACTTTCCAGAGTTTGTTGTGATCCACACAGTCAAAGGCTTTGACATAGTCAATAAAGCAGAAATAGATGTTTTCTGGAACTCTTTTGCTCTTTCGATAATCCAGTTGATGTTGGCAATTTGATATCTGGTTCCTCTGCCTTTTCTAAATCCAGCTTGAACATCTGGAAGTTTACAGTTCATCTACTGTTGAAGCCTGGCTTGGAGAATGTTGAGCATTACTTTACTAGCGTGTGAGATGAGTGTAATTGTGCGGTAGTTTGAGCATTCTTTGGCATTGCCTTTCTTTGGGATTGGAACGAAAACTGACATTTTCTAGTCCTGTGGCCACTGCTGAGTTTTCCAAATTTGCTGGCATATTGAGTGCAGCACTTTCACAGCATCATCTTTTAGGATTTGAAATAGCTCAACTGGAATTCCATCACCTCCACTAGCTTTGTTCAGGTGATGCTTCCTAATGCTTGACTTTGCATTCCAGGATGTCCGGCTCTAGGTGAGTGATCACACCATCCTGATTATCTGGGTTATGAAGATTTTTTTTGTATAATTCTGTGTATTCTTACCACCTCTTCTTAATATCTTCTGCTTCTGTTAAATCCATACCATTTCTGTCCTTTATTGTGCCCATCTTTGTCTGAAATGTTCCCATTCTATTGTTTTCCCCTATTTCTTTGCATTTATCACTGAGGAAGACTTTCTTACCTCTCCTTGCTCTTCTTTGGAACTCTGCATCCAAATGGATATATCTTTCCTTTTCTCCTTTGCCTTTCATTTCTCTTCTTTTCACAGCTATTTGTAAGGCTTCCTCAGACAACTGTTTTGCCTTTTTGCATTTCTTTTTCCTGGGGATGGTCTTGATCCTTGCCTCCTGTACCATGTCACAAACCTCCATCCATAGTTCTTCAGGCACTCTGTCTATCAGATCTAATCCCTTGACTCTATTTTCACTTCCTCTGTATAATCGTAAGGGATTTGATTTAGGTCATACCTGAATGGTTTAGTGGTTTTCCATACTTTCTTCAATTTAAGTCTGAATTTGGCAGTAAGGAGCTCATGATCTGAGCCACAGTCAGCTCCTGGTCTTGTTTTTACTGACTGTATAGAGCTTCTCCATCTTTGGCTACAAAGAATATAATCAATCTGATTTCGGTATTGACCATTTGGTGATATCTAGGGTGTTTGCTATGACCGGTGTGTTCCCTTGGCAAAACTCTATTAGCCTTTGCCCTGCTTCATTCTGTACTCCAAGGCCAAATTTGCCTGCTACTCCATGTATTTCTGGACTTCCTACTTTTGCATTCCACCTGATGTACACAAACACAAACTCATTCAAGGATAATTATCTATATAGGTGCCTGTCTTCATTAGGTTACTTATAAAATGATGTCAACTCTCTATCATATATATATATCTTTGCTTTGGCTGCTTAGACTAGTAAGTGTGCAGTATATAATTTCACATATTTTGTAATAAAATTTAATTCTAGCTGATGTCATTTCCCTCTCTTCATTTCCTTTGGGCCTGTTTTCTTCACCTACTTTAATCATGCTGCTTGTCAGCCTTTTTATCTAAGGCTTTTCAAATCATTTTTGGGGTAATGAAGGCCATAAATAAACCTTATTATACTAAATGATCAGAGTTGCATGGTCATAACTTTACAAAATCACTCTGAATATAATTCCTACTGTACAAATCTTATTGTTCAGCCTCTCATGTAAACCCTCCACTACACAAATTTGATATTTAACATTACAGTGATAATAAGAAAAAATGTTTATAATAATTATTTCATTTTTATTTTTTTAAATAGGACTTGACTGAGAATGGCCTGGGTAATCACAGGATATACTGAATTATCCATTGTAGGAAGTAATCAAGCAAAAGCTAAGTGACTCCTTAGCAAGAATATTGTAGAAGGATTTTGATATCAAGAACACATCAGACATCCTGAGTCTCTTCCACCTCTGATATCCTTAAATCCATTAAGTATATAGTTAATATTATCAGAAAAAATAAAGTCAGCAAAAGAATTAAAAAAGAAACCTGCATTTCTCAGGAGTATACAAACAAATACACAGCCAGAAAAAAATTTACATTTTTAGGATAGACTAAGTAAAATCTTTCCATGTGTGAGTGCTAAGTCACTTCAGTCCTGTCCGACTCTTCGCAACCCTATGGACTGTAGCCCGCCCGTCTCCTCTGTCCATGGGATTCTCCAGGCAAGAATTCTGGGTTGGGTTGCCACGTCCTCATCCAGGGAATCTTCCTGACCCAGGGGTAGAGCCCATATCTCTTATGTCTCCTGCATTTACCACTAGTGCCACCTGAGAAGCCCATATTCTTTCTTTTTTGTCAGTATTAAGAGGCATGCAGTGCTTGCCTGGGTCCCTAGTTTCTATCTCGCATTGCATGAATGAACAAGCTACAGTGAACCCTGAGAGTGATTTAGGGACTTAACTTCAGCATGTGCTTCATATTTCTTCTCATAAAACTGTTTTTAAATATATAATCTTTAGTGCCAGGAAATCAATTAACTTTAAAAATTGCCAGCGCTGCCAATAACCAGTAATATGGATGTAACCCTTTTGCATCGAGAGCATGAAGAAATTAAGTGATCTAACACATTTAGCTAAATCCAGCCCTGAAAGAAGGTTGCTTCTCTGCAGTGAAGCTCTTTTGAAATGAGAGATGGAAACAGCAATGAAGGAAAAAGCATCTGAGTAATTGTACAAAGTCTTCCAAGTGGCACTCAGCCCAGAAGACATTTTTGTTCTGTCCAAATGCACAGAAATCTGCAGAGACCCATCTGACCCCAGCATTTCAGGGTATATATCAGGGCTTTTTCCACAAAAGAGCCCTTCTTCTGAAAAGCCAAGGTTTGCGTGTATTTGTAATAACAGTTAGAAATAAATATGATCAAGATATGTTGTTGTTGGATTCTAAAACAGATATAATCTTGTAATATAAGATCTAAAGAAAGAAATGTTGCAAATACAGGAATTAAGAAATTTATGTCATTTCTATACTAATTCTGATACTGAATAGGACCAAACCAGATGTAGCACAGAGAGATAATTGCATTTTTTAATTTTTTTTGAAGTCTTTCTTTGTGATCTAGACTAGTGGTCAGCAAACTGCTGTCTGTGAGCCATAGCTGCTCTGCCACCTGTTCTTGTTAAAAAAAAAAAAAAAAATTTACATTATCCTTTAAATCTCATCCATGGAGCTTTCACACTATAGCACCTCACTAAATAAGTGCAACAGAGATGATGTAGCTCACAAACCCTAAAATATTTCTTCCTATCCAACCTTTCACAGAAGAAGTTTGATGACACCTGATTTAAAGTGTGGTCAAGGTTTTATTAACATACTTCCTTTCCAACTAAATTTTTAATAATTTTTTTTCTGAAAAGTATTTGCAGGAAGAAAGACTCCTTGTTTTTTGTATCCCTGGCAATACTTTAATTTACCTTTCTTCCTTGAATGGTAATTTTCAGTGTTAAAATTATTCAACATATTTAAATAGCATTTCCTCATCTTCTAGCATTTAGCATTGCTGATGAGAAGTTGACTATAGTTGCTGTGTAAGTAATTCATTTTTTCCTCCCTTCTTATACTTAAAATTTCATTTTTATTTTTGATAGTTTCTAGTTTGAGGTAATATTTTGGTGTGGTTTTATTATTATCTATCCCAATGCACAATGAGTGTGCATCTTCAATATTTAGTTTACATATTTTCTTTGTTCTTAAAAAGTTTGCAGCCATTATTTTTGGGAACACTGATCTTTTATTCCATTCTTTTCTCTTCCTTAATTGAATATGTTGATCATAGCCCGTTACTATTATTCTATCTTTCCTGTTCTATAATGTCTCCTTTATATATTTTAAATCTCGGTATCTCTCTATGTTAAATTCAAGGTAGCTCACAATCATTTTTGACTCTTTAAATTCTCTCCTCAACTGTGTATGTATTGAACTCTATATTTTTTATTTCCAGGATTCTAAATACAGTCAGCTGTTTAAATACACCTTTTCTCATTCTGTGCTTTCAGTAGTTCTTTTTCATAAATAGTATTTCTTCTATCATACCTCTTAATTTACTAATCAAATATTTCAAAATTATTTTAGACAGTTTTTGTATACAAATAAATTTTCTCCCCCTTAGTTCATTTGAGAGCAAGCAATCGTCCTTGACTTGACTCATACATTTTGGAGTTTTGCTTTGTAGGCTCATCTTGAGAAGTGATTTTTGTCACCATTATTGTCATTGCTATTATAGATTTTATTTCCTTTCTGCTAATCCGTTATTTTCTAGGGGCTTTGGGGGTCTCCCTTACCTGGACTTCCTGCTCCACTCTCCCATGCAGAAGTAGGTTTACTACAATTACTTAGAGCTTCTAACCCATAGAGAGCTCAGGAAAATTTATCTCCTGTCACAAAAGTAAAAATCGTTGAACACAAGCTTGACACCTTTTACTATTTTCACAGGTATTTAACTTCATATAAGCCACACCCTAGGCAACTTTATCAACCACAACCTTCTTTCAGACTTTTTTGAGAACTCAGTTTCATGCCATGAGTTAACTCCAGCCCTTTATCTTGGTTGATATACACTTACACATTATCATCCCACAGGAGAGAAACTCCTCCTAATTCCAGACCCAGAGTCTCAACTTGCTTGAGGCTTGTTTGTGTGTGTTTTATTTCTAGTTCATGGAAATATCTTTCTTTGGGGCACTGATATATCTTTTTAAATTTAATTTTCAATGCTTAATCTATTATTATATGTTTTGTTGCCAAAAAATTAGAGATTAAATCATAAACATTACTATATCATTTTCAAAGATGGAAGAGTGACTGAACTTTAAGAGAGCTGATGCTAGCGATTTAGAACCTGCCTGTCCATGCAGGAGACATAAGAGATGCGGGTTCAGTCCCTGGGTCGGGAAGATCCCCTAGAGGAGGGCACGGCAACCCACTCCAGTGTTCTTGCCTGGAGAATCCAATGGACAGAGGAGCCTGGCAGGCCACAGTCTATAGGGTCACAAAGAGTCAGACACAACTGAAGTGACGTAGCATGCACTACAATTACAACCTAGAAATTTAGGTTGTAACAGAAATGCCAAAATATAATTACCAAAAGACATGTACTGAAACATTCATAGACATACTATTTATAATAGCTTCAAACTACAAGCTATCTGAATGTCCATTAAGAGTAAAATAGATAAATAAGTCATGGTGGTGTCACACAGAGCGACATTATTTACTAATGGGAATGAAAAATCCACACCTAGTCATAACAACATGAATAATCTTCACAATTAAAACAACAAGAGAAAAAAAGGCCAAAAAAGCCCTTTCTATAGAATTCCACTTAGATCAGTATTAGAATAAACCTACAGGGTTATAAATCAGGACAACAGGTATCCTTGTTAGAAGATCAGGGCACGAAAGGGATACTGGCCTTCAGGGATGCAGACAATGTTTCTTGTCCCAGGAAGTGATTTCAGAGATGTGCTTATTTTGAGAAAATTCATCAAGTTGTATACCTATATGATATGCTATAATGTATTTTATACTATGATAAAATTAAAAAATATATATATATGGTAGAAGTTCATCAGGTGAGTGGTTTTTCAAACTGTAATCATAAAGCCCTAAGGATCCAGGAACCTCAAGGCTATCTCTTGCTTTCAATTAATTGTAGGTTTGGTTTGATTTATTTTGGGGCCTTATCTTACAACTTGCAGGATCTTAGTTCCCCTGTGAGTTTATACTCTCCCTTCTGGAAGACAGAAGGACACAGTCTTAAGTGTCAGAAGGAAAGATCCTCTCTAAAAGCTGGCAATAAACACAAGTACCAATCAAGTACTGCAGCATCCAGAAAGTATCTTCAACAAGGTGGAACAGGCTCTGGAAGGGACTTTGGCGTCCCCCACCTACAAACTAATACTTTGAAGTGCAAATTAAAGCTAAGAAGTCTTAACTTCCAAGACAGACTCTGTCACTCAAAGACACTGCTTGCTGATAGCCTTTAGGAGGCTGAACTAATCTCACACCAAGACAGAAGAATGAATTTCTAAGTAATTTGCAAAGCAAAATGCAAAACATAACTTTAAGGGACCCAGAATGATGTCCTTTATTAATTTGCCAATATGGACTCAGAATGTGTCAAGAAATTCTGCAATACAGTTCTCCAGAATGAGCTTTGCTTTTGTGGGCCCAGAATAATTTTCAGGGCAAAGTCACCGATAAAGCTAAAGTATGTATTTCTTACAATTTGGGGCATTGGAGATAGGCTTTCCAATTATTTTTCAGTTTTCACACAGATTGATAAATTTCCCTGTAGCTCATCTGAGTCTAATCATATAATTATGTTCCATTTAATTAAAAATGAGTAGCTAAAAATGTTTGGATTTTTTTTTAAGCAAGCCTCAGATGGTGAAGGTTTTCTCAAATATTTTGAACAAGACTTCCAATGTCGTTGTTCTCTGGATCATAGACCTTGGACCAAAGATTATTCAAAATATTGAGGTGAAGTAGTAATATGCAAGGGCTTCCCCAGTGGATCAGGGTAAAGAATCCACTTACAACACAAGAGATGCAAGAGATGCAAGTCTGATCCCTGGTTCAGGAAGATTGCCTGGAGGAGGGCATGGCAACCTGCTCCAGTATTCTTGCCTGGAGAATCCTATGGACAGAAAAACCTCGTGGACTACAGACATAGGGTCTCAAAGAATCGGACTCAACTGAAGGAACTGAGCAGCAACATGCAAAGAGAAATTAAGTGTAATTTATTAAGTACAACTTACCGGTTAGAAACAGATTTAGTGTTCAGTTTTCAGCCTTAATAACAAACTAAATAGCATTTTTAAGACTTGGTATTGGCAAAATGTGAATAATAATGGTACCTTCCTCTGTTGGCTACTAGGTCTCCATTCCAAGATCCTTCTAGTAGGCCTTCCTTCTCTGGAGACACTGAAATATGAAAACATACTCTGAAATTGGGAGGTTTTTTTAGCTTTGTTGACCAATACAGTATTGAACAGATATAGTGAGAGTGGGTGTACTTATTCTCAACCTTAGGGAGGAAGTGCTCATTACTTCATCAGTCAGAATCCCAGGGACAGGGAAGCCTGGTGGGCTGCCGTCTATGGGGTCGCACAGAGTCGGACACGACTGAGGCGACTTAGCAGCAGCAGCAGCACAATGTTTACTGTAGGTTTGTTGCAAATAGCCTTTGTCATGGTAAGAAAGTCTTTTTCTACTCCTAATTTGCTAGGATATTTTATCATAAAGGGATATTGACTTTTATCAGAAGCATTGTTTGAATTTTATTAAAATGATGGTTTATCTACTTTTTTCTATTAATATAAAAAATAAAATCATTTTGGATTTGTTTTAATTTACATACAGCAAAAGTCACATCTTTGGTGTAAAGTTCAATAAGTATTTACATGTGTATATATTCTCATAAGGGCCTCACTTGTCCTTTGTGGCTCCGATGGTAAAGAAAGAAAGGAAGGAAGGAACTATTAGTCGCTCAGGTGTGTCTGACTCTTTGCAACCCATGGACTTCAGCCCGCCAGTCTCCTCTGTCCATGGAATTCTCCAGGCAAGAATACAGGAGTGAGTTGCCATCCCTTTCTCCAGGGGTTCTTCCCAACCCAGGGATCAAACCTGGGTCTCCCACATTGCAGGCAGATTCTTTGCTATCTGAGCCACCAGGGAAGATCCAGCTGGTAAAAATTTGCCTGCAATGCAGGAAACCTGGGTTTGATCCCTGGAGGATCCCTTAGAAAAGGGAATGGCAACCCATTCCAGTATTGCCTGGGGAATCCCATGGACAGAAAGGCCTGGCAGGCTACAGTCTTTGGGTTGCAAAGAGTTGGACACAACTGAAAGACTAACACTCTTTTATATTCTCATAATCACAACCAGAGTAGTGATTACAACTTATACCCCAAAGAATTATCTCATACATTTCATTTGTATTCACAACATACTCCCAAGCTCCTGGAAACAACTCATCTTTTCCGTCCTCCTATATTATTATTGCCTTTTCTTTTCCAAAATGCCAAATAAAAGAAATTATGCAGTATATAATATATTAATACTGGGCTCCTTAATTTAGCCCAGTATGATGAATTTGTATTCATCCATTCTGATATACATACATAGCCCTGGTTTGCTCACTCTTAATGGTTTAGAAGTATTCCATTAGATTGATTTAGTTTTGAATAATAAATTAACCTTAAATTCTTGAGATAAAACCAAATTGGTCAGAGTATAAATTTATTATCTTTTGTTATACATTGCTAGATTCATTTGTTCTAAAATTTTAGCTACAAAACTAATTATTTTTACTGATATATGGCTATTCAGGATTTTTTACTTCTTTAGTATGTATGATTTTTCAAAGATTTATTTCACACACAGTGTCAGATATAGTCATTTATCATTCTTCTTTATGATCTTTTTAATATCTGTACAATCTACCAAGATATCTCTCTTTCATTTCCAATATTGGTAATTTTTTATCTTTATTTTTTGACCAGTATTCTTAAAGTTTGTCAGTTTTAATAATCTTTTCAAAGAACCAATTTGATTACTTCAATTTTTCCTATTGCTTGTTAGTTTTCTATCTATGGATCAGTTCAGTTCAATTCAGTCGCTCAGTCGTGTCCGACTCCTTGCAACCCCATGAATCACAGCACACTAGGCCTCCCTGTCCATCACCATCTCCCAGAGTTCACTCAGACTCACGTCCATCGAGTCAGTGATGCCATCCAGCCATCATCCTCTGTCGTCCCCTTCTCCTCCTGCCCCCAATCCCTCCCAGCATCAGTCTTTTCCAATGATATTCTCTTATTATTTCTTCTTTTCTTTTCCTTATTTTATCTGTTTTCTTAAGGCCATAGTTTACTTAGAACATTGATTTTAATTTTTTCCCTTCTGTTAAAATATTTAAAGCTATAAATTTCCTATATGGTATTCTGTAGCTATAGTTCATAAATACTAATATATTACATTTTAATTATCATTCAGTTTTCAGTATTTCCTATTTTCTCTTTTGTTATTGATATTTACCTGTGGGTTGTTTGCTGCTGCTGCTGCTGCTGCTGCTCAGTTGCTTCAGTTGTGTCCGACTCTCTACGACCCCATAGACGGCCGCCCACCAGGCTCTGCTGTCCCCGGGATTCTCCAGGCAAGAACACTGGAGTGGGTTGCCATTTCCTTCTCCAATGCATGAAAGTGAAAGGTGAAAATGAAGTCGCTCAGTTGTGTCCGATTCTTAGCGACCCCATGGACTGCAGCCTACCAGGCTCCTCCATCCATGGGATTTTCCAGGCAAGAGTACTGGAGTGGGGTGGGTTGTTTAGAATTATGTAATTTTTTTCCCCTCAAGCATTAGGGGATTTAAACAAATTTTACATATCAATTTCTAATTTAATTATACTGTGGTAAGCCAACACACCCTGTATGATTTCAATCTTTTTAACTTAATGAGATTTATTTAATATGGCCCATAAGTGTTCTTTGCTTGCATTCCTCATTCTGTTGTTGTATATAGTTTTCCTCTAAATATCAAGTTGGGTGACATTGTTGTTCATACCTTTTATGCTTACTGTTTTTTTTTTCTCTTTAGTCCATCAATTCCTAACTAAAAGAGGGGTATTAAAATTTCCAGATGTTCTTATAATCTGTGTATTTCTCCCTTTGATTCTGCCTGTTTTTACTTCATGTATTTAGATACCCTTTTCTTAAGTACTTTGACATTCTGCTTTTCTGATAAGATGATCCTTTTATCATTATGAAATACTTATTTATCCTTAACATACTCTTTGGATTGAAGTCTACCTTGTCTAATATTAATATATATATATATATATACATCAGCTTTCTAGTGTTTACTCTTAGTCTGAGATGTAGCTTGTCATCCTAATACCTTCAGCCTACACTGAGTTTATATTTAATGTGTACCTCACGTCGACAGAGGAGAGCTTGATTGTGCTTTTATTATCCATCCTATATTCTCTGCCTTGTCATAGCATTGTTTTCTAAAACAAAAAGTCAAATTGAAAATAAGCACATACATGGTGGAGTTTATTTTTAATATTTTGCTACTTGTCTTATGTTTATTCCATGAATTTAGCACTCCTTCTTTTCCTTCCTTCTTTAGGGTTATTCAAGTTATAGTCAGTATTCCATTTATTTTCTCCACTTGCTACTTAAATGTGTAGACAATACTATATACTGAGATAAAGAAATACAAACATGGAATGGAAAATATATGAGGACAAACCCTGTGCTGTTCAATTTGAATTAGTGGCGTCAGGAGGAACTACTGATTGCTTACAAATATATGCTTCCAAACTCTTCCATTGAAGGGTTTAGAAGAACTGTCACTCAAAGCAATTAGCATATATAATATAATGCCCAGATGTTGGCTTTTAAATGTCACTTCCAACTAAAAGATATGACATTTGGGACTAGGAAAGTAAAAGGTGAACTTGAAACATTTAATTGCATCAGAAACCAAAGATGTGTTCTTGTACTAAATGGGATACATTAAAAGGGCACAAAAATTACCTGAAAGGAATTTTCTGGTGATCTTTTGGACAAATTAAACACAAAAAATAGTAATCATAATGACTTATAGCACACTGAAGAGAAAAATGAATCAATACAACAGAAAGATATTTTTGAGAAAGGCAAGAGGCTATGTGTGTGAGAGCAAGAGTTCTTCCTTATAGAATAAAATAAATGGAAAAATTCACCATTTTGCAATTAACAATGTAATAAAGTTTTTTTTAACTTTATGAATAAATATTAAAATCAGAACTAAACAAGATACACTCATATTTGGGTATTTCAAAAATATCTCTTTAATTGATAAAGCAAGTAGGAAAAAGTCAGTAAAGAGATAAAAGATCTGACAACACAATTAATCAATTTGACTAACTGCAAATTATAGGACACAAAAACAAACAATGCACATCTATTTCAAGTGCATCAGGAATATTTACGAAGATACCATATGGTCAACCAGAAGGTAAGTCTTCATTAATTATGAAATAATGATATTAAATTATCTTCATTGGCAATGAACTATCCAAAAAATCCTCAAATACTTGCATATTAAAAAATCACTTCTAAATAACATGTGGATCAAAGAACATATTACAGCTGAAACTTGAAAATATTTTGAACTCAGTAATAATTAAAATACAAAATATCAAAAATTGTATTTTTATATATATACAGCAAAAGTAGTAATTAGAAGGAAAGTATAACAGTAAATGCTTATATGCTTATATTTAAAAAGAAAGGTATAAGTAGAACTAAGCTCCCACTTTAAGGAGATGATGAAACTGTTTCATCAGTTGAAACTGAACAGATGAAACTGAACAAATTAAGCCCAAATAATATACAATGAAGAAAGAATAACAGAAATAAAATAGAAATAGATATTAAATATTTCCAACTGACAATCAATCTTCAATTCATCTGGAATTTCTCTTTTCTCTTTTATTCATTTATTCACACAGCCTACATTTATTTTGCAACACTCTGATCTTGTCATTGAGTGAGATGCTGTGGAAAAGCAAAGACTATATTTTTTCATTGTATATCAAAAAAGAATTACTCAAATAATTAAATTGCTGCTGCTGCTAAGTCGCTTCAGTCGTGTCCAACTCTGTGAAACCCCGTAGACGGCAGCCCACCAGGCTCCCCCATCCCTGGGATTCTCCAGGCAAGAACACTGGAGTGGGTTGCCGTTTCCTTCTCCAATGCATGAAAGTGAAAAAATAAAGTGAAGTCGCTCAGTCGTGTCCAACTCCTAGCGACCCCATGGACTGCAGCCCACCAGACCCCTCCGTCCATGGGATTTTCCAGGCATGAGTACTGGAGTGGGGTGCCATTGCCTTCTCCAATTAAATTGTTGCTTTTACTCAATTCTATATGAGAACTTCAGGATAAAATGAGATTGTGAAAGGAGTACTGAAGAAACTCTGACAGATTACAGACCACAAGAGCATATATATAACCCAAGATGCTCAACTGAATTCATTTAGTACTTCTCAAAGTTTATAGAATTGTCGCTGAAGTGAGGTGACCACACAGAGCAAGAACCACAACAGAGTTTCCTGTGATCTACTCTATCTCTTGTTCCCTCCAGTGAAGTCATTAGTGGTAACAGGTGAGTGTCATTATTGCTTAACATGAATAGCCCAGTCTTGTTTCTTTGGAGTATGTGGTAAGACTGTGCTGGAAAAAAAATGTAAGGGTATAATTCACTATGTGTGTTTCCCCCTACCATGATGATTATAGAAATTAAGATGAAGCCTCTGTCAGGCTCAGCTGCTAAGAGAGAGAATGTATACCAGAGACTGAGCTAACCTCACGGGGGACATGTGGCATAAGCAAGAAATAAATCTTTGTTGTCAGTGAGATAATGGGAATGTATGTTAGTGCAACATAACCCAGCCTATCTTGACTACTACACATTTACATCAGCAAACTACGTTAACCTGCCAGAGAAAATGGACATTCAGCTGGTAAGTGACCCTATACCATTCCTCGGCCTCAAATTATCTGGAATTCTTTAAAGCTCATTTCTATGCAGATGCTTTATCGGTTCTGTTCTGGTCAGGGACAGTGGCAAAGGAGGTTATTAAAGCTCTGCTGAGAAAGTGAACACCATTCTGATGCACTAGCAAATTCACTTATTTTACCACGAAGAGAACAATTTCCTTTTACACCCAAGCACAATTCCCTATACAGTAAAAGTTTAATAAATAACAGTTAGTGTTTTATTAGATCATCTGTGTTAGCTCATAGGAAGTAATTAAGGTGAAGCATAAGGATAAGTTAAGAATGTGACATAACATTTTTTTCAAAGAGCCAAAAGTATAAGTAATGGAATACTAAACAATGGTCAATGGGCTTAAGTAATTAACCACATCAATAATTAGATAGGTCTAGTGAGGTGAAACTAATGACTACATTTCAGGATCTATTATATCAAAATGGAATATAATTCTTGCTTATGTGGTGCTACTCTGGTATCAGTGAAATAATTTAACTTTCTAATGACCTTTTCACTTAGGTTTGATTAATTCCATATCATGGCATTAGCTCATGCAGTGAGCCTTAATGCCATGGTAGATTGTATAATTACCTAGCAGAATCAAGGCCTATAAACACTCAGAACTGCAATAGAAAATGTCATCACCTGGAAGCACAGTAGCATTGGGAGGCAGATACAGGGTGAAATTATCTATTATCCGTACTTCAATCTAATACTGAGGTATAGAGGATATTAAAATGTCCAGTAACTTTAAATTATCCAAGCTTATAAGTAACAGGACTCTAATGCAAACAACTTGATTCTTCAAAAATATCATTTGTTTTTCTTTCTTTCACTTATGCATTGTTTTAGCTTTTGGCTGCTTCCCTAAAATACACTGGTCGCACACACTACCTCAGGGATGCTCTAGGCTGATAAAAAACAGAGTTGCCAAACACTTTAAGAAACCATCAGTCTATTACTGTAAAAAGTTAATAGTGCTTTAAAAAAAAAAGTTGCTTCCCCCATGACTCAGTGGTGAAGAATCCGCCTGCAATGCAAGAAACGAAGGTTCAATCTCTGGGTCGGCAAGATGCCCTGGAGAAGGAAATGGCAACCCACTCCAGTATTCTTGCCCGGGAAATCCCACTGTAGCCTGGCGGGCTACAGTCCATGGGGTCACAAAAAAGTCAGACACAACAGTGACTAAACAACAACAACAACAAATAAAAAAAGATGTTGGAGACTTACAAAGAAGCCCGGAACAGGAAAATATCTAGCAACATATAATAGAAAGTATTTCCAAGAGAAAATGAAATGCATATTTGTTTCTTCAAGTACTATATGGAAAAATTCATTTTCAAGGAGCCCAAGTCAGCCTCAAAGCTCTGTAAACAAAATGCTATCTTAAATGTCTACCTCTTTAGTAAATAATTATGTATTACTTTAGCCTCTTAAGTTTACAAATTATTTTCACATTTGATCCTCCTGACAGTTCTGAGGAGGAATAAAAAGACAGTATATTTTTCCTTTCACGGAAGAGGATACTGAGGCCACAATGTAGCACAAGTGACTTAGCTGAGGTCATTAACGCATAAACGTCAGTGTCAGAGAGGTATTAATAGAAAAGCCCAGGCCTGGGCCAGAATTTAGCTGACACGCCCAGCCCAACTACATTCTCTGACAGGCGTGTGACATTGGTACTATTTCCAAACTCTTCTGGGCCTCATTTTTCATACTTACAAAATATGGATAATACCTACTTCAAGAAATTGTTACAAAATGAAACAAGGAATAAGAGAAAATTTTAATAATTACCGGTAGTATGCTGCTGCTGCTGCTGCTGCTAAGTCGCTTCAATCATGTCTGACTCTGTGCGACCCCACAGATGGCAGCCCGCCAGGCTCTGCCATCCCTGGGATTCTCCAGGCAAGAACACCAGAGTGAGTTGCCATTTCCTTCTCCAGTAGTATGCTAACAAATATTAAACAACAGTCTCTCTGAAGAAAAAAGTATGCATATGCATATGTACATAAGTTTATTATAAATTTTATTGACATAAAGAATGTATAGCACACAATTAGCAATTAATAATAAAATACACAATACTTAACTTATTTTAATTCTGCATAACTAATTTATTCTAACAATGCTTCCACTCATATTTTCCAAACTCTTGTCATGTTCAGCTCCTCAGTCATGTCCAACTCTCTGCAACCCCATGGACTATAGCCTGCCAGGCTCCTCTGTCCATGGAATTTTCCAGTCAAGAATACTGGAGTGGGTTGCCATTTCCTATTTCAGGGGATGTTCCTGACCCAGGCATTGAACCTGTATCTCCTGGGTCTCCTGCATTGGCAGGCAGAATCTTTACCACTGTGCCACCTGGGAAGCCCAGCTCCAAACTCTTATATCATTAGCCAAATTATGGCTAAAATTCAACCAGGATTTGGCAAATGGAGTCAGATCCCAATCTGCCATCTCTTTTCCCCGTAAATGCCTCATCAGTGAATCTGATATGGGACACGAAGGCTGGCTGATATTGGTATTTACTGTAAGAAGTTAGGAGAGAAGTGAGACAACTAAGATGTGTGTCAGAAATGCATTTGCTCATCAGTGACATGAATCACATCTTTGCTGAATCAGATAACAGTTTTCAAATGATAAATGAATATTTCCTTAATTGGATACTCTTCATAATGTAACTACATGACACACTTTCCATTTTAATTTGCATTATGAACATTTCTCAAGATTAGACAATCAACAGAACAATAAATCAATACCTGATTTGTCGCATTTGCCAGCTATGGCTGATCTGAACCACCGGTATGATGTCACTGAATACAGTACTGAAAAGAGAGGTGTAGTAGTGCACTGTTATATAGGATTTCCAACACTAATAGAACAGGTACGGAAAACTTCAAGAGAGCAAATAATAGTAAATGCAGAAAAATAATTTAGAAGTGATCTGCCTTTGACAGTTTATTAATTTTGCTTTTAATAGTTTGGTTAAGTGAAGGTTTATACAATTTAATTTTTAGTAATGAATGTTTTTAACAACTGGCTTGAAAAATTCTTGAAAATTTAACAATGAACTCTCTCAGGTAAGCTAGTGCTAGCAGGCCACGGCACAGCATTGGAACCCACTACATATTATGCTCAGTGAATATATATATTTTTTCCTTTTCCTTTTGTCTTGTTAGCTTACTACCTGTTCTCTTTGTATCAGTCAAAGATGCCATCCACTCCAATTCAGCATTTCCACTCCTGGCATCTAGGAGATTTGGGGAGGTGCCGTGATAGCTGCTCTCGATTAAGTCAACCTCAAAAAACTTCCAAATGTGACAGTCATTCTGCAGCTAACATACAAATTTAGTCGAAAATTTTCTGAATATATTTTTATTATCTGCCTGTTTTTAGGAGAATAACAAAAAACCATAAGAAGAAAAAAAGCTAAATTTTTATTTATTATTCTAAAGCACTATTTTTTTGTTCTCTTTAAAGCCAAACTGTAGGAAGCAGCAAAGCTCCCTCCAAACCTTGTATTCTCTATGCAACAAGATTTCTTTCACACCAGAGACTAACAAGTAATTTCCTAGTCCTCATTGTTATTCCTCCCTCCTCGCACATATTCTTCCCCAGAGTTTGATGGAACCTCAGTTCCTGCTACCTGATGCCACTGAGGCTTACTGGGCTGTGTGATGCAGAAGGTGATGCTTATTTGTCCTGATAATCCTGGTGACCCCGCATTCTGTGGGAACAAGCTGGGAGTGAAGATGGAACTATTTTTACACACGAATCACATTACAGTTCTGATGGGATACATGTGTGCATAGTATAACTTTTCTTTTTTTCCTCCCTTTCTCCTCTAAGGTTTTTTGGGTTATCTAGCTTTCTTTTTTTTCTTTTTTGCTTATTTTGTGAATGTTATACAAGCATTTTCATCTCTCATCCTCTACAAAGTCCCTTTTTTTCCTTATCTCTAAATCAATAGCATTCAAGTATTTGTTTAGAAGCTGCATTTTTTATAATCCTACTATAAAAAGAAGCTTCTTCTAGACTCAGGGAAATGAGATGAATCACAGCTTCTTTGTCTCATCAACACTCATTTTCAGTGGCTAGTGATGCAGATTTTGGTGGTGGTGATTTAGTCGCTAGGTCATGTCCTATTCTTTGGTGACCCCATGGACTGTAGCCCTCCAGGCTCCTCTGTCCATAGTATTTCCCAGGCAAGAATAATGGAGTCAGTTGCTATTTCATTCTCCAGGGGATCTTGCCAACCCAGGAGTTGAATCTGAATCTCCTGTATTATGAAACATTCTTTACCTCTGAGCCACCAGGGAAACCCAAAAATAATTTGATATGAATTACCTACTCCTTTTCATGGGTTTATTTGTTAGATTCAGTCTATATCATAAAATAACCTCTTTATGGAGACAGTGTCAGCCTTCTGCTTAGAAATTTTATGACCTTAAACTTGTCACAACCTCTAGTGTCATCTAGAAAATGGATATAAATAATACACCCCTACTTAACTAATGAAATGATTGCGAGGACCAATTTTAAATCTACGTTGGAATACTTTGTAAATGAAAAGACATGATGCAAACAAAGCATGTTATTATGGTTTTATTTATAACTCTTCTGCTATAACATAATTACATAAAGTTTTCAAAGAGACCCACTAAAGTTTTGATGAGAAACCTTAGTATCCTGAGGAGTCTGGATAAGATACTAGAATGTGTCCAGGAATACTAACATTTTACCATCATCCAGCCACTTGAGTTGAACTCCTGAAAGAGAGATGTTTGAGTAAGGAAAGCCAAGCAGGCATGATGACAGTCATACTGTATGGGACTATCACACAACACCCCAAAGTGGTAATTTTAGGAGGCAAATTCCTTTTGCCAAGAGTAGAAAACTCACTTTTGAAAAGGATCTAATATGACCGGGAGGAGCTGTACTAAACAGAAGATTCAGTGGACACAATTTGGAGTGATTCATTCTGACCATTGCTTTAGTAATACAGTCTGGTGGTTCTTAGAACCTACAGCATAGTTATCATAAACATCATCTACCAAGCCATTCATTGAAACCATCATGCTAGAATATGTTTTTAAGATGTAAAGAAACTGAGTTTAAATTATTTTGAAATAGGAATAGGAAAGAGACTTTTCAAAGTAGCTTGTAGGGGAAGAGGAGTTTAAAAATTCCTCTTAAAATTTTTCTTGTTATTATTCTCTATCTCTACCATTGACCTAGACTGTGCCATTAAAGAGAAAAAGGCCGAAATGAGGAGAGGGAATTTGTAATGTCCAGATCAGCACCAATTTCCTAAGCCATGTGCTGCATTTCTGTCAGTCTGAGCAGGTGTTCCAGCCGCCTCATCTTTGGAATTCATAAAACCCAGTTAGGAGACACGTGATAAAAGATTTAGGTCTCTCTTATTAACACATAGCTGAGAGCAAGTAATGGCAAATTAGGAAACACTAACAATAGATGATACTTAACTATATATGTATTGAGAGGTGTGAGTTTAAACTTTTTATTCTCAAATGTGTTCCAGGGTTTAAAATATGCTTTTAGAGTTATGATAAAATCTGAGGTATTTTTTTTTCTTTGTAGTTTCAATATCAATTCAATTCTCATCTGCAGTCTCATTCTTAGGTCTTTAAAATAAAAGCATTTGGGGAAAAGAAGTAAATCACAAAGAAGGGCAATCTCGATATGCAATAAGCAACAAAGATAAATAAAAAGGATGGGTAATCCTTAAGTGGAAAAGCATCATTGTAAGAAATTTCTCAAAGAGGATTTCTTTCACTCATAAATAGGCCATATTCATGGGGATTTGCACCAACATAAGCACTTTAAAAAGATTGTATATAATCTCTTCTTGGAATTGACATTTAGAATCAAGTCCTCTACTCCTAACTCTTAGGCCTCGAAAGACATAAAAAGTGGTCACATTTTCTACTGACAACTGGCAACACATTTCTGATATGAGTATATGTCTATTGAGACAGTAGGTATTTGTGGCTGATATAAGCAGAGTAAAGTAGCTCCATAACCTTGGTCTTTGAACTTTTAATTTCAATTCAATCCAATCAATTAGAGCAAAAACTTATCAGCAGTACAGCACCAAAATTTCACCTTATGTAATAGTTATAATATATTTCAGTGATTTTCTTTAAAATATACCCAGAGATATGAAGTTTGTATGTGGCCTAGCCTTATATGCTATTCAAATAAGAACATCATCACTGACCCCTTGTAGAACACCCAGAGCAAGCGGCATGAACGCAGTAGTGGCCTATCAGCATTTTTGACTTTATACACTGCCTTATCAACTTATCAGAAGCAAGAGTTTGATTTAAATTTGTAACACTGAGGCTTATCAGAATTGCTGACAAGTACTAAGTGCCTAATAGATCTATGATGATGAGTGGAAAAAAAAAAGTTATTGTAAGGATAGAGGGAATATCTTTGTTTTTATTTGCTTGTTTGTTTTACTTTGGCTATGCTGAGTCTTCATCGTGGGGCACTGGCTTCTCTAGTTGTAGTGTGAAGTCTGGTTAGTTGTGACACTCGGGCTTAGTTGCCCTGCAGCCTGTGAGATCTTACTTCCCTGACCAGGGATCAAACCCAGGTCCCCTGCTTTGAAAGGTGGATTCTTAACCACTGGACCACCAAGGAAGTCCTAAGATACAGGGAATATCTTTGAATGTGCAAAATGAGATATTACCCATGAGAGGATTATTTCATTCAAAAAACAATTTAGTAATGTTAGTTGGTAGTGGGGGAGTATGTCCCAGATAGAAAAGGGAAAGAAAGTGAAGTCATTCAGTCGTGTCTGAATCTTTGTCACCCCATGGACTGTAGCCTACCAGGATCCTCCGTCTATGGGATTTTCCAGGAAAGAGTACCGAAGTGGGTTCCCATTTCCTTCTCCAGGGGATCTTCCCAACCCAGGGATCGAACCCAGGTCTCCTGTGTTATAGGAAGATGCTTTACTGTCTGAGCCACCAGGGAAGTCCCTTCCAGATAGAAAACAACTATCTTAAAAGAGTGTGCCATTAACAGTGAATGTGTCCCAGTGGGTGTGCATGTGTGAATGTGTACAGTCTGCTTAGAACAGATCACCCATCATTGGCTCCAATAAATTCAGAACATCAAATCATCTAGATAAAATAAATTGATAAAAATTTATAACTTAGTTAAGCTTACTTTGGTTTGAGAAGAACTTGCTTTCAAAATGTAGGAAATTAAAAAGTAAAGAAAGAAGTTGAGTGAAACTTCTCTGAAGTAAAAATAAAACACATTGAACACTGATCATTCAGAATATCCATATTAATTAAACGACAGATTAAAGCACTTTAAATTCTTCTCAGAAGTTGGATCTAGCAACCTTGGGAGTTACCTTGTTATTGACAATGCAAGTTTTGCATGTGGGTGTGGCGGGGGGAATACATATGGGAAATTTTTTAAAAAGAACCTCTAGTGATCCACGTGTTAGTACCTAAGAATTTTGAAGAAAGGAAGTCTCAGCAGTGAAAAAAGCCAGTTAACCTCTCATAAGCAAAGAGGTGAGACAGCTCCCCTTTGCACTGCCTTAAACCCTGCAAAGAACTATTCTCTACCCACATTAGAGCACTGATTTGTACATTTCAGCAGCAGTCTCAGTACCTGGGAACAAACGGCACAACATTATTTCACTCCACTGAACAGAACCTAACAATTTTAACAGCAGGAGTTCAAGTGTTTTATCAACAGCATGCTACTATCTACTTTGCAAAAAAAAGAAAAGAAAAAAGGGAACCCTCAAAAACAAAACCCCTCAAGGAATGTAGTATGAATGGTTAGTGAACTATGTGTTTAGAATAGAAAATTGTCACAGCATGCAAGAAGATGGCAGTCATTTAGAGTGGCAGGGAAATTATTTTGTGACTTTCTGAGCTTCCAAATATGTCCCATTCTTTATTCCACCTCCTGTATAAGATATAAGAATACACTATTTGAAAATCAACAGCTTCACTTGGGTTGCTTCATCTGAACCTTGTTGACTTCACCATTGGTCATCATCCAGGAGAATCATAATGACTCATCTTTCAATGTCACCCAAGCCACGAATCCTGTAAATTGTCACAGATCAATAGCCTGACCCTCAGTGTAAACCCTAATGTCACTGCTGAATTCAGACAGGATTCTTGCCTAAGTTTCTTCACTCCAGAAAAAAACTCAGAGCATACACAGCCATCACAAATTTTATAAAGAGATAGAATGAAATAAAATATAAGGAAAAATTGGAGAATTATGTTAAAGACCCAAGTTACTGCTCAATATATAGAAATCTTACGTATTATAATAATTAATACTTTAGAGTTTTCAGTGAACTTATGCTACTGTGTCAAAGTCTGCTTTGGCCTCTCAGTCCAAGTTAATGCTTTGATTTCATCATATGAATTGATTTATTATTTTATTAATGTTCATGCCTTCAATAAATGTACAAGAATGCAAAATATTACAGGTTCTAGACACAACTCATCTCCTCACTTTTAGGAATTCATTATTTACCTGAAAAAATCTTGGTACTAATATACTAAGAAGGTATATGACATATCAATCAGGAGTGAGAACAATGTCAAGATCTAGATGAATGGTTAAGTAAATAAATGCCACAAATTCATCATTAGGAAAATGTTGTGATGAGGTATAATAAGAAATTGATCTTGAAAGGTAATATTTGAATGGATAGAAGTGAAAAGAAGGCATTTTCAATGCAGGGCAAATGAAAATGAAGCTAGTTTGTACAGGGACATGGAGGTGACAAAACTGTTTATAATCAATGGTTATAAAGATGCTCTTAGATTTAACATTTGAAAAGTAAATTGGATTTAGATTGCAAAGTGACTTGAATTTCATTTTAAGGTGTACATTTTAGTATCCTACCTTGGTCTGAAATGATTTGAGGTAGTTTACAATGATACAGCAAAATCAAGGAAAATAACCTAATATACACTTCAGGAAAAATGAGTCAAAATAAAAAATTAAGATTTACAATAGTAAGATGTACTTAGGAAAGAAGTTAATTTTTTATGAAGCATGCTGTAATGTTATACATTTGTTAAGAGTGATAGGGAAGATTGTTTTCCCACACAAAAAGGGAAAATTAGATGAAAGATTTAGTATTATAAGGCATAAGTAAACCAAATGCTCAAGGAAATCACAACTAAGACCCAAAGACCTCAAAAAGAAGTCAGTGAATAATATGATTAACAGATAACATCTTCAATAACACAGCAGAAAAGTTGATAGAACGATTTTCCAGAAATTCCTCTAACATAGGTCACCAATAGATGCTAAATCACAGTTACCAGGTTGCTCAGCGGTAAAGAACCCACCTGCCAATGCAGGAGATGTGGGTTTGATCCCTGGGTTGGGAAGATCCCCTGCAGAAAGAAATGGCAACCCACTCCAGTATTCTTGCCTGGAGAATCCCATAGACAGAGGAGCATGGTGGGCTACAGTTCATGGGGTCACAAAGAATGAGACAGGACTGAAGTGACTTAGTACACGTGCCTGCTGTAAAAGATACAATTAATTTTCAAGAAAAGTATATTTCTCTTCCATGAGTTGCCAACCAAGTTTTGGAGCAACATGGGTTTTAAGGTAAATGCAAGGTTGTGGAAACCATCCATCAGAACTCGGAAAGCTTTAACCTGGGAAGATAGGCATCAGGTTGTCAAGAGCACTATTGGCTTTGAAATTTGTGATGCAGATTTGCATTTACTTCATACCCCATGCATTATTTGAAGGTCTGCCTGTTGGAAATGGCTGTCCTTTCTGAAAAAGATGCTACTGCAATGGCAATGAAGAAAATAGGTCATGAATTAATAATCTTGTTTGGTGGAAGTTTCATGACACCTGCCAACATTATACACAAAGAAAGCTTTTCTCAGTCCTTCACTTTCATGACTGGTGGATTAACTCATATATTTTACAAAAGAGGTACTCCATACTGTAATCATTCCCATCTTCTGACATCTGCTTCATGCATATCTTTGTTAACCCAAGATATGCCATTTGTCAGTTATAAGTGAATCAGAGTATATAAAAATGCAAAAACACTACATTAGTGAAGTGTAAGGGCCTTAGCTGAAATTGACAAAAGTCACCAAATATAAAACATAACCTTTACTCTAAAGCTGACAACTTAAAATTTCTCACCACAGGGCTTGTTGGACAGTATAAAAATGAATAAGAAATCTAATTTACCTGAATTGTGATATAAATTTTGTTAATTTTGTGTGGTTTTTTGAACAGTATAAAATTTTAACTATTAGCTATTTTACAGCAATGTATCTTACATTTTATTTCTTTCTATTATTTATTTTATATTTAAAGGCCTTTATATTGTTATTTAGAAATCACAAAAAATATAACTCCTTTCAATATGAATAATACTCCCTATTAAATGTGGTTACCTTTTTAAAAAACCATAAAAAATCAAAATAAAATTATCTAATAAAATTGATAACAATTTTTTAAAATAATAATACGGTATGTTATTTACTGCAAAGTTATATAAGTTTCAAAATGGAATACATGCTATAATTCAAACACTTAAATCATTTCATAAGTAACAATAATATCTTTGTACATTACAGTATTGTAACAGAATGGTCTTTGAAATAGCTCTCCTAAAAATTAAAATGAAGCTATGATTATGTAAATGGGTTTTGAGTAATGTTATTGTGGAATCTATCAAATTAGTAAGGGGTTTGCTATTTTTTAGTTTACAATTTTGCTAGATGTACTTAGGTTCATACACACTTGCTATATACCCATGTAGTTCTGACAATCATCTAATAGAAGCTATAAGTATAAGCAAATATATTTGACTCAGAGATATTTTTCTTTTCTTCCATTTCCATTTGCACAGAAACACAAATCATAGTGTATACTCTCTCCCACATATCTACCAAAGCAAACATTATTTTCTTAAAGAGTGTGTGTGTGTGTTGTGTATGTAAAGTCAAGCTAAGGTATGCCAGGTGGATGATTTTTTAATGGACAAAATAATAAATTATCTTCTCCTAGAATGATCAAAACTTGCAAAGTAACAGCTTATCTTGTCCTGAACCCACTCTTCCCTAAACAGCTGTAAAGAAAATAGAAAGGAATCATAAAATCCAAAAGTTTAGGATTAATAAGAAATTTTCAAAGTAATTAAGAAGAGTTAATGATATACTAGTGTCCAAAAGAAAACTGTTTGATGTATTTTATTAGACTGTTCATATAATATTTATTATTAATTTTTAACAACCAGACATACACACTTGTGTGAAAAATACTCTGTTAGGAACTGCGGTTCTAGAAAGTATATACTTTGTAGCAGAATATTTAGAAAATGTGAGTGCATTATAATATACTATCATATAGTAGAATATTATACAGCTATTAAACTTTTATAATACAAATACCACTTATAATGAATTATAAAATGAAAAGAATCTATGAGTATGGTGCTATTTATTTTTTGTAAAAAGATGAACATGTACATGTATTGTAAAGGTAAAAGGAAAAATTAAACAGTATTATTATCACTGACTGGAGTAAGATAGGGTTTAATTTCTAATCAAATATATTTCCAAATTTTCTGCAATCAACATGTGTTCATTCTTACTGAAAAATTTAATGTAGAGTGTTAATATACAATAGTAAAAGCAAGAATTATTCCAGATAATTACATCTAGGAAGAAGACATATATTCCTCTTTAATTCATATCCCTGTACTGGATAAATTTAAATAAATCTGTATCAATAATTATGCTAAAAACAAATGAACAGAAATTCTTGTTCTGCACAAGATAGTTAAACACATAATAACTCTCTTAAGCACATACCCTCACATTAACTGCAAAACTATAAAAATGGGTATAATGAATGAAGTAACTATTCGAGGACCGTGAAAAATACGTGGTGGTAGCAGGTACAAGTAAGGAGATGAGCATTTGAACAACTACCAGTTCTATACTGAGTTGACCATTTTTTACCCTTTGGACTCTTGCCATCTGGCCCTGAATGCTGCACAGCTGTAGAATTGGGTGGCAGAGAGGAGGAATTAAAGCCTCTGCTTCCTGGGTAAAAAAATGAAAAAGGAAGTCCAAGGGAACCTATAAGCACCAGGGAGATTAGACAGAGGGCAGGGCTCAGAAAAGAAACTGTAAAGTTGTTTATGAGTTCCTGGGCTCATCACCAAGTTGTGCACATGTAGATCCACTCCTGGTCAGTGTATCAAGACTGTCTTCTGTGTCATCTTCATTCTATTGTTCAGTTTCCCAGTGAATTTTCCGTTTTGGTTATTGTATATTTCAGTTATGAAACTTCCATTTGTTTTTTCCTTGTGTCTTCTACTTCTTTGCTGAAAATTTAATGATCTCATCTGAACAACAGTCTTCAACTTTAAAATAAATAGGTTTTATTGTCTTAGTTTCCGAGTGTTAAGAATCTGGGAGAGGCCAAACCGCATGATTGTCTTAGGTTACTTGTGAAGGTTGTGTTAAGATGGCTAAGGTGGCAGTCACCTGAAAGCCTCCCTGAAAGAGCCAGTGACAGCAGTGGAGGGCATGCAAGATGGAAGCCATAGTCTTTGTATAACCTAACCAGGGAAGCAATATTCAACAATATTGCTGAATTCCATCCACAAGAGCCGGCTCATATTCAAAGAAAGGAAATTGCAGAAGGGTATGAATATGAAGAGGTAGAATCTTACAGGTTTACCACAGCTGTGCACAGAATTTAGTTGTATGAAGACTATAAGAGAAACATATTTTCTACTATCAGGAGAGTAGCTCTTTGGATTATTATCATTGATAGTATAACAATTGGAATTAAAAGAATTTCATCGAATTGGAAACATTTTACTTACTGAATGCTAGTTCATCTACATGATGCTGTAAAATCTGTCCCTCTATTTAAACATAAGGGTATGAAAACAGCAATTAATGGAAAAAGTGGATTTGTACCATTACTTCCACCTGTAGTTGTACATAGGATTTGTAAATGGGGATATTCTATCTATATTTTATTTAAGCAGACAAAATCATCTCACAACCTTCCTTTAGAGAAAATGATAAATTTGGAAAGGGCATTATAAAATAATTTATCCAATCTCTTGATTTTATGTGAGAAAGCTCAAGGGTATTCAAACTCTCATGGTTGTTTGATGATAATAAGCCTAGGAAGAGGCACACCGAAACTGACCTGCATGGGCTTGCAAGGGTTAACTGGGGGCAAATCTTTCTAACACTGTTTTTAGTGACATCAGTTTGGTAGCTTGAAATCGGCCACAATAGGAGTATTTACATCATGGAAATCTGTAAGTATTGTAAAACTTTTTTCCATATTACAAATCAGTATTTTTTTTCCACTGTGCTAATTATTGAATACTCACCAGTACAATGCTGGGCTTTCTGATCTCTTGCCCCTTGTCTGCTACATGCTGACTGTATGTCTTAATCATGAAGACCAAAGCTGCCGAGCTAATTATCTTATACAATGTTTTTGTCCTCCTCAATCTGACCTGGACTTTGCATGTAATGTTTCTTCAGAAGTTATATTCACTCAAATGCACTGTTAATGAAATGCAGGTTTATATACCCATAGTAATTATGACTCTCAGTGATCTTTGTAAAAGATGGATGTCCATTTTCTGTATTTCAAATTGCTTGCTGCAAGAAAGCAATTATCTTTATTTTATGTCTAGATACTGTGGCTATATTTTTAACATGGCTACACAGTATTATCCATACTCATGGCTCTTCATGTGATCTATATGACAATTAAATTTTAAAACCTCATTTCTTCATGTTATGCATATTATAGCAAGCTCTCTTAACAAACTTTCTCTTGTGGGGTCAACAGATACAGACAACACAAAAGATAAATAAACCTCAAAGTTAATTTTAAAGTAATTTTGAAAGTATTCATATCATTTATTTTATGTATCCTAATTTCTATATTCTTATTTCTTTACCTTTATTATTATTTTTAATTACTTAATATTATAGGGTCATTTCTAATTAGTGGCACAACAGAGCAAACAGACCTGTCATTCCTGGAACCAGCAGAAATTGTGAGCTACAACGTTTCGACTCTTTGAGTTTGTTTAAACAAGAATTTCAGTAAAATTGTTTAGATATGAAGTATGTTTTGTTAGATATTTGGTAGCATAGTTTTCCTCTATAAACTTGCATTACTGTAATTACCTACCACATGCCAGTTATCACCAGGATCTCTTCTTGTAGCCAAAATGATTTCCTTATTAAATGGAGAAACAAAACTGCTGTGTGTGTGCGTGTGTGTATGTGTGTGTTTTCAAAAGTTATCCAGAAATGGACGCTCCCCATCCTCACAGCTACAGATCTCGTCCAGTCAACGTCTCTTATTTAGATCATGGTAATTATCCTTGTCTCGGTCCATTCAGGCTGCTATAACAAAATAAAACAGACTGGGTATCTTATACAAAACAGAAATTTATTTCTCACAGTTCTGGAGGCTGGAGGTCCAAGACTGAGGTGCTAGCATGGCTGTGATCTGGGGAGGGTGCTCTTCCCGGTTCGCAGCTGGAAACTGCTCACTGTGCCCTCTCAGGGTAGAAAGGCTAGGGATTTCTGGGGGTGTCTTGATTCTAAGGCACTGATGCAATTCATGAAGACTCCACTCTCAAGACTTAAGCACCACCCAAAGGCCACCCCTCCAAACACTATCATTTTGGGGGTTAAGATTTCAATATATGAATATGGGGACACAAAGAGTCAGGACCCTCTCCATCTTCCAACTAGTTTTCCCGTTTCTATTCTTGCCTTCCTACAACCAGTTCACTCAACGGCCAGAGTCATCATTAAAAGGTATATGTGCTTTGATCAGTCCCAAAACGACTCCTCATCTCACTCACAGCAAAAGCCCACAGTCCATGTACTGGCTTACAAACCCCACGTGATCTGATCTGTTTCTTCTCTAATCTCATCTCCTTTCTCCTTCCCTCTATCTGCTCCAGCCACAGTACCCTCCATGTTTTGTTTTGCACAGTTTTTTCATATACTGCAGGCAAGTTTGCATCTTGGATATTTCCATTAGCTATAATCTCTCTGCCTGCCAGGAATGTTTTTCTTTAAATGTTTGCAAAGTTCACTCTCTCACTTTTTTCAAGTTTTTGCTTAAACGTCATAAAAACGTCAAGTTCGCAGTGAATTATGACTATCATGTTTAAAAAATGTAACCTGCCTTAATCTCTGGGCTTCTGCTCTCATTTTTCCAGAATATCTATAATTTACTAACTTACTGTAACGTGGCTATTATGTTAATATTGGTCTGTCACCCCAAGCCATGTTTGGTTTGCAGTTGTTTAGTCGCTAAGTCGTGTCTGACTCTTTTGGGACTGTAGCCAGCCAGGCTCCTCTTTCCATGGAATTTCCCAGGCAAGAATACTAGAGTGGGTTGCCATTTCCTTCTTCTGGGGATCTTCCCAACCCCAGGATTGAACCTGTGTCTCCTGCATAGCAGGCAGACTCATAACCACTGAGCCACCTGAGAAGACCCACTGTAAGCCGTACTATTATATATATTGGACTTCCCTGGTAGCTCAGACGGTAAAGCGTCTGCCTACAGTGAGGGAGAGAGACCCAGGTTCGATCCCTGGGTCAGGAAGATCACCTGGAGAAGGAAACGGCAATTGTCTAAAGTAAATCTTTTTGAAAGAAAGAAGAAAATAAGAAGGAAAGTAACCCCAAAAGTAAGATGCAAAAAATTAGTGAATATAGAAAATGGTACACGTGTTGGTCGTGGAGAAGGAAATGGCAACCCACTCCAGTATACTTGCCTGGAAAATCCTATGGACAGAGGAGCCTAGTGGACTACAGATCATGGGGTTGCAAGAGAGTTGGACATGACTTGGTGACTAAACAGCAGCAAACATGTTGTTAAATCTATTTAATTACAGACTTTAAAAACAAAGTCGTAATGAGGATTAATAGGACAGGATAAAGCTAACAGACCTTATAGATAACATAACAATAACATGAAAATAGACTAGTGTTTTATTTTTAGTCCCATGCATTATTATGTAATAGAATAGCTTTAAATATCTTTAAGACTAAAATGTGTTTTTAAATATGTCTATCCATTTTTAAAAACATATTATTAGACAAAAAATAACATAAACAAAAAAAGAAATGGACAAATTTATAAACACAGGAATTTTACAGATATATTTCACAGGAACTGAATACCAAACAGTAATGATTGTTGAAAATGTAAAAGGTGAAATTATTGAACTGTATTTTATAAACACATAACTCACATTCATGGAACAAAAAAGAAAATAAATCCTTTCAATCACAAAAAAATGCCTACATACAAGAGAATATTTTATATAAACTATTTTCTCCCACCTCATTATAATAAAATGTCAAAATAGGACACACACAGACAGACACATAAAATACTGAAAATACATTTCTGAATAATCCACTGCCCAAAGACTAAATTAGAACAAAATTTATGAAGTGGAAGTGCACAAAGATGACTCAGATGGTAAAGAAGCTGCCTGCAATGTGGGAGACCTAGGTTTGATCCCTTGGTCGGGAAGATTCCGTGGAGAGGGAAATGGCAACCTATTCCAGTATTCTTGCCTGGAGAATTTCACAGACACAGGAACCTGGCAGGTTGCAGTCTGTGGGGTCGCAAAGAGTCAGGCATGACTGAGCGAATCTCTGTCTGTCTGTTAAAAATGAAAGCAATAGAGATTAAAATGTGTAAATGCCTCAAAAGCAGTACAAAGGAAAAAATGTTTAATTTTGATATACATAAAATAAATTAAGATTAAAAAACTAATGAGCTAAGTGTCCAAATCAAGAAGCAAGAGACAGAACAAGAGGAAAAAAATCTGAGGATAAAGAGATTGTAGCAGTAAGAGTAGAAACTATTTTTTTAAGTAGGGAGACTAGATATCTTAAAAATAGATTATTATTTTATTATTTTAAAATACTATTAGTATTTTTATTATTTAAAATAGATTATTTTATTATTTAAAAATAATAAAAATAAAAGAGACAAGATTGATCAATAGTATTAACAATCTTTTTTTTTTTAGGTTTTAGAAAGTTAAAGGAGACATAGTATAAACAGAGCAGGGATCTGAAGGTATTGAAAGAAAATATATGGAAAACTTATGCCAATAAAATTTAAAATTATATTGAAAGAACAATTTTTCAAGAAAATTATTATCAAATTGATTCAAGAGTAAATAGAAGGCCAGAATTAAACTATAATCATTAAAAATTTGAGACAGTAACAAAATTCTATTAATTACAATAGGATGAGACCCTGGTAGATTTAAAGAATTTTACCAACCTCATATGAATTCAGGAGAAGGCAATGGCAACCCACTCCAGTACTCTTGCCTGGAAAACCCCATAGAAGGAGGAGCCTGTTAGGCTGCAGTCCATGGGGTCGCAAAGAGTCAGACACGACTGAGCAACTTCACTTTCACTTTTCACTTTCCTGCATTGGAGAAGGAAATGGCAACCCACTCCAGTGTTCTTGCCTGGAGAATCCCAGGGACGGGGGAGCCTGGTGGGCTGCCATCTATGGGGTTGCACAGAGTGGGACACGACTGAAGTGACTTAGCAGCAGTACAGCATATGAATTCAAATGATTATTATATTCACTATGTTATTCATCATCAGAACATTTTTTATCATCCCCCAAAAGCAACACTGTTTGCAGTCAGCCCCACTTTCCCTCTCTCCTCATCCCTTGACAATTACTGCTGCTGCTGCTGCTAAGTTCACATAGATAGACTTGAACAGATCCAGTTTGGAAGCAAAAGAAGTGTTTTCTTCACTGCTCTCTACTTCAAGTTAACTTCAAGTAGTAATCAACATGAAAAGCTTTCCATTAAAAAGAATGATTTATTTATCAAGTGAATTTCTCTCCTAGTAGTAGTCTAATTTTTAATAGGCACATTTTGAAGTTCAGTTCTTGAAGAGTCAGTTAAATATGAATTCATAATGCCACCTTGTACTGTGCTGTATTTTTGAGATTGTAGAAATGTGAATGCACTTGTATATCATAAGTTTATTGAATTCAGTTCAGTTCAGTCACTCAGTTGTGTCCGACTCTTTGTGACCCCATGAACCACAGCACGCCAGGCCTCCCTGTCTGTCACCAACTGCTTTGGAATCTACCCAAAACCATGTCCATTGAGTCAGTGATGCCATCCTACCATCTCATCCTCTGTTGTCCCCTTCTCCTCCTGCCCTCAGTCTTTCCCAGCATCAGGGTTTTTTCAAATGAGTCAGCTCTTTGCATCAGGTGGCCAAAGTATTGGAGTTTCAGCTTCAGCATCAGTCCTTCCAAGGAACACCCAGGACTGATCTTTAGGATGGACTGGTTGGATCTCTTTGCAGTTCAAGGGACTCTCAAGAGTCTTCTACAACACAACAGTTCAAAAGCATCAATTCTTCAGTGCTCAGCTTTCTTTATAGTCCAACTCTCACATCTATACATGACTATTGGAAAAATCATAGCCTTGACTAGACGGACCTTTGTTGACAAAGTAATGTCTCTGCTTTTGAATATGCTGTCTAGGTGGTCATAACTGTCCTTCCAAAGAGTAAGCGTCTTTTAATTTCATGGCTGCAATCACCATCTGCAGTGATTTTGGAGCCCAAAAAAATAAAGTTAGCCACTGTTTCCCCATCTATTTGCCATGAAGTGATGGGACTGGATGCCACGATCTTAGTTTTCTGAATGTTGAACTTTAAACCAACTTTTTCACTCTCCTCTTTCACTTTCATCAAGAGGCTCTTTAGTTCTTCATCACTTTCTGCCATAAGGGTGGTGTCATATTGAATTCACTCAACATAATTTAGGTGATGTGAGTAATTATGACAGTATACAAACCTCTTAAAATTGGCTAATGTATCCGGCAGTTGGTGATGGACAGGGAGGCCTGGCGTGCTGCAGTTCATGGGGTCACAGAGTCGGACACGACTGAGTGACTGAACTGAATTGAACTGATAACAGCATTCATACTACTTCAGCATAACCTAGTCTACTGCTTCTGCTAGTCAAGGCAGAAGTTTGAACCTTCTGAGGAGTATCCCAGTCTCCGTCTGAACTCCAAATTTACTGGTCTTCCGAAAGTATCACGTCCCCCAAGAAACCTCATCTGATTACTCCCACACACTGACCTTCCAGTTTTGGAACTCCTCTTTGGCGCTTTCCCATTTTAGACACCAAGGGAACATTGTGTTATCACTGAACTGTGCTAACAAAAGCAATGAGAGAGATGGGATATTTTTGAACTTAGCAGATCTTTTACATTAAAATATTTTAGCACTAGAGTCTCTGAAAAAACAATGCCCTCATTTCAGTGATGCTGTCATGACTCGTCACTTTGTTAATTCCTGTAACACACAGGGGCATCTTCCCATGGAAGCACTGGCATCTTCCTGGTGAAGATTCATGTCCCCCAACAAAATAGCTTTCCTTTCTGATCTTGTCTTTATTTCATCTGACTACTCCTCTGACAATAAGGTTTCCTTCAGAGTCTAACGTATTATTTACTCTAAAAAAATATTTTCCTTTAAGAAGTAGTTGAATGTTTAAACTGTTTCACAAATTGGGCATTAATTCCTTAATGAAAAGGCCTCAAAATACACTACATACTGGAGTGGGTTGCCATGGATTGTTCGATGGTTCCGAACCCAGGGATTGAACCCAGGTCTACCTGCATTGTAAGAGGATTCTTTACCAGCTGAGCTACGCAGGAAGCCCATATTAATGTATATGTACCTGTTAATACAATTTGGATATAGAGCCTAAAACAATGCTTTATCAACTTAAAATTTTCTTGAAAACAATGTCTTTTTAGAACTCAGCAAAATTTAGCAGTACAGTTTGTTATATGTGGGCTTGCCTGAAAACTTCCATGGATAGAGGAGTCTGGGGGCCTACAGTCCATGGGGTTGCGAAGAGTCAGACACAACTGAGCAAATGAGCAGCAGAGTCTGTTTTATATTTGTTTATTTTAATGACCATGAAGGCAAAGACCATTTGTTTTCAGTTAGATCTTGAATAGTTATCACAATGCCTAGCTTCTTTCTAAGCAAATCATTTTAATTATTTTCCAATTGGCTAAGCAATAGTTCTCAAAATATTTTTTATATCTTATTGATTATGAATAATTCAATCACATTGAATTTGTCAACTCTGGCAAATTAACTTGAAACAGAGATGACATCTTTTATACAATTTTCCGTTAGTTTCAGGGTCACATGTCATGAGATTTCATTCTTACCTAATAAGAGAATACAATTTGCACCTTTTTCTTTTCTTTTTTATGAATTCTGTTAATTACCATGAGAGACAACTTCCAGAAAGCCACTGAAAAAGTGGGAAAGTGCAAAGTTGGGGATTTTTGTCAATGGAAATTTCATTAACTATGTCTTCTTTTGGAAATGTCAAAGCAATGATAGTCAGGTGCTGGGATGAAAATATCTCCAATCTACCAATCAGGTTCTATTAATATCTCAAAGGAAAAATTTGCAGAAAGGTCCTTTTCAGTAAAGAAAGATTATAGTTGGTGTCCTTTGCTGTTAATGTCTCATTTTCATTCCATCCAAATAGACTAAGAATCTAAAATGAGTCATTTTCTCAACAATTAACTTCTCATCCAAATCTCAAGCATCAATTTCACAGCAACCATTTTGCAGTAAGCAGTTAAATCATTCAATTTTTGCCTTGCAGTTAATTGATTGTAAGCATTTAGTCTTGAAAAAATTGCTGTATAAGCAAACATTGTGATACACTCTTTTCAATAAATATAACAACTAACTAATAATTCATATAGACAGATTCTTACCCTTTATTAAACTGCCTTTCCCTCAGCAAAGGGAAATAGATAATAAGACATGAACTTAAAAAAACTGATAAACAGCTTTTTATACTTTTAAATAAAGTCATTTCAATGCTATTCACCATTTTTGCCCTCTTAATAAACAAACTACAACAAAAAGATGGCCTTATGATTTCCTTACTGATTTGTCATGGATAATGAAGTGGCTGCAGGTACATGCATAGGACATAATGTTTTGTCTGTCATGATTTGACTCCATCTGTGCACAGATCTCTCTAGATACATTTTTTCCCTAGATGGTATGATGCTTTATAAAATTCACACATTTGTTGATAAAAATGTGTTCACACGTTTTTGGGGTTTTTATCATTAATCATGGTGCAAATTAACATGTCTTCACAGACATATTTCAAAAGAAAGATATTTAACTGACTTGAGGAAGCTAGTTTTTTCAACAAACAAGTTGTGTGCATTTTCATATACTTTATTCTTTCCATGAACTTCCTTCCTGGGCTTCATAGACTTTGTATTTCCTTTCTGTGTGTCACTCTGAAGACTGTTGACTTTAGTACATTTTGTTTGGGGTGCAATATTCACATTACTCTTGTCCTAATAGCACTAGGTCTTTCCAGAATACAAAACTACTGTACTTTCCAATCACTGTGTACACATTGTTTCTGTGCTCCAGACTTTTGAGACAAAATGGAAGTTCACCAAAATGGAAATGTGATATTCTTATAATTTGCTTGTGAAGGCACCGTGTGACTTAAAAAAACTTTAAAAAGGATAAAAATGAGACATTTTCCAAATTGTTGAGAAAAATTCATAGCACAGAAAGATGATTTTCCTGCAGCTGTACACATCTTTGCTCACCAATATGTTCACATTCTCCAGTTTGAAGAGCACTATAGACAAGAGATGGACATGAAAGGACACGGAAGAGGTAGGCCTTCCATGGTGTGTTTAACTAAAAGTCACGCCTTCTATCTCCTAACTCAAAACAATGCATTTCCTTGTGTTAGGTAGTTAGAATAGGAAAAAGGAGTCCAGAGTGGTGGTGGCTAAAAGACAAAGAAGGGAAAAGCCCACGAAAATAGAACAAAGGAAGGTCCGAGGACTGGGGTGAGAACTTCAGGTAAAACAAACAGCCCTCCTGGCTAGCCCAATTTACACAGGGCAGGCTCAGGGAGAGGAGAAAAAACATATAAAAAGAGGAGCCAAAATTGAGCCTCTGGCCTCTCTTCACATCTTTTGGGTCCACCCACCCTCATGCCTGGAAGATATATTTTCATTTGCTTGCAAAATAAAACTGAACTGTAACATGGAGCTGTAACACTGGGTCTGTCCATCGCTTCAAATTTTTGTTGCAGCGAGACAGAACAGAGGAAATTACAAACTCCCCCTGACACATGTCTATTGTACATTTCTATCCACAGTTGACTACATGGATATAGTTATGCCAGAAGAGCACTTAAAACTATAGCAAAATAGGATTTACTCTTATCAGAGTAGCTTGTTGTAGCATTCCCCACTGCTGCATGGTGGGGGGTTTACAGGAAAGAGGAACAGAATATGTTTGCAGAACTTAACTTCTTGGCGGGGGGGGGGGGGGGGGGGGGAACAGACTTTACATGACAACAAGGAAACATTTTTGTTTAATAAAAGTATACCAGCTCTCTCTTCATCCCCTAATTTTGTATTTCATTTCTCCTTTTTCACTTTCCCACCTTGCCATTCACTTTTGCTACTTAAGTGGCATAAATTTATTATCTTAAAACTTGGCTGCCAAGGGGTGAAAGTATTATCAATGAACGAACATCTGAGCAAACAAACACAGGGCTTGTGTTCACTAATGTAAAACATGGTGTCTAAGGAGATTTAAATCTAGGTTGTGTGTTCCAACTTTGTCAATTAGTCATCTATCAAGGGTGGTCACACGTAAAAATCTGGTTCAGAACTTCACAGAAAACTAGAGTAAGACTATGTTGTAAGTTAAGAGCCATAAGAAGTATATCTGAACTAGAGACTGGCATTCATAAAATTTGTTGAAAAGTGCTTTTAGAATCACATGTGTGGAAGGGGAGAAAAGAAAGCAATTTAGGCAGAGGGAAAAGATGGGATGAAATGTAGTTTCAACAATGGTCAAAACTAAATGCCTCAACGAGCTCTGAAGGTGGAATGGTCCTTCATATTTGTTCCAGATTGTTGTGAGAAACTCAAGTCAAATCAATGATCCATGGGATGTAGGCTCTTTTTGTTGTTCACTAGCTAAGTCATGTCCAACTCTTTGCAACCACATGGACTGTAGCTCACCAGGCACCCCTGTTCTTCACTATCTCCTAGAGTTTTGCTTAGATTCATGTCCACTGAGTTGTTGATGCTACCTAACCATCTCATCTTCTGTAGCTCCCTTCTTTTGCCTTCAATCATTCCCAGCACCAGGGTCCTTTCCAATGAGTCAGCTCTTTCCATCAGGTGGCCAAAGTACTGGAGCTTCATCTTCAGCATCAGTCCTTCCAAAGAATATTCAGGGTTGATTACCTTTAAGATAGACTGGTTTGATCTCCTTGCTGTCCAAGGGATACTCAAGAGTCTTCTCCAGCATCACAGTAAAAAAGCATCAATTCATTGGCACTCAGCCTTCTTAATGGTCCAACTCTCACATCCATACATGGCTACTGGAAAAATGATAGCTTTGACAATACAAACCTTTGTCAGCCAAGTGATATCTCTGCTTTTCAATATGCTGTCTAGATTTGTCATAGCTTTCCTTTCAAGGAGCAAGTGTCTTCTAATTTCATGGCTGCAGTCACCATCTGCAGTGATTTTGGAGCCCAAGAAAATAAAATCTGTCACTGCTTCCACGTTTTCCCCTTCTATTTGCCATGAAGTGATGGGACAAGATGCCATGATCTTATATTTTGAATGTTGAGTTTTAAGCCAGCTTTTTCACTCCCCTCTTTGACCCTCTTCAAGAGGCTCTTTGGTTCCTCTTCTCTTTCTGCCATTAGAATGTTATCATCTGCATATTTGAGTATGAAACGGAAATAAAAAACACTTTCTGTACCCATGAAAATCTAGCTTGTGATGAACAAATGAGACATGAACACTTAAGTGACTTGAAAACTGTATTGTTTTGAAAAATGCATATCATGTTAATAATTATTATCATGATTACTTCTTTTGCATTGATTCATGCTCATTGTATTAGGCAAATAGCCTCAATATGGTACAAATTTGAAAAGGCATCTAATTTTCACATTTATGATTATTTTATACTATTTAGCTAAGACAGTCACCTTTAGGCTTAAAAAATAAATAATATTAATATTCAGTAGAAAGAAAAGGCCATATTTTTATTTTAATATAACAAAATGATTCTTTAAAATAATAATGTTAGTGCCACTTGGGAAGCCCTGGCTGTAATTATATAAAGGTATAACTTGTTTTGTGAAAGTGTTAGCATTAATGTTTAAGAACAGTTTAGCTCTTGAATTCTACCTTTACCCTCTGGATTTCCATATTCATTTGCTGCTGCTGCTGCTGCTAAGTCGCTTCAGTTGTGTCCGTAGGACACGTGTCCTGTGCAACCCCATAGATGGCAGCCCACCAGGCTCCCCCATCCCTGGGATTCTCTAGGCAAGACTATTTAAGTGGGTTGCCATTTCCTTCTCCAATGCATGAAAGTGAAAAAGTCAAAGTGAAGTCACTCAGTCGTGTCCGACTCTTAGCGACTCCATGGACGGCAGCCTACCAGGCTCCTCCGTCCATGGGATTTTCCAGGCAAGAGTACTGGAGTGGGCTGCCATTGCCTTCTCCCATATTCATTTGACTAATACCCAAATGGGGAGAAGAGTATTGGAAGAAACGTTGACTGAGCAAGTTTCCTATAAACCTACAAAATACAAGGCTGCTTAGTAAAAGCTGGTTTGGAGAATGTGACTTTAAGTCCAGACTCAATTGAATCTTCTTATTCCTATGGCCCAGCAGGCCAGTAGACTCAGACTTTGTTTACCCAATAAACTGCACAGAAATGGGGCTGGATTCAGAAATATAATGGCAACTAGATTTATCAGAAACTATTGATAGAAAAATGTGGTCAGGAGACCATGATTCACTTGAGCATTGCCCTTTAAAACAGAACCATCCTCACTGGTAAAACACAGTCTAATGAAATTAAAAACTCTATCAAAATGAAGAACTATTAAATAGTGAAGAGAGAGACTAACAGCAATAGAGTTTTGATGTTTTTCTCTTCTCTGAGGTCAGATGGAAAGACTCTCTAGAAAGATATGATCACACACACTTCCTAGAATAGGTTTTCTGATGAGTTCTTTAGTAAATGGAGACACAGTATCTTACAGTAAATAATAAGTAATTAAAAGTGACATAAAACAAATGGATTATGTGGCAGAGGAAGAAATGTTCCTCTGCCCTTTCAGGTTCTTCTGGCTGATCTAAGAATTAAATTGACATGAGACAGATGAATAAAATTAAACAAAAATGTTACGATATGTATACATGGGAGAGACCCAGGAAAACTGAGTAACTCACCAACATGGCTAAGTGCATGTGTGCTAAGTTGCTTCAGTCATGTCTGACCCTTTGGAACCCCCTGGATTGTAGCCCACCAGGTTGCTCTGTCCATGGGATTCTCCAGGGAAGAATACTGGAGTGGGTTGCCATGCCTTCTTGCAGGGGATATTACTGACCTAGGGATTGAACCCACATCTCTTACTCTTACATTGGCAGGCAGGTTCTTTACCACTAGCACCACCTGGGAAGTCCAACATGCCTAAGCCTTCACATTAAATACCATCATCAGTTATATACAAAAGCAGATGTTGAAGGCAGTGGTTTGGGACCTCACAGGGGAAGAAGGCAATTGACATGAGATGGAAAAACAAATGTCTAGTAAACAAATGTTTGTTAGTCATGCAGAGATAATGGGACACAGAGGAGAATTTTACAAATAGATCTGCTAGGTTCCTCTCTGTTTGCACACCTAGCTCATGCTATAGTTGTCTATGGTGGTATCTCCCTCCCTGGAATAGGTCCTCTGTCTATAATCTTCAGGTAGTTAGAGAGAAAGTCAGGTTTTTTCAAGTCTTTTTGACTTTGATTGTTTTCAGCTTGAAATAATCTATATGCCAAAGAGACATTTTGGGGTAGCAGATTTTCCCCACTTACAATAGCAAAATTCGGTGTGGCAAAGATGCCAAACATTTCCAAATTGATCTATAGATTCAATGGAGTCAGCATTTTTGTCAACTCTGAAAATGGCATGAAAAAATAAAAGTCAGAATAGTCAAAATACACTTTAAGAAATAAGAAAAATAAGGAATACTTGCTCTATTAGCTACACTGTCTTAACAGTGTGGCTATTGGCTCAGCAATAGGAAAATAAATCAATGCAACCTAATAGAGAGACTGGAAATAAACCCATGCATATATAAATATTTGTTAAATGTAGCATTCAAGATTAGCAAGGAAAGGATGGATTTTTTTTTCAGAAAATGTTACGAGGTTACTTTTGTATACATGTGGAACAAATTAATTTGATTTCTACCTTATCCTGTCCACAAAACAATTAATTTTAGATAAATTATTGAAAAAGCAAGAGAGTTTCAGAAGAATATCTACCTCTACTTTATTGACTATGCCAAAGCCTTTAACTGTGTGGATCACCACAAACTGTGGAAAATTCTTAATGAAATGGGAATACCAGACCACCTGACCTGCCTCCTGAGAAATATGTATGCAGGTCAAGAAGCAACAGTTAGAATTGGACATGGAACAACAGATTAGTTCCAAATCAGGAAAGGAATACGTCAAGGCTGTGTATTATCACCCTGCTGATTTAACTTACATGCAGAGTGCATCATGAGAAATGCTGGACTGAATGAAGCACAAGCTGGAATCAAGATGGCCGGGAGAAATATCAATAACCTCAGATATGCAGATGACACCACCCTTATGGCAGAAAGTGAAGAAGAACTAAAGAACCTCTTGATGAAAGTGAAATAAAAGAGTGAAAAAGCTGGCTTAATACTCAACATTTAGAAAACGAAGGTCGTGGCATCTGGTCCCATCAGTTCATGGCAAATACATGGGAAAACAATGGAAAGAGTGACAGACTTTATTTTTGGGGCTCCAAAATCACTGCAGATGGTGACGGTCGCCATGAAATTAAAAGAGTCTTGCTCCTTGGAAGAAAAGTTATGACCAACCTAGACAGCATATTAAAAAGCAGAGACATTACTTTGCCAACCAAGGTCTGTCTAGTCAAAGCTATGGTTTTTCCAGTAGTCATGTATGGATGTAAGAGTTGGACTATAAAGAAGCTGAGTGCTGAAGAATTGATGCTTTTGAACTGTTGTGTTGGAGAAGACTCTTGAGAGTCCCTTGGACTGCAAGGAGATCCAACCAATCCATCTTAAAGGAAATCAGTCCTGAATATTCAGCATCAGGACTGATGCTGAAGCTGAAACTCCAGTACTTAGGCTACCTGATGCGAAGAGCTGACTCATTTGAAAAGACCCTGATTCTGGGAAAGATTGAGGGCAGGAGAAGAAGAGGATGACAGAGGATAAGATGGTTGGATGGCATCACGGACTCAGTGGACAGGAGTTTGAGTAAACTCTGGGAGTTGGTGATGGACAAGGAAGCCTGGTGTGCTGCAGTCCAGGGGGTTGCAAAGAATTAGACACAACTGAGAGACCGAACTAAACTGATTGAGCTAAATAAAAATGACAAAACTATAAAGCTTTTAGAAGATAATACAAGTGAATATTTTTGTTACTTGTGGCAGTGAAGGAACTCTTAAGACCAAAGAAACCTAAACTTACCACTTTAAAAAGAATTTGTGTTTGTCAGAATACAATATCTACAGAAATAAGAGAAATTGCAAAACAGGAGAATATATTTACATGATATTTAACTGGTGTAAAGAAGCAAAATTTGCCACTCTAAATGTCTCTTTGGCATGTAGATTATTTCAAGCTATAAACAATCAAGGCTCAAAAGGCTTTGAAGAAACCTTGACCTTCTCTGTAATTGAGGATGGGTATTTAAGGTGAGGGATTAAACCATTTTAATGAGTTACTCAGTTTTCCTGGGTCTCTTCCATGTATACTTGTTACAAGACTTTTGTTTAATTTTCTCCTGTTAATCTGTCCCGTGTCAATATAATTCTTAGACCAGCCAGAAGAACCTAAAGGAGTAGAGGAAAATTTCTTTCTCCTCGATACTGACAATGGATTGGTATCCATGATATATATATATAATGTCTAGAATCAAAAGATATACTCTCTAGAGATCTAGTAGAAAATGGGGAAAGATCTTAATGGATACTTCAAAAGGAAGAAATTTGTAAATAGATGTTTATTGGGAAAAATGAAAATCAACCTATTTCACACTCATCTGGTTGAATAAATTCAGAAATCTAATAATTCCAACTCATATGAGTTACAAGTATGAGTGTCATTAGGTACAATCCCTGTGGAAAATCATTTGACATTATCCAGTAAAATTGAAAATGTGTACAGTATATGATCCTGTAGTTCTCATCCTAGGTATAATTATAGAGAAACCCATGCACATGTGCACCAAATGACATATAAAAGAGTTTTTATTGCTCATTCTTTGTAATAGTTCTATATAGGATATAACCCAAATATCCATGAAAATTAGAATGGGGAAATAATGGCATAAAATGGAATACTATACAATACCAAAAATAAATGTTACTGCTAAATATAGTGAGCATAATATGCTGAATTATGTAGACAGTATGACTTCATTTGTGGGCTTTCCCAGTGGCTCAGTTGGGAAAGAATCCGCCTGCAGTACCAGAGACTGCCTGTAATGCAGATGACCCAGGTTCGATCCCTGGGTCAGGAAGATCCCCTGGAGAAGAAAATGGCAACCCACTCCTGTATTCTTGCCTGGGAAATCCCATGGACAGAGGAGCCTAATGGGCTATAGTCTGTGGAGTCATAAAGAGTCAGACATGACTTGGTGACTAAACCACACATGGTGACTTCATCTGGGTGATGTTTAAAAGTAGACAAAACCAAATTATAGTGTTCAGGTATGCAAACATAGGGGGTTAAGTATAAAGAAGCAGGAAAATGATTATTGAAAATTAAAGATGACTTTCCCCTAAGAAGGAAGAAGATGGGTTCAGGAAAGGATACATGTGAGATGGGCAATATATTCTGTGACTTACGGATGTTGTTTTGTCAGTAAGTAATGTCTAACTCTTTGAGACCCTATAGATTCTAGCCCTCCCAGCATCTCTGTCCATGGAATTTTCCAGGCAAGAATTCTGGAGTGGGTTGCCATTTCCTTTTCCAGGGGATCTTCCCTACCTAGGGATCAAACCTGAGTCTCCTGCATTGGCAGGAAGATTCCTTACCACTGAGCTAGAAGGCAAGACCTGTGGCTTATGATATTTCTGCACTACTAATTCATTCACCAAGTAATTGAAAATGTTTTAGAATTTCATTTATTCTCCAAAGAAATGATAGTTGAGAATTCTGACACTAGCCTATATATTTAAGACTATTAATCTCTTTATTTTTACCATGGTTAAAACTTTATAGATATAGATATTATTCTAAGTTAACTTCTTTCTTTCTTTCAAGTTTGATCTCCTGAGTTGTGTTTTCTAATAAAAGATTCAAACTGCCAAACTTGAGAAGAGGAAAAAAAAAAGGTCAATTTCAGCTGGGATAATTGCTTCATGGAAAATATCACATTTGAATTAGGAAAGATACATGACAATTTGGTATTAGGGAAAGAGAGTTATGTAGCAAGCGCAAGTAGAGATATGTTCAATGATTTGACAAGCAGACTAGTTTGACTGGATCATGCGGTACATGTTTGGAAATAATTGGAGTTAAGTTCCCAAAAGTCAAAAAGTCATTCTGGAAAGTTTCTCTATCTCTGTCTCTCTTTCTCTCTTTCCCTCTCCCTCCCTCCCTCTTCCTTTCTCTTCCTCTCTCCTAGTGCCCCCACCAATTAAGACAGTCCTTACTTTTTAAATCTCTGCGGAATCATCACCTCCTTAGAAAGTCCTTTGCTCTCTGAATTAGGGCAAGCTCACCACTGCAACATACACATATAACAACTGTAACAGAATAAAATTGTATTTCTTGCTTTATTAACACCATAGGGTGAGTGAAGAGTAAGCAAGACAGCTTTACTCCACAGTTATTCAAGAAGTCAGAACTATCTAGCTCCTGTGATCTTTATTATGTGCCTTCCATGGTTTTTCCTCAGTTCATTTCTGCCTCAACAACCAGAATAAAAAAGATGCTGAAGAGATGCTGCATGGTGGGAGAATTTTAGGGCCCAGAAGCTGATCACTTCTACTGACATTCTAGCAACCAGAACTTACTCATTTCACCTTCGTTGGAATGAAATTAAATCACTCAAACAATATACCCCTTAGAGATCTTGGTAACAATTCCATTTTCCTTACTGCTTACAGTGTCAGCTACCCATTGGTTAAAAAAGAAAAGTCTTAGGCAAGTGTTATGTAGTCCTGGTCCAAACCCAGAGGTGTGAGGTATTCACGCGTGTTTCTTTAAATTCAAAAGGAAAAAAAATAATTTTAATAATTTATTGTAGGCCACCTTGTTATCTATTCTGTTATATAAAATACATTCATATTTGAAGAGTCCCTCCTCCCAAAATAGTTCTATTCTAAACTCAAATATTACTACTAAACACTTTTGATTCTATAAATAAGAATACATTTATAATATTTTCCTATGTATTTCTTTAATGTCAACAATGAGATTGTGGGAAATAAAATCGATATAGGCAACATATATTTCCTATATTATGTTTTCCACCACATCCCCTCCCTGGGGCATGGCATAAAAAGTTTTACTTTGAAGCAACTTAGAGCAAAAAAAAAAAAAAAAGAGAGAGAGAGAAACAGGGATACTTTTAGTATAGTATTACACTGGCAATTGACTTGGAGGTGATAATTCCAGTCCATATAAGTGTGCTGGAGTTTTGTAAATGTTTGATCTTGTTGCCTGTCCAGTGATGTGCATTCTCCTTTCTCTACTCACAACAAAGCCAAATGTTCTCTAGATCAATTAGAAGAAAATTTTATACCCCAAGAAGACTAGACCTCTGAGTCCAGAGAAAAGGCTTAAACCCTTGAGGAGTCCCAGGGGAGAGGAGACAACTCTAGCTGCAGCCCAAACTCTACATCCACCATCCCTGACAAACAGTGAATTAGGAGGATCAGTTTTGGTGGTCTGTTCATAAAGAAAGCACAGTGCAGCACAGTCTTAATTTCACGTGGATGTTTCCTTTGATGGATGGTATCATTCTGCCTTGCAATACTGAGTGACTACACAACTCCAATGTCTTTCTCTGTTCATAAGTTGGGCAAAAATTTTTTCTATATAAATTTCACAGTATCATTTGTTTAGTCTTAGCTATTGTTAAAAAGCAATCACATTTCTGAATATGATGTTTTCTTATACAGAAAATCAGGCAGTTTACTTCAATTCTTTATTATACATTTTGAGATTCAAGTAGATGGCTCTGCGTAAATAATATGTGTCTGTGCACACTACACTGACAACATTGTTGGATGAGAATAATTGTTCGCTTGTCAAAAGACTCAGGTTCATTCTAAACTCTCATTTAGTTGGCCAAGTAACCTTTAAATTCACTGCTTTCTCCTCAAAAGTGAGAAAACAGTAAAATATCACCTGCACTGTCTAGAACTCCATGTTAACGTGAGATCAGTGGCGTAGCGCATACCAAATGGGTTTCAAAGTGTTAAATTATACACTAATGGAAGGGGTTAAAGGGTAATGGAGGGACTGCACTACACGGAATGTTTTAAACATAATTTTTCATCTAATGAATACTTAGAGTATCTCCAACACGCATGGCTTGTGAACCCTGAAAAGGAGTGAGAGTGTATAAGGGAAAGGGGTGGGTAAATTATTTGAGAAGCTCATGTTCCTTAACTCAAAGAACTTGTAATAAAATGGGAATCAAGACACAAAAATTAAAATCAAAATAACAATTTAAAGAAGCACAGGATTAGATGGTAAGAAACAGGGAGAGATAATTAGCGCTAAAAATATGTCTTTGGAGAGAGGTCTTAAGTAAGTGCTGGAAACCCCTCCAGGCCTTTAATCCTTTAATTAACATTCCCTGGTACATTAATACATTTTCAAATTTTAAAGTCTGTATTTTTTTACAGAAGAAATACTTGAATATATTTTCGCAATTCAATAATCTACAGAGTACAAGGTTAAAATCACACACTATTTCCCCACTACCCCCAATAAATGCCATTCCCAATCCTCTCTCTCTCCCCAATAAATACCATTGTTAATAGTTTGGTGGTGTGTGTCCTAAAACTTTTTGTGCATTGATGCCACACGCATATGTAAAGCACAAGTTTGTAACATCAATGGTATCATGATTTATATGCTATTCCGAAACTTGCTCTTTTTTTTATTTAATAGTATATCTTCGCAATACCTCTACAGCAATACATGTAACTGTATCTTGTTCTTTGAAAGTGATTGCTGTTGTTTAGTTGCTCAGTCATGTCCGACTCTTTGTGACCCATGGACTATATTGCCGATGGAATTCTCTAGGCCAGAATACTGGAGTGGTAGACTTTCCCTTCTCCAGGGATCTTCCCAACCTAGGGATCAAACCCAGGTTTCCTGCATTGCAGGCAGATTCTTTACCAGCTAAGCCACAAGGGAAGCCTCCATTTAGAGATTTCTAATTGTCCCATCTTAACCACCATGAAGTACCACTGTCTCAGACTCACAGGATGATTGGTTTGTCAGCATGAGATATCCCATGATGTCACAGCAGACCAGGGCACCCACTCTGCATACAGGAGGTAAAGAAGCCCATGACCAGAGAGTACACTGGTTGTATTACATACTGTAGCACCCAGAAGTAGCTGCCCTAAGAACGCATCCGAGCAGCCTCTTGACACACAGTTGAAGGACTGTCTTGGAGACAATCCTCTGTGAGGATAGAGTATGTTTTTTCTGGAAGCAGTATGCACACTGAATCAAGGGCAACATAGAACTATATCTTCAGTAGGAAGAATATATGGTCTGAGAGCCAAATGTTTACCATTTAGACACCACAACTCAAGGAAGACCTCAAATACTTTATCTTAGATAAATGATCAAATCTTTCCCACACACCCCTAGCCTGATGTACAGCCAGAGCTCATCCTCTGTGTTCTAATCCTAGGTCTCTGTCCATCTACAGGTATTCTCAGACTTCCATTCCCTGTTTCCAGGACACTGCTGCTGCTGCTGCTGCTACTGTCACTTCAGTTGTGTCCAACTCTGTGCGACCCCATAGACAGCAGCCCACCAGGTTCCTCCATCCCTGGGATTCTCCAGGCAAGAATACTGGAATGGGTTGCCATTTCCTTCTCCAATGCATGAAAGTGAAAAGTGAAAGTGAAGTCACTCAGTCGTGTCCAACTCTTAGGGACCCCATGGACTGCAGCCTACCAGGCTCCTCCGCCCATGGGATTTTCCAGGCAAGAGTACTGGAGTGGGTTGCCATTGCCTTCTCTGTGCCAGGACACTAGGAATTTTTAACTTCTTTGCACTATGTACAGAGTGTGAAGAGCGTAGACATTTCCCTAAGGACTATGTGCATTGCCACCTCCTAATGCCAAGCTTTTTAGCTACTCTGGTATGATGTTGGAAGTGACCTCATGCCAAATACCAGGCTGACTTCATAGTAGGACATGATCCTGATGTTCTCAAGAGATTCGATACCAATTTGCATGTTTTATGCCCTTCCAACCTTGTAGATCAATTCTGGACTTAAGAGTGGATTAGGTCTGAAGTCTAATCTCCTTGTCTTCCTGTTTCTCCTGGGAGGGAGTAGTAATAGGCTTTTTATTCTCTTTCATTTCTTTCCTAGCTGACACACATTTTGCCTACTTACCGGTCAGACATAGAGAAGTAGATAGAAGGTCTCCATTATGATAGACCTAAATATGTTATCCCTATGATACTTAAATTTATAGAGTTTTCAATTGCATTTCTAGTCATGTCCTATTCTCACCAGCTCTAGGCAGAATTAATTGTTATCACATCTCTCACAGCATCTTATTCATATTTTTATTTTATTATTTAGCACACTGTCATTATAACTAGCTGCATGTTTGCCTTCCCCTGTGACTGTGACACCCTCTAGGACAGAGACTGAATTTTACTCACCTCTTTACTTCCCAAAACCTATCCCAGGGCCTGACATAGAGTAGGTATTCAATGAGTCTCTGTTCAACCTGTGAGCTGACTTAGTTGGAGTTGAGGCTTCATGTGAAGGAAAAATGAAAGGGAAATAAACTTAGAAAGAAAATTTGTAATCAAAAAAAGAAAAAAAAAAAGCGGTAATTTGTTTATGGAGTGCCTGATTTTAGACCTTAATCCTCTAACACATATAAATTTCATTTCAGAGAATGAATGTTTCTAAAGATTTTCAGTGAGTGATAAATGCATTCTGAAAAATAAAAGCATCACTAGAGATCTGCTGTAAAACAGTGTATCTGTAGTTAACGATGTTGTATTGTTCACTTACAAATTTAAGAGGACAGTTTGCATGTGAAATGTTCTTACCAAAGTTTAAAGAGAGAAACAGTTCAGAAAGAGAACACATTTGCAATAAAACCAGATCTGTTACCAAAATAATTAATAAAATAAATTTTCAGCACTGAAAAAAAAAAACCCACAGATATCACCAAAGATATTAAAGTATTTTGATAGTTTAATAGCATATATTTGGATAATTATTTAAAACATCCTGATAAATTTTTATTTTCATTTAATTTATTGTGCCTTTTTAATTTATTTTATTTTTTCACATGTAAGGAGCATCAGTCTCAGAATATGAGGGAAAAAGTGCAAAGTCATCTGACCTCTGCCCCACTTGGATGTCCATTATCACAAGTAGATGCTTTAGATAATTTTCTTAAATAGATTTTGAACATATTTATTATAAATTATTTTGATCGTTTCTAGAATTTTTTTTATAAGAAGGCATACAAATTTATCAAAATAAACAGATAGGACATAGTTCAACAACACTACTACATATAAATAACATCATAAATGTATTTACCATGCAACTATGACATGCCTTTATAGTAATAGTAACTCCATGAAAATCTATAAAGAATATAACAATCTACAATGGTATTACAGACATCATTGCTTACATGAAAATACACTGTCTACGTTTGTCATAGATTTCCTTCCAATGAAAAAAAGCATCTTTTGTTTTTATGGCTGCAGTCACTGACCGCAGTGATTTTGGATCCCAAGAAAATAAAATCTATCACTATTTCCACCTTTTCCCCTTCTATTTTCTGTGAAGTGATGGGACGAGATGCCACAATCATAGCTTTTTGAATGTTTAGTTTCAAGTCAGTTTTTTCACTCTCCTTTCACCTTTGCTTTTAGACAGTTTCCACTGAGGAGATAATAGAGTAAAATGTACGCTTGTTTGAAGCAATCATGGATCTTGAAATATTTTAGTTTCCCAAGTTGCATATCATTTTGCATCTTTTCATCTGCAGGTATAAATCTGGAAATCTCTGCACACACTGGGATATCACTGTGTAATATCAAAACCTATCAAGGCCTCTTTTATAGCAGAAGTTTAACTCTCTATGGCATCAATTTTGTCAAGAATATTCTGTCTTTTCCCACTGTGCTATATTGCTTCAGAGAACTGATTCTGGAGGCAAGTTATCCAAACTAGATAAACTGCCTACATTTGTTTTTTCCCAAATGAACAATACCCACAAGGACTACAACAGAAAAATATCAGTAAGTATTCCAAGGTCAATTTCTCTTTTCACTGTACATATAAAAATATACAACATGTCCATTTAAAATAAATAGAATGTGTAACACACGGGATAGCTTGGTATTGTTTTAAAAGTGTACATAGGGCTACCATTCATGAAGTATCTATTTGCAACTGGCTGTTTTCATTCATCATTAGATTTTGAGATTGAGCCACATCAGTACTCATCTATCTCAGTCATTTTAATAACTATATGTTATCAATTATAGAAATATGTTTTTAATCTATTTCTTAATGAAGGATTAATTCTATTTTTAAGTATTATAAACAAAGATTCAACAAATTCATTTTTTAATTTATACACCTCAAAAGAAATTAAAGGAATTTAAGATGTTTTTACTTCAGTCTATCCTATGTCATTTCTTAAACTATTTCAGTTTGATTTTTGATTCCTCTATAACTTCTCTCAAGTTAGCTTTTTCAGAATGCTAGTGTGTATTTAATCTTAACAATACAATACACTTGTCAATTTATTTTTCAGTATTGTTTTTTGCATCCCACTCATCTTTCTGGGCTTCCCAGGTGGCTCAGTGGTAAAGAATCCATCTGCCAATGCAGGAGACATGTGTTTAGTCCCTGGATCAGAAAGATCCCCTGAAGAAATAAACAGCAACCCATTCCGTTATTGTTCCCTGGGAGATCCTGTGGACAGAGGAGCCTTCTCCTTCCCCTCCTCTTCTTCCAACTCCTTCTTCTTCTAGTCAAGCCCAGTTTTGTATTTAACTTTTTTGGTTATGTTTATATTTTACCCAAAATGTATTTGCTGAGGGAGGGTTTCCCACAGAAATTTAGTCTAATATACTAACTGGAGGAATTCTGTTTCTCTTTGAATTCATGAATATTTAAGGCTAGTGATTTTCTTGGTTGGCTGCCTTAGTTAAAAAAAAAAAAACAAAACATTTTTTTAATTTAAAAGCATATCCTAATCTTTTAGCAATTTAAAGTATTTAAGGCTCCCATTACTAACGACCAATCTTTTTGACTCTGAGAAGAGCTGTAACTCCTTACCTTAAAGAAACTTGAGATAATTTTATTTTACAATATCATCTTCAACATCAAAAGTTTTCTTGAATGAATAAATTGATTTATAAATCAACATTTCATCTGTTTCCAAACATCAAGATGAGAGATTGATTTCTTAAAAATTCAGTTCCTCCTTTATCAAAGGATAAGGTTTGGACTCTGTTTTATTTTCCAATTTCTTATTTCCTCTCTTCTATCCACTTAAATGCCTTTCTATTTTTTCTTGGTTTTAATATTTTTCAATTCTTATAAACTTATTATAGAACCTAGACTGTATACTCTAATGCCATATATTTAAATTATTTTTCAGTGAGTTCTTAGCTTTATACTTTTGGTTCTATCTAAAATTATAACCTTTGTTTCCCTATTTCACAGGATTTAGAGAGAGAAGGAGGAAAGTAAGGGAAAATGTGGACCCAGAATCTTCTAATTTTGACAGAATTGTTCCATCAGTGCAGGCAAGAACTGCAAAAAGCATGGTATTTTAAAACTTTTTGTTTGTTTTAGTTTTAAACCAGTAGTACATGAAGATTGATGTTTCCCAGGTGGCTCAGTGGTAAGGAATCCTCCTACAATGCAGGAGATATGGGTTCAATCCCTGGGTCAGGAAGATCCCCTGGAGAAGGAAATGGCAACCCATTCCAGTATTTTTGCCTGAGAAATCCCATAGACAGGGGAGCCTGGTGGGTGACAATCCTTGGGGTCGCAAAAGAATTGAACATGACTTAACAACTAAACAACAACAACATGAAGACTAAGTCGCTCAGAACTGTATATTTTATTTCTAGGAAAACTTTTTAATCTGTCTTTCATATAATCAATTTCATTTATTTATTCAAATCATAAAAATGAATGATAATTCCCAGTATTTTCTGTTTCGTGGTGGTGGTTTAGTTGCTAAGTTGTGTCCAACCCTTGCAACCCTGTGGACTGTAGCCCACCAGGCTCCTCTGTCCATAGGATTCTCCAGGCAAAAATACTGGAGTGGGTTGCCATTTCCTTCTCCAGAGGGTCTTTCTGACCCAGGAATTGAACCCAGGTCTCCTGCATTGCAGATAGGTTCTGAACCAACTGAGCTACAAGGGAAGCCTTCTCTTTCATAAGCTATTCATACTGGATTCTATTCCCTCTTTTTACCAAAAACTTTTACAGTTTACAACTAGGGCACATAAACTTTTATCAGGCATTTTATAACAGCATATCTCAGAGCCAGATGCTCTGGAGCTTAGAAGAGAACAGAATGTGCAAGAATGCTCACTGATTATTAGTTGATGAGAAGTGTCATAATTTAAAAAGGGCCAATTAGCAAACCCCAATAAAGTTTTCAGAGGATCCATGAAAGTTAACCACGCTTGAATTCCTGCATAGAGTCACCTCACTTCAGTCAATGTATGTGCCTAAAAATCACATGTCCATTGAATATTTATAAATTACAGGATAAGTTTTCACAGACCTGAATTATCAATACAGATATACTTATCATCATTCCTCATTGGTTTGCTATTGACAATGGCGCAACTGACTGAAGTTTGGACTCTTCTGCTTTCTGCTTCTTTGTTGAACAACAAACTATGTAATGCCCCAAGGGAGACTATAACTTAAATGTACACTTTAAATTGTTTTGTGAAGCTAATAATTATTGATTAGGAAAGAAAGGTACATTTACAACATGGAAACAATTGTTAGAATGTTATAAGAAATTCCTCTGGAAAATCTGAGGTGAAGATGGTGGAAAGACTCCTTTGAGGGCAAGTTCTTTCATAATTATCTCACTAAACCTCCAGAGGGAATGATTCTTGTTCCCATTTAACAAATTAGGATTAAAAGTCTCAGAGAAGTTAATTGGCAGAGACAGCATTTGAATCCTTCTCTCAGACTCCCAACTCCAACTACTGCCTATTCTACAGTAGGTCTTAGTTTGATCCATATCTGTAAGCTCATTTTTAGCAGTTCTAGAAGAGATTGTGAAAATATACAAGCATGTTACCTCATGGAATAGTACAGAGTCATGTGGATTGAGGCAGGCACCAAACTCCTCAAATATATAAAAAGTGTTATGTGTATTTTCTATTTATTATCATCATCTTTATTCAGAATTTGACTATATTTTACTCTAAACTGAGTCATTGCTGTCATTTTAAATAGTGTAGGAAGAAACACCTCCTTGCTAGTGCTGAATCATGAAAACTCCACTGTGTTACTTGTTCTCTGCTCAGTACATGTAGCTACCTCATGAGCCCTGCAATTTGCAATCTTGCAGCTTTTTGTTGCTAATTAACCCCAGGAAACAAAAGACCAAGTGGTATGGTCTCCAGTCACTCTGCATCTTATCCTTGACCCAATCGTAAACCCTAAAATTAGAAAGAATCCCTGGACTCTACAAACGCCTCCTGAATAGGCATCCTACTGGTTTTTGTTGTTGTTGTTCTTGTTTTCAATTTCCTCAGTATAGGAAGGCAAATTGGTCCTTGAGTTTGCCCACAGTTTTGGTTAACTGAATTGAACAGCAACAATTTCTTGAATTTTTCTGGTATCTAATGGCACCCTTGGCAAGTTTTTTGGATCAAATCCAGGCTTTCCTTTATTTTTTAAACAGTGTGTGGGGGTAAGGACTGAGGATGTGGGGAAGGAAGGGACGAGGAGTTAAATCTCCAGATAACCTTCAAACATCAATTAAGGTTTTTGTGAGTGACATGCACAAAGTTGGGTTTGTTTTGTTTTGCAATGTGCAAAACAAAGAAGATGGAATGGAATGTTTGAGATAATTTAGGCAATACTTAAATTTCAGACTAATGTAGAAATAAAGACAATAGAGGAAATAATTTGATTAGGAAGACATAATATAGGAATGACCAACTAAACTTGGGTACTGAATGTGTGCACTGAGGATAAAGAAAAAGCAAGGAATATCTGGAATTTCATCCCTGGGAGCCAAAAAAAGGAAAAATAGCACTGACAGAGAAAGGAAACCAGAAGGAAAATTTCACCAGGGTACTAAGGAAGAATGAGCAGATAATTGTGTTGGATTCTAGCATCTCTTTCAGAGGTCAGACTTGAGTTCAGGAGGTGACTACAGCTGAGAATGAAATGATGGCCACTAAATCCATGACCTGAGGAGAACTCTGACCTGAGCATGCTGAGTAAGAAAGAGAGGACTAAGACATAAGTCTTGGGGTTTCAGAATGAAGTAGAAAAAGGGAAAAAGAAAAAGAAATAGCCAAAGGAGTAGAAGAAGCAGCAAAGTGAAGACTCATAAAAGTCAGAAGATGGAAGAATTTCCCAAAGGAATACATCATGTAAGGAACTGAATATTGCAGAAGCTCTAGAAATGTTTTCCAGGAGACTGCTTTTGCATTTAAAATTTAGACTTTTGTTTTCAGAGTTATAAGTGTTATGATTATCCAAACAATCATACCAATAAGTGAGTGATAGGAAGACTTCTCAAATTTCATTACTTCAACATTTTTGAATAAGGGAGAGCTGAGCAAACTATATACATTGTATTAACTCAACCTTGGAGAAACACAAGAACTTCAACTAATGAAAAATATGTAAATTCACCTCATTACATTTTAGTGTTAAGTGAATACACTGAGTAATGTCCCATAAATGTACTATGCAAATTTGGAAAAGGTTTACAATTTGTTCCTAATGGTACTATAGAAAAATTAATTCTTAATTGCAATACCTAAGGCTCTAAGGACAAGAATTGGCTTCCCCATAGTTTTTAATGGAGGCATAAATAATCTTAATTTTGTGCACTTCTAACCTGTGAAATGGAATTCATTTATGTAAATAATCTATGTAATTTTTAAATAATATTTCCAGTAATAATGGCAGAATACATGGATGTTAACCCAGGTAGAATGATCTATTGTCCCATCTTGACCCAATATTATACTGTGCTTCTCAACACAAACTACTCAGTGCACATAAAATAAAATTAAAATTACCCATAACACCTAAATGAGGACAAGGCCCAGGGATCCCTAATAGAAATTTTCCCTAAGCCCCAAACTCCCACCAAATAAGAAAGTCAGCTTTTTCTTCTTTTCTTTTTCCCTCTGCACTCAGCCACCATCCCAAAGAGTGGAGAAAGATCTGTCCACATGGCAACAGAAATTATAATTTTATACTGCTATGAAAAATATGCATGCATGGAGCTTGTGATCACAGGTCATTTACATTAAAAAACTTGAATATTGTTGAGCTTTTATAAAAGCTTTCTAATAAAATAAAGAGAACTCGGGAGGACTTGGGAGAACCAGTCAACTTGATTTACTACAGATTGTTTACCTAGTCCAGGAGCAGGGGTGATACCTGCTCAGGATATTTATAAGGTAATTTTAAAGAAGTGTGATCAATCTGATACAAAAATCTCATGACTACATCATGTTTGGATAGTATTGATTCCATTAAAATATTTAGGATAGCAGAGCTATTTTCGTATTTGAAAATAGCTAGTGAAATCTATTTTAATAAGATTTATAACAATCACAGACTAAATTTATAGCATCCCATTATAAATAAGGAGTTGCTATGTATATATATTTTTTTGATTGGATACACTTAAAAGTTCTTTGTTAAATTTTACATTTCAACCGGGAATTTTAAGTTTTCATTTACATGCTACACACGAAAGTAGTTGTAACATCTAAGTCATCATAAAAAACAAAGCTAAGTCATTTCTAGAATGAAAAATCAGGATGTCTCCAAAAGGCATCTAGAAATAATTAATGTGCTTTCTAAAACATGATTCTGTCCTATTTCACTTACATCAAATCTGTGGCAGACAATATTTGAGAAAAGGATTTGTTATTTAAATTTTTTTTCTCAAATCTTTAACATACACCTTGCATTTACTTTAAAATTTTTAGGAAGCTGGAGTCCGTAACATAAAGATTATGTATTATTTAATTACACATGAAAAACAATTCATTAAATATTCTGGCTCTTAGAAAATACTTGAGGTATTTTACAAGAAACAATATAGTTATAGTACCAAAAATATATACAACTGCAGAAGCAATTAAAATCAGTAATAAAAATCAAACATAAAGTCAGTGTACCATGCCAAAGGCCTTTTGAAATAAAAGAGCTTTAAACCTACAGAACATAAAAGGAGGCTAATTCAGTGGTTGTCCTCGATTGAAAAGAGAGGACGTTCCATAGCCCTAGGCTAGCAGACAGAAATTCTTGAGCATGTGCTGGTAAGTTTCAGAATGAAAATTATCTTGCCCTGAAAGTTCACAAGTTCTTTAATATTTGTCTTTTCAAGACACTTTAGTTAGAGAATAGTGTCACCAAACAGATCTTAACAATAAGGGCCAATTACAAACAGAGAAGTATACTGTTTTTCTACTACCATATTAGTCTCTTAACATTCTGGAGAACAAAGACATTTTTTAAAAAAATTATTCACAGTTTGTACTTCTAACATCAGTCAAGGTCCTTGAGAAAGTTAAAAAAAAAAAAAAAAAAGCACTTGCAGATAAAATGGACAAATAGAAGATAGTTTTGAGCAAACCAAAACTACATCTTTCTAGGAAAAACAAAAGTAAATGAAAAGCCTTTTAATATGCATGACTTTCTGACTGGGTAGAAAAATGCATTTGTCAGGAATGAACCAAAAGAAGATCTTCATATATTTGCTGCCAAAATTTTAGAATACTGCTTTAAAACAGAGAGGACAGAGTCTACTTAATCTTTATAAAAACCAAACTGCCCGCTTCTTTATACAAATGGCCAAATGTCTCTCTAGGACTCTGATCTCAGTGCTAATTCATTGGATCAAGTATAAAATTCTTATTCCCCTACAATTATGAACTCCAAGCCATAATGATTTTAAATGGCTTGGCATATGGTTAAGATATGAAAAATGGAAAACAGGCACTTTTGCCACCAAGAGCATATATTCAAGTGTATTTTGAGCAGATATACTCTGCTGAGTATATTTTTAGTTTTTCTAGCATAGGTGTGTTTGAAGAAAAAACTTCACATCTCTTTTCCACCTAATCAGAGGAGGCTCTGTGAAATTCACAAGGATGAAAGAGAGAAAAAGAACGCTCATAGATAGGAGAAAAGTTTTCTGTTTCTTTTCCTCTTACATTAGCAGAGAAGTTGAAAAGATAAAAAGTGAGAACCTGTAAAGGATAGAGGAAGCAAAGCAGTTTACCTAAAAAAAAAATTCCTTAAAAAAAATTTAAGGTCAGAGAACAACTCCTGCCTGCTAACTACTCTTGATCTAGCTCTATGTCCACACTATACTTTTGACAACAGCCTGATGCTGACAGCTTCTGTCAACCACTGTCAATATCACATACTGGCCCTAAACATGGTACAGAGCATAATCTGTGCCAGCACCATAGGATCAAAGAAAAATATTATGCAATATGTTTGACCTGACGTATATTTTCATATATATTTTATCTAAACTATTCTCTGTTTGTCTTAATTCTAAAAGTAGAGTAAATGTTTGATGTCAATATCACCTTAAAAATCCAAAATTGTCAACTTGGCGTGTATTTGAGGGGCTGCTGTTATGTTGGTCTGACAGATTTTCCTCACATCTTAGTCTCTTTCATGTTTTGATGAGGAAAAAGTAACTACAACAAAGTGCTTACATAATATTTTTATTGTCATCCTAGCCTTAACTCCAGAGAAAGCAATGGCAACCCATTCTGGTACTCTTGCCTGGAAAATCCCATGGATGGAGGAGCCTGGTAGGCTGCAGTCCATGGAGTCGCTAAGAGTCAGACACGACTGAGCAACTTCACTTTCACTTTTCACTTTCATGCACTGGAGAAGGAAATGGCAACCCACTCCAGTGTTCTTGCCTGGAGAATCCCAGGGACGGCGGAGCCTGGTGGGCTGCCATCTATGGGGTCGCACAGAGTTGGACACAACTGAAGTGACTTAGCAGCAGCAGCCTTAACTCTATTTACATTCAAATTTTATCACAAATAATAAGTTGGCTTTATATTCCAATAAGCCCTTCAGCTCATTCTGAAACCTTTTGGTACATCAACATTTTGAGAGAGCTAGCTTATAATCTTTAATCCTTTATACATTTAAAATGTTATAAAGGGTTTTTATAATTACCAAAGTTAGGCTCTGAAAGCCCAAAAGATCACAAACCCACGTTCAAGTATGTGTATATATATTTCATTGTGTATCAGTGTCACAATGGAATGGAAAAAGCATTGACCTAAGGGTGGGGACACTTGCTTCTGCCATTGACTCCTAACTGCTGAGAAGATCCAAACAACACTGAACAAGTCCATGGGTGGTATTTTTGCAGCCTACAGAGGTGAGACTGCAAGGAGATCCAGCCAGTCCATTCTAAAGTAGATCAGCCCTGGGATTTCTTTGGAAGGAATGATGCTGAAGCTGAAACTCCAGTACTTTGGCCACCTCATGCGAGGGGTTGACTCATTGGAAAAGACTCTGATGCTGGGAAAGATTGGGGGCAGGAGGAGAAGGGGACAACAGAGGATGAGATGGCTGGATGGCATCACTGACTCCATGGATGTGAGTCTGAGTGAACTCCGGGAGTTGGTGATGGACAGGGAGGCCTGGCGTGCTGCCATTCGTGGGGTTGCAAAGAGTCGGACACGACTGAGCGACTGAACTGAACTGAACTGAACTGAACAGAGGTGAGAGTCACCTCCTAGAATTTGCTGTGCATATCTGCAAAACTACATTCAGTAGTCCCATCTAATGAATCCTGTAACTTTAAGACATTGCAAACTTTGCTGTGATTCAATTCCTTCAGAAAAGGGAGTAGAGAATACTGAAAGTTTCTGCTAGCTTCTGAACTGTAGATTTTTATGATACTAGATGGTTTCCTCTAATGGCTTAGAAGCCATTAGAAATGCCTCATGTTTCCTTTTGGTTCTCTGAAGAGTCGGGAGTACTCAGTGCTAAGCTTACACATGACTTTGCCTGCGTGGTCAGTCGTGTCCAACTTGTCGGCACCCCATGGACTGTAGCCCACCAGGCTCCTCTGTCCATGGGATTTTCCAGGCAAGAATAATGGAGTGGGTTGCCATTTCCTTCTCCAAGATGTGGCTTTAGCAGTTGTATTTCAAAGGCAGGAGTTGGCCAATTGAGTAACTGAAGTTAACAAAGAGTCTGGGTCAAGAAATAGTTTTAGCTAGGGAAGTTTTCAAAGAGTGAAAGAAAACACTGCTGTAAAAGAACATTACTGTAAAAGAACAAAGAATAGGACATTTTAAGGATAAAACACATTAATTGGCTTTTTTGGTGCTCACTTACTAATTCAGGCACGTACACTTTTGTTTAGGTGAATTTTATTCTTATAGGGCGTTTCTTGTCACTCTTAGAATTGGCTTCAGAATTAGCTAACATTAACAAACTCAAACGTCTCATGATAAAGTGTCAAGTCCAAAGAAGGAAATGCTTTAAACTATTTGAATTGCTTCAGGTGTATAACTGTATATCTTAGAAACATTGAGAATTTTCCACATTAAGGGACACATGACCAAGAGATCTCAGGAAACACTTTTGGAAACTGCTTGATTATAACTTAAACTCCTTTCTGAAAAACAGAAAAGGTTAATTATTGTTTGGCCTTTTCTTTAAGAGAAAATGTAAATCTAATTCTAAAGTTCTACAGATGTGTTTCCTCTCAACAGTATGTCAAATACTAGATGGTACAATTTGAAGAAACTCTAAAGTAAAAGCTGGCACTGCAGAATTCAGTCATTAATTGGCAAAGCTCACTGAACACGAGATGACAATTGAGACAATTAAGAAAAGCTTTCAACATTTTGAGCCAAAATTATTTAAACCTAGATTTTCATACATAGCTGAAACAAATTTGAAGGCAAATTAAGACTTTATAGATAAGCAAAAGACAACACATTATTTCCCAGGCTCATTTCCAAAAAAAAAAAAAAAATAAAGAAGGAAAATGCCAACAAAATGAGAAGGAGATCCAAGAAAAAGGAAGTATTGGGAATCAAAATAACTATACAGAATACATTAAAAAGAAGTCTCAGTGTGACAGTGGAGCAAGTGTTTTAGAAAGCAGTTTTTCTTTGTTAGAACAGAAAGTCAGAGAGATCAAAGATTGTCTTCAAGAAGAAAGCAGATATGATTGGGATTACATAAACTATATAGGATCTTAATGGTAAAATGAAGGGATATTTGACAAAGGAAAAGAAAAGACAATTAGGAAAGCAAAAAGCTGTGTATTAAACTCATGGTTCAACAATGAACAAATGTAAAATACGGCATAATTTGGCAGTGGCTATGGTGTGAAAACGGAGAAGGCGATGGCACCCCACCCCAGTACTCTTGCCTGGAAAATCCCATGGACGGAGGAGCCTGGTGGGCTGCAGTCCATGGGGTCACTAAGAGTTGGACACGATTGAGCGACTTCACTTTCACTTTTCACTTTCATGCATTGGAGAAGGAAATGGCAACCCACTCCAGTGTTCTTGTCTGGAGAATCCCAGGGATGGAGGAGCCTGGGCTGCCGTCTATGGGGACACACAGAATCGGACACAATTGAAGCGACTTAGCAGCAGCAGCAGCAGCAGGATAATGTGAAAAAAGTGAATTTTATCATGACACTTGGAATAATCTCTTCCAGCAGCACTGGTTTAGTGGCCTAAGAAAATATTTTGTTGGCAATGTGTAAGTAATGCCATAACAATAGAAATGGAGTTTATAGCAGAATTTGACAGATGAGTAGAAATTCCAAATTCCTCACTTTGTAATGTTGAGATTCAAGAGACACTCCAATATATATTGATATAAAGAATCAAGGGTTAGTGTTATTTTAATTGAAGTACAGTTGCTGTACAATATTATATGTTACAGGAGTCCAGTATTAGTGATTCACAAATTTTAGAGTGTTAGTTTTTCTAATTATGTATCAGAAATAAAAATTAGTAATTAACAAATAAAATTGGGAGATGAGGAAGAGAGGGGATAGTAAATCTCTTCTGTCATAGTGAGAAGATATTAGATTTTATCCAAATTATTGAATGAATAAATAGCTGTATGAGAATAGTATTTAGTGTTTTGAGGCTAACTGCCAGAAATGTAAACCTATAGGGTTAAAAAGATTACTTACATGATATACAACTGAGGGTTGAGAAGAAAAGAAAAGGGATAATTTTACTTGTTTAAATTTATTTCAAATATGTGTAATATTTTATGATATAATTTTAACTGAAAAATGTCTGTATAATACGATCTCAACTCCTGATATAAATCTTTCTTTAGTGTAAACAGTGCCCTTAGTCCTTTAGATGGATGGTCATAATCTAGAATCATTTTTGTGGACTTACTTTTCCTGCTGTTTATAAGACTGTGGTTGATTTTATTAGCCAGTATGATATTCACTCTACTGAGAACTTTGAGATACACTCTTGTTTTAGTGCCCTGTCATAAAAATATCTTTGTCTCATAGATAAATTGTGTCTTTTCTTTCACAAGAAAATAAAAATTGTGAGGCCTTTAGCTCCCAAGAAACTTAAAGCCGTTGCTCATCAATTACCTAAGAGTACTAGGTAGCTGTAAGCTCGCCTAGGTGCCTTAACTTTTATATCATCTTTTTTCTGGTTTTATTCCTTTTATTCCCATTGACAAAAAAGGCGTTTTGAAAGCTTCCTTAAATGCTTGAATTTGTGGAAATCTTACTGATGTTAAATACACAAAAAATTATTAGTTTTACTGGTGGCTCTGGTAGGAGACCCATTTCAATCCTTGGGTCAGGAAAATACCCTGGAGAAGGAAATGGCAGCCCTCTCCAGTATTTTTGCCAGAGAAGTCTTATGGACAGAGGAGCCTGGTGGGCTACAGTCCATGGGGTTGCAAAAGAGTCATACATGACTTAGCAACTAAACAACAACAACAAATCATAACAAAGGTTTATTCCAATCATAACTGTATCCACATTTTCCCCTAACACATTTTAACTTAATCATACCAATTAGGTATAATGTATATCCACATCTCTACCAGAGTGCTATGTATGTCACAGGTGCCCAGAAAACATTTCCATGTTGAACTGATTTAATCATGGTTACCACTGTTTTTCAATTTATGGTCAGCAGTAAAAATGTTTCCCAAGTTACATATAAACAAAAGAAGAGTGTTTTACCTCTTAGCTACTTTTATATGTGCTAATAAAATTCTCCTGAAAGAAACAAGGCAAATATAAAAGACTAGCTTGTGATTCATAAACATATAATATTGCAGTTGCCATTCGCTGGATTACTTTAAATGCAGTTTTGACTTCTAGAAGTGAGGATGTAATATGGACAATAAAAATCCTTCTGATATAATCTATCATGAATGATATACATTAGTGAGATGCCTTTTTTCTACAAACTACATCTAAGAAATATCTGAAGCTAAACAGAGACGAGAGGGAAAAAACCCACAAAATTCTAAAATCCTTTGAGAAAAATCAATTTCTACATCTTTAATTTAGAGCCCAATCTGCCGAAACACTCACTAGCCTCACAAATGGAAGTTTGTATTCAAGGCTTATTGAGCAGAGATGTTTTCCTGTTGCACCTCAGTCATAGAAGTACTTTGAAAAAATGACATTGTATTATTAATTCATAGTGAAGGATCAGTGCTTCAGTATCACTCAGATCTTTCTTTTTCTCAGAGACAGGCACACCAATGTCCCTTAACATCCTGGGAAGGTGATGATATCAACAGAGTAGGATATTTTGTTTGTTTGTTTGTTTGTAGAGGTACAAGGTAAGTCTGGTCCATGGTATGATATGGAAGCCACAGGCTGGCACACCTGTCCTCAAATTTTACGCCCACCAGCCTGAAGCACAACATAGGAAGTTCCCACTATACAGTTAGGTCTGGAAAATAAATTTATCGTTCCCAAAGTGGAAAGTGGGGGTGGGGGAGGAAGGGATAAATTAGGAGTTTGGGATTAGCAGATATTTGTTGTTCAGCCACTAAGTCACGTCCGATTCTTTGCAACCCCATGGACTGCAGCATGCCAGGCATCCTTATCCTTCACCATCTCCCAGAACCTGATCAAACTCATGTCCATCAAGTCAGTGATGCCATCCAACCGTTTCATTTTCTGCCATTCCCTTCTCCTCCTGCCTTCAATCTTTTCCAGTATCAGGGTCTTTTCCAATGATTTGGCTCTTTGCATCAGGTGGCCAAAGTATTGGAGTTTCAGCTTTAGCAGACACAAACTACCATATATAAAATAGATAAACAAAAGGTCCTACTGCATAGCACAGGGTACTATATTCAGTATTTTGTAGTAAACTATAATGGAAACGAATCTGAAGAAGATATATATATATATATATATTATATATATATATGATATGATATATATGTGATATAAAAGATATATATATGATATGTATAACTGAATCACTTTGCTGTACACAAGAAACTAATACAACATTATCAATCAACTATACTTCAATAAAAAATAAATAAAATGTATGATTAAAAAATTAAGTTAGTTCTTTAGGTCCTGGCATCATCAGCGAAAGGCTGAAATTAATATAATAGTTGCTTTCCTGAGATACCATATTTAGATATTGGCAGCCATTGACATAAATATATGCATTTGAAAAGATATCAAGCAACCGGTAGACATTAAAAATAAGAAAAAGGGTAGGGATTTTTCTCCTGGTGTGAAGGAAGCAGGATAAGTATGACAGCAGAGAGGAAAGACCCAGGGATGGGACAGAATGAAGAGCCATGAGCCACTTTAAGAAGTGAGAGACACTGAAAAGAGGGAGAAGAGCCAAGAGGGAAGGGGAAGTAGCTTGATTCCTAAACATTTCAGATTTTTCTGTGGTCCCTCATGCATATTGAAATATAAAATGGTAAATGAAAGGTAAAACTGATCATAGAACACGGTAGAATTTGATTCGAATTTGTAGCTTATTATAATGCAGAGGAAGGCGGAGCACCAAAGAATTGATGCCTTTGAACTGTGGTGCTGGAGAAGACTCCTGAGAGTCCCTTGGACAGCAAGGAGATCAAACCAGTCAATCTTAAGGGAAATTAACCCTAAATACTTGTTGGAAGGACTGATGCTGAAGCTGAAACTCTAGTATTTTGGTCATCTGATGAGAACAGCTAATTCATTAGAAAAGTCCCTCATGTAGGGAAAGATTGAGGGCAGGAGGAGAAGAGGGCATCAGAGGATGAGATGACTGGATGGCATCACCGATGCAATGGACATGAACTTGGGCAAACTTTGGGAGATGGTGAGTGACAGGGAGGCCTGGCGTGCTGCAGTCCATGGGGTCGCAAAGAGTCAGACACGACTGGGCAACTGAACAACAAAGACCTAAAGCAGGAAGATAAATCACAATCATTTGTAAGCAACAGCCATTTACTTTTTCTTGAGGAAACACTTTTTGACCAGAGCAAGACAACCCCTAAGAGAAAATAGTCACACAGAATGATCAATTCTGAGTGAACTTCTAAAGAAAATGAAACCTGAAACTACTTCTTGAAAAAGAACACTCAATTATGAGTAAAACATCAGCAATGATTCTCAACTCTTACTGCATATCAGAGTCATCTGGGAAGTTTTAAATACTACTTATGAATCCAAAGACTCGGCCCCTTCCAAAGATTCTAATTTAACTAGGCTCAAATGGGACCCAGGCCTCTACATTTTTAAAGCTCCCTGAGCAATTCTAATGCATAGCTAGAGTTGCAAACACCAGGAGAAACCATGATGCAAGCTTTAGGGTCAGCAGCAATTCCTTTTTCTTCTCATTTCTTTTTACCACTAAACTGTTGAAATCACCATTCACAATACCATTCACAGAGGTGCTCTAGAATTTCCTTCCTGTTGCATGGCAGACCCAGATTTAACCAATTTGACGAGGACAAATTATTCAATTTTAAATGGTACACTTGTGTTGAGATTCTCATTATTGTTTTTTTAAGTGTGTTGACCACAAAGGATAGTTTGTTTTGAAAACATTTTAGTTTTTCAAACCAGTGACTGTTTGGTTGTGGGTGGGGAGTAGGACAGATGATAGGGTAGTGTATACCCTTTATTATATTCTTTGTATATTCTTTATTGTAAAGTAGCATGAGAAAACAATGGGGAGTGGATATGTTCACTATCTTGACAGTGATGATGATTTTATGGGTATACAGATATGTGAGAACTTATCAAGTTGTTCACTTTAAAAGTGTGCCTTTTATTGAATGTCAATTACAACTCAATAAAGTTTAACATATAAAAACTCACACTGTAGTCTCTTATGACTTACATAAAAGGTTTTCAAAAAGCATTAAATTATTTTATATCTTCAGATCAGTGTCTAAGTGTCTTTAAATATCTGGAAATTTGAAATCAATAGTGAGAAGAAAGATCTCATGCCCAAAGCAACTTTCCTACTGCTGCTGGTGCTGCTGCTAAGTTGCTTCAGTCGTGTCCAACTCTGTGTGACCCCAGAGATGGCAGCCCACCAGGTTCCCCCATCCCTGGCATTCTCCAGGCAAGAACACTGGAGTGGGTTGCCATTTCCTTCTCCAATGCATGAAAGTGAAAAGTGAAAGTGAAATCGCTCAGTCGTGTCCGACTCTTAGTGATCCCACGGACTGCAGCCTACCAGGCTCCTCCATCCATGGGATTTTCCAGGCAAGAGTACTGGATTGGGCTGTCATTGCCTTCTCCGATCTCTCCTACTACCCTATGATAATACCTGAAACTCCTTTAAGTGGTTGAAGCCAAATCCATGAATGTTATTTGGAAACTGTGATGTCCTTATAACAGTCGTCGTACAAGTGCCACGAATTCATTCCTATCTCCTACAGAAAGAAAGACTCTCACAAAAACAGTAAATCTGGGATAGAAGGAAAGTGAGAAAATTAGGAGCACAGAGGCTACCCAGTTTACACTAGGAAGCTCTGGACATCCAAGTGGTTGGCATGGTGAAAGTGCTGTGATGGCAAAGGTATCTCAACAGAAGTTATAGTTATCACAAAACTACAAATGCCAGAAATAGCATCATCTATAAACTAACCCTTACTGGTTTTACTGCTGCTAACTGCTAAGTCACTTCAGTCGTGTCCGACTCTGTGCGACCCCATAGATGGCAGCCCACCAGGCTCCCACGTCCCTGGGATTCTCCAGGCAAGAACACTGGAGTGGGTTGCCATTTCCTTCTCCAATGCATCAAAGTGAAAAGTGAAAGGGAAGTCGCTCAGTCGTATCCAACTCTTAGCGACCCCATGGACTGCAGCCTACCAGGCTCCTCCATCCATGGGATTTTCCAGGCAAGAGTGCTGGTGTGGGGTGCCATTGCCTTCTCCGTTTTTACTGGCACTGCTAAAACATTTGTTCTCTAGGAGTACTTTTATGAATAGTCCTTAAATAATCAATATCCTTATGATTGTTCAGAAGGCTTTTTACTTATTGATGTTCTTCAAATGCATTACTCTCCTTAAATATAGAAAGCAGAAGATAAAATTGTCACTTTGATAAGGATTGACTAGGTTCTATTAAATTTCATATGCACATAGTCAAAGAGGCAGATGCTGGGATATGCAGTCTCAAAATCTCCACATAAATATCAGAGTAAGAACCGCACATAACAGAGAAGTTCTAACTTAGTAAAACCCCACTGGTGGCTCTATGGTGAAACAATATGAACAGAAGATAAGTTTAAAATGAAGAAAACACTCTGAAGCTGGTAGTTTTCAATTAATACTATAAAATAAAGTGTTTATGTTATCACAGTTCTTTGATTTAAAAAAAAAATACATACGTATTTTTAAAAACGTCTTCCAAGACTACCAAATTCCAGGTTATATTCATTGGAAATGACAGGGGCTAAATTTATATCATTTTCCACTGATAGGCAAAAATCATCTTTTGTGTTAGCCTAGTAAATCATCTATAGTACAGAGTAATTTATAGTCCATCCAGAGATATCTAGTAGGATATCAAAGAGTACTTATAATCATGCATGAGAGTAAAAGGAAACACTTGAACTGGGAAGAAAAACTTCTGTCACTCTAGTTGTTTCTAATGGTTTTCCCAGAGTAAAGGCTTTAATGGAGATTTTTAGTATTATTCTTAATTAGATGAGGCACCTCTAGGGAGCTGGTCTCTTGTGAATCAGATTCATTTACTGAGAACCATGAGTGTGTTCACAAGGAAAAATAAAAACTGTAGTGGGAAAGTATATTCTGCAAAGAACTCTTGTTTCCAAAATGCTATACTTATTCAGTTGAATGAATTTATTTATAATATTTATTTTGTGTTTTTTATATTAAGTCTTTCCATGGCCAGCCAGGGGAACAAACCACTGGTTTGCCTTTTCAGGGAGTTCCTCCTATTACCCAATATTCTCTCATCTTTCTCCCTTACCTCATTAATACATACCTGTCTTTTATTTCACACCTCTGTATCTGTGTTCTATCAGATAATCTGACCATCTGTTTTTTCTATTTCAACTAAAGACATAGCTGACAATGTATGAGGCCTACTGGAGAATATTTTTTGCATTTCCTGACAAGGGTCATAAATTCCTCAGACAAAAGCAGCAAAGAAATTTTACACCTAATGAAAGGCCCTAGAAGTCTCTCAAGATTTCTTCAAACAAGATAGCTTTTCATTGCCCTCAAATAGGACCACATAGGTACCCTAAGGCATCCCTAGTACTCTTATAGATAACATGTGCTCCTAAGCATTCATTCACCAAATGAAGTATTGTTTAACTAAATGAGAGAGAGAAAAAGAGCCAAAGGATTGATCCCACTGAAAATACAGATGAGACAGGAAGACAAAGTCTGAGTCATGATCAGAGAAATAGAAAGGGAGCCAAGCTAGAACTGACTTGCAGAATCTAGTGGGGAAAGGATTCCACAGATAATTGGGATTATTTTATAGTGTCAAATCCTACAACTCTAGAGATAAAGGAAACAAGGACTAAAAATGGCATTGATTGGTTATTAGGAGCTCATTATAATCTTCAAAAGAGCATTTGTTTATATATTTTCTTGCTTCCTTATTTTAACTTATTTATGTAATGTGATAAGAGCATAAAACCAGATGGTAAAAATTTAAGGAATTCGAGAAAGTAGGAAAAATGGTAACGGTGAAGCCAGACTACTCATAAGGTGTTTGGCTTAAAGAAAGAAAAATGGATTAATGTGCAAAGTGTTGACAGTCTCGAGAGAAAGGATATTTCTGCAGATGGGAGAAAACTGAGAATGTTTATACCCAAAAGAAACCAGTTGAGTAGGAAAGATGGAAGCAGAGAAAATAAGGAATTTGAAGCCAAACTAAGGAAGGTAGAAGGTGGAAATAGAAAATAAGGTTTAGAAATAAGGGCATGAACTATATAATTTAAAGAAATAAATATGGGGGAAATCATGAAATTAAAATGTAAGGATATGGGAAAAGGAAGAAGCAAACCTTTAAATCATAAAGCAAAAATTGAGATCATTCTCACAATTTGGAATAATGGTAGGAGGCTGAGCAAAATTTAAAATCTTTAGAAGGACATATCAATAAATAAAGAAAACATATTTCCTTTGAAAAATTATAAAGTCCAACAAAAATGGAAACAAAAATCTTAAAACCTAAAGAAATGAAATGTGAAAGAAACAAGTGTGAAGGTGAAAATGTAATGAATCTAGCTATCAAATCTGTATGTGTTGAAATTTTATTTATTCCTCTCAATACTTTTAACTTTAAAGCATAAATTCAGTGGTCAGAAGCCATGAATTTAAGAGATAAGATTGATAAATATAGTCTAAGTAACATGGAGGAGAAGGGGACAACAGAGGATGAGATGGCTGGATGGCATCACTGACTCGATGCACATGAGTTTGGGTGAATTCCGGGAGTTGGTGATGGACAGGGAGGCCTGGCGTGCTGCAATTCATGGGGGTCACAAACAGTCGAACACGACTGAGCAACTGAACGGAACTGAACCACTAGTTTTCTCCATGGTCTTTATATAATAACACTTGGACATGCTCAATTGTGTCAAACTTCATGACCCCCATGGACTGTAGCCCACCAGGCTCCTCTGTCCATGGAACTTTAAGTCTAACCACTTCAGCTGTAACTCTACGGGTGTATATGTGTGTGTATGTATGTGGTCTTACATCATACTTTTAGCAGAAGACTGAAAGGGAAATACAAATTTTAAGCCAAACACATTAATCAAACATTGAGAAGTTGGCTGGCAAGAAAGGAGAGTTACGGTAATCGTTCGGGATTGGGACATTTAGGAAAAGTTGTGTATTGGTAACAATTGCTGAAAGAGGGAAGGAAAAGAAAGATGTAAATTTTTGGTTCTGAGCTCTACTCAGGGCAAGCAGAAAAATACTAAGGAGTAAGTAATTCCTTGAAAGGAACAAGGAAATTATATCATCCCTGCTGCTCAAACACAATAAAAGCCAGGACACAATGCATTGTGAAGTTTTTGGACAGTAGAAAGACAGAAGCATTCATTCTATTTTGTCACATGGGCTATTTAGTACAGGAATGGCATGCTTGTTGCTCAATTTTGCTTACCAAAAATGTCAGGAGGAATTTAGGAGCCCATGAAAATCTGTAAACTAATGAGCAGGGCACAGAAACATTTGTTTCTAAGGCACAGCTGGGGAAAACAAATTTATCTACCAAACACACTCAGAATTGTAGCCTGGTTGAAATATATTGGTTTCACCTAAAATGTTGTGATTATGAATGTTCTTACGGGCTTCATCAGAAACAATCTGGTCTCCTTTCTCCACTCTCCTTGATTTGAATCCCGTCTTTTAGTTGACAGTTCCCATTTCCCTTCCTTATTTCTGGTCTTTTCTCTAGAGCTTCATTTGCATTACAGGACAAATTTTCTCAGCTATCATCTCATATATAGCATGATTAGGTTTGTGCTCACCTTTTGCCATCTTAAATCCCCACTTCTTTGTCCCTGGTCCAAATTTCCCAGTCTTCAGAAACCTTTGGGTACAAACATGCATGATTTGTTAATATTCAAATTTCAATTCACATCTGCAAAGACAGGACTTCATGTTGATTAAGAGTTTCTCCAAGTCCCTTAAACATTTCCCAGACTCTCTGGAAAGTGTCCCATATCTCCGAAGCTCTCACAGTGCCACAGGGATGTGCACAACTGCAAAGAATGCTCCTTTCCCCTATTGTATAAAATACCCCTCCTCCAGGAGAAACAGATAACCTGTTTCATGGGATCCTTCAGTGAAAAGGAATCCTCCCAAATCAGTCTCTAGCCTCTCTACTTTGATGACTCAGACTTAATCCTTGAACTGGACCAAAGAACATGTGCCACACCCTCCTCTCATTGCCCCAGTATCATGTGCTTTCCCTAGTCATCTTGGGCAGAAAGCTTTCTCCTCCAAGCAAGTAAAACTCTCAGACACTTTCCTGAAGGAGATACTACAGTTAAGTCTCTATGTGAGTCTTGTCCAGTTTAGGTACAGCTGGACTTGTCCTCCTAGAAGGCAGGGACACCTAGGCTCCCTTAAGCTATAAAACTGGATTCCACTTTTGATACAGTCTCTTCTATTCCACATAGCCAAACCATCCAAGACTCATTTGTCCCTCAGTCTCTAGATATATGAGAATAATTTGATGGTGTTCAGAGCCAGCTCATACTGACTGACAAAAGTCAACTGTGATTGTCAGGAGTCTGGTGAACCAGTTAATCTTGAATTGGCAGCTTGAATTCAGTCATTGTGAAAGTATTTACACCATGGAAAGTGGGCAAACTATCAAATCAGGGCTTTTCCCCTTAGAGTCAACTGTTAAATATTTACCAGCACATCACTGGATAAATCCACTATTTTCATGTAGAATGGTACAATTCATTAATACTCAAACCTTCACAGTAATCTGTCAGCTGTTCTTCTTGTCTTTTTTTTCCATCTCACATCCACTCATCCAAATCAAATCACTGAACATTTTAAGATTTACATTAGTTCCTATTGCCAAGGGGCTCAAATGTAAATATGAAGTCTTTCAATATGTTGCTGTCTATCTTTAAAAATGGGTTACAAGAGATAACCCATGTAATGTACTTAGCACAATGCTTTGGGCCATAGCAACCATTCAGTAAATACTGGCTGTTTGTCAGTATTATTTTTATTAGCACTAATTCGCTATGCATTAAGTTCATCTTCACTTGCATTTTAAAAAAACCTCCATATTATTCTTTGATACACTGAAGTCTTTATATCTACAAGTTTATTATCCAGCTGAAGTGTTCTATTCTCCTTTCCCTTAACAAATATTTTCAGATACAGAGCAATCCTTAGCTTTCTCAAGAGTATATTCTGAATAACACCAGATCACAATTATCTGTCCAGTTTCTGAATCCCTTTAGTGCTTTTATTTTTTTACCAAGCCATTAGCAATTGTAAATACAGTACCACTAACATTGCTCTGGGATTTTATTTTTTGTACATATATTGTTTTTCATGATAAAGCATGAGTTCCTTTAGAAACTTAATATCAACTTTTGAGGACGATTTTATATACATATGTATATGGCTGTAGCCTTCATCTGTTCTTAACCACTTTCAATAAAATATCGTTCATGAGTGTGGATGTTGTGTACAGTAAGCCTGCTCGATCAAACACAGTCCATGACTCGTGAGCCTTCTATGATGCATTCTACTTTTCACCTGGGAGAAAACAGAACTGTAAGGCAGAAACTGTTACCTCCTTCCAAGCTCTGACCCCTTTGGTACATCCTTATCTTCTTTTATCGCTAAGGCCAAATTAAAAATAATTAAAATATGAAGCAGTTTTCATTTATTTTTATTACTTCATAATTCCAGCCGTTTATAACTCATTTAAAAGTTGCCCATAAATATCAAGATTATGTGGCAATAAAAGTAATTAAAAAACAGAAGTTAAAACAATGCAAATGGCAAATACTTCCCAAACTTAATATGAACACTGTCAGCAGAAAGGAAGCCCAAACTCGGAAGGGATGATACGCAACTCACGTTGGAATTTCAATGTCATGAATATGCAGTCAGAGTCCATTCCCAACAAAGACAGTGAGGGAATTTGCTTTCCATGGCTAACAACCTCCATGTGACCAAATAGGCCCTGATCCATCAAAGGAGGAAAGCTAAGCACACTCATTAGCTCCATGTCTATTCTGACTGCAGTTGTTCCCTTGGGATCTTTTCAGGCTTGAATATTAAATCCATCAATATGTTCTCTATTCAAACCCAGATGAGAAAAGGTTTATGGAAATTGCAGGGTCCAAGATGAAGGTGATGACACAACTTGTCCAATTCTAAACTTAAAAGATACAATTTAGCCTGTTAACTTAGAGAAGAGAAAGTTATTTTTCTCCCAAAATATATATCATATATACTGTATTTATATGTAAGAGTGGCAGGGATGTAAGCATATTCTTATGTGTGTGGATGCATTTCTTTCATTGATGGACTATTTGATGTGCCATTAATGCAGTCTTTGAGCTATAAGCAACTAGGCATAAAGATCGATAAGTTAATGTCAGCCTTGTTTGAAAAACACAATGACTTCATCACCTTCAAATGATTCTCTTTGGATCAGAATTACTCTTAGGGGTTAAAATATTATTTCCAAAAAGCACTTGATAATATCCATAGGTATACCAAAATGAGGATAAGCATGGAGAAAGCCACAGTCTCCTAATATGTTAATCACAAACAATAATTGGAACAGTGGTTTTTACCATCTCAAGGAAATCATAATGTATTTTTGCAGTCTTGACATCCTCATGATTCTAATAATGCCTACAACCCTAGCTAATAACTATGCATGTATTTCTAGAAATAATATATATATATATATACATATATAAAGTGTATATATATATTTTGCTGCCCCATGCAGGATTTTAATTCCTGACCAGGGATGGAACCCATGCTCCCTGCACTGGAGGCAGAGCCTTAACCACCAGGGAAGTCTCTAGAAATGATATTTTTATTAAGAAATTTTTCATAATCATTGTTAACAAAGAGGAACGTTTTTTCTGAGTAACAGCCTAGTTTTTCATCACCAGCATGTGCTGCTGATTTCAATGATGTCAATGGAGAGGCAAAATCAGTAGTCAAATTGCAGCAACTAACTTAACAAAGGGCTTCCCTGGTGGCTCAGATGGTGAAGAAGAATTCACCTGCAATGAGCAGACCTGGGTTTGATCCCTGGGCTAGAAAGATCTCCTGGAGAAGGGAATGGCTACCCACTCCAGTATTCTTCCCTAGAGAATTCCATGGACAAAGGACCCTGGTGGGTTAAGTCCATGGAGTCACAGGGTTGAACACACTTTCAGATTCAACAAAAATGACTAATTTTAAAAAGATTAGTGGAAAATGAAAGATGCCCGTTGACTTGCATTTACATCTGCTGATGTAGCAGGAGGACATTAATAAGCACAATTTTTTAGTTAATTAAATAAAATTCTATTACTTAAATTTCTAAGTTAAAGATTCTTCATCTAGGGAAGAAGTCAAAAGTGTTCTTTCAGGCAAGCTCCATTGCAAAGCTAGCAGTTCCCTGCTTTTAGTCACAAAATGTCTCAGACTAAGAATGACAGGGCAATTGAATTTTCATGGATTGGATTAGGGCTGATTCTACAGGAGGGAGAGTTTACTACCAATGTTGCAATCTATGATAATGAAATGAAATATTTAAATTAAATATCAGGTTCAGCACAGCTTCCCTGCAAGATGGCCCTGGAAGCTGTTTCTGAATTTCTCAATACAGTACATCACCCCCTACATAAATTGCACATTTATGCAAATGAAGCTGCAAAAATGCAAGAAGATGGAGTGCAAATTTCTTTTTTATCCATCTGAAGCACTGATTCAAACCACCATAAGAAGAAAGTGTAGTATTTATTTCAACATCAACTTTTGGAAAAGATTGCCTTTATTAAGTTTTTTTAAAGGAAAGAAGAAATGAACAAAAAGAAAAAACAATCACAGTGAACCTTTTTCTTAAGTAGCTGTTTTCCATGTACCTCATTCAAATGTAGAAACTGAAGGCAGAAGCCTGTTATCAGAGAAAAAGGTAAAATTGCATTTTAACATCCTTAGATGCAATCTATATCTTTTTCTTCTCTTCTGCTCTATTTATTCGTAGACTCTTCACAACTTCACTCAAAATATGTTACCAAATCACTGACTCTACAAACAGAATTTTTCAAAGCCTTACAACTGCACTGAGGAAGCAATTCTAAAAATTCAATACAATGATGAGAAGATACATCCTGTACATAAAACTCTAGTAACTACTGATGGCACTGGAGGGCAAGACAGAATTAGTGTTTTACTTCATCTACTGACAGCTTGAACTTACAGGGGTGGGAAAAAAAAACAAAGCTTTTATTACCAAAATGAATGAAAGGCAAAGCAATTTAAATTTAGGTACAGATAAAAGTTATAGAAGAACCAGTTTTCAAAAGCCAGGGAACGGTGAGGAACTTTTGAATCTGTCTATACCCCACACAAAGTTTGGGTCCACAGCACGGCTACTGTCGTTCCAGTTACCACTACTTTTGAGTATCTGTTTCCCATTTAACACAGACAATCAAGAGTTCACTCAATGAGCATTTATTAGCTGCCTATCCTGCTGATATCATATTCCATGACCTATAAGCAAGATAGGGTTTAAGACAAACATATGTAAGGCCAAATAGGATGCACTATTTGCTTTATGCACAGGGCACCTTGAAAATCCCCACTGTTATTCATCTTAGCCATTAGAGGAAGAGCGTGACTGATTTCACACTATCTATAAGATAATGCCATATCTTTACCAAGTAGAAATTTCTTGGCTTGGGGGAAAAAAGTTGATAATTCTTTCAATATCATTTGTTCATTTGTATATTTTTTTGTAACTTGTTCAAATACAGAAGTGAGCGTGTTTGCTTTTTTATTTTTTAATACCATAATTTCCAATACTTCTACTACTGGTATCATTTCCAATACTTCTATAACTAGTATGGTTCAGTTTCAATAACTGGGCTTCCCTGGTGGCTCAGCTGTGAAGAATCTGCCTGCCAAGCAGGAGATGTGAGTTTGATCCCTGGGTAGGGAAGAGTCCTCTGGTTGGGAGAAGAAAATGGCAACCCACTCCAGTATTCTTACCTGGAAAATCCTGTGGACAGAGGAGACTGGCAGGCTACAGTCCATGGTGTTACAAGGGTCGGACATGACTTAGCAACTAAACAACAACAAAATACTAATACAATTAATACTGATCTTTGACATTCAACCATTGTTCTTTTTTCCAACTACCATTATTTTTTTAAATCACCATGATTGATTCCATTTGAATTCCACTAGCTACATTCAACTAATCAGAATTCTATCACCTAAAAATATTTTATTTATATTCAAGCCTATGGCTTTTGCGTATATATGCACATATATAATTTTTAAGTAATAGATATTTTCAAAAGTAATTTACAAATATATACACATTTATGACACATAAATATACATAAGTGTCTTAAACAAATAAGACATTTACTTGTCTTTCACTATAGCATAAATATTTTTCTATGACAATACAATAATGGTATAAACTATCCTAATGACTGCAAAATAGTTTATTGTAAAAATTTTCAATAATGAATTAGAAAATGCATTTGACTAATTTAACAAATTTATTGCTAAATATACAAGTTAATTCAAGAACAAATATTCAGTTTTTACTATGGATCATACACTATTCCAAGAATTTGAAATACAACAAAGAACAAAAACAAAATTTTTGCCCTCCTGAAGCTTACATCCTAGTTTTGTTTCTACTCCAATAAAATTTCATACTTAATTGCAAAAAGCTTTCAAGCTGCAGAGAAAATCAACAATTACTTCCATGTGTAAAATAAGCAGAGAGATTGCATTATGGTTTGGGATTACCAAGAGGTCCCTTGAGGGACAGGATGTTTCTGCTGCCATATATTCTATTTCTTCAGTATCTATTCCCAAGATATACATTTCCAGTATCTATTCTCTTTAAGAACCAAAGAAGGAGGTGGAGGAGGAGGATGCTCTGTAAATGCACCTTCAAGAGATCTTGCCTCCCTTCCCTCCTCCCCCCATTCCAATGAGACTATTTTCCTTGGCTCTTCCTATGTAAAAAAATCTAGATCACTGACTGAACAGTGGTGACTTGAAGAACTAATCCCTGTTTCAAGATTTTCTCCTTCCCTATAATTGGCTGCAGGACACTTTTGTTTCAAATGAACTCTCACATACTGGGTTGTGGTCAGCACAACCTGCTCACAATCAAGTAACCAACGTTATTTATAGTATCACTCCAGCTCTCTGTACTTGTATGTGTTTGTTTGTGTGTGTGTGTAAGTTCCTTAGATGGCAGATGCTGTCATATAGACATGTTTTAAGGTCTGAAACCAATATATGCTAAGCTCCTCCCCTTCAGAGAAGAAAAAGAGACCCAAAGACGTTAAAATTTATCATTAGAAGGATGAACATGTCTGAAAACTCTAATTTGAAAAGATACATGCATCCCAATGTTCATAGCAGCAAAATTTACAAAAACCAGGACATGGAAGCAACCTAAATGTCCATCGACAGATGAATAGATAAAGAAGATGTGGTACATATATACAATGGAATATTACTCAGCTATAAAAAAAATGAAATAATGCCATTTGCAGCAACATGGATGGACCTAGGGACTAAGTGAAGTAAGTCAGACAGAGAAAGACAAATACACGATATCACTTATAGGTGGAATGCATATATCTAAAAATGATACAAATGAACTTTTTACAACCAGAAATAGATGCACAGATATAGAAAACAAACTTATGGGTACCAAAGGGGAAAGGGGAAGGAAGGATAAATTAGGAGTTTGCACGCTACTATATATAAAATAGACAAATATCAAGGACAGAATATCACAAGCTACATTTGATAGCTAATAATAAACTATAATGGAAAATAATCTGGGAAAGAATATACATATATATATATATATATATATGCTTTGCTGTACACCTGAAACTAACCAACATTGAAAATCAACTATACTTCAAATATATATATATATAAATATTATTTTTAAAAAGATGCACATGACTGACAAACCTGGATATTTTTTCTACTGAATAGACCATGTTTCTGTAATTCATGGGCCCCATGGTTGACTCTGACGCTCCTTGTAACACGTCTAGCCTTGTTATGCCCTTCTTCTGAGTATAAGAACGAGCAGGTAACAGTGCCAGACACCCAGCTGAATACCAGTGAGGGTGAGCACAGGAAACATAACACGGTAAGAGAAGGCTTTCCTCTCTCCAGCTCAGCAACCCCCTCCACACATGCAAACACAGACCTCGAAAAACAATGCTACTGTCAGCGAACACTAAGTAGACGGAGATGTCAGCAGACATCAGGAAACCGCCCGACATAAAGGTGGCACACTGTGGCCGTGGTTTGTCCTTGGGTTCTCCTTCTGCAAGGTCCTGGGAACCAGACGTGGTACTTCAGATGATGCCTTAGGAACAGAGAAACTGCTCTGGTGGCCGTGAATGCTGCGCCTTTCAGGAGTGACATAGAGACTCCCCAGCTTGACAGTGAGGTGATACAATCCCAAGCATTGGCCTAAGATTATACCTGGGCACGCTTCTGATTAAAGGGGCCACACCTAGACTCTGGACCAGTGAGAGTGAGGACACATTGGGGCTGAACTATGGGTGAGCCCCCTTGGGATTCTGAATGCTCTGAGAGCTGTCCTTGGGGCAGAGAGAAGACATAAGTTTGAGTGGTAAGGTGGGAGGGCAGCCATATTAACTTTTATTTTAAAAAGAATTGTGACTTCTGCTCATTATCCAAGGTGATGAAATAGTGCATTTAGGTTACATGAAGTGGCTCTTATTGAAGAACATGTATGTTTTTTCATGTGCTCTCAAAAAAGCATTCCACAATGCTGCAGAGAATTATACAAACAAGCATGCATATACAGACAGTATATGTATATACATGTATATATATAATTATACTTATAAATAATGCTTTCTGTAACTTAAGTTAGGAACATAGAATGTATACAAGTATTTACATTCAGAATTTGACTACACTACTCTGAAATTTATTTTAAACTATTTAAAGTAGTAAAATTGTCAGATATATACCATATAAGTAATAGAATTTCTTTCTAATTTAAGCTTCTGAGGCCATAAAACAATATACTAATTCCTTTTCTGCAAAAATTCTTCTAAATTGTAAATCCAAAAACCACTCCTAAAGGAGTTTTATTTTAGATTTGAACTGCTCAAGACAGGTCATTACAAAGCAAAACAAACCAGTAATGTGTAGACAACATTTTTTCTTTCAGAAATATTTTTAAAATATTTAAATCATCTAGATTTTAATTCATAATTTTAAATGCATACATTTAAAATTAGCAAAGCATACTCTAATAATTTGAACGGTTTCTTAGAAAATATATCTTCTTCTTAATGTTCACAAATGTCAGGGATTTTTCTTTTATTTCATTGTTACTCAACTCAAATAAATAACTTCTGAATAAACCCTGTTTGAAATATGACTGATCAAGAAAGACAAGGAAAGGCTGAGCAAAGTTTTACACATCTGGAAAGACTAAGTAGATTTGACAACTGAATGCAATGTGAGATTCCCAATTGGATTCTGTGGCAAAAAAAAAAAAAAAAGGAAATGAATAGGAAAATTGTTGGGATTCAAATACCATCTATAATTTAGCTAATAAGATTTTCCAGTATTTATTTCCTAGTTTTGATCATTGTACTATGTTTATGTAATATGTTAACATTAGGGGAAGCTGCTGCTGCTTCTGCTGCTAAGTCACTTCAGTCGTGTCCAACTCTGTGCAACCCCATAGACGGCAGCCCACCAGGCTCCATCCCTGGGATTCTCCAGGCAAGAACACTGGAGTGGGTTACCATTTCCTTCTCCAATGCATGAAAGTGAAAAGTGAAAGTGAAGTCACTCAGTCGTGTCCGACTCTTCGAGACCCCATGGGCTGCAGCCTACCAGGCTCCTCCATCCATGGGAGTTTCCAGGCAAGAGTACTGGAGTGGGGTGCCATTGCCTTCTCCGAGGGGAAGCTGGGTGAAGGGTATTCAGAAATTGGCTATGCTATATATAGCTTTGCTATATATAGCTTTGCAAATTTTCTGTAAGTCTAAAATTATTCCAGGGATTCCCCTGGTGGCCTAATGGTTAAGAATCTGCTTGCCAACGCAGGGAACATGGGTCCCATCCCTGATCCTGAAAGATCCCACCTGCTGCAGAGCAACTAAGCCCCTGCACCACAACTACTGAGCCGGTACTTTAGAGGCTGGCAGCCAAAACTACTGAGCCCATGTACTGCAACCACTGAAGGCTGTGCACCCTAGAGCCTGGGCTCTGGAACAAACAGTATCCCCTACTTGCTGCAACTAGAGAAAGCCACATACAGCAACAAAGACCTAGAGCAGCCAAAAATAGAAATAAACAAATAAATAAATCTTTTAAAAAATTTATTCCAAATTTGGACCTCCTTGGCTTAAAGCTCAACATTCAGGAAATGAAGATCATGGCATCTGGCCCCATCACTTCATGGGAAATAGATGGGGAAACAGTGCAAACAGTGTCAGACTTTATTTTTGGGGGCTCCAAAATCACTGCAGATGGTGACTGCAGCCATGAAATTAAAAGACGCTTACTCCTTGGAAGGAAAGTTATGACCAACCTAGATACCGTATTCAAAAGCAGGGACATTACTTTGCCAACAAAGGTTCATCTAGTCAAGGCTATGGTTTTTCCTGTGGTCATGTATGGATGTGAGAGTTGGACTGTGAAGAAGGCTGAGCGCCGAAGAATTGATGCTTTTGAAGTGTGGTGTTGGAGAAGACTCTTGAGAGTCCCTTGGACTGCAAGGAGATCCAACCAGTCCATTCTGAAGGAGATCAGCCCTGGGATTTCTTTGGAAGGAATGATGCTGAAGCTGAAACTCCAGTACTTGGGCTACCTCATGCGAAGAGTTGACTCATTGGAAAAGACTCTGATGCTGGGAGGGATTGGGGGCAGGAGGAGAAGGGGACGACAGAGGATGAGATGGCTGGATGGCATCACTGACTTGATGGACGTGAGTCTGAGTGAACTCTGGGAGTTGGTGATGGACAGGGAGGCCTGGTGCGCTGCAATTCATGGGGTCGCAAAGAGTCGGACATGACTGAGCGACTGAACTGAACTGAACTGGTGGTCCAGCAGTTAAAATTCTTTGCTTCCACTGCAGGGGGCATGAGTTCAGTTCCTCGTCCAGGAAGATTCTGCATGCCACGAGGTATGCCCACCAGAAAATAAAATAATAAGTAAATGAAATAATTCCAAATTAAAAATATAAGCCAAATCCCTGGGCAGAAATGTCCTTTGTTTCCTTAGGCAATTGGGTAGATTTTAGCCGTAAATGAAATATCTCTCTATAGCATACCTAATGGAAGATCTTGTGATCATGAGAAAAATAATTCCTCATCATCTGCAGAACACTGATGTGATGCCATCCTTTGCATGAATAAAAATATTTTTTATCATAATAAACAAAACATTTAGAAATTCAGCAATTAATGACTTCTAAAAACTGTGCTAATAATGACGATAACTGAAATTACTTCATTGTAGGCTATATTCTCTACATTATTATGTTAAGTTATAATTACCTTGTTTTTTCCTCCAGTAATTTTTTCTTTTAATAGTGTAGATTAAAAAGTGCTTTTTCAGACTGCATTCCACAGTGTTCTTTGGGATCTAGTCTTAACATCATAAACTACAGCAGAATCAGGAAATGGAGCCTAAAGGGACCCTACTTAAGGGAGTTGCTAAAGAAATGATTAATGGATTTCAGCATGGAACAGTTTCCTTTTAAGTTTATGCTAAAGCATTAGCCCTGAAGGTTATGGTACTGGGAAGTTTAAGTTCAATCTACTTTCATTGTGAATTGAGTGCAAAGGTCATAATTAAAGCCCATCTTCTGGTTCCCAAATTTTAGCTTCTCTAAATTATCTTTGGTTAACTAACACAATTACTCTCAAAGGGATGAGATATAATATCTAAAAAAATAAGATTGCCTTTACCCTGGTGGCTCAGACGGTAAAGCATCTGCCCGCAATGTGGAAGACCCGGGTTCAATCCCCGGGTTGGAAAGATCCCCTAGAGAAGGAAATGGCAACCCACTCCAGTACTCTTGCCTAGAAAATTCCATGGATGGAGGAGCCTGGTGGGCTACAGTCCATGGGATCGCAAAGAATCGGACACGACTGAGCGACTTCACTTACTCACTTACCTTAGAAATTAAGCAACTTCAATATTTTAAGGTCACAATACATCACTCCTTACCCAGGTCAACTCTCCTCCTGGCCTTCCCCATGACATAATTCTACATTTCAGACTCGCACATGGCTTAAATTTTCAGACAGCAGCAGGCTCAAAGGAGAAGCAGTTGTAGTACTTAAAGGGGTACCTGAGTGTATAGTCATTGACTAGTAGACAAACTAACAATATTTAGTTCAGTAGATTGGCTAGTTTTTAATCCAAGAGAGAAAGAGGGCTGTTGCAGGAGAAGGAAAACTTGGAAGTCCAAAAGTATAAGTTTCTGTCCACAGATGAAGGTAGGAGTAGGAGACTCAGCACCTGGGGAAGAGAGAGAGAGGGCAGCAGAAACATTCATGCAAACTTATCGCTCATAGCTGACTGGAGGAAAGCCTTCTAAAACTCCATCACAAAGATGATGGTACCTCTCTGAAACAGTCAGGATGCCAGCAAGTTGTGCCATGTAAAGGAGAAAACAAACTCACAGCTGTGAATTATCTTGTTCCAGATCTCAGCCAATGCAAATCACAAGATGCTACCTAAAATATTAACATGATTTACTTGGACCTTTGAGCGCAAATAAAAATAAATGCCAAAGAACATTGTCATAAAGTTAATCAATGATGAATAATGGCTATTGTTGAAGGGGGAAAAAAAGCCTCAAAATTGTTTTGAAACCACAAATATCCCATCAAAGTTTACGATATAGTGCATGTATTACCAAGATAATTTTCTTCCAATTAGAATAATAGAATCAGACAAAACCAAAATGTTAGGGAAAACACAAATAAATTATACAGTTGAATTATTACATACTTTAAGACTTCGGGTAGCAGAGGTAAACTAATACTTCCAGTCTTTTGAAAGCAGCTTTCTCCTACACTTGGGCAGCCCTTCCAGGGAATTTCTTGTAGGTCTTTGTGCCACTGTTTACATTTCCAGCTGGCTTTCCAGTTTCTTGAAACTACTTGAAAGAAACCATTACATCTTCTCAGATTGAAATTTTTAATTGGTATAAACAAATTATCATATGATTTCAACACTTCCCCTTGCTACAGTGCTTTTTTCCAAAACTATTTAACTAATCATCCTTCTAAGGATTTGGCCCAAACATAATCACAGCTTCTTTGTTGAAACAATTTCTCACCTTTAAAAAAATAAGTTGGCAGAAGTGGCTTGGTTTTTACTGTATCTTATTTGTAGTGAATTTTTTTTCCCCATAGATAATAGTTTTGGAGTCAAACCCAGTCTAAGGATCTATGAGATTGACCCCAGGGTTTCACCACTCCAGGCATGAATGGCTTCCTGTGTAAACACACATGGCCCATGTTCAGAAGTGTCCTGGGCTTGGCTTAATGCTCTGCTATCACCATCTGAAATTCTTAATAATTTTTGAGCAGGGACCTTGCATTTTCATTCTGCATTGGGTCTTGCAAATTATGTACCTGGCTCAAGGTAACACCGTCATTAAACAAGTCCTTGCCAGAAGACCCTGCTTAGGTCCTCAGAATTCCTACCAGGTTGGGTCTGATACTGAAGATATGAAAAGAGTCATTTTTCAGAATACTATTACAGATTTGCTTCTTAGCTTGAGCCAATTTATAAAGGGACCAGGTAAGCAATGGGAGAAGAAAGGGTATATAAGCAGGAAGGGAGAGGAAAACTCTCGGAAGATGTTCTGCAGCTTTCTAAGATAGACAAAGAATTTAGGGGGATTCTAGATGACAGAACAAAACTCTAAATATCACTCTCTATTAACATATACCATAATCAAAGTCAGTTTGCACTGAAAAAGCAAATAAACAATTTTAGCTTGATGATCATAGCTTAAAAATTAGAAGGGGCTTTAGAAATCATGTAGTTCAACCTTTTCATATTTCTGTGTCAACAGGAATATGAAGATGACAAAGCCTCCAGGCTCACGTACAGTTAGGAGTTAGCAGTGATGAAAACCTAGGTACTCTGGTTCCCTATCCAGAGGGCTGTCAAGCACACCATTTAACCTCTGAAAAATGAATGCAAATGTCCTTCATAAAGCTGGTCCAACACAGGCACGGTTGTGTTGAATCTAAGAATGGGCCCCAGATGTCAACTACACTTTTACAAAGTCTCCTCCCATATAAAGTACTCAAGAGCTTGTTGTCTGGATTCTGTGAACACCAAAGCCAGATTTTGCATGGCTGGCTTTGACAGTGGTATCACTGTGGATTTACACTATTATAGTGAGGGTGAAATGGGGTGGTGGGGACAGTTTTAAATCATATTGTTCAAAGTATTTTTCATACAAAGTGTACACGCAACTCCCACTACATACGGTCTTGTGTTTTTGACTTAAGTATTGCCAGTTCTCAATAGTGGTTCTGTCTTTATTTGCAAGCAAATGTGACGTGCGATGCCTCCCCCAGACACATTTTTCTTTTCTGGCACTTTTCATATTTATTATTGATTTGGGGGGGGTGGGGGCGGGTGGTGGCTGTACATGAAATTTAAGAATAAAAAAAGAGTTCAGTTCTGGTTTTGTCGTGAAGTTAGAGCTCCCTCCAGTGATCTATCGAGTTCACCAAACTTTAGAACACCCTTCCTTTTCAACTGTTCCTCAGTGCATACAAATAAAGCTAAGCTTTAGCCTTTTTAATGCAGATTTTCCCTTGTAAAAATTAAACTCAGCTGGTAAATATATTAATATTGATTTCTCCTCAAATCTTGTTAAATGTCCATAATCCAAATTTTTCCTCTAATAGAACATTTAGAGGGTAGGATCAATAAAATAAGACCTGGTCAAGGAATTTTCATATTGGCAGAGAGGCTGTTCATGTATTGTTATTATTTATAAACTTTTATGACTCTGCAGGTGAGACTGAACTTTCACAGTCATTAACAAACAAAGAAACCAGATAGGATAAGTGCCCTACCATTCACACTAGAGTTATTTATATTTCAGAGGCTTTTAAAATGAACTGAAATAACTTTTTAGATTTATCACAGCCACCTTTAGCATTCCCCTCATAAACTGCATTCAATTTACTGGCTTTTACAAGCCAAGCATAATAGTGTTCATATCAGCAATGCCATATAACTTGATCAACTAGAGGTAGTACCCAAAGGAATACATGAATAATTCATGAAACTAACTGAGGGCCAAGTGGATATTAAATCAACTTTGACTGCAAAAACTAGTTATGATTTTTGTGATTTATTTAGTTAGTTACTTACTTGATAATTTAGTTCCTCTGAATACCAGATAAGGTCCTTCTTTGCTCAGGATCAGGGAATCACAGCCACAGTAATCGACAGGATGGTCTCTCAAACACTTGCCTATTCCATCTCTCCTCCTCTCCCTTTTTTTGTTCCTTCCTCACCTTATCTATTCTTTCTCTGTCTGCTTCTCTCTCTCTCACTATACATATATATATGTATGTAAGCAGCAATGGAAATAGAGATGACAGAGTTTCTGTATGAAGAGATCTTAGAAAATTTTAAAACAGGAAATCACATCAGCATACAATATTTCAAAACTATGGAATCTGGATTTAAGAAAATTTTTTTTGAAAAGTGCCTTGCTCTAGCTATTTAAACAAATCTAAACAAGAGAACTTTATTTGATATCACTTCTCTTGACAATGATGTTAATAATGTTGCATTATATTTATCTAGCACATTATACCTTACAACGTTTCTTCACTTAGTATACCAATCCAGACAACCAGAACATGCTCTCTTTAAAGGTCAAGTACTCCATACTACGTATGGTAAGAGTAGGGAAACAAGAGGGACCTCAGAGTGGCCTTTTACATTTTACGCCACCATTAGTTCTGGGTTACTGTATAGCGGAGCTGTATATTCACTAAACGGAGAAGGCAATGGCACCCCACTCCAGTGTTCTTGTCTGGAGAATCCCAGGGATGGGGGAGCCTGGTAGGAGGCTGTCTATGGGGTCGCACAGAGTCAGACAAGACTGAAGTGACTTAGCAGCAGTAGCATATTCACTAAAATGTTTATGAAGTTTAAAGGAGATGTCAAATTTAGCACTTGAAATAGGAAAGTAACTAAGGTGTAGATAGTTAAAGCAAACTGCCTAGCCAAGAAAAATGTGCTGCCTCCTCTATAGCAAGCACAGGTGTTCTGTCACCGTTATCCACGACCAGAAAGTCCATTAGGAGGAATAAATCTAACGATAGTGCTGGCGGTTAGCCTGAACAGCAAGATTTCCTTGGTAGGAGCCCACCTGCCTAAGTCAAAACGTTGTGGGGGAAGATTCCAGGAACATTCAACCATCTTGTTAACCTGGATTGTTTGCAATGTTCAAACAGTTTTGCTAGATGTAGGCTATTTTAGTAAGAAAGTAAGTGAAGACACCGAGAAAAAGTTCACTCTGCAGAGAAACACAGCAATCCCAGTTACTCACAGATGTCAGTTTCTATGAGCAGTAGAGCAGCTTCTATGATAGATGTGAATCAAGCCTCTCACTCTTATTCCATGGATCTCAGATGTTAGTAAGCATGAGAATCACCTGGAGATCTTGTTAAAGTGCAGATTCCCAAGTCTGCCCCCCAATCTTCTGCTTGTAAAGTACAGGTATCTTTCTTTTATTCAGGAACTTAAGGTGATGCTGATGTCGACTGCCTGAGTACCACACTTGGAGAAACAGCTGTGCAGACTAAGCCAGTGAAACACGTATGGAAGGCAGGAGTGAGGACAATGACCGCTGTATTACTTTCAGTTGTTTCTGTGCCATAGAAAGAGGACTGAAGCGAATGCCATAACAAATAGGCTCTCTTCCTGCCTCTGAAGAGGAGTTCCTTCAGCTTCTGGGGGAGTATCACTGACTTCAGCTTTTAAGATCTACTCTATAGAATCACAAGGTTAGAGTTTTGTTTTTTTTTTTAATATCTGTATGTAAGAGTGTTTCTCAAAAATAGAACACCAAAGTAAAATGCATATTTTATTAAAGAACAAACTGCTCAGGGAATTTGGCAGCATCATTCACAATGTACAGATACATACTTCAATTAGAAATGCAATGAATTCTCTCTTTTACTTGACTGTAGAAAATGACTGTGATAAACTCCTCTAAATTAGTAGTCCTCAGTATGAGACTCTCTAGGTCCATCCATGTCGCTGCAAATGGCATTATTTCATTCTTATTCTATTCTATTTAGGTACCACATCTTTTTTATCCATTCCTCTGTCGATGGACATTTAAGTTGCTTCCATATCTTAGCTATCGTAGATAGTGCTGCAATGAACATTGGGGTGCATGTACCCTTGTAGATCATGTTTTTCTCCAGATATATGCCCAGTGGTGGGATTGCAGGGTCATATGGTAGCTCTATTTTTAGTTTTTAAAGGAATCTCCATACTAGTCTCCATAGTGGCTATACCAATTTACATTCCCACTGAATAGTGCTGGAGGGATCCCCTCTCTCCACACCCTCTCCAGCATTTATTGTTTGTGGATTTTTTGCTGATAGCCATCCTGGCTTGTGTGAGGTGATATCCAATTACAGTTTTGATTTGCATTTCCCTAATAATTAGTAATGTTGAAATTCTTTTCATGTGCCTCTTGGCCATCTATATGTCTTTAGAGAAATATCTATTTAGATCTTATGCCCATTTGCTGATTGGGTTGCTTGTTTTGATGCTGTTAAGCATCATGAGCTGTTTGTAAATTTTGGAGTCTAATCCTTTCTTGGTCAGATCACTTGCAAATATTTTCTCCCAATCTGTGGTTTGTCTTTTTGTATTGTTTATTGTTTCCTTTAAACAATAAACAAAAGGTTTGAATTTAAGTAGGTTTCATTTGTTTATTTTTGTTTTTATTTCTATTATTCTGGGAAATGGATGGAAAAAGATATCGATTGATTTATGTCCAAGAGTGTTCTGCCTATGTCTTCCCCTAGTGAAGTAAGTCAGACAGAGAAGGAGAAATGGTGTATGACATCTCTTCTATGTGGAATCTTAAAAAAAAAAAAAAAGATACAGATGAACATGCTTACAAAACAGAAAGAGACTCACAGACGTAGAGAACAAACTTAGGGTTGCCAGTAGGGAGGGATAGTTAGGGAATTTGAGATGGACATAAATATACTTCTATGTTTAAAATGGATAACCAACAAGAGCCTATTGTATCAGATCAGATCAGTCGCTCAGTCGTGTCTGACTCTTTGCGACCCCATGAATCGCAGCATGCCAGGCCTCCCTGTCCATCACCATCTCCCGGAGTTCACTCAGACTCACGTCCATCGAGTCAGTGATGCCATCCAGCCATCTCATCCTCTGTCGTCCCCTTCTCCTCCTGCCCCCAATCCCTCCCAGCATCAGAGTCTCTTCCAATGAGTCAACTCTTTGCATGAGGTGGCCAAAGTACTGGAGTTTCAGCTTCAGCATCATTCCTTCCAAAGAAATCCCAGGGCTGATCTCCTTCAGAATGGACTGGTTGGATCTCCTTGCAGTCCAAGGGACTCTCAAGAGTCTTCTCCAACACCATACTTCAAAAGCATCAATTCTTCGGCGCTCAGCCTTCTTCACAGTCCAACTCTCACATCCATACATGACCACAGGAAAAACCATAGCCTTGACTAGATGAACCTTTGTTGGCAAAGTAATGTCTCTGCTTTTGAATATGCTATCTAGGTTGGTCATAACTTTCCTTCCAAGGAGTAAGCATCTTTTAATTTCATGGCTGCAGTCACCATCTGTAGTGATTTTGGACGGCCGGGAGGAGATACCCCATGCCTCAAGCCCGAGGCCAGGGTCAACAGGTGGGAGGAGCTACCCCACGGCCCTAAGCCCGAGGCTAAGGGCGGCGGTGGGGAGGACCAACCCCAGGTCCAAGGAGCCGTGGTTCCGTGGGCACAGGAGGGCCTAGAGGAGCTATCCCACATTGAAGGTCAGGAAGGGCAGCAGTGAGGAGATACCCCTTGTCCAAGGTAAGGAGCAATGGCTGCGCTTTGCTGGAGCAGCCATGAAGAGATACCCCATGCCCAAGGTAAGAGAAACCCAAGTAAGATGGTAGGTATTGCAAGAGGGCATCAGAGGGCAAACACAGTGAAACCATACTCACAGAAAACTAGTCAATCTAATCACACTAGGACCACAGCCTTGTCTAACTCAATGAAACTAAGCCTATTGTATAGCTCATGGAATTCTGTATGATGTTATGTGGCAGCCTGGATGGGACGGGAGTTTGAGGGAGAATGGATACATGTATATGTATGGCTGAATCCCTTTGCTGTTCACCTGAGACTATCACAACATTGCTAATCAGCTATACCCCAATGCATAAGGAACAAAACAAACACATATGCTTAAAAAATTTTAGAAGAAGAAGGAGAAAGCCTCTCAATGGCCAATCTGAGAAGATAGAGGCTGATGTATTTTTAGTGGTCAAGAGTTAGTATAATATAAAACTGAAATGGAGGAAAGAGGTAGAGAACTTATTTTAAAATGTTTTTTTCTGATTTTTAAAATGTGTAAGGTCTCTGAATTTCTTTCACGAAAGACAATAAAGTGCTCTTAAAGTGAAAGTCGCTCAGTTGTGTCTGACTCTTTGAGACCCCATGGACTATACAGTCCATGGAATTCTCCAGACCAGAATACTGGAGTGGGTTCCTGTTTCCTTCTCCAGAGGATCTTCCCAACCCAGGGATCGAACCCAGGTCTCCCACATGACAGGCAGATTCTTTACTAGCTGAGCCACCAGGGAAGCCCAAAGTGCTCTTGGGTATCTGCAAAAAAATAAAATAGTAGTCCTAAAACAGGAATTGTTTGGAGAAGATGCACAAATGTTAAAATGCATACCAATTATAAAATAAAACAGCTATGCAAAGCTGAACTTAGTCTATCAATCTGATAAAGTAATGCTGCTATATTTACCCTAATTTTTCAAAGTGGTTTACATTGAGTTTTGAAAATTGAGTCTGTGTTCTTTATCAAGATAAACCAAAATAATAAGGGCAGGCACCCTGGCATAAGTAGAGACGAGGGCTTTGGACTGAGACTAAAAAATGCAATGTTGGCTAAATCAAAACTTTGAGTCTTCTTAATACCCTAATCCCATCATCCATAAAATGGGGATTAATAGTGTTTCCCTCCCCTCAAGGGTTTCCTAAAAGGGATAACTAACAAAGTAAATGGTTGTAAATTATTTTGTAAGCCTGCTGTTTTGCTGCCAAATAGGAAAATTTCGATTTAAAAGCTGGGATTTTCAGAAGCTCTGAAATATTACAAAGCAAGTCACATTTCATGGCTAATTTAAAACATCAGGGGTTCACATAAGTTGTTTATAATGATATTTGCCAATTCCCATGTTACTTGATGATTTATACAGCTTCAACTTTTACAGCTGAACCTAGCCATACCTCTCTGGCCATGATTCTCTTTTATCAATACAACCAGCTCACATAACTGTCTATATCTTCAGGGGATTAAGCACCACTTTTTTATCTAGACCTAAGAGTAAATTCAGAGATGATAAAAAATTTCTGGTTGCATGTCCAATGTGTTATTTATTTAGATCAGAAAAAGAGCTGTTATATACAGGTTTAGGAGGACTTTCTAAAGCCCTGATAAAATCTCTGTATGCCAAATGGAATGGCACTGAAATTATTTTAAAACCTTAAAGCTCTTATAAGTGAAACTAATCATTCAGCAAAAGAGTCAAATTCTACTTCAGGATTTGGGGCCAAAAGATGAAAGCCAAGCAAAACAAAACAATGAAAAAAGTTGGTGGTGGAGGGTGGGGGGACCTGACTACACCAAATCTCTGAGCCACAACATTAAAGTAAACAACATGTGTCTGCTTAAAGGGAACTGGGAGAATCAGAACTTTGGATGGAGATGGTATAAATGATACTCAGTGTTTGACAAAAATTATTTATCCTGAGAATTGGCTGGGATATTAGATAAAAATATGAAGTCTTAGACTTCACTCTAGCTCTCTTAAACCAGAATGTTGGGAAGAAGACACTAGAAACAAGAATTTTTAGTAAGTGTTGAGATTCTTGCAACATAAGATATTGGTGGTGGGTCAGCAGTACACAGCATCACCTAGAAAGTTATTAGAAATGCAGAATATCAGGCTGCACTCCAGACCTGTTAAATCCAAACTGGTAATATAACAGAATCCCTGGATATCTTTCTCTGATAGCTCAGTTGGTAAATAATCTACCTGCAATGCAGGAAACCCTGGTTCAATTCCTGGGTCAGGAAGATCTCCTGCAGAAGGGATAGGCTACCCACTCCAGTATTAGGCTTCCCTTGTGGCTTGGCTGGTAAGGAATCTGCCTGAAATGCAGGAGACCTGGGTTTGACCCCTGGGTTGGGAAGATCCCCTGGAGAAGGGAAAGCTTACCCACTCCAATATTCTGGCCTGGAGAATTCCATGGACTGTATAGTCCATGGGGCCACAAAGAGTCAGACACAACTGAGTGACTTTCACTTTCAATTTCCAGATATTATTGTTGTTGTTAAGTCACTAAGTTTGTCTGACTCTTTGAGACCCCATGAACTGCAGCACATCAGGCTTACCTGTCCTTCACTATCTCCTGGAGTTTGTTCAAATTCAAGTTCTTTGGGTCAGTGATAGATAGCATCCAACCATCTCATCCTCTGTCATCCCTTTCTCCTCCTACCTTCAATCTTTCCAAGCATCAGGGTCTTTTCCAATGAGCAGGCTCTTCACTTCAGGTGGCCTAAATATGGAAGCTTCAGCTTCAGCATCAGACCTTCCAATGAATATTCAGGGTTGATTTCCTTTAGGATTGACTGGTTTGATCTCCTTGCAGTCCAAGCGACTCTCAAAAGTCTTCTCCAACACCAACAGTTCAAAGGCATCAATTCTTCAGTGCTCAGCCTTCTTTATGATCCAACTCTCACATCTATACATGACTACTAGAAAAACCATAGCTTTGACTACACTGACCTTTGCCAGAAAGTGATATTTTTACATACACTTAAGTGTGAGAATCACTGCCTCAGAGGATTCTTATATTCTAACAAGTTTGAAAAGCAAATACTATATTGGAAGGAGTCAGAGGATTTGATTTGGGGTCAAGCCCTAGCACTGCCACTAAACAACCCTGAGCTCCTTCTGTGAGATGCCTGGGAGTAGAGGACGAAGTGTGAGTTCTGTAGCACTGAACAAATCATCACTTGACCTTTGCATCAAAGCTGAAGAGTTCCCAGAGGTTCTTATTTGAAGAAAAGGGAGAGAAAAGGCTAGCTAGGCAAAGATTATTATTAAGCAGTTAGTTCTCAACAACCACAGGGTAGGCAGGTGCCAGGCAATTTAAAAACTGCCAGCTTGCATAGAAAAAGATATATATACACACACACACGTAAACCTGGTGAAATCTGAATGACGTCAGTGAATTTGATCAGCGTCAGTTTCCTGGTTGTGATGCTATGCTACAGTTATGCAAGGTGTTGCTGTTATATAGGTGAAGGATATTCGGGATTGCTCAGTATTATTTCTTGCAATTATATGCGGACCTACAATTACATTACAGAGTTAGGGGAAAACAAAACAAAACTTCATGCCCAATAGAGATACACATTTTGTGTCTGAGAAATCTAAGGTCAGGAAAATCAACTTTCTCCAAAGCCTTTACTAACAAAATAGGTAAACTTAGAAAACAGTAGCTTATGGTAGATGCTACATCAGAGAAAAATTTCACAGACTGGACTGAATTTCTGTGTCTTCTATCTTACGTTATGGAGTGTTAAGTGCCATTGCTTTTAGCGCATTCATTAATGCAGGCACTACTGAATCCAAGTACTGTATTAATTCAGCATAAATCAAAGCAGGCAGAAAAGAAAGGGAAAAAACAAATCTTTCCATCATAAGAACTATTAGGTCTAATATCAGGGAACAAGAAACCAGGTGTTTTGAAAGAAAAATATTAAGCCACTGTTGAGTTTCAATCTTTTTCTTTCTTTTACACATTGAAGAGGAAATATTTTGTAACTTAAGGGGGGACATGCACTATAAACCTACTCCAAATTGTAAATCAAAGTCAACAGAAAGTCTTTATCTCAGAAGCACAATTTTACAAATTTTAAAAAGTATTTCCAGTGATATCTATTTGTCTTAGAGAAAGAGAGAGAGGGGTAGGAAGGACAAAAGAAAAGAAGGACCAACAAAAGTTATGAAAAGAAGTAAAGAATATAGTAAGAGGTAAAAAACAACAACAAGGAGCCTACTTTTTGAATGAGCACAGAAATTCATAGAGCAAACAGTCAATAGGGTTTTTTTTAATGCTCTTCTCTCAAAATGAAAGCACATGTTCTTTAACCTATCAAATGGTTAAATATATTCTGAAAAGTAGTAAGTTTTTCTAAAAATATGGCAGTACTGACTTATCATATAAGTGCCATACACTTAGTAAAAAAAATGAATTAATATTACCTGTCTGGAATACACTTAGGTAATACACCTCTGAAAAGTCCAAATACTTCTATATAAGGATATTTATCATGTCATCACCTTTAACAGAAAAATTAGCAATACTATTAATTAGAAATTATATTAATATCTAACAATTATGCTCTAAATTATAAAACATCAGCATAGTAGAATAAAAGTTTATTTAAATAATGTATTTTAATAATGTTCATTGACCAGGAACCTGATCATCATATTACAGATTGTTTCTTGAAAGGTTAATGATGATTATTTTGAATGTAAATTATTATTCTCTTTCTACAATTGACTTTCTGAATTTCCTACAATAAGCATGTATTTAAAATTAAGAATGGATGGCTCTAAGTTCTTCACTGGAAAAGAAAGAAGGATCTTCCTGAGATGATATCCCTGTCCATGGCTTTCATTTTCCCCATTAAGTTGGGTGACTGAGAGAAGGAAAATGAATGTAAAGAAAGGGGCAAGGATGGAAGAAAGGGCTAGCGGTCCATCTCCAGCCAGGACTACCCAAGATGATGAGGTAAGACTGGTAAAGAGACCAGGGCTACCAGTAGCCTGAGCTCTGCCTGCCCAGTGCCTCTGTGGTCACCTTTGGTTATGATTAGAAACACAAGGTTTTTTTTTTTTTTTTTTTTAAGATTCATCCATTTCAGTGCTTTTCTTCTTTTTCTTTTCCCCATTTAAGTTTCCTATTAAAATTTAGTTTAAAAGTTTCACCTTGTTTTCCCCATCTAAGTCAAATTAGAAGAAAATCAGTATTATGCATGCAGGAAGCATGAGAGGGACTTCCCAGGTAGTTCAGTGGTAAAGAATGTGCTTGCCAAGGCAGCAGATGCAGGTTTGATCCCCAGGTCGGGAAGATCCTCTGGAGGAGGAAACGGCAACCCGCTCCATTATTCTTGCCAAGATAATCCCACAGTCAAAGGAGTCTGGAGGGCTACGGTCCATAGGGTCGCAAAGAGGTGGACACAACTGAGCATGCACGAATGCCAGTGAAATGGTGCTTTCAACTTACATCCCTACTTGGATCCAGAGAGGGAATTTAGAAGAGGAAAGACTAGAAGAGGTTAGCTAGCTGCAACTGCAGATTTTTGAGCTTGGTTTCTCTTTTTGAACTCGGTTTCTATTTTGCATACAAAATAAGCTATGCTTTGAGGCAGTAATTGGCACTGCCATAATACTGCAACATGCCATGTTTTTAAACTTAAAGTCAAAGGAATTCCTAAGCATAAATGGAGTATGAGCACCAAACGCCTCTTTACACACTGCATTTTTATAAGGCAAGTGTTTGGAGTCTGCATATGTGCATAAATGCAGGAGTGTAAGGGTATCTATGTGTGCTCAGCAGTGAGATTTCCTCCCTCTGCATGTGCATAAAATAGAACTCTAGCTTGATAAAACCTTGCACCTCTTCGTGAACATAAAAATCCTCTATTAGTAAGTAGACTAGACAGCTCAGAGAGAAGAAAAGCAGAAACAGAGGCAGTAGTTTACAAGTTAGCCAAACCAAGAGTAACAATCAGGGCTCCTGCCTTCCTCCTCCACACCAAAAGGCAACCTCTGACACTGTCCTTGTTACTTTGAGTCCTGCAGTGAAATAGTGCACTCGTGGATTTCCATAGGCAAGGGCTTCCCTGGTGGCTCAGATAGTAAAGAGCCTGCTTGCAGTGTGAGAGACCTGGGTTCGATACCTGGGTTGGGAAGATCCCCTGAAGAAGGAAATGGCAACCCATTCCAGTATTCTTCCCTAGAGAATTCCATGGACTAAGGAACCCTGGTGGGTTACAGTCCATGCGGTCACAAAGAGTCAGACACAACTGAGCAACTAACACTACATGAGCACAATAGACTGTCAGTAGCTATTGAATAAAACCCAAAACAGTGAAAAATTTGGAAGGAGTAAAACAGGGAGGGGAGGCATCTGATAGTCATAATCACTTTTGTTTCTGTATAAACGTTCTCTATACAGGTGTTCTAGTTTTACTTCTGATGAAAGGGAGTAAATAGAGGCATGCAATAGTAGCCAAATCTCATCTGAGAACACTCCATATTGTTACCTTTTCAAAGGCTCAGGCCATTTGGGTGTAACTCAGGTTGTATATGGAGAAGGCAATGGCAACCCACTCTAGTACTCTTGCCAGGAAAATCCCATGGACGGAGGAGCCTGGTAGGCTGCAGCCCATGGAGTCGCAAAGAGTCGGACATGACTGAGAAACTTCACCTTCACTTTTCACTTTCATGCATTGGAGAAGGAAATGGCAACCCACTCCAGTGTTCTTGCCTGGAGAATCCCCAGGGACTGGGGAGCCTGGTGGGCTACCGTCTATGGGGTCGCACAGAGTCAGACACGACTGAAGTGACTTAGCAACAGCAGGAGCAGCAGGTTGTATCAGATCAGATCAGATCAGATCAGTCGGTCAGTCATGTCTGATTCTGTGCGACCCCATGAATCGCAGCACGCCAGGCCTCCCTGTCCATCACCAACTCCCAGAGTTCACTCAGACTCACGTCCATCAAGTCAGTGATGCCATCCAGCCATCTCATCCTCTGTCGTCCCCTTCTCCTCCTGCCCCCAATCCCTCCCAGCATCAGAGTCTTTTCCAATGAGTCAACTCTTCGCATGAGGTGGCCAAAGTACTGGAGTTTCAGCTTTAGCATCATTCCTTCCAAAGAAATCCCAGGGCTGATCTCCTTCAGAATGGACTGGTTGGATCTCCTTGCAGTCCAAGGGACTCTCAAGAGTCTTCTCCAACACCACACTTCAAAAGCATCAATTCTTCGGCGCTCAGCCTTCTTCACAGTCCAACTCTCACATCCATACATGACCACAGGAAAAACCATAGCCTTGACTACATGAACCTTTGTTGGCAAAGTAATGTCTCTGCTTTTGAATATGCTGTCTAGGTTGGTCATAACTTTCTTTCCAAGGAGTAAGCGTCTTTTAATTTCATGGCTGCAGTCACCATCTGTAGTGATTTTGGAGCCCAGAAAAATAAAGTCTGACACTGTTTCCACTGTTTCCCCAACTATTTCCCATGAAGTGGTAGGACCAGATGCCATGATCTTCGTTTTCTGAATGTTGAGCTTTAAGCCAGCTTTTTCACTCTCCTCTTTCACTTTCATCAAGAGGCTTTTGAGTTCCTCTTCACTTTCTGCCATAAGGGTGGTGTCATCTGCATATCTGAGGTTATTGATATTTCTCCTGGCAATCTTGATTCCAGTTTGTGTTTCTTCCAGTCCAGCATTTCTCATGATGTACTCTGCATATAAGTTAAATAAACAGGGTGACAATATACAGCCTTGATGAACTCCTTTTCCTATTTGGAACCAGTCTGTTGTTCCATGTCCAGTTCTAACTGTTGCTTCCTGACCTGCATACAAATTTCTCAAGAGGCAGATCAGGTGGTCTGGTATTCCCATCTCTTTCAGAATTTTCCACAGTTTATTGTGATCCACACAGTCAAAGGCTTTGGCATAGTCAATAAAGCAGAAATAGATGTTTTTCTGGAACTCTCTTGTTTTTCCATGATCCACCGGATGTTGGCAATTTGATCTGTGGTTCCTCTGCCTTTTCTAAAACCAGCTTGAACATCAGGAAGTTCACGGTTCACATATTGCTGAAGCCTGGCTTGGAGAATTTTGAGAATTACTGGATCAAACAAGTTAACATATACAATAAGTAGAATTTTGTAAATTAACAAAGGATAATTGGACATCTGAGGATCTCCTTGTCCAGCTTGCCATTTGCTTTTCATCAATTTTCTATCTTCACACCTTAAGATATCTACCATCATATAAAACTTATATAAATTTGATATGCAAATGGCTTCCCTTTGCTAGGAAGGCCAACAGCTGTGTATTCCTAGACTTACATAGTCTTAGAGTCTATGTGACAGAACACATGGAGATGTGTCTATTACTTAAGTAAAAAAATCCTCTCTATTTTCCCATTAAAATGAGTTGGCTTTTGCTTCTTAGGAAGGGATTTTTTTAGCTTTAAAATATAGCTTACATCTTTTCTGATTTAGCAGAACAATCACCCATTGAGTCCCAAGTCCATATTCAAAATCAATAAGGTTGACCTAGGGTGACCATATAATTTACTGTACAAACCAGGGCTTTTTTAAAGATGTTTTTAAACATGGACCATTTTTAAAGGTTTTATTGAATTTATTCCAATATTGTTTCTGTTTTATGTTTTTTTTTTTTTTTTTGGCCATGAGGCATGTGGGATCTTAGCTACCTGACCAAGGATCGAACCTATACCCCCTGCATTGGAAGTAGAAGTCTTCACCACTGGACCACCAAGGAAGTCCCATACTGAAGCATTTTTGATAATGAAAAGGACTACTAAATAGACAGGCAAGCCTGGCTGCCAGACATTTTTAGCCTTGTCCCAAATTAAATATTAACAGCTGCTTCTTAGTGCATTTATCATATTGCAATCATTGTAGATACCACATAAAATATACTGTATTTTTCTCAGAATATAAAAAATAAAGTTCAAAGATACAACAAAAGCAGAATGACAGCAATGTAAATTCTTATAAGGTGATAACAGAAAAATGCTTCATTCTCTACCCACTCTGTCTGGCTCTGCCCCTTCTGCCTCAGAGACCCCTCTGCCTGTGTTTTCTGCTCCTGTCTTGTTCCTACCAGCCTGCAGGCTACATGTAAGAGAGCCTTAAGCAAGCGACCATACCAGCAAAGTCCTCACTAGGTGGTTATTTCAAATAGAAATTGGATGCAGGATTTGTTACAGAGCCACGGTAGAGAACATGATTCACCCAGAAAAAAAAAAAATGAAATTTTGTCCTTTCATCTGTTTGCAGTTTCAGCGCTAGAGAAACCAAATCTCAGAATACTTTGTCATTCTTTACTTCTTTTCCCTTGATGTCTGCTCACTCTACCAATACATACACTTAGAGCACTGGCATTTCTGCTGTGATATTTTTCTCCTCTGCCATTCCTAGAAGATTCTACCTCTAAAACTGGCTGATCATAGTTGCATTCTTAAAAGTCACAACATGAAAAGAAGCTCGTTCATTTTATGCCTTTTTCATTTTGATATCTGATTTTTCCATGGACATCCCAAATACATCCAGAGGCATCAATCTGGGTGATTTTCAGAAAGATAAATTAATCCTGGGAAAAGAAGCTACCATCTATTTTGAACTTGCCACACTTGTGGTAATGGAAGGGGAAAATAAATAAGCTTCTACTTCCAGAGCAAAAGAAAGGAATAAAATGAGAAAGGGAATCAGAATCACATTCTACATAAAAACCTCTCTCCATTTGTCACCAAATAGTTCTAAAAAAGGTGTTTCTCCAAGCCAAAACACTGATTCTTCTTTTAGGTAAAAATCTCACTTAGGTATCACATGAGCAAGTATGCGGCTCAATGAGTTTTAGCAAAATTAACACCACTGTGTAACCAAGTCACAGATCAAGAAATAGGACAATAGCAGCACCCCAAGATATCTGTGACCCCACTTAATTTTTATACTGTTTTCCCCAAAGGTAACAATTACTCTAATTTCCATCACTGTTGAATGGTTCATTCTGCCACCAAATTTTTTTAATTAATATTAATTAGGTAAGATTTATCCTTAGTTATTCATTTTTATCAATCCATGGTATTTTTTTGCATGCTTATATCACAATTTATTTATCCATCCTACAGTTGATGAACATTCAGGTTGTTTTCAACTGGGACAATGACAAATAATCCAGCTAGAAATCTTCTTGAATAAGTCTTTTGGTTTCTATACATACATATTTCTGTTGGATATAAGAATAAAATTGTTGGTCAAGTGGTACATAAATTCTGCCACACAATTTTGCAGATAAGTTGTATTACTTTACATCCCAGTGTGTAAGAGTTCCCATTCCTCTACATTCTCATCAAAATTGATACTGTCTATCTTTTAAACTTCAACCATTCTGATGGGTGTGTAGTACTATCATGCTGCTGCTGCTAAGTCACTTCAGTCATGTCTGACTCTTTGCGACCCCATGGACTGCAGCCTACTAGGCTCCTCCGCCCCTGGGATTCTCCAGGCAAGAACACTGGAGTGGGTTGCCATCTCCTCCAATGCGTGAAAGTGAAAAGTGAAAATGAAGTCGCTCAGTCGTGTCTGACTCTTTGCAACTCCATGGACTGCAGCCTACCAGGCTCCTCCGTCCATGGGATTTTCCAGGCAAGAGTACTGGAGTGAGGTGCCATTTTAGCTTTAATTTGAATGTCCTTGATTACTAATGAGAGTAAATATCTTTTCATATGTTTATGACAATTTGAGTATTTTCTTTGAAATGTTTGTACAGGTATTTTTCCAACTTTTCCTTGTGGTTTTTTTCTTATGGATTTGTAGGGATTCTTTGTGTATTCTAAACCCTATGAATAAATATAAATATACATATATTCTATATATATTAAAAATATATTCTCCAACTCTTTGACTTGACTTTTTAAATGTATTTGATCCTCTTTCTTAAAATTAGAATAGTCCAAATTATAATTTTGCCCTTTTTGCTTGTGTCTTTGGGATGGTATTTGTATTATAAAATATTCTTTTAGGCTCTCCTCTAGAAGCTTTATTGTTTTTATTTTACATTTAACTGAAATTTGACTGTATCTATATGTGAGGTGGGGCTTCCCAGGTGGCCCAGTGGTGAAGAATCTGCTTGCCAAAGCAGGTGGCACAAGAGATGTGGGTTCCATCCCTGGATCAGGAAGATCTCCTGGAGTAGGAAAAAGCAACCCACCCCAGTATTTTTGCCTGGAAAATTCTAACCTGGCAGGCTACCATCCATGGAGTCACAAAGAGTCAGATATGACTGAATGACTAAGCACAAGCATGCAAGTATGTGAGGATATTTTTTTTTCATATAGATATCCAATTTATTGAATTTCTCAGTTTCTAGGAAAACTCATACTTTCCTCCCTGTATTCTGTGTCACCTTTACACAAAATAAATGATTGCATGTATGTAGCTCTCTGTCTTTAAGATATGAATATAAGGCTTTGTTGTTTTGACAGTCCTGCATCTGTATGACTTTTGTTTTCATAGGCTAATAAAACATATCTTTTTTATTCCATTGTAGCTTATTTTTTACTTATAATTTTGTTCTTTTTAAAAATTGTGTTGCTTGTTCTCAAATTTTTTAGTATTTTCCAGTTATGTTGTAATTGAATCCTAGATTTAATTCTAATATGATCGAAGGAAACACTCAATATGATTTAGTACTTTAAAATATATGGAAACTTTCTTAATAACTCACCATGAGTCTGATATTAATTTAGTTATAAAGCACTTTTGGACTTCTGTTTATATATTATAATTTTTCCTAACATTTGATTTTCAACATTTCTGTTTCAACATTTCTTTTTACTTAGGGTACATTTTTTTTCAAATAGCTTATAGATGTGTTTTATTTTTCAACTTTCAATGGGAATTTTTATTTTGCTTCCACTTAATGTAATAATTTGTATGTGCTCAGTAACTCAGTCATGCCCAACTCTTTGCAACTCCATGGATTATAGACTGCCAGGCTCCTCTGTCCATGCAGATTCTCCAGGCAAGAATACTGGAGTGAGTTGCTATGTCCTCTTCCAAGGGATCTTCCCAATCCAGGGATCAAACCCAGGTCTCCCACACTGCAGGTAGATTCTTTACCATCTGAGCCACTAGGGAAAGCTAAGAATACTGGAGTGGGTAGCCTATCCCTTCTCCAAGGTATCTTCCCAACCCAGGAATCGAACCAGGGTCTCCTGCATTGCATGCAGATTCTTTACCAGCCTGAGCTACCAGGAAACCCAATCATTTCTATACTTAGATTTAAATCTACCATCTCACTCTTCACTTCTAATTTTCCCACATTTTCTATCTTTCTTTCTTTCTTTTTGCAAAAAAAATGCATAACAAATTATACTTCTTTTACTTGTACTGACAACATTAGAGAGTGCAACAAGCATCCTCATTTTATTAAAATGTAATATAAATTAGAGTTTTATCTCCTTCCAGATTATGGTAGGTCCTTAGAATATTTTAATTCTATTTTCCTCTCTTTTACCTTTTGTGTAATTATTGCCATCAATTTTAATTCAATATATAGTTAACTACAATGAGACATCATTTATATTTAGGTTGGCCTAAAAATTCATTTGGGTTTTTCCATAACATGGAAAAATCTGAAGAAACTTTTTGACAAACCCAATATTGTTATTTTCACTGTCAATTTTCACTTAGGTTTACTCACCTTTCCACCTTCTCCATTTTTTTTCTTGCTTTTCCCAATTTTTTGTTTTGGTATCATTTTTCTTCTCCCTAAAGGAATTTCTTTCATGTACACTTTAATGCAAGTCCACTGGCAACAAATTCTCTCAGCTTTTGCTGTCACAGAAATGCCTTTATCCTTTAAAGGTTATTTTTACTTAGTTCAGACATTAAAATAAACAACCATTTTTTTCCTCCATACTTTTAAAGATATTATTTAATTTTCCTTATACTTCTATTATTTCTATTAAAAACTCTGTTCTGCTTATCTTTTTAGTGATTATTGTCTTGGTTTCTAATCTTCTTGCCCTGTGCAGCTCAAGACTCACCAAATGACCCAAGGAAAAAACTTCTGCAGATTGTAGGCTCTCTTCTTTATATCTGCCTCCTATCCTAGGCTTCCCTGGTGGCTCAGAGGTTAAAGCGTCTGCCTGGAATGAAGGAGACCCAGGTTCAATCCCTGGGTCGGAAAGATCCCCTGGAGAAGGAAATGGCAACCCACTCCAGTACTCTTGCCTGGAGAACCCCATGGACGGAGGAGCCTGGTAGGCTACAGTCCATGGGGTCACAAAGAGTTGGACACGACTGAGCAACTTCACTTTCACTTTCACTTTCCTATCCATAACCATGGGCTCTCAAGTCTTAGATGCTTTGGCACTCTCTAGCTCCAATTTCTGTAACTGTAGTCCCATGAGATTATTTTAAATTCTGCTTGCTTCTCAACCACCTTATCTGACCTACCCCTGGCTTCTTAGCCTCTTACTGTGTGCTTCTTAAGAATCAGCAAATGCCCTCTAGCAGAAAGCAATGAATGCCAGCCCAATTCAGTCAGCTTTTCTTCACTGCATGATTTTTAACTATCAGTCCCAGTGGCTTGAAAGACTCTGATCTCTGTAAGTTTTTGTTTTTTGTTTTTTTTTTAATTCAGCTGTTCTAGTTATTTTTGTCAGAAGCACTGGTTTATAACAAGCCATTCTATCGGATCTGGAAGTAAAAGTCAAAATGTTGCTTCTTGAAACTTGGTCAAAGCCATTTTCCCATTTCATAATGGCCTTTTCAAGATTACAATGACTTTCTAAAAAATATTTATTTGGCTGTGTCAGGTCTCAGTTGCAGCACTCAGGATCTTCGATCATCCTTGTTGAATGCAAACTCTTTGAGTCATGGCATGTAGGATCGAATTCCCTAATCAGGGATCGAACCTGGGCCAGCCACATTGGGAGCCTGCAGTCTTACCCAGTGGACCACCAAGATTAATCCCTCAAGATTATGGTAGAATTTAGTATGAACAATTATTAGCTTCCATTCCCAGCAACAGCATAATACATCCTTCTCTCATTGGCATCAGCCTGGCCATGTGACTTCTTTTCAACAGTAAAATGCAGTCACTTTCAACCAGAACTTTAAAAGGAAGATTGTATATTACCATGTCTAGTTTCCCTCTGCCTGAGACAGAGTTACACATAGAAGCTGTTCCAATAGCATGAAGGACAGAGTGAAGGAGAAAAGGAAGCAGAGCCGGAGCTGCCTTGACATGGACACAGAGCGTTTATTACTATCAGGGCCTAAAATTTGGGGTTGATTTTACTGCAGAATAACCCAGCCTATCCTGACTGATACATAGATGCAGAAAGGAAACTGATGCAAATAATTAAAGTGTCTCCCTCATCATGCATCACTAGAGGAACAGTTGCTCTTTGGTCCAAAGATTGCCTTAATAGAAGAGAGCTGATCACTGAGTCAACCTCCCATATACCCAGAAGAGTCTTTTGTTAAGATTTTCAAAGATAAAGACGATAGAATAAGTCCCAAGGTGTTTTTGACTTTGACCTTTTCCTAAAAGCTCCGATTATTAGAATTCAAGTCATTATGTAAATTCAGATCATTGAAGAACTAGGTTCTTTTACCAGAAAAAGTCATTCAAAGGATTTCTCAGCTTTCTTTCCTTTCCAATGGTAATAAAAACTTTTTCCTTGACCTATTTATTTCATATAGTTGCCAGAAGACTTATATGAGAAGAGTACTTTGAAGTAGAAGAAAGCTTCATACAAATGCAAGGTGCTAAAAAAATGTATCTTTTATTTATGATGAAATTAACCCTCATAGGATACTTCATTTTCTAAAATATATTCATTCAAGGAATATTGGAGCATTTAATAAAGTAAATTCAAACTATTAGCATTTAAATTTGTTAGCTGAATAGTTTCATCCTGCCCTTACCTAAAACAGCAGCATTTCCTCCTTTATAATTAAAGGAAGTCACAGAGTCAAAAACCCAAAAAATTACCTAATGCCCTCACTGGCAGTAACTTGGTTGAAGTCCTCTATTATCTCACATGGAACCCTGGCCTTGCCCAAAATGAAGCTCTGGTTTTATGCGTAGATTTTATAACCCTAGAAACTGACTTCCCATTAAAATAAACCTGTGACAGAAATCATATCACAGAAAATAGGAAGAAAGAAAATTCTACCTCATATGATGAGGTGTTACCTTATGAATGAGACTGCAGTTTAAATTAAGAATACTTTAGTGGCTTTGAAAATACTTTCTGTTTTTTAACTTTGAAGTGACCCGTTAAATTGATCTGTGAAGGTCATAGATACCCCTGGAAAGTGGTGCTTAAATTCTTTTCAGTAGCAGAAAGTCCTGGTTGAATTAGTGCAGACCCCATGGAGACTTCTGAAGCTGTTGATAAATCATGTTTAAGAGCTTTTCAGCCCAAAGCTCAGCTGTAAACTTAGGCAAAGCCATGAACAAAATTGCAGGTGGCAGTGCCCCATAACTATCCCCTTCTAATCCAAAGTGATCCCCTCTGAGCCACTTTGGCATCAAGCAACCATTCATCAAATTAGGCTGAGTCATGCATATCTTCACTTATACTCAGCTTCTCGGTGCAGTCAGATCTCAACCAGGTAAAGAGCAGGCATAGTGAATAACTCATTCATCAGTTAAAAGAAAGAGTGTAAATCTGTGGATCGAAAACAACCATGTAGGGCTTCAGTGTGAGCCAGTCTTGTCAGTGTTAGACAAAGACACCAGCAAGAGTCTCTCATTTTATTTGTATATCATGCTCCTGAAATATATACAGTAGTGTCACCAGTCTGAGGAAGCAACAAGACTAAGGAAAATATTTAAGTCATCTCTAGGCTTTTCTTTTTCCTTATAATAAGCCCTTTAACATTCCATAATACATATTTTCCTTCTCCAAGTGCTCAGGAAATAGGAAATAGATAAGAACCTTGTTGTCAACAAAGAGTATAACTTTAGTACATTCAGTTATCCCATCAGATTCCAGTCCCAATTCTAATTTAGGACACAAGGCAGTAAGATACAACAGAGGTCGACTCCCTGCCACCAATTTAGCTGAGTTAGTCTTTGAGTCCTCTGGAGGAGAAGTTCAGACTGTAAGCTTACAGAAGGCAATGATAATGCCTTTACATTTTGGGGCTTAATATAGGGTGTCCAAACTGAATTCAGTCCCTGGGCTTCTTCCTTTATGTCACATATTATGATATTATAAAAATGCAATGTATTCAAATAACAGAATGTTATGGAGAAGGCAATGGCAATCCACTCTAGTACTCTTGCCTGGAGAATCCAATGGACAGAGGAGCCTGGTAGGCTGCAGTCCGTGGGGTCACGAAGAGTCAGACACGACTGAGCGACTTCACTTTCACTTTTCATTTTCATGCACTGGAGAAGGAAATGGCAACCCACTCGTGTTCTTGCCTGGAGAATCCCAGGAACGGAGGAGCCTTGTGAGCTGCTGTCTATGGGGTCGCACAGAGTCGGACACGACTGAAGCGACTTAGCAGCAGCAGCAGACAGCAGCATGAAGCCTTAATAATGACATCAGTTTTTATTTGTATGGAGAAATGTTCATGATACATAGCTAAGAGAAAAGCAGAATGTTAAATTGCATTTACATCCTGAACATAAATGTAAAATATGAACATATGCAGTATATGTGCATGAGAAAAATACTAGACAGAAGTAAATAACTAAAATGTTAACAAAGGCTCACTACGTGGATGGACTATGAACAGTCCCTGAGACACCCTAGGGAAAATAATATGCTAGGAAAAAAGAAAAGTTTGTCCTAATTCTTCCCTATGCCTCATCTTTGAGTTTGGGACATGAAGTCAATTTCAGAACTGAGAAGAAAGAACAGGAGACCTGAATCAAGCATCTTCCAGTTGCTCCAATAAATCAGCCATAGATCTGCCTACACTGCTCTGTATCTGAGTTTTTGTTTTTTGTTTTTTTTTTTAAGGGTAAAAAGCACCTGGAAGTGACTAATTTTTTAGTTTTTTTCAGTGTTCTCTGTATGGTGTATTTTAATCAGCAGTACAATTTAGCAGTTGCATTAATTAACTAGCACATTAATCAGGAGAGCATTTTAGCAGCTAATCTCTAGCAAACTAGCAGTTTGTGATAAAATTTTAACAGTAGGAGAACATGCAGCATAGTAAATTATTTTTCAATGTTATCATCACTGTGGGGCTAGCAAAGGCTGAAATTATGTAACCAAATTGAAATCTTTCTTAAAATATACCTGCGCAGGGCACATTTGAGAAATTGTATGCTTCATGGGGAAAGGTTTAACAATTACTACTTTCTTTGCAAAGGAGCAGTTCTGAAGAAAACTGTCAGGCACTCCAGGAAACAAACTCTGTAAGTATTCTTAAAATACTCCTTGTGTAATTTCATAAAAATTTAAGTTTCCTCTTCTATTAGCAGGATCATTTATGTAATAATGAGAAGTTCCAAGATATTATTTTATTACATATGTTACAGTGATTAAAATGAAGGAAATACTTGCCTTGTGATGAAAATGTTACAAGTCTGATTTTAAGCTCTATAAAACCTTTACAATGAAACTTATACTTGGAAAGGGAAGAGAAAATATATTTCTTCCAATATAATGTTTAGGGATAAATGCATGTAGTACCACAGCCAAATGTAATATAATTTTTGATGAAATATAAGTCGAAGACTTTTGCGCATGGAAACATCACTCCTTTTTGCTTCATTATATCTGAAATGCAGTGACGTGCTTTTATTGAATCCATGCATATTGAATTCCACATGTTCTAAAATTTAAAAATGTGACTGAAAAAATCCCATAGGCTGATATTAAAACTTCCTTTCATTTACAAAGCCTGGGGATATTGAATTCTCATATACAGCAATGTATTAGTCTGAACTGTTAAGCAGTTCTTTATCCTCACAGCATTTCCCTGGGAGAAATCAGCGTTCTTTCATGGCTCCACATCACTTTTTCAACCTCAGAAAGGAGAGGGTCAGGGTAACCAAGGGAGCATATGCTGGTTAAGCATTTCCTTACATTTCAAACTCTTGTTATATTGATTTTTTCTTCTAGTTCATAGAAATTGCACTCTATTTAAAACATATTATACAAGTTAGAAGAATTTTAATTTCCACTCTAACTTTTGTTTCCGTTTATAAATCACATCTGTATCTCCCAATCTTATGTCCTTTCTTTTCTAAATTTTCAACTCTATACAACCTACTTGATCAGCAACTCCACTCCAAACCCAAAGAAATCCCAAAACTACTGAGAAGGACAAATGAAATAGCTTATTTCACTACAAAAAAAGACATAAATTGCAGCATTTAGTAAGGATGTATTCAAATGTGATGGTACTGGGCGATTTTCTTATAAATGTCTGATAAATAAAAGGCCTGCCATTGCAATTAACTACCCATGCAACTCCATCAACTATTCTTTTGAGACAATGTCACGTATTGAAGATTTTTATGTGCTTAGGTTGGAATCTATGCATCCCTTTTGTCACAGGTAGAATCATTGTAATTATGTTGTTAGTGCATTAGTTGACTTCATTTGTAAGCACAGCATTTGTTATTGATAAATGTCTTATGGATGAAAAACCTCATTTAACTATGAGTCACCTCTATTGATATAATCCTTCTTACTTTATGAACTTTTATAATTAACATAAAGCTTGCCTGGGTTCACATTCTTTCTTGCTGACTAAATTATCTAGTCCTCTCCCATTCCCAGTCAGCTTGGATATACACATATGCATGCAGTGACACAAACACACACACAAGTACACAAGTACACATGCATGCACACACACCATCCTTCTGATACAGTATCCATTTGAAGGTACCCTGGTGAAATATTGATTAATGTTGCTCTGTATTAAAGCATTGATTACTGAAGCATACTCATTTGCTCTCTCTCTCATGGCAGATTTCTATACTAAAACCTGGAACAGGTATAAACTAGGTATCCTTCGCTCATTGGCTCAATGAACATCTAAGATGTGATCAATTCATTTCTTCAATAAATATTTATTGAAAGCTGCAACATGCTTGGATTTTGCTCTTTAGGTCCTCAAGATTTGTTATCATGGTGAATACAATACTCCTATGACAAACCTAGACAGAGTATTAAAAAGCAGATACATAATTTTACTGACAAAGGTCAATATAGTCAAAGCTATGATTTTTCCAGTAGTCATGTATGAATGTGAGTTAGGCCATAAAGAAGGCTGAGCACTGAAGAACTGATGCTTCTGAACTGTGCTGTTGAAGACTCTTGAGAGTCCCTTGGACAGCAAGGAGATCAAACCAGTCAATCCTGAAGGAAATCAACTCTGAATATTCATTGGGAGGACTGATGCTGAAGTTGAAGCTCCAATACTTTGGTCACCTGATGGGAAGAGCCAACTTATTGGAAAAGACTCTGATGCTGGGAAAGATTGAGGGCAAGAGGAGAAGTAGGTGACAGAGGATGAGATGGTTGGATGGCATCACTGACTCAATGGACATGAGTTTGAACAAACTCAAGGAGATAGTGAAGGACAGGGAAGCCTGCCATGCTGCAGTCCATGGGGTCGCAAAGAGTTGAACACAACTTAGTGACTGAACGACAAGAATACTCCTAATCTGCTTTGCTGACTTTGGTAAACCCCTTTACCAATAAACTATCATCTTTTACACTGTTGCTACAGGGCTCTTCATTAAACATAAATCTGATTGCATCACGCCTCTACATTAAATTATTAAATGGTTTTTTATCACCTTTAGGAGAAAAGTTAAAACCTTCAGGATAGCCTACATTTCTTTCTTGATCTGGTCCTTGCCCACCTCTGCACTATCATCTTGTGATGGCTAATTTTATGAGTCAACCTCATTAGGCTAAAGGATGCTCAGATACCCGGTACAGCATTATTTCTGGCAGTGTTTATGAGACCATCTCTGGAAAATATTAGCATTTAAATTAGTAGACTGAGTAAAGAAGATCATACTCACCAATGCAGGTCAGCATCATCCAATTTGTGGAGGGCCTGAAGAGCGCCAGAAGGATGAGGAAGGATGAATTTTCTCTCTGTATTTGAGCTGGGACATTCATCTTTTCTACACTTAGACATCACATTCTTTGTCTTGGCTTTCAGACTCAGACCAGAACTCACAGCATTGGCCCTTCAGTTCTCAGGATTTTGAACTCAGACTGATTATGCCACTGACTTTCCTAGTTCTCCAACTTACAGATAGTAGACTGTGGAACTTCTCAGTCTCCATAACTACATGAGCCAATTCCTAAAATCACAATCTCTCTCTCTCCCCCTATATATAGACAGGGAGAGAGAGAGAATCACACATGGTGGCTGTAACTTTCGTAGTTTGAGGTGTGACAGGAAAACTAACTTGATTTTTTTTTTCCCTTCTTCACAATTTTATTGATAGATTTGTTCTTTCCAGAGATCTTAGCAACCTCAGAATACATTTTTTTTTCTTTTTTTTTTTAAGAACTTTACCTTTTCACTTAAAGGAAGTACTTTATGTCTTCTCTTTGGCATATCTAAATTGTTAGCATCACTACTCTTGTACTTCAGGGCTGTTTTGAAGTAAAATAAGGGTCAGCTGAACACAAGCACTGTGATACTACAACAGTCAGTATGATAACTGAGATGGCTACTAAGTAACTAATAAGCAAGATACTCTGGACAAAGGAATGGTTCACATCCTGGGTGGGACAGAGCAAGACAAGGCAAGATTCCAACACACTACTCAGATAAGTATGCAGTTTAACCTTTATAAATTATTTATCTCTGGAATTATCCATTTAATATTTTGGAGCCACAGTTGACCTCAGGTACCTGAAACCATGGAGAACAAAACCGTGGATAAGAGGGGACTACTATATATATTGTTGTTCTTCAGTTGCTCAGTCATGTCCTACTCTTTCAGATCCCATGGACTGCAGGATAGCAGGCTTCCCTGTCCTTCACTATGTCCTGGAGTTTGCTCAAACTCATGTCCTTTGGGTCAATGATGCCATCCGACAAACTCATCCTCTATCATCCCCTTCTCCTCCTGCCCTCAATCTTTCCCTGCATCAGGGTCTTTTCCAATGAGTCAGTTCTTCTCAGGTGGCCAAATTATTGGAGCTTCAGCTTCAGCATTAGTCCTTCCAATGAATACTTAGGGTTGATTTCCTCTAGTATTGTATATATCCCTTTAGTATTGTATGCACACACACACACACACACACACACACACACACATACACACACACACACTTATCTATCTATCCAAAACCATTTGGCATGGAACACATATTCTTAAGGACATTTTAGATAACATCAAATTTCAAGGACATTTTCATGAGGAACAAATGTCTTATAGGTGTTTTGCACTGGATCAGACTTCAAGGATCTTTTGGCATGGACTAAATGTTCTATTGATTTTTTCGACAGGATCAATGATTACCTTTTGGACAGAACCAAATGTCTTTCAAGCATAGTGTTTGATTCTATCCACAAATTCAGGCATTCAATGGGGGTCTTAGAACATATCCCTTGCAGATAAAGGGCTAGGGGCTACTCTACATCCTACTGGTTCTGTGTTTCTGGAGAACCTTGACTAATAAATACTTCTAGCTACTTCCCTGTGCCAATACTCCATTCCAGCATATTCCATTTGTTGTTTCCCAGATCAGAGATCAGTCGTGTCCGACTCTTTGCAACCCCATGAATCGCAGCACGCCAGCCTCCCTCTCCATCACCAACCCCCGGAGTTCACTGAGACTCACGTCCATCGAGTCAGTGATGCCATCCAGCCATCTCATCCTCTGTCGTCCCCTTCTCCTCCTGCCCCCAATCCCCCCCAGCATCAGAGTCTTTTCCAATGAGTCAACACTTCGCATGAGGTGGCCAAAGTACTGGAGTTTCAGCTTTAGTATCATTCTTTTCAAAGAAATCCCAGGGCTGATCTCCTTCAGAATGGACTGGTTGGATCTCCTTGCACTCTAAGAGACTCTCAGGAGTCTTCTCCAACACCACAGTTTAAAAGCATCAATTATTCGGCGCTCAGCCTTCTTCACAGTCCAACTCTCACATCCACACATGACCACAGGAAAAACCATAGCCTTGACTAGACGAACCTTTGTTGGCAAAGTAACGTCTCTGCTTTTGAATATGCTATCTAGGTTGGTCATAACTTTCCTTCCAATGAGTAAGCATCTTTTAATTTCATGGCTACAGTCACCATCTGTAGTGATTTTGGAGCCCAGAAAAATAAAGTCTGACACTGTTTCCACTGTTTCCCCATCTATTTCCCATGAAGTGGTGGGACCGGATGCCATGATCTTCATTTTCTGAATGTTGAGCTTTAAGCCAACTTTTTCACTCTCCACTTTCACTTTCATTAAGAGGCTTTTGAGTTCCTCTTCACTTTCCGCCATAAGGGTGGTGTCATCTGCATATCTGAGGTTATTGATACTTCTCCCGGCAATCTTGATTCCAGCTTGTGTTTCTTCCAGTCCAGCATTTCTCATGATGTACTCTGCATATAAGTTAAATAAACAGGGTGACAATATACAGCCTTGATGAACTCCTTTTCCTATTTGGAACCAGTCTGTTGTTCCATGTCCAGTTCTAACTGTTGCTTCCTGACCTGCATACAGATTTCTCAAGAGGCAGGTCAGGTGGTCTGGTATTCCCATCTCTTTCAGACTTGTCCACAGTTTATTGTGATCCACACAGTCAAAGGCTTTGGCATAGTCAATAAAGCAGAAATAGATGTTTTTCTGGAACTCTCTTGCTTTTTCCATGATCCAGCGGACCTTGGCAATTTGATCTCTGGTTCCTCTGCCTTTTCTAAAACCAGCTTGAACATCAGGAAGTTCACTGTTCACATATTGCTGAAACCTGGCTTGGAGAATTTTGAGCATTACTTTACTAGCATGTGAGATGAGTGCAATTGTGCGGTAGTTTGAGCATTCTTTGGCATTGCCTTTCTTTGGGATTGGAATGAAAACTGACCTTTTCCAGTCCTGTGGCCACTGTTGTGTTTTCCAAATTTGCTGGCATATTGAGTGCAGCACTTTCACAGCATCATCTTTCAGGATTTGGAATAGCTCAACTGGAATTCCATCACCTCCACTAGCTTTGTTCGTAATGATGCTTTCTAAGGCCCACTTGACTTCACATTCCAGGATGTCTGGCCCTAGGGCAGTGATCACACCATCGTGATTATCTGGGTCGTGAAGATTTTTTTGCACAGTTCTTCTGTGTATTCTTGCCATCTCTTCTTAATATCTTCTGCTTCTGTTATGTCCATACCATTTCTGTCCTTTACTGAGCTCATCTTTGCATAAAATGTTCCTTTGGTATCTCTGATTTTCTTGAAGAGATCCCTAGTCTTTCCCATTCTGTTGTTTTCCTCTATTTCTTTGCATCGATCACTGAAGAAGGCTTTCTCATCTCTTCTTGCTATTCTTTGGAACTCTGCATTCAGATGTTTATATCTTTCCTTTTCTCCTTTGCTTTTCACTTCTCTTCTTTTCACAGCTATTTGTAAGGCCTCCCCAGACAGACATTTTGCTTTTTTGCATTTCTTTTCTATGGGAATGGTCTTGATCCCTGTCTGCTGTACAATGTCACGAACCTCATTCCATAGTTCATCAGGCACTCTATCTATCAGATCTAGGCCCTTAAATCTATTTCTCACTTCCACTGTATAATCATAAGGGATTTGCTTTAGGTCATACCTGAATGGTCTAGTGGTTTTCCCTACTTTCTTCAGTTTTAGTCTGAATTTGGCAATAAGGAGTTCATGGTCTGAGCCACAGTCAGCTCCTGGTCTTGTTTTTGCTGACTGTATAGAGCTTCTCCATCTTTGGCTACAAAGAATATAATCAATCTGATTTCAGTGTTGACCATCTGGTGATGTCCATGTATAGAGTCTTCTCTTGTGTTGTTGGAAGAGGGTGTTTGTTAACGACCACTGCATTTTCTTGGCAAAACTCTATCAGTCTTTGCCCTGCTTCATTCCGTATTCCAAAGCGAAATTTGCCTGTTACTCCAGGTGTTTCTTGACTTCCTCCTTTTGCATTCCAGTCCCCTATAATGAAAAGGACATCTTTTTTGGGTGTTAGTTCTAAAAGGTCTTGTAGGTCTTCATAGAACCGTTCAACTTCAGCTTCTTCAGCATTACTGATTGGGGCATAGATTTGGATTACTATGATATTGAATGGTTTGCCTTGGAAACGAACAGAGATCATTCTGTCATTTTTGAGATTGCATCCAAGTACTGCATTTCGGACTCTTCTGTTGACCATGATGGCTAGTCCATTTCTTCTGAGGGATTCCTGCCTGCAGTAGTAGATATAATGGTCATCTGAGTTAAATTCACCCATTCCAGTCCATTTCAGTTCACTGATTCCTAGAATGTCAACATTTACTCTTGCCATCTCTTGTTTGACCACTTCCAATTTGCCTTGATTCATGGACCTGACATTCCAGGTTCCTATGCAATATTGCTCTTTACAGCATCAGACCTTGCTTCTATCACCAGTCACATCCACAGCTGGGTATTGTTTTTGCTTTGGTTCCATCCCTTCATTCTTTCTGGAGTTATTTCTCCACTGATCTCCAGTAGCATATTGGGCACATACTGACCTTGGGAGTTTCTCTTTCAGTATCCTATCATTTTGCCTTTTCATACTGTTCATGGGGTTCTCAAGGCAAGAATACTGAAGTGGTTTTCCTTTCCCTTCTCCAGTGGACCACATTCTGTCAGATCTCTCCACTATGACCCGCCCGTCTTGGGTTGCCCCACGGGCGTGGCTTAGTTTCACTGAGTTAGACAAGGCTGTGGTCCTAGTGTGATTAGATTGACTGGTTTTCTGTGAGTATGGTTTCAGTGTGTCTGCCCTCTCATGCCCTCTTGCAACACCTAGCGTCTTACTTGGGTTTCTCTTACCTTAGGCGTGGGGCATCTCTTCACAGCTGCTCCAGCAAAGCGCAGCCATTGCTCCTTACCTTGGATGAGGGATATCTCCTCACCGCCACCCTTCCTGACCTTTAACGTGGGATAGCTCCTCTAGGCCTTCCTGCACCCACGCAGCCACGGCAAGAAGACTGTATTCTCTTACTTCTTCACCTTTGTGGATACTTTTTCTCTAATATGGACTGACCTCTTCTCTCCCTGCCCTGCACAACACATGTTAATTATTTAGGACTCCCATCTCATATCACTTATTTTCCCCACCACATTCTGTCCTTAATTAAGCCTATGTTAATTGCTATCTATGTGCCAAACTTATGCTAGTTGTTTTCTTTCTTTAATAGAATCCTATATTTGTCTCTCTTAGAAATTACTATATTTGATTTTAATGATTTTCCAGTCACTCATTTCAGTCCAAGCCCCATAATCAGTGGTTGTCTTTCATCCTTTATTCCCCCAATACTTTGCAAAAAACAGAGGATATTAAGTTTCAATTGTGTTAGTTGAAAATAAGGGTAATTTATTCAACTAAGCAAAGAAAAAGGCTTTGGGCTCCAGAATGGAAGCAATGGTGCTAGAAAGAAGGATATGTGTTTTTAAAACATGGCTTTTAAAGCCTTAAAGTGATGCTATGGACTTTTATAAAACCTGGACTTTTGCAAAGCTAAGAAATCCATGAGTAGAATTAGCAGTAGAATAAAAGCCTCAGGCTGTTATGGATTTGTTTTATAGTGAAAAGTAGGACAAATCAACCTACTTCTCCTCTCATTAAGGGATGACACACTTTCACCATGCCCAAGCAACGGCAATATGGGAACAGTGGAATTTACAGCACCTTAGCGGTCAAATCTTTTAGACTAAACCATGAAATTCATGAGATGCTAGCACAAAAAGTCTCATCTAAGAGAAAGAGCAGTTCTATAATGTAGGCAGAACACCCATGACCTTGATTTTAGTCAAGGAAATTGAAGCCCAGTATCATTTAATGCCTTGCTCAAAGTTGCACTGCTAAGTAACAGATATAAGCGTCACACTTAATTTCTGAAACTAAGTCCATCATGCTCTTTCTCTATGAACAATACCAACATCCAGAATTCACAAAGATAACCAGTAGTCATAACTGCTTCTGGATATGTATCTATGTCTGTTTGGGATGGGGCAGGAAGCAGCAGGGAGGTGGTAAACAATGAATAAATATCATTCTGACATTGAAGTACTATATTAAGGTGAACTACTTTTAATCATAATTTTCATATATTATATTTATAGAAATAGCTATAGTTATATCTTTTAGTCAGAAGTAAAGTGTCAAATTGAAGAAGGAAATGGCAACCCACTCCAGTATTCTTGCCTGGAAAATCCCTTGGACAGAGCAGTCTGGCAGATTACAGTCCATGGGGTTGCCAAGGGTTGGACATGACTTAGCGACTGCTCCAAAGTGTCAAATGGGAAAGATCCCCGGGAGGAGGGCATGATCACCCACTCCAGTATTCTTGCCTGGAGAATCCTATGGAAAGAGGAGCCTGGTAAGCTGCAGTCCAGTGGGTCAGAAAGAGTCAGATACAACTGAAGTAACTTAGCACACAAAGTGTCAAACAAGCTAATGCTATGGCTCTTACATCTTCTGAAATTAACCTTTTCTGAAAATTGAAACTTACTCATTGGGCCAAAAGCAGAAATGACATAGACTTTACCCTAGGTAACTACATTGATTAGCTAATGAACCAAAGTTACACCCAAAAGTAAATGTTGGTTTTAAATGGTTCCCTGAATGCCCAATCACCAAATACTTTGCAGAGAAAATCTGTAAGATAAGGACAACAGGAAAACACAAAGAAGTCCAGAAACTCAGGAGGAAAGTGAAGAAGCTATAAGAGGTACTACAAAATGACAAAAAGCACAAGCAAAGATATAAGTTCTTCCAACTCAGAAAGAAAGGGGATCCAATTATTTACATAGAACCCATGCTAGGAATTAGGGTGAAATGGTAGACAAGAAAATGTCACCTTGAACAATTATACTCACTGGCTTCTCTGAAGACATAGGCTAGCTTCCTGAAAAAAGAGAAACAGGAAATCTGGCTTTATTGCTTTCATGTTAGTGCAAGAAGAAGTCAACAAAAATATTCTCAGGAAGACCTGAAATTACTTGCAAACTTAGTAGACTGACATTTTAGGAGAAATTATTATTTTGATATACAGATATTGTAGGCTTAGAGATTTAGGAGTGGTTATTTGAGGCACTATGAGATTAAGGAATCACTCTTCAGTATTTAGTTCATATTCTTAAGAGACTGGTGTGCACAGAATGTTAATGTGGATATAGTGAGAGTAATCATTATCAACACAGCTCTTCCTTAGTTGAATTTCCTGAAACAGTGAATTGGGGAAGGGTTTTCAGAGAGAATGAGCATGATAGCCCTGTTGATTGTCACTGACACACATGGTGGACCCTCCAATGGGTCTAATCTTCATAACCAGCCTCTGTACCCAAGAAGTGGAAGGGAGAATGGCCCCATAGTCTCATTGTAGAGAGAGAATTCCAATAAGCAACAATGTCTCTCCTGAGTAGAAGACAGAGAAGCAATGTGCTGTTCTGAGTAATCATGGAATCAATAAACTTCCATGTTCTCCCCTTATAAGGATTGATTGGTAGTTATTATCCTAGTGAATTTAAATTTGTTAACAACAAAATTCTATAGGGTCTTGATACTATCTTGTAGTACCTCCTTGGAAGAAAAGTTCCTAGGAAGAAAAGCTATGACAAATCTAGACATCATATTAAAAAGCAGAGACATTACTTTGCCAACAAAGGTCCATTTAGTCAAAGCTATGGTTTTTCCAGTAGTCATGTATGGATGTGAAAGTTGGACCATAAAGAAAGCTGAGCACTGAAAAATTGATGCTTTTGAAATGTAGTGTTGGAGAAGACTCTTGAGAGTCCCTTGAACTGCAAGGAAATCCAATCAGTCCATCCTAAAGGAAATGAGTCCTGAATATTCATTGGAAGGACTGATGCTGAAGCTGAAACTCCAATACTTTGGCCACCTGATGCAAAGAACTGACTCACTGGAAAAGACCTTGATGCTGGGAAAGATTGAAGGCAGGAGGAGAAGGGGACGACAGAGGATGAGATGGTTCGATGGCATCAATGACTCCACAGACATGAGTTTGAGCAAGCTCTGGAAATTGGTGATGGACATGGAAGCCTGTCGTGCTGCAGTCCATGGGGTCACAAGAGTCGGCCATGACTGAGTGACTGAATTGAACTGACTATCTTGTAGGCATAAACCTGTATGATTCGATCAACCATCTCTCACTAAAAAGCAAGATCACCTTGAAATCCACAGCAAGAATTGTACATGCAAATTACAGTGAAATAATTAAGCAGTTAACTTGGTTGGAAAACATTTTACCCACCAAACAAATTTTATAAGTCAATCAACTTTATTAAATTGAGAATAAACAGCTAATAAGAGAGCACTGATTTCAACAGGCTCACACTGTTGTAGAGTACACTTATCATCACCTATTACTCCTTAATAAGTAGAGCAGTGAAAGTATCACTATAAATTAGCTTCAAAGTCCTTAAGAGGTTTCAATGGGAGAGGGGAAGGAGACTGTAAAAAGAACAGAAAGGATAAAGTACAAATGAGGGCAAGCCTTGCCAGTGATTCCACTGTTAAGACAAAAGTACAAAGAACCTTGAAGAGGAAAGAAAGAAGTAGTGGGCCATTAAATTCAGAGCAGCAAATTCTGATAAAGTAAAGCAGTGGCAGGTAAATAAGAGGTGGGTTGAAAATATGTAATTAGTAACAGTCATGAGTTTCAGTTAATAACATGGCAATTAACCTCAAAATAAAGTAGTTTTATTAGTTAAAACAAATTATTTCTCTTCTTCACATAGGGGTTCAAAATACATTATTAATGCTATCTCTCTCTCTCCCTCTTTTTTTTTTTTTTTTTTTTGGCTCCTTGGTAGATGTTTTCCCATTATTCCAACTACCAGTTGCATTTGCCATTCCATTTTCTTGACCCACATTAAAATTAGGCAAGTATGAAATTAAAACTCCAAACATTTTCAAGAGCTATTTCAAATTCAGAGATTTATATCCCTTGCAAAATGGGATTTTGACTTTGACGCTGGTCTGGGACATGAGATCCCTAAGAACATTTCAATAGAGATATGAAAGAGTTAGGGTAGCATGGAGGGAGAGTAATTTTTTAAAGTACCTGAAAGTCCTTTGTGACTAACTTCTCCAGGTTATTTATGTATGGAGCATTTGACAAATTCTAAATAGGCTCTAAGTAAAGCAAAATGGACTCTTATTTTCTTGGTAGCATTTAACTTATATAATGACATGGGTATTGGAAAACAGATACCCCTGTGGTTCTTTCCATACTCAAAATCTAACCTAAGTGCCACTCAAGGTCATAAAATGCCCTCTAAACCCAATGACAACATGAAAAGCATACAGACAGTCCATATGCAGGTATGCGCTATCTCCAGCTTACTCTGAAATCCAAGGTGGAGGGTGTACTTCTTTATTACTTAGAATAAAAAATGCCTTCTCGATTAATATTTTGTGAAAATAAATGCCTAGTATACCTCTTGTAAAGAACAAAATTTAGAAAGAGCTTGAAGTTTAGAAATAAAGATGATCCACTTAATACAAATGAGGTCAGGGTCCCTATACACAAGGAGCTTTTAATTAAGCAGAGAAGAAAATTCACACATGATAAAGAATCCCTTTCCCATACTCTCTCTCTCCCTCTCTCATATGCACACAGAGACACAAACACACACATGAACATCAAATTAAGCCAGAAAAGTCTGCTTTAATCCTGTCACATATATTTAAAAGTGAGCATTCCCAGGCAGACAAACCTGGATTGGATCCCAACTGTGACACTTGCTACCTGGATAACTGCCTTCTACTTACTTAACCTTCCTCAGACTTGGTTTCCTCAATATAAATTTGAGAGAATATTGTTATTTCCTGCAAAAGGCCGTTGTGAGATTTAAATTAGAAAATGCTGAATACCTATTATAAGGGAAGCTGTTGTGTAGTTACTAGACATTCAGAAGAGGAGTCTTCTTTAGTGCAGGGCATGCTGTGTAACATGTTCAGTTGCTTAGTCATGCCCAGCTCTTGCAACCCCATGGACAGTAGCCCACCAGGGATTTCCCAGGCAAGAATACTGGAGTGGGTGGCCATTTCTTTCTCCAGGAGATCTTCCCAACCCAGGGATTGAACTTGTGTCTCCTGCATTGGCAGGTGGATTCTTTACAAGTGAGCCACGTGGGAAGCCCTTTAGTACGTACACATATGATTAACCTCTGCAGCTCCATGGATACTTTCAGCCCTCACTCCTTTCTTAGTTCCTTTAAGAAGTCAATCTATGAGGAAAGCTGTGAATTAAAATATATCTCCTCTATTGACATTCCCCATCACCACTGCCACCATCTCAAATACTTCCTTCTCTTTTTCCCACAGATGGTGGGCCTTAATCTAGCCAATGATGCCCGGGAAAAGATAGAATCTCAGTTGTACTCCAAACTTTCTCTAAAATTTTTGCTTTTGATTTGTCTCCTTAAACCCTCGTCCCCCCTCTCAGTCAATCATCATTTCCATTAACTCTCTACCTATAAACAAACAAACCAAAATCATTGCCTTCATTATGCAAACTATTTTTATTTTCCTTTTCCCCACCACCAGTCTTCAGTGGAAGATGTCTCACACCAGTTCTCCTTCTCTGTAATGAATTCCAGTCCCAATCCTACAAACCATTTTTACATGCTCATCATTTGCTTCTCTGTATCAGTTCAGTTCAGATCAGTCGCTCAGTCGTGTCCAACTCTTTGCGACCCCATGAATCGCAGCACGCCAGGCCTCCCTGTCCATCACCAACTCCTGGAGTTCACTCAGACTCACGTCCATCCCTCCCAGCATCAGAGTCTTTTCCAATGAGTCAACTCTTCGCATGAGGTGGCCAAAGTACTGGAGTTTCAGCTTTAGCATCATTTCTTCCAAAGAACACCCAGGGCTGATCTCCTTCAGAATGGACTGGTTGGATCTCCTTGCAGTCCAAGGGACTCTCAAGAGTCTTCTCCAACACCACAGTTCAAAAGCATCAATTCTTCGGTGCTCCTGCTAAAAAGATTTGCACCTTGAAACGTTGCTCATTTCCATCCTATCTCCACATGCATGACTGCATCATCATCATCCCGTTGCTCCTCCTCATGCATGTGAATATACCATCTGAACAGAACACTAGCTAGAGACTTTTACTTACATTCAGTCCATCCTGCTAGTTCCTTCAGCAAAGTTCTCTAGCCCCTGGCACACACCTCTCTTGAGCTCTTCCATTACATTTCCTTCAGCTGTTGCTTTATCCTTGGCAGCCTGTGAGCATTTCCATCACTGTCAGTTGGGGCTTCCCTGGGTGGTGGTTCTGCTTCATTTGCTCTGGGAGGAAAGGACCTTGGAGCCATTTGTCATCACCAGTAGACTTTCTTCAGGTTATACAAGTAAATTCCTGACCAGACAGCTGTTACGTTTTCAAATGAGCCATAACCTTGTCTGAATTTTCTTGTCATTTTTATCAAATTTCAATGATACTGTAAGAGACATAAAAAATCTGCATATAATCAAACTCTACCTATATATTTTTGAGGTTATAAAAAATGTTGACCCGGTGTTATTGTCTGTTACTGAATATGAAACAGCTGTGCCTTGATTTACTGTGTTTTCAAATCTGCGACATCACAGAATACTTTTCTGCAAAAATAAAAATAAAGGTGATAATACAATTATGTAAAGTTTAAAAATAAAATAAAATTAAAAAAAAAAGTTGATAGAGTGCCACTAGTAATATAATACATGCTTTAATTTTGTTATTAAGAGGAGCCTGTATTCTATGCACAGACATAGCTGGGTAAATAGGAGCTGATCTCCTTTGCTGTAAGTGGCTATCCTTATAAAAGAAAATACATTTGAAGTACAACTGGAGATATGGTGCTTTGGTCTATACCACAAATTAGACATAATCCTGGCCTTTTAGAAATTCACAGAATGGTATTTTCATAAATGTCTGTTTAGGTAATAGTACTTACAAATAATTTGACTTGAGTTTTCTTTAACGTTAGTGATTTTATTTACAGAACATGTCTGAAAAATTAATGTTTTGCTTCTTTTTTTTTTCTTGGCTGCATGGCACGTGGGATCTTAGTTTCCCAACTACGGAATGAACCTGTGCTCTCCTGCACTGGTAGCACAGAGTCTTAACTACTGGACCACCAGAGAAGTCCCCTTGCTTTGTTTTGTTTTGCAAAGTATGTCCTCTGACTCTGAGTTATAATAGAGAATTATAAACTTCAAATGATAGATTTTCAAATCTTATAATTTATTTTTCTTATTTTTATTTTTCTTATTTTTATTTTTATTTAGACTCTGAGTTATAATAGAGAATTATAAACTTCAAATGATTGATTTTCAAATCTTACAATTTCTTTTTATTATTTTTATTTTTTCTTTTTATTATTGAAATGTAATAGACATATAGCTCTGTATAAATTTAAGGCATACAGCACAAAGATTTGATTTATATACATCATGTAATGATTACCACAGTAAGTTTAGTGATTATCATCTCATAGATATATAAAATAAAAGAAAAAAAAACAATAGTTTTTCTTGTCACAAAACCTCTTGGAATTTACTCTCTTAAATTTTATGTATAACATACAGCAGTATTAATTAATCATGTTGTACACTATATTCCTAGTATTTGTTTATCTTATAATATGAAGTTCAAATTTGATTTCCCTTTTTTAATGAGTTTGCTTGTTTGTTGTTTTTGAAGTATAATTGTCCAAGCACATGTTATCCCTCTTACACAACACAGCAATTTGTTATCTCTATATATTTCAAATATATTACCACTTAATCTTAAAAAAAATTGTGAAGCCCAATTTTTTGTAGCTCTATTTATTCTATTATAAAGAAATTTATATATTTTCATTTTATCAGTAAACCCTGATAATTAGTGCCAATAGATTTCAGTGTAAAGGCATCTTTAAGTGGAAAAATTATTTTAAAATTATAAAGAAACAATTTTTTATAAATAGATGTTTTGTATACTTAACAACCATTTACACAAAACTATATAATGTTAGAAACCCATACTTTCTTAGCATCATATATTAAACCTAGAAATATAAATAGTTTGATACAAATGTAAGCATATTTTAAAATATCTTAAAATTGGGATGAAAATAGCTATTGCCCAGTACTATGCATTGATATAGTCATCAAACAATTACATGTGAGTTGTTAAGCAAAGTGTTTTGAAGTTTTTCCTTTCAACTTTAAAAATTTGGGCCTACCAGTTTTGTTTTGTTTTTTTTTAAGACAAATACCATGTGATTCCACTCATCTATATTTAAGGTTGTCAGATTCATAGAAACATAAAGTAGAATGGTGGCTACTAGGGACTGCAGGAAGAAGAAATGGGGAGATGTTGTTTAATGAGTAGAGAATTTCAGTTTCGCAAGATGAAAAGTTACAGAAAGCTGCTGACAAACACTGTGATACTTAACACGACTGTACTGTACACTTGACAATGGTTAAGGTGGCAAATTGTGTGTGTTTTTTTAAATAACAATTAAAATTTGTTTAAAAGACAAAATGAAAACAAAACAAAATAAATTAAAAACACCCCACAAAAACTCATATATAGATCTAAATGCCTTTAATTCTGTACTGTAATTTAATTTTCTGCTCTGTGATAATATTGATAATCATGTTACCAGAAATACATAAGATAGAATATGCAAAAATAAACTATGGAATAAGGTAACTTCTGCTCAGTTTGAAGAGGGACATTTTGTTTTTTATTAATTGTGAAGTAAGATCTCTTGTGCTGAACTGTGAGGTCACTCTATTAGACTCTCTCTACATAGGAAAGAAGTGAGGTGTCTTCAACAAGATGGAAAATCTAGCTTTTATAGTAAGTAAGACTGAACTTCATAAATAGTAAAAGTGCTTATCCCTTGATACAACAGGAAAAAAAGAAGGTTCAAGCAAGCACATTAGCTTTACAGACATCATCCATGTCATTAAAATCTCTATTAAAGTATACCTGCCTCTTTTACTTGCTTAAAGCTAAAATAATAATACAAAGAAAGCAAACCAAAAAAAAGATTTTAATTTGCAAAAATAAAAGATATATTTTAATGATTTTAGAAACAGCCTATATCAGCAATCTTATTTCTATATTTTCCTAATAATGACTTGTGATGGCATAGATTTCCACACGAGAGGAAAAGTAAATAGTCAACTTCATCTGTCCCAACCTGAGACCAGATCCTTCCAGCTGGCATTTTCCAATGAATCAGAGAAAATATATGAACCGGCTAAACCACTGAGCCATAAAATCCACTTATAAAAAGCAAGTTATTTCACACTATGAAGGCAATATGGGTAAGCACTGGCACTTACTGAGCATCTTTACATGCTCAAGTCTGTACAAGGTACTTTACATACATTACATTATTAAATATTAAAAATTCTATGAATTAGGCAATAATATTTTTCATTTTAAACCAAGGTTTAGTGAGCAGAACATGAACTCACCTACTTCAAAAATCTACATGCCTACCATTGCATTCAATATGTTCAAGAGCTTTCTTTTTTTCTCTCTCTGATTTCATTATATTCCAATCCTATTCTTTCATTTGCTTAATTCATCCCCAAGATTCATCCCCAAGATACAGTCCCTGCATGGGACCATATATTATTCATACACAGGCTTATTTATTCTTATATGAAATAGATATAATTTATTTTAAAAATTGCTTGAAATATAGAGATTCAATAGATCCATTAAAAATTACTTTTTTCTTTTTGGAATGAAGCTATTTATCAACACTCATCACATGAAACAAGGCTCTATTAATAAATGAATCACTCACAAAAACAAAATAAAAATCTTTTCACTGCCACCACACCCTCATCTTCATAGCTCACTGTATTCCTTTCTGCTAAATCTTTTTTCATATTGGCTGTACACAGTCATAGTTCTTCCTCTTTATGACTAGAAGCAAGATAATTCCATTCTACTAGTGGAAATTTTAGGAATTTTTTATTTATATTTGTTCATTCATATACTCAAAAAATTGTGAATAAGCATTGAGTCTATGTCTACAATTAAGAGTGACAAGCCGGGGCTTCCCTGGGGCTCACAATGTTAAAGAATCCACCTGCCAATGCAGGAGACACGGGAAGATCCCACATGCCGCAGAGCAACTAAGCCCGCGTGCCACTACTGTGACTAGAACCTGGGAGTTGCAACTACTGAGTCCATGTGCCATAACTACTGAAGCCTGACTGCCCTAGAGCCCATGCTCTGCGACAAGAGAAGCCACCACAGTGAGAAGCCATCATAACTAAAGAGTAGCCCCTGCTCACTGCAATGAAGACCTAGCACAGCCAATAAATAAATTCATTAAAAAAAATTTTAATGCACTGTATATTCTCTTTTAAAAAAGAAAAAAAGTGATAAGTCTAATTTCTAATACTAACTAGTGTGGATGCTTTGACCAATTTTGGAGACAACTGTACAGCCATTTAACCCAACTGTTTATTATTGTTAACCTCTGTGTTGCTAATTCTTTTTATTTAATACTCCCCAAGAGGACATTTATCCAATACCCTATATTAAATATTGATAATTCAAATGCCTACATTTTCTATCTTACTGCAAAACTAATTTTCATAGCCCCCCATTGCTATGTGGTTCTTATTAATGATTGAGATGTAGAATTACATAAATGGCATAAAACTATCTAGGTACTTATCATGATATTAGGTAAACTCAATGAAGCTTCCAAAGATAACAGGGCACTGTTTTCTGTTGTTGTTTTGCTTCTCCCTAATTTAAAGCACATAAAACTTGAGACTAGTTCTCATGTAAAAAATTCGACCATAATTTCCTGGAAGTTCAGAATACTTAAAATGATGACAAAAGTATGAGTTTGGGATGTGAGGCATGTCTCATAAGTTTAGCACATCTTTTTGTCTAATTTTCAGGAGACTTTGTCCTATATCTTCAGGCAACGTTCACTCGACTCTTGTTGCTATATGCTTCCTTCACCCATTTGTGGCTAGCTCAAATCTCCCACATTAAAGATAAATAAAACCAGCTGAGTCAGACACGACTGAGCGACTTCACTTTCACTTTTCACTTTCCTGCATTGGAGAAGGAAATGGCAACCCACTCCAGTGTTCTTGCCTGGAGAATCCCAGCCTGGTGGGCTGCCGTCTATGGGATCGCACAGTCGGACACGACTGAAGTGACTTAGCAGTAGCAGCAGTGTTAAAAACAACCTATTCTTTTGTTTTGTTTTACTGCCACAAAATCCTCCAGACCAATAAACTTGAGAAACTATACGCTAGGCACTGGCTTGGATAAGTTGACCAAATATGGCAGAAGGTGTAGAAAAGAAAGAAAAAAGAAAGAAAATGAAGTCGCTCAGTAGTATTCGACTCTTTGCTACCCCATGAATTGTAGCCTACCAGGCTTCTCCATCCATGGGGTTTTCCAGGCAAGAGTACTGGAGTGGGTTGTCGTTTCCTTCTCCAGGGGATCTTTCTGACCCAGGGATGGAACCCAGGTCTCCCGCATTGCAGGCAGATGCTTTACCATCTGAGCCACCAGGGAGAAGGTGTAGAGGAAGGAATTAATTAATGTGGGCAGAATGGCTTTCCAACTCCCACAAACATACTCTACAGACTATAAAAATGACTTAGTATTCCTTTTCAAGATGCCTTTGATTTCATTTTAAACTATTCACTTGTTGAATAGTATTGGCATGGAGAAAGGATAAATAAGAGAACTCTAGGCAGTGAAACAATATTTCTGCCTACCATTGCAATATCTTTTTGCCTTTTCATACTGTTCATGGGGATCTCAAGGTAAGAATACTGAAGTAAATTGCCATTCCCTTCTCCAGTGGACCACGTTTTGTCAGAACTCTCCACCATGACCCATTCGTCTTGGGTGGCCCTACATGGCATGGCTCATAGTTTCATTGAGTTAGACAAGGCTGTGGTCCACGTGACCAGTTTGATTAGTTTTCTGTGAATGTGGTTTTCCTTCAGTCTGCCCTCTGATGGATAAGGATAAGAGGCTTATGGAGGCTTCCTGATGGGAGAGACTGACTGTGGGGGAAACGGTCTTGTTATGATGAGCGGGGCCATGATCAGTAAATCTTTAATCCAATTTTCTGTTGATTTGCAGGACTGTGTTCCCTCCTTTTTGTTTGACCTGAGACCAAACTATGGTGGAAGTAATGAAGATAATGGCAACCTCCTTCAAAAGGGCCTGTGCACACACTGCCACACTCAGTGCCCCAGGCCCTGCAGCAGGCCACTGACAACCCATACCTCTGCCAGAGACTCCTGGACACTCTCAGGCAAGTCTGGGTCAGTCTCTTGTGGGGTCACTGCTCCTTTCTCCTGGGTCCTGGTGCACACAAGGTTTTGTTTCTGCCCTCCAAGAGTGTGTTTCCCAATCCTATGTAAATTCTGTAATTAAAACCCACTGGTCTCCAAAGTCAAATTCCCTGGGAGTTCTCAGTCCCTTTGCCAGATCCCCAGGTTGGGAAATCTGTTGTGGCTCCTAGAACTTTCTTAGCTGTGTGAGAATTTATTTCGTACAATAAATTGGTATAATAAATCATGGCATCCGGCCCCATCACTTCATGGCAACTAGATGGGCCCCAGCACTTCATGGCAACTAGATGGGGAAACTATGGAAACAGTGACTGACAGACTTTATTTTCTTGGGCTCCAAAATCACTACTGATGGTGACTTCAGCCATGAAATTAAAAGACGCTTGCTTCTTGGAAGAGAAGCTATGACAAACCTAAACAGCATATTAAAAAGCAGAAACATTACTTTGCTAACAAAGGTCCATCTAGTCAAAACTATGGTTTTTCCAGTAGTCATGTGTGGATGTGAGAGTTGAACTATAGAGAAAGCTGAGCACTGAAGAATTAATGCTTTTGATCTGTGGTGTTGGAGAAGACTCTTAAGAGTCCCTTGAACTGCAAGGGGATCAAGCCGGTCAACCCTGAGGGAAATCAGTCCGGAATATTCATTGGAAGGACTGATGCTGAAGCTGAAACTCCAATACTTTGACCACCTGATGCAAAGAACTGACTCACTGGAAAGACAGTGATGATGTGAAAGATTGAAGGCAGGAGGAGAAGGGGTCGACAGAGTATGAGATGGTTGGATGGCATCACTGACTCAATGGACAGGAGTTTGAGTAAACTCCTGGAGTTGGTGATGGACAGGGAGGCCTGGTGTGCTCCAGTCCATGGGGTCACAAAGAGTCAGCCACGACTGAGTGACTGAACTGAACTGAACCACTGAAATATCAGTTTACCTTTTCCACTTTTCTCCACCTCTTACTCAGAAACAGGTTAAATGACCAAAGAATCCAAATAGACAAAACTAGCCTCAGGAGGGATTTAAGCATAAGATGACTCATAAAAACAAGTAACATAATTAATTATTCCATTTTTCAGATCAACCTGTTAGCCAAATTCAAACAAACATGATTTGACTATCTACAAAGAGGCACTGACCCAAATGACAGAGACACACATAGAAGTATTACAGGCTTATTCTCCAAAAAAAGGCAAATATGGGTGGTTGGAAATGGAGCTTATATTTATTGAACACCTTATTTAATCCTTATAACTGTTATAAATTATACTTAGTACTCTAATCTACACCTATGTAATTGATTCCTGAAATATCAGATAGTGTTTGAAATAAAAATGGGAAAATGTATCTCTTTATTTGTCAAATTAAAATATTCTCCTTCCCAGTAGTTTATTTAAAACTTTTTATAAAACCAGATGGCTCTAAAGCAGTAGTTAGTTCTTAGCAGTTTTTACTAGATTACTTTGAGAATTTGAATCAAGAAGTTATGGATAATCTTTCACAGAAAAATGTGTCTCGAAAAAGTGTGAGTGCCTGCATTCTAAGTCTCCTCAATTGTATCCGACTCTTTGTGACCCTATGGACAGTAGCCCGCTAGGCTCCTCTGTCCTCCAAGCAAGAATCTGGAGTGGGTTTCTATGCCCTCCTCCAGGGGATCTTCCCAACCAGGGACTGAACCCACATCTCTTATGTCTCCTGCATTGGCAGGCAAGTTCTTTACCTCTAGCTACCTGGGAAGCCCATAAAATGTGTATATATGCCCCCAAGTTATTGATACAATTTCGGAGCATTCATGAGCCTGTAAGTATCCTTGTACCCACTGCAATATCTGGTACACAGACACAGACAGCCAGACACACACACACACACACACACATCAAATCCCCAAAGGCTGCAGCCTCTTTCTTTCTCTGAGTCTTTACATCATTACCTATACTTGATATCTAATTTTTTATATTTCCCCATTAATTTACTGAACATAATCCTTGCCATTTCAACCACAAAATGATATCTTCAAAGAAACGTGCCTTTTATATTCTAACTGGCACACAGAAGACACTTAATAATCACATGGGGAATTATTAGAAAGAAAAATACAAGTAAATGAAAGCTGTGATTACATGAGACTCTGCATGTTGCCCCTTGGAATGTTAACATTCCCACTTGAAACACATTTAGTCTCTAATCAATGCTTCTTTGCCATCTCTTCTCCACTAACTCATGGATTACTGCATAACCTATGATCTTTTACACAAACATGGTCAAGATCTGCCCTGCAACTCACTGAATTTCAGCTTCAGTGAGCCAGAGGCACATACTTCACAGGGCACAAGATTTAAATCCAACTTTGGGAGCTTTAGGGGAAAGACACCCTTACTTTCTTCTCTATCTCTGTTCAACACGATAATTCCCCATTTGACATCTTCACACTGCTGGGTCAAATCTCTTTGTCTTTGTGTCTGACCTAAGACTATTAAAAAGTATCAGGCCAGAACTAGGACTGCTATGGGGCTTCCTTTAATGTAGCAAATAGAGAAAACATGCTTCTCCTGGAGAGAAGTTTTGACATGCTTTGGTTACAGCAAGGTAGGTCACTTAACATGCTCAATTGACCACCTCCTGCAGTCCTCCAAAAACAAAGTAGAGCTGGGTATCTGATGCTAAGTATCATGGAAATCTCAGAAAATGTTTTCATCATTTGATCAGAGTTTTATACCTACTTCTCCTTTACTAAAAAGAAAAAAAAAATTACAGCACACGTGCTAACATAATTACAGGTACCACATGCAACAGGAAGTCACATATTATTTTAGCTTCCTTAAACTCAGTCATCATCCTGAACAAAAATAAAATTTTAAAGTCTTATTTTAAAAAATAAGTCTACACTCAAGACTACTTCCTAGAAAGTGGATTTAAAACAAAGGTTTTATGATATACAGATCTAATTTTTTGCTTCCTTTCCCTGGTCTTATTGAAGTTGTATTACATTAAAAATTAGAGAGAGGAAAAAGTGTTTCCTAAATTATTATTGGCCACTTGCTCATTTTTATAGATTCTATTCCTCCTCATATTATTTTCTCAGTGAGATTATCACTTTTTCATTTAGATAGCACTGAATATACAACTAAGAAGTCAGTTACACAAGTTGCTATTAAGAAAATGTAGTATGCATATATGTGAGAGATCTGAGGTAACCTCAGAAATACCAAAGTAGGGCTTGAGCTGTGACTCAAAGAGGGCCACCTGGCCATTATATGGCCACCTATCCATATAATGGATAGGAAGAATGGGTGATCCCAGAGACATAGATCACCAGAACAAAGCCTCAAATTAAATTATTGTTCAGCAACTATCATATAATGAATGATTAGTTTTGA